>NC_080418.1:149227747-151837026 GCF_029873635.1 Malania oleifera
GTAGTTGTGCAATCACTTAATTATTTTGAAATCGTCAATAATACTTTGTCGTGTTGTTACTAGTAATGGTTGACAAACCATCACTAATACTTTCAAATAAATAAATTTTTTTATTTCATTCATTAATTCCTGTAAAAATCTATAATTACATTTTAGCAATGCATAAAATTGAACAAGAATTACTAAAACATTCATAAATTATTCAAAATTAAAATACAAATTGTTCAAAATTAAGGTGCAATTTCAAATTAAAAATAAAAAAAAATTAATTCTGCTCATATAACAAAATATACAAGAAAAGTCAAAAGTTGTATCCGACTATAGTGTCTGGCATCTACTCTGGTGATCGTCAAGAAGGAGAAGAATGCACGTAAATTAAGATTGTTACCTCTAAAATTGTAAGGATTTAATCTAATTCATCAATTTTGGTCCTACTTCATATTAGGATTCTTTTCACCTTTTGTTTCTGTTGCAGCTAAAAATTGAACGACCTTCACGATCCCTGATCACGACCACCTGAAAAGAGATAAATAAGTAAGGCTTGGAGGACCCGGGGTGTACTCCGGGGGATCGCTCCGATGCCTAAGTCAGGGATTGACTTGAGAGGTTTTTTATGCAACAGTAAAGTAGAGTTTAGAATGAGATATCTTAACCTCTTCTCTAAATCCCTATTTATAGTGATGGAGTTTGACCCAAGGGTGATGTGTCATTTATTAGCGAATTATGGCACAAACGTGAATCGCTCCAATTGTTATAACGTTGGCGTAGATTGCTCTAGTCATCATGGAGCTGGCGTTAATTGCTCTGCCTGAGCAGTTGACTTAGGTGGTAATTGCCCTCATCAATGCTAGGCTCTAGTCTCCTTTGGATTTATGGTAAGTGATATATTTGAGGTATATCAGTTGTCCTCCCATCAGTTTCGAATTTTTGAAGCTGGCTTCCAAAGTTCGAAAATTGTATTTTTATTTTTTTTTTGTTTTTGTCAAGCAGCTCTTCTTGAGGCATTTTGGGCTGCTGTGGTTTCATGAGTCGTGCTCTTCTTTTTTGTCATTTCTGGCCTAATGAGCTGTGCTCATATTTTGGGCTGTTTTTAGGCCTCACGAGCGTTGCTCGTCAGTTGGGCCGATTCTTCTTTGCTTAATGAGTTGTGCTCATTTTTTGGGCAATCTTCTGACCTCATGAGCGTTGCTCGTCAGTTGGGCCGATTCTTCTTTGCCTAATGAGATGTGCTCATTTTTTGGGCAGTCTTCTAGCCTCACGAGCATTGCTCGTCAGTTGGGCTGATTCTTCTTTGCCTAATGAGTCGTGCTCATTTTTTGGGCAGTCTTCTAGCCTCACGAGCGTTGCTCGTCAGTTGGGCTGATTGTTCTTTGCCTAATGAGTCGTGCTCATTTTTTGTGCAGTCTTCTAGCCTTACGAGCGTTGCTCGTCAGTTGGGCTGATTCTTCTTTGCCTAATGAGTCATGCTCATTTTTTGGGCAGTCTTCTAGCCTCACGAGCGTTGCTCGTCAGTTGGGCTGATTCTTCTTTGCCTAATGAGTCGTGCTCATTTTTTGGACAGTCTTCTGGCCTCACGAGCATTGCTCATCAGTTGGGCCGATTCTTCCTTACCTAATGAGCTGTGCTCATTTTTTGGGCTATATATTCAGTAACATTTTGATAATTTATGATGCTGGGATGGTTGTTCAATTCGACAGGTTCTTGCAGTTTTGATTTCATTGGGGTTAAAGATGTGAGTTATGGTATTTTCAATATCAGTTAGGATTCTTAATCGGTTCGAGATGGATTTGTTTCAAAGGGTTTGGATGTGTATGCACCAAGTGTTCGATCATTTATGGCAAAAGGAACTGCAAGTAAGTGTGCAATGTTATAGATTTCGCAGACTATTTTTGTGTTGTCTGTGTCATATGTGGGGTCTATAAACTCAGATTATTCAATTGTATCCCAGTTGATTCGTGAGTCCCATGTTGGATGGGGTTGTGAGTGCAATGGTAGATTGAAGTTTGAGATTGAGATCTGCGAGATGTCTACCATTGACGACGGTGATTTTGTTACTGTTAGTTTTGATTATGGTGTGGATTGTTCAGCTGATTGGGCTCTAGGTGCTCGATAGAATGTCACTAAGGAGCTTGATTTTTCTGTTTGAGGTTTTGCCAATTGCAGTTGCTACAATTATGCAATTTTAGTGTGCATTGCAATATCAACTCAAATTTCCAATTGTAATTTCAAATTCACTATTTAGAGCACTGTTCAGTGCACATGAATGTGCAAGAGTCATTATTATTGACCCCATGGTACATTCGGCTAACCCATTGGAATTTTAAAGTTTGGCTTTGTTTATTTGACTAGCAGTGTAGCTGTCATGACCCCACTATGCATTTAGTGCATAGGTCACTATTCAATCAATTAAATATCTTGAACATCCTAGTAATTATTATTAGTCATTAAGGCGGAGATCTTCAAGCATTGAAACTATGACATCTATTTATTTTATTTTTTTTTAAATTATTATTGTATGATGGAGAAAAAATCATACCTTGAGAATAGGCACGTTGGCTACATAAATCTTGTGCATAAAAACATCAATTGTAGTCGAATTCGTATTAGATCTAGAATTTCCCAATATCGCAAGCTAGGTCCCGATTATTCGTCCGTCAATTTTATTACTTGGCTTTTTCAATGCGAGTAAAGCGTCATTGATGTGCTTGAACGTAATAAACTCGTACCCTTTACTTTTTCCGGTGACCTTGCCAAGGATCGCGATGGCTTCTTCGAGGTCACCATAGGTGGAGAAGAGATTGTGGAGGTTCTTGATGGTAGTGTCCCATCCAATTCCGTGAATGAAGAGTTTGCACTAGGTAGGATCCCAAATGGCGATGGATCAGATGGCATCGAGTACGTCTAGGTGTCGGACGATGGTATTTTGGACGATCTTAATTGAGCCAATGCATCGACCTTCAATTATCTGATGTAGTCATGATCAAGGATTGAAAGAGAAAACCTCTCAAGAAGTTCCCACAGACGGCGCCAACTGTTGCAGCTAAAAATTGAACGACCTTCACGATCCCTGATCACGACCACCTGAAAAGAGATAAATAAGTAAGGCTTGGAGGACCCGGGGTGTACTCCGGGGGATCGCTCCGATGCCTAAGTCAGGGATTGACTTGAGAGGTTTTTTATGCAACAGTAAAGTAGAGTTTAGAATGAGATATCTTAACCTCTTCTCTAAATCCCTATTTATAGTGATGGAGTTTGACCCAAGGGTGATGTGTCATTTATTAGCGAATTATGGCACAAACGTGAATCGCTCCAATTGTTATAACGTTGGCGTAGATTGCTCTAGTCATCATGGAGCTGGCGTCAATTGCTCTGCTTGAGCAGTTGACTTAGGTGGTAATTGCCCTCATCAATGCTAGGCTCTAGTCTCCTTTGGATTTATGCAACTGCTCAAGCAAAGCAATTGACGCCAGCTCCATGATGACTAGAGCAATCTACGCCAACGTTATAACAATTGGAGCGATTCACGTTTGTGCCATAATTCTCTAATAAATGACACATCACCCTTGGGTCAAACTCCATCACTATAAATAGGGATTTAGAGAAGAGGTTAAGATATCTCATTCTAAACTCTACTTTACTGTTGCATAAAAAACCTCTCAAGTCAATCCCTGACTTAGGCATCGGAGCGATCCCCCGGAGTACACCCCGAGTCCTCCAAGCCTTACTTATTTATCTCTTTTCAGGTGGTCGTGATCAGGGATCGTGAAGGTCGTTCAATTTTTAGCTGCAACAGTTTCCTTAATAGCTTCTGCTTTAACCTTGAATAAAAAAGATTAGGTAGTGTTAGTAAGGACAGGGAGGCCATTGTTCTTTTTTCAGAAGTTGTTCATCTCATTCCACATAAGGGATACATAGGAAACTTTCTAAACCCCAATAGAACTCTCTCCCTTTTACAAATCCAACTTCTCAAATATCCTTCATCTTCCTCGAAACGCCAACAATTTGGTTGGAAAATTTGTTTTCAACAAACTCCTATTTCAAAATTTTTAACTTTTCAAATATCCCTCATTTTCCTCAAAACACCAACAATTTGGTTAGCAAACCCATTAAGTTAGGGCACCTAATCCAATAAGGGTCAAACAAGTGGTTATCACTTATCCGAGTCTAAATCTTTCCATAACTTCTTCTCTCATGGTGAGGATCAATCTTTCTAAACGAGTTATCCATGTGGAATTTTAAAAAATAAACCATCTCAGAAAGGAAAGTGTTGCTATAAAAGAAGAAGATTACTGTTCCATTGGGCACCGCGATGTTCAAGATGATTTCTTCTTAGAGTTGGAACCCTTCTCCTACGTATCGAGCTTTAATTTTAAAATTGTCACTAATAAACCATTATTAGTGACAATTATCAAAATTGTCACTAATGCTCTTGGGGTGCAGATATTTAGTGACGATTTAAGAACCATCACTAATCATGGATTGTTAGTGACGATTTCTAAATTGTCACTAATAGTTGTGCAATCACTTACGATTTTGAAATTGTCAATAATTTTATTCAGATAACAAAATATACAAGAAAAGTTCAAAGTTGCATCCAATTGTAGTGTCTGGCATCTATTCTGATGATCGTTAAGAAGAAGAAGAATGCATATAAATTGGTAATGATGTAGTACAAAGCAGCGGTTATGTCCTAGGAAAATGGGATGACTTTGACATGGTCCAAAAGTCTGGAATTTGACAACTACTAGTGTTGCAAACATTTGCACACTCCAATCTTCTACGCAAACTCATCCAACATTAAATTATTTTGAAAATATAATGGAGAAGATCAAAACCACCTTATATACTTGTGGTTCAGATTCAAAACAACGTGGTGTTTCAAATATGAACCAGAAGTATATATGATAGTTTAATCTTCTTCATTGTATTAAGGAAAGAGTTTAATATTAGATGAGTTTGTGCAAAAGGTTGGAGTGTGCAAATATTTGCAACACTAGTAGTTGTCAAAGTCCCAACTCTTGGACCATGTCAAAGTTATCCTATTTTCCTAGTTAGGACCCTACCGCTGGTGTATATTACGTCATTACCATTTACATACATTATAATGAGAGGAGCCACTCGCGCGCATCATCTCGACGAGCTCCACGCATTAGTTGTTCCATCTTTGCTCTCTAGGCTTGCATATCAACCATCTGCTATTTTAACATCTAGTTCTCAGTTTCCACCATCTCGACGTGCTCCGCGCACTAGTGGTTCTCAGGATCTAAGGAAGGAAGGCTAAACCAAAACTTAGAGTTAATTGGCCAATTTTATCATATCCTTAAAATTAGAAAATGACATGAATCGATATTTACTTGATTGACTTGGTAAATATTGACCTAAACCAGCCTGAATCGAGGCTAGTCACGAGTTTTTAGTTCTCTACCTTTAAAAAAATCAAAAGTTCTATTGCAATTGCTATATGTAAGTATCCTTCATATGAAATAAATAATCTAGAGTTGGAGGAAAAAAGTGAGATTTATCAAAACGCCCAAGTAATTTGTGATTTTCAACCATATATTAGCACTTGTATGGGTAGGATGAGTGGAGAGTAACATAATAAATAGATATTAAAATTAATATTTTTTTCATTCTGAAAATATTTCTATATATTTCATTAGAATGAACTTTTAACTCTATATTTGAAAGAGATCTTGACAAAATCTTCTCAAATTCAAATTCAAAATTCAAAATTCATACTCCCAATGAGTATAGATAATTTCATTCTCATTTAATTACGTTGCTCCCTTAATTGACTCATTTTTTAAATATATTTGCTTGGTACATGACCTCAAAATGCAGATTTTGATCATATATATGTATATAAAGATTAGCAAATCATTTTAACTACTAATTTTCTATTTAAATTCCATGTTAGGCATTCTAGAAAAGTCTTGTATAATGTTCCGTCTTCTTTCCTTACCCATCCATCTGGTTAACCAAAAAGAACTTGCAAGTAAAATTTGAAATTTACTTAAAATAAACTTGCTCAAAAAGTTTTACAAGAGATTTTTTTTTTTTTTTTAAGCATTCACTCTCTATTAGAAAAAAAAAATTATTTAATATACTGGGTGTATATTTCAAATCTAATATGATTTCGTTGTGTATAAAAAAGCTATCTAATTTAGTCAAAATACATATATAATACAATAAAAAAAGTGAATATACTTTGTGTAATTATTATTTAATAATTATTTTTCATTATGTTGTGTGCAATTGAGCTGATTGCTAATTCTAATTTCAGATTTTAATTAATTCCAAACAAACCACAATAACAATATGATTTTGTACAAGCATCAACTACAATCACACATAAATTTATTTGACGCGCACGTGTGTGCTAAGCCTGATCAAGAAAAATAAATGTTCACCAATCCAATATTCAGTAAAGCATAAACATACCACAAGCACAATCCACAAGAACACATTTACATGGTTCGACCCAAAAATTAGCCTACATCCATGACGTAAACTCACCTCTAGAGATACTATATTAAATCCGGCAGAAATAAATATACATACACACAGATTTACCCTTTCTTGTCTTACCGATCTCCTATGAAAATCAACCTAAGAATAATCCAAGAAATCCCCCCTTCGCACCTGCGAAGAACCCTAGGTTTCTCCCTATATTCCACCATGATTTCCCTAAAAGAAAACCCTCCCAAGAAACTAAATCTGTATCTTTACCTTCCCTTACCGGTGCGTGAACCTCCGCTGGAGATTGGAGATACCCAGCGCCGCACCTCCTCCTGCCGGCTCCTTCCCCCGTGCGCCCTTCACTCTCCCGCGCGGCTGCTGAATGCAGGGGCGGCTCTGCCTTTAGGCCATTGAGGCACCCGCCTAGGGCCCCCAAATATTTGGGGCCCCGCAATTTTTTTAAATATAATAATATATTTTTTGGGCTCTAAAATTTTTTTAAATTAAATAATATTAATATTATTTATTATGCTCTATTCCTATAATTGACTTTCCAACTAACAAATAAATGAAATTATATTTTAAATATAAAATAAATACAATTTAATTCTTTTTTTTTTAAGTCTTATACTTCCCAACTAACAACTTTATTGTATTTCAAATCATCTATTTACTCCCATCTCTCTCTCTTAGTCTCTCTAAAAATTTTTTTTCATCTCTTACACTCTCTCACTCTCATCTCTTGGTCTCTCTATGATTTTTGCTCCAACTATTGTGTTCATCATCTTCGGGCCTCCGTCTGTAATTTTCTTCAACTCTAATTTTGATTTCAATTTTGTATATTATTTTTCTATTATTTTTACTCTGAATTTTTTTTTTTCTACTTTTTCTTAGATTTTGGAAGCTTTGAGATTAGAGCGCTATATCCGGCAAGAATCCTGTCGCGACGTCCCGGACCCGGCCCAGAGAACCAATCTCTGGTTTAAAAATGGGTTCGGCTTGCGAACTGGGAAAAATGAATGTGTATTTTGAAAATGTGAATTTTCGTGAAAAAACGATGTGTGGTGGAGTCGCCACTAACCTTTTGAAGTGTGGTTAGAACACTTGATTACTACCCCGTTAGGGGTAGAATCGGTCTACGTCACCAAAGTTAGGCTCGGGAGTATGGTTACGCAAGGGGAAGGTATTAGCACCCCCTACACGCCCGTTCTTACGAATGGTACCAGATTAATAAAGAGTTTTCCCGAAATAAATGTAATAAGCCTTTAAAGATCACTCCCTTTCAAAAGTCAAAAACAAAATGAAAATACTATATAGGTATTCCCTCAGAACCGGGGCAATCTAGTACTCCGAAGAGTCAATGTTCTCGTTGGCAATCATCGGGAAGGAAAATCGAAAATAGGATACAAAATACGCTCCCGAGGATTTTGAAATCTATAGGTTTTTTTTTTTTAAGTATCAAAAATACTATTTCGGGAGGTTTTTGAGATTGGTTCGGGATTGGAATGAATTTTTCTTGTGCCTAAAAAGATATTTTTGTGATTTTTCCTAAGTGTGAAAATGATTTTTGATATTTTTCCCGAATTTTCAAAATAACACAAATGAAATCAATTGAAACCAAAATGTGAAAATACTTTTGGAATTTTTGAAAATTTCATGATTTTTGTGAATTTTATGGATACAACAATAATATACAAGCAAAATGGAGAAAACTGGGGTGAACCAGTTTGGGAATGGTGAGCCGGTCAAACGTTGACCAGTGTGGGGGGGAAAAACCAGTTTAAGGTCTTGGTCGAGACCAATGATTTTCCGGAATCTTCCAATGTCCTTCCGAATACAACAGAATTTTAGACAACAATCACGAAAGTCATGGTTTTAAAGATATGACTTTAGAATGTATTTTTGAAAATCTTGAATGTAGGGAAACAAATCTAACCTTTGCCAAACATGTTAGAAACTTTCTTGGATTTTCTTCAAAAATTTTCAAAGGTAAATAAGTTTCAAAGCTTTAAAAATTTTTGAATTTTCTTTGAAAATTTTTCTGAATTTTTGTGTCTTTTATGAAATTTTTTTTATTTTTTGTTTTTTTTATGAGTTAAAAGGAAGCTATTTAAAGTAAAGAAAAGTGAAATAAAGTCAAATAAACCAACAGAGGCCGATTAGGGAAAGGGGGATGGAAATGTAACATAGGAAGAGAAAGTTCATTGGTCTTACCTATCGTCTTTCTCTCCTTCGGTCTTCTTCTCCTGTCTGTGAATCCGCAAGGTTAGTCTACAGCGCCTTCCCGAGGGTTGTTCTTGAGTTCCGACTCGAGGCACTAGGGAATACCTTCTTCAAATGGAGTGACCCGGTACCGGTAGGAAAAGGGATCAATCGATCGCTTGATCTTCTTTCGTTTTCCTCTGCTCCGGTCTTCTTTTCCTGTTGATGAGTCTACTAGGGCCGCTCTACAACGTCTTCCCGAGAGTTGTTCTTGAGCTCTGATTTGAGGCACTACGGGGTGCCTTCTTCAAATGGAGTGACTCAACACCGATAGGAAACGGGATTAGTCGACCTCTTGATTTTTACTAAAAAAAAAGACTAACTTCACAAACTTGTGATAGAAAACTTCAATATTTGAAATCTTCTCCTTTCCACCACCAAGAGCTCCTTCCTTGTGCTTGGAATGAGAGGGCTATTTATAGGCTTAGCTTAGGGCAAGCATAGGAAAGAAGACATAGGGGAGTCATGATGGGGGGAACCAAGTATGGGGGGAAGAATGATGAAGGGAAATTAGCATGGGAAGAATGATAAAAGGAAGAAACATGACATGTGGTGAGTGATGATGGAGGGAACAAAGTATGAGATGAAGAATTATGAAGGGAATATATTATGGGAAGAATGATAAAGGGAAGAAACATGACATGTGGTGAATGATGATGGAGGGAACAAAGTATGGGATGAAGAATTATAAAGGGAATATAGTATGAGAAGAATGATAAAGGGAAGAAACATGACATGTGGTGAATGATGATGGAGGGAACAAAGTATGGGATGAAGAATTATGAAGGGAATATAGTATGGGAAGAATGATAAAAGGAAGAAACATGACATATGGTGAGTGATGATGGAGGGAACAAAGTATGGGATGAAGAATTATGAAGGGAATATATTATGGGAAGAATGATAAAGGGAAGAAACATGACATATGGTGAGTGATGATGGAGGGAACAAAGTATGGGATGAAGAATTATGAATGGAATATAGTATGGGAAGAATGATAAAGGGAAGAAACATGACATGTGGTGAATGATGATGGGGGGACAAAATATGCTTGCATTTGACAAATTAAAATAAATAATAATAATAATAATAATAATAATAATAATAATAATAATAATAATAAGAGGGTTCTAGAAGCTGTGCGGAGCCCATCGGAGATGTGTGGGGCCCACGCACCATGTGGGGTCCACAAGCCGTTTGAGGGTTACAGGAACCCGAGCTAGCAAAGCACCGGATATGTGGATCCAAGTTAGCACACCAGAGGGGGTAACGTGCACCGGATGTAGGAATCCGAGCTAGCGTACCAAGAGAGGTGGGGCCCACCAAACATGTGGGGCCTAATGAAGATATGTGGGGCCCACGCACCATGTGGGGTCCACGAGCCATTTGAGGGTTATAGGAACCCGAGCTAGTAGGCGCAAGCATGCCAAAAGAGGTAACGTGCATCGGATGTAAGAATCCGAGCTAGCGTACCAGAGGGGGTAACGTGCATCGGATGTAAGAATCCGAGCTAGCGTACCAGAGGGTAACGTGCATCGGATGTAGGAATCCGAGCTAGCGTACCAAGAGAGGTGGGGCCCACCAAACATGTGGGGCCCAATGAAGATATGTGGGGCCCACAAGCCACGTGGGGTCCACGAGCCATTTGAGGGTTATAGGAACCCGAGCTAGCAAGGCACCAGATATGTGGATCCGAGTTAGCACACCAGAGGAGGTAACATGCACCGGATGTAGGAATCCGAGCTAGTGTACCAAGAGAGGTGGGGCCCACCAAACATGTGGGGCCCAATGAAGATATGTGGGGCCCACGCACCATGTGGGGTCCACGAGCCATTTGAGGGTTATAGGAACCCGAGCTAGTAGGCGCAAGCATGCCAAAAGAGGTAACGTGCATCGGATGTAAGAATCCGAGCTAGCGTACCAAAGGGGATAACGTGCATCAGATGTAAGAATCCGAGCTAGCGTACCAGAGGGTAACGTGCATCGGATGTAGGAATCCGAGCTAGCGTACCAAGAGAGGTGGGGCCCACCAAACATGTGGGGCCCAATGAAGATATGTGGGGCCCACGAGCCACGTGGGGTCCACGAGCCATTTGAGGGTTATAGGAACCCGAGCTAGCAGGCGCAAGCATGCCAAAAGAGGTAACGTGCATCGGATGTAGGAATCTGAGCTAGCGTACCAGAGGGGGTAACGTGCATCGGATGTAGGAATCCGAGCTAGCGTACCAGAGGGTAACGTGCATCGGATGTAAGAATCCGAGCTAGCGTACCAAGGGGTAACGTGCATCGAATGTAGGAATTCGAGCTAGCGTACCAAGGGGTAACGTGCATCGAATGTAGGAATTCGAGCTAGCGTACCAAGAGAGGTGGGGCCTACCAAACATGTGGGGCCCAATGAAGATATGTGGGGCCCACAAGCCACGTAGGGTCCACGAGAATGTGTGGGGTCCACAAGCAGTGTGGGACCTACAAGAATGTGTGGGGCCACAAGCAGTGTGGGACCTACAAGAATGTGTGGGGTCCACGAGAATGTGTGGGGTCCACAAGCAGTGTGGGACCTACAAGAATGTGTGGGGTCCACAAGCAGTGTGGGACCTACAAGAATGTGTGGGGTCCACAGCCAGCGTGGGACCTACAAGAATGTGTGGGGTCCACAGCCAGTGTGGAAAGGTTTTGACATGAGGTCTCCTCGGAAAGGCCTGGTTAAAATTGGGGTGTCGACAAATCCGATATCTCTAAAGTCTCGCTTGCCGATCGATTTGCAATAATAAAAATAATCAGGTTATATTGTTTCAATCTACTATTTCTATAAATTTATTAAATTTATTTTCATTTGTTTACATAATTTGTCAATTTATAGTGTTAATTTTGAAATTTAATTATGTCAACGAGAAAATATGAATCCGGATATGAAAAACAAAGAAAGAAAAAAAAATAGAAGAATTAGTGTCATCTCAAAAGAGAGCTCTTGATAAATTTATTTTTAGTTCTAAGTAAAATATAAATGAGCTCGCTCCAGTCCCCTTACGAAACTATGTCACAAGAAAGATTAAATGGATTGACTATGTTATCAATAGAAAAAGAAATACTTAAAAATCTTGAATATAAAACTTTAATTCATGATTTTGCATTTCAAAAAGTTAGAAAAAATAATTTTAAATAAAAATAAAAATTAAAAAAAATATTAAGGGTCCTTGATTGAATTATTCGCCTAGGGCCCGATATTATGAAAAGCTGGCCCTGACTGAATGCTCTCGGTTCTGCAGGTGCTCTCTCGGCTGCGAAGACTCCTGCTGCTGGGAAGAACTCGCGGCTGGGAACGGAAACCCTCTTGCGCTCGGGTGAAGAACAAGACTCTCGCGGCCAAAGAGAAAAAACGCCTCCTCTAGTTCTAAAGCTGCAGACTGAAGATAGATTAAACCCCTCCCGCCCCCTGCTGTTTTTTATTCATTTACAATCCATTTCAGCCAATTACATCACTGCCCCTATAGTAAAAGTAAACAAAGACAGCCGTTGGATTTGGGAAAAGAAATGGACGGCCTGGATTCTTCAACAGGCTTGACACATACTTTAAAAATGAATTTAAAAAGACTCAAAGTTTGAAACAATTTTATTATTGAAGTAATTTAGTTATTGAGTTTAAACCTTATTTTCTAGTGAGATCCAAAATGCAAAGGAAAAGCCTTTGCTAAGCAAATAGCCAAAACAATTGTACGCTAATAATCCAAGGTGAATTTCTAAAAATAAGACAATGCTTTTGAACCACCTAAAAGAATGATAAGTTAGTCCTTCTATTATTAGTTAAGACTTATTTTAGTACATATAATTTAATTTAGTACAATTAAGGACTTATATTTGCTATCTTCATTTAATTAGAGTTGTTTATGAATTGTATAGTGAAATTAAGGAAAATCCCTCTACCTACAGATTAGTTGGATCCCTAGATATTATTACATATGATATTATATATGTATATATATATGAAGCGATATTGAGAAGGCATAACTACATTAGGACTAAAATTTCTTCAGATTTTTTTTTTTGTTCTTTTCTTAAAGGTAGCTTCTGAACAACTAAATGTGGTACGAGTAATGCTATTTTAATGTTCCATTTATGTGAGCAGGATTCATTAACATTATTAGATTAAATTAATTAAGATTTCAAATATAATTGCATAAGATTGGTGAGTTCAAATCCTATGCACGCTGGCATTGGCAATGGGCCGGCCCACCCTCATAGTTGGAATGATGTGCACGCCCACCCAACAGTGGGCATGATGAACACTACAGTAGTGGCCCAATGTGAAAAGTAAAGTGCCCGTCCTCTCCAGGTGTTTCTTCAGGGCCGTGTTTTTCACGACACCACGACTTGACCTGACCGTGGATGTCAATGTTGAAAAAGGAGTTAAATTAAAAACAATATTTTAATCATACACATGAATAACTATAAATAGTTTACATCAAAATAAATTAATCGTAACCTTACCAACGCTACTCATCATAGTAGACAACTCACCATGTGTGTCGTCCCGACCTAAGGTATCTATGTCTGGCCGAGGTGCCGATGGGCCAGACAATGGTGCCGCCGCATCAGGAGCGAAGAGCTCCGCCGGTCTTGAGGATGTCAGATCATCTTTATGCGATGTAGTCGAGTGCATGGAAGGAAGTCGGCCACATCGACCTTTTGGTGTCATGTCTACTAAATAGTAGACAACTAAATATAACAAGTACACATATTATATGGATGCATAATAAGTATATTTTTAGTTATTTATACATGTCAAATACATAGTGACAAATATAACATGCTTACCCCATATACATCCTCAATATCGGTATCATTCTCACTTTCTAAAGTGTTTTCCTTTTCACTACAGTACTCGACCCCTGTTTCTTAACCATAACAATTCATCCCTAAAGTAGCTTTCAAGAACCTGATTGTCTAGAGACTAACAAGAGCTCAATAACTTGTAATGCGACAGGATGATAAAACAACCCCTTCCACTGAGCAAAATACTTCTAGCAGTTTAAATCTTGTTGCTCACAAGGGGTTGAAAATATCTCGTAATTTTTTTAAAAAAAATATAGAAAAGTTCATCATTGACAAAATTAGCAAATCAAGTCTCCCTAGGCGACTTCCCCAAACAAACCATAGAGTACCAAGCTTTTGGATCCACTTTACAATCAATAAACATCAAAAACTTAATTTTTCAAGTGAAGTGTTGATGATCTACCATATGCTCCTAGTTTCCCTAAGCATAAAATAACAAGTCTAAGAGTGAAATGAAATGAAAACTTATTTAGCAAATTTGTAGGACAAGAGGGAAAATATGAATAAATATTTTCGTTTTTGGTCGTTCAGAAAAGTACGAAATAAAAAAAAATATTTAGTAAATTAATGGACATAAAAATTTTGTTATATTCATAATTAAGCTAGATTTTTCTCAAATTTTAAGTTATATTTGCCTTACTTTAAAAAGATAAGAATATAATTTTAGAAAAGACTTATATACTAGTATAGAAATTTACTTATTTTAGGAAATGTTGGTCCTATAAATTTTTACTTTTAAAAAATAAAGATATTTATCTTCACTAATTGATTTACAATTACATTTTTTTATAAGCTTTTACTGTTTTTTTTTTTTTAAAATAAAGATATTTTTGCCCAGAATAATTTAAACTATTTGTAATTTTTTAAATAGTACTTTTATTTATTTATTTTGTTATAATTTTTTAATTGTCAATCACTTATAATTATTAATTATTATAATATGTTTCTATTTATCACAAGAAATTTTTACGAGTGATGTAGAATCTTGACTTGTTAGAATTGGTTTGCTTCTTCATGCAAGGGTAATGGTTGCAAATTGATGGGTGGAGAGGAACACTCAGTCACTGGATGTGACTGAAACTCAGTGAGGATAAATACCAAACAAGTATATTTCAATCTGAAAATAATACAGAGGAATTCAAACAAACAAAATCTCTCGCTCACTCACTGGCTTTCAACTCTCAACACACCACACATTTACAATGCACACACACTCACCTATTTATAGCAATTACAGAAAATAGATAATCAACAATGGTGGCTAGTTTGGTAAGGTTGGTGGCCAAATCTTGCTTAACTTCAATGGAGGTGGGCTGCCAGTTGATGAAACTTCTGCAGTCAAATTTTTTGCTGCCACCGTCCCACTGTTCTCAAGTTTAATCTTCAACACAAATATCACTTTTAAATCTTAGATTTAGATTTACCTAGATTTGGATGGAATTCAACATGTACTACATTCTATCCAAATATATACACATATAAATTTAAATTTAAAAATTCATACTTTTAAGTTATTAACTAAAATTTTATAGTTGTGAATGTCAACTAACCTCAAAACAGAGAATCCTAATTGAATCAATAATATAATTTTTTAATTGATAATAGAAGAAAAACCATTAGGAGGAAAATGAGGGAATACAAAACCAATCAAGAAAATACCTATTGATTCTCGTGTCTTACCATACTACCTAAATATTGACATTAACCCTATATATTATTATATTATATTATATTTGTGGGTTTTACATACAAAATATAATACTTTAAATTACATTCATTTTGTTAAAATTTATTGTTTATGTGAATCTAAAAATGTGATGGCTCATTATCACATTGTTCTCATTATTTTAGCTTATAGACAATAATACCCTTGTAATATAATATAATCACATTATTATTAGATTTAGAATAATAAATTATTAATAAAATAAAAGTAAACATTTTACATTAGTATAATCACTTTGTTTTACCTAAATATTGGTTCTCTTATTTTTAGTTGCATAATTTTTTTCCGTAAAACTGGACTAGTACGTGATATGGATTGTTAATTAATTTATTTTGAAGTCCAAATTTTCCTAATTGTACAATAATCCTATTCACAACACTAGTCCTATCCACTGATTTTTTATATGCTAATTAATATATTATTTTATAGTTAACATAAATATCAACATCAACACGTATTTAATGAGGATTCTCATTGCAAAATTTAGTGTATAATCTCACTCAAATATTTTCAAATTATATATTCTTGTAAGCATTATGACTATTAATTTAAAGAAACCATTGAATACTTAAGTTTAAACATAAAAATATATATATATTTTTTAAATGTACGAACATGCAGAATGTTCAAATTTCTTTTTAAAATAAAGAAAATCTAGAAATCCTACTTTCAAAAAAAAAAATTTCAACACATAAGTCATCTTTTATGCATAATTTCGTTCTCACTTAGTTTATGAGTGTGTGTATATATATAACAAATTATATAAGAAACTTCCCATTTCACATGTCTGTTTTCTAAATTGTACATTTATTCAAAATAGGTGGTACTCTGATTTTAATAAATGTAAGACCAATTTCCTCCTTAATTGAATTTTTTTATCACTATTTTTAAAAAAAAAATTAAAAAATATATATTTATAATTCTTTTTGAAAAAATAGAAAAGTAAAGTAAAATAAATAAATAAACAGGTCATAAATTTTATACCATATTTAAAAAAAAAAAAACACACTCATCTCTCTCTCTCTCTCTCTCTCTCTCTCTCTCTCCAATAACCGCGCTCCTTCATCTCCATCACAACCTGGTGGTCGGTGTAACAATAATGACATTTGTCTTCCTTCTGTATTCTCACCCATAACTACGCCCTTTCACTTTCTCGCCACACCTTTTCCCTAGATCAGATCCCCTTCACTCCAATCCCTCATTGAAATCGTCAATTACCGTAGGGCTCCTTCACTTTTCACTCCCACATCCATATAGGCTATATAAATAATTGATGTTGCATTGTTCTTGTTGTGGTTCCAAGTCCACAAATTCAATGTTTCAATCGTTCTATGGCTTCCTGTATGTTCTCTGTGATCTGCATTCTCCATTCCTTGATTGCTCTAACATGTGGCACTTTGGTCAATCCACGAGGAAGAGAGAGAGAGAGAGAGAGATGGGAGAGGTAAGTAAAGGAAAAGACATATTCAACCTCGTGATTCTGAATCTGAGAGTTGCAGATAACAAAACTTGAGGAAAGGGAAGTAGAGCTGGCAGTAGTTGAAGCTGCAACCAATTCTCTCTGGATCTCCCTTTAGGCGGTAGCCTTAGATCAAGCTCAGGTATGTCGACGCTATCATTCTTCTTCTATTATTTCTTCCGATCTCCCTAGATCTAGCCCAAGTTCATCTTGCTTGCAGCAAGTGTTGCTTTGCATGAAGTCACGAACCTTATATTCTTTCATCAACATCATCACTTCTCCTCCTCCTTCTTCTTCTTATTTTATTCTGCTTGTCCACGCTCGTTCTCTCGCCCTAATTCGATTTGCAAGAGCTGTAGATCCACAATATGAAAGGTACGCCGACAAAATGGTCCCTAAATAAATTTATTTTGATTGAACTAACCATATCCTTATTTTCTTCCCTTTTTAATGTAAATAATAGAGAAGTGAATATATATATATATATATATATATTTATAATTCTTTTTAAAAATTAGAAAAGTAAAATGTGAAATTTATTTTTAGTCTCAATCGAGCTAGCCCTTAACTTCCCCAAAATTCTATCCCAACAAATTTTATAGCAGACACGAGGAGACCAACCAATAATTAACTCTTTCTTTAATATGAACTATGCATAATTTTTATTTCTATTTATTTTTAGTCCTACCAAAGCAATTCTATTAGAGACAAATCAATATATAAATTTTATAAAAGTAAAATAGGTTCCTATTTGTTGTATATGGTTTAGAATTGAAATTTTTTGTATTATAGCGGTAATGAATGGAAATGTCTAAATATATAATGAACAGCCAACCAATTAAGTATGAAGAGTCAAGAAAGGCAGGTGAGAATAGATCATGCATGGTCATATATTATCAAAGGAGAAATCAAGCAAGATGCATAGAACATTAATTCTTTTATGCATAATTTCATTTTCAATTAGTTTATGAGTGTGTCTGTATGCTTATTTTCTAAATTGTACATTTATTGAAAATATATCTTACTTTGATATTAATAAATGTAAGACCAGTTTCCTCCTCAATTGAATTTTTTTTTTCAATAAAATTGAAACAATCCTAAATTTTTGCTTATTTAGATGAAAAGACTTGACTTTTCTAATGGATGTATAAAGACACTCAAAACGGTTGATTTCAAACATTCCTAATCAATTCTCCTTTTAATGATGACAAACATGTTGGAAGTTCAAATGGCAACTGTTCCCTAAATAAAGTTTCTTTTTTATGTTGGAACTTCAGCATATTTAAAATAGATTTTATAAGACGTGGTTTTGAAATTATTTTAAAACATAGAAATAAAAAAAAAATAGTTTAAATTAAATATTGTTGAAACATGGGAGGAGTTGTTTGCATTCTAAAAGACACTCTTCAAATTATTTATTTATTAAATAATACTTTTATCTTTTGACTTTAATTTTATTCATTTAGAATTAAAAATACAAAAAAGAAAAAAGAGTCTGTAAACTCATAAAAAGAAATATTTATGGAGTCCTTGTATAGTATTTTTTATTTATCAATAATGCCCCCCTTTAAGATTTGGAAAAATTAAAGGCTAATACACATAAAATAAAAAAATTATCTTTTTATTATATATTTTCTTAGATAATCTAATAGAACAAAAAATTAATTTCTTTGTATTTTTATTGAATTTCATTAAATTTTCTAGAATGCCTCAATAAATTCTTGCATGTGGAGGGTGTAATAAAAAATAAGAATTCCAACAATATAAAGCCTTGCATAAATAAATAAATAAACGGGTCATATATTTTATAACGTATATTTTTTTTAATAACACTCCTCTTCTTCGTCTCTCTCTCTCTTTTCTTCTTTCTGTGTTCTCCCCAATAACCGCGCTCCTTAATCTCCATCACAACCTGGTGGTCGGCATAACAATAATGACCTTCGTCTTCCTTATGTGTTCTCCCGAATAACTGCGCCCTTTCACTTTCTAGCCACACCTTTTCCCTAGATCAAATCCCCTTCACTCCAATCCCTCATTGAAATCGTCAATTACCGTAGGGCTCCTTCACTTCTCACTCCCACATCCATATAGGCTATATAAATTATTGATGTTGCATTGTTCTTGTTGTGGTTCCAAGTCCTCAAATTCAGAGTTTCAATCGTTCTATGGCTTCCTGTATGTTCTCTGTGATCTGCATTCTCCATTCCTTGATTGCTCTAACATGTGGCACTTTGGTTAATCCACAAGGAAGAGAGAGAGAGAGAGAGAGAGAGAGCAAAAGAGGGATGGAAGAGCATAAGTAAAGGAAAAAACATATTCAACCTCGTGATTTTGAAACTGAGAGTTGCGGATAACAAAATTTAAGGAAAGGGAAGTAGAGATAGCAATAGTTGAAGCTGTAGCCAGTTCTCTCTACTATGCCGGGCACCCCACTTGTGCCAAACACCAATACTACAACTATTGCTATTGAATATATAAGAAATTAAAGTAATGTAGAAACTAATAATAAAACAGTAAAAAGAATAAGACAAGAAATTAACGTGGTTCGGTATAAAATTACTTACGTCCTCGGGTGCCGATGATCAATCCATAACTTCTTGACAAAGTACAACTTTGAGGTGTGTTTTTCAAATGAAGAGTTGAGCTCTTTATATAGCTTCAACCTCAAGTCCAAAAAACACTTCTCTCCAATGTGGGACAAATAATATAAAAAATTCAAAACAACATTTTATACTAATGTGAAACTATTCTACCAATGTGGGACAAAAAAGAACAAATCTCCACCTTGATGATAAATTCAACAAATTTTTCAGTCACCACCATTTTTTGGAGTTCCACATCATCGGCGCCTTCCAAAAATATTTAGACTTGCAGGATATTGATCAAATCCAAATAATATTTGAACTTGATTGTTGTCACAATCTTGGTCAACATATTTGCGGGATTTTTAGTTGTAGTAATCTTTTGACGAAGTATCTTGCTTCCATCAATAATATCCTGCATAAAATGAAACCGAACATCGATGTGCTTCGTTCGTGCATGGTAGACTTGGTTCTTTGCCAAATGAATAACACTCTAGCTATCACAAAACACAACAATGTGCTTCTAAACAACTCCCAAATTTTCAAGTAAACCCGGTAACCAAATAGCTTCCTTAAC
Source organism: Malania oleifera (assembly GCF_029873635.1). Classification (NCBI taxonomy): domain Eukaryota; kingdom Viridiplantae; phylum Streptophyta; class Magnoliopsida; order Santalales; family Ximeniaceae; genus Malania; species Malania oleifera. The sequence continues at coordinate 149,247,643 of NC_080418.1, forward strand.
AGCCTCTGAAGCTGTCATGTATTCTGCTTCTATTGTAGAAAAGGCAATACTAGACTCTAAGGTAGACCTCCAACTTACTAGACCATTAGTGTTGACCTTATCGGTCACGGTCGGTTTTGATTATGACAAATACTCTTTGTATCTAATGGGTGTTTGATGTTTTGTACAGGAACTAAGATTGTTAAGATCAAGATGGGCACAAAGCAAGTAAAGCCTGAAGACCGATTATCGATCTTAATTGTAATATAATTCATTTGTGAAAATCGGTCTATAATAGTAAGTAGGGCTTTAGTTTGTAATAAGTTCACACACATCACAAGCATGATAAATATGTAAGCTCAAACAAACCATGAGTGAGAAATGACCTTAAAAAGACCTTAGGGTTTTTTCTTCGGTCGACGACACCAGACTTTTTCAGTGTCTTCAAATTGGACCCCAAGTGACCCTAGGACACTCACATTTGCACTTATGTTTGTTAGGCACTTGAATAGGGTTTGTATGTCTCAAAACGGGACCGAAATGCACACTTGGTGCACTTTCGGTTGACCGAGCTAGGTAGTTCATTCTGCCCTAGTCGATCGAACCAAGCCTGGGTCAATGGTTAACCAAGGCCCTGGTCGACCGAAACCTCCCTGAGTCAAATATTTGACCATTTGGTCGACCGAGAAAAAAATGAACTCCAATTACCTGGTCGACCGAGGGTCCTCGGGAAAATTCTCAGCGGTCTGGTCGACCGAACTAGCCAGTTCAAAATGGGCCGATCGACCGAACCTCAAAAAATTGAGAAATCGCTCTTTCTTCGTCGACCGAGCCCTTAGTTTAAAATTCCCCTAGTCGACCGAACCATATGAGACCTGGTCGACCGAAACATTTCTGGTCGACCGGACCTCTCGGGATGTCCTAATTTTTACCGCAGTCAAATAATTTTTAAACAGGATTAAAATGCTAAAAAAATCATTAAACTTTCTTAATAATACCCAATAGGTCCCCAACGGTCATATTTTCTCCCATGCCTATATATATGAGATCATTTTGTGAAAATGATAATGGATTAGCTACTTTGATTAGGGGAGAATTCTCTGAAAACCCAAAAGCCTATATTACTCATTTTTAGCCTCATTCACTCTTGCTTACCCTCTATTTGTGTCTACATCATTAGTAAGTGGATTGAGTGTTTGTTTGGAAAGGTTTGCTCTCCATTGTTATATTTGATTGACACGATTTTATTTGAGAGCAAAACCTAAAGATTTTTAGGGGACTTTGGTTGATAAGTCTATTCTAAGAAGACTTTGATAGATCTTCTAAGCTTGCACCTTCATTGCAAGATCTTAAGAAGATTGTATTTGTTTTTAGTTGCAAAATACTTTCAAAATACCTTCAAATATCTAGTGTGCTTTATCTTGATAAATATTTTAAAGAGATATTTGTTTGTGTGAGAAAAATATTTGTTGCAATATTCATTGATTCATATCTCTAGTTGAATATAAAGATTACACATCTTTTACAAACCAAGCATATATTTCATTTGATACTTGCATGCTTGAAACATCCTACTGATTGAAATACTTGAGACTTGACATCTTTGTGTGAACTTATTGGCTGAACATACATTACACTGATAGAAAATACTTTTGAGAGTTGAACCATCTAGACCACACTGAGCTTACATATTGAATCATATTGTGGTGTATGTTATTGTGCGCATTTGGGTACATATATGCTTTACACGAAAGCACAATCATTGTACCATCTGATTATATACACATTTGTTATATATCCAGGCACGGATCTGAAGAGGGAGACTAGAACTGGAATAGTCCCGAATTGACTTAGACCCGGTTAGGAAAGCTAGTGGTCATGAGCGCTTGTATAGTGCATCAACCATTGTTAAATGACTTATTTTTAGCAATCGTTTTTGAAACTACAGCTAAAAGTGTGTTGATAAAGTCTAATTTTTTGTTATATAAAAAACAAAACAAAAAAAATTGTCTCTTATTATCTAGAACGTATATAGTTACTATTCAAATAGCTTTTGTAAATAATTTTATTACGAAGGAAGGTTTTTATCAAGTATTCACGTATGTAAATGAGTTGGCTCAATATATAAATTTAAGTATAGGTATAATCAAATTTTGGAGAAATCAGTATAGGTATAATATCTCGACATAATTAAGTTGTATATATATTAATCATTAAATTATTAATTATTATAGTGGAGAAGAGAAAAAAAAATTAGTGATTATATTATTTAGTTGTTATAATATATATATATATATATATATATATATATATATATATATATAGTAATCATTGTAGAGAAATTATTTGCATTCTTAGAATCATTTTTAATCTGTAGAATTCATAAATGAGAGATCTCTAAAATGGTATATTCGTATCTTCTTTTCTACCCGAATTAAGACATAATAATTTCAATATTAATATTTCATAATTAAATTATTATATATTTCTCAAGTAAAAAATTGAGCTTCAAACTGAAAAAAGAACAAATTATCTCTTCGATTATTATTTAGAACATTTGAAATTCTTTATTCAATATTCACATATTTAAATGAATTGGCTCAATATAAACTTAAGTATTCTTAAAGAAATTATCATTTATATTAGTAAATTGATATGTATCCATGAAGTTGCCACTAATTTATTATTTTAATTACTTTAAATTATTTAATTATTATTAATTGGTAGTTTTATGAGTGATCAATTGTCGTTCTTATTAGCTAATTATTAGATATGGAAGAAACCAATTTTAATATGTAAAGTAGCAGAAGCGGAAGAAAATTAAAGTGTAATAATAATAATAATAATAATAATATAGGTTTGGAACCTTTTGGTTATGGGAGAATCATTTCGGTTATTAAGGAGCTGCCATGTGGCCCATCTGTTGGGAAACTAATTTTTGTTTTTGTTCTTTGTAATTATTATTATTATTATTATTATGATTGCGTTCTTACCTAAACAAAATGCTGCATCAAATCAAGCGTAGCCTTACGTTTAAAATCTTTTATTAGTCAAATTCCATATTTTGAGTATGCTAAGTTTCATTTGAACATGATACAGTGCAAAAAAGTCTTTAAAGGAATGTGACAGACCCTTTTCCATCAATAATCATATATTATATGAAAGAAAATTTTTATTATTAAGTTTCCAAACACACCATATAATATTAGTATATTATATATTTGGTACAATGTTGAACACACCAAGATCTTATCTTAGAATGTTAGGGGATTAAATGATAGAGACAATTCATGAGACCCAATATAAATTTTTTTTTATTAATTTGAGTCTATTAGTATAATTAACCAAATGTTTATATATATATTTTTAATTTGACAATTGTAAATGAGAATTTGGATTAGAGTTTGTACAATTTGAATAGGCTGAAGAAGACATTAACGGCGATTTGGAATTGGATTTTATTGAAGGTGTCTTCGCCGTTGAGCCACCGGAACCTTAATTTCCGTGGTGTTCCCGCAGTGATTTTGTTCTAATGCACCTTGATGATGTCGTCAAAGCTGCACTCGCCGATGTCAACACTTGGCTACTCTGTGGTGATGGTGAAGCACCTGATTTTAACATTGATGAAGGGGTAGAGGGAGACGATGCTGAGGTAGACAGAGGTGTAGCCACTCCTTCTGCTATCTCCGACCCGACCCGTCCCAGTTATCTTCCTCCAAGGTTCACTCCAAAGAGGCCACCACTTTCCGATCAATCTCAGAGGCCTCTGTGAGCGCCAACACGTCGACACCCCTGTCCACGGTGTTCGTTGATCTTTATTCCTACACCACTCTCGATCGGGCATTGGCTTTCAAGAGCTCAACCTCCTTCGCCTCCATGCCTTACAACCCATCCCCTGAAATTTGATGAATTCAAGTCCTTTACAGGGGATTCATAGAGAGGGGGGGTTCATGTTGGGACCGCTCGATTGCGGATATTCTCGGGTCCAATAAAAAAGGGTTCGTTGGATCAATTCTAGAGGATATATACTGATCAAGGTTGTAATTTTTAACATACTTGGATGTCTAGAAGAAGAGGCACTTGGATCTCCTCCACTTTTGCGCCCAGTCAAAGAGGCAAGTCACAGCATCAAGCTAGATCATCCATCGCTTATCTCTCTTAAAATGGAGGCTTGAGAGGAACCTATCTAAATAGTTAATAGCCATAATGGTCTTGAGAGCAGAATGCGCATTGACCTTTAGCATCCAAAGAACAGCTTCATAGCGAGCAATGGACGGAGGAGAATCGATCTCTGCATCAATGGTGGCGTTGATGAGATGCATTTGTGGTTTTTGTTGTTATTCTTTGGCGAGGAGACCCAATATTATTTTTAAATTGTAGTGGACACCCTAATATTCTTGCTTTTTAAAATTTAAGCAAGAATGTCAAGAAAAATAATTAATAAAATTATTTTCTAATTAATTTTTAACTGAAATTGAAAAGTCGGTATATGTCCTCTGGTGTGGCCAATATTATTAACTAAATAATATTCGGGTCTCTATCATTTAATCTCCTAACATTCCAAGATAAGATCCTTGGTGTGTTCAACATTGTACAAAATATATAAACCAAATCTATAAACATTTGGTTAATTATACTAATATTATATGGTGTGATTGGAAACCTAATAATAAAAGTTTTTTATTTTTTCATATAATATATGACTATCAATAGGGAAAAGGATATGTCACATTTCCTTATTATCATGTTCAAATGAAGCTTAGCATATTCAAAAATATAGGATTTGACTAATAAATGATTTTAAACGTGAGATTACGCTTGAAACTTCGCATATTCAAAATATGGAATTTGACTAATAAATGATTTTAAACATAAGGTTACGCTTAATTGGCTGCAGCATTTTGTTTAGGTGAACATAATAATAATAATAATAATAATAATAATAATAATAATAATAATAAGAACAACAACAAAAATAAAAATTATTTTCCCAACAAATGGGCCACACGGCTGCCCCTTAATAACCGAAATTATTCTCCCTTAACCAACTGTGCAATGCACGTGCTCTGCTAGATATTGATTGTATTAACTAGTTAAATACCCAACTGATTTATATTCAATTAAATTCAATTAATTGCATTTCTATTAAAGTAATAAATTAAACTTAAAAAACTCAAATGCTTTTTAATGCATTATAATATTATTATTATTATTATTATTATTAGACGTTAATTTTCTTCCGCAGCTGCTTTACATATTAAAATTGGTTTCTTCCATATCTAATAATTAGCTCATAAGAATGACAATTGATCACTCATAAAACTACCAATTGATAATAATTTAAAGTAATTAAAATAATAGATTAGAGGCAACTTTATGGATACATATCAATTTACTAATATAAATGATAATTTCTTTAAGAATACTTAAATTTATATCTTGAGCCAATTAATTTAAATATGTGAATATTGAATAAAGAATTTCAAATGGTCTAAATAATAATCGAAGAGATAATTTGTTCCCTTTTCAGTTTGAAGCTCAATTTTTTACTTGAGAAATATTTAATAATTTAATTATGAAAAATTAATATTGCAATTATTATGTTTAAATTTGGATAGAAAAGGCGATATGGTTTTTACCATTTTAGAGATCTCTCATTTATGAATTCTACAGATTAAAAATGATTCTAAGAATTCAAATAATTTCTCTACAATAATTACTATATATATGATAACAACTAATTAATATAATCATTAATTTTTTTTTTCTCTTCTCCACTATAATAATTAATAATTTAATGATCGGTATATATACAACTTAATTATGTTGAGATATTATACCTATAATGATTTTTGCAAAATTTGATTATTTTCTTTAAGGATACTTAAATGTATATAGTGAGCCAACTCATTTATATACGTGAATATTTGATAAAAACCTTCATTCGTAATAAAATTATTTACAAAAACTATTTGAATAGTAACTATATATGTTCTAGATAATAAGCGAATTTTTTTTTTGTTTTTTATGTAACAAAAAATTAGACTTTATCAACACATTTTTAGCTATAGTTTCAAAAAAGAATTGCTAAAAACATGTCATTTAACAATGGTTGATGCACTATACAAGCGGTCGTGACCACTAGAAAACTCTTGATTGTATAAGCTAATTTAGTTTGAAGCTCAATTTTTTAACTTGAAAAAAGAAAAAATAGTTTGTACAAAAACCCTGATGAATGAAATCTCAATTCAAGGCGGTAAAGTTGAGAGAGTCGAAGCAAGAGATTCAATTACACAAAGACCTTAGATGATACCAAAATTAAACTAAAAAGAAGAAATAATTTTTTTTAAATGAAATTTTGCTGCATAATAATTGGACAAAATGACGTGTCTACAATAATAATAGTAAAAAAAAAATAATCAAAATACTCTCAAACCAAATAAAGTGCAAATTCCAAAATGCTATATTTTATACAATAATCAAAATACTCATAGTTGAATCTTAGTAAATTGTTCAATGCAGAAAAATCCAATGTGGGTACTAACTAATAATCAATAAACACTTCCCTTCACTCCCTTCAATTTATTTTTTGCCTTTTCATGTTAGATAAACCCACCTTCTTTTTTGAGTTAATTAAACCACAACCCTCAAATCAATCACTGAATATAAATTTTGGCTTATAAAAACATGTGAATCAAAAGCAAACAATTTCAAACAATTAATTAATTTTTAGATTGAAATTCAATGGTTGTGAAACAATAGATCCAAATTAATATTTTTTCTTCCATAATAATTAGCAAGTGACTTTTCCTCATAAGTCGTTGTGGGCTTCTTCAATTCCTTCAAAGGTTATTTTTCTTTTCCTTTCATTAGGCATTCTTGACAAGATTCTCATGTTAGGACAGAAGGAGTCCATAGGTGGTCTTAATACACTTGAGTGACTACCTATTTCACCCAAAAACTTAAGTTTATTGGGTGTTGGGCTCAATATCTCATACAAGATAACCTTAAGAGAAGAAAGGTTTGATCTATTGTTAATGACTATTTGTTTTGTCTTCAAACGAAACAACCTGCTTCTCATGAGTCCACTACCCCTTCATAGAGAATGTCTTAGATGGCTGCATTGGTTTCTTGAAAGTATGCTAAATGACGCTAGAAAATTTGAATAATCCTTTGCCAGCCTAGAAAGGAAGATCCAAAGGTTGAATTCACAGAAACATTTTTATTTATTTCCCAATTGCAATCGATCTGTTGGGATATTTGGGAAGAATACAATAGGAGGAGTTTTCAAAATTTGTGAATAATGCCTACTGCAATCTTCAATCAAGTTCTCCATTTGGTCTTCGTTTGGGGCAGAACTTTGACGAGCTCTAATCTCCCTTGGTTTTTACGTCTTCTCGCTTAGTGTTAGATTTTTAGAATCTGGAACTTTGCTGTCTCTTTTTCTTTTTTGGCTTTTTTTCCCCTCTTCCCTAGAACCCTTACCCCTCGAGAAAAAAAAAAGTAGCTGACAAGATTTGATTGTAGGGAATTAACATGAAATTCCTAGATCCTGAGAGAAACAAAAATAGAGAAATCAAATAATAAATAATCATACGCATAAGACAATATTTACGTGGTTCGACAATTTTGCCTACGTCCACAGAGTTGTAGGGATTTCACTTTAATCAGAAAGAAAAACTGAGAGTGCAGCTATACAATGTTTTCTCTCTTGCTCTCAAAATGACGGCCAAACCTAATCACAAAAAATAATAATAATTGTTTTATATGTTGCGCACATGGTTCTCAATAGGCTACAAAATAGGCCCATGGATCAAGTCTTAGGATAAAAAACTCTCATTAAAAAAATCATGCAACACTAATTTGAGTCGAGTCATCATCCGGATCAAACCCACAAAGCCCAACAAATATATTATATAATTTGGAGAGGTAAAGGAATATTAATATATGTATCTATAAATATTAAATATATACCATCAGGTTCTTCATATAACCTATTATTTAATGAGAAATCACCTTACAACACTAACACTATTTTAGCTCTTAATTTAAAGTGCACACCTTCCTTTGCATTGAGCTTCGCGCCTCTAATTCTCAAAGCCAATTGATTTTTCCGATGAATCTCTTTTTTTAGATCCATCTTTCCTTTGTACCTAATACACATATAAATTAGAAGACTTAGAAAAATCAGTATCTCGACCCTTCCTTAAAAAAGAAAAATAGCTATAATTAAAAATTTATTAATTTATTCAAATGAAAAAACGACACCCAATTATTATACAATTTATACATTTATAATCTATTTCAGACATCCATAAATTTATAATCTATTACAAACATTATTATAATATATTTCGTAAATCTATAAATTTATAATCTCTTGCAAAGCTTTATAATCTATTACAAAACACTATTATACCTTTAAATTTATAACCCATTAAACAACGCTATTATAATCAATTTCATATATAAAGAATACATTTGTAAGCCAAAAGTAAGCAAAAGAAATATAGCTAATTATACCTGACATTGTTGATTGATTATGTGAAGAAAGAATGCTGCCTATAACTCAGAATTTATTAATTTCTTATATCTTTTATATACCTCACAGCATCGTTTCTGACAATAGGATTCATCATCATTCTTCTGCAGAATTTCATTAATGTTAAAATCAGGTGCTTCACCATCACCACAGAGTGAGTAGTCAGGCTTTGACATTGGCAAGTGCAGCTTCGGCGACATCATTAGGCTGCTTCAGAACAAAATCACCGTGGAAGTGAAGGTTCCAGTGGCTCAACGCCAGAGACACCTTCAAGAAAATCCCTTCCCAAATCGTCGTTCATGTCTTTAAGGACTCTCTCTCTCTCTCTCTCTCTCTCTGATTCAAAATTTTTAATTTTTTTTCATTTTTTCCCTCTGTTATTTCGGTTTGGACTCGGCCTATTCAAATTGTCCAAACTCTAATCTATATTATCATTTATATTAGTAAATTGATATGTATCCATGAAGTTGCCACTAATATATTATTTTAAATACTTTAAATTATTTAATTATTATCAATTGGTAGTTTTATGAGTTATCAATTGTCATTCTTAGTAACTAATTATTGGTAAATTATTAGAAAATTTAATTGAGTATTAAATATTTCAAAAATAATTAATCAATTTTTGGCGAAAGAATATTGTTTTTGATTTATGTTAAAATTTTAAAAAAACTAAAATTTATTCTCTTTAGAATATTTTTTTTTCATTGATTTGGTAAATTAAAAATGAGATCTAGTAATTGCGACAATTGAATGGGTGGTTAAATGCTAATAATTTTTGTAAAGTCAAATTCAAGACGTTAATGACGAATAAATGCTCAATTGCTTTTGAGTTGTTTATATAATTCCACAAGAGGATGCCTTTTTTGGGTTTATTACGAAGGCTAATAAATTTTTTCAGCTACAAAATAAGGTACAAGATGGCACTTCTATTTTTCAAAATTTATTTATTCTTGATTCTAACACATATATCTCAACTATTAAGTAAGGGAGCGTAGAGAACTTTCAGACATCTGGTTTTTTTTTTTTTTTCATTTTCCCTAATTATCTTTTCAAAAATACCACGCTAGCACTCCATAAATATTTCTTTTTCCGAGTTTACCTATCCTTTCCTCTTTTTTGTATTTTTAATTATAAATAAATAAAATTAAAAGTCAAAAGATAATAACAATAATAATACTAATATTATTATTATTATTATTTAAATGAAAAAATTTGTAGAGTGCCATCAGTAACTTTTAGAATGCAAACAACACCTCCCATGTTTCAACAATATTTAATTTAAACTAAACATTTTTTATTCTTTTTAATATCTAATATATGAGATAAAAGGAAAAAAAAAAATTTCATCCTTATTTCCTTACGTATTATCCCACTTCATACTTGTCCAAAATTTTTGACCAGAAAGAAAAAAATCAGGAGGAAGTTTTGTTGGGTTGATTTCGATGACATTAATTACACCAGTTGATAATTTTTTACAATAAGAGAAGAAAATCAGGAGACTGGGTTAATTTTGATGGCATCAATTATACCATAAAGTCAAAAAATTTGACCATAAGACAAGAAAATCTGGAGGGAGATTTGCAGGCAGATGGTCCCCATTACATTTTCCCTATATATCCTTACTATATCTGATATAATACAAAGTAAACAATACACGCATGTGTTGTCTTACATTCCATTCTTATACTAATTGAATTGCGTATAAATTAGATAGAAGTGAATCAACGGAACTATAAAGTCAAAAACTTTTGACCATAAGAGAAGAAAATGAGGCCGGAGTTTTGTTCCAAGAGGAAGCTGGGTTGGTTTTGATGACATTATACCATATTAGTTTTGAAACTTTTAAGGATTATATATAACCTGTCCGGGCATGGCAACTTGGACCCTCTAAAGAATACTACTGGCTTAGACTATCAGAAAAAGCGGTTGGCCCACCACCGACATCAACGCGGCTTCCCCACCACCGCCGCCGTCGTCACCCACCCTCACCCTCCCCGGAACGAAGGTTTGGCTCACTGCCGACGCCAATTTTAACCCAGAATTCTTCAATTTGCAGGTGGGGGTCGTTGTCCCGGAGGCTCGAGGGCTGGGAACTGGCGCCATGGCGAGCTACATCACCGCCCTCATCTTCTCCGTCTTCGCATCGAACGCTTCCAAATCAAGCTGAATAGCCTCAGGAATGGTCGCGCCGAAGTCAAGGGCACCGCTGCTATCGCTCTCCGTGAAACCAATGGGTGCCTCGCTTTGGTCGCTATCAAGCCGCTCATAAGAAAAATCACCAAGTTCGTCGCCATCTCCGTCACCCTTTCCATTGTTGTCTTCCTCATCACATCACTGCCGAGCTCTCTTCCATCGCCCCGGCCTTACTAAGCCCCTTCTGGGACTTCTTCATCTGTTCCGTCAAACACCTCAGCGGCATCGTCGACCTCGCTGTCGGCCCGTCCTCTGCCTCAAGTACCTTGAAAATGCCTCTTCGTATTTCACCCGCAGCTACCCCCGCGCTCTCGTCCTCCTCCTCCGCCGAAGGCCGAGTTGAGAGGAGGAGGACGAGAGCGCGGGGGTAGCGGCGGGTGAAATAGGAAGAGGCATTTTCAAGGTACTTGAGGCAGAGGACGGGCTGATAGCGAGGTCGACGATGCCGCTGAGGTATTTGACGGAACAGATAAAGAAGCCCCAGAAGGGGCTTCGTAATTAAGGCGGGGTGATGGAAGAGTGCTCGGCAGTGATGTGGGTGTAGGGGACGCTAACAATGAAAGGGCAGATGAGAGTGCCGAAGAGGGCGAAGAAGGGGCCGACCGCCCCCACCGCTGGCTCCACCCCAAAGGGAGCACCGCCGATATCCTTGCAGATGAGGAAGACAACAATGGAAAGGGCGAGGGGAAGCCGCTTTGTTTCGCCCTCGTTTCTCATGGTTTTTTTTTTTTTTTTTTTAATGATTTCTACGATTGAATGAAAAATAAAGCATCTCTGTAAAAATCACCAATGCATAATTGCTTAATTTTGTGGTTAGAATTTTTTTATTTTGTAATAAATATTTTTATTAGTGTCAATTAATATGATTGTTATTATTTTTATTTTATCTTTTTTTGCTTTTTACTAATTTTTATCTTTAAAATAATGATAGTAATTATTTTCTCTTTTTTATTATTGTTGTTTTTTGTTGTTATTGTTTTTACATATAAAGCGTCATAATTAATTATATTATAATGAAATTTATCATTACAAGTGATCATTTCTAGTGCCTTAGATTACTATTTATGCGCACAGTTTTTTCTATTTTGAGTTTTGGAGTGGAGTGCTTGAACACAAAAAGAAACTTAAGAAAAATCTATTTGCCTTCTTTTAGAAGGAGTTTTATTCAAATTTTTATTTTTCTTTTGGACTTGTGGTCAAAAGGACAACAAGCAAAATGAATGACCTATGATTTTGCCACACAAGAAAAATAAAAGAGAAAAAAAATTCACCCGCTTGATCTTATTTCAACAGCCTCCTCTACATTGACAAAAAAATATCCTTATGTTAACTTACAATAGTATGTGTTGTAGATATTACACTCATTCTGATTGCTCATGTATAAGCTAAAAGTTCAAATAAATAAAATTTGGAGAACTATTTTAAAACTAAAATAAAAATAGTGAAGGAAATCCAATATAGTGAAAATTTGAATTTTTTTATGTTATGTTTAAATTGATATTATAATAATTTATGATTATAAATGACTTATAAAAAATTAATAATAAATTATAAAAAACGAACCCTCACTAATTGTAGGTCTCGAATCCATTGCTATGAATACGGGTGGCAAACATCACAAAAAATAAGGTTATTAGTGACGATTTAAAACCGTCACTAATAATACAAAACCATCACAAATACTTACTAATGACGGTTGCGTGAGCATTAGTGATGATTCTATGCTAGTCGCCATACCTATTGTTACTAATACTTATTAGTGACAAATTTCCTAAACGGTTACTAAAATCCTAAAACAGTCACTTTATTTTCAATATTTTCAAGACTCAAAATCGTCACTAAAGCCCATTTATTAGTAACAATTTTAAAATTGTCACTAATAGTCCATTATTAGTGACAGTTATCAAAACCGTCACTAATGGTCTCCGAGTGCAGATATTTAGTGATGGTTGTTAGTGACAATTTCTAAATTGTCACTAATAGTTGTGCAATCACTTACGATTTTGAACCCGTCAATAATACTTTGTTTTGTTGTTATTAGTGACAGTTGACAAACTGTCACTAACACTTTAAAATAAATAAATTTTGTTTTATTTCATTCATTAATTCTTGTAAAAACCTGCAATTACATTTTAGCAATACATAAAATTAAATAAGAATTGCTAAAGCATTCATAAATTATTCAAAATTAAAATACAAATTGTTCAAAATTCAAGTACAATTTCAAATTAAAATACAAAATTTAATTTTATTTAGATAACAAAAAATACAAGAAAAGTCCACAACTGCATTCGATTGTAGTGCCTAGCATCTACTCTGATGATCGTCAAGAAGAAGAATAATAATGCATGTAAATTGGTAATGACGAAATACAAAGCAGCGGTTAGGTCCTAGGAAAATAGGATGACTTTGACAAGGTCTAAAAGTCTCGACTTTGACAACTATTAGGGTTGCAAACATTTGCACACTTCAATCTTCTGCGCAAACTCTTCCAACATTAAATTATTTTCTAAATATAATGGAGAAGATTAAAATCACCCTGTATACTTGTGGTTCAGATTCAAAATAACGTGGTGTTTCAAATATGATCCAGAAGTATGTACGATAGTTTAATTTTCTTCAGTGTATTTAGGAAAGAGTTTAATGTTGGATGAGTTTGTGCAAAAGATTGGAGTGTGCAAATGTTTACAACACTAGTAGTTGTCAAAGTCCCAACTTTTGGATCATGTCAAAGTTATCCTATTTTACCCTACCGCTGGTTTGTATACTGCGTCATTACCATTTACATACATTATAATGAGAGGAGTCACCCACATCATCTCGACGTGCTCCACGCATCAGTTGTTCCATCTCTGCTCTCCAGGCTTGCATATCAATCATCTGCTGTTTTAACATCTGGTTCTCAGTTTCCAACGTCTCGACGTGCTCCGCGCACCAGTGTTCTTAGGATCTAAGGAAGGAAGGCTAAACCAAAACTTAGAGTTAATTGGCCAATTTGATCATATCCTTAAAACTAGAAAATGACATGAATCGACATTTGCTTGACTGACTTAGTAAATATCAATTTAAACCAACCTGAATCGAGGTTAGTTACGAGTTTTTAGTTCTCTACTTTAAAAAAAATCAAAAGTTTTATTGCAATTGTTATATGTAAGTATCCTTTGCATGAAATAAATAATCTAGAGTTGGAGAAAAAAAGTGAGGTTTATCAAAATGCCTAAATAATTTGTGATTTTCGGCCATATATTAGCACTTGTATGGGTATGATGAGTTGAGAATAACATAATACATAGATATTAAAATTAATATGTTATTCATTATGAAAATATTTCTATATATTTCATTAGAATGAATTTTTAACTCTATGTTTGAAAGAGATCTTGACAAAATCTTCTCAAATTCAAATTCAAAATTCAAAATCCATACTCTCAATTGTAGTATATAGATAATTTCATTCTCATTTAATTACGTTGATCCCTCAATTGACTCATTTTCCAAATATATTTACTTGGTGCATGACCTCAATATGTAAATTTTGAGCATACATATGTATATAAAGATTAGTAAATCATTTTTAACTACTAATTTTCTATTTAAATTCCATGTTTGGCATTCTAGAAAAGTCTTGTATAATGTTCCGTCTTCTTCCCTATCCATTCATATGGTTAACCAAAAACAACTTGCAAGTAAAATTTGAAATTTACTTAAAATAAACTTGCTCAAAAATTTTTACAAGAGAAATTTTTTTTTTTTAAGCATTCACTCTCTATTAGAAAAAAAAAATATTTAATATACTGGGTGTATATTTCAAATCTAATATGATTTCGTTGTGCATAAAAAAGCTATCTAATTTTGTTTTTGAAGTAATTTAGTTATTGAGTTCAAACCTTATTTTCTAGTGAACTAGAGTTTAGTTCAGTAAACTAAATATGGTGTCTATACTCTAAAGGAAATGCCTTTGCTAAGCAAATAGCCAAAAATGATTAGTTAGTCCTTCTATTATTAGTTAAAACTTATTTTAGTACATATAATTTAATTTATTACAATTAAGGACTTATATTTGCTATCTTCATTTAATTAGAGTTGTTTATGAATTGTATAGTGAAATTAAGGAAAATCCCTCTACCTACATATTAGTTGGATCCCTAGATATTATTACATATGATATTATATATGTATATATATATGAAGCGATATTGAGAAGTAGGCATAACCACATTAGGACTAAAATTTCTTGAGATTTTTTTTTTCTTTTTCTTTTCTTAAAGGTAGCTTCGGAACAACTAAAAGTGGAACGAGTAATGCTATTTTAATGTTCCATTTATGCGAGCAGGATTCATTAACATTATTAGATTAAATTAATTAAGATTACAATATAGTTGCATAAGATTGGTAAGTTCAAATCCTAAATAGTACTAATTAAAAGTTGAGAGACTAAAAAGATTTCACTTGATAGTGTAATGACTAACTTATAATTACACTTGTAAAAATATATGTTTAAATAAAATTTTAGAGCTTGTTCATTTGATGATGTGATTAACCTGTAGAGTGGGAATAGAAGCTGACTCTTGAAAAGATAGGATTGGATTTAAGGGGCAAAAGCCTAATAAGCTCATTATACCCTTACCACCTTTTGCCTAATTAAAAATACCACCATGCGCCCTATGGGACAGCGGAAAGACATCAACACGTAAGAAGGAGTATCTGGGGTTCAATTTGAGGTAGATACACTCACGGAGCCAGCGGTACCTATGGATGGTGAAAATTTACTCTATGAGCCAGCGGGGACCGTGGATGGTGAGAGTTTTCTGTAAGCCAGTGGGAACCATGGATGGTAATGCAAATGTGTCCCGGGAATCGGGTTGGCCGAACGTCCAACTGATGCACGAAAGTCGTGTTCGCATTCCGGACTTTAGCTAATCAGCAAGACTTAGGAGGAGGACACTGATCTATAGGTTTGGTGACACACCAGAGGATCAAAAAAGCTTGTTGGTAGCTGGAGTTCCTATGTAATCAAAAAATACCACGTATGTGAGCGATATAGGACCTCGCTAGGGAGCAATGAGCCCCTGAAAACTAGATGCATGCTGGCAATGGCAATGAGCCGGCCCACCCTGTTAGTTGGGAATGATGTGGACACCCACCCAACAGTGGGCGTGATGAACACTACAGTACTGGCCCAATGTCAACAGTAAAGGGCCCATTTACGTCTGGTTCAAACCCAGATACCAAGACCGACTGGGGCTTCGAGGGCACAATATTAATCAAAACTCTAGTTCACTAAATTACTATTAATCAACAATCCTTATATTATAAAAAAGATATGCTATATTAATAAAGTATAGACACACGTGAGGGTCGGCATCTAGCAAGTGGAGTCGGTGGACGTGAAGGAAGAATAAGAGTGGCGGAGTGTTTGGTATTGTATGGTAATGGCTAATGGGGCCGAGCCTAGTAACTGCATATTTCAAGGTTTGGATTTGGATTTACAATTTAAACTTAATAGAATTAAGTTTAAAAGTCACGGAGAAACTAAGTAAAATGAAAAATGGCTAGAGCTCACATGAAGACCAAACCGGTACACCATCTTGAAGATTGTGCACCTCCTAACTCACCTAATCAGGTTAGAGGCAAATCAGTACACTTTACAGGATGGTGTATTCCTCTTTCAACGATACCACACGCCAGGAATACATATATAACAATTTTTGTGCAAAAAAATGCTTCTGAAAAATAAGTAGAGATGTACATAATAAAGATCTAATATATACTCTCATATGATTTAAACATGAAGTTCAGTAGAGAATTTAAAAATTTTACTCAAAAGTATATTTCAATAAAAACTAAAAGAGTATGGAAAATGATTACTCTTTTCAATTAAAATGACCTTTTAAAAATAATTACTAAAAGGCTTCCAAGTAAAGCATATGAAATTAAATACATGCTCTAACCTTTCTCAAGGAACTTCAAAAGCCAGTATATACGAGTGAGATATATGCTCAAAGCTACATTGTATAACCCAATGTTTTCTCCGAAAAATATTTTCAAATCAAGAAATAGGAGAAACAATGGTTTTCTCTTAAATGATTGACCTTCAAATAAGAGATGCCTTCCAATCAAGAATATATGAATTAAATATGTTGCTCAAGGCTCTCAAACATTTACTTAAAAAAAAATTTCTCCAAAAGTTATTTTTCAACTAGAAGTGTAGGAGAAATTTTGACTTTCAAAATATGAGAGTAAAATGGCCAAGCAATATATATATGCTCGAGCCCTTTTTCAAAATAAATATAATTTCTCCAAAAATGATTTCCAATAAAAGAGGAGTAGGAGAAATTTAGACTTTGAAACCCATTTGAAAACCAAGGCATTCAAGCAAAATGCATATGAAGGATGATACATGCTTGAGCCTATTCAAAATAAAACCCCAAATAGATATTCCCCAAAAATATTTTCAACAAGGAGTAGGAGAAATAAGAAATTAAAACATAACAGATTGTAAAAATGGAGGGAGAATCAAAAATAATTTCCTAAGCTTTCAAAAGGATTCTCCAACTTTTTTCAAGTGTTTTTGGGGTTATATTTATAGGCAAAAATTACACATAGCCATTATACATGTAGCTGTTGGGGGGTTTAAAATATTATTATATTTTGAAAACTAGCTATTTTCTAGTTGTTGGGACGCTTTCCTGAGAGGGTCGGTCGACTGAGGCCAATTCTTGGTCGACTGAGGATTGAAATCCACAAGCTTCAGTCGATTGTGGTGAAGCTTGGTCAGCTGACCACAGGTTTTCTGTGCGGACATCCTTCAGTATTTTGGCCATAACTTTTTTTTTTTTATACATATCCAATTTGGAAATTCTTGGTATCAACAAAAATATAAGAAAAACTCCTACAACTTTTATGTTGAACACTTTTTAAGATAAAAAGTTATGAATTGAGAAAAATACCCATCAATAAGACAGAAGAAACATAAAGGGAATTTTTCTGCTACTGACACCTTTTAGTATTTCAATCATAACTTTTTCTATACGACTCCAAATTGGATGTTCTTGGTATCAACAGAAAGTTAGGAGAAAAAAATCACAACTTTTTTTGCTGAACACTGTTTAAGATAAGAAGTTATGGATTGAGAAAGTAGCTTATTTATATTGTTTAGTCGACTGGCCGGTCGATTGACCCCTTTGTAAAAATTAGTTTTTACCTTCTTTTGACATCAAAACCATTTTAAAACCTTTGTACAAGTTAGCCATTTTATGAAAATGGTTTTTTATGTTACTTGGAGGTCTTATGGTCAATCTAAGTTCATTTATGAGTTTCAATTTAAATCATGTGATTATGCGTGCACAGATTGAACCTAAATAGCTATTACAAATTTAGAAAATAATAAATAAAGTCTTCAAGTCTTCTGCTCCTCTGATTGCACATGAAATACGCCTTCGAATATGATTGTTGATGTGCATTCAAGGTCGACGTCTATTTCCCATCTGTTATCTGTGCTTAGAAAAATGAATCTGTTCATACACTTAGCACACAAATGAGATACAATTGTTTGTCATAATCAAAACATGGAGTGGACTCAAAAATCCAACACGCACTATACCAATTTGCGATCCTATATATCTATATATAAGAAATTGAAAAACATAATTCAATTTGTACTTCAGCAATTTTGTAATCAAAAGGAGCAGAGGAAAAGAAAATAATTTTGTGCTAAGAAAAAGAGAAAAAAAAAAGTGATTTTTTTGAAAATTCAGGATTGAGAGTGATTGTGTAGTCAATTTTCCCTCGACTATCGGAGGGAGATTTCTCATCCAATTTAGCGGATATTTTAACATGTGGTGCCTGACTCATCCTTCTTCACTCTAGATGGTCCGATTGTGATTTGGCGTTGGAAAGCTTTGGTTTTCTGACTCAGATAGCAGCATCATTGCAGTAGCAGGGATGCCCGCGTAGTCAGCTTGACCCTGACGATCAGGTGGTGAATTCTAATTCGATTGGGCTGAATTATTTACAGTTTGTATATGACTTACCCTTTTAAATTTCGATTAGTTAGATTGTTATTTAGAAATTTTAAACTTTGGTTTTGTGCCTTAGATATCAGCCTCGTGAGAGCAACACTTTTAGAATTAGAGGTGCTTATGCAGTTAGTTTTCCCTAGACTATCAAATGGTGATTTCTCCTCTGATTAAGCTACAATTTTTACAGGTTGTGTATAACTAATCCTTCTAAATTTTGATCGATTAGATTGTTATTTAGAGTTTTGAAACTTTTATTTTGTGACTCAGATAACATTCTCATTGCAGCAGCAGGTTTAGGATTGGAGGCTTGCGCAGTCAACTTGATCTAGACGATTGGATGGTGATTCCTTGTCCGATTGGGCTAAATATTTTTACAGGTAGTTCATGATTCATCCTTCCTAATTTTGATCAATCATCTTATTATTTGGAGTTTTAAAACTTTGATTTACTTACTCAGATTGCGAGCCCATTGCAACAGTAGCTTCAGGTTAGTAGTGACTCCACTCACATGTATCAAGGTGACGTGTAAATGTCACCCTGCTACAGTACTTCTAAAAAAAAAGGAACAAAAATGCCACATGTCACCTTTGTGAGTGGACACGTGGCACCCACTGGTTTAACTCAGTTCACCATTTTATTTATTTATTTATTCATTTTATTGCATATATTATTTTATTTAATATTTTTAATTAGTTTTAAATTTTAGAAATTAGAGAAAAATAGCAGAAAAGTCATAAAAATCAAGAAAATGGAGAAAGTTTTTGAAGAAAAACAATTTTTAAAGTCATGAAAAATATTTTGAGTTATTTTGACTCAAAATATTAAAATAAAAAATTCCAAAAAAGTAAAGAAAAATCTTTTAAAATCTCGTAAAATTGTTGAAAAATATTTGAAGAATTTCAAATAATTTTTACAAGGATTTTGAAAAATCTATGAATGTTTTCAAAGATGATTTTTTTAATTTAATTTTATGATTTTCTTGATTTTTGGGTAGGTGTATCCCAATGATTTTAAAAAGGATATAAAGGTATTTCAGACCTCACCTGTATCAGCTCTGAGGGCAGGTTTATCTAACAAGATCCCCTCATTTGGAGGTCGATCTTATTAGACATTCCTAAATCGAACTCTGATTTTCTTTTTCTTTATTAAATTTATGATATTTGTTTATTTATTTATTTTGTTTATTTGTTTATTCATTTATTTGTTTATTTTAAAGGGATTAATTAAGACTATCAAAATTAATTTAGGAATAATTCATAATTAATTAGGTACCATTCATAGAATGGGTGTGTAGGGGGTTCTAATACCTTAATTCCTCTCGCAGAACCAAGCTCTTGATCCCGATTCTGGTAAAGCAGATTAAGACTGCTGATTTCTTATCCTAGGAATAGTCTAAAGACCCATCAATGAGTAATAAATAGGATTTCTAACTGCACCAAACTAAGTAAATAATAGGTTAGTGACTCCACTCAAATTTCAAAAGCTATTATCCCTCACCATACAATTTTGAACTCTTATCGGGATGTTGTGACACCCATTTTTTAGAACTTAGGCTCAAACCATCTTTTAAAATAACCTGGGCCGACCCATATTTTAAATCAAAACCCATAGCCCAAACTGCCTTTTAAAACAAACAGGGTCGTCCCATCTTTTAAAACAAAACCCACGGCCCCTTTTCAAAACTCAAATCCCAATCTTTTTAAAAAAACATATACAGGGCCGACCCTCTTCTTTCAAAAACACATCAAAGCCCAAGTACCAGAATGGACCAAGGGGTTGACTTGTCTAAGTCAACCCTAAACAAAACTCACTGGATTTCGGGCGAGTCCACTCGCTTTGAAACCCGTTCACACACGCTACATATCTGAACACATACTAAGCACACACACATGCAACAGATCTGAACACACATTTGAACTCACTTCTGAACACACACCAAACATACACATACGCCATAGATCTAAACACACACCGAGCACAGACACATGCTACAGATCTAAAGATAAACCACCACTCATCACAATCCAGACATATACAGAACCCTAAATCCAAGAAATAAAAGGTTGGGGGGATACTTAGCTGTGATGGGAACTCCTTTAAAACCGAACAAATAGCCTTCGGATCACCAAAACCAAAACTAGGATTCTAGGGTGTTCGCAAAGGGTATAAAGAACAGGAGAGAGTGAGAGAAGGTGAAGGGTCACCAGAACCAGGGGTCTGGGGTGCTCGTCGATTGAAGATAACAAAGGCCAAGGAAATTCATAACTAAGGTTTTAGGTGCTCGTAGTTAAAAATAAAAAGAGAAAGTGAGAGAAGGGGAAAGGTTAGAAGACCTGGGGTTTTAGCGTGTTCGCAAGTAGAGAGAGAAGGAGAGGGAGAAAGAAGAGACTATTCAGAGAGGAGAGAGAGAGAGAGAGAGAGGAAAGTGTTAAATAAATAAACTATATTAATCCGGATTTAATAAAAGAAGATACAATGGTATTTATACTAGTATTTATACTAATATATAAAATGAAAAATATAACTGAATTAACAACTAACAAATTAACAACTAAACTAACAATCAATAAACTAACAACTCTAATACGCCCCCTCAAGATGGAGATGGGGAACAAAGATTTAACATCTTTATCTTGCGGTAAAAAAAAACAAACATAACGCATCAAAATCTGATTGCATCGC
Source organism: Malania oleifera (assembly GCF_029873635.1). Lineage (NCBI taxonomy): Eukaryota > Viridiplantae > Streptophyta > Magnoliopsida > Santalales > Ximeniaceae > Malania > Malania oleifera. The sequence continues at coordinate 149,269,063 of NC_080418.1, forward strand.
CAAATACAACCACAAAAATTAGTAAATTTATAGATTTTTTTTAATAAGATTTCACACTATTGGGCTTCGCGCTCTTTAAAGAAGTTGCCTTAGCCAGTGCTTTCTTTGCAGCAGGCTTTGGAGTTGCAACTTTCTTTGCCGGCAAAATCCTGGTTAAGATTCTTAGTGCTTTAATTGGCTTGTCCTTTGGCTTCGTCTTTGGCTTTGCCACAACTTTTGACTTTGCTGCAGGTTTTGGTTTTCAGCAGCTTTGGCCTTCTTTGTTTTGGCTGGAGCTTTCGCCTTTGTCTCTTTCGATGCCTTTGCAGACTTTGCTTTTGTTGCCACTGTTGGCTTCTTCTTTGCCGCATCAATAACTACTGGCTTCGCCGCCGGTGATGGAGACCAGATCGGTGGTGGCTTCACCGCCACGAGCAGCTCCTTTGTGTCATTCTTTCGAACACTTGGAGCATAATTAGAAATTGCTATAGAAGCAAAATGGAATAGAAAACTTAGGTTCCATCGTGAATCACCAACTCCTTTGTGTCATTTTTTTAAACACTTGGAGCGCACACAGGTAAATCCTTTGAAATGAAACCATACTAAACAAAATTCCTAAAATTTCATAGCAGAATATGGGAGAAAGAAAAAAAAAATATGTGGAAGCAAGAATCAAAAAAATAGAAAATCCAAGGAGTGATCCTGATCCTGAACGAGCCCATGAATCTTGATTGCAAGAACAATTTACTTGTTCTTTGATCACTGGAAAAATGGCCGAGATTTGCAGACTCAGCTCCAACAAACACTGTCATCCTTGGTGAGTAATGATTTTTTTTTTTTTACTCAATTTGTTGTTCTGCAACTCTTCTCCATTTTGGGAGCAAGCTGTCTCCTCCCCCCTCCGATCACGACCAGTCACGACACTTCAAATTCCAATATCCTGCTATCAGCATAATGGATTCAAAAGCTTCTTGTTGCGGGGTAAAATTTGCTAGGATGCTCCTTCGACTTCTGTGACCTGAAAAGGGAAGAAAAGAGAGGCTTGGAGGACCCGGGGTGTACTTCGGGGGATCACTCCGATGCCTAAGTAAGAGGAACACTTTTAGAGAGGCTGAATGCAAATGTAAAATCGTGTTCAATGACTTACCTTTGCCTTTTCTTTAAATCTCTTCTTATAGGGGCTCGAGTTGACCGTAGGTTGGCTAGAATTTATTGCGTGGGGGCATGAATCGCTCCCTAGTCATAAGTGCGTACACCTATTACTTGGCTATTAAAGCCACTAGTGTGGATCTCTCCTCCTCTTTATTGGGTTGGAGGTGATCACTCGTCAGGATGTCAGACCCGAAGAAGGTGCGAGATAGGCGTTGACTTGCCCTCATTGGTTAGGTTATTTTGGGCGTATCAATTGTCCCCCCCTCAGTTTCAAATTTCTAGACAGAATTTTGAATAATTGTTTTGTCTGCATCTTTCCCCTTAGAAGGTTTAATGCTCTCACTCTTTTTTTTTTTTTTTTTTTGGGCATGGTTTACCGAACAAGTTGCTGAGCAGCTCGTGCTGAGCAGTTTTTCTTAACTATCCGAGCTGTTTTGGAGAGCTGTTCAGGTCGAGTTGTTCTGTCTGAGTTGTTTTAAAGAGCTGTTCGTGCCGAGCTGTTTTGAAGAGCTGTTCGTACCGAGCTGCTTTGAAGAGCTGTTCGTGCCGAGCTATTTTGTCCAAGTTGTTTTGTCGAGCTGTCCGAACTGCTCCATGTAGAGAAGTTAGCCAGCCTGTCCAACTTGTTACTTGGAGGGAAATTGGCCGACCTGGTCATGGAGAGAAATTGGCCAATCTGCTACATGAAGGGAATTTGGCTGACCTATTCCATGGAGGGAATTCTGCCGACCTGTCCTAGCTGCTCCATACAGAAAGGTTGGCCAACCTGTCCCATGGAGGGAAATTGGCTGAGGTGTCTAACCTGTTCTATAAAGGGAAGTTGGCCGACCTGTCGACCTACTCCATGAAGGGAATTTGTCAAACTGCTCCATGAAGGAAATTTGGCCGACCTGATCGAGCTGTTCCATACAGGGAGATTGTCCGACCTGCTCCGTGTAAGGAAATTGGCCGAGCTGTCTGACCTGCTCCACAGAGGGACGTTGACCGACCTGTCCGACCTGCTCCATGAAGGGAATTTGGCCAACCTGTCTGACCTTTTTTATAGAAGGAATTTTGCCGACCAGTCCGAGCTATTTTATGAAGGGAATTTGGCCGACCTGTTCATGAAGAGAATTGGCGGATCTGCTCAATGAAGGGAATATGGCCGACCTGACCGAGCTATTCCATGTAGGGAGGTTGTTTGACCTACTCGTGTAAGGAAATTGTCCAAGCTGTCTGACCTGCTCCACAGAGGAACGTTGGCCGACCTATCTGACCTGCTTTATGAAGGGAATTTGGCCGACCTGTTTACACAGAGAAATTAGCCGATCTGCTCCATGAAGGGAATTTGGCCGACCTGATCGAGCTGTTCCATGGAGGGAGGTTGTCCGACCTACTTGTGTAAAAGAATTGGCCGAGCTGTCTAACCTGCTCCATAGAGGGACATTGGCTGACCTGTCCGACCTGCTCCATGAAGGGAATTTGGCCGACCTGTCCGACCTGTTTCATAGAGGGAATTTTACCGACCTGTCCGAGCTGCTCCATGTAGGGAGGATGGCCGACCTGTCCCATGAGGGAAATTGGTGAGCTAGCAGCTTCATAGCCTTTTACGTCTACTGAGCCGCGCTTATCTGCTGGGCTGTTTTTGGTGTTCCGCTTCATGTTCGTCCGTTTTGGCCTTTTCGCAAATGAGTTGTGCTCATCTGCTGGGCTGGTTGGCCATATGAGTTGTGCTCGTCAGTTTGGCCTTTGTGTCTAACAAGTCGTGCTCATCTGCTGGGCTATTTTTGGCCTTACGAGTCGTGCTCGTCATTTAAGCCCTTGATGCTAAGTGAGTCATGCTCCTTTATTAGGTGTTTCATCTACTCATTTTTCCGAGGCGTTGTCACATCCTTCTTTTCCTGCGAAAGATTGATAAATGCATGTTTTAAATGCACCATACCTTGGGAAGTGGGTCGGATGAAACGTTCTCATTTATGGTCGCCATTTGACGTTGTGTCCGAGGCGATTTGGTCTTTCCGAGGCACCGTTTGTCCTTGGGAAGTCACGGCTGTGCATATGTCAGAGATCTTCTATGGGTTGATGGATTCTCTGTGTCCTTTTTCTCCCTCGAGACGCAATCCTTTTTTGCAGATGAGAAATTTTGAGATTCCCACCTCAGGGATTCGTGCCATCATCTCTTTATAAAGGCCAGAATACTCCATCATTTTGCACTCATCTTCAGTTCAGAGGGCTCTTTCATTCTCTTCTCTTCTTCAATCCACGGGGTCTCCTATTTGTCGTTAGGTACGCTCTCCCTCTCTATTGCATGTTTGTTTTGTTGTTCTTCATATTCTTCGCTATTCTTGTGTTAGCTTTGTGTGTTTGATCTGTTCTTGTAAGACGGCCTTGCTATTTGTGTGCGGAATTTTACAGTTTTGATCTGCTTTGGCATCTTTTCCTCTTTTTTTTTGTTGGGTACTTACCCGTTTGATCCGTTGGTAAGGGTATTGTTTCGTTCACACTTCGTTTTCCCTATGGAGTCTTCTTCACAGCCTTTGAGGGTTCCTACTACAGTGAGGAACGCTCGTTGTGACCTCACCCCCTCCGACTTGCAGAATGTTCATTTGTTTTTTTGCTATACCACAGAGTATTACTATTAGGTTATCCTCTGTTTCCGAGTCAACCTTTGATCCAAGTTTTGAAGAGCTTTGCCTCTATATAGATTACTTAGATTTGGGTCTCAGGCTCCTTTTTCCCCCCTTTGTCTCTAATGTATTACGTTTCTACCGAATAGCGCCTTCCCAACTTGTTCCAAACTCCTATCTCTCGCTCACCTGTTTTGCCGTCCTTCTGCTCCGCCTGGGCCACCAGTCAACAGTTCCTCTCTTTAGGAGTTGTTTCCAAATGCGAACACATTCTGTAGAGAAGGAGCTATACTATTTCAACTCTCTACCAGGTTATAAACTTTTTTCGTCGGGCATTTCTTCCATACATAACTGGAATTCTCGGTACTTCTTTGCCTCGGGGGAGTTGAACTACACGTGCTCTTTGCTATGGTCTTCTCCTCTTGATGGTAATGTTTTCTATCCCTTATCCACCTTCTTTTATAGGGCTACCAGTAGGTTATCCGCTGACTCACCTTTTTTCCTTTCATCCCTTTTCCTTTGTAGTTCGGGTGTGCCACCTTCTTCCAAGGCTTTCCCCCGAAGAGCAGACCATCCTGAAAGAGCTTCGAGCCCTTGACGGGTAGGGTATTATCCCTCATGAGGAGCTGCTCCAAGAGCGTGTTCTCATGCAGTGGGGGATCCGCCCCGTTTCCTCAAGTCTTTCCTCGCCTCTGATTTCTATATATGTGTTCGGATATTTTCTCTATTGTTGGTGTTTTTACTTCTTTTCTCTCTATCCTTACAAATATGGACTTCACCAGATATGAATCTCTCATAGGGGAAGCCAGGAAGCAAAGGGTGAGTAGAAGTAGGAAGAAGAGAAGGGAGATTGAGGGGGAATCCTCCCAAAGGGATGCACCCGCTACAAGTGATTCTGGTGCCCTTCCTAAAGAGATCAACGCTGCTCCTCCTCCGATACCCTAATCTCTTACTGAAGTGATTTTTCTTGAGCCGACCCGTTCTACCTTTGCTCTCCGTCAGGTGGTACATGCTGAAGATTTTGTGCAGGTCCAGTGCACTCTTCCTGACGCTCTTTTAGCGAGGATCCACCCCACCTCATACAAGGTGTATATTCTTCAACTGGCTTTATTCTTCTCCCTTTATACATAGTTTTGTTAATTGTTCTGTATTTTTGTATTCTTCCTCAGTTGGCGATGATGGCTTTGGCCTAGGAGGAGAAGGTTGCCGAGATGTACCGGCAAACCTTGGATGCCAGGGTGAAGTACGTTGTTGCTTAGAACGAACTGCGTGAGGTCGAGGTCCGTGAGTAGGATCTGCAAGTTGAGGTTGAGCGCCTTCATATGGAGGAGTTACCTGCCAGAGAAGCTGCCGCTGCTACCACTGCCTCCCGAACTGCAGTAAAGGAGTCCAAGGACTCTAACCAGTTCGTTATTGATACTTCCAAAGCTTACCAAGTGGGATTCAGGAGGTGCCGGGACCAAGTCAAAACCAAACACCCTGAGCTTCCGTTGGATGGTGTGAGCTCAAACGGTTATGGCAATGAGAGTCCTGAATCCGCCGAAGATCTGGATGAGGATGAGGAAGGAGAGGAAAAGGAAGCTGGAGAGGGAAGTGAAGCAAACTAGTTTGTAGGAACTGAACTTGTAATATAAATTCTTCAAAATTTATTGACGTAGTACAACTATTGTAATTGGTACTTTTATTACTACACTGTAAGAAGCGCTTTTAAGAATAGTCTTTTGTTAACATATCTGAGTTCCATGTGTTCTTAATCTCTTTCCCCCCTACATCTTCCAAATTGTATGTCCTTGGCTTTATCTCGGTTGTGACTCTGTATGGGCCCTCCCAGTTGGGCTTTAACTTGTGCGACCCTAACTCCGATGGATTGTTCCGCGTCTTCCTTAGGACTATGTTTCTCGGCAGGAAATTTCGTACTTTGACGCGATTGTTGTAGTACCTAACTACTTTTTGTTGGTACGCTGCAACTATTAGACTCGCCTGATCTTGTCTCTCTTCCAGTAGGTCTATTTCTGATCTGAGCTTTTCGTTGTTGGTCTGCTCGCTGAAGTATTGCCTTCGCCAAGAGGGTATCCCTACCTCTGCTGGGATGACCGCTTCTGCGCCAAAGGCGAGCATAAAAGGGGTTTCCCCTGTTGCCGCTCTCTTGGTGGTGTGGTATGCCCATATGAGTGAAGGGAGTTCCGCTGCCCATCTACCTTACATATATTCGAGTCGCGTCCTCAATCCGTGCAATATCGTCCGGTTTATGTGCTCTACCTGTCCATTGCTCTGGGGGTGCACCACTGATGCGAAGACGAGCTTAATAGATAGGTCCGAACAAAACTTTTTGAAGCGTTTGTTGTCGAACTGCCTCCCGTGGTCTGTAACTATTGCCCAAGGGATTTTGAAACGGCAAACCACTATTGTCCACACAAAGCGCGTAATGTTCCGCTCTGTTATGGTGGCTAGAGGTTCGACCTCTACCCACTTAGTGAAATAATCTATTGCTACCAACAAAAACTTTTTTTGACCAGTTGCCTGGAATAAAGGTCCCAGGATCTCTATGCCCCACTTTGCGAAGGGGCAAGGACTGGTTAAAGGGGAGAGTGGACTAAAGGGTACGTGTGGTACTGCTGCGCATCTTTGACATCTGTCGCATCATTTGACGATCTCGACCGCGTCCTTCTTTATTGTGCGCTAATAAAATCCCTGCTGCATGGCCTTGTGGGCTAGGGCCCTACTGGCAAGGTGGTTTCCGCACACTCCTTCGTGGATTTCCCTTAGTATGTATTCCCCTTCCTCATTGCTTAGACACCAAAGGTAGGGCAGTGTTAGGGATCGCTTGTAGAGCTCCCGGCCCATCAACGCATATCTTACTGCTTTCCTTCTCACTTTTAGAGCTTCCTTGTTGTCCTCTGGTAGGGATCCGTCCTAAAGGTATAGGAATAGAGACGCTCTCCAATCGTCCTTGCTAATTTCAGACTCCACTGAGTTAATTCTGCCCTCCTCGTATAAGGGCTTCCCTATCCGCTCTAGATAAATAGCGTCTCTCCATTTCGAACCGGTTGCTCAGGCCAATTTCACAAGTGCATCGGCCTTTTTGTTCTCTGCCCTTGGTACATGTTCTATATCGAACTAAACGAATGCTTTTGCGTATTCTTGGGCCTTAACGAGATATTTCTTCATTCTTTGATCCCTAGCCTCAAATTCTCCTTTCAGATGCTCTACCACCAGCTAGGAATCACTCAATACCTTGTGTAACGACCCAAATTTAAAAGGAAATTTAAATAATAAGGAAAGGGAAATGGAAATCGGAAACAAAAGGAATCCCTTGTATTCGTCGACGAAGGCTTAAGAAAATTCGTCGACGAACACAGGGCTTCGTCGACAAGAAAATACCGAGAGGGGTTCTGAGGCAGCCTGAATTTCGTTGATGAATACAAGGCCTTGTCGACAAAATTTGTGAAGGACTCGTCGACGAATACAGGGTCTCGTCGATGAAATCCCCTATTCTATAAATAGTTGAAATCCGGGATTTTTTATCATTTACCTCCGAGCTCTCTCTCCTCTCTCTCTCGACGGTTCTCTCTCCCTTCTCTCTACGTTTTCGGCCCCACTAGTCATTAGATCGACGATCCGAAGTCACCACGACGCTCTTGGCGGAGTTCTCTCCAAATCTGCTAGAGCGGATCATGGGAGAAAGCTAGTTGGAAATCATCCCAAAGTTGAGATAAGGCTTTTTAAGCCATATTTGGTCTTATGCTAGTTAGAAGAAATGTTGTGCACATGAAAATATTGAAATTTAATACTGGGGGTTTTTAGTTTCAGAGTGTTGGTCAGGGAACCCCTCAGGTATTAAATTTGAATGCTTTTGGGTGAAAACTTTCTACTAAATATGCTGGTTTTTGACAGTTGAGGAAAATATTGTATGCTTAGAAATATTGAACTTTAATTCTGAGATTTTTCATTTTCAGGGTGTTGAGTTAGGAACCCTGCGAGTGCGGGGCAATTTTATTAGGGGCTTTCCAGGAATCAGGTAAGGGGATAAACTAAACTAGTACTGTTTTGGAAAATGCTTATAAATATATATAGTTATCATTTGATTTATGGAAAATGTATATGTTTATATACGTATGTTTTATATTTGCAAAATACTGTGAAAATGATCGTATGTTGAGTGTGTGGAAAATTTACTGTGGCATGAGTAAAAAATATTGTGTAATGCTGTTTTCTAGGAATGTGGATGATGTGGATTTTTATGAGGGAAAACCGATGTACGGGCCTAGATGTTTTTGTACATATATATATATATATATATATATGTGTGTGTGTGTGTGTGTGTGTGTGTGTGTGTGTGTGTGTGTGTGTGGATATGATTTTCCGGCGTATGAGCCGTGCTATGTGATTTGCCGGCGTACGGGTCGTGCTATGTGATTTGCCGGAGTACGGGCCGTGCTATGTGGTTTGCCAGCGTACGGGCTGTGCTATGTGATTTGCCGGCGTACGGGCCGTGCTATGTTAAAATGAGAAATATCAGCGTACGGGCTGATGATTTTTATGATACATGTATATATGTGAAATGATACGATTGATGTGAAAATAAATGAAATGAGATATTTATGTATCACGATTTCAGTATATGTATAAGATATCAGAACCTGGTTGGCTTGGTTTAGGCTAGCACTTGCACAGCACCGTTGCTATGTGTCCATGATCCCCGTGATCATGATATCTGTGTTAACGCCGCTGTACGGAGTGGTGTGAGATTGGATGGTCGATGTGGTTATTTTCGAGAAGTGTGCTGTTATCGCCCCTAGTGTACGGACCAGTCTGGGTAGACCCATCAGACCTACAGACTAGACTATCGACTTGGCAGTGGTCGACCAACCATTGTCAGGTCTCGCCTTCGGGCCACACAACCTAGTCATGTGGGGGTAATACATGACAACAGCCAGCTAACACACCAGGATGATTTTTATGTTATTATTATTATGACATGAGTTGAGATATGTTATGAGAATCCAGTATGTTCTGCTTTGTTGAGATATATATATATATGTTTTCCCAAATTTGATGAAACAGTACTAAATGTGTTATATATGATATATGTTGAACACGAATTACTCATGTTGCCACACACTAGTATTAGTTTATTTCCCTTACTGAGATGTGTCTCACCCCTAAATTTTATTAACTTTTCAGGAGCCTCGGATAGGAAAGCGGGAAAAGCCTTGTAGAAGTAGTGTTGCTTATCTGCCCTCTGCGAATGGTAAGTTTTTGGTAGGGACAGTTAGGTTTTGTGTGAATTGTCCCAAGATTCCATTTTTGAGATGTATATACTGTGAGATAGTGATAGTAGTAACTCTAGCATGTGTTATGCACATTATGATGAGACGTATATAATTTTATATTTTCTGCTGCGTAGGCTTCTGCTGTATGTTCTTTTATATCCCTGGTACCCACGGGTCCAGGTGGATTGTAACCTGCTGAGCTGGTATGTGTGATGTGTGGATTTGGTTTGATGTTGATTGATATAAAAAAAAAATATGTGAAAAATAAGCAGGTCGTGACACCTTGATCTGTGCCACCCCTAATGCTTCTGCCAAGCATAGGCCTGCTAACAAAGCTTCATACTCCGCATCGTTGTTGGTTGCTGTGAACTCCAGCTTTAGTGCAAAAAGAGTTTCACTACCGTCCGAGGCTGAAAGGATGAATCCAGCTCCCCCTCCAGCAGCGTTAAACGACCCATCAACATGTAGTGTCCATACATCTGACTTAGTGGATGACTTGGGGAGCCTTTCTGCTGTAAAATCAGTGAATGCCTGGGCCTTGACAGCGGGCCTTAGTTGATACCGTATGTCGAACTCACTTAATTCGATTGACCACTTCGTCATCCTTCCCGAACTCTCCGACCGCTGCAAAATTTGTCTCATTGGTAGGTTTGTTAACACAATTACCTTGTGGGCCTGAAAGTAGGGTCTCAATTTTCGTGCTACACAGATGATGGAGAAGGTGGCTTTTTTCGCCGTGCAATAGTTCTTTTCGGCTCCACTCAACACCTTGCTAGTGTAATATATGGGTTGATGCTTTCTGCCTTCTTCCCAAACTAGGACCGAGCTGACGGCATTTTCCGTGGATGCTATATATAGGTAAAGGTCTTCCCCATTCTTTGCCTTCGTCAAAAAGGGAGGGGATCCGAGGTATTGCTTGAGCTGTTCGAAGGCTTTGGCCTGCTCCTCCCCCCATTCGAATGCTCCTTTCTTCCGTAGTGCTCTAAAGAAAGGTAAGCCTTTGTCCCCTGAGCAGGAGACAAACTCGCTGAGAGAGGCTATCCTCCCAGTCAAAACTTGGATCTCTTTTTTTGTCCGTGGAGCTTCCATTTCCAGAAGCGCTATTATTTTATCCGAATTTGCTTTTATACCTCTATGAGTCACCATAAAGCCCAGGAACTTTCCTGCAGAAACACCGAATACACACTTCGATGGGTTCAGTTTCATGTGGTACCGGCGAAGGAGCTCGAACGTTTCCCTCAAGTCTTTATAATGTTGCCCTACTTCCAAGCTTTTTACCAACATATCGTCCATGTACGCCTCCATTGTTTTTCCGAGCTTATCTTTAAAGATCCTGTTCACCAATCTTTAATATGTGGCTCCTACATTTTTTAGCCCGAAGGGCATTACCCGATAACAATACAAGGCCCTTTCGATGATAAAAGAAGTTTTTTCCTCGCAGCTCGACTTATAGGGATTTGGTTGTACCCTGAGTAGGCATCCATGAAACTGAGGAGCTCGTGCCCCGAGGTCGAGTCCACTAGCTGGTCGATTCGAGGAAGAGGGAAGCTGTCCTTTCAGGATGCCTTATTCAGGTCAGTGAAGTCTATGCAAGTGCGCCATTTTTTGTTCGGTTTCTTTACTAGAACCACATTGCTCAGCCACTCCGGGTAGTCTACCTCCTTTTTTTCTATTTCACAGGTCGGTGGTTGGGGTCGACCTGCAACTAGTGCTTTATGATTGCAGGGTAGATGCCGGGCATGTCTGCGGCCGACCAGGTGAAAAAATCAGAGAATTCGTCCAACAGTTTGCTCAGCTCTGCTCTCAAGGTGTCGGGCAGGTGACTTTCGATCTGTACACTTCTCTTCTCGTGGCCCTTCAAGGGTATATGTCTGATGTCTTCATCTACTGTATTGATTTCAGGATATTCTCCCCTTACTTCTAGATCTTCCACCGTTAGAGTTTCTCTAGCCTCCATCTTCCCTTTCAGGGCCATTACATAGCAGCTCCGAGCAGCGGCCTGATCTCCCTTGGCAAACCCTATCCCTTGTGGTGTAAAGAATTTGATTTTGAGGTGGTATGTTGACGTTACAGCCTGAACTGCATTAAGGAAAGGGCGACCCAAGATAACATTGTACACTGAAGGTCGGTCGACCACAAGGAACTCTGTCAACATCGTAACTTGCTGTGGGGTGGTCCCTATTGTCACCGGTAACGTGATTGTACCTAAGGGGTGAACAATGTCTCCCCCGAATCCTACCAGGGGGGTCAAGATCAGTTTGATTCGTTCCTTGCAGATCTTCATCCTGACCAAGACCGACTAGAACATAATGTTAGCCGAGCTCCCATTGTCTATCAATATGTGTCTAACCATGTAATTGGCCACAAGTAAGGAGAGCACAAGTGCGTCATCATGTGGCTACTGCACTCCTTCTTCGTCTCCGCTGTCAAAGGTTATGACGTCATCTTTTTTTTTTTTTTTTTCATTTGCTATTGGTTTCCCCCTTCTCCATCGATAGCACCTGTTTAGCATATCTTTTGTGGGCACTCCTGCTATCTCCTCCACTAGCGGATCCACCGAAGATCACCGCGATCTCCCTTATGATCGGCTCTTTTTTTTCTTTTGCACTATGCCTCCTTTGCTCGAGAGGTTCCCTTGTTGGATCTTCTTTCTTTATAAACTTTGACAGGTGTTCTCTTTTTATTAGGACTTCGATTTCTTTCTTCAACTGAATGCATTCTTCTGTGTCGTGGTCGTGATCCCTATGGAATGCACATAATTTGGACATGTCCTGCTTGTGAAGAGGCGTTCTCATGGGTTCAAGCCACGAGATGTAATCCTTCTTTCTGATTTGCATCGGTAATTCCGAGCGCGTTATGTTCAGGGGTGTGTAGGTGGAGAACTTGTTGTGTTGTCCTCTCATCTTTGGACCCGCATGCAGCGCACTAGTCTCGTGTCTTTTCGTGGATTTATAGGATTCTCCTATTTCCTTGCTATTGTTTTTCCTTTTCCGCTCTATGTGACTTCCTCTCATATCCATCATCACCTCTAGATTGATGTATTTCTGTGCTCGGACCATCAGCTCCCCCATATCTACCAGTGGCTTTTTCCCTAAGGAGTATAAGAAGCTTTCGGGATGAGGTGTAACACCCCGACCCCGAGGGGCCTGGGATATTAACGTTTTACTACTGATTTACAGCGGAAGCAAATAAACTCAACTTTTATTAAACCAGAGCGCTAATATTCCATATTACAATCATTTATTTCAAAAGAAGGAAAATTACACAAACATAAATATCTGAAACCATACTAATATTTCTAATCAATCTTTATTTTTCTAATCCCCACCCGCATGCTTGCTAAGCCTGATTCCCGACATGTCCTTCAGAGTTATCTGAAATAAAATATGATTGGGATGAGACGACGCTCAGTAAGTAAATAAGATTATTATTAGTGTGTGGCCAAAATGAGTTTTTAAAGAATTTCGTAAAACAATAATGAATACTATAACTTCAAGATTGCTTTTAGAATAAACATAAATTTAACAATTTCTGTATAAAACTTTTGTCATCAATTTCAACAGTAAATTTTTAAATCATATACTATAACTACTAAATTAAACTTTTAACTTTAAAACTGTAAAAATATTTAATGATAAACATACATATACTTTTCCTTATACGTTTTCCTTAGATCGTCATATAAGTACCAAGATGATCCTTTTCACGTAAACTTACACTTTTCCTTCAAATTATCAGTAACTTTGTACACGTAATTAAATATGTATAAATATATATTGTAAAAACCACCCTTAGGCCTGTTTGCCGTAAGTCATGTTTACCCCCATGACTGGGTTGTGCGGTCCGAAGACTGGACTTAGCTGGCTGGCCGACCAAACTAAATCAACGTAAGTAAACTTTAAGTGAGATTTTCCTTATTAAGTCCTGGTCCGGAACCAGGTGTGCACTCAGGAGAAATTCACTAACATAAATAACCACTTTGTAAACAGTGTGGGTGCACTCTGATCCGTATAAACTTTAAGCTGCGGTACCGAGCATCTGTAACTTTGAACTTTCGTTGCCATAAGGGGTTTGAAAATCATCTTATTATAATTTATGCAATTTAAAATAATATCGTGAAAATCTCATCTTTACTCATATTTACATAAAAAAAATGTAACGTAAAAATAAACTCATGCCACACAATTTTTGTGTTAAAAATATATATAATTTTATTTTTGAATAGAAAGAAATGCTGAAAATTTACCCGAGGGGATTGGAACATTTCTTAACCCAAAAATAGATGCAAGTATATTAAAGATAGAACTGGTATAATTAAATATGCGTAAAAATAAACTTATGGAAATTTTGTGGAACTAAGTAACATAATTAAAATTTACGTACCAAATAAACTCGGGTATGAATTTAAAATAAAAAGAAACTAACATAATCAAAATTTACTTACCTTCTTCTTTTACCGTGTGCTACGAACACAATAACTATCTTTAAGATATGAGATCGGAAAGAGTGGGTGAGTGAGAACTTACTCAAAATTCTCACCCCACCACAAATTCTTTCACTCACTAATCCTTCTCTTCCTTAGAAAATTGTTGTGAAAAATGAAGGTTGAGAGCTCCCTATTTATAGGAAAATTTTGGGGAAGAAATGGAATTTATAAAAGTGTGGGGAGATGGGTGAAATTATAATTTTTTTTAAAATTAAAGAATGGGCAAGGGATGGGCAAGGTATGGGTTGAGTATGGGATGGGGATGGAGGCCATGTGGGAGTGCTTGCCACCATTCCCATTAAATAAATTTTTAATTAATCACTTACCTAATTAATTAATCAATTAGTTAATTAATTATTTTATTATTTTTCTTAATCATTATTATCATTATTATTATCATTGTTATTACTTTTAAACTATTTTGAGTATTTATTTATTTTATTATTTATTTTTGAACAAGAATTAAATTTGAATTTTGAAAACTCATGTGGGCCCCACACGGTCTTGTGGGCCCCACACAACTTCGAGACCCGAATGGATCCTACGTAACTCGAATAATTCTTATACGATTTTATGCATCCTAAATAGCTTTGAGACTCGTGTAAACCTCCATACGGCTTCGGGACTCATGTGGGCCCCGCATATGATACTTACATTATTATTATTTTATCATATATTTCTACAAATTATGTCAGTCAAAACATTATTTTATGTACTTATTTACGTATATAAACAGTGTCTACCCTGTTTATCCTATGAAATTCCATTTTGACCAGGCCGACCTCCAGGGAGCGACTGAGCCGCAATGGTCTCTGAGCACTCGCTTAGACAAGGTCTTTCTTAGGCATCAAACATGGAATCAAGGATCCTAACAGAGAAACACTTTCTTTTTTTTTTAATACTAACTATTATTATTATTATTCATTTTTTTTTTTTGGGTTATTACATGAGGAGCCATTGTCAAGGCTGCCAAGGCCACCCCTATATCTAAGTTGCGGATTTCTAGGGTTGCCGTGTTTAAGCGATGCATGAAATTTTTTAGAGTCTCCTGCTCTCCTTGCGCCATACTCATGAGATGACCCATTGTTTTAGCAATTCTCCAGCTACTGAGGAAGTGGCCGGTAAACAGTTGTTCCATCTCTGAGAAGGAACCGATGGATCCGGGTCGCAGTGTGCGGTACCAATCTCTGGCAGTACCCTTAAGGGTAGTTACAAAAACTCAACACATGATGGCGTCTGGAGCTCCTTGCAATTGCATCAACATTTTAAAATTATCCAGGTGGTCAATTGGGTCAGACAAACCTTCATACCTTTCAAAGGTGGGCATCTTGAATCTACTTGGCAATAGAGCCTCCATGATTTCTTTATTGAATGGGGGCTCTGAAGAACTCAGGAATGCTTCCCCGTAGTAGGGTTTGGTTCTGCCCTCTTTCATCATCTTCTTTATATGATCTATCTTTTTGATTCTTTCTTCGAGCTCCATGGATCTTTGCTGGTTGATGTCCACACTGTTTGTGTCTTCTACCTTCTTGTTGAGGTAGGTTTTCTCCTCGTTCTCCACTGGTTTGTTAGCTTGCTTGTCTGCGCTAGGGTTCTCTTATGGTTAGTGGAGGATGTGCCCTTCTTGACTCTTTTGTTGTAAGAGTCAGTTGAACATGTCCTTCATTTCCTTTTGGAAAGCGAGGAACTTCTCCTTACTGACACCAGATGACTCCGCAAGCGCGGAATGAATGGACTGGGACGATTCTTTTGCAGCAGGGATGGAGGTAGAACTGTGTGAGGTTGGCATTGCTGGAATGTCGAAAGTCGAGAGCAAGATATGATCGCCTCTTAAAAGCAGGTCCCATAGACGGCGCCAACTGTTGCGGGGTAAAATTTGCTAGGATGCTCTTCTGACTTCTGTTGACCTGAAACGAGAAGAAAAGAAAGGCTTGAAGGACCCGAGGTGTACTCTGGGGGATCACTCCGATGCCCAAGTAAGAGGAACGCTTTAGAGAGGCTGAATGCAACAGTAGAATCGTGTTCAATGACTTACCTTGACCTTTTCTCCAGATCCCTTCTTATAGGGGCTCGAGTTGACTGTAGGTTGGCTCAAATTTATTGCGCGGGGGCGTGAATCGCTCCCCAACCATAAGTGCGTGCACTTATTATTCGGCTATTAAAGTTACTGGCGTGGATCTCTCCTCCTCTTTATTGGGTTGGAGCTGATCACTCGTTAGGATGTTAGACTCAGAGAAGGTGTGAGATAGGCATTGACTTGCTCTCATTAGCTAGGTTATTTTGGGCATATCACTTCTGATTCATCAACTTCACCTTCTGCAAAAGCTCCATATGTTCCTCCCATAGATTCTAGGCCAAATAAGCCAGCACCTGACGGACCCTCTAGGATTTCTCTTTCTGGCATATCATCATGGGTTGGCGTACTTGTTAAGCTTGTCAAAGATTGGAACAATCAATCGAAGCTCGGTGAGCAGTGCTCTGAGAGGCGAACATCGACTTGCACATACAAATCGCGACGATATGAGACAGCTTCGGAGAGAAGCGAGTTGCGCTCCAAGATTCAGCAATCCAACTACGATGACGAAAGGTTGGTCAATCGCCATTCGCAAGCGGAGAGAGAGAAATACAGAGAGCAGCAGAAAATTGCTCTGATACCATGTTAAATAAATAAACTATATTATTCCGAAATTAATAAAGAAGATCTCTTTACAATGGTATTTATATTAGTATTTATTCTAATATATAAAATGAAAAATACAACTAACTTAACAACTAACAAATTAACAACTAAATTAACAATCAACAACTAGAAAGAAATGAAAAATAGTCCAGAAATAAAAAAATTTGCCTTTTATATGTCAAGTTCTAAGACCACATGACACCACCGATGGGTGACACGTGGCCTGATTTCCTTCGCGTATTTATGGCTTGGGGTGGTCTCTTTGGAGCCGCCTAATTTGTGCTTTTCCGCCCAAATCTTGTCACGTCACCAGATGGCATTTATCAGCTTAGCCCATTCAAGTGCAGACACGTGTTTAGGTGATGTCAGCCTCACGTCACCACCTTTTCTAAAAAAATAATATTCGTATATATATATATATATATATTTATGCAAGGCCATGTGTCTCCACTCGAACCTGACACGTGGCCCAGTTTGCAAATCCACATCCACACCCATTTGAACCAAGTGACCCAGTTCAGATCGGATTCAACCGATTCACTTATTTTTAAATTATTTTTGTTATTATGTTATTTATTCAATTTTAAAATTAATGAAAATAGTATAAAAATAAAAAAAATCAACAAAAAAATCACACAAATTTTGGAAAAATATTTTGTAGTTAGGAAAAATATTTTGAATTATTTTGACTAGGAAAATGAGGAAGAATACCTTCAAAAACCTGCTAAAAATTTTAGAAAATTGTCAAAAAAGCTCATAGAAATTATTAAAAAAAATATCAGAATATTTTTGTGAAAATTCTTTATAATAATAATAAAATAAATTAATAATAACAAAATCAAAAAATAAATAAATAATTGGTTAATCTAAATTATTATTATTAAATTAAATTAATTAATTAAAATAAAAAAAATATTGTAACAATATATATATATATATATATATATATAGATTTAATGCATGTCAGCATTCAAATTGAATGCTTCCAAACAATTCAAATTCAATTTCAATCTTACTTCATTATATATATATATATATATATATACATAGATTCAATGCATGTCAGCATTCAAATTGAATGCTTCCAAACAATTCAAATTCAATTTCAATCTTACTTCATTATATATATATAGATTCAATGCATGTCAGCTTTCAAATTGGATGCATGCACCTCTGCTTACATTTGAGCTCCCCACGTGAACGACAAACCCTCTCCCCAACGAATAATTATTACATTCAAAATTCTATCTTCCTTCTGCCTATCGTCTCCACGTGCAGTGTGCAAAAATTTTAAAAATGCCATTCTTCAATCTATAAATTCGAACAGATACTCAGTTCATTTTCATATGAAATTTTAAAGAGAAAATTGAAGAAAAAAGTGAGGAAAAAGATTTAGTAATAGATAAAAAATTTTTAATACATCTAAAATTCTTACTCTCACGCTATTTCCAAACTTATTTTGGGAATTCGTTATTTTATCGCATTAAACGAACAGATTAAAAGTAAGTGCACTAGATTATGTCAAATTTTATGTTAAAATATATTTAATTTAAATTAAGTATGTGAATTTAATTATTATTGTTCTATTTAAATATATATCCGAGTTACATTTCATAACTCACATTTCACATTTTTGTTTTCACAATTTATTATTCATACTGCATTATTCACAATCTCCATTCATCATTCACATTGCATTATTCACATCGCAATGTTCACATTTCCGTATTCTCATTTCAGTTTTAACAATTCAGTATTTCCATCTCAATATTCACATTTCAAGATTTACATTGCATAATTCACATTGCAATATTCTCATTCTCATTTTCAAATTCACATTTCAACATTTTCATTACAATATTTTCATTTTCAACATTCACAATTCATTTCATTATCTCAATGATATTTTCATCATTTCAATACACATTTCATCTTATAATAAAATATATAAATATCATTTCACGTTATTCAACATTTCTCAGTAAAGTATTTCCATATTTCATATTTCATCATTTCTCAAAAAATACTCTTCCGTACATATCACTTTTCAATGTTTCTCATTAAAACCATTCTCATATTATTCCAGTTTAGTATATAAAACATAACTGGTTTCCGTTATTTCTATTTCTGCACAAAGCCTTTCAATAAATATTGATATCATAGGCTTATTATTCTCAGTACAAAACACACCCTTAATTTCAAACATATTTCTAGTACAAATCATATGCCACACAGATTTTATCTAATATTCGTAATATAATAATTTCAGGCAAAATATCATGCTCACATTTTCACATATTAATTCAATCGATAATTTTCAAAATACGTGTTATAATTTATTCCCCTTTATTGGCTTGCTAAGAGGCTCGTAAACACCCAAATCCTACGCCTGTGACGTCCGAACTCAAAACCTTAAAAATCACATTTTTCTCAAGTTAAACAACTCATTTCCCATAAAAATATTCGTTTAACACTTCCTAGGTTTTGAATACTCCAAATAGCCCATAAAATATTAAAATACTTCACTTACCCTAATTTTGAGATGATGCCTCGAAACTCAAAATTGAAAATCTAGTCCGGTTAAGTTGTAGAGAATCTCCCCATGAACCTCATGACGGTTCCCTATTGTCAATCCGGGCTATAACAAGAGAAAGAGAGAACCATAGGTTAGAGAGAGAGAGAGAGAGAGAGAGAAAATATTTCGCTAAAAATGATAGAAAAGCTATTTATAGGCCGGCGTTCGTCGACGAGTCCAAGTGATTTTTCGACAATCTCATTAAGACACTTCGTCGATGAGGAGGCTAGTTCGTCGTCGAACATGAAATTTCTTGAAATTCCTCAAACTCTCGATATCTTCTCATCGATGGGACATGTGTACTTCATCAACGAGTTCTAAGGGACATTCGTCGACGAAGACCCTGGGTTCATCAACGAATCCCTGCTGCTCTCCCTTTTTAAATTTCCTTCCTTTTTATTCTTTTCCTCTCTCTTCCTTTTCTTTTCTTTTATTTCTTCCATTAATTCAATTTTTCCGGGTCTCTACATTCTCCCATCATAAAATTTTGTCCTTGAAATTGTTATTCACCACTTTTTCATCCTTACAGAAAGCATCACAATCTTATTAATTACCCTCACTTATGGCGGAGAAATACCATTATTATATTTGCGGTCCTGAGTGATTACAATAACCCAAATAAAATTCTCCCAAAACCATTCATAAAAAAAATTAAAACACTACCTATCCTATACTACACTATTCAAATCAAAATACATACCTTCAACCCTGAGTCCCACTAAACAGGTATGGGTATCTCTGACGCATCGTTTTCTCTATTCCCAGGAAGCTTCCTCTACTACATGACTGCGCCAAAACATTTTTACTAGTGGAATCCTTTTTTGTACGCAGCTCTTGTTCCTTCTAGTCTAAAATATGTATTGACACCTCTTCATAAGATAAGGTATCATCGAGCTCCAGTGGCTTATAACTAATCACATGGGAGAGATCTGTGATGTATTTCTTGAACATAGAAATGTGAAATACATTGTGGATTCTAGACAAAACCGGTGGTAGCGCTAACTTGTAGGTAACCGGACCCACTCTTTCAAAAATTTCTAATGGTCCAATATACTTAGGGCTCGGCTTACCTTTCCTCCCAAACCTCGTAACTCCTTTCAACGATGCCACATTCAGAAACACATGATCCCCTACATAAAACTCTAACTCTCTTCGGCGAGTATCTGCATAACTTTTTTACCGACTCTGTGTTGTTCTGATCTTATCTCTGATGAGTCTGACTTTATCATAAGTCTGTTATATTAGCTTTGACCCTAATATCTGATAGTTGTTATTATATGCAAATTCAACCAATGGAAAAAACTTAATCCAACTACCTCCGAAGTCCAGAACACAAGCCGCATATCCTCCAGTATATGTATCGTCCTTTTCATTTGTCTATTTGTCTGAGAATGAAATGTTGTGCTAAACAACAATTAAGAACTTGTGGCCTTCGACAAACTCCTCCAAAATTGAGACGTAAACCGTGGGTCTCGGTCCGAAAGTATGGACACTGGTACGCCATACATTCTAACTATCTCCTATATATACAACTCTACCAGTCTATTTAAGGAGTAGTTAACTCTAATAGGCATAAAATGGGTAGTCTTCATAAGTCGATCTACAACTACCGAAATGGTGTCCTGTTCTTGTAATGCCAGCGGTAATCTTGTAATAAAATCCATCACTATATGTTCCTATTTCCACTCAGGGATGTAGAGTGACTGCAATGATCTCGCCGGTCTCTGATGCTCAGCTTTCACCTGCTGGCATGTCAAACACTGTGCTACGAACTCGACGATCTTTCTTTTCATACTGCTCCACCAAAAAGACTCTCAAAAATCCCTATACATTTTAGTACTACCAAGGTGTACAATATACATGGATTGGTGCGCTTCTTCCAAAATAACTTTCTTAATCTCAGGGTCAACAGGTACACACAACCTGGCACGGAACCTTAAGGCTCCATCATCTGAGATACTGAAATCTTCCTCCAAACCTTCCTATACTCATACAATAATCTCTACTAATTCAGCATCATTCCTCTGAGCCACTTTAATTCTTTCCTGTAGGTTCAGCTATAATATCATATTGACAATAAATGCCTGATGATCACCCTCTATGAGTTCTACACCGAGCCTTTCTAAATCCATCTGAATTGGATGCTAAATCATTCCTACTAACACTGCTACTCCCACTGATTTCTGGCTCAAAGCATCAGCTACCACATTAGCCTTTCCTAGGTGGTAACTAATGGTGCAGCCATAATCATTTATTAGCTCCAGCCATCTCCTTTGCCTCATGTTTAATTCTTTCTATGTGAAAAAGTATTTCAGACTTTTGTGATTGGTGAAAATCTCACACCTACCACCATAGAGTTAATGTCTCCAACTTTTTAGCACATAGATCGCCGCTACTAACTCCAGATCATTGGTAAGGTAATTCTTCTTATATTCGTTCAACTTTCATGAGCAATATGCTATAACTCTCCCCTTATTGCATTAGAACAAAGTCGAGTCCTTTATGTGACACATCACTATAAATTACGAAACCCTCTACCCCTGAAGGAATCGTCAACACAGGTGCAGTGATGAACCACTGCTTTAGCTCCAGAAAGCTCCATTCACAATCATCAGTTCACTTAAATTTCACACCTTTCCTAGTCAATTTAGTCAACGAACCCGACAATTTAAAAAAAAACCCTTAACAAACCTACGGTAGTACCTAGCCAATCTTAGAAAACTTCCGATTTTCTGCACATTCTTCGGTTGTACCTAGTCTACTACAACCTCAATCTTGCTCAGATCTACTGAAATACCACCCCTGGATACCACGTGTCAAAGGAAGGTAACTTGCTCTAGCCAAAACTCGCACTTTTTGAGTTTTGCATACAGTCTTTTTTCCTTCAGCACCTAAAACACTATATTCGTCGACGAAATTTAGAGAAGCCCATTCCTCGCTCGGTAGTTTCTCATCAACAAAATCCTGCCTTCGTCGACGAAGTCCTGAAGACCTTCGTTGACGAAACCCTGTATTCATCAACGAAATTCCTTATGTGCTCGTTGACAAACCCCTGTATTCGTTGACGAGTCCTCGCAATTTCTTAAAATTATTGTTATTATTATTATCTTCAGAATGCCTCCTTCTGTTCCTGTTTCCATTTTCCTTTCTCTTTAATATTTAAATATCAATATTTTCTGGGTCGTTACAGCAATGATATCGTGATAACATGGATGCAGAACACAATGACGGTTGATATCAAATCCCGCACTACATATGCAGAGACTGCGCATCAGCTTTGATTGGAGCTGGAGCAACGTTTTGCTCAGCAAAATGCTCCCAGAATTTTCGAGGTGAAGCAAGACATCACAAACCTTAAACAAAATCAAGACTTAGTAAGCATTTATTTTTCTAAACTTAAAACTTTGCTTGACGAATTACTCAATTATGAATCAATTCCTAATTGTACCTGTGGAGGGTTAAGAGTTGTAGTTCAGAACCAACAAAGGGATTGTGTAATGAAATTCTTGACGGGGCTCAATGATACTTACAAAGCTATTAAAGCACAGATACTGCTGATCAAACGTTTTCCCAGCTTGAATGAGGTTTACTTCATTATCCAGCAAGAGGAAAAGCGAGAAATTTCTACAAACAACCTAGGCAGTGACTCTATGACTTTCGTGAGCAAAGGAAATTTTAGCAAACAATCTGCTGGGCAACAAAGGAGGGATAGGTATTATTGTACCTTCTACAAAATACCAGGACACTCTTCGGAGAGATGTTTCAAAGCAAATCCAAACAGGCCCACATTTACTTATTGCCAAATGCTAGGCCACACAGCAGATAAATGCTAAAGATTGCATGGATACTCAGTAGGATACAAAGGAGAAGAGAAGAACAAACCTGTTATAAATCTGTCAAATGTAAATGCAGTTGTTGGTCCTAAGCAGGGGGTTCTGAAAGACAAACCTCAAACGTCATTGACACAAGAGCAGTATACTCAACTTCTGGCCCTCCTCAAACCTATCTTAGGCAACCAAGCCTTCATTCCCTCGGCCAATCATGTTCATGCCATGGTCACACCTTCATCCTCAGATACAAATAACCACAAAATTTTTGATATATCTCTGTGTCTTTCTGCCTTTACTTCCAAATCCAGCATTCTCTCAGAAATCCCTTGGATTATTGACACTGAAGCAACAAACCATATGATCTGCTCCAAGTCTTTATTTCATTCCATCCAGAGTACCATTTCCTCCTCTGTAGCTCTACCAAATGATCAGATAGTGCCTGTTACTCATGTACGAACAGCCAAAGTCACCAAGAATCTTATATTTCATAATGATCTTTGTGTTCCCAATTTCTCTTTTAATATGATTTCAGCAAAGAAAATGACTCAAGAACTAAATTGTTGCCTTATTTTCTTTTTTGATTATTATTATATTCAGGGCCTTTTGATTTGGATAACAACTGGCATGGGTTAAGTGAAGCAAGGACTCTATCATATGCTGCAAAAGGAAGTCTCTCCTTCATCTTTATCTGATGCTCTATCCAAATATAACCTCAAAACTAGCCTTTCAACTTCTGTCAGCAACAATAGTGAATCCTTTGACCTCTGGCACTATAGATTAGGTCATTCCTCTTACTCTCAATTTGACACAGATACCAAAGTCAACATACCAAAACCCTTTGATGATCACCCATGTCTCATTTGTCCTTTAGCTAAACAACACAAGCTACCATTTCCAACTAGTCAACATCAATCTAAGAAATGCTTTGAGCAACATTGTGATATATGGTGTCACGCCCCGAACCCTGAAATGGGACCCAGGGGTGAAAATGTAACCTAACATGTCCCTGTATCATACAAATCATCCACAGATACAGAACAAAGGATGAGGGTCCAACTTCATGGGGTTACCAGGCACCCTGAACACATCCAAACACAATTATATACGCAGCGTAAATAGGTCATACTATATACATATACAGTACCATACCAAAATCTATACAAGAGCAGACCACGATTCTATCACACAACATACAACTGGGTGCCCAACACATCCCAAAATAGCAACCCATCAAAATACAATCCTAGCACTTACCAAAGCGCTAAACGCAGTACACCGTCCACTACGCTCCCTACATCATAACGCTAGTTCCGGTTACTTGAAGGACTTGTAAAAATATATGTACAGCAGGGGTGAGACACCTCTTAGTAAGGAAAAACACAGGTTATATCGGTGTGTGGCATTTGAGTGTTATCATGATACACTAACATGCATAGATTAAGAGTCAAACAACCAAAATAATTCCAGTATTTTCACAAACCAAGCAATACAATCTGATGTCGTCACACCCTTCAGCTCGAAGCCGGACTGTCTGGTGGTATTTCACACCCTACGGTAAAAACCGGTGATTTGGTGGTATTTTACACCCTTCGGCCAATATCGGCAGTCTGGTGATATTTCACACCCTTCGGCAAATGCCCGTGCCCCCGGTAACCTGGCACAGCATCAGCGTTGAACTGGTGCAGATCTGGTGTTCACACGCCCTTCGGCCCGAAAGCCGGTCAATCTAGTGGTATTGCGCACTCTTCGGTAAAAGCCGAATTTTCAAACCATGAACAATTCAGAACCCCGTTCCTATTTCACCAAGATACAACATATGCATGCTCATATAACCAAACAAAGCACACCCATTTGATAATCTAAATCATGGTTTTTCAAAAAAATACATTTTAAACAAGTCAAGGCACGGTCATCCCAATAACATAGTATAAATCAACATATACCCTCGGTTTTCAACAAAACTAGGGATGTAGCCCGTCACCCCCTTTTTCCCAAAACTATAATAATGAAAAACTCATAGTTTTCCCTATTAGATCCCCCCAAATAAGTAGCCAAAACACATACAGCATCGTGAACCATAGTTTCACCGAGTCCAATTTCAAAAATAACCGATATAAACACAGTTCCCCTTACCTTTTCCACGAAAAAAAAATCCCGAACTCTAAGGTCTCTAAATAGTGAACCGAGTTCCAAAACCAATAAATCACAGTATAGAATATGCTCACAAGACAGTTACCTACAAAACTACTGGATCATAAATGAAAACCGAGCCTTACCTCGATTTTTCTCCAAAACCCGAAAACCTTCGAAACGAGTTTTTGATTTGTAGAAGTTGTAGAGAATATTTCCACGATCCTCGTGGTAACTTCAGATTTCCAATTCCCGCAACAATCGGTGAAGAAAACTAGAAAGAGAGAGAGAGAGTAGGGAGAGTTCTAAAGAGAGAGAGAGAGAGAGAGAGAGAGAGAGAGAGAGAGAGAGAGAGAGAGAGAGAGAGAGAGAGAGAGAGAGAGACTTTGAGTTTTCTTAGTGAGGAAGTAAGGAATCTTCTATTTATAAACCCTTGACCTGGCCCAACTCGTCGACGAAAAGGTGTTCTCATCGATGAATCTTTCATTGCCTTCGTCGACAAATAGGTGGCCTCGTCTACGAATCTGGGATCTCCGATTTTTCTAAGACTCCTCGGCTTCTCCTCGTCGACGAGCCCCTGAATTTCATCGACAAGAAATACTTGGCCTTTGTCGACGAATTCTGGCATCGTCGACGAAGCCTGTTCAAATACCAATTTTACCCCTCTATTATTTATTTAACCCATTTATCAAGGTTCACGTTCTTACATATGGGGTCCATGTAATGAAATTAGTTATGATGGTTGCAGGTATTTTTTGACTATTGTGGATGATTTTAGTAGGTGTACTTGGGCTTATATGTTGAAGTTGAAATTAGAAGCAAGCACCAATCTACAAAACTTTTGTGTGATGATAGAAACCCAATTTGAAACAAAAGTAAAAACCATTCGGAGTCATAATGGAGGTGAGTTTGACATGAAAGAATTTTATCTAAAGCATGGAATTTTGCAACAAAGGACATGTGTGGAGACACCTCAACAAAATGCTACTGTTGAAAGAAAACATCAACATATTTTAAATGTTGCAAAAGCACTAAAATTTCAAAGTTGCATTTCATTGAAGTATTGGAACCACTGCATTCTTACGGCTGTATATCTCATCAACAGAATTCCATCTCCATATTAAATCATTAAAGCCCTTTTGAGGTTTTGTTCAAAAGGAAACCCAGCTATGACCATCTAAAGGTTTTTGGGTGCTTGGCCTTTGCTACCACTTTGGTTAATGGAAGACAAAAATTTGATCCAAGGGTTAGAAAGTCAGTATTTATTGGCTGTCCCTTTGGTATCAAAGGATATAGACTTCTGGATCTAGATACTGAAAAGATTTTCATCTCTCGAAATGTTGTGTTTTATGAAACTATTTTTCCATTCAAAACAAACAAAATCAGCCATCCTGATACTAGTTTCAGCAACACTAATGCACTACCAAATCCAAATGAATTAAGTTTTACTCAAAAC
Source organism: Malania oleifera (assembly GCF_029873635.1). Classification (NCBI taxonomy): domain Eukaryota; kingdom Viridiplantae; phylum Streptophyta; class Magnoliopsida; order Santalales; family Ximeniaceae; genus Malania; species Malania oleifera. The sequence goes on from NC_080418.1 coordinate 149,295,230, forward strand.
CTTGTCATTTCCATTCCTACTCTACCTGTTAATAATCACTCCATAGACACTGTCAGCCCTAATACACCTTTAGAAGTGCAACCAATGCCTACTGCATTATCTGATTCACAAAGCAATGAACAGATCAGTTCCCAAAATAACTCCAGAACAGAAACAGAAGCTCATGATAACACCCATACACACTTACCCTGAAAATCAACCAGAATAAGAAGAGCTCCTACTCATTTGCAGGATTTTATATGTCAGCAGTTAACCTTCCTTCTCCCATCTCAAGACTTGGACAAGCAGAAAGACCAAATGTTATCAGGTAAGCCTTCTCCTCTAAGTGCCACCATATCTTATGATAAGTTGTCTACACCTCACAAGACTTTCGTGACCTCCGTAACCTCACACACTGAACCTACAACTTACCTGGAAGCAAGTACATCACCCAAGTGGGTCGAGGCCATGAAGGCTGAAATTGCTGCCCTTGAACTCAATGACACTTGAATTATTATGGATTTACTTCCTAACAAAGAACCAATACGCTGTCAATGGGTTTACAAAATCAAATTTCTTGCTGATGGTAGCATAGAAAGATACAAGGTTAGGCTTGTTGCTAAAGGGTACACACAGTAGGAGGGGTTGGACTACCATGAAACCTTTTCTCTCATGGCAAAAATGGTTACTGTGAGAACCTTGTTAGCCATTGCAGCAGTGAAAGGGTGGTTCTTACAGCAATTTGATGTCAATAATGCCTTCTTGCATGGGGATTTAGAGGAGGAGGTATACATGGAGTTGCCCTCGGGGTATTCTAATGAAAGTGGGAGAAAAGTATGCAAATTAAACAAAATTTTGTATGGTCTCAAACAGGCTTCATGTCAATGGTACTCAAAACTCTCAAATTCCATCATTCACCAAGGATATATTCAGTCCAAGGCATTTTACAGCTTGCTCACAAAGGTGACTGAGGGCTCTTTCACAACTATTCTAGTATGTGTTGATGATGTAATAGTTGCGGGAAATAATATGAAAGAAGTTGATCAATTGAAGAGATCTCGTGATGACCAGTTCAAAATCAAAGACCTTGGTAAGCTGAAGTATTTTCTGGGTATCAAAGTGGTAATGACAGCAAGGGGGATTCACTTATGTCAACGGAAATATACTTTGGACATTTTAAGAGACTCGGGTACCATTGGATCCACTCCAGCAAAGATTCCCTTGGATCAAAATGTGAGAATGTCCAAAGAAGAAGGAGAATTACTTCTTGAGTCTGCTCTTTATAGAAGATTGATCAGTAGATTATTGTATCTGACCATAACCAGACCTGAATTAGCTTACTCAGTCCAAATGCTAAGCCAATTCATGAAGAATCCAAGAGTGTCACACCTGCAGGCAGCCCACAAGGTACTGTGGTTCATCAAAAGGTCACCAGGGCAGGGTTTGTTCTATCCAGTGGACTCAGAAATCCATCTTAGAGGCTTTAGTGATTCAGATTGGGGGGCTTGTCCAGACACTAGAAGGTCTGTGACAGGCTATTGCTTGTTCCTTGGGAAATCCTTGGTGTCTTGGAAATCAAAGAAACAAAGTGTGGTCTCTAGGTCTTCTGCAGAGGTAGAGTACCGCGCAATGGCAAATGTGAGCTGTGAATTGACTTGGCTGGGGTATTTACTTAACGATCTACAAATTGCTCATTCACAGGTTGCTTCCTTGTACTGTGACAACAAATCAGCTATACACATTGCCACCAATCCCATATTCCATGAAAGGACAAAGCATATAGAAATAGATTGTCATTTAATTAGAGACAAGATTCAAGAGGGTTGCATTTCAACAAAGCATGTGGAAAGCAAGTTGCAAGTGGCAGATATTCTCACAAAGAGCTTAGACTCACAAGCTTTTTATTCAGTCTTATCCAAGATGGGAGTAGAAGACATCTACTCTCCATCTTGTGGGGGGGCTGTTGAAGAATGAAGAAAGTTGAACTGGCTGCAAACGGCCGTAACTGCTGAAATTTTTTTTTTTATTTTTTCCATTATGTTATAGGGAAATTGTTAGGAATAATCGTATATTATTCCTGTAGTTAGCATCCAACTATTTTTTATTCCATTTGTACTCTATATATATACTGATCCAATACAGAAGAAATACACGAGAATTCTTTCCATTATAATTCTTTCCTCTGTTCTACATTCTCTCCTTCTCTCCCATGTGTTCGATCCATTACAGCCCAGCGGTTCTCACTCACAGCAGCAAAGCCAAAATCTTATATATAGTATATTCTAGGAAGGCAAAACCCTATGCCTAGGACTTAGCATTGTTCAATTCTTTATCTATAAATATGTACTGCAGTTAGTATTAACTTTGGCTATGCATGTCTCTGTCTTTTAGAAGTTTGTTTCTTAATGCCAGGGGAAGATGATGATGATGATGATGATGATGATCGCACGAAGATGATGATGATCATGTTGCATTTAATGTGTCAATCTTGCAATTTCTATAAAAATAAACAAACATTATAGAGATGAAATTTTAAATTAATATATAATAAAATGATACTTATTTATAGCTCTTACTGATAGTATATTACTCTACATCCTCTCTATCTGCATGTATAGATGCAATGTATTTTGCATACACAAGAATAGAAATCCTGAGCATCCTTCCAAGTATTTAAAGCTGGACCTATAAAATAAATTTTTTTAAAAAAAATTTCTGATATTTTTTATCATTTCATCTTTCATCCCTCTTTCTTGTTAATAAACTAATAAAATTTTTAAAATAATTAACATCTATTCAAATTATCAAGAACAGTGTAGGTATAAGAGTACACCCTAAAATTAAGAAAATTGAACACACATACATAAGTAAAATACAATTACTCTTAGTTTCTAACACGGAATTTGATTTTGTCTTCGACTTTGTCTAAATTTTGATAAAACATTATGTAAATTTTTATTATATTTTTTAAAATCTAAATACTAAAATTTATACTCTCAAATATTGTCTAAAAGTTCAAATCTACTTTAAATTTAATCAATCCAGCAAAATGCTTAGCATAACATAGCATTTAATATTATAGAAGAACCAAAACAACAAGAAAGTATCACTCTATAAAAAATAATTTTGCATTATTTGGCATGCTATCTTTCTTCAACAGTAAATATCACATTTTCTTTTCTTTTGATTTAATTGGGAAGCATTAGTTTTCAACCACACAAATAATTTATTTCTTTTTCTACCAAATCTTTTCACATTTTACTTTTAATTTTGACTTAAAAGGCATATAAATTAAAACTACATAATCAAAGCATTGACGCGTTGCTCGTAAAACATAATTAACATTATTAAATCTTAGAATATTTGAGTATTGAAACCCAATACGAGGAATAATTATTTAGGACCTTTTTTGTTCATTCATCGATAGGTTAGGAGCTTATAGAAACTGATAATTCATCTCTCTTCTCGTGTTTCTTGAAAAATATTCTAATTATTTTAACTTGATGCTTATTTGTTAAAGGTTTCCTGTTCTAATCTTGAGAGGAACATAAAAATGTATAGGATGAGAGTTTATTATTATCTTCTATTTTGAAGTTCAACAAACTTACAATAATAAAATAAATAAAAATAACCTTTCTTATATGCTCATTCCCTATCAATTTGAAAATGCTTAACATCACGGATCCATATGTCAAAAGAAGAGAGGAATATCGTATAGGGCCTCGTCTATAACCTTCTCTCTCCTCTCGCAATAAGGGTCTGTGATGTTTAGCAGCTCAAAATGTCAACTCCCGATTAGTAATGGTAAGAAATATTTTATAATTGGAAACTCAAAGCCTATGATGGTCCTCTAATCATCACTATTTTTTAATCTGAAGTTAATTTTTGCAACAATTATGTATTCTTCATCACTATTTGATACTATTATTAGCATATTATTAATTTAAGGTTGCAAAAATTAACGTCAATAACTTCTTATTGACGTTAAAAATGAGAAAAAGTATGTCTAAAGAAGGAAAACCAAGAAAATGTGAATAGTATAATTTGATATATTAAGAGGTGCTCACTCATGTGCACAAACACCCATATGACTATATGAGATATTGAAAATCTAGGTAGTTATTGGTATGTTTGGTAAATTGAAACAATAAAAGCAAGTCGGTTTGATGGATGGTCAGTCGGCTTCCTTATAATTCTAAACACCGACCGCCGTTTCCCTCTCCTCTCATTTTCTTATTCACTGGGTTTGGCCAAGTTAGCTTGAGTCGCTTGGTTAGAAATAGTTTTTTGCCATCAACTACCGGTCAAATCTAATCTGATTAAGTTGTTGCAAAAATTAACAATAAAAGCAAGTCAGTATAATTGTTGCAAAAATTAATATCAATAGCTTCCCATTGACGTTAAAAATAGGAAAGAGTATGTCTAAAGAAGGAAGACTAAGCAAATGTGAATAGTATAATTTGATATTTGATTTCCCAACTCTCAAGGAATTAAAATAAAATTATTTTGAATTTAAATGGTTGGTTTAAAATCTTGAACATGTGATAACAAAATCTATAGAGTTATAATGTAAAATAATAATATTTTAGTATTATTTTAGAAGACCCTAATAAATTGTATTACCCTTTCAAATTAGAATATATATATATATATATATATATATATATATATATAATAACTAGTGAACAAAAATTTTAACAATGATTAATTTTATAAACTTTTTAAAGATTAATGGCTTAATTATTTAAAAAAAAATTGTCAAATTAGTTTTGAATTAACAATAGTTTTGAAGCCACCACTCACAAGCTGTTTTCGTTTTTGGGCTTTCTCTTGCTCGGAGAGTGATTGGTCGGACTCGATCACCCGAATCGCTGCGATCAAGTGACCGTCGGAGGACTCGGCTTTGACACGGACCAACGCCAGATTGGGATTGGCGGGAAGGGAGTAGCAATCGGGGCACTCCCACCGAAGAGCGTCGGCTAGGGTCTGGGGACTAAGGAGGGAGAGGCATTGCACGTGCCATGGAGTGCCACATGTCTAGCACCCGAGGATATCATTAGCCGACAACTTCTCCTTGCAAATCATGCAAATGTTATCGCCGTCGCAGTGGAATTGTCTATCATGCGCCATGAGAGCGAAATATAAGCAGGGATGTTCAGGGATGGTGATTGGGAGTAATTAGCTAAGTAGGGTTTTATGGGAAATTCATAACTGCATGTGATGATATTATATACTATTGCGACAATAGTGATGAATGAAGCTCAATGAGGACGATAGGTGGAGATTTGAAAAACTATAATAAATACGATTTTTGAGAAGATGATATTGATTTTAACTTGCTCTATATTTGTGTGGTTGCTTGATTTTATTTTTATTTTTTTTTAATTTCCTTTCAATTTGGTAATCAAACTTGAAAATAGAAGGACCATTGATTCTTTGTATCCCATTAATTAGGTAATAATCAAACTGTAATAAATACGAGTTTGAGACGATGACATTGATTTAATGTTGCTCTATATTTGTGTGGTTGCTTGATTTAAACTAGGATTCATTTTATAATTCTTTTAAAGATTAATGGCATAATTAAAAAAAATGTTCTCATATTAGTTGTGAATTAAGAATAGTTTGGAAGCCACCACTCACTAGTTGTTTTTGTTTCCGGGCCTTCTCTTGCGCGGAGAGTGACCAGTCGGGCTCAATCACGTGAATCGCTACGATCAGTCGCTGTTGGAGGACTCGACTTCAACACAGACTGGCACCAAATTGGGATTGGCGGGAAGGGAGCAACAATCGGGGCACTCCCACCGAAGAGCATCGGCTAGTGTTTGGGGACAAAAGAGGTAGAGGCATTTCACGTGCCATGATGTGGCACATGTCCGGCATGCGAGGATATCATCAGCCAACGACTTCTCCTTGTAGATCATGTAAATGTCGTGAGTTGTCTATCATGCGCCATGGGAGCGAAGGATAAGCAGGGATGTTTGAGGATGGTGATGGTGGTGATTGGGAGTAATTAGCTAAGTAGTGTTTTATGGGAAGTTCATAACTGCATGTGATGATTATATATACTGTTGTGACAATGGTGATGAATGAAGATCGATGAGGAGGAGAGTTGGATATTTGGAAAATTGTAATAAATACAAGTTTTGAAAAGATGATATTGATTTTAAGTTGCTCAATATTTGTGTGGTTGCTTGATTTATTTTTCAATTTCCTTTCAATTTGGTAATCAAACTTGAAAATAAAAGGACCACTGATTTTGTTATCCCATTAATTAGGTAATAATCAAACTGTAATAAATATGAGTTTTGAGAAGATGACATTGATTTTAAGTAGCCCTATATTTGTGTGGTTGCTTGATTTTTTTAATTTCCTTTCAATTTGGTAATTATCAAACTTCTCATATATAATAAATACAAGTTTTTTCTTCGCAATTCAGTGCATGAGTTTTACAACAAAATTTTCCATCACGATAATAATTGAAAGGAAATTATTAATAATTTTCCTTTTTATTGACAAATAATTCAACGAATATTTTTTATTTGATTGGCAAATATTTCAAGAACACGGCACAATTAACTTATTTACATAGAAATGAAATTCCTTATATACTTGGGTGTTTATGTTTTGTTCTATGCTAAAATGCCACTGTAGAAATATATTTTGGTTATTATATTAGAAATTTGATTATTACCAAATTAAAAGAAAATTAAAAAAAAAAGTCAGGCAACCACACAAATATAGAGCAACTTAAAATCAATGTCATCTTCTTAAAACTCATATTTATTACAGTTTGATTATTACCAAATTAATGGGATAAAAAAAAATCAGCGATCCTTTTATTTTCAAATTTGATTACCAAATTGAAAGGAAATTGAAAAAAAAAATCAAGCAACCACATAAATATTGAGCAACTTAAAATCAATATCATCTTTTTAAAACTTGTATTTATTATAGCTTTTCAAATCTCCACCATCGATCTTCATTCATCACCATTGTCGCAACAGTATATATAATCATCACATGCAGTTATGAATTTCCCATAAAACCCTACTTAGCTAATTACTCCCAATCACCACCATCACCATCCTTGAATATCCGTGCTTATCCTTCGCTCCCATGGCGCATGATAGACAACTCCCCCACGACGGCAACGACATTTACATGATCTGCAAGGAGAATTCGTTGGCTGATGATATCCTTGCGTGCCAGACATGCCACTCCATGGCATGTGAAATGCCTCCCCCTCCTTCGTCCCCAAATGCTCTTTAGTGGGAGTGCCCCGACTTCCACTCCCTTCCCACCAATCCCAATCTGGTGTCCGTTTGTGTCGATGCTGAGTCCTCTGACAGCGACTGATTGCAGCGATTCGCGTGATCGAGTCCGACCGATCACTCTCCGCGCAAGAGAAGGCCCGAAAACGACAATAGCTTGTGAGTGGTAGCTTCCAAACTATTCTTAATTCAAAACTAATTTGAGAACTTTTTTTTTTAATTAAGCCATTAATCTTTAAAAAATTTACAAAACTAATCCTAGTTTAAATTTGTGTTCACTAGTAATTATATATATTTTCTAATTTGGGGCTAATCTAATTTTTTAGGGTTTGCTAAAGTAATACTAAAATACTATTATTTTACACTATAACTCTAGATTTTTTTTTTATCACATGTTCAAGATTTTAAACAAGCTATTTAAATTTAAAATAATTTTATTTTAGTTCCTTGAGGGTTGGAACGACTGGAAATCAAATATCAAATTATACTATTCACATTTGCTTAGTTTTCCTTCTTTAGACATACTCTTTCCCATTTTTAACGTCATTGAGAAGCTATTGACGTTAATTTTTGTAAGAATTATACTTTTCCTCAAATTAATAATATACTAATAATAGTCTGAAATAGTGATGAAAAATACAATATTACTAATAGTATATTATTAATTTGAGGAAAAGTATAATTGTTGCAAAAATTAACTTCACTAGCTTCTCATTGACGTCAAAAATGGGAAAGAGTATGTCTAAAGAAGGAAAACTAAGCAAATGTGAATTGGCAAATATATTAAAAGAGTAACATGTAAGGAAATAAATAATGATTTTTATTACGTTTTCTATTAGATTGACTATTATGTGATTTAAAATATTTAAACAATTTTCATTTCTTGACATAAATGACAAAATAGTCAAATACCCAACTATTAATTATGCATTAATGATATTTTAGTTTTTAAACTCATAAAGCACAATTGATTTTTCTCTTCCACTACTTAATAATATGAGAGGAAAAACACAAGATTCCGCAATAAGTTGACATTAAAAAACAAATGTTATTAGTACTTTATATATATATATATATATTAAATATTTTATTTTATTTTACTTTTGTTTTCTCATTGAAAGTTAAAAATAAGAAAAAAGAGACAAATTCGCCAACTTCTTGGATTAATAATAATAATAATAATAATAATAATAATAATAATAAAAATAAAAATAATAATGATGATGACGTGGACGACGAGGATGATGATTAGTAATAATATCAGGCACAATTAGGAATGACCTTTTTGTTGTTTTTAACTTTTTATATATAGAAAAGATTAGTAGAGTGGCAAATACTGTGATCCTAAAAGAGAAGAAAAAAAATAGATTGATGAAAGAAGATTGTGGTAGTGTAGGTGCCAGGGACGTGTTGCTATCATCTTTAAAATCCACCAGAATGTCCCCATTGCCCGATCCTCAACTCTCAATTCTACATCTTCACCCCTCTCTCTCTCTCTCCTCCCCCCCCCCCCCCCCCCCAAAAAGAAAATACTGTGATCCTAAAAGAGAAAAAAAAAAAAAAATAGATTACTGAAAGAAGATTGTGGTAGTGTAGGTGCCAGGGACGTGTTGCTATCATCTTTAAAATCCACCAAAATGTCCCCATTTCCCGATCCTCAACTCTCAATTCTCCATCTTCACCCTTCTCTCTCTCTCTCTCTCTCTCTCTCTCTCTCTCTCTCTCTCTCTCTCTCTCTCCCCCCCCCCCCCCCCCCCAAAAAAAATGAAGGCCAGAGTTCGGATTGTCGAAAGATCATTGTTCAAGGGATCAGATGATGGTTTCTATAGGCATTTGAAGCCGGGGGCACTCACCCAACTCAGGAACTCCAAGATAATCGCCAAGTCTAAGAGATCCTTTGTGGGTCCTTAATTCGATCTCTACCCAGTTGCTGATAGTGGCAGTGGTTGCGCCTTCTATGAACAATGGGACTGCGGTGTACCCAATCGATGGGGTTCCTTGCTTTGCTTTGTAGACCAACCACCTGCAGTGTCCGCAGCAGAAGAAACTCGTTGCTGTTGCACCAGTTTTCACAGATTCTTGGTCCCGACCGGTCTCAGTGTTCAGTCAATAAAAAGCCAGGGATTGTGTAATGTAATCACAGTTTTAGTTCTTGTTAGGAACAAAAACGAATCTATCCAACATTCCTTTAGAAAATCAATCAAGTAAAAATGAATAAACTTTACTTAAAATTTGATACTCTAGAATTGAATGGATTGTGAATGGGATACAATAAAGAATTCATCATATAAAATTACAAAGACTGATTTCAGTTTATTTTATTTTATTTTTTCATACCAAACAAGTCATTAGATTGTAAGCAAGAGCTGTAATGTTAGACTAAGTGAATAAATGTTATGCAAGAATTTTCCTCATCATGCAATCGGGAAGATGATTAGAGGACCATAATAGGCTTTGAGTTTTCAATTAAAAAACACTTCTTACCATTACTAATCAGGAGTTGACATTTTGAGCTGCTAAACATCATAGACCCACATTGTTAGAGGAGATAGAAGGATATAGACAAGGCCCTATTGGGTATTCCTCTCTCCTTTTGGCGTGTGAATCCGTGATGTTAAGCATTTTGAAATCGATAGGGAATGAACATATAGAAAAGGTTTTTCAAATAAGAAACCTTTAACAAATAAGCATTAAGTTAAAATAATTAGAATATTTTCCAAAACACGAGAAGAGAGATGAATTGTTTGTTTCTATAAGCTCCTAACCTATTGATGAATGAACAAATAAGGACCTAAATAATTATTCCTCGTATTGGGCCTCAATAGTCACATATTCTAAAATTTAGTAATATTAATTATGTTTTACGAGCAATGTATCGATGCTTTGATTATGTAGTTTTAATTTATATGCCTTTTAAGTCAAAATTAAAAGTAAAATGTGAAGAGATTTGGTAGAAAAATAAATAATTTATTTGTGTGGTTGAAAACTAATGCTTCCCAATTAAATCAAACAAAAAGAAAATATGATCTTTACTGTTGAAGAAACATAGCATGCCAAATAATGCAAAATTATTTTTTAAAGAGTGATACTTATTTTCTTGTTGTTTTGTTCTTCTATAATATTAAATGTTATGTTATGTTAATCATTTTTCTGGATTGATTAAATTGAAAGTAGATTTAAACTTTTGGATAATATTTGGGAGTATAAATTTTAGTATTTTGATTTTTAAAAATATAATAAAAGTTTACATAATGTTTTATCAAAATTTAGACAAAACCGGATTCAAAATGAAATTCCATGTCAAAAACTAAGAGCTATTGTATTTGACTTATGTTATGTGTGTTCAATTTTCTTAATTTTAGTGTGTATTCTTACACCTACATTGTTCTTGATAATTTGAATAGATTTTAATAATTTTAAAGTTTTTATTAGTTTATTAACAAGAAAGGGGTTGAAAGATGAAATGATAAAAAGTATCAGAAAGAAATTTTTTTAATTTTCTTTTATAGGGTCAAGCTTTAAATACTCTGAAGGATGCTCAGGATTTCTATCCCATTGTGTATACAAAATACATTCCATCTATACATGCAGATAGAGAGGATGCAAAGTAATACGTTATCCGTAAGAGCTCTAAATGAGTATCATTTTGTTATGTATTTAAGATTTCATCTTTATAATATTTGTTTATTTTTATAGAAATTGCAAGATTGGCACATTAAATGTAACATTAGCACGTGGAAAAGTTGTTCTTTGTTTCCAAACACAGTCTCAAAGTTATGTTTTTTAAATTATTTGCGTAAAATATAATTTTAGACATTAGCACGTGGAAAAGTTATTCTTTGTTTCTTAATTTAATGGCAGAATCTTGAGGTCAAATATTCTCTCTCTCTCTCTCTCTCTCTCTCTCTCTCTCTCTCTCTCTCTCTTTCCCTCTCTCCCCTCCCTCTCTCCTTCCCTCTCTCGCTCTCTCTCCCCCTCCTCTCCCTCTCTCTCTCATCTCTGCGTCCCCCCTCGCCTTCATACTCTCCTCCTCTCTCTCTCTCTCTCTCTCTCTCTCTCTCGGATTGACCAAAGGGCCACATGTTAGAGCAATCAAGGAATGGAGAATGCAGATTATTGAGAACATAACATACAGGAAGCCATGGAATGATTGAAACTCTAAATCATCCATTGTGGACTTGGAACCACAATAAGAAAATGTAACATCAATAATTTATATAGCTTGCGTGGATGTGGGAGTGAGAAGTGAAGGAGCCCAACATGAATTGATGGTTTCGATGAGGGATTGGAGTGAAGGGGATCTGATCTAGACTTGGGATTAGAAAATGAAACCCTAACCCTAGGGAAAAGGTGTGGCCAGAAAGTGAAAGGGCGCAGTTATTAAGGAGAATACAAAAGGAAGACGAGAGAAACGGAGATGAAGGAGCGCGGTTGCTAGGGAGAACACAGAAGGAAGATGAGAGAGAGAGAGAGAGAGAGAGAGAGAGAGAGAGAGAGAGAAGGAGAGAGAGAGAGAGAGAAGAAGAGAGAGAGGAGAGAGAAGAAGGAGAGAGAGGGAGGGAGATGGAGTGTTTCTTTATTCTTTATTTTTTTGCAAAAATGTTATAAAATTTTTAAAAATTTTAAAATAAATAAATTATATTTTTTAAACACTTGTGACCCATTTATTTCTTTTTTTATTTTTATTTTTATTTTTTTTTTGCAAGACTTTACTTTGTTGGAATTCTTTTTTTTTATTGCACCCTTGATGGGGATCAGCATGCCCTACCTATGTCATTTTCAGATATGTTAACACGTGGATGACCCCTTGATGTCCACATTTTCTTTACCGACATGATGACACGTGGATGCTCTCTCGATATTCACATCGATTCATAATTGTTTGTAAATTTTGAATGGATTATTTGAAGACTTATTTTGAAGACTTTTCAGTGTGAGAAAGACTCAAGTGGAAATGCCAAAACAAGTCTGAGTTCAAGACCCATGTGGGCCCCGACACGGTCCTGTGGGCCCTACAAGAAATGGGCCTCCCTTTGACTTTTGTTTTATATTTAATTTAATCTTACAATACAACTTGCTTGCATGTGCTTGTCTTTAGTAAGTAGTGTGTTAGTAGGTTGTGCTTAGTATTTAATGTCTTGTAAGTTTGAGTGTTTGTGTGAGTATTTATTATATCCACTAAGTTGGTGTCTTTATTATTTGTGTCTCCCACGTTTGTATGGAATTGTTAGTTGTTTAATGTATTTGTCCCCCATGCTAGCTAAGCTTATTAATGCTTTGTCCCCCTCCGCCCCTCCCTCATGCTAGCTATATATATCCCTTCATTGTAAGAACAACAGTTAGGTTTGAATAATGAAATATTGAAAGGAAATTCCTTTGCTAAAACTTGTTAGTTTTGTCCAATCATTTTGATTGTGCAGTGTCAAGCTACGCGTTCTCTCTGGAGATCAGGTAGTGAGAGACTACTATCTATCCAGCACCTTCATATCCCCACATAGCCACCTTCACTCCATTGCATTGTTGCATTTGTTGGTATTTCAAAGCTTGTACGAAGAACCTAAGGTGTGGACTACTTGTGTTGAAAGGCATCAAAACCACCCAAGCAACACCCACACGACCACATTACAGCATACACCCCTCAACTTTCTATCCTCCACTCCACTGCTGCATTAGTCTTGGTAATTTGAAGCTTGATCCAAGGACCTACGGTGTGATCTAACTGCGTGTTGGGCAATGCCTAGCATCCATTGAAACTCTTGGCAAATTAGTATCTGTTTGAATCTTTACTAAATCATGTTAAAGCCCTATCTTCAATTTCTGAAATTTCATATTTGATAAGCCTTTGCATCCATAAACTTCAATATTTCAGCTTGTTAGCTTGAAATCAATTGTGGAATATTGATATGCTAAACTTAGAATTTTATTCTTGAAACACAGAAATGACATTCTTGCTGCATCTAACTTAATACCTTTGTGAAAGAACCAATTGGGACTAAATTTTGGAAAGCATCATACACCCTTTCAAAATTTTCCAACATGTGAAATGTCCTCTGATTTATTGTGTTTATGTTTGTTAATCTATTTCTTAATTTAAAGTGTTTCGAATGTATGTGCTTGCGAGAGTTGAACCGTAGGACATAGGTCAATCCATCCTGTCCTACATCAACCCTCCACATGCAAGAATTTATTGAGGCATCATTTGGAGTTCAGAAAAATTTAAGAAATTCAAAAAAAAAAAAAAAAAAACAAAGAAATTAAAATTTTTTTTTTCTTATTAGATTATTTGAGAAAATAAAAAAGAAAAGAAAATATATAATAAAAAGATACATTATTTTATTTTTTGTGCCTTTAATTTTTCCAAATCTTAAAGGGGGAAGTTATTGATAAATCAAAAATACCGCGCTAGCATTCCATAAATAAATATATATACATTTTTTTCTTACAAGTTTACCTACTCTTCCCTCTTTTTTGTATTTTTAATTGTAAGTGAATAAAATGAAAAGTCAAAAGATAAAATTATATATTTATAAAATATGTGCAGGCACAGATCAATATCCCCCTATTCAACATTCACGTCATACTTGAACTGATTGGTATGGATACTTTAATTTATCTCAGCAATAATATAAGATCTGTGCTTGACATATTCATAATGTTGTATATAAAAATTGAGAGACATGAACTATAACTTCGACGAAACAAAAAACTATCATTGTTCATGAACTATAATTGCAATTTTGGAAGAAGTAAAATTATTACTTAAATTCAAGACAGCATTGCTACAATTCCAGTAATTTGGGATGGCAATGCACATAATGGCTTTAGAAATTTTGCTTTAAAAAAGATCTTACTCAAAAGAAAGAAAAGATTGAACCTGAGCGTTGGGGGAGCAGGAAAGGGAAGAACCGAGGCGGCGGCGACTAACACCATCAATCTTTGGCTTGAACTGAATTTGAATTTTTGAATTTGGTTTCTAAGCCAATCAATCGATCAGCCAAATCAATCAATCCACTCTCTCAGAATCTCTATCAGATTTGAATGTTCTGCTGCGCTGCGCGCATCAGGAAGCGTTTGTCGAGCTCTAGATCGATCCTCTTCTGTCGATCTCTCCCTCTTAAAGACAGGTGACTGCACGCTATTTCCCTCATTGCTTCTTTGCTCGTTCTTTTCATAATCGCGTGATCTATCCAAATCTATTGTTCAGTTTTCCCCAGAATTCTAATGTGGTTCTCTTCCATTTGTTGAATTTCCATTTTATGATCATATGTTCCAAATCAATGCCATACGATGTTCAGGGATCGTCGGTTAGCAATTTCAAGGCGCTTTTCTCGTGTTTTCTATAACAACTGGATTGATTTTAGCTCTTCAAAGTGCCAATCAGTGGGAAGAAAAGATAGAAGGAAATGAATATCCTCATCTTCCATGCCCTGCTCTTGCTGAAGTTTGCCCATCCACATTAATGTGATGTCCCCAGCAAAACGTAATTAATGCATTTGACGCCGTCCTTAATGCATTTTCCAAAGCCTTACTTTTTATAGAATTGCATAAGCATTGAAATAATGTACGCGTTTGCCAAAAGTACAATGTTTTCTATGCTGTGAAATGAGCGTGTACTTTAGTTGATCTCAGATCTCATCGTTCCTTTGGTTGGATTTTTCTCTTCCCATTTCGCACATGTACAATACGATGCACTCGCACTGGCATTTGGTTAGTTCATTAGTCAACTGAATTAATCAAAAAATTTCAGTTAGAAAATTATATTAATTAAATACAAGTGAGCTTTCATATTACCCCAAATCAAAATTGATCGAACCAAATATTGGTTAAATCAGTTAACCAATTTAATATTTTAATATGTATAAAATATAATCGATATAAATTATATATATAAAATATAAAAAATTTTAGTATATATAAAATATATAAAATGTTTTAATATAATATATATATATATATAATTATTTATTATTAATCTACTCTATTCAATTAACTGAATTAACCGAACTCAAAAATCGAATCGACAACCAAAAACCAAAATTCGGCGAAGATGAAAACTAAACTGAATCAAATAAATTTTTAATCAAATCTAACTGACTGAATTCACTCGGTTAATTCAATTAATTCGATTTTAAGCAAATTATGTTGTGATCATCCATGTGCTGTCACGCCCTGAACCCCGAAATGGGACCCAAGCGTGAGAATATAATATAACATGTCCCTGTATCATACAAATCATCATAGATACACTACAATGGATGAGGGTCCAATCTCGTGGGGTTCCCAGGCACTCTAAACACATCCAACCACAATCATATATGCAACGGACAAAGTTATTCTATATCAACATATGTAGTACCATACCAGAGTCTATACAAGAGCAGAGCATGGGTCTGACAAAACGTACAAACTGGGTGCCGAAATACAACTTAAAATGGCAACCCAACAAACTACAATCCTAACACTTACTCAAATGCTAACGCAGTACACCGGCCACTACGCTTCCTACATTAAGACGCTAGTGTCGTCACACCCCCGTCACAACACACACACATGATCAGAAACCCGGTGTCGCCACACCCTTCAGCCCGAAGCTGATCCGGCTTTTCGGCGTTGGCCCGTAGCCAACCCTCAAAGCATGGCGCCACCGGCACATGCCTAGTCCTCGACTCTCATGGTATCGTACCGGCGCTAATTGGTGGATCCACACCCTTCGGCCTGATCTACCAGAATAGGCTCATGCCCTCGGATATAGAGCTGGCCACTCTTGCCTACATAACAGGCGATAAACACACGCCCTCGGATATAGAACCGGTCACTCTCAGTCCCTGGAATCATTGGAATCGCGGTCCCATCAACAATTCCGCATATCACACACACATGCATGCTCATATAACCAAACAAACCACACTCATTTGGTAATTTAAATCATGGTTTTCCAAAAAATACAGTTTAAACAAAGTCAAGGCATGACTATCCCAATATCATAGTATAAATCACACATATACTCGGTTTTCAACAAAACCTGGGATTCGGCCTGTCGCCCCCTTTTCCCCAAAACTGCAATAATGAAAAACTCATAGTTTTCCCCATTAGATCCCCCCAAATGAGTAGTCAAAACACACACATGACTGTGGATCACACTTCCACTGAGTCCGATTTCAAAAATAACCAATATAAACATAGTTCCCCTTACCTTAACCCCGTATAACAAAACCCGAACTCCAGGGCTCCTAAACAGCGAACCAAATTCCAAAACCTACAAATCATAGCATAGAATATACTCACAAGACCATCCTCTACAAAACTACCATATCAGAAATGAAAACCGAGCCTTACCTCGATTTTTCGCCAAAACCCGAAAAACTTCGAAACGAGATTCCGATCCGTAGAAGTTGTTGAGAATCCTTCCACGATCCTCGTGGTAACTTCCGTTTCCTAATTCTATCAACGATCGGTAAAGAAATCTAGAGAGAGAGAGAGTAGGGAGAGGTTTAGAGAGAGAGAGAGAGAGAGAGAGAGAGAGAGAGAGAGAGAGAGAGAGAGATTTGAAGCAACTTAATGGTTAAGCAATGAAAATTTCCTTTTATAACCCTTTGACCAGGCCTAATTTTGTCGACGAAATGGAACCTTCGTCAACGAATCTTTCACTAAATTCATCGACGAATTGATGGCCTCGTCGACGAATCCTAATATTTCCTGATTTCTAGACCTCTCGGCTTTTTCTTGTCGATGAGGCTCTGAATTTCTTTGATGAGAAAAGCATACACTTCATCGATGAAATTTGGCTTCGTCGACAAAGCCTGGTAAATTCCAAATTTTCCCATCTCTTAATATTTAATCCAGTTATCACAGTTAGGATTCTTACAATCTCCCCTCCTTACAAAAATTTCATTCTCGAAATTTGCCATCTCTCATTCCCAGATTCATACATACAACCGAACACATAAACACAACTCAAGAGTGAACTTGCAATCACTACAGCGCAGTCCCCTCATACACATACACATGCGAATTGGCGATCACCGCAGCACAATCCCATCATACACATACACATGTGAACTAGCGATCATCACAACATAGTCCCATCATACACATACACATACATACCCTTACTTATGGCGGAGGAAAACAATGGTTACATATACAACAGTCTCAGGAGTTTACAAGACACACACACTCTCGACGACCAACCACTTACCCCAACCCAAAGTAGGATCATGTACAAGCGCTCAAAATAACTGTGGATACTTCCGACGTATTTCCATTTCCAATTTCCAAGAAGCTTCTCAACCTCGTGGTTTCACCACAATACCTTCACTAACGGTATCTCTCTGGTACGAAGCTTCTGAACTGTACGGTCCAGAACCTAAACAGGTATCTCCTCATACGCTAAAGTATCCTCAATTTCTAACTCATTATAACAAATAACATGTGAAGGATCCAACACGTACCTCCTCAACATGGAAACGTGAAACACATCATGGACCCTCAAAAGTGCTGGAGGTAATGCAACTCTATAGGCTACCGGACCCACTCGCTCAAGTACCTCGAATGGTCCAATATACCTCGGGCTCAGCTTACCTTTTCTCCTAAATCTCATCACCCCTTTCATCGAGGCAATACGTAGAAATACCTTACCTCCCACTTCAAACTCTAACTCATGACGGCAAACATTTGCATAACTCTTTTGCCGATTCTGAACTGATCTAATCCTCTCCCGGATCAAATCCCCCTTCTCAGACTCCTGCTGCACAAGTTCAAGTCCAAACACTTGACGTTCACCAACCTCATCCCAACAAAAAGGAGATCGACACCTCCGACCATACAAAGCCTTGAACGGTGCCATCTCGATACTAGAATGGAAGATGTTGTTATAAGCGAACTCCACAAGTGTCATAAATTGTATCCAGCTACCACCAAAGTCGAACACATAAGCTCGCAACATATTTTCCAATATCTGTATCATCCTCTCCGACTATCCATCAGCCTGGGGGTGGAACGCTGTACTGAAAGTAAGCTTTGTCCCCCATGCCTCCTGCAAGCTCATCCAGAATCGAGAAGTAAACCTCAGATCCCGATCCGATACTATGGACACCGGTACTCCGTGCATTCTCACAATCTCATGCACGTACAAATTTGCTAGCCTACTCAAAGGATAGCTAACTTTCATCAATATGAAATGAGCAGATTTCATCAATCTATCAACGATCACCCAAATAGCATTCTGCCCATGAAGCGTTGGTCGCAATCCGATCACAAAATCCATGGAAATATGCTCCAATTTCCACACCGGAATAGGCAAAGGCTGCAACAGCCCTACCGGCCTCTACTGTTCAGCTTTCGCTTGCTGACACGTCAGACACCGCTCCACGAACTGAGCAATCTGCCTCTTCATACCAGACCACCAGAAGGTTTCGCGCAAGTCCTGATACATCTTCATACTACCAGGATGTACCGTATACATAGTATCATGCGCTTCCTCTAGAATCGTCCTTCTGATCTCATCATCGTTCGGAACACACAGTCTGGTCCTAAACCTCATCACACCTCCCTCGGAGATGTTAAACTCTGTAGCCAGTCCCTGCTATACCTTTTTCCTAACCTCAGCCAACTCTGCATCACTAGCTTGTGCGGCCTTTATACGCTCAAACAAGGTCGATTGGACCACCAAACTAGCAAGATAAGCCTGATGATCACCAACCACCAACTCTATACTTGAGCTATTCAATCCCGTTTGATGTGACATTGAGTTACAACCGCAGATACAGCCGTAGGCCCTGACTTCTGACTCAACGCATCAGCTACCACATTAGCCTTCCCCGGGTGATAACTGATCGTGCAATCGTAGTCCTTAATCAATTCTAGCCACCGTCTCTGCCTCACATTCAACTCCTTCTGGGTGAAGAAATACCTGAGGCTCTTCTGGTCTGTGAAGATCTCACATATCACCCTATACAGATAGTGTTGCCAGATCTTTAGTGCATATACCACAGCAACCAATTCCAAATCATGCATAGGGTAGTTCTTCTCATACTCTTTTAGTTGCCGAGAAGCATATGCTACTACCTTACCCTGCTGCATAATCACACATCCCAAACCCTTCAAAGATGCGTCGCTATAAATCACAAACCCACCATCTCCCGAAGGAATGGTCAACATAGGAGCAGTGACCAGTCGGTGCTTCAACTCCTAAAAACACTACTCCCAACCACTGGTTCACTCAAACTGAACTCCTTTCCTGGTCAATCATGTCAGAGGTCCAGACAGTTTATAGAAACCCTCTATGAATCGACGATAGTAACCCACCAGTCCTTGAAAACTCCGAACCTCCTGCACATTCTTCGGCCTTAACCAATCGACCACAGCTTCGATCTGACTAGGATCAACTGATATACCATTCCAGTAACCACATGGCCTAAGAATGTAATCTGACTTAATCAGAATTCACACTTCTACAGTTTAGCATACAACTTCTTCTCCTGCAGAATCTGTAATACTAACCTCAAATGTTCCATGTGCTCTTCCGTACTCCTCGAGTATACCAGAATGTCGTCAATGAATACCACCACGAACTCATCCAGGTACTCATGGAAAACCCTATTCATCAAATCCATGAACACCACCGGAGCATTCGTCAACCCAAAAGGCACTAAGAACTCATAGTGGTCATATCTAGTTCGGAAAGCAGTCTTTGATACATCCTCCGCTCTAACCCTCACCTGATGATATCCTGATCGCAAGTCGATCTTTGAAAAGACCCCCGTCCCCTGCAACTGGTCAAAAAGATCATCTATACGAGGTAAAGGATAGCGATTTTTCATAGTTACCTTATTAATCTCACAGTAGTCAATGCACATCCGCATCGATTCGTCCTTCTTCTTCAAAAACAACACTGGAGCTCCCCAGGGTGAAACACTAGGTCGAATGAATCCCCTATCCAGTAATTCTTGCAATTGCTCCTTCAACTCTCGAAGTTCTGTTGGAGCCATCCGGTATGGAGCTTTAGAGATCGGTGCCTTACCGGGCAGTAACTCTATCGCAAACTTCACCTCATAATCTGGAGGTAAACCGAGTAAATCATCTAGAAACACATCCGGGAATTCGCTAACTACCCGAATGTCCTTGAGTCTCAACTCATCCCATGGCTGTTCCTTTATACAAGCTAGGTACCCCTGACATCCGTCCAAGAGTAGTCCCCTAGCCTGTAGTGCTAACAGAATCTGTGGCACTGAACGCACACACGATCCCACGAATTTGTACTCTTGCTCCCTAGGAGGTCTAAAAACTACCACCTTCCTACGATAGTCAATCACAACATAACTGGAGAACAACCAATCCATCCCCAGAATGATATCGAACCCTGACATGTCGTATACCACAAGATTCGCCGGTAGCAGCTTCTCCTGAATTTCCACTAAGTAGTCTACCAACATCTTCCTATAGAAAGATACACTCCCCGATGGCATAGTAATAGATAACACCTCATTCATGTCTTGGATCTCAACCCCACATCATCCCACAAAATTCACAGATACAAAGGAATGGGTTGCACTCGAATCAAACAATACAAAAGCATTATTTTAAAGCAATAATAAGGTACCCGTCACCACGTTACCTGCATGCTCAGCGTCCACCGGAGTAAGAGAGTATACTCTGGCCAAAGCTGTATTCGTCTGAGCGGTTCCCTAAGGTATCTGGTTGCTCCCTCAGTCCGCACTAACTACAGGCACATCTCGCCTCAGTACTCGACAATCATGAGACTTGTGGCCTGGCTGGCAACAGTTGTAGCAACTACCTCCAAATGATCGGCACTCACCCTCGTGCCACCTGTGACATTTGATACAATGACCACCAGTATAGCTCCCTTGAGAATCCTGGCGCTCAATATTCTGGAGGTAACCTAAGCCCTTGCTCCTCTTCTTCCATGATCCCTGATGAGATCCTGTCTAAGAACCAGAAAGTACTGTCCTCTTCCTCGATTCCTAGTCCACCTCGTCCTCTCGGATACAATTCTCGATCACTATGCCTTTATCCACCAACACCGAGAACTCGTGGATCTGAAGCATACCCACCAATCTGTGGATATCCTTCCTCAAACCCTTCTCGAACCTCCGAGTCTTCTCATACTCGCTCGAGATCATACATGGTGCAAAGCGGGACAACTCTATGTACCGAGCCGCATACCCCTGCACCGTCAAACTCCCCTAAACTAACGCAGAAAACTCATCTGCCTTCGTATCACCTACTGAAGCCAGGAAGTATATTTCAAGGAACACCTCCTTGAAATGGCTCCACATCATCTCCTCTGAACTGGCTCTCTGCTTCTCCAGTAGACTCATCGCAGTCCACCATCGACCCGCCTCCCCAGATAGCTGGAAGGTGGCATAGAAAACTCTCTGCCTATCCGTGCAGTGCAGGAAACCCAAGATCCTCTCAGTCTTCTCCACCCAATCCTCTGCTATCGTCAGGTCAGGTCCTCCAGAGAACGTCGGAGGATGCATGCGTCTAAACCTCTCAATGGTGCACCCCGTAGTAGTAGGAGAGCACTCGCGTCTTCCCACACTCCGCCCGATCTCCCGCAATACCTGCCTCGTCAAACCCCGAGGCACGAAAGGAGACTCATCACTTGCAGTCTCCTCGGAGCCACTTCCCAAGTTATTATCCTTGGGCTCCATGCTGTAACACAATAGGAATCTATCAGTATCCCTACAATACATACAGTTAATACAATGATCTACACTAATCATGTTAACTACTCCTTGCTAGGTCTAGGTCTGTCCTATCACACCGACATGAAAGTCATCAATGATCTGCCCTGCTTTTATTGGAATCGTCATCCCAAGAAAAACATCGAATACCATCAACAAATCTCGATCTAGCAATCGAACAACCCTCAACCAACTCTACCCATATCCACATCCAATACTCTGGTATGTACTCATAACTAAGCCTAACCAAATCTACAAGATCTAGTAACCTGGTTAGCTCTGATACCAAGCTGTCACGCCCCGAACCCCGAAATGGGACCCAAGGGTAAGAATGTAACCTAACCTGTCCCTGTATCATACAAATCATCACAGATACAGTACAATGGATGAGGGTCCGACCCCGTGGGGTTCCCAGGCACCCTAAACACATCCAACCACAATCATATACGCAGCGGAAAAATTAATTCTATATCAACATATGCAGTACCATATCGGAGTCTATACAAGAGAAAAACATGGCTCTAACAAAACATACAAACTGGGTGCCCAAATACAACTCAAAATTGCAACCCAACAAACTACAGTCCTAGCACCTACCAAGCGCTAATGCAGTACACCGGCCACTACGCTCCCTACACTAGGATGCTAGTTCCCGTTACTCAAAGGACCTGTAAAAATGTACGTACAGCAGGGGTGAGACACCTCTCAATAAGGAAGAACACAGGTTATATCAGTGTGTGGCATTTGAGTGTTATCATGATGCAACATTCACACAGTTAAATGCAAATCCAGTACTAATTTACACAGTGCGTTCACGCACATATATGGCGGCCATTTATATGCAGCCCCGTCACAATACACACACATGATCAGAAACCCGGTGTCGTCACACCCTACGGCCTGAATCCAGTCCGGCATTCTGGCGTTAGCCCATAGGCAACCCGCGAAGCACGGCACCACTGGTATATGGCTAGTCCTCAACTCCCATGACATCGTATCGGTGCTAACTGGTGGATCCACACCCTTCGGCCTGATCTGCCGGAATAAGCTCACGCCTTCGGATATAAAGTTGGCCACTCTTGCCTACGTGGTAGGCAATAAACACACGCCCTTGAATATAGAGCCAGTCACTCTCAGTCCCTGGAATTATTGGAATCCCGGTCCCATCAGCAATTCTGCATATCACACACACATGCATGCTCATATAACCAAACAAACCACTCTCATTTGGTAATTTAAATCATGGTTTTCCAAAAAAATACAGTTCAAACAAAGTCAAGGCACGGCTATCCCAATATCACAGTATGAATCACACATATACTCGGTTTTCAACAAAACCCAGGATTCAGCCCGTTACCCCCTTTTTTTCCCAAAACTGTAATAATGAAAAACCCATAGTTTTCCTTGTTAGATCCCCCCAAATGAGTAGCCAAAACACACACAGGACCGTGGACCACGGTTCCATCGAGTCCGATTTAAAAAATAACCAATATAAACATAGTTCCCCTTACCTTAACCCTATATAACAAAACTCAAACTCCAAGGCTCCTAAACAGCGAACCAAGTTCCAAAATCTACAAATCACAGTACAGAACATACTCACAATGTAACAACCCAGAAAATACTGATATTTAAATATTGAAGAGAGAGGAAAATGGAAACAGGAACAGAAAGAGGCAGTAGATTTCGTCGACAACATCGCATTCTAGAGATAATAATAATAATTTCAAGGAGTTACCAGGGAATTTGTCAACGAATACAAGGTTTCGTCGACAAGTTCATAATGAAATTTGTCGACGAATAAAGGGCTTCGTTGACGAGAAAATACCGAGAGCCGGATATGGGCTGCTCTAAATTTCGTCGACGAATACAGAGACTCATCAACGAATTTAATGAAAGACTTGTCGACGAGGTGACGTGTCTCGTCAACGAATCTGGCAGTATAAATATTTGAAAACCGAGATTTTTATCCATTTACCAGCGCCTCTCTCTCTCTCTCTCTCTCTCTCTCTCTCTCTCTCTTTCTCTCTCTCTCTCTCTCTCTCTCTCTCTCTACGAATCCTCTCCCTTCTCTCTTTGATTCCAGCCCCACCCGTCGCCGGATCGATGATCCGAAGCTACCACGACGCTCCTGGCGGAGTTCTTTACAAGTTTGCCAAAGCAGATCGTCGGGAAAATAAAGTTGAATTTCATCACAAATTTAGGGTAAGGTCTTTTATCCAGATTTTGGCCTTATGACAGTTATAGGAAATGATGTAGGCGAAAAAATACTAATATTTTGTTCTGGGATATTGTAATTTCAGGATGTTGAATTAGGAATCCCGCGGGTATAGAGCCAGTATTATATAAGGGCTTTTCAAAGTTAAGGTAAGGGAAATATACTATACTAGGAGTTTTAACAAAGTTAACAGCAATTTTATAGATGTATATTTATGCCAGTTTATTATACAATTTTTATCAAATATGAGTTTAAATGATTGTGTGGCCTAAGTGATTTTCAATGTACGAAGTAATCCATATAGCTTTTATAATACATATATCATACTATACGGAATGCATGAAAGTAGACAGTATGTACAGTTTATATGATTCTTCTTAATATATGAAATTATGCAGAATATACGGGTGTACATATAGATATATTCACAGAGACTATACAGAGAGATTTACACGCACATACAGTATTCTTATGAATAATTTCATGAAACAGATAGATACATATATACGTATACATGCATATATTCTTATTCAGATAAGTATTTATATTATAGCTTTATATAGAACAGTACACACAGAGTTTTAGCATGCCATGTTCCTATTACCATAACATACAGAGTATATAGACAGAATATACAGATAGAGATACAAAGGTAGCATCAAAATGCTACAGATGTAGTATATAGTTTTATAGTATATATACAGTACATAAAGATAGCATTATGGTAATTTTGAAACATGGCTAAAACAGTAAAAGAATATATATATATATATATATATATGTATAAATGTATATAGTATCAGATCACTGTGGAAAGATTATAAACAGACACAGTACAATACAGTTTATAGAGCACGGTACCGTTGCTATATAAAGATAGAGTGCAACCACATATCTCAGATAATATGTGGGTTCCGTCTAACTGAGCTCGGAGAGGATGCAGCTCCCTAGTACACTGGGTAGAGGGGGCCGGTTAGACGAGGTAGCAGCTAGTCCCGTGCCTAGGAGAGGATACAGTTTGGCCGGGCTGAGGTAGTGTAGAGTATATTGACTTATCTGGAGGGCCGACCAGATCGTGTCTCGCCTTCGGGCCGCACAATCCTATCATGAGGAGTCAAATCATGACGTACAGAGTCCCAAGGATAAAGTACAAATATGTATATGTATACAACATTACAGTATATGATGAGTATAGTATGATATTATCAGTATGAAAAGTAGAAAATACAGATGATACAGTATATTTTAAATTGAGAAAGAAAGATATGCTTTACAGATTATTTATTGCATTACAGTTTAATTGCTATTTTTAAGTATTCTTAACTTAGTTGTCACACACTAGCAATAGCATATTTTTCAGGTGAGCGTCGACTCACCCCATTACCCTAACATTTTTTAGGTGAGCCAGTTAGGCGAGCATATCAGGCTCACAAATAGAGAGAGAGTTTGATCACCCTGGTTTAGGGTGAGTTTTTGATAGAATTGGGTATATTTTTTAGTAGATGATGATAGAAGGACATTTTTGTATGGATATAGTTTGTAGATATTGGATTTTGGTGTTGTTTTGTATATATATGTAAACGGTTATATAATTTGTGTTTTCGCTGCTTAGGTATGGATGTAAATGCACAGATATATTTAAAAAAAAAATGTAGGAATTTTGAGGATGTTACACACAAGATCATCCTCTACAAAACTACTAGATCAGAAATGAAAACCGAACCTTACCTCAATTTTTTGCCAAAACCCAAAAACTTCCGAAACGAGATTCCAATCCGTAAAAGTTGTAGAGAATCCTTCCACGATCCTCGTGATAACTTCCGTTCCCTGATTCTATCAACGATTGGCGAAAAAATCTAGAGAGAGAGAGTAGGGAGAGGTTTAGAGAGAGAGAGAGAGAGAGAAAGAGAGAGATTTGAAGTAACTTAATGGTTAAGCAATGAAAATTTCCTTTTACAGCTCTTTGACCCGGCCCAATTTTGTCGACGAATCTTTCAATGAATTTGTCGATGAATTGATGGCCTTGTCGATGAATCCTGATATTTCCCGATTTCCAGATATCTCGGCTTTTTCTCATCGACGAGGTTCTGAATTTCGTCGACGAGAAAAGCACACACTTCGTCGATGAAATTTGGCTTCGTTGATGAAGCCTGGTAAATTCCAATTTTGCCCAGTTATCACAGTTCGGGTTCTTATATGTGCCATGGCGACATGCATGAGTCATGATCATATATGAAAATATATATATATATATATATATATATATATATATATTCACTTCTCTATTATTTACATTAAAAAGGGAAGAAAATAAGGATATGGTTAGTTAAATCAAAATAAATTTATTTAGGGACCAATTGCCACATGTTATAAAACCACGTCTTATAAAATAAATTAAATCAATATAAAATAAAATTATATTTATAAAATCTATTTTAAATATGCTAAAGTTTTAACATTAAAAGGAAATTTTATTTAGGGAACAATTGCCATTTGGACTTCCGACATATTTGTCATCGTTAAAAGGAAAATTGATTTGGAATGTTTGAAATCAAAAATTGACTTGAATCACGAACGGGAGGATCTAACTAAATCCTGGTGAATTCTCGAACCCCGGTGAATTTTTGAGTCTCGGTGAAATTTAATTGAGCTCTGGAATTCTAACTGAGACCCGTTGAATTTTGAAGTCCCAGGAAATTTTGACCGAATCCCGGTGTTTTAATCGAGTACCGGTGTTTTTATTTGAGTCATGATGTTTTAATTGAGTTCCGACACTTTAATTGTATCTAGGCAAATCTTAATCAAGTCTCGGCATTTTAATTGAGTCACGATATTTTTGCATAGGGTTCGGGTCTCCCGATGTTCGGAAATCAAGTTTTCTTAAACACTTGAAAAAGAAAAATACTTAAAAGTCAAAAAAAAAAAAAATAATAATAATAAATGAAAAAATAAGAGAAGGCATGGCACGCGGGAAAAATAATCCCCTCCCAAACAAAAAAAGCGTGCAGAGGGCAGGGGAATATTCATTCTGTTAGGATATTTTTTTTGGCCTCCCGCGGACATTTTGGCGCCAAATTGTATCACCCCAACTCCTATAAGAGCACAGTTCACGCATACGCAGAGGAGGTCTGATCTCATTTGGCACGCAAGGCTCAAAAGGAGGACTGATTTTTTTTCTTTTCACTGGCACTCCCCAACTCCCATCTCCATTTTCTCTCACCCTCCATTTCCTCTCAGCTCACCACCAGCTGCAACTCCATCGACCACCTCCAGCCGCTCCCCTCTGCCTCACAAACCACCACCATCCCTCACCACCTGCTGCGACACCCTCGGCCACCTCCAGCAACCCCCCATTCCTCTGCAACCGAAGATCCATCCAAGATCTCCATATCCTTCACTCCAGCATACCCAACTCCCCACCATCATCACACTGTCATTCTCCACTCTCTCCGGCCACCTCACGGCACAACTTCTGCCATAGCTCTGAACCCAGCCCCGACACGCCTCTATTCCCTGAAATCAGCAACCGCCACGCATACCCGAGCTACCATCACTCTCCATTCACTCCGATTCTCACACGGAACTGCTGCTGGCTTTCTGCAACAACCATCACCGCCCCCACTCTCCAACGCCTCCCCTACACCATCAATCGCAGCACAAACCTCCACAAGCAACCATCTCCACCTGTACCTTTGGCCACCTCCCTCTCTTTCTGGCGAACGACCTTCCGAACAGGTGACTGGACCTGGGCCAAACTTCAACCCAGCCAACCTCAAATCTGCAGAGTTTGATTCTATGCAGCGGAGATCAGAAACATATATCTAGACCAGGAGTTATTGCAGGTCTCGCGTTTCCCTGCCTCTGGCCATTTCCCGTGGTTCTACTGATCTTCTCGGGTACGCAATTGGCTCCTCATTATCTTCTTCTCAATTACCCACTTCTGCTTTCTTATAAAATTTCAAGAACAGAATTTGTAAAATCAAGAACAGAAGATCTGAAATAAACTTGGTCTTATTTCTTGAATCCAGCTGAGCTTTTACAAGTGAAAACTTAAAGAATACAAATTATCAAGAACTCCTTATATACAAAAACTATTAAGCTAACTAATAACTAACTTTTGGAGGGAAAGAAAATACAAAGTTTAACTACTTATAACAAATAACAAATCCTCCCATAGCTTCTTATTAATTTCAACACCCCCCCTCAAGAGCAATGCTCTTGCATTTTTTATCCTTCTTCACATAATCAGGATATTCAATCTTAGGGGCATATATGTTGATCAATCTCAACTTCTTGACTAATCTGATATGGCTATCTACACCAAGTGCCTTAGTAAAGACATCTGCAAACTGATTTCTAGAAGCAACATGAAATGTTTTGATAGTACTATCAAGAACTCTATTTCTCACAATATGACAATCTGCCTCTACGTGTTTTGATCTTTCATGAAACACAGGATTCATAGCAATATGCAAAGCTGCTTGACACCATGCTTTACTTGAAGATCTTTCAACAGATATAATAACCAAGTTACTTCACAGGTAGTACTTGCCATTGATCTATATTTAGCTTCAGCCGAAGACCTTGACACCATTGACAACTTTGATCTTCATGAAATTAAAGCATTCCCAAGAAAAACACAATAACCAATTAATGATCTTCTAGTGTCTGGACATCCTGCCTAATCAGCATCACAATAAGCTTTTAGTTGTAAATCTGAATCACTAGGGAAAAATACCCCTTGCCCTGATGTTCTCTTGATATATTGC
The DNA here is from genome assembly GCF_029873635.1 of Malania oleifera. Classification (NCBI taxonomy): domain Eukaryota; kingdom Viridiplantae; phylum Streptophyta; class Magnoliopsida; order Santalales; family Ximeniaceae; genus Malania; species Malania oleifera. Next base: position 149,324,178 of record NC_080418.1, read on the forward strand.
AATATTCTGGTGGCTGCCTACATGTGTGGATGCCTTGGTTTGGCCAAAAACTGACTTAATCTATTTACTGCATATGTCAAATGAAGTCTGCTCAAAGTTAAATACATTAGTTTGCCTACGAGTCTTCTGTATTTGTTCGAGTCTGTTAACAAGTCTCCAGAATCCTTGGACAACTTCAGCTGCTGTTCCATAGGAGAATTAACAGGCTTGCATCTCATCATACCTGTTTCTTTTAATATGTCAAGAGCAAACTTCCTTTGATTTAAGCTGATACCCTTCTCACTTCTAGCAACACAGAGTGGATTATTTCCTGTGATGACCATGTCATCCACATATACTAATAAAGCTGTAAACAAAGAACCTTTCACATGCACAAATAAGGAATGATCAGTAGTAGATTGAATGAAACCAAGCTGTTGAATAGTGGTGGAAAGTTTAGTGTGCCATTGTCTTGAAGCTTGTCTTAAATCATAAAGAGATTTGAGTAGCTTACACACAATAGGAGAAGAAGAACTCCCCTCTTTATTGTGATAATTAGGAGGCAAAGACATATATACTTCCTCATCCAAATCCCCATGTAAAAAAGCATTATTGATGTCCAATTGATGGAGAGGCCAAGCTTTGGCAGCTACTAATGCAATCAAGACTCTAACAGTGACTGTTTTGGTTACTGGAGAGAATGTTTCAAGAGAATCTAAACCTTCTCGTTGAGTGTAACCCTTTGCAACTAATCTTGAACCATCAGAATTTATTTTAATTTTGTATACCCATTTACATCCAATAGGAGATTTATCAGGAGGTAAAGTAGAAAGTTCCCAAGTGTGAGCTTTCTCAAGTGCTTGAATTTTCTTATCCATTGCCTCTTTCCACAAAGGATCTTTAACTGCTTGAAAGAAAGATTGAGGTTCTTGAGGAGAAGAACTGACTATCATCATGTATGACTGATAACTTGGTTCCAAATGTGAATAAGTAAGGTATTGAGAAATATCATAAGGTGTAACGCCCCGAACACTTAAACTCGGGTCCAGCACATTATACTGGATAAAATCCCTGATACATATACGCAGCGGAAAATATAACCATAATCTCCGTATAACATAATATCAGAGTTTACTAATTCTAATTATTAACCATAATAAATTAATCATCCACCAGTATTCAAATATATGCATGTTTCCAAACCATTATTCACTAATACCAGTATGTTTCACAACTATCCTTTCATAACTGACTTAAAACATAAATTGTAAAACATAAAATATACATATTAAAATTAACATAAAGATATACCATTTTTCTTATATCTTCCAAAAATGGTATAAAATCTCAAGCTCTCAAGCTCGATCCTGAGAAATCCTGAAAAAAAAAATGAATTCATATTCGGGTGAGACACATCTCAGTATGGGAAGAAACAATATATTAAAACAGTGTGTGGCCAACATGAGATTATACATATCATTTTATAATATTTGCAAATCATCAACATTATATTGAAAGTCATTTTTTGATCCTAAACAAACACATGCGAATGTTTAACCCACGAGATTTCCCGAGGATAGGGGTGATTACCTGCCCATACAAGTAGCACCCTTCTGCTCTGATACATTTAGCAATCCGAAGGTCACAATTAAAACATACCAGAGCACTCACCTTACTCAGTAAACCCTCAAATGTTAGATTGATCTCAGACTCATGCATTCAACAATAGTTTATCGGCAAAAGTCCTAAGATTTAGGAATTCTACCCGCCCATACAAGTAGGTTCCCTCTGCCCTAGTGCGTTATGTAGCTACTGCCACATCTAAAACTACTAGTGCACTCGCCTTACTCAACAAGCCCTCAGGCGAAAGGTACGCCTCGCCCAATCGTAACATGTTTTACGTACATACATACTTCTATTATCATAATACATCATTCTTTTCTGTCATTATACATCCATGCACATTCATTCCTGTTCATAACTTAACTTTGCATTTCGTTTCACTTTAAGTGGCTCTTTCCCATTTACATCATTTACACTTCATTTCATTTTATTGCCATTTCATCGTCATTTCATTGCATAACATTTCATTTCATTACTTCGTACTACAGCTGGTCTTTAGCCATCATCAGTTAGTCTACGTAGAAACGTGCTAAATCTACTAATACAGCTCCTTTTAGCTGTCATCAGTTAGTCTACACAGAAGTGTGTTAGATCTGCTAACATGGCTCTCTTTCAGCCGTCTTACATTTACATGGTTGCATTTAACATATACAGGCAACATTGTCCATATAATATTTTATTTTCATTGCTTTACTTACTTAGCCTGCATCTCATACATTTAATATATATTTGCACAGAATCTCATGCCACACAATTTAACAGTAAAATTCATACATTACCTGTAAAATAAGCCAACTAACATTTAATGTTTATATACTAAAAATACCTTTCATTTCTTAATTAATTATCCTGAAAATATTTCCCACTTTCATAAGTTCATTTTCGCATATACATATCTAATAAACAATCCTAAACTTGGAAAAAATATAATTTAAATAGTTGGCATTTTACCCATATCGAAACATATACACGTACATATAATACAATTTATTTTTCCATTAAATTCATAAAAATTCTGATTTAATATATATTTTTCCCCTTACCTGGTTCTTGAACTACGCCAACAGGGACTTCGAAAAATACCTGCGGCACTCACCCAAATCCTGAAATTAAATTCTTAATTCCAATAAATTATTTAGGAATAAAATATTATTTAAATATTTACTAGGGCCATAATTCCTAAATAAATAAATATACCCTTAAATTTACCCAAATTGCCAAATTTTCCAAATCCCATTCTCGCTTTGGAGTAGGGCCTAGAAAACCCCAATTGAAAATTTACCTACGTCAAAATGATGACAACGACGATTAGGACCCCGTGGTGGTGTCTGATCGTCGATTCAACAGCAGATTTAACCAAAAATTGAGAAATTGGGAAAAAATTACATTTCCCCAGGAGCAGTGCCTAAGCCGTTTCCACGACAAATCTGCTCCAATAGAAATGTCGGTGGCGGAGCTAAGAACCCAACAACACTTTCCATTTTCCGATCGGCGCTCGTTAAGCTGACGAAACTGAGGAGAGAGAGGAGGAGTGAAAGGGAGACTATGAGAGAAGCTGAGAGAAGAAGCAGAAAGCTTCTGCATTCGCAGGAAGCCTCTGCTTCCTTCTTTTGTTTTGTTTTTTTTTTTAACTTACTTTTAACTTAACCAATATATATGTATTAAAAGTTTAACTTTACTATAAAACTTATACTTTAAACTTTATATATATATATATATATATATATATATATATATATATATATATATATATATCTTTATTCCATTTTTTTTACTATTTATTTATTTAATTTAATAACATTTAATTAATTCATTAATTAATTAATAATTATTTTTTATACTATTTATTTTTATTTTTTTATTTAATACATTAATTTAATAGTGTTTAACCAATTAATTAATTAATTATTTTTTTATTTTAAATTTTTTTTCCTCGGGTTAGTACATAAGGTGCACCTGGAGTGTGAGTAACAATACAAGAATAAGCCTTTAAGTAATCAGGTTGTTTGGTGTGTCTCGTTCATTTTCTGAGAGGCGCAGATGATGGTTCTACTGCTGTAACATGAACAGGTGCTGTTGAGACTATATTAGGAATTATATGGTCAGGTAAAGAATGAACCAAAGAATCAGTAGAATTATGATTAGCTGGGGAAGTAATAATAGGAATGACAGAAGAAGAAGGATTAGAATTAGAATTTGGAATCTCAACTGAAATAGAATTATTAAGTGGAGTTGAACAAGGAATGTGATTTTCAGGAATGCAAATGGGAGAAACAAAAGAGCTATTACCTGAGCTAGAATTTGCAATGTCCTCAACTTCAGAAGTAAAAAGAAAAGGATCTGAAACTGATTTATTAGCATCAACAAAAGGAAATATTTCTTCATGAAACACTACATCTCTGGTAATGAAAACAGTATTTGTACTTATATCTAAGACTTTGTAACCTTTCACACCAAAAGGATATCCTAGAAAGACACATTTTCTAGCTCTAGTAGTAAACTTAGATCTGTTATATGCTAGAGTGGAAGCAAAGCAAAGACATCCAAAAACCCTTAAGTGGCCATAGGAAGGTGCATGACCATAAAGTATTTCATAAGGAGTTTTATGAGACAAGGCTGAATTTGGGATTCCATTAATCAAATAAACTGCTGTTAAAACACAATGTCCCCAAAGGTATAAAGGCAAATGAGAATGGAACAAAAGGGATCTTGCAACATTTAAGATATGTTGTTGTTTCCTTTCTACTTTTGCATTTTGTTGAGGAGTTTGAACATAGCTTAATTGATGTAAAATTTCTTTTTGAGCAAAGAAATTTCTCATGATAAACTTTGTTCCATTATCAGTCCTTATTATCTTTATTTTTCTAGAAAATTAAGTCTCGACCATATTGTAAAAGTGTTCCAAAATAGATTGTGTTTGAGACTTGTGTTTCAGCAGGTAAACCCAAGTAGACCTAGAACAATCATCTACAATGGTTAAGAAATATTTGCATGAATCTATTGTAGGAACAGAAAATGGACCCCACAAGTCACAATGTATCAAATCAAAATAATTTTCAGAAATATGAGAACTTTTATTGAAAGGTAATCTCTTTTGTTTTGCAATATGACAAAGATCACAAAGAAAATCTTTATTTGAATCAACAAAAGGTACATCATTGGATTTAATCAAAGCCAATTTTACATTTGATAAATGTCCCAACCTGGAATGCCATACATGTGACTGTGGCTTATTTATTGACAGAACTGAAGAAGAAAAAAAAAAAAACAGACTTGCTTCCTTCCAGCAGATAGAGCCCATTGCACTCTTTACGCAGGCCAATCGTGCTCCAATGAGCAAGGTCCTAGATAAGACAAAAATTTCCAAAGAAAATAAGGCAACAAGAAAATGATTTAACAAGTTGACTGATAGATATGAGATTAAAGCAGAAAGAAGGAACACAAAGAACATTGTATAAGATCAAGGTTTCAGTGATTTGAACAGTCCCAATGTGTGTAACCAAAGCAGTTTCACCATTAGGAAGATTCACGTGAGTATTCAAAGTGGCTATGATATGTGTGAAACAAGTAATTGAATGTACCATGTGGTCAGTAGCTCTTGTGTCTATGACCCAATCAGTAGATCCAAAACAATTCTTTACCAATTTGGCTAAGAAAATAGTGTGTTTCAAAATGGGTGTGAAAGAAGAATTAGATATAAAACCTGATATGGTTTCAAGATAGTTATTATATGCTTGAGGTTAGGAAGAATTTATTGTCACAGCAATAGCACCATGAACACTAGCAGATCCAGAGGTCAATCCAGACAAACCATTACAAACACTTGCATTAGCAACGTGATGATGTCACTAGAAATTGATCCTGTATTGAGAAAAGGTAACAATTGCTCACATTGAGTCTTGGTGATGGGACATTGAATCTGGTTTTGAGAAAAATTCTCAATCACAGTTCCTTGAGGACAAGAAACTTGATTTGCACTTGATTTCCATTTTGACTTATAACCAGGTGGATATCCGTGTAGTTTGAAACACTTATCAATAGTATGCCCAAGCATATTACAATGAGTACACAGAGGTTTTTTCTTTCTTGCTGTTTCCTTTATTCCATCCTGAATTACCAGAACTGCTACCCCTTGAATTTGCATACATTGCTATAGTATCTGGTTTAGCAGCATAGGAACCTCCATGTCCAGCATTCTTGTGAGACTCCTTTTGAAGAACTAATGCATAAACCTTGTTTATTGAAGGAAGAGGTTCATACATCAGAATTTGAGTCCTAATGGTTTCAAAATTTTCATTCAATCCCATAAGAAACCTCATGATATAGACTTTATCATGATTATTACTAAAATTTTTATTTGCACCACATGTGCACTCCAGTAATGGTTCAAGATTTAGCAATTAATCCCATAACCTTTTGAACTTTTTGAAGTACTCAGTTACCGACATCTGATTTTGAGTAATATAACAAAGCTCCTTTTGAAGGTTATATATTTTGGTAATACATCACACTACCATATACATCTGCGTGCATTGAATTAATCAACCAAGAAATTACCATCGTGTTGCAACTTTGCCAGTCTTCATAGAGAGGAGACTCTGGATTGGGTTCACCAATTTTTCCATTGATAAAACCTATTTTTTTCTTGGCAGTGAGAGCAAGAATCATGGCTCTTGACCAAGAATGATAGTTTTTCATACCAAGTAGTGGCTACGTAACCAGAATGCTACCTGGATTTTCGTTCGAGTGGAGGAAGAATGGATTTATGAGGTTCGGTTGTGAGGATGGATCAGATTGATTGCTTGAATCTAGAGATGCCATGGATACACCTTCAGCTCTCTATGTTTTTCCTATCTCTGCAAGACTTGTATAAAAAAAAAAAAAAACAGAAGCATTTTCAATCTGCAAATTGATCGTGCTCTGATACCATATAAAATTTCAAGAACAGAATTTGTAAAATCGAGAACAGAAGATCTGAAATAAACTTGATCTTATTTCTTGAATCCAGCTGAGCTTTTGCAAGTGAAAACTTAAAGAATACAAATTATCAAAAACTTCTTATATACAAAAACTATTAAGCTAACTAATAACTAACTTTTGGAGGAAAAGAAAATATAAAGTTTAACTAATTATAACAAATAACAAATCCTCCCATAGCTTCTTATTAATTTTAACATGCTTCCATGAACAAAACTCTCAAGGTTAATATTATTTGATTTGATTTGATTTAATTTGATTCGATTTTTTTCTGGGCATTGGACTCTGAACATGAATCAATCGTAATCTGTTTTGGTGTGGAGGCTTGCGGTTTCTTGGTCTTTTCATCGAGTTTCGTTTCATTGAGTTGTAGGTATTACAGTCTTTGGTGGGGAAACTCAGTATTAAGAATTTGGGTTCAGGTATTTGAGGATATAGATTCACAGTTTGATAGCTCCTCTAATCCAACAGAGAGTTTCGAATTGAATGCCGTTTGCTGATCAGAACCCCTTCGACGACTCCATCGCCACCACCTTACCGGAGGTTGGTGCACGATAAAGTGGGAAGCTGGGAGAGGAAGCCGGCGGTGAACGGCATAGATACGCAGATAAAGAGAGAGTGAGAGAGAGGGGGGGAGCTTCATGTCGGATTCTCGCTGCCACTAGAAAATCTGAAATCACCGACCCCCGTGGAAGAGAGGTACTCCAGACGGCTGCTGGACTGCCGTAGCTTTAGTCTGTAAGCCCAGTCGTATTTCACTTCCTGTCTCCCACTGCTCTTTCCTCTTCACCAGTAAAATTTTTCGTTTTGCTTTCAAGATTTTCTTGAGTCAAAAACCCAACCGGCTTCACGCATTTTCAAATCCTCTTCTCGTCTGAATGAATTCACAAATGCGGGATCCTGTCTTCGATCTCCTTCTTCCTCTCTGAATTTTAGTTTTCGGTTTCTGCGATAGGATTCGAATCGTAAGCCCTTTTGACTCTATTTTGATTCAATCTGTTCCGCGATCGTGCTCATTAAGAACTGGGTTAGTTTAGGTTAATTCCAGCTTTTGGAGTTTGGGCCGGGTTGGAGATGAATGAGCTCTGCAGGCCCAGGCGATCCAGACCTCTGTTTACAGAGGTCGGTGGTGGCGAAGATGATAAGACAATGGTTATGAATTTGTTTTCCCAAAACATGGGTTTATATTGGATTCTTGACGATGAAGAATTGTGAGTGATCCATTTGGAGCTTTGTCGAAATAGGAGAATAATTATGGAGCGGTTAATCCTCATCTTTATTTCGGTGTCGAGTGCGCGGATGGGGAAGTGTTAGTTCTGAACTTGAGAGGTCTTTGTCATGGGGGGTTGCTGGCACTTGAGCCTGAGAAACTGGTGCGCATAAAATCAATTATTTTGCGCATCAATTCTTTTTCCGGGATCGTTCCTGAAGAGAGTGGGCAGTTTCAGAAAGCACTCGTAATGGGTACACCAAAGCTCAGGAGATCAGAGCCTGAAACAGCTTGTGAGGATTTTAGTAATGTGATTGGTGCTTCATCACACGCACCTAACCCATGCACCCATACGCACACCCACCTGCACACACCCACTCACGTGCATTCGCACACCACCCATGCACTAACCCACGCACCCATACACTCTAATACACTCCCACACACACAATTTCACACACTCAAATACACACCTACACACACGGTTTCACGCATTCAAATACACCGTACACACACATTCATTGCTGCACACACCCACATATACATCACCCACACACTAACTCTCTCTCTCTCGCACACTTACATTCACACCCACGTGTACATCACCCATGCATTTACACATTCGTTCACACATAGGCATTCAGGCACATGCATACATGTACACATGCACACAATACTCATGCATGCACACATTCGTACACATGTACACATTCAGGCACATGCATACATATACTAACGCACACATTCCTGTGGTCATGCACATACATGCGTGTTATTTCACACAAACACGCACGCGCGGGCATTCATGCACCATACATTAGTCGTGCACTCTAAGCACACACAATCCATATGTACGGCAGCACATGTAGACTCAATGGCCTCGACTAAGACCTTAAATTAGTTTTTCCCCTAGACCGGTCAACGAATGATCGGTTCATCATTCGAGGAACCGGTTCTTCGCAATTCACCTGTATATTATTATATTCAGAAAATTCACAAAAAATCACAAAATTCTCAAAAATCACAAAAAACTTTTCACACTTTGATCCCTATTGATTTTTGTTATTTTGAAGTTTGGGAAAAATCACAAATCACATAAAATATTGAATAAATCACCAAAAAATATTTTTCATCTCGAACGAACTTTGAAAACCTCCCGGAATAGTATTTTCCTACTTAGAAAAACCTACAGATTTCAAAACGCCTAGGCCTAGGAGCGTATTTTGTATCATATTTTCGATTTTCTTTCTCGATGATTGCAACTAAGGGCATTGACTCTTGGGAGTATTGGATTGCCCCGGTTTTGAGGGAATACCTGTATGATATTTTCAGTCTTTTGATCTTTGAAAGAAAGTAGTTTTGAAAGGCTTATCAAGTTTATTTCAGGATTAATTTTTTATTAATTTGGTACCGTTCGTAAGAACGGGCACGTAGGGGGTGCTAATGTCTTCCCCTCATGTAACCGTATTCCCGACTCCGACTCTGGTGACGCAGGCCGATTTTACCCCTAATGGGGTAGCAATCAAGTATTCTAACCGCACATCAAAAGGTTAGTAGCGACTCTATCACACATTATTTTCCACGAAAAAATTACATTTTCAAAATACACATTTCCATCCCTTTTCCCCCTGTTCGCTAACCGAACCCACATTGGTGGGGTTCGGGACATCGCGACAATAATTAATATATTAATTTATTTCGATGTAGATAGGACTAGTCATATATGTCACGACGTCTCGAACCCGCCAGAACCACTAGCGCGGGTGCAGTTGCGAACTAGAAAAAAAGGGGTGAATTTTGAAAAAGATATTTTCGTGGAAAACATAGGTGTGATGGAGTCGTCACTAACCTTTTGAAGTGCGGTTAGAATACTTGATTGCTACTCTATTATGGATAGAATCCGTCTGCGTTACCAGATTCGGGTGCGAGAGTACGGTTACGCGAGGAGAAGGTGTTAGCACCCCCTACGCGCCCATTCTTGCGAACGGTACTAGATTAATCGAAAATTATCCCTTAAACCAAATTTAATAAGCCTTTAAGATAGTTCCTTTCCAAAAATCGACAAGTGAAGGTACTATATAGGTATTCCCTCATAGTTAGGGCATATCGTACTCCGAAGAGTTCATGTCTCCCTTTGAAATCATCACAATTGAAAAATCGAGAAAATAAGGTACAAAGTACGCTCCCGAGAGTTTTGAAATTTGTACGATTTGTCTAAGTATGGAATTGATATTCCGGGAGGTTTTCGAACTCTTTTGGAATGACACAGACCTTAAAAATATTTTTGTGGTTTTTCCTAAGACTTTTTTAGATTTTTTTTTTTGACTTTTTCCAAGTGTAAAGACATTTTGGAAAATTTTGATTTATGTCATTTTTCAAAATTTTTCCAGAAGTGATTTAAATAACAAAAAGGAAGTTAAGGCAAAATCCACGACAAAATTAAAAGAAGAAAATAAAATGGAATGCTAAACTGGTTTCATACCGGTTCAGAGGACCCAAATCGGCTCGGGAATGAGCCGCTCAAAAGAGGGGTCAACCAGTTTTAGGCCCGGGCAAGGCCATCAAGTCAACACACGGTGATTTTCATGAGAATGCGTGAGAGTGACAAGGTACAAGGAACAGTCTTCATGTTCCAAAACATTTTTCTGATTATTATTATTATTATTATTATTATTATTATTATTATTATTATTATTATTATTATTATTTTGTAATTTTCCATATCTCCCTATCTTAAATATCGAAAGGATAATTAAAAATAATGAAAGTCAAGTCGAAAATATTTTTACAATTTTTTCCTAATTTTCTCCTTTTTATGACTTTTCATATTTTTGTAAATATGCAATCATGTACAATATAAGTAATTCTACATGATTGGTAAATATACAATTCAAATTAAAATACTAACGTAACAAATATAAGATATAAGTAAAATTCTAATATACTAAGTGCATAACATTGTTAAAATACTAAGTTACTAAATATGCAATATAACTAATATTCTAAAACACTAAATACATATATAAGTAAAGTTCTAAGATTCTATACATAATATAATTAAAACATTGACCTACTAAAATCCTAACATGCTATATAATATGATTAAAATTCTAAAAAGGCCAATAATATGATACAACCATAATGCGAACACCTACCACAATAATATGAATCACCCAACATATATACACTAACCATGACAAGATTTAACTCACATGTTAACAAAATCCAACCAATAAAAATTCTACCATAATAATAATCATCATTTAATATCTCACAACCTAAACATGCCTATTAATTGTTAAAACAAGTATCATAGCATCAAAAATCCTACCACGACAATAATATTAATTATTATCTACGATGAACACCGCAAACATCACAACTATAAAGCATAATAACCCTGTTAAATTGTTAACCCTCATCACAACAAGAAAACCCACAAATACTGAAAAATAAAAATAAAAATAAAAAATCAGCATAAAAAACAGCAAAAGAAAAGCAAAATAAAAGCTTGGATATCATTACTCTAAACAAATATCACAATAATAAAATAAAAAGAGCACACGTGCATGTGTGTGTGGGTGGCATGCACGCATACATGAGGGTGTGTGTGTGTGTGAGAGTGTGTGTGTGTGTGTTTGCTATGTATGCTAGTGTGCATGCATGTGTGAGTGTGTGTGATAGCATGTGGCCATGAAAGAGCAGGGGAGTTCACAGTGGGGTTGTTGGGGCTGCAGGCCATGGGTAATCTGATATCATTCATAAGAACAGACGCGTATGGGGTGCTCTTACCTTCCTCTTGCGTAACCGAACTCTCGAGCCCGACTTTGGTAACGCAAAGCAATTCTACCCCTTACGGGGTAGCAATCCAGTATTCTAACCGTACTTCAAAAGATTAGTGACGACTTCATCACACCACGTTTTCCACAAAATATCTTTTTTTCAAAATTAACACAATTTTTCCTAGTTCGCAGCCGCACGCGTGCCAGTCATTTTGGCAAGTTCGGGATGTTGCGACAGCTTGGCGACTCCACTAGGAATAATTCGAGAATCGAGCCAATAATTAATTAAGGATTATCCCTAAACTCAAATCTAATAAGCCTTCATGATTACTCCTTCACATTTTGTACATGTTGTTCATACGATTGTTTGATTGTAGGTACTTTGTAAATATTATGATAAGCATGATTAAATAAGTGAATACTTGGCTTTAATCATGACTATTTTGTTGACTGAATAAACATGCGCTTAATTATGAATACTTTGTTCAAACATACCTTTGCTTGTGAATATTTTGTTTCCATGATTCACTAATTGAATCAGGAAGCTTCTTTAAGCTTCTTGATACTTAACTTATTTTATATATGCATACCATAATATTATTAAATTATATTATATTATATTATATTATTAATTTATTATATTATTAAATTAATAATTCTTATTATTTAATTAACTAATTAATTATTTAATTTAATTTTTAATTAATGAATTATTTATTTATTTATTTATTTACACTTTCATGCATATAATTTTTGGAATCATTACACTTCCGCTGAAGTTTAAGCTCGGAGGAAAAATACATGGAGTCTTCATGAAAAAACAACATTCAAAGTAATAAACATTCTTTGAGTTGGAGGATGATATTTCATGAGGATCCAAAAAGAAAAAAACAGACGCCGGATGCACAGAAGCAGAATATATTTCAACAACAGACGCTGGATGCGAATCAATTATATGATTACGTAGATTACTAGTGGACCTGCAATTAGTTGAAGATGCTCCTATACAATTATTTATTGTGACAATATGTCCGCAATTGCTATGACGAAATATCCAATATTTCATAGCAGGACCAAACATATTGAGTTGCGTCATTACTTTATTCAGGAACTCGTCCAAAAAGGAGAAATCCATTTACAATTCCTACACACTAATAAGCAATTGGCAGATTCATTCACTAAGGCAGTGACAATGGAAAAATTTAAGGGGTTCAAGGATATTGTCAAAATTACAAATTAAGAGGGGGTGTTAAAAATTTATTTGTAATTTTATTAATGTAAATTAAAAAATAGAAGTGTGTGGAAATGTGAAGAATTATGTGGAAAATGAAGTGTGTAGAATTGTGTGGAAGATGAAGTGTGTGGAAGTGTGAGGAAGGTGAAGTATTTGGAAGTGTGTAGAATAGTGAAGTGTGTAGTAGATGGAGATGACATGTCTATATAAAGGCGTTGATGCAATTCAATTGAGTGTAATGAAAAAAAGTAAAAAAGAAATAGCAACTCCCTTTCCTATATTTCCTTACCTACTTCATAATTTTACATATTCATTTACATTCTTTTGTAAATAACTTCCATTATTTTTGCTATAGCACCCAATAGGTTGTCTGGGAGGCTCGAAGGTTGGGGACTAGCGCCATGGACTAGAGTGGAGTGTTTGGACTTTGAAGCATAGAAAGCTCAAGAAAAATCCATTTCGAATTAAAAAATATTTCATGTTTGGCACATATGAATGGAATCGAGCATGGATTAATGAAATTGAATTTATCACTTACTCTTGACATATTTTCTATTCAATTTTTCATTTCATTTCACTATCTCATATGAACTATCCAAACTAAAATGCCGCTAATCTATCACTTAATTGAGTTGGATATGAATTGTGAATTTCTTCACTTGATAAACCATTTCAATCCTCAAGAACAAAATTTAAAAAAAAAAAAAAACAATGACATGGCATGGATTTATATTTAAATTTGTTATTAAAATAGTAGAAGCTTACCTATAGGCAAACTTAAATTTATACTTGCATATAGTTTACCGGAAAAGTTGGAAATTTAGTGAAATCGCTGGGAATTCATTTTAGTAAGATTTAAAAAAATAAAAAATAAAAATAAAATCCTAAAAAAATTATTAATAAAAAAATCAAAAGTGATTTGAATTTTGATCCTTTCTAGTCGTGCACGTGTTGGTGTCTTTTTTTTTTTTTTTCTTAAAAAAAAAAAAAAAAAAAAACTTTACCGGCATTGATTGGATTTGAATTGATTTGGTATTTTGTGTTGAATTCTTGGGGAAATGAATATAAAAAGACCAAGGAGTCCAAATTGGTTGGATTGGGCCTACGTCCAAATAGCCACATTAACAACTGTGAGGACCATCTCTCTTCTTTGTTTCATAAAAAATAATGATATCTAGTGTTTTTTTTTTTTTTAAAAGATGGTCAGTAAACTAATGTGCTATAAGAAGACGTGGTAGCCAAGTCAAGTTGGTTCAAATAGTAAGGGTGACTTGTAACTTTGGAGCTCCCAAGATCACAAGTTTGATTTCTCTTTGAAAGTTTATCCCGATGAATTACCGAGTGTACGTTAATGAACGGATAACTTTCACCTCTCGATTTTAGTGTTATATCATAGTGTTCAAAGTAGTATGACAATGGCTGGAGTTCTCATATTATCAAAAAAAAAAAAAAAACATAGCAGCCCTTACAAATTTGATACCACTTACTCTATATCCAATTCAAGATCAAAAAGACAATGAATAAAAACAAGTCATATAACATTTAACGTAAAAAGCTCTCTAATTTAAAAAGAAAGTTGCAAACAATTCACTAACTCAAATAAGGAGAATACAACAATAGAAGAGAAAAACTCTCTAATTCTCTCTCCACTCGCAAATACAAAATTGGATAACAATCCTTCCAAATACAAGGAATTTTGAGCCTTCGCATTGCTGATTTTTTTTTACGTAAAATAATCAATCCAGTCCGGGCATGGCAACCGTAAAGAGTAGTGCTGCAGGGGCTTAGACTATCACAAAACAGAACCGCCTCATCGCCCCCCTCACTCCGTCATCAACGCGGCTGCCCCGAGACCGCCACCGTCGTCAAATCCATCCTCATCCTCCCCGGAACCAACGGTTGGCTCACTGCCGAAGCCAATTTTGACCCAGAATTCTTCTGTTGCCGGTGGGAGGTGGTTGTCCGGGAGGCTCGAGGGCTGGGGCCTGGCGCCATGGCGAGCTACGTCACCGCCCTCATCCTCTCCGTCTTCTGCATCAAACGCTTCGAAATCAAACTGAATAGCCTCAGGGCTGGACCCGTCGAAGTCAAGGGCACCGCTATCGCTCTCCGTGAAACCTATGGGTCCCCCGCTTTGGTCGCCATCAAGACGCTCATCAGAAAAATCACCAGGTTCGTCGCCATAGCAATGATGACCACCTTGGATAGAATCAGCTGGCATATCAGGAGCAGGACCAGTCTCATCCCTGTAATAAATCTGAACCTCACCCGCTTCTTCTCCTGTAGCTTGTTCTGCGGAATCAGTGAATCTCAACCACATCTTCTTCTTACAGTGTTGCATGAGAAGGTACAACAGTTTAATGACCGCAAACGCCACGCAAGTCATCATCGGAAAAACATAGTATCTCTTGCGTTCCAACGTGAGCACGTAAGGCACAGACACAACCAGACACATCACCACCGGTCCTGGCATCCTCATGTGCACCCGAAACGTCCGATTCAGATCCGGCGACTTCCATCTCAAGCATAGAAACAACGTTAACTCCAACAGTGCTGTGAAACTTCCAAAGAAGCTCACCAATGCCACCAGGTACTCGAAGTCAACAAACAGAACCGTGGTGGCCAATCCGGTGGATACCAAAATCGCTACCCACGGAGTATGAAATCGTATGGAATGGAACCCAATGCAATGGGGCAAACACCCCATTTCTGTCATGCGCACGAGCTGGTAAGAGCAGTTGGTTATCCCGTCGTCATATTCTTGAAGAGTTGACAAAGCGGCTGCAATTTGGAACATGTCTTGTAACCATTTTCCAGCTATCATTTCAGCGGCGATGACGAAGAACCCATCTTTCCACTCGTCTTGGTTCACGGAAAGAGCACCGGCTACAGCTACAACAGGGATTGCATGAGTAAAACAGGTGAGCGTCACGGAGATATTGAAGTGTGCTTTGAAGAGCAAAGATTTCTCTTTGAGTTTGTCCGTTAGCATTTCTCTGGCGGAAGGATTGTCAAATTTCCAGAAACTGAACTTCCAGAGAAGAGTGGTTAAGGGGAGATTCCAGTTTTTTTTCACCCCTTCCTGCCCAGTGCTAAAGCATCTTTGGATACTGATTTTGGGGTTGGCTATTAGGGACATGACAAGGAAGAGGAAGAGGGGGAGGAGGAAGAGGCATGCGGAGGTGTAGCGCCCTCGGCGGAGGAGTCCGATGTAGTTGAGGAAGGAGAGGGAGAGGGTTAAGAGGAGGAGGACGAGAGCGCGGGGCAGGCCGCGGTAGACTTTTTCAAGGTACTCGTGGCAGAGGACGGTGCTGATAGCGAGGTCGACGACGCGGCTGAGGTATATGACGGAACGGATGAGGAAGCCCCAGAAGGGGCTTCGAAAGGCGGGGGCGATGGAGGAGAGCTCGGCAGTGATGTGGGTGCAGGGGACGCTAACAATGAAAGGGAAGATGAGAGTGCCGAGGAGGGCAAAGAGGGGGCCGACCGCCCCCACTGCTGGCTCCACCCCGAAGGGAGCACCGCCGATTTCCATGCAGCAGAGGAAGACAACAGTGGGAAGGGTGAGGGCAAGCTGCTTAGTATCCTCCTCGTTACTCATGGTTGGTTGTTTCGGGTGCAAGTATGGGGTGGCTACAAGGAGGTTCTTATATATGGACTTTCATGCACCAGTGCGCAATCTTGTGCCCTGCCACCTGCGCAAACCTCAGAGGAAGCATGTGTGAACATTCAGACCTTCAAAAGTGCAAGCTGCTCCTGTGCCACCAAGTCGGATCCTCTGCCTCGCAAAGGGAAAATTATATAGACATTTCCTGACCCTAACAGGAGATTAAGAAGGAAAGGAATTATGAGGGCATGGAATTAAGATAGACTGAAATGAAATTGTTGTTTTTTAATATATATATATATTGTGTTTGATTGGTAATATAGAATTTCTCTAAAAAATTAAAGCATTGGTATTTGTTAATGATTTTTATAATGGAATGAAAAGTAAATCATTTTTCCATAAAAACCTCTAATACAAAATTATTTAATTTTGTAGTTAGTATTTTTTTTATAATAAATATTTTTATTAGTGCTAGTATTACTTTTATTATCGCTTTTTTTCTTTTTTACTAATTTTTATCTTTAAAATAATGATAATAATAACTTTCTTTTTCTTTTTATTATTGTTGTTCTTTTTGTTGTTATTGTTTTTACCTATAAAGCGCCATAATTAAATATATTACGATGAATTTATCATGACAAGGGATCATATCTAGTGACTTAGTACTATTTATGCTTGAAGTATAGCTTTTGCTATTTTGGGTAGAAGTAGGTTTTGGAGTGGAGTGCTTGAAGCGTAAAAGTTCAAGAAAAATCTTATGGGTGGAGAGGAACGCTCAGTCACTAGTTGTGACTGAAATTCAGTGAGAATAAATGCACAATAACAATATATTTCAATCTGAAAAAATATAGAGGACTTCAAATCAGAACTCTCTCTCTCGCTCACTGGTTTTACACTCTCAACACACCACATTAATACATTACATAAACACACCTATTTATAGCAAATTGTAAAACAAATAATCAACAATTGTCGGAGTGAATCTTCAACGGAGTTGGGCTGGTAGGTGGAGTAGGTTGCCTACCGACTCCAGAAAAATCAACAGTGGTGGGCTACCGGCCATCTCCGATCAAGTTTACTATTTTAACATCCCCCATTAAACTTGACTTTCCTAACTTTGTCATTCTGAGTATTGTCTTCAGTTTCGCAAAAATATCATGCCTGAGTGGCTTTGTGAAAATGTCAGCAATCTGATCAAACGATCTGCAATATATCAATTTCACTTCGTTATTCTTAACATGCTCCTTGATAAATCGATACCAAGTATCAATATGTTTGCTTCTTTCATGGTAAACTGGATTTTTCGCAAGTGCAATCGCTGATTGGTTGTCGATGTAGACTTCTATGGGGTTATCTTGAAGAAATCTCAGATACTTCTGTACATTCGTAATCCATATACCATGACAAACAGCTGAGCTAGCAGCAACATACTCAGCTTCACATGATGATAGCGTTACGATGGGTTTTTTCTTTGAAGACCATGTAAACGTTGTATCTCCCATGAAAAATGTGAATCTCGTCATTTTTTTTCTTTCATCAAGATCTCTTCCCCAATCGATATATGAATAGCCGATAAGTTTGCAATCACCTCTTGATGAATAGAACATACCATCGGTGATGGTACCCTTGACATATCAGAGTATCATTTTCGCTATATTTAGGTGGGACTGGTCAGGAGTCTCCATGTACTTGCTGACAAGTCCAACTTCATAGAGTATATCTGGTCTGGTGCACGTCAAATACCTCAAGCTTCTAACTAGACTCTTGAAATATGTGGGGTCAACATCTATTTCCTCATTCTTTCTCAAATCCAATCCAGTTTCAACCGGAGTTGTCATAAGATTGCATTTGTCCACCCCAAACTTCTTCAATACTTCTTTTGCATAGTGGCTCTGGGAGATGAAGATTCTCTTCTCGCTCTGCACAACTTCTATGCCAAGGAAGTGAGCCATCTGGCCAATATCCGTCATTTCGAATTCTTTGACCATGCTCCTTTTGAAAGCAGCAAACATCTCTAGATTGTTTCCGGTGAAAATCAAATCATCAACATATAGGCAGGCTATCAGCATGCTTCCATCTGTCTCCATCTTTATGTATAGTGCATGCTCCTAGGGACACTTCTCAAATCCATTCTTATGGAAGTAGTCATCAATCCTCATGTTCCACGCATGAGGTGCCTGCTTCAAGACATAGAGTGGTTTCTTCAACTTGTACTATCACGCCCCGAAACAGCAGGTGGGTTCTAGGTGCGAATTTAGAAACCTAACCAATCTCTGTATCAATTAAAACATACACGATACAACACAAAAAAAGGGTCCGACCCCATGGGGTGAACGGATGCCCCATATACATACACATAAACATCCATACTCATCAAAATACGCAGCGAAATACGATATTTTTATACATATACAGTATCATACTAGATTCTATACAAGCTAGGATATACATTCCCATAATACCAAGCATACCCCAGGTGTCTACAAAACCATCCCGACAACTTGGATTCCAAAACTCGTACCTAACAGGTACTAGCAGTAGCTAATGACACCCCTGTTTCCAGATGCTAGAATGCTAATTGTGGCTACTTGAAGGACCTGAAAAATATTGTACGTACATTCAGGGTGAGACACCTCTCAGTAAGAAAGAAAGCAGGTTATATCAGTGTGTGGCATACTAGTGTTATTTTACATAAACATTACACTATACAATACGATACAGTTTGAAAACATTTTCACATCATTCCATACAATTCCATATAGTTCCAATATTTTCACAAATGCATTCTAGTACATACAATACCAAAAATATACAGTCAATGTCGTCACACTAGTACGCAACTACTCAAGGTCACCCATGTCTCACAGCGATTACATTGCTACATACGTAACTACGCTGCGACGACCAAGGCCCAATGGTGATTACATTACTCCATACGCAACTATACAAGGTCACCTAAGTCTTACAATGGTTACATTGCTACATACGCAACTACGCTGCAACGACCGATGCCCAATAGTGATTACATTGCTCCATACGGTGTAGAACACACCCATCAATAACCAGCCGGAACATACTGGTGATATTTCACACCTCGAATATAGAGTTGGCCACTCTTTCCCACAGTAGTTAATCGGTACATGGCGCAACATACAGTAATTAACTGCCACATAGTTGTTTCGGCATAAGGTAATTAGCCACCCCTAACCAATTTCACAAAACTTGGAATCATTTTGGAACTCACGTTCCTATACATATCAACATATGGTAATTAGACGCCCCTAGCTGTTTTACAAAGTATCTGGAACAATTACTTACAACCGTACATACCACACCTATTTGGTTTACAGCAAATCATATCGTTTATAAATTCAAGTATACAGTTTATGCAAATATGGATTACGGTCACTTCAATAATATAGTTACAACATAACCAACAGTTTTCCAAACAAAGTAGAGATGATACTCGAAATCCCCAAATTTTTTTGAAAACTGCAACCCGAAAATCCCATATTTTTACCTGATAGATTTTCCCAAATAAGTAGCCAAAACATACATACGATCATAGCCTACAAGCTTACCGATCCCGATTTCGAAAATAAACTGATATAAACAGAATCCCTTTACCTTAACCCGAATCCAACTACGAGCTCTTCGGTCCCCAAAAGTACGAACCGAGACTCCAAAACCTACAAACCATAGTACAACACATGCTTACAATTCGTATTACTACACATATCCTAAATCAGAAAAGAAAACCGTGCCTTACCTCAATTTTAGCCCGAAACCCAAAATCGCTCAAAACGAGATTCTGATCCGCTAGAAAAGTAGAGAATCCTTCCCTGATCCTCGCAGTAACATTGGATTTACAAATCATGTGATGAACGGCGAAGAAATTGAGGAAAGAGAGAGAGAGAGAGAGAGAGAGAGAGAGAGAGAGAGAGAGAGAGAGAGAGAGAGAGAGAGAGAGAATTTCTAAATCTTAGCCAAGAAGTTACCGCAAAATATCCTTTAAAGGCCTTTGATGCAAGTGGATTCGTCGACGAATTGGCATCCTCGTTGACGAGTTCGCCATTACCTTCGTCGGCGAGACAGTGGCCTCATCAACGAGCTGGATATTTCCAATTTCTCCAAACCTCTCAGCATTCCCTCGTTGACGAGCCTCTAAATTTCGTCAACGAGGAGCCTTCATCGACGAATGATGACCTCGTCGATGAAGTTTGCACAATTACTATTTTACCCTTCTTTCAAATATCAAATCTACATACTACGGTTCGGGTTCTTACATGTACACTTCATCTTCTTTGCCCTTCTTCACATATCCAGGTGGTTGATCGATATAAATCTCTACTTTCAAAAAACCATTCAGAAATGCTAATTTCACTTCCAGCTGGTAAATTTTCCATCCATTTTGTGCTGATAATGAAATTAGTAATCTGATGGTTTCAAGTCTGGCAACCGGGGCAAAGATTTTTCCATAATCAATCCCTTATTTTTGCTTGTAACCTTTGGCGACAAGTCTTGTTTTGTATCTCTGAACTTCTCCTTGAGTATTTTTCTTGTCTTATAGACCCATTTCACACCAATAGTTTTACGGGCCTTCGGGAGATTTGTCAACTCCCAAGTCTTGTTCTTCTTGATGGATTGAATCTCCTCATACATCGCTTTTCTCCATTTGTCTTCTTCGTTAGCTTCCTCAAAGATAACAGGGTCGCTAGTCAACAATAGACAGTATAGAGTAACATACATTACCAAAAAACTGGTTTTTAGTGACGAAATTATTAGTGAAGGATTCAAATTCGTCACTAATAGTAAGGTATTAGTGATGGTTTTAGTAACCGTTACTAATACGACACTATTAGTGACGAATCTGTCACTAATAGTTTCGTGATTAAAACCGAAAAATATCGCGCCAAAATATTTTTCGCACAAAAATTATTCCGGAAAAATATTAGTGACGATTTTTGTGGTATTAGTGACGAATTAAATCTGTCACTAAAAAATAAACATTAGTGACGATTAAATAACTGTCACTACTATTATTTTTAAAAAAAGTAAAATTTTTTAGTTCAGAGTATTAGTGACAAATTTAGAAATTCGTCACTATTGCCCCATTATTAGTAACGGATTTGAGAACCGTCACTAATAATTTCCTTTTTCAAAAAAAATTAAAAAATTTTAATTCAGAGTATTAGTGACGAATATAGAAATTTGTCACTATTGAC
The DNA here is from genome assembly GCF_029873635.1 of Malania oleifera. Lineage (NCBI taxonomy): Eukaryota > Viridiplantae > Streptophyta > Magnoliopsida > Santalales > Ximeniaceae > Malania > Malania oleifera. The sequence continues at coordinate 149,345,815 of NC_080418.1, forward strand.
CCCTTATTAGTGACGGATTTAGGAACCGTCACTAATACTTCCTTTCTAAAAAAATTTAAAATATTTTAATTCAGAGTATTAGTGATGAATTTCGAAATTCGTCACTATTGACCCCTTATTAGTCATGGATTTGGAAACCGTCACTATTACTTCCTTTTTTTAAAAGATAAAAAAAATTTATCTAAAACTACTAGTGACGAATTTCTAAATTCGTCACTATTGCCTCATTATTAATGACGGATTTGAGAACTGTAACTAATAATTCCCTTTTTTAAAAAAATTTAAAAATTTTAGTTTCGAGTATTAGTGACGGATTTGGGAACTGTCACTAATACTTTCTTTTTAAAAAAAAAATTAAAAATTTTTAGTTCAGAGCATTAGTGATGAATTTAGGAACCATCACTACTACTTTTCTTTTAAAAAAAATATAAAAAAAATTATCTGAAACTATTGGTGACGAATTTAGAAATTCGTCACTATTGTCCATTTATTAGTGATGGATTTGGGAACCGTCACTAATAATTCCCTCTTTTAAAAAAATTAAAATTTTTTTAATTTTAATAAGAGCTGCCCTCTCCTTCATTCCCTCCCTTAACCCATAACAAAAATGGCGCTGAAGGCCGACCTCCTGATTCCACCGATCTCCTCCCCTGTATCTCTACTCCAAGTCCATACTCTCTAGTTCCTCTTCATCACCATCTTCCACCTCCAACTCCAAGAAGGTCACCGATCGCATCGTGAAGCTATTCGCGACTGACCCCAATAAAGCGGGAGGTGTTGGGCTGGCAGGGCACACCCTTCTGAGAGCTCTGTCCAACCACGACCTTATTGACCCTGCTTCACACCACTTGGAGGACATTGATGCCTGCTCCCCCGAGTGCGAGGTCAGCATCTCCTAAGAGTGGCTCAAAAAGCTCCCTCCTCCCTCCTACGACGAGCAGTACGTGCTCAAGAGGAATTCCAAGTCTAGAGTTCTCAACAAGCATTTTAGGCTCAGTTGTCAGGTCGTCCTCAACTATGACCTCCAAGGTATGGTCGTCACGGTCCCCAAACCCAAACCTTGGGATACTCCCTAAACTCAAATCGACAAATTATGGTTTTTTACACCCATGTTTCTCTTGATTTGAATAATTTGCGCCCTCTTGTTACTTAATGATTTTAAATGTGAGTTGTGTAAGGTTGCATGACGTTTTGTATTTGTAATTTGAATTTCCTGGAATTTATGTTCTTGATCACTAATTTTCTGCGTTTAATTTTAAGAATTTATGTTTTTGGGTCTTTTTTGGGGTTGATGTAGCTTTTGGGTTATTAAGGCCACTGATAGAAATGGGAGCTCTAATTTTATTTTCGGACACCTGGGTGGGTGTCAATTGGGACAATGGAGAAGCCAAGCACGATGGGTCAGTCAATGGGGTCCGAGACCTCCAGGCTAAATTAGAGAAATCTGGGTCATTTGTCCAACCACAGAATTTGACGGCTGGGATTTCTTTGCTGGACGCTCTCATGCTTAGATACAGGGTAGAGTCGACAAAGGAAGAAGAAGTTACAAGATAACAATGATTTATTTAGGTGATCCTTAATAGTCACTGGCTTCACAGTGTTGGCTTTGAAACACTTATAATTTTAAAAACTTTTTTCAAAATAATTGTATTATTATTTTTATTATTATGTCATTTTGTTTACTGGAGCAGATGAAAACAGCTAAAAGGCATTTTAGGAATTTAAAATATTAGACTAAAATAACTGTAACATTCAAATGAGGAATCCCAATTATTTTAGTAGTAGATAGTAGTAGCCTTTCTGCATTAGGCTATGTACACTGTGACGAAGTTCCCCCTACCCTCGCAAAGCCTTGTGGCCTGGGATGACCTTTCCTTTTTTGTATACTAGGAGCCTTTGGTTATATTAACTTTATTATTTTACAATCAATCGAGCTCATTCATTTATAGATTCATATGTTGTCGGTTTGTAGCTAGAATGGTGATGTAGGATCTGAGTAATGGAACTGTAGGAAACAAATAATAAAACAAAAAAGAACTAGGAGACAAGTAGAGAAATGTTTTTTTTTCTTTTTCTTTTTCAGTTTTTTCATTTGGTTCCCTTGTCTCACTTATCTAAAACCTAGATTCTCTAGGAGAACATGAGGTTTTCTAGTGCCCTGTTATCCCCCTAGACTCTTTGAATTTATGAAGTCCACCTTTCAAAGAAAACAATTAAAAACAAGATCTTCCAAAGACACGGGGGTAACGGGCAATGCAGAAAGATATGAGTGTAATGTCCCGAACCCTTAAACCCGGGTCCGGTGCGTTATACCTAATCATATCCTCATAAATCATATTCCAAAACATACGCAGTGGAAAAACATGATCATAATCTCCATATAACATAATACCAGAGTTTACTAATTCTAACTATAATCCATATTAAATCATCCAACACCTACATTTCCATAAATCTACATAACTCCCAAAATAATTCAGTATATTCACAAACTTTCTTTTCTCCACAAACTTAAAATATAAGGACGTAAAACATAAATTTTTGCATCTCATAATTAACATAGAAATATACCATTTTATTTTACTATTTCCCAATAATGTTATAGAACCTCGAGCTCTCTAAGCTCGATCTCGATGAAATCCTGAAAAAAAAAAAAAAAAAAAAGATAAATTTATATTCGGGTGAGACACATCTCAGTAAGGGAAGAAACCATATATTAAAGCAGTGTGTGGCCAACATGAGTTTATATATAACATAATATTTAACATTTTAAAATCCTTAACATAATTTTCAAAAGCATTCCCTGATCCTAATCAAACACATGCGAATGTTTAACCCACGAGATTTCTCGAGGATAGGGGTGATTACCCGCCCATACAAGTAGCACCCCTCTGTTATGATACTTAGGCAACCCAAAGGTCACAATTTAAGCATAGCAGGGCACTCACCTTACTCAGTAAGCCCTCAAGTGTTAAATTGATCTCATACTCACACAGTTCATACAAAAGTTTATCGGCAAAGGCCCTAAGGATAGGGGAATCTACCCGCCCATACAAGTAGGTTCCCTCTGCCCTAGTACGTTATGCGGCTACTGCCACATCTGTAGCTACTAGTACACACACCTTACTCAGCAAGCCCTCAGGCGAAAGGTACGCCTCACCTAATCGTAACATGTTCTACGTACATACGTACTTCTAATATCATAATACATCATTCTGTTCTGTCATTATACATTCATGCACATTTATTCCTGTTCATAACTTAACTTTGCATTTCGTTTCACTTTAAGTGACTTTTTCCTCTTTGCATCATTTGCCTTTGTCATTTCATTTCATTGTCATTTCATCAGTCATTTCATTGCATAACATTTCATTTCATTACTTCGTACTACAGCTGGTCTTTAGCCATCATCAGTTAGTCTACGTAGAAACATGCTAAATCTGCTAACACAGCTCCTTTTAGCTGTCATCAGTTAGTCTACACAGAAGTGTGCTAGATCTGCTAACATGGCTCTCTTTCAGCTGTCTTACATTTATATGGTTGCATTTAACATACTCAGGCAACATTGTCCATATCATACATAATTTGCACAGAATTTAACATATATTTAACATATATTTGCACAGAATCTCATGCCACATAATTTAACAGTAAAATTCATACACTACCTGTAAAATAAGCCAACAAACATTTAATGTTTATATACTAAAAATATCTTTCATTTCTTACTTAATTATCCTGAAAATATTTCTCACTTTTCATCAGTTCATTTTCGCATATACATATCTAATAAACAATCCTAAACTTAGAAAAAAATATAATTTAAACAGTTGGCATTTTACCCATAATGAAACATATACACGTACATATAACACAATTTACTTTTCCATTAAATTCATAAAAATTCTGATTTAATATATATTTTTCCTCTTACCTGGTCTCTTGAACTACGCCAACAGGGACTCCGAAAAATACCTGCGGCGCTCACCCGGACCCTGAAATTAAATTCCTAATTCCAATAAATTATTCATGAATAAAATATTATTTAAATATTTTCTAGGGTCATAATTCTTAAATAAATAAATATACCCTTAAATTTAGTCAAATTGCCAAATTTCCCAAATCCCACTCTCGCTTTGGAGTAGGGCCTAGAAAACCTCAATTGGAAAATTACATACGTCAAAATGACGATGACGACAACTAGGACCCCGTGGTGGTGTCCGTTCGTCGATTTAACCACATATTAACGACAAAATTGAGAAAATAGGGAAAAACTACCTTTCCCCAGGAGCAGTGCCGAAGCCGTTCCCATGAAAAATCTACTCTAGTAGAAATGTCGGCAGCGGAACTAGGATTCCAACGGCACCTCCCTTTTCCCGATCCGTCGCAAACTCGCGGAGTAATTGAGAGAAGGAGAGAAGCGGAGACGGAGGAGTGGCACGCAGGAAAAATATTCAGGAGGGGGGGGGGCGTGTCTACTTCTCTCCAGGTTCTTCTTCTTTCTTCTTTCTTCTTTCTTCTTTCTTCTTCTTCCTTCTTCTTTCTTCTTTCTTCTTCTTTTACTTATTCTGTCAGTAACTTTATATATATATTAATATATTAAACTTATACTTATCATATATATATATATATATATATATATATATATATATATAAACAAAATAACATAAATATATATATATATATATATATATCTTATTTTAATTATTTTTTTTTATAAATCCAATACAATAATATTTAATTTAACAGCTAGTTATTTAATTATTTAATTTATCTTAATTTAATTTAATTTCTTTATTTTTAATTTTTTTATTTTTCCCACACCATTCCTTTTATTTATTTATCTGTTATTTTATTTGTTTATTATTATTATTTTTAATTATTTTAATTTTTCGGGTCTTTACAATGAGTATTAGTCTCATCATTGTGGTATCAATGAATACACATTTTTGGAGGCAAAACTTTTTTAAACCTTCTGCAATGAATAAATCATTATTATCAAATTCTATCAATTATTACTGATCAAGTAAAAACCTTTACTTTGAAAGAGACAATTGCTTTCCAAACAATAACAATCAAAGAAAAAGAAACAACATTAGGATCATCAATCAAATGGGCATGACAATATTTGCAAGAAAAACCCTAGAAGCATTAGAATTTAGACTTGAACACTCTTTTATCTTTTTCTAGGACTATTGAAGATAATCAAGAACATTTAGCATTCATGTAAGATTGATAAGATCATTTACTTCTCTCTCATTCATAATACTTCTCCCAAGTGGGATATTCCAAGAAATAGTAGTCCCATTGGAGATGAAGAAGCTAAAAATGGATGCATAGTTATGGCTGGAAAGATGAAAGAAACTAGGGAAAGCAGGAGAAAAGAATCTCCCCATAGATCCTTGCAAAAATGAACTCTCTTTATTGCCAATTTTTACTTTGACCAATGGAAGGCGTTATGGAGTGTGGTGGTAATCTGGTTTTTCTTGTCAGTGAACATGCTTGTGTTAGGGCTAGTATGTAACGACCCGAATAATAATGGAATTTGAATAAATAAAAGGGAGAGAAATAGATATAGAAACAGAAGGAGGCCGTTGACTTCGTCGATGACATTGCATTTTGGAAGGCAAAACAAAATGGGGATCATCAGGGCTTCTTCGACGAATCCCCTGTATTCGTCGACGAAGGCTTTAGAAAATTCGTCAACAAAGACTAAATTTCGTCGACGAAGAAAAACTGAGAGGGGTTTTGGTGCCGACTGAATTTCGTCGACGAAGACTAAATTTCATCGACAAAATTAGTGAGAATTCGTTGACGAAGGATGGGCTCGTCGACGAAATCCCCCGTTTATATACATGTAAAATCCGATTTTCAACTTCATTTTTAAGCTTCCTTTACATTCTCTCTCTCTCTCTCCCCTTCGGCCCTCCCTCTCTCTCTCTCTCTCTCTCTCTCTCTCTCTCATCATTTTTGGGCCAGTTTTACGTCGGATCGATGATCCGAAGTCACCATGACACTCTTGGGAAAGTTCTCTCCAAATCTGCCGAAGTGGATTACTGGTGAAAGCTAGTTGGAAATTATCCCTGAGTTGAGGTAAGGCTTTTTAAGCCGAATTTGGTCTTGTGATAGTTATAGGAAATAATGTACGCATGAAAATACTGAGGTTTAATACAAGGAATTTTCAGTTTTAGGGTATTGAGTAGGAAATCTTACAGGGGTCAGGTTAGGATATTCTAGGGGCTTTTTCAGTAGTTAGGTAAGGGAATAAACTAAAACAGTTATTTTCCATGCAAGTCATTATTAATTATGAGCACATTTATTTTCAAAAAAGCCTATGCTATCTTTGTATATTACATATGAAATGTATGTTTGGAAAATACTGCTATCATGATTAAAATGTATATGTATGTATGAGATGCCATAAATGATGATTTTAGAATATGAAGTATGACTTTAAATGGCACATGTGTGGCATGAACATTATTTTATGTGAAGTGAATCATGATATGAAAGATTTTACAAGTAAAGCATATTTTCAGGTATTTTGAAAAGACAAGTTATGCTATACTAAGTTTGACGAATATATGATAAATGAGTTATTTTCAGAATGTAAATACCTGAAACGATTCTGGCGCGAGGCCATATTTATATTATCAGCACGAGGCCGTATTTATGTTTTGGCGCGAGGCCATATTTATGTTATCGGCACGAGGCCGTATTTATGTTTTCGACACGAGGCCATCATTACGATATATTCGGCACGAGGCCGTAATGATGTTATGTATGATCATGTATTATATGTTATCACAACTAGGATGTTAGTTTAGTTTATTTCAGGGGCTCGGTACCATAGTTATATTGTAGACCAGATATCTACGTCAGATTAGTGCTAACCATCCCACGAGGGGATGGGAGATGGATAGTCGATGTAGCTTTCAATAGAATGTGGATGTTCACCTGGCATCTGGACCAGGGTGTGGCGGGCCCATCGTACTTACAGACATATTTGATTCGGCAATGGTTGACCAGCCATTGTCGGCTCCCGCCTTCGGGCTGCATAACCCGTCATGGGGGGTAATACATGACACCAGCTAGCTATTCATCCTGGGTGTATGTTTTCAGTATTATCAGTATAACAGATGCATTACTTATGATATGATTTACTAGTAAATATGAAAGTATATGATGATTTATTATATGACAATGAATGTTTACAGAAATATAAAATGTACTATATATGTATAATTCATTAAATGTTCATGTTGCCACACAGCTGTATTTACTTTATTTTTCCTTACTGAGAAGTGTCTCACCCCCAAACTTAATTAATTTTTAGGAGCCCCTGAGAGACCGGCTGGTCAAGGCTGCCGTTGAGCTAGTGAGATTACCCTGTGAGGAGGGTAAGATTTTGTAATAGGGTTAGAGTTATTTTGTAGTTGACCCTAGAGATATTTTGATGTATATGAGGATGTATAGAAGTACAGTTTTATAATGTTATAGAAAGCTCTAGTATTATGCTTTATGGATGCATGTTTGGATTTTATGTTTACTGTTGCGTAGAATTCCGCTGTGTTTGACAGGTATCCCCGTTACCCTTGGGTTCGGGATGACCATTTATATTTATTATGTTATATTTTATTGAGGGTCGTACATAGTAAGTTAATTTATATTGTGGATTATGTCTTTGTTTGGAATTACTTATAAATACGTAAATTACTTAGCACTTACAAGTACTTGCATAAATATTTAGTGTTTGGTTTATTATATGAAAAGTTATATAACTGTAAGTGCTTATTAAAAACCTGTTGAATAAAATATTTTTTGAGAAGTCGTTGGGAGTTGCTTATGGTATCTTTTAAGAGGTTCAACAATATACTCATAATTTAGTATATTAAATTATATTATGATGTTATGCAAATAGTAATAATAATTATATAATATTATTGTACATTATACATAAGATGTACTCTATGCAAATATATTTCGTTTAAGCAATTTTATTTTGAGCCCAAAGGTAACTTCTAGTTTTTCTATGCTTGCAGGTTGTGGGATGTTAGAATGATCTATGTCTTATTTAGGAGTTTCTTTACATGGTAATCCTTTCTTTAAGATTGATTTTGGGTTCTTGTGTTTTCTAAGGTTTTTAAATGTGTCAATGAGGGGAAAGGTGCTTTTTATTCCTGGGTTTCGCTGGGTGGTGTTGGGGGGCAGGTCTGTATTAATTTAATTTAGGCTTCTTTTGTTGATAATTCTTTGTTTTTTTTTTTTTTTCTTTTTCCAAGATTCTGGTCTGGGATTGTGGTTATTTTTGAGAGGATTATGTGGGGTCTTTCTTGGTGAGGAGTGGATTGGAGGAAAAATCATCTTATGAGTCGGAGATATAGGGAGTGTAAGAGGGAGGGGGTTGGGTGGGTTTGTAAATGGTTATCTTGAGTATGCGGAGCTTTGATAGGTTCATTAGGGAGTGTGGGTTGAGGGATCTTGTTCTAAGTAATGCTGTTTTTCCTTTGTTAGTGGGTGGAGAGAGAGCATCATCTAGACAGGTTTTTGTTATGTGGTGAGTGGGAGGATGAATTTCCTAGTATTTCTCAAGTTGTTTTATCTAGACTAGTGTTTAATCATTCCCTATTTTGTTAAAAGTTTAGCAAGGTAAAGTGGGGTCCTTCTCCTCGGTTTGCAAACATGTCGCTTGATTATAAATCTTTTTATTCATTGCTTAAGAATACTTGAAGCGAGATTTTGAAGACAGGTTGGGCGCAAAGTCTTAAATTTTGATGAAGGTTTTGATGAGTTTTACTTTCATGGGATCATGGGCAAAGACATTAATTCGACTTTCAACTAATTGTTGCTTGAGAGGGGTTGGTCTATGAAAGTTGCTAATTTTTTGACCTATTAACTTAGTAACTAGTGTATATAAGATGATCACAAAGGTTCTTGTTGATAGGTTGAGTCGTGTTATGGGACGCTATTTCTCAGGCCCAAGGTGCTTTTGTTAGGGGTAGATAGGTTGTGGATGCCATCTTGGTAGCGAATGAGCTAGTGGAGAAATTAGTCAGCTGGACGAGAAGGGGATCATTCTAAAATTGTATTTTGGAAAGGCTTATGATTGGGTTATGTTGTAAAGTTTGAGATGGAGGAGAGAAGAAAAGAACAGAAGAAAATAAAAAGAGGAAACTGGGTGGTAGTTTCTTGTATCCTATGTCCAACTCTAGGTATGCTTTCCCATATATTATTACTTATTAGTAATAGTAATAGAGTCTTAAGGACAAAAATACGCCCATTAACACAACATGACTACTAAAATGGCAGACTCTCTTCTAGCACTCCCCCCAAGCTATAGGTGTATAACTACCACCTAACCCCAAGTTGTTACAACCATTATACAAGGTGATCTTAGGTAAGGCTTTGCGAAAAAATTTTGCCTAATCCATAGATTTCATAAAGTGGATATACGTTCTCATGTGCCTTGAACTAAATTATAAATAACTTATTTGATCCTATCAGGTACAGGTTTTATGGATAAATGTCCTATTTATAGACGACATGTTGTCAAAATTTTGTTAAAATTTTCCCCAAAAAAAATCATGTACAATGATAATTATGATAAAATGAATGTTAAAATATTTTTGAAAGGATGAGTGAAAGTTAAACGAGAAATCATTTCTTTAAACCCTAAATTTGCATCTATTAACACACATGGCAAATCATTTGCTTTTAACTATGAATAAGCATTATCATTTGTCCACCATCAAGGATATTCTATTTTGAGAACGAGTTAAAGTGTTTACATGCTTGGTTTGATGCATGCAACTATATATATTCATACGTACGCCATTCATATTCATTTCAGTTATTCATTTAGGATTGAAAATTATTGTATGGCGCACTCTCTATTTTTTTTTTCTTGATTATACTGAGTGTCAGCTCTCCATTTGTATACTAATTTTTTTTTTTATGATTCTTAATTTGTAGGATTCGCGGCTGTCATAACATCAACATGACGCTATGCATGCATGCACTACAGTCGTCGGATGCAACTTTTGATTATTTCTTTGTAATTTTTATTGTAATTTGAACAAATGGAATTTTTGTATTTTAATTTGAATTTGTACTAGTATTTGTATTTGAATTTTGAATTTTTTGAACTTTTTTTTGGTTATCTAAACAGATGTCATTTCTTTATTTTAATTGAATTTGTATTTGAATTCGAAATTTTGAATGATTTTTGAATTTTGTAGTAATTATGGTTTCTATGCTAAAATGTAATTATAGATTTTTACACGAATTGATGATTAAAAAAAATTAGTATTAAAGATTTTTAAAATTTTTTAATTATTAGTGAAGGATTCAAATTCGTCACTAATAATAAAGTATTAGTGAATGATTCAAATTCGTTACTAATAGTGGAGTGTTAATGACAATTTTTAGATTCGTCACTAATAGTAGGCTATTAGTGAAGGATTCAAATCCTTCACTAATACTGTACTATTAGTGACGAATCACAAATTTGTCACTAATACCCTACTATTAGTGACGAATTTGAATCATTCACTAATAGCCTACTATTAGTGACGAATCTAAAAACTGTCACTAATACTCCACTATTTGTGACGAATTTCACCAGAGCCGATGTAGAATTTATAGTGACGATATTAGGATTTTAGTGACGGTTGTAATTCGTCACTAATAGTTAGTAGTAACTGCAGATATAGCAACTAATTTAAAACCATCACTAATACTTATAAATTCATCACTAATATTAGTAACGAATTTATAAGTATTAGTGATGGATTTGATCCTTCACTAATACCCTGATTTTTTGTAGTGATACTCTTCTATTGGTTCTGTAGTTTCATATATATCAGCTAGGTTACATGCACCTCTGGGCCTCATGTCTGAGATTTCATGCTCAATTGGTGATGAAGCTTCATTCCTCTATGGCAAACCATGTGGAGGTGTTTGCAGCTCGGGAACTTGTGGCTCGATAGCCACTTCTCTTGTCTATGTAGGTTCTTCTTCTTCAAGTGTCAATTCCGCATCTTTTGAACATTCAGTCTATCCCATTTCTAGGATTCATTTTCTTCAAAAATGACATCCCTACTGTGAAATAATTTCTTGTTGCTGGGATTATAGAGTCGATATCCCATGGTGCTATCACGGTATCCAACAAGGATACACTTCTCTCCTTTATCATCCAACTTTGTCCTTCTTGCTTCTGGGATCTCGGCATAGGCTATGGAGCCAAACACCCTAAGATGACTCACAATGGGCTTGTGAGTACTCCAGACTTCATATGGTGTCTTTGTATCAAGACTCTTCGAAGGACACCAATTGAGCAGATAGACTGCACATGACACTGCTTCTGCCCAAAAACTCTTGGGCACATTCTTATCCTTTAACATGCTTTTGGCCATGTTAAGGATTGTGTGGTTCTTCCTTTCAGCTACACCATTCAACCAGGGAGTGTAGGTCGGTGTGAACTATGTTTGAATCCCTTGATGCCTAAGGAATTCTAGGAAGGCTACGTCTTTGTACTCTCCTCCTTGGTTTAACCGGAGTGACTTGATGCGGTAGCCACTCTGTTTCTCCACAAGAGTTTTGAACTTTCTGAACTTGTCGAATACCTCTGACTTCCTTTTCAGGAAGTAGACCTAGGTCTTCCTGCTGTAGTCATCGATGAAGGTTAGGAAGTATCGATTCTGTCCATTCGAAAATGGTCTTAGTGGACCACACACGTTTGTGTGTATTAGCTGGAGCGGCATGGTAGATCTCTAGTCAGCTTGTTTTCCAAAGCTGTTTCTGTGTTGCTTGCTTAGAATACAGCTTTCACATATTACATTTGGATGGTGGATATTGGGTAAGCCTTTCACCATCTACTTGCTTCCTAATTGTTTCAAACTTTCAAAATTCAAATGTCCATACCTTAGATGCCATAGTTAGTCTTTGTCTCTGATGATAGCGCTAAAACACCTTGGTGTATCATGTTGGATGGTGAGCGAAAACATTTGATTCTTTGCTAACAAGCTTTCCTCGAGCATCTATTATCACAATCTGCTTATCACTAAGGCTAATTCGGTAGCCTCTCTCCACAAGCTGTCCGAGACTAAGTATGTTAGTTTTCATATCTAGCATGTAATAAACGTTGGAGATATAAGCATGATCTCTAGACTTCTATTTGATCAAAACATTTCCTCTCCCTCGGATTGGGATTTTAGAATTATCGTCAAAAGAGATCTCCCCTTGAACTTTCTCATCAAGTTCAAAGAATAGGTTATTTCTGCCAGTCATATGGTTGCTGGCTCCAGAATCAAGGTACCAAAAACTTTGGTCATGGGGAGTTGAATTGTGTGCCATTAGCATCAACAACTATCCATCTGCATGTTTAGTTTCGGCAATGTTAGCCTTCTCACTAACCTTTTCTTGTTGTCGCCCCCAACACTCATTTTTGTAGTGTCCATACTTGTGGCAGTTGTAGCATTGAATGTTTCTTTTGTCTACATTCGAGCGGTTATTGTATCCTCCTCTTCTTCCTTGTCCTCTGCCTCGTGGGACATAGTTCTGTTGATTGCATCTTTCTCTAGTAGGACCTCTTCCACCTCTGCCACCTCTTTTGGAGTCAAAGTTTCTAGAATTTCTTCCACGAGATCCTTGGCCTCGTCTCTTCCTTGCTGTGACATCCCCTCTTTGTCGTATCTATCTGTAGTGAGGGACAACATTGTTTGGAGGGCTTGCTCCAGTGCTTTATCATCACTCCTTCTATTGACTTTCTGCTCATGGGCTTGGAGTGAGCCCACAAGTTCTTCTACAGACATTGTTTCCAAATCTTTTGTTTCTTCCAAGGTCATAGCTATATAATCATATTTTGGATCTAAAGATAGCAAAATTTTCTCACAAATTCTCTCGTCATTGAGAGTCTCTCCATTTCTTCTCAATTGATTTGATACTACCATAACTTGTGTATAGTAGTCAACAATAAACTCAGTAGATTTCATTCTTAGAGATTCGAAATTACCTCGTAGTGTTTGAAGACGAATTTTCTTTACTTTGTCTACACCTTTGTGTGTTCACTGGAGAGAGTTCCCAACTTTTTTGGATGTCTTGGTGGAGGTGATGATTTCAAACGTGGCCTTATCAAGGCCTTGGTAAATTATAGACTTCGCCTTGCAATCCTTCTTTCGATCGGCTCGCAAGGTTGTTCTTTGAGCATCGGGCATAGCTGTTTTGGCTTATTTTGATGGGCTTTCTCTATACCCATCTTCAATGATGTCCATGACATCCTGAGCATCTAGTAGGGCTCTCATTTGAATAGACCAATTGTCATAATTCTCCCGGGTCAATTTTGGAATGACCGCTTGTGTAGTACCGTTCGCCATTGAATTTAATATATCAAAACAGAGATATGGGGACTAATTTTGGCAAATATGATGCCACCAATGTGTTCAGAAGGTCGAAAAACCTTCGAAACCGGTTTTGGGTTGCAAAGAATCAGTCCAAAAATCACTGAACCAGTTACAGGAAATTCTGATGGATTCTAAACTAGCAGGTTTAACTTAACGGCCGTGTAATGGCCTTAGTGCTTACCATTAGTCCACGTGGTAGCGTCTGCGCGTGCCGCATGTCGACAGCTGATACGCGGATCAGAATCGGGTCAAGTCTCAGGTATGGATCCGGGTTGCGGGTGGTAGAGCCAAATCGTAGGTTGCTGGATGGGTTGGATCTCACGATCAAGCGAGGAAGACACATGGGGGGAGCGTGTCGTCGACACTGGAGTATTCATCGATGCGTGCAGCACATGGGAAAAATGCTGAAATCGTTAGATGCGCTTGTGAGCGTGTGCGGCGTTTCTCGGAGTCCGTTTGGGACTTGGTTTTCACCGTTGGAATCTTCTCGACTCGAATTTCACAATGGTCAGCTCAATTTAAGATTTTGAGGAACTTCAAATTTGGGAAAAAATTGAATTTCTCCTCTGTTCGCCTCTGTTTGGCGGATTCCGGCATACTTGCATGCTCTAATATCATTGATGGGTGGAGAGGAATGCTCAGTCACTGGTTGTGACTGAAACTTAAAGAGAATAAATGCACAATAACAATATATTTCAATCTGAAAAAATACAGAGGACTTCAAATCAAAATTCTCTCTCTCGCTCACTGGTTTTACACTCTCAACACACCACATTAATACTGTAACGTCCTGCTTATATACTCATATAATATAAGTAAAATGAATAAAACAGTCAACCTGAACCTGTGGGTATCGGGGACACCTGTCAGTACACAGTGAAAATCTAAGCCGCAGTAAATTTAAATCACATTTTCGTAACCATAAAATCCAACATCAGAGTTAACCACATTCCTAGATATCTGTGTTTATATGCAGTCTCCCAAAATTACCAAAATAAACCTAAGATCTTACAACAAAAATCTCCTGATCCTAGATCAAATTTTAACCTCTTATGAGGGAAGCTCAACTCACTCAGCGGTGGCCCTGACTCGGCAGTCTCTCCGGATTTCCTAAAAATCATTTAATATTCGGGGTGAGACACCTCTTAGTAAGAGTAGATAAATTAAAATCAGTTATGTGGCAACATGAATATTTAATGTTATAATAAATATACCATACATTCCACATACCATAAACATAAATCATAATATGATTAGATACACATATAATTCCATACTTTCAAGTAATCATACAAATCATGTGTTATCTGATATAATCTATAATAATGAAAATTGTCTAGAATGTATAGTTAGTTGATATCATGTATTACCCCCCATGACAGGTTGTGCAGCCCGAAGGCAGGACCCGACAATGGCTGGCTGACCACTGCCGAGTCAAAAATGTCTGTAAGTATGATGGGCTCGCCTCACCCTGGTCCGAACTACCAGGTGGACGTCTACACTCTACACTGAAAGCCACATAGACTATCCATCTCCCACCCCCTCATGGGGTGGTTAGCACCAATTTGATCATAGATATCTGATCTATAAGCTACGGTACCATACTCCGGAAATTATATTAAACTAACATCTAGGTTCTGATAACATATAGTACATAATCATATATTGTATATCGTAAATCAAAAAATAGCATTTTCTGGATTCTACTTTGACATAATAATTATGGTCTCATGCCGAAAACATGAATAAATATGGCCTCGCGCCGAATAACATGAGTAAATACGGCCTCGCGCCAAACATCAATTACGGCCTTGCGCCGAACATATCATATATTTCAAAATCATAATTTACTGTGTTTATCAGGTTATTCCTGAAAATATCTATCAACATGCTTTATATTGTAAATCTAACTTAACATGGTATAATATATAAATAAAATAATATTCATGCCATACGAATTAAATGAAACCATAAATTCCATTTTGGAAACACATTTCTTGTACAATTGCAGTATTTTCCCAAACTTACATTTTCTCAATTATACTCATATATAGTCGCATGCTTTCTGAAAATTATTCTACTATTAAATAATAATAATTTCAATGAAAAATAACTGTTTTAATTTATCCCCTTACCTGGCAACTAAAAAGCTCCTCTCTAATACTAGTCTTACACCTGTAGGAAACCCTAAGTAGTACCCTGAAAATGATAATTTCCAAAACTAAACTTTAGTATTTATTCGAGTACATCATTTCCTTCAACTGTGGAAAGATCAAATTTCGAATAAAAAGTCTTACCACAATTCAGGGATGAATTCCAACTTGCTTCCACCAACGATCCACTTCGGCAAATTTGGAGAGAACTTCCCCAAGAGCGTTGTGGTGGCCTCAGATCGTCAATCCGACAAACGATAGAGCCAAAATCAAAGAGAGAGGAGAGAGAAACCGTAGGTAGAGAGAGAGTAATTGAGTGATTTCCATTTTTCTGCATTAAAAATTCGATTTTTAGCTATTTATAGGGCTAGATTCGTCGACGAGTCCTGTAGAAAGTTCGTCAATGAACTTGCACCCTCGTCGACGAATTTCAGACTTTCGAAAATTCTCTCTCGGTATCTTCTCGTTGATGAAACTTGGCTTCGTCGAGGAGGCCCTCTTGTACCTTCGTCGACGAATCCCTTGTGTTCGTCGACGAGGACCTGATAAATTTCTTTAGTTATTACTCCCAAAATGCAATGTCTACTGCCTCCTTCTGTTTCTGTTTCTGTTTCTGTTTCTGTTTCCATTTCCCTTCCTCTCCATTTAAATACCATTTTTATTTTTCGGGTAATTACATTCTCCCCTCCTTATAAAATTTCGTCCTCGAAATTTACTATCCATGTCACAACCTACATCATACATGAGTATTTCGTGTTCTACATATATCATACATAACATGTTCAGTAGCTGTTTATCAAATCTGAGAAAACATACCTACACATCAAATCATGGCAGAACATATTGCATTTTCATAATCATATTTCATCTCATAAAATAATAATAACATAAAAACATTCCTGGTAGGTTAGCTGACTGTTGTCATGTATTACCCCCACATGACTAGGTTGTGTGGCCCAAAGGCGGGACCTGACAATGATTGGCCGACCACTGCCAAGTCAATCATAAGTTTGTAAGTCCAATGGGTCTGCCTGACCTGGTCCGTACACCAGGGGCGATCACGCACTTCTTAAAACCACATCGACCATCCAATCTCCCACCACTCCGTACAGCGGCGTTAACATAGATATCATGATCACGAAGACTATGGACACATAGCAATGGTACCGTGCAAGTGCTAGCTTAGAACAAGCCAACCAGGTTCTGATACTATATAACATATGTTAAAACTATGATACAGGGATATCTCATATCTTTAATTAACAGATTAATCATATCATTTTGCATATATACATATATCATGAAAATCATCGGCCGATACACCGGTATTACACATTTTATCATCGCACCGCCTATACGCCAACAATCACATCATAGCATAGCCCGTATGCTAGCAAATCACAACATAGCACGGCCCGTACGCTGGAAAACCACATATATAAAAATCTCAGCCCGTACGCTGGTTTTCCCATTGTAAAACCGATATCATAATCCTATTCCAGAAAATGGTATTTCACAATATTTTATACTCATGCCACACTGAACAAGTTTTCTATATTCAACATACGATCATATTCAACAATATTTCCCAAATATAAATCATATATCATATATATATAAATATATTTATTTTCCAAGAATCAAACACTATACATATATATATATATATATATATATATATATATATACATTTTCTCAAAAAGAACTAGCTTTATTTATCCCCTTACCTGACTACTGAGAAAGCCCCCAAAACAATCTAGTATAACCCCCGTAAGATTTCCTGACCAATACCCTGAAACCAAAAATTTCCAGTATATATATACATTTTCTCAAAAAGAACTAGCTTAATTTATCCCCTTACCTAACTACTGAGAAAGCCCCCAAAACAATCTAGTCTAACCCCCGTAAGATTTCCTGACCAATACCCTGAAACCGAAAATTTTCAGTATTAAACTTCAGTATTTTCGTACGTACAACATTTTCTATAACAGCCACAAAGTCAAATTTGGCTTAAAAAGCTTTACCTCAACTTAGGGATGATTTCCAAATCGCTTTCTCCAACGATTTGCTCCGACATTTTTGTAAAGAACTTCGCCAGGAGCGTCGTGGTGGCTTCGGTTTGTCGATTCGGTGTAAAACTGGTTTGGAATCGAAGAGAGAGAGAGAGAGAGAGAGAGAGAGAGAGAGAGAGAGAGAGTCATTGGAGAGAGAGAGAGAGAGAGAGAGAGAGAGAGAGATAGAGGAGGGAGAGAGAGAGAGAACATTGACGCAAGAATCCAATTCCAATTGGATTAACCGAAACCAAAGCAAAGCTTCCTAGAGAAACTTGTACAATTATATATATTAATATTATAATAACTTACTAATTGAAGCAAAGCTTCCTGGAGAAGCTTGTACAACTTTATATATATATTAGTATTATAATAACTTACTAATTGAAGTAAAGCTTCCTGGAAAAGCTTGTACAACTTTATATATATACCTTTAACTTATATATATTACATATATATCATAATAACTTACTTATATATATATATATATATATATATATATTTCCTTATCATACTATTCATTTTAGTTGTTAATTCAATTAATTTATTTTATTTTATTTAAAAAAAAAATTTCCCAGTTACTACATTCCTCCCCCCTTAAAAGAATTTCGTCCTCAAAATTTACTGTGTCCGTAACTCGCCATCCTTTAACTAGGAAAAAGGGTCTACTCATTTTATTACCTACCCTCACTTATGGAGAAGGAATACCGTGGTTACATTTCGAGTCTTGGAAGATTACATATACAAAAGAAAACCATTCTCCCAAAACTAAAATACTACACTAATTAAACCATTACATGTACCTGCAAAAGAAACTACCTAACTTCTTGCATTTTATCCCATCAATAGATGCGGATATCTCTGTCTCATCTGCTCCTCGGACTCCTAAGAAGCCTCTTCTACCGCATGATTCCTCCACAAAACCTTTACCTGAGGAATTTTCTTATTACGTAGCTCATGTACTTTCCTATCCAGAATATGTACTGGTACCTCCTCATATCCCAGTGAATCACTAAACTCCAACTCATCATAACTGATGATATAAGAAGGATCTGGAACGTATTTCCTCAACATAGCCATATGGAATACGTCGTGAATCCTGGACAACAACGGAGGTAAAGCTAGCCTATAAGCTGCCGGTCCCACTTTATCTAGGATCTCAAATGGACCAATAAACCTAGGATTAAGTTTACCCTACTTCCCAAAGCGCATAACCCCTTTCATCGAAGTTATCTTCAAAAATACGTGATCACCCACATCAAACTCTAAATTCATGTGGCGATGGTCAGCGTAACTTTTCTGTCGGCTCTGAGCTGCACTAATCCTGTCTTTGATAAGCCAAACCTTATCACGCACTTGCTGCACAAGTTCTGACCCCACTACTCGCCGCTCACCTACTTTATCCCAAAACAAAGAGCACGACATCTCCTATCATACAGAGCCTCAAATGGTGCCATGTCAATACTAGACTGATAACTGTTATTATACGCGAACTCTACCAGCGGCATGAATTGAGTCAAACTACCCCCAAAGTCTAGTACACACGCTCTGAGCATGTCCTCTAATATCTGTATCGTCCTCTCAGTCTACCCATTTGACTGAGGATGGAATGTTGTACTAAATGATAACTGAGACCCCAGAGCCTCCGGTAAACTCCTCTAAAATCGTGATGTAAATCGCGAGTCTCTATCCGACACAATCAATACTGGCACCCCATGAGAACGTACTACCTCTTGAATGTAAATCTTTGCTAAACGACTGAGGGAGTAGCTGATTTTGATAGGAATAAAGTGAGCGATCTTCATTAAATGGTCAATACTCACCCAAATAGCATTCTAGCCATGTAACGTCATTGGCAATCCTGACACGAAGACCATAGATATATGATCCCACTTCCACTCTGGGATAAATAACAACTGCAACCGCCCTACCGGCTTCTGGTGCTCAGCCTTTACCTTCTGGCACGTCAAACACTGGGCTACATACTTGGCGATCTCTCTCTTCATACCACTCCACCAGTACGACTCTTGCAGATATCTATACATCTTCGTACTACCGGGATACATCTTCGTACTATCGGGATGAACTGTGTACAAAGATATATGAGCCTCCTCTAGAATGGTCTTCCTGATCTCAGTATCAGTAGGAACGCATAATCTAGAGCGGAATCGCAAAGCCCCATCATCTGCAATACTGAACTCCTCCCCCTGCCCACTTTGTACTCTGTCTATCACCTCTACTAATTCTGGATCCTCCTTCTAGGAAACTTTAATTCTTTCTTGTAGAGTAGGCTGTGCCACTAGGCTGGCAATACATACTGGGAGATCACTCTCCACCAACTCTATGCCGAGTCTCTCCAAATCCATTATGATCGAATTCTGGATTTCCATAGCTGTCAACACTAGTTCCCTGGATTTCCTGCTCAATGCATCAACTACCACGTTTGCTTTCCCTGGGTGATAATTGATGGTACAATCAAAATCCTTAATCAACTCCAACGACCTTCTCTGCCTCATATTTAGTTCCTTTTGCGTGAAGAAATACTTTAAACTCTTGTGGTCCGAGAAAATCTCACACTGCTTGCCATACAGGTAATGCCTCCAAATTTTCAACGCGTGTACTACTGCAGCCAATTCAAGATCATGTGTAGGGTAGTTCTTCTCATATTCTTTCAACTGCCCGGACGCATATGTAACTACCCTGTTATGCTGCATCAATACACAGTCAAGTCCTTTCAAGGACGCATCACTATAAATGACATACCCCTCACCCCCAGATGGGATAACCAAAACTGGTGCTGTGACTAATCTATGCTTCAGTTCTTAAAAACTCTGCTCACAGTTGTCGTCCACTCAAATATGACATTCTTCCTCGTCAGTCGTGTCAAGGGTCCTGACATAGCTGAGAATCCCTTAACGAAATGACAGTAATGTCCAGTTAGCCCCAAGAAACTCCTGATTTCCTAGACATTTCTCGGTCTAGCCCAATTCACTACCGCCTCAATCCTGCAAGGATCCACAGAAATACTATCTCCAGATATGACATGCCCCAAGAACACGACCTTCTCCAGCCAAAATTCACATTTACTGAACTTGGCGTACAACTTCTTTTCCCGAAGTGTCTGCAAAACCTGTCTCAGATGCATCTTATGCTTCTCATAGCTCCTCGAATAGACCAGTACATCATAAATAAAAACAACAACAAACTGGTCTAGGTATCGATGAAAGACTCTATTCATCAAGTCCATAAATACCGCAGGAGTATTCGTCAATCCAAACGGCATAATGAGAAACTCGTAATGCCCGTACCGGGTCCTGAAGGCCGTCTTCGAGACGTCTTCTGCTTTCACTTTCACCTGATGGTATCTAGATCTAAGGTCAATCTTCGAATACACCCGTGTACCCTGGAACTAGTCAAACAAATCGTCAATACGGGGTAGAGGATACTTGTTCTTGATTGTTACTTTATTAATTTCCCTGTAGTCTATACACATCCTCATAGTCCTGTCTTTCTTCTTCACAAATAACACTGGAGCTCCCCACAGAGATACACTGGGTCGTATGAAACCCTTATCAAGCAGATCTTGCAACTGATTTTTTAATTCTGCCAACTCTACTGGCGCCATTCGATAAGGTACTTTGGAAATAGGTGATGTAATTGGAAGTAGATCTATGGAAAAATCTACCTCTCAATCGGGTGGCAAGCTTGTTAACTCATCTGGGAAAACATCTGTAAACTCCTTTACTACAGGCGTGCTAGCAAGTTTCAATTCATTTTCTGACATCTCTTTCACTACAGCCACAAACCCCTGACACCCACTCAGTAATAGTCTCCTGGCCTGAATAGCTGAAACTAGCTAAGGCAGGGATTGTACTTGCGACCCTACGAACTTAAATTCTGCTTCCCCCGGAGATCTAAATATCACTTCTTGTGCACGAAAATCTATGCTGGAAAAATTAGTTACTAGCCAATCCATGCCAAATATAACATCGAACCCATGCATGTCTAGCACTATCAGATCAGCGGACAAAATCTTTCCTTGAATATCAACTGGACAATCTCAAAGTACCACTACATCTTACTACCGACCCAGTCGGTGTGGATACCAACAGTTCAACATCTAATGATTGTGTTTCAGCTCCACATAATTTAACACACCCCGAAGACACGAACGAGTGTGTAGCTCCTGAATCAAATAATGTAATAACTTTTAAAAAAAAGCATAATGACCATACCTGTCACTACGTCACCTGACGTCTTAGCCTCACTTGGTGTCAGAGTAAACACCCTAACTGGTGTCGTATTCCTCTGCTGGCCCCCACGTGGTGCCTAATAGCCTCCCCGATGTGGTCTAGAAGATGGAACTGCATCTGGTGGGGTAGGGCAGTCTCGTACCATGTGCCCTGATCTACCGCAACGATAGCATACCACACCACCAGCTGCATCTAGTGGGGTAGGGCAGTCTCGCACCATGTGTCCTGATCTACCACAATGATAGCATACCATGCCTCTAGCTCAACACTCTCCCCAGTGTCTCCTACCACAAGTCTAATAGACTGGAGGACCTTGCCCTATCTGCACCTCGCGTTCTCACGTCTCCTGCCTCCGTCCTCTGCCGTGATTTCCTCTCCTCCACTGCCCCGGTCTATGACCCTGCTGGTAACCGGCAGATGCAGATCTCTTCCATAGTCCCTGCTCCTCTACATCAAGACGCCCACCAATCTCTGCCAAGGTTGCCCTATCGACTAACTCAACAAAGTCCTAGATCCGCAGCACCACCACCTGCTTAAATATGCTCCGTCTCAAACCTCCCTCAAACTGTCTAGCTTTCCTTACTTCATCTGGAACAATGTATAGGGCGAAATGAGAGAGCTCGATGAAACGCGCTGCATACTGTTGGACGAATAGTTGTCCCTACTTCAGACTCAAGAACTCTTCTACCTTAGCCTCCTTGACAGTAGCTAGAAAATACCTATCAAAGAACAAATCTTTAAACCGGTCATGGCTATAGGGGTCGCCTTCTGCTACTCTAACAATCTCACTGCAGTCCACCACCTCTCGGCCTCTCTTGTCAGTCTATAGGTGGCGAAGAGGACCCTCTGTTCCTTAGTACACTGCAACACAGCCAAGACTTTCTCGGTCTCCTGCATCCAGTTCTCAGCAGCTACAGGATCAACTCCACCTGAGAATGTCAGAGGATTCATCGTCATAAACTTCTCGATAGTGCACCCATGACCTGCAGATGGACCACTCTGCTCCCTCGAGCTCCTAGCGATTTCAGCCATAACCTACTGAGCCACACTACGTAATACTGCGTCAGAGTCGGTCCCAGCCGCACCTAATGGTCCTGCTCCATCACTACCACTCGCATGAGCACTATTTCCTCCTTTTGGATCCATCCTGAAAAATAATAATTGCAACTCAGTAATCCTACCCTCATAATTTACCCACCTATCCTCACCACTTATCTCGACATTTCTAACTCATTTCAAATCCCCAGTCATACATTTTAGGAACACAACCCGATAACAACTTACTATGATTTTCCTGAAATTGTCACCCCAGGAAAAATACAGAAACTACCACGGAGGTCCTGCCTCTAGACTGTAGAACAACCTCAAATCATTTCCTAAACTCTGGTATTGTTTTTACTGCATTCTAGAGTCTACAGAACCTCGCAACCTAGGCTCTGATACCAAGCTGTCACGACCTGCTTATTTTTTTCATTTTTTTTATATATATAATAATATCATCATCATACATTCCAGCTCAACAGATCACAATCCACCTTGACCCGTGCGTACCAGGGATACATCAGAACACAAAACGGAAGCCTACGCAGCAAAAAACATACAATCATATATACATCTCAATATCAGATATCACAATATACCAAAGTTACTACAATCACTGTATCTCAGTATATACATCCCAAAAATCTTATATAGGGACATTTTCCCCAAAATCTAACTATCCCTACAAAAACTTACCCTTCAAAAAAAGGCAATTAACCTGCACTAGATCAGCAGGGCTTTTTCCGCTCTCCTATCTGGGGCTCCTAAAAAGTTAATAAGATTTAGGGGTGAGACACCTCTCAGTAAGAGAAATAAACTAATACCAGTGTGTGGCAACATGAGTATTTCGTGTTCTACATATATCATACCGAACATGTTCAGTAGCTGTTTATCAAATTTGGGAAAACATACTGCACATCAAATCATGGCAGAACATATTGCATTTTCATGATCATATTTCATCTCATAAAATAATAATAACATAAAAACATTCCTGGTAGGTTAGCTGACTGTTGTCACGTATTACCCCCACATGACTGGGTTGTGTGACCCAAAGGCGGGACCTGACAATGATTGGCTGACCACTGCCAAGTCAATCATAAGTCTGTAAGTCCAATGGGTCTGCCTGACCTGGTCTGTATACCAGGGGCGATCACGCACTTCTTAAAACCACATCGACCATCCAATCTCCCACCACTCCGTACAGCGGCGTTAACATAGATATCATGATCACAAAGACCATGGACACATAGCAACGGTACCATGCAAGTGCTAACCTAGACCAAGCCAACCAGGTTCTGATACTATATAACATATGTTAAAACTGTGATACAGGGATATCTCATATCGTTAATTAACTGATTAATCATATCATTTTGCATATATACATATATCATGAAAATCATCAGCCCGTACGCCGGTATTACACATTTTATCATAGCACGGCCCATACGCCGACAATCACATTATAGCACAGCCCGTATGCTAGCAAATCACAACATAGCACGGCTCGTACACCGGAAAACCACATATATAAAAATCTCAGCCCGTATGCCAGTTTTCCCATTGTAAAACCCATGTCATAATCTCATTCCAGAAAACAGTATTTCACAACATTTTATACTCATGCCACACTAAACAAGTTTTCTATGTTCAACATACAATCATATTCAACGATATTTCCCAAATATAAATCATATATCATATATATATATATATATATATATATATATATTTATTTATTTATTTTCCAAGAATCAAACGCTATATATATACATTTTCTCAAAAAGAACCCCTTACCTAACTATTGAGAATGCCCCCAAAACAATCTAGTCTAACCCTTGTAAGATTTCCTGACCAATACCCTGAAACCGAAAATTCCCAGTATTAAACTTCAGTATTTTCGTACGTACAACATTTTCTATAACAGCCACAAAGTCAAATTTGGCTTAAAAAGCTTTACCTCAACTTAGGGATGATTTCCAAATCGCTTTCTCCAACAATCCGCTCCAACTGATTTGCAGAGAACTTCACTAGGAGCGTCGTGGTGGCTTCGGTTTGTCGATCCGGCGTAAAACTAGCCCGGAATCGAAGAGAGAGAGAGAGAGAGAGAGAGAGAGAGAGAACACTGGTGCAGGAATCCAATTCCAATTGGATTGACCAAAATCAAAGTAAAGCATCCTGAAGAAGCTTGTACAATTAGATATATTAATATTATAATAACTTACTAATTGAAGCAAAGCTTCCTGGAGAAGTTTGTACAACTTTATATATATATATATATATATAAGAAAGTTATTATGATATATATGTAATATATATAAGTTAAAGGTATATATATATATATATATATATATATATATATATATATATATATATAGATTCCTTATCATACTATTCATTTTACTTGTTAATTCAATTAATTTATTTTATTTTTAAATTTTATTTTTCCCGGTTTCTACAATCCATATAATTCATCATCCCTTAATAGGCAAAACGGTATACTTGTTTTATTATTTACCCTCACTTATCGCAAAGGAATACCGTGGTTGCATTTTAAGTCGTGGGAGATTACATAAATCAAAAGAAAATTTCCCCCAAAACTAAAATACCACTTACTACTAAAGCATTACATGTACCTGCAAAAGAAAAATTACATATTTACTTACATTTTCCAATTACATCTAAACTTCTTGGAACAAATATGGGTACTTCTGTCTAATCTGTTCCTTAAGCTTCCAAGAAGTCTCTTCTATTGCATGATTCCTCCATAGAACCTTTACCAGAGGAATCTTCTTATTACGCAGTTCTTGTTCTTCTCTGTTCAGAATTTGCACTGGTACCTCCTCATAGACTAGCGAATCACTGAACTCCAACTCACCATAACTGATAATATGAGAAAGATCTGGGACGTATTTCCTCAACATGGTTACGTGGAATACGTTGTGCATCCTGAATAGTGTAGGTGGCAAAGCTAGCCTATAGGCCACCGATCCCACTTTCTCTAAAATCTCAAATGGACCGATAAACCTAGGGCTAAATTTACCCTTCCTGCCAAACCTTATAACCCTTTTTAAAAGAACTATTTTCAAAAATACATGATCACCCACATCGAACTCCAAATTCTTGTGGCGATTGTCGACATAACTCTTCTGTCGGCCCTAAGCTGCACTGATTCTATCCCTGATGAGTCGAAATTTATTGTATGCCTGCTGTACCTGCTCTGGCCCCATAACTCGCCGCTTACGTATCTCGTCCCAATACAAAGGAGATCAACATCTCCTACCTTACAGTGCCTCAAATGGTGTCATACCAATGTTGGCCTGAAAACTGTTATTATATGCGAATTCCACCAGCGATATAAACTAAGTCCAACTACCCACCTGCTCGGAGCATGTCTTCTTGTATCTGTATCGTCCTCTCATTTTGTCCTGACAGAGGATGGAATGTCGTGCTGAAAGATAGCTGATACCCCAAAGCTTCCTACAAGCTTCTCCAGAACCGTGACGTGAAACGCAGGTCTCAATCTGATATTATAGATACTGGAACTCCATGAGAATAGCTGGTCAATTAAGAGAATAGCTGATCTTAATAGGGAGGAAATGGGCGGTCTTAGTCAATCGATCTACTATTACCCAAATCACATTCTGGCCATGCGATGTTGACGGCAGCCCTAAAACGAAGTCCATGGAAATATGATCCCACTTCCACTCTAGGATAAATAACGGCTACAACTGTCCCAATGGCCTCTGGTGCTAAGCTTTTACATGCTGGCACGTCAAGCACTGGGCTACATACTCGGCAATTTCTCTCTTCATACCACTCCACTAATAAAACTCTCACAGATCCCTATACATTTTCGTACTGTCAGGATGAACTGTATACAAAGATCTGTGAACCTCCTCCAAAATAGTCCTTCTAATGTCAGCATCAGCGAGAACACATAATCTAGAATGGAACAGTAAAGCTCTGTCATCTGCAATACAGAATTCCTCACCCTGACCAGTCTACACTCTGTCCATCACCTCTACTAATTATGTGTCATCTTTCTGGACAGCTTTAATTCTTTCCTACAGAGTAGGATGTACCACTAGGTTGGCGATACATACTGGAGTATTCCTCTCTATCAATTCAATGCCGAGTCTTTCTAGATCCATCATGATCGGATGTTGGATCTCTATAGCTATCAACGCTGATTCCCTAGACTTCCTGCTCAATGCATCAGCTACCACGTTTGCTTTCCCTGGGTGGTAACTGATAGTACAGTCAAAATCCTTAATCAACTCTAACCACCTTCTCTGCCTCATATTTAATTCCTTTTGGGTGAAGAAATACTTTAAGCTCTTGTGGTCGGAGAAAATCTTGCACTACTCACCATATAGGTAATGCCTCCAAATCTTCAATACGTGTACCACTGTAGCCAATTCAAGATCATAGGTAGGGTAGTTCTTTTCGTATTCTTTCAACTATCTAGACCCATATGCCACTACCCTGCCATGCTGCATCAATACACAACCAAATCCCTTCAAGGACGCATCACTATAGATAGTATAACCCTCACCCCCAGACGGGATGGTTAGTATTGGCACTATGACTAGCCTCTGCTTCAATTCCTGAAAACTCGACTCACAATTGTTGTTCCATTCAAATTTGGCATTCTTCCTAATTAGTCGTGTTAGAGGCCCTAATAAAGCTGAGAACCCCTCGACAAAATGATGGTAATATCCATCTAACCCCAAGAAACTCCTGATCTCCTGGACGTTCCTCGGTCTAGCCCTACTACCGCCTCAATTTTACTGGGATCCACAAAAACTCCATCTCCTGAGATAGCATGCCCCAAAAATACAACTTTCTCGATCTAGAAGCCGCATTTACTGAATTTAGCATACAACTTCTTTTCCTGTAGCATCTGCAGAACTTGCCTCAAATGTATCTCATGCTCCTCAGAGCTCCTCGAATAGACCAGTACATCATTAATAAAAACAACAACAAACTGATCTAAAAATGGATGGAAAATCCTATTCATCAAATCCATAAATATCGTAGGAGCATTCATCAGACCAAATGGCATAACAAAGAACTCATAATGCCCATACCTGGTCCTGAAAGCCATCTTCGATACATCTTCTGCTCTCACCTTTACCTGATGATAGCTGACCTGAGTTCGATCTTAGAATATACCCTTGTACCATGGAGCTGGTCAAACAAGTCATCTATATAGGGTAGAGAATACTTGTTCTTGATGGTCACTTTATTAATCTCCCTATAGTCTATGCACATCCTCATATACCCGTCTTTCTTCTTCACAAACAGCACTGGAGCTCCCCACGGCGATACACTAGGTCGTATGAAGCCCTTATCAAGCAAATCATGCAATTGATGTTTCAGTTCTGCCAACTCCGCTAGCGCCATTCAGTACGGTGCTTTAAAGATCGGCGCTATACCTGGAAGTAAATCAATGGGAAAATCAACCTCACGATCAGGTGGTATTATTACTACTGCATTCCCTTATCAGACCTCAAATTCCCTTATCCTATACTCTGGTATTATTACTACTGCATTCTAGAGTCAACAAAACCTAATATCTTAAGCTCTGATACCAAACTGTAATGTCATGCTTATATACTCATATAATATAAGTAAAATGAATAAAATAGTCAACCCGAACCCATGGGTATTGGGGACACCAGTCAGTACACAGCGAAAATCTAAGCAACAATAAATTTAAATCACATTTTCATAACCATAAAATCCAACACCAGAGTTAACTACTGTGATGACCCGAAAAATAATAGTATTTAAATAATAAAGAGGGAGAGAAATGGAATCAATAACAAAAGGAGACAGCCGACTTCGTCGATGAACGCTTCGCATTCATAGATGACATTGCATTTAGGAGATAAAATTTCCAAGAAATTTCCCTAGGCCTCGTCGACGAACATAGGGGTTTCTTCGACGAGGGTTCTTCAGGACCTCGTCAACGAGGTCCCGTCTTCATGGACGAGAAATACCGAAAGATGTTTTGGGGCAGCCTGAAATTCGCCGACGAGGAAGGAAGTTCGTCAATGAAATTCCTCAAAGACTCGTCGACGAGATGACGTGACTCGTCGATGAACCCAGGGCTATAAATTGCAAAAACCTGGATTTTGATGGAAAAATCAACACAGAACTCTCCTCTTTCTCTCTTTCTCCTATGACTCCCTCCCCTTCTCTCTTCGATTCCAGGCCCATTTTATGCCAGATCGACAATCTGAAGTCATCACAACGCTCCTGGCGAAGTTCTCTACAAGTCTTCTAAAGCTTATCGTGGGGGAAGTCAGTTTGAAAATCATCCCAAATTCAGGGTAAGACATTTTATTCAGATTATGTCTTTCTCGTAGTTATAAGAAATGTTGTAAGTAAGAAAATACTGATGTTTTGTTTTGAGGAATTTGATTTTCAGGGTGTTGAGTAGAGAACACTGCGGGTATAGGGCCAGAATTTAGTAGGGGCTTTTCAGAACTAAGGTAAGGGAAATATGCTATGCTAGGAGTTTTATAATGTTATCAGAGATTTCATAGACACATATATAGACCAGTTTATGATACAGTTTTTACAAAATATGAGTTTAAATGCTTGTGTGGCCTAAGTAGATTTTCATGTGATGAAGAACTTATATAACTTTTACAGTATATCATACTATACTGAATACACGGATATAGACAGTATATACAATTTATATAGTTTTTCCCAGTATATGGAGTTATACAGAATATACATATATAGATATATATTCACAGAGATTATATAGAGATATATACATGCATATATAGCTTTTATACGAATAGTTTCATAAAACATATATATATACATACACATGTGTACACTTTTACTCAGATCAGTATATATTACAGTTTTATACAGAACAGTATATACAGTGTTTATTGTATGCCAAGTTTCCTATTACCATAACATGCAGAGTATACAGACAGAGTATACAAACATATATATATATATAGCATCAAGATGCTACAGATATAGTATACAGAGATTAGAGTATTTACAGTACAAAAATATAGCGATATGGTAATTTTGGCAACATGATGAAAATAGAAAAAGAGTATACATGTATATACTATATATATATATAGTATCAGATCTCTAAGGAAAGAATACAGACAGATATAGATAAAGAATACAGAGCACGGTACCGTTGCTATATACAAATAGAGTGGAACCACATATCTCAGATAGTGCGTGGGTACCGTCGACCATGTTCGGAGAGTATGCAGCTCCCCAATTCACTAGGTGGAGGGGCTCGGTTTGACGAGGTAGTTGTGATGACCCAAAAATATATATATGATTAAAACACAATAATAATAAAATAATAAAAATGGTCATTAAGTTAATATCAATACAGAAGTGTTTTTCTGTAGGATACTTGATTCCATGTTTGATGCCTAAGAAAGACCTTGTCTTAACGAGTGCTCAGAGACCATTGCGGCTCAGTCGCTCCTTAGAGGTCGGCCTGGTCAAAATGGAATTTCATAGGATAAACAGGATAGATACTGTTTGTACACGTAAATAAGTACATAAAATAATGTTTGGATTGACATAATTTGCAGAAATATATGATAAAATAATAATAATATAGGTATCCTATGCGGGGCCCACATGAGTCCCGAAACCATGTGAAGGTTTACACGAGTCTCGAAGCTATGTAGGGTTCATAAAATCGTATGAGGATTATTGGAGTTACGTAAGATCCATTTGGGTCTCGAAATTGTGTGGGACCCACAAGACTAGGTGGGGCCCACAAGACCATGTAAGGCCCACATGAGTTTTCAAAATTTAAATTTAATTCTTGTTCAAAAATAAATAAATACTAAAAATAGTTTAAAAGTAAT
Organism: Malania oleifera; assembly: GCF_029873635.1. Classification (NCBI taxonomy): domain Eukaryota; kingdom Viridiplantae; phylum Streptophyta; class Magnoliopsida; order Santalales; family Ximeniaceae; genus Malania; species Malania oleifera. Next base: position 149,376,599 of record NC_080418.1, read on the forward strand.
AACAATGATAATAATAATGATAATAATGATTAAGAAAAATAATAAAATAATTAATTAACTAATTGATTAATTAATTAGGTAAGTAGTTAATTAAAAATTTATTTAATGGGAATGGTGCCAAGCACTCCCACATGGCCTCCATCCCCATCTCATACTCAACCCATACCTTACCCATCACTTGCCCATTCTTTAATTTTAAAAAAAATTATAATTTCACCCATCTCCCCACACTTTTATAAATTCCATTTCTTCCCCAAAATTTTCCTATAAATAGGAAGCTTTCAACCTTCATTTTTCACAACAATTTTTCCAAGGAAGAGAAAGATTAGTGAGTGAAAGAATTTGTGGTGGAGAGAGAATTTTGAGTAAGTTATCACTCACCCACTCTTTCCGATCTCATTTCTTAAAGACAGTTATTGTGTTCGTAACACACAGTAAAAGAAGAAGGTAAGTAAATTTTGATTAAGTTAGTTTTTTTTATTTAAAATTCATACCCTAGTTTATTTTATAAGTAAATTTCAATTATGCTAATTAGTTCCACAAAATTTCCATGAGTTTATTTTTTACGCATATTTAATTATACCAGTTCTATCTTTAATATACTTGCATCTTTTTTTGGGTTAAGAAATGTTCTAATCCCCTTAGGTAAATTTTCAGCATTTCTTTCTATTCAAAAATAAAATCATATATATTTTTAACACAAAAATTGTGTGGCATGAGTTTATTTCTACGTTGCATTTTTTTTATGAAAATATGAGTATAGATAAGATTTTCACGATATTATTTTAAATTGCATAAAATATAATAAGATGATTTTAAAACCCCTTATGGCAACGAAAGTTCAAAGTTACAGATGCTCGGTACCGCAGCTTAAAGTTTATACAGATCAGAGTGCACCCACACTGTTTACAGAGTGGTTATTTATGTTAGTGGATTTCTCCTGAGTGCACACCTAGTTCTGGACCAGGACTTAATAAGGAAAATCTCACTTAAAGTTTACATATGTTGATTTAGTTTGGTCGGCCAGCTAGTTAAGTCCAGTCTTCAGACCACACAACCCAGTCATGGGGGTAAACATGACTTACGGTAAACAGGCCTAAGGGTGGTTTTTACAATATATGTTTATACATAGTTAATTACGTATATAAGTTACTGATGATTTGAAGGAAAAGTGTAAGTTTATATGAAAATGATCATTCTGGTGCTTAAATGACGATCTAAAGAAAACGTATAAGGAAAAGTATATGTATATTTATCATTAAATATTTATACAGTTTTAAAGTTAAAAGTTTAATTTAACAGTTATAGTATATGATTATAAAATTTTACTGTTATAGTTGATGGTAAAAGTTTTATGCAGAAGTTTTTAAATTTATATTTATTCTAGAGATAGTTTTAAAGTTATAATATTAAATATTGTTTTACGAAATTTTTAAAAAGCTCATTTTGGCCACACACTAATAATAATCTTATTTACTTATTGAGCATCGTCTCACTCCAATCATATTTTTATTTCAGATAACTCTGAAGAGCATGTTGGAAATCTAGCTTAGCAAGCATGTGAATAGGGATAGAAAAATAAAGATTGTTTAGAAATATTAGTATGATGCCAGATATTTATGCTTATGTAATTTTTTTTCTTTTTAAATAAATGATTGCAATATGGATAATTAGTGCTCTGGTTTAATAATAATTGAGTTTATTTACTTCCGCTATAAATTAGTAGTAAAAAGTTAATATCCCAGACCCCTCGGGCTGGGGGTGTTATAGTAGTAGCCAGTCCCGAGCCTAGGAGTGGATGCAGTTTGGCCGGGCTGAGGTAGTATAGAGTATATTGACTTATCTGAAGAGCCGACTAGATGAAATCCCACCTACGCCCGCACAACCCTGTCATAAGGGGTCAAATCATGACGTACAGAGTTCCAAGGATAAAGCACAATTATATATATGTATACAGTTTTACAATATATGATGAGTATAGTATGATATTAGCAGTATGAAAAGTAGAAAATACAGATGATATAATTATATTTTAAATTGTGAAAAGAAAGATATGTTTTACAGATTATTTATTGTATTACAGTTCAATTGTTATTTAAAAAACCTTCTTAACTTAGTTACCACACACTAGTAATAGCATATTTCCACTTACTGAGCATCGAATCACCCCATTACTTTAACATTTTTCAAGTGAGCCAGTTAGGTGAGCAGACCAAGCTCGCGAATAGGAAGTTTATTTAATTACCCCGGTTGCAGGGTAAGTTATGATAGAGTTTTGTATTTTTGGGGTAAAGGATGCTGGATAAGTTATTTGGTATGACTATGGTCTATATATACTGGATTCTAGTATTGTATAGTATATATGTAAATGGTTGTAAAATTTGTGTTTCCGCTGCTTAGGTATGGATGTAGATACACACACACACACACACAGATATATATATATATATATATATATATATATATATATATATATATATATAAACGGTAAGAAATTTGAGGATGTTACAACTACATTCCCAGATATCTGTGTTTATATACAATCTCCCAAAATTACCAAACTAAACCTAGAATCTTACAACAAAAATGTCTTGATCCTAGATCAGAACTTACCCTCTTAGTAGGGAAGCTCAACTCACTCAGCGGCGGCCCTGACCCGCCGGTCTCTCCGGGTTTCTTGAAAATCATTTAATATTCGGGGTAAGACACCTCTCAATAAGGGGAGATAAATTAAAATCAGTTGTGTGGCAATATGAATATTTAATGTTGTAATACATATACCATACATTCCACATACCATAAACATAAATCATAATATGATTAGATAAACATATAATTTCATACTTTCAAGTAATCATACTAATCATGTGTTATCTGATATAATCTATAATACTGAAAATTGCCTAGAATGTATAGCTAGCTGATATCATGTATTACCCCCCATGACGGGTTGTGCAACCCGAAGGCAGGACCCGACAATAGCTGGCTGACCACTACCGAGTCAAAAACGTCTGTAAGTACGATGGGCCCTCCACACACTGGTCCGGACTGTCAGGTGGACGTCTACACTCTACACTAAAGGTCACATCGACTATCCATCTCCCACCCCCTCGTGGGGTGGTTAGCACCAATCTGATCATAGATATCTGATCTATAAGTTACGGTACCATGTTTCTGAAACTATACTAAACTAACATCCGAGTTCTGACAAAATATAGTACATAATCATATATTGTATATCGTAAATCAAATAATAGCATTTTCTGGATTCTACTTTAACATAATAATTACCGTCTCGCGCCGAAAACATGAATAAATACTGCCTCGCGCCGAATAACATGAGCAAATACGGCATCGCGCCAAACATCAATTACGGCCTTGCGCCGAACATATCATATATTTCGAAATCATAATTTACTGTGTTTATCATGTTATTCTTGAAATTTTTTATCAACATGCTTTATATTGTAAATCTAACTTAATATGGTATAATATATACATAAAATAATATTCATACCACACGAATTAAATGAAACCATAAATTTCATTTTGAAAACACATTTCCCGTACAATTGCAGTATTTTCCCAAACTTAAATTTTCTCAATTATACTCATATATAGTCGCATGCTTTCTGAAAATTATTCTACTATTAAATGATAATAATTTCAATGAAAAATAACTATTTTAATTTATCCCCTTACCTGGCAACTAAAAAGCCCCTCTATAATACTGGTCTTACACCTATAGGAAACCCTAAGTAGCACCCTGAAAATGATAATTCCCAAAACTAAACTTCAGTATTTATTCGAGTACATCATTTCCTTCAACTGTGGAAAGATCAAATTTCGAATAAAAAGACTTACCTCAACTCAAGGATGAATTCCAACTTGCTTCCACCAACGATCCGCTTTGGCAAATTTGGAGAGAACTTCCCTAAAAGTGCCATGGTGGCCTCAGATCGTCGATCCGGCGAATAACAGAGCCGAAATCGAAGAGAGAGGAGAGAGAAACCATAGGGAGAGAGAGAGAGAGAGAGAGAGAGAGTGTGTGTGTGTGTGTGTGTGTGTGTGATTTATATTTTTCTGCATTAAAAATCTGATTTTCAGCTATTTATAAGGCTGGATTTATCGACGAGACATGTCACCTCGTCGACGAGTCCTGTAGAAAGTTTGTCGACGAACCTACACCCTCGTCGATGAATTTCAAACTTCTAAAAATTCTCTCTCGGTATCTTCTCGTTGACGAAACTTGGCTTCGTTGATGAGACACTCTTGTACCCTTATCGACGAATCCCCTGTGTTCGTCGACAGGGACCTGATAAATTTCTTCATTTATTACTCCCAAAATGTAATGTCTGCTGCCTCCTTCTGTTTCTATTTCCATTTCCCTTCCTCTCCATTTAAATACCATTTTTATTATTAGGGTCATTACAAATACATTACATAAACACACCTATTTATAGAAAATTGTAAAACAAATAATCAACAATTGTGGGAGTGAATCTTCAACAAAGTTGGGCTGGTAGGTAGAGTAGGTTGCCTACCGACTCCAGAAAAATCAACAACGGTGGGCTGCCGGCCATCTCCAGTCAAGTTTACTATTTCAACAAAATCCATTCCTAATTAACACATATTTCGTGTTTGGCACATATGAATGGAATCGAGCTTGGATTAATGAAATCAAATTTATCACTTACTCTTTTCATATTTTCTACTCAATTTTTCATTTCATTTCAATATCTCATACGAACTATCCCAACTAAACCGCCACTAATTTGCCACTTACTTGGATATGAATTGTAAATTTCTTCACTTGATAAAACCATTTCAATCCTTAAGAATAAAATGATAAAAAAAAAAAAAAAGACATGGCATGGATTTATACTTGAAATATATATGTGTATGTTTGTATGTATGTATTCACGTGGAACAAACTATCCAATTTGGGCATGGAAACCCTAATAAAAAACTTTATTTTTCACCTCTTGTGCAACTTGGAGGATATAATTTTCTAAGTTTTTAACAAAGGATTCATAATTTTCAATAATGGATCAAACGTGAGTGTTTAAATTTTCAATTCACATGCATCATCACCATTGTTATTATTCTCCTTATTGTTATACTATTTTTTTAAGACCCGATATTAGAGAAATATATACTCTCAATCTTAAAAAAGTAAACTTTTTCTAATTTTTTAATTCTCTCATGTATATATATACCCTTGTAATATTCAATAATCAATGGAAAAAAATGCCTTCATTCCAAATTTAACATTGTATGAGAGACTAAGGTTTCTTAACCTATTTTTTCTTTGCCGCCGCCGCCATCCGCTCAAGTTCTCCCTCTCAGTTATCGACGTTTCCAGCGATATCCCTTGGCTTCGTTCTCCGGCCGTCTCTCTCAGCTCTCCGATTTCTCGTCTCGGACGCTCGCTTTTTTTTAGTCTCTATTTTTCGGTCATCTTTTTCGGCTTCTCTAGCTTATTCCCTTCTGTTGTCGCTCCCTGCACCCTCTGGTTTTTTTTTTTTACACCCGACGTGCAATCCCAGCCGACTTGCCGTTCTGGCTTCTCTGGTCCTCTCTGGGTGTTTTTTTTTTTTTTTTCCATCATGCAGTCCCTACCTTGCTGCTGCCGCACACCCAACAGTCGCGGCTCATTTTTTTCCTCTAGAATTTTCTAGTTTTTCCGCCAATTCGTCTGTCGTTTCCATCATCATCCTCGGCTGTTCAGTTCTCCGGTCATCGTCGTCTCTAAGATCTCCGTTTTCTTGCTGTTTCAGTTGCCGGCGCTTATTGTAGTTTTCTCCGACTTTGGGCTGCTCCTTCTCTCTCAGCCGGCGTTTTCTCTCATATCGAAGATCTCTCTTTGACTTCGGGCTGCTCTGACTCGTATGTACGCAGTCCCAGCCGATTGGTCATTCTCTGTTCCGGCATCGTCCTCCGCTTCAGCCATCTTGCAGCTCTCCGTTTTTAGTCGCGTCTTCCAGCTCTCAGTGCAGTTTCAGTGCCTGCAATTTCGGCTCTCTTGCAGGTACAGCAGCATCATTGCTTAGATTTCTTGATTACGAGCTTCCTTCGCTAGTCGTTTTCTCACGAGCCTTAGCTGTCTCAAAGTCATCACACAGCTCCTCAAGTCTCAGGTCGTCCTCTCCAGCATCTATTTAGTTTTCCCAGTCGTTGGCGGCATTCCTTGTCTCAAATTCGGCTCACCTTAGGGTCTCAACACTCTGATGGCACCTTCAGCTTCTCTGATTAAACTTGAAGATTATCAAATTGAGGGTTTATATTTTTTTTTGTTGCAAAGATCAGATTTGACCCGATTCGGTGTTTTGATTCATCTGAACTGATCTAACATTATAAAATCATTTGGTTCTTAAATGGTTGCAAATATTGTCACAGGTTCTTCAACCTCTTCTAAGATTGCTATCCCTAGTCTTACCAGAAAACAATGCCGTCAACTCTTGGATCTTTTATCGCCCTTGAATACCAACTCTGCCAATTTTGCTGGTAACCTTGCCTCTTGCCATTCTGCTTCTCTTTCTAATACTGAATGGATTGTTGATTCAGGTGCCTCCGATCATATGATTTCCAATTTTTCTTCTCTTGATAATATTCAACTTCTCAATCCGTTATACCCCATTAAGCTTCCCAATGGTGACATTGTTCCAATAACTTATATCGGCACTTTGGTGTTTTCTTCTAATTTCTTTCTTTCTAATATTCTTTATGTGCCTTCATTTAAATTTAAATTATTGTCCATTAACAAACTTAACACTAATCTCAATTGTGTTGTTGTATTTTTTTCCTACCTTTTGTGTCTTTCAAAACCTATCAATGAGAAGGCTGATTGGAACATGTGAAGTACGGGATAGGCTTTACCATTATAAACCTCCCTCCTCCTTAGTTTTCCACTCTCAGCGTGTTTCTAACACCACTCTTTGGCATCAACGTCTTGGTCACCCTTCCATTTCATGTATTCTGAAAACCTTAAATATTTCTTCTTCTCATTTGCCTTGTGATGTTTGTGCTAGAGCAAAACACACTTATTTACCTTTTTCTTTGAACACAAATAAGAGCACATTTTATTTTAATCAGATTTATTGTTGTATATGGGGTGATTATTCTACAGCTTCATTTTCTGGTGCACATTATTTTTTAACAATCGTGGATGATTACTCACGTGCTACATGGGTCTATTTTATGCGCATGAAATCTTCTACTTTCACTTGCCTTAAGAATTTTTGCGTCATGGTTAAAAATCAGTTCAATTGCACTGTTACGCACGTGCGCACTGATAATGGTCAAGAATTTCTATTCACTTCTCTTCAAACTTTTTTCCATGATCAAGACATTTTTCATAAGCACACATGTGTGGATACACCTCAATAGAATGGTGTTGCCGAGCGTAAACATCGCCATCTTCTTAATGTGGCTCAGTGTTTACATTTTCAAGCTAATCTTCCCATCTCTTTTTAGGGTGAATGCATTCTCACAACCACTTATTTAATTAACTGCACTCCTTCATCCAGTCTCAATCATAAGTCCCCTTATGAACTTCTTTTTCAAAAACCACCATCATATACATATTTGCAAGTGTTTGGGTGCTTCCAAACTGCTCGTCAACACCCCAATAAATTCTCTCCCCGTACTCTTCGATGTCTTTTCTTAGATTATCCTGCTCATCATAAGGCTTATCGTGTCTACAATCTTGAAAACCAAAAAATTTTCATCTCCTGCGATGTCACTTTTGAAGAAAATATTTTTCCCTATCATCTCATATCTCCACGACCTACTTTACCCATTTCCTACATCCTATACTCTGGTAGGTACACATAGCTACATCTAACCAAGTCTACAAGACCTAACAACCTGGTTAACTCTGATACCAAGTTGTCACGCCCCGAACCCGGTAAAGGGACCCAGGAGTGTATTAGTAACCGAACCTGTCCCTATATCATACAAATACCAATGATACACCATAATCAATGAGGGTCTAACCCCGTGAGGTTCCCATACACCCTAAACACATTCACATATATAACAAATAGGCAGCAGAAAACTGTTCTTTCTATACATACATGGTACCATACCAGAGTCTATACAAAATGAGTCTGAGCTCCATAATACAAAACATAAACTCAGGTATCAACTAAAACCCAAAATGACAACCCGACAATGTCCTAGTACTTACATAAGTACTTCCTGTAGTACACTGACCACTACGCTCCCAACACAAGGATGCTAGTTCCGGTTACTCTAAGGACCTAAAAAACATGTACGTACGATAGGGGTGAGACACTTCTTAGTAAGGAAGAATTAGGTTATATCGGTATGTGGCATATGAGTATTATCATGACATAAAACGTACACATTCCAATACAATTCCAGTATTTTCACAAAATAATTCCAGTGTATTGCATCATACGCACACACACATGATCAAGTAACACAGTGTCATCACACCCTTCAGCCCGAAGCTGGCCCGCATTACACAGCATCCCCAGCATATGGCGTAACCCCAAGCTCCCATGGCATCGTACCGGTACAACTAGTGGATCCACTGCACGCCCTTGAATATAGAATCGGACACTCTTGCCAATCACTTGGTAGGTGATATTTCACACCCTTGGATATAGACCCAAACACTCTTTCACAACTTGGAACAATTTGGAACCCAATTCCTATATCTCATTTCAAAAAATCACAACATATGCATACTCATATAACGAATCAATCCATACTCATTTTGTAATCTCAACAATCATGATTTTCTAAATACAGTTTAAAACAAGTCAAGGCACGACCATCTCCATAACATAATATATATCACAATATATCCACGGTTTTCCAACAAAATCAAAGATGCAACCCAATGCCCTCTTTTTCCCAAAACTGTAACATGAAAACTCATAATTTTACTCGTTAGATCCCCCCTAAATGAGTAGCCAAAACACACACAGTACTGTGAACCACAGTTCTACCGAGTCTGATTTCGAAAGTAACCGATATAAATAGAATTCCCCTTACCTTCCCCCAAATAGCCAAACCCGAACTCTACGGCTCCTAAATAGCGAACCAAGTTCCTAAAACCAACAAATCACAGTACATAACATACTCACAATTTCATTCCCTACAGAACTATCGGAACAAAAATGAAAATTAAGTCTTACCTCGATTTTGAGCCAAAACCCGAAAACGTTCGAACCAAAGATTCGTTCCATAAATCTCAAAGAGAATCCTTCCTAGATCCTCATAGTAACATCGGATCGTCAACTTAGGCAAAAATTAGCAAAGAAATCTAGAGAGAGAGAGTGAATTTTGAGTTCTTAGAGAGAGAGAGAGAGAGAGAGGATTTTTCATTTCTTAGCTAAGAAGCAACCCAAATGGATATTTATAGCCCTTTGACTCGGCCAACCTCATCGGCGAGGCAGCGTCTTCGTCGACGAGTCAATGAAGGGCATTCGTTAACGAAGTGATGGCCTCGTCAACGAGCCTGAGATTTCTGAATTCCTGAAACCTCTCGACTTCTCGTTGACAAGCCTCTGCACTTCGTCGTCGAGTACTAGAAGGGCCTTCATCGATGAACTTTGGCTTCATCGACAAAGCTTGCTCAATCTACTGTTTTTACCTTCTCTTATTTATTTATTTCATATATCACGGTTCGGGTCCTTACAAATTTAATTCCTCACTAATACTTCAGAATCGTCGCTAATATTTTCCTGAAATAATTTCCATGCGAAAATTGTTTCCTGCACGGTTTTTAGTGAAAAAAGTATTAGTGAGGGTTTTAAAATTCATAAATTATTTAAAATTCAAATACAAATTGCTCAAAATTCATAAATTGTTCAAAATTTATAAATTGTTCAAAATTAAATTAAAAAATACAAATTCAAATTTAAAAACTTCTCTATTCAATTCAGATAACACAAAATATAGAATAGGTCAAAAGTAGCATCCGACTGTAGTGTTTGGCATCATCCTCATGTTGTGATAGCTCGCAAACCCTACAAAGTAATAATCATACAAAAAATTAGTATATGGCTATATATATATATATAAGTAAAAATTATTTGGTAGCAAAATGATCGAACATAGTTAAAAAAATGATACAATTTTAAATAACTAAGTTTGATCAGTCGAAATTAATCCCACTCGATTTGGACCTCGTATGCCTGACTTGAACACTTGAGTGCTAAAATCCACTAAGTTTGTTAAGTTTGTTTATATTCTAACTTTCCTTTTAAGTGGGCTAAAAGCTCCAAGAGGGGATTTTTTAGGCACCGTCAGCTCTAGCACGTCCAGCTCAATGTGACGGATGTGTAAAGACCTGAAATTTTAAAAGGATTAAAATAATTTAAAAAAAATATAAATAAAATAACAGATAAATAAATAAAAAGAATAGTGTGGGAAAAAGAAGAAGAAAAAAATTAAAATTAAAGAAATTAAATTAAAATAAGATAAATTAAATAATTAAATAATGAGTAATTAAATTAAACATTATTACATTGAATTTAAAAAAAAAAAAACTAAAAACTAATTGAAATAAGATATACATATATATACATATAGGTAATTAGTTATATAATATATATATATATATATATATATATATATATATACATATATGTATAAATTAAAGTTATATATGTATACATCTGTAAAGTATAAAGTGAAAGAAGATAAGAAGAAGAAAGAAGAAGCAGAGCTGCACGCCACCCCCCCCCCTCTTCTGAAATTTTATTTCTTCTGCACGCTCAACCACTTCCATCTCCGTCTCTCTCATTTTCTCAATTACTCGGCGAGTTTGCGATGGATCGGGAAACGGAAGGAGCCGTTCGAATCTTAATTCCGCTACCGACATTTCTACTAGAGTAGATTTTTCATAGGAACAGCTTAGGCACTACTCCTAGGGAAAGGTAATTTTTTCCCATTTTCTCAATTTCACTATTAGTATACGATTAAATCGATGATCGGGTACCACCACGTGGTTCTAGTCGTCATCGTCGTCATCGTCATTTTGACATTGATAATTTTTTAATTGGGATTTTCTAAACCCTACTCCAAAGTGAGAGTGGGATTTGGGAAATTTGGTTATATTTAAGGATATTATTATTTATTTAGGAACTATGACCCTAGGAAATATTTAAATAATATTTTATTCAGGAATAATTTATTGGAACTAGGAATTTAATTTCAAGGTCCGGGTGAACGCCGCAGATATTTTCGGAGTCCCTATTGGCGTAGTTCAAGAAACCAGGTAAGGGAAAAAATATATATTAAATCAGAATTTTTATCAATTTAATGGAAAAATAAACTGTGTTATATGTACGTGTATATGTTTCAATATAGGTAAAATGCCAACTATTTAAATTATATTTTTTCGAGTTTAGGGCTGTTTATTAGATATGTATGTGTGAAAATGAACTGATGAAAGTGAAAAAATATTTTCAGAATATTTATGTAAGACATGAAAGGTATTTTTAGTATATAAACATTAAATGTTGGTTGGCTTATTTACAAGCAGTGTATAAATTTTATTGCTAAATTGTGTAGTATGAGTAAATAGAATGTTGTGTGCAAATATATGTTAAATGTATGAGATGTAGGCTAAGTAAGTAAAACAATGAGAATAAAATATGACATGGACAATGTTGCCTGTGTATGTTAAATGCAACCATGTAAATGTACAACAGTTAAAAGCCGAGTTAGTAGATTTAGCTCATTTCTATGTGGACTAACTAATGACAGCTAAAAGGAGTTGTGTTAGCAAATTCTAGCGCATTTCTATATGGACTAACAAATGACGGCTAAAGAGCGATTGTAGTACAAAGGAATGAACTGAAAATGTTATAAAATGAAATGACAAGGAATGACAATGCAATGAAATGAAATATGAAATGTGAATGATACAAATGAGAAAGAGTCACTTAAAGTGAAATACAAGGAAATGTTAAGTTATGAACATGAAAGAATGTAAATGATTGAATAACGATGGAAAGAATGATGTATTATGATATTAGAAGTATCTATGTACGTAGAACAAGTTACGATTAGGCTAGGCGTACCTTTTGCCTGAGGGCTTACAGAGTAAGGCGAGTGCACTAGTAGCTACAGATGTGGCAGTAGCCGCATAACGTACTAAGGCAGAGGGAACCTACTTGTATGGGCGGATAGATTTCCCTATCCTTAGGGCCTTTGCCGTTAAACTTTTGTATGAACTTTGTGAGTACAAGATCAATTTATCATTTGAGGGCTTACTGAGTAAGGTGAGTGCCCTGATATGCTTTAGTTGTGACCTTTGGGTTGTCAAATGTATCAGAGCAGAGGGGTGCTACTTGTATGGGTGGGTAATCACCCCTATCCTCGGGTAATCTGGTGGGTTAAACATTTGCATGTGTTTGATTAGGATCAGGGAATGATTTCGGAAATTATGTTAAGAATTTTCAAATGTTAAATATTATGTTATATATAAACTCATGTTGGCCACACACTATTTTAATATATGGTTTCTTCCCTTACTGAGATGTATCTCACCCGAATATGAATTTTTTTTTTTTTTCAGGATTTCCTCGAGATCGAGCTTTGAGAGCTCGAGGTTTTTATAGCATTATTAAGAAATAGAAAAAGAAAATGGTATATTTCTATGTTAATTTTGGGGAATGTAAATAGTTATGTTTTATGCATTTATGTTTTAAGGCTATTGAGTAAGGAATGATTGTGGAAATACTGAATTGTTTTGGGAGTTATGTTGATTTATAAAAATGCAGGTGATGGATGATTTAATAAGGATTATAGTTAGAATTAGTAAACTTTGGTATTATATAACATGGATATTATGATTATGTTTTCCGCTGCGTATGTCATGGATCATGATTTATCTGGATTTTATCAGGTATAACGCGCCGGACCCGGGTTTAAGGGTTCGGGGCGTTACAGGATGTGTCAAGACTGACCTCATTCAATTCGGACCTCGTAAGCCCAAATTGAATACTTGAGTGCTTAAAATCAACTAAGTTTACTAAGTTTGCCTCTAAATGCATAATTTTCAATCAAGGAATTGTGGATACTTCCGGCATATCTCCGTTTCTAGTTCACAAGAAGCCTCCTCTACCTCGTGGTTTTGCCAAAATACCTTCACTAACGATATCTCTTTGGTATGGAGCTTCTGAACTTTATGGTCTAGAACCTGAATCGGTATCTCCTCATACGCTAAAGTATCCTCAAGCCCCAACTCATCGTAACTGATAACATGTGAAGGATCCAACACGTACCTCCTTAACATGGAGACGTGAAACAAATCATGGACCCTCAAAAGTGCTGGAGATAATGCAACTCTATAGGCTACCAGACACACTCGCTCAAGTACCTCGAATAGTCCGATATACCTCGGGCTCAACTTGTCCTTCCTGCCGAATCTCATCACCCCTTTCATCGGAGCGATACGCAGAAAAACCTTACCTCCCACTTCGAACTCTAACTAACGACGGCGAACATCCGCGTAACTCTTTTGTCGACTCTCAGCTGATCTAATCCTCTCCCAGATCAAACCCACCTTCTCAGACGCCTACTGCACAAGTTCAGACCCTAAAACCTGACGTTCACCGACCTCATCCCAATACAAAGGAGATCGACACCTCTGACCATACAAAGCCTCGAACGGTGCCATCCCTATACTAGCCTGGAAGCTGTTGTTATAGGCAAACTCCACTAGTGGCAGAAACTATATCCAACTACCACCAAAGTCCAATACACAAACCCGTAACATATCCTCTAAGATCTGTATCGTCCTCTCTGACTGTCCATCAATCTTGGGTGGAACGCTGTACTGAAAGTATGCTTCGTCCCTAATGCTTCCTACAAACTCTTCCAAAATCGGGAAGTAAACCTCACATCCCGATCTGAAACGATGGACACCAGTACTCCGTGCATTCTCACAATCTCATGCATGTACATATCAGCCAGCCTACTCAAAGGATAGCTAACTTTCATCGGTATGAAGTGAGCAGATTTCGTCAACCTGTCCACAATTACCCAAATAGCATTCTGCTCGTGAAGTGCTGTCGGTAATCCGGTAACAAAGTCCATGGAAATATGCTCCCATTTCCACACCGAAATAGGCAAAGGCTGCAACGGCCCTGCTGACCTCTGATGTTCAGATTTCACCTTCTGACACGTCAGACACTGCTCCATAAATCAAGCAATATCCCTCTTCATACCACTCCACCAGAAGGACTCGCATAAATCCCGATACATCTTCGTACTTCCCGGATGTACCGTATATAGAGAATGATGCGCTTCCTCCAGAATCGTCCTTCTGATCTCATCGTCATTTGGAACACACAGTCTGGTCCCAAATCTCAACACACCTTTGTCAGAGATGTTAAAATCCGCAGCCAAACCCTTCTGTACTTTCCTCATATTCTAAACTAATTATGCATCATTAGCCTGCATGGCTTTAATACACTCAAACAAGGTTGGCTGAATCACCAAGCTAGCAATTAAAGTCTGATGATCAACAAACACCATTTCCACGCCAAGACTTTCCAGATCCCGTCTGACATGATGCTGAGCTACAACTGTAGATACTACTGCATGTTCTGACTTCCTACTCAACATATCAGCTACCACATTAGCCTTTCCTGGATGGTAACTAATCGTGCAATCGTAGTCCTTGATCAACTCTAGCCACCGCTTCTGCCTCATATTCAGCTCCTGTGAAGATCTCACACTGCACCCCGTACAGATAGTGTCTCCAGATCTTTAGTGCATACACCACGACAGCTAACTGTAGATTATGCATAGGGTAATTCTTCTCATACTCTTTCAATTGTCGAGAAGCATACACCACTACCTTACCCTGCTGCATAAGCACACATCTCAAACCCTTCAGAGATGCGTCGCTATAAATCACATACCCACCATCCCCCGAGGGAATAGTCAATACTAGAGCAGTAACCGGCCGGTGTTTCAACTCCTGAAAGCACTGCTCGCAATCACTAGTCCACTCAAACTGAACTCCCTTCCTAGTTAATCGTATCAGAGGTCCAGACAGTTTAGAGAAACCCTCTACAAACCGACGATAATAACCCGGCAGTCCTAGAAAACTCCGAACCTCCTGCACGCTCTTCGGTCTAACCCAGTCAACCACAGCTTTGATCTTGCTAGGATCAACAGAGATACCGCCCTCAAACACCACGTGGCCTAAGAACGCAACCTGATTCAACCAAAACTCACACTTCGTCAGCTTAGCATACAACTTCTTTTCTCGCAACCTCTATAGCACTAACCTTAAATGACCCGCATGCTCTTCCGTACTCCTCGAGTATACCAGAATGTCATCAATAAACACCACCACGAACCGATCCAGGTACTCATGGAAAATCCTGTTCATCATATCCATGAATACTGCCGGCGCATTCGTCAACCCAAAAGGCATGACTAAGCACTCGTAGTGGCCATATCTGGTTTGGAAAGCAATTTTCACTACATCCTCTGCTCTAACCTTCACCTGATGATATCCTGACCGCAAATCGATCTTTGAAAAGACCTACGTCCCCTGCAATTGGTCAAAGAGATCATCTATATGAGGCAAAGGGTAATCGTTCTTCACCGTCACTTTGTTGATCTCATGGTAATCAATGCACATCCGCATCAACCCGTCCTTTTTCTTCACAAATAGTACTGGAGCTCCCCAGGGGGAAACACTAGGTCGAATGAATCCCTTGTCTAGTAATTCCTGCAACTGCTCCTTAACTCTCAAAGTTCTGCTTGAGCTATCCAGTACGGAGCTTTAGAGATCGGTGCCCTTCCAGGCAACAACTCTATCCCAAACTCCACCTCACGATCTAGAGGTAAACCGAGTAAACCTTCTGAAAACACATCCAAAAATTCGCTGACTACCCGAACGTCCTTGAGTCTCAACTTATTTCGTGGCGGTTCCTGCACACAAGCTAAGTACCCCTGACATCCGTCCAAGAGTAACCTCCTCGCCTGCAATGCCGATAAGATCTGTGGCGCCGGATGCACACACAATCCCGCGAACTCATATTCCCATTTCCCAGCAGGTCTAAACACTACTACCTTCTTCCGACAATCTATCACCACATAAGTAGAGAATAACCAATCCATTCCCAGTATGATGTCAAAACCCGACATGTCATATACCACAAGATTTGCCGGTAGCAGTCTCTCTTGAATCACAACTGGACAGTTCCCTATCATCTTACTACACACTGTTACACTCCCAGTTGGCGCATTCATAGACAACAACTCACTCATCACACCAGTTTCTGCCCCACACAACTTCACAAAACTAGAAGATATGAATGAATGGGTTGCTCCTGAATCAAATAAAATCATAGCTCTATTCGAAAGCAGTAACATGGTACCTGTCACCATGTTCCCAACATGTTCCGTATCTGCCGGAGTAAGTGAATATACTCTCACTGGAGCCGTTACCGAAGTCGTGGTAGCCTGATAATTTCGCCAAGGCACCTGATTACTCCCACGGTTCTGGCTCTGTGCAGGCACAATCTTCTTATGTTCCGGACAATACTTCGCCATGTGGCCCAATTGGCCACAGTTAAAGCAAACAGCCCAAAATGGCTGACATTCGCCATCGTGCCATTTATGGCACTTCGCGCACGGTGCGGAGGATGGATCCCCCTAAGAACTCAGCCGCTCAATGTTTTGCCGATACCCGGAACTGTAGCTCTTCTTCTTTTTCTACGATCCCTGCCGAGAACCACTCTGAGACCCAGAAGATACTGGTCTCTTCCCCTGTACCTATACTACCTCATCTTCTCGAAGGTCAGTCTCAACTATGGTGGCTTTATCCACCAAAATAGAAAACTCTCGGATCTACAGCATCCCCACCAGACGGCGGATGTCTTTTCTCAAACCCTTCTCAAACCTTCGCGCCTTCTCATGCTCATTCGGAACTAAGTATGGTGCAAATCGAGATAACTCGATATATCTGGAAGCATACCTCTG
This sequence comes from Malania oleifera, assembly GCF_029873635.1. Lineage (NCBI taxonomy): Eukaryota > Viridiplantae > Streptophyta > Magnoliopsida > Santalales > Ximeniaceae > Malania > Malania oleifera. The sequence goes on from NC_080418.1 coordinate 149,393,591, forward strand.
CACCGACAAAGCTCCCTGCGTCAGGCCTGAAAACTCATCAGCCTTCGTATCTCGAGTGGAGACCTGGAAGTATCTCTCGAAGAATACCTCCTTGAAGCGGCCCCACGTCATATCAGATGAACCAGCTCTCTGCCTCTCAAGCAGACTCACCGTTGTCCATCATCACCCTGCCTCCCCAGCCAGCTAAAAGGTAGCGTACAAGACCTTCTGCTTCTCAGTGCAGTGGAGGACTCCCAAAATCCTCTTGGTCTTCTTAATCCAGTCTTCCACAACAATCGAATTTGGTCCTCCCGTAAATGTCGAAGGGTGCATGCGTGTGAACCTCTCGATGGTACACCTCGCATTAGTAGGAGAGCTCTCGCGTCTCCTGACACTCCGCCTAATTTCCCAGATCCCCTGTCTCGCCATACTATGAGACACAGAAGGAGACTCATCACTTGCCGTCTCCTCGGAGCCACTTTCCAAGTTATTATCCTTGGGCTCCATGCTGAAAACAGAATAGGAATCGGTTAGAATCCCTTCAACACATATAGTAAACACAATGATCTACACTAATCATGTTAACTACTCCCTGCCAGGTCTAGGTCTGTCCTATCACACCGACACGGAAGTCATCAATGATCTGCCCTGCTTTTACTGGAATCGTCATCACAGGAAAAACATGAAATACCGTCAACAATTCCCTGTCTAGCAACTAAACAACCCCCAACCCACTCTACCCATAACCACATCCTATACTCTGTTATGTACACATCAATACTCCTAACAAAGTCTACAAGACCTAACAACCTGGTTAGCTCTAATACCAAGCTGTCACGCTCCGAACCCGAAAATGGGACCCAGGGGTGAATTTAAGCAACCTAACCTGTCTTTGTATCAATTAAAACATACCTGATACAACATACAAATAGGGTCCGACCCCGTGGGGTTAACGGATGCCCTAAATACATACATACACATGTGCATACTTATCAACACACGCAGCGGAATACGATCTTTCTTTACATCAAACTGTACCATACCAGAGTCTATACCATACAGGGTTAACCATATCTACAAATACCATACATACCATGGGTGTCTACAAAATCCATCAGGACAACCCGGTTACAAAATTTGTACTATTAGGTACTAACAGTAGCTAAACACACCCCCGCTTCTGGATGCTAGGATGCTAGTTTCGGTTACCCGAAGGACCTAAAAAATATTTGTATATATTCGGGGTGAGACACCTCTCAGTAAGGGAGAAAACAGGTTATATTAGTGTGTGGCATACTAGTGTCATTTTCATACTTCATAACAAATACATACGATACAGTTTCAAAACAATTTCCATACAGTTCCATACATTTCCATACAGTTACATACAGTTCCAGTATTTTCACAAAACCATTCCAGTTCATACGATACTCAAATACATACATACATATGGTCAGTGTCGTCACACTACTCACAACTACACAAGTCACCTAGTCTCACAACGGTTACGTTCCAACACAATAAACTACGAAGGTTTCCGACTCAGGCCCAATAGTGAATCCATTGCTACATATGCAATGACACAAGGTCACCTGGTCTAACCCCGATTACGTTACCATATGCAAACTACGCTGCATCAACCTAGGGCCACTGTGGTCCATTGCTACATTCGGTGACCAGCCGAATCATAATGGTGATATTTCGCACCCCAGATATAAAGCCGGCCACTCTTGGTGATATTTCGCACCCCGGATATAGAGTCGGCCACTCTTGCCCACGGTAGTTAGCCATTACAGGGCACAGTGAACGGTAATTAGCCGCCCCTAGCTGTTACGGCATACAGTAATTAGCCGCCCCTAGCCGTTTTTCAAAAAACCTAGAATCACTTTGGAACTCATGTCCCTATACATTTTAGCGTACGGTAATAAGCCGCCACATAACTGTTTTCACAAATATATGAAACAACATACAAACATACACACATACCACACTTATTTGGTTTACAGCAAATCATATCATTTACAATTTCAAGTATACAGTTTATGCAAATATGGATTACAGTCACCTCAACAATACAGTTTAAACAACATAAACGGCTTTCCAATCAAATAAGAGATGATACCCGAAATCCCCAATTTTCCTGAAAATTGTAACCCGAAAATCCTGTGTTTTTACCTGATAGATTTCCCCAAATAAGTAGTCAAAACATACATACGATCGTAGCCTACCAGCTTACCGACCCCGATTTCAAAAATGAATTGATATAAACAAAATCCCCTTACCTCAACCCAAAACCAAACCACGAACTCTACGGCCCTCAAAACTACGAACCGAGACTCCGAAATCTACAAACCACAATACTAAACATGCTTATAATCCATACTATTACACATACACTGATTCAGAAATGAAAACTGAGCCTTACCTCGATTTTGGCCCGAAACCCGAAAACGCTTGAACCGAGATTTCGATCCATAGAAGTTGTAGAGAATCCCTCCACAATCCTCGTGGTAACCTCAGATTTCTGATTCCATTAATGACCGGCAAGGAAATCTAAAAAGAGAGAGAGAGAGAGAGAGAGAGAGAGAGAGAGACTTAATGAAGAAGAAACCAAATATCCCCTTTTAAGCCTTTAACCCGCCCAGTTTCCGTGGACGAAAAGTCAAGGATTTCGTCGCGGATGTCAGCAGCCTTATCGACGAAGTCTGATATTCAAAATTTTTCAGACCTCTCGGCTTCTCTTCTTCGACGAACCTCTGAATTTCATTGACGAAAAGTCTACTGCCTTCGTCGATGAAATCTGGCTTCGTCGACGAAATCTGTAGAAATCCATTTTTTTGTATTTTTTGGGTTCTTACAGTTGTCATGTATTACCCCCACATGACTGGGTTGTGCACCCGAAAGGCAAGACCTGATGATGGTTGGCCGACCACTGCCAAGTCGATAGTCTAGTCTATAGGTCCGATGGGTCTACCTAGACTAGTCCGTACACTAGGGGCGATAACAGCACACTTCTTAAAAATAACCACATCGACCATCTAATCTCACACCACTCCGTACAGCGGCGTTAACACAAATATCATGATCACGAAGACCATGGACACATAGCAATGGTACCGTACAAGTGTTAGCCTAAGCCAAGCCAACCAGGTTCTGATATCATATACATATACTGAAACCGTGATACATAAATATCTCATATCATTTATTTTCACATCAATCATATCATTTCTCATATATACGTGTGTCATGAAAATCATCGGCTCGTACGTTGGTATTACATATTTTATCATAGCTCGACCAGTACACCAGCTACACATAGCACAGCCCGTACGCTGGCAAACCATAATCACATAGCACGGCCCGTACGCCAGAAAATCACATCTCATAGCATGGCCTGTATGCCGACAAATCACATCACATAGCACAACCCGTACGCCGGCAATGCACAGTCACATAGCACAGCCCGTACGCCAGCAAATCACATAAAAATCTTGGCCCGTACACCGATTTTCCATCATAAAAATCCGTATCATCCACATTCCCAGAAAACAGTATTTTACAACATTTTTACTCATGCCACACAACAGATTTTCCATATATTCAACATACGATCATTTTCACAGTATTTTACAAATATAAAACATATATATATATAAACATATACATTTTCCATAAACCAAATGATAAGAATATATATAAACATTTTCTCAAAAATAGAAACTAACTTATTTTATCCCCTTACCTGATTCCTGAAAAGCCCCTAAGAAATCTTCCCCGCACCCGCAGGGTTCTCAACTCAACACCCCTGAAAATGAAAACTCACAGAATTAAACTTTAGTATTTCAACGTGTATAACATTTCTTATAACTACCATTAAGTCAAATTCGGCTTAAAAGTCTTACCTCAACTCAGGGATGATTTCCTGGAAACGAAAACTCTCAGTATTAAACTTTAATATTTTCATGTGTAGAACACTTTTCTCAACTGTCAAAACTCCAAATATGGCTTAAAAAGCCTTACCTCAACTTAGGGATGATCTCCAACTTCGTTTCCCTGACGATCCGCTCTGGCAAACTTGTAAAGAACTTCGCCAAAAGCGTCATGGTAGCCTCAAATCTTCGAGCCGGCGACTGACGAAGCCAAAATCGAAGAGAGAGAGAGAGAGAGAGAGAGAGAGAGAGAGAGAGAGAGAGAGAGAGAGAGAGAGAATCGAAGAGGAGAGGGAGGGAGAGAGTTAGCTTCTTAAAGAAGCTTAAAACCGGATTTCCTTCATCGACGAAATTCAGTCTTCATCGACAAAATTCAGTCGGCTCAAAGCCCCCCTCTCGGTATTTCTTCATCGATGAAGCCCTGTGTTCGTCGACAAAATTCTTAAAGTCTTCGTCGACGAAGCCCCGTGTTCGTCAATAAAATTCTTCAAGCCTTCGTCGACGAAACCCTGTGTTCGTCGACGAAGTTTGGCAGCTTTCCTTCTGTTCCTTTTTCCAATTTCCTTTCTTTATTATTTAAATGACTTTTTAAATTCGGGCTATTACAACATTTGTACAAATCCTGATAATTGTTGTTGGGGTCATACTCTGTATGAGTTGGATAAGGGATTTGATACCTCTACTCGAACTACCGCAGTACACAACCCAGCAAGTGTCACTCTATGACCTGAAAGCAGATCAAGGGAGTGTGAACAAGCCAAACTTATACTCCAATGTGGCATATAGGCGGGATATTAACGTACACATATGTTGTGTATGGTGTCCATATAAACTACTAACAAACAATTTATGTAAGAAAAATATTGACAGTACTAAACATTACATAACCACATCTTATGATTCCAATGAAAATAAAATTTTATTACCTGGTCCTTACGCATCATATCAATGACATATCGATATGAACACAAAATATACTGAGGGGCGTGTGAGGCACGAAATGAAGCTCACCATCTGAAATAAGTTATATTCATATAACGTTATACTTAAATCTTTTAAATTTATTGGAACTAAAACACATACTAACCTGATCACAACTAGGAACGCGTAATTGCCGAAATCAGCAAGAAGATGTGGTAGACCAACTCTAGTTAGAGAAAGAAAGGGCATGCACTCTCATGCCCAAACCTACAAGAGGAACAGTGGACCTCCAACTGATTGCGCCCCAGCACGACCAATCTGGAACATCTCTCTGTACAACCATACAAATGCAGCGCTACCCCAGCTATACGTCGATGCCCTCTCTAAGTCACTCAGCAAAGGTAAGAACAACAACGATGTATGGTATTGCAACTTGTTCACAAATAAAAAGCCACACATGAGACGTACTATGTACACTCAAGTGTACTGCATTACTTGCTCCTTGCATCATCAGCAAGATTGGGTATTGCGTCGTCCATCCATGACCTAGATAGGGGTAATCCAATTCGTCCACTCTGGCCATTGGGGGGGTTGCATCCAAGTAATCTAATACACAGCATGGCTCGGTCCTCATGTGTTGTGCCCATAACAGCGTCGCCATCAACAGGCAATCCTGTAATGATGGCAACATCCTACAATATTGATCGTCGCCTTGCCTCAAGGAAAATGAAATGTGTGCATCTCAGGCCTCCAACGCTCCATAAATGCACTAATTAAGTGGTGGTCGAGGTGAATGTACCGAATCTAGTATAGTGCATAGAACCCCACTCGTTGAATCCATAGAATGCTTCTGGTATGAACATGCCATTGTGATTCTAATGTGCACACACTAATGCCCTTTAAAGGCATAAGAATGATCCTCATCCCATGTCCTGTAGAAGGGATGCAGGGTCCCCAATGTCAAGATGGAAGAATCAGTTGGACCAAACTCCATGTCTAAATATTAAATATAGTGGATATCTAAAATGAAAGCCTAAACTAAAATTGTGGTAGGGAGGGTGTAGGAGAAAGGTCTTAGATGAGTCAAAGAGTTGATGGAGTTGGAGAGCTCATCCTCAAAACCTAGGTATCAATGAGAGAGAGCTAAGAAGATCTTATATAGGCTTGAGACTGCCCATTGAGGCAATGTCGGACTGGACGCACACCAACACTCCCCTTCGAGCCCATAGAGGGAAATGAGGAGAGGAGAGGTCCAACCCACGAAGGAGCCAAGCAGGGCCCAGTGTCACGAGCTAAGCTTGTTCAGGGCATTATGCTTGCTTGTGACCGCTTATCTCGTGTGCTTAGGATGGGTTTCCATCATGTAAATACTAGTGTAGGGTTATTTTCTGCTAGTAGAGTCATTGTAAGCCAAATAAGACAGTATGACTCCTCGGTCACTTTGATGTTTCCTAGTGCCATGATGATAATTACATAAAAACCTCTTTAGGGGAGGGTGAGTGTTCATCAGTCATTATAAAACTCACTAGCAATTGTCAACGTGCTTAGCCTACTTGCCTCCCTCGCTAAGTACAACATGTCAACGGAGGATTTGTTAATGAATTACATTTGCTTTAATGTTTACTGCTTACTTGCCACGACTTTCATGAATTGATTACTGTTTCCACTGCTATCTAAATGAATGGTAATGAAAGTGCTTTGTGGATGAATGTTGGTAAACGATAGGCTGGCTAGTTAAACAAGAGTGCTTTAGGCCGCACAGCCCTTCACAACGGTGTGAAAAGAGGTGGACCGTGACATTTGGTATCAGAGCCAAGTCGGTGACACTTGGTGAGAGCCCAAGGTTGAGTTGCTACATGAATTCAATTGCCTTCGTTGTTGGATTTGGGAAGCTTTGGTAAGTGACCATGGCACCAAACACTACTAAGAGGATCAGCGTGCTAAAAGCACAAGTTGAGACAACAACCAACACTATGGCCGCGGAGGTGGCCCAGATAAGAGAACTTGTTGATGAGGTGATGGGATCACAAAAACGTCAAGCAGGTTTGATAGGCGACATGTCAGAGGACTTTCGCCACATAGTTGAAACTTTGCAAGCCCAGATGGCAAATTTGGATGCAAAGATGAATGTGATGGTTCTTGCTATGGGGAATTCGGAACCCAGGACGTATGGGGGTGCCCGAGATGCCAAGGAGTTAGAGAACTTCTTATTTTATGTGGAGCAGTACTTTCGCATTGTGAGGATGGCCTCAGAATAGGCAAAGGTGGATACTGCGACCATGTACTTGATTGGTGATGCCAAACTGTGGTGGCGTACCAAGTACTGAGAAATTGAAAATGGAAGCTGTGTAATTGATATTTGGGTAGACTTGAAGAGAGAGCTCAAGGCCCAATTCTTTCCTGAAAATGTTGAGTATAATGCAAGGAGAAAACTGAGAGATCTCAAGCATACGGGGTCGATCAGCGAATATGTGAAACAATTTTCTGCTTTAATGTTGGATATTCTAGATATATCGGAGAAGGACAAGTTGTTCTATTTTCTTAAGGGGATGAAACCGTGGGCAAGAACTGAACTTCATAGGCAAAGGGTTCAAGACTTGTCAACTGCACAAGTGGCTGCAGAACGCTTGACTGACTACGCTGGTGATGATACCGCTTCGTCCAAATGGTTTGGCGGAGAGGAAAACAGTGGAAAGTCTTTCAAGAATGGCAAACCCAAAAGTGGGTTAGCCGACTCTAAATCATCAACCTCAAAGGAAGCTTCGTCGTCTCAAAGGTTCAACACACCCAAGGGAAAGGGTAAACTTGAGTGTTTTTTGTGTCGAGGTCCTCATAGAGTTTTTGAGTGCCCTCACAAAGCATCACTTAATGCTCTACAGGCTTCCATTGCAGAGCAGGCAATGGAAGACGATGTGGAAGAGGATGACGCCCCGAGGGTGGGATCAGTGCGGCTGGTGAGCGCATTGGAAAAGCAGGAAAAAACACCAAAAGTTACACGAGCAAAAAGGTTAATGTTTGTGAACTTAAGGATAAATGGGAAGAGTACTCGCGCTATGGTGGATACGGGGGCTACTCATAATTTTGTTTCGCAATTGGAAGCATGGAGACTCAACTTATCATTAGAGAAGGATACAGGACGCATGAAAACAATTAACTCGGTAGTCCAGCCTACTCTGGGAGTAGCCAAGCAAGTGGCTATAAAGCTTAGACAGTCGGAAGGTCATGCGAATTTCACAACGGTGCCATTAGATGACTTTCCAATCATTTTAGGAATGGAGTTCCTAAGGGGGAAGAGGGCAGTGCTGATGCCTTCGGCTAGTTCCCTGTGTCTGATGGGAGATCACTCGTGCATGGTGCAAGTCGTTGCAACAAAAGGAGATGACGGGAAGTCCCTTTCAGCCATATAACTCAATGAAGGATTGGGTAAGGGTGAGCAGACACGTCTAGCCATGGTGGTGGTAGGCAAAGAAGTAGGCCAAGAGCTGGAGCCTACGACCATCCAAGCGATGTTGGATCAAGATAAGGAGGTGTTGCCGGATAAGCTGCCTCAAAATTTGCCTTCACGACGGACTGTGGAGCAAGAGATGTTATCAGGAGTGAAACCACCTACTAAAGGGCCATGTCGGATTGCGCCTCTTGAGATAGTAGAGTTGGGGAAACAGCTTGATGAAGTAGAAGCGGGATGTGTTCGCCCTTCCAAAACGCCATTGGGAGCATCAGTGTCGTTTCAGAGGAAACATGAAAAGCATCTACGGAAGGTGTTCGACAGGCTAAGGGGAAACAGTCTGGATGTGAAGAAGGAGAATTTCTCTTTCGCTCGGCAGAGCAACAAATTCCTTGGTCAAGTGGTTGAACAAGGTCGTATCTAGAGGGGTATGGAGAAGGTAAGGATGATTCAAGAACGGAAGATCCCCACAACAGTGAAGGAGTTGCGTTCCTTTCTTAGCCTTACTAATTACTGCAGGAAGTTTGTTGAGGGGTATTCGCGGAGAATAACTCCAATGACAGGACTACTGGGGAGGTATGATTGGCCACACACGCGGGATGATGTGGTTGATTATACCAAAACTTATCTCACTTGCCAACAAGATAAGGGAGAGCGGAAGAAGTATGGTACTTTCACGGCCGCACCAAAGTATTGTTCGGCAGAGGAGACGACACAATTGTTCCTTGTGACTATTGTGAAACATTGGGGTGTTCCCTAAGTTATTATTTGTGACCGAGACTTAATGTTCATTGACAACTTCTTGACAAAATTTTTCAGGATATTCAGGTCACATATTAACATCTCTTCGAGTTCTCATCAACAGACAGACGAAGAGATGAAGAGATTCAGGGAGCTACTAGATGAGTACTTGTGCCATTGTGTTAACGACAACCAGAAGAATTGCGTACAACTACTTGATGTGGCTCCATTCTGTGGCAACGCCCAAAGGCGCTCAACAATGAACAAGTGCCCTTTCGAGCTTGTTACAGACCAGCTGCTGCTGTTACCTCACACGGTGGGCGAACCGTACAGACGAAAAAGTCCCAAGGTGTGCATCTTCACCAGAGAATGGAGACTGAATGCAGAGTTTGCCCAAGCCTATCTGGAGAAAGCTTCTGAGTAGATGAAGAAGTGGGTAGATCAGGAGAGAAGACCACAGTTTCATGTCAACTGCCTCAAGCCATTCAACGCCAACACCAACGACCTGAGCAGAAGTCAGTCAAACAGGGTAGAGTTGAAGATAGTGCAACTTGACAGACATGAAGTTGAAAAGATCCTTGCAGAAAGAAAGTTCATATCCTCAAGGAAGAAGCGGCAGAAGTTCCTAGTGAAGTGGAAGTTCCTTGATGACAAAGAAATCAACTGGATTTCTGCAGAAGATTTAAAGCCATTCGTGGACAAAGTTGAAGTGTACCTATCACCAAAAGTCTACGAGGACGTCGACCGCATAAGTGGGGGAGAATGTCACGAGCTAAACTTGTTCAGGGCATTATGCTTGCCTATGACCGCTTATCTCGTGTGCTTAGGATGGGTTTCCATCATGTAAATACTAGTGTATGGTTATTTTCTGCTAGTAAAGTCTTTGTAAGCCAAATAAGGCAATATGACTCCTCGGTCACTTTGATGTTTCCTAGTGTCAGGATGATAATTACATAAAAACCTCTTTAGGGGAGGGTAAGTGTTCATCAGTCATTGTAAAACTCATTAGCAATTGTCAACATGCTTAACCTACTTGCCTCCCTCTCTAAGTACAACATGTAAACAGAGGATTTGTTAATGAATTACATTTACTTCAATATTTACTGCTTACTTGCCACGATTTTCATGAATTGATTACTGTTTCCGCTTCTATCTGAATGAATGGTAATGAAAGTGTTTTGTGGATGAATGTTGGTAAACAATAGGCTAGCTAGTTAAACAAGAGTGTTTTAGCTAGCGCCACACGGCCCTTCACAACAATGTGAAAAGAGGCAGACCGTGACACCCAGCTCTGATACCAAGTTAAAGAGTTAGGTTTTGAGGATGAGTTCTCTAACTTGGTATCAGAGCTAGGCCTTGGGCTGCTTGGCTCCTCGGTGGGTTGGACTCCTCCTCGCATCATTTCCCCCTATAGGTTGGAGGGGGAGTGTTGGTGTACGTCCAGTCCCATATCGCCTCTGTAAGCAGTCTGAAACTAGTATAAAATCCTCTTGGCTCTCTCTCCTTGATACCTAGGTTTTGAGGATGAGCTCTCTAACTAATGGGAAGCCATGCAAAGCATTTGCACTATACAAAGCGAGTTGGGGGGAGGGGGAGCATGTTGCGTCTGCAGGGGGGAGCATGTTGCGCCCACAAGGGGGCGCATGCGATTGGATAGGGTGTCACTGGTGAAGGATGCTTGGCTAGGGTTTGTCCACGACGAAGAAAACCGACTTTTGGAAATCAGTTTTCAACTTTTCATCTTTTTCTTTTTCAATGATGTCTGTGTAGGTCTCAGGGGAAACTAACTTTTGGATAGTCGGTTTTCCCCTTTTCCAACTTTTTTTTTTTTTCATTTTTTGTGCTCCGAATTCCATGTTGTCAGTTGCACGCTCATCAAGTTTGTACACATGGGCAAATCAACTTTTAGAAAGTCGATTTTTCCCTTTTCAGCTTGTTCTTTATTTTTTTACGCTCCAATTAATGTAGCCTATAAATGCATTGGGCATCATGCACGTAAGCAGATAGAAATTGGATGGAAATATTCAGCTCCCTTTCTTAATTCCCTGGTTTCTCCGTACCTATATATTCATAAATATATATCCTCTAAAAACAACTATCATATGTTTTTATATCATAAATATATATAAATTTATATATATATATATATATATATATATATATATATATATATATATATATATATATATATATATATAAGGACTGCTTCTTACGCCCCTATACATTGAGATTCAGATCAACCAATTGGCAGAGTTGGAGTGGGGAAATTTCCGGCAGTCTCTGCCTTCTAGAGAAACGGAGAGAAGATCAGTGCTTCGGTTTGGGAGAAAGGCCGCGAGTTACGAAGAAGATGAAAGCTTTAGTTATGTCGCTTCCTTGTGTTGGGAGACTTGGGACGTCGTTATCGTATTCCATGTTTGTTTTCTGTTCTTATTCTATGTTTGCTTTTCTGTCATCTTACTCTATGTTTGCTTGGCTGTTGTTTAAGTTCGCTTTTCTATTGCTTGTCTAAAGGGCCCAAGTTACCTGCTTGTTATAATAAAATTCTTTCTTTACCTCTTAAGAAAAAACTAATCCAATCGCCATACGCAGCATGAGAAAAACGAACCCTGCTTGGTCATCAACGCGGCTGCCCACCCTGCCTCGTCGTCAAAGAGAAATTGTGAGTCAACATAAAATCTTGGAGACAAGTTTGAACTGGTTGGGAGCGTGGTTGAGCAATATGTGAATAGTAACATATACATATAGTCCAACCAAGACAGCTCAAGTGGTGTGATGTATAAGATAATTTCAAAGATCCTTGCAGCCAAAATCAAACCTTGTCTGGAAAAAATGATTAACCCTGCTCAGGCTGCCTTTGTAAGGAATAGAAGCATGGTTGAAAATATTTACCTAGTGCAGGAACTGGTGAGAGGATACACAAGAAAAAGAATATCCCCCAGATGTCACCTGAAAATAGACTCGAGGAAGGCTTATGACACTGTGGCCTGGTCCTTCTTGTCTAATATGCTGCATCTCCTGAAATTTCCTCAGGAAATGATAGGATGGATTATGGAATGTGTGACTTCAACATCATTCTCCATTTCAATTAATGGTAGATTATTTGGATTCTTTAAAGGGAGTAAGGGACTTAGACGGGGGGATCCATTATCTCCTCTTCTATTTGTTATCTGTATGGAATGTCTGTCAAGGCAGTTGAAGGCCTTAGAGGGTAAATTCCACTTCAAGTTCCATCCAAAACGTGAAGACCTGAGAATCAATCATCTGATTTTTGTAGATGACCTGATGTTATTTTCAAGGGGTGACTCAACATCAGTGGGCTACATGATGGACTGTTTAAAAAAATTTGCTAGTTACTCGGGGCTTCATGCTAATAGTCTAAAATCAAATATGTACCATGTTGGTATTAAGGAACTTGAACTGGAAAAGATTCTGAGGTTAACTGGAATTGGTCTAAGTGAATTTCCCTTTAGATATCTGGGCATACCACTGTTGGCAGCAAGGCTTAATGCTGCACATTATAAGCCACTGGTCTGCAGAATTTCATATCAGTTTAGGGATTGGCCTGGGAAGACCCTTTCATATGCTGGCAGGTTGGAGGTCCTTAACTCTATTATCCAAGGAGTTAAGTGCTTTTGGCTTGCAATATTCCCTATCCCCCTCAATGTACTAAACCGAATAAGGAAACTATGTAGGGGATTCTTGTGGGATGGAAGAAGAAAGCCACTGGTGGCTTGGCAGGAAATCTGTGTACCAGAAGCTGAAGGTGGATTGGGGATATTGGGCTTGGTTTCTTGGAATAAAGCTCTGTTGACCAAGACACTATGGAATATACACTCGAAGAAGGACACTCTGTGGTCGCAGTGGGTACACCAGATTTATCTAAACAGTGCCTCCATCTAGGAAACTACAGCAAAGAAAGAGGATTCAAATCTATTCAAAAACCTAGTGCATATTAGAGATCATCTAGTGTCCAATTGTGGAGGTAGTGAAAGTGTAGAAGAAAATATGAAGATGTGGGAAAAGAACTCTCATCGGTGTTATGAATATTGGAGGATTAAAAAACACAGAGCCCCATGAGCTAAAGTTGTTTGGTCTGGAGACATCCTCCCCAAACATGTTTTTTGTCTATGGCTAGGTGTGAAAGGAAAATTACCCACTTGTGAAAATGTGATCGCAGATGGCATGGATCCGATGTGTGTTTTCTGCAAGGTGGAACCCGAGAGCTTTGATCACCTGTTCTTTAAATGCAATTATTCAGCTGAGGTATGGAAGGGAATTAGAAGATGGTTGGGATTAAAAAGGGAAATATCTACAATTAAAGCTGTAGTGAAATGGTTGTTCAAAGAAGGAAAAGGGAAGAATTTCCAAGCTACAAGAAGGAGAATTGGACTAGCTGTCTCGTTGTACTTTCTGTGGCACTTCAAAAATAGAGCTAGATTTGAGGGACACTTCATATCCCCACCTAATATGATTAATGTAATACAAAAATTCACATACATGGGGGTCTTTGAAAAATTTAACTTGTATTCCATTGATTAAGTCTCGGAATATTGTATCACATGATATCTGGATCATTGGAGTATTTGACAGGTATTTGAATGGCTATATATAGCCCCTGGGTATGCCTAGGTTCTGATGTATTTCTTTTGAATGTAATTGGATGGGGAACGATGTTCCAAACAACCTGGGGATGCCCAGAGAACTTGTAAATATGTATTTTGATGCATTTTGATCAATATACATTTACCATTCGATAAAAATAAAAATAAAAACAACTCGAGTGGTAAGGGCGACTTGTGACTTTGGTGACCTCGAGATCATTAGTTCAATTTCTGGCCTCTTGAGGCATTACGCCGGTGAATTACAAGGGATACGTTAATTGGCAGGTGACTTTCACCCCCCATGTTCTATGTCGCACCATAGTGTCCAAACTCCAAAGTGGCTTGATGGTGGATAGAGTTCCCGAATTACCCAAAAAAAAAAAAACATATACATAATTGGCAACGTATACAAAATTAGCTTTATTTGATATCCCTTCTTTTATACCCAATCATGTAAGATCAAATTGATATAAAGAAAGGCAATGAAGAACAACTACACAAATACAACACTAAGATTTTATGTGGAACCTCTTCAATATGGAGAGAAAAAACACAGGGCAATTAGAAGGAATTCACTACTTCAAATGACGAGAATACAACAATACAATAGAAAAACTCTCAAATTCTCTCCATACTCAAATACAAAATTGGGTAGCAAGCCTTCAAAATACTAGGAATTCTAAGCTTTTTGGGATGATTGAAATGGGATGTGATAAACTTATTTATAATCAAAATACAAATATTGTAGTAGTACTGTGCGGTACTATAGTAATAACGACTATCACCCCAAATTTACACCATCTACTACCACCCTCTTCAATCTTCTCTTCTCTTGTACTTATTATTCTTTTGTCACGGGACACCAAAATTGGTGGAGGACTCTACTTACCTCACTGAAATGAATCAATTTGATATCTCTATTGCCCCCTTTGAAAATGAATATTGTCAAAAATATATCGATAAAAGACAAGTTTAGAGACAAGTTTTGCACCATGAAATGTTAAGTCTTTACATCTAAAACTAATGTTTGCGTAGTTTTATTTTTTCAAAACTTTATACTATATAAAACAAATAGTTTAAATTATTCTATGAGCAAAAATAACCCTTTTTTTTTTTTACAAAAAAAAAACACTAAAAGCTTATAAAAGTTGTAATTGTAAATCAAAAATTTATAGGACCAACTTTCATAAAATAAGTAAATTTATATGCTATATATAAAAGTACAGATGGTGTAAGTCTTTACAAATAAAATATTTGTGGCAAAAAAAAATCATATATTATTAAAGTAATACAAAATATTTGTAAAAGAAAATAAATTCAATCAAAGTTGAATAAATTATATTTATAAAACGTATTTTAAATATGCTAAAGTTTGAACATAAAAAAAAAAAAAAAAACTTTATTTAGGTTGAAAAAAAAGTGCTATGTATACATGCATATCATATATGTATAAAAGTACAAATAGTAATGTAAATAGTTTTGTACACAAAAATAATATTATTTTTAAATGTAAGATAAGTGTTTATTGAATTTAATAACATTAGATAAATTTACATTTACATTTTGAATAGATCTCGATTTGACCTAAAAACCCCATTTGATTTTTTAAAAAATAGAATAAATACAATGGTATTAAAATGTTAAATAAAATATACATTTTAAAATAAAATAAATATTTTTTTGATAACTTTTAAAATTATTGTGAAGTGTCTAATATCATTTCATTAAACTATTGAGTTGCATATATGGTGTACATGTTTTGTTTAATTTATTTTTTATCTAATTAAATATTTATACAATTAATATGGGGAATCAAATATATGTGCATGGGACATCACCAGTTCTCAGACCTTGGTGGTCGGCTTGTACAACCACCTATCTCTAAAGAACTATCAAATGCCCCCATGGGCATGGCACGACGCAGTGGTAAAGCTACGAGCAATCCAATAGGAGCATCGGGGGTTCGATTCTAATGATAAACCCGGTTGATGCTGGCAGCAAACAATGTCCTGGCCAGAGTCCTAGAATCGGATTGGTGGAAAGTCCCACTCGGCTGTGTATAAGTTGTGACCACATCCAGATTTAGAGGAAGGCGCATCAGGGGAGAAGGTCGTCGACCCATGGGTTTGGTACCAACAGAAGGGTCTCTTGAGGGGCTGTCGATGAGCAAGAGTTCCCATATAAATAAATAAATAACTATCAGATGAATTGCATTATGCCGAGCAAGTTGCCTCTACTATTTAGGGGAAATTATAAGGGGAGCCGGCCCCTCCACGTGGAGCTATGCCTTCCCTGTAAAAATTTGACACAGAGTATGTAATAGAAAAGGAAAGCCCTTCTTCACTGCTCCCAGATGCTACTCTCAAGAGGAAAGCCTAATGTTTCTTCTTTACAGCTCTCCCATATCTCCTTTGATTGCACTGGTGGCTGATGAAGCAAATGCAACGACATGAAGCAAAAGCGATGACGTGGAGCGGCAGATGTTACGACGTGGGTCTCAAACACCACCATTTCAGGGGAAAAAAAAAATAGAGCAAGGATGATGATTACCAGATAAACTGTTGTAATTTATTGTTGTATTAATAAACTATACGGCCATTATAAAAGATAGCAACATTGGAGAAACTGATCCAAAAATTGAATATTTATAGTAAAGAAGTTAACAGGAAACAACTCTAACGAGCGACACATTCTGGACGAACAAAACGAGTGCCTAGCTAGAGTCCAATACCATAACTGTGACAACCCGAATAAAAATGATATTTAAAATAATAAAGAGAAAGGGTAATTATCAAAGGCCTCATCAACGAACACTAGGGATTTGTTGACGAGGACATAAGAGGGCATCGTCGACCAGGACATAAGAGGGCCTCGTCGATTAGGACATAAGAGGGCCTTGTCGACGAAGCCAAATTTTTTTGACGAGGAAATACCAAGAGAGGTTTTTGAGCCGACTGAATTTCGTCTACGAGGAGTGAGTTTCATCGACAAAATTATTGAAGGACTCGTCGACAAGATGACACAGCTCGTCTACGAATCCAGTCCTATAAATACTAAAAATCCGAATTTTAACTTCACAATTAAGCAAACACTCACCCTCTCTCTCTCTCCTTCGGCTCCCTCTCCTTCTTTCTTCAATTTCGAGCCAAATTTATGCCGAATTGACAATCTGAAGCCACCACAACGCTCCTAGGAAAGTTCTCTCCAAATCTACTAGAGCGGATCGTTGGTGAAAGCAAGTTGGAAATCATCCCTGAGTTGAGGAAAGACTTTTTAAGCCAAATTTGGTCTTATGGTAGTTATAGGAAATGATATACACGTGAAAATACTAAAGTTTAATACTGGAAGTTTTCAGTTTTAGGGTATTGATCAGGAAATCCTACGAGGGTTAGACCAGAATATTTTTGGAGCTTTCTTAGTAATCAGGTAAGGGAATAAACTAAAGTAGTTATTTTCACGCAAATTACTATTATTTATGAGCAAACTTGTTTCCTAAAAATATGTACGATATTTGAATATTATGGAATAAATGCACGTTTAGGAAAAATACTGCTATTATGTTGAAACGTGTATATATGTATGAGATGCTAGAAATCATAATTTTTAGAATACAATGTATGGTTTTATACAGAAAATGTGTGGCATGAATATTATTTTACGTGGAGAAATATTATGATATGATAATGATATGAATACAGTATGGTTTGAAAAATTACGAAAGTATACAGTACATTATGATTTTGACAAATACATGATAAAATGATTATTTTTAGAATGACGTATTTATGAATGATTTTGGCGCGAGACCGTATTTATGTATGATTTCGACACGAGACCGTATTTATGAAATGTTTGATGCGAGGCCGTATTTATGAAATTATGAAAGATGCTATATTATCAAGTACTATATATTATCAGAACTCGGATGTTAGTTTAGTTCAGTTCAGAAGCACGGTACCGTAGCTTATAGATCTGATATATATATATATATATATATATATATATATATATATATATATATAATCAGATTAGTGCTAACCACCCCACGAGGGGGTGGGAGATGGATAGTCGATGTGGCTTTCAGTATAGTGTGCACGTCCACCTGGCAGTTCAGACCAGGGTGTGGCGGGCCCATCATACTTACAGACATTTTTTATTCTGCAGTGGTGGGCCAGCCATTGTCAGGTCCCGCCTTCGGGCTGCACAACCCGTCATGGGGGATAATACATGACATTAGCTAGTTATTCATCCTAGGTATGTTTTCAGTACTATTAGTTATAACAGATGTTTTATGAACAGTATGATTTATTAGCAAATATGAAAGCATATGATGATTTAGTATATTATGATGAACGTTTACAGATATATGAAATGTAATGTATATCTATATTATCATTAAATGTTCATGTTGCCACACAGCTGTATTTAGTTTATTTTCCTTACTGAGAAGTGTCTCACCCTTAAACTTAATTAATTTTTCAGGAGACCCTGAGAGACCGGCGGGTGGTGGCCGCCGTTGAGTTAGTCGAGTTACCCCGTTAGGAGGGTAAGTCTTGTACTAGGATCAGTAGATTTTTGTTGTATGATCCTAGGGTTATTTTGATATTTCTTTGGGGACTATATCTAAATACTATATTTTGAGAATGAAGTAGACTCAGGTATTATGTAATTAATGGTTCGATGGATGAAATTTATTTTTACTGCTGCTTAGATTTCCGCTGTTTATGTCAGGTTATCCCCACTACCCACAGGTTCGGGTTTATATTATTATTATTTATGTTTATTATGTGATAAGTTAAGGGGGTCATTACAGTTTGGTATCAGAGCCTAGGATACTAGGTTCTGTAAACTCTAGAGTGCAGCAGTAATAATACCAGAGTATAGGATAAGGGGATTTGAGGTCTGGTTTTGTAGTCTAGATGCATGACTTCCGTGGTGGTTTGTGTGATTTTCCTAGGGTAACGATTTCACAAAATTCATGATAAACTATCGTCGGTTTAGGTATCTGGGTTACAGGATTGAACCTTAAATTAAGATCAAGAGAGATGAATTAATTAGGAGAAAATATTATATAAGTTGGAAGATATGTATAGAGAAGGGGGTTCTGAGTTAAGTTATTTATTTTTTAGGATGGACCTAGGTGGCAATAGTGCCCACGCTAGTGGAAGTGAGGGTGTTGGACCCTCAGGCGCTGCGGGTAATGATTCAGATGTTGTTTTACGCAGCGTGGCACAGCAGGTTATGGCAGAAATTGCCAGGAGTTTGAAGGAACAGGATGGTCCGTATGTAGGCCACAGTAGCTCGATAGAGAAGTTTATTAAGATAAGTCCTCTGGCTTTCTCGGGAGGAATAGATCCTGCCGTCGTTGAAAATTGGGTGCAAAAGATGGAGAAAATATTTGCAGTGCTGCAGTGTTCAGAGGAGCAGAAGCTGTTGTTTGCCACCTACAGACTAACTGGGGAGGCTGAGAGATGGTGGTCAGTAGTGAGACTCTTAGAGCAGCGGATGACAGTACCTATGGAGATGACATGGGAGCGGTTTAAGGAGATATTCTTTGATAGGTATTTTCCAGCCTCGTCCATGGAGGCTAAGATTGAGGAGTTCCTGAATTTGAAGCAGGTACAGTCGTCAGTGCAGCAGTACGCGGCGAGGTTCATCGAATTATCTCGCTTCGCCCCGTACGTTATACCAAATGAAGCAAAGAAGGTACGACAGTTTGAGAGAGGTTTGAGGAGGGAAATTTATAAACAGGTATTGATATTGAAGTTGTCGTACTTCACCAAGCTAATTGACCAAGCCACTATAGCAGAAATTGGTGATTGGTTGGAGGCTGAGGAACAGAGGCAGAAGAAGAGATCCGCACCTTCTGGTTCCCAGCAAGAAGTCGATCGTGCTTTGTGGAAGAGAGGTGGCTATTATAGAGACTAGAGACAGGAAACAGGGAATTGCGGTTTCCAGGGTGTGCAGCCACCTCCAGCTTGCCCATCTTGCGGGAAGAGACACTTGGGGGAGTGTCGTGCCGGGCGAGGTGTCTGCTACAAGTACGGGAAGCCAGGAGATATGATGAGGGAGTGTCCGACACAGATTGGTGCTACTTCTACTCCTAGACCAGCTCGAGGAGGCTACCAGGCGCCACATGGAGGCCAATAGAGGAATATGGCCCCACCCAGGGTTTTTGCTTTGACGCCGGGTGATGCTGAGGCGGTTGGCAACGTGGTGACAGGTACGGTTAATATGTTTTCACTTAAAGTTATTGCACTTTTTGATTCTGGTGTCACACACTCGTTTGTGTCCTTAGGGTGTGTTAAATTATGTGGGGTTGAAACACAACCATTAGATGTCGTGTTATTAGTGGCTACACCAACCGGGTCAGTGGTGAGATGTAGTAGGATGCTTCATGGTTGTCTAGTTGATGTTCAAGGGAGAATTTTATCTTTCTATTTGATGGTGCTAGATATGCACAAGTTTGATATCATCTTCGGCATGGGTTGTCTAGCAGCTAATTCCTCTATTATAGACTATCGTGCAAGAGAAGTGATATTCAGACCTCTAGGGAAACCAGAATTCAGATTTACAGGGTCATGAGTGTAATCTTTACCTCAGATGGTCTCAGCTGTTTAGGCAAGGAGGCTGCTCCAGAATAGATGTCTGGGATTCGTTGCTTTTGTGAAGGAAATGTCAGAAAATGAATTAAAGGTTATCAATACGCTTGTGGTAAAAGAATTTACAGATGTGTTCCCAGGTGAATTATCAGGTCTACCACCTGATCATGAGGTAGATTTCTCTATTGATCTACTTCTAGGTATAGCGCCGATTTCTAAAGCACCGTACCGAATGGCGCCAGCAGAGTTGATAGAACTGAAAGATTAGTTGCAGAATTTGCTTTATAAGGGCTTCATACGACCTAGTGTATCTCCGTAGGGAGCTCCAGTACTGTTTATGAAGAAGAAGGATGGGTCTATGAGGATGTGTATAGATTACAAAGATATTAATAAAGTGACAATCAAGAACAAGTATCCTTTACCCCATATCGATGATTTGTTTGACCAGCTCCAGGGTACATGGGGGTATTTCAAGATTGATCTCAGGTCAGGCTACCATCAGGTAAAGGTGAGAGCAGAAGATGTATCAAAGATAGCTTTCAGGACCAAATATGGGCATTATAAGTTTCTTGTTATGCCATTTGGTATGACGAATGCTCTTGTGATATTTATTGACTTGATGAATCGGATCTTCCATCCATTTTTAGATCATTTTGTGGTTATTTTTATTGATGATGTACTGGTCTATTCGAGGAGCACGAGATGCACTTGAGGCGAGTTTGGCAGATGCTTAGGGAGAAGAAGTTGTATGCTAAGTTCAGCAAATGTGACTTCTGGCTCGAGAAAGTTGTGTTTTTGAGGCATGTTATCTCGGGAGATGGAATTTTTGTAGATCCCAGTAAGATTGAGGCGGTAGTGAATTGGGCTAAACCGAGGAACGTCCAGGAGATCAGGAGTTTCTTGGGATTAGCTGGTTATTACCGTCGTTTCGTTGAGGGGTTCTCAACTTTATCAGGGCCTCTGACACGACTGACTAGAAAGAATGCTAGATTTGAATGAGACGATAGCTGTGAGTAGAGTTTTCAAGAATTGAAGCAAAGGCTAGTAACAGCGCCAGTATTGATCATCCCGTCTGGGGTGAGGGTTATACTATCTACAGTGATGCGTCCTTGAAAAGACTTGGCTGTGTACTGATGCAGCATAGCAGGATGGTGGCGTATGCGTTTAGACAGTTGAAAGAGTACGAAAAGAACTACCCTACCCATGATCTTGAATTAGCTGCAGTGGTACACGCATTGAAAATTTGGAGGCATTACTTGTACGACAAGCAGTGTGAGATTTTCTCCGACCACAAGAGCTTAAAGTATTTCTTCACGCAGAAGGAACTGAATATGAGGTAGAGAAGGTGGTTAAAGTTGATTAAAGATTTTGATTGTACCATCAATTGCCACCCCGGGAAAGCAAATGTGGTAGTTGATGCGTTGAGCAGGAAGACCGCGAGCCCAGTGTTAGCAGCTATGGAGATCCAGCATTCGATTATTATGAATCTAGAGAGACTCGGTATAGAGTTGGTAGAGAGTAATACTCCAGTATGTATCGCCAGCCTAGTGATACACCCTACTCTGCAGGAAAGAATTAAAGCTGCTCAGAAGGAAGATCTAGAGTTAGTAGAGGTGATGGATAAAGTGCAGAGTGGTCGGGGAGAGGAATTCTGCATTTCGGATGACGGAGCTTTGCGGTTCCGTTCTAGACTGTGTGTTCCTGTTGATGCTGACATTAGGAGGACGGTTTTAGAGAAGGCTCACAGATCCTTGTATACAGTTCATCCCAGCAGTACGAAAATGTACAAGGACTTGCGAGAGTTTTATTGGTGGACTAGTATGAAGAGGGAGATTGCCGAGTATGTAGCCCAGTGCTTGACGTGCCAGCAAGTAAAAGCTAAGCACCAAATGCTAGCGGGTCAGTTGCAGCCGTTATTTATCCCAGAGTGGAAGTGGGATCATATTTCCATGGACTTCGTTTCAAGGCTGTCGTCGACATCCCATGGCCAGAATGCGATTTGGGTGATAGTAGACCAGTTGACTAAGTCCTCCCATTTTCTCCCTATCAAGATCAGCTATTCCCTCATCTGTTTAGCATAGATTTATATTTAGGAGATAGTTCGTTCTCATGGGGTGCCAGTATCCATAGTGTTAGATCGAGACCCACGATTCACATCAAAATTTTGGATGAGCTTACAAGCTCTGGGGTCTCAGAGATAGTTTAGCACAACATTTCATCCTCAATCAGACGGGCAGACTAAGAGGACGATACAGATACTAGAAGATATGTTCCGAGCTTGTGTATTAGATTTTGGGGGTAGTTGGACTCAGTTCATGCCGCTTGTAGAGTTTGCATATAATAACAGTTACTAGTCCAGTATTGGCGTGGCACGTTTGAGGCACTGTACGGTAGGAGATGTCGGTCTCCTTTGTATTGGGACAAGATGGGTGAGCGGCGAGCTGTGGGCCAGAGCTTGTACAACAGGCGTATGATAAAGTTTGACTTATCAGGGATAGAATCAGTGCAACTCAGAGCCGATAGAAGAGTTATGCACACAATCACCATAGGAATTTGGAGTTTGATGTGGGTGATCACGTATTTTTGAAGATAACTCTGTTAAAAGGAGTTGTGAGGTTTGGTAGGAAGGGTAAACTTAGCCCTAGGTTTATCAGTCCGTTTGAGATTTTAGAGAAAGTGGGACCGGTGGCTTACAGGCTAACTTTGCCACCTAAACTATCCAGGATGCACGACGTATTCCATGTATCTATGTTGAGGAAATACATTCCAAATCCTTCTCATATTATCAACTATGGTGGATTGGAGCTCAGTGATTCGCTAGTATATGAGGAGGTACCAGTGCAGATTCTAAATTGAAAGGAACAACAACTATGTAATAAGAAGATTCATCTATTAAAAGTTTTATGGAGGAATCACGTAGTAGAAGTGCTTCTTGGGAGCTCGAGGAACAAATCAGACAAAAATACCCGCAACTGTTCTAGGAAGATCAGATGTGATTAAGGAATGTGAGTAAATATGTAATGTATTTTTTGCAGGTACATGTAATGTTTTAGGTAGTATGTGGTATTTTAGTTTTGGGGGAAATTTTCTTTTGGTATTCCTCCACCATAAGTGAGGGCAAGTAATAAAATAAGTAGACCATTTTGCCTAATAAGGGATGATAAATTACGTGAATAGTAAATTTCGACGACAAAATTTTATAAGGAGGGAAGAATGTGACAACCTGAATAAAAATGATATTTAAAATAACAAAGAGAAAGGGTAATTATCATAGGCCTCATGGACGAACACAGGAGATTCGTTGATGAGGACATAAGAGGGCCTCGTTGACGAAGCCAAGTTTCGTCAATGAGGAAATACTGAGAGAGGTTTTTGAGTTGACTGAATTTCGTCGACGAGGAGTGGGTTTCGTTGACGAAATTCTCGTCGACGAAATTATTGAAGGACTTATCGACAAGATGACGTGGCTCGTCGACGAATCTAGTCCTATAAATACTAAAAATCCGAATTTTAATTTCACAATTAAGCAAACACTCACCCTCTCTCTCTCCCTTCGGCTCCCTCTCCTTCCTTCTTCGATTTCGGGCCAAATTTATGCCGGATCGACAATCTGAAGACACCATGACGTTCCTAGGGAAGTTCTCTCCAAATCTGCTGGAGTGGATCGTTGGTGAAAGCAAGTTGGAAATCATCCCTGAGTTGAGGTAAGACTTTTTAAACCAAATTTGGTCTTGTGGTAGTTATAGGAAATGATATACACATGAAAATACTGAAGTTTAATACTGGAAGTTTTCAGTTTCAGGGTATTGATCAGGAAATCCTACGGGAGTTAGACCATAATATTTTAGGGGTTTTCTCAGTAGTCAGGTAAGGGAATAAATTAAAGCAGTTATTTTCACGCAAATTACTATTATTTATGAGCAAACTTATGTCCTAAAAATATGTACGATATTTGAATATTATGGAATAAACGCAGGTTTAGGAAAAATATTGCTATTATGTTGAAACGTGTATATATGTATGAGATGCTAGAAATCATAATTTTTAGAATACAATGTATGGTTTTATATAACAAATGTGTGGCATTAATATTATTTTACGTGGAGAAATATTATGATATGATAATGATATGAATGCAGTATGGTTTGAGAAATTACGAAAGTATACAGTACATTATGATTCTGACAAATACATGATAAAATGATTATTTTCAAAATGACGTATTTATGTATAATTTCGGTGCAAGGTCGTAATTATGTATGATTTTGGTGTGAGGCCGTATTTGTGTATGATTTCGGTGCGAGGCCGTATTTATGTATGATTTTGGCACGAGACCATATTTATTAAATGTTCGGCGCGAGGCCGTATTTATGAAATTATGAAAGATGCTATATTATCAAGTACTATATGTTATCAGAACCTAGATGTTAGTTTAGTTCAATTCAGGAGCACGATACCGTAGCTTATAGATCATATATCTATGATCAGATTGGTGCTAACCACCCCACGAGGGGGTGGGAGATAGATAGTCGATGTGGCTTTCAGTAGAGTGTGGACATCCACCTGGCAGTCCGGACCAGGGTGTGGTGAGCTCATCGTACTTATAGACATTTTTTATTCAGCAGTGGTTGGCCAGCAATTGTCGGGTCCCGCCTTCGGGCTGCACAACCTATAAAGACCCAAAAATTTAAAAGGATTAAAGTAATTTGGAAAAAAATAATAAATAAAATAATAAATGAACAGATGAAAGGAATAGTATGAAAAAATAAAATAAAATAAAATAAAATATTAATTATTTAATTATTTAATATTTAATTGAATTAATAAATTAATTAATATTTAATTGAATTAATAAATTAACTAAACGTTATTTAATTGAATTAATTAAATTAAATATATGATATTTATATGTTTATATATATATATATATATATATGTTTATAAAAATAGGTTATAACATTATAATATAGTATATTATATTATATAATATATATGAATCTTCCATTTTGGATTTCAAATAAAAAACAAAGAGAAGCCCCTGCAAGTCCTTCTGTGAGCCATCCCCGTCTCCGTATCTCTCTCTCTCAATTTCTCGACAAATTTGCGGCAGATTGGGAAACAAAAGGTGCCGTTAGATTTCTGGTTCTGCTGCCGACATTTCTACTGGAGTAGATTTTTCGTGAGAATGGCTTAGGCACTGCTCCTGGGGAAAGGTAATTTTTTCTTATTTTCTCAATTTTCCTGTTAATATGTGATTAAATCGAGGATCGGGTACCACCATGTGATCCTAATCATCGTCGTCGTCATTTTGACGTAGATAATTTTTCAATTGAAATTTTCTAAGTCCTACTCCAAAACAAGAGTGGGATTTGGAAAATTTGGCAAATTAGTTAAATTTTCGGGTATAACTATTAATTGAAAATTATTATCCTAGAAAATATTTAAATAGTATTTTATTTAAGAATAATTTAAATGGAATTAAGGTTTTTTATTCAGGGTTCGGGTGAGCTCCGCGAGTGTAATTTTGGATCTCGCAGGCATAATTTAGAAAATTAAGTGGGAGTGTTAAATATTAGTTTAAATGTTAATTTGAGGTGTGTGGAGCCTAGGGAAGGCTAGATGGGTAGTATTTTGGGGAAATGAATTAATTAATTTAGGAAATTTGGTAATTTGACTATATTTAAGGGTATATTTATTTATTAGAATTTATGGGCCTAGAAAATATTAAAATAATATTTTATTCATGATTAATTACATGGAACTAGAATTTTTTATTCTGGATCCAGGTGAGCGCCGCAGGTATTTTTTCGGAGTCCCTGTCAGTGTAGTTCGAGAATTCAGGTAAGGAGGAAATTTATATATTAAATTAGGTTTTTCATTAATTAAAAATGACTATGTGTTATTTATGTATATATGTTTTTATGTGGGTTTAAAATGTCAACCATGAAATTTATGTTTTTTGAGCTGAGGATTATCGATATAGTTGTTTTAATGTGAAAGTAAATGAATGGAAGTGAAAAGAATTTTCTGATGAATTAATTAAAAAATGAAATGTATTTTGAGCATGTAAATGTTAAATGTGAGTTGGCTTATTTTATGAGAAATATATATGAATTTTATTACTAAATTGTGTGGCATGAGAATTTGTGCAAATTATATGTTAAATATATGAAATGCAGGTTAAGTAAGTAAAGCAATAAAAATAAAATATGATATGAACAATGTTGCGTATGTATGTTAAATGCAACCATGTAAAGGTACGACAGCTGAAAGCCGAGTTAGCAGATTCTATCGCATTTCTATGTGGACTAACTGTAGTAGATTCTAGCGCATTTCTATGTGGACTAACAAATGACGGCTAAAGAGCGGCTGTAGTATAAAGGAATAAAATAAAAATGTTATAAAATAAAATGACAAGGAATGACAATGCAATGAAATGAAGTGTGAAATGTGAATGATACAAATGGGAAAGAGTCACTTAAAGTGAAATACAAAGAAATGTTAAGTTATGAACATGAAGGATGTGAATGATTGAATAATGATTGAAAGAATGATGTATTATGATATTAGAAATATGTACGTACGTAGAACATGTTATAATTGGGCGAGGCGTACCTTTCGCCTAAGGGCTTGCTGAGTAAGGCGAATGCACTAGTAGCTACAGATGTGGCAATAGCCGCATAACGTACTAGGGCAGAGGGAACCTACTATATGGGCGGGTAGATTTCCCTATCCTTAGGGCCTTTGCTGGTAAAGTATTGTTGAACTGTGTGGGTACGAGATTAATCTTACACTTGAGGGCTTACTGAGTACGGTGAGTACTCTGGTAGGTTTTAATTGTGACCTTAGGGTTACCTAAGTATCAGAGCAGAGGGGTGCCACTTGTATGGGCGGGTAATTACTCCTATCCTTGGGTAATCTCGTGGGTTAAATATTTGTGTGTGATTGTTTAGGTTCAGAAAATGATTTTAATGTTATATGATGAGTTGTAAATGAAATAAAATTGATATGTATATCTTATGTTAGCCACACGCTGAGCTTAATATATTATTTCTTTTCTTACTGAGATGTGTCTCACTCAAATATGATTATTTCTTTTTCAGGAGATCCTCGAGGCCGGGCTTAGAGAGCTCGAGGGTTTTTAGCCTTCTGAGGATTGTATAAAGAGAAAGGGTATATTTTTATATACTTTGGGGGAATGTAAATATTTATGTTTTAAGTTTTTATGTTTTAAGTCTGTTAAGAACGGAATGGTTGTGAAAATACTGAAATGCTTTTAGAGATGTATGTTTATATGGAAATGCAGGTGATGGATAATTTATTATGGTTTATAGATATATTTTAGAAAACTCTGGTATTATAATTGGGAGATTATATTTACATTTTCCGCTGCGTATATGTTAATTATGGATTATCAAGGATTTTATCAGGTATAACGCGCCGAACTCGGGTTTATGGGTTCGAGGCGTTGCATAATCCGCTGCAAATTTGTCGAGAAATTGAGAGAGAGAGAGAGAGAGAGACGGAGTTGGGGATGGCTCACAAAAGGACTCGCAGGGGCTTCTCTCTATTTCTTTCTGAAATCCAAAATGGAATCTGGATGCTTCAGCATCCAGATTCATATATATTATATAATATAATATACTATATTATAATGTTATTAACCTATTTTTATAAACATATATATATATATATAAACATATAAATATCATATATTTAATTTAATTAATTCAATTAAATAACGTTTAGTTAATTTATTAATTCAATTAAATATTAAGTAATTAATTAATTAATAATTTATTTTATTTTATTTTATTATTATTATTATTTTTTCATACTATTCCTTTTATCTGTTCATTTATTATTTTATTTATTTATTTATTTCCAAATTACTTTAATCCTTTTAAATTTTCGAGTCTTTACACAACCTGTCATGAGGGTTAATACATGACATCAGTTAGTTATTCATCTTGAGTATGTTTTTAGTACTATCAGTTATAACAAATGTTTTATGAACAATATAATTTATTAGCAAATATAAAAGCATATGATGATTCAGTATATTATGATGAATGTTTACAGATATATGAAATGTACTGTATATCTATATTATCATTAAATGTTCATGTTACCACACAACTGTATTTAGTTTATTTTTCCTTACTGAGAAGTGTCTCATCCCTAAATTTAATTAATTTTTCAAGAGACCCTGAGAGATTGGCGGGTCGTGGCCGCCGTTGAGTTAGTCGAATTACCCTGTTAGGAGGGTAAGTCTTGTATTAGGATCAGTAGATTTTTGTTATATGATCTTAGGATTATTTTGATATTTTTTTGAAAACTGTATATAAATACTGTATTTTGATAATGAAGTAAACTCTAGTATTATGTAATTAATGGTTTGATGGATGAAATTTATTTTTACTGCTGCTTAGGTTTCCGCTGTTTATGTCAGGCTATCCCTGCTAGCCACGGGTTCAAGTTGATATTATTATTATTTATGTTTATTATGTGATAAGTTAACAGGGTCGTTACAATAACAGTCCTATATAGTTCATTTATTTTTCAGGGAATATCATCTGTAGGTCAGAGGTGACAGTTTTTCAGGGTGCCTCCAGAGCAATTTTCTAGTTCTGGTCACGTATTTGCCGTAGAACGATGTCTTTTTCTAGGCTGCCAAAAACTTGATAGGTTTTTTTTCAAGCAGATTCCAGCAGTGATCTTGGTCTGTATGCTCTCTAGGAAGGAATTTTTTATCTTCTTAGGTTCCTCTTTGGAGGAAGGGATATTTGGTCTTTCCTTTTGAGAGCAGCGTTGAGCTTTCCTTTTGAGAGCAGTGAAGAAGACTTTCCTTTTCTAATACCTGCTTCGTGTCAAATTTTTATCAGGGAGGCACAGCTTCACGTGGAGGGGTCGACTCCCCTTACGCTATTTAGTACTTAGAGTTTTACCATAGGTAAAGGGTTTTTTAAATCTTTGGAAAATCTTTGAGAAGAAAGAAATGAGAAATTTTTCTAGGAAAGTACTCCAAGGCCTTCATAAGAAATATATCCAAGGCATTAACTTTTTCAAACAAAAACAAAATTGAAGGGTACGCGGTTTGGTTTTAAAACGTGCGGGCATTCTTTTCAAAATGATAAAATCCCAGGCGGGTCGGTCTGCGCTTGGCCCACGCGGAGGATTCCTCAAATGGACAGGTCAACCAGCGGTGAAGGGGAGGGGTACCTTAGCTGCTCATGAGTTGGGCTGCAAATGAAATATACTGCTCATGAAAAATTTTAGGAGTTAAAAAGTTTGTTTATACTCTTTCATTATTTAAATAAATAATTTTTAAGTTAAATTTTTAGATTTGATTTGTAAATGAGTGGAGCATGAGTTCGACTCATTGTGACTCGACAACTAATTTGAATGAATTTTTTTTAAGCTCATTAAGACACTTGGTAATGAGCTCGTTTGTAAACTTATTAAGTTAGTTCAATTCTAAGAGTTCAATATTAGTCCAATTGCAAAAGAGGAAAGACACAAATTATGATTCAAACAACATAGACGACTGAAATGAGATATGCTGGTCATGAAAAATTAAGAGTTCAGGGTGACACATAGCAAGATCAGGACTGTCAATACCCCAATTTTAACCAAGCTACCCCAAAGGAACCTAACAAAATAGGAATTGACTTTGAGCCTCCTAGTTTCCAAATTCATTGAAAATTAGGCTTTAGGGTCCCATGATTTTAGCGTCGTCGTTCTCCAAAATAAGCTGAAGTCATTTTCTTTAAAGTTTTGATTTTAGTTTCAAACATCCAAAAAAAAATTAGTTCAAAGTCCTTAGAAAAATGGTCCTTCAATTTTAAGAAATGGTTTTTCTTCATTTTAAATCCACTAATTTAAGTCTCAAAAATTCAAATTCAGTTTGGAGTCCTCATGCTAAGATCTAATGTTGATCCTTTGATTTTAGAGTCACTTGTTTTTCATAAACTAGTCTAGGTTTTATCCTCCTAAGTTTTAATTATTATTTGACTTCAAGACAAGAATGAACACCTTTCTAATCAAGGGTTTTTTTTTTTTTTTTCAGTTCTAGAAATATTAAAAGAACAAGTTGTTCATTTTTAAATTTTTAATTTTTATTTATGATTTTTGAATTTCACAAATTTTAATAATGATACTAAACAACTCCTTAAGATTTATCGAATATCCGACTAAGGTGCATGCACCCATTTTTTTTTTTTCTTTTTTTTAATAAATTCAAAAGTAATGCCAAAATTTTTGGAATGAAAATGGTTTCGGCAACTTAATATTACACACACTTTTGTCCCCTAGTGGCCAGGTTAATAGAATTTGTTCCTCAGACATCTCTAAATTACATAATAACCCCCCTCTTTTTTCTTTTTCTTTTTTGCTTTTAATTCTCCTGACACTAGGCCTAGCAAAACGAGCGAGCGGGCCGGGTTTGGGTGGGTCACCAACGGGCCGGGTCATAAATGGATCGATGTTAAATGGATCACACACATGTCAACCCTAACCCGCCCGTTTATTAAATGAGTGGGTAACGGGTCACCCATTTAAACAAATATAATTTATTTATTTTAAAATTTTTTAAAAATTTTCATATAAAATGACATTTAAAAAAAAATACTACGTTATATTTATTAATTTCTAAATAAAAAGAACATAAGAAAAAATGAAAGGGCTTCTACAATTTAATTTTAAATTTTAGGTTTGGGATAGATTTGATGCATTAGAGCAGGACGAGGTCAAGGCTAGGGCCATGAGTGAATTCATGCTAGCTTTGGAAATATTTATACAACAAACACAAATCTGTATTTATTTACTATTTATTCATCATGAATCCTTGAAACCCAACAAGCCAGTAACAGAGAACCTAAAAAAAAAAATCACAACTCAGCTCCACCTCTAGTCCTCTGCGTCTGTGGATCGTGAAGGAGCTTGATCTGTGATACCTGAGGGAGTTTAATCTTACAGTGGGGCAGCTGGAGGTTGGAGGTGTGGAGTCAAGTTGTCCGTGGAGCTGGGGATGACTGATGCCTGTGGCTGTGGTCCGTGGAGCCTGAAGGAGACAACGACTCAAGCTGGGGATCGTTCGCAGGCTCGCAGCACCAGTAGATCTGGCACGTAGCAGCGCACCAGAGGAGAGGAGAGGGGAGGAGACTCAAGAGAGGAGAGGATTGAGATTTGAGATTTGAGAGAGTGAGAGTTGAGAGGTCAGAGATGAGGAGAGGCTAAGAGCCGCAGTGTGGGTTAGGGGCCCTTAGGGTTTTTTTGTGTTGACTTAAGTCTGAAGGCTAAAGTTGTGAAGTGTGTGTGACTATGAAGCATTAAGGATCCAAATTAACAAGTCACCCGTCGAATGACCTTCCCAAACCCGCCTAAACCCGTTTATAAACAGGTTGACCCATGACTTGTCCAATTATTAAACGAGTTAGCTTCTTTAAATCCAAACCCGTTTTAAACAGGCGGGTCTGGGTGACCCGACGGGTCATGACCCGTTTTGCCAGGCCTACCTAACACCAATATTAATGCCCTTCCCCCTCTCTCCCCGATTCCTAAGTGCTAACGCGCATCAGCACTCCTCCCTTTTTTCTTTTCTTTTTTTCTTTTAAATATGGATGCTCACATTTTTTTTATTTTTTTAAAAACCTAATAGTCCCAAATTTTTACCATGTGTCCAAATTCCCAAGTAGCGAGATTACGTCAGAGTTATTCTGAGAAATATTTTCCCAAATAAGATATTATTTAATATATTTTATTAAAAAAATTAGATACATCGGGAATAAACTCCAGGTAATAACTGACAAAGCACTTTCTTTTTTATATTTTTTTGGATTGTTGTTCTTCTTCTTCTCCTGTTTGCCTTTTAAAAGTACTTGAACACAAAGTTGTACATTCACTTTTTTTAAGTAGAATATTATGGTTTGTTTGGTGGAAAAATAAATAAATAAACAGTGAAATGTAATGAAAAGCATGAAAATAAAAAGATGGATTTCATTATATTATATTTTATTTCTACGTACTAAATATTGAGTAAAACACTTTAACTGTGATATCTCGAATTGTACTTTTAGTAGATATATCGATGAAATCTACACGACTGCATTCATGTAGTAAGTATTCGATACATCTCAAGATACTACAACCAAAAATCATTAAGTTAAAATTTTCAATATGACCCATATTTGAACTCATGAACATTCTCTGATATGCGGCGATGTACAACTTCTTCATTGTTGAAAATAAACATACACATGTCATCGAGCAAAAGTGTCAGTAATGTAGAAAATGTAAGACACTTTCATTGATGTAGAGATGTCTTATATATAGGACTTGTATAAGGTAAAATTGTCACAAATTCCAAAGTATTTGAATACTAAATGAAGGATATCCTAAACTATCAAATACAATTAAATATTCAAGTAATACAACTGCAGAATCTCATATTTGCGCAAACTATTGGATATTAACAAATCTTTAACTATTTGGATTCTCGGCAATTCAGCAACAAGCATAACCGTCAACGGTTTGCACTAATCTGTTGACAGTTTGATAAAATCGTCGACGGTTTTCTCCTGAAAAATATTCTGTCTTAAATCGTCGAAGGGTTAGAGAAACTGTCGACGATTTGTTGGAAAACTATACAATCTCTTTTATAAGTAATTGGGCATTTAGATTTAGTATTTTAAGTTTGGAACTTATTTAAAAATAATAGAAACTGAATAAGCCTAAGATTTTGGATTATTAAAATGTACATAGATTGTAGTTTACTACGAGATAGTTTACTACAAGATCTAACACATTTCCTCGATCTTCAGAATTAGTAGATGAGCGAGTGATTTGAATTTATGAGATGAAAATAGAGTGAGAGATGACCTTTCTTTGTCAAACTCAACGTAGACAAAGCTAAATGAAGAAAATAAAATGAAGATATGGAGACCAAACATGGGCTGGATTAGCTTGGAATTTGTGGGAGCCCATGTAGTTGGGCCGCTTCAGCTCTTAAAACATTTGGCCCAAGTGGAACCACTAGAAAATTAATGGGCTCTCTCCGGCCCAGAACAACCTCTAGAGTCATTGCATCATTACATAAATGTGATGTGGAACATTGTGAAAGCATTTGAAGAAAGAAAACTAGAAAGCAGAAGTGGCCAATTCCTCTCCAACATGTGCCATGACTGTTTGGTAAGTTAGAAAACAAAATGTTGGTTGGCAGCTATAAAGAAAATTGATGGAATAAATGTTGAGAACAAAATTTTTTTTTTCAGAAAAAAAAAATGACCAAAATGTCATTATGTTAAAAAATGAAAACTATTACTCATCAAGCTCGTGATGGGTGATGGTTGCTGGTTGAACGTATCAACAGGCAAAACGCGATCTAAGCTCTACCTACTTGCCATATCTTTTCGTAATCATTAAGCAAGCACAAGCAGTGCAATTCTTTTATAGATAAATATAATAAAATATTAAGAAAAAAACACGTTAATACTAATTATATATATAACATTGTAAATTAAACAAAATTGTGAATGATTTGTGATTTGCCTTAGTAACAATTCATTTAGACCCATCAAATGTTGAAAGTGGCAGATTTGGGCTTAATTTTGGACAACTGGAAGGCCCAATTTGGGCCCAGGACAGGATTTAGCCCAGCCGCAGCCCAGACTCTACCCAGGACCCGGGTCTGCAGACGTGAGTGCAGACCAAACATTGGGCTGGATTAGCTTGGATGTTGTGGGAACCCATGTAGTTGGGCCGCTTCAGCACTTAAAACATTTGGCCCAAGTGGAGCCTCTAGAAAATTAATGGGCTCAATCCGGCCCGGAACAACCTCTCGCATCATTGCAACATTGCATAAATGTGATGTGGAACATTGTGAAAGCAATTGAAGAAACAAAACATGAAAGCAAAAGAGGCCAACTCCTCTCCAACAAGTGCCATGACTGTTTGGTAAGTAAGAAAACAAAATGTTGATTGGCAGTTAGAGAGAAAATTGATGGAATAAATTTTGAGAAAAAAATTTCAAAAAAAAATGACAAAAATGTGTCGTTATATTTAAGATTGAAAGTTATTTGCTCATCGGGCTTGTGGTGGTTACTAGTTGAAGGTAACCAGCAGATAAAACGTGATACAAATTCTACCTACTCACTATACTAGTCCATAATTATTAAATATCAGTGACGAGCATTACGATTCTTTTAAAGATAAATATAATAAAACATTAAGAAAAAACACATTAATACTAATTATATATATAACATTGTAAATTAAACTAAACTATTTTTTTTTTTTTTTGATAATCCGAGGACTCCAAGCACCATTGCGCCACTTTGGACACTATGGTACAACACCAAACCCGGAGTGTAAAAGCCGCCCAACCATTAACGCACCCTTGGTAATTCACCGAGGTAAACTCTTGAGGGGGATCAAACTCGTGACCTTAGGGTCACCAAAATCACAAGTTGCCCTTACCACTTGAGTCAACCCAACCGAGCAAAACTCTCAAGGAGGAATCGATCCCGTCAACTAATTGATTGTAAATAATTTGTGATTTTCCTTAGTAACAATTCATTTAGACCCATCAAACGTATAATTTTTTTGTATAATTTTGTAATTTATATAGTGATTGAGTCAAGTTTGGAAACCATTCTGAGATTTGATTTGTGCGTGTTCACTAAGAATTTTTTAACGGATTAAAAAACATATTTGAACTTTTTTAAAAGATTATTAAATATTTGTACTTGACAATTAAACACGCACTTGAATAAGTTCATCATCAAATTAAAATTAACAAAAAAATTTAGTAGTGAGCTATGAGTTTTAAATAACACTTTGACTAGTATATTCACACTCAATTTAAGCTTGAATAATTGGAGCTTGAGTATAACTAAAAATTTAATCAACAAGCTTTAATATTTTAAATTTAGTTTTCATTAGTTTGCAAACTTTTACTTACAAATGGTATGAGAAAAAAAATCATAAATAAAATATGAATTATAAATAAATTAAAATTTGTTACTTGTAGTAATAGAAACTGTTAGGAACCTGTGAGCATTCAAAAAAATGTGACACCAAAATTTTAACGCAGTTCGGTCAATATCAACCTACGTCCATGGAGCACATGCCAAATATTCACTATCTCGCCGAAAAAATTACAATTCTTTCTCTCTCTGTCTCCCTCTCTTCCTCCCTTCTTCCTCTCTGCTCTCTCTAAGCTTCTCACTATTGTTTTTGTTTCATTCCTCAGCCCTCTATTTATAGTCTTGATCTTCCAATCACTATTTAATTACAATTTAAACATAATCAATCAAAAATATGGGAAGTTACAATCATGAGGTAAATAGATATAAATTGCACCACGTGATATTAATTTCACCGCGTTTTCCAACTCGGCTCCTCCTGGCTGTCTCCTGGCTCTAGCTATAACAATCTCCCACTTGGAGACAGAGACGCCTCCTCACCAGAGTATCATGAATAAATGATGTGCTCATAATATGTATCTTCAAGTATAAAGACCAACTAAAGTTGAACACAACTTCAACTTCTCTATAGTTACCATCTTCCTATCTACTTGATTCCTGCAAACTAATCTGATGGCTGTCATCTTCACAACTGGTGTAAAAATGTCGGTGTAGTCAATTTCTTCCTTCTGCTCGAAGTCTTTGACTACCAACCGAGGCTTGTACCTTCTGGACCCGTCATGCTCCTCTTCGATTATGTACACCCACTTGTTGTGAAGGCTTTTGGGCAACTTCCACGTTGTGTTGGATGTGAGGGACTTCATCTCATCCTTCATCGCAAGCTTTCACTTGCTCGTATCTACCACCTGACATGCTTCATTATAGCATTTGGGCTCTCCTCCATCTGTAGGAAGTAAGTAATCAATATACATTCTGTTTGGTACATGAGACCAAGTAGATCTCCTAAGCTCCGGAGCTAGAGTAGGAGACGGTGGTGCGACGATCTGCTCCACTGATTCCTCCACCTAAGGATTCTCTGTATTCTGTTGATGTGTCCCGACACATTCTGAGTGGACTAGTTCTAATCCCTTCTACTTTGGGGCATGAGTGTTTATCTGGAAACTAACCCTCTTCTGTTTCCCGACTATACAATCCTCACACATGTCAATCTGTACTGAAATAGACATGGAGGCATTAGAGGTTAGAAAAAGTGTTCCGATTTTCTTACCTTGCGCAATCTTTAGTACACCCTTTGAAACTTTCCATTCATCGCCAATGAATTTCATCATGTATCTCTCATCTGCTAGCTAACCAACTAAGATCAAATTCTTTCTCAAGTCTGGAATATACCTGACATCATTTAGCTTCCATACTGACCCGTTTATATTGATCTTCACAACTCCTTTACAAGTTACATCGTAAGGTTGATCGTTGTCAAGGTACACCTTACCAAAATTACCTGGTGTGTATTCCTCTAAGCAATATCTACAGCATGTGGCATGAAATGAGACTCCAAAGTCTAACACCCAAGACTTCTGCTTGCTCTCCAAAGAGCAGATCAACATCTCATCATTTTCAGAAGCAATATTTGCTGTCTTTGCCCTCATTTCGAATTCTTTCTTCTGACTCCTACACTGGTTCTTATAATGACCAGTATTTCCATAGTTTCAGCACTCAATAACTTTTGTACTCTGGGAACCTGTGTCCTAAGTACCTCTGGGATTTCTAGATTTAGACCGCTTGGGCCTAGATCTACCGCAGTTGTTTGATTGTCCATGCCTGTTTCCTCTGCCTCGACTCTCCATGTTCAAGGCTGAACTCGAAGTGGAGCCATGGTTCGACTGTATTCTAATTTCCTCCGTCAAAATCATGCTAACGACCTCTTCGTATATAAGCTTCGATTTTCCTGCAGAGCTACTGATGGCAGTGACAACACCATTCCAACTTTCAGACAACTAATTGAGAATCAGTAGAGCCCGAATCTCATTATCAAACGTTATCCCGATTGAGGCGAGTTGATCAGACAACTTATTGAAGTTATTTAAATGCCTGCTGAAACTTTCAACTGCGGACATGTTCATCGTAAATAGTCTTTTCATGAGATGTACCTTGTTTGCGGCTGAAGGCTGCTCGTACATATTAGAGAGTGCATCCATCAGAGACTTGTTAGATGTTATATGCTTGATATTGAACGCCACGGATTTCAACAACATCATTCTGATGGCTCCGAGGGCTTTTCGATCAAGCAACTCCAACTCGTCCTCATTCATGGATGTTGGCTTACCCTTCAACGGTAAGTGCAATTCCTTCCAAACAAATAATCTTCTATCTGCATCTTCCAGAAACCAAAATTGTTTCCGTTGAACATTTCGATTTTTTGAGCTCTTTTCATTTGACATCTCGATTCGCTAATCTAGAGATGGAATTAGCTCAAATAAACAGTGTGATTGGATCCAGAACGATCGAAAACCCTAAAAATGGTTCAAGTCGCTCGAAAAACGGATCCAAAATGACTTCAAAAAGTTTAGTCAAAGTTTGGTCAAACCTGGTCAAACTTGGTCAATTCTGCTGACGTGGCACGGTGACTTGGCAGCTGATGTGGCACGATGACGTGGTAGTGTTAGCGGGCAGTGCTGCTGTGGCACGATGTGGTGGCAGTGCTGACATGGCACGATGTCGTGGCAGTGCTAACGTGGTAGTGAGTCCCACCTGCTGATGTGGCAGTGGGGTCCACCTGTTGTCATGGCTGTGGGGTCCACTCGCTGAAGTGGCATCCCTGCTGACGTGGCACCCAGATGGCTGACGTGGCGCTTTGATAGCGGCTGACTTAGCAATGCTGACGTGGCCGAGTCTGTGCCTGCGGGTCAGATCCGGTTATAGCAGACTAGGTCTTGGGTAGATCCGATCTGAGTCAGTGTCCGGGTCGGGTCGGGTCGAGGCTGACCGGGCGAGGACAATGCGTGCAACGCGTGCGGTGCATAAGGGAGCTGGTCAATGGAGCGTGGCCAATGCGTGGCGAGGCGTCTTGCTCCAACAAGGCACGTGAGGGCGCATAAAACCTTGTCTAAACTCCATTCGAGCTCGGGTCTGCACGGTTCTCTTCATCTTGGTGAGCTGAATGCGATGGTGGCCTCAAAACGTAGTTTTGATTCACTGTACAGAGCTCTAATTTCGGGATCACTTCCGATCTAGCTTTTCTACTCCAACCGGACTCTGATACCACTTGTTAAGAACCTGTGAGCATCCAGAAAAATGTGACACCAAAATTTTAACGTGGTTCGATCAATATCGATCTACGTCCATGGAGCACACACCAAATATTCACTATCTCGTCGGAAAAATTACAATTCTCTCTCTCTCTCTCCCTCTCTTTCTCCCTTCTTCCTCTCTACTCTCTCTGAGCTTCTCACTATTGTTATTGTGTCATTCCTCAACCATCTATTTATAGGGCTGATCTTCCAATCACTATTTAATTACAATTTAAACATAATCAATCAAAATTATAGAAAGTTACAATCATGAGGTAAATAGATATAAATTGTACCACGTGAGATTAATTTCACTGCGTTTTCCAACTCAACTCCTCCTGGCTATCTCCTAGCTCCAGCTATAATAGAAACTGAAATTCTATCGAAAATAAATAAGGTAAGGTCCAAATTCGCATTATTTCCATGTTCCTTTATTTGTTTTCACATATAAAAATTAAAACATTTATCCTCCATTCATCTAGCGCTTTCTTAATGAACCCTTTAAATTGTGTCAAATGAATTAGTAAAGCGAATTTCATCATCGCCTAACACTTTCAGAACTTAAAACATTGACACTTAAAAATTCTTAATGTACCCATACTTCTTTTATCTAGAGTAGTATTAAATTTAAATT
The DNA here is from genome assembly GCF_029873635.1 of Malania oleifera. Classification (NCBI taxonomy): domain Eukaryota; kingdom Viridiplantae; phylum Streptophyta; class Magnoliopsida; order Santalales; family Ximeniaceae; genus Malania; species Malania oleifera. Next base: position 149,432,660 of record NC_080418.1, read on the forward strand.
AAAAATTATATTAAGATTTGTCTAAATTTATCCAAATTTAAATCAAATGTCTAAAATTTATATTTTCATGATAGCTTCCACAACAAAAAAATTTTTACATTCGGTATTTGGAGATGGTTAATTAATTTATCGGCCGAATATATATATATATATATATATATATATATATTATAATAAGAAATAAACAAGAGCATGGGCGGTTAAGGGTGAAAGCGATGCAACGCATATAAGTAGTTTCGCGTCAAAATTATAATAAGAGATCCATCAATGTCCTTGTCAACTTTCCCCATGTCTTAGCCCAAAAAAAAAAAAAACACACCAAAAAGAAGAAGAAGAAAGAGATGGACGGTGGGGATCCATTACATCATGAGAAAAAGCAGGTCGGTTAAGATACAGACTACATGCCAAAGCCAGTGGGAGGGAAACAGAAAAAGGTCAAAAGGAAAAAAGATTGGCAGCCAAACACGACACTAGTAACAGGACACAGTACGCATGGGTCATGTGGGCTAGCTAAGCCAAGGCATATATCAGTGAAGGGTTTTCTTCTAGAAGCATTAATTGATAATGTCAAGGTGACTTCTAGAAGATGCGTGTGTGTGTGTGTGTGTGTGTGTGTGAGAGAGAGAGAGAGAGAGAGAGAGAGAGAGAGAGAGATAATGGCGGTGGAGCTGTCTTTTTAATTTTCGAAAAGAAGAAGATAAAGGAGGAACAGCTTTCAATGAGTGCACACACAGTGTGGCTGGCCTCACAAATCATTGTATGTGGTGAGTGTGTGTGCGTACAAGTTGGATTTTGATGTTTCTTCCAGAAACCCTAATAATGTTAATGGTCAACCTTACCCTTTCGGGTTGCCTGGGCGTGTAAAGTATGAAAAATCATTAATATAAGATCTGGGTTTGAAAGGTCTGGGAATATAAATGGAGTTTTTTTTTTTTAATAAAAAAATATTAATATTTTAATTTATGAAAATATAAATAACTATATGATTTTTGGGAACTAGTTCAAGAATTGTGTTAAGGTGAAAACGATTTATGATGCATTAATAAAAATCAATTAAAATTAATAAGTTTACACTTAACTCAAATAATGGAAAATTTTAGAAGAATGATAAATATTATGGTTAAATAATAATAATAATAACAATAAAAAGAAATCTAAATTGTACTTAGCATACAATAAATCCTAATCATAAAATGTGTTAACACACAAAACATTAATAATGAAATATTTCTATAACAATAAAATGAATGAGAGAAATCAGTTTCCAAAATCTCAAAAGTCAATTTCTATTAACTTTCCTGACTTTTCATAAGTAGATTTCTCTCTGCCATCAATAGGACGATTCTATTGATGCAATGGGAGGAGACTGAGCACGATCAGTGATCATTCGATGGTTTCAATGAAGCTAACTTATGGAAAGTTGGTACTCAAAATATATACTTCTAAAAATGGTATCACTGTGTGTGATTGAGCTTATTACTATTTGTAATAATGTTGCTTGAAATTATTACAAATTTTTCAATTATTATTTCAAATTTATATAAAAAATTTTATGTTTACTTTATTAGGTCAAATTCAAATGACAAAATCACTAATCCGAACCCATTTAAATTGAATTCTTTACCCAAAAAAAATTAATTTTTTAATGAAAAGACACAAGTGTATGATTGTCAAGAAGATAATTACATAAATGTATAAAAAGTAAAATCGACTTATCTTCTTACAATCTTACAATTGTGTTTTTTCAATTAAAAAATTAATATTTTTGTAAAGAATTCAATATATAAATGGGTTCGGATTAGTGAATATATCATTTCAATTTGACTTAATGAAATAATTTTTTTTAAAAAAATTATAAATTTGAAATAATGACTGAAATTTTTTTTTTTTTAATAATTCAAAGCAAATACAATTCAAGAAACAACATTATTACAATTAGTTAACACAACTCAATCACTTACACTATTTTTAGGAGATTATACCGTATAATTTGGGCATTGAATTATTAATTAGAATCGAATTAGCAAACTTGAAGTTTTTAATATGTCTAAGTCGGGTTGGTTTAAGTGGTAAAGGTGACTTATGACTTTTGTGACCCCAAGATCACGACTTCGATTCCTCTTTAAAGTTTACCCCGATGAATTACTTGGAAGAAATAAGATATGAATAGAAGGTTCTGGTCTCAATGCCAAACCAATCTGTGTATTGGTTTATTTATACAGCGCATGTTATTACAATAATACATTTGAAATTTGAAATACAAACAATAAATATTGAGTACAAGATATGCGGAAGAAAATTTTAAATTTAAATCAGGTTGTTGGAGCCGATATGTTTGTTGTAGATGATGAAATCGTTGAAGAGAAATCTGCTGTGTTGAGATTTGAGAAAGTGGACTAATTATGTTGCTTAACATCCCCTTGCAAGTTGGAAGGGGGTAGGCACACTTGCAGCTTGTGCCAAAGCTCATAAAATCGACTTATGCTTAATCCTTTTGTAAAAATATCAGCAATCTAGTCTTTGGAACAAATAAATTTGAGTGTAATATCTTTATTAAGAACTTTCTCACGGATAAAATGGTAGTCCACTTCGATAGGCTTGGTTCTAGCATGAAAGACAGGATTAGAAGCTAAGGCTAATGCACAAATGTTGTCACACCAATTGCAGGAGGGATAGAGAGAGGGATACATTGTTCTTTAAGAAGCATTCTAACCTAATAGAGTTGTTGTGGTGATTGCTAAAGCCCGATATTCTGCCTCAGTGCTGGAGTGTGCTATAACAGTTTGTTTCTTAGTAATCCAAGACAATAAACAAGGACTAAGAAATACACCATAACCTGTAGTCGAACGAAGATCATTAGGATTACCGGCCCAATCGGAGTCATAATAGGCTTGAAGAGTAAGAGATCTTTTTTGATATCATAAGCTGTTGTCAATTGTTCCTTTGAGATAGCGGAGAACTCACTTAGCAGCAGACCAGTGAGTGGATCTTGGATAATACATATGTTGGCATAGTTGGTTAACTAAGAAAGCAATATCCGGACAAGTCAAAGTGCAATACTGTAGAGCACCAACAGTTTGGCGATACTTAGTAATTTGAGTTGCCGATAGAGGTTCACCATCATGAGTTAAAAGCTGAAGTCCCGAGGAGCATGGTGAGGGACAAGGTTTGGCACCAATCATCTTAGTGCGATTGAGAAGATCACCAATGTATTTTGATTGCCGGAGGTGTAAGCTTGTAGAGTCTCGATGAGCTTGAATGCCAAGAAAATAATTTAATGAACGAAGATCCTTCATTTTGAATTCCATTTGCAACTTGCCAATTAGAGAAGCAATAAGGGAAGGATGTGTGTCTATTGTTGTGTCGGGCACCCCACTTGTGCCAAACATCAATACTACAACTATTGCTATTGAATATATAAGAAATTAAAGTAATGTAGAAACTAATAATAAAGCAATAAAAAGAATAAGACAAGAAATTTACGAGGTTTGGTATAGAATTACTTACATCCTCGGGTGCCGATGATCAATTTACTACTTCTTGACAAAGTACAACTTTGAGGTGTGTTTTACAAATAAAGAGTTGAGCTCTTTATATAACTTCAACCTCAAGTCTAGAAAACACTTCTCTCTAATGTGGGACAAATAATATAAAAAATTCAAAACAACCTTTTATACTAAGGTGGAACTATTCTACCAATGTGGGACAAAAAAACAACAAATCTCCACCTTGACGATATATTCAAAAAAAAATTTCAATCACCAACATTTTCTGGAGTTCCACATCATCGTTGCCTTCCAAAAATATTCAGATTTGCAGGATATTGATCAAGTCCAAACAATGTTTGAACTTGATTGTTGTCACAATCTTGGTCAACATATCTGCGGGATTTTCAGTTGTAGCAATCTTCTGAAGAAGTATCTTGCCTCTATCAATAATATCCAGGGTACCCTCTACCCTATATCGATGATTTGTTTAACCAGCTCCAGGGTACATGGGTGTATTCCAAGATCGATCTGAGGTCAGGCTACCATCAGGTAAAGGTGAGAGTAGAAGATGTATCAAAGACAGCTTTCAGGACCAGATATGGGCATTATGAGTTTCTTGTTATGCCATTTGGTCTGACGAATGCTCCTGCGATATTTATTGACTTGATGAATCGGATCTTCCATCCATTTTCAGATCAGTTTGTGGTTATTTTTATTGATGATGTATTGGTTTATTCGAGGATCTATGAGGAGCACGAGATGCATTTTAGGCAAGTTTTGCAGATGCTTAGGGAGAAGAAGTTGTATGCTAAGTTCAGCAAATGTGACTTCTGGCTCTAGAAAGTTATGTTTTTGGGGCATGTTATCTCAAGAGATGAAATTTTTGTAGATCCCAGTAATATTGAGGCGGTAGTGAATTGGGCTAGACCGAGGAACGTCTAGGAGATCAAGAGTTTCTTGGGGTTAGCTGGTTATTACCGTCGTTTCGTTGAGGAGTTCTCAACTTTATCAAGGCCTCTGACACGACTGACTAGAAAGAATGCTATATTTGAATGGGACAATAGCTGTTAGAAGAGTTTTCAGGAATTGAAGCAGAGGCTAGTCACAACGCCAGTACTAATCATCCCGTCTGGGGTGAGGGTTATACTATCTACAATGATGCGTCCTTGAAAGGACTTGACTGTGTACTGATGCAGCATGGTAGGGTGGTGGCGTATGCGTCCAGACAGTTGAAAGAGTATGAAAAGAACTACCCTACCCATGATCTTGAATTGGCTGCAGTGGTACACGCATTGAAAATTTGGAGACATTACTTGTACGACGAATAGTGTGAGATTTTCTCTGACCACAAGAGCTTAAAGTATTTCTTCATGCAGAAGGAACTGAATGTGAGGCAGAGAAGGTGGTTAGAGTTGATTAAAGATTTCGATTGTACCATCAATTACCACCTCGGGAAAGCAAATGTGGTAGTTGATGCGTTGAGTAGGAAGACCACGAGCCCAGTGTTGGCAGCTTTGGAGATCCAGCATCTGATTATTATGGATCTAGAGAGACTCGGTATAGAGTTAGTAGAGAGTAATACTTCAGTATGTATCGCCAGCCTAGTGGTACAGCCTACTCTGCGGGAAAGAATTAAAGCTGCTCAGAAGGAAGATCCAGAGTTAGTAGAGGTGATGGACAGAGTGCAGAGTGGTCAGGGAGAGGAATTCTGCATTTCATATGACGGAACTTTGCGGTTCCATTCTAGACTGTGTGTTTCGGATGATGCTGACATTAGGAGGACGATTTTAGAGAAGGCTCACAGATCCTTGTATACGGTTCATCCCAGCAATACGAAAATGTACAGGGATCTACAAGAGTTTTATTGGTGGACTGGTATGAAGAGGGAGATTGCTGAGTATGTAGCCCAGTATTTGACGTGCCAGCAGGTAAAAGCTAAGCACCGAATTCCAGCGGGTCAATTGCAGCCGTTATTTATCCCAGAGTGGAAGTGGGATCATATTTCCATGGACTTCGTTTCAGGGCTATCGTCGACATCCCATGGCCAAAATGTGATTTGGGTGATAGTAGACCGGTTGACTAAGTCCGCCCATTTTCTCCCTATCAAGATGAGCTATTCCCTCAGCTGTTTAGTAGAGATTTATATTCAGGAGATAGTTCGTTCTCATGGGGTGCCAGTATCCATAGTGTCAAATCGAGACCCACGATTCACATCACGTTTTTGGAGGAGCTTACAAGAGGCTCTAGGGTCTCAAATATGGTATAGCACGGCATTTCATCCTCAATCATACGGGCAGACTGAGAGGATGATACAGATACTAGAAGATATGCTCCGAGCTTGTATATTAGATTTTGGGGGTAGTTAGACTCAGTTTATGTCGCTGGTAGAGTTCACATATAATAATAGTTACCAGTCCAGTATTGGCATGGCACTGTTTGAGGCACTGTATGGTAGGAGATGTCGGTCTCCTTTGTATTGGGACGAGATGGGTGAGCGGCGAGTTGTGGGGCCAGAGCTTGTACAACAGGCGTATGATAAAGTTCTACTTATCAGGGATAAAATTAGTGCAGCTCAGAGCCAACAGAAGAGTTATACAGACAATCGCCGCAGGAATTTGGAGTTTGATGTGGGTGATCACGTATTTTTTAAGATAACTCTGTTAAAAGGAGTTATGAGGTTTGGTAGGAAGGGTAAACTTAGCCCTAGGTTTATCAGTCCGTTTGAGATTTTAGAGAAAGTGGGACCGGTGGCTTACAGGCTAACTTTGCCACCTACACTATCCAGGATGCACGACGTATTCCATGTATCTATGTTGAGAAAATACATCTCAGATCCTTCTCATATTATCAGTTATGGTGGATTAGAGCTTAGTAATTCGCTAGTATATGAGGAGGTACCAATGCAGATTCTAGACCGAAAGGAACAGCAACTACGTAATAAGAAGATTCATCTGGTAAAAGTTTTATGGAGGAATCACGCAGTAGAAGAGGCTTCTTGGGAGCTCAAGGAACAAATCAGACAAAAATACCAGCAAATGTTCCAGGAAGATCAGATGTGAGTAAGGAATGTGAGTAAATATGTAATGTATTTTTTGCAGGTACATGTAATGTTTTAGGTAGTATGTGGTATTTTAGTTTTGAGGGAAATTTTCTTTTGGTATTCCTCCGTCATAAGTGAGGGCAAGTAATAAAATAAGTAGACCATTTTGCCTAATAAGGGATTATAAATTACGCGAATAGTAAATTTCGAGGACGAAACTTTATAAGGAGGGGAGAATGTGATAAACATAGGGGATTCGTCGATGAGGACATAAAAGGGCCTCGTTGATGAAGCCAAATTTCGTCAACGAGAAAATACCGAGAGAGGTTTTTAAGCTGACTGAATTTCGTCGACGAAGAGTGGGTTTCGTTGACGAAATTATTGAAGGACTCGTCGACGAGATGACGTGGCTCGTCGACGAATCTAGTCCTATAAATACTAAAAATTCAAATTTTAATTTCACAATTAAGAAAACACTCACCCTCTCTCTCTCTCCCTTCAGCTCCCTCTCCTTCTTTCTTCGATTTCGGGCCAAATTTACACCGGATAGACAATCTGAAGCCACCACGACGCTCCTGGAAAGTTTTCTCCAGATCTGCTAGAGTGGATCATTGGTGAAAGCAAATTGGAAATCATCCCTGAGTTGAGGTAAGGCTTTTTAAGCCAAATTTCGTCTTGTGGTAGTTATAGGAAATGATACTGAAGTTTAATACTGGGAGTTTTCAATTTCATGGTATTGATCAAGAAATCCTACGGGGGTTAGATCAAAATATTTTAGGAGTTTTCTCAGTAGTCAGGTAAGAGAATAAACTAAATCAGTTAATTTCATACAAATTACAATTATTTATGAGCAAACTTATTTTCCTGAAAATATGTACGATATTTGAATATTATGGAATAAATGCACGTTTGGAAAAAATACTGCTATTATGTAGAAACGTGTATATATGTATGAGATGGAAATCATAATTTTTAGAATACAATGTATGATTTTATACACCAAATGTGTGGCATGAATATTATTTTACGTGGAAAAATATTATGATATGATAATGATATGAATGCAATATGGTTTGAGAAATTACGAAAGTATATAGTACATTATGATTCTGACAAATACATGATAAAATGATTATTTTCATAATGACGTATTTATGTATGATTTCGGCGTGAGGTCATAATTATGTATGATTTTGGCGCGAGACCATATTTGTGTATGATTTCAGCGCGAGGCCGTATTTATGTATGATTTCGGCATGAGGCTGTATTTATGAAATGTTCGGCGTGAGGCCGTATTTATGAAATTATAAAAGATGCTATATTATCAAGTATTATATGTTATCAGAACCCGAATATTAGTTTAGTTTAGTTCAGGAGCATGATACCGCAACTTATAGATCAGATATCTATGATCAGATTGGTGCTAACCACCCCACAAGGAGGTGGGAGATGGATAGTCGATGTGGCTTTCAGTATAGTGTGGACGTCCACCTGACAGTCTAGACCAGGGTGTGGCGGGTTCATCGTACTTACAGACATTTTTTATTTAGCAGTAGTCGGCCAGCCATTGTCGGGTCCCGCCTTCAGGCTGCACAACCTGTAAAGACCCAAAAATTTAAAAGGATTAAAGTAATTTGGGAAAAAAATAATAAATAAAATAATAAATGAACAGATAAAAGGAATAGTATGAAAAAATAAAATAAAATATTAATTAATTAATTAATCAATATTTAATTGAATTAATAAATTAACTAAACGTTATTTAATTGAATTAATTAAATTAAATATATGATATTTATATGTTTGTATATATATATATATATATATTTATAAAAATAGGTTATAACATTATAATATAGTATATTATATTATATTATCTAATATATATGAATCTTCCATTTTGGATTTCAGAAAGAAACAAAGGGAAGCCCCTGCGAGTGCTTCTGTGAGCTATCCCCGTCTCCGTCTCTCTCTCTCTCTCTCTCTCTCTCTCTCTCTCTCTCTCTCTCTCTCTCTCTCAATTTCTCGACAAATTTGCGGCGGATTGGGAAACGGAAGGTAAAGTTAGATTCCTAATTTCGCTGCCGATATTTCTATTGGAGCAGATTTTTCGTGAGAATGGCTTAGGCACTGCTACTGGAGAAAGGTAATTTTTTCCCATTTTCCCAATTTCCCTATTAATATGCGGTTAAATTGAGGATCGGGTACCACCATGTGGTCCTAATCATCGTCATCGTCATTTGACGTAGGTAATTTTTCAATTGAGATTTTTTAGGCTCTACTCCAAAGGGAGAGTGAGATTTGAGAAATATGGCAAATTAGTTAAATTTGCGGGTATAACTGTTAATTGCAAATTATGATACTATAAAATATTTAAATAGTATTTTATTTAGGAATAATTTAAATGGAATTAGGATTTTTGATTCAGAACTCGGGTGAGTGCCGCGAGTGTAATTTTAGGCCTCGCAGGTATAATTTAGAAAATTAAGTGGAAATGTTAAATATTAGTTTAAATGTTAATTTGAGGTGTGTGGAGCTTAGGGAAGGCTAGATGGGTAGTATTTTGGGGAAATGAATTAATTAATTTGAAAAATTTGGTAATTTGGCTATATTTAAGGGTATATTTATTTATTAGAATTTATGGGTTTAGAAAATATTAAAATAATATTTTATTCAGGATTAATTACATGGAACTAGAATTTTTTATTCAGGATCAGGGTGAGCGCCGCAGGTATTTTTTCGGAGTCCTTGTCGATATAGTTCGAGAATTCAGGTAAGGGGAATATTTATATATTAAATCAGATTTTTCATGAATTAAAAATGACTATGTGTTATTTATGTATATATGTTTTTATGTGGGTTTAAAATGCCAGCCATGAAATTTATGTTTTCTGAGCCGAGGATTGTTGATATAGTTGTGTATATGTGAAAGTAAACGAATGGAAGTGAAAAGAATTTTCTGATGAATTAAATAGAAAATGAAATGTATTTTGAGCATGTAAATGTTAAATGTGGGTTGGCTTATTTTATGAGAAATATGTATGAATTTTACTACTAAATTGTGTGGCATGAGAATCTGTGCAAATTATATGTTAAATATATGAGATGCAGGTTAAATAAGTAAAACAATGAAAATAAAATATGATATAGACAATGTTGCCTATGTATGTTAAATGCAACCATGTAAAGGTGCGGCAACTGAAAATTGGGTTAGCAGATTCTAGCGCATTTCTATGTGGACTAACTGTAGTAGATTCTAGCGCATTTCTATGTGGACTAACAAATGACAGCTAAAGAGCGGCTGTAGTATAAAGGAATAAAATAAAAATGTTATGAAATGAAATGACAATGCAATGAAATGAAATGTGAAATGTGAATGATACAAATGGGAAATGTGAATGATTGAATAATGATAGAAAGAATGATGTATTATGATATTAGAAATATGTACGTACGTAGAACATGTTATAATTGGGCAAGGCGTACCTTTCGCCTGAGGGCTTGCTGAGTAAGGCGAGTGCACTAGTAGCTACAAATATGGCAATAGCTGCATAACGTACTAGGGCAGAGGGAACCTACTTGTATGAGCAGATAGATTTCCCTATCCTTAGGGCCTTTGCCGGTAAAGTACTATTGAACTGTGTGGGTACGAGATTAATCTTACACTTGAGGGCTTACTGAGTAAGGTGAGTACTCTGGTAGGTTTTAATTGTGACCTTAGGGTTACCTAAATATCAAAGTAGAAGGCTGCTACTTGTATGGGCGGGTAATTACCCCTATCCTTGGGTAATCTCGTGGGTTAAATATTTGCGTGTGATTGTTTAAGTTCAGAAAACGATTTCAACGTTATATAATGAGTTGTAAATGAAATAAAAATGATATGTATATCTCATGTTAGTCACACGCTAAGTTTAATATATTATTTCTTCCCTTACTGAGATGTGTCTCACCCGAATATGATTATTTCTTTTTCAGGAAATTCTCGAGGTCAGGCTTAGAGAGCTCGAGGATTTTTAGCCTTCTAAGGATTGTATAAAGAGAAAGGGTATATTTTTATATACTTTGGGGGAATGTAAATATTTATGTTTTAAACCTGTTGAGAATGGAATGGTTGTGAAAATACTGAAATGCTTTTGGAGATGTATGTATATATGGAAATGCAGGTGATGGATAATTTATTATGGTTTATAGATAGATTTAAAAAACTCTGATATTATAATTGGAAGATTATATTTATGTTTTCTACAACGTATATGTTAATTATAGATTATAAAGGATTTTATTAGGTATAACGCGCCGGACTTGGGTTTATGGGTTCGGGTCGTTGCATAATCCGCCGCAAATTTGTCAAGAAATTGAGAGAGAGAGAGAGAGAGAGAGAGAGAGAGAGAGAGAGAGAGAGACGGGGATGGCTCACAGAAGGACTCGTAGGGGCTTCTCTCTATTTCTTTCTGAAATCCAAAATGGAAGCATCCAGATTCATATATATTATATAATATAATATACTATATTATAAACATATATATATATATATATATATACATATAAATATCATATATTTAATTTAATTAATTCAATTAAATAAAGTTTAGTTAATTTATTAATTCAATTAAATATTAAGTAATTAATTAATTAATAATTTATTTTATTTATTTTTTTCATACTATTCCTTTAATATGTTCATTTATTATTATTTTTATTTATTTTTTTCCAAATTACTTTAATAATTTTAAATTTCGGATCTTTACACAACCTGTCATGGGGGGTAATATATGACATCAGTTAGTTATTCATCCTAAGTATGTTTTCAGTACTATCAGTTATAATAGATGTTTTATGAACAATATAATTTATTAGCAAATATAAAAGCATATCAGTATATTATGATGAATGTTTACAGATATATGAAATGTACTGTATATCTATATTATCATTAAATGTTAATATTGTCACACAGTTGTATTTAGTTTATTTTTCCTTACTGAGAAGTGTCTTACCCCTAAACTTAAATAATTTTTCAGGAGACCTTGAGAGACCGGCGGGTCATGGCTGTCGTTGAGTTAGTCGAGTTACCCCGTTAGGAGAGCAAGTCTTGTATTAGGATCAATTGATTTTTTTTCGTATGATTTTAGGGTTATTTTGATATTTTTTTGAAGACTGTATATAAATAGTGTATTTTGATAATGAAGTAGACTCATATTATATAATTAATGGTTTGATGGATAAAATTTATTTTTACTGCTGCTTAGGTTTTCGCTATTTATGTCAGACTATCCACGCTACCCACGGTTTCAGGTTGATATTATTATTATTATTATTATTATTTATGTTTATTATGTAATAAGTTAAGGAGGTCGTTACAATAACAATCCTATATAGTTCATTTATTTTTCAGGGAATATCATCTGTACGTTGGAGGTGACAGTTTTTCGGGGTGTCTCCGGAGCAATTTTCTGGTTCTGGTAGCGTATTCGTCGTAGAATGATGTCTTTTTCCAGGTTGCCAGAAACTTGATCGGTTTTTTTTCAAGGAGATCCCAGTAGTGATCTTGGTCTGTATGCTCTCTAGGGAGGAGTTTTTTATCTTCTTAGGTTCCTCTTTGGAGGAAAAGATATTTGGTCTTTCCTTTTGAGAGCAGTGAAGAAGACTTTCCTTTTCTAATACCTGCTTCGTGTCAAATTTTTATCGGGGAGGCACTGCTTCGCGTGGAGGGGTCGACTCCCCTTACGCTATTTAGTGCTTAGAGTTTTACCATAGGTGAAGGGTTTTTTAAATCATTGAGAAGAAAGAAATGAGAAATTTTTCTAGGAAAGTACTCTAAGGCCTTCATAAGAAATATATCCAAGGCATTAACTTTTTCAAACAAAAACAAAATTGAAGGGTACGCGGTTTGGTTTTAAAACGTGCGGGCATTCTTTTCAAAAAGACGGCAAAATGACAAAATCCCAGGCAGGTCGGCCTGCGCTTGGCCCACGCGGAGGATTCCTCAAATGGACAGGTCCACCAGCGGCGAAGGGGAGGGGTACCTTAGCTGCTCGTGAGTTGGGCTGCAAATGAAATATACTGCTCATGAAAAATTTTAGGAGTTTAAAAGTTTGTTTAAACTCTTTCATTATTTAAATAAATAATTTTTAAGTTAAATTTTTAGATTTGATTTGTAAATGAGTCGTGCGTGAGTATAGTTGAGTTCGACTCATTGTGACACGACAACTGATTTGAATGAATTTTTTTTAGACTCGTTAAGATGCTTGGTAATGAGCTCGCTAGGAAACTTATTATGTTGGTTCGATTCTAAGAGTTCAATATTAGCCCAATTGCACAAGAGGAAAGACACAAATTATGATTCAAACAACATATACGACTAAAATGAGATATGTTGGTCATAAAAAAATTAAGAGTTCAGGGTGACACATAGCAAGATCGGGGCTGTCAACACTCCAATTTTAACCAGGCTATCCCAAAGGAACCTAACAAAACAGGAATTGACTTTGAGTCTCGTAGTTTCCAAATTCATTGAAGATTAGGCTTTAGGGTCCCATGATTTTAGCGTCATCGTTCTCCAAAATAAGCTAAAATCCTTTTCTTTAAAGTCTTGATTTTAGTTTCAGACATCCAAAAAAAATTAGCTCAAAGTCCTTAGAAAAATGGTCCTTCAATTTTAAGAAATGGTTTTTCTTCATTTTAAATCCACTAATTTAAGTCTCAAAAATTCAAATTCAGTTTGGAGTCCTCATGCTAAGATCTAATGTTGATCTTTTGATTTTAGAGTCACTTGTTTTTCATAAACTAGTCTAGGTTTTATCCTCCTAAGTTTTAATTATTATTTGACTTCAAGACAAGAATGAACACCTTTCTAATCAAGGTTTTTTTTTTTTTTTTTTTTTCACTTCTAGAAATATTAACCGAACAAGTTGTTCATTTTTAAAATTTTAATTTTTATTTATGATTTTTGAATTTCACAAATTTTAATAATGATACTAAACAACTCCTTAAGATTTAACGAATATCCGACTAAGGTGCATGCACCCATTTTTTTTTCTTTTTTTTTAATAAATTCAAAAGTAATGCCAAAATTTTTGGAATGAAAATGGTTTTGGCTACTTAATATTACACACACTTTTGTCCCCTAGTGGTCAGGTTAATAGAATTTGTTCCTCAGGCATCTCTAAATTACATAATAACCCCCCCTCTTTTTTCTTTTTCTTTTTTTGCTTTTAATTCTCCTAACACTAGGCCTAGCAAAACGGGCGAGTAGACCGGGTTTGGATGGGTCACCAACGGGCCGGGTCATAAATGGATCAATGTTAAATGGATCACACACATGTCAACCCTAACCCGCCCGTTTATTAAACAAGTGGGTAACGAGTCACCCATTTAAACAAATAGAATTTATTTATTTTAAAATTTTTTAAAAATTTTCATATAAAATGACATTTTTTTTAAAAAAAAATACTTCATTATATTTATTAATTTCTAAATAAAAAGAACATAAGAAAAAATGAAAGGGTTTCTGCAATTTAATTTTAAATTTTAGGTTTGGGATAGATTTGATGCAGTAGAGCAGGAGGAGGTCAAGGCTAGGGCCATGAGTGAATTCATGCTAGCTTTGGAAATATTTATACAAAAAACACAAATCTGTATTTATTTACTATTTATTCATCACGAATCCCTGAAACCCAACAACAAGCCAGTAACAAAGAACCTAAAAAAAAGAATCACAACTCAGCTCCACCTCTAGTCCTCTGCGTCTGTGGATCGTGAAGGAGCTTGATCTGTGATACCTGAGGGAGTTTAATCTTATCGTGGAGCAACTGGAGGCTGGAGGTGTGGAGTCAAGTCATCCGTGGAGCTGGGGATGACTGATGCCTGTGGTTGTGGTCCATGGAGCCTGAAGGAGACAACGACTCGAGTTGGGGATCGTTCGCAAGCTCGTAGCACCAGCAAATCCGGCACGTAGCAGCGCACCAAAGGAGAGGAGAGGGGAGGAGACTCAGGAGAGGAGAGGATTGAGATTTGAGATTTGAGAGAGTGAGAGTTTAGAGGTCAGAGATGAGGAGAGGCTAAGAGCCGCAGCGTGGGTTAGGGGCCCTTAGGGTTTTTTTGTGTTGACTGAAGTCTGAAGGCTGAAGTTGTGAAGTGTGTGTGACTATGAAGCATTAAGGATCCAAATTAACAGGTCACCCATCGGGTGACCTGCCCAAAACCCGTTTATAAATAGGTTGACCCGTGACTTGTCCAATTATTAAACGGGTTAGCTTCTTCAAATCCGAACCCGTTTTAAACGGACAGGTCTGGATGACCCGACGGGTCATGACCTGTTTTGCCAGGCCTACCTGACACCAATATTAATGCCCTTTCCCCTCTCTCCCCGATTCCTCAGTGCTAACGCGCATTAGCACTCCTCCCTTTTTTCTTTTCTTTTTTTCTTTTAAATATGGATGCTCACATTTTTTTTATTTTTTTAAAAACCTGATAGTCCCAAATTTTTACCATGTGTCCAAATTCCCAAGCAAATTTCGCTACTTGGTCCAGCGTGATTTTTTTAAATCTCGCTGGACCAAGTAGCGAGATTACGTCAGAGTTATTCTGGAAAATATTTTCCCAAATAAGATATTATTTAATATATTTTATTAAAAAAATTAGATACATCAATAAACTCCAGGTAATAACTGACAAAGCACTTTCTTTTTTATATTTTTTTGGATTGTTGTTCTTCTTCTTCTCCTGTTTGCCTTTTAAAAGTACTTGAACACAAAGTTGTACGTTCACTTTTTTTAAGTAGAATATTATGGTTTGTTTGGTGGAAAAATAAATAAATAAACAGTGAAATGTAATGAAAAGCTATAACAAACGTATGAAAATAAAAAGATGGATTTCATTATATTATATTTTATTTCTATGTACTAAATATTGAGTAAAATACTTTAACTGTGATATCTCGAATTGTACTTTTAGTAGATATATCGATGAAATCTACACGACTGCATTCATGTAGTAAGTATTCGATACATCTCAAGATACTACAACCAAAAATCGTTAAGTTAAAATTTTCAATATGACCCATATTTGAACTCATGAACATTCTCTGATATGCGGCGATGTACAACTTCTTCATTGTTGAAAATAAACATACACATGTCATCGAGCAAAAGTGTCAGTAATGTAGAAAATGTAAGACACTTTTATTGATGTAGAGATGTCTTATATATAGGACTTGTATAAGGTATAATTGTCACAAATTCCAAAGTATTTGAATACTAAATGAAGGATATCCTAAACTATCAAATACAATTAAATATTCAAGTAATACAACTGCAGAATCTCATATTTGCGCAGACTATTGGATATTAACAAATCTTCAACTATTTGGATTTTCGGCAATTCAGCAACAAGCATAACCGTCAACGGTTTGCACTAATCTGTTGACGGTTTGATAAAATCGTTGACGGTTTTCTCTTGAAAAATATTCTGTCTTAAATCGTCGAAGGGCTAGAGAAACTGTCGACGATTTGTTGGAAAACTATATAATCTCTTTTATAAGTAATTGGGCATTTAGATTTAGTACTTTAAGTTTGGAACTTATTTAAAAATAATAGAAACTCAATAAGCCTAAGATTTTGGATTATGAAAATGTACATAGTTTGTAGTTTACTACGAGATCTAACACATTTCCTCGATCTTCAGAATTAGTAGATGAGCGAGTGATTTGAATTTATGAGATGAAAATAGGGCGAGAGATGACCTTTCTTTATCAAACTCAACGTAGACAAAGCTAAATGAAGAAAATAAAATGAAGATATGGAGACCAAACATGGGCTGGATTAGCTTGGAATTTGTGGGAGCCCATGTAGTTGGGCCGCTTCAGCTCTTAAAACATTTGGCCCAAGTGGAACCACTAGAAAATTAATGGGCTCTCTCCGGCCCAGAACAACCTCTAGAGTCATTGCATCATTACATAAATGTGATGTGGAACATTGTGAAAGCATTTGAAGAAAGAAAACTAGAAAGCAGAAGTGGCCAATTCCTCTCCAACATGTGCCATGACTGTTTGGTAAGTTAGAAAACAAAATGTTGGTTGGCAGCTATAAAGAAAATTGATGGAATAAATGTTGAGAACAAAATTTTTTTTTTCAGAAAAAAAAAATGACCAAAATGTCATTATGTTAAAAAATGAAAACTATTACTCATCAAGCTCGTGATGGGTGATGGTTGCTGGTTGAACGTATCAACAGGCAAAACGCGATCTAAGCTCTACCTACTTGCCATATCTTTTCGTAATCATTAAGCAAGCACAAGCAGTGCAATTCTTTTATAGATAAATATAATAAAATATTAAGAAAAAAACACGTTAATACTAATTATATATATAGCATTGTAAATTAAACAAAATTGTGAATGATTTGTGATTTGCCTTAGTAACAATTCATTTAGACCCATCAAATGTTGAAAGTGGCAGCTTTGGGCTTAATTTTGGACAACCGGGAGACCCAATTTGAGCCCAGGACAGGAATGATCCCGGCAGCAGCCCCGACCCTACCCAGGACCCGGGTCTGCAGACATGCGTGCGGACCAAACTTGGGCTGGATTAGCTTTGATGTTGTGGGAACCCATGTAGTTGGGCCGCTTCAGCACTTAAACCATTTGGCCCAAGTGGAGCCTCCAGAAAACTAATGGGCTCTATCCGGCCCAGAACAACCTTTAGTATCATTGCAACATTACATAAACGTGATGTGGAACATTGTGTAAGCAATTGAAGAAACAAAACATGAAAGTAAAAGAGGTCAATTCCTCTCCAACAAGTGCCATGACTGTTTGGTAAGTAAGAAAACGAAATGTTGATTGGCAGTTAGAGAGAAAATTGATGGAATAAATTTTGAGAAAAAAAAATTCAAAAAAAACTGACAAAAATGTGTCATTATATTTAAGATTGAAAGTTATTTGCTCATCGGGCTGGTGGCGGTTACTAGTTGAAGGTCACTAGCAAGTAAAACGTAATCCAAACTCTACCTACTCGCTATATTAGTCCATAATCATTAAATATCAGTGACGAGTAGTACGATTCTTTTAAAGATAAATATAATAAAACATTAAGAAAAAACACGTTAATACTAATTATATATATAACATTGTAAATTAAACTAAACTATTTTTTTTTTGATAATCCGAGGACTACAGGCACCATTGCACCACTTTGGATACTATGGAACAATACCAAACTCGGGGTGTGAAAGCCGCCCATCCATTGACGCACCCTTGGTAATTCACCGAGGAGAGGGATTCGAACTCATGACCTTAGGGTCACTAAAGTCACCAGTCGCCCTCATCACTTGAGTCGACCCGACTAAGCAAAACTCTCAAGGGGGAATCGATCCCGTCAACTAATTGGTTGTGAATAATTTGTGATTTGCCCTAGTAATAATTCAGACCCATCAAACGTATAATTTCTATGTATAATTTTGTAATTTATATAGTGATTGAGTCAAGCTCGGAAACTATTTTGAGACTTGGTTTGTGCGTGTTCACTAAGAATTTTTTAATAGATTAAAAAATATATTTGAATCAGCGAGGACCGTGGATGGTAATGGAGATGTGTCCCGGGGTTCGGGTTGGCCGAACGTCCAACTAATGCACAAAAGCCATGTCCACATTCCGGACTTTGCCCTAATCAGCGAGACCTAGGGGCGGAGGACGTTGATCCGTAGGTTTGATGCTGCACCAGGGAAGAATTGCTTGAAGTTGTCTTTTGTTTGAACTTTAAGTGTGCAATTTTCTAGTTAAACTTTTTATGTTTCTGTTTATATTCTCTCTATAAGATAATGTGTTAATTATTATTATTATTATTATTATTATTATTATTTGTGAAAGTTACTACATTCAATTAGGAAACATGAAATAACATTTTTCTAAGTTGTTGGTGTTAGGACCCTGTGAGCAACAAGAAAAATATGGCACCATAAATTTAACTTAGTTCGGTCAATATCGACCTACGTCTATAGAACACACCACAAATTTACTATTCGCCAGAAAAATATAACTCTTTTCTTCCTCTCACTCTCTTCCTCCTCTCTTTCTTCTCTCTCCTCTCTGAGCTTCTCTTGTACATATTACAACTTCCACAGCTCTCTATTTATAGGGCTTGAAATCAATTAAAAATTTAATATAATAAATTAGAAAAGGAAGTGGAGCCATGGTTTGACTGCATTCTGATTTCCTTCGTCAAAATCATGCTGACGACCTCATCGTATACAAGCTTTGATTTTCCTACGGAGCTACTGATTGCAATAACAACATCATTCCAACTTTCGGGCAACTGACTGAGAATTAGTAGAGTACAAATCTCATTATCAAATGTTACCTCGACTGAAGCTAGTTGATCCGACAACTCATTAAAATTATTCAAATGCCTACTAAAACTTTCACCTGCAAACATGTTCATAGTAAATAATCTTTTCATGAGATATACCTTGTTAGCGGTTGAAGGCTGCTCATACATATTAGAGAGTGCATCCATCAGAGACTTGGTGGATGATATATGCTTGATATTGAATGCTACAGAGTTTGACAATGTCATTCTGATGACTACGAAAGCTTTTGGATCAAGCAACTCCCACTCATCCTCGATCATCGATGCTGGCTTACCCTTCAATGGTAAGTGCAATTCCTTCCCAAAAAAATAATCTTCTATCTGCATCTTCCAGAAACCGAAATTGTTGTCATTGAATATTTCAATTTTTAAGCTCTTTTTTGTTCGACATCTCAATTCCCTGATTTAGAGATGTAATTAGCTCAAATGGATAACACGTTTGGATCCGAAACGATCAAAAACCTTAGAAATGGTTCAAGTTGTAGTGACCCAAAGAATAATGGTATTTTAATAATAAGAGGGAGAGAAATGGAAACAGAAATAGAAGGAGGTTGTAGACTTTTTCGACGACATTACATTTTGGATAATATAATTTCAAGAATTTATAGGGTTCGTCAACGAATACAGGGATTCGTCGACGAATGTCTTCAGGATCTCGTTGACGAGGTCCCATTACGTCGATAAGAAAATACCGAGCGAAGGTTTTGGGCTGCTCTAAATTTCATCGACGAAGGGTAAGGTACGTTAACGAATTTACTGAAGGACTCGTGGACGAGGTGACGTGTCTCGTCGATCAATCTGGCCCTATAAATAGCGAAAACTCGGATTTTTATCATATTTTCAGTGCCCTCTCTCTCTCCCATGGTCCCTCTCCTTTCTCTCTTCAATTTCGGCCCCGCCAGTCGCCGGATCGACTATCCGAAGCTACCACGATGCTCCTGGAGAAATTCACTACAAGTCTGCCGGAGCGGATCATTGGTGAAACGAAGTTGGATTTCATCCTAAATTCAGGGTAAGGCCTTTTAGCCTATTTTTGGCCTTCTGACAGTTATAGGAAATGATGTAGGCGAAAAAATACTGATATTCTGTTCTGAAAAATATTATTTTCAGGGTGTTGTGTAGGAAGCTCTGCGGGTGTTAGGCCAGTATACCATAGGGGCTTTCCGGTAGTCAAGGGAAATATGCTATGCTAGGTATTTTTAAAATATTATACAGTTTATTAAATTATGAAAATTATGTATTAAAGTATGGTGTAACTTGAGGATATGAATATAGTACGGAGATATGTTTTACGAATTTTCAGTATCATGATTATACGAATTCTAGTACCATGATTATACAAATTTCAGTACCATGATTATACGAATTCTAGTACCATGATTATACAAATCTCGGTACCATGATTATACAAATTTCAATACTATGATTATGCAGTTTTCAATGTTATGATTATACAGTTCTCAGTACTATGGTGTACGGATTACATTTACAGTTTATGCAGTATCATGGTTATTATATGGTTATTTCATAATCATGGTAAATTAGATAGTTGTATATAGAGATATATTATATAGTATTAGACCCTGTTCGTGACAACCCAAATAAAAATGGAATTTACATAATAAAGGGGAAAGGAAATTATCAGAGGACTCGTCGACGAAGATAGGATTTGTCGATGAGGGTATAAGAAAATTTGTCGACAAAGACAGGATTCGTCGACGAGGAAATACCGAGAGAGATTTTGAACAGACTGAATTTCGTCAACAAGGACTGAATTTCATTGACGAAATTATTAAAGGACTCGTCGACGAATTACGTGGCTTGTCGACGAATCCCCTATTCTATAAATATAAAAAATCTGAGTTTTAACTTCTTAACTAAGCTAACTCTCTCCTCTCTCTCTCTCTCTCTCTCTCTCTCATCGATTTTGGATCAGATTTACGCCAGATCGACAATTCGAAGTCACCACGACGTTCCTAGGGAAAGTTCTCACCAAATCTGCCGAAGCGTATGGTTGGTGAAAGTAAGTTGGAAATCATCCCTAAGTTGAGGTAAGACTTTTTAAGCTAAATTTAATCTTACGGTAGTTATAGGAAATGATGTACACATAGAAATACTGAGAGTTTTCATTTTCAGGGTATTGATTACGAAATCCTACAGGTGTTGGACTAGAGTTTATAGGGGCTTTCTCAGTAGCCAGGTAAGGGAATAAACTAAAGCAGTCATTTTCATGCAAATTATTATTATTTATGAGAAAAGTTATTTTTTGGAAAGCATCTATTATATCTATAGATTACGAAAGCAATGAACGGTTGAGAAAAATACTGCTACTATGTTGAAATGTATGTATATGTATGAGATGCCAGAAACTATGATTTTTAGAATATAATGTATGGTTTTACATATCAAATGTACGGCATGAATATTATTTTCCATGGAAGAATATCATGATACGACGATAATACGAATGAAATATGTTTGTGAAATTATGAAAGAGTATAGTGTATTATGATGATTTTGAAATGCACGGTAATTGATTTATTTTCAGAATGAAATGTATGATATGTTCGGCGCAAGGCCGTAATTTATGAAATGTTCGGCCCAAGGCCGTAATTTATGAAATGTTCGGCGCAAGACCGTGATATATGAAATGTTCGGCGCAAGGCCGTGAAATATGAAATGTTCGGCGCAAGGCCATGATATATGAAAGATTTGGCACAAGGCCATATTTATGCAATTATGAAAGATGCTATATGATTATGTATTATACGTTATAAGAACCCGGATGTTACTTTAGTTTAGTTCAGGAGTTCGGTACCGTAGCCATATAGATCAGATATCTATGTTCAGACTTGTGCTAACCACCCCACGAAGGGGTGGGAGATGGATAGTCGATGTGGCCTTCAGTGTAGAGTTGTAGACATCCACCTGGCAGTACGGACCAAGGTGTGGCAAGCCCATCGTACTTACAGACATTTTTGACTCGGCAGTGGTTGGCCAGCCATTGTTGGGTCCCGCCTTCGGGCTGCATAACCCGTCATGGGGGGTAATATATGACACCCGCTAGCTATTCATTTTAGATATGTTTTTCAGTATTATCAGTTATAAAAGATGTTTATGTATGTTATGATTTATTAATAAATATGAAAGTTTATTAGAATTTAGTATGTTATGATGAATGTTTTCCGATATATGAAATATACTGTATATGTATAATTGCGTTAAATGTTCATGTTGCCACATAGCTGTATTTAGTTTATTTTCCCTTACTGAGATGTGTCTCAACTCCAACATTAATTAATTTTTCAGGAGACCCTGAATGACCGACAGGTCGTGGCCGCTGTTGAGTCAGTAATATTACCCCGTTAGGAGGGTAAGAGTTTGTACTAGGGTCAGAATTATTTTGTGTTTGATACTAGAGTTATTTTGACGTTCATGAGGATATATAAAAATACAGTTTTATGATGTTGTAGTAAACTTTGGTGTTATGCTTTATGGATGGTTGATTTAGATTTTATGTTTATTGCTGCCTAAGTTTCCGCTGTTTATGTCAGGCTATCCCCACTACCCACGAGTTCGGGTTGATTTTTCTATTTATTATGCTACATTTTATATTAAGAATTTGAGTTCGTTACAGTTTGGTATCAGAGCCTAGGATTCTAGGTTCTGTAGACTCTAGAGTGTTGCAGTAATAATATTAGAGTATAGGATAAGGGATTTGAGGTCTGGTTTTGTAGTCTATATACAGGACTTCCGTGGTGGTTTGTGTGATTTTCCTGGAGTGACAATTTCAGGAAAGTCATGGTAAACTATCATCAGGTTGGGTATCTAGGTTGCAGGATTGAACCTTGAATTAAGATCAGGAGTGATGAGTTAATTAGGAGAAATATACTATATGGGTTGAGTGACATGTATAGTGAAGGGGTTTTGAGTTAAGTTACATGTTTTTCAGGATGGACCTTGGTGGCAATAGTGCCCACGCCAGTGGGAGTGAGGGTGTTGGACCCTCAGGCGCTGCGGGTAGTGATTCAGATGCTGTTTTACGCAGCGTGGTGCAGCAGGTTATGGCAGAAATTGCCAAGAGTTCGAAGGAACCGGGTTGTCCATCGGCAGGCCACGGTTGTTCGATTGAGAAGTTTATTAAGATGAGTCCTCCGGCTTTCTCAAAAGGAACAGATCTTGCAGTTGTTGAAAATTGGGTGCAGGAGATAGAGAAAATATTTGCAGTGCTGCAGTATTCAGAGGAGCAGAAGGTGTTGTTTGCCACCTATAAACTGACTATAGAGGCCGAGAGATGGTGGTCGGTGGAGAGATTGTTAGAGCAACAGAGGACTGTTCCTGTGGAGATGATGTGGGAGCAGTTTAAAAAAATATTGTTCGACAGGTATTTTCCAGCCTCTTCCAGGGAGGCTAAGATTGAGGAATTCCTGAATCTGAAGTAGGGATAGCTGTCAGTACAGCAGTATGCGGTGAGGTTAATCGAGCTATCTCACTTCGCCCTGTACATTATTCCAGATGAGGTGAAGAAGGTACGACAGTTTGAGAGAGGTCTGAGGAGGGAAATTTACAAGCAGGTATTGATATTGAAGTTGCAGGATTTTGCTGAGCTACTGGACCGAGCCGCTATAGCAAAAATTGGTGATTAGTTGGAGGTAGAGGAGCAGAGGCAGAAGAAGAAATCCACATCTTCTGGTTCCCAACAGGGGATTGGATGTGGTTCGTGGAAGAGAGGTGGCTACTATAGGTACCGGAGATAGGAGACCGGGAATCGCGGTTTCTAGGGTGTACAGTCATCTCCAATTTGCCCGACTTATGGGAAGAGGCACCTGGGAGAGTGTCGTGCTGGGCGAGGTGTCTGCTATAGGTGCGAGGAGCCAGGACATATGATGAGGGAGTGTCCGACACAAATTGGAGCTACTCCTGCTCCTAGACCTGCATAAGGAGATTACCAGGCGCCATATGGAGGCTAGCAGAGGAATATGACCCCAGCTAGGGTTTTCGCTTTGACGTCGGGTGATGCTGAGGTGGCCGACGACGTGGTGACAGGTACTATTAGTATGTTTTCATTTAAAGTTATTGCACTTTTTGATTCCGGTGCCACACACTCGTTTGTGTCCTAGGGATGTATTAAATTATGCAAGGCGAAAATGCAATCATTAGATGTTGAACTATTAGTGGCGACACCGACCGGGTCAGCAGTGAGATGTAGTAGGATGCTTTGTGGTTTCCTAGTTGATGTTCAGGGGAGAATTTTATCTGCTAATTTGGTGGTATTAGATATGCACGAGTTTGATATTATCTTTGGCATGGATTGGCTAGCAGCTAATATTGCTATTATAGACTGTCGTGCAAGGGAAGTGATATTTAGACCTTCAGGGAAACCAGAATTTAGATTTACAGGGTCACAAGTGCAATCCTTACCTCATATGGTCTTCGTAGTTCAGGTAAAAAGGCTGCTCCAGAATGGCTGTCTGGGATTTGTGACTTTTGTGAAGGAAATGTCAGAAAATGAATTGAAGCTTATTAATACGCCTGTGGTGAATTGGGGATTCTTGATTGGTGCTGAGCTAACTATAGTGCAAAGTCGTATTTCTTTGGTTAATAAGATCCAAAAGATTTATCGATCCCAGGGGGTACAACGCCGATTTCTAAAGCACCATATAGAATGGCGCCGACAGAGCTGGAAGAATTGAAAGATCAGTTGCAGGACTTGCTTGATAAGGGCTTCATATGACCTAGTGTATCTCCATGGGGAGCTCCAGTTCTGTTTGTAAAGAAGAAGGACGGGTCTATAGGATGTGCATAGATTACAAAGAGATTAATAAAGTGACAATCAAGAACAAGTATCCTCTACCCCGTATCGATGATTTGTTTGACCAGCTCAAGCGTACACGGGTGTATTCCAAGATTGATCTCAGATTAGGCTATCATCAGGTAAAGGTGAGAGCGAAAGATATATCAAAGACGGCTTTCAGGACTAGATATGGGCATTATGAGTTTCTTGTTAGGCCATTTGGTCTGATGAATGCCCCTGCAATATTTATGAACTTAATGAATCGGATCTTCCATCCATGTTTAGATTAGTTAGTGGTTGTTTTTATTGACGATGTATTGGTCTATTCGAGGAGTTATGAGGAGAATGAGATACATTTGAGGCAGGTTTTGCTGATGCTTAGGGAAAAGAAGTTGTATGCAAAATTTAGTAAATGCAACTTTTGAGTCGATAAAGTTGTGTTTTTGGGGCATGTTATTTCAGGAGACGGAATTTCTGTAGATCCTAGTAAGATTGAGGCGGTAGTGAATTGGGCTAGACCGAGGAATGTCTAGGAGATTAGGAGTTTCTTAGGGTTAGCCGGATATTACCATCATTTCATCGAGGGGTTCTTAGCTTTGTCAGGACCTTTGACATGACTGACGAAGAAGAATGCTAGATTTGAATTGGACGACAGCTGTGAGCAGAGTTTTTGGGAGCTAAAGCAGAGGTTAGTCACAACGCCAGTATTGACCATCCCATCTGGGGGTGAGGGTTATACTATCTACAGTGATGCGTCCTTGAAGGGACTTGACTGTGTGTTGATGCAGCATGGTAGGGTAGTGGCCTATGCGTCCAGACAGTTGAAAGAATACGAAAAGAACTACCCTACCCACGATCTTGAGTTGACTGCAGTGGTACACGCGTTGAAAATTTGGAGGCATTACCTGTACAGCGAGCAGTGCGAGATTTTCTCCAACCACAAGAGCTTAAAGTATTTATTCACCCAGAAGGAATTGAATATGACACAGAGAAGGTAGTTAGAGTTGATTAAAGATTTTGACTGTACTATCAGTTACCACCCAGGGAAAGCAAACGTGATAGCTGATGCACTGAGCAGAAAGTCTGGGGTATCAGCGTTGGCAGCTATGGAGATCCAGCGCCCGATCATAATGGATCTAGAGAGACTCGGCATTGAATTGATAGAAAGTAATACTCTAGTATGTATCGCTAGCCTAGTGGTACAGCCTACTCTGCAGGAAAGAATTAAAGTCGCCCAGAAAGAAGATCTAGAATTGGTGGAAGTAATGGACAGAGTGTAGAGTGGTTAGGGAGAGGAATTCTGCATTTTAGATGACGGAGCTTTACGATTCCATTCCAGATTATGTGTTCCTGCTGATGCTGACATTAGGAAGACTATTTTGGATGTGGCTCACAGATCCTTGTATACAGTTCATCCCGGTAGTACGAAAATGTACAGGGATCTGTGAGAGTTTTACTGGTGGAGTGGTATGAAGAGGGAGATTGTTGAGTATGTAGCCCAGTGCTTGACGTGCCAGCAAGTAAAAGCTGGGCACCAGAGGCTAGTAGGTCAGTTGCAGCTGCTATTTATCTCAGAGTGGAAGTGGGATCATATTTCCATGGACTTTGTTTCAGGGCTGCCATCGACATCGCATGGTCAGAATGTGATTTGGGTGATAGTAGACCAGTTGACTATGTCCGTCCATTTCCTCCTTATCAAGATCAGCTATTCCCTCAACCGTTTAATGGAGATTTACATTCAAAAGATAGTTCGCTCTCATGGGGTGCCTGTATCTATTATGTCAGATCGAGACACGCGATTCACGTCACGATTTTGGAGGAGCTTGGAGGAGGCTATGGGGTCTCAGTTATCGTTTAACACGGAATTCCATCCTCAGTCAGACGGACAGACTGAGAGGATGATACAGATACTAGAAGATATGCTTCGTACATGTGTTTTAGATTTTGGGAGTAGTTGGACTTAGTTCATGCCACTGGTAGAGTTCATATAAAATAACAGTTACCAGTCCAGTATTGGCATGGCACCATTTAAGGCACTGTATGGTAGGAGATGTCGATCTCCTTTGTATTGGAATGAGATGGGTGAGCGGCGAGTTATGGGTCCAGAGATCGTACAATAGGCATACGATAAGGTTCAGCTCATCAGGGAAAGAATCAGTGTAGCTTAGAGCCAATAGAAGAGTTATGCCGACAATCGCCGCAGGAATTTGGAGTTCGAGGTGAGTGACCATGTAGTTTTGAAGAAAGTTCCGTTAAAAGGAGTTATGAGGTTTGGTAGGAAGGGTAAACTTAGCCCTAGGTTTATCGGTCTATTTGAGATTTTGGAGAAAGTGGGACCGGTGGCCTATAGGCTAGACTATCCAGGATGCACGATGTATTCCATATATCTATGTTAAGGAAATACATCCCAGATCCTTCTCATATTATCAGTTATGGTGGATTGGAGTTCAGTGATTCGCTAGTATATGAGGAGGTACCAATGCAAATTCTAGACCGAAAGGAACAGGAACTATGTAGTAAGAAGATTCCTTTGATAAAAGTTCTATGGAGTAATCACGCAGTAGAAGAGGCTTCTTGGGAGCTCGAGGAACAAATCAGACAGAAATACCCACAATTATTCCAAGAAGTCCATATGTAATTAAGAAATATGAGTAAATATGTGATGTTTTCTTTGCAGGTACATGTAATATTTTAGGTAGTATGAGATATTTTAGTTTTGGAAGAATTTTCTTTTAGTAAATATAATCTCCCAGAACTTGAGTTGTAACCACGGCATTCCTCCGCCATAAGTGAGGGTAAGTGATAAAATAAGTAGACCATTTTACTTATGGGATGATAAACTATGCGAATAGTAAATTTTGAGGACGAAATTTTATAAAGAGGGGAGAATGTGACAACCCAAATAAAAATGGAATTTAAATAATAAAGGGGAAAGGAAATTATCAGAGGACTCGTCAATGAAGACAGGATTCGTCGACGAGGGTATAAGAAAATTCGTTGACAAGGAAATACCGAGAGAGGTTTTGAACTGACTAAATTTCGTCGATGAGGACTGAATTTCATCGACGAAATTATTAAAGGACTCGTCAACGAATGACATGGCTCGTCAACGAATCCCCTGTTTTATAAATATAAAAAATCTGAGTTTTAACTTCTTAACTAAGCTAACTCTCTCCTCTCTCTCTCTCCCCTTCGGTCCTCTCTCTCTCTCTCTCTCTCTCTCTCTCTCTCTCTCTCTCTCTCATCGATTTTGGATCAAATTTATGTCAGATCAACAATCCAAAGTCACCACGACGCTCCTAGGGAAGTTCTCCCCAAATTCACTGGAGCGGATTGTTGGTGAAAGCAAGTTCGAAATTATCCCTAAGTTGAGGTAATGCTTTTTAAATTAAATTTGATCTTACGGTAGTTATAGGAAATGATGTACATGTAGAAATACTAAAGTTTAATACTGAGAGTTTTCATTTTCAGGGTATTGATTAGGAAATTCCACGGGTGTGAGACTAGAGTTTATAGGAGCTTTCTCAGTAGTCAAGTAAGGGAATAAACTAAAGCAGTCATTTTCATGCAAATTATTATTATTTATGAGAAAAGTTATTTTCTGGAAAGCATATATTATATCTACAGATTACGAATGAAATGTACGCTTGAGAAAAATACTGCTACTATGTTGAAATGTATGTATATGTATGAGATGCCAGAAACTATGATTTTTAGAATATAATGTATGGTTTTATACAGCAAATGTGTGGCATGAATATTATTTTCCATGGAAAAATATCATGATACGATGATGATACGAATGAAATATGTTTGTGAAATTATGAAAGAGTACAGTATATTATGATGATTTTGAAATGCACAGTAATTGATTTATTTTTAGAATGATATGTATGATATGTTCGGCGCAAGGCCGTAATTTATGAAATGTTGGGTGCAAGGCCGTGATATATGAAATGTTCGGCGCAAGGCCGTGAAATATGAATGGTTCGGCGCAAGGCCATGATATATGAAAGATTTGGTGTAAGGCCATATTTATGCAATTATGAAAGATGCTATATGATTATGTATTATACGTTATCAGAACCCAAATGTTAGTTTAGTTCAGTTCAGGAGCTCGGTACCGTAGCTATATAGATCAGATATTTATGTTCAGACTTGTACTAACCACCCCATGAGGGGGTGGGAGATGGATAGTCGATGTGGCTTTCAGTGTGGAGTTGTAGACGTCCACCTGGCAATCCGAATAAGGGTGTGGCGGGCCCATCGTACTTACAAACATTTTTGACTCTGTAGTGGTTGGCCAGCCATTGTCGGGTCCCGCCTTTGGGCTACACAATTCGTCATGGGGGGTAATACATGACACGAGCTAGCTATTCATCCTAGGTATGTTTTCAGTATTATCAATTATAACAGATGTTTATGTATGTTATGATTTATTAATAAATATGAAAGTTTATGAGAATTTAGTATGTTATGATAAATGTTTTCTGATATATGAAATGTACTATATATGTATAATTGCGTTAAATGTTCATCTTGTCACACAACTGTATTTAGTTTATTTTTCCTTACTGAGATGTGTCTCAACTCCAACATTAATTAATTTTTCAAGAGACCCTAAGTGACCGACGGGTCGTGGCCGCCGTTGAGTCAGTAATATTACCCCGTTAGAAGGGTAAGATTTTGTACTAGAGTCAGAATTATTTTGTATTTGATCCTAGAGTTATTTTGACGTTCATGAGGATGTATAAAAAAACAGTTTTATGATGTTGTAGTAAACTCTGGTGTTATGCTTTATGAATGGATGATTTAGATTTTATGTTTACTGCTGCCTAGGTTTCCGCTGTTTATGTCAGGCTATCCCCGCTACCCACGGGTTCGGGTTGATTTTTCTATTTATTATGCTACATTTTATAATAAGAATTTGAGGTCGTTACACTGTTGGACTATGCAGTTACAGAGCACGGTACCGTTGCTACAGATATATGTTATGTTATGAGTGCAACCATCTATTTAGATAATACGTGGTAGTAGGTCGATCACCTAGGCTCTTGACGTAGACATGTTCCCCCTCATATATGGGTTGAGGTGGGCAGATCAGACCGATGGAGTATAGTGATTTACACTATTCGGTCAGCCAGTGTAGATACCGCCTACGGGCTGCGCAACCCTATCATGAGGGGTTAAATCGTGACACACAGTTATCCACAAGGAAAGTTTTCAGTTACTATTACGTATGTACAAAATTACAGAAATAGGGAACATACTTATGTACACTAGAAGTACTTTGAATAGTAACCTACAATACTATTATGTTAAGCAACATGGAAAGGGTGATGTATTTTATTACTTGTACTATATTTACATATCCAGTTATACATGATTATATGAAAACAAATTTTCATAATACTGTAGCTCATTTGCCACACACTAGTAATAGCATATTTCATCTTACTGAGCATTGGCTCATCCCAGTGTTGAATCATTTTTCGGGTGATCCAGGTAGGCAAGCAGACCAGGCTCGCAGATAGTGGGGCATCAGTAGTGCCCTGTCAGTGAAGTGAGTATTGTGGAGGATTTTTGTATATCCCAACATAGTTGAGGGTATTTTGGGGAACAAATATATGTGTATATTTTGGGAAACATGTTAGTACTCTGGTATTGTATAGTATTGTATTGTATATATTTTCATATGGTTATGTTCATGTGATTTCTGCTTCTCGCTGCTTAGGTTGATGATCGGATTTAACCCCGTATGGTATCAGAGTATGTAGAATATCATAGTATAAAAAAAAAAAAAAAAAACCTAGTTAATTAAGCAGGTCGTTACACAAGTCGTTTAGAAAGCGGACCTAAAACGACTCCGAAAAGTTCGGTCAAAGTTAAGGTCAAACTGGTCAACTATGCTGATGTGGCACGCTAACGTGACAGTGGGGTCCACCCGCTGGCATGGCAGTTGGGTCCACCTATTGCCGTGTCACAGTGGGCCTACCCGCTGACGTGGCAGTGCGGCCCACTTGCTGACGTGGCACGCTGATATGGTAGCTGACTTAGCGCCGCAAACGTGCCTGAGTTTTGAGGCGGCAGATCAGATCCGAGTCGGGGACTGGGTCTCGAGTTGTTCCAGTTTGAGTGAGTTGCCGGTTCGTATCTTTAGGTCAAAGTCGGGTTTTTGGGTCGGGCTGAGGCGAATCGAGCGAGGAAGACGCGTGGCAACGCGTGGTGCGCGTGAGCAGCAGGTCACTGGCGTGTGATCGGCGCATGGCGAGGCGTCTTACTCCAGCGAGGAGCGTGAGGGCGCATGTAGCTTCGTTTGAGCTCTGTTCAAGCTCTGACTTACACGATAGGCTTTGTCTTGGTGAGGTGAAGGTGATGGTGGCCTCAAAACTTAGTTTCAAGCGACTGAACAGAGCTCTGTTTTTGGTATACGACTTCGATCTGACTTTTCCTGTTCCAACCGGACTCTGATACCATTTGCTAGGACCGAAGGAGCCCATGGGTGGACTTGATACACATGGGTGAACACCAACTTGACCCAAAAGCTTAAACCTATTGGGTCTTGGGTCCAACCATGTATATAAGCACCCATCATCCACTTTAATTTTCTAATATGGTACAAGCTCACAAGTGGAATTCTCAACAATCTCCCCTTTATTTGTGAGTTCCAATTGCTCCCCCTTGAATGGAAATCATCTTCCTTCTGGGAGTAAGCCTAATTCTCCAACAGTTGCTCAAGTGGGCCTTACCACTGGCACCTTACGTGCGTCGGATTGCATTCCATGTGCCTTCTGAACCAATCCTACCTCTCACGTCTTGACCCTATTCAGATCCATCCGCAACCTAGATGATCCTTATTGGCCTCAGTCACACACTTGGTTCTCCAACTGTTAGCACGTCAAGAGAATTAGCTTCACGTCTCGACTTTTTTACGATATCGCTTACCTAAACTTATGAACCGTCAGTTTTGATACCACTTGTTAGGACCCTGTGAGCAACCAGAAAAATATGACACCAGAAATTTAACATGGTTCGGTCAATATTGACCTATGTCCATGGAGCATACCTTAAATTCACTATTCACCGAAAAAATACAATTCTCTTCTTCCTCTCACTCTCTTCCTCCTCTCTTTCTTCTCTCTACTCTCTGAGCTTTTCTCGTATATATTACAACTTCCACAACTCTCTATTTATAGGGCTTGGAATTAATTACAAATTTAATACAATAAATTACAAACAGGAAGTTACATTCATCAAGACAAAATCAAGATAAATAGAGATAAATGCAAATCGCGTTTCCAACTAAGTTTCTAGCTATAACAATTGGGTTCTTCCAAGTTTATGAATGCATTTTAGAGCATGATAATTTGGACCTTACCTTATTTATTTTCAATTTTATATCTCCTTTATTTTTGTATTCTATATCTATAAAGTGGTGAATTTTCTTACTTTTGTGTCTCTCATTGTTCAATGTCGATCTCCTCTCTCTCTCCCAAAATAAAAATATCACATTCATATAAGTAATTATACAATTGCACATTAATATTTTGTGGTCCTAGTAATTCAAAATTTTAGGGCGATTTAAAAAGATATTTTATTTTAATATAAAATGCTTTATGATTTTTATACCTAAATGTTTAATTATTATTTTAGAATAAATGTGAGGATTATTGTTTTAATATGTCCTTTTTGCCCCTAAATTTTTCATAAAGATCTCCACGTATAAATTTCTTAATACTTGCGCCTGCGCGTAATTCCCAAAAGTATTTGGAATGGGCTCAAGGCCTTTGTATATATAACCTTATGTATTTTATCATAGGCTTTCTCTTTATCAATAAAAATCATTAAATTACTTTTTTTTCTTTGACTACAAGCGTTTGGGCGCATAGATTTCAAATTTTGGATTTGAATTTATATGAATTTGAACAAAATTCAATACAATTTTATATTACATTTTGTACAAATTTACATAAATTCAAATTTAAGAGCTTTTCCAAACACATGGTTTAATTTCTTAAAGTGCCCCTACTTCTTTTCTTGATCTAAGACAGTATGTTGCCATTTATCAACATAAGCAAGTATCTAAATTTATTCAAATTCAAATCAAAGGTCTAAATTTATCTTTTCATGTTAGCTTCCACAACAAAAAAATTTTTACATTCGGTATCTTGGAGATGGTTAATTAATTTATCGGCAGAATATATATATATATATATATATATATTATAATAAGAAATAAACAAGAGCATGGGCGATTAAGGGGGAAAGCGATGCAACACATATAAGTAGTTTCGTGTCAAAATTATAATAAGAGATCCTTCAATGTCCTTGTCAACTTTCCCCCTGTCTTAGCCCAAAAAAAAGAAAAACCCAAAAAGAAGAAGACGAAAGAGATGGACGGTGGGCATCCATTACACCATGAGAAGATTAAGATATAGACTGCACGCCAAAGACAAAAAAGGAAAAAAGATTAGCAGCCAAGCACGACACTAGTAACAGGACACAGTACACATGGGTCATGTGGGCTAGCTAAGCCAAGGCATAGTTAGCAGCAGCAGCTGGTGTTACGTCAGTGAAGGGTTTTCTTCTAGAAGCATTAATTGATAATGTCAAGGTGACTTCTAGATGGTGCGTGTGTGTGCGAGAGAGAGAGAGAGAGTGGCGGTGGAGCTGGCTGGCTTTTTAATTCTCCAAAAGAAGAAGATAAAAGAGGAACAGCTTTCAATGAGTGCACACACACTGTGGCTGGCCTCACACAGCACTGTATGTGGTGAGTGTGTGTGTGTGTGTGTACGAGTTGGATTTTGATGTTTCTTCTAGAAACCCTAATAATGTTGATGGTCAACCTTACCCTTTTGGGTGTAAAATATGAAAAATCATTAATGTAAGATCTGGGCTTGAAAGGTTTGGGAATATAAATGGAGTTTTTTTTATTAAAAAAAATATATTAATATTTTAATTTATGAAAATATAAATAACTATATGATTTTTGGGAACTAGTTCAAGAATTGTGTTAAGGTGAAAACGATTTATGATGCATTAATAAAAATCAATTAAAATTAATAATTTTACACATAACTCAAATAATGGAAAATTTTAGAAGAATGATAAATATTATGGTTAAATAATAATAATAATAATAATAATAATAATAACAATAAAAAGAAATCTAAATTGTACTTGGCATACAATACATCATAATCATAAAATGTGTTAACACACAAAACATTAATAATGAAATATTTCAATAACAACAAAATGAATGTGCAAAATCAGTTTCTAAAATCCCAAATGCTTGCTTGTAGTATCACGGTTAACACAAAATTGGAGAGAACTTAAAAAAAGAAATTGGAAAATTTTCGGATACTTGATATGAAGATGAAGGGGAGATTGGAGGAGGAAAAATGTTCATCGACAAGCCTACTTCGTAGTGGAGTGACCATTGGAGGAGGAAGAAAAAAAAAATAGCTGAAGGAGGGAGGAGGGAAGGAGAACAATTACTAGAGAGGAGGCAATTCGTGCAGAGGAGGAAGAAGTGTTGACTTTTAGAGTCCGATCCCTGATTTTGATAATGACAAATCGCAAGTTTCTTATGTGTGTATCCAGTGTTTGAGCAGACTTCATATATTAGCGCTCACATAAAGAGACTGAAAATGAAAGTTAGAAGAAACTCGAAGGACATGTACATCAGCTGGCATATTCCAAGGAAGTCACAAGAGTAAAGAAGATTGAAGACATTTAAATTTCACTTGTATTGCATTTAGTTTTTCTATTTAGTCTGTAATATTTGCATCTGCATGCATGATATGAATAAAGCTCAACATGATCATAAACTATCCATAGGGAGCCACAGGACCTTAGGGATCACCCTTTAGTCGACTGACGCTGGATTTTTTTGGTGTTATCAGAAAGACATAGACTAACTTTAGGTCCCTAAACATCACAAGAAAAGTCTCCTATAACTTATAAATTATAAATATATGAACACGGGTGACTTTAAATAGAAATCCGGACTTAAACGCACAATTTGAATAGCCTCGGTCGAACGAACCCGAAGCTATATATAAGCTTCGGTTGACCGAACTTGCCAAGGTTAATAGGTTGACTATTCGGTGGACCGACTCAGAATACACACAAACCTTCAATCGACCAAAAGTGTCCGAGGTCAACTAGTTAACCGCTCGGTCGACCGACTAGAAATATATGAGCAATGCCCTGGTCGACTGAACCCCCATGTGGGAAATGTCAATTGCCCAATCGACCGAACCTTGCAGTTCAAATTGACCCAATCGACCGAACCACACGGATTTGGAAAATCGCCTTTGAAACCCTTCAGATGGTCGACTATACTTTTAGTTCAATTTTTCCCTAGTCGACCGAATTAGACACTACGGTCAACCGAACCTCATGTACGGTCGACTGAGCCTCTCGGGTTGTTGAATTTTTTACCGCCGGTAAACAAGGCTATTTTTAATTAAACATCATTAATTTTTTCTAAAATGACCTCGGTGGCCCCAACTGTCAAATTTTCTAAGGAGTCTATATATACCCCCTCGTAACTCAAAATTAGCAAGATGATTAGTTAGAAAATCCTCTCAAATTTTTATATCATTTTTTCATCTTCCTAAGCTTGTTTTTCATCCTCTCTTTGTTATACATTCAAAAAATCATTTTTAAGAGAGTAATCTTTATCTTTGGCATTTTATTTTTACAAATCATATTACTTATACTCTCATATTCCATTATTTTCAAAATTATTATCTTGAGAGTAAATCCTAAATTTCTCCATATATGTTCATTGATAAATTCCTTCGAAGAAAAACTTGTTTATTGCTTATGAATCTTGCACACATATTGCAAGACTGCAAAGGCTCAGATATTCTTCATTGCAAAATTATTTTTTAGCAAGAATCCTAATTCCCCTAAACTTTATTTGAAAAACTAGTATTTAGGAAAACTTCTAACATATTGAAAAGAGTACCTTGAGCATATTTTAATTTTAATATCTCTGCTTGAAAGGTCTTTTACTCTTGTTAGTAAGAAAATCATTTTTCACATTCGGTCTTTATTAAGAAATAATTTCTTAGTGAAAAATACATATTCTCACATTGAACTTTAATTCATATCATATGTGAGTGCTGATGTAGGACAATCCTAGGAACCCTAGTCCTACCAAAGACCCTCTCACAAATGCACACACCAAATACACTTTAAGATGATAATTTAATTAACCGCAATGACCAATATAAATTATATGCAAGAACTACAGGTTGTGGAAAATTCAAAAAGTTATAGGATTCATGTAGACTTGTCCTTAAGGACCTAATCAAGTAGGATAAGATAATTACTTGAAAGATGGTAGATTCAAGCCTTAGAAATAAGCCTAAACATGCATCTTATATATTCTTAGAATAAGACACAATCAAGCATTCAAGTATGAAAATCTTTTGGATTTTGAAGAGTTTGTCTACAGATATTATTCAAAGGCATACAATGGATATTTTGAAAAGGCTAATGGAAGGTAAATATCATATTGGCTATCTAGGAGTTATTTTGGAAGTAATTGAAATGAGCTTATTGAAATTATTCGGAATGATGAGCACAACACACTCGAACCTTGCTCGATATCTTGAATGATGATTCTTGGCTTTTCTTGGGGTTGTGATTGATCTGCTTGACTGTCGAAGTACTAATCTCACAAAATAGCTACTGGAATGGTAATATGGAGAATGGATAATGATAATCTCGTGGCCTCTCACCACTCAATCCCCAAAGGAGAAGGGATGTGGTCTCTCACCACTCACTCACAAAGAGGGAACAAGCTTAAAGCTTAAACACAAGGCAACAAATCTTGATTCAATTCAAAATACTTGATGTCCCTAATAACTTACATGCCCAGCTATATATAGAGGTGTTGGAACAACCCTCCAACCATAAGTAAATAAAATATAACAAGCTTTGAATGGAAAATGAAACCAAAAGTCAAAAATGTAAAATTTTCAAAACAAAAAAGTCTCATACTTCGGCCTTCTAGACATTCCATACTTTGAATTAGTTTACCTACCATATACCAAATCAAAGATATGGAAGTCTTCTTTGCAACACACTTTGAACCACTCCATTTGGACTTTTCTTGGGAAAGTTATGGCATATTTGGTGAGAGGTGTGCAGCTGTCCATGTGATGCAGAATTTCTTGACGAATACCTACTGTTATTGGGCTGCCAAGCCGTGCACAATTTGAATTTCATGGTTTTCCCTATACCCAAAGAAAGGTATGGGAGTCTTCTTTCCAGTCCAATTGGAATCAGGTTATTTGGGCCTCTGTAGATGAAGTTATGCATTTTCTTGTACAGGTGCGCAGTTGCCTTCATCCCAGCAAATGCATCCACGTGACACCATCTTAGCAAATGTTATGTTTGGGGAATGTTGATCCCCATCATCGCTCCTTGGCTGAGAAGAATTCTGCCCCGAAGAATTTTGTTGAAGATATTCGGTGTATAGTTCCTGGTTGAGGCGCAAAACTTCTTCCTTTAAGATCCAACTTCGTTCTGATAGGGGCTTGCCTTTCCATTTGACCAAGAATTTTTTATATGATCCAGCCCGTGTGTGTGTTGTTTTATCATCCAAAATTTTTTCAATTTGCTCAAGTTTCTTGGGTGGAATTAATGGTGGTGGCAAAGGCAATTTTAAGAGAGTAATCTTTATCTTTGGCATTTTATTTTTACAAATCATATTACTTATACTCTCATATTCCATTATTTTCAAAATTATTATCTTGAGAGTAAATCCTAAATTTCTCCATATATGTTCATTGATAAATCCCTTCGAAGAAAAACTTGTTTATTGCTTATGAATCTTGCACACATATTGCAAGACTGCAAAGGCTCAGATATTCTTCATTGCAAAATTATTTTTTAGCAAGAATCCTAATTCCCCTAAACTTTATTTGAAAAACTAGTTTTTAGGAAAACTTCTAACATATTGAAAAGAGTACCTTGAGCATATTTTAATTTTAATATCTCTGCTTGAAAGGTCTTTTACTCTTGTTAGTAAGAAAATCATTTTTCACACTCGGTCTTTATTAAGAAATAATTTCTTAGTGAAAAATACATATTCTCACATTGAACTTTAATTCATATCATATGTGAGTGCATTATTCGGTTGAGCATATTGGCGCAAATTTGCTTAGAATAAGAAGCACTTTACTTGTACGCAATTTATATTAAATTTATTGTATTCCAGGCACGAGTCTGAAGAGGGAGACTAGTCCTAATAAATAGTTCTGGATTAGCTTTGACCCGGTTAGGAAAGTTAGTTGTACCATCCTATTAAGGTGTGTTTAAGTTGAGGTCAGTCCCGCTAATTGACCTGGTTGTAACCACTGCCGCTCCACCTGTTAAGTGGGCATTAGTGAAATTCTTGTGCTTGTGAGCCAAGGCGGGGATGTAGCCATAGTTCGCCGAACCCCGACAACATATCATGTGTCGGCTCTTTCTTTCCCTATACTTTTTATATTTCTACAATTTAATTTATGCACATGTATGTTTATATTTGAATAGTTTTATGAATGATGTGCATGCTTTAAATACTGTGAATGATTTGAAAATACTGAGTCTGCTACATCTAGTTTATATATCTACTCAGTATCATTCTGTTGGGGTATTGGTATGTGCTTAAACAGACCCTAGGTTGGGAATTACTAATTGTGGAATTGAAATCAACTTAGGAAATTTTAATTACCTAATTCACCCCCTCTCTTGGGAATACACCAAAGCTAACAAGAAGGAACCAGAGGTTTAAGGAACAGATAGAAACTGACTTTTTGTAAGTCGGTTTATTTGTACATTATTGATTTATGGAAAGTTGATTTCTATTAACTTTTTTGACTTTTCATAACTAAATTTCTCTCTACCACCAATAGGACGATTCTATTGATGCGATGGGAGGAAACTGAGCACGATCAATGATCATTCGATAGTTTCAATAAAACTAACTTATGGAAAGTTGGTACCCAAAATATATACTTCTAAAAATGGTATCACTATGTGTGATTGAGCTTATTGCAAGTGCAGTAAAAGTAAAGTGCGAAAAGTAAACAATACATGCAATATGTTATTGATGTTCGGCCAAATTGCCTACGTCCCCGCCTTGGCTACACCAGCACAAGGATTCCACTAAAGCTCACTTAACGGGTGGAGCAGCACTGATTACAACCAAGTCAATTCAAAGGGCTGACCTCAACCAACATGCCTTACCAAGATGGCACACCTAGCTTTCCTAATCGGGTCTAAGCCAGTCCAGGAGTATTCAACAGGGTTAGTCTCCCTCTTTAGGCCCGCACTTGGAATACAACCAATGTATATAAAATTTGTATACGAAAATACGCTTCTTACACAAGTAGGTATGTGCACCAGTACAGCTGAAGCAATAATACAAGCACGTATGATATGTAAATATGCTCAATGCTCTAATGTGTGCTACACACTCAATCAAGTATAGATTATCAATCCAGATCTAGAGTGTATATCAAAGTAAGATTTGAAATACAATATGTGAATTACATTAGATCATATCAGGGTTTCAAATATGCTAAGCGAGTCGATTCAAACAATCTCAACAAGATATTTCAATATACAAAGTACAATGGAGTGTTTGAAAAACTAGCTTTTGAAAAGGATTTTGCACACAAAAATATAGGTTTCAGTGTCTTACAATGACAATGCAAGAACCACAACCTTCTAAGTCTTCCCACACAAGATTTGTCAAGTAAAATCGGTGGAAGAACTTAAGGCTATACTTTCAAATAAAATCAATCAAACAATATACCAAATGAGAGTACTAGCTAGTAAGATTACGCACAATCAGTTTAGAAATGCTCACAACACTTAAAAGATCAAGAGAGTGGAGTATGCGAGAGTTTGGAAGTAGTATTGGCTAATATGGGGTTTTGAATGTTGAGAGAATTTTGCCCTAATCAAGTTTGTTAATCCTTACTAATTATGACAAAAGAACAGGTATTTATAGGTAAGGAGAAATTTTTAACTGTTGGGGACCCAA
Organism: Malania oleifera; assembly: GCF_029873635.1. Taxonomy (NCBI): domain Eukaryota; kingdom Viridiplantae; phylum Streptophyta; class Magnoliopsida; order Santalales; family Ximeniaceae; genus Malania; species Malania oleifera. The sequence continues at coordinate 149,472,404 of NC_080418.1, forward strand.
TGGGAATAATTAAATTTGTTTTAAAAGTCATTAAGAAAATTAACCTAATTTATCCCATTTGAAAATCAGTAAAAAAATATTTTAACCCATGAGATTCGGGTGCCCAGCCAGTGGTTCGAATGCCCGAATAGACTCACTCAGAAAATCGATTTTTAATGGTTCGGGTGCCTGAAGAAACTGTCGGTTGGCTGAACAAAAGTCAATAGCATTTTTTTCATAGGTTCAGGTGCCTGGTTCCATGTTTGGTTAACTGAATCAACCAATTCGGTTGCCTAAACCCATTTTGAACGTGATTATTCGGGTGCCCGAGTAGTTGAAAAGTGTTCTGATACAGGTTCAGGTGCCCTAGGGAGATATGCTCAAAATAGGTTCGGGTGCTCAAACACAAAGTCAACAATTTGACTTGTTTGGTAGCCCGAGCTGTTTTACACAGCTTGCGTTCGGTCACTCGAATCCTCTCAACATTTTCAATTAAGTTCATTGTTAGCCAATTTTAATTCCCCTGATATGAAAAGTGATGTTGGGGACTTTGTGTACTAAAAGTAGGTACCTAAGGTCCAACTAAGGTTTGTATGAGTATACCTACCTACCATGCATGATGCAAATTATTACAAGTCGTAGGGTGTACAATCCATAGTAAATATTACATCCCAGAATGAATAAATGAAAATGATAAATACAAATACAATACAAAATTCTTCATTCTTTGGCACGAATATTGAACACCATCATGGTATGTCTTTCAGTCCGAATACATGTGCATAGTAAACCTGTATGCAAACCTTAGTACAACTATCAGTACCAAGAGTATTTGTCATGATCAAAACTGGGTGTGACCTATTAGGTCAACAATCTCCCCATTTTTTATGATGACAAATACTTTATGCAAAAGTGGGTACAATCAAGAAAGACCCCCCTGACTTTGTGCATAAGGATAATTTAAGCTCAAACAATGAATTGATTAAATATTTATTAAATGTTACCCACACTTTTGCTTCTTCTCCTCCTTTTGGCAACAGTAAAAAGGGCTAAGGGATAACAGATGAAGGCACAAGACATCATTTAGATGCAAACAATATATTGGGAGAAAAAAATTTGACAGCATGCCGTTTGAAAATAAAACATTCCCAAGATAACCTTGTACCGAAGTAACTTGTTTGGAGTTTTAATAAACAATATATAGCACATTTCAATCAATCAACTCAAACAGTATGTGTATCAAAGGAGTAACAATATCATGTAGTTCATTAACAATCTTAATGTTCTATACTCCCTTAATGGATGATTATGCAAGGATGAAGATTGAGTTTTCATTTTGCTTTCACTCATCCTTTTAAAAAGATTATAAACTTGAATCTATCATAATCATTTTTGGTTGCCAAAACAAATATGTATTCCCACAAGGTGTAAGATAGTGAAAATATGTGGGCCTGATACCAATCGTTATAACTATTTGGTAGAAAAGATGCCAACTGTTGAAATACCACTAGTTATGATACCAAAAAAAATGTTATTTTGATATGAACATGATATCAAGCAAAGATTTACCAAAATGTGCACATTGATACCACTTTGTTAATGTATTTCCAAAGGACATAAAAATGAGTGCAAAATACATTTTTATTTTCTCATAATCGAATGATTTTAAGGTTAAGTGACTCCCCCTTAGAATATACACTTTCTTTATACATCAACTTGAGCATAATTCAAATATTATTTTAAAAACAGAACTTAAGTTTTAAGAAGTTTAGCACTTATAAATGATATAGAGTTATGTGCAATAATTTTTGAAAAATTTTGGCAGCATTTTGTTTGAAAATGTGTTCTATTCATAAGAACCTGCCAATTTCAAGCATTTTAAATATGTACGCACAACCAACTCCAAAGAATTCAAAATTTTAAAGTAAATGAGCTAAGTGTAAGTATTTAAAATCCAAGATCAAATTTCTTATCCACACACGATTTTCAATTTTAAAGGTCATTTCAAGTTTCAACCTTTTGGGCAAATGTCTATAGAAAATTCGGCAGCATGCCGGCTATAAACAAGACATTTTCCAAAATTAACCTACATAAAAGAGATCCTCAAACAAGCAATATATTGAGAGTTGAAGGCATGGCAGAACCTAAATCTACTAGCAGACAATTCTCAATCACTGCATTCGCCATGCAGGAGGCTTTCAACACAAGCATGCTTTCAGTAGTATAGTCATGTGAGTATAAAAATCATGTAAGCCTAAATACCATAAGATATATATATATATATATATATATATAAATGAATATACGCAAAAACCAGAATCACCACAGGATAGTGTCTGCACGCGTGTGTGGTGAGTGTGCTCGGCAAGAAAAATATTAAAGTTGTTTTAAGGTTATTACAAACCAGATGTAAATGTATGTAAATAAAGCATAAAACAGATAAGATAAAAGCTGGAATATGGAGCAATTGATCCTCACAGTGCACCTCTAAGTCTCCCCATCATCATGATCTTCATCCTCCTCACCGTTTGTCTCCATCTAATCCTCCCCAATATCCTCATCATTCATCTCTCTCAACCGCTCACCGAGGATATGAAAGTTAGCCCGCACATCGGACTGGAACTCGGAGAACTCACTATAAAGAGAGTCAAGTCTAGCATGAGAGGAGGATGTCTACTTTGTCATGGAGGTCCTGAACTCCTAAAATGATGCAGTGAGATCGGTGATGGCCGCCATGATCTCGGCGTTGGACGGCACATGGGGCAACTCCTGTGGGATCTCCTGAGCTCCTAGGCCTCTCTCAGGAACAGTGGGCAACCACATATTGCCAGTGAGCTCGTATCCCATTAATTTTAGGGTGGTGGAGTTAAATATGTCAGAGGGTCTAAATTTCTTGATAGTAGCAAATGTAGTCCTGACAACCCTCTCCCTAAAAATAGTCTAGACATGATACCACCATAGGGCAGTATGATCCTCTTTCCAATGGTCTTAAGAAACATCCATCATAAGATCAACCTAGGGAGATCTAACTTCTTTCTCGTGAATAGGCACCACATCACAAAGTAATCTAAATAAGATACATGATCCCTAGATCCTGACTTTGGTAGTATATTGTATAAAATCAGGTGGTGTACCACCTTTGCCTCCAAAGTCAAAGATCTGTAGTTGGGTGTGTGTGGCAGGTCAGTTACAGGATTCGTCATAACAAGATTAACGAAGGTGCTCACCATGAAATCCTACTCACTAATCCAGGTGAAGGATGAATCAGGACAAATAAAGTCACCACGCTAGATGTGAAACGTCTTCGCCAGGTATGCGTCATCAAAGCGAATGTCAGTCTTGAGTACCTTGAAGTAATAGCCCTAGCCATCCTGTGTAAGATTGGTGTAGAATAGTAGGACCATGAGCAGAGGATACATCCTCCTGGGTTGGAAGGCGATGAACTCGTACCAACCCTGGTACCGAAACATGTCTAAGACGTTATTGAAATAAGCTTGCATAAATTCTATGTTCAGGATTTTTCCGAGGATGGGATCTTTAAGATGGAAAACTCTATCATATTTAATCCCTCTCTCAGGTGTAGGGAACCACTGCTCAAGCGGAATGCTTGCCGCAGCATGTCTATGGTCCCTAGCCATGATGAGAGAAAATTTTCTTAAAGGGTACTAGGCTGAAAATTGGGAAAATGCAAGGGAGATCTCAAGAGTGGATGTAAAATGTATTGGTTTTGCACGGATTTTCTTATATAGCAGCACGATTCGTGTGCTTGAGAAGTTCGGTCACCCGAACTGCTATAATTACAGAGCCTCACTGAGTCTGCTCGGTTGACTGAAAAATGGTTTGGTCGGTTGAATTTTAGGTGCCATTTTGCAAAACCGAGGATCGGCCGCCCGAACTTAAAATGAACTGTATCGATCGATCGCACGAAATCCTCATTCAATTACTCAAACTCGATCCAGAAGCCCGAATGAATTTGAACAGAGAGGTTCAACCGCCCGAAGAGTGGTCAATGCCCTAGTCAGACTTCCAAGTTCGGTCACCCGAAGTGCAGAAGCACTGTATGGTTCGGTCACCCGATCTTGGTCAAATTCTTCTGTTTTGACCAATTTTCCCAAGTTAAGAACGTGAAGAAGTAGGGGTATGGAGAACGATGGAACCAATATTTTTTATATTCAAACCTTGTCCATTACCAATAGCAACATGCTCCTGTCCAGTGTACAATTGCGCAAGAGTTAACTGCTCAAGATTGGCTATAATATGCTGATTAGCCCCACTGTCAGCGAACCAAGGATTGTCAACAACATGAACAACATTAGTTTGAGCAACCATAGCCGCTAATTGAGTAGGAGGATAGCAACCTTGATAAGCATAGTTCATGCAATGAAAACAGTCAAGTTCCTGGTGGTTTGTTTTGCCTCAGATTTGGCAAGGGGTTCGTGGAGTATTAAAGGTTTGCTAGGGTCGGTTTGGTCGAGGAGAAGGAGAAGGAGAAGATTGGGTATTAGGTGCTGGCTATTTGGAGTAGTACGAAGAATGGGAGGTTTGTGGGTGGGGTTTTGTGGGGTATTTTGGCTTTCGGTTGTAAGGTTGTTGGGGATGTTTAGGAGCAAACAAGGCTAAATCATTGGTTTCATGTAGGATTGAATAAAGTTGAGTTTCTAGAAGTAACTCGCAAGATAGTAGCTCGGCTCGGAAGTCTTCAAAGGAGAGAGCTTTGTCTCGTGTGGCAAGAGATAGAGAAGTGACAAAGGGGTGATATGAATGATTCAAACCACTCACAATGTAATCAATTAAATCATCATCATCAATGGGCTTACCAATAGCTCCTAGTTGTGCTGTTAGTTACCTTGCCAAATCAAGGTAAGCAACACACTTCATGGAACCTTGATTCAAAGTTTGGAGGAGCCTCTTCAAATGGTTAATGCGAGATCAAGATGGAGAAGCAAATTTGTTGGCCAAGGCAAGCCAAGCAAGTTGGGCTGAATTGATACCATACATAGATGGTGCCACTTTATCAAAAAGAGTAGCATTAATCCAACCCAAAACGATTGATCATTTTGATTCCATAGGATATACTCATGATTGAGAGTAGTTGTTGGTTTCCTTTGATCATCGATGAGAAACTAAGAGGGGAATGGTAGAGAACCATCCACGAGGCCTATTAAATCATGGCACTTGGGAACCTAAACAATTTGAGACAACCACATGAGATAGTTGTCTCATCCAACTTAACCGAAACAAGTTGGCTAAAATTGGGGGCAACAAAATTGACAGATAATGAGGTAGCCATTAGACAAGGTTGAAAAGTTGAAGGATCAGTGTAGAAGTGCGTGAGCAGATATGCTATGATACCATAAAAGAAATAAGATATAAATAAAAGGTTCTGACCTCAATGCTAAATCAATCTGTGTATTGGTTTATTTATACAGTGCAGGTTATTACAATGATACATTTGAAATTTGAAATACAAACAATAAATATTGAGTACAAGATATGCAGAACCAAAATTTAAATTTAAATTAGGTTGTTGGAGTCGATATGTTTGTTGCAGATGTTGAAACTGTTGAAGAGAAATCTACTGTGTCGAGATTTGAGAAAGTGGACTGATTCTGTTGCTTAACATTATCAAGAGTGTGTTAACAAGCGGAGAACTTTTACCCCTCGAATTTGATGCTACACTATAATTTCTAAAGTAACGTGTTAGTAACTAAAGTACCAACTCTATATATATTTAAGTCCAAGCAGATTTCATGTACGAGGAATTGAAAAATAATTTTACCTCAAAATGAATTCAGACAATAAGCAATTTAAGAGTCGTAATAGTTGGGAAAAGCAAAGATGAGAGAGAGAGAGAGAGAGAGAGAGAGAGAGAGAGAAGAATGTGTGGGATTTGCAGAACACAGCTACATCCCTAAGACCTAAGACTAAGGATAAGAGGGAAGGCTACCTAGCTACCTGTTTGGAGACTCAGAAAATATGGCATGCCCACATCACCGCCCCATCATCATCATCATTGTAAGAACAATGGTGTTTCTGTAGATCCCATTGCATGTGCTGTGCATAGAAAATAGACTGTCCCCCTCATCCATGATCTAAACACAGGAAAAAAGACAAAAAAAAAAAAAGTAAAAAAATAACAGGGGAAAAGTTTTCACACCTAGATCCAATCATGGCTCTATAAAAAAAATTTTAATGGTCAGATATGACTTTGCAACTTGGTTATAACACTGAAAACGTTTAGATCATCAATTTAATTATAAAAAATAAATAAAAATAAAAATATATTATTTTTTACTATATTTTTTATATTAAATGTTATTAAAAATAAAAATTTATTTTAGTATTAATAAAACTGAAGTAAAATCAATGACTTAGTTTTTTGGCTGATTTTCCATATTTGATATTTTCTTTTTCATGGGAAGACTATTAAACCACCGTTTGGATTAAATTTTTTTCTTGGAGGAAAGAAAAGATAGGAAAATAAAAAAGATATTCATTTTTCCTTGCACACAATCATAACTGAAATTTTATTTTAATATGAATAAAAATTCAGGATAGTTAAATATTAATGATGCGCAGAATCAAATTTTCGATCAAAGATTTGGTATATTGTAGGGCAAAAGATATTAATCTCCCTTGAGATTTTACAAAAAAAATAATGACCTACCTTGAAATTTCAAAAATTCTAAGAACCTAACCTAAGATTTCAAAAATTTCAAATACCTCTTGTCAAAAAGATAAAAACCTCATCTTATATTTTGTAAAAATATATATTTTTGGAGGGAAGATATGTGTCTCTTAACAAATTTCAAGGGAAGTCTATAGCATTTTTGAAATTTTAAGAGAGATCTGACATTTTTTAAATCTCAAGGGAGGTATCTATCTTTTTATCAAACTTCAGGAGATGTGAGTATCTTTTTTGCTCTATTTTTTATTTTCTTTCTCAATTTCCTTGATAACCAAATACGAAGATATGAATTTCTTAACATTCTTCTTTTCTTTTCCTACTAATTTCTAAGTTCCAATGGAGTCTAATGTTTTCCGAATTCCGAACGAGTCTAGAGGTTAAAATATAATCTAATGAAATCTCAATTACTAATCCTACATTTGGGAGTATGGATATCGAGACTTAAATTTGATTGCATCGATAAAAATGTATTAAATTTCTTCCGAATTCAAATTTCCAAATCTATACTCTCAAAAACACTACTTAAATGTAATTCATCTTAAGATAACGAATTAAATCACAAAAATAAAATAACGTAATTTAACATTTTCAAACACATATTGACAATTTTTTATAGTTTACAATTTTAATCCTTATTTTAACCATAGACGCAATCAATGGTTAAGATATTAAATATTTAAACCTACAACACTGCAGCTCTTGGAAGCAAACAAAAAAAAAATTGGGAATCTAATTAATTAATCAGAAGCCTATGAGATTCCCAATTAAAAAAATTAATTAATTAATAGTGACTTGCACCGTTAATCAGTATTATGACAAAAAAAATTACATTAAAAAATTTCATGAATTACACGCATGATTTGATTGTGTAATCTTTGTTGTATTGTTATTACAGTATTGTACTTAAAAAATTAATTAAAAAGTTATTACATAATTAAGGCTATTGATAGTAATTGATGATCATTTATCTTACATCATTATGATGATGATTGGTTCAATTAAGTTATTGACTTGATTTCCTCAATTTAGGGTTTCTATTGGCCTAGGTAATAATAATGATATTATTATTATTATTATTATTATTATTATTATTATTATTATTATTATCTTCTAGCTCCCTAATTGGTGTATATTTTTGTTAAATGATTTAGGAAAAGTCAATTCCTAAGGTAGTAGCCTTGCAGTGATGTCCTTTTTTTTTTTTTCAGCTTTATTATCATCCATTCAAATTAAAAATAAACAAATAAATAAAGTAATAGGCAAATTATAACTCTTTGTTATTTAATATTAGGACAAGACACTAATCTTCACTCAAATTTGCCAAAAAATCAAAGGACAAGTTTGAAAAATGTCACACATCTCACACTTGGATACTTAGATGTTCATACTCCTTTTCCAATGACAAATGCTAACACTATTAAAAAAAAATTAGTAGGACAATTTTTTCTTTCAAAAATGGGGATTGCTCGTTCAAAATCTCTCTCTCTCTCTCTCTCTCTCTCTCTCTCTCTCTCATTGATCATCCCCTCAAAACTCCTTTCTCCCAACTGCCGCTTGAATGCCACCACTATTTATAACTTGTTCTTGAGAACGACTCTCATTCAACGGCACACGATTAGTCCCCTATAACGACAGTCTGCTGTTGCTTCGCCAATCAGTAGTCTCTTTGATTGCTATCATGTTGTTTGGTTGCTACTAGAACTGACGCCAAATAGCGATCTACAAACAATCGTGGACTACCCCACCAAAAGTGGCAACGGAACATCATGAATTGTCGCTAGGTAAGCAGGAGCTGTTGCCACTGCCATTGGCGACCACAACTGTTGTCATGAACCCCTCTTCACTCACTTATGATTTAAACATCAAGAGTTTGAAGGAACATCCCATGTATTGCTCTAATTTTTAGGTACTCGAACCTTTGCTCAAACTCCAAGTTACGATCCTCTAGACTCTTTCTCCATGTACAGGTAGAGGTGGCAAAACAAGTCAAAACCTGACAAGTGACCCGTGACCCGCCTGTTTAAATTGGGTTTGGGTTTAACACCAGCGGACTCGTTTATAAACGGGTCAACCCGGATCTATCCAATTATGAAAGGGATTAAGTAGGTTCGAGTCGGGTCACTAACCCATCTTACTATATATATAAAATAATTAAATAAAACATAAATCTACCCCTAACCCACTCTTACCCCCTCTCTACCTAAGCCCTTAGAACCCTCACGCACGGCACGACTGTAGCCGCCTCTCCCCCTGCTACGGTGCTACCCAGACGACACTTGGCTCGGCATGACAAAAGCCTCATGGCCCTCACCCCCTCCGGCCCTCCCTCTGCTGGCTACTACCGTGCTACCCAACCTAGATGGCAAACTTTTGCCTCCGCAAAACAACGCAACATTGGCCGAGCGCCTTGATGTCACCGATCTTGTTGAAGACGAGGAGTAGAGAATCTGGAAATTGATCGAAATGCTCGTTGGCACTGTGAGTTGTCGGCAGTGCCAGCCTGACATTTAGGCGGTTGAGGTGTTTGCTAATTTTTGGGCCCTCAATTTTTTTTTAATATAGTAATATTAATATTATTTATGATGTTATCTTTTCATATATTGACTTTTCCACTATCAAGTAAATGAAATTATATTTTAAAATATAAAGTAAATGTAATTTATTTTTTTTTTTTTCAAATCTCAATGTATTTATAAAAAAGATCGATTGTTTTCCAAATGCATTTATTGCTTATAGAATTTTATTAACGATACCTGTGACAGTAGCTTCTGCAGAAAGAAGTTTTTCAAAATTTAAACTTATAAAACATTATTTTCAATTAATTATGTCACAAGAAAGATTAAATGGATTGGTTATGTTATCAATAGAAAAAAAATACTTGAAAATCTTGAATATAAAACTTTAATTAGTGATTTTGCATCTCAAAAAGTTAGAAAAATTAATTTTAAATAAAAATAAAAATTAAACAAAATATTAAAGGCCCCTAATTAAAACATTCGCTTAGGGCCCCATATTGTGAAGATCCGGCCTTGGCTGTTGGAGGGCTCGTGCCAGATCTTCGATGTGAGATCTGGGTGTAGTCTCATAGAGAAGACATTGGATGGGAGAGAGAGGAGAGGGAGAGAAATGAGGATTTGGGGGAATTGGGAGGGGGAGTAGCAACAGAGAGTGAGAGATGGATAAAATGGGGGAAGGAGAATTTTGTAGAGAGAACACAGATAGAGGTTGCCAGGTTGGGGATATCTTCAATTTTTATTTTAAAATTTTAAAATAAATAAATTATTTTTTAAATGGGTCACCTGTTTATGACTCGTTTATTAATGGACCAATCCAAACCTAAACCCGTTTAACCCGACCCGTTTATGACCCACCTGAACCCAGCCCATTAACTCGTTTTGCCACCCCTATGTACAAACTAAATCTCTAAAATCATAACCTCAACCGTGAACCTTCCTAATCCCTTTCTAAAATTAGTTAATTAATAGATTGCTTCCCTTCTTTATCAATTTGGCATCAAGTCGTTAGACTAGGGATGGGGTTTTCTAGGAGTTAAGAGTTAGGGATTGTTCAGTATCATTGTCAAAAATTAGAAACATAAACTAAAAACGAGACACCAATAACCTGTTTGGTTAATATTTATAAATTAATACAAATTAAAATTTTAATTAAAAAATGATCGTTTTCATCTTTAGATCAAATAATATTTTGAAAAAGTTAATAAATAATAAAATTACAAATAATACACATTAAAAAGTTATTATAATAAAAAAAATAAATTTTATTATAATTATTTTATTTAATTGTTCTATTTTCAAAATTCACTTTATAATAAAAATTTTATTGGACATGACAATTGAAAAGTAGTAAAAGTATTTTGTAATTGACTTTATTATTATTTTTTTGAAATATATAATTTTTTTAATTATATTTAAATTCATATGATGATTTAATTTTGATTTTGATTTATAAGTGTATAAAATGAATAATTTAATAAAAACTATTTCTGGTTATTAAAAGTCCCAGCAACAGGTTGCCAAAACAACTGAAAATCATAAAATTTGGTTTTCAGTTTTTTAGCAAATAGATGAAAATCGGCAACAAAAATAAAAAATTGACAACATAAACAAACACAATTTTATAATTTTTTTTCACTATAAAAAAAACAGAAAATAGAAGATAGCAACGATAACAAACAAATCCTTAACTTTTTGAGTATTTGGATTTGAATATAGTGACTCAAAATATAGACTGAATGGTTTTTTATGGCACAGAGGAAATGTTGGATTTTTTTTATCTATTATTTGAAATATATTTACATAATTTAAAGTGAAAATCCTTAGTCGCATTCATCTTGACTTCAAGATAGAAACTTAAGAGACGCTCGAAGGGGAAGACTCCTCGAGAATAGATACATGGAAGAAAGATAAAAAATCCTTGCGAAAATTAAATCAAACTAGAAAGCTTATCAAAGAGGCGCCAAAAAAATTAAAAATAGCGAATAATAAGAAAAAAAAATACATATTTGGAATAAAAAGTAGAAGGAATAAGTTCTCATGACGAAACCAAACTACACTTCCAAAGGAAATTCCCGAAGGAAGGATAGAAGAGTGAGAGAAGCAGAATATGTAAAACTATAAACCTCGACCCTTTAACCTTTTAACGTTGTATTTTATGGACCTTGAAACAATTCCTTTCTAAAATCAAATTAAAAAGTAATCACGGATAACTAAGGCCCACCATCTATAAGACCACACTATCATGTATCCTCAACGTGGGCCATTACCTTAACAAGATGTCACTTTAAAAAACCAATTACATGACAATGGGGCCCTCGCAACGTGCAATTTGCTTTGGATGACCATTGAAATTTCAAGACTAGTGGATCAAACTCCATTTAAATGGGAGAAAAGTCTCGAACAAAAGATAAGACAAAACAACCAAGATGCTTTCTTCCCATCTCATTTGAAAACTTATCCTTCAAATTGTATCACCTTTAATTAACTATTTCGTGATTATTTTACATGATAACCCTCTAATGCTACTTCACCTGAATCAAAAACTACATTACATCAAGAACTTGCAAGATAGCCATATGATATTCCTACTCCACGCCAAAGTCAAAAACTATATCAACAAATTAATCTTTACTCCAATCATGGAGATAGCAGCTAGGAGTGAGCACAATTCGGGTTTAATGGAATTAACCGAATTAATCGATCAAGTTCGGCCGGTTCGATTTGGTTAATATAGAGTTTCGTTTCGATTCGGTTACAGATTTGGATAATTTCAGATATTTGATTTTCGGTTCGGGTATGAGTAATTTTAATTCGGTTAACTGAATTATCCGAATTACTAATTAATTAAAAATTAAATATAAATTAGTAATTTTAAATATAACTGATATATTATGTATTATATAATTGTTTGATTTTTTAAATTTATTTATTAAATGAATGTCATTTTCCTAATTCAGCTTTTACAATTAAAAGAAAGGGTAAACATTAATATTATAATTAATTTTAAAATTTGTAATCATATTTTTTTTTATAATTAATTTTAAATTATTTCGGTCAAATTCGGGTAACCGAATTACCCGAAAATGTGGTTCGGTCGGGTACGGTTCGATTACAACATCTAATTTGGTCAGTTCGGTTTGGTTAAAGATTATTGTTAACTGAAAATTTTGGTTAATTCAGTTAATTAACCGAATTTGGCCAAACCGACCATTTGCGCACCCATAACAGCAACCCCTTATAAAATTTAGGGCAAAACACACTAACTGCCCTTGAGATTTAATGAAAAGACAGAGATCTCTCTTGAGGTTTTGAAAATACTACAAACCTCCCTTGAGATTTCAAAAATGCCAAAGACCTCCCCAGAAGTTTGTTAAAAACACACATACCTCTCCTCAAAAAATTATCTTTTTATAAAATATAAGAAAAATTTTATATCTTTTTGACAAATCTCATAGATGATTGTAATTCATAGAATTCTTGAAATCTCACGAGAGATCCTTCAAATTTTTGAAATCTCAAAGTAAGGTCAATATCTTTTTGTCAAATCTCAACGAAAGTCAATGTCTTTACCTTAAAATTTAAAACAAACATAAAAAGTGCAAACTAATTAATCAGAATCCTATTCTAATGGGGATAATATCCAATTCAAAAATATAAAATAAAATAAAAAAACCAAGTAGGTTTGAGTATATGATAAGGCAAAAAAGGGATTTAAAAAAAAAAAATTAAACCAATTAAATTGCATGATTATTTTTAGTATTTGTGTCTTCATTTATGGGGTGCAAAAATTAACCATGTCTCTTTGTTTTTCTTGTTCAAATAATAATGCTCCCTCACTTTTTGGGTTTTCATGGGCTGTCGGACCCAAAAAAGAAAACAAATAAAATAAAATAAACATAGAATGTGAAGAGAGTTGCTCTTGCTGGCCACCGCACCTACATTATCATTTGCAGCAGCATGCACACAGCCTTTCCTCCAAGTTCTTTCACTCCCTCCACAAGTATGGTGGTTGCCCATTACACACTGTGTTAGTCGTCTTTATTATTCATGATGTGAGAAATTAAAATTTAAAAGGGTAATTTCCCACATTTTTATATAAAAAATACCTTTTTGCTAAAAAAAAAAAAAAAAAATCCCAATTTTTTACTTTTTAAAATATTTTTTGGTTTATTTTTAAAATCTTGAAATATTTTTTTTTAGATCGAAATCATTTTTTTTTTGTTTTTTAATGGCTTTCCCACATTTTTATATATAAAAAAAAATACCCCTTTGCAAAAAAATTCCCATTTTTTTAATTTTTATAATTATTTTTTGTCTATTTTTAACATCTTGAAATGATTTTATAGATCAAAGTCACTTTTTTTTTGTTTTTTAATAGTTACGGGCAAATATTTTTTATAGCCATTATAAAGTTAAAATATGAAAATCTTATTTTTGTTCAGAAAATTCAGATCTATTATGTAAAATTTAGGTTTATCTCAAAATTTGGTATAGTAGATTATTTCTTGACTTATTTCTTCTATGATATAACAATTCAATTGAATCATATGATTTTCACTAACTGTATTAAAGAGTACTATTTAAAGCTTAGATTGCACGGAAAGTTTTTAAATTTAAAACAAAGTGAGAATTGTTGTTAAGTGTCAATTTTAATGGGTCTATTTTTAATTCATGTACTTAGATAAGAGGGATGTACAAGTTTAAATGAATTTTAAAAATTAATATTTTAAAGTCATGATTAATATATTAATGAATTAAATTTAAAATACATCTCCTTTCTCAAGATACATTTACAAAAGATATCTATTGTGCCACTAAAATACACTTCTAATAGTTTTGAAAGAGTGTATAAATATAAATTATTTATACAATTCTCTTATTTATTGCAAATTATTATAAATTATTTGACTAATATAATTAGGGTAACGTAAATTGACCACCTCTAAGGTTTTATTTTTTATTTTTAAAAAATATGTATATCAATAATTAATAAATTTAAAAAATAATGTTAACCTCCTTTGAAATAAAACAACAAAACCAAGTCTTAGTCCCACTAGGTGGGGTCGGTTATATGAATCTTTTTCCGCCAATTTATGTAATCGTAGATCATTTCTTTTGATAAATTCAAGGATATTAAATCCTTACTCACTTTCTCCTCCCAAGTTATTTTAGGTCTACTCCTACCCCTTTTATTGCCCCCCACAATAACTAAGTCACTCTTCCTCACAAGTGCACTATGTGGCCTACGTTGCAAGTGTTCATACCATCTGAGTCGTCCCTCCCTTATCTTATATTCTACAAGAGTTACACCTAACTTACCATGAATATGTTCATTCCTTAATTTATCTTTTAATGTTATACTACTCATCCATCTAAGTATTTTCATTTCGGCAACTTTTACTTTTTAGATATTATGTTTCTTCATCGCCCAACATTACGATCCATATAACATAGTTCGTCTTATAGTTATCCTATAAAACTTCCCTTTCAATTTTAAGGGTATTCTACGATCACAAAGCACACTTGAAGTACTTCTCCATTTTACCCAACCTGCTTTAACTCTATGCATTACATCATCTTCAATTTCTCCTTCGGCTTGCATAATAGATCCAAGGTATCGAAATCTATAAGTGATATTTATTTCTTCATCATCAAGTTTAACTTTGTCTCCAATATTCTTCCTATCATTACTAAAATTACATTTCATACATTTTGTCTTATTTCTACTTATCATAAAGCCTCTAGATTCCAAAATTTCTCTCCATAATTCTAAGTCAGCCTCTACTTCGTTCCTAATTTCGTCAATTAATACAATATCATCTGCAAACAACATACACTATGGAACCTCTTTTTGAATACTCTCAGTCAATTGGTCCATCACTAAAGTAAAAAGATAAGGACTCAAAGCAAATCCTTGATGTACACCTATGGTGATTGAAAATTTTCTAATTTCCCCATCTGTACTCTTTATACTAGTCATTACTCCATTGTACATATCCTTAATGACATCGATATACCTACTACATACACCTTTTTTTTTTTTCTAAAACCCACCATAGAACTTCCCTAAGTATCCTATCATATACTTTCTCAAGTTGACCTCCTTTGAATAATGATACTTAAATTCTCTCGAATGCTTCGAACTCTTTGATGACGTGGTATATTTGTCTTGATAACGAATATTTGATCTGGTAAGTGAGAGTTTGGCTGGTATCTTTTAGGGTTCTTAAGAATGTAATCTCTAAATTGGATGCTCATGTTTGAAAATTTATGAAAATAAGAAAAGAAAATTAAATTTTGTTGGGTGCCCCAAAATATAAATTTCATTCAATACTTATTACTTACTTGGATAATATTGTTTAAATTAATTATTGTTACAATTATTACAATTAAATGATATCCTTGTTGTAATGACCCTAAAAAGTGGAAATGCAATTTTGTGGCCGAGGGCCAGGTTTTGGAATAACAAGGAATATATGTGAATTAATGTTTTAAATGGTATTTTCTATTACTTAAATTGCATGATATGCTTTAGGAACCCTGGGGACCAGTGTATTGTAAGCACGGTACTTTAGTTTGACCATGTGCATCCACACTGTCTGGATAGAAGTGTAGGGGGTCTAGCCGACTGCCTACGTGAGGTTGAAGTAAGGGCGTTGGACTTACAACTTTGCTGTGGATGCTTGCAGATGTGTTTACAGAGGATGTTGTATTTGACTTTGTTTGGGCTGATCACTCAGGCTTAGTCCAGCCTTCAAGCCGCACAACCCGTGCCATGGGGATGTTAATGGCGTGTTTGTCACAGGGAGTGTCTTATTTGCATATATGTTAATTTATGTAAATACAGTTAATTAATAAGATAACTTTGAGGACTTACTGAAAAAGGTGAGTGCCCTGGTGGCAGTAATGGTACTAGAGCAGAGGGAAGCTACTTGTATGGGCGGGTAATCTTCCCTATCCTCGGTTAATTGTGTATGTGAGTGTGAAATAAGAATGTTTTCATAAATGTGTTTATTTTTTTGGTGAACTGGTTATTTTCTGTACATGAAATGCATACTGGCCACACACTGACATTAACTTAGTCTTTCCCTTACTGAGTTGTGCCTCACCCCTACTTTACAAACTGTCTTTTCAAGAAATCCAAGAGATCGGGTCTAGCGGGCTAGAGGAGTCAGGCTAGTGGTGTAAATTTTATGTAGATAGTGTGTAGATAGAGATTTTATTTTTGTTTAGTTCTATGGGATGTAATTATGTGGAAATGGATATATTTGTGTATAAAGATAGTTAGAACTCCGGTAATGTAATTTAAGGATTTTGTATTTTATTTCCATTGTGTATATGTGTTTTATATTTGATGAATAAGGTATCATATACACTGAAGTCACTAAAGTAGCACTCCGGGCCCACGTGGCGGGTCGGGGATGTTACACTTGTTAAAAGTGTTAGCTTTGAATCTTATGAAGGGTGAAAAGAGATATGGGACGGGAGATGGGCTTGTTGGTATATGTCCAGTCCCACATTGCCTCTGTAGACAGTCCCAAACCAGTATAAAGATACTCTTAACTCTCTTTCCTTAACACTTAGGTTTTAAGGATGAGATCTCTAACTTGGTATTAGAGCTGGGCCTTAGATTGCTTGGCTCCTCCATGGGTTGGACTCCTCTTTGCCTCATTTCCTCCCATGGGTTCGAGGGGGAATGTTGGTGTATGTCCAGTCCCACATCGCCTCTATGGGCAGTCCCAAGCCAGTATAAGATCCTCTTAACTCTCTCTCCTTAACACTTAGGTTTTGATGATGAGCTCTCTAACTTGGTATCAGAGTTGTGCTTTGGGCTTCTTGGCTCCTCCATAGGTTGGACTCCTCATCACCTCATTTTTCCTCATGGGCTCTTCTCGCCTCATTTCCCTCCATGGACTCGAGGGGGAGTGTTGGTGTGCATCCAACCCCACATCGCCTCTGTGGGCACTCACAAGCCAGTATAAAATCATCTTAGTTCTCTTTCCTTAACACCTAGGCTTGAGGATGAGCTCTCTAACTCGATATCAGACTTTTGCCTTGGACTGCTTGGCTCCTCCGTGGGTTGAACTCCTCTTCGCCTCATTTCCCTTCATGGGCTCGAGGGGGAGTGTTGGTTTACGTTCAGTCCCACATTGCCTCTATAGACAATCTCAAGTCAGTATAAAGATCCTCTTTGCTCTCTCTCCTTAACACCTAGGTTTCAAGAATGAGTTCTTTAACTAGGCTAACTCCCGATATGTAGCCCAAACTCAATATAGGCTTCCAATTAACCAAAAAAACGATATGTGTCATATCATAATCAATACTCATTTAGTAGCAAATTTGGCTTATTGTAATAATATTAAAATACTCGGTGTAATGTCAACATTGTAATGTTGTTTATGGTATGACTCTTATACTTGGGGTTTCATAAACAAAAGAAGGAAGAAAAACATAAGGGTGCTGCATAGTAGGGACTCGTCGATGAGTGCCCTGTCCTCGTCAACGAGTACCTTGTCCTCATCGACGAGTATATACTGAGAGGCCCAAAAGTTCAGTGTTTCTGAGATATCAAGAGTAGAAAAATGGGTTCGTTGATGAGTGGTCTCCTCTGGCTCGTCAATGAGTGCCTTGTTCTCGTTGATGAGTGCATTTGGGCTGCGAGAAAATATTTGAATTTTGAATTGAAACATTGGGTGGTTGGGAATTCAGAGGGAAACTTCTGAGAGAGTCTTATTTATGTTCTTCTGGACATGTATTGACAGAAGAGAGAGATAATTGTGAAGTGTATTGTGTACTTTGACATTTTTTAGTGAAATTATTATGTCGATTGCTTCCGTGGATGTAGGCTTTGCTGAACCACGTTAATTCTTGTGTTGATTCTTGTTGTTTCTCATTTACTGGTTATGTTTCATTTGCTTGTTGTTGTTTTACTTATTCCTCTGTGCATCCTTTATCTAATCATTATTACAACAAATTGGTATCAAAGCGATTGTTGTCATGACATCGAGATCATCTTCTGCAAGATTTGACATTGTCAAATTCAATGGAACCTAAAATTTCGGTCTATGGTAGAGGAGAGTTAAGGATATACTTGTGTAACAAGGAATGGCAAAGGCTTTACTTGGCATTCAACCATATGGAATGGATGAGGCAACATGGGGAGAATTTCAAGCAAAGGCTGCTTCTACAATACGCTTGTGTTTGGCCGACAAAGTGCTCTATCATGTGATGGAGAAGGATTCTCCAGTGGCTATATGGTGAAATTAGAAAGCGGTACATGTCCAAATCTCTCAATAATAAACTTTTTCTTAAGCAACGTCTTTATTGGCTTAAAATGGTTGAAGGATCAAACTTTGATTGACATATAAATGCCTTTAATCAAATCATAAGTGACTTGATGAGAGTTGATGTTAAGTTTGATGAAGATGATAAGGCTTTGATGTTGCTAAACTTCTTGCCATCAACTTATACCTATGAAAATATAGTTACCGCCCTTACGTGGGGAAAAGAGACTCTTGATCTAAAAGAAGAAACAAATGCTTTATTGAATTTTCATCAAAGGTTGAAAATATGTGATGGTGGAGAAGGACTTGTGATGAAAGGAAACAATGAGCATGGCAAAGGAAAGTTTAAAAGTGGGTTAAGTCAGAAATCTTGTACTCAATCCAAGAAGAAAAAGCAAATTTGATGGTAAAAAAGGGCATGTCAAACCGGAGTGTCTGGATTGGAAGAAAGGGAATGCTAAAAAGCATGAGGGGATTTCGAAATTAGCAAATATGGTTCAAGAAGGAGGTTTAGTTTGTAGTGATGATGATATTTTTTTAGTTTCATCGGGGTTGGATAACCTTATGGACTCTTGGATACTTGACTCAACATGTTCTTACCAAGGAGTGGTTCAGTACTTACAGGTTGGTGAACTCGAGTTCAATTCTTATGGGTAATGATGTTTCTTGTAAGATCATTGATATAGGAAATGTAAAGATAAAAATGTTTGATGGTGCTGTGAAAACCTTGAGCAATGTAAAACATATACAGGAGTTAAGGAAGAGTTTGATATCACTTGACACCTTGGATTGTAATGGTTTCAATTACAAGCCTGAATGTGGAGTTATGAAAGTATGGAAAGGAAATCTGATGGTGATGAAAGGACAAAAGTTAGATGAAAATATCTACACATTGCAGGGAACTATTGTTGTAGGTGGAGCAGTAACGACCTCAAATCGTTTTACCATTTTTTTTTAAAATATATATCTGCATATCAACATTCATACCTAAGCAGCGGAAACACAAATCATACAATCATTTACATATATATACAAAACAACACCAGAATCCCGTATTTACAAACCATAACCATACAAAAATGCCCTTCTATCATCATCTACTCAAAAATATACCCAACTCTGTCAAAAACTCACCCTGAACCAGGGTGATCAAACACTCTCTCTATCCGCGAGCCTGATCTGCTCGCCTACTGGCTCACCTGAAAAATGTTAGAGTAATGGGGTGAGTCGACGTTCAATAAATGGAAATATGCTATTACTAGTATGTGGCAGCTAAGTTAAGAATACTTTTAAAAATAGCAACTGAACTGTAATGCAACAAGCTGTAAAATACATCTTTCAAGCATGTCTATCTTTCTCAATTTCAAAATATGTTGTATCGTTTGTATTTTCTACTTTTCATATTGATAATATCATACTATGCTCATCATATACTATAATACTGTATACATATATATAACTGTACTTATTCCCTGGAACTCTGTACGTCATGATTTGACCCCTCATGACAGGGTTGTGAGGCCCATAGGCGGGACTTTATCTGGTCGGCCCTCCAGATAAGTCAATATACTCTACACTACCTTAATCCGGCCAAACTGCATCCTCTCCTAGGTGCGGGACTGGCTGCTACCTCGTCTAACCAGCCCCCTCTACCCAGTGTACTGGGGAGCTACATCCTCTCCGAACACGGTTAGATGGTACCCTACACTATCTAAGATATGTGGTTGCACTCTATCTGTATATAGCAACGGTATCGTGCTCTGTATTCTATATATGTACCGTATCTGTCTGTAATTTTTTCACAGGAATTTGATACTATATACATATATACATATATATTCTTTTACTGTTTCCTTCATTATGTTTCCAAAATTACCATAACTCTATCTTTCTGTACTGTAAATGTTGTAATCTCTGTATACTGTATCCATAGCATCTTGATGCTACCTCTATATATCTACCTGTATACTCTGTCTATATACTCTGTTTGTATACTCTGTACGTTATGGTAATAGGAAACATGGTATACTATAACTCTGTATATACTGTTCTGTATAAAGCTGTAATATAAATACTGATCTGAGTAAAACTATATGCATGTATATGTATATATGTATTTATCTGTTTCATAAAACTATTCATATAAAGATTGTATATGCATGTAAATTTCTCTGTAAATATAAATCTATGTCTGTATAATCTATATAACTCCATATACTGGGAAAAAACCCATATAAACTGTACATGCTACATATATATATATATATATATATATATATATATATATATATATATATTTGCGTATTCAGTATAGTATGATACATTATAAGAGCTATACAAATTCCTTCATCTCATGAAAATCACTTAGGCCACAAAATCATTTAAACTCATACTCCATAAAAACTGTATAATAAACTGGCATAAATATATATGTATAAAATCACTATTAACTTTATTAAAATTCCTAACATAGCATATTTCCCTTACCTTAACTCTGAAAAGCCCCTACAAAATTTTAGCTCTATACCTGCAGGGTTCCTAACTCAACATCCTGAAAACACAATCCCCCAGAACAAAATATCAGTATTTCTTAGCCTACATCATTTCCTATAACTGTCAGGAAGTCAAAAACCGAATAAAAGACCTTATCCTGAATTTGGGATGAAATCCAACTTCGTTTTCCTAAAGATCCGCTCCGGCAGACTTGTAGAGAATTCCTCCAGGAGCGTCGTGGTAGCTTTGGATTGTCGATCCAGCGACTGGTAGGGCTGGAATCGAAGAGAGAAGGGATAGAAAGTCGTAGAGAGAGAGAGGGGCGCTGAAAATGACGAAATTTCCCGATTTCCCTCCATTTATACTGCCAGATTCGTCGACGAGACACGTCACCTCGTTGATGAGTCTTTCATTAAATTCATCGATGAGTCCCTGTATTCATCGATAAAATTTAGGCTGCTCCATACCCCCTCTCGGCATTTTCTCATCGACGATGCCCTGAATTCATCGACGAATTTCCTTATGTACTCATCGACAAAGCCCTGTATTCGTCGACGAGTTTCCTTATGTACTCGTCGACGAAGCCCTGTATTCGTCGACGAGTTCTGGCAATCTCTTGAAATTATTATTATCTTCAAAATGCGATGTCGTCGACGAACGCGAACCTCCTTCTGTTTTTGTTTCCATTTTCCTCTCTCTTTAATATTTGAATATCAATATTTTCTAGGTCGTTACATTATTCCCTCCTTATAAAATTTCGTCCTGGAAATTTACTAGCTAGATCCCATCAATACACTTCATCGTTCTATAGAAGAAAAAGGGGTCTACTTATTTTATTTCCTGCCCTCACTTGTGGTGGAGGAATACCGTGGTTACATTTATGTTCTACGAGATTACATATATATAAACTAAAAACTATCTACTAAATAAAATTAGTACATGTACCTACAAAAGAAACCTATCTAACTATTATACTTTACTTGAGTACCTCTACACCTCTTGGAACAATTGCAGGTATCTCTGTCTAATCTGCTCCTCAAGCTCCCAAGAAGCTTCCTCTATAGCATGATTCTTCCACAAAACTTTGACTAACTGTATTTCTTTAGTAAGTAAAGTCTGAACCTTCCTGTCTAAAATCTGTATTAGTACTTCTTCGTATGCCAAGGAATAGTTAAGCTCTATCTCTGCGTAGCTGATGATGTGGGATGGGTCTGAGACGTATTTCCTTAACATGGCAACATGAAACACATCATGAATACGAGCCAAAGCTGGCGGCAAAGCTAAACTGTAGGCAACTGACCCTATTCTCTCAAGTATCTCAAAAGGGCCAATAAACCTAGGGCTTAACTTGCCATTCTTTCCAAATCTCATAACTCCTTTCAGAGGAGCTATCTTCAAAGATACTCGATCTCCCACATCGAATTCCAACTCTTAGCGGCGAGTGTCTGCATAGCTTTTCTGCCGACTTTGTGCAGTATTGATTCTTTCTCTAATTAACCAGACTTTGTCGGACGCCTGTTGTACTATATCTGGACCCAAAACTCGCCTTTCACCTACTTCATCCCAGAAAAGAGGAGAACGACATCTCCTGCCATATAATGCTTCGTATGGAGTCATGCCGATACTAGCCTGGTAGCTATTATTATAAGCAAATTCTACCAACGGCATAAACTGGATCCAACTGCTCCCAAAATCAAGCACACAAGCACGAAGCATATCCTCTAGTATCTAAATGGTCCTCTCCGTCTGACCATCAGTCTGGGGATGAAAAGTAGTGCTAAAAGCTAACTGTGTACCTATGGCCTCCTGAAAACTTTCCCAGAATCGGGAAGTAAACCGAGGATCTCGGTCCGAGACTATGGATACTGGTACTCCATGAACACGAACTATCTCTTGAACATATATCTCTGCCAGTCTGTCCATGGAATAACAAATTTTAATAGGGATGAAATGAGCGGTTTTCGTCAAACAATCAACAACCACCCAAATCGCATTTAATCCCTGTCGTACTGGTGGTAACCCCGTAACGAAATCCATCAAAACGTGATCCCACTTCCACTCTGGGATAAACAATGGCTGCAGCTGCTCTGCTGGCCTTTGGTGCTCATCTTTAACCTGCTGACACCTCAAGCATTGCTGAACAAACTCAGCTATCTCCCTCTTCATTCCACTCCACCAGAAATACTCTCGCATATCCCTATACATTTTAGTACTGCCAGGATGGATCGTGTATAGGGATCTGTGAGCCTCCTCCAGTATAGTCCTCCTGATCTCGGTATCTACAGGAACACATAGCCTAGTATGAAATCGCAGAGCTCCATCATCTGATATGCTGAACTCCTCACCCTGTCCATCACGTACTCTAGCCATCACTGCTGCCAACTCTACGTCAGCACCTTGAACTGCATTAATCCTCTCGTAAAGTGTAGGCCGAATCACTAAGCTGGAAATAACTGCTTGAGGACTCTCCTCCACCAATTCTATACTGAGCCTCTCCAAGTCCACCAGAATCGAGTGCTGAATCTCCAAGACTGCCAGTACGGATCCCCTTGACGTTTTGCTCAGAGCATCTGCCACTACGTTCGTTTTTCCTGGGTGGTAACTAATCGTGCAATCATAGTCTTTGATAAGTTCTAGCCACCTTCTTTATCGCATATTCAACTCTTTCTAAGTGAAGAAATATTTCAGGCTCTTGTGATCCGTGAAAATCTCGCACTTTCTACCATATAAATAATGCCTCCAGATTTTAAGAGCATACACCACTGCAACCAGCTCTATATCATGGACATGATAATTTTTCTCATATTCTTTAAGCTGTCTGGATGCATAAGTAATGACCCTGCCGTACTGCATCAACACGCATCCAAGACCCTTCAAAGAGGCATCACTGTTTATCACAAAACCATCATCCCCTGATGGAATAGCCAGTACTGGAGCTGAAACTAGCCGTTGTTTCAACTCTTGGAAACTCTGCTCACAGTCATCGGTCCATTCAAATTTTACATTTTTTCTTGTAAGTCGTGTTAATGGACCTGAGAGCCTAGAAAAACCCTCCACAAAGCATCGGTAATAACCTGCCAACCCTAGAAAACTCCTGACTTCCTGAACATTTCCCGGCCTCTCCCAATTTACCACTGCCTCTATTTTACTTGGATCAACTAATACACCTACTTCAGAAATCACATGGATGAGAAAGGTAACCTGCCTTAACTAGAACTCACATTTCTTGAATTTTGCATATAATTTCCTTTCCCTCAATATCTGTAGAATCAGCCTCAAATGATGTCCGTGCTCCTTAACACTCCTCGAGTAGACTAGTATATCATCAATGAATACAACCACAAATTAGTCCAAATACTGGTGGAACACCCGATTCATCAAATCCATAAAAACCACTGGTGCATTAGTCAACCCAAATGGCATCACTAAAAACTCGTAATGCCCATACCTGGTACGAAATGCGGTATTCGAAATGTCCTCTACTTTAACTTTCACCTGGTGGTAACCTGACCGCGATCAATCTTAGAGTAAACCTGGGTCCCCTAGAGCTAATCAAATAAATCATTGATCCTAGGGAGAGGATATTTATTCTTGACTGTCAATTTATTTATCTCCCTATAATCGATGCACAATCTCATGGTTCCATCTTTCTTCTTCACGAATAGAACTGGCGTTCCCCAGGGCAACACACTAGGCCTAATGAAACTTTTATCTAGTAACTTCTGTAACTGATCTTTCAATTCTTTTAACTCAACTGGGGTCATACGGTACGGGGCTTTAGATAATGGTGCAGACCCTGACAACAAGTCTATAGTGAACTCAATCTCATGGTCTGGTGGCAAACTAGGCTGTTAGAATTGGTGTATTCCCAAGAGGGGGGGGTGAATTGGAATTTAAAACTTTTTCTCTTAGGTTAATCTATTCAACAACAGTATATACACAACCTAGGGACTTGCCTTTGCAAATTCCAAATGCGTAGATAACAATGACGTGGAAATTAAATCGAACGCATCATTCACACAATAATATATATACGTGCGATAAATATAAAGTGCAGAAATGTAAATGAACACACGATATGTTATCGGGGTTCGGCCAATTGTGCCTACGTCCCCGCATCTAGCTCGCAAGTTGGAGGATTCCACTAATAACTCACTTAAGGGTGGAGCGGCACCATTTACAACCAGGTCAAATTAACACAGGGCTGACCTCAACCTTAACCAGGTCAATTAGCGGGGCTGATCTCAACCTACATGCCTTAATAGGACGACGTACCTAACTTTCCTCACCGGGTCTAAGCCAATCCGAGACTATTCCAGGGCTAGTCTTCCTCTTCAGGCCCGTGCCTGGAAATACAATAGAAGTGTATTACAATCAAATGGTACAGTGATTGTGCTTTCGTGTAAAACAGATATGTACCCAAATGCATGCAATAACATACACCACAAATGATATAATAAGTAAGCTCAATGTGATCTAGATGATTCAACTCTCAAAAGTATTTTCTATCAGTGTAATGCATACGTGAGAGTGTCAAACAAGCAATCTTTGTATCATAAGATGTTTAGCCAATAAGTTCACATAAAGATGTCAAGTCTCAAGTATTTTAATCAACAGGATGTTTCAAGCATGCAAGTATCAAATGAAGTATATACTTGGTTTGCAAAAGATGTTGTTATCTTTGTATTCAGCAAATAATATATGAGTGAGTGACTATTGCAACAAAGATCACTATCATAAATACAAATATCTTTTCACAGATATATCAATATAAATATCACAAGATATTTGAGTATGTTTTGAAAATGATTTTGTAACCCAAAGAAAAATACAAGCTTCCTAAGATATTGCAACACAAATGCAATACTCAGAAGCTTAAGCAAGTCTTCTTAGGATAGGCTTATTAGTAAAAGCCCCCTAAGAACACTTAAGTTTAGCTCTCAAAAAGTTGAATCAATCAATCAAGAATGGGAGAGCAAACCTATTTAGATTAACACTTAATCAACTTACAGAGGGTTTAATCAATATGAGAAGGTTAAGTATAAGTGTAGAAGGCTCAAGAATGAGTAGTATAGGCTTTTGGATTTTCAGAGAATTTTCCCTTAATCAAAGTAGCTAATCCCCCACACATTTTCACAAATGATCTCATATATATAGACATGGGAGAAAATATGACCGTTGAGGACCTATTGGGTATTATTAGGGAAGTTTAATGACGTTTAAAATATTTTAACCCTGTTTAAAAAATATTAAACTGCGGTAAAAATCAGGACAACCCGAGAGGTCCGGTCGACCAGAATAGGTTCAGTCGACCAAGTCTCATATGGTTCGGTCGACCAGGGGACTTTTGAATTGAGGGATCAATCGACCAGGAGAGGGCGATTTCTCAATTTTTCGAGGTTCGTTCGACCAGGCCATTTTGAACTGGCTGGTTCGGTCGACCAGACCTTTGGGATTTCTCCCGAGGACCCTCGGTCGACCACGTAGTTGGAGTACAAAACTGGCTCGGTTGACCAGATGGTCAAAATGTTGACCCAGGGAGGTTTTGGTCGACCGAGGCTTTTTGAACTACCTGGTTCAGTTGACTAGGTGGTCAAAATGTTGACCATAGAGGCTTTCGATCGACCGAGGCTTTTTGAACTATTTTGGTTCGGTTGACCAGGGCTTTGGTCAATCAGTTGACCCAGGGAGGTTTCGGTCGACCAGGCCAAAATGAGCTGACTTGGATGGTTGATCGAAAGTGCACCATATGTGCATTTCGATCCCATTTTGAGACATACAAACCCTATTCAAGTGCCTAACAAATATATGTGAAAATGTGTGTGTCCTAGGGTCACTTGGGGTCCAATTTCAAGACACCAAAAAAGTATGGTGTCGATCGACCGAAAGGAAAACCCTAAGGTCTTTCTAGGGTCATTTCTCACTCACGGTTTGTTTGAGCTTACGTATTATCATATATGTGATGTGTGTGAGCTTATTACAAACCAAATGTCCTAATTACTATTACAGACCGATTTTCAAAAATGAATTATATTACGAGTAAAATCGATAATCGGTCTTCAGGCTTTACTTGCTTTGTGCCCATCTTGATCTTAACCATCTTAGGTCCTGCACAAAAACTAGATATTCATCAAATACAAAAGTATTTGTCATTATCAAAACCGAGCGTGACCTATAAGGTCAACACAGGCAATTCTTCTGGAAATGCATCTGGGAATTCCCTCACTACTAGTATGTTAGCTTGTCTCAATTCTTCTTTTGGCAATTCTTTTATATATGCGACATACCCCTAGCAACCCCCCTGTAACAATCTCCTTACCTGAATAGCCAACACCAGCTGTGGTGAGGCACGCACACGTGAACCCACAAATCTAAACTTTGAGTCGCCCGGGGGTTTAGAAATCACTTCCTTCAAATGACAATCAATACTTATGTGATAAGTTGCTAACCAATCCATGCCCAGTATCACATTAAACCCCTACATATCTAGAACCACAAGATTGGCTAGCTGCACTTTCTCCTGAATATTTACTGGAAAATTTCGAAGCACCCTCCTGCATCTAATCACAAATCCCATCGGCGAACCCACAAACAATTCTATATCTAATGGTTGAGTTTCTATTCCAGCTATTTTCACATATCCTGCCGATATAAAAGAGTAGGTAGCACCTGTATCAAACAAAACAATCATTTTATATGGTAAAGCAGTAAGAGTACCTGTGACTACGTCTCCAACTGTCTCAGTGTCTCCTAGTGTCAACGCGTAGACCCTTGCCGGCGCAGTGTTCCTCTGCTGACCACCGTGAGGCGCCTGATATCCACCTTGAAATGGTATTGAATCCTGTGCATAATTCAACGGCATCTCACATGATTGAGCCATATGACCTGACCTTCCAAAGCGATAACAAACATTCTCCCAAAATCGACATTCACCCGGGTGTCTCCGTCCACATCTGGTACAAATAACGGGAGACTGGCCGCTCTGAAATCCCCAGTGCTCTACCTTCTGTCTCTGGCCTCCACTAGATCTACCTCCTCTCCAAGGACCTCAGCTGGGACCCGCCTGAAAACTCGAGGGCGCAGCCCTCTTCTTCTGACTCTATATCTCCGTCTCTCCAGATAGACTCTCCTCCGCTATGGTGGCCCTATCAACCAATTCTAAAAAATCCTGGATCCTCAGTACCGCCACCTGCCTGTAAATATCACGCCTCAAGTTTCTCTCAAACATTCTAGCCTTCTTTGCTTCATCTGGGACAACATAGGGGCAGAAACGAGAGAGCTCAATAAATCTTGCCTCATATTGTGAAATAATCAACTACCCCTGGACAAACTCAGGAACTCCTACACTCAAGCATCTCTAACTGAAGCAGGATAACATCTATCAAAGAACATTTCCCTGAATCGGGCCCAGGTCATTTGCACTGGTATAACCCTCTGCTTCTCCAACAATCTGGTGGCTGCTCACCATCTCTCAGCCTCCCCTGCCAGCCTATATGTAGCATATAAAACTCTCTGCTCGTCGGTGCAATGGAGTACTGTCAGAATCTTCTCTACCTCTTGCACCCAGTTCTCTGCAACTGCAGGATTAGTTACTCCAAAAAAAGCTGGCGGATTCATCTTCATAAATTTCTCTATGGTACATCCCTGAGCTGAGGATGGACCTCCTTGCTCTCTAGAACTCTGCGCTATCTCAACCATGACTTGCTGAGCCACACTGCGTAGTACAACATTTGAATCTCCACCTATTGCGCCAGAAGGACCAGCACCATCGTCCCCACTGGCGTGAGTGCTATTGGAGAAGATTCACACGTCTAAAAATGCAGCGGATATTTTGACAAAATCAATGACTAATGAAAAGTACAAGCATTCCTTGAACTTACTCCATGTCTCCAATTGATAGAAGGGAGACATGCCCAACTAAGCGTTTCAAGTTCAAGGTAAAGCAGTTAGATATATTTTTCGGATTCTCCTAAGGGGCGTAGAATTGCCAAGGTGGAGATTGTTGTTTATGGTGTGACTCTTATACTTAGGGTTTTATAAACAAAGGAAGAAATAAAAACATAAGGGTGCTGCACAGAAGGGACTCGTCAACGAGTGCTCTATCCTCGTCGATGAGCAGATATCAAGAGGCCCAAAATTTTAGAGTTTCTAAGATACCGAGAGCAGAAAAATAGGCTCGTGGACGAGTGGTCTTCTTTGGCTCGTCAACGAGTGCATCTGGGCTGCAAGAAAATATTTGAATTTAAATTTGGAACGTTGGGGTGGCTGGGAATTCGGAGGGAAACTTCCGAAGGAGTCTTATTTATGTTCTTCTGGGCGTGTATTGACAGAAGAGAGAAATCATTGTAAAGTGTATTGTGTACTTTGACGTTTCTTAATAAAATTATTATGCCGATTACTTCCGTAGATGTAGGCTTTGCCGAACCACGTTAATTCTTGTGTTGATTCTTGTTGTTTCTCATTTACTAGTTGTGTTTCATTTGCTTGTTGTTGTTTTACTTATTTCGCTGTGCATCCTTTATTCGATTATTATTACAATATGTAATCTTGTGTTAATTTTTTTTTTTTTTTTTGAATGACCTAGAACGCCAACCTAGAAAAACCCTTCGGACCCTTCAGGTGGACTACCAAATCAGGGTGATAAATCATTGTTGTGTTGGGGATGTTGGAGATAAAAACTCATATTTTGAGTGGAACACATGCACCAGGGGAAAGCATGGTGAAGCGAGGAACAAAAAGAGAAAGATGCAGGAGGTTAACCATCGACGGTTTGGGTGTAATCATCAACGGTTTCAAGCAGTGCTGATCGGAGATCAGTAGATTGTGAGTTTTTGGAGGATTTTCCTCCGGGGGATCGCTACATAAGTGTTTTAAATTTAGTAGAAGTCTTTTGTATGCATAGAATTAGTATTTAATCATATTATGCAACCCTAGCATTGGGTAAGCTTGATGCAAGCTTCACAAAGCTTTGTAAGCTTCACATTATGATAGTGAAAACCAGTCACTGCTCCCGTGGACGAAGGCAAATTGCCAAACCACGTAAATTCTTGTGTCTTTGACTGTTATTTTCATTTATTCTCATTATTGAGTGATTGCTTGTTTAGTATAGTTCATCATAGAATGTTTGACTTGCTTGTTCCATTGATTGTTTAATGAGTTTGTGTGAGGTCTTCCGCTGCGCACACTCAGCATCAATAATAGGTATCAAAGCATCGATTGTTTTCGACTAACATGTTGTCTGCCCTTTGATGTATCCATAGTAATTCACTAAGCTAATTATAGGTGGGGAATCAAACCTGAAATCTTGAAATCACCAAAACCTAACTATGTCCTTGTTGGGGAATAAACCGACCTGGAGTAATAATCACGCACAAAAAAAAAATCATACACATCCACAAGGAACACCGGATTTACGTGGTTCGGTCCAAACTGACCTACGTCCACGGGAGCACACCACTGCACTATAATCTGGGAGAAATAACACACGGAGGAGCCACTGCTCAACTCTCTCTCTCACCACAACTCTCTGCTCTCTGCACTCTGCACTCTGCAATACACACACTCTCACAACTCTCTGCTGCACACACATATATATATACAAGAGGGGGGAGCAATATTCAAATATGGTGGCTTGCAATTTCAGCAAAGCCTGCAGAGCAGGTGGCCGTCCATCTCCAGTGTCAAAGATGGTTGCTGGTTTTGGTGCGGCTGTCTGCGGCTCCACACCTGCGGAATTCAACAATCTCCCACTTGGAGGTGGAGACAGCATCTCAACCAGTGTATATGCAAATGTTGTGCTCATGTATGTCTTCAATCATGAAGACCAACTGAAGTTGAGCATAACTTCAGTTTCTCTGTAGTTACCACCTTTGTCAACATGTCAGCTGGATTTCTGCTGCCTTGAATCTTTTCAAGTGCCAGTACTCCATCCTCTAATAGAGATCTGATGAAGTGATAACGCAATCCGATATGTTTGGTTCTGGAATGAAATGTTGAGTTCTTTGCCAGATGTATCGCACTCTGACTGTCGCTGTACAAAACATTCCTCTCCTGCTTCAACCCAAGCTCTGTCAACAAACCCTGAAGCCAAATCATCTCTTTGCTAGCTTCTGTCACTGCTACGTACTCAGCTTCTGTAGTGGATAGGGCAACAATCTTTTGTATCTGCGACATCCAACTAACAGCTGTTGTGCCAACAGTGAATATGTATCCGGTGGTGCTCCTGCGGTGATCAATTTCACCAGCAAAATCGGCATCTACATATCCTTTAACTTTCAAGTCTCATTTGCCGAAACATAAGCATTTATCAATAGTGCCTTTGAGGTACCTGAAGATCCATTTCACTGCTTCCCAATGAGTCTTCCCTGGATTAGACATGAATCTACTGACTGCTCCCACTGCTTGGCCAATGTCCGGTCTCGTACAAACCATAGCGTACATGAGACTTCCAATGGCTGAGGCATAAGGTACCTTAGCCATGAAGTCCTTCTCTTCATCAGTCTGGGGAACCTGATCCTTGGAGAGGCGAAAGTGTCCTGCCAAAGGTGTATTTACTGCTTTGGCGTTGCTCATGTTAAACCTCTGTAGAACACGGCCAATGTATTCCGACTGAGATAGCTGCAATGTTCCCTGTCGCTTATCTCTGGAGATTCGCATCCCAAGTATCTGCTTCGCTGAGCCTAAGTCCTTCATGTCAAATTCCATTGACAATTGCTGCTTCAATTTCCTGATCTCTTCTATATCTGGTCCTGCGATCAACATGTCATCCACATATAACAACAGAATGATATAGCTAGACTGATACCTCTTGAAGTAGCAGCAGTGGTCGGCGTTACACTTTGTAAAATCATTCCTGTGCATAAAGCCGTCAAATTTCCGGTACCATTGTCTGGGAGCTTGTTTGAGACCGTACAAGCTCTTCTTTAACCTGCACACCAAATTCTCTTTACCTTTCTCTGAGAATCCTTCTGGTTGATGCATGTAGATTTCCTCTTCAAGATCACCGTGAAGAAATGCCGTCTTCACATCTAATTGCTCAAGATGTAAGCCCTCCGAGGCAACAATACTCAGAACAGATCTGATGGTTGTCAACTTCACAACTGGTGCAAAAATGTCGGTGTAGTCAATTCCTTCCTTCTGCTCGAAGCCTTTAACTACTAACCGAGCCTTGTATCTTCTGGAGCCATCATGCTCCTCTTTGATTCTGTACACCCACTTGTTGCGAAGGGCCTTCTTACCTTTGGGCAACTCAGCTAGTTCCCACGTTCTGTTGGAGGTGAGGGACTTCATCTCGTCCTTCATTGCAAGCTCCCACTTGCTCGCATCTCCTGCCTGACATGCTTCATCATAGCATTCGGGCTCTCCTCCATCTGTAAGAAGTAAATAATCTATATACCTTCTGTTTGGTATATGAGGCCGAGTAGATCTCCTAAGCTCCGGAGCTGGAGTAGGAGGCGGTGGTGTGACGAATTGCTCCACTGGTTCCTCTGCCTGAGGATTCTCGGCATTCTGCTGTTGTGTTCCCATACATTCTGGGACATTATCCGTATCTACACAGGTTGGTTCTCTCTGAACTGGTTCGGTGGATTCAGCTGTGTGCCTATCTTTGTACATCACCTTTTCATCAAAAATCACATCTCTGCTTCTGATCACCCTTTTGTTTTCATCATCCCAAATGCGGTATCCAAATTCATCTCCACCATAACCGATGAAAGTGCATTTCCGGGATTTCGGATCCAGCTTATCCCTGACATGATCATTGATATGTACATATGCAACACAACCAAAAACTTTCAAATGTGAAAGTCTTACCTCTTTATTACTCCAAACTTCTTCTGGTAGGCAATAGTCCAATGGTACTGAAGGACTTCTATTAATCAAATAAGCTGCTGTGTTGACTGCATGTGCCCAAAACATCTTTGGCAAGCCTGACTGCATACGCATGCTTCTGGCTTTTTCTGTCAACGTTCTGTTCATCCGCTCGGCTACGCCGTTGTGTTGAGGCGTACCTGGCACAGTTCTTTCCATTCTGATGCCGTGCTCATAGCAGAAATTCTTGAACTCGGTGTCAACATATTCTCCACCGTTATCAGTTCTCAGCCTTTTGACTTTCAAACCAGTTTCGTTTTCTACCATCGCTTTCCAATTTTTAAAAGCATTGAAAACATCAGATTTATACTTCAGGAAGTAAACCCATACCTTCCGTGAATGATCATCGATAAACGTGACGAAGTAATGCTTTCCTCCTGTAGACGAAACGGTTGTTGGTCCCCATACATCTGAATGGACTAGCTCAAGTTTCTCCTTCTTCGGGGTACTGATATTTGCCTGGAAACTAACTCTTTTCTGTTTCCCAAATATGCAGTCCTCACATGTGTCAATCTTCACCGACTGTAAATCACTCAACTTACCCTTTGAGTGCATCACCCTAAGTCCCTTCTCACTCAGGTGTCCAAGTCGTTGATGCCATAGGTTGCTATCATCATTTTCTGTAGCAACTGTAATAGACATACATGTATCAGGAGTTACATAAAGAGTGCCACTTTTCTTACCTCGAGCAATTGTCAATGCACCCTTCGAAATCTTCCATTCATCACCAATGAAAGATGTGTTATAACCTTCATCTGCCAATTGACCGACTGAGATCAAATTCTTCCTCAGGTCTGGAATATGTCTGACATCCTTCAGCTTCCATACTGACCCGTTCATTTTGATCTTTACTGTCCCCTTCCCGGCAATGTCGCAAGGATGATCATTGCCCAGATATACTTTACCGAAATTACCTGATGTATACTCCTCCAGGCAATCTCTGCTGCAAGTGGCATGGAATGAAGCTCCAGAGTCTAACACCCAAGACTCCCTTTTGCTCTCCAAAGAGCAGATCAACAAATCATCGTTCTCGGAAGCAATATTTGCTTCTATCTTTGCCCTCGTATCTTTCTTCTGACTTCTGCACTGGTTCTTGTAATGACCAGTCTTTCCACAGTTCCAGCACTCAATAACTTTTCTGCTCTGAGAACCTGTGTCCTGAGTACCTCTGGAATCTCTGGATTTGGACCTCCTAGTCCTGGATCTGCCACGATTGTTAGATCTTCCATGCCCGCTTCCCTTTCCTCGGCTTTCCACATTCAAAGCTGAACTTGAAGTGGAGGCATTGTTCGATTGCATTCTGATCTCCTCTGTCAAAATCATGCTGATAACCTCGTCGTATTTCAGCTTCGATTTTCCTGCAGAGCTACTGATCGCAGTTACAATACCTTTCCAACTCTCAGGCAGCTGGCTGAGAATTAATAGAGCACGGATCTCACTGTCAAAGGTAATCCCGACCGAGGCGAGTTGATCCGACAACTCGTTGAAATTATTCAAGTGTCTGTTGAAGCTTTCACCTGCAGACATGCTCATGGTAAAAAGTCTCTTCATTAGATGTACCTTATTTGCGGCTGATGGCTGCTCATACATGTTCGATAGCGCATCCATAAGGGACTTGGTGGTTGTCAAGTGCTTGATGTTGAAGGCAACAGACTTTGCCAACGTCATCCTCACAACTCCGAGGGCTTTTCGGTCAAGCAACTCCCACTCGCTCTCCTTCATGGATTCTGGCTTCTCCATCAGTGGTAAGTGTAACTCCTTACCAAACAAGAAATCCTCGATCTGCATTTTCCAGAAACCGAAGTTCGTGCCGTCAAACATCTCGATGTGAGAGCTTTTCTGGTTCGACATCTCGATTCACTGATCTAGAGATGGAATTAGCTCAATCGGACAGCACGGTTGGATCCGGAACGGTCGAAAACCCTAGGAATGGCTTAAGCCGCTCGAAAAACGGACCCGAAATGGCTTCAAAAAACCCGGTCAAACTTTTGGTCAAACCTGGTCAAACCTGGTCAACCCTGCTGACGTGGCACGTGGGACCCACTGCTGACGTGGCACTGTGGGGCCCACTGCTGACGTGGCACTGTGGGGTCCACTGCTGATGTGGCACTGGGGCCCACCGCTGACGTGGTGCTAACGTGGCGTGGACGTGGCGGCTGACGTGGCAGATGACTGGCGCTGACGTGGCGCTGACTGGAGCTGACGTGGCGCTGACGCAGCAGCGCTGACGTGGCGGGCCTGGCTGACGCGGCGCTGACGTGGACGCTGACGTCAGCGTCTTCAAGCTTCTTCTGGTCGCCGGACGTTCGCCGGCGCGTGGGGGCGCGTGAGGACCACTCCCTTCCTGTCGCCGGCGCGTGGGAGGGCGTGAGGGCGCGTGGGAACGTCCTTTGGACGTTGGCGGCGCGTGTGGGCGCGTGCGGCTTCGTCTGAGCTCTATTTGAGCTCCGGTTACTGCCGTTGGCTTCGTCTCGGCGAGAGGACTTCGATGGTAGCCTCAAAATTAAATTTTGAGGTACTGGACAGGGGCTCAAAAAACCGAAATTTTTCTTGATCTGGCTATTTTTACTCCGACCAAAGCTCTGATACCAGTTGTTGGGGAATAAACCGACCTGGAGTAATAATCACGCACAAAAAAAAAATCATACACATCCACAAGGAACACCGGATTTACGTGGTTCGGTCCAAACTGACCTACGTCCACGGGAGCACACCACTGCACTATAATCTGGGAGAAATAACACACGGAGGAGCCACTGCTCAACTCTCTCTCTCACCACAACTCTCTGCTCTCTGCACTCTGCAATACACACACTCTCACAACTCTCTGCTGCACACACACATATATATACAAGAGGGGGGAGCAATATTCAAATATGGTGGCTTGCAATTTCAGCAAAGCCTGCAGAGCAGGTGGCCGTTCATCTCCAGTGTCAAAGATGGTTGCTGGTTTTGGTGCGGCTGTCTGCGGCTCCACACCTGCGGAATTCAACAGTCCTTACAACTAGGGCAAATCTTATTGAGCTTATGTTAATTGCTAAAAGTAAGACAACAATATCATACTAAATGAATTATATTATCAAACTCACATAACCAAAAAAATAGAAAAAAAAAAAGCAAACATATATAAACTTGTACTATATATTATTCGTATTTATCACAAAAGTTCATAATATTTCGGACCCGAAATGAATAATATCACTGAGGATGAAAAATGATAATGTCTATCCAACCAAGCCAGCATTGATTTTGAATTAAACTCTATCCATGCCTTTGGTACGTGGCAATCCACATCTAACTTAGGTCAAATTAATTGGACCACCCCACTATGCAACTTTGGACCCATTCTCCATCACATCACGTGACAATGCCCCATCCCCATTTTAGCCTCATCGCCTCTATCAAATTAATATTAAATAATTCAATTATTACTATTAAAATGTTTCCATCCCAATTTAGAAGAAATAATTCAAATGACGTTATGGGTTTTATTGAATTTTTCATTTGTCAACAGAATAATAATAATTTTCCAAAATAAAAGTCCGTATTCCAAAAATTGCCCGTGGATCGTTCTCTGCATTTAATGGGTCATAAGCGTCCCAACATACATTTCACGTCTCCGCAAGTCTTCGCTTGCTTCTAACGGCGCCACGTTCTTTTACACGTGGCGAGCTCCCATTGGATTGCGCGGATAATATTCACCGCTTCTCGTCGCTATAAATACGTTTCCCGTTTCTGCCCCCAAAACCGAACTTCTTCTAGAACACAACACCGTAGCTCACTCAGACGATCCAGATATGGAAGCTGCCGATGCCGAGTTGCTCCCGGGTCTCCCGCCGGAGCTCGCTCTCGAGTGCCTGACTCGGTTGCCCCACACCGCCCACCGAGTCGCCTCCCGGGTGTGCCGCCGGTGGCGCGAACTCTTCCGGAGCCAAGATTTTTACAGCCACCGGAAAAAATGGGGGTATACCCACAAAGTCGCGTGCTTGGTCCAGTCTCTTCCGGCCATATCCGGCGGCGGGGCCGGCGCCAGAAAGAAAAGCAGGTCCCCGGCGTACGGGATCTCCGTGTTCTACCCGGCGAGTGGGTCCTGGGTCCGACTAGGACCGGTTCTGGAGTACCCAAATGGGCTTCCCCTGTTTTGCCAGGTATGCGGATCGGAAGGGAAGCTGGTGGTCATGGGCGGGTGGGATCCGGCGAGTTACGAGCCGGTGACAGACGTCTTCGTGTACGATTTCACGACGGGTCAGTGGAGGCGAGGCCGGGACATGCCGTCGAAGCGG
This sequence comes from Malania oleifera, assembly GCF_029873635.1. Lineage (NCBI taxonomy): Eukaryota > Viridiplantae > Streptophyta > Magnoliopsida > Santalales > Ximeniaceae > Malania > Malania oleifera. The sequence continues at coordinate 149,509,515 of NC_080418.1, forward strand.
TCGTTCTTCGCGGCGGGCGCGGGGGGCGACGGGGTGGTTTACGTCGCCGGCGGACACGACGAGAGCAAGAACGCGCTGAGTTCGGCGTGGGCGTACGATTTAGGGCGGGACGAGTGGCGCGAGTTGACTCGGATGAGTCGGGAGCGGGACGAGTGCGAGGGGGTGGTGGCGGGGGACGAGTTCTGGGTCGTGAGCGGATACGGGTCGGACATGCAGGGCGGGTTCGAGGGGTGCGCGGAGGCGTACGAGGTCGGAACGGGGAGATGGCGGCGCGTGGAGGGCGCGTGGAAGGCTGGGCGGTGCCCGAGGGGGTGCGTTGGCGTGGGGAAAGGAGGGGAGCTGGTGGAATGGGGCGGGTTGGAGGCGTTGGTCCGAGTGGGGACGTGTGGAGTGAGGATGGGTAATCGGGTACTGTTGACAGGGTCAGAGTACGAAGGTGGGCCACAGGGGTTCTTTTTGGCGGAAATGGGCGAAGGAGAAAATGGTAAATTGGACAGAGTGGATGTGCCCAGTGAGTTCTCCGGGTTTGCTCAGTCAGGCTGCTGCGTTGAGATCTGAAAATTCAAAATTGAAGAGAGAGTGTGTAAGAGAGGCATTTTGATATGTAATATACTTTTTTCCTACACGATATGAAAAATACGTGCTGCCTTTTTTTTTTGTTTTTTTTAATTTGGAGGCGTTTTGATATGTAATATATATTTTCTTGATATAAAATTATACCTGCTGTGTTTCTTTTTTCTTTTTCTTTTTTTTTTTAATTTTCAATATTGTTCAATAAATAGAATTTTTTTTTTTTTTTTTCCGAATACTTTGGGTGTTTTGGGCATACATGCCAGACTAATCAACGTCTACGCCAGCTGTGTCAACAGTCAACACGTAAGAGATAAATCTGGACATGCACTGTAGGATTTGAACTTCAAATCCACAATTATAAACAATCTTTGAAAACCTCTTTACCACTTGAACTAATGGCTGAGGATTCAAAGGAGGGCAGCCTAAGAAGAAGGGCACTGCCCATATTGGATAATGGGACCATTCAAACGGCTCAAATTTTCTCTCATGCCAAACAAGCCATCTTAATTTAGAGTAACCCGTTTTCCATATAAAACCTCTAATTTAGAAGTTTTCAATTCCAATGTGAAATTTTTTCTTTAACAAATAAAAGTCAATTTGTGTTTGTAAGGTATTATCCATTTTGGCCAAACGGTAGATTTGGTTTTATATTATATTTTGTGTAAAGCTTGATAATCCTTTTTGAAATCTAAGGGGTTTTCATTTTAGAAGATAAATTTGATTTTTTTATGTACTATAATCTTCAATTATTTTGTTTTGAAAATATTAAGAAAAAAAAATCTTAGAATTAGTGCCAGAGGTTTTTGATTTGTCTAATGCCTAAGCTAGATTTGATGGGAATTCTTAGTAATGATATTTTATATCCATGTGTTGGAAGAAAAATGACTGGAACAAGTGGAATTTATTTTATTTTTTATTTTCTTATCACATGGATTATGATGATCCTAGTCAATTCTTAGGTAGTGTCTCAAATATATATTTTAAAATTAAAATTAAAATTTATAAGAAAAATAATTCGAGCGATCAAGCCATAGCGTAAATAAAAATCTAGAAATTTAGATTTGAATTTATATAAATTTAGAAGAAACTTAATATAATTTTATATTATATTTTATATAAATATAAATAAAAATAAAAATAAATAAATTTCATGCCCTCAAATGCATAATTATTCTATAATCGAAAGATAAATTCAAATCTTTGGTGGAATTTATGTAGATTTTTAAAAATATTTAGTATAATTATATATTATATTTTGTCCAAATTTAGATGAATAAAAATAAAAAAATACAAAGTTATTTTGATATCATGAAAATTTAATGTTGAATTTAAATTTAAATTTATGTAAATTTAAAAAATATATTATAAAATTATATTAATTTTTAAAAATACTTATAAATTTAAATCTAATGGGATAGAGTTCTACTCAGCTCCACATCACATGGAGCCTACTCCTCCTTGGATCATTCTCTTTTAATGTATTTATCCAAAAAATAATTGAGAAGACCACTATGCGCCATGTGGCATCATATGGTGTTCATCCATGTGTAAATAATAAATATTTATATTTAAATAAAAACATTAGATTTGTCAAAATATATATATTAATTATTATTAAATAAATATTTTACATGTGTGTATTTTCTTTTTCATATTTTTGTTTTTTACAATCAACTTTGAAGTGAACGAAAAAGGAAAACACTTTCATTTAAGCAATCTAAAATTAGTATGGAAGTTTATAGTGTGTACAAGGCCATATTTGACACATGTTGTGAGCGTGGTAAGTAAGTTTCTCTCTAATCCAAAAAGACAGCATTATAAAGTCGTCAAATGAATATTCAGATACTTGCGGAGTACATCAGATTATGACATCATGTTCGGCAAGCAACAAGGTTGTCCTTAAGTTATGTGATTCGTTAATTCTAACTATGCAGGGGATATGGATGATAGAAGGTTTACAACAGGTTATGTTTTTACCTTTGTAGGGGGACTTATATGTTGGAAATCCATGGTTCAATCTTTGGTAGCATTGTCCACGACTAAAGTTGAGTATATGGTAGTTGCTGAAACTGTAAAGGAAATCTTATGGTTTAGTGATTTAGTCAAAGAGCTGGGATTACAGTAAGATGAAGTTGTGCTACAGTATAACCGTTAGAGTGCTATTTACTTAGCAAAGAATCAAGTGTACCACGCTAGAACCAAGCATATTGATGTGAGGTTCCACCAGGGTCGGGAGTTGATTACTTCGGGTGAACTTGTATTGGAGAAGATTCACACATCTAAAAATGCAGCAGATATTTTGACAAAATCCAAGACTAATGAAAAGTTCAAGCATTGCTTGAACTTACTCCATGTCTCCAATTGATAGAAAGGAGACAAACCCAATTGAGCATTTCAAGTTTAAGGTAGAGCAGTTAGATATATTTTTTGGGTTCTCCTAAGGTGCGTATAATCGTCAAGATGGAGATTGTTATTTATGGTGTGACTCTTATACTTGGGATTTTATAAACAAAGTGTTGGCCTAATAAGACTTACAATTTTTATTTTGATGATAACAAATCAATGATGTATTTAATATAGTTCAAGTGAAAGTTTTTCAGAAAAAAAACAAAGTCTAAAGGAAGTGACAAAGCTCAAGAGCATAAGGAAGCCTATGGATTAAAAAGAAAATTTGAAGAGGATAATAAAGTATATGGATTACAAAGAGATCTTAAAGAGCATGAAGATTAAAGATATATTGGTGAAAGCTCAAAGAAAAGATTGAAGACTCAAAGATGATGGAAGAACAAGATTGAAGAACAAAAAATCATTTTTGTAGATATTCTAAAAGTAAGTACTTCAAGTTAATTTTAAATATAAATTGATTTGAAGCTCTCAAGATATTCAGAAATATATTTTCATACTCAAAAGAATATTTTAAGAAAAAGAAAAAGTTTTTAAAGAAAGGTCAGGCGACTGCCAAATTAAGAAAATGGTTTTTCAAAAAGTTAGTAGCAAGACAGGCGACTGCCTAAACATGTCAGGTGCCTGTGTGAACAAGACAGGTGACTGCCTTGGTTCTAGCAGGCGACTGCCAGTATTCTAAGTTGAGAGTTTGTTCTGTGACAGGCGACTGCCACTCGAACGTTGGCTTAAAAATTCTTAATGGGAAGATTTTTTAAACAAAGTTTTTGAATATAATTATTTTAAAAAGCTTGGAAACTATTTTAAGGAATCAAGCAATTTTCAAGCAATCAAAAGTTCTTTAAGGCTTCCAAACTCTCTTGTGTTCAACTACTGGTTTGCTACTGATTCAAACTTCAAAGTAAAGCTTTCAAAGTCAGAATCTTTCATATTTTGAAGGATATTTGGTGATTCATACTAAGTATTGAGCTTCAAATTCTTTTATATTTGAATTACTTTGAAGTATTATTGTGCTAATCGTTGTACTAACCTACTCTGCTGTGAGAGTGTTTTCTTGTACACAAAATCTTTCATCTTCTTTCTTATTCATAGACGATTCAGGGTTATAGAATTGTTGGACCAAACGAGAAAATATCGTTTTGGAGAGGTAGGCTCTAGCCTAACGGAAGGAGTGTATTGTAATCGGTATTGTTCCACCCGTCAACGGAACTAAATTAGTGAATCCTTTGGTGGTTTGCCAAAGGCGAGGACGTAGGCTGGGTATAAGCCGAACCTCGTTAAATTTTGTGTCTCTCTTCTTCCTTACTCTTTACTTTTTAGCAAAAACTTACAATCTGCGTGTATGCTTTTAATTGATTAATTCTAAGTGTTTAGTTGTTAAATAGATCGGAGGATAATTTGTTTTTGGTTTGATCAACATTAATTGCGGAAACCGAAAGGGACTACGTTAGTTGATCAACCTAAACTTATTAATCTAAAAGTTTGTTTAAAAGCTAAACATAAGGAAAACTTGTGAGTTTGGAATAAACACAGGGCTTACACAAATTCAGCAGTTCATTACAAGGCTATTGAGATAAAGATTGAGTTTTTATTATCTTAACTGGTTGTGGTTGAATTGTTTTTATAATTAATTGTTGTGATTGATTGATAATTAAGAACTAAAATTAAAATAATTTTAAAAATACCAATTCACCCCCCCTCTTGAGAAGCTATTCTAATTTCACAAAGGAAGGAATAAAAACATAAGGGTACTGCACAGCAGGTACTCATTGACGAGTGCCCTATCCTTGTCGATGAGTAGATATCGAGAGGCCCAAAAATTCAGAATTACTGAGATATCGAGAGCAGAAAAATGAGCTCGTCGACGAGTGGTCTTTTTTGGCTCGTCAATGAGTGCATTTGGGCTGCGAGAAAATATTTGAATTTTGCATTTGAACATTGGGGTGGCTGGGAATTCGAAGGGAAACTTTCGAGGGAGTCTTATTTATGTTCTTCTGGGCGTGTATTGATAGAAGAGAGAGATCATTGTGAAGTGTATTGTGTACTTTGACATTTATTAATGAAATTATTACGCCGATTACTTTCGTGGATGTAGGCTTTGTCGAACCATGTTAATTCTTGTGTTGATTCTTGTTGTTTCTCATTTACTGGTTGTTTTTCATTTGTTTGTTGTTGTTTTACTTATTTCACTATGCATCCTTTATTCGATTATTATTACAATATGTAATCTTGTGTTAATTTTTTTTTTTAATGACCTAGAACGCCAACCTAGACAAATCCTTCGGACCGTTTAGGTGGGCTACCAAATCAGGGAGATAAAAACATTGTTGTGTTGGAGATGTGACTTATATTTTGAGTGGAACATTTGCATTAGGGGAAAGCATAGTGAAGTGAGGAACAAAAAGAGAAGGATGCAGGAGGTAAACCATTGGCGGTTTGAGTGTAACCATCGACGGTTTCAAGCGTGCTGATTGGAGATCAGTAGATTGGGAGTTTTTGGAGGATTTTCCTCCAGGGGATCGCTACACAAGTGTTTTAAATTTAGTAGAAGTCTTTTGTAAGCATAGAATTAGTATTTAATCATATTATGTAACCCTAGTATTGGGTAAGCTTGATGCAAGCTTCACAAAGCTTTGTAAGCTTCACATTATGATAGTGAAAAACAGTCGCTACTCCCGTGGACGTAAGCAAATTGTCAAACCATGTAAATTCTTGTATCTTTGATTGTTGTTTTTGTTTAATTTCATTATTGAGTGATTGCTTGTTTTGTATAGTTCATCATTGAGTGCTTGACTTGCTTGTTCCATTGATTGTTTAATGAGTTTGGGTGAGGTCTTCCGCTGCGCACACTTAGCATCAATAATAGGTATCAAAGCGTTGATTGTTTTCGACTAACATGTTGTCTGCCCATTGATGTATCCATAGTAATTCACTTGTCAATTCTTAGGTAGTGTCTCAAACATATGTTTTAAAATTAAAATTAAAATTTATAAGAAAAATGATTCGAGAGATTAAAGCCATAGCGTAAATAAAAATCTTAAAATTTAGATTTGAATTTATATAAATTTAGAAGAGACTTAATATAATTTTATATTATATTTTATTTAAATAAAAATAAAAATAAATAAATTTCATGCCCTCAAATGCATAGTTATTCTATATCCGAAAGGATAAATTCAGATCTTTGGTGGAATTTATGTAGATTTTAAAAAATATTTAGTATAATTATATATTATATTTTGTCCAAATTTAGATGAATAAAAATTGAAAAATGCAAAGTTATTTTGATATCATGAAAATTTAATATTGAATTTAAATTTAAATTTAAATTTATGTAAATTAAAAAAATATAATATAAAATTACATTAATTTTTAAAAATACTTATAAATTTAAATCTAATGGGATAGAGTTCTACTCAGCTCCACATCACATGGAGCCTACTCCTCCTTTGGATCATTCTCTTTTAATGTATTTATCCAAAAAATAATTGAGAAGACCACTACGCGCCACATGGCATCATGTGTGTATTTTCTAAATATATATTAATTATTATTAAATATATATTTTACATGTGTGTATTTTCTTTTTTATATTTTTGTTTTTTACAATCGACTTTGAAGTGAACGAAAAAGGAAAACACTTTCATTTAAGCAATCTAAAAATAGTATGGGAGTTTATATTTTTTAAGTTTTAATTCTTCATTTATTATTTAGGAGGTTAAATTCATTTTGAAGTTAAATTGTGTGATGTTTCCAATACTAGAGAATCACCAAATCGTGGTTCGTTTGGATCAAAGATTTTGATGGGGGAAAGGGAAGGAAAAGAAAATATGAAGGAAGCTTATTTTTCATTGTATTTTATTTTTGTATCAAATAATATTAAAAATGAAATTTTATTTTAATAAAATTAAAAATTAAGAAAAAATCAAATGTGAAAATGAGTAAACTAAAATTTTATTCAATGATTATATATATATATATATATATATATATATATATATTTTCTTACTTTCCTTAATAACCAAATATGAAAAAGTGGATGGTAATGGAGATGTGTTCCTGGGGTCGGGTTGGCCGAACATCCAACTGATGCATAGAAGCCGTGTCCGCATTTCGAACTTTACCCTAATCAGCGAGACCTCGGGGCGGAGGACACTGATTCATAGGTTTGGTGCCGCACCAGAGGGTCCGAAGGACGCTTTGGTAGCTGGAGTTCCTATGTAATCAAAAAATAAAAATAAAAAAGTGGATTCCTCCATATTTTCTTTTCCTTTTGCTCTTATTTTCCAAGTTTCAACTGGAGTCTTGGGCTCTGTTTGGAACTCGAAAAACACCGAGAAAAAGAAAGGAAATTATAAAGAAAGGAAAAACACTGAGAAAAAGAAAGAATTCACATTTTCATGTTTGATTAACAAGAAAAGTGAGAAAGAAAATAAAAAATATATTAAATTTATAAACAAAATTTTGATTTTGCAAACTATTAATATTTAATTTTTCTTAATTTTAGTCATATTAAAATAAATTTTCATTTTGAGTAGAATTTAATACAAAAGGAAAATATAATGGAGAATGAGTTTCCTCCTTATTTTTTTTTCCTTTCATTTTCTCAAGTAAAATCCTTGATCTAAACAGTCTAAAGAAAATTAGTTATAACACTTGTCCAACTTAAGATAATGTTAAAGAGTATAGATATCTACCATTGGATTCAAATTTTTATCGAATTTAAAGAAATTCAATATAATTTTATTCTACAATTTGACCAATCCACTCAAATCCCGATATAGTAAAAAAATATTTTGAAACAAAAAGTTATTTTACAATCAATTTCAAGAACAAACCAAACATAAATGTGCCATATATTAAAAAATCTACCAATAAAATAACTATAATCAAATATAAAGATTTTATATTCCGAAAAATGCTATATCCTAAGGCGGCATTTGATTTATAGCGTCAAAAGTATTTTTATAAAGTCATATTATTGGAATTCTTGTTCCTGCACCTGTCTCATAAAAACATTTTTGCAACTTGTAAGATTCTCCGAATCAATGTCTGATCGAATATGTAAATTCTAACAAGCATCTCGCGAAGATGACCATTATATTCTTGATGTCATACATAAAGTATAAACAACATATCGAGAATAATTATATTTTCACGACAAAATTCTACTTAGAATATGTACTTAATTAAATCCTTGTTCTAAAATTCTAATGATATAAATTTTTAAAAAATTAACACTTAATTAATCCAATCAACCCAAATAATTGAGGCAATACAATCTCTAAATATTGAACATTATATAATATTATTATAACACACACAGTAATAACAATACTTTCAATTTATTAATAATTTATTATTTTAAATATGACAACTAATAATGTATAAGGCCATTGATATTTATTTAGTCCCAAAAATAAAATTTTAGTAGGATGAAATTCTCATAAAAGTTACTTACAAGAGAGATTAAAAATGTGATGTCCGTATTTTTTAAAATATGAAGATACTCTTAGGTACTGTTTGGGAGCACGAATTTTGAAACTTAGATTTAAATTGAGATGAATTTGGACAAAATTTAATTAGATGAATTTGGACAAAGTTTAATATAATTTAATATTACGTATTATTCAAATCTAGTACCATTCTAAATCCTAATTCTCTCCAAATATGAAGTCAATATAAAATTTTAGAACCCGGAAAAAAAAAATTTATTGCAAACCAAACATCTCCTAAATATCAAAATTTTCCAAAATTGTGAAATGCTTTTTTAGTCTCACAAGCTTAAATTTCAAAGCCCCTTGGCGGTGGCACAAATTCATTGCACTTTTAAAATTAAATTCATTTCACTTTTAAAATAGTAAATGATTTGGTATTCTATAAAAATATTTTATTTTATTTTATATGGGAATATCCTTTTTGACCCGAATTTGTCTTTTGAAAAATTAAATTTCGTGTAAATCCAAATAATTTTAAAAACCCAAATTCTCATATTCGTTATTAAAAATGCAAAGTGTGTGTTTGCATGTTTGTATTATTTTTTGTGACTTCGAACTTTATTCCCAAGTAACTCTTATGTACAAATTTATTAGTTTAAAATCAAAAGTCGTAATATTATAAGAAAAATGACAATATTACAAACTTTTATATGATTATTTACTGTAAATTATTACTAAATTACTTTTTTAACTTTTTATATCTCTAATTCTTTGTACATTGTTACTCTATTTAGTTTTGCCTTATATTGCTTAAACCAACAAGATATTAAAGAACACGTTAAAAAAGTGCCGAGACAAAATCATAAGAGCAAATATGATGACTTAAATCTACATTGTATGAATGAGAACAAATTCCATAATTTTAGAAGTTGACTTATTATGAAAATTTTTTGGAGACAATTAAGCAAACCCAAGTTTTTAAAAGAGATTTATTTTAATTTTAACTTTAATTTTTCATATTGTTCTTTTAAAGTGTGTCTTAACTTTCTCATTGCAATATCTTAGATACTTGATTTCTTATTAGCATAAAGAAAATATACCAATATCTTTTGGTGAAATATTGGCGCACCCAATTAATAAAATTTGGGGTAAAGTATATTACCATAAAACAAAATGGTACATTATGTATGACTTGTGAAATGTGTAGCTTTTTCTAATACATTGAATGAGGGGATGAAAGTCAAATTCATGATGTCAGCAATGATAAGACTACTCTCGTCATTAAACAAGTAAAATAAGACTCTGAATAGGGCCTGGTATGCTACCGCCAAACAAATTATTGCATCTTGCGTCACTAGTAATACTTACTTCTTCTTAATCTTTTTTTTTTTTACTTCAGTACATTGAACGATCAAATTCATGACTTTAGTATGATAATAAGCTCTTGATAAGATATTGAACTGACAGTCGACTCTATAAGTCCATGCTCACTTGTTGTTATTTATTCATCTCATAATCTTAAAGATAAACTAACTCCTATAATAATGGGGTTGGCTACTATAATTTGGAAACATGTTAGAAAAGTCATGGCTTAAGTCAACCTAAAATCTTTGACTTTGTTCTTTAGAATCATGGTAGGAAGATTTCAGCAATCATAAAACTAAATAAATAAAAACAAACAAAAAACAAAAAGGACATCTCTAGACCATATGTCTTTCTGCTTTACGAGGATAGGGGAGGGTTGTCATAGTGTTCGCAACCTTATTCCTATTTTTTATTTAGAAAGATTGTTCTGTCGGCTCAAATATACAATCAACCAGTCAAAAAGGAACGATCTTACCGTTAATCCAAGGCTAGCTCTCAAAATAAAATTAATAAAAGATCAAAAAAAAAAAAAAAAAAAAAAAAGAGGTAAGGGTAATTTTCAATCATTGGGTTAGGGCCACAAAGTTCAAGAGATTAAAACTATTACTTTTAGAAGTATGAATCATTTAGAATTTGTGTTTCAAAATTAGTATTTACATATTAGGTTAGTATAGCTGAAAAAAGCATTTGTTTGCAGGACTGAAATTTAAACAAATTGGATTAAACTTATTAGAATTAAACATTATCATACTTTGTGTTTAATCTAAGTCCACAAATAATAAGATAACAGCACTATTATTTTTTTCCTTTGGGGGGTGGGTGGGTTAGTCATACTCATGCCTGCAAAATGCAAAAGGGCATGGAATAATGATTTTGGATTATCACTTGGAACCATTTATAAAGAAATAAATAAATAAATATATATATATATATATATATATATATTGAAAATATAGTTATTTAAAAAAACACTTGTTTAAAAGTAGTTTAGGATTATTTGTTATAAGTATTTTTTTAGATAAATATTTTTTTAAAAAAAAATATTTATTTTTTAAAAAATAATTTGAAAATTGAAATAAGTATTTATTTAAGTGTAAATGAAACACTACTTATTAACACAAATACTTATAAAAAGTATTTAGTTTGAAAAAGTATTTATTTTTAAAGACCTCTCTCTTTCTCTCTCTCTCTCTCTCACACACACACACACACACAATTTGTAAATTCAATGGGGTTTTAGAATTTTGCGCGAAAGAAGAAGAGGAAAGTAAAACAAGAAGGAAACTCATTTTCCCTTACATGTTGCTTCTCTATTGAATATTATCAAAAATGAATTTTTGTTTTAATATGACTAAAAATATAAAATAAAAAAAAAACTAATATTAATGACGTATAAAATTAATTTTTTGTTTATAAGTTTGATATATTTTTTTATTTTTTTTTCTTATTTTTCTTGATAACTAAACATGAAAATGAGGATTCTTTTTTTTTTTTTTTTTCCTTTCCTTTATTTTTACATTTTCTAAATTCCAAATGATGCTAAGTTCTTTTAATTTCTTTATATTTTACTAAAGGCTAGTGGGGGTTCCAAAGCCCATATAGTTGGACTAACCACAGTTGAAGGCCTTGGAGCCCAGCAGCCCTTTTGCTGCCCCAAAATGGGAAGTTGGGCTTCAGATCCCTTTCTAGGGCCTCATTTGTATTCCAATTATTCAAGTTTCCTTTCTTGGGTCAGAGCTTTGACAAGAAGCATAGATTAGAATCTCAAATTCACAAACCCAAAATCATTACCTCTCAACACTTTTTGAGAAATACTTGGAAGGCACTGCCCTTCTGCAGGATTAGGAATAGTCAAATTCTATATTAGGAAGCGTTGCAGGCATATGCATTAAATAGATTGACAAAAGACACTGACCTTCCCTTAATTTTGAAAAAAAGACAAGGAGTTCTCTTGAGGTTTCAAATATTTCAAGGACCTTCTTCAAAGGTTTTAAAATTTCAGACACCTCTTTGGAGGTTTGTGAAAAAGACACAAATCTCCTCTTATGCTTTACAAAAAGATAAGTCTTCTGAGGGGAGACTTGTCTTTTAGACAAATCTCAATAAAAGGCTTACAACATTTTTGAAATCTTTGGAAAAATTAATATAATTTTTGAAATCTTGAGGAAGGTTAAAAAAGAAGGCAAATGTTTTCTCCTAAGTAGATTTACCTCAAACTAACCATCTCTATAACTGACTTAGGCGGTATTTTGAAGGATGAATCTTGCATGGAATTAAGGTTCTAGTCATACCCAAAATGCGGATGACCTTTTCCATATTACTTTACAAATATTTCTTAGGGAACATTTTATTGGATAGGGTACTTGTAAAGGGAATATGATTTAGGAGAGGTATTTGAGATTTTATTTTAACAAATTCCTTGTTTGGATAAGTTGCAAAGCAAATAAGATTTTTAAATGCTTAGGAATTTACCATGGGCAATTGGGTGACACAAATCTCCTTTTGAGACACTTGAAAAAATTCTTTTTTTGTTTCTTGGATTTAAAATGGTAAATAAGATTTTTTAATTTTTTTAAGAAGTTATTCTAAGGTTTAGCAGTCACAGGATTTAAAATTCTAGAGTAATTTGAAAAGCCCTATCCAAAGAGGGCCTTAAGAGCTTTTTAAAGATTTTATTTAGCTAAAAATGAAAAGAAAAGCCCTATCCAAAGAGGGCCTCAAGAGCTTTTTAAAGATTTTCTTTAGCTAAAAATGGAAAGTATTATAAGTAGTATCACAAGTTGGGGTCACAGAAATAACTTATTCAAAACTAGAAAAGTTGCATACATCATATACTTCCCAAACTCCTAATATAACACAACAGCTAATAAATTGACAACTATATTCTTACCAACCACTACAAATACCTCTGCTGGTGGCATGCATATTGCACCATCACCTTCTGCCTGCTTTTTCTCCCTCCTACCTCTTCCTCCCCAAGCTCTGCTTCGCTGGTCCAAGCTCCAAGCAGCAGTCCTCCAATGGCTCCAATGACGGCTGCAACATCGATGATCACCGATCCATTATGGGATGTCAATGATTTTGTCATCAAAAAAGGCAATGGAGTAAAAGGCCTCTCAGAAATGGGGCTGGAAAGCCTTCCTAATAAATACATCCAACCACTTGAGGAGAGGATGGACATGATGAATAAAGCATCACAGCAAGAAGAAGAATCCATACCCATCATCGACATGTCAAAGTTGAATGACCCGGAATTGGCTGATTCAATATGCAGAGCAGCAGAGAAATGGGGGTTCTTTCAGATTGTTAACCACGGGGTGCCTGTTAGCCTGCTTGAGAATGTGAGGGATGTAGCTCATCTGTTCTTTGCGCTACCAGCAGAGGAGAAGAGGAAGTACTCGAAAGGGCAGTCTCCTACTCCCAATGTGCATTATGGCACAAGCTTTAGCCCAGAGGCAGAGAAGGTGTTAGAGTGGAAAGATTATCTTAGCCTCTTGTATGTTTCTGAGGATGAGGCAGCTTCATTTTGGCCTCCTGTTTGCACAAATAAGATGGATATCAAGATACGCATGTTTTAACATTCATATCATCTCATCATATAACTTCATGCTACAGACCTTGTCCAAAATCAAGACCTCTAAAGTTAGTTTTTACAAATATAAATGTGATTCACACTGTCAAAACTGCTGGAAAAAGTTAAAAAGTACACATTTAATGAACTCCACACAAATAAATTTAGAGAATCTATTTCCATCCCAACCATATGGGTGGAAACCAAGTAAAATCTAAAATTATTGCCATCTGCAAGTTATTGATTTACATATCTTGGTAATTTTCTTTTCTATCATACAATGGTCTTGTAATACCTTTTGTTTGGTTTTTAGGGATCGAGTGCTCGAGTACATGAAGAAAACTGAACTTATTATCAAACAGCTATTGGGAATCCTAATGAAGAGGCTAAATGTGAAGGAAATTGACAAAACAAAAGAAAACCTGTTAATGGGTTCGAGAAGGATTAACCTCAACTACTACCCCATTTGTCCAAACCCCGAGCTCACGGTGGGGGTAGGTCGCCACTCCGACGTCTCGACGCTCACTGTCCTCCTTCAGGATGATACCGGTGGACTTTACGTGCGAGGAGGAATCAGCGGTGATGGCTGGATCCATGTCCCTCCTATTGACGGGTCCCTGGTGATCAATGTTGGAGATGTGCTGCAAATAATGAGCAATGGTCGGTACAAGAGTGTCGAGTGTTGGGTTTTACCGATCAATCAATTGATGAATAAGATGAGTAAACAAGCACACACACAAAATTGACACAGGAGTTACGTGGTTCGGCCAAATTCCGGCCTACGTCCACGGGAGCGAGGGATTATTATTTGCTGGGAAAAATAAACAGAGAGGAGGAGGAGGATTCCCTCAGCACTCACTCAACTCTCTCTTATCTCTTACTGCACTGCACTCTGCACACTCTGCACTCTGATTTACAACACCACACACACATGTATATATACACACAAGCGGGAGCAAAAAATTCAACAATGGGCGGCCGGAAATGTCAACATTTCCGGCAAAGCAGGTGGAGCCGGAAATGTTGACGGAGCAGGGCAGCCGGCGCCGTAGATATTGAAGGAGAGCAGCAGCCTTCTGTTGACTGGGTATGGATCCATCAATTCTCCCCCTCCATACCCATAGGAGGAGAATAATATGTTAATCTTCAATTGACATCCATCCCAGCTATATCCCTACATAGCTGGAGCTTCTCATAGGTTACTCCCTTTGTTAACATATCTGCCGGATTTTCTTTAGTATGAATTTTGACTAACTTCAACAGTTGTTGTTCCATCACTTCGCGTATCCAGTGATAGCGAATGTCAATGTGTTTTGTTCGGGAATGGTACATTGAATTCTTGCTCAAGTCCAGTGCACTCTGACTATCACAATGTACCTTGTATTCTTCCTGTTTGACACCTAACTCTTGAAGAAACCTCTTTAACCACAACATCTCCTTCCCAGCTTCCGCTGCGGCAATATATTCTGCTTCTGTTGTGGATAGGGCAACACACTTTTGCAATTTTGACTGCCATGATACAGCTCCCCCTGCAAAGGTGAACAAAAAACCTGATGTGGACTTTCTTCCATCAAGATCACCAGCCATGTCTGCATCAGTGTAACCCTCCAAGATTGGTTCAGCTTCCCCGAAACATAAGCACAATCCCGATGTACCTTTCAAGTACTTGAGAACCCATTTCACAGCTTCCCAATGGTCTTTCCCTGGATTGGAAAGAAACCTGCTCACAACACCTACAGCGTGGGCAATGTCTGGTCTCGTACATACCATTGCGTACATCAAGCTTCCAACTGCTGATGAGTATGGGACTATTGACATTTCTTCCCTTGATGAGTGAGACAACTTCTTGCTTAGCTTGAAATGATTAGCCAGTGGAGTATTTACTGGCTTGGCACTTTCCATGTTGAACTTTTTAATTACCCGTTCAATATACTTCTCCTGTGATAACCATAGCTTTCTGGCTTTCCTGTCGCGACTGATCCTGATGCCTAGGATCTGCTGAGCTGGGCCTAAGTCCTTCATTTCAAAAGATTTAGACAACTCCATCTTTAGCTTGTTGATCTTTCTTGTATCCTGACCAATGATCAACATATCATCAACATAGAGTAGTAGGATGACAAGATTACCATCAGGAAATATCTGAACATATGCACACTGATCTGCTGCAGTCCTCTTGTATCCGTGACTCACCATGAAAGAATCAAATTTTCTATACCACTGTCTCGGTGCTTGCTTAAGACCGTAGAGACTTTTCTTCAACCTGCAGACTTGATGTTCTTTCCCTGGAACTTCAAATCCTTCTGGTTGCTCCATGTAGATGTCTTCTTCCAAGTCACCATGTAAGAAGGCTGTCTTCACATCCATTTGTTCAAGCTCTAGATTCATCTTGGCTACTAATCCGAGTATGACTCGAATTGTTGTCATTTTCACTACTGGCGAAAATATCTCGTCAAAGTCAACACCTTTCTTCTGTTCGAAACCTTTGACGACCAATCTGGCTTTATGCGTCACAATTTTTCCACTGCCATCTTTCTTAAGCTTGAACACCCATTTGTTCCTTAGTGCTCTCTTCCCTTTGGGAAGTCTTACCAGCTCATACGTTTGATTCTTATGTAAAGAATTCACCTCTGCTTTCATAGCTTCTATCCATTTGGCTTTGTCGGTATGAGATTGGACCTCTTGGAAACTTTCTGGCTCCCCCTCATCAGTGAGTAAAAGATATTCTGATTCTGGATATCTTCTCGACGGAATCAGAATACGACCTCTTTCAGATCTTCTGGGCTCAGCTTCTTCTGGAGGAGGATATACCTCATCATCTGACTGCTGTGATGATTCTGCAATTTCTGGTGAAGGGGGTTGTTGCTCCCCCTGCTCAACACCTTCTACATCTGTTTCCAAAGGATCATCCTGCAATTCTCCATGGTTTGTGGGAGAATATGATAGTGTAGGATCTGTTACAATGACAGGAGCACCGTAACTAGGCTGGTTAGACTTTGTTTGTGGTTCAAAGTCCTCAAACACCTGGTTTTCATGGAAAACCACATCTCTCGATTTGATGACCTGCTTCCTCTCTGGATCCCATAATCTGTAGCCGAATTCACCATCTCCATAGCCAATAAAGATACATGGAATGGACTTCGCGTCGAGCTTTTGCCTCTGCTCATTAGATATATATGCAAAAGCTTTGCACCCAAACACTCTTAGATGAGTGTAAGAAACTTTTCTTCTGGTCCATTCTTTCTCTGGAATTCCAAAGTTAAGTGGTGCTGACGGTGATCTGTTAATAAGGTAACATGCGGCACGAACAGCTTCCCCCCAGAATGGCTTAGGTAATTTAGCCATACTGAGCATGCTTCTAACTCTTTCCATAATGGTCCGATTCATTCTCTCAGCTACACCATTATGTTGTGGGGTACGTGGGACCGTCTTTTCATGCCTAATACCACGTTCAGTACAGTATGCTTTGAACTCGTTGGAAGTATATTCGCCTCCATTGTCTGTCCGGAGGCACTTCAATTTCTTCCCTGTTTGCCTCTCCACCATAGCATGAAATTCCTTGAAATATTTAAAAACCTGGTCCTTGTTTTCAGAAAATATACCCACACTTTCTTTGAAGCGTCGTCAATAAAGGTAACAAATACCTATTGCCGCCGATTGATTCTACTTCAATGGGTCCGCATACATCAGAATGTACCAAACTCAATGGCTTTGACCTTCTCTTCATAGAGGAACTAAATGAAACTCTATGCTGTTTTCCCAAATAAGCAGTGATCACATGGGTTTAAGGCAATACCTTTTGTGATTTTTATAAATGCCTTCTTCGCCAGTGTAAGGAGTCCTTTTTCTCCTACGTGTCCGAGTCTCTTGTGCCATAGGTTTGGTGATGCTTCATCTTCCACTGCATTGATGGCATCAGTACAAATCTTCACCTGCGTTTTGTACAATGTGCAGCAAATGCGTCCTCGTGCTATTGTCAAATTACCTTTTGATAATTTCCAAGTACCTTTCCCGAAGTAGCTTTCATAGCCCTGTTTATCAAGGGCTGCCCCAGAAATAAGGTTTAGCCGAAGGTCTGGGACATGTCGCACATCCTTTAATGTTATGGTGCAACCAATATTGGTTACAATCTGCACATCTCCGATTCCCACGATCTGAGAAGAACTAGTGTTCCCCATCTTTACTGTACCAAAATCTCCAGATTTATACATCGTGAAGAATTCTTTGTGAGGAGTGGCATGGTAGGAGGCTGCTGTGTCTACCACCCATTCAGTGTCGTGGTTCCCAATATGACAGCATGCATCTTCATCAATAGAGAAAACTGATATATCTTGAGTTAAGGTGACCGAGTTCTCACCTTCCTCCTTCTTTTGTTGCTGGTGGCTTTGACCATGATCCCGTCGAAATTTTCGACAATCTTTCTTCATATGGCCTTCAATGCCACAATAGTAGCACGAGATTTTCCCTCTCTGCCAACTTTTACCATCATTGAATCTGCTGCGATCCTGGGATCTTCCTCTAGATTTGCTTCTGCCTCTACCTCTACCTCGACTTCTGGTACTGGTACTTTCTTGAGGTCGGCCTCTGGTTTCAGTAACAAAGGCCTGTGACTGTTCTGCACCTGTTTCTTTTCTCCTGGCTTCTTCGTTGAATAAAGCATCTTTTACCATCGCCATGGTAAGTTTGCCGTCAGGAGCTGAATTGCTGAGAGTGATGACCAATGTCTCCCAGCTATCTGGTAAGGAGCTAAGAAGCAACAATGCTTCTGCTTCATCGCCAAGATCCCATCTTTACTGATGAAAGCTGATTTACTAAATTTTGGAACTCACTAGTATGTTCAGCTATAGAGGTCCCGCCTTTTAACTTCAGATTAACAAGCCGTCTCATTAACATGGCTTTGTTGCGGGCAGTCTTGGCCTGGTACATGTTTTCCAGCTTCTCCCAAAGGCTATAAGCATCAGTCTCTTGTGCGACATGATGATATACCTTGTGGTCAATCCATTGTCTGATTTGACCAATGGTCTTTCTATTCATTCTTCTCCAATCGTCATCTTTGATGGAATCTGGTTTCATACCTTTATAATCCAAAGGGTCTGCCAGATCCTTACAATTAAGGAGATCCTCCATCCGAGACCTCCACAGAGTGTAATTGGAGGCTGTGAGCTTGATCATAGTACCCGAGTCTGATTCCTCCATTGATTTTAAGCACTAACTTGCTTGTACAGAAAAATTGGGGCAGAATCTCAAGAAACCGAATATACGGTTGCGTCCGGAACGGTCAAAACCCTGGAAATGACTTAAGTTGTTCGAAAAACGGACCTGAAATGGCCTTGAAAGGCCTGGTCAAACTTTGGTCAAAATTGGTCAACGGGTGCTGACGTGGCGTTTGACCGGTTGCTGACTGGGCGTTGACGCGGCCGCTGACGTGGACGCTGACGCGGCGTCTGGGAGAGGGTTGGAGGCGGGTCGGATCTCGAGCACGGATCCGGGTCGCGGTCGTGGATCCGGGTCGCGGTTCACTGTGCCGGGTTACGGGTCGGGCACGCGGGTCGGATCTCGCCAATCGGGCGAGGAAGACGCGTGCAGGCGCGTGTCGCCGTCCCGAAGTCTTCGCCGGCGCGTGGGGGCGCGTGGGGCTTACCCTGGTGTCCGTTTGAGGCTTGGTTTACACCGTTGGAATCGTCTCGAGCTGAATTGCACAATGGAAGGCTCAATTTGGGATTTTGAGCAACTTCAAAAACTGGGAGAAAATAGAATTTCTCCTCTGTTCACCTCTGTTTGGTGAACTCCGGCGTACCTGGACGCTCTGATACCACTTTGTTGGGTTTTACCGATCAATCAATTGATGAATAAGATGAGTAAACAAGCACACACACAAAATTGACACAGGAGTTACGTGGTTCGGCCAAATTCCGGCCTACGTCCACGGGAGCGAGGGATTATTATTTGCTGGGAAAAATAAACAGAGAGGAGGAGGAGGATTCCCTCAGCACTCACTCAACTCTCTCTTATCTCTTACTGCACTGCACTCTGCACACTCTGCACTCTGATTTACAACACCACACACACATGTATATATACACACAAGCGGGAGCAAAAAATTCAACAATGGGCGGCCGGAAATGTCAACATTTCCGGCAAAGCAGGTGGAGCCGGAAATGTTGACGGAGCAGGGCAGCCGGCGCCGTAGATATTGAAGGAGAGCAGCAGCCTTCTGTTGACTGGGTATGGATCCATCATCGAGCACCGAGCCTTCACTAATGGAAGCAAGAACAGGGTTTCAGTCCCCATTTTTGTCAATCCAAGGCCCCGTGAGATAGTCTGTCCTCTGCCAGAAGTACTTACAGATGGGGAAGAACCGGCGTATAGACAAGTTCCCTACTCGGACTATTGCAGGCATTTCTTCAGCAAGGCACATGATGGAAAGAACACCATTGAATTAGCAAAGATAGGGTACTGTCCCGTTTAGTCAGCTTTCTCCCTGCAATGGAAGCAATAATAGTGAAAATAAAGATGGTGGAAAGGACATTCTGCCACTGCCAAGTGCCAATAAAGATGGTGGAAAGCATTGGATGGTAAGGACTTATTCTGCCACTACCAATAAAGGTGGGCTCAAGCTGCAGCCTACAGCCAATGTGAGACCAGAGTTCACTTTGCTTGGAAGCTAAAAGAAAGCTTAAATGGATAAGTTCTCAACAAGTAGTAGACTCTCCAGGAGAGGTCAATGGTCTGGCAGTTATTAAGTAATTTTGGGAGTTAACCTCTTATATAATTAAAATGAGAAACTTTGTCAGGAAATAACAATAAATAAATAATAGGTAACTTAGAAATTTAGATCATTTGTTTTTCTTGATATATGCTAGAGGAATGAGCAGTACAGAGTAGCCCTCCATACTCCATCTGAACAAGTCATTACAAGAAAATAGGCCAAATAGAGCAAAGAAAGGCATGCCAAATTCACCGAATGCTTTGAACCAGTTCAAGAAGAACGAAGCCACACTTGTATTACAATTGTAATGATGCATGCTCTCCTGTCACGGTCCAACTATTTTCACACCCTTGTGAAGGGCCGTGTGGTGCTAGCTAAAACACTCTTACTTAACTAACCAGCCTATCGTTTACCAACATTCATCCATAAAACACTTTCATTAACATTCATTCAAATAGCAGCGGAAACAGTAATCAATTCATGAAAGTCATGGCAAGCAAGCAGTAAACATTGAATCTACGAAATTCATTAACAACACCTTCGTTGACATCATGTGTTTAGTGAGGGAGGCAAGTAGGCTAAACACGTTGACAATAACTAGTGAGTTTTACAATGACTGATGAAGACTCACTCTCCCTAAAGAGCTTTCTAGGCCATTCCCACACTAGCACTAGGAAACATCAAAGTGAAGTGGAGTCTTATTGCCTTATTTGGCATACAAAGACACTACTAGCAGAAAATAACCCTACACTGGTATTTACATGATGGAAACACATCCCCAGCACACGAGATAAGCGGTCACGGGCAAACATAATGCCCTGAACAAGCTTAGCTTGTGACATTCTCCCCCACTTATGCGGTCGACATCCTCGTAGACTTTGGCGGTAGGTACACTTCGAGTTTGTCCACGAATGAATTCATATCTTCCGCTAAAATCCAGCTGATTTCTTTGTCATCAAGGCATTTCCACTTCACTAAGAACTTCTGCCGCTTTTTCCTTGAGGATATGAACTCTCTGTCTGCAAGGATCTCTTCAATTTCACGTCTGTCAGGTTGCATTGTCTTCAACTCTGCTCTATTGGACCGACTTCTACTCAGGTCATTGGTGTTGGCGTTGAATGGCTTGAGGCAACTGGCATGAAACTGCCGTCTTCTCCCTTGATCTGCCCACTTCTTCATCTGCTTAGAAGCTTTCTCAAGATAGGCTCGGGCAAACTCTGCATTCTGTCTCCATTTTCTAGTGAAGATGTACGCCTTGGAACTTTTTCGTCTACACAACTTGCCCATTGTGTGAGGTAACAATTGCAGCTGGCCTATAACAACAAGCTCAAAAGTGCTCTTGTTGGTTGTTGAGCTCCTTTGGGTTTTGCCACAAAACGGAGCCACATCAAGTAGTTGCACACCATTGTTCAGGTTGTCATTGACAAAATGACACAAGTACTTTTTTAGCAGCTCTCTAAATCTCTTCATCTGTCCATTTGTTTGTCGGTGATAACTCGAAGAGATATCAATATGTGACCTGAATATCCCGAAAAATTCTGTCAAAAAGTTGTCAGTGAACATTAAGTCTTGGTCACAAATAATAACTTGGGGAACACCCCAATGTTTCACAACAGTTACAAGGAACATTTGTTTAGTCTCCTATGCCGAATAGTACTTTGGTGCGGCCATTAAAGTACCATACTTCTTCTGCTCCCCCTTGTCTTGTTGGCAAGTGAGACAAGTTTTGGTATAATCAACCACATCATCCCGTGTGTGCGGCCAATAATACCTCCCCAGTAGTTCTGTCATTGGAGTCGTTCTCTACGAATACCCCTCAATGAACTTCTTGCAATATCTAGTAAGGCAAAGAAAGGAACGCAACTCCTTCACTATCATGGGGATCTTCCATTCTTGAATCATCCTTACCTTCTCCATACCCCTCCGGATGAGACCTTGTTCAATTGAAATTAGGATAGCTTCCCAAGAAGGGGGGGGGGTGAATTGGAATTTTTTTAAAATTATTTCAAGTTTAATTCTTTGTTTTATACCAACAATCACAACAAGTAAATACAAAAACAATTCAACCACAACCAATCAACAAGATAATCAAAAACTTGATCTTTGTATCAATAGTCCTGTAATAAATTGTAAAACACGCTGAATTTATGTAAGCCCTGTGTTTATTCCAAATTCATAATTCTTCTTTGTGTTTAGCTTTTAAACAAACTTTCAGATTAATAAGTTTAGGATGATCAACCAACGTAGTCCCTTTCGGTTTCCGCAATCAATGCTTATCAAGTCAAAACAAATTATCCTCCGGTCTATTTAACAACCATACACTCAGAATTAACAATTTAAAGCATACACGCAGGTTGTAAGTATTGCTGAAAAATAAAGAGTAAAGAAGAGAAAAGAGATACAAGGTTTTACGAGGTTCGGCTTATACCCAGCCAATGTCCTCACCTTTGGCAAACCACCAAAGAATTCACTAGTTCAGTTCCGTTGACGGGTGAAACAATACCGATTACAATAACTCCTTCTGTAAGGCTAGAGTCTGCCTCTCCAAACGATATTCCCTCATTTGGTCCAATGATTCTATAACCCTGAATCGTTTATTAACAAGAACAAGAACCAAGATAGAGAAAAGCTTGTGTACAAGAAAACACTCTCACAGCAGAGTAGGTTAGTACAACATTCAGCACAAGAATACTTCAAAGTAATTCAAATATAAAAGAATTTAAAGCTCAATACTCAAATTAAATCACCAAATATCTTTCAAGTATTGAAAGATTTAGACTTTGAAGGCTTTACTTCGAAGTTTATATCAGCAGTAACTCAATAGATGAAGATGGATAAACACAAGAGAATTTGAAAGCTTTTTAGAGAACTTTGATTGCTGGAAATTTCTTGGTGTTAAAAATCTTTGAAGTTTGGGGCTATTTATAGATGTTTAAAAGCAATTTCTTACCCCCAAAGTTTCCTTGAAGTAGTTTCCAAGTTTTTCAAAATAATAGTGTCCAAAAAATCCATTTAAAAAATCTTCCCGTTGAGAGTTTTTAAACCAACATTCGAATGGCAGTCGCTTGTCATAGAACAAACTCACAACACAGAACACTGGCAGTCGCCTGCCATGACCACCTAGGCGCCTGGCCATGTTCAGGTAGTCACCTAGCATGCTACTACCTCTATGAAAAATTCTTCATTTTAATTTGGCAGTCGCCTGCCACAAGAGGACAGTCGCCTGGCCCTTTTGTTTTTCAAAAACTTTTCTTATTCAAAAACCTTTCTTTTCTTTGATTTGAAAAACATACTTTTAGGGTTTTTCTAAGAATATATTTCTGAGTTTCTTTTGATTTTATAAGAGCTTCAATTCAGTTTATACTTGAAATTAACTTGAAGTACTTGCATACAAACATCCTTAAACTTTATTCCATTGATCTTCAAGTAAGTCCTTGTTCTTCCATCATCTTTGAGTTTCTGATCTTTTCTTTGAGCTTCCACCAAATTATCTTTAATCCTCATGCCCTTCAAGACCTTTCTTGATCCATAAACTTTATCATCCTTTTGAGTTTTGTTATTAGCTTTAAGCTTTGTTTTTTTCCTAAAAAACTTTCACTTAAACCACATTAAACACATCATGATTTGTTATCATCAAAATAAGAATTGTAAGCCTTGTTAGGCCAACAATCTCCCCCTTTTCGATGATGACAAATCGAGAGCAAAAATAATAAGAGATAATACTCATGGCTCCCCCTTTCAACAAGCATGATATATTCATAATCATAGGAAAAATAATCCATATAAGATCCATACACGATAATCCATAGTTTTATCATTTTTGCACTCCCTTCTCTCAAACATCTCCCCCTTTGGACATCAATCAAAAAGGAGAGTAATACAAAAAAAATAGAGAAGTACTGCAATACATAGTATGTGTAAACATAAAGAACATATTATCCGATAAAGCACTAATACATCGATAAAAGTTTTAAATAGCTCATAGATGAAACACATCAATCGGAGGCTTCCATAGATCCACCTTCTTCTTCTTCTTCTTCTTCTTGTTCATCAGATTTTTCAGCATATTCATCATCACTTGATGGAGCAGAGCTGATATCCATCTAAGATTTCCCTTTAGAAGAGCTAGCCAAATGTTGCTCAATCTTGTCAACACGCTGAACAAGACTTGAATAATGAGTTTCCACAGTAGAAACTTTCTCCCTTAGTGTACCAAGTCCAGATTGCATTCCATCACTAAAGGTCATATAGTGATTAAAAAATGGAACGAACCAAGAAGTAGTTTTTGGATCAAGTTGAACTGAAGAAGCAGGTATAGAAGACTGAGGAGGTGGTGCAGATGATACAAGACGATGTCCCTTATGAAACCACCCTTGAGGAGAGTTTTTGTAACGACCCATAGAATAATAGTATTTAAATAATGATAAAAGAAAGGGAAATGGAAATCGAAAACAAAAGAAGGCACGACATTGCACTTTGGAAGGAATAGTGGAAGTGAATCATCAGGGCTTCGTCGACGAATACAGGGGATTCGTCGACGAAGGCTTAAGAAAATTTATCGACGAAGATTGAATTTCGTCGACGAAGAAATTCCGAGAGGGGGGTTTGAGCTGACTGAATTTCGTCAACGAAGGACTGAATTTCATCGACGAAATTATTAAAGGATTCGTCAACGAATAACGTGGCTCGTCGACGAAATCCCTTGTCTATAAATATCAAAATTCAAATTTTTAACTTTCTAAAGAAGCCATCTCTCTTTTCTCTCTCTCCCCTTCGGTTCTCTCTCTTTCTTTCGTCGATTTTGGGCCAGATTTACGTCGAAATGACAATTCGAAGTCACCACGACGCTCCTAGGGAAATTCTCTCCAAATCTGCCGGAGCGAATCGTTGGTGGAAGCAAGTTGGAAACCATCCCAAATCCAGGATAAGGTTTTCTACTCACTATTTGGACTTTTGACAGTTAAAGGAATTGTTATACGCGTAGAAATACTGAACTTTAATACTGGGAATTTTCATTTTCAGGGCATTGAGTGGGGAACCTTGCGGGTGCGGGGTAGATTTTCTTAGGGGGCCTTTCAAGAATCAGGTAAGGGGATAAACTAAGTTAGTATTTGTTGAAAATATGTATACTGCTATAAGATCTGGTTTCGGGAAAAGTAAATATGTGTATATGTATATATGATTTTTATTTGGGAAATTATTGTTAAAATGACGATATGTTGAATATGGAAAATCTGTTCAGTGTGGCATGAGTATAAAATATTATGAATTACTGTTTTCTAGAATGGGATGGTGATATGGATTTTTATAATGGGAAAATCGGCGTACGGGCCGAGATTTTTATATATGATGTAATTTGCCAACGTACGGGCTATGCTATGATATGTTTACCGGCGTATGGGCCGTGCTATGATATGATTTTCCAGCGTACGGGCTGTGCTATGATATGTTTTTCGATATACGGGCCGTGCTATGATGTGATTTGTTAGCGTATGGGTTGTGTTATGATATGTTTGCCGGCGTACGGACCGTGCTATGACATGGTTTGCTGGCGTATGAGCCGTGCTATGATAAAATGTGTAATACCGATATACAGGCTGATGATTTTCATGATATATGTATATATGCGAAATGATATGATTAAAGTGAAAATTAATGATATGAAATATCCATGTATCACAATTTCAGTATATGCTATATGGTATCAAAACCTGGTTGGCTTGGTCTATGCTAGCACTTGCACGGTACCATTGCTATGTGTCCATGGTCCTCGTGATCATGATATTTGTGTTAACGCCGCTGTACGAAATGGTGTGAGATTGGATGGTCGATGTGGTTTTTAAAGAAGTGTATGTGATCGCCCCTGGTGTACGAAGCAGGTCTAGCAGACCCATCAGACTTACAGACTGTATGTTTGACTTGGCAGTGGTCGGCCAACCATTGTCAGATCTCGCCTTCGGGCCACACAACCCAGTCATGTGGGGGTAATACATAACAACAGCCAGCTAACCTACTAGAAATGTTTTTGTGATATTATTATTATTGTATGAGATGAGATATGTTTATGAAAATGCAGTATGTTCTGCCATGTGTTGATATATATATATATATATATATATATATATATATATGTTTTCCAAATTTGAAAAAACAGTGCTGAATATGTTATGTATGGTATATGTAGAACATAGAATACTCATGTTGTCACACACTGGTATTAGTTTATTTCCCTAACTGAGAGGGGTCTCACCTCTAAATTTTATAAACTTTTTAGGAGCCCCAGATAGGAGAGCAGGAAAAGCCCCGCAGAATTAGTGTTGTTTATCCGCCCTTTTTGAAGGGTGAATTTTTTTATAGGGATGGATAGATTTTGTGGAAATGTCCTTAGATATAATTTTTGGGATGTATATATGCTCCATACAGTGATTGTAGTAACTTTGGTATATTGTGATATATGGTATTAAGATGTGTATGATTGTATGTTTTCTGCTACTTAGGCTTCCGTATTATGATCTGATGTATCCTTAGTACCCACGGGTCTAGGTGGATTATGATCTACTGAGCTAGAATATGAGATATTGATTTTATTATTATTATTATATAAAAATAATATGTGAAAAATAAGCAGGTCGTGACAGTTCTTATATCCCATACGCTTAAGAATGGTATCAGAAAAGATATCGTAATGGGTTTTGCTAGTGAAGTTAAATGATGGTGAAAAAACATTGAAATGAGCAAATACCATATTTAACATCCGAGCATATGGTAGAATAACACGAGGGGCAACAACTTTCATAATAATCCATTTGATAATCAGACTTGGAAGATCCAACTTTTTCCTTTTAAGAATACACCACATTACAAAACAATCTAAGAATGAAATATGATCATGAGAACCAGAATGAGGTAGGATATTATAAGTAATAAGTTTGTGTAGGATTAAAGCTTGTAGATTGAGCTGTTTGTAAAAAGGTGGATGCCCAAAGTTGACAGGAGTATCAGTTATAACTAGGGGTAAAAATTCCTCTGAAGTAAATCCTTGGGACATAATCCATTGTTTCTCAACAATGTGGACCTCAAAATCTCCTTGATTAACTCAAAGAATTTTTCCCAAAGATATGGGAGTAAGATGAATATTTTGCCTAAGAAGATTTGTTTTTATCCCATTTTCAAACTATTCCATATTTGCATAGAAAATCCGAACAACGTTTGGATAGTATCCTTTTTCTTAGTATGCAATAAACCGATCCCAACCAATTTCCTTGAAAAGTTTCATAATTTCAGGAAAATCAGAATTGAAGAATGTAACATCAAGAACTTTACCTAGAATGGGTTCGGCTGAAGCGATTTGGTTCCTATAGAGTTGCTTAGCATATGGAGTTACTAACCATTTCTCCACTTCATCATTATTGATCCTTGTCGAAGAGGAAGAACCCTTGTTACTAGTCGATTTTATCCGTTGCATGTTTGTATGGAAAAGGAAGGAAGAGAAACCCTAGGATATATTCACGATTTGATGTGGAGGGGAGGTTTGATGCTCGGTTTTAGGCTAATTTGGACGAGGAGTTTGTGTGGAAAAGAGTAGGAAAGAAGAATTTCTGAGAGAAAGAGGAAGGAGCAAGCGCCTGAAGGAAGTTAAAATGACATAAAACAGGGTTTTAAACCCTACCCGTTGCGAGGCAGTCGCTTGCTAGGATGAGGTAGGCGCCAGTCAATGAAGAATTTGAAAAGTCAGTAGCCTGGAAGTCGCCTGGCACCTTGGTGGCAGTCACCTGCCAAACAAACAAAAAATTAGTTTACTTCTCGAATATGCATCATACCCAATTCTCTTCTAATGAATATGAATCGCTCTTCAGATAGTGGTTTTGTGCATATATCTGCTAATTGGTCATTAGTGTTTACAAATTCTAGCATTATATCTTCGTTTTGCACATGATCTCTCAAGAAGTGATGTCTTATGTCTATATGTTTTGTTCTTGAATGAGATACCAAAATTTTTGAAATATTTATGGCATTTATATTGTCACATTTTATTAGAATAGTTTGATATTGAATTTTAAAATCTTTTAGTTGTTGTTTCATATACAATGTTTGGGCACAACAACTTCTTGTAGTTATGTATTCTGCTTCGGCTGTGGATAGAGCTACAGAGTTTTGTTTCTTTGAAGACCATGAGACTAAAGAGTTTCCTAGAAAATGACACGTTCCACTTGTTCTTTTTCTATATATCTTGCATCCAATAAAGTCTACATCGGAATAGCTTATCATTTCAAATTCAGTTTCCTTTGGATACCATAAACCTAGTTCAAGTGTGCCTAGTAGATATCTAAGGATTCTTTTAATTGCTGATTGGTGTGATTCCTTAGGAGCCGATTGGAACCTAACACACATACATACGCTAAACATAATATCCGGTCTACTTGCTGTTACGTAAAGTAAGCTTCCTATCATACCTCGGTAATGCTTAGTATCTACTTGTTTCCTTTTTTCATCTTTGTCAAGACTAGTTGAAGTACTCATGGGAGTTCCTATAGGTTTAATTTCTTCCATATCAAACTTCTTTAACATGTCTTTAATATATTTAGTTTGATTTATGAAAGTTCTATTTTTTTGCTTGTTTGATTTGTAACCCTAGAAAGTAATTTAACTCTCTCATCATGCTCATCTCAAACTCTTTTTGTATAGACTTAGCAAATTCATTACACAAATCCTCATGAGTTGCTCCAAAAATAATATCATCAACATAAATTTGTACTATAAGCATGTCTTTGTTTTCGGTTTTTATAAATAAAGTATTATCTATCTTTCTTCTTGAAAAATTGTTTTGAATTAGGAACTTGCTTAGCCTTTCATACCAAGCTCTAGGAGCTTGTTTCAATTCATATAAAGCTTTAGTTAACTTAAATACATGATTTGGATTTTTAAAATTTTCAAAACCTGGAGGTTATTTTACATATACTTTTTCATTTATATATCCATTTAAGAAAGTACTTTTTACATCCATTTGGTATAATTTGAAGTCCTTATAGGCTGTATAAGCTAAGAGCATCCTAATTGCTTCCATTCTTGCTACGGGGACAAAGGTTTCATCGTAATCGATACCTTCTTCTTGATTATAACCTTGTGCTACTAGCCTAGGTTTATTTCTTACAACAACTTCATTTTTATCCTTTTTATTTCTAAACATCCATTTAGTTCCTATAATTGATTTGTCTTTGGGTTTAGGTTTAAGTTTCCACACTTAGCTTCTTTCAAATTGATTTAGTTCCTCTTGCATAGCTATAATCCAAGAGTAATCTTTTAAAGCTTCAATATTTTTGGGTTCATCTTGAGATAAAAAGGCATAATGGTTGTAAATATTTTTCAATGAGGCTCGAGTGGTTATTCCTTTTGAAGTTTCTCCAAGTATTTGTTCTTTTGGATGACTTTTAGCATATTTTCATTCTTTAGGTAGTTCTAGATTTTCTACAATGTTTTCATTCGAAGTCTCATTATTATTTTCTTCCTTTATTTCAAGATCTTCTTCTTTTTGTGAAAAATCTTCTTTTTCATCGTTTTTAATTTTATTTTCATAATTGTTTGATTCATCAAATGTTATGTGTATTGATTCAATGATAGTAAGAGTTCTCCTATTATAAACCCTATAGGTTTTGCTATTTGTAGAGTAGCCTAAGAAGATACCTTCATCAGATCTTGCATCAAACTTTCCTAAATCATCTTTAGTGTAAAGGATGAAACATTTGCATCCAAAAACATGAAAGTAAGAGATATTAGGTTTTCTTCCTTTCCATAGTTCATATGGTGTTTTATCTATACTTGATCTTATAGATACCCCATTTACAATATAACATGCTGTATTTACAGCTTCAGAGTATTTAGGTAGGTTATTTTCATTTATCATTGTTCTTGCCATTTCTTGTAGAATTCTTTTTTTTTTTTTTTTTCTACAACTCCATTTTGTTGTAGAGTTCTCAGTGTTGAGAAATTATGGTTTATTCCATATTCATTACAGAATTTGTCAACCTCTTTGTTTCTAAACTCCCTACCTTGATCATTTCTAAAACTTGTTACATTATAGCCCTTTTCATTTTGTAATTTCTTACATAAGGTGATTAACATGTCACAAGCTTCTTCTTTATTTGTTAGGAATAATACCAAGTGAATCTTGAGTAATCACCCACTATTACAAAAGCATATTGTTTTCCTCCTAAGCTTAAGGCTCTAGTTGGACCGAAAAAGTCTAGGTGTAATAGTTCTAGGGGTCTTTTAGTAGATATATACTTTTTCTTTTTAAAGCTTGTTTTAACTTGCTTTCCCTTTTGGCATGCGTCACACATCTTGTCTTTTATGAATTTGGTATTTGGTAATATTTTTACAAGATTTTCTTTGATAATTTGGATAATAAGTTCATGCTAGCATGTCCTAACTTCCTATGCCATAGCCAACTTATTTCATTCATGGCTGCCAAACAAGTTACGTTTTGATTCATTATATTTTCAAGATTTATACAATAAACATTATTTATCCTAAGAGCTATAAACAAGATTTTATTTTCTTTGGGATTTTGAATAACACATTTTTCTTTCTTAAAGGTTATTTCAAACCCTTTGTCACTCAATTGGCTAATGCTTAAGAGATTGTGTTTTAATCCTTCTACTAATAATACATTATTAATAGTAATAGAAGGTTCTTTACCTATTCTCCCGATGCCAATGATCTTACCTTTGGCATTATCGCCGAAGGTGACATATCCTCCATCATTTTGTTTTAGAGAAGAAAATTTGGTCTTATTGCTGGTCATGTGTCTTGAACACCCGCTGTCCAAGTACCACTTGTCCATTGATGATGTTGTCTTAAAACATACTTACAATGGAGGATTCATTATATTAGTCTTTGGAACCCAAATCCTTTTAACTTTCTTTGTTTTGCTGTTAGTTCCATTATTAACTTTCCATTCTCCTTGTACTTTAACATACTTCCTTTTTAGTAGACAATCAAACATGACGTGATCTTTAGTCTTACACATATAGCAAGTAGTGTGTTCATGTTTGTTGTCTGAGGAAGTGCTAGCATAGTGCTTGACTTCCTTGACGAAGTATCCCATGTATAATTTCTTATTCTTTTTGTTTGTTTTACCATTGTAACCTATTCTTTCTTTATTCCCATGTAGCCTTTGCTGTCTAATCATCTTTTCAAAATTATCTTTACCTTTTGTAAAATTATAAATAATTTTTTCTTTATCCTCTATTAATTTCTTTAGTTCATTTAATTCTAGATCTTTTCTATTCAAGTTTTCTTTATGAGTTTTGCCTAATTCTTGAGTTACTTTACTTACTTCCTCCTCTAACTTCTCAATACAAGAATCTTTTTCTTTTTCAATGGTTTTGAATGATTCAAGTTGCTTCAATAGTTCTTTATTTTGTTCCTTCAAGGTTATATTTTTTTGAAAATTTTTATGAATCTTTTATGTAAGGAAAATGATTCATCTTATAATTCTTTGTATGAGGGCATACTATCACATGACTCGTCACAAGATTCATTGCAAGATTCTGTTAAAGAGTAGTAGGAATTTACCTTTTCATCATTCACCATGAAGTATATGTTTGTCATCTCTTGTCCACTTGATTTGTTTTCCATTTCGCTGGAGCTTGAGTCATCCCAAGTAGCCTTCATAACTTCCTTCTTTTTCTTCTTGTCTTTCTTGAGCAATGGGCAGTCCGATTTGATATGTCCTGGTTTCTTACAATGATAGCATATAGGAGGTTCACTTTTACTTTTATTTTCTTTTCTACTTGATTCTACTTTTTCAGTTTTTCTTTTGTTGAACTTCTTAGGAAATCTTTTATTTCTTTTATAAAACTTTCCTAGTCTCTTAGTGATGAATGCTTATTCATCTTGATCTAAGTCATTTGTTTCACTTTCTTCTTCACTTGAGCTGTGGCTTGATGCTTTTAGTGTAATAGATTTCTTATGCTTTGGTTCAGGATTTCTTTCTTTTAGAATCATTTCATAGGTAAGGAGTGAACCTATGAGTTCATCTAAGGAGGTGGTCTTAAGGTTTCTTCCTTCGGTAATTGGTGTAGCCTTAGGTTCCCATATGGAGGGAAGGCCTCTCAAAATTTTCTTAATCATTTCATAGGTGGTATAAGTTTTTCCTAAGGCACTTAAGGAATTAATTATGTGGGTGAATCTCGTATACATACTTGATATGGATTCATCTGAATTCATCTTGAAAGCTTCATATTCGCTTGTTAACATATCTATCCTATTGTCCCTAACATCAATAGTTCCTTCATACATAACTTCTAATTTGTCCTATATTTATTTAGCCGTTTTACAAGTCATGACCCTATTAAATTCGTTAGCGTTTAAAGCACAATACAAAGCATTTATAGCACTTGAGTTTATTTGAAGCATCTTATAATCTGAATCAATCATATCCTTTTTCTCTTTTGGAGTATGTTTTCCATCTATTATCTTGGTGGGAATAAGGTCACCATCCAAAACTACTTCCCATGCTTTCCAATCCATGTATTGGAGGTATATTTGTATTATCTTTTTCCAAAATGTGTAGTTGTCCACAAAAGATTGGTGGACGAGTTGAGGATTGGCCCTCTCTAAAAGGTGCTACTCCTATGTAAGCCCGGTGTTTATTCCAAACT
The DNA here is from genome assembly GCF_029873635.1 of Malania oleifera. NCBI lineage: Eukaryota > Viridiplantae > Streptophyta > Magnoliopsida > Santalales > Ximeniaceae > Malania > Malania oleifera. The sequence goes on from NC_080418.1 coordinate 149,542,233, forward strand.
CACAATTCTTCTTTGTGTTTAACTTTTAAACAAACTTTCAGATTAATAAGTTTAGGATGATCAACCAACGTAGTCCTTTTCGGTTTCCGCAATCAATGCTTATCAAGTCAAAACAAATTATCCTCCGGTCTATTTAACAACCATACACTCAGAATTAACAATTTAAAGCATACACGCAGGTTGTAAGTATTGCTGAAAAATAAAGAGTAAGGAAGAGAAAAGAGACACAAGGTTTTACAAGGTTCGGCTTATACCCAGCCTACGTCCTCGCCTTTGGAAAACCACCAAAGAATTCACTAGTTCAGTTCCGTTGACGGGTGGAACAATACCGATTACAATAACTCCTTCTGTAAGGCTAGAGTCTACCTCTCCAAACGATATTCCCTAATTTGGTCCAACGATTCTACAACCCTGAATCGTTTATTAACAAGAACAAGAACCAAGATAGAGAAGAGTTTGTGTACAAAAAAACACTCTCACAGCAGAGTAGGTTAGTACAACATTCAGCACAAGAATACTTCAAAGTAATTCAAATATAAAAGAATTTAAAGCTCAATACTCAAATTAAATCACCAAATATCTTTCAAGTATTGAAAGATTTAGACTTTGAAGGCTTTACTTCGAAGTTTATATCAGCAGTAACTCAATAGATGAAGATGGATGAATACAAGAGAATTTGAAAGCTTTTTAGAGAACTTTGATTGCTGGAAATTTCTTGGTGTTAAAAATCTTTAAAGTTTGGGGCTATTTATAGATGTTTAAAAGTAATTTCTTACCCCTAAAGTTTCCTTGAAGTAGTTTCCAAGTTTTTCAAAAAAATAGTGTCCGAAAAATTCATTTAAAAAATCTTCCCGTTGAGAGTTTTTAAACCAACGTTCGAATGGCAGTCGCTTGTCATAGAACAAACTCACAACACAGAACACTGACAGTCGCTTGCCAGAACCAAGGTAGTCGCCTGACATGACCACCTAGGCGCCTGGCCATGTTCAGGCAGTCGCCTAGCATACTACTGCCTCTATGAAAAATTCTTCATTTTAATTTGGCAGTCGCCTGCTACAAGAAGACAGTCGTCTGGCCCTTCTGTTTTTCAAAAACTTTTCTTATTCAAAAACCTTTCTTTTCTTTGATTTGAAAAACATACTTTTAGGGTTTTTCTAAGAATATATTTTTGAGTTTCTTTTGATTTTATAAGAGCTTCAATTCAATTTATACTTGAAATTAACTTGAAGTACTTGCATACAAACATCCTTAAAACTTTATTCCATTGATCCTCAAGTAAGTCTTTGTTCTTCTATCATCTTTGAGTTTCTGATCTTTTCTTTGAGCTTCCACCAAATTATCTTTAATCCTCATGCTCTTCAAGACCTTTCTTGATCCATAAACTTTATCATCCTTTTGAGTTTTGTTTTTAACTTTAAGCTTTGTCTTTTTCCTGAAAAACTTTCATTTAAATCAAATTAAACACATCATGATTTGTTATCATCAAAATAAGAATTGTAAGCCTTGTTAGGCCAACAAATCACATGACCAAGGAATTTGTTGCTCCGCTGAGCGAAAAAGAACTTCCCTTTCTTCACATACAAATTGTTTCCCCTCAGCCTGTCGAACACCTTCTAAACACCTTCCGTAGATGCCCTTCATGTTTCCTCTGAAACAACACCGATGCTCCCAACGGTACTTTGGAAGGGTGAACACATCACGTTTCCAATTCATCAAGTTATGTCCCCAACTCTACTATCTCTCGAGGCGCCATCTAACATGGCCCTTTAGGAGGTGGTTTCACTCCTGATAACAACTCGATCTCATGCTCCACAATTCGTCGTGAAGGAAAATTATGAGATAGCTTATCTGGCAACACCTCCTTATCTTCATCCAACATCGCTTAAATGGTTGTAGGCTCCAGCTCTTGGCCTACTTTTTTGTCTACCACCACCATGGCTAGATATGTCTGCTCACCCTGACCCAATCTTTCATTGAGTTGAATGACTGAAGGGGACTTCCCGTCATCTCCTTTCATCGCAACGACTTGCACCATGCATGAGTGATCTCCCATCAGACACAGGGAACCAGCTGAAAGCATCATCACTGCCCTCATCCCCCTTAGGAACTCCATTCCTAGAATGACTGGAAAATTATCCAATGGTACCGTTGTGAAATTCGCATAACCTTCCCACTGTCCAAGCTTTACAGCCACTTGCTTGGCTACTCTCAGAGTAGGCTGGGCTACAGAGTTAACTGCTTTCATGCGTCCTGTATCCTTCTCTAAGGATAAGTTGAGTCTCCATGCTTCTAACTGCGAAACAAAATTATGAGTAACCCCCATATCCACCATAGCGCAGGTACTCTTCCCATTTATCCTCAAGTCCACAAACATTAACACTTTTGCTCGTATAACTTTTGGTTTTTTACTTTTCCAATGCGCTCACTAGCCGCACTGAACTCACCCTTGGGGCATTATCCTCTTCCTCCTCGCTTTCCAACTCTTTTCCCGAAGTGGAAGCTTGTAAGGCATTGAGTAATTCCTTGTGTTGACACTCACTCACTCTGTGAGATCCACCACACAAGTAGTACGAAATTTTACTCTTCCTCTTTCCATTGGGTGTGTTGAACCCTTAAGACGACGAAACTTCCTTTGAGGTTGATGATTTAGAGTCGGCTCCCCCACTCTTGGGTTTGCCTTTCTTGAAAGACTTTCCACTATTTCCCTCTCCGCTAAACCGTTTAAACGAAACGGTATCATCACCAGTGTAGTCAGTCAAGCGTTATGCAGCAGCTTGTGCAGTTGACAAGTCTTGAACCCTTTGCCTATGAAGTTCAATTCTTGCCCAAGGTTTCATCCCCTCAAGAAAATAAAACAACTTGTCCTTCTCCGACATATCCTGAATATCCAACATTAAAGCAGAAAATTGTTTCACATATTCCCTGATCGACCCCGTATGCTTGAGATCTCTCAGTTTTCTCCTTGCATTATACTCAACATTTTCAGGAAAGAATTGGGCCTTAAGCTCTCTCTTCAAGTCTACCCAACTATCAATTATCCAATGTCCAGTTTCAATCTCTTGGTGCTTGGTACGCCACCACAGTTTGGCATCACCAACCAAGTACATGGTCGCAGTATCCACCTTTGCTTGTTCTAAGGTCATCCTCACAGCGCGAAAGTACTGCTCCACATCAAACAAGAAGTTCTCTAACTCTTTGAGATCTCGAGCACCCCCATACGTCCTGGGTTCTGGTACCTTGGTCTTGTTAACTCTTGGGAGTGTTGGAGTTTCCCATAACAAGAACCATCAAATTCACTTTTGCATCCAGATCAGCCATCTGCGACTGCAAAGTTTCAACTGTATGGCAAAAATCCTCTGACATGTCGCCTATTAAACCTGCTTGATGTTTTTGTGATCCCATCACTTCATCAACAAGTTCTCTCATCTGAGCCACCTTCGCGGCCACAATGTTGGTTGTTGCCTCAACCTGTGCTTTCAGCACACTGATCCTCTCAGTATTGTTTGGTGCCATGGTCACTTACCAAAGCTTTCCAAATCCCACAACGAAGGCAATCGAATTCACGTAACAACTTAACCTTGGGCTCTGATACCAAGTGTCACGGTTTGACTATTTTCACACCCTTGTGAAGGGTCATGCGGCACTAGCTAAAACACCCTTGCTTAACTAGTCAGCCTATTGTTTACAACATTCATCCACGAAACACTTTCATTAACATTCATTCAAATAGTAGCGGAAACAATAATCAATTCATAACATTCATTCAAATAGTAGCGGAAACAGTAATCAATTCATGAAAGTCGTGGCAAACAAGCAGTAAACATTGAATCTATGAAATTCATTAACAACACCTTTGTTGACATCGTGTGTTTAGCAAGAGAGGCAAGTAGGCTAAACACGTTGACAATAGCTAGTGAGTTTTACAATAACTGATGAACACTCACCCTCCTCTAAAGAGCTTTCTAGGTCATTCCCACTCTAATACTAGGAAACATCAAAGTGATCGAGAAGTCATATTGCCCTATTTGGCATACAAAACACTACTAGTAGAAAATAACTCTACACTAGTATTTACATGATGGAAACTCATCCCAAGCACACGAGATAAGCAGTCACAAGCAAGCATAATGCCCTGAACAAACTTAACTCGTGACAATGCTAGTGCATTCTTGTAATCAAAAGTTCAACATAACAGCATGCCATAGTACAACTCATACCATAATGAATTACAATCATAAAAGTAAGTGCTTAATTAGACACATCAATCCACCTCTTTGGATCTCTAACTATTCCAAAAAAAAAAAAGAACCCATATTAAAATGACTTACTGCCCATTTGGTACAAAAGAATTATGGAAATGGGTGGAATGAATCAAACTTAACACTTGATTTCTTCATGTTCTCCATTCAAATTTTCATTCCGTTCCATTCCTACCTCATTTTGTTCAGCAAATCAAACGTAACGTTTGTAGATTACAAAGAGCATACTTGAAATCCAATACCAAGAATGGATATAGCTGCATTATATTCTACTCCGAACAGAAAGCTCAAGCTTCACTTGATCCCTCAAAACTCTCCTTAGTAGCTTATTAGATGCTGTTCGAGGAAACTCTGGCACAATCTTAACAAGGCCTACCTGTAACAATTTTAAAAGAATATCAAAAAACACAAGAAATGATATCATTCTAATTATCCATCATTGTTCTATAAGAAGATTCCACTTATTCATCATATAATGAATTTTATAAATTTTTGCCATCAATTGTGTGATAAATTGATAATGGTGCAGTGTGACAGTGTCCAAATGCTCCCAACAGTGAGTGTGCAAATGAAGGCATTAAGAAAGGCGTTATAACCTTAAATAAAGGGTTAAGGTTCCTTTGTATGGCTCTTGTAAATTTCATCTTCAGTTCATCTGGTTCACAGTCATATCCTTTCTTTAGTACCACAAACAAAATCAAAAGCTCCGGGCCACCACTTATCGGTGCTGCACTAACTGCAGCAGTTTCCAAGACACATTTGTCAGCTTGGTCACAAACCCGTTCGATTTCAACTGAACTTGTCTACAAAAGAAGAAACAAATACATTTTTAGGTTTGCCTCAATAATTAAATAAATAGATAAATTCTTTAGCTTGGTCTCAAAAATTCGCCAATCATATCAACTTAAACAAAGATTGACTTAAAATTTTACACAGCATGTGAAAACTATTAAATCCACAAAATTTTGGGAGCCATACACAGCAGAAGTTCTTCCAACTATTCCAGCCTTCTAGCCATCAAGCTCAGAGCAAACACATAATTAGTTCAAGAATACTCATTTTAGTGTTTTACAATTAGGAAAGCAATACCTTGATGCCTCCAAGATTCATGGTGTCATCAGCCCTGCCCTGTACGATGACATATCCTCCCGCAGTTCTCTTAATGATATCCCCATGTCTTCTGAGGCACTGCCAATATATATCCACAAATAACCAGACAAGGTGAGTTCAAGCTGCCTTCTTTTGAATCAACAGCTCCTTGAAAAGTAAAAGCAAGTGCAACACATTTGATAAATAACTTTTTCAACTTTTAAAAAGCAAACGTTAGGACTTGTTTAGTTGACGAAATAAACAAACATTGGGACTTGTTTAGTTGACGAAATAAATCATCATTTTCCATTTTTAGTTTTCCAAATATTTACAAAATTTCCACCTTATTTTCCAATTTCCAAACATTTAGGTATCCTCTAGTTCGCAATTAGAATTGAAATTGAAATGAGAATCGGAAATGAAATGGTAGATTCCTCTATCCTGTTTGTTTTGACATAGAATTAGAATTGAAATTGTGTTATAGCTTTTGCTATGTATAGACATAAGAATCGGAATCAATCTAACTTGTCAATCATGCCACTACAAATAGTATAAAAACCGATGTCATTTAATATAAAGTATAATATCATAATCAATAACTGTTTTATAATATTCGAACACACATCTACATTATTATTTTATTATTTAATAACTAATTTATATTAATAAAAACATTATCATCATGTACTCTATAACACTTTGCATGTTCTATTTTACTATATTTTCTTTTACATTATCTTTTGTTACAACTAAAGTGCATCCCTAGGCCACAAGGCTCTCAACAATGCAAGGGTAGGAGGAGGATTTTCACATTGTATGTAGTTTTATCCCTGCTTTTATGTAGATAGGCTATTTCCTTGGACTCAACACGTGGCCAAGCGGTCACAAAGGAGCAATCTTACTATTAATCTAAGGGCCAACCATATATTTTGTTATAACTATATTATTAATATCATATTAAATCTTATATTTGTAATAATATGTTATTTTTAGTTAATCATTAAGTCCAAATAACAATATAAGATATTATTGTCAAAGCTAGATATGTATCCTTGGCCTACAACTGAATAGCATAAGCTTTTAGGTAAAGTGGTAATCTAACATGTTATCGGAGACAGTTACAAGGAGGTCCTCAGTTCTAGTCTTGTTGCCCATGTTTATCACATGATGTTTCCTAAAATGGGTGTCATTTATTGTTTGTTTATCTCTCCACGTACTATCAAAATGCACATGCTGGGAAATGTTAAAGCTTCATACACATTGTCGGCCTACAACCTAATAGCCTAAGCTAATTAGGTTGTAATCTAACAATTATATTATTATAAGATAATTTGTGGTTTAATATAAAATAATAATAAACAATAATCACACCACAATAATAGAATTATATTTTATTATACAATAGTATTACATATTAGTTTTTTCCGATAAAAAAAGTATTATATATGAGTTTGTACATTAATATTATTAAGTTTCTTATTAACCTATAGTTAACCATATTAATATAAAACATAAAATAGCAAAATAACAAATCAAAAATCATACCACTATTATATGACGGTACTTTATTAAAATAGTATTTAATTATTTTATAAGCTATCATATTATTATATTGTTATCATCACAAATAATAATTTTAATATAATTATAGGTACTGTTTGATAATTATATTTTATAATTTTACCATTAAAACTTGTTAGCACATATTTATATTATATCATAATAGTAATATAATTTTTTTTTATATGTATGTATACACATGTACATGTGTATGTGTATGGGTATAATATTATACTATGTACACGCATGTACAGTGAGCAGGGTAGTATTGTGTTTTCAGGATCAGGAGTCAGAGTTTGATATCAAGCTAAGAGTCGAGAACAAAAAAGTGAGCTACAAGGGAAATCTGATTCCTGTATGAAATAGAAATCAGAATGAGTTTACCACCAATCAAATGTTAGCAATCAGAATCAACCATTTTCATTTCGATTCCTAGAGTCGATTCCCAATTACCAAATGTCACCTTGCATTAGAAAGCTTGAAAACATCTTTTTATTCCTTCCAAATTCTCCATATGAACTGAAAACAAGGTAGAATATTGCAATTCTTTGAAAAACTACAAATGAAAACCAAAAATTGTTTTCCAAAATTGAATAAGCCTTAACTTTTTTAGGGAGCTTTTAAAGTTACAAAATTTAATATTTTTAATATATAAAGACAACTTTTTATAACAGATTATTCTATTCCATAGGTGTCCTTGATTTCTTTCAAATATTACAAATCACCCACAATGACAAGCCCATTTGATCATCTCAAACATTTCAGTATGCACACCTTTTTCTGTCAAACACCCATGATCAGCTTTTTCTTTTCAACAACTGTTTTACACAGACGTAGAGTCAAGATCTTTCCTTAGCAGTGGCAATACTTTGCCCTTTAAAATTTTTATTGTAATATTTAAATTTAGTACTATGACAAAGATTTTACATAAGCAATCAAAATACACAAAATACATAATACTCAATTTAAAATCACTTATCAGTCATTGTATCTTCATTTTCCAAATAGATATTGTTACTTTCTTCAATTTTTAAATTTTTTTCAACTCTTCTTCTCCTGTTTTTTAAGTAAAAGATTATAAAATGCCTTCATTGCATGTTTTAAGTATTTTTTAAAAGTATTTGGCTTCCTTTTGAGCAACACAATAAGAAAAACCAAAATACATTGCATTGCTTGCACTCTGCAAGGGCTACTTGGGCATTAGTTGTCTACACTCTTGCTCATTGCTCTATTTCATGTGGCTTAAGAGGGAGAGCCTAGGGGCATTATTGAATTTTAGTGAGGTCAACTTCCCCCTCCCAATTTAATTGGAAGTCAGTGTGGACAGCCCACACTGAACACAATGTAGCTCTGCCTATGGTTTTACACGGCCAAGTAATTTCTACAGCAATCTAAATCAGCTCCTTTTGTAAACTTTCTTTTCATTGGCCGCAAGAGGGAGCCAAACTAAGCCTTATCAGTTTCATATAAAAATTAAGAAAGAACAAACGAATTAAAGTAAACATCTTTTTTCTATTCTTGGAGGAAGTGGGGGGGGAAGCTTAGGATGGTTTGATCTGAGTGCACTTCCACTCTCTTTGAGATGGAATGTTAGAAACTCTTGAGGCTTCCTAATTACCTTCAAATGAAAAGTAGCACATACTATTTCCAGACCAACCTACAGGAGAGTGCAATCCCCTGGTATGGGACCTGCCCATAGTGCCCCAAAATGGAGAAGAGATCATAATTCTCCAGCCAATCAACCCCAAGTTCATTGACTAAACCCAATGGTTGGTGAAATAGGCAATTTGCTCAGTAATTCAGTATGATATGAGTTAGTCACCAGCAAAATATGAGATGCCTAAACTCCAAGAAAACATGCTTCTGAGATTAGAAAGTACAGTTGCAGTTGACATGTTATATACTAGGGACACGGTTATAGTCATATTTAAAATTGGCTCTACAAGTCATAATTACAAATTAGTAATTTTGGAGAAGGTAAGTCTAAGTCTGCATACCATTCCTTTGTACACAGGCATTCCCTTGAAGTAAACTTCTTCATGATCAGCATTAAGCAATCTATCAGTTGCCCCCATGTACAGGGGGAACAAGCCAACTTCACCAACACAGGCTTGATCATCTGGCTGTCAGATAGGTCAAAGATTGGATATGAAAAACAAAGTACACTTGAATAAAAATTGGCTATGTATGATCCCCAATGATTTTAAAGTATTCAAAAATAATCATTGTGATTGTCCACAAGTCAAGAGTCACCACGTATTTGAAACCAGTACTGAACTCTAATGAGTCATTTGGTTTAGGGAATCTTTGAGGATTCCAGCAAATGTGAGTTAGAAAACCTTGATGCCAACGTTAGGTTTCATCTGCAAATCTTACATGGTGAGCATTTGGGATTCCTTGGGAATCCATTATGCCCACAAGACACGCTCATCTATTTCTTTGGTAACATCCAAATCTGAGGTATAGGTCAGGCATCTGATTCCCTGAACCAAATGCTTAGCAAAAGGTTCCTCGCTTATTGTTGAAACAATGAAAATGAACCTCCCTATCATGATTGGAATAACTGTAGAATAAAATTATTACGGTGAGGCCAGACCCAGTTACAAACTGCTAGCAAGTAATCTTACATATGGAACACAATTTTCATCGAGGATGACAAAGCCTGTTGTCATTGATGCAGTGCTGAATGCTCCAAAAGCTTGTGGTTGCAGCACACTTCCTTGGATGTAGCATGATGCTAGTTCTGTGCCCCCACAACATTCAATAATGGGCTTGTAATAAGCCCTCGAAGAAAGCCAAAGATCATCATCCACATTAGAGGCTTCACCGGTGGAAGAAAATGATCTGCAACAAATGATATCTCTAAATCTTTCCTTGGAAGGTATATGCCAACATGTGTTCCAAATTTATTACCTTATCTTTGTCCAATCTAGTCCTTCCATACACTGTGTACTCTTCCAAGCTTTCACTAGGCTCGGAACTGTACCCAAGATGGTTACTCCTGCATCCTGAAAATACATAATAAAAGTTTTAAGAAGCAATTAGGCATTTGCATGCTTAAGGTTTTATTCTGAAAGAAGTCCTTTTTCAACAACAAATCCTAGAGATGAAGCAGACTCTGTGAAATACTATTCTTGTTAATCTGTAAACCAAATATTCAGGGAAGAAACCTCAGAACAAAAAATCCATCGAAGAAACATTTTGTTAGATTAAAGTGCGGAAAGATGCACTTAATCAATCCCCTTCAGTATGTTAAATATGGAACAGTTTCCTTGAAACTGTCACAGAGAGAAGGAATATTGAGGCCTCACCTGTACAAACTTTCCAAAACCACGGTCAAGGGGAGATCCATGATAGAGAGTTAAAGTTGCACCACTTAAAAAGCAAGAGTAGATTACAGAAGGTCCCATAACCCAACCTAAATTTGTGGGCCAGCAGAAGATATCGCCAGCTTGGGCATCCACTTGTGCCCAACAATCAGCAGCAGATCGAATAGGAGAAACTTGTGTCCACGGAATAGCTTTTGGCTCTCCTATTGAAAGTGAAGAGAGATATAAAACAAGTGATGAACTTAAAAAAGAAAACTGGCAGCAGAGGTAACAACAGATACGTGGAAAAACAATTTTGTTGAGATATCACTCATATTCAAAGGATATCACTCCCATCAGCACCTTATTCCTTCTTTGGGGGTGGGGGAGGGTGTGATTCTTCTTCTTGGGTTCTTTGTTGGACCAACATATTCCTTCCATTAGTGACGATGAAAAACTGTGGGAGAGTGATTCATAGGGTATGCTTACTTCTAAACCCTTTCTTTCACACCTTTTGAAATCCTCTTCCCCTAACTTTTTCCCTTGGAAACAGTCTTTGGAGGGCTAAGGTTCCCCAGAAGATTCAGGCCTTTGTTTGGACCGTGATATTGGAAAGGATTAACACGCATGATTTGCTTCAGAGAAGAAGGCCCTCACTCTCAGTCCTGACATGTGCATCATGTGTTGTGAATGCAGTGAAACGAATGCTCATCTTTCGGCACTTCAGGGTGGCATCACAGCATTGGAGTGCCTTCTTTTCATATGCAGGGGAGAGTGGGTGGCACCAGGAAAGGTGAGAGAGCTGCCTCCAGTTAACTTCAGGGATTTCGGAATGAATAGAAATGGTAGAGCTCTTTGGAGTGTGGCAGTTTTCACCATTCTTTGGACCTTGTGGATTGAAAGAAATGCTAGGATTTTTACAAGTCACTCAACCTGCTCATGGCCATTATGGGATAAAGCGACTATCCTTGCCCCCCTTTTGGGTGCACTCTCAGATCTTTTGGGGGGATGATCACTGTCCACCTCACACAAGATTGGAAGGCAACACTTTTGTAATTAATACTCATTTTTTTTATTTGTTTGGTGTAATTTTGCTATTTCTCTATTCTAGATCTGTGGATAGGACTCCTTGTCCTCCAAATCATGTACTCTGGTTCTCAGATATTAATAATATTGTCTTGAAAACAGGATACTCTTACTCAAACTTGTCAATAATAGAAGGATTTGTGTGGAAGGCAAGAGGTCCAGAGGGCCTCAAGTTCAGGGTATTGCACTGTACAGTTTAGGTATGGGGATATTTTGAGGTTTTTCATAGGGAACTATTTATTTTGTAGCTACAGGTTGAAAATCCCAAAGCAGATTGTATTATTTCCGAGCATGGTCCAAATTTTTACGAAGGAATTTGCGGTTTAAGGAATGCTCCCAAACTACTTTTAATCTTACAGTTTTATTTTTCTTTTCTCCATTTTCATTATTGCTGTGTCTGTGTGCAGAATTCTAGCAGGTCAAGTTCATAACATATATCTCTACCTGTGGTACCAGACGAGAAAAGAATATTAGTCACGCTATCAACTGATTGGTAGAATGGAGAGTAAAAATTAGGCCTGCCAAAAAAACCATTGTCAGATGATGAGTGTTAGGGAAGTTTAGAGCAAATTAATGACAGCTTCAGTTATTCATTCCGCAAGATATTTTTAAATTGGGCAGTGAGTATTCCATATAAACAATGGCATGGGCTACAGTATTATGTGGAGTTTTCCAAGAGGCCCTTCAATTGCAAGAACAAGTTTACCAGTTAAAAGTTCCAATACCAAAGGAGTTTGTTTTACCTTGGAAGGTGATCCACGCTAGAAAGAAAATTTCTCCATGATAAATCTTGTTTTCTTAAATGAATGTTTACATCATTTCCAACTGCTGGAAGCACAATTGCTTTATGTGGAGCAGCTTCTACAACTCGCCTGCAAGGAACAAGAAGGATGGTGATGATTATGCCTGTGGTGCACTCAAAACCATGATTTAATTCAAATTCATATATATATATATATATATATATATATATATATATAGATATAAAATATATAATTTTAGAAAAAGAAATGTGTCTATGGAAGCATTTTGGACAAATCTGGCGTTTAGCTTATTATTTTGGCACAACAGTAGCAATTTTAACTTGAGTATTGGAAGGAAATTTGGTCAGAAAACAAAATTTTCCAAAGGGCTGTTCAGGCATGAAACCAACCTCACCCCCAAGCCCAAGCCTCCCAAGGAGTGAAAATACAAACACAAGCCATATGGAGTTTGGAGAACAATAAATCCTCATAAACCAATTTGACACATATTATTTTTTTGCTATATATATGATATAATTTTAAAAAAATAAATGTGTCTACGGAAACATTTTGGACAAATCTGGAATTTAGCTTACTATTTTGGCACAACAGTAGCAATTTTAACTTAAGTATTGGAAGGAAATTTGATCAGAAAACAAAATTTTCCAAAGGGCTGTTCAGGCATGAAACCCACCTCACCCCCAACCCCAAGCCTCCCAAGGAGGAGAAAATACAAACACAAGCCATATGGAGGATGGAGACCAATAAATCCTCATAAACCAATTTCACACATATTATTTTTTTGCTATATGTATGACATAATTTTGAAAAAATAAATGTGTCTATGGAAGCATTTTGGACAAATCTGGCATTTAGCTTATTATTTTGGCACAACAGTAGCAATTTTAACTTAAGTATTGGAAGAAAATTTAATCAGAAAAACAAAATTTTCCAAAGTGCTGTTCAGGCGTGAAACCCACCTCACCCCCAACCCCAAGCCTCCGAAGGAGGAGAAAATACAAACACAAGCCATATGGAGGATGGAGACCAATAAATCCTCATAAACCAATTTGACACATTATTTTTTTGCTATAGAAAAGATTTTATGACTCAAAGGTCCTTTTTACAGGTAGGATACCATGCCAAACTGCACCTTAGCTGGAAAAATAACAACTTCCATAAAATTGTTTCAGCTTATTTAATGTAAGAAACCTAACAGAGCATTCTAATACCACGCCATTGATTTTAAAGTCTCAATGTTTAGTTTGCATAAACACATCAGTTTGGCTCTGTTATGGATTGCTAGGCAAATCCAGTTAATCCTTACCTGCATAAACATATTTGAATGCCTAAATATTGCATGTTGATTTATGCACAAATCTAGCATCTAACCACAATGCCACAGAAGTGGATCTGAAAAGGGGTTAGAGTAGAATAGCAGACAGATGGAGGAAAGTAATTTTTACCTGTACAAAGGAAATTTTCGACCTCCTCTAATGATAAAGTCCTGAATTGGAGAGGGAAAAAATGTGAGTCATTCATAAAACACAATGAAACTACAACCACAAAAGAACTCCTTTTTAAAAAAAAAGCCAAAAAAGTAAAATTTAAAAAGAAAAAGTGTGCAAGTAATAATGTAAACCAATTAACCAAATGTACTAAACTTATCTGCCATTACCTAAATCAACAAGAATGGTAAAACAATATGCTTGAGTTTAGGAGCACGTGTTTCAAGCATTGCATTTGGATTTATGTGGATTTGGATGAAGGCCAATGCAATTTTGTACTCAGGCATTGGCATTGGATTTGGATTTCTTTTCCACACAGGGAGAAGAAACTGCAAGTCATTACACGAGGTAAAAGCACAGGCATCTAATTCTATGACTTACTCAGTGGTACTCCACTGCTGCTTTTGATTTATATTTGGACATAAAAACATTTAGCTGGCATTTTGGTTTATGAAATCAAAAATATTTCAATGAAATACCATTTCTATGGTCCTATTCATGAGAATGGACACCACATTCCCAGGAATGTTAAAACATACCATGAACAAAGGCCCCCTTAAGCAAATCACAGGATAGTAATGTGATGCATATGATTAGCACCCAGGGAAAGTCACTGCAAGAGCTAACTAAACTTGATGAGACACTTTTATCATTCTCCGATTTGCAAGTTTGATTCATATTACCAGTTTGACAAACCAACCAGGAACATCAAGGAAAAAGAAACAAAACACTATGCAAAACCTAATATATACATAGGAAGGAAAACCTTAGGAGAAGCATATCAAACAAAGAAAAATGGATATTAAGTAAACATACTGAGGACTCGACCATCTAATGATTTTGTGCAAATGTCATAAGTGATTCAATTATTATTGTTTTGGATGATTGCTTATTTAGAAAAGGTGCACCATAGGAAGGGGTGGGGTGACATAGTTCTGACTATAGGAAGTGGTGGGGTGACATGGTTCTAACTTTAAGAAAGAGTAGGCAGCCAGAGAGGGAGATAAGGATGGGGTTGGCAATGAATGGGCTGCACGCCTGCAAGGCCTAATTGCGGGGGCTGTACCGAGAAAGAGAGAGAGGAAAAGTCCAGGCACATGCTAATGATACCAATTGGTGCTTGTTGTGTAACCAATTAGCCTGTTGCCTTCCACAGTTCCCTTCTTGATGCATGAGATTATCCATATAGGGTAGAACAAATCACCTGAGTAAAGATACCCTTTGCTTTTGAAACCCGCAAACGGATCTCTATTTCCTTGGCTGCAAAGCTGTCAGGTATTGAAACAACAACAAAACCTCCCAAAACAATCGCCAAGTATACGATAACTGCACTCACAGTCATTGGCATGTCAATAGCAATGGCATCACCTTTTGAAAATGTAGCATCCAATGCATTTGCCACCAGCCTGCGCATGATGTTGCAAAAAGTGAAAAGAGCAAAGACAACAACAACATAAGATATGTGAATGAAGCATCTTGGTATATAGGCCAGCACACCTTGAAATTTTTGTAAGAATTTTCTATAAAGAATTCAATAAAAATAACACATGTTAGAGGCCATGTATGCTGCAACATACAACTCCAGGATCGCCAAGAATGAAATGCACAGATTGGAGTGTTTGAAGCACCCACTTTGGGCTGAAAAAGATGAAATTTAGGATCTCTTCCCCTTGCAGCACCCCACTTGGAGAGACAAGCACCAAGAAATGGCCTTGTTTTCCTTAGCATGAAGCAAGGTGGTAGTGGTACACTGGTACTTAAATGGCACATGCCACAGATACAGTGGTTAAACAGAATAAGTAAAAGGTGAAGTGGAAAAATTACAGCATACATTACTTGTTCCCGAAGTTCTTTTACTGTCATGTGATTAACAGGAGAATCATCACAGCCTTCATCCCTCCATAAAATAGCCAAACTATCATCTTGTTTTCTTGTCTTACTCGAGGGTAGCAGGCAACATTCGGCAATATTTAAAACTGCACCTGGAAGCCAAGTTCCCCCAAGTTTTGATTTGTCATTGGTATCTAAGATGCATCTTGGAACTTCATTAAAGGAAACCGAAAGCTCTTTTAGAATGATTGACCAGTAGACCTGAATACCATTTACATTTTTAAAATTTTAGTTGCAAAAGCATCACTCTTAGGAATGGATACCAACCTATATTTACATTGAATTCAATGAAAGTGCATGCATATAAATTAAGGGCTTTACCTCAGGATGCTGAACAGAGAACTTCTGAAAGAGACTAAAACTCGTAATAGGATCCTTGTATGATGTCCCTAAAAGCTTGGAACCATAAGTTTCCATAACTCTCCCCAGGTTTGTATTTTTGGCTTCGTGTCTAGCAAATAATAGACAAAGCAATCAATTAGAAAAATAGATGAAAACTAAAAAGTTGGTTTTAAGCGTTTTTGATTGAAAGGAAAGTAGATCAAAGTGTTGCGAATTTCACTTATGAGTTTGTCTCACAGTAGAAATTGAGTAGAGGATAAGTGGTTTACATACCTAGTTTTCACCCAAGACCTAATAGCTCAAGCTTTTGGGTCAAGTTAATGCTCACCCATGCATATCAACCCCACTTATGAAGACTCCCCCAATTCTAATAAGTGGAATGGTTTGAATTGGGCTCGAATGTTCAAGCATATGATCCTGCGGATGTAGACCCTATAGAAGTGGAGTGTTGGATCCTACGGATGGTAATCCGTTCAAGGGGGGAATGGTTGCAATTTACAAGAGAGGAAGAGATTGTTGAGAATTTCATTTGTGTGTTTGTCCACATTCAAAAATTGAGTTGAGGATGAGTGATACATGATTGGGCCCAAGACAACTAAAGCTTTTGGCTCAACTAGGTGCTCACTCATTTAAGCTTTGAGTTTTTTGCACCCTTTTCCTTTCCCATACCTAGCATAGTGTTAAGTATGCTTAAATAAAATTCCTAACATCATTGAGGCATTATTTGAGACCCACATTCTTCAAAAGCAATCTCACTCTCATGCACATTTTCTTCAAAACATGCACTTCAAAAAAAAATATATATATATCAATATATAAATAGTAGTGAATGTTCTAAATAATACCAGTTTATCGGTATACACCTTTTCTCAAAACATTCAAAAGGTTTTCCTGACTCTTACCAACCAAAATCTTTTAAAAATTAAACATGTTTGTGAAAATTACATTGAATTGTACTTATGTATATGATGGGGCAAATCCTAGACTTTTGTAGGTTGAAATGGTAGTGAGATTATGAGTAGCCATTTAGCACGGAGCGCAACATATTATGGATGATGATGCATAATCATCCATTGAAAAAATGGCATGTGGCCTTTTGATGACATGGCAAGATAGCATGGCTCACCCAAGTAAAAAATGTCGTTGTGATACACTCTGATGATGTGTCGTAGGAAGTTATTGCCTATACTGGTGTGTGTACCCACTTTCTCAAAAGAGGATTGGTCCATGCACCCACACAACACCCCCATTTGGAGAGTGGGTACCTGCACCCAATGCAACCAATAATTTTTTAGAACCATATCACTTTGTATGATCATCACACCGAGTACTGCACCCTTTAATTGGATGGAAGCATCACATCATCACTGCCAGGTGAAACTTTCTCCGTAATGAAAATTTTCTATATGTTTTATCGAATAAATATGTGTGAAAACAATTCAATATGACCATAACACCACATGGTAGTTTGTTCCTTCCACTACAGTACTACTATGTTGCTTGATGGCGTTACATAGCATGCCACACGTGACAATTGAGAACCAAATTGTAGTACATTAAGAAAAACTACTTCATTGCATCATCTAAAAGTTGTTGGGTGGTCTTGGGCCTTCTCAACCCCAAAACCTAACTCATGGGGTGAGGCTTTCTTTCACACTTAATAACTGACCACCAAGCCCTTTCCACAACCGATGTGGAATAACCCCAATAATCTCCCTCTAACACATTGGGCGCCAAACCCTCACGAATTGGGCTCCAAATCGGCAGCACCACATGCCCGGCAGCCCAAGGAGAAACCATGGGCTCTGATACCAGTGTTGGGTGGTCTTGAATCTTCTCAACCCCAAAAGTTAGCTCATGGGGTGAGGTTTTCCCTCACACTTAATAACTGACCACCAAGCCCCTTCCATAACCGATGTGGGATAACCCCAATAAAAGTCGCATTTCGCATGACACATTTAGATGAGAAGTGAACTCACAAGTTTGCCATGAACCAATTTCTTTATAGATAAAACACTTTTAAATATATATATATAAGGCATAAGTAGAATATTGAAAACAAATATTGCAAATTACACCGACTCCACGAGGCCTAATGAAAAAGAGAAAAGGAAAATATTTGCCCTCCCCATCTTGTATCCCCACTTTGTTGCAACAATATCAAGGACATTGACACATGAATCATTTCTTGAGAAGTGCATTGCACTGATTATGTGTCAACATTCTGTGCATTGTGACAACAAAGCAAGAATATAAATGAGGTAATATATACCAACTGAATCAAAATGCATTGACATACCAGTTGACATTTCCAAAACTATGCTTAGCATGGACCCTTCTTACAAAAAAAAAGTGAACTAAATACAATGGTGTGCATGTGTGTGTGTGTGCTTATTTCGTGCGTGACTGCATGTGTGATTGCATGCATCTAAAGTGTTGAGAATACCCACAGAAAAGTAGCTCAAACCTTACTCACACAAATAGGAAACAAGCCAAGTTCAACAGCAGGATTATGTGATATCGTAGTGTATTTTTGTTCAAACCTCAAGTCTTAATTGGGTCAGTTTCATTTCATCGTATCAAAGCCATTGAACTAATATTCTCCATCTTTTCTCAGTTCACACGTGTTATGTTGATTTCCCACCTAGTTACTACTAAACAAGGGATCATTTTACATATATTTGAGATCACAATCATCACATTCTGTAATTGGCAATGGAAATTCCAAAATGGTATGTCTAATTTTTGAAATGCTTGATGGGTGAGTGAGTGCACTTCAGAAATTCGATGTCCACTTTTGCTTTCCTAAATTATCTCTATATAAATATTTGTTATAATGGAAATGTACGAAAATGTTAGGCAAGCCATAATAACAAAACCAGAACTATTAAGACTAACATATAAATATCACATATCCACACATTAGCTTCTAACTACCATTAACTCTTTATTTGATGTCTATTTTTGACATTCAACATCCTCAAGCATCTGATCAAAGGAATTTTCTGTTTGGTGATGTTTTTTAATAGCTAGATTTGAATTTTTTGAATTAAATCATTCATTATATACAAAATTTTTAACTAAAATTAATATAAAATGACCATGTGAATTTAAAATACAATTGAAATAAAAATATGCATAAATTTCTAAGTACTTGAAAAATATAATAAAAGTCATTCAAAAAATTATATTTTACCATTTTTCAAATGTCTTGTAAAATAATTTTTTTCTTGGAGCACTAAAAAACGAGTTTAATATACATATATATATAAACTAAATAAAATTATTATAATTCATCTCTATTGTTTATTTTTTGCATTTTTATTATTTTAATGATATTTTTTTAATTATTACTTGATTTTCAAGGAAAAAGAAAAAAATGAGTTCAATTAGGTTTTTCATTTATTTTAGCTTCGGAAATAATAATCAAAGAGGTTGCAATTTTTCAATTTTTAGTTTTTTTTTAATTTTTGCTTTTGATTTTCTTTCCATAATTTTTGACAATGATACCAAACTGCCCATTACTTCATCACATTTTCCTAGTAATTTACAGTAACTCATAGTGAGCGAGTATCCCCAACAAAAAATAAATGAAGAATTAATTAATTATATTAAAAAATAATAAACAAACAAAACTAAAATGCAAAATAATTATTTATTTTATTAAAAAGTAGTTTTACACTACATTGTACCTTGGCATGAGGTTATCTTTAGTAGCATGGATTCCAAGTCTTGATTTGAACTAATATAAATTAGAACATAACTGATTTTGCACTACATTTTCTACTAAATACACATAAATCCAAATCCAAATCCAATTAGCAAATCAAGCTTTAATGAAAACACATGCAGACTAACAACAAAAATGAAGAATTAACACCCGCATGGTGTGGTTCAGGAGCTAGTGCGGACTGCAAGAGTGCCTCTGACGAGATCAGGTGTTCAAATCCTCCTGAGTTTGTCGTCCCTATTTCTGAAATTTATCTCTCTTTGGAGTTGTAGTGTTTACTTCAAGGTACGCGGGATTAGTCACGTGGACCGTAAAACGAAAACGTGGAAACTAGTCCATAATCCAAAAAAAAAAAAATGCAGAACTAACTACTGACGCATCGATTAAACAATCAAATAATAATAATAATAATAATAATAATAATAATAAGTTAAAAGTAGGAGTAGGTGGAGAGTGGAAGGCGCGTACAGAGAAGGGAACCAATAAGGAGGAGGACCCCTAGCGGAGGCGTCCCAATCGGCGTAGACAGTGTAGTAGAGCAGCTGGTGGAGCGCGTGGGGGTGCGACGGTTTGAGCAGGCGCCGCGCCGTGAGCTCCCGCCACATCTCCGCCGGGTCCGAACCGCCGATGATCGCCGCGTCATTGATGATCCTCTGGAAGTGCTCGGCCTCGTCCGCCCCCAATCCAGCCTTCACCAAATCCTCCGCTCCAATTTCCGTTATACTCTTCATCTCTCTCTCTCTCTCTCTCTCTCTCTCTCTCTCGTTGATGCAGATATGGAAATTTAAAGGTGGATGGAATGTGAGCAGAGGGAAAAGGTCGGGACAGGGAGCGGGGGAAGGACAGATTGGCACCTGCGCCACGTGAACTACCCGCCTAATTAATTAGATGCACTTTATAATTAATCATTATTCTATGTGCATTTATATAAATATATGTAGCTTCAATTTTTTGTTCCTATAATTAATTTTCAGCTGATTGCAAGAAAAAAATATTTAAATAAAATTTTATGATTTTTAGTTGTTTTGATAGTGTATTACCAAAAATTAATTTTTTATAAATAATTACTTAAATCAAATAATTTATTATATATATTTAAATAATAATTAAAATAAAAAATCATATAAATTAAATTTCATTAAAATATGATATGCCCATAATAAATCACGCTAATAAAGGCAGGTCAACGCCTGCCCTTATACTTTCTCCAGGTCTGACTTTCTGACGAGTGATTAGCGTCAACCTAAAGGAGCAGAGATCCATGCCGACGCCCTTAATGACCGAGTAATAGGCGCACGCACTTATGGCTGGAGAGCAATTCACGCCGCCACGCAATAAATCCGAGCCAACCAGCGGTCAACTCAAGCCCCTATAAGAAGGGATTTGGAATACAGGCGAAGGTAAGTCACATAACACTATTCTACTGTTGCATTTAGCCTTCCTAAAAGCCTTCCTCTTACTTAGGCATCGGAGTGATCCCCCGGAGTACACCCCGGGTCCTCCAAGCCTTTGTTCTTTTCTTCTTTCAGGTCAACGAGAGTCGAAGGAGCATCCCAACTAATTTTTTACCCCGCAACAGTTGGCGCCGTCTGTGGGAAGTTACTTTTAGGAGGCAATATTGTCTTGCTCTTGACTTTCAACATTCCAACAATGCCGACCTCACGCAATTCTACCTCCTTCCCTAAAACAAAAGAACCATCCCAGTCCATCCAATGGACCTCGGCCGACTCATCTGGTGTCAGTAGGGAGGAGTTCCTTGCTTTCTAGAAGGAAATGAAGGACATGCTCAACCAACTCTTACAACAGAAGAGTCAAGAAGGGCACGTCCTTCCCCAACCGCAAGAGAATCCCCGCGTAGACAAGCAAGCGAACGAACCAATGGAGAAAGAAGAGAAAACTCACCTCAACAAGAAGCTGGAAGATGCAAATAGCGTGGATGTCAACCAACAATGATCCACCGAGCTCGAGGAAAGAATAAAGAAGATAGATTACATAGAGAAGATGATGAAGGAGGGCAGAATCAGGCCCTACTATGGGGAAACATCCCTAAGGTCCACGGAGCCTCCATTCAGCAAAGAGATTATGGGAGCTCCATTACCCAGTAGATTCAAGATGCCCACCTTTGAAAGATACGAAGGTTTGTCTGACCCCATTGATCACCTGGATAATTTCAAAATGTTAATGCAGTTACAAGGAGCTCCGGACGCCATCATGTGCCGAGCATTTGCTACCACCCTTAAGGGTACCGCCAGAGACTGGTACCGAACTCTTCAACCAGGATCTGTGGGTTCCTTCCAAGAGATGGAGCAAATGTTCACCGGTCACTTCCTTAGTAGCCGAAGAGTTGCAAAAACAACAGGCCATCTAATGAGTATGGTCCAAGGGGACCGAGAAACTTTAAAGAACTTCATGCACCGGTTCAACACTGCCACCCTGGAAATCCGCAACCTAGATATGGGGGTAGCCTTGGCCGCCTTGACAACAGCTCTCCAACCAGGAAGCTTTTTATACTCCCTAGGAAAAAAACCACCGGTGGACATGGGGGAGTTAATGATCCGAGCAGAGAAATACATAAACCTGGAGGAGATGATGGATACGAGAGGAAGTCGCCTAGAGCGGAAAAGGGGAAACAATGGCAGAGAATCTGGAGACACCTATAGATCTGCAAAAAGGCATGAAACTAGTGCGCTGCAAACAGGTCAAAAGATGCGAGGACGGCACAACAAGTTCTCTACCTACACGCCCCTAAATGTACCGCGCTCAGAGTTACTGATGCAAATCAAAAAGAAGGATTACGTCTCGTGGCCTGAACCTATGCGAACGCTCCTACATAAGCGGAACATGTCCAAGTTCTGCGCATTCCATAGGGATCACGGCCACGACACCGAAGAATGCATTCAGCTGAAGAAAGAAATCGAAGTCCTAATAAGAAGGGGACATCTGTCAAAGTTTATCAAAAAAGAAAATCCACAGAGGGAACCATTCGAGCAGAGGAGGCAGGGCGCCGTAGAGAAGGAAGAGCAGGTCATTGGGGAAATTGCGGTGATCTTCGGAGGATCCGCCAGTGGAGGAGATAGCGTGAGAGCACGCAAGAGATATGCTAAACAGGTGCTGACGATGGAGAAGGGGGAAACCAGTAACAAATGAAACAAGAAAAATGACATCGTAACCTTTGACAGCAGAGATGAAGAAGGAGTGCAGCAACTGCATGATGACGCACTGGTGCTCTCCCTACTTGTGGCCAATTACATGGTCAGACGCATACTGATAGACAACGGGAGCTCGGCCAACATCATGTTCTGGTCGGTCTTGGTCGGGATGAAGATCGGCAAGGAACGACTAAAGCCCGTCTCGACCCCCTTGGTGGGATTTGGGGGAGACACTGTTCACCCCTTGGGAACAATCACCCTACCGGTGACAATAGGGACGACCCCGCAGCAGGTAACGACGTTGACAGAGTTCCTGGTGGTTGAACGACCTTCTGTGTACAATGTTATCTTGGGTCGCCCTTTCCTTAACGCAGTTCGGGCGGTAACATCAACATATCACCTCAAAGTTAAATTTCTCACACCACAAGGGATAGGATCTGCCAAAAGAGATCAGGCCGCTGCTCGGAGTTGCTATGTAATGGCCTTGAAAGGGAAGATGGAGGCAAAAGAAGCACTAATAGTGGAAGATCTAGAAGTCAGAGGAGAGTATCCCCAGATCAGCACATTACACGAAGAT
Organism: Malania oleifera; assembly: GCF_029873635.1. NCBI lineage: Eukaryota > Viridiplantae > Streptophyta > Magnoliopsida > Santalales > Ximeniaceae > Malania > Malania oleifera. The sequence goes on from NC_080418.1 coordinate 149,565,474, forward strand.
ATCAAACACATACCTCTGCAAGGCCACCAGGAGAGAAGTATACAGATCGGGAATCACTTGCCCGACACCTTGAAAGCAGAACTGATTGAACTCTTGGACGAATTCGCTGACCTGTTCGCATGGTCGGCCGCAGACATGCCCGGCATCGACCCTGCCGTGATAGAACACAGATTGTAGGTCAATCCCAACCACCGACCAGTGAAACAGAAAAAAAGGAGCTTCGCGATGGAGCGGATCAAAATAATCGACGAGGAGGTGACGAAGCTGTTGTAGGCCAACTTCATCCGAGAAGTAGACTACCCAGACTGGTTGAGCAACGTGGTCCTAGTAAGGAAGCCCAACGGAAAATGGCGCACCTGCATAGACTTTACGGACTTAAATAAAGCGTGCCCAAAGGATAGCTTCCCCCTCCCTCGAATTGATCAACTGGTGGATTCGACCTCGGGGCACAAGCTCCTCAGCTTCATGGATGCTTACTTAGGGTACAACCAAATCCCTATGAGTTGAGCTAATGAGGAAAAAACTTCTTTTGTCACTAAAAGGGGTTTATATTGTTACCGGGTGATGCCCTTCGGCTTAAAAAATGCGGGGGCCACGTATCAGAGGTTAGTGAACAAGATTTTTAAAGAACAGCTCGGAAAAACAATGGAAGCGTACGTGGACGATATGTTGGTGAAAAGCATGGAGGTAGGGCAACATTGCAAAGATTTGAGGGAAACGTTCGAGCTCCTTCGCCGGTACCATATGAGGTTGAACCCCTCGAAGTGTGTGTTCGTCGTTTCTGCAGGAAAATTCTTGGGCTTTATGGTGACTCATAGAAATATAGAAGCAAATCTGGATAAAATACAAGCGCTGCTAGAGATGGAAACTCCAAGGACTAAAAAGGAGATCCAAGTTCTAACTGGGAGGATAGCCTCCCTCAGCAGGTTTATCTCCTGCTCAGGGGACAAAGGCTTACCTTTCTTTAAAGCACTACGGAAGAAGGGAGGATTCGAATGGGGGCAAGAGCAGAACGAAGCCTTCGAGCAACTTAAGCAATATCTCGGATCCCCTCCTCTCTTGACAAAAGCAAAGAATGGGGAAGAACTCTATCTATATATAGCTTCCACAGAAAACGCCGTCAGCTCGGTCCTGGTTCGGGAAGAAGATAGGAAGCATCAGCCTATATATTATACAAGTAAGGTGCTAAGTGGCGCCGAAAAAAACTATTGCTTGGTGGAAAAAGCCGCCTTTTCCATCATCTGTGCAGCACGGAAATTAAGACCCTATTTTCAAGCCCACAGGGTTGTCGTGTTAACAAATCTGCCAATGAGACAAATTCTACAACGACCAGAAACTTCGGGGAGGATGACTAGGTGGCCGGTAGAATTAAGTGAGTTCGACATACAGTACCAGCCGAGGCCCGCGGTAAAAGCTCAGGTACTGGCGGATTTTATAGCAGAAAGGCTCCCCGAGTCATCCACCAAGTCGGAGGAGTGGACACTACATGTTGATGGGTCTTCTAATGCTGCAGGAGGGGGAGCAGGATTCATCCTCTCTGACCCAGAGGGCAATGAAACTCTTTTCGCACTAAAGCTGGAGTTCACAGCAACCAACAACGAGGCAGAGTACGAAGCTTTGTTAGCAGGCCTGCGTCTTGCAGAAGCATTGGGGGTGGCACAGATCAAAATATTGAGTGATTCCCAGCTAGTGGTAGAGCAGCTTAAAAGAGAATTCGAGGCTAGGGATCCAAGAATGAAGAAGTATCTCTTCAAGGCAAGAGAATACCAAGAGGCATTCGTTCAGTTCGACATAGAACACGTACTGAGGGCAGAGAACAAAAGGGCGGACGCACTCGCGAAGCTAGCTTTGGCGACCAGTTCGGAATGGAAGGACATTATCTATCTTGAACGCATAGAGAAGCCCTCGTACGAGGAGGGGAGAATTAACTCACTAACGTTTGAGATCAGCAAGGACGATTGGAGAGCGCCCCTGTTCCTATACCTCCAAGAAGGATCCTTACCAGAAGACAATAAAGAGGCTCAAAAGGTGAGAAGGAAAGCTGCCAGATATACATTGATGGGCCGGGAGCTCTATAGGAGATCCTTGACGTTGCCTTACCTTCGCTGTCTAGGCAACGAGGAAGGGGAATACATACTTCGGGAAATCCACAAAGGGATATGCGGAAACCACCTTGCCAGTAGGGCCCTAGCTCACAAGGCCATGCGACAAGGATTTTACTGGCCCACAATGAAGAAGGACGCTGTCAAGCTCGTCAAAAGGTGCGACAGATGTCAAAGGTGCGCGGTGATACCACACGCACCCTCTAGTCTGCTCTCCCCTCTGACCAGCCCATGCCCTTTTGCGCAGTGGGGGATAGACATCCTCGGACCTCTTCCATAGACAACTGGTCAGAAAAAATTCTTATTGGTAGCAATAGATTATTTCACTAAGTGGGTAGAGACCGAACCTCTAGCCACCATCACTGAGCGGAACATCACACGTTTCGTATGGACTTCAGTAGTTTGTCGTTATGGCATCCCCTGGGCGATAGTTACAGACCATGGGAAGCAGTTCAACAACGAACGCTTCAGAAAGTTCTGTTCGGACCTATCCATTAAGCTCCTCTTCGCGTCAGTGGCACACCCCTAGAGCAAAGGACAAGTAGAGAATATGAATCGAACGATTCTGCATGGTCTGAGGACCTGACTTGAATCACTGCAAGGTAGATGGAAAGAGGAACTCCCTTCCCTCATATGGGCGTACCACACAACCAAGAGAGCAGCAACAGGGGAAACGCCTTTCGTGCTCGTCTTTGGTGCAGAAGCAGTCATACCAGCAGAAGTGGGGATACCCTCTTGGCGGAGGCAATACTTCAACGAGCAAACCAATAGCGAGGAACTCATATCAGAAATAGACCTACTGGAAGAGAGACAGGATCAGGCGAGTATAAAAGTTGCCGCGTACCAGCAGAGGGTAGCAAAGTACTACAACCACCGCGTGAAAGTACGGAATTTCGAACCGGGAGACTCAGTACTCAGGAAGAGGCGAAACAACCCGTCCGAGCCGGGGTCGCACAAGTTAAAGCCTAACTGGGAGGCACCATACAAGGTCACCATAGAGATAAAACACGGGACCTACAAGTTGGAAGAGGTAGGGGAAAGAAATCAAGAACACGTGGAATTCTGAAATGTTGAAGAAGTACTATTCTTAAGAAACGCTTTTTGTAGCGCTATAATAAAAGTGTCTTTTACAAAAAGTTGCATTACATCAATAAAGGTTGAAAAATTCAAAATACATGTTCGGTTCCTACATACTAGTTTGCTTTACTCCCCTCTCCAACTTCCACCTCCTCCCCTTCTTCATCCTCCTCTAGGTCCTCCGCAGACTCGGGGCTCTCGTCGCCATAACCATGAGAGCTTACACCGTCAAGAGGAATCTCGGGATGTTTAGTCCTAACTTGATCCTGGCACCTCCTGAAACCAATTTGATAAGCTCTGGAGGTGTCGATAACGAATTGATTAGACTCTTTGTACTTCTCCACTGCAGTTCGAGAAGCAGAAGCAGCAACAGCAGCCTCTCTGGAAGGAAGTTCCTCCCTACGAAGGTGATCGACCTCCGCCTGCAGAGCCCACTCGCGGGCCTCGGCCTCGTGCAGTTCGTTCTGAGCAAGGACATATTTTTCCTGGGCATCGAGGGTTTGGCGATACATCTCCGCGACCTTCTCCTCCTGAGCTAAAGCCATCGTCGCCAGCTACAGAAAATACCAAGTAAGGAACGGTTAGCAAGGCTATGCATAAGCCCAAAAGTACAAAGCCCACTTAAATAGACACCTGGTACGAAGTATGGCGGATTTTCGCCGAGAGGGCGTCAGGAAGGGTACACTGGGCTTGCACAAAATCCTCAGCATACACAGTCCGACGGAGAGAGGAGGCAGAACGGGTCGGCTCGTGGAAGATGGCTTCAACTTGAGCCTGCAAGTTCGTAGGAGGAGCAGCATGGACCTCATCAGTAAGGGCGCCGGAGTCTCCTACTGCGGGTGCATCCCTCTGAGAGGATTCTCCTTCGACCTCCCTTCTCTTCTTCCTACTCCTGCTCACCCTTTGCTCTCTTGCCTCTCCCATGAGAGATTCATACCTGTTGAAGTCCATATCTGCAAGGATAAAAGAGAAAAGGAGTAAGAACACCAACAGTAAACACGACAATCAAACATACATATATACATAATCAGGGGGGAGGATGACTTGAGGAAACGGGGCTGATCCCCCACTGCACGAGGACACGCTCCTGGAGCAGCTCCTCGTGAGGGATAATCCCCTGTTCACCAAGGGCATGAAGTTCTTTAAGGATAGCCTGCTCTTCAGGGGAAAGTCTGGGGAGGAGATGGCGCACTCGAACTACAAAGGAAAAAGGGGTGAAAGGAGAAAAGATGAGTTAGACGGATCACCTACCAGTAAGCCCTGCAAAAGAATGTGGAAAAAGATAACCACGTTACCATCAAGAGGAGAAGACCAGACAAAGGAGCCTGTGTAATCCAGCTCTCCCGAGGCAAAGAAGTAACGGGTCTTCCAGTTATGGATGGAAGAACTGCCTGGTGAGAAGAGTTTGTAACCTGGTAGAGAGTTGAAATAATATAGCTCCTTCTCCGCAGAGTGAGATCGCATCTGGAAACAACTTCTGAAGAGGGGGACGGTAGGCTGATGGCCCATGCAGAGCAGAAGCACGGTAAAATAGGTGAGCGAAAAATAAGAGTTCGGAACAAGTTGAGATGGTGCTATGAGATAAAAACGTAGTACGTTAGAAACAAAGGAGGGAAAAGGGAGCCTAAGACCCAAATCTAGATAATCGGTGTCGCGACGTCCCGGGCGAGCGTGTGCCCCGGGCGGCGAAATTAAAATTAATTTAATATTTTCATGGAAAAACATGGATATCGGAGTCGCCACTAACCTTTAGTGCGGTTAGAACACATGATTACTACCCCGTTAGGGGTAGAATCGGTCTACATTACCAAAGTTGGGGCAGGGAGTTCGGTTACGCGAGGGGAAGGTACGAGCACCCCCTACGCGCCCGTTCTTACGAACGGTACCTAATTAATTTGAAATTATCCCTAAGTTAATCTAATAATTCTTTAAATTACTCCTTTTATGAATTTATAAATACATGTAAAAAAATAAATAAATAAAATAATAAATAAATAAAGATAATATATACATATATATATTCCCTCAGAGCTTAGGGTACGTGATGCCCGAAGGCTCATACCCCCGCAATAAAATCATAGGGATTAAAAATCAAAAATACTTTATAAAATACGCTTCCAAATTTTAGAAATTTTATGGGTTTTCCTAAGTATGAAAATACTAGTTTGAGAGGTTTTGGATAATAGATATAATAATTTAAACATAATAAATAAATGAATAAAATAATAATAAACTAGAGTATTAGGATATCAAAATATGTACTAATCAACATATATAATAGAAGCTAAAATATCTAACATACCAATAATAGTAGAATATAAATATATAATATAGACTAAGATAATGAGCATATCATAATATTAAAATACTACATGTGCGTTATAAACAAAAATACTTAAACATACCATAATAAACATAAAAACAATGATAACAATAATAAATATCCACAAGTAATATAATACGTAATAAATTACTATAATACTATATATACTAAACATACCATATAATAGCATGATACCAAAACACCAAAAATATTATATTACCTGAAATATTAAACTTACCATAATAATTAACATACTAAATGTATCATAATAATAATAAATACATAGTATTACTCAAGATGCTATATTAAAAGTTACCTAAAATACTAAATTATATGCACAATGTTACTTTTAAATCCTAAGTTATTAAATACCTAATATGACTAACATGCTAGAATGCACATACAATTATAGTTTTAAAATACCACTACAACTAATCTACTAAAACTCCTAACATGATATATAACAAAACCAAGATTCTAAAATACTAATAATATACTATAAAGTTAACCTACAATATATGCATGAATAAAATAATATATAAAAAAAAATAAAAAATCTTACACATAAGAACCACAACAAGATAAAAAAAAAAAAACCCGAAACCTAAGAATACATATTACACATACAACTTAAATATTACGCACTAAAAAAAAATGACAACATAAATTATTACATTTAAATATTACAATTGAAGTCTTACCTTGGCAATAAAAAAGAAAAATCAGGGGGGGGGGCGAAGGAAGGGTTGGCTCGCCGGAGTTGCTGGCCACTGTGGGGGTGGTCGGTGCAGAGGTGAAGCTGGATGATTGCAGCAGGTTCTGGTGTTGCAGGGATGGCCAAAGGAAGGGTTGGCTCGCCGGAGTTGCTGGCCACTGTGGGGGTGTTCGGTGCAGAGGTGGTTGACGGTTCTGCTGTTGGAGAAGAGCTACGGTGGTGGCTCGGTGGCTGGAACAAGTTACCGCTGCTGTTGTATAGTTCTCAGATGGTTGCAGCGGCGGCAGTTGCAGACCCGACGACAGTGATGGGGCTGTGAGTGGGCTCGGGGTTTGCTTGGGATTTGAGAGCCGTGAGGTGGCCAGAGGTTGCGGCTGTGGTTGGCGGATGCTGGTAGTAGGACTGCTACTTCGGATGGAGGCTAGAGAAGCCCGCAGGGGCTGCCTGCTAGTGTTGTGTGGGCGGCTGGCCGCTAGCCTGCTAGAGTCCGGCTGTTGGTGGAGATTGCCGGAGGTTGGGCTGTCGGGTCTCTGCGCTGCCGGCGTGGAGGAGGTTGGAGATGGTGATGGAGGTTATGGGGAGTGGTTGGTTTGCTGCTGTGGATTTTGGCAGTCGTGAGGGAAAAGGGGAGTTGCAGAGGGAGAGATGGTGTCGGGGAGAATGGGAGAGGAGAGATAGGGGGCTGCTCGTGGTGCTGTGCGTGGGCAGAAGGGCTGAGAATGGTAATGGGAGGCGGTGGCTGCTGTTGGCAAGGGAAGAAGAAGAAGAAGGAGCAGCAAAATTTTTCTTTTTTTTTCTTGGCTATGCTGCGCTGCCCGTGCCCCCTCCTAGAGAAGAAAAGGCCCCTTATATAAAAAAAATTTTAGCAACCCTAACCCATCTCCTTTCCTTTTTGGTTTTTTTTTTTGTATTTTATGGTATTTTTTCTTTTGGAAATAATATTATGAGTATAACTACTATTATGGTAATAAGGAAATAATAATAATAATAATAATAATAATAATAAGGTAATAGAAATAAATAAAATAATAACAAAAATAAATAATAACAATAATAATAATAGTAATAGAATAATAATAATAGTAATAATAATATAAGATAATAAAAATAATAATGATAAAAAAAAAAAAAAAAAATAATAATAATAATAATAATAACAGAAATAAATAATAATAATGGTACTAATAAAGATAAAAATACTAATAATAATAAAAGTTAAAAATAATATTAATAGTAATAATAATAATAATGATAATAATTAATAATATAAATAGAAGTAAAAATAAAAATAAAAGTAATAATAATAATACTAATGAAAAATAATAATAATAATAATAATAATAATAATAATAATAATAATAATAAGACTAATGAAAATTAATAATAATAATAATAGTAATAGAATAATAATAATAGTAATAATAATATAAGATACTAAAAATAATAATGATAACAAAATAATAATAATAATAATAATAATAATAATAATAATAATAACAGAAATAAATAATAATAATGGTACTAATAAGGATAAAAATACTAATAATAATAAAAGTTAAAAATAATATTAATAGTAATAATAATAATAATGATAATAATTAATAATATAAATAGAAGTAAAAATAAAAATAAAAGTAATAATAATAATACTAATGAAAAATAATAATAATAATAATAATAATAATAATAATAATAATAAGACTAATGAAAATTAATAATAATAATAATAGTAAGAATAAATAAACTAATAAAAATACTAATAATAATAATAATAAAAAGGGAACCCCTTGTTCTATTTGGCTAGGGCAAAAATAGGGTGTCTACAATCGGTATAGAGGCAGAGCTCCTCAGATTTTTGGTCAAGGGCTGATTCGGAAGCAATTGGTAACCTAACAGTGACATTCGATGGTATGGCAAAAAAATAACGAATATTTTGCAGGTCGGAAGAGGTGAGCTCACAACGAGCGCTCCGAACTGTTGTAGGAACCCTTAATGGCTGTGAGGAGGTCTCCATAGAAAAAAACAAGCCTGAAGGAAACACTACTTAAACCTAAGGATCAAGCGGGCAGACACCAGCAATGATCAAGAAGAAAGGATGCCAAGACAGATCAAGACAGTAAAATTTCACACAAACAATTAGGCAATCTTACAAGAAAAAGATCAAACATACAAAACTAGCGCAAGAACAGCGAAGAACAAGAAGAACAACAAGACAAAAATGCTATAGAGAGGGAGAACATACCTAGCACCAAATAAGGGACTTGTGGAATGGAGAAGAGTAAAGAAGGAAGCAGTTCTCTTGGAATGAATACGAGTGTGGAGTGAAGGAGTCCACTGGCCTTTATATAGAGAGGAGGGCACGAATCCCTATGGTGGGAATCTCAAGAATTTTCATTGACGAAAAGGATTGCGTCTCGCGGGAGGCAAAGGACATTGAATATCTCTGACAAATGCACATACGAGGCTTCCCGAGGACAAAAAGCCACCTCGGAAACACTAAGTTGCCTCGGACACAACATTGGACGGATGGCCATCAATAACGCTTTCCTCCAACCCACTTTCCGAGGTAGAACTCATTTAAAACCTGCTTTTATGTATCTTTCGCAGGAAGGAAGCGTGCAACGATGCCTCGGGAAAGTGAGATGGACGCGAAGGACGACCCAGCAGATGAGCACGACTCGTCTGGACGATGGCTCATACTGACGAGCACAACTCAGAAGGCCAGCAGAACCCAATAGATGAGCACGACTCATCACGCGGACGGCCCAAAATGACGAGCACGACTCGTAAGGCCAGGACAACCCAACAGATGAGCACGACTCATCACACGGACGGCCCAAACTGACGAGCACGACTCGGAAGGCCAGAACAACCCAACAGATGAGCACGACTCATCACGCAGAAAGCCCAAGCAACGAGCATTAGTTGTAATGCCACGCAGCCGAGTAGGTTGGTTAGCTCAGCCAATCTCTTTCCATAGGATAGGTCGGACTAATTCCCCCGAAGAGTCGAACAGTTCGGCCTGATTATTCAAAAAGCTCAAAAGAAGAGCTTGGCACGAGTCGCTCTTCAAAGAGCTCAGCACGAAGAGCTCGGCACGAGTCACTCTCCAGAGAGCTCGGCATGAAGAGCTCGGCACGAGTCACTCTTCAAAGAGCTCGGCACGAAGAGCTCGGCACAAACAGCTCTTCACGAGTCTCTTTTAAAAACAGTTCGGACAAACAGCTCGGACAAAAATAGATCGGCACAAAAAGAGCTCGGACAAACAGCTCGGACAAAAACAGTTCGGACAAACAGCTAGGCACAAACAGCTCGAACAAAAACAGTTCGGACAAACAGCTGGGCACAAACAGCTCGGACAAAAACAGCTTAGACAAACAGTTCGGCACAAACAGCTCGGACAAAAACAGCTCGGGCAAAACAGCTCGGCACAAACGGTTCCGCACGAGCTGCTCAACTATTCTGCCCAAAAAAAAAAAAAAAAAGAAAAGTGGAGAAAGGAGAAACGAACACGATGGGGTGTTAAAATCTCTAAAGGGAAAGACGCGAACACAAACGATTATTCAAAATTCTATCTAGAAATTTGAAACTGAGGGGGGGACAACTGATATGCTCATAATAAATCACGCTAATAAAGGCAGGTCAACGCCTGCCCTTATACTTTCTCCAGGTCTGACTTTTTGACGAGTGATTAGCGTCAACCTAAAGGAGGAGAGATCTACACCAACGCCCTTAATGACCGAGTAATAGGCGCACGCACTTATGGCTGGAGAGCAATTCACGCCCCCACGCAATAAATCCGAGCCAACCAGCGGTCAACTCAAGCCCCTATAAGAAGGGATTTGGAATACAGGCGAAGGTAAGTCACATAACACTATTTTACTGTTGCATTTAGCCTTCCTAAAAGCCTTCCTCTTACTTAGGCATCGGAGTGATCCCCCGGAGTACACCCCGGGTCCTCCAAGCCTTTGTTCTTTTCTTCTTTCAGGTCAACGAGAGTCGAAAGAGCATCCCAACTAATTTTTTACCCTGCAACAAAATATAAATATAAATAAATTTTAAAAAATAATAAAGATAATTACAAAATATTTTTACTATTTTTCGATTGTCAAGTAAATATTTTTTTTATCACAAATTAAATTTTTTGAAAGGCTACCAATTAACTAAAATAATTATAATATTTTTTATTTTTATAATAATATTTTTTTAAAGTATACTATTTTAATTTACTATGTTAATCATATTTTTTAATATTATTTGATGTAAAGATGAAAATGAGCAATTTTTTTAATTAATTGTTAATTTCTTAATCAAACATGTTACTGGTTTTTGGTTTTAATTTCTATTTCTGATTTTATGTTCACTTCTAGTTTTTATTTTTGTAATTTTTAACAGTGATACCAAACAATCCCTAAATATATAGGTCTCATTTAATCGTAAAAAGTATATTTTTTTTTAGTTTAATTTTTCAAAACTACAAAAAATACACGTAATAATAATAATAATAATAATAATAATAATAACTAGTTTATATGTGCAAGCAAAATCTTTTTAGCAGGTGTTTTCAAATTCTCTAAACAATGACCATTTTTTTCCTTGTAAAAAGCATTACATATTTTTTTTAGCTTAAAAAAAGAATTTATATTGTCCTCTTCCAAATAGAAAAAAAAAAACACTAAAGGAAAGGGGAAAATAATAATGTTATATGTCACGAGTCTGTAATTACCATTACCTATCCCTGTTCTCAACTTACATGCCACCACATAGGCTCGATTGTTTTACGTTGATAAAGGAATCATTACTTCAATCGAAACTACAAGAAATAAATAGTTCATATTCTATGAAATTCTTCCCCAACAAAAGCCTTTTAGAATCGATGCCTCTATCGTTCAAAGGAGTCCCTCATGCTCAATTGATTTTGTAGAAGCCTAAACCTTCAAAATATGCAGAGAGCATTTTTGGGGGGAAAATAATCTTAAAGCTTTACCTACCATCGCCTTATATGAACATGTGTTCAAGCATGCTTCATAACATCTTTTCAGATGTGCATATTACATTTTTTTTCGGTCCAGCAGTTTAGTAAAAATAAATTAAAATAATTACAACTCTTTACCCCATAGATTATTTTTGTCACCTTATAAAGGGGTAAAAAGCCTCGTAAAAGGGAGGGGGGGGGGGGGACTTCAATTTTTCTAGTATCAAAGTTAAAACATTTTGTACGAAAGAATTATTTTATTTTTATTTTTGCAAAACAAGCAGCGCTTCAAGAAATACTCTATTCGACCTTAGATTCATTATTATGTTTTTATATTTGTATTATAAACGTGCTCAAACATGCTCTATAACATCTTTCCAGACTTGCACGTCACATTTTTTTTTTTTATTTTTGACAATTTAGAAAAAATAAATTAAAATAATTACAACTCTTTAGCCCATAGATTATTTGTGTCACCTTATACTTTGGTTTTCCAATGAAAGTGAGCTCTATTATTGAATGGTTCATTTAGGATTCAGCCTTCTAAATCTACCGGTCGGGTACCAAAATAGTCTAACTTGGGAGACGTCCTGTGTTGTGTTGGGCACTTGGGATATTCTTCCTGTGGGCTATCTCTCTTACTTCTGAGGAAGGCAGAATTGGTAGGACAATTACAAATGAATGCCCCTCAATTAAAGCCTTTACTTGGTAGCTCCAACATAGATCTGTGTTTTTTCTTTTTCTTTTCTTTTTTTTGATAACGCGAGAACTTCGGCCACCGACAAGTCATTCTAACCCTCCAATGCAGCATCAAATCCACGACACAGCGTCCTCTTCCCCCAAGTCTCGCTACATAGGGTAAAGTCTGAATGCAGTCATAGCTTAACTAGCTTTTCATCAAATCCGAGACTTAGGACACATCTTGTCTCCCCATCCACAAGAAACAATAATACGCTTCAACTGCTGACTTCTCTAGTGCATCTACCAGAAATCGAACACACGATCCACCTTCTTACATGCTGATGTCTTTCCATCATGTCATGCTCGTGGGGCATCAATGTGCATTCATTGCCACATAGAATCTTTTATTAGCTCAAACTACTTTCTCGGCAATTTCTCTACCTGTTGTCCATTTTTGCTAAGATTAAAATATGAGGTAACAAAAATAATCTATGAGATATAAAGTTGTAATTATTTTAATTTATTTTTGGAAAATTGCTAGACGTAAAAAAATAATAATAATAATAACATGCAAGTCTGAAAAGATGTTATAAAACATGTTTGAGCACATGTTCATAGTATAAATACAAAAACATAATAATGAGTCTAAGGTTGAATGAATAGATTATAGAGTAGTATTTCTTGAGGCGCCGCTTGTTTTGCCAAAAAAATAATAATAATAATCCTTTCATGTAAAATGTTCTAACTTTGATATTAGTAAAATTGAAGTCTTTTCCCTTTTACGAGACTTTTTTCCCCATTGACCAAGGAATTTTTATTTGTTTGGGCCAATAATTTTAAAGGAAAGCACGAAATACTAGAAAGTAAAATTTATTTTGTAGTTAATCATTTTCGCAAATGAGTGGCTGTTTGGAATGAGTATTAAAAAATATGATAAGAAAATTAAAAACTATGAAGAACTAAAAATTAAAACTAAGAACGCCACATCTAAAGCCAAAAAGTAAGGGAAAATAAAAAGGATATTCAAAAAAGAGAGAGGGCTCGTTCTCAGTCGTCAAGAATAATTTTTATTTTAAAATTTAATTTTTTTAAAAAAACTTCAAGAAATTGTGTAAGAATGAACAAATTAAAAGTTTTGACACTATTTAATTGATTCGAAGATGCAATAAATACAATGGGTGGTAATAGGCTACCGAGCATCTACCACAAAATTATTTAAGCTATTAGAACTTTTATATGAAATATGATAAACTGTCTTCTTCTTTTTTTCAGTAAATAAAACTTATGTTCTAGGTTCAAACTTAAGATGTCTAAAATAGGTTTTATAAATGTAAATTTATCTAACTTTGGTTAAATTTATTTTTATTTAGGCATGTTATATATTGCTTTAAAATATGGGAATATTTTTGCTGCAAAGTAATTTATTTTATTCATATTTTTATTAATTTATTATAATATAGATGCGTGTAGATATCTATATATATAATGTTAATTTAATTTATTTTTAAATCAAATGAAAGTTTAATTTTAAGTTCAAACATTATGTTTTAAATATTTTAAATGTAGTTTTATCTAATTTTTCTTGAATCTGTTTTCAATGTATATTATAATAATTAACTTTTTTTTAAAGAATATTTTATCTTACTTTCAAAAAAATAAAAAAAAAATATTTTTATCAAAAATGATTTACACCAGCCACATATCTATAATATAGAAATTTACTTCTGAATGTTGGTTTTATAGAAATTTATTTTTAAAAATAAAATGCTTTTGTTTACAAATTGATTTACCTTTCAAAAATAAGAATATTCTTCTATATATATATATATATATATATATATATATTCTTTTAAATATTTGTTACGATGTTATACTACAATTTGCAATGTTCAAATTGGGAAAATTATAAAATGTCTACCTCTTGTTCTATTGAGTTAATGCAAGGCGCGTAATGGACAGATCTCACTTATGATAAGCATGATATTTTAAAGTGAGACTCATCCATATCATGTTTTCGAGTTATAATTGATAATAGTGCAATACTCTAGGTAGGAAAAAGTGCCAGAAATGTGAAGATGAGGATGAATGACAAAGAATATGAGGAGCAAATTCTTAACCTAATTCCTGAATTACAAGATGATTTTCTTTTGGAAAGTAAGTTCCTTAAGAAATATCAACCATTTACGATATTTTCAGAAGGAATAATCGTAGATAATCATTTCATTCCAAAACCTTCAGGTGCTATTATAAAAAATTATATGGTAGTCGAAGAATAAGGAAAATCTGATTATCAAAAGAAGCCTGATAATTGGAAGGAATTGGTATCAAGAAGTATCCTAAAAGTAAATCAAGAAGAAGAAAGTAGTTTTGAAGAAGTTAAGAACATGCTTTCAAACAATTGGTTAGAAAATCCACAGGTAATATGGGAGAAGGTCATGCCAGAAGCGGATATTGTGCTTAAAAGCCTCGATACAATTATAAGAAGTAAAGGAATTAGTTATCCAAATGAAATGGTAAAGGAATTTGAAAAACAAATTCCCAAATTATTGAATTTGGGGCTTATTAGGCACAGTAAGAGTGAGCACAAGAGTATTGCATTCATGATAACAAATAATGCCGAGCAAGTACGTGGTAAAATCAGGCTGGTTATTTATTATAGAGATCTAAATAGAGAAACAAGAGATGATGGGTATATTTTACCTAATCAGAAATCTCTTAGAAATAGAATAAGAAAGGAGAAACTCTCAGTATATTCTAAATTCGATCTCAAATCAGGATATTGGCAGATAAAGGTTAAAGAAAGAGCAGTAGCTCTTACAGCCTTTACTACGCCGATCGGGCTTTTCAAATGACTAGTTATGCCATTTGGATTAAAGATTGCCTCAGGAATTTTCCAAAGAATGATGGATCAGGCTTTTGAAGAAATAACTGAATTTACTGCAGTTTATATTGATGATGTCTTAGTATTTAGTAAAAATACTAAGGATCATCTAGAACATTTGAAATAGGTGGCTCAAGTGTTCAAAAAAGAATGAATGGTTCTTTCAGAAAGAAAAACCGTTTGGATGCAACCTTAGATTAAATTTTTAGGATTAAAAATTCAACAAAGTGAAGAAGAACTTCGGCCACATATAGCAAAAAGGCTATATGAATTTCCTAATAAATTTGAAGACAGAAGACA
Source organism: Malania oleifera (assembly GCF_029873635.1). Classification (NCBI taxonomy): domain Eukaryota; kingdom Viridiplantae; phylum Streptophyta; class Magnoliopsida; order Santalales; family Ximeniaceae; genus Malania; species Malania oleifera. The sequence goes on from NC_080418.1 coordinate 149,580,528, forward strand.
GTGTCAATGCTTTCTAGGAGTACTAAATTATATTAGGAAATTTATTAAAAATTTAGCAGAAAAGGCAGCACCAATTCAGAAAAATGTTTTAATAAAGAATCCTTGAAATTGGACTTCAAAGGATACTGAAATAGTAAAAGCCTTAAAGAAAGAAGCTCAAAATTTGCCAAAATTAGAATATCCAGATAGTACAAAATTAGATATAATTCTAGAAACCAATGCTTCAGATATAGTATGGGGATGTATTTTAAAAACTAGAAAATTTGATAAAATAGAACACCTTAGTAGATATTGAAGTGGATGTTTCAATGGAGCAGAATTAAATTACCCAGTTTATAAAAAGGAATTATTAGCAGTCCTTAAAGGAATTAGGGCTAATGGACTTTTTTTGGGTAAACCCTTCATTGTTGGAATAGATAGTTCTTATGTAAAGCACTTCATGGGAATTAAGTTAAAACGATGCACTCAAGCAAGATTGGTTAGATGGAAAAATGAATTACAATATTACTCCTTTAATATAGAACATATTAAAGGTAGAGATAATATTATTGCTGATACTCTAACTAGATATTTGAATTCTTGCATAACAAATGACAAGCAGTAGCAGTAGCAGCCATTTGAAATATGTGATTTGTCAAGAAAAACATAAGATGGCAGATTGCCTAGTTGCCAAATTTGTTGATAAACAGAGACAATTAACTTCCAACTACAGAAAGGGGGAAGGGACTAGCAGAGGAAGAAATGTTTCTCAGAAAAGAGAACGTTCGGATCCAGCTTTGGAACAGATCCAGGTAAAGAAAGGGAGTTCGTCTAGAAAAGATGAAAAACTCAGTGATAAAAGTCATATTCAATGCTTTATTTACAGCCAATATGGACACTACAGTACTCAGTGTGTTCAAAATCCCAAAATCAGAAAGGTAAGAGGAGAAGGCATGAAAGAAAAGCAGAGAATTGACCAGGAAACTATGAACAAGAATGTTTCAAAATCCCGTAAGGATAGAAAAATAGTTGAAGTTGAAACAGTCAAAGTTGATTTGGTTATCAAAGATTTTCTGGAAAGGACTCTAGAAATCTCTCAGGAAAAAAGAAATTTGCTAGAAGGGATAGTCAATAATCCAACAATTCCAACAAATACATCTTTTTCAATTTGTCTAAGAGAGGTTGTCGAAATATTGGAAAAATTTGAAGCCATTATTTTAGAAAACTTTAAAATTGTGGACAAGGAAGATACAGTAGAACTTATTCATCAACAAATCAAGCTCAAAGTTGAAATGGATATTCAGTTGAAGAAATACAATTTCACTACCAAAGCGATAATAAGTATTTCAGAATATCCAGAATTAAATCAATTTTGGATAAGGAGTGGATTGTATATTCAGAAATTACACATTCTTAGAAGTATAATGTAAGAACCCGACTCGAGATAGGTGTATTAAATAAATAAGAAAAGAGAATGAAAATTTTAAAAATTAAAAATCAGCAGGGCTCGTCGACGAGGCTTCTTTTCTCGTCAACAAAGTCTTTTGTGCAGGTCGGCAACAAGTTCCAATGGTTCGTCGACAAGGAGATACTGAGAGATTTTGGGGAATCCTGAAATCTCAGGCTCGTTGACGAATCCACCTTGACGTCGACGAACTTCCTTCTGCAGCTCGTTGACAAGGACGCCGTCTCGTCGATGAATCTGGCCGAGTCAACTTGGTTATAAATATCTTCTAGCTTTACTTAAGAGTTAAGAAATCAAAATCCTCTCTCTCTCTCTCTCTCTCTCTCTAGAACTCGAACACTCTCTCACTCTAGGATTTCGGATCGTCTATTGACGAAATCAACGATCCAATGTTGCTACGTGGATCAGGAGGAGAATCTTTTCAAGGATAGCGAATCGGATATTTGTTTCGAAGATTTACGGATTTTGACCCAAAACCGAGGTAAGGCTCTGAATCCGTCATCGTTTCGGTAGATCTGTAGAGAATAGTATTGTAAGGAAGTATTGTTCTGCGTTATTTAGGTTTTGAGAACTCGGTTCATAGTTTTGGAGTCGTAGAGTTCGTATTTTGGTTTTCAGGTTAAAGGTAAGGGGATTCTATTTATATCAGTTATTTTTGAAATCAAAATCGGTAAACATATAGTTTACGATTGTATGTATGATTTGGCCACTTATTTGGAAAAATTTATCAGGTGAAAATACGGGATTTTCGAGTTATTATTTTGGGAAAATTTGGGGGTTTCGGGTATCATCTCTATTTCTATTAGAAAATCGTATGTTGTATAAAACTGTGATATAGAGATGACCGTACCTATATTTGTATTAAATTGTATTCTCGAACTAAAAATGATATGATTTGTTGTATACCAAATAAGTGTGAAATGAACTGTTGTACGTAAAATGTTCCAGGTTTGAGAAAATAGTCGTGACGACTAATTATCGTAAGCTGAGAGGTATAGGAACATGAGTTCCAAAATGTTCCAAGTTTTGTGAAATTACCATGTCTCGACAAATTACCGTGGACAAACGCTATGTCTTGGCTAAATACCGTGAGCGAGAGTGTCCAACTCTATATCTGAGGGTGTGAAATATCCTTTGTTTGTTTCGGTTGGTCACAGATGGGTGTGAGTGGACACCGTATTAGCAACGATATCTCTATGGGGCTTCGGCTAATGCCAGGTTATCGGGTGCTTCGTGTAATGCGGCCGGTTTCGGCCGAAGAGTGTGACGACACTGGCCGTATGTTTTGTATCATATGTATTAGAACTGGATTGTGAAAATACTGGAACTGTAACATGTTATGTTTTATGTCGAAATAACAATTGTATGTCACACATTGATATAACATGTTTCTTTCTTACTGAGAGGTGTCTCACCCCGATTATACAAATGTTTTTCAGGTCCTTTAAGTAACTGTCACTAGCGTCCTAGCATAACGGGAGTGTGGTTGTCGGTTAGTTGTGTATAGTACTTGTGTAAGTACAAATTTTGTAACTAGGTTGTCATTATTGGGTTTTGTAGACACCCGGGGTACATACTGTATTTTGGAGCGTAGACTCTAGTTATGTATAGACTCTGGTATGGTATAATGTATGTATTAGAAAGAACATTTTTGCTGCGTATATGATGTGTATGTATGTGTATGTGAATGCGTATAGAGTATACGTGTACCCCACGGGGTCGGGCCCTCATTCAGTCTAGTATCATGTATGTTTTAATTGATACAGAAACAAGTTAGGTTACTAAATTCACACCTGGGGCCCATCCGCGGATTTGGGGCGTGACATATAAACCCTACGTTGCTAATTGCAGTGCAAAAAGGCCTTAAGAATAGGATAAGTGTAGTTTTTTGGATTCGGCAAAACAAGCCAATCTTTTAATTTCCTGCCATCAATGGTAAAACATGTATTAAATTTCACTAATCCAGGACAGTTATGGTGGATTGGATACATTGAACCCATTGAATTAAAAACATGAAAGGTTTTGTTTTGGAAGCTGTTGCCAGAAGACTTAAAAGAAGGTCTCATATCATACTTCCACGAAGAAAAACCAGACTGGGAGGATTTCTAGAGACATAGGAAATTATATGAATTGATTCAAAATCTTTGGGGAATTTATCTCCTTGAAGCAAGAATGACATTAAATTGCATTTTCTTTGCAGACCATGAAACTTTAATTGCTATTGAGGGGAAGTATCTCCAGCAATTTCAAGAAACTAGTTTAGCATAACTTGCAATTGAAGCAAAGAAAACAACCAATCAAATTAAGAATTGGGAGTGTCATCTTCCTTCAACTTAGGCTATGAAGAGTGATCTTCATATTGTACTATCAGAATTAGCAAGAAAAAAGCATGATAAAGAAATCATTGCAGCTTTGGAAGATCTCTGAAGGAGGACGAGATCTTGATAGGTGTACAACTTAGATGATAGTCCAGTTTTCATCATATCTCAGGCCAAACTGATTGGATTAGTCAGTAGGATCATATCAGGCACTTGTCCAGACAAGTGTCATACCCAGGCATTGCAGAACGAACAATTCGACAAGTCATATCAAGTTGTCTTTAAAGCAGCTTTATTAAAGTTTGTTGTATTATTTGGTTGTATTACTTATCTTTGCATCAACTTTATTAAAGTATGATGTGTACTTGATGTATTAAAAAGTAAAGATTGGTAGGCTATTAAAATAGGTTGGTAGGCTATATATCTACGTAGTCTTATTTTTTATATCAGCTACTTTATTAAAGTAAAGATGTCAGTTGCTTTATTAAAGTAAAGTTGTCAGTTGTTTTTTCAAAAGTAACTCTGTCAATCAAAGAGAAAGCAAGTTGTGCTTATCCTTTGGAGTCTATTTAAAGGGATCTCTGACCCTTTGTTCGGCGAAGAAAAATTGAGACAGATTAATAAAAGTTTATTCAGTCCAAAACTTCTCTCCTAAAATTTTTCTTTTTATTCAAACACTATTATACGTCGGTTGAAGCTATAAGGAAGCTCATAAAATCTCATTGAGAAAAGCGTTCATAGAGGTTTCAGTTAGACACCAAGCATAATAGTGGAATTGAGAGGTTGCCTGATACAACTTCGTATAGGTTTAAGAGAGATTGTCAAGATACAGGTAGTACAGGTAATAAGCTTTTATTAATTAATTCTTCTTTCCCCTCTTTTCTTTTCCTCAATTTTTGAGTCCAACAGAATTCACGAGAAATTGGACCATATACTTGCTCGGCATGATTTGTTACCATGAATGCAGCACTCTTGTGCACACTCTTACTGTGTCTAATAAGTCCCAAATTCAATAATTTTGGAATTTGTGTTTCAAATTCTTTTATCATTTCATTTGGATAACTAATTCCTTTACTTCTGATAATTGTATCAGGGTTGTTAACCACAATATCCGCTTTTGGCATGGCCTTCTTCCATAATGCTTGTGGATTTTCTAACCAATTGTCTAAAAGCATCTTGACTTCTTCAAGACTACTTTCTTCTTTTAATTGATTTACCTTTAGGATACTTCCTAATATCAATTCCTTCCAGTTATCAAGCTTCTCTTGATAATAAAATTTTCCTTATTCTTCGACTATCATATAATTCTTTATAATAGCACTTGAAGATTTAGGAATGAAATGATTATCTAGGATTATTCCTTCTGAAAATATCGTAAATGGTTGATATTTCTTAAGGAACTTACTTCCCAAAAGAAAATTATCTGGTAATTCAGGAATTAGGCCAAGAATTTGCTTCCCATATTCTTTGTCATTCATCCTTATCTTCACATTTCTAGCAATTTCTCCTACCTGGAGTATTGCACTATTACCAATTATAACTCGAAGATTTTCTAATTCCCAATTCACTTATGGAAATCTGATTCGTGTGCAAGACCAAGTACATTCAGTATCGATAAGGGTTGTATATTCTACCTTACTGATAGAAATGTTTACAAGCGTTGCACATTCTTCGACTTTGGCACTCAAAATGGATGTTCCCATCTATGTTACTTGAGATTGATCTTCTTCCTCATCTGCATAGATAGGGATTCTTATGGTTCTCTAACCAACTATCCTTCTACTTCTAGAGGAACTTAAGTCAGATGGTCCAAATTCTTCTGACCTGACTTCTGAATTAACATCTTCCTCTCTAGATACACTCACTCTATTAGGAGTACAGTTACTTAGAAGTTCTGTTATGATTAATCTATTTGCCTATTGTCGTACCAACTCTGGCAATAGATTTTTTCAATCTCTCTTCAGTTCTTGGGGTTACCCAAATCTACGGCCAACTTAATGCTCTTGGATTTACAACTTCTGGTTGTAAACCTCTGATTGAGTCAGTTTGATTTGACTCAAAGAGTTGGGTAAATCTACTAACTCCCCTTCTGAGAGCTGGTTTCCCCGTGTTATAGAACTTCAAATATAATCTAGCAATAAGTCTAATGCACCTCTTGTCTGAGCTACATTTTAACATATTCTTCTAGTCCCTTGTGTTGACTCTGATCTGAAGAGTCTTCTCCACACTTTTATCTTGAAGATCAACATGTAAATGTGGTATTACTTTTATCCAGGCTGCTCCTGAATGCAAGTTAGCCCTTGCTCCTCCTAGTAAGGACCTACCAAAATTACCTATACTTCCATCTATAACTGCAACAAGGATATGAAGATCTTGTCCCTTTCTTACTAATGGATCTATCCCAACCTGGATGATTCCATAATGGATATATCTTGCCTTTTTATCCATGGTTTTCTGAACTTCTTGTGTGGTTAGTAATGGAACTATGAACGTGTGTGCATCCGTGTTTGATACTTCTGCAGTTACTTCTTTCTCGATAACCTTTACAGTTACTTTGTAAGGTATCCATGAGGTTTGGTATGCTTCAGCCCAACTGGCTCGAGGCATCCTCCATTGCTGGCAATCCCTACTTTCTGAAGGAATTTCAGTTTTTGCAGTCTGCATTAGATCTTCTTCTTCTCCTATTAGAGAAACTAATTCTGGTGTTTTATCTACTGCTTTTATCATAGCTACTCTTAACTAACTCGGCTTGATATGATGAGACGATTCTTCTTCTGAATCTTCTTCTTCTTCTTCTAATTCAGAGTATTCTGAGAAAATAGAATATATGCTCTCATCATCTGATTCTATTTCCTCTCCCCAAATAGGTTCATATAACAATTCTGAGGAATCTTCCAATAAAATCCTCTCAAGGACACCTTTCCTCTTTTCTGCCTCTAGACAATTATTAGCTTTATGGCTTTTCTTGCCACAAAACCAACAACAATCACAACTTTCCAGTGATTTCCCTTGTGGACACTTAGGATACCGTCCATACTTTTTCTTGAACGATTCCTTGATATCTTCCCTAACCCTATTGGGTCTAAGAATTTTTTTTTTTTTTTCTAAATTTTTCTGCCCTTTTCTAGAGCTCTTCATTTTTCAAAATCTTTTCCAAGTTTTTCCTTTAACCTTGGAGGATCTAATCTTTTCATGGCACATACCTCCTGCACAACTAGTTTCTACTCTTTCTGAGCACCTAATTGGCTTCTGGGTACAACCATATCTACTTGCAACCCCACTTGTCTTAGGGCAGCATGCTGGATTCATGAATGACATACTTCTTACTTCCTGCAAGACATGCCTCTACATGCAGTAAAACCTTATCATCTGCCTTACTGTTTCTGCTTGTACTCCTAGAGTATTTGATACTTCTGTATCTCTCTCTAGTCTTTGTTTTACTGCTTTAGCTACCAATCCTAGCCAACTGCCTAGTAGTTTCTGCACAAAAGTCTCTTTGGCATAAGCTTGATCCTAGGGGCCTAATTGATAATACCAATGTTGAAACTCACAAAGGTATTCTTCAAAATAACACATACCACAGATCTAAATTTTTGTGATTGTCATTCTGACTTTCTCTACTAATTCATCTCCTCTATCCACTAACGAATATCCTACAAACTCCTGTTTGAGAAAATATGCTATAATGGTGATTACTTCATCTGGGGTCTTAATAGTGTCTAGGATTATTGCACTTATATCTGAATTTCTTTGCAATATTTCCCAAAAATTTCCTACATATCCCCTTAGGGTAGATATTGCAAACTTATAAGCTCGTTCTACATTCCACGTTTCAACGCCATGACTTAGGATATTGTATCTAATATTCGTAGCCCAATCATCTATCGCAACTGCGGGATCCTTTTCACAGTCTAATTTAAGTATTGTCCCATTCTGGAGTACTCCTTCTGGAATACTCTTCTTAGGTCTAAATTCTTCTTAAATTCTTCCTGGATAATTCAAAACAGACTCCTATTGTTTTGCTGTAGTTTGCAGCATTTCTTTAAAAGAAAATTTTTTTCGCTCCCACGGGCGAGGTTCTAATCTTAGGGATTGCCATACTGGCTTTGCATCCCAAGATGAAACTTCTGGAAAAATTACTATTTTTGAAAATCCTGATGGTCCTGCTCCTTCAGTTCCACCTCCTGCAGATCCCTTACTAGTCTTTGCAAGAATTTTTTCAGCACTGACTAGTTTCTTAGCCTTGAGGTCTTCTACCTCATTCAACTTATTATTGATTCTTTTCTGAATCTCTGAGACTTCATTTTGTGTCCATTTTTCTCGATGTAGAAGTTAATCTAGCTCATCCTGAGCTTTCTGGATATCTTATGTTATGTCTGATAGGACTTTAGTTTCATCTATATCTCTGAGGGCACTTTGAACCTCCTATTCCTATGCTTCCTCATAGTCTCTAGGTGTATATCTTCTTGATATACTGCTTCTAACTTCTTAAGTTCGCTCAAGATCTGTCATCATATCTTCATAACTTCTCATTATTTCTCTAATTTTACTCATAACGGACTTTTTATCCGTCATTTTTGAAGATTAATGGGATCTTGGCCATCTAATTCTAATCCTAAGCTTCTGTGGAGTTGCTCTAACTGCCACTCACACTGCCTAATTCAAGATTGATAGAGACGAATATGCTCTTCAATCTCTGGTAGCTGTGATTCAAGACCTAACTTAACTCTTTTTAAATCAAGTACTATAGGATTTAATTCAAAATTAACTCTAGAAGAAGGTAGTCTGAAAAATTTCTCTCCACACTTCTTCAATTAAGTTCTCATAAAGTCGTATATTAGGCTTTATAGAAGCCTTCTGATAAAAAAGTGACCCTTTTTCTTTTTCTCTTTTACTGATCATAGAACCACAACAAGGCTCTGATACCAATTTCTCGCGAATCCTGTTGGACTCAAAAATTGAGGAAAAGAAAAGAGGGGGAAGAATAATTAATTAATAAAAGTTTATTACATGTACTACCTGTATCTTGGCAATCTCTCTTAAACTTGTACGAAACTGTATCAGGCAATCTCTCGATTCCATTATTATGCTTGGTGTCTAACCGGAACCTCTATGAACAATCACCTCAATGAGATTCTTTGGGCTTCCTTAGAGCTTCAACCGCCACACAATAGGGTTTGAATAAAAAGAAAGATTTCAAGAGAACTTTTAGATTGAATAAATTTTTATTAAACTGTCTCAATTTTTCTTCCCCGAACAAAGGGTCAGAGATCCCTTTAAATAGACTCCAAGGGATAAGCACAGCTTGCTTTCTCCTTGATTGACAGACTTACTTTTAAAAAAACAGATGACATACCAACCTACTTTAATAGCCTACCAATCTTGACTTTTTAATACATCAAGTACACATCATACTTTAATAAAGTTGATGCAAAGATAAGTAATGCAACAAACTTTAATAAAGCTGCTTTAAAGACAACTTGATATGGTTTGTCGAATTATTCATTCTGCAATGCCTAGGTATGACACTTGTCTGGACAAGTGCCTGATATGACCCTACTGACTAATCCGATCAGTTTGGCCTGAGATATGATGAAAACTGGACTATCATCTAAGTTGTACACCTGTCAAGATCTCGTCCTCCTTGTGCAATATGATTTCTTCATCGTGCCCTTTTCTTGCTAATTCTGATAGTACAATATGAAGATCATTCTTCATAGCCTGAGTTGAAGGAAGATGACACTCCCAATTCTTAATTTGATTGATTGTTTTCTTTGCTTCAATTGCAAGTTATGCTAAACTAGTTTCTTGAAATTGCTATAGATACTTCCCCTCAATACCAATTAAAGTTTCATGGTCTGCAAAGAAAATGCAATTTAATGTCATTCTTGCTTTAAGGAGATAAATTCCCTAAAGATTTTGAACCAATTCATAGAATTTCCTATGTCTCTGGAAATCCTCCCAATCTGGTTTTTCTTCGTGGAAGTTTGATATGAGACCTTCTTTCCAATCTTCTGGCAACAGATTCCAAAACAAAACATTTCCTGTTTTTAATCCAATGTATCCAATCCACCATAACCGTCTTTGATTAGTGAAATTCAATACATGTTTTACCACTGATGGCAGGAAATTAAAAAATTGGCCTGTTTTGCTGAATCCAAAAAACTGAACTTCTCCTATTCTTAAGGCCTTTTGTACTGCAATTAGCAACTCAGGGTTTATACTTCTAGGAATGTGTAAATTCGAAATACACAATCAAATCCTTATCCAAAACTATTTTAATTATGGACATTCTAAAATAATTACTATTGCTCTAGTAGTGAAATTGTATTTCTTCAGCTGAATATTCATTTCAACTTTGAGCTCGATTTGTTGATGGATAAGTTCTGTTGTACCTTCCCTGTCCACAATTTTGAAGTTTTCAGAAATAATGGCTTCAAATTCTTCCAATACTTTAACCACTTCTCTTAGACAAACTAAAAAAGATGTATTTGCTAGAATTGCTAGATTATTTACTATCCCTTCTAACAAATTTATTTTTTCCTTAGAGATTTCTGGAGTCCTTCTGAGAAAATCTTCGATAACCAAATCAACTTCGGCTATTTCAACTCCAACTGTCTTTCTATCCTTACTGGATTTTGAAACATTTTTGTTGATAGTTTCCTGATCAATTCTCTGCTTTTCTTTCATGCCTTCTCCTCTTACCTTTTTGGTTCTGGGATTCTGAACACACTAAGTACTGTAGTGTTCATATTGGCTACAAATAAAGCACTGAATATAACTTTTATCACTGGGTTTTCATCTTTTCTAGACAAACTCCCTTTCTTTACCTAGATCTATTCCAAAGCGGGAACTAAACGTTCTCTTTTATGAGAAACATTTCTTCTTCTACTACTCCCTTCTCCCTTTCTGGAGTTGAAAGTTAACTATCTCTATTTGTTAACAAATTTGACAACCGAGCAATCTGTCACCTTATGTTTCTCTTGACAAATCACACATTTCAAATGGCTGCTACTGCTACTGCTTGCCATTTGTTCTGCAAGAATTCAAATATCTAATTAGAGTATCAGCAATAATATTATTTTTACCTTTAATATGTTCAACATTAGAGGAGTAATATTGTAATTCATTCCTCTATCTAACTAATCTTACTTGAGTACATCGTTTTAATTTAAATCTCATAAAGTGTTTTACATAGGAACTATCTGTTCTAACGATGAAGGGTTTACCCAAAAAAAGTTCATTAGCCCTAATTCCTTTAAGGACTGCTAATAATTCATTTTCATGAACTGGATAATTAAATTCTGCTCCATTGAAACATTCACTCCAATATCTACTGAGGCATTCTGTTTTATCATTTTTCTAATTTTTAAAACACATCCCGATATTATATCTGAAACATCGGTTTCCAGAATCATATCAAATTATGTACCATTTGAATATTCTAATTTTGGCAAATTTTGAGTTTCTTTCTTTAAGGTTTTTACTACTTCAGTATCCTTTGAAATCCAATTCAAAGGATTCTTTATTGAAACCTTTTTCTACATTGGTGCTGCCTTTTCTGTCAAATTTTTAATAAATTTCCTAATATAATTCAATATTCTTAAAAAGCATTGACACTGCCTTCTATCTTCAAATTCATTAAGAAATTCACATAACCTTTTTGCTATATGTGGCTGAAGTTTCTCTTCACTTCTCGAATTTTTAATCCTAAAAATTCAATCTAAGGTTGCATCCAAATGATTTTTCTTTCTGAAAGAACCATTTCTTCTTTTCTGAACACTTAAGCCATATGTTTCAAATATTCTAGAAAATCCTTAATATTTTTACTAAATACTAAGACGTCGTCAATGTAAATTGCAACAAATCCAATCATTCCTTCAAAAGCCTGATCCATCCTTCTCTAAAAAATTCCTCGGGCATTCATTAATCCAAATGGTAAAACTAGCCATTCGAAAAGCCCGATCGACGAAGTGAAGTTTGTAAGAATTACTACTCTTTCTTTGACCTTTATCTGCCAATATCCTGATTTGAGATCGAATTTAGAATATGTTGAGGGTTTCTCCCTTCTTATTCTATTTCTAAAATATCCCTGATTAGGTAAATTATACTCATCATCTCTTGTTTCTCTATTCAAATCTCTATAATCAATAACCATCCTGATTTTACCACGTACTTGCTCGGCATTATTTGTTACCATGAATGCAACACTCTTGTGCTCACTCTTACTGTGCCTAATAAGTCCCAAATTCAATAATTTGGGAATTTATTTTTCAAATTCCTTTACCATTTCATTTGGATAACTAATTCCTTTACTTTTGATAATTGTATCGAGGTTTTTAAGCACAATATCCACTTCTGGCATGACCTTCTACCATATTGCCTGTGGATTTTCTAACCAATTGTCTGAAAGCATCTTATTGACATCTTCAAGACTACTTTCTTCTTCTAATTGATTTACCTTAAGGATACTTCCTGATACCAATTCCTTCCAGTTATCAAGCTTCTCTTGATAATAAAATTTTCCTTGTTCTTCGACTATCATATAATTCTTTATAATAGCACCTGAAGATTTTGGAATGAAATGATTATCTAGGATTATTCCTTCTGAAAATATCGTAAATGGTTAATATTTCTTAAGGAACTTACTTCCCAAAAGAAAATCATTTGATAATTCAGGAATTAGACCAAGAATTTGCTCCTCATATTCTTTGTCATTCATCCTTATCTTCACATTTCTGACAATTTCTCCTACCTGGAGTATTGCACTATTACCAATTATAACTCAAAGATTTTCTTATTCCCAATTCACTTCTGGAAATCTAATTCGTGTGCGAGACCAAGTACATCCAGTATTGATAAAAGATATACATTCTACCTTACTAATAGAAATGTTTACAAGCGTTGCAAATTATTCGACTTTGGCACTCAAAATGGATGTTCCCATGTATGTTACTTGAGATTGATCTTCTTCCTCATCTGTGTAGATAAGGATTCTTACGGTTCTCTAACCAACTATCCTTCTACTTCTAAAGGATCTTAAGTCAGATGGTCCAAATTCTTCTGACCTGGCTTTTGAATTAACATCTCTTTCTAGATACACTCACTTCCATGAGGAGTATAGTTACTTAGAGGTTCTGTTATGATCAATCTATTTGCCTCTTGTCAAACTGACTCTAGCAATAGATTTTTCAATCTCTCTTCAGTTCTCGGGGTTACCCAAATTTGCGGCCAACTTAGTGCTCCTGGATTTACAACTTCTGGTTGTAAACCTCTAATTGAGTTCGTTTAATTTGACTCGAAGAGTTGGGTAAATCTACTAACTCCCATTTTGAGAGTTTATTTCCCCATGTTATAGAACTTCAAATATAATCTAACAATAAGTTTAATGCACCTCCTATCTGGGCTACATTTTAACATATTCTGTCAGTCCCTCGTGTTGACTCTTATTTGCAAAGTCTTCTCCACACTTTTATCTTGAAGATCAACATGTAAATCTGGTATTACTTTTATTCAAGCTACTCCTGAATGCAAGTTAGACCTTGCTCCTCCTAGTAAGGACCTACCAAAATTACCTATACTTCCATCCATAACTGCAACAAGGATAGGAAGATCTTGTCCCTTTATTACTAATGGATTTATCCCAACCTGAATGATTCCATAATGGACATATCTTGCCTTTTTATCCATGGCTTTCTGAACTTCTTGTGTGGTTAGTAATGGAACTATGAACGTGCTTGCATCCGTGCTTGATACTTCAGCAGTTACTTCTTTCTCGATAACCTTTATAGTTTCTTTGTAAGGTATCCATGAGGTTTGGTATGCTTCAGCCCAACTTGCTCGAGGCATCCTTCATTCCTGGCAATCCCTACTTTCTGAAGGAATTTCAGTTTCTACAGTCTGCACTAGATCTTCTTCTTCTCCTACTAGAAAAACTAATTCTGGTGCTTTATCTACTGCTCTCATCATAACTAGTCTTAACTGAATCAGCTTGATATGATGAGGAGATTCTTTTTCTAAATCTTCTTCTTCTTCTAATTCAGAGGATTCTGAGAAAATAGAATATATGCTCTCATCATCTGAGTCTATTTCCTTTCCCCAAATTGGTTCATATAACAATTCTGAGGAATCTTCCATTAAAATCCTTTTAAGGCTACCTTTTCCCTTTTCCGTCTCTAGACAATAATTAGTTTTATGGCCCTTCTTGCCACAAAACCAACAACAATCACAACTTTCTAGTAATTTTCCTTTCGGACACTTAGAATATTGTCCATACTTTTTCTTGAACGATTCCTTGACATCTTCCCTAACCCTACTAGGTCTAAGATATCCTTTTTCTGGATTTTTCTACCCTTTTCTAGAGCTCTTCTTTTTCCAAATCTTTTTCAGGTTTTTCCTTTAACCTTGGAGGATCTAATCTTTTCATGGCACATACCTCTTACACAACCAGTTTCTACTCTCTCTGAGTACCTAATTGGCTTCTAGGTACAACCAAATCTGCCTACAACCCCACTTGTCTTAGGGCAGCATGCTAGATTCATGAATGACATACTTCTTACGTCCTGCAAGACATGTCTCTGCATACAGTAAAGTTTTATCATCTGCCTTACTGTTTCTGCTCATACTCCTAAAGTATCTGATACTTCTGTATCTCTCTCTAGTCTTTGTTTTACGGCTTGAGCTACCAATCCTGGCCAATTGCCTGGTAGTTTCTACACAAAAACCTCTTTAGCATAAGCTTGGTCCTGGGGGCCTAATTGATAATACCAATGTTGAAACTCACAAAGGTATTCTTCATAATAACACATATCACATATCTAAATTTTTGTGATTGCCATTCTAGCTTTCTCTACTAATATATTTCCTCTATCCATTAGCGAGTATCCTACAAACTCTTTTTTGAGAAAATCTGCTATAATGGTGATTACTTCATCTGGGGTCTTAATAGTGTCTAGGATTATTGCACTTACATCTGAATTTCTCTGCATCATTTCCCAGAAATTTCCTACATTTCCCCTCAAGGCAGATACTGCAAACTTATAAGCTCGTTCTACATTCCAAGTTTCAACGCCATGACTTAGGATATCGTATCTGATATTCGTAGCCCAATCATCTATCGCGACTGCGGGATCCTTTTCACAGTCTAATCTAAGTATTGTCCCATTCTGGGGTACTCCTGGAATACTCTTCTTAGGTCTAAATTCTTCCTGAATTCTTCCTAGATAATTCAAAACAAACTTATGCTATTTTGCTGTAGTCTGGAGCATTTCTTTGAAAGATAATTTCTTTCGCTCCCATGGGTGAGGTTCCAATCTTAAGGGTTGTCATACTGGCTTTGCATCCCAAGATGAAACTTCTGGAAAACTTACTATTTTCAAAAATCTTGATGGTTCTGCTCCTTCAGTTCCACCTCCTGCAGATCCCTTACTAGTCTTTGCAAGAATTTTTTCAACATTGGCTAGTTTCTTAGCCTTGAGGTCTTCTACCTTATTCAACTTATTATTGATTCTTTTCTGAATCTCTGAGACTTCATTATCTGTCCATTTTTCTCGATTTAGAAGTTTATCCAGCTCATCCTAAGCTTTCTGGATATCTTCTGTTATGTCTTATAGGACTTTAGTTTCGTCTATATCTCTAAGGGCACTTTGAACGTCCTGTTCATGTGCTTCCTCATAGTCTCTAGGGGTATATCTTCCTGACATATAGCTTCTAGCTTCTTGATTTCGCTCAAGATCTGTCATCCTATCTTCGTAACTTCTCAATATTTCTCTAATTTTACTCATAACAGACTTTTTATCCGTCATTTTTGAAGATTAATGAGATATTGGCCGTCTAATTCTGATCTTAAGGTTCTTTGGAGTTACTCTAACTGCCACTCACACTGCTTAATTCTAGATTGATGGAGACAAATCTGCTCTTCAATCTCTGGTAGCTATGATTCAAGACCTAACTTAACTCTTTTTAAATCAAGTATTATAGGATCTAATTCAAAATTGACTCTAGAAGAAGGTAGTTTGAAAAATTTCTCTCCACACTTCTTCAATTAAGTTCTCATAAAATCGTATATTAGACTTTATAGAAGCCTTCTGATAAAAAAGTGACCCTTTTTCTTTTTCTCTTTTACTGATCATAGAATCACAACAAGGCTCTGATACCAATTTCTCGCGACATACACATTTTACAATTTCTTCACAAATTGCATGAATTATTACCTAAGTAAATGGGGGATAAGTGAAAACCTTGTGGTATCCTTTAACCTAAGTTCATTTTTTAAAAAGATAACATTGATCCCACCTGCTCCATTTATTACTCCTTTCAAATTGTTGGCATTCTCACATAACAAAGAATATTATTAGACTAGCAATTGACCTCTAGACCATATGCTTCACCTTCCCATTTCCATTGTGGAGACAAATTTCTAATTCTAAGGAATGCATGTTGAGAGACACTTATACCCATTCTTCCTCGCCTTCTATTATTATTACTTTTCGTAACAATAATAGTAGTAATGATAGAGATCTATAATTCACAGGAGCTTTAATTATTTAATTTGTTAAACAATATGTAGTATATAAGTTTACATATTATTATAAAATGTATAATTTAAAACATCACAAAAATAAATTGAAAACCAAATTACTATTTTTCATCCCAAAAATATTTACCTTATATTACAAATCTAATGTGATTTAAAAGAGTACCATATCAAATTCATGATACATGTTTATAAAGTTATCTGAAATGCTAGTAGCATCATTACTAAAAATATATAAAATATGTAGTTGTCACACTGTTAAGTGTACCACAAAATCCATGTGATTTTGAATGAAATATACAAATTAAAATTTTACCTATTTAGGACATCTTTTAAATAAAACATGCAACTAAATTATGAATCTACTTGTACATTTAATGATGTATTTCTCTTTGAAAAGAGCCCATAAATGAGTCCAAAATATATGAAAAATAAGTGCAATAAATACGTATTTTCAAATGTCTTTGGCACAATATAAGTACACTATTTATTTATTCATTTGTCCAAAAAATTGACTTGATTGGTTCGGTTGATGTCAAAAATTGAATATAATCTCTACACCTGCAGTACATGACAATCATCTGCATTCAAGAAGAAAATGAGAAATTGGGAGATCTCAGATGGCCTCTGAGAGCTTTTTATGACACTCAAGTTAATATTGGATTGTATATGCTACATAATTATGATATAAAATATAAAGTGTGTCCCTTACAATTTGTGCATCATGGATATACCAAGTTTATATAACCCTTCCAAGATAAGCATAAATAAGACTTTATTTTAATATCTTAGTTTATGGTTCTAACATAATGCAAAGAATGCAACTAACAATTGAAATGAAGTGAAATACACTACTGAATCTAGCAACAAGAATGTCTTGCAATAACTGTTGGGCTTTTGTGGAGCTTAGTAGTGTTTAATTTGGATGATGACCCGACCTCTATTTAATTAGAAATTTCTATCCTAAGGCTTAGTCCATGGAGCGAAGGCTTGGGTCGTAAGGAACGGAACCCTATGCACAACATATAAAAGGATTGTTTTTGGGTGATTAGGGTTTGGGGCTGTACTTGCGAGAGAGCGAGAGAGAGAGCATTGTATCGCCGCACTCTCTGTGTTTTCTTCCTGAAAATCCCTGCAACTCTGTAGACGTAGGCAAAATTGCCGAACCACGTAAATATTATCTTGTGCGTGAGATTGATTTTTCTTTGGCGTGCATTCTTTCTTTATTTTGTTTCTCACAGGTCTCGGAAATTTGTTCTTAATTCCCTACAATAACTTCCAAAAATCAAAATATATTTCACAGTCTTGATCACATGGAGCATTATTAGTATTTCTTTCCCTTTGTCAAAAGCCTTTTCTTTTTCTTGCTCCTCATTTTTTTTTTCCATTGGACCTTGGGCCAAGTTTCTCTCTCTCTCCCCCTCAACTCCGAACTTCGAACTATTGACATTAAAAGTCAAACCTAATCTCTGCATCCACAGTAGGTGACAATCATCTATAGTTAAGAGGAAAAAACACTTGGGAGACCCTAGTGGCCTCTGGAGGCATTACCAAATGCTCAAGTCAATATCAGGATCATATATGATTTGTAAATATAATATAAAATATAAAGCATGTGCCTTACCTTCTCCTAGTACATTTTTTTTTTATAACACTCCCAAGATCAAAGGGATTAAATGCCCCAAAGGGTTATATGCTTAATCAAGGGTTATATGTCATTATTAGATGTATAAGTTACACCTCTTCATATCCTCGCTTTAACACAAGTAAAATCAAAAGTCTCTTTAATTAATAACCTTTAAATCAATAGAGTATTCTTACCCATATTTGGTTCTTTTAATTTTTTTTTAAAATACAAAATCACAAGAAATTAAGATTGGAGTTTTAGAAGTTGTATATTTAATCTCTAATATTATAAAAGGAATTCCTCCTTCGGTATCCTTCTTCAAAAATATCAAATTTATTCTTATAACTACTACATATCTCAAAATGCCCCTATAACTATACATAACTATCCCATAAATTTCCTTACAATTATATCAAATTTATCCCTACAATTATTTATAATTATCCTAAAATACTCCAACAACTACCTATATCTACTCCAAAATGCTCTTATATTCTTTAACTCTTGACTATTTTCTTTACAATTTTTTAAAAAATTTTAAAATAGTCATGAAACACGCACATAATGCATGCTCACTACTAGTGTGCATGCGCGTGTGTGTATGTGTGCATATATTATATGGACTCTGTTTTATCAACAATGACCACACAGACTAAAGATTCCAATTATGTACAAACAATGATGATGCCCACAAGACCAACAATGAGAAGGCATGACAAGCCCAAAGACCCACAACCAACTCGATTAATTCGCACATATACAAACAAAAATGCCAAGAATACCTCAACATGCACCTCAGTGTAAACCTTCCATCCCCACTTTGAAAGATGGGGAAGTGAGGTGAACCACACGGCCCTAATGTCACTTGCACGCATATATAATTCTTGACGTGAGATGGTTGGTAGTGTTGGGGTACTTGTGTCTTTTCTTCCTCGGCCTTATATGTCTGGTCATTGTTTGTAAATAATTTGAGCCTTTAGCCTCATGAAGGGATTGAACAAAAAAAAAAAATTAAAAAAAATGGTAGCACTATGCTTAGATCATGTGTCATGGGAAGTTGTTAATTGCATCTGTTAATGCAAGAAATGGAACAGATTGGACTTCAATCCTTGCACTAATGGTCAAACACCATCCACCCACTACACCATCAACTACATATGAGAAGAAACGCTTGGGAGGCTTGGAGAGGCCTCTAAGGAACCTCTCTAATGCCAAATTTCATCCACATTTGTATAAAATATGTGGAGTGTTTGAGAATTTGGCAAATAGCCTCTTGTTAGCCTTAGAGGTTACATAATCATGTTTAATGTGTTTTGATGATATTAACCTATTTGTTGTTCATAATTGTATTATATCTTTGCAGATCATGTTTAGTACAGGTGTAAGTAACAAATACATGAAAGTATTAGTCAAAAGGCAAAAAGATTGGACCGAGTTGGCGTCAAGTAGGAAAGATCAAATGGACATTCACTCGGAAATACTCTAACACATCCAAGAAAGTTTAATGTAGAATTATATGTAATGGGGAGTGCTTTAGGTAGTATTCGTTGCAACTCTTGCGGTTTTGTTTCTTACATGATTTATGAGCAAGAGTTGAGCAAAACTGCACATGCATACTAGGACACATAAGTATATAGGATTTCACAAAGTCACAAACTCAACATTCATAGTTTTCAAAAATAAATCAAAGAGTTTGACAAAAAAATCCTATACTCAAAATATGTTTTCATAAAGGACAAGTTTTTAACATTTTAGTATTATAAACATTTACATACTTAGTCCCAATTTCGACAAAACAAGTTTATGTCCTAAAGACTCAAGAAAAACAAGTATATTTCTATATAGAGGACATACTAGCATATAACATATCAAATGAGCTTTCAAATGTGTTTTCATAAACATGATATCTTATATTCAAGGGGAAGCTCTTTGGACAAATATTAATCTTCATTAGACTTAACACCTTTCATATACTTTTGTCCAAGAATGGGCTAAATCATTTAGACTTTTTAAGGATGAAAAATAGGGCATTAGTCGACTATTGGGGTGTTTTCGTCAACTAATTAATCCAGTAGCCTAAATTGAGTTTCTACCCAGTCAAATCGTCAACGAATGGGTATGAATTGTCGACGAATGGAGGAGACTCGTCGACGAATGAGTTTGACTCAATGATGAATTTTTCTAGTAGCCAAAACGAGTTTTCAGCCCAGGTGACTCATCAACGAAAATGCATGATTCGTAGACGACTTGGGGTGACTCGTAGACAATTGGGGTAGACTCGTCGACGAATAACATCGAGACCTAAACAGAACGGCTAGAAAACTACTAGTTCTCGAGCCAATCAAAGGAGGATCACTCCCAACAGTTAGATAACCTTTTTGGCTATAAACACAAGTCCATAGACTTGATTAAACATGGTTTTGGTGATTTTACAAGTTCATAGTGAAAAATATCTTTGAATACAAACCCTAGGCACTTTGCATTTTAGTTCTACATCACAATTGCTCAATTCTCTCTTACTCTCTAATCTTGTGTGATTCATTCCTTAAGAAAATAGTGTTAGGTTTGTTTTGTAATTGATATTAGCTCAATCAAGGAGCATTTCTTTGTATCCCATCATTTTGTTGTAAAGGGATTGATTCCCGTATTGAAGGTTCTTGGTGAACCGTTTGTGAAGGTTCTTGGTGAACCGTTTGTGAAAGTTCTTGGTAAACCGTTGTGTAAGGCTTCTTGATGAACCTTACGGCTCTTGGTGAGTGTTGAGGGATTTGTTCCCGTATTGTAAGGCTTCTCCGTCAATAAAGGAATTTGGATAGTGGATTGTAGAATCCTTGAGTTGGTCTCAAGGCGTGGACGTAGGCTTGGTGCCAAACCACGTTAAAATACCGGTGTTAAGTTTTCTCTCCCTATACTCTATTGTTTATATCTTGTGCATGATTTTATTTTATATATTGTTATATAATTGCTTGCATCATTCCAAGATTATTATTTTGTGGAGAAAAACAAAAATACAGGAAAGAGTCCATTCACCCCCCCCCTCTAGACTCTACACCCAGGCCGACAAGTGGTATCAAAGCGAGGCACTTGCATTTTTCGGAGTAAAACCCAAAGCGTAAAAGATCAAATGGCATATTTAATGGACACCTCTTCCCAAGGACAATTCGTGACCAAACCACCAATGTTCAACGGTTCCAACTACCCGGCTTGGAAAAAACAGATGACCATCTTCATCCAAGCACACGATCTTAAAATGTGGCGGGTCATCACCAAGGGAGATTGTGAGTTCAAAAATGACAAAGGTGAACCAAAACAACTTGAGGAGATGTCAGACACCGAAATAAGGTTAGTAGAACTCAATTTTAAAACCAATAATTTTCTTTATTGTGCTTTAAGTGACAATGAATACAATCGTATTTTTGGATGTGAAACCGATAAAGAAATATGGGATAAGCTTGAGGCACATCCCAAGTTAAGAAGTCTAAAACATACATGCAAGTTAATGAATACGAAATGTTTAAAATAGATGAGGGAAAATGCATCACATCCAAGTTCACTCAATTCACACACATCACAAATGGTTTAAAAGCACTTGGTAGAACTTATTCTATGGAGGATAATGTTCAAAAAGTTCTCCGATCTTTACCCAAGTCATGGCATGCTAAATCAACCGCCATTGAGGAAGCAAAAGATCTATCCCAAGTCACATTTGATGAGCTAATTTGGTTACTTATGACCTATGAAATTAAGAAAAACATGACTTCGGATCCGAAGAAGCCTAGGAAGGATATAGGTATTGCTTTGAAATCATCTAGTTCAAAATACAAAGAAATGCTAGAAGATGATGATGAGGATAGTGAGGATGATATAGAATCACTCGCAAGAAAATTTAGAAAATTCCTAGTAAAAGGACCAAAGTTTAGTAAGCAAGTTAGAAAAGAAGAAACAAGCAAAAATGATAGCATTAGGAGCTACAATTGCAAAAGGGTTGGGCATTTCATAACAAATTGTCCCTTGATCAAACACAAAGGGAAATCTCAAAAAGAAGATTATAATGTTATGTATGCTACTATTGATGAATCTTCCACCGATGATGAAGTGGAAAGAAGCACATCCATGCTTCATAGCTAATGAACAAGAGGAGATGAGTTCGAATGATGATGATTACACTCTTTATGATGAAGTAGTAGAAAATTGTGCTAAGTTGTTTAATGAATTAGTTTTAGTAAAAAGGAAGAATAAAAATATTGAAAAAGAGCATGAAACCTTAAAAGTAAAAATAGAAAATTTGGAAGATAAATTGTCAAAATGCAAAGGAAAAGAATCTTGCCTTTGTTCTATTTTAAAAGAAGAAAATGAATCCCTTAAAAGGAAAAATAAAAAGCTTGTTTCAAAGGCTCAAAAAGACCATGAAGTTTTTCAAGAAGTAGGAAATTTGAATAATCAAATTACAAATGTTTTAAAAGAAAATACTCTCTTGAAAAAGAAAAATGAAGGCCATGGTAAAATCTTAAGAGGAAAAGAAAACTCAAATGAATCTTTGGGAGTTAAAAGAAATAATTGTTTCCAAAAAGAATTCTAATCCTCTTATAAATCACATGCTTATGCCTCAATGAGCAAAAATAATACAAATAAGTCAAAACCCTTACACACAAACAAAATTTATTTATATTGTCAAAGAAAGTGTCACATACGATATTTTTGCCCTTATAGTCGAGCTAGAGGCAAAGAAAGGGAGCTTGAATGAGTAGTAAAATAGAAAAATCCATTAGCACCCAAAGAAGAATGGATACCAAAGAGAATTACATGATTTCTAAACACTACTTCCTTAGAACCTAGGATTAGGAAATAGGATTCAGGTAGACTTAACTACACCTAGGTAAAAATAGAAAGGGAATGTGATGTCTAAGATTGTTATCAAAGTATAAAAAATCTCAAGTTTTGCATTTCAAATTGTTTGATTTGTATGCTAGGAACTTTAGAGATTCATGCCAATTTTGATGAGCTCAAATTATAAAACCAATCTGATGCTTTAATTGTATATATCCTTATTGATTGGTTTATTTATTTTTTAAATATTGGCTATTGTTTATGGGATGAAAAAAAAAACATGCACTCAAAGCTTGCTCCTTAGGAATGAATTTTTGAGTGATAAAATATGTTTTGATGATAAATGCTTAAGTTTGATACATAGTTAGAATATCTATTACATAACATCCATGAAGTTGAATTTTAGTGGAGATAATCACAACAAGAAGTGGTATTCAAAAATGAAGCATCTATTTGTGATATCATATGTTTGAAGAATACCTTTCTTTAGTGGCAAATTAGGAGAATATGTCTCTTATTATCCAAGAGCATTGGTTTAATAAAGTCTAGTTTACATCTAAATGCTCATTGCCAAGTAGTAAGGACATGCCTACCATGCTTAAATCACAAGCATGAATTCGTTATGAAAAATGTCCATATTTGAATGATTGATCCAACAAGTAGTATCATTCTAATAAAACTTTAAGATCATCATTCATAAGTAAGGAAGCCAATCTAGGCAAACCACCATGGAAACTGATCTTAAGGGTAAGAAGTTTTGTTGTGGTGTTATGTTAAATGTATGTGAGGAAGAAATGCACATGGTAATATAAAAGTTCATTTTGCGTATTGTTTTATCTTGAATGAACTTTCTACTTTATGAATTGCATGTTAAAACTCCAATAGATATGAATGTCTTTATTATGACTTATATGCATAAAGGGGGAGCAAATTTTAGATATGCATATAGTAAGGGGGAGCATATTTTAGTCTCATTTAAGAATATGCATAAATTGAGGGGGAGCTTTGAAATTATACCCTAAAGAGAACACCACTAGCTTGCCATCACCAAAAAGGGGGAGATTGTTAGCCTTAGTGGCTACATGAGTTTAATTATCATGTTTTGATGATAACAACACATTAGTGGTTCTAGGTGAACTAATCTTTGCATATTTAGCTATGATAATTACAATCTCAAATGCAAAGACTAAGTAAAATTGTAATAGGTCAGACATCATAAAAAAGGGGGAGATTATTAGCCTTAGAGGCTACATAATCATGTTTAATGTGTTTTGATGATATTAACCTAATTTGTTGTTCCTAGTTATATTCTATCTTCGTAGATCATGTTTAGTATAAGTGCAAGTGACAAATACATGAAGGTATTGATCAAAAGGAAAAGATCGGATCGAGTAGACATCAAGTAGGAAAGATCAGATAGACACTCACTTGGAAGTACTCAAGCACATCCAAGGAAACTTAATGTAGAATTATATGTAATGGGGAGTGCTTTAGGTAGTATTTGTTGTAACTCTTGCGGTTTTGTTTCTTACATGATTTCTGAGCAAGAGTTGAGTAAAAATGCACATGCACACTAGGACACATGAGTATATAGGATTTCACAAAGTCACAAACACAATATTCATAGTTTTCAAAGATAAATCAAAGAATTTGACAAAAGAATCCTATACTCAAAATATGTTTTCATAAGGGACAAGTTTTTAATATCCTAATATTATAAACATTTACATACTTAGTCCCGGTTTTGACAAAACAAGTTTATGTCCTAAAGACTCAAGAAAAACAACTATATTTTTTATACATAGGACATACTAGCATATATGATATCAAATGAGCTTTCAAATGTATTTTCATAAACAAGATATCTTATATTCAAGGGAAAACTCTTTTGGACAAGTATTAATCTTCTTTAGACTTAATACCTTTCATATACTTTTGTCCAAGAATGGGCTAAATCATTAAAAGGCTTTTTAAGCATGAAAAATAGGGCATTAGTCGACTATTGGGGTGTTTTCGTTGACTAATTAATCCAGTAGCCTAAATTGAGTTTATGCCCAGTCGAATCGTAGACGAATGGGTATGAATCGTCGACAAATGAGTTTGACTCGTCGACGAAATTTTCCAATAGCCAAAACAAGTTTTCAACCTAGGTGACTCGTCGAAGAAAAGGCATGATTCGTCGACGACTCGGGGTGACTCATCGACGATTGAGGTAGACTCATTGACGATTAACATCGAGACCTGAACACCAATGGCTAGTTCTCGAGCCAATCAATGGGGGATCACTCCCAACGGCTAGTTTGGATTTTTGGCTATAAATAGAACTCCATAGACTTGATTAAACATGGTTTTGGTGATTTTACAAGTTCATAGTGAAAAATATCTTTGAATACAAAATCTAGGCACTTCGCATTTTAGTTTTTCATCACAAGTGCTCAATTCTCTCTTTTGTTCTCTAATCTTGCGTGATTCATTCCTTGAGAGAAAAGAGTGAGGTTTGTTTTTTATTGATATTAGCTCAATCAAGGAGCATTTCTTTGTATCCCATCATCTTGTTGCAAAGGGATTGGTCCCCATATTGAAGGCTCTTGGTGAACCGTTTGTTAAGGTTTTTGGTGAACCGTTGTGTAAGACTTCTTGGTGAACCTTGCGGCTCTTGGTGAACATTGAGGGATTTGCTCCCGTGTTGTAAGGCTTCTCCGCCGGTGAAGGAGTTTGAATAATGGATTGTGGAATCTTAGAGTTGGTCTCAACACGTGGATGTAGGTTTGGTGCCGAACCACGTTAAAATACTAACGTTAAGCTTTCTCTCCCTATACTCCATTGTTTATATCTTGTGCATGATTTTGTTTTATATATTGTGATATAATTGCTTGCATCTTACCAAGATTATTATTTTGTACAGAAAAATGAAAATACGCAAACGAGTCTATTCACCCCTCCCCCTCTAGACTCTACACACGCAGGCCGACACCTCTCATTATTAGGCTTGGGAGTCATGCCATGGGTAGTTTTTTATTCTATGGGTGTTAAAAGTGCACACTTCCCTATTCTTCACTTTTTTCTACTTAGTTATGGAGATCATTACTAAGGTGACATTAGCTAATTAGGGGGTTATTTTTCTCTCAAAAACCCCAAACAAATTGAGAAAAAACCATGAG
The DNA here is from genome assembly GCF_029873635.1 of Malania oleifera. Classification (NCBI taxonomy): domain Eukaryota; kingdom Viridiplantae; phylum Streptophyta; class Magnoliopsida; order Santalales; family Ximeniaceae; genus Malania; species Malania oleifera. The sequence continues at coordinate 149,606,440 of NC_080418.1, forward strand.
CAAGGCTAGAAGGAATCCACTATAAAAAGAAAAAAATGATGACACAACTTCTCTCTAATTACAAGAAGAGGACAATGATACCTCTTTCTTGAATTATGAGTATACAAATCTCTCTAATTAAGTGGGAGAATGTGAAATGTAAAGCCTTTTTTGTTTTATTCAATAAAAGTGGAGTAGGCTGCATAGGGTAGTGAGTTGCCCATGCCCATGTCATCCATTCCTGCATGCTCATGTCCTGCATGCCCATATGGGCAGTTGCAGGTCTCCACATGGGCATGCAAGACATGGGCATGTAGGAATGGATGGAGTAACTGGCAACTTCACAGCGAGATGGGCAGCATCACATGCATCCGCATGGAGATCATGAATTGCTAAGGTGGCACTAACTAGTTTTCCTCTTATCAGCATACACTGGGTGCATACATCCACTCTCTCACAAGAGAACGGATTCAACCAACTACTAAGTCTATTTCCCTGTGAAAGAGTGGATGCATATACCCAGTGCACCCAATAATTTTCTAGTCACATATTACTTTGTATGATCATCACACCAATTGTGGGACCTTTTAATTAGATGGAAGCATCACATCATGACTTTCATGTTGTACTTTTGCCATAGTAATAATTTTCATAGTGGTTTGTTGAACAAATCTTTATGAAAATTTTTTTCAATACGAACAGAGCACAACTTGATAGTAATAACAGAATGTTCCTTTGAAGTACCACACATAGTGCAATGGCATAACCTGATGTGCCACACAACACATGCCCGCTAAAGTTTAGTATATTATGATTAAGTACCTCACCATTTTTTCTGAATGCAATATGACACACTTACATAAAACAAAAAATTAGTAATGTGATACTTAACAATTTCTCTATAGATACAAATATTTTAAAAGAAAAATATTTTAAAAAAAGGTGATAATAAAACTAGAAAATCACACCAAGAAATGCCCCTTAAAACTCTACTCAAACAAATTCATGAGAGGCAAGTTTAATCATAGGATTATGAAATATTAGACATGTATCGTACACATGTGGGTTGTTTTTTAAATTGACATTGCTTAGCTTCAACTTGTCATATTAAGGTTAAGTTATTTTTTATTATTTTCCTCAATTTACACATATTTCTTTGATGACCCCTCTTAGGTACTCAAGCTACATACATACAGATGTACATATACATAATGAATAACTTAGGCCAGTCATAGTAATTAGGAAGGAAAATAGAGACAATGAATAGAATAGGATCAGAGGAACAAATATTGGAGGGAAAGTAGTTTTTGAAATGCAGAATAGAAATGAACAAAGTGATTCCAAATTTCAATCTAATCATTTCTATTCCTAAGGAATAGGAAGGACTCAGCCCTACTCATTCTAAGGACTGTTCAGGACACAATAATGAATAAAATTGAATTAACTTACTCTTTATATTTTTTATATGATAACTTTTCATTTCTTCAGGCTATGCATTGCATGCTTGTCATGGAGACTTAAATTAACTGCATGTAGCACAAGCGAGTTTCCTTCAACTACACCGTAATACATGGAATGAAAATTCAGCAAGCTTGTTAACGCTTAGTCATTGAACCTAACTATTACACACGTAACTCACCATGCTTTTGCCCAAAAACATCATATGCACAACTTTAGTGCTATAAATGCAGCAACTTTGTGCTTGCAGCCAGCCGCAAGTCCATCTACTACTCATCTCCATTCTAAAACAACACTTTAAGCTAGGGTCTCCACCAAGCTCTTATCCATACTATTTTTTTCCTTATATTATTTTTAATCATTATACATACATAATAAGACCTAAACATGAATAAATTAGAAACCACATATAAATATTTATTTTTTATTTTTTGCTCCATTGGAAGCTCACACTTAAATTGTGTCTAAATTACACAACAAGAGTTAGTCCATCGCATATCCCAAACTCCTCCTCACTCTTTACACAATTCAAATATAAGACTTCGAGCATAAAAGCCCTAAACTTCAAACAATGAAATATACTTTCATTATTCTTGTATCATATCCATAATAACTAATATTTGCATGTGATTTATAATTTATTATGCATATAAAGCTAGTATTTATTTTTTTACCATTATTCTTGTACCATATGCATAATAACTAAATATAAATAAACTCATTAATTATTAGTAAATGTTCATATTATGCATCAAGATTAGTCTTCTAAGCATTGTATACTAAGTAAATAATAATGGTTAAAACTTGAAAATTGTATATTGAAGGTTTTTTACTCAAATTTTGAGTAGATGAGAAATGGACTATCTCTAATAACTAATGTTATAGATTCTTCCCTTCTAAATCTCAGTCACTTTTCAATTTATAATGGTCGTTATTAGAGAAAGAATATATTTATCAATAGGATAGTTGTAGTAATCCTAAAAAAAAAAAATTAATTAATTAATTATTTAAAATTAAAATTAACTAAAAATATATATATGTTTAAATTAAAATTAAAATTTTAAATTTTAAAAAAATAAAAAAAATATTAATTAATTAATTAATTATTAATTAAATAATATTTTATATATATATATATATATCAGTTAAGTTTCCAAGGTTCAGGAAACAAAATTGATTTTTATATTTCTTCTTCTTCTTTTTCTTTCTTTCTTTCTTCCTTTCTCAGTTCAGCGTGGCTCTCCATCTCCTCACTTCCACTCTCCTCCACCTCGTCTCTATTATTTGGCCGATCAAAAATCCAAAAATACCGTTGGATTCTGCTCGCCGCCACCGACATTTCTACTGGAGCGGATATGTTGTAGGAGCGGCGTAGGCATATCTCTAGAGGTAAGGCCAAATTTCAAACTTATCTCAATTTCTCTTAAATTATAAGCCCCATTAACGAACGGAAGTTGTCAGGAGACTCGTGGGGAGATTCTCTACAATCTAACCGGAGCAAGTTTTCGAATTGGAGTTCCGAGATACCAATCCTAAATCGGGGGTAAGTTTGATAATTTATGATTTTATTGAGCTATTTAGGGTATTCAGAACTTAGGGAAATTTTAGGGAAAGTTACTCTAAGAATTATGACGGATAATATGGTAAAATTTGAATTTCAAGATTTAGGGATTTTTTTGAACACCTGGGGCGTAGGCTGGGGTGTTAGCGGACTTTTTGCAGGAATCAGGTAAGGGGATTAAGTTAAGTCAGCAATTTTATGAAATTTGAATCGATTAAATTGTTATGCTTATATAAATTTATTTATTTATTTATTTATTCATTTGGGAATTTAAATGCTATTTTAAAAACCAACCGTTCGAAATGGGTTTTATAAACGTAAGATATATGGTATGATATTTTTGAATAAAATGAACGATGGAAAGCTTGTTTATTTATATGAATATGTTAAAATGTGGAAAATTGTGTGGCAGATGATTTAATTTGTATGGATTAGTGTATATTTGGATCTGGGATTTTGAAATACTGGAATTGTTGTGAAAAATACTGGAAATGCTTGTGAAAATGCTGGAACTGTTTATGAAATGCAAGGGTTTGAACTAACGGCCAGTGGCCGGGTATTGTTTGATTGGCCAAGGGCTAGGATTATTATTTGACGGTCGATGGCCGAGTTTTTATTTGATGGCTATATGTCGAACAGTATTTTTGGCCGGGGGCTGGGTTTTTGGAATAACAAGAAATATATGTGAAATGATATTTTAAATGATATTTTCTATTTTTTAAATTGCATGATATGCTTTAAGAACCCTGGGGACCAGTGTAGTGTAAGCACGGTACCGTTGCTAGAGATTTGTTATGTGGCCATGTGCGTCCACACCTGTGCTGAGAGGTGTAGGGTGGTCTTGTCCGATTTGCCTACGTGAGAAGAATGCACCCTAGGGTGAGGGCAATAGGACCAGCAGTTGGAGCTGCGTGTACCCGCGGAGTATGTTAGCAGAGAGTATAGATGACTACTGTCTGGGTGGATCCCCCAGGACATTAGTCCAACCTTCGAGCCGCACAACCCGTGCCATAGGGATGTAAATGGCGTGTTTGTCACAAGGAATGTCTTATATGCATATCTGTTAATTTACGTAAATATGGTTAATTAATAAGATAACTTCGAGGGCTTACTGAGAAAGGTGAGTGCCCCGGTAACAGTAATGGTACTAGAGCAGAGAGAAACTACTTGTATGGGCGGGTAATCTTCCCTATCCTCGGCGAATTGTGTGTGTGAGTGTGAAATAAGAATATTTTCATAAATGAGTTTATCTGCTTGGTGAACTGATTATTTTTTGTACACTAAATGCATACTGGCCACACACTGACATTAACTTAGTCTTTCCCTTACTAAGCTGTGCCTCACCCCTACTTTACAAACTATCTTTTTAGGAAATCCTAGAGATTGGGTCTAGCGGGCTACAGGAGCCGGGCTAGTAGTGTGAATTTATGTAGGTAGTGTGTAGATAGAGATTTTAATTTTGTTTAGTTTTATGGGATGTTGTTATATGAAAATGAATACTTTTATGTATAAAGATAGTTAGAACTCTAGTAATGTAATTCGAGGATTTTATATTATTTTCGCTGCGTACATGTGTTTTATATTTGATGAATAAGGTATCAGGTACACTAACGTCACTAAAGTAGCACTCCGGGCCCACGTGGCGGGTCGGGGTCGTTACAATAGAAGGATTTCGAAGAGAAGAATTTTATTGCGTAGAATTGAAAAGTGATTGAGATTTGGTATTTGAAAATTTAGAATTACATTAAGTTTGTCAGCTAACAAAATTACGATTTTATTATACGTTGACAATGAGATTATACATGGATCAACCACTATTAAGTACATTACTAGGCCAATAAAGGCTATTTGATTTGCAAGGGGGATGAAGTTAGAAAGTCTCAAATAGAAAATATATGAAGGATTAGACATCGATCAGAATAATTACATATTAGAATTGAGTTTGAGATATTCGCAAGGAGGGGGTGGTGGAAGTATAGTGTATGTCGATGTGCCAATAAAGGATGATTCAAATGTGCTAATTGCATTTGACCCATAGAATTCTTGTTATGACGTGAATATAACCGAAAGTTTTGTTAAACACATCCCTCAAAGTAGGAATATGGGTGAAGCTTCAACTGCGCAAAGGGAGACATTTTTCATCATCAATCATATAATGAATTCGATACTGCTGAGACAAATAGGTTGTGCAATCACCTTTCCCAAGTGATGAGAGCTTTGGAATTGAATGACATGCTTCATATGTCATTTCAGCCAAAATTTTTGTCAACAGAGTTTGCATGTGAGAAGACAAATATGCACGGATTCAATGTGAGGCCCAATTTTCATGATGAACAAAGACCATCAATAGAGTATAGGCTTGACCAAAGTTCAGGTGCAACTCTATCCATACTAGACTTTGAAACGATTCCATCAATTGTAATGAACGCGAGGGGGGCATACACGGTCAAAACAATGCAGCCTGACATCGAATGTGACCATGAATTAGAAGAAGAAGATGATTTATAGGAGAATTCTAAAGAGATAGAAGGCATGGTAAATGAGATGGGTGGACCAGACAATTATGAGGTTGAACATGAAGAAGTTGTCATGCCTCCTGAGACACTGCTGCGAGAGAGACAGATATGCAACGTACCTCTATTAGCGTACATGATCGACGTCAAAGCTAGTGATATCAGAACCTAATTTGAGAGTTCCCTTGAGGGCACTCGATAGAATGGTGTTTGAAAATTTTGTAAGAGTATGATTTTCGACACAAATGATGATTTGATACACTTTATGCGTGTGCACCATGCGCAAACACATCACAACTTCAAGGTGGTACAATCGAGCTCAACAACATGGGTTGTTAGGTGCAATGCATATGAAAATCGTGCATGGAGGTGACATGCCTATCGAAGTAGGAAGCATAAGCTGTTTGAAATTACACAGTACAGAGGCCTCCATACACGCATCAATGAGACTCTTTCGCAGGATCACCCACAGTTGAAGTCGTCCTTAGTTGCAAACGAAATAACAGAAATTATCAAAAGTGATGCTGGTGTTTCAATTACAGCTTTCAAGACGCACATGAGGTACAAATATCAATATTATGTATCGTATGAAAAGATATGGCTTGGGAAGCAACTAATAGTTGAAAATATTTTTGAAGATTGAGATTTTTCATATCAAATACTGCCAAAGTGGATAAATGCTATGTAAGTCAAATCTTGGGACAAAGGTGAAGTGGGTATGGAGTGTTATTCCTTATGCTAACAACTCTGCAGTGTTGAAATATGTTTTTTGGTTATTTGCAACCTTAATTGAAAGATTTCGTCATTGTCATCAAGTTCTTTATATAGATGGAACACAATTATACAGGAAGTACAAAGGGAAATTGTTAATTGCAACGCATCAGCCCCTAACAAACCAACAAAAATTTCTGTAGCGTTTGCAATAGTTAAGGAGGAGAGTCTACCAACATGATCCTGACTTTTTTAGTGCATTCGAAATAAAGTGGCTAATCGCAATGATTTGTATCTTATATCAAACAGACACCCTGGTATCATTGGTGTTATTCATCTTAATGTTGAATAGCAACTGTCGCATGCACACTATAGGTTTTGCTTGCGACACGTCATCAGTAACTCAATAAGAGGGTGCAGAATATGATGTTGAAGCGAATGGTTGAAATGGTTGGAAGGAAATACCAAGTTAAGAAATTCAATAATTTCATGAAAATGATCCTAAGTGAAGGTGGACCACTTGTGAAATCTTTTTTCGAAGAGATCTCACTTCACATGTGGACACGATATCATGATGGTTGTCGAAGGTACGGAAACATGACCACTAATCTGGTTAAATATATACTTTAATGTCGTCCTTCAAGGAATTCGCAGTTTACCCATTACTGTCATTGTCTTTTTATATTGTTGAATGACAATCAGTTATGTCCAATTTTATATAAATATAATTTATTGCAGGCATCAAGATTCATTTCACGCTTTTGACATGTCCCCACGCATACTTTATGGTGATACTGAAATGACATCAACATGATGCATTAGGATCAAGTAATACATATTTATTAACATTTTTATTGTAAGAAGTCATTACTTAATATTGAGTATTGTTTTTACATATATCATTTTTTCATAGTTTATATAGATGCTATATGCGACAGATATCTATGCGGCACTACCGCGTATCTGCTTCAATGGAGTAGCAATTTGGCTCATTCACACTCCCTTGATCTGCTTTCAAATTCTAGAGTGACATCTAATAGACAGTCCTGCCGCAATTCAGGCTGAGGCAGTAGATCCTTTGTCCACCTCACACAGGGTATAACCCAAATGGTAATTACGCGGATCTCCGCGACCTTGATCAGCGCAGACACTATTACACCAACTAGCCTACATACTACAGTCATTCCTTCGAGATGTGGCAGTGGCAACTGGACCTTGCTGTACACATACTAATAGAGATTCCCCTCCGCAGGCGTACCTCTCTGAGGGCTAAAGATGGATACAGTTAGTGGTATCAATGCATCACTGTTCATTATATCAGTAAGACCACCGGTCTACATATAACAGTAGTGAGTGAATAAATTATTCAAATGCATATGACTAACATACAACTAGTTTCAATAACTCATTAGAGTCATTATTATAACATTTATAATAGGAGCGGATGATGGGGGTCATTCAACTATTTGACTGTCTCTTAAACTATCCGACTAGATCAAAGGCAACAACTTATATGCAAATCATGACAAAAGAAGCTCAGCGATCAGTTTACAAGGCTGCCCCTACAACTGCAGATGATGTCACAGCCGAGGATGACACCACAACTGCTGAGCAGACGCCGCAAAGGAGAGGTCATGTTGGGCCTCATCGAAGGCATGGGGGGAGGGTCACGCTCAAGGACATGGGGGAGCACTAGCCCAGCCGCCATAGTTTGATCCTCCTAACATGTTGAGGCTTCTACTTCGCTGTCGCAGAGGCCATATACTTCCATGCAGGCATCTCAGAATCCATATGAGGCATCCAACAATACACCATACGTACCAAAACCACCGCAATCCATTACATACCCACTCCCAATCTACCTGAGACATGAGCGATGCCAGTTTTTCTCAATTCCATCACCGATCCCATTCAATCAGTTCAATCAAATGTCAAAGGATGATGCCCTCTTACAGCAGTAGATCCTAGGGACGTCCCATGTTAACAAGGATGCAGATCGATGTGGGAGACGGCAATGTGCAGATGATGTGTCCACAGAGCAGCAACAACCACGTGTACAGCCGCAGAGACAGAGGAGACGCCCACCTTGTGGGACATAATTGTATTATTTTTAGACATGATTATATATTTTCCTAGAACATAATTGTATATGTATATTTTTTTTTCTTACAATATGAATGTACTTTTATTTCACATTAATAAAAGGAAAGCATTTCCTTTATTTCTTTATTTTAACTTCATTACATATACTTATGAGCATTCAGCGAACCTATATTTATACTTGGAAATAAAGACATACAATAACAAAACATTGTAGAAAACAGACTATCGAAGTATTTGTCATCAAAACATTGCAACCTAACGGATTGTCGAAGTGTTCTTTAAAGATTTCAGGAGTACTAGAAAGACTAAAAATCGTGTACTTTTGGACTTATAATCTTTTCAAGCGTCCATGAGACATTAACAAGAAATTATTAATGCTTTCAATGCACTCCAACACTTGCTAGATCGACATCAATATTTCATACCCTTCACATATATTTATATAAAGTAATATCATAAGACTCTCATCAAACAATTATTGTGTCATTTTTTTAGTTGGATTAAGTTAGTCTGTCTTTTAAGAAAACTCATTTCATTACACTTGAAAGTTGTGTAGTACTTATTTTTTTTAACGCTAATGATTGTAAAATTATAAGTTTCGAAGGTCTTAAAATTATGATGTATGAATAATGTTTATCATGTTTAAACTTACATGTGGTATCAGAGTGAAGTTGTAGAAACTCATGATTTTCGATTATGATTAAAGGTTCATGTTTCATTAAATTTTAGTTTATGAATCAATGCATAGTAACCTTCTATTTTTTTTTAAGGCATAATGGTGTAAGTATGATGCGTCTTGGTTAATAAAATCTGACAATGCAGCACGTCTCCAAACTTATTTTATGTGCACTGTGTTTAATTCTGTTGCCATGATACTTCTTAAAATCTATGTAATAATAATGATGGTGCAGAATGTCTAATGTGATAGTAAATATATATAATGATAATGTGTGCTAATATGAATCTACAAGTATTTTGCCAACATGTTTACGTTACTCACAATATTTTAACATTGTGATGTTATAAAATATTTTGATTTTAATCACCAAAGTGACTAAATCATTAAGTAAAGTACTCATATGTTTGATGCTAGAATGATATAAAATTATTATAAGACATCAAGAATCACCCAAAGGTCGATTAATTGTTCTTATAATATAAGGATAATGTTTTGGTAATATTATTATGCATTACTATTTTATCTATTTATCCAAAGATAATAGATACTTATAATGAGTACATATAATGTTACCAAAGTAATGTTAAAATTTAAAATTTAATTAGCATCATTTTAAAGCTCTTTACATCAGTGTTTTTCCCAAAGGAAAACATTAATATATTTATGTTTGTGACCTTATAAATGTTTCATTAAAAGCATTAAGTATGGTTAATTCTTACAGTATCTGTGCCTGGATCATTACACTTCCATGCTTCATTTGTTCCAATGTTTAATGGGTACGTTAACCACCATGAAGTTTGATGGTTCACATACTATGAATGAGCATGTTGTTGAAATGACAAATATTGCAGCAAAACTTAAGACTTTGGGAATGGATGTGAATGAAAATTTCCTTGTTCAGTTCATTTTAAACTCATTACCGACTAGGTATGGACCGTTTCAAATGAACTATAACACCATGAAAGATAAATGGAATGTGCATGAGTTGCACAGTAAACTAGTTCAAGAGGAAACACGACTGAACAATAAAGGAATTCACTTTATTCATTATGTGAACAATCAAGAAGCTGAAAAGAAAGTAAAGAAGCATGGAAAGGGGAAAGGATCTTTAAAGGATAATGAATCCTTTTCTCATATCCAGAAGAAGGTATCAAGTAAGGACAAGTATCGTTTCTATGGGAACCCTGGACATTAACAGAAGTACTGCCTGAAACGGAAAGCTTAGTTCGAAAGGAAGGGTCAACCTAGTGCTTATGTATGTTTGGAATCAAATTTAGCTTAAGTTCCTTATAATACTTGGTGGATTGATTCTGAATGTACAACTCATGTTTCTAATATGATGCAGGGATTTCTTACAATCCGGAACATAAACCCAAATGAGAAGTTTATCTTCATGGGGAATAGAATAAAAGTGTCAATTGAAGCTGTCGGGACTTATCGTTTAATCCTAGACACTGATTATTGTTTGGATTTATATGAGACTTTTTATGTTCATAATATTTCTAGGAATTTAATTTCATTATCTAAATTGGATGTTTCTAGATACACTCGTAATTTTAAAAAATGATGTTTTAGTTTATTTAAGGATACATGTATGGTGGGTTGTGGTATGCTTTGTGATGGATTATATAAGTTAAAACTTGATAATCACTATGCTGAAATACTTTTAACCTCGCATCATAGTATTGGCACTAAACAAAGTTTAGTGAATGAACGATCTGCTTACTTGTAGCGTAAATGGTTAGGTCATATTTCCAAAGAAAGACTAGAAAGATTAGTAAAGAGTGAAATACTTCCATATTTGGATTTCACTGACCTTGACATTTGTGTAGATTGTATTAAAGGAAAGCAGACAAGACACACAAAGAAAGGAACCACAAGGAGCACTCAGCTTCTAGAAATTATACACACTGATATATGTGGACCCTTTGACGTAAATACCTTTAGTAATGATAGATATTCCATCACCTTTATCGATGATTTTTCATGTTACGGATATGTCTACTTGCTACATGATAAATCTCAAGCGGTAAATGCTTTGGAGATTTATGTAAATGAAGTTGAAGGCAATTAGACAGAAAGGTAAAAATTGTTAGATCTGAAAGTGGAGGTGAATATTATGGAAGGTATAACGAAACTGGACAACTACCTAGTCCATTTGCTAAATTCCTTGAAAAACGCGGTATTTGTGCTCAATACACAATGCCAGGTACACCAGAACAGAATGGTGTATCAGAAAGGCATAATAGGACTTTGATGGACATGGTTAGGAGCATGATAAGCAGAAAGTCTTTACCCAATTCATTGTAGATGTATGCTTTAAAAATTGCCATGTATGCATTAAACCGTATTCCTAGTAAGGCAGTTCCAAAGACACCATTTGAGTTTTGGACTGGCAGGAAACCAAGTTTACGACACCTGCATGTTTAGGGTTGTCAGGTAGAAATTAAAGTTTCTAATCCACAAGAAAAGAAGCTGGATGCAAGAACAATCAATGGTAATTTCATTGGTTATCTAGAAAAATCGAAAGGGTATATATTTTATTGTCCTAATCATGTCACAAGAATAGTTGAAACTAGAAATGCTAGGTTCATTGAGAATGATGAAACTAGTGGGAGTATGGTTCCATTAAATGTGGAAATTAAAGAAATTACAACTACCGCTATTCAAAGTAAACCTATTATAGAAAAACCACAAGAGGTTGCGTTAAGACGATCTCAAAGAGAAAAGAGATCTACTATCTCGGATGATTATGTGGTTTATTTTCAAGAGTCAGATTTTGACTTAGGAATTGAAGATGATCCAGTTTCGTTTTCACATGCCATTAACTGTGATAATTCTAATAAATGGATGGTTGCCATAAAAGAAGAGTTAAAGTCTATGGAACAAAATGAAGTCTGGGATCTTGTAAAATTTCCAAAAGTTTGCAAGAGAGTTGGATGTAAATGGGTTTTTAAAACCAAACGAGACTCTCGTGGTAACCTTGAACGTTACAAGGCCAGACTTGTTGCTAAAGGCTTTACTTAGAAAAATGGTATTGATTATAAAGAGACTTTTTCACCGGTCTCTAAGAAAGATTCTTTCAAAATTATTATGGCATTAGTAGCTCATTACGATTTAGAGTTACATTAAATGGATGTGAAAACAGCCTTTCTAAATGGGAATTTAGATAAAGAAGTTTATATGGATCAACCATTGAGTTTTACAGTTGAAAGGAAAGAAAATTTAGTGTGTAAACTTAAGTCAATATACGGACTTAAAAAAGTTTCCCGACAGTGGTATCTTAAGTTTAATAATACCATCGATTCCTTTGGATTTAAAGAAAACATTGTCGATCGGTGTATATATCTGAAGATTAGTGAGAGTAAGTTTATATTCCTAATTATGTATGTTGATGATATTTTACTTGCAACTAATGATCTTGGTTTGTTACATGAGACTAAAGAATTTCTCTCGAAAAACTTTGAAATGAAAGATATGGGAGAGGTAAAGTATGTGATTGAAATAGAAATATTTCGAGATCGGTCTCATGGACTGGTTGGTTTGTCTCAAAAAGGTTATATAAATAAAGTTTAAGAGAGATTTAACATGGACAAATGCTCAGCTTCACCTATTCCAATTCATAAAGGAGACAAGTTTAGTCTCATGCAATGTCCTAAAAATGATATGGAACGGAGGCAAATGAAGGATGTTCCTTATGCATCTGTTGTTGGGAGCTTGATGTACGCTCAAATGTGCACAAGGCCTGACATTAGCTTTCCAGTTGAAATGCTCGGTAGATATCAAAGTAATCTAGGAATGATTCACTGGAAGGCTGCAAAGAAAGTTCTAAGATACTTGCAAGGAACGAAAGATTACAAGCTTATGTATCGAAGGTCTGATCATCTTGAGGTGGTTGGATATTCGGATTCTGATTTTGCTGGATGTGCGGATACAATAAAGTCCACATTTGGCTATGTATACTTGCTAGCCGGAGGAGTAATTTCATGGAAGAGTGCGAAGCAATCAATAATTGAGGCATCCACTATGGAAACTGAATTTGTAGCTTGCTTTGAGGCTACAGTTCAGGCTAATTGGTTGCAGAACTTTATTTCAGGACTTGGAATAGTCGACTGTATCGCCAAGCCGCTAAAAATTTATTGTGATAATTCCGCAACTATCTTCTTCTCTAAGAATGATAAGTATTCCAAGGGTGCTAAGCATATGGAATTGAAATACTTTACTGTTAAAGAAGACGTACAGAAACAAAAAGTGTCAATTGAACATATTAGCACCGATTGTATGATAGCTGATCCTTTGACGAAAGGATTGCCGCCCAAAATATTTATTAGTCATATTGAAAAGATGGGCATTATTGAATCTTAATGAATGTTGTTCAATTGATATTTGAGCTCGATAATGAAAATGTTTCTGTTATTTCTGTTTTCCATTTTGTATACATAATTGTTATGAAATAATGATAACATAATTAAATTTGGACCTAATGTATGACTCTCAACTAAAAGATCATTATGTGTAGTGGAACTTATATTGTAGTGCATGGGAGGAACTATATTAATAAAGATGATATGGAACCGCCATGACTCCTACAAGTTTTCTACATATTAATGATAACTAATGTATGCACATTATGATCAACTACGTTAAGTAATTTCACTTGAACCAAGTGGGAGAATGTAAGACATTAATTGCCTCAAATGAAATTATAATCATATATGTTGAGGTAATATGATAGGTCTTCAAATAAAATATTGTTATCATAATTGTAATTATGTTTTCTGATTAATGATCTCAGAATTTTGTAAAACTATAATGACATCTCGGAATATGAGAAGTCTATAATTATGATATAATTATGATACATTATTAATCACTTGATGGAAGTGATTATAAAAGAGAGGCTAGGGGCTGGTCCTATCTCAACCTATGATGCATATGCTAAATATATCCATCAAATTAAGTTGAAGCGTAAGGAAGAGCAAAGGGTTGTGAGATAGAAACACAATCCGAAATATATATATATATATATATATATATATATATATATATTTTTGGAGGCTATGGATTAAGGTAAGTTTTATTTTAATGTTAATGATTGTAAAATTATGAGTTTCAAAGGTCTTAAAATTATGATATATGAATAATGTTTATCATATTTAAACTTACATTAAGTCCCTAGGTAGGGTAGGTGCACATGAATCCTTTTCCTCTCCTAAATCGGATGCAAGTTTTTAATTTTTTTTAAATGAGAACTAACTTTTGAAAAGACAATTCTCTATTGACACATGACACTTGTCATGAACTAAAATTAACTTTTCAATAATTAGTTTTGGCTGAAACCGACTATTAAAAAGTCGGTTGTATTTATTTCATAATTATTCAAACTATCCTACAGTTCATAATTATTCAAACTATCCTACAATTGAATTTATTTTATTTCATTTTAATTTTAAAATTTTCATAAAAAATTCTGTTCAGCTCCATGGTAGATGCATCCCTTACCTCTTAAGGCATTTACACACTTCACTTACAAAATTCTACCACCATCTTTCTTTTTCTTTTATTGTATAATTTAAATTAATAAAATTCAAAATAATCAATTTACTATTTTAGTAGTATTAAAAAATAATTTTTAAATTATAATTAAATAAAATAATTATAATAAATTTTGTTTTTATCATAACATTGTTAATTTGTGCCTTTTTGTATAGCATCATTTTAATTAAATTTTTAACTGTTATTTTATTCAAAAACAGAAATGAATTTTTTTCAATCTGAGTTTTTAATTTACTTTTATTTTAAAAGTTTTAAATTTTTTATTTATTTTAGAAGTTTTAAATTTTTTTATTTTATTTTTTCCTTTCTGTTTTGAATTTCCTTAACATCTTAAAATGATACTAACAGATCCCTAAGTAAACATTTGTGAGTTGCGAGTAGATGATTCTATCTGGAGTCTCCAAAGTAATTAACCAATTTATGACTATTAAATTTTTAAAAATATATATATACAAGGAGAATAATGTGAGATGTGCCAAACAAACTAACAAAGCACTCAAGAACCGAAAAAAAAGATGAATAAAGAAGAAATAAAAGCTGGGAGTGAGAGGGGATGAGGTAATGGTTAGGAAAATGAACCTGTAAATAGGAGGGCTAGGGCTTCACCGGTAGCGAGCAGTAATATTAGAACAGCCGGCGAAGCGCTTAAGGCTACGACTGTTTAACCACTCGCCGTACGTGCGGTCTGCTACCTCCCGCCGCACCTCCGTTGATCCGAACAACCGCTGGCTCCGGCCGCTGCCGTCGCCACTGCATCCTCAAGGATCTCATCTGCAAGTCCTCTCTCTGGGATCATCTCCAAGTCCTCAGTTCCTCTCTCTCTCTCTGAAAATTTTGGGGTGCGAGAAGTGTCGGTGTGGTCTCGTGGGTAAGGGGATGGGAAGTGCGCCCATTTGTTTTGTTGCCTGCGGGCACGTGATCGTGACGGTGGTAGTTACGACTATAATTAATCCCGCCAATTTACGTTGACCGTAATAACCCTCTCCCGCCCATCTATCTCTATTTGACACGTATCCTAAAATTGAAATAAGTGTAAAGGGTACCTTATGAATGGGTAGGCTTTGATTTGACAAAGGCAGAGCTTAGCTCGGGCTGGAGCTCAACTTAATTTGAGCTTAAAAAGTTGGGTCAAGTCCAACTCAAAGATTAAAAGTATTGACTCGAGCCTGACTTATTTGCAAGCTTAAGCTCGAATTTAGGGCGAAATTTTATAAATGATCTAATTATAATAATTTTATTCACTTATTATGTTTGAGTAAGATTTGTGTTTTTTTTTTTTCTAGACAATTGGGTTAATATTAGACACTCGAAATTGGACCAACTTAACAAGCTCATTACCGAGTTTCTTAATGAGTCTAATAAATGAACGCATTCGAATCTATTATCGATCTACTCACAATCCAAAACAAGTCAAGCCTGACTGTGCTCACACTCAACTTATTTACAAATTGAGCATAAAAATTAAGTTTGGGACTCGCTCATTTAAATAATAAATGAGTTTGAATGAAACCTTAGTAAGACAAGCTCCTAAGTCACTCATAAACGACTTGATTTGTATGCAACTCGGCTTATGATGTTTAATAAAAAATATGAAGCTCTGAGCTTCAAATTTTCAAAAACTTTCTCTAAAATTTTAAAAATTGAAGGAACCTTCTTTCAAATTTGTGAAAATACACAAACTTCTCTTTATACTTTGTAAAAAAATAACTTTTTAAGTGAAGATTTGTATCTTTTCAACAAATCTTAGAGAATGTATGCAATATTTTTGAAATTTTAGAAGAAATCAATTAAATTTTTGAAATCTCATAAAAGATCCTTATCTTTTTTGTTAGACCTCCAATATCAGTATCTTTTGTCCTCAAATTAATCTTCCTCTACGCATTAAATTTAATTTAATTTATTTTTAAAAAAAGTGTAATACAAAATCATATTAAACTTTATTTAAATCTATCTAAATGTGAATATAAGACTCAAAATTAATATTTTGAAATAAAAAAATAATATTATTTATAATTAAAATTTTAAATTAATTATATTAAACATATGGCATACAAATATCATAATGATCTGACAAATTTTATACAAACGGCCAACTACCTAATGCAACCCGCCTTTACTCGAGTTTGGGACTGGTTGTGTGTGAAAAAATTAGGACATTAAGTGTATCATAGACGGAGTTAAAAGGGAAGTGTTTCAAATGTGCTCTGTGATCGTAGAATACCATTAAAATTAAAAGGGAAGTTTTATATGACAACTATAAGATCAACTATACTATATGCATAAGAATGTAGGGCAACAAAGAAACAGAATATCTAAAAAGTAAAAGTTACCGAGATGAGAATGTTTAGATGGATAAGTAGTATAACATTTAAAGATAAATTAAGAAATGAACATATTCGCGATAAGTTAGGTGTAACTCCTATAAAATATATATACGATAAGGGAGGGACGATTCAGATGGTATGAACACTTGCAACGTAGACCATATAGTGAGCTAGTGAGGAAGATTGAGTTAGTTACTATGGGGGGGCAATAGAAGGGATAGGGTTAAACCTAAAATAATTTAGGAGGAGATAGTGAATAAAGATTTAATATCCCTAAATCTGTCAAAAGAAATGATCAATGATTACATAAATTGAAAAAAAATAATTTATATAACCGACCTCACCTAGTGTGACTTAAGGTTTAGTTTTGTTGTTGTTGTATATGTCATACAAATATGAGTACAAAATTGTTTCCTTTTCGTATTTTATTACTAAGAGAATCCTTTACTTAGTGTATATTAGCACCATTACCAATAAAAAGATGACTTACACCACAATTGTCTTAAGTTTTAATCTAACTTTCAACCTGAATAATTCTTACCTATGAACCTGAAATTTATGTTAACTTAAATGTTAAATTTTTAGAATTTAGTCATTCAGTTCAGACTGTAAAAACAAGTGCAATTCAAAAAAATTTGAGAGATCTGTAGTGTAATTCACTCTAAAAATATATTTATTTAGACCGACTTCTTATAAATCCATTAATAGTTAAAAATACAGTGTGTATGCAAGTATAACACATAATTTATTCTTTAAAATAGTCTATGGGCCCCAAGTACTACACATTATCACACACATTGCCCCCAGTGTGTATGGTACGGAAAATGATGCCCTACCACACTAAATTTCAAGATGCAGATTCATTAATTTATCAGAAACTATGCTCAACTTACATTTATTGAATTCATTTCTTAAAATAAAATATAAAATTATATTAAATTGGCCAATGGATATGCACAAACATGGATGAATATATATATATATATATATATACACGTTTGATGAATTTGACAACAAAAAGAATAATGCATGATTCACCAAAAGATTACAGAAAAGAAGGCAAATTTTGAAATCACATTTGATTTGACTTACATTGTTTTTTCTATCATACATTGAAAGTTGGAAAAGGTATGGCTCAATTTCTTCATCACTCTTTGATGAAACGAGTTAATCCTCGAACATAAGCACTCAATATCATCCTCAATCTCAATCGATCCGACCCCTTCCTGCCCTTTTTCACCAGCTGCTTCTCTTCTTCTGCAAAGTGAAAGCCTAGTGGCTTCCTGCTGCATTTCTCCTCTCTTCCATTACTTTGAACTGCTTTATTTGCTTCCCCGGGATCTCCGTCGATGAGTTCTTTTAAGCTCCGGCGGTGATCGGGTTTCGCAGAAGGGTTTTCTTCTCCATTGGGTTGAGATTGTGAAGGCTTTCTGGTTCTCTTTGACATGCTGGGATCATATCCATGGCGTTTGTTCAGATGAGACTGGCTCCCCATCATAAAGGCAGAGAGTTGCTGATGGAGAGGGCAGAGGTTATAGGGGTTGTGAAGATGGTGACTATACAGTAATTAGAGGTTATGAGGTAGAGCTTGCTTAGTGATTAATTAAGGGTAAGGTTTGGGAATTCAAAAAAGGTGGAGGGTCAGCTTCAACCTGCCCATCACAGTAAAAATATCAGAGTGGAGGAAGACAGTCACTGATTGAGTTATGCTTAGGAGCACGACTTCCTCTAGAGCTCAACTTGGCTCTAGACTTTTAGTCAAGGTTGAATTATTCGAGTTGCTTGATGAACCAAATTCTAATTTAAGAATACTACGTGCAAGTCTAATCAATCTTAATTAAGTTTTTTGGTTAATTTATTGTTTTTATATTGTACAAATTATATCATACGGTTACTACATATTTTTAACATTTTATATATTTTACATATACATAGTTAATCTTATTTTATAATCAACTAGCTTAATCAAGCATAGTTCGAGATCAACAATGATAAGATCAAACTAATTCAAGTATCCCATTATGGGGATTCAACTCGACTTGAACAAACCCAATCATCACCTCACAGCCATTGATTAACCAATAGTCATTTGTCTTACAAAAATTAATCATTTGCATGGAATAAGAAGAGACACAAAACGACAAAATAATGAGGTGCACATGTTATTGAGGATAGATGCATCAATTCAGTGAGCATTTCATCCGAAAATTTGTATGCATAAATGAGGAGAAAGGACACCAATGGCTTTTTGAGTCCTGGTTATAGGAAAAGAAAAGCAAATCATTTCCCTTCCGAAAACACACCAAAAGAACATGTTGATTGGATTGTTCTAAAAGAACAAAAAAGAACTAAATGTGCAGATTCACGATCCCGCACATTGCTTCCCTCCCTCCCTATTCTATGCATCCCCAGCCATTGATCTTACAAAATACAACAGCTACAAGAGCATGAAATAGGGTAAGGGAGAGAACAGAACTGTGGTGATCCAGTCTCCTAAGTCCTATAACATGAAGAGAAAACTGACAAAAGGTGTAACTTGTCTCACAAAACAGTTCATGCCAAAAGAAAGGGATTTCAGTAACATACCTCATTTTCCCTCGTAACTGGACTCCAACCACTGCCTTTTGCCCAACAAAAATTTTCCTGTGTCCAAATATAAATAAAACCAGGGTGGGTATGATTATGTAGCTTTCAAACAGCTTCATTTGGTCTGGAATTGACTTGTAATACCTTTTGAGTCTTTATCTCTACTTACCCTTTTGTCATCTCTTGAGAGTAGGTAAGCTTCAAATCTTCATTTAGTCACCTATAAATAAAAACCCTTAAGCTGTAATCATTTAAATCTTATATTACATACTCCTTCATTTGGTTATTCATTATTCTAGTTTCTTTTTTTCTTTCTTTTTTCTTATGTAAATTAAAGGTTTTACTTTCTTTTCCTCTTCTTTTGGGTAACTTCAACTTTACTTGGGGAAAAGAAGATTGTTATATATAGTCCAAAAATGATAACCCTAAATATAATTCAAGGCTTAAAGGAAAACGAGTTTAAAGTCCATCTAGTTTTCCCCACAATGGGCTCTGTTCTCTTAAATCCACATCTATTCCATTCCCAGAAGGCACTTGAAACAAAAAGCTGTGTTAACCACAAGACGCTATCATGAGAACCATGACAAGATAGTTATTATCCAAGAAACCAAAATATCCCTGAAAAGAGCTACAACAAGAAATTAAAGGCATAGCAGCCCTTTCATCATGAAGACATCTAATTACAAGACAGTCGCGAGAGGGGAAGTACTTTTGACTTTTGAAAGGTCATGGCTATAGCAGAAGCTAGAGGGATTTTAAGCCTGGATACAATGGAAGGAAAATTCAACTGATTCCATCAGATCTATTTGGCAAATCGCCGAGTCCACTCTGCAGCAATTTCATTATGTTTAGCTGTGTCTGCCAAGTACAAACGAGCAATGCCAGGGACAAGAGGATTATCTGCCAAGAGAAGAATTATTAATACATTTAGTACCAAAAGACTTGCAACCTAAAAAATATTAAATATAAAAATTCTGCAGTGACAGAATATTACAAAGGAAGGTGATCTACGGCATTTCACAGTTTTTACGCATTTTATAGTTTTAAAGGATTTGCATTTTTCAACAAAACATTGGTGGTCATTATTTTCCAAAACTGTAGATCTGCTCCTGCTGACATCTAAACTTCATTCCTCTAAAACCCTCCTACAAGTCCAAGTATAAACGATTCTTCAACTAAAGTAAAATAAGGAACAGAGCAGAGCAATAAATTTGATATAAAGGGGCCAATATACACGTAATCTTATTTATTAGGGCTATTTTAAAATTTATTGAATTTTCGAGCGGCTACCTACACCCCTGATAAGGAACAGAACAAAGTTAGCATAGAAAAATTATCCAAGAGAGACAGAAGAACTTACAAGGGTCAGGATTTGTAAAAATTGATCTGATTGCAAGTAGCACCTTAGAGATTGTTAGAGCTGGACTCCAACTGTCCTTCAAGATGTCCAAACCTAAGTTTCCAGCAGAATCAACATTGCAGTGGTAGATTCGAGTTTTAAATACAGCCTACAAACATGAATGTACAAATAAATAGTAAAAATAAGTAAATAATGACTAGAATAAAATAAATTTAAATGTTTGCACCACCTACAACTAGGACTCTATGAGCATTCATCTCAACATTCTGAAAGAAAATTTCAATGCATATATATAAACGTGTATATTTATAATTAAGAAACCTCAGCACATATAATGTTCAACCTTTCCAATAATGCAAGGAAAAAAATAATGTTGTTCATTCAATAAACAGAATGCGATTGAGAATACCTTGGGAGGCTTGAATGGATAATCACTTGGGAATGCTATATCAAGAAAAAATATACCACCTTCATAAGGCGTTCCTACAAATACAAATATAGAGAAGTATGTCAATCCATGATCAAGGAACTCATGCCCAATCAAGAAAGAATATTTCATCATAATCATGTTTTGCAACTTGACAAATTCATAAACCATCAACAAGCTGCTATCGTAGAAAAACTGGAAGTTCATTTATTGTCTTATCAAACAGCTCAGAGTTCAAAAATCCAGCCAAAAAAGCACATGCCAGAAAAAGGAGAAAAAATTAAGAACCCCTACCACCCAATGTTTGTAAAATTATAAAATAAATCATTCTGGCAGGCTGTCCAGATTTTCTGAAGAGCAGCTAACATAAAATCCTAGGATTTGAAGCAAATGTGCCGAGCCAAAAAACCATTTCAAACTGTTATTACCATTTTTGTTAATAGTTCAGTCAAAGTTCCATACAAAATTATGTGTTTAATTCCACATATTTATCAAATACCTTATGCTGCAATCTAGCAAATTCATTAATTTAAAACACCCACAATCCTCTTCAGTGAGTGTGACAAACACTCTTATTATGCTACAATCTCCTTTCCAAACAAAGAATAAATCCCAAATGCTACAAGCAATATCCATTTTCAAAGCAAACAATTTTTTTATATCAAACACATGAATATCTAGAATTCACAAAGCTAAAGCTTTGAAAATCCCAATAGCTACACCAACCCTGCAAGCATCTTCCAGACAGTTTTTAAAGATCTCCGAATGTGGATTTCTTTTTTCCCTCTCGAAAAAGGAGAAAGGTCCACACTTAAATATGCTACGATTTGTTGAACAATTTCTCACCAAATGGCAAATAGTCCCTAGAACATACGACAACTTAGAATTATTCCAAGTTCCAATTTCCAGAATCCCTTAAAATGAAAATATAAAGTCAAAAATTCAAAGAGATAAGCTTTGAAGTTTTTTATAGCATGTCAGTCAATAACTCATTAAAACCACCTGGCCAAGAATCTGGCTAAAACTGCCATTGTTCATGAAAAAGCTATCAATGTTTCCAAATTTCTCCTGAATATAGATATCATATTATAATAGCGTAAAAATTTAAAATTAAAAAATATACCCTCAAAAAAATATTATGGTTATGTTGTCCTCAACTCCACTCAAGAGTTCAAGGCACATAATATCCATCCATATCTCATTTATCATTGAGATCAACTTTGTCATTAAGGACCCTCTCCAACTTATATAATCTGTTCATATGTCACATTTAAACAAGTTGGATTTATATCCTATTACAGAAGCAAATAATAAAGATGGTACTCCTACTCCAAGTCTAGGGATTTTACATTCTGTGTGCAACCCTTTACAAGACTTACATTGAAAACAAAAGAAAACGAAACAGAACAAAATATTAAGATGATAAGAAAAGAAGAAGGAGCAAGCAAGGAGGAGGGTGAGCACTGATAAGTGCTCAACCAACCAAGTAGAAGTTAATATTCTCTAGAATTAAGTCCACTCTTTGTCTTATTAGTGGCATAACTCTTTGCCTTGTCCGTTCAAATAATATTTAATAATTATTTTTTAGATATAATATTTAATAATTATTGGTTCATAGGCACCGTATTATGGTCAAGTCAAAGTGTGTCATTTCCTAGGACCAACTTCATTTACAAAGTTCATTTATGACTTATGAGTCCAATTCCAATGTTCATGTAAGAGAAATCAAGCAGCTGTAGTCAGGTCAGTTTCCTAGGCACATTTATTACCAAGGGCTGTTATGTACTTGTGTTTGTGTTAGTCCAAAGTAACAAAATTTTCCCTTTCCTTCCTTCGTCTCCTCTCCTCTATTCTTGGCTGTAATTCCTTGACATTGTTCACTTGTTCTACATCATATGGCATCAGAGCAAACATCGATCCACCTTACCTTCTCCCACATCAACCCTCCCCATCCAATACTCTGGCCTCATTCCATCTTTATTCTTCTCATTGCAACCAGAACCCCTCTGATCCAACCCCATTCGCACCCTCATTTTTTCACCAGTACACTGTTCTCATAGACGCCAAAAATCTTACAAAGGCATAAAGTGCCTCCTCAAATTTGAATCCTAATTTCCAGGCATCATCTCATTGCACCTACCTCACCATTAGAAACATAACCCACCGAGAGACCCATCCCTAATGTTTCATCACCATCCAACCACCAGAGAAGCCGTATTTGTCAGCTGAAGTTTTTCTGACCCCCTTAAAAATCCCGCCCGTTTTTGCTCAAGTTGACATGCTACCACTGCCAATTGACTCACCAGTCCTCGATCGCCAAAATATCATTGCCAAAGAACCCTCACTGGCTCAAACGCTGTCAACGCAGGTGTGGAATTTTTTCCCCCAATACCACAACTTCCAAAACCATAAGAAACTAGCTTCTGGCCAGACTAATTTGAATTTTTCCTGCAAAATTTGTGAAGCCGTTAATAAAAAAGTTGATTCTTTAAGTTCGGAACACATTATGAGGACTCCCTCATGTGTGCCAGCATCTAGAATCATATTCCATTGTTGCATTTTGTGAGTTTTCTAAGTCAAATTGTTTAATTTCCATTGAGATATTCTACAATAAAGGTGAAAGTGACGATATTTCTCGAGAAATTGAGAGTCAAGTTTGCGGTTTTACACGAGTACAAGAGAACTGCAGGCAAATTGCGTTAAGGGCTTTTGGTGATATATAGTTGTGATATACATACATAAATCCAGCTAACACGGTGACAAAATCTTGGGAAATGGAATGGATTTTTTCATTCTCTAGGCACAATATCAAGCTTCAAAGTGTGGAGAAAATGTATGCAAAATCATCTTTCATGGAAGATGTACTATGAAAGAGGTTTCTAGAAATGGTGCCACTTGCATGCGGATTCATTTGGAACCCCACCCAAAGCCTCATAGTGTCACACAATCATACCCATAAATGTTGGTCATCTACTCCTTGGTCCTCCTAGGTTAGATGATTTGAGTGTGACCCAACAATATGCAAACACTTATGTATTCCACAACCCTACTTTACCAACCAACCAAGACAAAGAATTTGACAATATTGGTCATGTCAAAGTTACTCAACTTTAAGACACCACAAGAAAAGGCATGCGTGATTGCGTGCACCTGAAGACACACAAAATCTTCAAAATATTCCTATTGATGGGTTTATCATTCCTAATAAGTTTAATGTCGATTCTCAATTAAGAAAACAAGGTTTCTTGCATCACTCAAGCACCAAGCTTGCTAAGAGTTCAAGTTCATTGCTTCTTAGCTCTGATCTTTCAACATTTCAAAATTTAAGGTTGAATTTTTTCTAACTAAGGGAGATTTGACGTAGAACAAGAGGCACTACAATGGATGTACACTCGTTGGAGGCTGAGGATAATTGGATTGAGGAATTATTGGATTTCATCTCAATAGATTTAGGAGTAATTATCAGGCTTACGTGCATTTGAAGGTTCATTTGTAACATATGTGTTTTAGGGGTTCATTTGTAATTTTATGTATCTTTAGGGGGTTTGTGTGTGGTTCTTGAAATTTAGGCTTTCTTAAAAATAGGATGTGAAAGCCATGTAAGAGTTGGTCATTGTTGAATTTGAAAATGAAGTGAAGTGTGTGGGTCCCCCCATACCACCTATGTGACTTCTTCTTATTTTCTTCTTCTTCTTCTTCTTCTTTACCTCTCCTCTCCTTCCAATCCCTTTGAAGATCGACAACAACAACACGCCCAAAACCCCCCAAAGGAATGTGCCCAAAGAGAAGGATAAAAAACAAAATCTCCCAAAGAAAATTGGAGAATTCTTCTCATCCCATGTGTTCCTCTAGAGCTATAGAATCCAAAAAATGGCATAAACAGCACAAGTCCATAAAGTCCTCCCTCTTCTACTCTTCCCCAAACCCCAAAATCTCACAAACAAAAAACCACACACATTTTTCAAGGCACCCAATCCTCACCATAATAAGAAAACATAGTGTTCCAAAGATACATCACCACCAGGAAATGAAGAAACAGATGACCATTAGTCTCATTTTTACAAATGCAAGCATTTACTCAACTATTCACAAGCCTAATTGAGTAAAACCTTGTGTTCCTCTAGCTTCCATCTATCAAGGTTGTGTTGAAGTTTGAGCTTGACTCAGTGAACAAATCTAATCAAGCCTACCAAACAGCTGAGCGGGAGCTATTCATGAGAAGCTCGATTCATTTAATAGCCTAAATGCCAATGCCGAGGAGGGAAATGGGCGCAGCAGCAGCGGACAAAGAGGTAAAGAGGACTTCTGTTACTCCATTGCATATATTTTCTTCCTCAAGGCGATCTAAATAATAAAACACGCACACACTAACAAATGGGTTTTCAAAGCAACCAACCAACCAACTAGCAGCCAGATCAAAGTAATAAGATAATATACATGCATGTGGTGCTCTATAAGTTCCTATCCCAGAGCACAGTTCAAGCCATTTCAGCATACTTAACTAAGTCCAACTGGAAATTATTAGAAATTTTAACAAGCAATGCTTCAGACTTCAGTAAGAAACAAAAACATTTCAAACATTTTTTTTGAATTTAGGGAATCCCAGTAATCTTAACTTTCCTCAACAAAATTTCAAGACAACAACAAAGTATGGAAGGGCTTTCTCAAAAAAACAGCGTAGCAGGAAATAATTGAAAATAAATTGTACACACACATACAGAGGAGGAGGAGGAGGAGGAACCGATCATTGGGAAATAACAGAAACAAGAAGCAATTTTAAACATGACCCAGTTGACTAAATGAAGAGTAAATTAAGCAAATTCAACCGAATCGGAGAGAGAGAGAGAGAGGGTAAAGACCTGGAGGGGGAATGAAGGTGGCGACCCAGCGGTTGAGGTTGTCCCCTTTGGGAGCGGCAGAGCAGTCGGGAGGTGGGTCCATGTTCAGCTCCGCCATCTCCTTCTGAATCCTTTTTCCCGATGCCGAAACCGACGTCGTCGACGGCCATGAACGCCCTCCTCCTCCTCCACCCCCACTTGACATTGATACGCGGCCCCTGAAATTCATCGCAATGAATGACTCAGAGAGAAAGACAGACCAAACTCAGCTGCTCCTCCACAAAGCGCAGGAATTGAACCCTCCTCTTCTCCGTCCGACCCAAATTAAGGTTGTGTTGAGAACATAAATCTTGAGATTGCATTTGGAATAGGATTTCTTTACACTGTAGTTTTGTACTGCATTCTAAGCCCCAAAATAATCAATTGATCATCAATATATCTACATGATAAATTAAAAATTTGTAAACAATTTTGCTTTGATTTTTAAATTTTCAGTTCGATTTGCATTTAATTGGAAGTAAAAATGAAAAACTAAATCATAAAATTTGTGTCCCGTGCCCAAGTTGCATTTGGAAACATAAATTTTGGACCTCAAATTTAGATTTAAGTGAATTTGAATAAATTTTAATATAATTTCATATTATATTTCTAATACAAATTTAAATACAAATTCTAAGTATAGTGTTAGTGAAAATACCAGTTTAGATAAAATAAAAAAAAAATTGCTTGTGGAAAGGAAAATAATAAGAAATTTTTACTATATTTTCTTCCTATATGAAATACAATTATTTTTTAAAAAAATTATTCTAATATGATTAAAAAAAACTAAATGTTACAAATGTATAGAATTAAATTTTGTTTATCAATTTAGTATATTTTTTGTTCTCTTTTTTTATTTTTCTTGATAACTAAACATAAAAAAATATAATCGTTCTTATTTTTCTTTCCTTAAGTTCCAAATATGTCTTTAAACTCATTAACAATGCCATGATAACAAAATAATTTCTATTTTTGCAACATTTGCAAATTAGATAGCCAATTATAGAGTTGTTTCCCAATTTATTATTATTTTATAATAATATATTAAAAAATACTCTGTTCAGGAAAATTATTCTCACGATGATGCTCACGTAATCTCGCTAGACCAAACGGCGAAATTTGTTTAAATCTCGGTGGATCAACAGCGAGATTTACTGTGCATTTAATTTTTTTTATTAATAAGTATTCTATTTTCAAAAATCTTTTTAACTGCAATTTGTAACATGAATTATTTCAATTTTTTGTATTCTCTTTATTTATTTATTTATTACAATAATAATAATAATGAGGACAACGACTTACCACACAATAAAAATAGTCCAATTGATGAAATATGTAAATGGCTTGCCACATTAGGAAATAATCTCAATCGATAAAATCTACGATTATTGTCTTCTGCCATTTACCACATATAATAGCTTGAAAGGCAAGCTTTTATGACGATACTAAACTTAACACTGAGGTTACAATTAGAAAGACTACTGGGATGTCAATCTTAAAAGTGCAGGTGACAAAATATTTGATTTGTTTTTAACTGTTGTAATGTTATATCTTCTAGGGGCACTTTTGGAAGTCTAAAATGTCGATATTGATTCAGATATTGAAATGTACCCAACACACCCTGATATATATTGAACAGGTATAAAAAGTGTATTAATTTATTTTTATTTATGAACACGACTGAGACACTTTCGATACGGCAAGCACACCTTGAGGACACTTATTGTACCGAAACATTGTACTAATGTTTTCATTTAATTTTGTTAACAAATTTTTTTTAAAAAAATAAGGATAGGTGAAGAGATCGAGAATGAGGTTCTTTGACATTGACGTGGTTGGACTTTGGAACCCTAACGTCACTACACTAGCCTTGTAGACCATGTTAGACCTCCCAGCCCCCAAGATTCCCCCCTCTCTATAAGGTCATCACGATTTTGTCACTCTTCATAAAAAAATGTTTATTTTAATAAATTTGTTGATTAGTGACTCCCATTTGATGAGGATCAACATGCCTTATGTATCCCTTTTACTGATATGATGACACATGGACGACCTCCCGATCTGCACTCCTTTGCTGACATGGTGACACGTGGACGACCTCCAGATGTCCACTATTGTTTATATCTATTTTTGCAGGAACACATGGGATTAATTGAAGATCATCTACTTCTTTGATGGAAGACTTTTTTATGTGAAGACTTTGCTATTGTGTTAATTTATATTTTTTTTGAATATGTTATTTCAAGATTATTAGGTGCTTGAAGACCATGCTTGAAGACCCAAGTGAAGTATTGAAGCAAAGTCCAACTCAAAACCCATGTGGCCCCCACATGGCTCCAATGGGTCCCACACGGTTTTAGCCTTCCTTTTGGAATGTGTTTAAATTTCAAATTTGAATTGTAATAATGCAAGACAACTAAGCTTGACTTGTGTGCTTATGAGTTTGAGTTCCTTGTTTTTTAGTAAGTATTAATTGTGTTAGGTTAATAGTTGTTGAAAGTTGTTGAGAGTTATTGTTGAAAGTTATTGAGAGTTGTTGTTGAAAATTGTTGAGAGTTGTTGAGTGTTTAAAGCTATGTCTCATAGGCTATGCCTATAAATAGCTTTCTTATTGTAAGAACAAGGAGAAAGTTGAAGTTGAATATTGAAGAAGCATCTCTTTGCTTGAGCTTGTAAAGCTTGTTCCTCTCCTTGTGAGTGAGTAGTGTGAGGCTACGGCGTTCTCTCCGGAGATCAAGTGGTGAGAGACCACTAAACTATCCAACGACTCCATCAACCCCTCCTCCATCTAATATTCTCACGGCCTCCATCAACACCACACGGCCAGCGTCTTCATACACCCACACGACGATCATCATCTACACTTCATTGCTGTGCTCATCTTGTGATTCAAAGCTTGTATAAAGGACCAATGGTATGACCTAACTACGTGTGGAACAACGTCAAGTCATCCAAACCAATATCTTGGTAACTTCAATACTTGTGTTTGAATCTTTTTTATATTTTGTGAACCCTTTCTAGTAGATTAAAATTACATCTTTGAATAGCCCATTTGATCCATAGATTGCAATATTGGTGCTTGCTAGTTAAAATCAATTGTATGAATATTAGTTTGCTAACATAAAACTTTTATTCTTGAATATTTGAAATAACAACTTTTCAGTATATAACTTGATTCCTTTGTGAAAGAAACAATCGGGACTTAATTGTTGGACAAGTCATACACCTTTTCAAAATCCTTGAACATGTGAAATAAAACATGATTTATTGTGTTTATGTTCGGATAATTAAATTCTTAAATTAAAGTGTTTAAGTGTATGTGCTTGTGTGAGGGTTGAATCGTAGGACATAGGTCGACCTTTCCCGTCCTACATCATCTTGGTATTAGAGCCAGGTTCGAATTAGGCGAACCCTCTAAGTCCCAACATCTTCATTTTCCGTCTTCCATATTGATGTGCGATTTTCACTATCAAAACCTTACCATCGTCAAAAACCTTAAACACAAAAGTTGTGGAAAATTTTCTTAGCTTTCTTTGGACACTAAGATCGCCTTATTTGGAGTTCTGTAGCAAAAGTTATGCCCCAAATACCAAAAGGTGTTTGTAGTTGAAAATCCTTTAGCAGCTCTCGGGTTTCCAAAAAAACGGGTGACGGTTTTGCCAAGAACAGCCCATCTATACTCTGAATTAGGGGTATTTGGACCTCAATTATGTTACTTTTACACTTGACCTTACCTTGTGTAACCAAACACCATTCCAAAGGGCTGCCCTAGTGCTCTCCGAATCCGTTCCCAACCCCTAGGATGTCTACTCAAGTCGGGAATCCTCACCGAGGTCGTAGGATTCATGTTGAGAGAGAGCCACTTATGACTCCTAGAGAAAGACCTTCCCTCCCTCCACTAAGGCGAGTGAGTCGCCAAGATGACATTGCTAGGATACCCCCACGTCATGAGCCCTATGCCCAACATTGGGATGATGAGGACTATAACATTGATGACCTTCATATTAGGAGACCTTGCCGTAGGGACCGTCGTGATCCTTACAATGATGAAATGAGGATAGAAGCCCCCACCTTTGATGGACAAAAGGATCCTAAAGTCTTTCAAGATTGGTTGACTGGAATGGATGCCTATTTTGAGTGGTGTAAGATGCATGACTCACACCAAGTGAGGTTTGCAAAAATGAGACTAACTGGGCAAGCCAAACTCCATTGGATAAACATTGAGAGGCAAGAAGCGAGGTTAAACCATAGACCCATTGAGCATTGGGATCTAATGAAGGATAGGTTAAGGGAGAAGTATGCACCCCTTAGTTATAGAGAGCACCTTATAGATCAGCTTTACGACTTGCGTCAAGGTAGCATGACTGTTCTAGAATATATGAATCAATTCGATAAGCTGACTGTAAGATGTGGTGTCTATGAGACTGATAGTCAACAGACCTCCCGATTTTGCCTAGGATTAAAGCTTGAACTGAGGAGAAAACTATTCCCATATCACATTGAGTCCCTTGAACATGCCTATAGTTTAGCTTATGAATTTGAGCAAATGACTAAAGGGCACATGGAAAAATGGTTTGATACCTCTTCCAATGAATCATACTCTCACCAGATTCAGAGTTATGAAAAGTCTCAACCAGCGCAATCAGGTCAAGTTGCTTCCCGAGGGAGCAATCCCATGGACCAAAAACCTATGGACAAAAGGAAAGCACCTATGACTAGATCCTCTCACCAGAGTTCTGGCAATGCAGTGTGCTTTAGGTACCATAAACAAGGACACTTTCCCAAACAATGTCCCACTAGGAACTTGGCACTTGATAAGGAAGATGGTGAGAAAAAGAAGAAAGAAAAGAAAGAAACTAGTGGAGAAACCTTGAATATCATAAGTGAAGAGCCGTTTGAGCAGGAAAGTCAAGATACACAAGAAGTGTTGGTGGTTGTTACTAAGGAGACTGAAGTGGCCCTTTCTGAGAAAGAAACACTCGTAGAAGTATCATCCCTACCTTCTGAATTTAAGGATGTCATCTTTGAGTCACCTAGTGAGTCATCTCCCACGAGAGACAATCAACATATCACTGACCTTGTTCCTTATTCATCTCTGCCTCATTTACCACATCATAGAGTGAACCCAATAGAACATGAGGAGCTGAAACAAGTGAATAAATTGAATGAACATGACTTTGTTCATAACAATTTAGGTCCACTTGCCTGCCCTACTTTCCCTAATCCCAAGGAAGATAACACTTTGAGCACATGCATCAATGATAGAGCAACCAACAAGATTCTCATCGAGCATAGGTTTCTCAAAACCATTGTTTCAAATAAAGATGTACAACTCATAGGTTACTTCTTGAAAGCCTTAAGGACCATGTTAGGCACCAAACTTAAATGTTCTAGTGCTTACTATCCCCAAACTAATTGTCAAGTTGAACTAATAAATAGGACCCTTGGGGACCTATTGAGATGTAAGGTAGTTGAAAACATTATATCTTGGGATTTATGCCTTCATGTGGCTAATTTTGCATTCAGCAGTTTAGTGGATAGGATCGCAATACTCAGCCCATTTCAGGTTATTACAAGATATAGTCCTAGAAAGCCTATAGATCTTATTCCACTACCACTTAAGTTTAGAGTGAGCGAGCCGACTGATGCTTTTGCAAAGCATATACACAATCTATACTCTGAAATAAGAATGAAGGTTAATTTGAATCATGAACATTATAAATCTACTGCTGACCTACATTGCATGTTGAAAGAATTTTCAAAAGGTGATATGGTTATGGTCCAGATTCATCCTGAGCAGATTCTTGTAGGAAAGGTAAGGAAGTTACATGCTAACAAGATGGATCATTTCAAAATTTTCAAGAAAACTAATTCTGATGCTTACATGCTTAATATTCCTATTGATTTTAGCATAGACAATGTTTTTAATGTTGAAAATCTAACCCTTTTTCTTGTAGCATCTTATTTTATGGAACCTTCAAATTCTAACCCTGCAGGTGACCCCACTCCATTTCCCACTCCTTTTGACCCTGAAAACCCAAAATTGCCTTTGCCTCTACCCTTACCCATGCCCAAGTACCTTGATGTAATCTTGGATGACAAGCTAAAGTTCACACGAGCAGGATCATATCAAAAGTTCTTTGTCAAGTGGAGAGACAAACCACTTATTGAGAGAAGCTGGATATTTAAAGAAGGCCTCTTTCATCGCACTTCAAAATTGTATTCCCAATACATCACCTCTAAATCTTCGGAGAAGAATTCTTTTGGGCCCGAGAGAGATAATGGGGATCAACATGCCTTATGTATCCCTTTTACTGATATGATGACACATGGACGACCTCTCGATCTGCACTCCTTTGCTGACATGGTGACACGTGGACGACCTCCAGATGTCCACTATTGTTTATATCTATTTTTGCAGGAACACATGGGATTAATTGAAGATCATCTACTTCTTTGATGGAAGACTTTTTTATGTGAAGACTTTGCTATTGTGTTAATTTATATTTTTTGTGAATATGTTATTTCAAGATTATTAGGTGCTTGAAGACCATGCTTGAAGACCCAAGTGAAGTATTGAAGCAAAGTCCAACTCAAAACCCATGTGGCCCCCACATGGCTCCAATGGGTCCCACACTGTTTTAGCCTTCCTTTTGGAATGTGTTTAAATTTCAAATTTGAATTGTAATAATGCATGACAACTAAGCTTGACTAGTGTGCTTATGAGTTGGAGTTCCTTGTTTTTTAGTAAGTATTAATTGTGTTAGGTTAATAGTTGTTGAAAGTTGTTGAGAGTTATTATTGAAAGTTATTGAGAGTTGTTGTTGAAAATTGTTGAGAGTTGTTGAGTGTTTAAAGCTATGTCTCCTAGGCTGTGCCTATAAATAGCTTTCTTATTGTAAGAACAAGGAGAAAGTTGAAGTTGAATATTGAAGAAGCATCTCTTTGCTTGAGCTTGTAAAGCTTGTTCCTCTCCTTGTGAGTAAGTAGTGTGAGGCTACGGCGTTCTCTCCGGAGATCAAGTGGTGAGAGACCACTAAACTATCCAACGACTCCATCAACCCCTCCTCCATCTAATATTCTCACGGCCTCCATCAACACCACACGGCCAGCGTCTTCATACACCCACACGACGATCATCATCTACACTTCATTGCTGTGCTCATCTTGTGATTCAAAGCTTGCATAAAGGACCAACGGTATGACCTAACTACGTGTGGAATAACGTCAAGTCATCCAAACCAATATCTTGGTAACTTCAATACTTGTGTTTGAATCTTTTTTATATTTTGTGAACCCTTTCTAGTAGATTAAAATCACATCTTTGAATAGCCCATTTGATCCATAGATTGCAATATTGGTGCTTGCTAGTTAAAATCAATTGTATGAATATTAGTTTGCTAACATAGAACTTTTATTCTTGAATATTTGAAATAACAACTTTTCAGTATATAACTTGATTCCTTTGTGAAAGAATCAATCGAGACTTAATTGTTGGACAAGTCATACACCTTTTCAAAATCCTTGAACATGTGAAATAAAACATGATTTATTGTGTTTATGTTCGGATAATTAAATTCTTAAATTAAAGTGTTTAAGTGTATGTATTTGTGTGAGGGTTGAATCGTAGGACATAAGTCGACCTTTCCCGTCCAACATCACCATTGCCCATATTCAGTCATGCACTTAAGTTGTTTTTTTGTTGTTGAACCAATATTCTATAGTAAATAATATCAAGTAAGTATTGGAGCTCAAAATTTGATATACATATCTACCTTACAACTTACAAGCTCATGTTCTGGTTAATTAATTCTTAAAATATAATTAATTTATCATTAATGTACGAAAATTAAATTATAAATTTATCATTGATTGTTACAAAAATTAAATTATAATTTTTATTTGTTGTTGAACCAATATTCTATAATATGAATAATATCATTTAGTATGATGTGGGTGTCCAATTATATAAAGAACCATTACTGTAAAAATTTCAATAGTCTCTTTTTAAAAAATGACCATATCTCATCCATGCATTTGTTTAAAGAAAACATTTTTCCTAAACAATCGATACCAATATGTTCACAAATTTCGTACACATTCAAAGTATCAAATTAATGTAAAATTTCGGCTCAGTCTCCTTTTAAAAAATTACCATATCTCATCCATGTATCTGTTTAAAGAAAACATTTTTTCTAAACAATTAATATCAGTATGTTCACAAATTTCATTCACAACTTTCATACACATTCAAAGTATCAAATTAATGTAAAAATTTTGACAGAATTTCCTTTTAAAAAGGATCATATTGATCCATGCACATATTCAAAGAAAACATTTATCTTCGGCAATCGATACCTGTGTGTTCACAATTCATTCAAAAGTTTCATGTACAAGTTTGTGGGAAACAATACATAAGAGCACTTGTTCAAATCCATGCAACTATTAAAAGAAAATAATTTTAATCGGGAAGGTGGGAATGGTCACAAGATTCATTTACAACTTTCATTCACACTTGTCACACACAACTTTCATTCACATATACATGACGTGGAAAATGAATAAATATTCCTAATTATGCATAAAATATTGCAACAATGTTATACAAATGAAAAAAAAAATAGATGTTGTACAAATGAAATAAAAATAATTGTTCCTACTACTTCGTGCCGCATGGAGGTCGTCTCCGGTTTCGAGGTGGCTACCGTCTACGTCTGCCCTCTCCTAGCTACTCATCTATGTCTAGTGCCCTATTCCGTTGACGTGTTGTATGTCTAGCATCTCCGCCAATAGGTACTGCATCATCTACATCCATGTGAACACATATGAAGGCTCTGGACGAGACCAAGGTGGCATAGCGAGTGCATCCACCTCCTCCGCATCGAGAATGTCGTCTAATAGGTATGACATCGATGGGGTGGTAGTAGACTCAGATGGGGCTTCTGTTTGTCTACTAGAAAGACCCGCAATATCGATGTAGAGACCCAAAAAATTGAAATAATAAGAAAACAAAGAAAAAAGTGAAAATGGTTTGGTGGGGGTGCAGAAAAACTGTCGACGATTTTATAATTATTGCGGCTTGGTTAAAGGTAAAACGGTGAAAAATGACTTGGTTAAAGACCAAACCGTCAACAGTTTCGTAGTCCCCAAGAAAAATCGTCGACGGTTTCGCTTTGGGATAGAACACTATATATAGGCTGCAAGTTATTTTTTCTTTGGAAAATCTAAAACTCTCTCATCCTCTCCCCTAGGCTGTGAACCCTTCATTTCTTTCTCTTCATTTTCTCACTCAAACTTACCCAAACTGACGATCAGACACTACCACGGGGTTCTAGGGTCGATCCTCGTCAACTTAATCGGAGCAGAATTATGTTTTGAAGATCCTAGGCACCACTCTACAGTTGAGGTAAGGGAGTTGATTATGTTGTTGATTAGAGGTTTAATTTGTTAATGAAGTGTGCAGGCCTAGGAATGTTAAATAATGATAATTGCGAGGTTGAGTTGATTACACTTAGGCATGTGAATGCAAGGATTTGTGGGAACGCCACAGGCGTCGGTTCAGGGTACTCGCAGACATGCTCTCAGTAAACGGGTAAAGGGATAAGTTATGTCAGGAATTTTTGGAAATATTATATAAATGTTTTTCTAATTATCTATGCACGTGGGAAATGATATTTTAGCAAAATCTATATTTTCCTAAATGGATATAATATTATAATTTATTAGATAAGAATTGTGTGGCATGAGTGTAACGACTTGCTTAATTTATTATATAATAACACACAAAATACAGTCAACCTGAACCCGTGGGTAATAGGGACGCACTTGACATACACAACGGAAACCTAAACAATAGTAAATATAAATCACATCCATTAAACCATAAACTACATAATACCAGAGTTAACCACAATCCACAATAATACTGTACTCATAAACAATCCTCAAAATATCCCAAAATATATCTAGGATCCCACATCAAAACCTCCTGATCCTAACTCAAAACTTACCCTCCTAGCGGGGTAGTACAACTAACTCAACGACGACCTCGCTCTACCGGTGTTCCTGGGTTTCCTGAAAATTATTTAAGCTAGGATGAGATACCTCTCAGTAAGAGAAAATAAACTAAATACAGCTGTGTAACAACATGAATATTCAATGCTATTATAAATATACAGTACATTTTGCATACTAGAAAGCATTAATTATTTAATAACTGCATAAACATATACTTTCATATTTCTAATAAACCGTATTGTTCATGAACTGTCTGATAGAGCTAATAATACTGAAATTTTACCCAGGATACATATGTAGCGACCCTCAATAAAATATAAGATAATAAATAAAATGGTCAACCCGAACCCGTGGGTAACAGGGACACCTGTCATTCACAGCAGAAACCTAAACAGCAGTAAAATAAAAATCCAAACATCCATCCATAAAGCACAATACTAGAGTTTCTATAACATTATAAAACTGTACTTCTATACATCCTCATATACATCAAAATATCTCTAGGGTCAAACACAAAATAACTCTGACCCTATTACAAAATCTTACCCTCCTCATAAGGTAATCTCACTAGCTCAACGGCGGCCTTGACCCACCGGTCTCTCAGGGGCTCCTGAAAAATTAATTAAGTTTGGGGGTGAGACACTTCTCAGTAAGGGAAGATAAACTAAATACAGTTGTATGACAATATGAACATTTAATGCAATTATAAATATATAGTACATTTCGTGTATCAATAGACATTCATCATAAAGTATTATATTCTCATAAATTTCATATTTATTAATAAACACAACATACATAAACATCTGTTATAACTGTAATACTGAAAATATACCCAAGATGAATAGCTATCTGGTGTCATGTATTACCCCCCATGACGGGTTATGCAGCTCGAAGGTGGGACCCGACAATGGCTGGCTGACCACTGTCGAATCAAAAATGTCTGTAAGTTCGATGGGCTCGCCACACCCTGGTCCGGACTTCCAGGTGGACATCCACACTCTACTGAAAGCCACATCGACTATCCATCTCTCATACCCTCGTGGGATGGTTAGCACTAATCTGATCATAAACATTTGATCTATAAGCTACGGTACCGAGCCTTTGAACTAAACTAAACTAACATCCTGGTTGTGATAACATATAATACATGATCATACATAACATCATTACGGCCTCGTGCCGAATATATCGTAATTACGGCCTCGCGCCGATAACATAAATACGGCCTCGCGCTGATAGCATAAACACGGCCTCGCATCGAAATCGTAAATACGGCCTCGCGCCGATAACATAAATACGGCCTCGTGCCGATAACATAAATATGGCATCGTGCCAGAATCGTTTCAGGTATTTACATTCTGAAAAATATCTCATTTATCATATATTCGTCAAACTCAATATAGCATAACTTGTCTTTTCAAAATACCTGAAAATATGCTTTGTTTGTAAAATCATTCATATCACAATTCACTTCATATAAAATAATGTTCATGCCACACATGTGTCATTTAAAGTCACACTTCATATACTAAAATCATCATTTCTGGCATCTCATACATACATATACATTTTAATCATAATAGCAGTATTTTCCAAACACACATTTCATATGTGATATACAAATATAGCATGTGCTCTTCTGAAAATAAATTTACTCATAATTAATAATAATTTGCATGGAAAATAACTGCTTTAGTTTATTCCCTTGCGTGGCTCCTGAGAAAGCCCCTAAAATTTCCTAGCCTAACTCTCGTAGGATTTTCTGCTCAATACTTTGAAACTGAAAATTCTTAGTATTAAACATTAGTATTTTCATGCGTACATCATTTCCTATAACTACCATAAAGCCTAATTTGGCTTAAAAAGTCTTACCTCAACTCAGGGATGATTTCCAACGTTGTTTTCCCAACGATCCGCTCTAGCAAATTTGTAGAGAATTTCGCCAGAAGCGCCATGGTGACTTCAGATTGTCGATCCGACGTAAAAATGGCCCAAAAACGAAGAGAGAGAGAGAGAGAGTCGAAGGGGAGAGAGAGAAGAGTGAAGCTTGCTTAATAATGAAGATAAACTCAAATTTTTACATATATATAGACAGGGGATTTTGTCGACGAGCCGCATCCTTCGTCGACGAATTCTCACTAATTTCATCGATGAAATTCAGTCTTCGTTGACGAAATTTAGTCAGCATCAAAACCCCTCTTGGTATTTCTTCGTCAACGAAATTCAGTCTTCGTTGATGAATTTTCTTAAGCCTTCGTCGACGAATACAGAGGATTCGTCGACGAAGCCCTGATGATCTCCTTTCAAAATGCAATGTCGTTTTCTGACTTCCTCCTTCTGTTACCGTTTCCAATTCCCCTTCTCTTATTATTTAAATCCTGTTATTATTCGAGTTGGTACAACATAACTAGTTGATGTCATGTGTTACCCCTCATGACGGGTTGTGCAACCCGAAGGCGGGATCCAACAATGGCTAGTCGACTACTGTCGAGTCAAAAATATCTGTAAGTACGATGTGCCCGTCACACCCTGGTCTGAACTGTCAGGTGGACATCTATAACTCTACACTGAAAGCCACATCGACTATCAATCTCCCACCTCTTCTACTTGCAGGGGCTGTTAGTGTAAGAACCCGAACCCGAGTGGGTTCCTACATATAAATCTTTCAGCAGATGCAAATAAATTTAAATCATTTTTATTATTAGATTACTAATTAGCTTTATTACAAATATATGTCTCAATTATTAAAATGCAAATTTTTTAAATTCTAAAATACACAAACATATTTTAAATTGTATTATGCTATTTTTTTTTATCCTACTCTGCTCTTTCTATTTCCGCCCATGCACTTGTTACGCCAGATTTCTGGTACTCTCTTTAAAATAATCTGAAATGTAAAATAATGATTGGGGTGAGATGACGCTCAATAAGTAAATAAGATTATTATTAGTGTGTGACAAAAATGAGTTTTCATAATTTCGTATAATAATACTTAATACTATAACTTAAAAAATGGTTTTAAAATAAATGTAAATTTAAAAATTTTAGTATAAAAACTTTTGCCATCAACTACAACAGTAAAATTTTATAATCATATACTATAACTGTTAAATTAAATTTTTAATTTTAAAATTTGTAATTATAATTTTTAATTATATATATATATATATATATTTCCTTATGCGTTTCCTTTAGATCATCATTTAGGCACAATAATGGTCATGTTCGTATAAATGTATACTTTACCTTCAAATCATCAATAACTCTGTACAAGTAATTAAATATGTATATACATATACTGTAAAAATCACACTTAGGCCTGTTAATCGTAAGTCATGTTTACCCCCATGACTGAGTTGTGCAGTCTGAAGACTAGATTTAGTTGGTTGAACGACCAAACTAAATCAACGTACATCATCATTAAGTGAGATTTTCCTTATTAAACTCTGGTCTGACCCAAGTGTACACTCAAGAGAAATTCACTAACATATAAAATCACTTTGTAAACAGTGTGGGTGCACTTTGATCCATTTAAACTTTAAACTGCGGTACCGAGCATCTGTAACTTTGAACTTTCTTCGCCATAAAGGGTTTTAAAAATATTTTTATTATATAATTTGTACAATTAAAATAATATCATGAAAATCTCATTTTTACTCATATTTTCGTGAAATATGCAACATAAAAAAAATCAACTTATGTAGTTTTTACTCATATTTTCGTGAAATATGCAACGTATAAATAAACTCATGCCACACAATATTCGTATTAAAAATATTTTATTGAATAGAAATTAATGATGTAAAATACCCGAGGGTTTTAGAACATTTCTTAACTCAAAAATAAATGCAACAATATTGAAGATAAAATTAGTATAATTAAATATGCATAAAAAATAAACTCAAGAAAATTTTATGAGACTAACTAACATAATCGAAATTTACTTACAAATAAATTCGAGTATGAATTTTAAATAAAAAAAATCTAACATAATCAAATTTACTTACCTCTTACTTAACATTGTGTTACGATCATAACGACTATCTCTAAGAAATGAGATTGGAAAGAGTGGGTGAGTGAGAATTTTAATTATAGCAAAAATTCTCCCTCCATCACTAATTCTTTCACTCACTAATCCTTTTCTTCTGTTGGAAATTTTTTATGAAAAATGAAGGTTGAGAGCTTCCTATTTATAGGAAAATTTTGGGGAGGAAAATTGAATTTGTAAAAATATAAGGAGAGGGGTGAAATTATAATTTTTTTTAAATTAAAGAATGGGCAAGAGATGGGTTAGGTATGGGTTGAGTATGGGATAGGGATGGAGATCATGTGGGAGTGCTTGTCACTACTCCCCTTTAATTAATTTTTAATTAATTACTTAATTAATTAATTTATTTATTTTAATTTTTTTAAATTATTATTATTATTATCATTGTTATTATTTTTAAGTCATGTTTTAGTATTATATATATTTTTTTAAAGAATTAAATTCGAATTTTAAAAACTCATGTGGGCCCCACATGGTCTTGTGGGCTCCACACAATTTCGAGACCCAAGTGGGTCTTACGTAACTCCAATAGTTCTCACATGATTTTATGAGCCCTATATAATTTCGAGACTCACGTATACCCCACACGACTTCAGAACTCATGTGGGCCCTACACAACTTTGAGATCCAAGTGGGTCTTACGTAATTCCAATAGTCCTCATACGGTTTTATGAGTCTTACACAACTTTAAGACTCATGTGGACCCCACAAGACTTTGGGACTCATGTGGGCCCCACACAGTCTTATGGGCCCATCATAGGATACCTATATTATTATTATTATTATTATTATTATTATTATTATTATTATTTTATCATGTATTTCTACAAATTATATCTATCAAAACATTATTTTATGTATATGTACTTATTTACGTATACAAACAGTGTTTATCCTGTTTATCCTATGAAATCCTATTTTGACCAAGCCGACCTCCAAGGAGCGACTGAACCACAATGGTCTCTGAACACTTGCTAAGACAAGATCTTTCTTAGGCATCAAATATGGAATCAAGGATCCTACAGAAAAATACTTCTATATTGATATTAACTTAATGACCATTTTTATTATTTTATTATTATTATTATTATTATTATTATTATTATTATTATTATTATGCTTTAATCGTATATATATTTTTGGGTCATCACAGTTAGTACAAGTTTGAAACATAATAATCTGATCCGTATAGTTACGATACCGTGCTCCTGTAACTGAACTGAACTATCATTCGGATTCTGATAATATATAATACATGATAATATACAGTTTAACGTAAATAGATTGATAGCAATTTCTGTAATAGCATAAATACATACGGCCTTGCACCGATTACTTTCACATTTGCGGCCTTGCGCCGAACATTTCATAAATAATAATTTGAATAAACATGTTATTTTTCATGTATTGTAAAATCGTAATGTACTGCATTATTCCATATTTTCTGAAAACATACTTTATTCGTAAAATTGTCATAACATAATATTTTTCACGTAAAATAATATTTATGCCACACAATGCTAAATAAAACCATACATTCTATTCTAAAATCATATTTTATGACATTTCTTACTTATACATATATTTCAGTATCATAGCAGTATTTTTCCAAATAAACATTTTCTCAATAATATACAAATATAATACATGCTTTCCCGGACATAATTCTTCTAATAATTTAATAATAATTTTTATGAAAAAATAACAGCTTTAGTTTATTCCCTTACCTGATTTCTACAAAGAAACCTCCTAAAATACACTCGTCCTACACTCGCAGGTTTCCTCGTTCAACACCCTGAAATCAACATTTCTCATAACTAAATCTTAGTATTTCTTCATGTACAACATTTCCTATAACTATAGAAAGATCAAATTTTGAATAAAAAGTATTACCTTAAACCAAGGATGAATTACCGAGTAGCTCCACCGACGATCCACTTCGGTAAATTTGCATAGAACTTTCCCAAGAGCGTCGTGGTGGCTTCAGATCGTCGAACTGGTGAGAATCTAGCCCGATATTTTAGAGAGAAGGAAGGAGGGATGAACTGCGGAGAGGGAGGGAGATTTTGTGCGAGAATTCATCCAAAATATGAAGTTTAGGCCTATTTATACACTGGCCTTCGTCGATGAGCTACATCACTTCGTCGATGAGGTCAAGAAGGCAATTCGTCGACGAATACTATTTCTCTTCGATGAAATTCAGAGCTTTAAAAAATAGCCTCTCGATATCTTCTCGTTGACAAAGCGTACCCTCGTCGATGAGCCCAAAATGCCACGTCGTCGATGAATGCTGCTGTCGCCTCCTTTTACTATTTCCATTTTTCTCTCTCTTTATTGTTTAAATACCATTATTCTTCGGGTCATTACATTCTCCCCTCCTTATAAAATTTCGTCCTCGGAATTTACTATCCATACGACTTACCATCCCTTAAGAAAAGTGGTCTACTTATTTTATTACTTACCCTCACTTATAGAGGAGGAATACCGTGGTTACATTTCAAGTTCTGAGAGATTACATATATAAATTAAAATAAAATCCTCTCAAAACTAAAAGACCATTCATAACTAAACTATTACATGTACCTGCAAAAGAAATACAACATATTTACTTACATTTTCCTAATTACATCTGAACTTCTTGGAACAATTGTTGGTATTTCTGTCTGATTTGTTTCTCGAGTTCCCAAGAAGCCTCTTCTATTGCATGATTCCTCCATAGAACCTTTACCAGAGGAATCTTCTTATAACGTAATTCCTGTTCTCTTCTGTCCAGAATCTGCACTGGTACCTCCTCATAGAATAGCGAGTCACTGAGCTCTAATTCACCATAACTGATTATATGAGAAGGGTCTGGGACGTATTTTCTCAACATGGAAACATGGAATACGTTGTGCATCCTGGATAACGTAGGTGGTAAAGCTAACCTGTAGGCAATCGACCCCACTTTCTCTAGAATCTCAAACGGACCGATAAACCTAGGGCTAAGTTTACCCTTCCTTCCAAACCTCATTATAACAACCTCAAAATTTAAAACATTTCAACTTTTTTTCTTTCTTTTTTTTTTAAAAACACATATGTACTACTCTGATATCCTTTCTATGAAAATATCAGGCCTGAAAGGGACATTGGGGTATTCCTGTATACAATAATCATACCAACGCAACGGAAAACATAAACTATACATCCATATATACCATACAATACCAGGAATCTGTATTTCTAAACTATAGTTATATAATACATCTCTCTCTAGTAATATCTACCCCAAAAATACAAAACCCTGCACCAACTTACCTTGAAACTAGGGTAACCGAGAAATCTCTATTCACGAGCCTGATCTGCTCGCCTAACTGGCTGACTTGAAATATGTTAGATTAATAGGGTGAGACGACGCTCAGTAAGTGGAAATATGCTATTACTAGTGTGTGGCGAATAAGTTATATATATGCTTTAAATAACATCTGCGCTGTAATTAAATAATAGATCCGTAAAGCATATCTTACATTTTTCGTAGTTTAAAACATAACTATATCATCTGAGTTTTCTACTTTTCATACTTCTAATGTCATATTATATTTATCAAATACTGTAAAACGGTAAACATATACATAACTGTGCTTT
The DNA here is from genome assembly GCF_029873635.1 of Malania oleifera. Lineage (NCBI taxonomy): Eukaryota > Viridiplantae > Streptophyta > Magnoliopsida > Santalales > Ximeniaceae > Malania > Malania oleifera. Next base: position 149,650,263 of record NC_080418.1, read on the forward strand.
GTCCTTGGAACTCTGTGTGTCATGATTTGACCCCTCATGACGGGATTGTGCAGCTTGTAGGCGGGACTTAATTTGATCGGCCCTCCAGGTAAGTCGCTATACTCTACACTACCTCAGTTCGGCCAAACTACATCCACTCCTAGACTCGGGACTGACTGCTACCTCGTCAAACTAGCCCCCTTAACCTAGCGAACTGAGGAGCTGCATCCTCTCCGAGCACAGTTTGACGATACCCACACACTATCTGAGATATGTGGTTGCACTCTATCTGTATTTGCTATGGTATCGTGCTCTGTATTTTGTATCTGTATCTGTCTGTAATCTTTTCACAGGGATCTGATACTATATATATACATATATATTCTTTTACTGTTTCATCATGTTTCCAAAATAACCATAACACTATAATTCTGTAATATCTGAATATCTGTAGCATCTTGATGTTATACTGTATAATCTGTCTGTATAATCTGTCTGTGTACTCTGTCTGTATACTTTGAGTGTTATGGCATTTGGGAAGACATGGCTTTTTGTAAATACTATACTTACTAATCTGAATAAACATTTGTATACATACATACATACATATATATATATATATATATATATATATATATATGTCTGCGAAACTATCTGAATAAAAGTTGTATATGTACATATATTTATCTATATAATATCTAACTATATCTGTATATTCTGTATAACTTCATATACTGGAAATACTGTATAAAATTCTACATCAAATATTATCTACTCAGGCCACACATACTTTAAAAACACATATTCTGTAAAAACTACATAATAATTGGTATACATGCAAGTTTGTAAAATTTCTATCAATATATTCAAATCTCCTAACATAGCATATTTCCCTTACCTAGTTTCTAAAAAGCCCTCACTGAACTCTGGCCTTACACCCATAGGGTTCTCCACTCAACACCCTGAAAACGACATCTCTCAGAACAAAACATCAGTATTTTCCTATATACAACATTTCCTATAACTGCAGGGAGAGCATATTCTAAATAAAACACCTTACCCTTAATTTGGGATGAATTTCAAACCACTTCCACCAACGATCTGCTTTGGCAGACTTGCAGAGAATTTCTCCAGAAGTGTCGTGGTGGCTTCAGATCATCGATCTAGCGAGAAACGGGGCCGAAATCAAAGAGAGAAGGAGAGGGGTGCGTTTTAGAGAGAGAGAGAGAGAGAGAGAGGAATTTTTACGCCAAGTTCTGCAAATTAACCTGGGTTTCACGAATCCCTTGTGTTCTTCGACGAGAACCCTTCTAATTCTTTGGGTTATTATACTTATAACCCCTTTTAACGAAGCTATCTTCAAAAATACATGATCACCAATATCAAATTCTAATTTCCTGCGGCGATTATCTGCATAACTCTTCTGTTGGTTTTGAGCTGCACTGATTCTATCTCTGATGAGCCGAACCTTATCGTACGCCTGTTGCACAAGCTGTAGTCCCACAACTCGCCGCTCACCCATCTCGTCCCAATATAGCGAAGAACGGTATTTCCTTCTGTATAGTGCCTCAAATGGTGCCACGCCAATACTGGCTTGATAACTGTTATTATACGCGAACTCCACCAGCGGCATGAACTAAGTCCAACTATCCCTAAATTCCAGTACGCACGCTTGAAGCTTATCTTCTAATATTTGTATCATCCTCTCAGTATTTTCGTCTGATTGAGGATGGAATGTCGTGCTAAAAGACAACTGAGACCCTAGAGCCTCCTGCAAACTCCTCTAGAAACGTGATGTGAAACGCAGGTCTCGATCTGACACTATGGACACAGGCACTCCATGAGAACGAACTATCTCCTGAACATACACCTTCGCTAGATGGTTAAGGGAATAATTGATCTTAAAAGGTAGGAAATGGGCAATCTTGGTCAACGGATCTACAATCACTCAAATCGCATTCTAGCCATGCGACCCCGATGGCAACCCTGAAACAAAGTCCATGGATATATGCTCCCACTTCCACTATGGGATAAATAGCGGATACAACTGACCCGCCGGCCTCTGGTGCTTGGCTTTTACCCACTGGCTCGTCAGACACTACGCTACATACTCGGCACTTTCCTTTTTTATACCACTCCACCAGTAAAACTCTCGCAGATCCCTATACATTTTCGTACTGCCAGGATGAACTGTATACAAAAATCTATGAGCCTCCCCTAAAATAGTCTTCTTGATGTTAGCATCGGTAGGAACACATAACTTGGAACGGAACTGCAAAGCTCCATTATCTGACAAACAGAATTCCTCCCCCTGACCATTCTGCACTCTGACTAATACCTCTGCTAATTCTGGGTCTTCCTTCTGAGCAGCTTTAATTCTTTCTTGCAGAGTAGGTTGTACCACTAAACTGGCGAAACACACTAGAGGATCACTCTCTACCAACTCTATGCTGAGTCTCTCCAAATCCATCATAATCGGATACTAGATCTCCATAGCTGCTACCACTAGTCTCGCAAACTTCCTGCTCAACTCATCAGCTACCACATTTGCTTTTCCTGGGTGATAACTGAAGGTACAATCAAAATCTTTAATAAGCTCCAACCACCTTCTCTGCCTCATATTTAGTTCCTTGTAAGTGAAGACATACTTCAAACTCTTATGGTAGAAGAAAATTTCACATCGCTTGCCATACAGATAATGCCTCCAAATCTTCAATGCATGTACCACTGCAGCTAATTTAAGATCATGGGTAGGATAGTTCCTTTCATACTCTTTCAACTGCCTAGAAGCATACACTACCACTCTACCATGCTGCATCAGTACACAACCAAGTCCCTTTAAGGACGCATCACTGTAGATAATATAGCCCTCACCCTCTGACGGGATGATCAACACTGGTGCTGTGACAAGTCTTTGCTTCAATTTTTGAAAACTCTGCTCACAGCTATCGTCCCACTCAAATCTGACGTTCTTCCTAGTTAGTCGTGTCAGAGGCCCTGATAAAGTTGAGAATCCCTCAACAAAATGACGATAATAACCAACTAACCTCAAGAAACTCCTAATCTCCTGGATGTTCCTCAGTCTAGCCCAATTTACTACCGCATCAATTTTACTGGGATCCATAAAAATTCCATCCCCTGAGATAATATATCCTAAAAACACAACCTTCTCGAGTCAGAACTCACATTTACTAAACTTGGCGTACAACTTCTTTTTCCTGAGTGTCTGCAACACTTGTCTCAAATGCATCTCATGCTCCTCATAGCTTCTCGAATAAACCAGTACATTATAAATAAAAACAACAACAAGTTGGTCTAAAAATGGGTGGAAGATCCTATTCATTAAATCCATAAATATCGTAGGAGCATTCGTCAGACCAAATGGCATAACAAGGAACTCGTAATGTCCATACCTGGTCCTGAAGGCCGTCTTCGATACATCTTCTGCCCTCACCTTCACCTGATGATAGCCTGATTTGAGGTCAATCTTAGAGTACACCTGTGTACCCTGGAACTGGTCAAATAAATCATTTATACGGGGTAGAGGATACTTATTCTTGATTGTCACTTTATTAATCTCCCTATAATCTATGCACATCCTCATAGACCCGTCATTCTTCTTCACAAATAATACTGGAGCTCCCCATGGGGATACACTAGGTCGTATAAAACCCTTATCAAGTAAATCCTACAATTGATCTTTTAATTCCGCCAACTCTGCTGGCGTCATTCGGTACAGTGCTTTAAAAATCCGCACTGTACCTGGAAGTAGATCAATAGGAAAATCTACCTCACGATCAGGTGGCAAACCTAGTAATTCATCTGGAAACACATCTGTAAATTCTTTTACTACTGGCATACTAGTGAGCTTCACTTCATTCTTTGTTGTTTCCTTCACAAAGGCCATGAATCCCTAACAACCACTCAAGATCAATCTCCTCGCCTAAATAGTTGAAACTATCCGAGGTAAAGATTGCACTCGTGATCCTAAAAATCTGAATTCTGGTCTTCCTGGTGGTCTGAATATCACTTCTTAAATGGCAATCAATACTAGCAAAATTAGCTTCTAACCCATCTATGCCGAATATGACATCAAATCCATGCATATCTAACACTATTAAATCAGCAGATAGAATCCTCCCCTAAACATCAACTAGACAGCCACGGAGTACCCTACTACACCTCATTGCTGACCCAGTCGGTGTAGTCACTAACAATTCAACATCTAATATTTGTGTGTCTGCCCCACATAGTTTAACACACTCCAAAGACACAAACGAGTGTGTGGCACCTAAATCAAATAATGCAGCGACTTTAAATAAAAACATACTAACCATACCTGTCACCACATCGCTGGCTGTCTCAACATCACCCGGTGTCAGAGCGAAAATCTTAGCTGGAGTCACGTTCCTCTGCTAGCCTCCACGTGGCGCCTGACAGCCTCCCCGAGCAGGTCTAAAAGCGGAAACAGCACCAATATTAGCCTGACAATCTCTCATCACATGTCCTGGCTCCCCACTTTGGTAACAAATATCTCGCCTGACACAACACTCCCCTAGGTGTCTCTTCGTAGAAGTCAGGCAAGCTGGAAGTGGCTACATACCCTAAAAACCATGATTCTCGATCTCTTGCCTCCAATCTCTGTAGTAGCCACCTCTCTTCCACGAACCACGACAAGACTCTTGCTGGGGACCAGACGGCGTGGATCTCTTCCTCTATCTCTGCTCCTCAGCCTCCAACCACTTTCCAATTTCTGCTATAGTGGCCCTATCCACAAACTTAGCAAAATCCTGTAACTTCAGTATCGACGCCTGCTTATATATTTCTCTCCTCGTACCTCTTTCAAACCATCGTACCTTTTTTGCCTCATTTGGAATAATGTACGGGGCGAAGCGAGATAGTTCAATGAACCTTATCGCGTACTGCTGTACTGTCTGCTGTCCCTACTTCAGATTCAGGAACTCCTCTATCTTAACTTTCCTAGACGAGGATGGATAATACCTATTGAAGAATATTTCCTTAAATCGCTCACATGTCATCTCTATAGGTACTGTCCTCTACTGCTCTAAGAGTTTCACTATCGTCCACCATCTCTTGGCCTCTCCAGTCAGTTTATATGTAGCGAATAGTACCCTCTACTCCTCAGAACACTACAGCACTGTAAATACTTTCTTAATCTCCTGCACCCAGTTTTCAGTGATAGCAAGATTAGTTCTTCCTAAGAAAGTCGGAGGATTCATCTTAATGAATTTCTCTATCAAGCTGTCGTGGCTTGCAGACGAATCACCCAGCTCCCTGGAATTCCTGGAAATTTCAGTCATAACCTGCTGTGCCACGCTATGTAAAACTGCATCTGAATCACTGTTTGCAACACCTGAGGGCCCAGCTCCCTCATTTCCACTAGCATGGGCACTATTGCCTCTAGGGTCCATCTTGAAAAATAAATAACTTAACTTAGAACCTTATCACCATAACATATCATCCAACTAGTACAATATTTCCTCAATTAATTCATCATTCCTGATCTTAATTTAAGGTTTAATCCTGCAACCTAGATACCTAACCCGATGATAGTTTAACATGACTTTCCTGAAATCGTCACCCCAAGAAAATCAAATAAACCACCACGGAAGTCTTGCATCTAGACTACAAAATCAGACCTCAAATTCTTTTATTCTATACTCTGGTGTTATTACTGCTACATTCTAGAGTCTATAGAACCTAGCATCATAGGCTCTGACACCAAACTGTAACGACCTGCTTAATTTATTATATAATAACACACAAAATACAGTCAACCTGAACCCATGGGTAACGAGGACGCACCTAACATACACAATGGAAACCTAAACAACAGTAAATATTAATCACATCCATCAAACCATAAACTACATAATACCAGAGTTAACCACAATCCACAATAATACTGTACTCATATACAATCCCCATAATATCCCAAAATATATCTAGGATCCTACATCAAAACCTCCTGATCCTAGCTCAAAACTTACCCTCCTAGCGGAGTAGTACAACTAACTCAACGGCAACCTCGCTCCGCCGGTCTTTCTGGGTTTCCTAAAAATTATTTAAGCTGAGATGAGACACCTCTCAGTAAGGAAAAATAAACTACATGCGGCTGTGTTACAACATGAATATTCAATGCTATTATAAATATACAGTACATTTTGCATACTAGAAAATATTAATCATTTAATAACTCTGTAAACATATACTTTCATATTTCTAATAAATCGTACTGTTCATGAACTGTCTGATATAGCTAATAATATTAAAATTTTACCCATGATACATAACTAGCTGATGTTATGTATTACCACCCATGACGGGTTGTGCAGCCCGAAGGTGGGACCTGACAATGGCTGGCCGACTACTGCCGAATCAAAAATATCTATAAGTACGATAGGCCCACCACACCCTGGTCCGAACTACCAGGTGGACGTCTACAACTCTACATTGAAAGCCACATTGACTATCCATCCACACCCCCTTTACTTGCAGGGGCGGTTAGCACAAGTCTGAAACATAATAATCTGATCTGTATTGTAAGAACCCGAACTGTGATAGGTGGGTTTAATTAAAATAAAAGAAGGGTAAAAAGGTAATTAAAAAGGCTTCATCAACGAAGCCAGAGTTTTCTCTACGAAGGCCTCATATTTCTCGTTGACAATGAGCAGGTGTTCGTTGATGAAGAAAAGTCAAGAGGTATTATGAAGTGCGACGAAGTTTAGGGCTCGTCGACGAGAAGAAGCCGAGGGGTTTTGGAAAATTGAAAATCCCAGGCTTGTTGATGAGGTCATGGTCTCATCTATGAGAAGACTATAAGATCTGGTCGATGAGGACGCAATTTGTCGACAAGAACTGCTGAGTTAAGGGTACTATAAATATCCATTTTCATTACTTCTTAACTAAGAAATCTCTTTTTCTCTCTTTATCTCTCTAGAAACTCTTCCTACTCTCCATCTCTCTTGATTTCTTCACTGTTTATTGTCCAATTTGATGATCTAAAGTTACCACGAGAATCAGTGAAGGATTCTCTACTAGTTTTGAGGACTGGAAACTCGTTTTGGAGATTTTTTGGGTTTTGGCAAAAAATCGAGGTAAGGCTCGGTTTTCTTTTCTGATTTGGTAGTTAGGTAGAGAACGAAGTTGTGAGTTTATTTTGTACTGCATTTTATAGGTTTTGAGAACTCGATTTGCGGTTTAGGAGCCGTAGAGTTCAGGATTGGTCTTTTGGGAGAAAGGTAAGAGAATACTATATTGGTTATTTTTGAAATCGAACTCGGTAGAACTGTGGTTCATAGTCCTATGTGTATTTTGGTTATCGCCTTCCATGTAGGCAAGAGTGTCCGGCTCTATATCTAAGGGTGTGAGCCTATACCGGTTGATCACCGAAGGGTGTGGATCTACCAATTAGTGCTGGTAGGATGCCATGGGAGTCTGGGACTAGCCATGTACTGGTGGCGCCGTGTATTGTGGGTTGGCTATGGGCTAATGTCAAATATCATGAACTGGCTTCGGGCCGAGGGGTGTGCGACACCGGGGAGATCATGGGAGTGTGTATGCGTGTGTGTGCGTGTATGCACTGTATTGGAATTGCATTGTGAAAACACTAGAAATGCTTTTAACTGTGTATATTTTTCTGTCATGATAACACTCAAATGCCACACACTAATGTAACCTGTGTTTGCCTTACTGAGATGTGTCTCACCCCTACTATACGTACATGTCTTTACATGTCCTTCGAGTAACCAGAACTAGCGTCCTTGTGTTGGGAGCATAGTGGTCGGTGTACTATAGGTAGCGCTTGGGTAAGTGCTAGGAATTTTGTTTCACGGGTTTCTATTTTGGGGTATGTTTGGCACCCAGTTGTACGTTTTGTATGTGTGGAGCCTGGACTCCGTTTCTTGTATAGACTCTGGTATGGTACCGTGAATGTATAGAATGACCTTTTTCTGGTGCGTTTGTTCTGCTGTGTATAAATGTGTAAAGGGTGCTTGGGAACCCCACGGGGTCGGACCCTCATTCATTGTCTTGTGTCTTTGGATGATTTGTATGATACAGGGACATGTTAGATTACATTTTCACCCCTAGGTCCCATTTTCGGGTTCGGGGCGTGACAACTTGGTATCAGAGCTAACCAGGTTGTTTGGTCTTGTAGACTTGGTTAGGCTTAGCTGTGAGTACATACTAGAGTATAGGATGTTGGAAATGGTTAGAGTTGATTGAGGGTTGTTCTATTGCTAGACCGGGACTTGTCGGTGGTATTCCATGTTTTTCCTGGAATGACGATTTCAGTAAAAGTAGGGCAGACCATTGATGACTTTCGTGTCTGTGTGATAGGACAGATCTAGACCTGACAGGTGGTAATTAACATGATTAGGAATAGATCATTGTGTTAACTGTACGTGTTGTAGGGATAATGATATATTCCTATTATGTTGCAGAATGGAGCCTAAGGATAATGACCTGGGAAGTGGCTCCAAGGAGACTGCGAGTGATGAGTCTCTTTCTGTACCTTGAGGTTTGATGAGGCAGGTTTTGAGGGAAATCGGGCAGAGTGTGAGGAGACGCAAACGCTCTCCTACTACTGCGGGGTGCACCATTAAAAGGTTCACACGCATGCACCCGCCGACGTTCTCTGAGGGACATGAACCAACGGTAGCAGAGGACGGGGTGAAGAAGACCGAGAGGATCTTGGAGGTATTGCACTACACGGATATGCAACAAGTCCTCTATGCTACCTTCCAGCTATCTGGGGAGGCGAGTTGATGGTGGAGTGCGATGATATGCTGGAGAAGCAGAGGGGTGGTCTAGAGGAGATGTCGTGGAGCCGTTTTAAGGAGGTGTTCTTTGATAGATACTTCCTGGCTTTCGTGCGTGATGCAAAGGCGGATGAGTTTTCTACTTTGACTCTAGGAAGTATGACGGTGCAGGGGTATGCGGCTCGATGTATAAAGCTATCCCGATTCGTTCCGTGCTTGATCTCGAGCGAATACTAGAAGACTCAGAGGTTTGAGAAGGGTTTGAGGAAGGATATCCACAGACTAGTGGGTATGCTTCAAATCCACGAGTTCTCGGTGTTGGTGGATAAAGCCACAGTGATCAAGATTGGCATCCGAGAGGATGAGGTGGAGCAGGAATCGAGGAAGAGGACAGTACCTTCTGGTTCTCAGTCGGGATCTCGTTAGGGGTCATGGAAGAAAAAGAGCAAGGGCTCAGGTTACCATCAGAATACCGAGCGCCACTCAGACGAGCCAGACCAGTGATCGTTGTACCAGGTGCCTCAGACAGCATGAGGACGAGGGCCAGTCTTTTAGGGGTAACTACTATAACTGTGGTCGGTCAGGCCACATGGCTCGTGACTGTCATGCATCGAGGAAAGATATGCCTGCTTCTAGTGGGAACTGGGGGAGTAATCAGATGCCTCGGGGAACCATTCAGGTGAATACAACTCTAGCTAGAGTATACTCTCTTACTCCGGCGGATGCTGAACATGCAGGGAACGTAGTGACAGGTACCTTATTATTGCTTTCAAATAAGGCTTCTGTTTTGTTTGATTCGGGTGCAACCCATTCTTTTGTGTCTGTGAGTTGTATTAAATGAAGTGGGGTTGAGACCCAAGTCATGAACGAAGTGTTATCTGTTACTACACCATTTGGGAGTATATCATTCTGTAGGAGAATGTTAGCAAACTGCCTAGTGTTAATTCAAGGGAAACTGCTACCGATGAATCTTATGGTATATGACATGTTGGGGTTCGATGTCATTCTGGGGATGGATTGGTTGTTCTCCAGTTATGTTGTGATCGACTGTCGTAGGAAGGTGGTAGTGTTCAGACCTCCTGAGGAGCAGGAGTATGAATTTGTGGGATCGTGTGTGCGTTTGACGCCATAGATTCTATCAGCATTACAGGCGAGGATGTTACTCTTGGACCGATGTCAGGGGTACCTAGCTTGTGTGAAGGAACTGCCACGGGATGAGTTGAGGTTCAAGGATATTAGGGTAGTCAAGGAGTTCCTGGACGTGTTTCCAAATGACTTACCCAGCTTACCTTCGGATCGAGAGGTGGAGTTCGCAATAAAGTTGTTGCCGGGTAAGACACCGGTCTATAAAGCTCCATACCGGATGGCTCCAGTAGAACTTCGAGAGTTGAAGGAGCAGTTGCAGGAATTACTAGACAGGGGTTTCATTTGACCTAGTGTTTTTCCTTGGGGAGCTTCAGTATTGTTTGTGAAGAAGAAGGACGGGTCGATGCGGATGTGCATTGATTACCGCAAGATTAATAAGGTAACTGTAAGGAATCACTATTCTTTACCTCATATAGATGATCTCTTTGACTAGTTGCAGGGGACGCGGGTCTTTTCGAAGATCAACTTGCGGTCAAGATATCATCAGGTGAGGGTTAGATCTGAGGATGTGGCGAAGACTGCTTTCCGAACCAGATATGGCCACTATGAGTTTTTAGTCATGCCTTTTGGATTAATGAATGCTCTGGCGGTGTTCATGGATCTAATGAACAAGGTTTTCCATGAGTACCTAGATTGGTTCCTGGTGGTATTCATTGACGATATTCTGGTATACTCGAGGAGTTCGGAAGAGCATAAGAGTCATCTGAGGTTAGCATTACAGATTCTGTGGGAGAAGAAGTTGTATGCTAAACTGAAGAAGTGTGAATTCTGGTTGAGTCAGATTGCATTCCTAGGCCATGTGGTGACTGGTGACAGTATCTTAGTTGATCCTAATAAGATTGAAGCTGTGGTCGACTGGGTGAGGCCGAAGAATGTGCAGGAGGTTCAGAGTTTTCTAGGGCTAGCAGGTTATTATCGTCGGTTCGTGGAAGAGTTTTCTAAACTTTCAAGGCCTCTGACTCGATTGACTAGGAAAAGAGTTAAATTTGAGTGGACCAGTGATTGCGAGCAATGTTTTTCAGGAGTTGAAGCACCGATTGGTCATTGCTCCAATCTTGACCATTCCTTCAGGGGATGGCAATTTGTGATTTACAACGATGTGTCTCTGAAGGGTCTGGGATGTGTGCTTATGCAGAAGGGTAAGGTAGTAGCATATGCTTCTTGGCAACTGAAGGAATACGAGAAGAATTACCCTACGCATGATCTGGACTTGGCTGCTGCTGTATATGCACTAAAGATCTGGCGACACTATCTATATGGTGTGTAGTGTGAGATCTTCATTGACCATAAGAGCCTCAAATACTTTTTCACGCAAAAAGAGTTAAATATGAGGCAGAGACGGTGGCTTGAGTTGATCAAAGACTATGATTGCACCATTAGTTATCACCTAGGGAAACCTAATGTGGTGACTGATGCGTTGATCGGAAGTCGAAACCTATGGTTGTATCTGCAATTGTAGCTCAGCATCACATCAGATAGGATCTGGAGAGCTCAGGTATAGAGGTTGCACGTGGTGATCATCAGGCTTTCCTTACTAGTTTGGTGGTTCATCCGACTTTGTTTGAGCGTATAAAGGCCGCACAGGCTAGTGATGCGGAGTTGGTGGAGGTTATGGAAAAGGTACAGTAGGGATTGGTTACGGATTTCAACATCTCTGAGGGAGGTGTGTTGAAGTTTGGGACCAGGCTACACGTTCCAAATGATGATGAGATCAGAAGGACGATTCTAGAGGAAGCGCATCATTCGTTGTATACGGTACATCCTGGTAGTATAAAGATGTATCGGTACTTGCGCGAGACCTTCTAGTGGTCTGGTATGAAGAGGCAGATTGCTCAATTCGTGGAACAGTGTTTGACGTGTCAGCAGGTGAAAACTGAACATCAGAGGCCGGTAGGGCCGTTGCAGCCTTTGCCTATTCTGGTGTGGAAATGGGAGCATATTTTCATGTATTTTGTGACTGGATTGCCTCCAGTACTTCACGGGCAGAATGTTATTTGGGTGATTGTGGACAGATTGACAAAATCTGCTCATTTCTTACCGATGAAGGTTAGCTACCCTTTGAGTAGGCTAGCAGATATGTATGTGCATGAGATTGTGAGAATGCATAGAGTACCGGTGTCCATTGTGTCAAATCGAGACCCAAGGTTTACTTATTGATTCTAGATGAGTTTGCAGGAGGCACTGGGGACGAAACTTACTTTCAGTACAACGTTCCACCCCCAGAATGATGGACAGTCGGAGAGGACGATACAAATTTTGGAAGATATGTTGCAAGCTTGTGTGTTAGATTTTGGTGGTAGCTAGATACAATTTATGCCACTAGTAGAGTTCACTTATAATAACAGCTTCCAAGCTAGTATCGGGATGGAACCGTTCGAGGCTTTGTATGGTCGGAGGTGTCAATCTCCTCTATATTAGAGTGAGGTTGGTGAACGTCAAGTGTTAGGACCTGAACTTGTGTAGCAGGCATCTGAGAAGGTGGGTTTGATCCGGGAAAGGATTAAATTAGTTCAAAGTCAGCAAAAAAGTTATGCAGATGTTCGCTGCCGTGAGTTGGAGTTTGAGTTGGGGGGTAAGATATTTCTGTGTATCGTTCCGATGAAAATGGTGATGAGATTTGGGAGGAAGGGCAAGTTGAGCTCGAGGTATATTAGACCATTTGAGGTTCTTGAGCGAGTGGGTCCGGTAGCCTATAGGATTGCACTATCCCCAGCACTCTCGAGGGTCCACGATGTATTTTACGTGTCCATGTTGAGGAGATACGTGTTGGATCCATCACATGTTATCAGTTATGATGGTTTGGAGATTGGGGATACTTTAGCATATGAGGAGATACCTGTTCGGTTTCTGGACCATAAACTTTAGAAGCTTCATACTAAAGATATACCGTTAGTGAAGGTATTGTGGTGAAACCACGAGGTTGAGGAAGCTTTTTGGGAACTAGAAATGGAAATACTCCAGAAGTATCCACAGTTGTTTTGAGTACGTGTACGTCATCCTACTTTGGGTTGGGATAGGTGGTTAGTCGTTGGGACTGTGTAATGTGAACTCCTGAGATAGTTTATGTTGTAACCATGGTATTCCTCCACCAAAAGTGAGGGTATGTATGTATGTGTTATGAAGGGGCTGCGCTATAGTGGTCGCCAATTTTTCTCTAGAGTTGAATGTATGTGTGAGTGTTTGATTGTATGTATGAGTTCATGAATGAGAGATTGCAAATTTCGAGGACGAAATTTTTGTAAGGAGGGGAGATTGTAAGACCCCGAACCGTGATAGGTGGGTTTAATTAAAATAAAAGAGGGGTAAAAAGGTAATTAAAAAGGCTTCGTCGACAAAGCTAGAGTTCGTCGATGAAGGCCTCATATTTCTTGTCGACGAGGAGCAGGTGTTCGTCGATGAGGAAAACCTGAGAGGTATTGTGAAGTGTGGCGAAGTTCAGGGCTCGTTGACAACGAGAAGCCAACGAGTTTCAGAAAATCGAAAATCCCAGGCTCGTCGATGAGGTCATGGTCTCGTCGACGAGAGGACTATAAGGTCTCGTCGTCGAGGACGCAATTCGTCGACCAGAACTGCTGAGTCAAGGGTACTATAAATATCCATTTTCATTACTTCTCAGCTAAGAAATCTCATTTTCTCTCTTTATCTTTCTAGAAACTCTTCCTACTCTCCATCTCTCTAGATTTCTTTTCCGTTTATTGTCTGATTCGACGATCCGAAGTTACCACGAGGATCAGTGAAAGATTCTCTACAAGTTCTACGGATTGGAAACTCGTTTTAGAGATTTTTGGGTTTTGGCAAAAAATAGAGGTAAGACTCGGTTTTCTTTTATGATCCGGAAGTTAGGTAGAGAATGAAGTCGTAAGTATATTTTGTACTGCGTTTTGTAGGTTTTGAGAACTCGATTCAGAGTTTAGAAGCCGTAGAGTTCGGGATTGGTCTTTTGGGGGAAAGGTAAGGGAATACAGTTTATATTGGTTATTTTTGAAATCGGACTCAGTAGAACTGTGGTTCACGATCCTGTGTGCGTTTTTGGTTACTCATTTAGGGGGATCTAACAGGTAAAACTATGGGTTTTTCATGATTACAATTTTGGGAAAAAAAGGGGGTATTGGGCTGCATCCTTGGTTTTGTTGAAAACCGTATATATATGATGATTTATACTTGATATAAGGATGACCGTACCTTGACTTGTTTAAACTGTATGTGTTTGGAAAACTATGATTTTAGATTACCAAATGGGCATGGTTTATTTGGTTATACAAGCATGCATGATTGTGTTTTTTTGAAATGCAGTAGGAACTGGGTTCCAATTTGTTCTTGGTGCGAAAGATTGTCTGGCTCTATATCCGAGGGTGTGTGTTTATCGCCTGCCATGTAGGCAAGAGTGTCTGACTCTATATCCGAGGGCGTGAGCCTATACCGGTTGATCACCGAAGGGTGTGGATCCACTAGTTAGCGTCAGTACGATGCCATGGAAGTCTAGGACTAGCCATGTGCCAGTGGCACCGTGTATCGCAGGTTGGCTATGGGCTAACGCCAGATATCGCGAACCAGCTTCGGGCCGAGGGGTGTGACGACACCGGGTAGATCATGGGCATGCGTATGCGTGTGTGTGCATGTATGCACTATATTGGAACTGCATTGTGAAAACACTAGAAATACTTTTAATTGTGTATATTTTGCTGTCATGATAACACTCAAATGCCACACACTAATGTAACTTGTGTTTGCCTTACTGAGATGTGTCTCATTTAATGATTATGTATGTTGATTTAGTTTAATTAGCCAACTAGTTAAATCCAGTTTTCGAACCGCACAACCCAGTCATGGGGGTAAACATGACTTACGGCTAACAGATCCAAGGGTGGTTTGTTTTTTTTTTTACAGTATATGTATATACATATTTAATTACGTGTATAGAACTATTGATGATTTGAAGGAAAAATATATATATATTTATGTGAACATGGCCATTTTTGTACCTAAATGATGATCTAAAGAAAACATGTAAGGAAAAATATATATGTATATAATTAAATATTATAGTTATAGTTTTAAAGTTAAAAGTTTAATTTAACAATTACAGTATATGACTATAAAATTTTACTATTGTAGTTGATGGTAAAAGTTTTATGTAGAAAATTTTATATCATTGAACCCATGCATAGGGTATCTTGCGGTCACCCGCAATGCATATTGATCTGGATCAATATGCAAATATCAATATGCAAATATTTGTATATCTTTTAATACAATTTATTTAATTTACTCTATGGCTAACTCGAATTGATCGAACCGGCTTAGTACTATAACTAACACCTTCTACTCCAGTGATAATTTCCCCCTATATACAACAACACCGTCATCGGAACAATGTTTGAGTTTCTTGCCATTTAGATCGACCCTTAGGAAATAGAAAAGACTTACGAAAAATAAAATTGTATATATATAAGTGCATGACATAACAACTCTTTTCATTCATGGTAAGCTAATCAACTATAATCATGACTCCATTAATTATGCAGTAATCCTTTAAAATAAAGTCCAGCATGCCGCATTTGTTAATCATTCGACACATGGTTTATACACTTTGATTATTTTGGATGGGAAAAATCTTATAAAAAATTCGGTAACATGTCATCTATAAACAGAACATTTTCCCATTCTGCATATCACAAACCATGAACCAGATATCTTAAGAGTTTCTACAGCATGCAATTCACAAGTTAGTGCAACAGTCAATTAGGTGGCATTCAGTTTATTCAGCATGCACTCCTAATCAACTACCAGCATGCATTTTACAATACTGCATCGGCCATGCGGTTGGCATTCCAGATTAATCATGGAAAAACAGTATATTCAATAATAGTTAAAAAGTAAAACTACTGTGTGCATGAACATCAAATAGTTAAGAAGTAAAAATACTATGACTACAATAAGTCATAGTAGTCATCTCAAATAGCTTGATAGTAAGTTGTTTTCTTTGTAAAACAATAGAAGAATAAAAAATTTTAGAGAAGGGAAGAGGATTATTATCGCATGCCTATATTTATGACTTGAACTCAATGATTAAAATACATGGTAATTTCTTTGTAAATTGAGGCGAGATTAAACTTAGAGTAGAAAAGGTGAAGATGTGCAGAAAATTTAAGTAAATTTATTTTTATTTGAAGATATAAATCAAAATATTATTTGAACTCGATGATTATTCATGTATAATGCATTTGAACATCTATCATCACCTAATATAATTTTTATTATATGTATTAAAATTAATATTAAATTAATCATAAATGCATTAACTAAAGTGTTGGATGCATAATCTATATTTAATGATGAGTGATTCGCTCATTTTAAATTGTATTTATGTTTCTTTGTTTTTTTTTTCCTATTAAGAAACATTTTAATGGTTAAATTTGAGATCCTTGACCCACGCTATAAGAAAGATGGGAAGATGTATGAAGTAAGAGATGTGTTATCTTTGTTGTATGACTCAAGATTAGTGTGAGCAACAATTATGATAATTATGAGTTATTATGATTATATTTTTTTGATTTACATTTGTAGCATATTTATTAATAGTTCTCATTATTTTTAAAATTATTTTAATAAAAAATTATAAACTAGCAACCACCAATACATCACATTGGAAAATACTCATGGAAGTTAAAAAAAAAACTATTATTGAGCTATTATGTGACGGTATAAATGAATACAAAAGATTATTAGAAATACAATATTTTAAAATACATTTGTGAATATATTATGTTATTATGTAGTAAATGCATGCCCATAGCATATTTTTACAGGTTGAGGATATTTTCTATTTAAGTTGATATTTTTAACAAATTTTTAACATATTTGTATTTTTTAATAAAAACTCTGTAATTATTTAATTTATAAGGTATATTTTGCTGAATATGAAAGTTAGAATATTTAATAATTAATTTACAACTGTTTTCTCAATGAGGAGGATAAAATTTAACTTTTTGTTAAAAAGTTAACCTTTATTAGAATAATTTTTGTTTTTGTTTCTCGTGTCTATAAGTCATGAACTTACTTTATTGAAATAATATTTAATTCACTCGAATTATGTGCAAAATATTATAATTTTAATTCCTAGTTGTACCAAAAGTTAAAGGAGTGTATAAATTGTAATTTTTTAACTAAATTCTTTATAACTATTTTTTTTTTTTTTGTATTTAACTATAACATAGTAAGTTTGTTCTTTTAAAGAAACATAATATTAATTAATTGAAAAGTATTTATTAGATTATTATTTAATTTTTATTATCTATCTTTGAAAA
Organism: Malania oleifera; assembly: GCF_029873635.1. Classification (NCBI taxonomy): domain Eukaryota; kingdom Viridiplantae; phylum Streptophyta; class Magnoliopsida; order Santalales; family Ximeniaceae; genus Malania; species Malania oleifera. Next base: position 149,667,478 of record NC_080418.1, read on the forward strand.
GTTTGATTATTATTCATTTGAACGATATTGACGGTTTACAATTAACTTTCTTTTATTAAAATACATGATAATTTCTTTGTATCAAATTTTTCTTTCAATACCAATTACACATACACAATACAGTAGAAAATAAATTTTTAATTACATAGATAGTCTACATATGCATGAAATAAATGATAGGAAATACACATGAAATAAATGGCAGGAAATACACATAAAATACATGGCAAGAAATACACATGAAATTAATGGCAAGAAATATAATATCAAATTCAAGTAAATCAACCACAAAATCATAATAACCCTAACCTCAATCTTGGGGGTTTCCAGCAAATACTTGCAATCAACCACGAATTTATTAAACACTTGAATCAAACTAATATATTGTTCACAAAATCATTAATGTGAGCAAGAGTTGAGGAAGTTACATACTTCATATCCCCCTTTTATACCTTCTCCCTAATGTTCGATGAGCAACTATCGGCGAGTCCTGTAAGAACCCAAACCTTTGTATGTGGAGTTGATTTTGTAAAAGAGGGGTAAAATGGAAGTTCTGTAGGCTTCGTCGATGAAGGTAGTAGGATTTTCGTCGACGAAATTTAGAGGTTCGTCGACGAAGGAAAGTCGAGAGGCAAAAAATGGGAAATATCAGACTTCGCCGACGAGGCCTCCGATTGCTCGACGAAATGCGGGATTTTTCATTGACGAAGACACCTTTTCGTCGACGAAGCTCTTCGGGTCAAAGGTCTATAAAAGGATATTTTGGGGGTTGCTTAGCTCCTAAGTGTGGTTTCTCTCTTTCTAGGATTTCGAAGCTCTCTCTCTCTCTCTCTCTCTCTCTCTCTCTTCGATTCCTTCGCCGTTTGTCGCCGGATTCACTAATCCAAAGTTACAGCGAGGATCAGTGAAGGATTCTCTACATTTCTAGCGGATCGGAATTTCGATTTGAGCGTTTTCAGGTTTCGGGCTAAAATGGAGGTAAGGCTCGGTTTTAATTTCTGATTCGGTATATGTGAAGTAGTATGGATTGTAAGTATGTTATGTACTGTGGTTTGTAGATTTCGGAGTCTCGATTCGTAGTTTTGAGGACCGTAGAGTTCGTAGTTGGAATTCGGGTTAAGGTAAGGGGATTCTGTTTATATCAGTCCATTTTTGAAATCAGGATCGGTAAGCTTGTAAGCTATGATCGTATGTATGTTTTGGCTACTTATTTGGAAAAATCTATCAGGTAAAAATGCGGGATTTTTGGGTTACAGTTTTTCGGGAAAATTGGGGATTTCGGGTATCATCTCTATTTTGTTTGGAAAACCGTTTGTCTTGTTTAAAATGTATTATTGAGGTGACCGTAATTTATATTTGCATAAACTGTATACTTGAAATTGTAAACGATATGATTTGCCGTAAACCAAATAAGTGTGGTATGTTTGTATGTATGTATTTTGTTCCAGATATTTGTAAAACAGCTATGGGGCGGCTAATTACCGTACGTTGAAATGTATAGGGACTTGAGTTCCAAAATGATTCCAGGTTTTGTGAAATCAGCTAGGGGCGGCTAATTATCGTACGCCGAGAGTGGCCAGCTTTATTTTAGGGGTGTGAAATATCACCAGTATGATTCAGCTGGTCATCGAAGGTGTGATCTACACTGTATGTAGCAATGGACTCACAGTGGGCCTAGGTCGTCGCAGCGTAGTTTGCACGTGGTAATATAATTGGGGCTAGACCAGGTGACCTTGTGTAGTTGCGTATGTAGCAATGGATTCACTATTGGGTCTGAGTCGTAGATCTTCATAGTTTCATGTGTTGGAACGTAACCGCTGTGAGACTAGGTGACCTTGTGTAGTTGCATATGTAGCAATGGATTCACCATTGGGCCTCAGTCGTCGTAGTGTAGTTGCGTGTGTAGCAATGTAATCGTTGTGAGTCTGTGGTGACCTGGTGTAGTTGCGAACTAGTGTGACAACACTGACCGTATGTATGTATGTATGTATGTATGTTGGGTATAGTATGAACTGGAATGGTTTTTGTGAAAATACTGGAACTGTATGGAAATGTATGGAACTATATGGAAATTGTTTGAAACTGTATGAATTGTTTCAAACCGTATCGTATGTATAGTGTTATGATGTATGTAAATGACACTGGTATGCCACACACTAATATAATATGTTTTCTCCCTTACTGTGAGGTGTCTCACCCCGAATATATACAAATGTTTTTCAGGTCCTTCGGGTAGCCGAAACTAGCATCCTAGCATCCGGAAGCGAGGGATGTTGTTTAGCTACTACTAGTGCCTGATAGGTACGAGTTTTGGTAACCGGGTTGTCGTGATGGATTTTGTAGACGCCCGTAGTATGTATGGTATTCAAAGGGATGTATATCCTTGTATGGTATAGACTCTTGTATGGTACAGTCATTGTATAGAAAGACCGTATTCCATTGCGTATTTTGATGAGTATGGACGTATGTATGTATGTATGTAGGGCATCCATTCACCCTACGGGGTCAGACCCTCTTTTTTTTTTTTATGTTGTATCATGTATGATTTAATTGATACAGAGACAGGTTAGGTTACATTTTCACCCCTGGATCCCATTTTCGGGTTCGGGGCGTGACAAGTCCTCTCCAATGGTCAGCTGCTCTCCCATCCAATTGTCCGGCCAACTTTGCCCTCTTCTGTGTCTCTGCTTTACAAAGCCCCTCTCTGGTCTCTCAACACTTCGTTCATGAGCAAAGGAAGGAGGAAAGTCAATATTCAAGCAAAACTCGCTGGATGGTCCAGCGAGTTTTGTCATGCGTCCAACAATGGATGGACGAGCAAAACCCATATTCGAAACAAATCTCGCTGGATAGACTAGCAAGATTTGTCAAGCGTCCAACGTTGCAGTACTTTCCCAAGGAAATCTCACTAAACCAAGTAACGAGATTTAAATGGTAACCTAATCGAGTGTTGACGCGTGGTAAGAAAATTTTGCTGCTTGGTTCAGCAAGATTTTCTTGGGAAATAAGCTAGTCCTGACACATGACAAATCTTGCTGGACCAAGTAGGAAAATTACGTGAGCATCATTCTGAAAATTATTTTTCCAAACAGAGTATTATTTAATATATTATTATAAAATAATAATAAAATGGGAAAAAACTCGCCAATTATAGCCTAACATTTTTATGGGTCTTTTTTAGCTTGACACATTTTTGGTCATTGATTTTTTTTTTTTTCTAAATTTTTTATCTGAATCCCCTTTATCTCATTGTTATCATTAACGTACATTTTAAATTGTTAAATTTTCAATCACTATATTTTTTAAATTATTGAAATTTTACTCTAATAATTATACTAACCCTATCTTTGGAGAGGTCTTAGACTTAGAATTATATTAAATTTGAATAAAATGTAATATAAAATTATATTAAAATTTATCAAAATCCACCTAAGTCCAAATCCAAAGCCAATACCAAAAATTCATTCTCCCAAACGCTGCATAAGTTTGCACTAACTCATAAAAATTCAAAATACAAGCACATTTACATTTTAAAACACTGCCATTTATAAATCAAACACTACTAAACACCTCGTCAACATATTTGCACCTCCATGATATAAATTCTTGGGTGCTTCAAAAGGAAATGGATTAAGAGAGAAGTGCAAAGAAAAATTATTCGACAAACATATAAAAATATAAAGATCAATTTGATTTCAAGAGTTCAATATCCCAGAGAATGGCTTAAGAGTGCAAATAAAAGATACTTCTAATAAATATTTAAAAATAAGATGACAATTTATTTTTTTTGCAACTAAATTGAGTCAAAAGATGGGAATTCAATACTCATCTCAAATGTTTTTTCCCTTGTTGAGAAACAAAACCAACACCTAAGTCTCTGTTTCAATGGTATATAATACACTGACCCAAAAAATCAAACCCAAGCAGCCTACCTTCCCCCCATCCAAAAATAAATAAAACAAAAGAGGGTAATAAAGTACATAAACAAGACTAATACTGAGACTTAACAACAACACATCCTTGTATCGAGCTCATACTTAAAGATTTTAACCATGACGCATCCTTGAAAGTAGTGCACGAACTGATCAAGCTGGTGCAAAATTGAATAGCCATTCACATGAATCACATCAGAGGAATTGAAGCAAGAAACATTGCTAGAACCAAAAATCCAAGGGGAACTTGCAGGATCGAACTGCCTGCGGTGGCACTCTCCGGTCCAAATGCAGCAGGTGTGACTCCCCCACTTGTGTTAGACTTGACACTGTTTGAAAACAACACATGTTAGAGGCCAGAGCTTAGGAGTTAAAAGTTTGTTCTGGTGGTAAGGAGCAGAGTTCTCTACTTGTTTGAATGAAGAAAAGACTAAAATAAAAGTTTGAACTATGATAAATTCAAGTTCTCACCTCCCCGTAAAAATGCACGTCCCATTACCTGCAAAGGGGGAACCACGCACATAGGTATCAGATGTCAAGAATAAAAGCCGGATAGAAAAAGAAATTTGCAAATTTTCATGATTGGAGAAAGTAACTGAACAAGATGTCTGACAATAAAAAAGAACGCATCACTTTGAAGAACTTCATTTCCCTTTATAAAAAAATGGATGCATTTAGGAAAAAAAACTGCATAGTGTCGACTATTTAAGATTTCAAGGCTTAGATTTGGAATTGTGTATTTGGATAGAATTAAAAGTATATTGAATTCCGTCATTAGCATTGAATTTTATCCAAATACACAACATCAAATCCAAGGCTCTAAATTCACATTTCCAAACACTGTTTAAAAGTTGAGAGACACAATAGTTCCCAAATGAAGCTCGGGATGGTTGGCAACTAATCAATGAGAAATACTAGGGAGGAATGGCTCCTCCACATGATATTTGGAACCCACTGATCACAGGCTGTTATATTAAATCTGGATCCATTAAAGTGGTCTAGGAACCATCACAGCAAACGCATACCCCTCACTTGAAAAGGGAAAAAGGTGGGGTGGGGGAGAAGGGGATCAAGTGCCAATGTGGCATCATGTGATTGGTGGATTCTAAATCCCATGTAAAGGTATCTCTTAAGTATTAGTGCCACTTCTGTTGCCATAACTGCGATCAAACCAAGTTTTTTGTAGATAGAATTTGCAGATAGAAAGTATTAACCCACACCTCCCCCCCGCCCCCAAAACCCCGAAAAAACACCCATGGGCTAGGGAAAAAAAGAATAGGGGAAAAAAGTTGGCTCACATGCTCAATGACTCCAAGAAATTCACTAAGAAAACATTATGTGAACTTACTTGGATCTACAGTGGTTGTTGTGGCAGCACCATCAAAGTCACAGGTTCCACCAACAGCATGTTTTTTCTGATAGTAATCATTAAAAGCAAAAGAAGCATGGTTCTGGAGAGTATTGGGAGAATAACATGGCTGTCCTGCTTGAATAGCACTGCAGTCAGCCTGCCCTTGCCCACAAGCCCAACTGAGCCCATTTTGCAGCTTGGTGGAATCTGCATCTTCTTTTGCCACACAGAAAACCACAGATGAATTCCCTGTAATTTGGTCAGAGGTATTCAACACCAGAGGGTAAACAGCAGACCCATTGGTGAAAAGCAAGCCCCAGTTCTTCTCTGAAACCGGCCCAGGTCTCTTGTCCTCATTGAATAACTCATAAATGTAAGTGTTAACAGGTATATTTGGCTGAAAAGGAGTACCTGAATCATTTAAAACCCGTCGAATCAAATTAGTATTGAAGATCTTAGCATTTTCTACAGTAGCATCGGGTTCATTAGCTCCACCAAGCCATGGCCAGCCAGATTCCGTCACAACAATTGGGATCCCAGAAAAATTGAAAGCTTGTATAGAGTAATAAGTTGCATCCACCATAGCATCAAACATGCCATTATAATGATAAAGTGTGTTTGGGTCAACAACCTGCTTTACTGAGGAAACTGCCTTAAAAAGAGCATACTCAATTGTGAAAATGCCATTTCCGTTGGTGTATCCATAATATGGGTAAGCATTTAACATGTAAAAGGAATTTGTGTTCTTCAAAAACTGAAGAAGCTGGTAAATTGTGGAGTTCCATGTAGAATTGAAGGAAGCAGCAGATGGGGGGAAAGGCTTAGGGATAATGTCCATAGATTGAGGGGTTGAAACTTTGACCTGAAAATTTAAATTTGATGCAACTAGGGCTTTATGAAGGTAATTCATGGCAAGAACCAGTGCAGGGGCAGCATGAGGAATTGAAGAAAGAACCTCACTGCCAACAGCAATGGCTGTGATGTTGGTTGAAGGCAGGTGAGCTGCAACATTCTTATTAATCCATGCTGCCGCTGCTGCCCGTGATTCTCCGATCCCTAAGACTTCCTCATTGGTCACACTGACCATGACTTCAATCCCAGTCCTTGAAAGGCCATTCAACATGTCAGCATTAGCATCAAAAAGACGCACATGAGTTATCTGATGTGCTTTAAGGATCGCAACGACATCTTGAGCTGATGGAAGGTTGGAAACATCAGTCCCAATGTTTATTCCTACAAATGCACCTACAAGGACAAGAACATGGTTTAGAAAATTAGCAAGAAAGATCAAGATATTCACTGCATTAGGTAGGAAACATCAGTTCCGAAGTTTATTCTTGCAAATGCAAACAGGATTGATAGTCACTTCTATTAAGCCTGAAGGGATAAACCTCACATGCACATTTGAAACAGTTTACAAATAAAATTACTTCAAAACACTTCATACGAGGGAAAATAGATATGGGGATTCCCCTGACCACAGACAAATAATATAAGTATCGAAATCCAGATAATAACTTACCAAGTGCTCTGGAAAACATCCCAGCTAGGAGCAGAAACAAACTTCCAAGCCATCTTTTGGGCATCATCCACTGCAAAGTGAAACTTCAGCCTACACTTTCACTCCCACACCTCTAGCCCTTAGGTGGAAGTCAAAATAATAAAGGTTCAGCAATTAAACAAAAAGTGCAATGGAACCCCCAATATCCAAAAGCAATAGAGTTAAATACAGAACTGGAAACTAAGAGTGACATTTGATCACAAGTTTAGAATAACTGGCTTCACACAAGCTACAAATGGAAGCTTTTCAGTAAGCTCTTGTAAAATGAAGTTAGAATGTCACAGAAACAGAACTAACACAAGAAGCAAAAGGAAGAATCTTGTTTCCAAACAAAATACCAGCTGAACACATAAGAGGAAGATATAGAGTCATCATACAAAATAACTACTGAATTTTTACAAGGAATCTGTCAAATGGTATACACTCCATGGTACACACTCTGCATTTGGTAATTAAGAAGTATCAGCTACAAAATCTGTAACAAATAGGGCAAGGGCTCCTCCTAATGTGACATGAAAGTTTCTACATGCATATTGCTTGACCTATTTTGAATCAGTAACAAGTCTTTTTATGACAAAACCATTGCAAAGAAACAATAAACAGTTGCAAAATTTATAAAAATAAAATGAAAAATAACATATTAATGCTAGCTATAAACCTGACTGGCGCGGCATATTTCTGCTATAACTGAGTAGAAATTAAAGAGCATAGCCTATTCCCAGTTTCAGCATTCAGTTTTGACAGAAATCTATTTCACCAAATTCAATATCTAATGATTGCACGTTGCTTACTGTAGAATTGTGCAAGACTAAAATATTAGTATAAACTAAAAAGATGCATCATACTGCAAACAAAAGCCGGTGTAATTGGAAAACCTTAAATAAAATAGGATGATGATAATAACAAAAAATTTACAAACATGGACATCAAATGATATCATAAAGGCTAAGAAGATACAGACCTAAAGATGCCAAGACAAAATGATCAAAACCCCACGATATAGAAGTTTAATCACTTCTAAGTAATCCATTGGCCCAACAATATATTTAATGAATTTAGTATAATGCACCTGATGCAGGAGGCAATCATGAAAATCACCATATATTAACAGCACTAGTGATCCTCCGAAAAAGGAATTATGAATTGGCTCTGTGAGCTCAATCGTGGGCCATTAACATGGCCTAATTGGGTGTAAATTTTGCATTTTCTTCTATCAAGGGCTAGCACTGTCAATGAACCTAATTCAAAATTGTTCTAGTAAAATCCAAATAAGTTTCCCTCCCTCTCAATGAATGGGCAATGTAGATTTGGCTTTGTGAGCTCAAACATAGGTCATTAGCATGGCCCTAATTGGGTGTCGATTTTGCACTTTCTTCCATAAGGGCTAGTGCTGTCAATGAACCCAATTCAAAATTGTTTGAGTAAAATCCAAATAAGTTTGAATCCAAATCCAAAAGTCTCTCCCTCCCTCCCTCTCTCTCTCTCTCTCTCTCTCTCTCTCTCTCTCACACACACACACACACACAATTACAGCTCTCTTTGAATAGTCAAGTTCCAAAATTAATTCAAGGCATCCTTTCAAAAATAAGCATCTCCACCCCCCCCCCCAAAAAAAACCAAAAATTAGCTCAAGTTTGAACAGTCAAGTTCTAAAATTTTTTTAAGCCGTTCTTTAAAAAATAAGCAAATCCCTCCCTCCCCCCCCCCCCTTCTCTCTCTTATTACATTTTTAGCTCAAGTTTGAATACTCGAGTTCCAAAATCAACTTAAGGTGTCCTCTCAAAATAAACATCTCCCTCCCTCCCTATTTAGCTCTTTGAATAGTCAAGTTCCAAAATTAATTCAAGGCATCCTTTCATAAATAAGCATCTCCACCCCACTCCCCCCCCCCCCCCCAAAAAAAAAAAAAAAAATTAGCTCATGTTTGATTAGTCAAGTTCTAAAATTAATTTAAGGCGTTCTTTCAAAAATAAGCAAATCCCTCCCTCCTCCCTCCTTTTCTTACTAAGGCCATATACAGGTTATAACTCCATTCCAAATTGTCAAGGTCCCACATTGGATGTGTACTAAGAAAAACTTGGGCTTATAAGGATGGTTCTGATGTCAACTATCTGAGGTGCCTCTTATAAGACAAAATTGTGAGACCAATGGGTCAAAGACTCAAAGCAGATAATGCCTCATCAAAGTTGGACCGAGACCATTACATTTGGTATCAAAATCACCCTCGGGATACTACCATGTGGGTGGATCCTACATAGAGGTGTGGGTCACTATGATGAGGGCATTAAAAATCTAACAAAAGAGCATGTCACAATCCCACATCAGATGTGTACCATGAGGATCTTGGGCTTTTAAGCATGGAAGAACTGTTTGACCTAATAAAAAAAATTTCATAACTTTACACACACACCCTATAAGTGCATGCATTTCAAAACTGCAGGGAATTAAATCAAAATTCCCAAATCCTGTAAGAAACAAAATAGAAGAAATAGACACGCCAAAGAAAAATCAATTACACGCACAAGGTAGTGTTTACGTGGTTCGGCAATTTTGCTTACATCCATAGAGTTGCAGGGATTTCACTATTATCAGGAAGAAAATACAAAGAGTGCAGCAGTACAATATTTTCTCTCACACTCTCTCTCAAACTGCAATGACCAAAATTAACCCTAATCACCATAACAACGAATTTATATCCTACGCAAACCAATGGGCTACAAAATGGGCCCAAAAATTTTTCCCTTTGGGCCTATCGGCCCAATTCTTTGCTCCATAGACTAAACCATAGGATAAAAATCTCTCATTAAAAGACCACGCAACATTATTTCCGGTCAGGTCATCATTCAGATCAAACACAACTAGGCTCCACAAAACCCAACAAAAACCAAACAGATGGCTAAAATAAGAAAAGAAGGCCTCAAAGGCTCAAAGCTAGCTCTAATCAATTAACTCCAGCAGTCTAGAGCATAGTTAGTTGGGTGAGAGAAGACAGCTTCCGGCTGCTGGGTGAGGGAAGAGTACTATGCCTGCAGCTGCAATGGTGGATGAATTCAAACAAGTGGAGAGGGAGAGAGAGAAGGGAGGGAGGCAGGGCAGAGCTGTTTGAGTGACTAAGGACTTTACCTCCCCCCCACCCCCCCCTTGGTGTGGAAAGAAGGAATGCCAACAGTAGTCTTTGACATTCACCCCTGATTGTCTTTGAAACATAGAGGTGCTCAAAGAATCGTCCAATGCAACGCATGCAACCCAAAACACGCATAAGGAATGGTTATGGAAGTGTTTGGGTTGGGTAGCAAATTGGAATTTCATAAAAACCAAGCATGTGGATTGTTGACGAGTTCACTGTGCAAACCGCCCATCCCAAATATGATGGCAAAAAAGCAAAAGTAAACAAGTAAATAAATAAAAGGAGAGAAGGATGAAGACTGCATATTGCTACTGTTGCTCTAAGGCTGAGATTCCATGAAACTCTTTCCAATTTAATCTTCATATTTCAAGCCATTAGAGATTTAACCCTATTACCTAAGTTTTTCACACTTGTTTTCACATTGGATGGTCAGGATTGCACTCCTACAGCATTAGCTTCAACAGTTGATCCTATTGCTTCTCAAGTTGACTATATCACTCCAAGGTCAAATCTCACTTTATATTTTTCAATGACCTTGCAGATGTTTTACAAAATTGCAATCTCACTCATACTCTTCCTATTATTTGTTTCTTTAAAAAAATTGATGAATAAACTAAACCACTAACCCAACCCATGGTACAGAACCAATCCAAATTGCATCCAAGACAGCTCAACTTCGATTTGGGTTTTTTCTCAACCCGATCTAGTCAGTTTGATTGGAATTGTGAGCACAACTCAACCCAAAAACAGTCCTAATGAAAATGGTACATTATTTGAGTACAACCAGTAATTTATAAATTTTATTTTTTTAGATTAATTTGCTTATTTAAAGAGTTAACAGCTTTGTTCACTTAACAGTATAATATTACTGTGAAAAAATCAACACATTTTTTATTTATTTCAGAAGAAATAAATTAATTTACTAATGGTTGTTCATTTATAATATATATAATTTACTTGAGTAAGAATAACATCGATGTTTTCCATCCTAGGTAAATAATTCAAAATCCGAAATTTAACATAGCATACCAACTACCCAAGTAAGTGGTGTACCAACTACCTGTACCTCCTAAGAACCATGTACCTCTTAAGTAGCACCCCATCCCCATACCCATACCACGACCCAAGATGCACAGCTTTTGGGGTAACTGGTATAGAGATAAGAGTTCAATGAACAAAAATGGCACCACAGCAATTGCAGGGATATATAAATCCATGTATTCACAAAAACTGAATATGTGAGAGAAAGAAATAGAGTTACAGGGATGAGAAGCAGTCAATACTTAAAATTGAAAAGAAATAAGAGGTACAAGTGTACAACATTCCAATAAAAATAAAGAATATGAATAACAAATAATAATTAGAAAGATAAAAAACACAAAAAAATAATAATAATAAGGGCAAAAGACTCTGACCTCCCCTGAGGTTTTGCAAAAAAATACTGATCTCTCCTAAAGTTGCAAAAATTCTAGGGACCTCTCCTAAAGTTTCAAGAATTCCACAGACCTCTCCTAAGGTTTGTCAAAAGGATGGAAACTTGCTCTTATATTTTGCAAAAAGACTAAGACTTTTGAGCGGTGTAAGTATTTCAAAAATCAAATGTCAAAAGAGGTCCATGGGATTTTGAAAACTTAGGGGAGGTTTGTGGAACTTTTGAAGCCTCAAGGGATGTTAGTGTCTTTTTGTCAAACCTCAGGGGAAGTTAGTGTCTTTCGTCCAAATAAGTAATAACAATAATAATAATAATAATAATAATAATAGCAACAAGTAATAACAACAATAATAACAATAAAATAAAAGATACAACATCTCAATAACAATAAAGAATATAACAAATAACAATGAGAAAGATAAAAAAACACATATGTTGATGTTGGTAATACTACAATAACAACAACTACTACTACTACGAGATCCTTAAAGTTTTATCTTCCTCAAGTAACCATCCACTTCTCGTAAGACAGTCTTTTATCTGGTCGATAACTAGGATGGGACTGCAACTTCAAAATTGAAATACCAAGCAGTTGGGAGCTCAATTCAATGTTCACCCAGAGTAGTGTAGTCCATGCATGTCATTTTTCTAAATTTCTCTCAGCATGAAATTTGGTTAAACAACATTGCAAGCAGATTTTAAAAAAGGTATATTATTTAGAGAAAGTGAAGACACAACAGAGGAACAAGCCGATTTCTAACCCGAAACTTTAAGAAAGTTATAAAACAATCCAGGGAATGCAAATTTGTTAAGAAACTACAAATAAACCATAATAACACCCTCATTATGTACCATAAAGATTAATATTCGCAGCATTTCCAAAACCAAACTAAAACAGGACATTAGCATGGCCCTAACTGGGTGTAAATTTTGCACTTTCTTCTATAAGGGCTAGTGCTGTCAATGAACCCAATTCGCAGCATTTCCAAAACCAAACTAAAACAGGACAGTTACTCATCCTCAATATCACTGCACCTACCTAAAAACATAAACTCAGAGCAGCTTACCTCTGAGTTAAAGGAAAAACAAAAACAAAAACAAAAGGAAAAGGGAAAAAAAAAAAAGAAGGTAACTCTTGAGCCCATACAAGAACAACAAAAACCCAGGAACCCAGATGTCAAAACCATAACAAAACATAAAATAACTGCTTAATTGGGAAAAATATCCAAACCCCAGCGCAGTCACCTCACTCAAGCAGAACAGAGGTTCCCAAACCCTCAAAGACGAAAAAAGAACCAACAAGCTGGAGTCAACAAAAAATTAAGGAAAATGTACCTGATTCAATTTGCCCACCTCAAGAAAATCAGCAATCTACCCTTCTTAGACTTTTCCGAAGTATAGGTAAAACCCTAGAAAGAACCCGCTTACAGATATTATTTTCCGACAGAACCCAGTGCCCTGTACCTGCAAAAAAGAGAATCAAAGTGAGAATTCTAAAAGATTTAAAAAGCTCCATTAAGTAAAGCCTCATACTTATGTGGGAACCAGAACAGCATGCAAGCATGTAATACTTCAGATTCTTGCAAACCATACCCCACCGAAAAAACTAAAATAGAATAAGAATAAATGCAATAAACAAGATAGCTACCGAAACCTCCAAATCTGTAATGGGAGCTCCTCTGTAATCTCAGCTCAGCTCAACGACAAGCACAAATCTGCAAATTTGCTGTACGTATTTTGTCCTTTTGTTAGAACTATTTTTGAAATTAAGGAAATCTTTTTGGGTTTAATCTGCGAATGTACAACTCATAGAAATCGTCGCCGTCTATTGCCATTATTAAAATTTTAAAATTATTTTAAAGAAATTAAACACTGAGGAGCCCCCTCTTTTCATTTTACCTTTGGATTTCCCTCCAAAAGGTTTTTTTTTTTTGGTTTTTTTTAAGATTGAAACCTGAAAGAAGGCATAAAGTCTTGAGACGGTTTCAAATATGGAAAGGTGGCGGTGTGAATGAGTGGAAAATGCATTTACTGTGATTCAGAGAGGGGTGGGGTCGAAACCGTGATTCGTCCGTCCATTTAGATCGGTTTGTGCTTTTATACAAATTGACCCATTTATAAACGAGTTTATCCGGAATCAACCCGTTTATAAACGGGTTAATCCGGATTCGGGTTCGGGTCACCCGCACATGAAACCTAATTTCCATCCACCCTTCGCACGCCACTCTGCACTCCACTGGCCGCGTCGGTCTGCCCAGCACACCGACTTTATCAACCAGTTTAACAAGCAAATACAATTTCTAGGAGGGAATCACAAATTCATCTACCACGCCCAACTCCTCCATTGCAGCCATAACAGCTACAGAACACAAAAAGACCCAAACTGGGAAGTGGCAAAGCTTGAGGCTGGAAGTACCTGAATTTTAGGACTAACAGCACACCTCACGCCAAGCCAAGCTCCCCCCCTCACGACGGTGAGCGGTGGTCGGTGTTCGGTGGTCGGTGGCCTGATTCTTTTGATTCTTCTGAAAGCTCCCTCCCTCACGACGCTCGGACGGTGGATATCCGTAGTGCTGTTCGGCGTTCGTTTCGGCGAAGTGTTCACTGTTTCAGCAACGGAAAAGAAGATCCAAAGGAGAACTGTGCATTCTTGGGAGTAATTTCTACTCGGCTTTGCTCGAGTGCTCGAACTCGAATCAAAGCCGAAGATGTGGTTCCAGGATCCAGTATTGGGTTCGAGCGCAAGGTGTTTGACGTTTTGCCTGTGAGGAGTTACGGGCCACGGGCCAAGCTCATAGAAATCGCCCATCAACTCATCAAGGAGGGAGCCAAATGGATTGTTTTTTAAAAAAAAAAAAAAAAAAATCATTTTATATGCAATGCTTAAAAAATTTTAAAATAAAAAAATTTATATTTTTTAAACAAATAACCCGTGACCCGCCCGTTTATTAAGTTAGGATTGACATCGTTATGGTCTATTTAATCTTGACCCGATTACGATCCGATCCATTTACAACCCGTACGAATTCGTCGGGAACCCATTTTACCATCCTAGATTGGGGACTCTGTTTTTCAAATGTTATTTAATGATTGTTTATTTGAGGGAGAGATTATAAAGAGTCTTAGTTTTCACTTTACACTATGCAAAGAGTTGGGGAATGAGAACTTAATAGTAAAATAATAGATCAACTTTGTTAATTTAAGGTATTGGAATAAAGAGTTGGGCAATTTAAACATCTTGATTTTATCTTGATTTAAAAAAAAATGCATTGTATAAAATAAAATCCATATTTAAATAAAAAAAAAAGAATTAAAAATGAACGATTATTCTTAAATTTCTTAATGAATTTCTTTACCGTTCTACATTAGATGGAATAATACAAACTTTTGCATAAGTAGTTTGTTTCGAAATTAGTGCATTCCTATATAATTGTCATTACATTTTTATAGTATTTCATATAGTCAATAGGTATTATATGAATCAAATGGAACTTAAGGTAGTGTTTGGGAAATAAATTTCAAATGTTTGATTTGGGTTTAACCTTATAGTTAGAGAGCTTTTAGATTTGGATAAGATGTAATATAAAATTATATTAAAATTCATTTAAATATATTCAAATCCGATTTCGAGATCCTAAATTTATACTCTCAAAAGTCGGCATTAGTGAATTTGAAAGAAATTTAGTATAATTTTGTATTATCTAAATATGCACAAATCCAAATCCAAAACTAAAAGTTCACTCTCCAAAACTCAGGATCAATGTTATATCCAAATCCTTTTGGTATCAAAGTAATAATAAGTTATATTAATAGAAATGAGACTTTTTTATTTTGTTATTATGTTTTTGCCTGATTTTTAAAATTTGAAATACCCTCATAATTGCATTTTCCCCCCAACTTAAAAACTAAAGTACCATAATAAAACAAAACACAATTATTTTTAAAATCGATGCTTTTTTAAATTTCTAAAATGCTTCTACTCGTCTTCTATACTTTGAAAAAATAAAACTATTTTTATTATTTTCAACAATAAAAATATATATGTGGCTATTTTAAAATTAAAAATAAAAAATCAAAGAAATGTTGATCAACGTGTACATATTCCCTAATAACAATAACAACAATAATCTACATTATTAATTAAAGGAATACTTAATTGTGTTTCAATCTATGTTTTTACCCATTACGCTTCAAAATGACTTTCTCTTACAAATTTCTACTGAGTGACAAGTTGCGCACCCAACTATCGATGTGTGGTAGGTTCAAGCTTATTAATACAAAAAACAACAATGATAACTAGTTAATTGATCGAAGGGTTAGTTCCTAATAGAATTCTTGGACCCCTTTAAGTCATTAGGGTGTTGGGGTAAATAAATGGATTAAACCAACACAAATGGTGGCCACCAAGGGAAGCAAAGTTTCATGGATAAGGGTTTCCAAAGAGTTATAGCTGCGTTTGGTAGCATGGATTCAAATTTCGTTGGATGATTTTAGGCAAATTTCAGTACAATTTTATATCATATTTTGTTTAAATTCAACACAAATACATATCTAAGGTCTCCCCAAACATAAAAAAAATAGTGCAAATTTGGATTTGTGTACGAGTTGGGAAATGTTTGATCCCTGGCAACTAGGCAGGAGGAGGATTGTTTCAGCCTCAGCCCCCTGGATTTTTAGGGAACATAGCCTCCAAGAAAATCTTAAGGGCAGTGGATTTCCACCATGTGGCAAATCACTTGAGCAACAGGAGGGGACTTAAACTTGAATTTTATTTAAATTCAATACAAATGCGAATCTAGAATCTCTCTAACTATAGAAATTGTGCAGATTTGGATTTGTGCACTAGTAGGGAAATTTTGATCCCTGACAACCAAGCAGGAGGAGGATTGTTTCAGCCTCAGCCCTCAGGGTCTTTAGGGATCAAAGCTGGCATACAGATTAAACCCAAGGGTACCTCCCCCTGTTCCACGTTTGGAAAGGGAATTCTGCATTTTCATTTGGGGAAAAAACAAAAGGGTACGTTGAAAAAGCTGGCTACGGGGGACAAGAATCATGTGGTCTGTGTGAGGACTCCAATTCCGATGCGGGATCCATTTCATTTTTAGGTCACTTTAGCCCCTCTTTCAAAAATTTTATCCACGTTTACCTTCCATGCCGATCCAAGAAAAGATAAAAATAAAAACAAATGTAGAGCAAGATAAAAGAGAACGTTCTCTGCTTCTCAATTCAAATATTGTATCAAACACTTTGCTCCTCAATTAATTTGTTGAATGAAACTCAAGCTTGGGGATCCTACTCACCAAGCTGATCTCATGCTGACTAAAATTTTGCACTTTGTATACAATTAATCAATTATCATATAGAAACACTGCGTAATCAATTCTGAAAATAACTGCATTCTCCGAACACCCAACCAAACTTACAGCTTTAGAGTTGCCTTCAACCATTTATTTTTCAGGCCAAACTAAATTCAAATATTCCTTGGCAAAGCATAATTCAAGCCTTCCATGATCAGGCAAAGCACAGGTCAGGATGCAAAATGAGTCTCAGATACCAAAGGCAAAAGTGGGAAACCAAAAAGAACATAATAAAAACATCTCTTAGTTGTAAAGCGAGACGGAGACAATGTCAAAAGTCATTCTTTTAAAGCTGTTTTTCCACATCAAAAGGATTCCTTCCCTTTTCCCCAAGCAGACAAACCACCAGCCCAATGGCTGTGTAAAATCAAATTAGTCGCAGACATCTCGAAATTCAGAAAATGTAACTGTTATAAGCCATTATCAACTACTCAAAAAGGCTAGTTCATACACACTCAAAGTCCAGAAGATACCTACACAATCCAAACTGTAACAGCTACTAGAACTTCAAAACCCAGTCGATAGTACATTGCCCAAGTTAAACTACAGAAGTTTTCAAATCCACCCAGAAAAGCAGTGGCACAAACTATACTGTTTTCCCATGGAGACTCACTCACTAGGAGATTCGTCCCTGTTCGGTTCCCTAGAGTATTCTAGGCTGGGGCTGTGGCTCGGACTCCTACTCCGGCTCTGGCTTCTGACTGGACTTTCACCAGGGCTCCTTGAACCATTTTCAATCGGAGAGTGTGAGCGTGAGTACGACCTCTCTCGACTGTATCGGGAATGTGATCTCTCTCGACTGTACCTCTTACCTTGGGGGGAGATGGACCTACCTCAAAATGAAAGACCAGATCAGTGTCTTGGAGGCAAAAGAAGCCCATTATGGGAAGGTAGTGAGTAAAACTTTTTATAAAAATTCACTTGTGTGTGAATGTGAAAAAAGACTTAGTCCTAACAGGCAAAATGCAGCATCACCAACTTGATACCCCGACACCAAGTAGGAAAACATTTGCACACAAGAGAATGGGAATTATAATGGAAGCGTATTTATTACATACTTTGAATAATGCCTCCGTTTAGGAGAAGGGGAGTAGTAGTCGCGGCTGCGGGACCGAGATCTTGCATAGCGTGGGGGTGGAGAACGGGAATACCGACGAGGAGATCTCCTTCGATCATAAAACCGTCCCCTGCAGCAGCACAAAGAAAAAGGAGAAATATGACTACCACAATGCTCAATAAAAACAATTTATGTGCAGTACCAACATTGGAATTATTAGAAAATGTCAGTGATGAATGAATAAGAAAATCTTTATGATAAAAACATTTATATTATAGCAGACCAAAGACAACTTTAAATAAAGCTTCAATCTGTGAAAAAACTGGCTGGCCTCATTAGAGGGTCAAGCAAACCAACCTTGTAAGATGTTATAGAACCAAACCAAAAACAGTAACTGTAATACATGTACGAGGGAAGATGGAAATGATGTCGTTTCATGGGAATCTTGATCAGGATCTAATAAGTCTAATTTTGACTTTGCACCTAAAAAATGACCTAATACCAAGACAAGCATTCTCATTTGGATAAATTAAAAGAATACTTCAAAAAATAAAAGAATATAATTACATTTTATGAATTCTCATTTGGATAAATTAAAAGAATAGAATTTCAATTATTCCCACTTGTGTAAATTAAAAGGGCATTCTTTTTTTTTTAATGATAAGAGTGATTCTTTTGTAATCAACTCAAATATCATAATTCATTTTAAAGAGAACATTTGTCCGTTCAAGTATAAACAGTTAAATATATATCAGGAAACAGCAAGAGTACACATACATGGCATCAACAAGCTCCACTGTGCCTTATCTTTCTAAAGAGAGCACTTGATTAAAACTAGATTTTCTCTCTCTCAACTTTGTAAATGTTAAAAATCCCCTTTTAATGTTGAATGTCCATTTCCATTCAGTTCAATCTTTTGCACGCACTAGGTTGAAATTTAATGTCAGAGAATTCAGTTACATTTTGTTCCAAGTTCTAAAAAGCTCAAAAATGCCTCTATAACCCAATCAAGTAAAATGATCAAAAAGTACTGTTAAGGTTTTCAGCAAAATGGGGAAATTGTTTAAAAGATTGTTCATGCCTATCAAGAACAAATTGCAAAATTTCAACTTCATAGAAATTTTTTTGGACAAAAAAAAGAAAGGGAGGAGGAAAAAAATCAGGAATAGATGAGGAAAAATGTACCTCACTCGTTCCCTTGCCCTCATATCAGCAGGTTTTTTCCTATTCTCCTCTGCAAATACAACTGTCAATTCTCTTCCATTAAGAATTTGACCATCCATTTGATATTTGGCTTCTGCAGCATCAGCTGGATCAACATATTGCACAAAACCAAATCCTCGAGGCTCCCTGCCAGATAAGGCAATAAAAAAACAAACAAAACAAAACAAAATACATGCTGTTAAAAAAGAGGTTGAGGGAAAGTAAAATACTAAGACCCCTTAACTGCGTACGCCATTAACCTTTGCATCAATTAAATTTGGCAAAATAATCCCCAGATATATGGAAGGTCATGATAAGCACGTAAAAGCAAGTGCTTGGCTGCTGACCTTGCAAGTGTCAATTTTAAGATGACTTGAAATTCTTCAAGACTTGAAATCTTCACAATGTATTCAAAACCAAGACTTGACTTCAAGACTTGAGATCTTCACAATGTATTCAAACTCAACTTCCTTCCCATCTTCACTACCATTAACATCACCTTCAACAGAACTCTTATTACTTGATTGATGTCTTCATAACTTTAATTTCACTGTTATAACTCAAGAACTTTAATAAAAACGCCCAATTTGATAATACAACATATGATCATTTAGGGGAAGCCCCCCAGCGACAAAGCAGAGTTCTTTAATGAAGAAAAGCAAATAGAAAGGAGGGATGGAAATTGATTTCATGAATCCATGTGACAAAAGAAACCAAAAAAGATAAAATTAAAAATAAATCAAAATAATTCAAGGATCCATGTTAACATAAGAAAAAAAAGATGCAAGTTCTTTTTAAACAAAAAAATATTAACGAAGAAAACAAAAAAAAAGAGTGTAAAATTCAAACTAAACCAACAAAATTAAGTACATATAGACATATATGTATATACATATAGAAAACCTTCACACCCATGGGAAGGTCAGTCATTTTGGCAACCTCACAGAAGTCAGAGCATTTAGCCAACAAGTTCTATATAGTTAGTAGACATGCTCACCCAGTGTAATAGTCCCTAGGCAAGTAAATGTCCTTGAGAGGACCAAACTGCCCAAACGGCCTCCGAAGGTCTTCCGGCCTGCATTACAGCATAAATTCAAGAATATAAGTGGTGAATCAGTTGAGAAGAATACGCTAACAAAAACTGAAATATACAGAACTTGAACAACAACATTTCCATGTCGTGAAAAAGCTTATCCCTACATCAGAAGTCCACAAGAATATGTTAACAAAAACTGATTAACTGAAATATAACAGCATTCAAACAACAACATACCCATATTGTAGAAAAGCTTCTCTACATCATCCACAAGGATAAAAAGTTAACGCAAATTACCACATTCAATTTAAACACACAGTATTGCTCCTAATAAGGCAAGTACACGGTAAAACATAATAATATAAATGGATAGTTACAGATACATGCACTTATAATACACCCACAAAAGGAGAAATTCCTCTCAAGTTCAATCAAACATAATGATATAAGGGTACATTTGGTTTGCCTCCTAGGCAGGGCTGGGCTATGCTAGGCTAATGGCTCTTAGCCCATGTTTGGTATAGTACATAGGTAGAATGAGACTGGCCAAGAAGGGGAGGCTTGGCCCATTTGTGTGTAATATGGTTGGCCATTTCCACCACCCACCACCAAAACAAGTCAGTCCTGGCTAAGTCATGATCTGTCCAAATTGAATAATATCTTCTCCATCCTGACACCCCAACACAAGCTATCCTCCCTCAAACCTTCTGTTCATCTGCCTTCAACGAGGAATTCCTCAATTGCGTTGATCATCTAGTGGCTCACTGTCGTCTTACCCAACAAGGTTAGCCTCCCCTCTCTTCCTCCCTCACACTCTCTTTCTGGCCAGATATAGAAACATTTTGTACTCAGAACTGTGCACAAATGACAAATATGCCCATTATGGCCATGAAAGCCTCTATTGCATAACCAAATTGACAAAGAAGGCGATGTGTGAAGGAAATTGTCTGAAAATCGATATGTTGTTCAATCAAAGAAGGCAAGTGCACAATTACCAATTATGTCTACCATCCCATTCAAATCTCAAGACGACCTTCTTGCTTTTCCATTCTGGATCCAAATTCCGGCAATCATTCTCCACCAAAAATTCTCTAGGGAGAAAGTGAAGAGAGAAAAAAAGGAACTCTAGACCAAGAAACGAAGGGAACCACAAGCAAGGAAAATTGGGGTCATAAAATGTAAACACCTTACTAATACCACAAGCTTAGAGCTCATAGTCTGCCATCCTCTCCATTTGAGCTCCATATCAAAAATTTGAACAAGCCTTAGCAGTCCAGGGTGTCACAATCGGAAACCCTTTCTCAAACTGTTTTGTGTAGGAAATCCTTTCTAGAACTGTTTTGAGCTTGATTAAAGAATGTGGAGATGGTATCTTAAAGTCAAAATCTAACATCTAAAATAACAATTTTATGCTTTATTTTGCGAAGGGGTATTTTGGTCTCTTAAATGATTACCCTATTCAAAGAAAAAAAAAAAAAAGCAATTACAAAAAATTGGAACGATGTCTCACTTTCTCTCTTGTCCCCTCTCTCTTCTCCCCTCTCACAAAACAATCTCTCCCTCTCAAATGTACAGCAATATGGAGTCTTATGCAGCAGGTCATGCTGTATCAGTTGATCCAGATCAGAGGAAAATCTTTTCGATCTGCGCATGGATAAGGTTGGGGAGCTCTCTTCTTTGCTTGTGGTTGAGAATAACGTGATGCATAGCAGATGGATTAGGTTTTCTAGTAAGGTAGTTTCTTGGTTTGCTAATGGGTTGTTAGTGTTCAGCCAGATGAAAAGGAGGTGTTGGAGTTTTCGTAAGGGTAGTATGCAGTATTGGAAGTCAATTAGATGGACAAAGGTTGGGAAAGTTTATAGAGTTAGGGTTGAGACGGAAAGGAAGGAAATTTTCTGTGTTCAATCCCAGTGGTGGAAAGGGTGAGGGTTGGCAAAACTTTGCAAGCAACTTCTGCGAGATGGCAAAGGAATTTTGGAAGGAATCTGAAGCTGTAGATGCAGATGACGCAACACATCCCCGCTCATGGAGTCAGGCAGTGCTGGGAGGCAAAATGGGCAAAGCAGTGGATTGTAGTAGCCAATCTTGCTCTGGAAATCAGGGTATGGTGGTTGGAAAAGAAGATCCGTGTTGTTGGTGTGGATGTATGATGCAGTAGAAAGAACCTGGGTTTCTGAAGTCAGCATTTATTGCAGACCAACCAAAATTATTTGATCAGACTGGCAAGGAAAGCTAGAGTTTTGGCAGAAGCGGGGATCTCCTCAGTTTCAGTCAGGGCTGCATTTGAAGAGACTGCAAAGAGGAATGGGCCAAGCTATATTTTTATGGTTTTTGATCTGGCTCAAATAATAGAAAAAGAAGGCAACCTTTTATAATGCGCGCCAATTATTTGGTCAGGCCCAATTTATAGGTAAGTAAGAAGTGGACTCAAAGGGAGAGACTGCTCCTTTGGGCTTCATGCATATCGGCCAAGGGGGAGGCAAGCTTATGTCTTAGATAATAGTGATCCAGGTACTTCATTGCTAGATACCAAAAATGGGCAGGCCCAAAATACTATTTCTAGAAACCAGAAATCGAGTATTGATAAGGACACTCTACCTTTTGATAGTACAATACATTCTCAGTCTATAGATTTCCAAGTTATGAGTCGAATTGATCAAGATTTGGAACAAACTAGGATTAGCAGTAGTGAAGATTTGAAACAAGATTGAGGTGTTAAAAATGCAGCAAGTTTTGAAGAGGGATTAGAAAGTGATGTGGAAAAGACTAAAAGATTAGAAGTTGATTTGGGGGCCTTCTATGGGTACTGAAATGAGGAAGGTGTTTGAAGATAAGAGAGAAGAATCTGGTGAGTCAGTGCCAAAGTTATTAAAAGAGATTCTAAAAAAAAATCCTAGTATAGTGGAAGATTCTCATGCTAAGGAGGCTGAATGTAGTAATTGGGTAAGTTAAGAAAAAAAAGGGAAATAAATGGGAGACTTCTCAGATTCAAAAAGTAATCATATTAGTGAGTTTGATTGTGGTAGGGGGTTGTTGTTGGATGAGATTCAAGAACAATATGGACACGTTTCAAATTCTTTTGAAGAGAGAGGGGATTTATACTATCCATCCACCCCCATTGGAAGGCCTTGAGGGAGTTCTATATTTGATTATGATGGTCTCATTAACAATTCACAGAGAAAGGATGGAATTTTGCCCATGGAGGAGGTTCCTAAGAAGGACTTAGAAGCTCAAGATCTTTCGGATAAAATGGGATAAAAGTTGACTGGTTTTGGAGAAAATGTAATGCACATGGTGGCAAAATTTGAAAGTTGAAGGGACAAAGGGAATTAGCAAAATTGAAGAGGTCAAAAATTATGACAGGGAGGGTCGAAAAGGGGTTTCCTTGGTTTATATTTTGTAGTGTTTTTTGGTTTTGCTCTTTTTTTTTTTCATTTTTCTTTTTCTTTGGGGTTTTCTTGTTTTTATTTGGTGTTCTTGTCCTGCACATTGTACCATCCTTTCTTTCTATCTATCTAATATAGTTTCTTTTTTATCCCAAAAAAGAAATTGATAGCCTATTCAATGGGTGTCACAGTCCAGAGATGGGATGGGATTATAATCATAGTCAAGCCAGTCCAGTTCTATAAGCCTTAGCCATTGATCCAAATGCACTCCAAATGGGTATTGAGCAATTGGGAGGATGTTTGAAGGGCAATTTCATTTTATGCGAATTCTACAAATGGATCACATTGAACAAAATAAAACACAGAACATATTTTGAAAAATAAACATAAATGAAGACATAATTATGCAAAGCAATGTAAACTTCCACACCAAAATCTACGATACTGGAAGGATTATAACTAAAACAATAACAATTTCTGCGAATAAAAAAAAAATTGATGAAAACACAAGATATTATATTGCAGTAACAATAACATTAAGTTTAGCTTAAAGTAGGGGAAAAACCAAATGGGCGAAGAAAAGTTATTGAAACCTAACCTACAATCATGGCGAAGGTTACGAACTAAAAGACTGGTAGGAAGATCTCTACCCCGACCTCCATAGCGACCCCTGGGGCTAGGGCTTCGGCCTCTTCTGCCATATCCCCTGGGCGGTGATGGACTATAACTCCTTCCCCTCATTTGTAATGAATTGTTTCGTCTATATATAATTCAAAATGCACGAGTAGAACTTCAAGTAAACAAGAAGCATAAAAATGTAAAACAAATGTCTACATCAAGTAACATGTAACGAACATGAGATACATGAATCACTAGATTCAAAGGGAAAAATCTTAAATGGACTAACCTGCACAAATTCAAATAAAAAGAAACAAGGAAAATATTGCTTTTTCAACACATTAATAATTCAACAACAGAATATAGACATAAAACAGAATATCAAAATTTTACATCTAAATCAAAGCATATTTGCAGAAACCCTTAGTACTGTTCTAAGCTGAAAAGTTTTCACCAAAACTGCGTGATATATTTATTTGCTTCAAGATACTATGGTTTATGAATCGATACATATGAAGCTACTCCCAAGAAAATAGAATAAATGCATTGATGTGTTGTTAACATTTTCCATGGTAATTGTTGCCCCAATGTTTCATCAGCACTTTTGAAGAAGACAACAAATTTGTGATAATCTTAATAGTCAAAAGATATTTCATTCACTCAATAAAGTTGTTGTGAACATTTGCTTAATATCCACCATCTGTTATGTGGACATAAAATTTCAGTTAATTGGATAATTTTATTTTAGTATCTAGTTATGCTAAAATCATGGCTAAGATCCTTTAATTTTAGTCATCTCATTTTGTCGTTTTGGATGAATTGTACATCACATAAAGAAGTTTCTATTGCTCTATGATTTTGGACAACCTCAAACAGATTTGAGAAATCTAGAATCAGATAATCATTGACTTTGCATTACTTTAACATCCACATATTATTATTGTTTAATTATAGGATTTTTTTCAAGACTATTTAGCTCCAATGAAACAATTTTTTATTTGCAATAAATAAAAATTGATCAACGATCCATGATTACTCATTATCTTGTTTTAAATGTGAATCTGACTATGGAAAGGTCTGAAGTGTCTTGTCTCTTGAATGAAATAAGATATACTGCAACCCTAACAAATTACTGATGGGACTTAGAAGCTTAGGGATTTTCATATCTGAGTGCTCTTTTTTAATAACAAAACATTTGAATGATTTTTATTTTAATCTAAAATATTTGCAATCGATACACACCAAATATTTGGGGCAAATGCTTGATTAGGACCAAACAACTAGCACACTTTCTGAATAAGGATCTCTAACAAGGAGAGTTTGAGAAAGCTTACTTTATGATGCTCAAAATTTGAAGAACAACATAGACACATCTTATACTGGGGTGGAGGTGCAAATAGACAGTCTTTGGTGTGGCCAGGATAGGATCCATGTGGAAGGGTGTTCTTCATTAGTTTGTGGGAAAACAAATCATAACGTTAGCATGATCTTTATATCAGCCTAAATAACTTGATCTTCACAATTTTCCAAGAAATTCAAGTATTAGTAAATTCTGAATAAGAATCTCAGGGAGTGGACTTTGGCCTTGACTTTGAGCCAAGCCACTATAATTAGTAATTTCTTTCTTATCCCCAACTCTTTTTTATGCATTGTTATATTAGAGCATGATCCTCTATATGCTTCATATTTAATTAATTTAAGCATAAAAATGAATTCTCTTTTAAGCATCGTCCCAATACGTAACCTCTCCCCTCTTGGATTGCTAATAGGGCAAACTGCTACCTTACATTATCCAGTAGCATCCATGCATTTCTCTTTGAGAAGTAAAATGCTTATTTTTATTCTGAGTTGAGTTTCATACACTCCATTTTCCCAAAAAATGTGAAAATACATTCCTTTTGATTCTTCTCCTTACCTCACTGCCAAAAACAATAACATTTAAAATTAACTACAACCATCAAATGGAACTTTATCCCACACAGAGTAGTGGAATACAAGTCACACAACAAGTATACATACAAGACTATGAACAGTGGGTCTCATAAATAAGCAAATTCTTCACATATGTCAAGCAATAAAACACCAAGAAAAAAAATATTGCAGGGTATGGTGTATGAGTCAGCTAAAACCTTGGAATCCAGAGCACCGAAAAGTTTTTATAAAACAATGGATTAGCTGGAATGGGGAGATAAAAGATCAAGCCGAGATATCTGTAATGTAGGCCATCGAGAGTGTAATTTTTTAAGTAAACGCAATGCTTGCAGTAAAAACCCTACACCCTACAGAGCGAACACACATTCTAAAACCTACAACGGACTATTTCAGTTGAGATATCAAATGCATGCAAATATCCTTAAATGCCCTAAAGAAATACAAGTACACAAAACAAATCAAACAAATCTGGGTTTTTGTTAATTTCTCCAGCAGAGAAATCAAACCCCCGCGATTTCCCCAACCAGTCATCTTACCCTACGTTTCTCGAGTTTACGATAACAAGCAATAACAGGCGATACTTGTAAAATTAGCCATGAAAAACAAAAAACCCAGATTTCATAAGCCCACAAGATTCCCAACCCACCTCTCCCAAAAAGAAAAAAAGGGAAAAAGAAATCAAGAAAGAGAGAAGGAAATCAACCATGTTTGTCAAACAGCATCATCCACATTACAACTTACTGAAATCCCACAAGGAGAGAGAGAGAGAGAGAGAGAGAGAGAGAGAGAGCGAGCTTACCGGTAGAATTATCGAGAAGCAGGGAGGTGGGCGGCTGTGCACGGGGAGGTTCGCGTGTGTAGTCGGAAATGAGGGAAGAGGTAAATAGGGTTTGGGGATTTTGTATGTACTAATTTGGGCTTTTCTTCTTTGTTAAGGGCAAATGTGTCATGTGGTATTAATTAGGATGGGCAATGTGCAATGTTTGTCTAATGGGTTAAATTTTTAAATAAAGTAGTAATGAGTTAATTATCTAAAAATTTTGGATTCTAATTTTGTTGTTGTGTATATTGTATATTGTTTTAAAAAAATTATTATATTTTGTACTATAAGTGTTATTTTTCGTGTGTTATCTGTTTATGTTGTCGAAAATGTTAAAATTTGATGTACATTCTTGACACACGACCTAATAACTTAAAATTTTAAATAAATTGATAATCTAACAAGTTTTAAATGTGATTATCATAATCTTGAGTAATTATTATAATTATAGATAGAAAATTGTCAACTAACAATCAGTGTTTAGAAGTTTAAATTTTAGATTTTAAATTTTAAAAAAATTATTATAATTTTATATTATATTTTGTCTAATTCACACAAAAACCTAAAATCTCTATCAAATGTAGAATAAGTAAATATTTTATTTTTATTCTAAATTTATCGAAATTAGAGGATGTTTTTGGAATATAATGGGTGAAAATGTAAATTTAAAATTAGCACAATACTTCTTTGTGTTTGGGTAACTACGAATATTATGTATAGTTTGTATGAAAATTATGGAAAATCATATGCAGTCACTGAAAATTAGAATCTATTTACATTATTATTTTAAAAAAATATATATGTTGTTCTTGATATGCATTTTTGCTCATTATGTTTCAAAAAAGTAATTCAATTTTTGTAATTTTTTTATTGGGAACAAATTCTAAGTTGGGATCTACCTATTGTTACTTGAAAAAAATAAAAATAAAATAAAATAAAATACATGTTAGTTCTCAAGCCGCATTTTTTGCCGATTATATTTCAACATTATAATCCAATTTTTATATTTTTTTATTGAAAACAAAATTATCATAATTTTCACTCAATAATAATTTTATAAATATAAATACAAATCAATTAGCTAGTCACAACCATATTAACCACAAATAACTATGGATAAACATAATTTGGTTTTAACTGAATTACTGTTTGGGTAATTTATAGTTCAATTCAGTTTGATTCGATTCAATTTAAGAATAGAGTAATTTCGAGTATTCAATTTTCGGTTTAGTCAGGGGTAATTTGTATTTCGGTTAACGGAATTATCTAAAATTTTAATTAACTAATAATTAAATATAAATTATTAAATTATATCATTTATTATTTTAATTTTTAGGCTAGGTTGAACGCTAGGTTTCATTCAGGATTCAGCCATTTCTAAATCCCAATTTCCCATTTGCCTCTTCCAGTCTTCCCTCTTCTTTACCCTCTTCCCTCTTCGGCTCTTCCCTTCCCAAGTTCGCAGTTCGCAAGTCGCAACTTCGCCGGCAGCCGGCACTCCCTGACTCCCAGTGCCAGTTCCCTTCAGCTTCAGCTTCCCTTCCCAGTTCCCTTCCCACTTCGCAGTTTGCATACAGTCGGCGACGGCGAATTCGAACCTCCTGTTCCAGATCGGCAGATCCAGTCTTCCCCTTCGGACTTCGGCTTCCACCCTCCCAACTTCGCAGCTCGCACTCTCGCAGACTCGCAGTACTCCTTCAGACCTTCCGTCCTTCAGGTTTTTCATTTTTCCGTTGTGTTCAAAGCTCAAAAGTCTTTGCAGTTTGATGTTTATTGATATTTTATAGTACCCTAAGATGAGCACAATGTGTTTGATTAAATGTATGAGAGAATATTTCCTCCTAATCATTATATTCGTGTTGATCAGTCTCCCTCTTTAAAATGGGTTTCTTTGTGTTATTTGTTTATATTTGTTTGAGTGTTCATTGAAATTGAGTTTTGTTCCTTTTTAATTTTTTTTATATTTGTGTTTTCTTACTTTTGTTGTACCCAAAGTCCAGTGCCCTGTTCTCTTCTTCTTCGGTTCTTCCCTGCTCTTACCAATAACCCTTGTTTGTGCATCATGGAAAAGTTTTTTTGTGTCGAGAATTTGTCTGATGAGCTGTCTTCATTAGTGGATGCAAAATTCTCCGAGTACAAAAGCATAAAGTAAAGGACAGAAAGAAGATAAAAGGATGGAGGATGAAATTTTTTTGAGAATTACTTAGTTGTTTTAAGGGAGAATTTCTCATAATTAGTTTTATTTTATTTGGTTAAATTAGGTTAACCGAAATACCCAACAATTTGCTTTGGTAGGGTACGGTTCGGTTAAATAGACCAATTCGTTCGGTTCAGTTATGGGGTGGAGTTAATCGAAATAATTTGGTTAATTTGATTAATTGGCCGAATTGGCCGAACCAACCGATGGCACATCTCTAGTTATTGCTAATGGATTTCTAGCCATTTTAACTAAAACCTTTACAAACTTCAACTATTTTAGTTAAATGTATTCAGATTTTGTTATTAACAAACTATGTTACTACTGGGTTATTACTAGAGAAGTAATGTAATCTGACGTAAGCCTCACTATAAATCAAATGACGCTCATTTGAAATTATAGAAAATTTGTATAATGAATATAACATTTGACAAAACTTAAATGTAATTAAGGAAAATTATTCAATACTCGAACACTAATATCGTACATGTAAATACTAGATTTTTAATAATAACATATAACAATGTAATCAATCAATAATAGTGTGCACACGTGTTACTATACATAAAAAAAATAATTGACGTTTATTTATAATGTCATCCTGCACACAAAATAAATTACAACTTTATGTGTGACAATATGTGATGCAATGTTAAATATCGTCTACTGGCGATTGTGTCATTTTTACGTACTTGCATTCAAGATTGCAAGATTAGATGGACCAAGTTAAACTTTTCAATATTTGAATTTGGGGTAAAATGCACCTATGATCACTGAATTTTTAACTAAAATGACACATTAGGCAACCTAGTTATAACATGATGAAGTATTCTCTTCCAGTGATGCTTGAATGCAGGAGGATGTGTTTCAAATAATAGTCTAACAAGGTTGTAATACTAATTCAACTGGCAAAACAGGCCCCCCTTGTTGGAATGACCAGGAATAAATGAGCCCTGCTCATATATTCATATCAAGAAACGAGACCTACTCATGTCGATGGATAAACTTTGTTCATATCAACAAATGAGTCAATACTTTTATTGATAGATAAAACATGCTCAATAGATAATGTCTGATTATATTAATAGATGGGTCTTAGCGTAATTGCAACAATCAATGAAAAAAATGGGTGAAATGAAAGCTCAACTTGATCATGAAAAAAAAAAAGAAGGAAAAATCACGGTAGAATGCTTGTTCAGTTCACAAGTAAAAGAAAAAAAAAAAAAAATGAAAGGAAAAAGGCTTGATCGGTTTGGTAAAGAAAACAAAACATAGAGGGGAGTTATGCTTGGTTTTTTGAAGCACTAGTTGTACTTTTTCTTTACGTGCATGTGTGTGTGAGAGCACTTTGTTAACTTTCCCACCGCTCATGTCTCATAAGCATATGGGTCCACTGTAGCATAATTCAACTAGACAAAAATTTGAAGCGTTGCCCTTTGATCATTATTTGAAGGGTTGAGATTCAACTGAGCATCTTTGTGTATATCTCTATCTTGCTAGTTTATTTTGTATTTTAATATTGACAAATGAACTTTGCCTTGTAGATCGGTGAACTCTACTTATATCAATTGATTTTCCTTGAATGTTTATGAAATAAAGATGTGAAATATTTGAATGTTTATGAAATAAAGATGTGACATTCAAGGAGATAATTAGCTTCAGGATTACAAAAGCTTAACAAACAAAAATGTGGGAGGGCATAAATAAGGTGAGAAAATATTTATGCATGTCATATCAAGCATGTTTATAAAAAATAAAAAATAAAAAAACAACGGTATGCTTGGCTTAGTTACATACAACCAAAAAGGATGGCTTTTCTTAGCCATGTGCCAAAAAAGATAAAAATCAAAATAAAAAGGGTATACTTGGTTCATCAATATGGCCTATTCGACTTGGTGACTAGCGTGATATGTGGCTCAACAAATCGTAGCAAGAAAAGATTGTAAAAGGCCTCAACTAACCCCTTTTCCCCCTAAAATATGGGGGTTTAATCAGGCCCAGTCGACTCAGTTGGACAAGGAGTGTTAAAGTAATTCAAAAATCATTCTTACAATTCCATTGAAAGTTGGAATACTTCCCAAGCAAAGTAATAATTTTTACTTACAAATGACTTATAGACCTTTTAAAAAAAATTTCTAGGCTCAAAAGTGGGAGACAATTGATAAGATACAACATATCTTTGAGATCAAGGGCATCTTGAGGATTAATTTAAGACATTAAAAAAAGGGTTAGTAAAACGCTCCTAAACCCCAAGTAAATGGGGTAATAAAGGTATATAATTTTTGTAACCCTTTCTCAATTAAAAGTGTAGGATTAAATATAGGGAGGGTTTAACCACTGTCAACAAAAATCATAAGGAAGATTTAAAGCATTCCACAATTATGTAGTCTCCACATTATTGTCCATTTCTTATTCCCTGGTCTTGACTCAAGCATTGAAAAAGGCCTCTCAAGACCACCGGGGATCCCCAAAGTTTTTCTTTTTCTTCTTGATTGTAGGTGATCACCATATAATGTGGGTGTGAAAAATCAAGTTTTATTTTTGACATTGACAGTAACTAAGTGAAAAAATATAGTGAGTGAGTGGGCAAAACCCCTTCCCCTATCTTAAACTTCCCAATATCAAGAAACCACCCATAAGATTGATCTTACGCATAATGGCCTCTTTTATCGTAAGTGACCATTTCTTAGAAACAAGGAAACACTCATTATAATTTGCATTAATGAGAGCTAACTTAGGCATCAAAAAGGTCCCCAAAGGCCACTCCAATCCTTTCAAGCATTCTTATCTTCCTTGGTTGTGAGACAGTGGGTGGATGCTAGTCAATCGTTAATTGGCGTGGAATCATAGTCCAGTATAGATCAATTTTTGCTTTAACAATTGTTATTATTGCATATTAAATCACATATTATATTATTATTTGGATTTGATAACAAATGTGACATATCACAGCCAAACAACCACCCACAAAATTGGGAGGAATCCTCTGCAAAGGGACTTGAACCCTGGACTTGCCCAACCTAAGTTTGGTATTATTATTTAAAATATAAAGATTACATGATTATAGACATAATAATTATAAAATATAAGGTATGAAAGATGTAGTTATAACAATATATAATAATGACAGTAAATGTAATAAGATACAATATGCATTAATGGATTTAATTATTTAATGTGATTATAAAAAAATTATTACATAATTGATAACTAAGGTTGATTGTCATTTTTATGTTTACATACATAGCAAACATAACACTACAATATGTTTTCAATTACGATTATTGTGAAGCCAAGTTAGAGAGAGGTAGAGAGAGAGAAACCTGCTATTTGTTTTCTTATTCGAGTGCTTTCCAACTCGAATTCTAATTCTTTCCTTAGTTACTAACCAAATTCTATGTAAACAATATTAATTATGTGTGCATTCAATGTTTACGTTTACCAAAGTTTAACTTATTTGACTTTGATCTCGTTAAATTTATCTAGCCTAAATATTTAATTTATTTGAATTGTAGTTCATTGAGTTGATTGAACCTACAGTTGAGCTCGAGCTCAACTCAAACTTGCTATATAATTCAAACATATAAGAGTGTTATTTGAATAAAATTCAAATTGTTTTTGAATAGTTGTTACTTGTATCTCTGTAGGTATGAAAATTGTCTCGACTGTTATCATTTAATAGTAATAAGGTTGTGATGCCAATATTTTTCAAATTAAATGTAGTTTTATTCATTATCCATTTTTCTCCTTTTAAGGGCAATTGAAATTCCAATTGGGCCTAGGTTTCTCATCAAAGGCTAGATCATCTCGCACACCAACACATTCTCAAATTAAAACATGTTTGTATTACTAGTATATTTTTGCTTGAGTTTGAAATTGGAATAAGTGGAATTAGAAGTTTCATTGCAACCATTCCAATTATTTTGATTTAAAATGGATCATTCTTCTTCGTGTACCTAGATTAATAATGTTGGAATTATAATCATTATGATAAATTGAAAAATCAATAAACTTACAATTGTACCATTTTATACATCATTGCAAAACATTTGGGTCGAGTGCGTAGTCTATAAAGTATTTTATTAAGTATTGATATATTCAAAATTATTAAGGTATATCAATCAAAGATCAAAGTCAAGGAACCACCATTACTCCATATTATAAATACCTTTAAATTATATCTAAACCTCCCTCCTTCAAATAATTAACCGTAAATACAAAATTTAATAGAAGTATGACCTCCACTACTATAAAAGGGGTACTATAAAAAGAGGCTAGCATCTCATTCTCATATATTATTTTTTATTGTTATAGTCTTATCCTCCCATAGTCCCTAACTTAGGCATCAAAGCAATCCCTTGGAGTACACCTTGAGTCTTCCAATTCTTTTTTGTTTGATTCCTTGCAGTTGGTCTTGGTCAAAGATCAGCCTATACCAGCCAATTTTTTGCAGCACTGTCTAGGGGAAATTAAGAAGATTTTTATCTTTGAACTATGGTCGTGTCACATGACTCCAAATCAAAACCTATTGTTGAGGATCAATCACCGCAATCAGTATAGTCTACATTGGTAAACATTTCATTGCAAAGTGTGCCCCTAAACAAATTCTTGACTTTTCAAAAAAAGGGTGGAAGAAATGTTTAGCATGATCATACAACTAAAAAAGGATTATGTGGAAACAACACCTAAAGGAAAGGTTGGGTTGCCACCAGAGGCAGTTATGGAAGTATCGAACCCCAGAGCTTTGGGATGCATCATATTCAACTCGTAGGAATCTTCTGAGAGAACTGCACATCAATGGGCTACGTCAAGAACTACCAAAATATGTAAACCAAAGTCTTCAGTAGCGGTAGTAGAGGAAAGGGGAGGCGCTTCTTCCTGACATGATTCCCTTTGGACCATCTTCTTCTTGGAGTAGACATTTTTTTTTTCTTCGCAATCATTTGTTTAAATTCAGCCCAATCTGTCATTAAAAAAAAAAAAGTGAGAAATATAATAATACACACACACACATATACCTTTGTCCTTTGAAAGCAGTATGAGGGATTAGAAGAAATGATCCATTTGATGAGCACCGTTGATGAAGCCCGAGGACGCCCACTTGATGAGCATAACGCAAGAGACAACAAATAAGTGAGCATGACTCGCAAAAAAATGACCCATCTGATGGGCACCGCTCATGAGGCCTGAAGACGCTCACTCGATGAGCACAATTCATGAGACAAAGTGAACACAGCTCACAAAAGATGGCTTATCTAATGAGCATCGCTCATGAGACTCAAAGATGCCAACTTGATGAGCACAACTCATGAAGCAACAAAGAAGTGAACACAACTCGCCAAAAATGACCCATGTGATGAGTACTGCTTATTAAACCCGGAGATGCCAACTTGATGAGCGTGACTCATGAGGCAACAAACAAGCGAACATGACTCACTAAAATGATCCATATGATAAGCATTGTTCATGAGGGCACATGAGGTTCAAAGGTGCTCACATGATGAGTACAACTCATGAGACAATAAAGAAGTGAGCATGACTCACAAAAAATGACCCATCTGATGAGCACTGTTTATAAGACCTAAAGATGCCCATTTGATGAGCACAACTCATGAGGAAATAAAGAAATGAACATGACTCATAAAAAATGACCCAATTGATGAGCACCGATCATGAGACTTGAAGATGCCTACTTGATCAGCACAACTCACGAGGCCACAGAAAAGTGAGCATGACTCACCAAAAATGACCCATATGATGAGTACCGCTCATGATGCCCGAAGACGTCTGATGAGCACAACTCATGAGGCAACTGATATAGCCAAAATTAATAGGGTATACAATCAAAGATCAAAGTTAAGGAACCACCATTGCTCCCTATGATAAAATACCTTTAAATTAGATCAAAACCTCCCTCATTCAAGTAATTGACCATAAATACTGAATTTAATAGAGGTATGACCTCTACTACTATAAAATGGGTACTTCAAGAGGAGGTAAGCATCTCATTCTCATATATTATTTCTTATTGTTGCAATTTTATCCTCCTACACTACTTGACTTAGGCATCGGAACAATCTTCGGAGTACATCCTAAGTCCTCTAAGCCTCTATTGTTTGATTCCTTGCAAGTGGTCACGGTCAAAAATCAATCTACATTAACCAAACAATTTTTGGCAGCAACAAGTATGTTATTAATTAAAAATATATACAATTTATTTATTTATTTTGCTAGACACAATTTGTTAATTAATTCAACTAATTCCACACCATAAGAAATTAAATATTGTAGTTATGGTTTGTGAAATTATGTTTGTTTCATTGATAAAATGCTTGTTTGAAAGAATCTGGGCATCGACATCTTGGAAATCAAGATTCTCACAAATCTAGTCGCTGGGGAAATGGGTATCATAGATCCCCTTAATCAAATGGGAAATCAATATTTGTTAACCAATTAAAATTTGTTTCCATTTGTCTTTCTGAATGTTCTTTGTCAGTGAAGCTGGCTGTTTGGTCCCTCCTGGGTTTTGGGACCTGTATTTTGCATATTGCTGCTAGATTGAAATTAAACCTGCACACAAACATTGTTTGATGCTCTGGGATTTGGAGAAATGTTTCATTTGTAGAGTTGAGCTTGTATTTTGTTTCTGTTATTGACTAATTCTATTTGAATTGAGCTTTGAATTCTGTAGGCATGGAGGAACAATTTATACTTAGAGTTCCGCCTTCTGTCTCTGAGCGCATAGACCGGCTATTGAGTGAGAATGCCTCTTCTTCTGAAGATAAATCCCTGGATTTGTCCTTTTCTGGTATCTATTTTCTCCAAGTATTGTTTTACAATTTTTTCATTTTTTACTGTTATTGTTAATATGATCTCATTGGTGCTTCTGTATATGTGCACTATAAATTTACTTTTGTTTCTGCATGAGTTTATATCTTAACGTGATTTGCAATTTATCTTTCTTAGTGCATGCAAATATTAATCACACTGAGAAGCAAGCAGTGCATCTTTGATGCATGTAAATAGTTTTTGCAATTTTTTGTTATTGTATGCAAAATTTGTAACTGCATATTATATGAAAAAGTTGTCTCTGTGTTTGCACCAGGCTGAAGCTTTTAAATCTCTCTTTATATTCTTTGCTATTTATTTATTTGTCTGTTGTTCCTTTGGTTTGGTAGGAGGATCTATTATCCTCCACCCCTTGTAAATTATTTTCTCTCTTGATAATGAATTTATTTTTCTATAAAAAATATTTATTTATTTATTAATTAAGGATAACAATATACTTTGCAGTTGACATGGTCAATTGGGGTTTTTCTCTGTCAAAAATGATGGTTTAGAAAGGTTTTGTGCTCCTTTAAAGGAGCTGGATAAGAGGGTGTTTGAAGTTGACAAATATGTTTATGATTGTGAATAGATAACCTAGAGAATGGTTTGGGGCATCTTGGAGGTCAAGGCAGGGGGATCCCTTAACAACTGTTTACTTCATGTTTTAAATTGATTGATC
The DNA here is from genome assembly GCF_029873635.1 of Malania oleifera. Lineage (NCBI taxonomy): Eukaryota > Viridiplantae > Streptophyta > Magnoliopsida > Santalales > Ximeniaceae > Malania > Malania oleifera. The sequence goes on from NC_080418.1 coordinate 149,703,994, forward strand.
TTGGATGTGCAGGGTTTAGGGGTGATTAAAGGTTTAACACTTACAGTAGGTGGGAATGGGGTGGAGATGTCACACCTTAAGTTTGCTTATGATACTATTTTTTTTCCCCCCTAGAGGATAACATTGAGAAATCCATAAGGTTATTATTTTGTATAGAGCTTTTGAAAAGATTTTAGGATTAAAAATTAACATGTCTAAGAGTATGGTGGATGGCACTAATTTTGATCATAGTGATATAGAGGGGTTCAAGGCTTTGGTTGATTATCTTTCTTTAGCCATTTTTATCCTATTTAGTTTTCACCCTTTGGGTTACCCTACATCTGTGGCTTTTTGGTATCCATTGGTCAAGAGAGTGTGTAGGAGGTTGGAGGGGTTGGTAGAGGATGTTCTTATCTCTAAGAGAGAAAGCAGTGTGGGTCATTTCGGTTTGGTTCATTTTTAGACAAAACTGAAAACTGAATTGAACCATTCAATTTTCTAGTTTTATGAGAAACGAAACAAAACTAAAAATGAAATGAGGAAGAATCAACAAACTGATTTTTGAACTGTGCAGGTCAGTTCGGTTTGGTTCAGTTTTGGACAAAACTGAAGACTGAGTTTGAACCATTCAATTTTCTAGTTTTATGAGAAGCAAAACAAAACTAAAAATGAAATGAGGAAGAATCAACAAACTGATTTTTGAACTATTCGGTTATGGTTTGATTAGTTTTTTAACCAATTCAATGTTCTTCCTAGTTCCTAGTGATTTTGAGCATTTCTCCATTCAAAACTGAAAGGGAAATCTCAACATACAATTCAATCAATCTCAAGGCAAGTTATTGGGGCTTACTTGCAGAACAACCAATTTTCCCCCAATGCCATTGTTAAAGTGTTGTGAAAATTGGAAGACCTAATCACAATGATAGGTCTCTCCCTCTATTTATAATATATTCCAAGTACATAATAATGATCATAACCATGGTTGTTAGAATCTTATGATTCATGATTTGATTCATACAAATCATATCAGTTCCGTAGCAAATCGATTCAAATCTTACTAGTGAATCTTAAAAAAAATTTGAATCATTGCCGATTTTATTGATTCACCTTGTGAATCTAACAAATCGATCCAAATCTATCAATTCACACAATTCTGGAGCTGTCATATCCTGACAGACTTGACCAGTTTAAAACTCCAAAAACATTTTTTTTATTTGCTTTTATTTTTACACACTTAACTTATGTTCCTTGTCTACATCAGTTTTGTTCCAGAAAATAGGAGAAAATAGAACTTTAGGTCTTATGTTGCCTTTCAAAACCATTCTTCACTCTAAGAGGAGTATAGTATTTCGATATTGAGAAGAAGGGCGGAGTATAGTTCTTTCAGTGGTTTGTTCAATTATTATCTTTATTTTAGCTTAATTATTTTTTTTCCTTTTTAATCCGAGAATTAATATGCATGAAATATTATTTTTAATTGTTGATAAATATCAAAAGTTCAATTTTTTGTGATCTTTTCTTGATTCCTTCCTTAAACAGCATAAAGTTCATTTTTTTATTAACATTTCCTAACTCATTCCTTATTTTTCATTTGTTTAAGGAAAGCATACACATGAATATGATTTTTTTAATGTCAAAATTAAATGTATCTTACTATTTTGCTTGTTGTTCATATATCAATGTATGCATTCCATCTAGAATTGGTTTTGAAAATTTTGTACCGAATCTTATGATTCGATTCGATTCTCAATTCTCAATTCCCAAATTTGGAATTTTAATTCATGATTTGAATCTCGATTTGACAACTATGTGCATAATACCCTCACCAACTCTTAATTACTTGCGTAGTGAATATTACTAGTTGACCAATAACCAATAACCTTTACCACTCAAGCTGGAGCATAGATATCACATGCTCCTAACATGTATTGATTAACTTGAGCAATGAGCACCCCCTAAAGTTTTAGCGAACGTCAAGAAGTTGGTGTTCATACTTCACCATGAGTGGTTTCGATGTGCTTTTGCACAACTTTGTCTTGGACAAAATGACATTCATCTTCGATAATCAATATCCTTCATTCTCTTGTGGAAGATTGGATCAGAGGCAATGTAAATGGTAGCTTATTTATCACACATCAACTCCATCAACTGAGATTGTAGGAAACCAAGTTCTTCAAACACGTTTTTTTAGACAAACCAACTAACGTGTAGTGCATAACATTGCGTTATATTTAGACTTGGCACTCAATTGGGCCGCAACAGTTTGTTTTTTACTCTTCCAAGAAACGAGATTACCAACAAATACATGATGCCTGGTTGTGGATCACCTATCACAGGGTGGCTTAGCGCAATGTGCATCTGTATAACCATGAATGCAGTTGCGATGCGGATTCTAATACAAAAGATCTCTTCCGTTGCACCTTTGAGATACTGCAAGATACAAATGCAGCAACATTTTCTGGGAGAATTTAGGAAATAACTCACAACACTTTCTGCAAAAGATAAGTTTGATTGCAGTTAGCAACAAATCACCAGCATCTGGTAATAATTTGCAGATCTGGTCCATAGGTGTATAGCGTTCTTGGATTCCAACAACATAGTCTCATCTAAAAGACCTAGAATATGCTTTCTTTGTGACAAGACATCCCTGCATGAAATCTGCTTGCTTTTGTACCCAAGAAATATTTTTGTGGCCCAAGTCTTTGGTGTGAAACTTACTTTGGAGAAACTGCTTCAGACTCTAGAGTGATGGTCCTAAGAACCCTAAAACCTTGAAGTCATCATCGTGATGATGTACAATATTGCGAATGCTCTCCATCAAAATTAACACACTCTTCACCAAAATCATTGCTGAAAACATATCTTGCCACTGTCTCTTGTGTCAACAATGCTCCAGAGCTCCTTTTGAAAAACTAACTTCATAATTGCATTCAGAGGTACTAATTAGCTTACCCCTTAAATTTTATATCGGCTGCCGATGCTTGCACTCTAACTTGCTGGTCACCTTCTGGTAGGGCAATGCCATGCACTGATGCATGACGAGTTTTCTGGAAAAGTTCTTCACTCCAATTTGGTTTGGATGGTCTTGGTTGTCTGGGGCTATAGAACATGTTTTTGAAGCAAAAAAAGGCTTGTGGGTGCTCTTGTGTTTGTTTATAGGTTAGAATTGTTTGATCTTGGATGATTTTGTTTGCTCATTACTATCTTATGTGAATGTTTTGCATCTCTGCTAAGGTGGCATTTATTGATTATGTGTGATTGACACTTGTCTAAAGCATGTGTTGCTATCCAGTATATCTCAGTGATGGAATCGATGAACCCCAAGTCTTGTTTCCTCTATGTTGTCACAAATTACAACTAAAAATCTATTTGGTGACAACTACTTGTAGTGGTTCAAGCCAGTCAAGATCTTGACCAGCCTAGGCAAGCTCAAACACCTTCTTTAGGCGTCGATTGTTTCCTTATTGTGCAACCCAATGACCCTTCAAACTGCTAGAAGGTGTATGCACCTTGATATGTCTTAAGGAGATACAAGATTATGCTAAAGTGTTGTATTCTAGTAATTTGACTTGTATATATGGTTTGTTGTCAGTGTATTTTCAACTAAAACAACAGGAAAACAAGTGTCACTGAGCACTTTGTAAAGATGAAGCGAACTAATGAGGAACCAGCATTGTCCAACTCATAGTAGTACATGTCTATTAGATGCCAAGACAGAGGGAGCATATGATTGTTCTTTGGGTCCAAGCTTGATTGAAGCCTAAGTTTGAAACAGTCCAATTTTAGATTCTTGGTAATACAGAGTTGCCTTCTTTAGCTGCTGTTTACCCGCTTGTACTTTGTACTTCTTCTGGCACTCATTCTGTGCCCTTGGTCTGCATGTCCTGGTTTCTGGTTCTGAAAAGTTTGTTTTTGCCGCGCAAAGTAGTTCTAGGGGCATTTAAGTAATCATGGAGGAAGGGATAGACGTGGGAAAGGCAGGGGTGTGGGATTCTATTGAGTGGTGTTGGCATCTCTCATGGTAGACTTCCACAAGTAGTCAATGCAGCCACCACAGATTCTACCTCTACTAGTTGAGCCACTGGAGATCAGCATACCATATCTGTCTCATTTGAAGAGTATATAAAGTTCTCGATCTTTCAACTACACCCCTTGATCGGATGGGTTACCGTACAGTTTGTGTGTCATCCAGAATCTTTCCCACTAGTTTTTTGTGTCATAGATTCCATTGTCCCGATCATATGACAGGTACAACCAATATATTTTCTGCCCTGCAGTTCAACTTACCTCGTGTTAGTCTTGCCAATGGGTCTATTACTACATTTAGGGGAATAGGGAGAGTTAACCCTACTTCATCCATCTCTTTTCTTTTGCTCTGTATTCCTTCACTTTTAATCTCATGTCTGTTAGCAAGATGACAAAATCAATGAATTGTTCCATAGCATTTTTCTCATTCTATTGTCATTTGGGATTTGAAGATGCAGAAGATGATTGGTGGAGGACATGTGGTTAGTGGACTTCTCTACTTTTGAGTCATTGTCTCCTTCTACTACTTTTACTGCTGTTGCCACACTGCTTCAAATCCATTTCATCTTGGTCATCCTTAGTTGGAGAAGACTAGTTTGTGGCTTTGGTTGTGTGTCAGTTTGGAGTGTGAATCTTGTTAGTTAGGAAAGCATCATCATGATGCATTTGCTTCTTGAGTCAATACATAGGTTGTTATCGCTAGCTTCTTATGGTGTTTGGTGTCCTAGTCATGTCAAAAGTTGAGGTTCTACCCAAAAGTGGCTTGGCCTTATTTAATAAAAGACTGTTCCAAGTTATTTAATATGTTTGGTGCCTTTTGTTCCAAAATAACGACTTAGTTAAATTTACCTACCTACCAACTATTTCGTAGTGAGAATGCCGAAGGATGCTTTAGCACCCAACTCAGTACCTATACGACTAGATCTAGAATGATTCTTTACTCATCTTGTGCCCACATTCCCCAACAAAATGGGGTTGTAGAGTGGAAAAATATGCATATTCTTGAAGTCACTTGTACCTTGTTGTATCAAATGAATATACTCAAAGTTTATGGCCTGATGTGCTCATTGCTTGCTCCCTTATCAACAGAATGCCATCCTCTGTCCTTGGTGATGTGATAGCTAATCTTGTTCTCCTTCATGCAGCTCCATTGTTCCCACTGCCTCCTTGTATATTTGGATGAGTCCCCATTATTAGCTCCAGGGTAGGTAATTTGGATCCTTGTGTCGTTCCTTTATCTCTGATGATGTTACCTTCTTTGAGGCTACCCCATATTAGTATTGACTACTAGAGTTTTGCCGATCATGATATGTCCTTTCCTTTGCCTAGTTGTCTTCTAAGTTTTCATCTTGGTTGAACCCTCTAGTCACTTGGATATATACTCAAAGTTTTATGGCCTGATGTGCTCAGTGCTTGCTCCCTTATCAACAGAATACCATCCTCTGTCCTTAGTGATGAGATAGCTAATCTTGTTCTCCTTCACGCAGCTCCATTGTTCCCACTGCCTCCTTGTATATTTGGATGAGCCCTATGTCCATTATTAGCTCCAGGGTAGGTAATTTGGATTCTTGTGTTGTTCCTTTATCTCTAATGATGTTAACTTATTTGAGGCTACACCATATTACTATTGACTACTAGAGTTTTGCCGATCATGATATGTCCTTTCCTTTGCCTAGTCATCTTCTAAGTTTTCATCTTGGTTGAACCCTCTAGCACTTGGATCATCTAATCTGCAAGCGCACATGTGACAAAGGAGGAGAGATTCCTCTAGATCCTAATGTCACTCCTTTGGATTCCTCGTGTGGTGATAGTCTCCTGTGATATTGATTATTGACCTACTTATTGTTGTTTGGAAAGGTTAACACACATGTACCCAATATCCAATTTCTAACTTTGTTATGATTTTTTCACCTTTGTAATATTTTTTTATTGCTATGTCATTTGTTTCCCTTTCCAAGTATGTGTTAGAAGCCTTATCCCTCTTTGGGTGGAGAGCTACAATGGAGGAAGTGATGTGCCACTTCCTGCTTGTAAGTCTGGTTTTGTTGTTATTGGGCGTATATTGTGAAGGTCGATCTTGTTGGTTCTGTGCCTCGCCTTGTTGCCCAAGGCTATAGTCATATCTATGGTTTAGACTACAAGTTCTTCTTGGTTGCCAAAATTACACAGTTCGTTTGTTTCTCTCTCATTGGCCATTGCATCAGTTAGATGTGAAGAATGCTTTCTTCCATTGGGATCTTAAGGAGGTCACTATGGAGCAACCACATGAGCTTGTTGTTCAAGAGGAGTGAAGCTGGTCTCAAGGAGTCTCCTCAAGCATGGTTTGGCAGATTCAGTGCTATAGTACTTGATTTTGGCCTTTAGAGATGTGTGATAGCTCACTTTTTATTCTACCACCATACTACTGTTGGAAGGATTTCGCTGGTTGTCTACGTGAATGATATTGTTATACTACTTATGATAGCTGGGGTATGCAACTAAAGGTTTGGAACCATTGAAACGCTTCTCAGGCATTAGAAGTATTGAGATCTCATATGGGAATTGTCCTGTAAGTATGTTATAGATCTTTCGGAGGAGACTGGATTTTGGCTTGAATAAATGAGCCAAGCCTGAACGTGACGACTTTGCTTATTTTAGCTCGTGAGTAGCTCTATTACAAGCTTGGTTGGTTTGATAATAGACTTGTTCGTGGGCTTGGATTAGGCTTAGATAGTGGGCTTGTTTAGTCTTAAAAGGCGTGGGCTGCTGGGCATGGGCTTGTTTTGCTCAATTTCAGCTGATGTGTAACTTATGAAACAAATCAAACAAAAACCCTAGTTTCAGTTCTCTTCTCATATAGTCATTCTGCTTCTTCCAGCTCCTCTTCCCCCCCTGGCTCTTCAATCTTGCATCTCCTTGTTGCTCTCCCTGCTCCTCTTGGCAATTCCTGCATGTTGCGGTCTCGTCTCAGGCTCTCGTCTCCCCTCTCGTCTCTGCAACTGGTGAGTTTATAGAATGCATTTCAGATTGCTTTAGTATAATAGCCCAAAGTTAGATTCCCTCTCATCACTCGTTACTTAGATGTTGCTATTTCAGATTTATATTAGATATTTAATGCTTTTTCAATGGATGAATAAGAAAAGCGGAATGGCTGCTGCCCACCCAAAATGCTGCCTGATTGCTTCAAACTTGATGGCAACTTCATGCTACACTATACACACATAAACATAGTGTAGTCTGCCTATCCAAACTTGAACATGTTAAGGCTTGGCTTGGCTCTGCTCATTTGCTGCCTTAGTTGAGCCACCCTCCGACAGAAGATCCACAACCTGACATTGTGTTTTGTTGGTGCTAACTTGGCATCCTTAGAACCAAGCTTTGGTTGCACAGTCGAGCCGATTCCTATATGACATCTGAATTGATTTGGCTGAAGAACATGTTAGAAGAAATTTGTTTTCCACAGTCGTGGCCTATGGAGTTGATTTGTGATAAGCAGGTAGTTATTTCATATTGTCTCCAATCTGGGTTTTCATGTGAGGACAAAATTTACTGGGGTTGATTGTCATTTTGTTCAGGAGGAACTTGTGCAGAAGCTCATTACAACCTCTCACTTTAAGTGAGAATATCAGCTAGCCGATTCACTTACCAGACCTTTAGGGATGCCCGGGTAGAGATCATTTGTAACAAGCTAGGAGGATGTGATATCTATGTTCCAGCTTGAGGGGGGAGTGATACTGGTTTCTTAGTGTGTTGTTGTTGTTCGTTAGTGTGAGTTGATAAGGGTATGATGGTCACATTATAATGTACATGATATATTATAAAGAGATAGGGAGACCTATCGGTAAGTTGGTTCTCACATTTCAACAAATTCTTTTATTCTCTTCTTCTCTCTGTGATATCTGATTTCCTCTTGTCATGGTTGAATGACCAAATTACCCAGTTTGATTTGCTGTTAACAATTATTTTGTTTTTTGGCACAATAATTTTTATATATTCAGGATATTGAACTTGAATATGTTGCAGAGGATGGGAGGAGTGGTACATTCGTCATTGGCAATGATCATTTTCCAGCAGCCCTCTTGGATCTTCCTTGCATTGTGGAGTCGTACAAAACATATGATGATAATGTGCTAATTAAAACTGCTGACATTGGTCAAGTAGGACACTGCAATGATATTAATGTTCCTAAGAATAGAAAGTGAGCACCTCTAAAAACTTTTGGTTTTTAACAGATGATTATGGTAAGAGAAGAAGGTGATGCTGCTCCAGATGATGTGGAGTATAGACATGGCCTTACTCCTCCCATGAGGGATGCTCGGAAACGCAGATTTCGTAGGGAGCCAGATCTAAATGTACAGATACTTTATCAGACGTAATTTATATATTTTTTTAATGAAAAAATGCCAACTTGGTGCAACAGAGAGAGAATTTTTTATTTTATGTTATTTATCTTTCAACAAATGAGCATGTGTAGGAGGAAACGAATGAGGGATGCCACTATCATGTTTTTTCCCTTTTTGTCTAGATTTATTGTACTGGCTGTGATTTTCTAACCCCTCCTTTTTTTGGCAGCCTGAGCTTGTGCGGCGTGTTGAGAAAGATCTTTCAAATATAATGGCTGGTGGAACAGCTGAAAATGTTGATATCCTTGCATGTTATATTAGTAACTCTACTTTTGCTATTACCCTTTCAGATCACAATGGCAAACTTGGCAACTGGTTAAATAATTTGCTGCAAGATTTTATTGGCTTCTCAAAGATTCATTATCTGAACTCTTTTTTTTTTTTTTTTGGGGGGGGTGGTGTGGTTGTGCTTTTGTTTAGTGCTCGATCATGTGAAAACAGAAGTAATTGTATCCTTGTGTGATTGATACAAGCACACGTCTTTATCACAAGCCTTTCTGCTTAGCATAACGGCTACTTTGGCATTTAGGGCCCAGATTATATTAGATAATGCCCAAATTATATTAGACCCTGATTGTTCCTTAACCGAGTAGCTCACATGTTGAAGCAGTTGAACAAGAGGAAGATGGTGATGAAAATGCTCGTAATGTGAATAAGAAAGCTGTGCCTGCACCTGCGCCAAAGCCTAAGGTTCCTGAAGCTGAAACTAATGCTGGGGAACCCGACAGAAGTGATTCCGACGAGTCTGATGATTCAATATAACACCTGCAGAACTTGAAATTTGACATCAACCAGATGGGTGTTTTCCACTGTAATGGTGGCATGAAGGTAGTGTGAGGCACTCTAGATTCCAGTCTCTTCCAATGTGTCTTGTATCAATTTAATTGCTGTCCTGTATTTATGGTGGGAATGTATTCCATTTGACGTGTTTTGTTATATTTCAGTTGTAAATTTGCTCGTATAAGCCTTAACACCAAGTCTTACACGCCTCGTTCTCTTGATCTCCTTGTTTTCATATATATATATATATGTTCTATTGATCACGAGAAAACTTTGGAGAGAAATGAGAAGTTGAAATCCCTGGCATGGGTTGCAGCAGGTTCCAACTGCCTTGAAATTGGATTTGTATAAATTTGAATGAAATTTAAATAATATTGGATTGCATTCAAACTCCCAATGTATGTTATGGTAGCTCTATGTTGGACTCTTGCCAATATGCTTGTGGAAGTGTTGCAATCCCCTAACATTACATAAGGAAGATCCTAGCTAATCTAAAGCTTGTCAGGAAACATCTTTGGATAACATAACTGAGAGTTCAGGATAAAGTGGGATGATATCGTTTGGATCGGAGTTGGGGTAGTAGTTATGAAATCTTAATAGAGATGGATCGTGGTTTGATCGAGATTGCTATATTATGGCTTTAGGCCATTAGAAGAGGCACGACCCTTTGGCCTATCATAATAATAAATGGGGAGCTTAAATAAGGTCCTGGTGTTAAAACTCACATTTCAGTATGCAACTGTGACATGGAATTATAAAAACTGTTGTGTACTTGAATACACACACGTGTGAAAAGAATGTAAGGTATAAATGAAATTGAATTCAATTATTCGACTGTTTTTAATAATTCAGATAATGTGACATCTAAGTGTGTATTTTGTAAGAGAGTGAGTGTAGGAGAGACATATAGTGTGGTTTTGTGGCGCTATTAGACCCAATCCTAAACCCTAAAAGAGAGAAATCATTTCGGATTCTCTATCCAAGTTTATTAAATTTGATCCACTTAATCATTTTTTAAGAATTCACATGATGTCACACTAATTGAGTTGTAAAGCAAGTAAGTGTTCGAAAGATATAGCTGTAAAATTTTTGACTCTGCAAACTTCCGTAAGAGCCCCATTCTAGAAGGTCTTCATTTTAAAAAGTGCTAAATTTTCATATGCTCGAAAGTGAATCGAACTCTACTAGTAAAAAGTAGATACAAGATTACTCAAACAATCTTTATATATATATATATATAAATTTTTTTAAGTTCACAAAATTGCATAAGAAACACATTTTCAAAGTGGATCGAATTCCATTATTAAAAAGCAGGCACAAAATTGCTAGAACAATCTTCGTTCCCTCTCTTAAAAAGAGAGGTAATGTGGCAGCATCCATTTTGAAAGCCATTCTTCTACATCTGATCCACATGGTTAACGTAATTTTTTCTAGTAGTAAATAAACTTAGACGATTACTTTGGAGACATAAATTGGTAGGGCATGAGGAATATAATAATGGAGATCATAACCAACTCCAATGGGGGGTGGCTGGCGTTGTTTTCATTAATTTAAGCTATTTTCATTATTCAAGATCAGGTAGATGCCAGCTTGCTCTGAGCAGATGTGGTCTCAGTGTTGACTCTTATCTCTTGAGATCTGCTGCCCTTCTTTTTCTAACCCATAATCAGATTTGTAAACCATGCAAATCAATTTATCAAAAGAAGAAGCAAACCCTAGTTTAATGCTACTACTACTTGGCTACCTACATAGCCAAACAGAGCTCTGCATAGGTCATCTATATATATATATATATATATATATATATATATATATAAGAAGATTTTCATCTCTTAAAATTTATCTTTGATTATAAACTTATAATTATGAATCTGTGAAAGAAGCACTTTTTCTTTTTCTTTTTTTAAATATGGAAAAAATAAAGATTGAAAATGTTGACTTCCTTAGTAGGGATGTTTGGAGGGATCCAAAAATAAACGAATTAATTATTATTTGAGCTACTTATTTTAAAACTTGTTCTTATTTCTATGATCTCAAACATTTCTTATCCTGCGTTTGTCAGTAAGAAATTCGAGTTTTGAATTTAAAGTTATGTGAATATGGACGAATGGTAATGTAAATTATATTTTATATAATTTTTTTTTCCAGATTCACAAAATTCAAATTCAAATCTCAAAAATTATATTGTCAAACACTATTTTATATTATTTTCCAATAAAATGACTGAATTAAACTATTTTTAAAAAACCAAGCTGGACCATGTGCAGTCCTGCTTTGTACTTTTACTTTTTTTTTTTTGAAAAAATAAAAAAGTAAATATTTTTAATGAATTATTTATTTGATCAGTGCAGTGGGTTTTCCAATATGAAACGACTGTGTGTAAATGTGTATATGTGCATAGACTAATGCTTAATTAATACACTTAAATTATGTATGTGATCATGCACAAATACTTTATTGTATTAATATGAAAGTACTTTTACGACATAATTAAAGCTCTTTGGATGGAATTAACCAAGAAGGACTTATTTATAAGTACTTAATTGTACTTAGAGACAGACATGATGAGTAGTAATACTCTGTTTAGCCACTAAACATGTTTTTGTTTTGTTGGGTCTTGGGCAGGCATGCAGCATACATTATTCTGTACGAATTTAATTTTGTTTTTCCTTAAGCCGATCTACGCCCATATATGTATTATTATTAAACTAAGTGCGATTTAAAAAATGTCAAAAATAATTTTGGATCATGGAATATTGTGTTTTATATTGTATAATCGCTAAATTATTAATTAAATATTAAATTATATTAATTATAAAGCTAAAAAATTATGCACGTATTATGTATTGAGGATATTAATTAAAAGATTGTGTCTTTTCATTAAAATACGGGTGTTTCTTGGGAAATGATTAGAAAAATTAAGGGTTTGTTTGCTTGTAAGAGTAGTTTTTTTTTTTTTTTTCCAAATTTTTAAAGATGTACAAATTTATCAATTTATTTTTATTTTTGTTAACATTTATAAAGTGAAGAGAAATTAATTAGGTCAGCAACTTCTGGGAGGGAGGGGATGACTGCAGCCACTCCCAAATTACTTGCAAGTCAACACAATGGATCTCTCTCTCTCTCTCTCTCTCTATATATATATATATATATATATATATATATATATATATATTAAGTTTTTTTTTTTTTTGGTCAATGATTTTATGAGATAGAGTGTAAAGACTCGGAGAATTTATAGTAATTAAATAATAAGAAAAGGAAATAAAAGGGAAATTTCATAGAAAAGGAGAGGGTCTCGTCAACGAATTGTCATCTTAGGCTCGTCGACGTTGACACGTGTTTCGTCGACGAGAAGATACTGAGAAGATAGTTTTCTGGACCTGAATTTCGTCAACAAGAAGTAAGGATTCGTCGACGAACCACCTTCATGGACTCGTTGACGAGGCCACATGGACAACATTTTATATATAGCCCTAAAATGGATTTTTGATGGGAAATTCATTTTATAATTCTTCCTTCTCTCTCTCTCTCTCTCTCTCTCTCTCTCTCTCTCTCTCTCTCTCTCTCTCTCTCTATAAAACGGTTTCTTTGCCTTCTCTCTAAGATTTTAGTTCTGTCTCTTCCCGGTTCGACGATCAGAAGCTACCACAAGGATTTTAGGAAGATTCTCTACAACCTAACTGGAGCGGAAATTCAATTTGAGCAGTTTGGGAACCATCCTAAAATTTGGGTAAGTGAATTTTTAGATATTTTCAATATTACCAGTATTATTTGGGGTTAGATTTTGTATACTATGAGAATATACTAGTATTTTGTGAAATAAATTTGGGGTGTTATATTTTCAGGAATAGGGTGTTTTGGGCCCCTATAGTCATAGGTTGAGGACCCCAGCAGGTATCTATTCGGGAGCCCAAGTAATTATAGTTCAAGAAATTATGAATAAGCAATCTTAAGAAATATGTGTATATTGAGTTTCTGGAAAATATGTATATGTAAATGCAGGTTTTTGGGGTTGGTGCACCAAGGGTGCGAGAGTTGAGTGGAGGCCAGTCTCCCAGTCGAATAGGTAAGAGAAATATGTTATGTTAAGAATTTTAGAAAGTTTCCAGAAAATTATGTATATATCAATATTATTATTCAGTTTTCCAGAATATTATTATTATATCAGGAGATGCAAATTTTAGAGCATGAAATTTAATTACTCAATTGTGGGCATGAGTTTATTACAGTTTAGTATAGTATTTATACAATTTTACTAATATCATGTTTTACAGTTTATTAGCAGAAAATATTGATATGCAGTTTTCATAAAATATGATTTATAGTATTATTTAGAATGTCATGACTTCAAAACCATAACATTCAGTTATTCAGTCAGAAATTTAGATTATGTAGATCAATTTAAACATGCTATGGTTATTTCAAAATCATGGTAAAAACAGTAAGATAATTATATATATTAGTACTAAATAGTATCAGACCCTAAGGAAATATTTAGTCAGATTCAGACAGCAGAGCACGTACCGTTGCAATTTCAGATCAAAGTGCAACCACATATCTCAGATAGTGTATGGATTCCGTCTACCGTGCTAGGAGAGATTGCAGTCTCCCTAGAGAGTTGGGTTGAGGTGGCCGGTTTAACGAAGTAGAGTAGTATCGTGCCCGGCGAGACTGCAGTGGGCCAGATTGTTGATTGGTAGAGTTTTAGATTGACTTACTTGGTAGGCCAACCAGAGTTAAGTCCCACTTACGGGCCGCACAACCCTATCATAAGGGGTTAAATCATGACATTTAGATTCCAGGGTATTATCACAGTTGTTTATATATATATATATACAGATTTACAGTACAGCAGTAGATTTACTATGATACTAGAATTAAGTGTAACTAGAAAATTCAGATATACAATTGTATTTTAAATTATAATAAATGTAATCTGTACGATACATTAGACTATCAATTTTACAATTTTAGTATTATATCAGTATATCACATGTGTAACTCAGTTGCCACACACTAATAATAGCATATTTCTTCTTACTGAGCGTTGTCTCATCCCAGTGACTTAACATTTTTCAGGTGATCTAACTAGGCGAGCATATCAGGCTCATGGGTAGAGAAGTTCTTGCGCTGCCCTTTTTGGAAGGGTGAGTGTGTCTTGGGTGTTGGTTGTTTGAGATAGATCCCAAAATTTTTGATTGATGTCACTGGGTATTTTGTGATGTATATTTTGGGACTTTCTAGATTTATTCTATTGTAAATATAGTATACAGTTTTATATGTACCGCTGCTTAGGAATGTATTGCGTACAGAGTTTCCTTAGTGTTCCCTTGGGCCTGAGATGTGTTTAGCAAATAATACAGGGAGATTTGCTATATATGTTTAAGTGGAAAAAAAAATGGCATGAAAAATCAGGTCGTTACATAGAGGGGCAATTTTTTAAAAAAATTTTAACTTTAATTTTTTTAAAAATTATTTTATGTTTGGGAGAGGCCTTCGAGACCTGAAATTCATTCTCCAAATGAAGTTATGATTATTTAAATATAATTTTAAATTAATAAAAATTAGAGGTTTAAAATCTTTGATTAGGACAAAGTTTTTTCATACTTTTTAATGATTTATTGCTGACTTAAGAAATGAAATCTTGGGTTTCTTTAAAACTAAAGACATGTAATTCCTAAGATATTTGATGTTTAGGAGAAAAATAGATGGGCATAAATGCCTCGTAAAGGAAGAGTAACCCCTAACCCCTTATCCAAAGAAACAATAAACCAAATTAAACATTTATAAAGGGAAAATACACAAGGTGGGGGGGGGGGCAATATATATTGTAAAAACCCAATCCGAGATACGTAGATTGACTAAATAATGAAAGGGTAAAAAGGTAAATTTTGCAGGCTTCATCGACGAAGCCATTGTTCTCGTCGACGAAGGCCCTCGTACTCTTCGTCGTCGAAATTCAGAGTCTCGTCGAATGAAGAGATACCGAATGTGTTGTAAAATATCGTAATAGGATTCATCGCCGAAGGAGCCGGTTCGTTGACGAAACGTGTGGATGACTCGTTGACGAAGGCGTTGTTTCATCGATGAGGTTGGCAAGGTCAAAGGGATTATAAATATCTGTTTCACTTACTTCATTGCTAAGAAAGCTAAAACACACACACACTCTCTCTCTCTCTCTAGAACTCGAAACTTCTCTCTCTCTCTCTCTCTCTCTCTCTCTAGGATTTCAGGTCGTTAGTTGCCAGAATCAATGATCCAACGTTACCACGTGGATTAGAAGGAGAATCTCTACATTTTTAGTGGATCGAAAAGTCGTTTTGGGGATTTTCGGGTTTTGACCCAAAAACAAGGTAAGGGTCCGATTTCAATTTCGTTTCTGAATATGTGTAGTAGTAAGAATTATAGTGAAATATAGTTCTTGGATGTTTAGGTTTTGGGAACTGGGTTCGTAGTTTTGAAATCGTAGAGTTCGTATTTTGATATTCGGGAAAAGGTAAGGGGATTCTGTTTATATCAGTTATTTTTGAAATTGGTATTGGTAAACCTGTAGTTTACAATCGTATGTATGTTTTGGTTTCTTATTTGGAAAAATCTATGAGTTAAAAATGCGGGATTTTCGAGTTACAATTTTTGAAAAAAATTAGGGATTTCAGGTATCATTTTTATTTCTATTGGAAAATCATATGTGGTATAAAATGTTAGTATTGAGATGACTGTACATGTATTTGTATTAAATTGTATTTCTCGAATTGAAAACAATATGATTTGTTGTATACTCAAATAAGTGTGGAATGAAATAATGTATGTAAAATGTTATAGGGTTTTGTAAAAACAGTTAGGGATGACTGATGACTAATTACCATACGCTGATGAGTATAGGAACATGAGTTCCAAAATTGTTCCAGGTTTTGTAAATCAGCTAAGGGCGGCTAATTATCGTACGCTGAATCAATTAGGTGCGGCTAATTACTGTACGCTGATGCCATGTCTCGGCTAATTACCGTGGACGAGAGTGTCCAACTCTATATCTGAGGGTATGAAATATCACCTGTTTGTTCCGGATGGTCACCAATGGGTGTGAGTGGACACCGTTCTGGCATGATATCACTGTGAGGCTTCAGTTATTGAAAGATATCGTTTGCTTGAGTGTGATGACACTGACCGTATGTTTGGTATCGGGTGTACTGGAATTGAATTGTGAAAATACTGGAACTATATTGTGTTATGTTTTATGTTGAAATAACACTTGTATGTCACACACTGATATAACCTACTTTCTTCCTTACTGAGAGGTGTCTCACCCCAAATATACAAATATTTTTCAAGTCCTTCGGGGTAGCTGAAAATTGCATCCTAGCGTCCGAAAGCATAGGTGTCGGTTAGCTGCATCTAGTACCTGTGTAAGTACGAGTTTTGTAATCGAGTTGTCATTGTTGGGTTTTGTAGACATCCGGAGTATGTATTGTATTTTGGGAACGTATATTCTAGTTATGTATAGACTCTGGTATGGTATGATGTATGTATAGAAAGAATATTTCTGCTACGTATTTGATGAGTATAGATATGCATGTGAATTTGTATAGGATGTACGTGTATCCCACAAGGTCGGACCCTCATTCAGTTTAGTATCATGTATGTTTTAATTGATACAAAAAGATGTTATGTTACTATATTCACACCTAGGACTCATCCGTGAGTTCGAGACGTGACACACACACACACACACACACACACACACACACACATATATATATATATATATATATATATATATACAACATTTATGTTTATATATATAACTTTTCTTCCACTTGGTTGTAAATGGTTAACAATGGTCTATAAATGCAGAAATTAAGGCTCCATTTTTGGCATCAAGAGAGCTAAGGACATCTCAAAATCATTTTTTCCTATTAATTGGAGTTTTAAATAAACCCATAGAGCATAAGTATTATACACTGAGACATAGCAAAATATTTGAAGTCAAGAGTTGGCTTCCCAAATCATGCATATAGTATATAACTATTTTTTTTATTTTTTATTTTAGGTATGGCTATCTATGCATGTAGAGTTTTAACTCTACAATAAGGATACTAGACCTAAACTTGAAATACACAAGCTCTAATTACAAAAATAATGTTTTAAAATATATAATTTAGACGATATACATCTTGTCCTTTCGAAATCCTCAGTGGGCGTGAGAGCCTTGTGCACGAGCATTAATTTTATTTTAAAATTTAGGGTTTCACAAAGTGTGTCCTTTCTAAAAGTACATGTCAATAAATTCCATAAGGAGAATGAATCAAAAGACTAATCATTCATCTCCCCTTGATTTGAAGGGTTAAAACTTAGTCAAGGGGGAAAAGATAATGGTAAGGCAACAAATGAGATGTCCAAATCATATATATATGCAAATCCCAAAGGGACCAAACAGGGAAGTCTAGTTTGCCAATTGATTCCATTCTTTGGAAAAGTTAGAAAAGGGCAGAGAGAAAAGAGATGACTGAGGAAAAATAGAAGATGGCCGGCTGTGGGCTGCTCCCCCATATGATGCATCCTAGCACTTTCTTGGTTTGACGGCTGACTCGTATAAACTTGCTTGGTAAGCATTGCTCCTTGTTTGGATTTTGAATTGACTAGCTGGTTGTGGTTTGCTGATTCATTTCTCTATTATTTTTTATTTTTTTTGCTTTCTTGGGGATTACATTTGCCATTTGGATGGTTCCAGAATGGGTATTTTCTCCATTAAAAATTGCAAAAAAAGTATTATGGTTCTCCTAAGCTCTTGTAGTTGTTGCAATTTGCCAAAACCCAAAGGCCCGTTTGGAACTCAGAAAGTTTTAGCGCAACGAAAGGAAAATGTGAAGAACCCTCCTTTTTATGTTTGGCTATTAAAAAAATGGGAAGGAAAATAAAAAATATGTTAGATCTATAAACAAAATTTTAATTTCACACATCATTAGTATTTTATTTTATTTTTTAAAAATTTTTAGTAGTGTTAAAATAAACTTTTATTTTTAACAGTATTTAATAGAGAATGAGAATATAAGAGAAGATAAATTTTCTTTTTTTTTTTCCCTCACGTAAAATCGTTGATCCAAACAGACCCAAAAAGTTTTTTCTCACAGTGCAAACCCTCTAGATTTCAACTTGAGATCACAATTTAAAATCTCAACTTCTTAATTAATACCATTTGGGTTTCCCAATCGAGACCCATATTTCATTTTTGTTGTGCGATAAATATGCATAAGTTAAACTTTTAAAACGGTAAAAGTAGTTTGGTAAGAAAGTAGGTTATCTTATTGAATAGTTAAGTATTAGTGAAGCTTTAAATGTGTAACTATGAAAGGATGAATGTGCCATTGTTTAGTCTTTAACACACATGAAGAATATATTAGAAATAATTTCTGGAGTTGTATCGCTACCGAACTAAAGATTTAGTTTAATTGTAGAAAATAGTTTTTATTTTTTATATCTTTCTAAATAATTATAAAAATGTCAACATATTTTGTAGTTTTTCAAAATTAATATTAAAAAGGTAGAAAATGAAGGATTTTTTTAGCTGTAAAAAATATTTTTTATTTTTTATTTTTAGATTTTTGAATAAGTACAAAATCATGCACTATTTTCTAGCTTTTTTTAAAAAAATTATATGAGAATATAAAAATATAAGAAACAATAATTTTTTTAACTTTCATATTTAAATTTAAATAATTACAAAATAGGGTTGTTCAAAGACTTGATGATTCACGGGGTTCTGCATTTCAGACCAACTGTCGCATTTTATGCGCTCTTCAACTATGCGAGAGTCGAAATATCTATTGTCAGTAGTCGTTATGATTCAAAAGCAAACATATCGCATTACACATTTTTACAAGTAAATAATATCCAAACTTTTTACTAATTTTTAATTTTATTATAAAATATTGTAAACTTGAAAAATAAGATGTTTTTTTATTATTTTTTTAATATATATATATATATATATATATATATATATATGAAAAATTTGGGGAAAAGGGGTTTTCCAGTGTGCCGACACTCTATCCATATGTATTTTCTTCCAACTGCTTCATTCTTTTGGGACATGACGTGGCATTTACTTGCAAAGTTCCAAAAAATAAATTTTTGAAAAAGCAAAGAAAATAATGGGACTCATCAGTTTTGTCTAGTTAGACTTGCCAGAGTCAAACAAATGGACGGTGATGGGCGGTCTTAGGCCTGGTGATGATGTACTGGATAAGGTTTTGTTGCCCGGCCCCACTCCATCTTCAAGATAATCTATTTTTTATTTTTTAGACTTTGTTTCAAAATTGAAAAATATTTAAAAAAATATATATTAAAGAATCCGTATTTTCGTGTTTGGTTATCGAGAAAAATAAGAAAGAAAATAAAAATATTTCAAATTCATAATCAAAAATTTGATTTTACACATTATTAATATTTATTTTTTAAAATTTTTTTATCATATAAAAACAAAATCCCATTTTTAATAGAATTTAATATAAAAGAATTATGAGTTTCTTTCTTATTTTTTTTCCCTTTCCTTTTTCCAAGTAAAATTTTTTTATCCAAACAGACCCTTCGAGTATACGAGTTTTTTTTAAGGAATAAATGGAATTATACACACAGACATTAGAATAAAATGAAAAAAATTATTTGTTTGGTTTGGTGGAATAATTATTTATTGAAATAAGATGAAATATAGTTTAAATCTTGGGAATTAAGAGAATAGTTATTCTTTATATATTTCTAATTATTTTATTCAACATGTAATAAGAAAGCAATTGTCATTCGCATAATGAAATTTTGAGAATAATTATTTCTTATCTATTCATTTTTATGAATTCGTAAAATATTTCTATTGACCTTATTGGTTACACCTAGTTTTGATAATAACAAATACTTATGTATTTAATGGTTTTCGAGTGTATATGCAAATTCAGATGAATATCCCAAGGAATGACACTTGAAGCAACTAGAAGACCCTGAAGACCTTTTACTTTGTAATTGTAAATTCAATATTTGTAATATGAGTCTGTAATAGTAACTTAGATGTGGTATGTATTTATCTTACTTGCACATCATGTATATTGGATATATGGTAAGCTCAAAATGACCATAGGGGCTGAATGACCTTAGGGCACCTTCGGTCGACCAACGCCGGATTTTTGGGACTATATCAAAATGGCCCTTGAAAAGACCCTAGTATGACTCTAGGTCCCAACACTCACACACACATCATATAATGTACATGAGTGTTAAATTTGTGCTAAAATTGAAAAAATCTAAGCAACTTGAAAGAGCTTGGGCGAGTGAACCCTTGGAGCACAAAACTCCTCGAGCACCCGAATGTTGATAAGTCAAAATGTTGACCAGGCTCTCGAGCGACCGAATTAAAATATACTTATCTTCCTCAGGCGCCTGAATGTTTCGAAAGGGACAATTCACCAACTCGGGCGACCTATCATTTTAGTTCAAAAAGGCCCCCGGGCGACCGAACACAAGGGTTCGGGCCACCAAACATTGGACCGCGCACCCCAAGTCACAAACAAATGTTACTAACTTTAATTCGGGCTGCCGAAGCACTATCTGGGTGACCGAACTGTGTTGAACACCTTTTGTCACTGAGTTAGGTCGGGCGACTGAACCAAGGTTCAGCCACCCGAACCTCGCCCGGTTAAAATTAGTTTAACCGCGGGTAAACAGGGTTATTTCGAGCTAATTATATTTTAATCATTTGGGACTTTTTAAATTATTCCCATCATATCCCAAACGGTTATATTTTTAGCCCTGGTTATAAATATGACTTCATTTGCAAGATTAGCTATAGATTAGCACATTGATTAGCCAAAATATCCTCTCTTTTCAAAATACTCTTTTTGGCCAAACACTCTCAAATTTCCATTCATTTGATATATTCTAAGATTGTGAGAGTTCTTTTTGTGTGATTGTGATTACTAAATCTTGCTAAATACTCCTACTTGTTTGTGTGATTGAGATATTCTTGTTGGGGAGTTTAGCTTAAGTTTATCCCACGAATTTTTATATTATAAATCTTGTGTGGGGATAAACTAAGGAAGCTTAGGGTATTTGCATCTTTGTTGCAAACATCCAATAGCTTGATTTTTTGTGTGCAAAAATTCTTTCAAACAAGCAAATATTTTCAAACTAGTTTTGTGCATATTACATTGAAGAAAATTTTCTTAAACTAGTTTGATTATCTGATTCGTATACTTGGAATATTATTTTGTTATTGAAATATCTTGTTTAAATTCCAAGTCATTGCTTGTGTTGAATACTCTGGAGCATCATACTGATTATACTGTGTTGAGTATTGATTGCACAAAACTTGTATTACTGAACTTACACTACATACATGTTATTGAAGTGTATGTGAATGTGCGTATTTGGGTACATATCTGCTTTATGTGAAAGCACTATTTCGGTACCATTTATTTGAGCGAATATTGTTGTATTTCCATGTGTGGCCTGAGGGGGCTGTAATCCAGCCCGGTAAGGATTGTGTAGGTTGAGGTAATCCCTGTGTTAATTGACCTAGTTGTAAAGGTTGAGGTCAGTCTTATGCTAATTGACCTGGTTTGTATAGGTGCCGCTCCACCTGTTTAAGTGAGCAAGTATAGTGGTAATCCTTGTGCTTGTTAGCCAAGGCGGGGACGTAGGCAATTGGTCAAACCTTGGTAACATTTCTGCATGTCACCTTTCATTTACAGTTCTATGGTGCATGTGTGTTTGATTAAATTGTTCTATTTACTTTTCAGTATACATTTTGATTACTTGCACTAGATTGACCAAAGGGTTGTCAATATATTGGTGTTAGAATCTTTATCTAGGGATTAAATTTTAAAAATACCAATTCACCCCCCTCTTGGGATCACAACAAAGCTAACAGTTTCACTTTGTTATTTATTTTATAGTAACAACGTAATTTTTTATATAATTAATCTATCATCGAGAATATACATTTCGCAAACCAAACGAAACCTAAAAAAAAGAGTAAGGATTGATAGGAAGGGACCTAGGATAAGACTTGAGAGATGAGTTAATTTTTTAATTCATAACTTCAAATTTTTAATTCATAACTCAAATTTAGAGTAACTTAATCAATACAACAACAACAACAAAAACAAGTCTTAAGTCCCACTAGGTGGGGTCGACTACATGAATCCTTTTTCGCCAATTTATGTCATCATGAATCATTTCTTTTAATAGATTCAGTGTAACGACCTGCTTAAATAAATGAGGTTTTTTTTTTTTTTTTTTTATATAACCACAATCTACATGCTCTGATACCATACTGGAGTAAACCCAGCCATAAACTTGAGCAGCAAGAAGCGGAAATCACATAAACATAACCATAAACCATTATCTACAATACCAGAGTTTTGAAATGTTTTCCAAATATACAAATGAAACTGTATCCCCAAAATATCCTCAACTAGTGAGGGTTGTACAAAAACGCTCCCAGAAATGATGCTCACTCTTTGACAGGGCACTACTGAAGCCCCTCTATCTGCGAGCCTGGTCTGCTCGCCTACCTAGATCACCTGAAAAATGATTCAACACTAGAGTGAGCCAAAGCTCAGTAAGACAAAATATGCTATCACTAGTGTGTGGTGAATGAGCTACAATACTATGCAAATCTATTTTCATATAATCATGTAACAATGAATCTGTAAAGCACAATGATAGAAATATAGTCTTCGTCTTTTCCTGTTGTTTAACATTTCTGTACTTTGGGTTTCCATGTAAAATACTAGTGATATATATATATATATATATGTGTGTGTGTGTGTGTGTGTGTGTGTGTGTGTGTGTGTGTGTTTTCTATTTCTGTAAAATTGTATAAATATAATAGTAACTGTAGAATTTCCCTTGTGGAATATTGTGTGTCATTATTAACCCCTTATGACTGGGTTATACAGCCCGTAGGCAGGATTTACCCTGATTGGCCAACCAGGAATAAATCACTATACTCCATGGTCTGATCAGCCCTCCTCTACCCATATCTAATGGGGAGTCTGTCCACTCATGGACTCTATGTGATCAACCTTTATACCACGTATTATGAGAATAGGTGGTTGCACTCTATAAACTGTGTGTAGCTACGGTACCGTGCTCTGTAACTGTATGGTCCAACAGGGTCTAATACTATATAATACACTTCTATATATAATCTATCTGTTTTACCATGATTCTGTATAACTATATTAATCATGACGCTGTAATAAACTGCATTTCTGTATTAACTGTATTTCTATATAAACTGTGTTTTTGTATGTCATGGTTCTGTAGAACTGTATAATCATGGTACTATGAAAACTATAAATACATTTCCCTATCTGTATATACTGTAAATATGATCCTAAAAATACTATAAAGTATCTTTCTGTTTAAATACTGTAAAACATAATTCTGTAAGAAACTATATAAAATTATGTGCTCTATCAATATTCTCATGCCACACAATTAAAATTCATTAAACATAATTTGATAAGCTATATAAATTCATGCTCTGAAAACCCAGGAACATATACTATATTTTACTAAAAATCTCTACTTTAACTAGCATAGCATATTTCCCTTACCTGTTTCGTGTTAAAAATCCCCTACTATAATGGGTCCAACATCCGCAGGGTTCTCCACTTAACACCCTGAAAATCATAAATCCCAGAACTAAACATCAATATTTCCTGGCCAAAAATTGAATAAAAGACCTTACCCTAGATTTGGGATGAAATCCAACTTCATTTTCCTGACGATCCGCTCCAGCAGACTTGTGGAGAACTCCGCCAAAAGCGTCGTGGTAGCTTCTAATTGTCGATCCGGCGACTGGTGGGGCCGAAATCGAAGAGAGAAGGGAGAGGGTTCATGGGAGTGAGAGAGGGGAGAGAGAGAGAAGCTTAAAATCTGAATAAAAATACAGTTTTTCAATACTTATAGGGACAAATTCGTCGACGAGACACATCACCTCGTCGACGAGTCCTTCAGTAAATTCGTTGACAAAACTCTGTATTCGTCAACAAAATTCAGAGTAGCCTAAAACTGTCTCTCGGTATTTTCTCGTCGACGAAGCCCTGTATTTGTCAATGAAGCTTGGCAATTTCTTTGAATTTATTTCCTCCAAAGTGCAATGTCGTCGATGAACTTCTACAGCCTTCTTCTGTTCATGTTTCCATTTTCTCTCCCCCTTTATTAAAATACTATTATTCTTTTCGGGTCAC
Organism: Malania oleifera; assembly: GCF_029873635.1. Lineage (NCBI taxonomy): Eukaryota > Viridiplantae > Streptophyta > Magnoliopsida > Santalales > Ximeniaceae > Malania > Malania oleifera. The sequence goes on from NC_080418.1 coordinate 149,728,409, forward strand.
TACATTCTCCCCTCCTTATAAAATTTCGTCCTCGAAATTTGCTATCTGTATATCTCTATCTATTAATTCCATCATCTCGTAAAGAAGAACGAGTCTACTTATTTTATTACCTGCCCTCACTTATGGCGGAGGAATACCGTGGTTACATACTATGTTCTGGGAAATTACACATATACAAGTAAAATCTATCTACTAACCAAAATTAATACATGTACCTGCAAAAGAAATTTATTTAACTATTATACTTTACGTGGTATCTCTATTCCTCTTGGAACAACTATGGCTACCTCTGTCTGATATGCTCCTCAAGTTCCCAAGAAGCTTCCTCTATGGCATGATTCTTCCACAAAACTTTAACTAATTGTATTTCTTTAGTACGTAAAGTCTGAACCTTCCTATCCAAAATATGTACTGGTACTTATTTATATGCCAATGAATCCTTAAACTCAATCTCTGCATAACTGATGATGTGGGATGGGTTTGAAACGTATTTCCTTAACATTGCAATATGAAACACGTCATGAATTCGAGCTAAAGCTGGCGGCAATGCTAGCCTATAGGCAACTGACCCTATTCTCTCAAGTATCTCAAAAGGGCCAATATATCTAGGGCTCAACTTACTCTTCTTTCCAAACCTCATAACTCCTTTCAGAGGAGCTATCCTCAAAAATACTCGATCTCCCACATCAAATTCCAACTCTCGGCCGCGAGTGTTTGCGTAGCTTTTCTGCCGACTCTGTGTTGTACTGATTCTTTCTCTAATCAATCAGACTTTGTCGGACGCTTGTTGTATTATCTTGGGACCCAAAACTTGTCTTTCTCCCACTTCATCCCAGAATAGAGGAAAATGATATTTCCTGCCATATAATGCCTCATAAGGGGCCATGCCGATGTTAGCCTGATAGCTATTATTGTAAGCAAATTCCACCAATGGAAAATACTGAGTCCAACTACCCCTAAAATCCAAAACACACGCCCGCAACATATCCTCGAGTACTTGAATGGCCCTCTCTGTCTGACCGTCAGCTTAAGGATGGAAAGCAGTGCTGAATGCTAGCTGAGTCCCTAGTGCCTCCTGCAAACTCCTCCAGAAACGTGATATAAAACGTGGATCACGATCCGAGACTATGGATACTGGAACTCCATGGGATCGAACAATCTCCTGTATGTATATCTCTGCTAACCTGTTCATAGGGTAGCTGACCTTAATAGGCAAGAAATGAGCTCTCTTCGTCAGTCTATCAACTATCACCCAGATGCCATTCGGTCCATGCAATGCTAGCGGCAGCCTAGTAATAAAATCCATGGACACGTGGTCCCACTTCCACTCAGGAATGAAAAGTGGCTACAACTGACCAACGGGCCTCTGTTGCTCAGCCTTAACCTACTGGCACGTCAAATACTGCTGCACAAATTCTGCTATCTCCTTCTTCATGCCACTCCACCAAAAGGAATCTCGCAAATCCCTATACATTTTCGTACTGCCAGGATGAACAGTGTATAGAGATCTGTGTGCTTCCTCTAAATTGTCCTCCTGATGTTGTCATTTGCAGGCACACTCAATCTGGTGCGAAATCTCAGAGTCCCATCATCAGAAATACTGAACTCTTCCCCCTAACCATCATGTACTCTAACAAACACCTCCACTAACTCTAGGTCATCTCTCTAAGCAGCTTTAATATTTTCATATAATGTAGGCTATACGATCACACTGGCAATAAGCGCCTGGGAATCATCTTCCACTAATTCCACTCCGAGTCTCTCTAAGTCCATCTGAATCGGATGCTGGACTACTGCTGCTAGATATGCTGCGTCTCCTAATTTACGGCTCAAAGCATCAGCCACCACATTTGCTTTACCTGGGTGGTAACTGATGGTGCATTCGTAATCCTTAATGAGTTCGAACCACCTCCTTTGTCGCATGTTCAACTCTTTCTGTGTAAAGATATATTTTAGGCTTTTATGATCAGAAAATATCGCACACCTCTCACCACAAAGGTAATGCCTCCAGATCTTCAGTGCATGCACCACCGCAGCCAATTCTAGATCGTGAGTAGGGTAGTTCTTTTCATATTCTTTCAGCTGTCTAGACGTATACGCCACCACCCTACCCTGCTGCATCAACACACAACCAAGCCCTTTCAAGGACGCGTCACTGTAGATAACATAACCATCGCCTCCCGATGGAATCGTTAGAACTAGTGCAGTGATGAGCCACTGCTTTAATTCCTGGAAGCTCTGCTCACATTCTTCATCCCACACAAATCTGGCATTTTTCCTAGTCAACCGCATGAGAGGACCTGACAAGGCTAAAAACCCTTCAACAAAACGACGATAATAACCTGCCAATCCTAAGAAACTCCTAACTTCCTGCACATTCCTCGGCTTAGCCCAATTTACCACTGCATTAATCTTGCTGAGATCCACTGAAATGTCATCCCCTGAGATCATGTGGCCTAAAAATGCCACCTTCGCTAGCCAAAATTCACACTTGCTAAACTTGGCATTAAGCTTCTCCTCCCTGAGAGTCTGTAGCACCTGCCTCAAATGTACCTCGTGCTCCTCAAAACTCTTCGAGTACACCAGTATATCATCAATGAAAACTACTACAAACTGATCTAGATATTGGTGGAATACTCTATTCATCAAATCCATGAACACAGCCGGGGCATTCATCAGACCAAACGGCATAATGAGAAATTCATAGTGCCCGTACCTGGTCCTGAAGGCTGTCTTCACAACGTCTTCTGCTTTTACTCTCACTTGATGATACCCGGATCTAAGGTCAATCTTGGAATACACCCGTGTACCCTGGAGCTGATCAAACAAATCATCTATACGGGGTAGAGGATATTTATTCTTAATAGTAACCTTGTTTATCTCTCTGTAATCAATGCACATCCTCATGGACCCGTCTTTCTCCTTTACGAACAACACTGGAGCTTCCCATGGCGATACACTGGGTCGTACAAACCCCTTGTTCAACAAATCCTGCAACTGCTCTTTTAATTCTCCCAATTCAGCTGGAGTCATACGATACGGGACTTTAGAGATCGGCGCAGTCCTTGGAGGTAAATCTATAGAAAAATCTACATCGCGCACATTAGGCAACCCTCGTAGCTCCTTTGGAAAAACATCTAGAAATTCCCGTACTACCGGAGTGCTATCAATCTTCAGTTCATTTTCAGATATTTCTTTCACAAATGCTATAAACCCCTGATCTCCATCCAGAAGCAATCCACTCGCCTGCACGGCGGACGCTAATTACGTTGGAGCACGTACCCGTGAACCAACGAATCTAAATTCCTACTCTGCAGGAGGTCTAAAAATTACTTCTTTCTGGAAACAATCAATGCTGGCGTGATTGGCAGCCAACCAGTCTATACCCAGTATTATATCGAAACCACACATATCAAACACAATCAGATCTGCTGGTAGTACTTTTCCCTGAATTTCTATTGGATAATCTCTAAGTACCCTCTGACATCTGATCACTGATCTTGATGGCGTAGCTACTAACAATGCTATATCTAACGATTGGGTCTCACTCTCAGATAATTTAACATGCAGAAATGAAAGAATGAGTAGCACCCGAGTCAAAGAGAACAATAACTGGATGAGATAAAACAGTAAATGTACCTGTCACCACATCCGTAGCAGCCTCTACATCACCCGGCGTCAGGGTGTATACTCTCGCTGAGGCCACATTCCTCTACTGGCCACCACGAGGCACCTAATATCCTCCCTGAGCTATCTAATATCCTCCCTGAGCTGCCTGATATCCTCCTCGATAGGGCCTAGGGGCTGGGACCTAGTTTGGCGAACCTGGACATGCATGTGCCATGTGGCCGTGCCTCCCACATCGATAACATACATCACTTCCTACCCGGCATTCCCCCGGATGGCGTCTCTTGCACGTCTGACATACCGAGATGATCGATGCACCTTGATTTCCCCGAGGTCCCGCCATCTGCCCTTGGTCTCCCCTCTCGCGACCTTCTCTCCATGGGCCCTTACTAGAGCCAGCCTGAAAACCCTGAGGCGCAGGCCTCTTCCTCTGACTTTGAGTTGTTACACCCCTCTATATACCACTCTCAATGATCACAGCTCCATCTACAACCTCTGTAAATGTCTGAGCCCTGAAACCAATCACCTGCTCAAACAAATTCTGCCTCAATCACTCTTCAAACTTTCTTGCCTTATTCTCTTCATTAGGTGCTAGATGTGGAGCAAAACGCGACAACTCGACAAACCGAGTCGTGTACTGTGATACAGTCATCTGCTCCTATACCAAATGCAGAAAATATGCAGCCTTCGCACTCCGAACGATAGCAAGGAAATATCGCTCAAAGAACAGCTCCTTGAATTAGTCCCACGTTACTGGCATTAGAACCGGCCTCTGCTCCTCTATCAGACGCGCTGCTCTCCACCAGCCCTTTGCCTCCCTTATCAGCTTAAATGTGGCAAATGCTACCTTCTGGTCATCCGTACATGGAAGCACTACCAATGTTTCTTCGATATCCTAGACCCAATTCTCAGCTACAATCGGGTTATCTCCTCTAGCAAATGATGGGGGTTTCATACGCGTAAACTGCTCAATCGAACAGCCAAGCTCCCCAGAACTTCTGGCCATCTCAACCATCACCTGCTGAGTGACACTGTGCAGTACAGCATCTGTATCTCCTCCACCTATGCTGGAAGGTCCTGGCCTATCCTCCCCAAAATTCGTGCCGCTACTTCCTGGATCCATCCTGAAAACAAGAAACACCCTTAAGTACTTATCTCCTGTACGGACCTATCCTGCATCAACTCAAAACTAACTACCTTCCCTGACCTTACCCAATATTCAGTTCTATCACCTAGACACACAACCTGACAATAGTTTACTATAGTTTTCCTGAAATCGTCACCTTAGGAAAAACACATAAACCACCACGAAAATCCTGTACCCAGACACAGATCAAACCCCAAATCCTTTTCCTATACTCTGGTATTGCTTCTGCTACACTTTAAAGTCTACAGAACCTTGCAAACCTAGGCTCTGATACCAAATTGTAACGACCTGCTTAAATAAATGGGTTTTTTTATTTTTATTTTTTTTATTTTTTTTTATTTTTATATAGCCACAATCTACATGCTCTGATTCTATACTGGAGTAAACCCAGCCATAAACCTAAGCAGCAAGAAGCGGAAATCACATAAACATAACCATAAATCATTATATACAATACTAGAGTTTTGAAATGTTTTCCAAATATACAAATGAAATTGTATCCCCAAAATATCTTCAACTGGTGAGGGCTGTATAAAAACACTCCCAAAAATGATACTCACTCTTTGACAGGGCACTACTGAAGCCCCTCTATCTGCGAGTCTGGTCTACTCGCCTACCTGGATCACCTGAAAAATGATTCAACACTAGGGTGAGCCAAAGTTCAGTAAGACGAAATATGCTATCACTAGTGTGTGGTGAATGAGCTACAATACTATGCAAATCTATTTTCATATAATCATGTAACAATGAATCTGTAAAGCACAATGATAGAAATACAGTCTTCATCTTTTCCTGTTGTTTAACATTTCTGTAATTTGGGTTTCTATGTAAAATACTGGTGATATATATATACATATATATATATATGTGTGTGTGTGTGTGTGTGTGTGTGTGTGTGTGTTTTCTATTTCTGTAAAACTGTATAAATATAATAGTAACTGTAGAATTTTCCCTGTGGATAATTGTGTGTCATTATTAACCTCTTATGACTGGGTTGTGCAGCCCGTAGGCGGGATTTACCATGGTTGGCCAACCAGGAATAAATCACTATACTTCATGGTCTGATCAGCCCTCCTCTACCCATATCTAATGGGGAGTCTGTCCACTCGTGGGCTGTATGTGATCAACCTTTATACCACGTATTATGAGAATAGGTGGTTGCACTCTATAAACTGTGTGTAGCTACGGTACCGTGCTTTGTAACTGTATGGTCCAACAGGGTCTAATACTATATAATACACTTCTATATATAATCTATCTGTTTTAACATGATTCTGTATAACTATATTAACCATGACGCTGTAATAAACTGTATTTTTGTATTAACTGTATTTCTGTATAAACTGTGTTTTTGTATGTCATGATTCTGTAGAACCGTATAATCATGGTACTATGAAAACTGTAAATACATTTCCCTATCTGTATATATTGTAAATATGATCCTGAAAATACTATAAAGCATCTTTCTGTTTAAATAATATAAAACATAATTCTGTAAGAAACTATATAAAATTATGTGCTCTATCAATATTCTCATACCACACAATTAAAATTCATTAAACATAATTTGATAAGCTATATAAATTCCTGCTCTGAAAACCCATGAACATATACTATATTTTACTAAAAATCTCTACTTTAACTAGCATAGCATATTTCCCTTACCTGTTTCCTATTAAAAATCCTCTACTATAACGGGTCCAACACCCGCAGGGTTCTCCACTCAACATCCTGAAAACCATAAATCTCAGAACTAAACATCAATATTTCCTGGCCTACATCATTTCCTATAACTGTCAAGAAGCCAAAAATTGAATAAAAGACTTTACCCTGGATTTGGGATGAAATCCAATTTCGTTTTCCTGACGATCCGCTCTAGTAGACTTGTGGAGAACTCCGCCAAGAGTGTCGTGGTAACTTCATATTGTCGATCCGGCGACTGGTGGGGCCGGAATCGAAGAGAGAAGGGAGAGGGTTCGTGGGAGTGAGAGAGGAGAGAGAGAGAAGCTTAAAGTCTGAATAAAAATCCGGTTTTTCAATACTTATAGGGACAGATTTGTCGACGAGTCCTTCAGTAAATTCATCGACGAAACCCTGTATTCGTCGACGAAATTCAGAGTAGCTCGAAAACGTCTCTTGGTATTTTCTTGTCGACGAAGCCTTGTGTTTGTCGACGAAATCCTTTAAACCTTTGTTGACGAAGCCCTATGTTCGTCAACGAAATCCTTTAAACCTTCGTCGACGAAACCCTGTGTTCGTCGACGAAGTTTTACGGCCTTCTTCTGTTCATGTTTCCATTTTCTCTCCCCCTTTATTAAAATACTATTATTCTTTCGGGTCACTACATTCAGGGCTATTAAATCCTTACTCACCATCTCCTTCCAAGTTATTTTAGGTCTATCACTACCACTTCTACTGCCCCACACAATAACTAATTCACTCTTCCTCACTAGTGCACTACGTGGCCTACATTGTAAGTGTTTATACCATCTGAGTCGTCCCTCCCTTATCTTCTATAGGAGCTACACCTAACTTATTGCGAATATATTCATTCCTTAATTTATCTTTCAGTGTTATGTCACTTATTCATCTAAGCATTCTCATCTCTGAAACTTTTACTTTTTGGATATTATGTTTTTTCGTCGCACAACATTTTGATCCATATAGCATACCTGGTCTTATAGTCGTCCTATAAAACTTCCATTTTAATTTTAAGGGTATTTTACAATCAGAAAACACACTTGAAACACTTCTTCATTTAATTCTATGCAACATCAGCTTTAATTTCTCCTTTAACTTGCATAATAGATTCAAGGTATGGAAATTTATAAGTACTATTTATTTCTTCATCATCAAGTTTAACTTTATCTCCAATATTTCTCTCACTATTATTGAAATTACATTTCATACATTCTATCTTATTTCTACTTATCTTAAAGCCTCTAGATTCCAAAACTTCTCTCCATAATTTTAACTCAACCTCTACTTTGCCCCTAGTTTTATAAATTAATACAATATCATCTATAAACAATATACACTGTGGAATCTCATTTTGAATACTCTTAGTCAATTAGTTCATCACTAAAGTAAAACGATAAGGGCTTGTTGGCCTAACATGGTTTTCAAATATTATTTTGATGATAACAAATCAAAGTAAATTTAAAATGTTTTGGTTTAAGTGATGATGTTTCAGGAAATCAAGTCTATGAAGTTCAAAAGTTCAAGTATTAAGAGTACAAGATCACAAGTGACTATTAAAAGCTCATACTTCAACAACAAGTGATCAAAAGGAAATTTAAAGGATCAAAGACAGAAAAATCTTATGGAAGCTCAAAGGATATTGAAGCTCAAGACAAGAAAGACTCAAAACAAAGATATACATGAAGACTTAAAGTTTAGAAAGTTTTAAAGTCTTAAGGAAGTCTTGTGTAAGTACTTCATTTGAATATCAAAATAAATGCTTTGAAACTCATTAGGATTAATTATGAACTTAGAGACCTTATTTTGAAAATCCTAAAAAATATCTTTGAAATGTCTCAAAATAAGTTAGCAAGAGTTTTTGGAAATAAACTTTAAAAATAATGTTTTTAACTGTTCAAACGATTGACAATTTTTTTACTGAATTAAATTTGGAAAACAATATAGGATCAATCAACTGACCCCTGTGAGTTCAAGCGACTTATCCTGTTCTGACCTTGAAAATACGTTGATTTTCAAAGATCAGGCGACTGGCCCCGATGGGTTCAAGCGACTAACCTTCGTAACGGTTAGTTGTAAAACAGCGTTTTAAAGTTTCCAAATTGAGTTGCTTGTGCCTCAAACTTTGTAAAAAACCTAGGAAACACTCAAAGTAACATGGGCAACACAAATTTATGACTTTTAGCTCTATAAATACATGATTTCACAAATCAAATTGTATACCAAGAATTGAAAATCTGATTTCAAGCCTATATTGCTCATACTCTCTCAAAGTCTTCTTGCACATACGTACTTGCTGAGATTTTTTGAGAATTACTAAGTTATTGTTCACCGATTTCTGAGCAAAACTTCTGAGTTTTGAATCAATCAAAAGAAAGAATCCCGGTGATATACACTTTGAACTTCAATTCAATTCTTCATTGATATTTACATTGAAGCATTAATTAGTTGTGCTATACTTTGTACTAACTAATATGCTCTATTTGAGAGTAATTCTTGTATGCAAGAAATTGTTTTTGTTTTCCTATTTTCTTGGAGGTTCAGAACTGTTGAATCATTGTACCAAGCGTGAGATATCGTTTGGAGAGGTATACTCTAACCTATTGAAGGAGGAATTGTAAGGTTGCTTCTATCCTTCAAAGAGTGTTACAGTGCAATCCTTAAGTGGTGTTGCCTAACGCGAGGACATAAGCGAGTATAGCCAAATCTCATAAAACTCTGTCTTACTCTATTTCCCTAAACTCTCTTTAATTTTCAGCACATATATAACTGTGTGGTTGTTTATTTCAAATTTATAAACTGTGCAGATTGGATATTAAATAAATTGAAAATTAATTTAATTTTGAGGTTACGGAAACTAAACGAGAGTACGTTAGTTGATCAATACTTATTACGAAAACCACAATAGTTATTATAAAATATATTGTAAACTTGAAAAATAAGATGATTTATTATTATTTTTTAAAAAATTCAAAATAATGAAAATTTTGTGGAGGGTTTTTCAGTGTGCCGACACTCTATCCATATGTTTTTTCTTCCAACTGCTTCACTCTTTTGGGACATGACGCGGCCTTTACTTGCAAAGTCCCAAAAATTTAATTTTCAAAAAAGCAAAGAAAGTAATGGGACGCATCAGTATTGCGTTTTAGACTTGCCAGAGTCAAACAAATGGACGGTGATGGGCGGTCTTAGCTAGCCCTGGTGATGAGGATGATGATGTACTGGCGAAGGTTTTGTTGCCCACCCCATCTTCAAGACAATCTTTTATTTTTAGACGTCGTTTGAACTCAAAAATATTAAAAAAAATATTAAAGAATCTATATTTTCGTGTTTGGTTATCAAGAAAAGTAAGAAAGAAAATAAAAAATATTTCAAATTCATGAACAAAATTTTAATTTTACACATAATTAATATTTAATTTTTCTTAATTTTTAATTATATAAAAACAAACTTTCATTTTTAATAAAATTTAATAATAAAAAAATACAACAAAAAATGAATTTCTTTCTTTTTTTCCTTTTTTCAAGTAAAATTTTTTATCAAAGCAGACCCCTAGGGTATATGATTTTTTTCAAGGAATAAATGAAATTATATACACAAACATTAGAAAAGAAAAAAAAAATTACTTGTTTGGTTCGGTGGAATATTTATTCACTGGAATAAGACGAAATATAGTTTAAATTTTGGGAATTGAGAGAATAGTTATTCCTTGTATATTTCTAGTTTCTAGTTATTTCATTCAACATATAATAAGAAAGTAATAGACATCCCCATGATGAAATTTGAGAATAATTATTCCTTATCTATTTCTTATTATTATGAACTCGTTAAATATTTTACATTGTTATTTGTTTTATAGTAACAATGTATTTTTTTTATACAATTAAAACTAATTTATCATCGAGAATATACATTCCGCAAACCAAACGAAACCTAAAAACAAGAGTAAGGATTGGTAGGAAGGGACTGAGATGAGACTTGAGAGATGAGTTATTTTTTGATCGATGTGTAACTCAAATCTAGAGTGAATTTCAAATAAATCAAAAAATAACTTAGTCAGTACGTTACAATAATTGCACATCCGATTAAATGATTTCGTAATCCTAATGATTTATTTGGTGCACAATAATGCAATAAAATTGCTTTGTCTCACAAAAACTATTTCCATAGAATGATCTTTGGGAATTTCATTTTCAAGAATGAGATGTCCACCTTATGAAAATATTTTCGTTTGCGTTGCTTTGTTCGATTCTTGGGAATGTGTACATGATTTCCTTATTCAGAAGTTAACATGTGTGTAATAACATATGAGTTATATTTCTAATAAAAAAAATTAAAAATATATCCTTAATTAAATGCATGTTCGGAAGTTTTCAATAAATTAAAATTTCAACACTTGAATGATCATTAGACCAAAATAATCGAGAGCAATACAGAATCTCGATATCAACCACTATATTAAATTATTATAACACGATAATAATATTGTTCATTTTATTAACAATTTGTTATTTTAAGTATGATAATAAAGTGTGTTAATAATATATTACAAAGGTATTACTCTCTAACTCGTCAGGATAGCGAAGACAATATGATCCAAAAAGTAAGATTGTAATAAGAATGAGTTTCACTTGAAACGTATCCATAAGTAGGGGTGAGCATTCGATCGGTTTGGTGAATTCGGTTAATTAACCGAATTAACTGAAAAATTTTGATTAAAAAATCTCATTAATCGAACCGAACGAAATTCCATATTTAATCGAACTCAAAGCCGATCGAACCAAATTTTGGTTAAATCGATTGACCGATTTTAACCGATTTAATATTTTAATATATATAAGATATAGATTTTTAATATATATATAAAATATAAATATTATATTTAAAATTTTAATATAAATGTATAATAAAAAAATAAATAAAATTTTAGTATATATATAATATATAAAGTATTTTAATATATAATATATAGAATTATTTATTATTAATTTATATTATTTGGTTAACTTAATCGAATTAACTAAACCCAAAAACCGAATCGAAAATCGAAAATCGAAAACAAAAATTCAACGAAAGTGAAAATCGAGCCAAACCGAATAAATTTTTAATCGAACCAAACTGACCGAATTTTCAATTTTAACCGAATTATACTTACCCTGATTCATAAGTAACAAACTTCGCATTTTAAAGCATGAATTTCAAAATTCACACTTTGAAATCTATACTCTTAAACATTACATTAATATTTCTTGAAAAACAATTATACATACTAATCCTTATGTTTACTATTTTTATTTTGTGTAATTTATCAAATTTATAAAGTGCCAATTCTATTATTATAAATAGTCATTTTATAAACCAACCAAACATAACCTAATTGTCGGACCGACTAAATCATATATATATATATATATATATATAATATGCATTAATTAAGGGCATGTATGGGATAGCATGTGGGAGTCAAAAAGCTGTGGCACCGTGGCGCCCATTCTTACTTGGAACCTATTGGGAACTTGAAACTTGTCCGTACGTTCGTACCCCTCACCCTTAAATACTAAAACTATATATATATATATATAATTCACCGTCTAGGCCAGCTGATGATTAACTAATTAAATTTGAAGCACAAGGGAGAGTGGTTGGTGGACAATTGATGAAGAAATGAATACTATGCATGTCTTTTTTCTTTTTTTTTTTGACGATTCAAAATTTCAACTTGAATAAGTTCTTCGAACGCGCGATCTATTAAGCGTGTCTTTTTCTTATTTAATGATTTGAAATTTCAATGTGAACAGGTTCTTTGAACTCGATTTACTATGCGCGTCTCTTTTTTCTTCGATGATTTAGAATTTCAACGTGAACAAGTTCTTCCGGTCTATTGATATATCCCTAATAATTTCTTAGACAAATTGTAAGTAAATAACCGAACTTGAAACCTCGAGGTTATTAAAGACCAACTACGCGTTACTACTTGCATAAATAATATTATTGCAAATGATTAATTTAGTGAACTTCCTCCCATGTTTATATATATGTTTTCCACTTTGATTCCATAACGTAATTTCTATAATTTTTTTGTCAACTCACATTGAAAATTAAAATTAAATTAAAATTACAGGTGTTGTAGTGGAAATATATTTATTTATTTATTTTAATTATTTGACTTATATTTTTGTCAAACAATTCATTGAATAGAGAATATTTACGATTGATATTATTAAATAATATATATTTATCTGTATCAATAATTTAATAATGTTATGTTCTCTTTGTCGTTGATTTCTATAAGAGGACACATGTAAAACTAATCACAAAGTATGAAATATAATACACTTGTGTTTTTTTGGTAGTTCACAATTTGTGTTTTTCTTATTTTTCAAGATGATTCGTTGACATTTTCGATACTGTTCATCAATATTTTTATAAGAAATATGTTTTGCAAGTATGAATGTATTAACGATACAGATATCATTGAATTTTAGAAGAGTCACTATCGTAAAATTATTAGGTGGAAGAAAAATAAAATACGTTTTTCCCCTCTTATCTCAGAGATTATGCATATTTTTTCAATCTTATAACTTATGTTTTTTAAAATCGTTGACAAAATGACACTTATCATTACGCAACGAATTTTTATTTTTACTTTTATTTTTTTTAGTATTGGTCAATTAATGGTACGACATCATCATGTGTCATGACAGTAAGTTTTAATCATTATCTTCTTGATTTTTTTTAAATTATCGTAACTTATAATTTTATTTTCTTTTAGAGCAACCCATTTAGATCGATTCAATGACCCTTTATTTTTTCTCAAGAATTGCTCGGCCCATTTTATTTTTATCTCTCACATATTAAATTTCTTGCGAAAATTTACACAAACCGACCACTGAAATGCCTACTTGAGCTATAACTTTTATTAATATGTCGATGATTTCTCTAATCTAATTTAAAAAACGAACGTGTGAAGTGATTATCTGTAGTGGATTCCTTTGTAATAATTTTTAATTTTATTTTTCTAACTCAATAAGTAATGAGCGTGGAGGTGAGCGCAGAGGATTCCTCCTCCTCTGTCTACGTTGACAGCAGTGAGATCTAAATTCATTACAACCTCAGAAAAATAAAATAAATAAAATAAAAGATTTACCTGAAGTTTATTTTATTTTTCCGATAGGGCGTAGGTTGACTTTTAGGATCTTCCGGCCTATGGGAGTGGGTCGGTACTGCCACGTGGTGGTTGACGGAGCGGGGTATCACGGATGGTCGGTTCTGTCTGTCACAAACGCGTCTGCAGAGAGAGTGACGGCCGCAGTAACCGTATCTATAGCTGGCAGTATTAAATACGCCGTCATGCTTTCCAGCTGCGTTTTGCCGGTTACTCTATTAACGCTCATTTTCCCACCCAAATAAATAAATAAATATTTTGCTCCACAGACCTGAGGTCAAAATGTCAAGCCCAATCCACCAGCTCACTTGGCAAAACGACGTCGTCCCCACGCTGTCTCCTCCTCTTTTGACGCATTTGCCCCTCGGAAGAACTACTAATTTCGATGACGGTCACCCGACAGCCATTGACCCCGGTGCAAGTGACTGCGACTGTGACTGTGACTGTGGGTCGCGTCTTCGAATTCCGTGTGATTTGGTTGTGACGGAGCGGCAGGCGCTGTGAATGAGAATTATTCGGTGCGGGCACCCTCACCGATATCTTTTTGCCCTACACAATGGAAGGCTCCCACGTAAGAGTATGACTAGGCAGCTTAATTCAAATTTATGGACCATATGATTTAAAAATAATTATTAAATTTTATGGTGTGAATTTTAAATTAAGATAATTCCAACTCTAGTTGAAATTACTATTAAATATTAAATTTTTGTATTTTGCAAAATTTTAAGTTATTATAATTTTAAATTATTATAATTACGACTTAAAATTTAAGATGCATAAATAAAGAAAAAAATATTAAATAATATGGACTCGTAATAAAGTTCTCTCTTGAAAATTTTCTTTTTATTCATACACTATTGTGTGACAGTTGAAGCTTTAGGGAAGTCCAAAGAATCTCATTGAGGAGAGCATTCATAGAGGTTCCAGTTAGACACCAAGCATAATAGTGGAATTGAGAGATTGTCTAATACAACTTCGTACATATTTAAAAGAAATTCCCAAGATACAGGTAGTATAGGTAACACGCTTTTATTAATTAATTCTTCTTCCCCTTCTTTTCTTTTCCTCAATTTTTGAGTCCAGTAGGATTCGTGAGAAATTGGTACCAGAGCCTTGTTGTGGTTTTATGATCAGTAAAAGAGAAAAAGAAAAGGGTCACTTTTTTATTAGAAGACTTCTATAAAGTCTAATATAAGATTTTATGAGAACTTAATTTAGGTAGTGTGAAGAGAAATTTTTTTCAAATTACCTTCTTCTAGAATCAATTTTGAATTAAATCATATAGTACTTGATTTAAAAAGAGTTAAATCAGGTCTTGAATTACAACAATCAGAGATTGAAGAGCAGATTCGTCCTTATCAATGTAGAATTAGGCAGTGTGAGTAATAGTTAGAGCAACTCCACAGAACCTTAGGATTAGAATTAGACGGCCAAGATCTCATTAATCTTCAAAAATGATTGATAAAAAAGTCCATTACGAGTAAAATTAGAGAAATATTGAGAAGTTATAAAGATATAATGATAGATCTTGAGCAAGGAAGATATACACCTAGAGATTATGAGGAAGCATAGGAACAGGATGTTCAAAGTGCAGTCAAAGATATAGACGAAACCTTTGAAGCATTTTTATTAAAGTTTGTTATATTATTTGGTTATATTAATTATCTTTGCAGCAACTTTATTAAAGTATGATGTGTACTTGATATATTAAAAAGTTAAGATTGGAACTATTAAAGTAGGTTGGTAGACTATACATTTACGTAGTATTTTTATTTTTATTTTTATGGTAATTACTTTTCAATTAAGGAAAAAATAAGTTGTACTTATTCCTTGGGATCTATTTAAAGAATCTTCGACCCTTTATTCAAGGAAGAAAAATTGAGATGTGACATAATTAAATTGGATAATGAGATATGAATGTGTACTTCCTAAAAAGTTCTGTTACATGAATCTGTAGCATCATGAATTTGTTTTAGGTAGAATGGATTTAAATGAACGCGGTGTTGAATTTTGTTCTATGTTATTTTGTTAATAATTTTTGGACGACTTTGCAGGGATATGGTGGGTGCGTGTCGCGAGCAAGCAGGCAGGAAGCCACGTGGGTGAATGTGAGAAGGACACGTAGGCATTAAAGGCCGCAACCTCCCCGTACGGTGTGACGTACCCATCAGCCTCCCCATGCATTTGGTGAAATTGACAGTTGGACGTGACCATGTGTGTCTGAAATATTTTCCATTTAAAAAAAAATAATGAACAGATAAATAGTTATAAAAAATTTAAAATAGCAGGTGTGGGGTCCACAAAGGGCCGTTTTTTGGAAGGTAGGGGTTTGACTTGACGTGTCACTTTTAGGTATTTGTAATTTTTATATAGACAGTCTTTTTGACAACTTGCCAAGTAAACACTTTTTTAATGTTATTTTATTGAAAAATAGTGAAGTATGGAATAAGGTTTTGGAATTGAAAATTGATTTGGTAATCTTTGAAATAACTAGGTTTTGATTTTTCTGGGATGAATTAATCGAGCGAGCTCAATCTGAATCGAGACCTATCATTGAATTTGGTCGAGATTAATAATTAAACTCGTTAAAGAAAATAAAAATTAATAAAAAAATAATGTAGGATAAAAAATATATATTTTTTGATTACATAAAAACTTCAGCCACCAATAAGCCCTTTGGATCTCCTGGTGCGACACCAAACCTATGGATCTCCTGGTGCGACACCAAACCTATGGATCAACGTCCTCCCCCTAAGTCTCGCTGATAAGGTAAAGTCCGAAATGCGGATATGACTTTTGTGTATCAGTTGTACCTTCTAAAGATAATGACCTTCTCTTAGATTTTAAAGTTCTCTTCCAAAGTTTAAAAAATTTTAGGAACCTTTTCTAAACTTTACAAAGAAGACATAAATCTTCTCTTATATTTTACAAAAAAGATAATTTTTTTAAGAAAATGTCTATCTCTTTCTAATAAATCTTACAGAAAAGTCTGTGACATTTTTGAAATCTCAAAACAAAATTATATCATTTTTGAAACTTCAGGAGATGTCTCTATCGTTTTTACCAAATCTCAGGAGAGGTATACATTTTACCTTTAAATAATTTTTACATTAAAATCATTATCCTTATTATATTAAAAATACCTAGCACATGCATTAATCTATTTTATTATGGGCAATTTTTTTATAATTAGAGTATTGAATGTTTTGATTGAACTAATTAAATTAAGAATTGGACTGTCCTTGAATTTACGAGCTCAACTAATAAAAAAATCAATCATAAATTATCTAACCTCGGTAAAAATAAATTGATTTACAAGTACTTTTTGTTTTTACAAATAATTTCTACATTAAAATTAGTATTCTCAATAAAAGTATAATTAAAATATGTCCCTTCGTGTAGTAATAGATGGCTGAAAATTAGCTTGAGAAAATAACTCTTTAATATAAAAAGACATACAACAATATTTATTGAGGCAACTGCTTTGTCATCATAATTTTACTAGTTAGATAAATTAGACCAATTCATAAATTTGTGATCTCACAGATTGACTAACCAATTCAATGTTGAAAACATGATTGGTGATTACTTGTAAGCATCAATATTTGATCCTAGTACTATTTTGTCAGACTAAAATTCTTATTAATTATTTTATAGATTCATTTTGATTTGTTCAATTATATAACTAAGTTAGATACATTGAATCATAGACATATTTGTTTTGTATTTAATTTTTTAAATAGTTAACTAAGGGGTGATGTAAGATTGAATAGTGAAGAGATGACGAATTCACTTGATACATAATTTTTATAAATAGATTAACGAATCTTTATAATTAGTGTATTGAATTTATATATAATTTATTATTAAATAAAAAAAGGTACAGATTGGATCAGGGAATAAGTGTTAATTCGTACTTCGCTAGCTGTAAAAAAGGAATAATAGGGAAGAGACCAACTTTTCTTTTTTATTTCTACTTCCCTGTCAAGCTCGATGAAATTCACACGAATTCTTAAATGGGCAGGACAAAAAATTTCACACGCTTCGACATTTTTTATGGTATTGACTTGTAGTATCAGTAGTTGGAGCGTTGATTTTTTTTTTTTTGTGTTAACCGAGAGACTCCATTCTCAAGTCGATCATCGGACCTTCATGAGCGGCACCAACTCTGGAGGTTAGAAAAAACCCCCACGGGCCCCACTCCTTTTTGCCAGTAAACCAGAGTTTGATCTCGCCTGACTCGGGCAACAGTCGTCCAGCACAGACGGAGTCCACCACGCCTTCAGCAGGAGCCGCATTCTTTTATGTTGTTTTCAAGTTATAGTTTATGCTTTCATTACTAAAGCTTTAGCTAGCTTGCAACAAGATGGATATCCCATCGATCCAGTTAGCAATTTTTTAAAGTTAATTTATGTGATTTGTTTGACTTGACCATAGTGCATTTGTAATGGATTGGACTATATCTTAGCTATTGTTAGAGAAAATATGCCCTACCGGTTGACTAAAATTAGATTTTAGACAGTTAATAATAAATAAAAAAGATTGAACCAACACTTTTCAGTTCATTTGGGTTGGTTAATTTTTTTTTTATTTGGGTAAAAAGTAAAAGGTTTAACTTTTGGTTTCTAGATTTTCTTGAAAACCCATTAATAGATTAACCAAAAAAATAATTAATTTCTAGGCTAATGTGGTTATAATTAATATTTAAAGTTACCAAGAGTAAAAATAATATTTAGAGGTAATATTTGGAATTCCTAAGTTCAACAACTATGCTAATTTTATTTTTTAATTAATAAATTAAGCATTAAAAGATGAAGTAAATTAATTATCTAAATTAATTAAATTTGAAAATAAAAATTATTTTTAAATTTTAAAATAATTTTTTTAGTATTGTTCACTTTTAAGTAAAGGGAAAATGTGATTAATATTAGAAAATTCACAAATTTGAAAATAATTTTTTTTATAAATTTTTTTAAAAAAAATATATTTTTTTTGAATTTTTTTTCACTTTTAAATAAGGGTAAAATATGATTAATATCAGAAAATTTCCAAAATTTGAAAATAAAAATTATTTCTAAATTTTAAAATAATATATTTTTTGAATAGTTTTCACTTTTAAGTAAGGTAAAATGTGATTAATATTAGAACATTCAATTTATACAATATTCTTCTTGATTATTTTCTAGATATTTTTTAACTATTTCAAAAATTATAAAAAAATATATTACTTTATCTGTCACAATACTAATTTTCTCAGGGCGCATTATAAAATTGAGAATAAATTATTATATAACCTCCGTTATACATATATTCCTTGAATTCACAAGTAAATAAAAGTCATGGCCCGTAACTTTTCACAATTATTTTCAACACATTTATTTTAACTATTTCAAAAATCATGGAAAATCAACAAAAGTTCTCTCTCATGTCATTTAATTTAATTTTTCATACCCTACTTGTTTTCTCTTTTAATTTAATTAATGGTGATTTATGTTTTTATCCCACGAGCTCATTGGTGAAAAAATTCCATGGCTCGTAATTTTTTTGCAATCATTTTTCCAATTACATTAATTGACCCATTTCAAAAATCATGAATCATGTCATTATCGGTTAACTTTTTTTTCTTGAATGATATATAATGCTATAATCTCTGAAATTTACTTTCAAATGCTCGAGAAAATAAAAGGAATTGTTCTTAATTAATTTTAAAAAATTATAGATTATATTTTTCATTTTTACAAGCTTTTGAAAATCTGAGGGTGCATATATAATATTATATTGCATATAAAATATTGGGAGTACTTTAATTACTTTCCAACACATATACTAATTTAATCAAGTATTGCTTTAAATGTCGGGTTTTCTCGGCTTAATTCACATGATGCATGTTAAGTAAGTAGTAATAAAATTAGTTAATTATAAATTTTTAATGTGTTTTTAGTGTATATTATATATGTATGTATTATATTCAATAGGTTCGTGATTTTCCGTATACACATGAATTGTAAAGGTTATTACATAATGTAATATTGTTCACACATAGGTCGAATTAAGTGGCTGTATTCTTTTCCTACTAAGGATGTAACATTTGTCAAACATTAATGTAAAAAGTATTTTTTGTATGGTACTTTGCAATAAATATATCACGTAAAGCTCGACATCATTTTCATTTTGAATCGAGATTAATGATCTAAAATTTTATTTTTTAAAATTACATAAATCACAAATATTTCACCAAAAAAAAACCTATTATGTAATATAAAAATTTATTACCCTTCATTAATTTTTGGTATCTAGCTATTAATTAATTTGTTTATTTTTATTTTTCCCCTCTACCCCTAACATGATAATTTGAATTTTAGTGGATTTGGATAATTTCAATTTATATTACATTTTATTCAAATCCAAAATCTTTCCAAATATAAGATTAAAATCTTGGGTGATATGCACGCATGCGCGCACACACACAGATATATATTGAAATAAAACGAGAGAGAGAGAGAGAGAGAGAGAGAGAGAGAGAGAGAGAGAGAGAGAGAGAGAGAGAGAGAGAGAGAGAGAGAGAGAGAGAGAGAGAGAGAGTTTTTTTTAATAATGAAAAAGTAACTTAATTCATTAAAGAGGAGAATTCAAGCAAGTAGCTTTGAATCTTCAATTCATGCAAGAAAAAGGAACATAAAGGTCGGAGATGTGAGTAATATCACCCTCCAAATCAGTAAAAGTATAAGAAAACTCTTTCCAATCTAAGGATGATAGAGAGGTGTTAGACCTAGTCCAATATTATGAAACAAATTTGATAAACATCGGTCATACACTATTGAGGCCGGAGAATATTTCTCCCTAAATATTCTTACATTCTTCTCTTTTCAGATTTCTTAGAAAATAACTGTCTGCCAAGGTATTCAACATGATTATGTGATTAAATGTCCTCTAGCAGACAAGTGCCCAAATCTGCTTACTGAAATGACAGAGTAGGAAGAGATGATCAACCCCATAATTTTACCTTCTTGCACAAAGCACATGCAGAGGCTAACATTTAGTCTCTTTTTTTACAAGTTATCAGTTGTAAGAATTATATTATTAGTTGCAAGTCAACAAAAATACTCACTTTTGAAGGGATGATTACGTTACACAGCTGTTTGTAGGTAAGACTTGGATTGTTTTGAGAGAGAGAGAGAGAGAGAGAGAGAGAGTTATGATTGGTAGGAGAGGTTGGTAGAGATAGCTAGCAAGTTTTGGATAAGTTTGAGATGCATGCCAGCTTTATCTAGCCATGCATGCATGCATGCGTGCCATTAATTCCATAATCCATATATATATATATATATAAAGTATTCATTTGGTACCACTTAATAATATTGCTGCAGTTGTTAGAGCTGGATCACCAAAATAATATAATTAAGATATTAGACACTTTCAAAAACATGCATTTGGTCTTTCTTTTATATATATCTCTGTGGTGGCAGCTGATATCACCGCAGATCCCTCGACTATACATACATATATCTTAATTTTGCCTTAGCAGAAACATATGCATCTACCACTGTGCATGCATGCATTCATACGTGCATATATAATTATTATAATTGGTAGATAAATGGATCATAGATGGATGGATAGATAATGTCTGTTGGGCCTTTAATTAATTATGGCCGAACTTTTCTTTTGTATATATATATATATATATATATATATATATATATATATATATGTTGGAATTGGTGTGTTCCCAAAAATGGGGGTGAATTGGGTATTTAAAAATTTCTCCTCTTAAGTTTATCCAAATCAACAGTATTACACAACCACGGGTTTGTTTATACAATTATAAACCCAATCCTTTACAATAATAAGTTACAAATATTCAAGCGTTGAAATTTAAATTACGCAAATTAAAAGCAGGCATAAGAAATGTTATCGGGGTTCGGCCAATACTTCCTACATCCCTGCCTTGACTCGCAAGTCTAAGGATTCCACTACGGCTCACTTAACGGGTGGAGCGACACCGATTACAAACAGGTCAAATTACCAGAGTTGACCTCAACTTTTACACACTTTTCTTACGAGGAGGAGAAGACATTACCGATCCTTACGGACTAGATCAACACACCCTCAGCCATGCCTGGAATACAACAAATGATAATAATTTTCGCGTACAATTCAAATGTTTCTATATAAGCAGATATGTACCACTATGCACAATATAATCAATGCACTCATAGATGATAAGAAATTAATGCTCCAAAAAGTCAATAATATATATATATATATATATATTGGAGTATTAATTAATTAATTTCTAATTAGTCAACTGAGATGAAAAATCCCTTTCCAATTATAAATATTTAATTAATAAATTTTTGTACAAATTTCTACCACTCCGCCAAACAATATCAATGATATGATTAAATCTCAAACCTATTTCAATGTGTCGGACAAAAATGAGGCTTGAAAATTGATGTATATTTGAAGTTAACAATCACTAATATGCTCGTATCGATGACGTTTTTTCAAAGAAGCTGTAGCTAATATATTCTTGATCTATGCTTCTTTACTAAAAATAATCTCAATTAAAAATCGTAGTTATCGAAACATGAATTTTAAAATTTAACTACGAATTTTTTCCTATATATATAATTTAATCAATATTTATTTCAATATTATGCTAAAAATGTCTTTATTATTCTGTATATTCATAGCTAAAAATTGTCACAAAAAAAGAAAAATAAATTTTAAATTTATAAAATAATTACATAGATACATCTTCTTTTTTTTCTTTTCTTATTTTCACAAATTACTCCTTATTAGAAACGCTGAACTCATGTTCATAATTATTGAAATTAAAAAATAATAATAATAATAATAATAATAATAATGATAACCATGATGACGAAACAAGCTTGGAGGCTAAGCAAATGTGTGGGAGAAGGGGCAGGGGGTTGCATTCATGGGAACAGGTCAACCTTGCTTGGTCCGAAGACTCCACACTCATGGTCAAGGGGAAGATGCATGACTTTTACCGGCGACTTACTACTAATTACTTCATAGATTTTTCTAACTATTTAATTAATTTTTTTTTTTCATTTACGTGGAGGAGAAATTAAATTTAAAATAATAAAAATAGAGGCGTATTGGACAAGTAATTATTGTTGAAAAATATAAGCTTGCACAACATGGGTCATCCACAAACATTAGAAAATAAAAAACTAGTTAACAATTTTGTAATTATTTCGAATTTTGAAAATTTTATATATATATATATATATATATATATATATGCCCTTAACTTTGACTAACAAGAACAAAAGAAAACACTTTAAGGAGATATTTTTATTTTTATTTTTTAAAATTTAATTCATTTAAAATTTTTTTAGCATGGATGTTACAATTTTCAAAATTTTTATTTCACGTTGATTTGTGAAGTAGAATAGATTTTCAAATTAAGTAGGGTTGAACAAAAATTTGGATGCAAAACATGAAAAATCAAATGCTAAATTCGAATACATTTCATTTCATTATATAAATATTAATGCCTTATTTTTGGTGTGCAAACCTGTTGACTTTGGTGCAATCCCAAGAATGGGGTGAATTGGAAATTTAAAGAATTTCTTCCTAAGTCAACCAGTCTAACAACAATATTACCTAACCTAGGGGAATTCTAAGTATGTATAATGTTGCATATATGATATATTAATCAATTTCGATATATGCAATCACAATTCCAGTATTTCTCAATCACATTCAATAACGTGTCAATCAGATATGCATAATATTCAGTAAGGAAATTAAATCAAACGCAAAGTAGAATATAATGTAAAAAATGTAAAAGTGACACCGAATATGATATCGGGGTTCGGTTAATATTGCCTACGTGCCCGCCTTGACTCATAAGTACAAGGATTTCACTAAGGCTCACTTCACGGGTGAAGCGGCACTGGTTACAACACCTTACTAGGATGGTACATCTAACTTTCCTAACCGGGTCAAAGTTAATTCGAGACTTTTACCAAGGCAAGTCTTCTTCTTTAGGCCCACGCATAGAATACAATCAGATAACTCAAATTTGATGTAAAAGTAAAGTGCTTCTACACAAGCAGATATGCACCACAATATGATCCACATATATATATGTATTCACATATGATAGTAATTATGTTTAGTGCCAATGAAGTGTGTTAATCACTCAATCTGATATTAATATACAATCAAGTCTTAGAGTATATTTCCAAACAATCTTTGAAACAAAATATCAATATTAATCAATCACAGCAGTTTTCAAAGAGTTCTAACAAGAGTATTCAAAATATTTCAAAAATTATTTTCTTAGAAATTTGCTCAAGAGATATTTGAAAAATCAGTAAGCTTGTGAAAAGGATCTTACATAATAAAAAACACACAAGTTTGATGAGTCTTGCAAAAATGATGCAAAGATTCACTAGCTACAAAGGTTTTCCCACGCAAAGATTTATTAGTTAAACCGGGGGAAAAACCTTGACTAAAACTCTCAATCAAAAACAATGAAGCAATCAACACAATGAGAGTTTGAGCTAGTCGGAATTATGTAGGGCAACTCAAAGACACTCTCAAGAAACTTGATTTATCAAGGGAATAGCAAATAGTGAGTGTTTGGGTTTTGTAGTGTGAAAAATAAGCTCTCAAAATTTCAGAGAATTTTTCTCTTAATGATAATGCTAATCACTCATTCATTGTGCAAATGAATCCATATATATAGAGAAGACCAAAATTATAACTGTTGGGGACACATAGGGTATTATTAAAATTGTTTAAAATGTATTTAAGAAATTAACCTTGTTTAACCCCAATTAACTGTGGTAAAAATTTAGCTAATTTGAGAGTTTCGGTCGACCAAACAGACACATCAAGAAAAGGTAATTTTGAAATTCGGATGCCTGATCAAGGGTTCGGTTTGTTAACCAAGGCAATTTTCCAATATGTGCGATGTGACGTCCTGATTTTCGTACAATTTTTTTTATAAACAATAATAAATATTCACTCGTTATCAACAATATTCAAAAATCGGCCATATCAACAACCCTATTACCACTCATATGACCCAACTCGCATTGGGTACCGGATAAAAAGTCATTTCATTTATACAACCTAACAGCGGAAGATAGTATACACTCAACAATTAGAATACAATACCCAGAGTATCAACACACACACACACACACACACAGATATATATATATACACACACACATTACCATCACATACCCAAAAACAACTCAACTCTAGGGGAGTTACACCCCCTAGTCTAAGAACTCACCTTCTATGTCAGGGTCTCAGCTCCCTATGGTCTCAGAGCTCTATCACCTGGCCTATCCCTGTTCCCTAAAAAACTTAGATAATTTGGGTGAGACACATCTCAGTAAGAAGGAATAAATTATTTACAGTGTGTAACCATATGAGTTCAGTTATGACCCACTTTACTTTTCAAATCAACATTTCATCTGAGAAAAATACATTGATAAACATATTCTTATAATCATACAGGTATATAACACAAGCTTTTATAAGCTTTAAAACCATTTCTCAAGTTCATTCATTTTCAATATATATTTACTCGCGAAATCCTTGAGAATAGGGAAGATTACCTACCCATACGAGTAGCTTTCCTCTGCCCTAACACGTTATACAGTCAGATATTGCCACATCTGCTACCTATCAGGACACTCAACTTACTCAGTAAGCCCTCAGGTGGAGAGTTTCACTTCGCTTCAATTATTTATATTATTAATTCACTCAGATCCATTTCTCAATTTTATCATTCTCAATTTCTCATTTTCCATTATTTCTTTCATTTCTCATTTTAACCCATTTCTATCATTCTTTCATTTTCCGTTTCTATTTCACTATCCGGCTCATGAGTATCCTTGATATCTAATACCAACATCGCGTCTGTAACCCATGGCTACCCTGAGGATCTTTCTTTCCACGCCATACTTCCTCCCATGCGAAGGCTGGATCAAATCGCGGTTGACCGACCCAGTTAGATCAAAATATCATATCACATATCTCACATTTGTAGTACGACTGGCCGGCCTATAGCCCTGATCCGGACTCAAAGAGCACAACAACTCTACTAAACAACTCAGTCGACTATCACACCACACACTACAAGAGTCCGTGTGGTTGCACTACACCACTAGCAACGGTACCGTGCTTAATATCACAATCCATCATTAGGGTTTCCACAACCATCCATCAGGGTTATCATTACCACATACCTGCAATCATTATGCGGTATTAACATTTCATCAATCATATTTCAACGATCTTATTACAGCAGTCGCACTTTACAATGTTCACATTTTCCCAGTATTCACAGTCAGTATACTCAATTCAATCAACACATTTCAATTCCATATTGCAGTATTTATATTTCCTATTTTCACATTTCCGTATATACGTTTCAGAATTCACATTCTCGTTTTCACGTTTCAATATTTTCATATCCATATACACCATTAATCTCATATCAGTAGATCTCAATTCATCTCATAATAGTATATATCATGTTTCACGTATTTCAATATTTCTTAAAATACCCACATCAGTAATTTACACAATCTCATTTTCATAGAAATCATTTCTATTCACATATAAATACCATATTTCATTATTTTCCACTAACATGTCAATAATTCTCATTCCATTATTTTCTCAGATATTACTCATCATTATATTTCACATTTTTCATTATGCGTCATATGCCACACAATTTTCATTTAATATTTATAGCGTATTAATTTCACACGAAAAAATACCATAACTTTATTTTCCAAATATTCATTCAATCAATAATATAAAAATACTATTATAAGTTATTCCCCTTACCTGACTTACCGAGAGTCTCGTAAAAACCCAGATATTACGCCCTTGGCGCATGAAACTTAAATATTGCAATTCGCGTTTTCCCCGGATTAATTAACTCATTTCCCAAAATAATACCCATATAACCTTCCCTAGGCTCCATATACCCCAAATTAACATTTAAAATAATATTTAACACCCTCACTTGATTTTCTGAACTATGCTTGTGGGGTCCTGAAATTACACCCGCGGCGCTCACCCGGACCTCGAATTCCAAAAATCATACTTCAATATCAGAATGCCCAATATTCTAGCATTTCTAAATCAACACTAATTAAATAATAATTAGCCTTTAACCCCCTTATCCCAATTTTGGGGTTATGCCTATGACGACCTCACGAGAAATCCGCTTCGTTAGACTTGTAGAGAATTATCCCTAGATTCTCGTGGTGGTGTCTGATTGTCAATTGGGCTTAAAATTTACAAGAAATTAAGGTAAAAGTGGAAATTGAGCTTACCTCAGGAGATACGCCTACGCCGCTCCTACAACCAATCCGCTCTATTAGAAATGATGGTAGCGGAAAATGGGGTCCAACGGTATTTTCTAATTTCTGATCAGGTGAGTATTCGTCGAGAAAAATGAGGAGGGAGGGAGAGAGAGAGAGAGACGGAGGAGCAAGAAAGAGATTTTGGGGGGGGAGGTTTATTATTTTTTTCCTTTTTTATAAATTTAATTAATTAATTAATTTTTAATTTTTAAATTTTTTTTTTGAAATCACCTCACTAATCTTCTATAATCATTTTGGGCTTATTACATCCGAGGTTCGGTCACCTGGTTTCAAATTTGGTTTACCGAACTTGAACATTCGGTCGCCTGTGATCATTTTGAACATGAAGTTCGGGCGCCCGAGTTGTTGGAAAAAGTTAGGGTATGAGTTCGGTCGACCGTGGACACTCAAGTCATTTGAGTTCGGTCGCCCGAAGGCAGGTCAACTATTTGACTAGTCAATAGTTTGATCGACCGAGACAATTTGACTTACCTGGTTTGGTTGCCCAAAGTTCTTATGATTTTAGCCTAAGGTCCATACTTTAAATTAACCCTTGATGACATGTGAATATAGTGGGGTCCTGTGTACTTAAGGTGTGGGAACCTAAAGGTCAATTCAAGGCAACTCGAGCATAAAGGTCCTATCATGCATGATGTAGTTATTACAGACCATATTGAATTATAGTCTAGAATGAAGAATATAAAAATTACAAATACAAGTTAAACATAATATTTTTCAATCTTCTTTGGAGTCATCATATGCCATCATGATATTATGTTCTTTTCAATTCCATGCGTAAAGTGAACCTGCATGCATGTTCAGTGCAAACATTAATACTAAGGTATTTATTATTATCAAAACGAGATATGACCAATTAGGTCAACAAAACCCTTATATTATAGATGAGGTTTTGTAACGGAAAAAAAAACTTTATGTTAAAAAGAGATTTATGTATATAAAAAATTAAAAAATAATAAAAAAGACATTAATTAACTTTCTAGTCATTAGACAAAAAAGAAAATATTAAATAGTACAAATCCAGATAGTAGCACTTAACCGTGTTAAATAGTGTGGACCCCATATTACAAAACCTAGTAAGGTGCTATCATGGTGGCCCGTGTTATCAGAGGCCTATGTCATTACGAGCTCGTATTGCATAAACATATAATTTTTGAATAATTATATGTTATTTCTGAACTTGATAATAAATTGATAAATAAAAATATAATTATGGTAAAGATTGAAAGTGTACAAGAAGTTTGTAAAATTTTTAAAACTTTAAAAGCAGTTGCAAAATTTTTGAAAGGTTAAAGTTTTGCCTAGCCTCAGGTAGGTGAGTTACTATTATTCTTCACTGTAAAAATATATTTTTAAAAATTTTAAAATCAACGTTGCGAAATAAAAAAAAAATA
Source organism: Malania oleifera (assembly GCF_029873635.1). NCBI lineage: Eukaryota > Viridiplantae > Streptophyta > Magnoliopsida > Santalales > Ximeniaceae > Malania > Malania oleifera. Next base: position 149,756,840 of record NC_080418.1, read on the forward strand.
GATGGTGTTTTATAAATTTAAAAATGAAAAGAAAAATAAAAAATATTTTTTGACAACTAAAAGCCCCAATTTTTAAGAATTATTATTATGGATGATACTTAGCCGCTCAAGACAAATCAAGAGCTCCCACGAAAAATGAACGAAAAGCGAAACCTCCCTCAGGGCGACTCTGGTCCAGGCCACGTGCTTTGGAAATCTCTCTCTCTCTCTCTCTCTCTCTCTCCTCGCACTATATATTGGCATTCCTATGGTTTGCATTTTGCAGATTGCAACGTTAAATTCAATTTTCAGGCTCAGCTCCTGCAAGTGCAAGCTTAATTTGCAGGGAAGAAGGAGCCTCTCCTCGTTATACGGTTATACCCAAGTCCTCCGCAACGGCAAAATCAAATCTTTTCTTTCCATTTACTTCCGACTTCTTCCTTCTATTGATTTGTGCCCACCCACCAACCTCATATTAAATTCAGACCCACCATTCAGTCTCTTTCCTCTTCTCGATTGATTGATTCACTCATTCTCTGATCATTGATCGAGGTAAAAGCTTTTTCCTCAATCCCACTGTGTTTAAATCTCGGTCTTGTTTCTGTTTGTAGTGTGTGAAGTTAGAGATGGTATGCGGTTCTTTGCAATGCGTTTTTTTTTTTTTTTTTGAGTGAGGGAATGGGTGTTCTTGATTTGTATTTTATTTTTTTTACTGGGTTTCAAACAAAAATTGATTCTGCAAATGGTTTTTTTTTTTTTTTGGTTATTGTGAATAAATGGGTGCTGTCGACTTCTGCATTTGATTCTGATTTCATCGTTATGTGTTTGAATTTTTACTGGATTTTCGGACGAAACTGATTTTCTGCAAATGTGCTTTGTTTTTTCTGTTTGGTTTTGTTTGGTTTCGCGGTGACATGGGTAATCTTGATTTCTGCATTTGATTCTGTTTTTATGGATACTTGTTTGATCTGTTTGTTGGGTTTTTGGTTTTCCGCACATGGGGTTCTGTAGGTCCTTTTCTGTATCTGATGGGCTTAATAGAAACATCTGTTCTTCTGCTTTAAAAATGTTAGCAATTCAGGTTCACATTACCTTGGTTCGTTTGTTCATGGACACCTCTTTCATGTAAATAAGCAAATGGAATTCAAATCAAAGCCATCTTCTGGCAATTAGGGAAGAAAATGAATCTTCTGGAAATCTGATTTGATTCTGGTTACCACCACCGACAAAATGTGTGTGTATGTGTGTGTGAGTGTTTTTTTTTTTTTTTTTTCCTTTCATTTTCTGCTCCGGTTCAGAAAAATTTTATGAATGGTTTCTTGGCTTAATTTGCAGCTTAATAATGCTGTTTGTGCTACACCCTCCCCCCCTCTCTTTCTGTGTCTCCCATTTTATGGGTTTATATGAAAAACATCTCATCTAATTTCGCACAGACCGAAGAGTTCTACTTCATATGGACGAATTTAGCTTGCTTCTGTTGTTTTGCTGAGATTTCTACCATAAAATGTTTTATGGGGTTTCTCCATTTGATCTGATTACATTGAAAAGTGTGCTCATTTCCCTATATTTTAGTTTTCTGCGATGCAGTTTTCTGAATCCATGCTCTATGCATTGGTTTGAAGAATTTTTTATTTAGTATATGATTCATTCTAATAATGTTTGCTTCCCTTTGGTTTTTCTTTGCAGGAATACAATCGGCAAAAAAAAACCCCTACTGTAGTGGGATTGATGGGGATTTCGTTTTCCTGTCCATTTTCTGATCATGATGATTTGGAGAATGGTATTGAATCTGTCATTGTTAAATCCATCAGTTTTGGAGATGATGAATTGAAGACTATGCTACGATCCATCAGCTTCAATGGCCGAGATTCAGAACCAGCCATAATGAGATCCATGGGTTCTGGAAAGATGATATTAGAAGGCTCTATTAGCTTTAAAAGGAGAGCGTTGGAGACCATGGTATCGATTAATGCTCCTTCACTGGATGAGGAAAAGAACATGCCCATCTCACCGGTTTGCTCTAAGAGTAAAGAGATGGATGATCAGACCCTAAGTTCAGATAGCTTTCGGGAGACAATCCCCCAACTTCCCATTTCGGATTCTGGCGACCCGAAGCATGAGGCTGCCGTGAAGTTGCAGAAAGTGTACAAGAGCTTCCGAACTCGAAGAAAACTGGCAGATTGTGCAGTTATTGTTGAGCAGAGCTGGTGTGTTATTTTTTTTTTTTCTTTTATAAAATTATCGAGTGATAAATTTGCCTCTTTTTGCTTACATTTTCTTCAAAATTATTGATTTCCATTTTCATCATTGCAAAATTTTAATTATGATTACAGGTGGAAGCTATTGGATTTTGCTGAACTCAAGCGTAGTTCTGTATCTTTCTTTGACCTTGAGAAACATGAGACTGCCATTTCGCGATGGTCAAGGGCAAGAACTAGAGCTGCCAAGGTAAATCTTTAAGCAGATTTATATATGGTTCTTTAATATGTATATTTTTAAATTTTAAAGAAATTAATGTCTAAATCAGTGCTTCTTTGACATTGCAGGTTGGAAAAGGTTTGTCGAAGAATGACAAAGCTCAGAAACTGGCTTTACAACACTGGCTAGAGGCAGTAAGTTGCTTACATCAGAATGAATTTATCCTCTTTTTATCTTCATTCGATTTCGGATTTTGCTAATTCTAGTTCTTTGCCTTGTTCAAACAGATCGATCCACGACATCGTTATGGACACAATCTTCACTTCTATTATGTTAAATGGCTACATAGTCAGAGTATAGAACCCTTCTTTTACTGGTAATGTTCTGCAAAACTAAAGAGAACTTTCTTTGGTTCCTACAATTTTGCTTTTTAGAGATCTGAGAGTTTTGATTCTGAAAACTGACTATGCTGGGTTCAAAATGTAGGCTGGACATTGGAGAAGGGAAGGAAGTGAATCTCGCCGAGAAATGCCCCCGATCAAAACTTCAGCAGCAGTGCATCAAGTATCTTGGTCCGGTAAGTCCCATTCCCCACTCTTCCTAATGTCAATATTCTTTCTGTAGTGAGGAATCTGCTCAGTACTAAACTATATAAATGTGTTTTTTCACTGTTTTAGATGGAAAGGAAGGCCTATGAAGTTGTTGTGGTGGATGGGAAGTTCTTATACAAGCAAACTGAGGAACTCCTTGACACCACCGGAGAAAGTAGGGATGCTAAGTGGATTTTTGTCCTCAGCACATCTAAAGCCTTATATGTTGGCAAGAAGAAGAAAGGCACATTTCAGCATTCTAGCTTCTTGGCTGGAGGGGCCACAACTGCAGCTGGGCGATTAGTTGTTGAAAATGGCACCCTAAAGGTATAACTATAGGACAAAATAATATGGGAGTTCTTTCCAGTTTCCAGTACAATTCTCAATTCATAGTTTGGCATTGACATGAGTTAGTAATGAGGATTTATTTTTTAATATTTCACAGGCAGTTTGGCCACACAGTGGGCATTATCGGCCAACAAAGGAAAATTTTAAAGATTTCATTTCATTCCTCGAGGAAAACAATGTGAACCTTAAAGATGTAAAGGTAAGGAAACAGGTTCATTTTCACTTTTTAAATGCTTTTAGTTCTCTTCTGGTGAGGGGAAATTTGGAAGTACAGGTATTGATGCATTTTTTTTCTTATACAGATGACTCCAGAGGATGAAGATAACGTGTCGCTTAGCAAACGAAAAAGCAGTATTTGCCTAAGAAACAACTCATCTGAAGACGACCTAATGAACGATGCCGATGGCTTGGCAATGGATGAGATCGATACCAAAGACTGGACTTTATTGAAAACTAATGTGCAAGAGTTTGCTAATGACTTGGAATTCCCAGAAGGGGGTAAATTGTGCAAGAATGAAAGTCTAAATGCACGAAGCGGTGACAGTTCCTTAGAAGAATGCCCAGCAGGCGATGATCGAGCAGCAGACGAAACATTTTCTTCTGAAAATGAAGAAGATGACATCCCAAAAGAATCAATTCTCAATAGGATCAATTCCCAAAAGAGAATGAACTCATTTCAACTGGGCAAGAAGTTATCTCGCACATGGACATCCGGAGCTGGACCTCGGATAAGCTGTGTGAGGGACTATCCATCGGAGCTCCAATCTCATGCTTTGGAGCAAGTGAACTTATCACCGAGAAGTGCCAGCTGTTCTAGATCAGATCACTCATGGAGCACAAGTTGGCTGAGTCCAGAGGTGTCCACACCAACCAGAACCAGTTCTTGTGGAGAAACAGCAAGGATTGCCAGCTCAACTGATGAGAATCTGTCTCAAAGAGGCATGTGGCATTTTAGAACACAGTCATCTCCATTGAGTAGAGCAACATCAGTCCCTGCAACTACTAATCAATTATGAACAAGGGTAGATACTTTTTGACCAATTTTATTTTATTTTTTGTGAATAGGAAAGATGATATAGGAATTCTTTAAAGATGACATAGGAATTCTTTGGCATTCTTTTCTATTCTACCAATAAATTTTTTTCACTGTTCATCTTGTACAATATGAGGTGAAACTTGTAAAATTTTGTGGGCTGATAGATCTTTCTGTATAGAAGAAGAACTCCATTTATTTTTTGAGGTGCTAAGCACCAAGCCAATAAAACATGGTATGGTCATTGCTGGTACCAAATGCTCCATGTAAGGTTTAGTTGCAAGGTTGTTCTTGTCCAACTGAAAGCCAATTGGGTTCGGATGATTTATATTTTTCACCTTTTGCTCTGAATATATCCTAGGCTGCTCCAAATAAATTTCAACTGCAGATTTTGGACAGTAAGACATTGTGTTATCTCTCTGAGGTTTAGAAGGTTTGGGAGTTAAGAAGCTTAACTATGACACCAGGCTATCCTATCAACAGGCAAAGGATCCTACTGTAATCCTTCGCCAATTCTTTTAGAATCCGTGATAATTACCCATCCTAGCCACATTCATCACCTTTCTCAAATTCTTTTTCATTTTTTGTTGGCTATTACGTCCTCTTAAGTCACGTTTGGTTTGTGGATGGAATAAGAATAGGAAAGAAAAAAAATGAAAATTTGAATAGGAAACATGACGAAAACAAGTGATGAATTTGATTTCATTCTTCTCGATTTCATTTCATTCCTATACACAAAACATATAGCAAGTGTTATGATGCGCGCACACATGTATTCTTGTTACAAATCTGTAGTCTAAGTAGAATATAAGCCTAGGTTTTTTTTTTAAGGGGTTTTGTGTCTAAGAGATTCCACTTCATTTTCAACTACTACTAGGTTACAAGCTTAAGTGCTGTGTGATCAGGAAGTCAATGAAGTCTCATTGATGGAGTTTGGTGGGGGAAACGCGCAATGTAGGCAGCCCAGATGACTCAGGGCAGCAGCTTGCTGGAGAGGAGTGCATGGTGTAGGTTCCTACCTAAACCCGGGGGACATAGGGCAACTCAGGTTTAGACTGTAGACTGTAGACTATATAGTGCCCACCTGCCCTAATTGTCACCTCCTCTAGTCCTCCAGTGTCTAGACACCCCCCAAAGCCTGAAGGGCTAAGGCTAGAGCAGGGGCCAGCTCATGGGTGAGCACTACTGGGTTTGGGAAGAACTAGAACCGATTTGAACCGGTCTTGGAGGATAGGTTCTGGTCTGATCCCAAGGCAAACCTAGTTTAGTTTTGGTTCATATTTTTTTTAGAACCAGTCTTTAAGCAAAACAAGTCAAGTGGAGATGAGATTGAGCTTTAATATACTTAATTAGGTTTATTTTTATTATACAAATAAATGAGCTTGCAAGTCCTTACTGCGCTAAGCTATTAAAATGTTCCCTAACAATTTGATTCTTTTGAAACTTTTTGCTCTAAGAGATGCATTGTTAGGTAAAAGGATGAAAATGATTTTTACTAATATTGACTTAGAATTTTTTTTTACCCCACCAAGCTAGCCTATTAACTTTTGACATTGATTCTTTTACTAAATTTAAGTTATGGAGTTTTAGTTAAGTAATTTTATGTTTAAACACTCTCTACTTTTAAATTAATCAATTACAACAGTCTGTCAAGCCTAAGTCGATCTTATTAAATTGACTCGTAAAGGATCGTAATCTAAGCCTATTAAACGAATCTAAACTAATCCTTGTCGATCCCACTATGTTCAGATTTGTCTTGTTCAGAGTCACAAATTTGACTTGGGAATCACTTGTTTCTATAATGGATGAGTTTGAACAAACTATTACCGAATTGAATTCTTAAATTGCTTGTTAGTGACTTGGTTTGTTTGCAACCCTATTTAGAGATTAATCAATTTGAAATGATCATGTGATAACCACTCTTTTCAAGTTTGGATCTAATTTTTATCTACTTCTAATATTTGAATAGTATGATGCATGTTAAAATCTTGTTTAGAAATTAAAAATATAAGCTCTCTTTTCAAGTTTGGTTCTATTTTTAATGAGACGTGTAATAATTATATACTTTAAATATTTGAACAATGTGATGCATATTAAAATCTTGTTTAGAGATTAAAAATATAAGCACTCTTTTCAAGTTTGGTTCTCTTTTTCATGAGATGTGTAATGGTTACATACTTTAAATATTTGAACAACGTCATGCATGTTGAAATCTTGTTTGGTAATTAAAAATGTCATATTTTCAAGAAGTGCTCTTAAAAAAAAAAAAATGAGGTTCAAGGGTGAGTGGACCTAGATTTATAGTTTAGGATAGAGCTTGAATTAAAAAGTTTGCTTTGATTTCAAGACAAAATTATGTTTCCAAGTTTTTGGCTTTTGGGCTTCGACACACTAAGTCTTGAGATGAACCCACTCATCGACTCGGATTTAAATGCAATTAAAAGCTTGCAAAAGTGTTGTATGAGAGAGAAATTGAGTACGAGATTTAATGATGATCTTAAAGGCATTTTATATAAATTTATTGTTTGGTTTAAACAAAATGTAGTGTGTTTATTGTAATAGTTGAATATTCGAGAAGTTTCCCAAAGAGGATTCAGGGAGACACACTAAGGGATCGCATACACTCTATGATTTCTGGAGGGAGAAGAGTCAAATAATGCCATGGACTTAGTCTATCTGGTATAATAGAATTTCCTCGAAGTATGCTTTTTGCTTGTGGCTGGGTTGGAAGGGAAAGCTTCCAACTTGTGACAAGTTAAAAGGAGTAGAGATTGACTTAAGATGTACCTTCTGTAATAGCGATATGGAGACATTGAACACCTTTTCTTCAGCTGTAAATACTCGGCTGAAGTGTGGGGTAGCATAGGGGAGTGGATTGAAATCAAAAGGGCCATGACTTCAATCAAGGCAGCGGTGAAATGGTTACATAAAGAAGCAAAAGGCAATGGAGTTCTCTCGGCTGGGAAGAAAATTGGCTTGACTACTTCTGTGTATTTTATTTGGCACTCTAGGAATAGAAAAAGATTTGATAATCATGTAATTCCTCCTATAGATTTAATTAGTGTCATACAAAGACATATCTATAGGGCATTTTTTGATAAATTTGTTATGTTCTCAGTTTGATATTATAGGGCGTGTTTTGATGTCCTTGGGATATCTCTGAGTATTGATAGTGTGATTGACCAGTTCCTTGGCCCCTGGGTATGCCCAGGTTTGATGTATTTTGGGACTTTTGACTTGTATTGTCTTTGTGGTATCAAGATGACCTGGGAATGCCCAACGTAGTTGTATATATTTTCACTCGATCAATATATTTACCCAATTGATCAAAAAAAAAAAAAAATGAAACTCAAAAAGGGAAAAAATTAGGAATAGAAACTAAAAATAAAAAAAAATAAAAAATGTGCTTGATTCTTATTTTTAAAATTAAAACAAATTAAAATTTTGATTGGAAAAATTCTCATTTTTTTTTCTTATATCAAATAATAAGTAAAAAATATAATTAAGATAACAAAAGTATAAAGTAATACAAATCAAAAATGTTATAATAAAAAATATTATAATTATTTTACTAAAGTTCACATTTCATAATACACTTTATAAGAACAACCTTAATGTACATGAAAATTAAAAAAAAGTAGTAAAAATATTTTTTTAATGAATCTTATTGTTTTTTATTTGCTTAAAAATTTATGAATGATTTTAGTTCACAAAAGTTAATTCTAAATATAAAACAATTGAAAATCATAAAATTTGATTTTCATTTTTTTTTCAAAAATAATAGAAATAATAATAATGAAAAATTGAAAATTGATAGCATAAACAAATACATTTTCATTATTTGTTTGTTCAACATACAAATTAAAACAAATAAAAAATCAAAATCAGAGATGATGTTGTTAGCCTTGTTGGCTACAATATCATATTTAATGTGTTTTGATGATATTAACCAATTTGCATTGTTCCTATTGTTTTCTTATCTTTGCAGATCTTGTTTAGTATAGACACTCGTTCATGGAGTACTAGATCGAAGGCAAAGATTGGACCGAGTAGTCGTCAAGCAGGAACAATCAGACGGACACGTACTCGGAAGGACCCAAGTACAACCGAAAGCTTAAATTGTAGAATTATTTGTAATAAAGGTAGTGTGTGTGTGTTAGAAACTTTTTGTAACTCTTTTGTTTTGTTTCTACATGATTTCTGAGAAAGAGTTGAGTCAATGCATGCATACTAGGGCATTTGAATTTATAGAATTGCACTAAAAGTCACAAACTCAATTCATAGTTTTTAAAGTTAAAATCAAAATGTTTGTTACAAGAATCCTAAACTCAAATATGTTTTTCAAAGGGACAAGTTTTCAACATCTTGGTATTTTGAACATCTTCATACTTAGTCCCGATTTTATCTAAATGAGTCTTATGTTAAAAAAATTCAAGAAGTCAAGCATATTTTCATTAAAGGACATATTGACATATAAGATATCAAAACGAATTTTCAAATGTATTTTATCAAACAAGATATCTTATATTCAAGGGGAAACTCATTTGGACAAGTATTGAATTTTATTAGAATTAATATATTTTGTATACTTTTGTCCAATAATGTTTTAATTCATTAAAAAGCGTTTTGATAAGGAAAAACAAAGCAATTGTTGACTGACGTAGTGCAGTCTCGAGTCCTGAACATCTTTCGGTATTTAAGGCATAACTTTTGCTAGAAAAATTCAAAAAGGACGTTCTTGGTGTTCTTGGAAAGGTAAGAAAAAATCCCACAACTTTAATGTTGATGACCTTTTTTGATTCAGGGCACTCATTGATGAGAAAAGGGAATTCATCCACGAGTGGCAGTGTGTGACTAGTCGACGAGAGTAGGGGACTCGTCGACGAGTCCAATGGGCAGAACTGCTCCAACGGGTGGAAAATGGCTAGTTTATCAAATAAAATATCTTTTTTTCCCCCCAAAGGCTAGTTAAATGTTAAGGCACAGGGAAGGAATCTAGCAAACACAAATCACCAACACACTCACACAGAAAACACAAGGAAATTACGTGGTTCGGCCAAACTTGGCCTACATCCATGGGAGAGAGGGAATCTCACTATAAGATCAATAAGAGAGATACAAGAAAGGAGGAGTAACACAGCTCAACTCAACTCTCCGAACTAACCTCTCTGCCTCACACACAACTTACTCTTCTTCTAAACTCTGTAAATTATTCACACACTCACAGCTTTACCAAGCAGTGTACAAATAAATATATTAGAGGGGAACATTTAGATGGAGCAACAATAAATACAAACTGCATGCTCGAGTTTGTGCATGCTCCACGAGCTGCAACTTCCCAGGCAACAATAAATGCACCCACATGGGTGGGTCAACAAATCACCCCCTCCAAACATGTGGGGGTAGCTAAGTGTCCGCTGATGCTGCAACACTGTGACCCCGCCCTAGACTCAAGGCGTCCGCACTCCCTCGAGAGAGTGCCCACACCCCCTTGCCAAGGTGCACATGTAAGGATCATCTTTTGGATGGTTTCATTATATCTATAAGACCCACTGAATTTGAGCATAACTCCAATTTCTCTCTGATCACTGTCTTTGTCAACATATCTGCTGGGTTTTGACTGCCAAGGATCTTCACAATGGCTAATATCCCTTCATCGAGAAGAGATTTGATAAAGTGATAGCGGAGTCCAATGTGCTTGGTCTTTGAGTGGAATGCTGAATTCTTCTCCAAGTGTATAGCACTCAAACTATCACTATATAAAACACTTTTCACCTGCTTGAAACCCAACTCTGTCAACAAACCTTGTAACTAGATCATCTCTTTGCTCGCTTATGTCATGGCCACATACTCTACCTCTGTAGTGGATAAAGCAATGATTTTTTGAATTTATGATACCCAACTAATGGCAGTAGCATCTACTGTGAAAACATATCCAATAGTACTTCTTCTGTGATCTATCTCGCCAGCAAAGTTTGCATCTACGTATCCTTGCAATGTCAGATCACTTTTGCCAAAGCATAAACATTTGTTAATTGTACCTCAGAGATATCGAAATATCCATTTTACCGCTTCCCAATGGATTTTTCCTAGATTCGACATGAATCTGCTGACATTTCCCACTACATAATTGAGATATGGTCTCGTGCAAACCATGGCGTACATTAAGCTTCCTACAGCTAAAGCATATGACATTTTGTCCATTTCTTTCTCCTCTTCCTCTGACTCTGGAGACTGAGTCTTTGATAACTTGAAATGACCAGCTAATGGTGCGCTAACTGCCTTAGCATATCTCATGTTGAATCTTCTGAGAATCCACCTGATGTACTCGGCTTGATACAACTACAAGGTTCCCTTTTTCATGTCTCTAGTGATTCTCATCCCAAGCATATGCTTTGCTGGACCCAAGTCTTTCATTTCAAATTTAGGGGACAACTTCCTTTTCAATTTTCTGATCTCGTCCATGTCTGATCCTGCTATTAGCATATCATCAACATAAAGTAAATGAATTATGTAACTTGATTTATACCTTTTGAAATAGAAACAATGATTAGTGTTGCATTTGTGAGTCATTCTTTTGCATGAAGTCCTCAAATTTCTTATACCACTGCCTTGGAGCCTGTTTCAAACCATACAGACTCTTATTCAACCTGCAAAGAAGTTTTTATTTGCCTTTCTTTGCAAAACATTTAGGTTGGTGCATGTATATCTCCTCCTCTAGATCATTATGGAGGAAAGCAGTTTTTACATCTAACTGCTCGAGGTGTAAATTCTCTGCTGCAACAATGCTCAAAACTGTCCGAATGGTTGTGTGTTTCACAACTGGTGAGAAGATCTTTGAGTAGTCAATACCTTCTATTTGTTGGAAACCTTTGACTGCAAGTGTTGCTTTGTATCTTCTTGAACCATCATGTTCTTCTTTTATGTGGTACACTCATTTGTTTTGAAAAGCTTCTTTTTCCTTGGGCAACCTAGTTAGCTCCCAAGTCCTGTTGTCGATGAGTGATTTCATCTCATCTTTCATGAAAGTTCCCACTTGCTAGCCTTATCCACCTGACATGCTTCATCATAACACTCTGGTTCACCTGCATCAGTTAATAACAAATAATCCAAATATCTCCTATTTGGTATATGCGGTCGAGAAGACCTCCTTAGTGTTAGAGTAGGAGTTGGAGTGGGAGTCTGTGGTGCTTCAGAGCACTGCTCTATGATAGATTCCCCTGTCTGAGAATTATCAATAGTCTGTTGTGCCACGTTGCTGTTAGTGAAATCATCCAACTCTACAATATCAGGGTTATATAGTATGGGATTACTTGATGAAACATCCACAGATACAGTACCAAGGATGAGGGTCCAACCCCATGGGGTTCCCAGGCACCCTAAACACATCCAAACACAATCATATACGCAGCGGAAAAAGGTCATTCTATATATATATATGCAGTATCAAACTAGAGTCTATACAAGAGCAGAACACAACTCTATAAAAAACGTACAAATGAGTGCCCAAATACATCACAAAATGGCAACCCACCAAAAATACAGTCCTAACACTTACGCAAGCGCTAACCATAGTACACCAGCCACTACGCTCCCTACACTAGGACACTAGTTTCAGTTACTCGAAGGACCTATAAAAATGCACGTATAGTAGGGGTGAGACACCTCTCAGTAAGGAAAAACACATGTTATATTGGTGTGTGGCATTTGAGTGTTATCATGATGCAACATACACGCAGTTAAATGCATTCTAGTACTAGTTTACACAGTGCATACATGCACACATACACATACACATGATCAACAATCCTGGTGTTGTCACACCCTTCGGCCTGAAGCCGGTCTACTACAATCCGACATTGGCTCGTAGCCAACCTGCGAAGCACGGTGCCATCGGCACATGGCTAGTCCCGACTCCCATGGCATTGTACCATCGCTAACTGGTGGATCCACACCTTTCGATCTGATCTGCCTGAATAGGCTCACGCCCTCGAATATAGAGCCGGACACTCTTGCCTATGTGGCAGGCGATAAACACACGCCCTCGGATATAGAGCCAGACACTCTCAATACCTAGAACAATTTTAGAACCGCGTTCCTACTAGCATTTCAACATATCACACACACATGCATGCTCATATAACCAAACAAACTACACCCATTTGGTAATCTAAATCATGGTTTTCCAAACAAATACAGTTTAAACAAGTCAAGACATGACTATCCCAATAATACAGTATAAATCACCATATACGCTCGGTTTTCAACAAAACCAGGGATGCAGCCCTTCGCCCCCTTTTTCCCAAAACTGTAGTAATGAAAATCTCATAGTTTTCCCCGTTAGATCCCCCCAAATGAGTAGACAAAACATATACAGGACCGTGAACCACAATTCCACCGAGTCTGATTTAAAAAATAACCAATATAAACATAGTTCCCCTTACCTTTTCCCCGAATAGCAAATCCCGAACTCTAAGGCCTCTAAACAGAGAATCGAGTTCCAAAACCTACAAATCACAGTACAGAATATACTCACAAGACAGTTTCCTACAAAACTACTAGATCAGAATTGAAAACCGAGCCTTACCTCGATTTTACACCAAAACCCGAAAATCTTCGAAACAGGATTTCGATCCGTAGAACTTGTAGAGAATCCTTCCACGATCCTCGTGGTAACTTCATATTCACGATTCTAGCAATGATCGGCGAAGAAATCTAGAGAGAGAGAGAGAGAGATATTTGAAGTTTCTTAGTGGATAAGTAAAGGAAATTTCTATTTATAGCCCTTTGACCTGGGCAAACTCGTCGACGAAATGGTGCCCTCATCAACGAGGCCTTATAGTCTTCTTGTCGATGAGACGAGGAATTTATCGACGAATCCTGATATATTCGATTTTCAAAACTCCTCGGCTTCTCCTCATTGATGGGTCTCTGAATTTCGTCGACGAGAAGGACAAAGATTTCGTCGACGAAATCTGACTTCGTCGACGAGGCCTGATCTTTTACCAAAATGCCCCTCTCTTTAAATATTTAAAAACCATTATCAAGAGTCGGGTTCTTACAACCAGAGTCACTATATCCACTGTATTTCAGTATATACATCCCAAAAACAAGATCTAGGGACATTTCCCACAAAAATTCAACTGTCCCTACTAAAACTTACCCTTCAAATAGGACAGACAAATAACACTAGATCAGCGGGGCATTTCCAGCTCTCCTATCTGGGGCTCCTGAAAGGTTTATAAAATTTAAGGGTGAGACACCTCTCAGTAAGGGAAATAAACTAATACCAGTGTGTGGAAACATGAGTATTCCGTGTTGTACATATACCATACAGAACAAATTCAGTATCTGTTTAGTCAAATCTGGGAAAACATATATATCATCAAAACATGGCAGAACATACTGCATTTTCATAAACATATTTCATCTCATATAATAATAATACAAAAAAAATTCTTGGTAGGTTAGCTGGCTATTGTCATGTATTACCCCCACATGACTGGGTTGTGTGGCTCGAAGGCGGGACCTGACAATGGTTGGCCGACCACTGCCAAGTCAAAAGTATAGTTTGTAAGTCTGATGGGCCTGCCTAACCTAGCCCGTACACCAGGGGCGCTCACACATTTCTTAAAAACCACATCGACCATCCAATATCACACCACTCCGTACAGCGGCGTTAACACAAATATCATGATCACGAAGACCATGGACACGTAGCAACAGTACCGTGCAAGTACTAGCCAAGACCAAGCCAACCACGTTCTTATACCGTATAACATATATTGAAACTGTTATACATGGATATTTCATATCATTAATTATTAAATCAATCATATCATTTTGCATATATACGTATATTATGAAAATCATCAGCCCGTACGCCGACAAATCATAGCACAGCCCGTACGCTGACAAATCATTTCCATAACTTGGCCCGTACACCAGCAAATCATACACATAGCTTGACCCGTACGTCGACAAATATATCAAAATCTCGGCCCGTACACCAGCTTTCCATTATAAAAATCCGTATCATTAACACATTCCCAAAAACAGTATTTCATATTAATTTCCACTCATACCACACTAAACAAGTTTTTCGTATATTTAACTTATCATCACTTTCAACAGCATTTTCCTAAATATAAATCATATATAATATATTTATTTTCCTAAAGTCGAATGCTATAACAATATACATATTTTTCATAAAATACTAGCTTAATTTATCCCCTTACCTAATTCTTGAAAAGCCCCTAAGAAAATTTGCCCCGCACCCGCAGGGTTCCCAACTCAATACCCAGGAAATAACATTCCTCATAACTAAAGTTCAGTATTTCTTCACGTATATCACTTCCTACAACTGTCAATTAACCAAATAATGAGTAGAAAGTCTTACCCTGGATTTGGGATGGTTTCCAACACAGCTCCACCGATGATCCTCTCAGGCAGACTTGCAGAGAACTTTCCCAGGAACGTCATGGTGGCTTCAGATTGTCAAATCGGCGAAAATTTGGCCCAAAATATTAGTAAGAAGGAGGAGAAACTGTATGGGGGCGAGAGAGAGGGATTTGGCGCAAGAAAATGACTGAAAATTTTTGTTTAACCCTATTTATACTACGGGACTCGTTGATGAGCCACATTACCTCGTCGATGAATTTCAGGCTTCCAAAAATCCTCTCTCGGCATCTTCTCATCGACGAATCCTAGCCTCGTCGACAAGCTCCTGTTATACCCTCGTCGACGAGTCCCCTGTATTCATCGACGAGGAGCTAAAAATTTCTTGGGATTATCCTTTCCAAAATGCAACGTCGTCGACTGCCTCCTTCTGTTTCTGGTTTCCAATTCCCTTTTTTCTTTTATTATTATTATTTAAATACCATTATTCTTCAAGTCATTACAGTTCTGCTACGCCATTGTGTTGGGGTGTACTTGGCACGGTTATTTCAAGTCTGATCCCATGCTCGTAGCAAAACCTTTTGAATTCTCTATCTTCATATTCACCACTATTGTCTGATCTTAGCTTTTTGATTTTTAAGCTTGTTTCATTTTCCACCATGGCCTTCCATTTCCTAAAAACATCATACACTTCATATTTATTTCTTAAGAAATAAACCTATACCTTCCTAGAATGGTCATCAATAAAGGTGACGAAATATGATTTCTCGCCAATGGATGAAACTGGGCTTGATCCCCAAACATCAGTGTGCAGTAGCTCTAATTTTTCTTTCTTTGGAGTTCTGCTGAATGTCTGAAAGCTGACTCTTTTTTGTTTACCAAGGATGCAGCTCTCACATTGGTCAATATTAGCTGACTGGAGACCTGGTATCTTTCCCTTTGAGTTCATGATTTTCAAACCTTTTTCGTTCATGCAACCGAGTCTCTGGTGCCATAGATTTGAATCTTCATTCCCTGCAGCAATTGAAATTGACATGCAAGCATCTGAGGTAATAAAAGAGTACCAGTTTTCTTACAGCGCAAGCATGTCATTGCGCCTTCGGAAACTTTCTGACTATCGCCACAAAAGGTTGTAGTGTAACCTTCACTTGCAAGCTGTCCAACAGATATTAAATTTTTCTTGAGATCAGGGATATATCTGACATCAGTCAAACTCCAGGTGGTACCTATCAAATTTATTTTTACTTCTCCTTTTCTTGCAATTTCACAAGATTTGTCATCACCAAGATAAACATTACCAAGATTACCGAGTACATACCTGTTAAGCATTTCTTTGTTGTCTGTTGCGTGAAACGAGGCTCCAGAGTCTAATACCCAAGACTCTTTCTTTCTTTCCAAAAAGCATAACAGTGCATCTCCTTCTTCTAAATAAGAGGCGACATTTGCTTCAGTCTTATTTTCTAGCTCCTTCTTCTGGGATCAAAATTGATTTTTGTAGTGGCCAATCTTGCCACAATCCCAACACTCGATCTGCTTTTTGTTCTGAGTGTTGTTGGAATTTCTTGGAGCTCTTGATTTGGACCGTCTGCTTCTCGATCTTCCACGGTTTTGATTTCTACCCCTAGTCTGTTTATCACCTTGTGTGACCAAGGCACACCTTTGGAGGTTAACAGTTGGCCTTCTGAGGGTGTCAGTATCCTGTAGTGAAGCCATCACTTCTTCCAAATTCAAGGTTTCCTTACCAACAAGCAATGTTGTGACAAGACTATTATAAGAAGGTGGTAGAGATGCCAGGAGAAGAAGTGTTTTATCTTCTTCTTCAACTTTTACACCAAGACTCATTAACTGGGTCATGATCTTATTGTAATCATTTATATGGTCAATAATATTTACCCCTTCTTCCATTTTTAGCTGATAGAGTTTCTTCTTAAAAAATAGCTTGTTTGTTAGAGATTTTGACATGTATCTCTGTTCTAATTTATTCCATAGCTTAACAGGCGATGATTCATCTAAAATAGAATATTTAACTTCATTTGACAAACATAAACGAATAGTACTAATCTTTTCATTTCCATCTCTGCCCAATCATCATCATTGATATTTTCTAACTTCTTACTGATTAGCGGCTTGATCAAGTCATGCTGAATCAAGATATCCTTGATTGTACTCTTCCATAAACTGAAATTGTTCCGACCGTCATATTTCTCCACGCCGAACTTAGATAAATTATCATCCATTATAAAACAACAACTTAGAGGCTAATTTTGGAAAAATTGACTGCACCAATGCGTCCAGAACGACCAAAATAGTTAGGAATAGGTCTGACCCAATATATGTGGGCCCCATAGATGACGTGGCATGCAGGGCCCACTGGTGACGTGGCAGGTGGTCCCTACTAGTGACGTGGACAAATTGGATGTGGTGTGTCAGCAACAATTTTTCTTGCACACTGTCTTCTCCAATGCAAAAGAACTCCAAAGCAATTATAATGTGTAAGAAAAAAAGGTAAGATGTGACCACCTTATATATATATATATATTAAAAAAAACCTTTGTTGTTAATAAAAAAAACTTCTCCTTTGACTTGTTGGGGAAGATTGGAGTTGCCTTCTTCTTGCTCCGTCTCTGTACAGAGACACTTTGCTTCGCCTCCTTCCCAAAAAAAAAAAAATTTGATCTTCACACTCAGACAACCAGATGCTGCAACTCAAGGGGCTGAAAGATCAAAGGAGATTAATGGTTGTGCGTAAAAAAAATTCCCTTCACCCCTCTACGACGTGGTTTGCTGTCGCAGCTCCGACTCGACGTCGCCAAACCCCGAACCCAAAGGTAAGCTCAAATCACTCTCCTCACCCTTTCCAGCTCTGATACCAGTTGTTAAGGCAAAGGGGAGGAATCTAGCAAACATAAATCACCAACACACTCACACAGCAAACACAAGGAAATTACGTGGTTCGGCCAAACTCGGCCTACATCCACGGGGGAGAGGGAATCTCACTATAAGATCAATAAGAGAGATACAAGAAAGGAGGAGTAACACAGCTCAACTCAACTCTCTGAACTAACCTCTTTGCCTCACACATAGCTTACTCTTCTTCTGAACTCTGTAAATTATTCACACACTCACAACTTTACCAAGCAGTGTACAAATAAATATATCAGAGGGGAACATTGAGATAGAGCAGCAATAAAGACAAACTGTATGCTAGAGGCTACGCATGCTCCACGAGCTATAACTTCCCAGGCAACAATAAATGCACCCACATTGGGGGGGGGGGGGTCAACATTAACGGCTCCATTGGCTCTTGGGCTATAAATACAAACTATTAGACTTGTATTAACATGATTTTGAAGGTCTTTGATCATTCTTAGTGAAAAACATCATTTTATACAAAACCTAGCACATTGCATATTAGTTCTTCATTACATGTGCTCATTCTCTCTTGCTCACTTATTGTATTTGATTCAATTTTTGAGAGAATAATGTGAGGTTTGGATTGTAATATATATTTGCTCATTTGAGGAGCATTGTGTTGTATTTCCATCTTCTTGTAAGGTTGCTTGTAAGGTTCTTTGTGAACCGTTTGGTGAAATTTCGTTGTGAACCAAAGTGAAGGCTTTTAGTGAGTGCGACAGGGATTTGTTCCCGAGTGTAGGGTTTGGTACCCGAGTTGTAAGGCTCGCTCCGCCGGTAAAGGAGTACTCATAGTGGATTGTGGATTCCTTAACTTGGTGCTAAGGCATGGACGTAGGCTTGGTGTTGAACCACCTTAAATCTCCGGTGTTAGGCTTTCTCTCCCTTCACTCTTTCATTTGTGTCTTGTGATGATTTACATTTTATATATTGTGATATAATTACTTATATCTTGCCAAACATTCTATTTTGTAGAAAAATACACATTCTGCGAAAAGAGCCTATTCACATCCCTCAAGACTACATACTCTCAGCTGGAATGATTAACAAATGCCAAATAAACCCTTAACTTACGATTCAAATTTCCACAATTATATCGTGAAAGATAAACCATGTCTCTAAGTAGTGGATGAAAAATATTTTTCAACTAAAAATAAGAAAATTAGTTTCTAAAAAAAATGCAGTTTTCCAACAAGTTTTCTTTATTTGGAGAGTTTTTTACTTTCCCTTTGAGAAAATCATTTATACATTTGGATATAAGATATTTTTTATAAATATATATATTCTCTTTCAAATATAGCAATAAACAAAGAACAATAAATTTTTTTAAAAAAATATATATTTCCCCACAAGTAAACAGGTACCGCGTCTAATGACTACTTAGATATTACTTTCTTGTAATTTAATTCAATAAATCTATTGGAAGGTTGATTTAAAGGGAAAGGTTTCCATATTTTCATTTCCAATGAAAAAACTTTCCTGTTAAAGGTGTATGATAACTTAGAAGTAAAATTTGGCTTTCAATCATGTTACTTAAAATTTTTTTCTTAAGCTTTTATTCTCACTCTAAAAAGGATTGTTGAGTTTTGAATTTCTAAACCCTCTCCCAAAAACTAAATCCATGGTCTATCCATGCACTCATTGGTGCCACTGCCTTTTGGCTCTTATCAACCGTCATCATTATATAAATTATATACCACTTATTTTTTTTTAATTTTTTATTTTTACAATCAAAGTTTATCTCCATATACATACTTGGACAGGCCTCTTTAACCTTTGAAATACTTCTTCAATTTTTTTTTAAAGTCTTTTGCATTGTTTTGCTGAGAAAGTAGATAACATGGTGTTAGAATAGGGAAAAACTCTTCTGAAAAGCAATGGCAAAAACAAAAAGTTCTAGGAAAAATTCTATCCCAAATACTTATTTGTTAAAAAAAAAAACAAAAAAAAAAAGTAATAATAACTTGTAGCTAGTGGAGCAGACAGGCCCGTGAGCAATTTCCTTATTTGAATTTTGAAGCAAGAACCTCCTTTACTTCAAATTCGGACTCATTCCTTAGTTGGTAGTGGGTCATAAAAAAGGTCCTTTCAATTTTTCTCCGGACACCAAACCTCTGAGCTGAGAACTTCAGAGACGTCATCGACTTGTTCTTCTACTCAACGGCATCGCCAGGCATATGCCCAAAATTTGACTGTTTCTGCAGCTGAAATGTGTGTAGCTTGGCTCAGTGAGGTGGATTCTGAGGCACCCCTCAAACATTTTCTAGGTAAGAGCTGCAAAATCTACAGCTTTGGTGGGTCTGGTTCTGTTTTTACTCTGATACTCTTTCTGGGTTCTGCTGTGTGTGGTTATTGTGATGAGTTTCCTATGGTGTCAGTTCCCCTTGGCTTTGAGATTTCTGGGTATGATAGAAGTAGGATTTGGGTGTCTGAAAATAGGGTTTTTGCATTCGGGTTTTTGGATGGCTCTTATAAAGATGACAGCTTTGATGGGTTTGTTGTTGGTATTAGGTATAACTTAGGAACTAAAGCTGCAAATTTGCCTGTTTGGACTGTCGGAGGGGGCCTTAGGGTTCCTGAGAATTCCACACTGAGCCTTTCCATGGATGGGAGACTGGTTTTGTTTGAAAACCCTAATGGGTTTATTCTGTGGAGTAGCAATACCTCGAGTTCGGGTGTTCAGAAAGCTAGTCTTTTGAATAATGGAAATCTTGTTCTTATGGGTGCTGGGGATAAAGTGGTTTGGGAAAGCTTTAATAGCCCAACAAGTACTCTACTTCCTGGTCAGTCACTCCATTTTCCCCAAACTCTTAGTGCCCCATCAACAAAATCAGTGTCAAGTTACTATAACTTTGTGATTCGACACTCCGGGGATCTCGCCCTCATATGGGAAACAAATGTGACCTACTGGAAGAGTCACTTGAGTTCATCTGCTACTGTCACAGAAGCAAGGTTTGATTCTAATGGCGTTTTAGGATTAATTGATGTTGCCAATAAAACTGTTTGGTCGAAATCAAGTAAGGATTTTGGAGACCCTTCTGTGGTTTTTAGGCATCTCAGAATAGACCCAGATGGGAACTTAAGAATGTACTCATGGGACAGTGTGCTTTACACATGGAGAGTGGGATGGCAAGCAGTTGAGAACCAGTGCAGTGTGTTTGGCTTTTGTGGGTTATATAGTTTATGTGGATACAATTCCTCAGGTCCTGTTTGTAATTGCATTGTCCAAGATTCCTCAAATTGGGAAACTGGCACTCCTATAATGGATTATGGTGGTCTTAGTTGCAAGAAAATGGTGGATTTGGGGAACTGCAAGATGGGTACAAGCATGATGGTTTTGAAAGGAACAGTTCTTTATGGTCTTTACCCCCCTCACGATGTCGATACAATGTTGAGTGAGGATGCTTGCAAACAGTTCTGCTCCAACGATACTACTTGCATGGCTGTTACTTCAAGGAATGACGGTTCAGGTGTTTGCACGGTAAAAAGAACGAGCTTTATCAGTGGGTATAGGTATCCATCTCTACCTGCGATTTCATACTTGAAGGTATGTTTGATCCCTCAAGCAGCGACAGTTCAAGGAGCTCATCCCCACTTTTCATTATTGCCTGAAAGAATGAATGTTCCTGGAGTTATTAGTATGCAATTTTTAAGAGCTGTTTCTCTAATAATTTTTGTCACAATCTTGGGTTTTCTAGTGATTGAGATCTTTGTGGTTTGGTTTATTTACCGAAGACGGAAAATTAAGGCTTTATCAAGAATCCCATTTGGAAAAGATGCCCAGATGAACCCACATTACAGCATTCTTATCAGATTATCTTTCGAAGAGATAAAAGAGCTGACTTCTAACTTTGCTAGTCAGCTTGGAACCACTGTGTTTAAAGGTATTCTACCTAACAAAACTCCAGTCATTGCTAAGATTCTTGAAGATGTTGTTGCATCTGAGAAGGATTTTCGAGTGGCAGTTTCTACATTGGGTGGAATGCACCACCGGAACCTTGTGCCTCTAAAAGGCTTCTGTTTTGAGCCCAATCACAAACTTCTACTTTATGAGTATGTTCCAAATGGGTCTCTCAATGAGTGGTTATTCAATTCAAAAGAGGACCAAAATGAAGGGAACTGGCAGCAAAGGCTTGCCATTGCCCTTGGAGTAGCACGAGCGCTTGCTTATTTGCACTTGGAGTGCCAAAAATGCATACCCCATGGGAATTTGAAACTTGAGAATGTCTTGCTTGACAAGAAATTAGTTCCAAAGGTGACGGATTTTGGACTTTGGAGCGTATGTCCAAAGGAGGCAGCTTCTTCTTCAGAGACTCGATCAGAAAGAGATATATACATGTTTGGGAAAATGTTGCTGCAACTTGTAATGGGCAAGAGGGATATTTGGGGGGACAACTTGCACCATTTAGTTAACAAGATGAATCAAAAACTGGAACTAGAGGGTAGTGAGGAGTGGGAAGGAGTGGAAAGAGTAGTGCGGATAGCTTTGTGGTGTATGCAAAGCCAGCCATTTTTAAGACCTTCAATTGGAGAGGTGCTTAAAGTATTAAAAGGTACAGTTTCTGTCGATAGACCTCCATTGGATTTTGCTTTTCATCAGGAGAATTAAACAGACTGGGGAGTTTTGACTGAGATTGAGGAAGATTCCTAGAAGAGAACATGAATGAGTTTATTTTGGAAGAAAGAGTGATTCTGATTTTACTAGACTCCACACCTCTGGGTTTAGTTGCAGAGTGGGGGAGTACATGAGGGTTCAAAAGTTTTTTGCAAGATTGAACACCTCAAGGCAGTACTCTTCTCATGTGTAAGAATCCTTGACACTTGAATGAAACGAAAGTTTTTCCCCAGACAAACTGCGTCTTGTATTTTCTGTATGTTCAATAGGCTTTTGGTATCTGTAAATATTTAGATGCTTTGACAAGTTTAGATAATGGATGGTGTTGAGGGCATTTTGTGCCGTCTTCCTTTCTCTCTTCACATTTCTTTTGTGCAGAGTAACTCTGTGAATGAGCTAAAGTTTCTTGCAAAGGAGCTTCCTGCAGTCGAATGAAATTGCAATTTCATGTCTCATGTTTTAATTCATCTGATGAACTAGACAAATTAAAGCTCTTGATGAACTAGATGCCTGTGATTTCACAGGTACACCTTTGGGCTGTGAATCCGCATTGCAGAGAGATGGATTAAGTTCACTTCAGTCTATGTTCTAATTTTAGCACCATGTATGTAGCTAAAAAATTTATGGTCATAGTCGAAAGAAATTTGATTTTGGATTTGAATAGGTTGATTTGCAACAATGTTGATGATCCCATTCCATCAGCTTTGAGAGCAACAATTACTACTGAAAATTTGTATTAGTAATAACTACTTGGTTTGGTTGTTCCTCGAACAACACTAGTGTTGTTCATCTGGGCAAGGTTGCTTGATCATTCTACTTTTTGGATCACTCTAAAAAATTCTTTGGAAGAATATTATTGAAATGGGAATTTGGGGTTTCTTTCTTAAGGGTATTATCATTTCAATTTGTTTGTTAAAAAACTTTGATTTATTTTATTTGAAAAAAATATCTGGTAACAAAAAAAATTGATTTATTTTAGTTAATTCTGTTTTTAAACAAAAATTATATTGTAGGGAACTTGATGATGCTTGATTAATTTACTACTTTGTACTTCATAGAATGTTATTTTGGGATTTTTATCATACAAGCGCATTATTCTATCTACACTAATTTGAGTGAACCTTTTGTAAATTTAAAATTTTTGTAAGAATAAATTAAGGGAAATGGTATTAGCATTTTATAATATGATAAATCAGAAGGCATTGGTTATATTGTTTTTCATGCGATTAAATATGGGGTATGGTTAATTATAACTTGCTTGATAGTCTTTAATAACTATATAAAATTCTAATGTTGTGATTAATTAGTTGTTAATTAAAATTCAAATTTCATATCTATTTTATATAGATATGTCAATATTAATAACTATCACGACACCAAAACCTATCAGGATAAGAGAGAATGAGCAAGTTCGGAGGTCTTAATGGCATTTAGAGAATTTTTTCAATGGCTCAAGCTAGTAAGGATTTTTTGGAAAATTAGAAATGAAAGAATGAGTAGACCTCTACTATTATGAAGTCCCTCTTTTATATCATTCTTATAACATGTGCACCATGTGATGCATTTGTTGGCATGTTATGTCTCCACCATCTTTGGGTATGAAGGATTAGCTCACTCTACCAGGTCCAAGCCACGTGGTAGTCATAGCCTATTGTATCTTTGCTACTTGTAGGTAGAGAGGATTAGCCCCCTATCAGTCATAGTATATATGCAAGTCATTGACCTATTGTGCCCCTACTATCTTTATTTCTTGTTGTTGTGAATGAACTCAGAATTGCACATCGTAATTTAAACGCAATAACAATGATGAATAAATATGGAACACACACGTAATATATATGAAAGTAAGAACAATAATGCAAAGATTTACATGACTCGACAATGCCTACATCCACATGAGTAATCGACAAAAGTTTTTACTATGAAAATGTCAAAGAACAAAATACAATACAATACAATACAATGATCTTCAACTCTCTAGATATAACTCAAAATGGTATATTTATAAACACTTTGGAGGTTTTCCTCCAAACACCCAACCATAAACGTTCACATTCAAAATTTGAAATCAACCTTGCTACCCCGAGTCAAACAGTCAGATGATTAGGACAATTAGTCGACTATTTTAGACATAATGTAATTGTCTGAATTCTGGATCAAGCAATCAACTATTTTAGCCAATCAGTCGACTGTTTGTTGCTGGTCCTTAGCACATGTGTTTTTCAACTATGTTTTCTTCCTTGTTTGTGCAATCCATCAAGTATATGAGCCACATAAACACAATAATCTCCACCTTGGCAAGTATATGCCCCTTAGGAGAACCTGAAAACATAGTTCGTTGCTCCACCTTGTCTTTGGAACGTTAGGTTGGGTTCATCTCCCTTATAGCACTTGGAGACGTGAATTAAGTCAAAGCAATGCTTCAACTTTTTAGTAGTAACCATTTTTGTTAAAATGTCTGCTGCATTTTTTAGATGTGTGAACCTTCTCCAATACAAGTTCACCTGAAGTAATCAATTCTAGGACCTTATGAAACCTTACATCAATGCTTGGTTCTAACATGGTACACTTGATTCTTCGCTAAGTAGATAGCACTTGACTGTCACAACGTAGCACAACCCCACTTTACTGTATACCCAACTTTTTGACCAAACTAGTAAGCTATAAGATTTCTTTTGTAGCTTCGACAACTGTCATGTATTCATATTCAGTTGTAGACAATGCCACCAAGGATTGTACCATGGACCTCCAATATATAGGTCCTCCCACAAGAGTAAAAACATAACCCGTTGTAGGCCTTCTGTCATCCATAGCATCAACAAACCCCACAACCGATGGACTATCTCGTTGCTTGCTGAACATAATGCCATAACTAGAAGTACCCTGTAAGTATCTAAAAATCCATTTGACAGCTTCCCAGTGCTGTCTACCCGGATTAGAGAAAAACTTACTTACCACACTTACTGCATGTGTCACGTCTGGTCTTGTACACACCATGTCATACATTAAACTCCCCACGACATTAGCATAGGGGACCTTTGACATGTCCCTGATATCATCATCCATAGTTGGGCATTCAGCAGTAGACAATTTAAAGTGACTCGCTTGAGGTGTATATACCGGTTTAGCATCAACCATGCTGAACCTTTCCAACACCTTCTCCACATAACTGCCCGCAGATAACCACAACCTCCCTACAGTCTTGTCCCGACGAATCTCTATCCCAAGTATCTTTTTGCCTGGACCAAGATCCTTCATGACAAACTCTTTGTGCAATTGATCCTTTAACTTATTTACTTCAGTTAAATCATTCGCAACTATTAACCTGTCATCGATATACAACAATAAGAAAATAAGAGAACTATCATCAAGCTTCTTTATGTACACGCAGCAGACATACTCTCATCTTTTGTAACTTATCTTTATCATATAGGAATCAAATCTTTTGTACCATTGCCTTGGAGATTGTTTCAGCCCATAAAGAAACTTCTTCAACTTGCAAACTAAGTGTTCTTGCCCTGATTCACTGAATCCCTCCGATTGTACCATATAAATCTGCTCCTCCAAGTCACCATGGAGAAATACTGTCTTCATATCCATTTGTTCCAAATGCAGATCATAATGAGCTACTAAACCCAACACTATCTTGATGGAAGTTTGTCGGATCACAGGTGAAAAGATTTCATCATAATCTATTCCCTTTTTCTGTAAGTACCCTTTTGCCACTAACTATGCCTTGAATTTCTCTCATTCATTTTTTGAAATTGCTTCCTTATTCCTATATACCCATTTGTAACCTATCGCATTCTTCTCATTTGGAAGCTCCACCAGCTCCCAAGTTTGATTTTTATGCAAAAATTTCATTTCCTTAATTATAGCATCCATCCACCTACTTTTCTTTGGCCGTGCACTACCTTTTGAAAAGTAGTTGGATTATTGCTACTGGTAATGAAAGCATAAGATACTAACTTTTCAAACTCATACCTTGTCGGTGGTTTGATAATGCGTCTGGATCTCCGTATAGGAATATTGTCGTTTTGCTGGTTTCTCGAGCTAGAACTCCCTGCAACTGGAGGACTAAGATCATTATCATTGCCCTGAGTTTCTAACTCCTCCTGCACAACATGTTTGTCTCTACTCTAGTTTTCTTGCTCCTGTTAATCTTCATCAAATTCTTGAGTATGCTCCACCATAACTTTCTTATTGAAAATTACATCCCTACTGATTACCGCCTTGTTTGTCATTGGATCCCACAGCTTGAACCCCTTTACACCTTTTGATATCCCAAAAAGATGTAGTGTTTAGACTTTGCATCAAGTTTTGATCTTTCCTCACTAGACACGTGAACATAGGTTGGACAATCGAATACCTTTAATCCGAAATAATCTACTGCATTTCATGTCCATACCTCTTCTACCACTTTCCCCTCTAGTGATGCCATTGGTGATCGATTTATCAAGAAACAAGTCATACTAACTGCCTTTGCCCAGAAGTTCTTTAGTAGTCTTGCATTAAGCTTGAGACACCAAGCTCTTTCAGTTAGAGTTCGGTTCATCTTTTAGCCACACCATTTTGCTGAGGTGTCTGGAGAACAGTGAAATCTCTCTAAATGCCCTGTTGCTCACAAAACTCCATGAACCTGGAATCAGCATACTTGGTCTCACTGTCTAACTTGAGGCATTTGATTCTTATCCCCATCTGGTTTTTCAATTCAACTTTCCATAACTTAAACATGACAAACGTATCAGACTTGTGTCACATGAAGTATACCCTAACTTTTCGTGAGTAGTCGTCAACAAAACTCATAAAGTAAACATGTCCTCCTTTTGATGCTACTCTAATCAGCCCCCAAACATCAAAATGTATATAATCAAGAATACCTTATGTCTTGTGAATAATTGATTTGAATTTTGCCCTATTTTGTTTCCCAAGAACACAAAATTTGTAAAAATTCAGCTTATATGTTTTCATACCTTTCAAGAGTTTCCTCTTGTGAATTTCTTTCATACTGTGTTCACCTATATGCCCAAGTTGCATATGCCACAAAACAGTTTTATCAAATTTAGAATCTACGGCTGTAGCTCCACCTACAATAGTAGTTCCCTGCAGTGTATAAATATTTCCATCTAACTTTTGCCCTTTCATCACCGTCATATTACCTTTGCATACCTTCATAATCCCACTTTCAAACTTTTAATCGAATCCATTATAATCCAAAGTACCAAGTGAAATAAGACTCTTCCGTATAATTGGTATATGTCTTACATTACTCAAGGTTCTTACAGTACCATCAAACATTTTAACTATAATACTTCCAATGCCAATGATTTTACAAGAGACATCATTGCCCACAAGAACTAAACCTGAATTTACCAACCTGTAAGTGCTTAACCACTCCTTATTTGGAGTCATGTTGTAAGAACTTGCTTAGTCTAGGATCCATGAGTCCGTAAGGCGATCCAAGCCTGACAAAATTGAAAGTACATCACCATCACTACAAACTAAATTTTCTTCTTGAACTACATTTGCAGATTTTGAAGTTCCTTTATGATTTTCAGTATTTCCTTTCTTTCAATCTGGATACTTTGATTTAATATGCTCCTTTTTTCTGCACTTATACACCAAATATCCTTTTTCTTCTTGGATTGAATTTGGAATTTTTGACTTGATCCATTTCTAAATTTTTCTCTCCCACGACCATGGTTACCTTTCACCCCAAGTCCTTCTCCATGTGAATTTTCATCGTAAAATTTTATTCTTTGATGAAATCCTAACAAAGCACTTGTCACCTCTTCCAATTTTATGGTCTCTTTCTCCCATGTAAAAGTGGAAACTAGATTCTCATATGTGTGAGTCGTTGGCAAGGAATTCGGTAGCATCAACGCCTTATCATCCTCTTCAAATTTCACATCAACTCGCATTAAATCACTTATGATTTGATTAAATGCATTGATGTATTGGTTCGAGTTAGAACCATCAACAATATTAAGCCAATAAAGACACTACTTAAGAAATAATTTGTTCGTAAGGGATTTGGACATATACCGATTTTCAAGCTTTTGCCAAACAGCTGTAGGAGAATCTTCCTCCATGACATGATAGAGCACTTCGTCGACCAAACACAATCGTATTATAGCAATAACCTTTGCCTCTAATTCTTTCCAATTTGCCTCATCCATACCTTCTGGTTGAACATCATACAAGACCTTCACCATCCCTTGCTACATAAGAAAATCTTTCACTCTCCTCTGCCACAAACTAAAGTTTCTCATTTCATCAAATTTGACATCAAATTTTGTAGATGAAGTGTTCAATGTCATAACAACAACGCTCTAATACCAATTGTTGTGAATGAACTCAGAATTGCACAGGAGAATTTAAACGCAACAATAATGAAGAACAAATATGGAACACGCACACGCAGTATATATGAAAGCGAATACAACAAAGCAAGATTTATTTGGTTTGGCAATACCTACATCCACGAGAGCAATCGACAAAGATTTTCACTATGAGAATGTCACAGAACACAAAACAATGCAATACAATGATCTTCCACTCTCAGAATATACCTAGAATGGTATATTTATAAACATTTCGAAGGTTTCCCTCCAAACGCTCAACCATATTAACGTTCATATTCAAAATTTGAAATTAGTCTTGCTGCCCCGAGTCAAACAGTCGACTTATTAGGCCAATTAGTTGACTATTTCAGACATAATGTAGTTGTCTGAATTCTGGAGCAAATAGTCGACTTTTTCAACCAATCAATCAATTGTTCGCTGCTACTCCTCAGTACACGTGTTTTTCAACTATGTTTTCTTCCTTGTTTATGCAATCCATCAAGTATATGAGCCACAAAAACACAACACTCGTGTTTCTAGTTACAAAGGATTAGTGCTCTCCCTATACGTAGGTCACATGCGAGGGTCTTTAGTCATGGTTACCCTCATGCATCCTTTAAGTTGTGTGGTAGTCATGTCATAGGCAAGTGGCCAACCTGACCTCCTAAGGTGCACCCCAAAATCTCAATGGGTAGATATGTGGTCAAGACAACCTACTCGCCTCTTAGATAGTTTCTCCTAATCACGTGATAAGCACACAATTGACATGAACAACCCCCTAGGAGCTACTTCTAAACCTTAATCATGTTGGCATCACCTAGTTGATTTCACTTATTTTTTGAACTAACCATTTTGTTCAATGTGGTTAGCGTGTGATTAACTTGACCTATTCATTTTGTAAGTGACTTGACCATGAAATTAGTCCAAGCGATGGACTCCCAATAAAATAAAAGCAAATATTTTTTTAAGCATTATAACCAAAACATAATACGTATGCGAAGATATTATTGCATTCAAATTCAACATTTCTATAATAAAATCAAAATATTTTACGAAAATTACTTGTAACTTTTACCACTGAAATTAAAATACTTGATACACCACTAAATTTTCCTTCTTATTATGATTTTGGAGTAGGTGGAACATCCCATTGATTGAGCAAACTCTTATTGAATAGCCGGCTTGTCATAGAAAGGGATGGGATTGGGACCATATTTTTCTGCCCCCTACCTTCAAAGCTGCATTAGGACACCAACCACACAAATATTAAAGTATTCCATTTCAAGGTCTTGGGTTAGTTGGTATTATGGTTTGTCCTAAAGTTGAATGAAAAATATTTAACAAAAAGAATATATTAAAAAGAGTCAACTTGGATTATTGCAGGAATTAAATTATTTAAATTTTTTATTTTATATATATATATATTTGTTCTTTGCGCAATTAAATTATTTATTACAGAAATTAAATTATTTATTCTTTTTGCACAATAATAAAAATATCATATTTAAAATATCTAAGATAGTGTAGGTTCATAAATTTCAAGTCTTAGATTTAAATTTGGACCGAGTCAGATGAAATTCTATAATTTTTTATTTTTTGTATTCTATTTTATCAAAATCTCTATAAATTTAAATTTAAGATTAGAGATCTAAACCCTCAAATATACGACAAGTATTTGATAAAATGAAAAGAAAAATAAGTGATCTCAAAAAAATAACTATTCCATTACATATTTTGTGAGATAAAGATAAGGTTGCCTCTTTGTTTTTTGTTTTTATTTTTAGAAACCAACTTAAAAAATTAAGATATAATTAAGAACTAGTTCTATGCCTACATTTTATTATGGTGTAAATAACATAGACTAAGCACTGGATTTTTTTTTAAAATTTTAATTTAAAAAAAATTTCTAATCCTTCCTATTTATGTAAAATAAAAAAAAAAAATTCATGCAAACATCAAAGTATTTTTAATTTTAGTGGAAAATTTTTGTATTTATTGTCCACTTCCCGATATCCTACTAGTTATTGATTTTTTTTTTTTTAACAAGAAAAATATAAGTGACTTGAAAAAGTCATGTATAGTTGTCCAATTTGGATGGTTCTAGGTAAGAAAAAAAAAATATATTTTGATTTAATTTTTCTTATTTTAAAAAATTAATTTGGCGGTTAATTTAGAGAAAAATAAAAATTAATTTTTAAAAATACGTGCAAGTGCGCACATATTTTATTTATATTCACCCTTTATGCCAATTGTTATTGCATTTACTTCTATTTCGTGATCTCAGGCCAATTCTCATTGAGATAGGAGCCTTGATTTTGAGACAAAAATTTGGAGTCGGGGCTTCTTCCTCGAGTCCTGTCATAATTGCACACTCGACAAAAGAGGTTTACAAGCGACATTGCCCTTCTTCACTCAAGCGATATTGTTGGATCGGGCTTTCGCCTGTTGTCCGTGTTGAGAATTCTACTTGTGAATTTGTCCCACATTAGAAAAATTAAGTGGATGATGGGTACTTATATACATGGTTGGGTCCAAAACCCAATAAGCTTAAACTTTTGCGTCAAGTTGGTGTTCACTCATGTGTATCAAGCCCACCCATAGGCTCTTTTGCGTTAGCAAGTGGTATCAGAGCCAACGGTTCGTAACTCTGGGTGAGCGACATTGTAAAAAGTTGACACGTGAAACGTATTCTCTTGACGTGTTGACAGTTTGAGGACCAAGTGTATGACCGAGGTCAATAAAGATCATTTAGCCTGAGGATGGATTTGAATAGGGTCAAGACGTGGGAGGTAGAATTGGTTTGGAAGTATGTGGAATGCAATCCGAGACACGTAAGGCGCCAGTGGTAAGACCCACTGGAGTAACTGTTGGGGAATTGATGTTACTCCCATAAGAGAAGACAGTTTCCATTTAAGGGGGAGCAGTTAAAACTCACAAGGAAGAGATTGTTGAGAATTCCACTTATAAGTTTGTCCCATATTGGAAAACTTAAGTGGATGATGTGTGCTTATATACATGATTGGGCCAAAGACCCAACAGACTTAAACTTTTGGGTCAAGTTGGTGTTCACCCATGTGTATTAAGCCCACCCATGGGCTCCTCCAGTTTTAATAGTCCGAAAATCAGATTTTAGAGAATCTAACTTTCTGATTGAGACAAAAATTTAGATTTTATAATGATCTACAAAAACCTTATCACAATTTTTTAGTATGCTTAATTTATTTATATTCATATAAATCCAAACTCAAGATTTAAATTTCATGTGCTCTCAAATGCAGGCAAGTGTGACACTAAAATTTAAATGTTTGGTTTATGTAAGTTAAGAAGTGATAATCTCTTGTTTTTCCTTGCCATAAATTTTTCAAAAACATACTTAAAATATTCATATTCTTATATAGTTAAGCATAAAATTTTGTCAAAAGCCAAAATATGAAATACTTTTGAGTTGTCTACGTAATATTATATGAATAGAACTCATATTTTTATAACACATCATGATAATCCCTTTAATATTTCAATATACTATCTCTTGAAAAATTTAAAATTACCTTCTTGTATTATAATATTTGTTCGGACCTTTTACCCTGAGCAAGTCTTTTCATTTTTAAATTTCAAAGAATTGTAGAAATGAAGAGCTTAGATTACATAAATCTTGAGAGAATAAGGTCTAATTTTCCATTATTGATATTTCAGGGACCATTTAGAAATCCACCCCAAACTTAAGGATCGTCTAATCATGAAAAACAGTTTCTACTTTTTATTTTGAATTTCTTAAAAATTATCAAAATTAGTTGACTTTTCATTTTTACAACATTTATATGAAATAAATGACAATAAAAGATTGTTTTGACACTATTTTCTTGCAAAAATTGTTTAATCATTCATTTCTAATTTTTAAGTAGATATAAAAAATGTCATCTTATTTTCTAATTTTATAAATTTATATAGAAAAATTTTAAAATATCTTTTAATTTTTTTTAATTTCTTTTTTCAAATTCTTACTTTGCGTATGGGATTGAAGCATGAAATTTAGATTTTGGACTTTAATTTGTGTCGATCATGCAAATTTATTTTAAATCCACACAAATTCATATTTGAACCCCAAAATTCATGATCCAAAATATTGCCCTATATAATTTTTGAAGAAATTTTTTAAAAAATTGCTTTTTTTTTGTAATTAGTTGTACTCTAAAAATAAAAAAATAATTTGCACATTTAAATAAATTCTTTATTTTCTACCTTTCTAAAACTAATCTTGAAAAACTAGAAGATGAGTTAAAAATTTTATAATTCTTTGAAACATAAAAATAAATGGAAAATGAAAAATATGTCCACAGCTAAATGGACCCTAATTTCACTTATGAGAAAATTTTCAATGTCTAAGAATATTAAAAATTACCAAATTGATATCTCTTTAGGAACTGTGATTAATGTGTGGATAATATTGTGATATTTTTTAAAAATAGATACTTGTAAAATTAATAATTTATTTAAAAAAATTTTAAAAATTAAATTCATTATAAAAAATTATGACAAGAAAGAAATTAGGAATGAAAATTAAAAGTCATAAATAAAACTATAATAAAACAACAACAATGATAGGAATAACAACCAATGCTCCGAGGGCATTGGCGTAGTGGTAAAGTAGGCGGGTTCATATATACAGAGCATTGGAGGTTCGATTCCCAGCAAAGACAAAGTCATGGTGTGCTTTGTTACCCCTTTGGGGTTTCGTCCGCACCTGTAGGGGGGTCCACCGGGAGGAGAGCCGCATCCCAAACATCTGACCCCATTGTATATAAGTTGTGACAACATCCGATTTACTCATGTGGCAAACCAAGGGGGAAGATCGTCGTCCTGTGGGTTTGGTGACTTGTATTTCAAATGCCTAAACTATTTAAAGTCGTACTTCCCTTATCCAACAACCTTGGTTAATAATTCTAAAATTAAAATGAATTAAAATTTTAATTGAACAAACTTATTTTTGCCTTTGAATCAAATGACAAAATGAAAAAAGGGATTAAAATAATAAAAACTTTTAAAAATATAATAAGATAAAAAAATGTTCTAATAAAAATAGGAATTATTAAATTAATTTTAATTATTCTAAAGATTAGGGTTATTTGGCACCATTTTTTTTGTTTTTATTTTTAAAAATTTTTGCCTCTATATAATGAAAAAAAATTATTTGCACAATCCATTTATTTGTGCTACTAATGTTCTATTTCTACTACTATTTTTCAACTATTTTAAAAAAATTGAAAGCTATCTAGAAATTCAAAAACTAGTAGCACATATCATACCCTAACTTTTAGTTTTTGAAATCATTGTCTTAACTCAAATAAAGTGGCCAAACCCAACCTTTAAAGCCCTCCTTCCACTCCCTTTCCCTCCTCTCAAATACATTATAAGCTGCTGTTGCGGGGTAAAAATATGGTTGGGGTGCTCCTTCGACTCTCGTTGACCTGAAAGGAGAAAATAAAGGCTTGGAGGACCCGGGGTGTACTCCGGGGGGCCACTCCGATGCCTAAGTAAGGGAAATACTTTTAGAAAGGCTGAATGCAACAGTATAATTGTGTTGAATGACTTACCTTTGCTTGCATCCCCAGTCCCTACTTATAGGGGCTTGAGTTGACCATTGGTTGGCTCAGATTTATTGCGTGGGGGCGTGAATCGCTCTTCAGCCATAAGTGCGTGCGCCTGTTACTCTGTTTTTAAGGGCGTCGGCGTGAATCTCTCCTTCTCTTTATTAGGTCGGAGCCAATCACTCGTCAGAAAGTCAGACTTGGAGAAAGTATGAGACAGGCGTTGACCTGCCCTTATTAGCGTGATTTATTATGGACATATCAGTTGCCCCCCCCTTAGTTTCAAATTTCTAGATAGAATTTTGAATCATTATTTGTGTTTGCGTCTTTCGGTTTTAATACTTCATCGTCTTCCCTCCCTCTCTCTCCTTTTTTTTTTTTTTTTTTGGCTAGGATACTTGAGTAGCTCATGCCGACCGTTTGCGCCGAGCTGTTTTGTGTGGAGCTGTTTCTGCCAAGCTGTTTGGGGCCGAGCTCTTTTCACCGAGCTCTTCGGAGCAGGACCCGTGCCGAGCTCTTTTGTCCGAGCCGTTCGGGCCGAGCTCCTCGGGGAAGCACTCGTGTCGAGCTCTTTTGTCCGAGCTCTCTGAAGCAGGACTCGTGCCGAGCTGTTCGTACCGAGCTCTTCGAGGAAGCATTCGTGCCGAGCTGTTTTCTGCCGAGCTATTTGTACCGAGCTCTTCGAGGAAGCTTTTGTGCCGAGGTCTTTTGTCCGAGCTGTTCGGGCCGAGCTCCTCGAGGAAGAACTCGTGTCGAGCTCTTTTGTCCGAGCTCCTCGAGGAAGAACTCGTGTCGAGCTCTTTTGTCCGAGCTCTTCGAAGCCGGACTCGTGCCGAGCTGTTTTCTGCCGAGCTGTTCGTACCGAGCTTTTCGAGGAAGCATTCGTGCCGAGCTATTTTTCTACCGAGCTTTTCGTACCGAGCTCTTCGAGGAAGCATTTGTGCCGAGCTCTTTTGTCCGAGCTGTTCGGGCCGAGCTCCTCGAGGAAGAACTCGTGTCGAGCTCTTTTGTCCGAGCTCTTTGAAGCAAGACTCGTGCCGAGCTGTTTTCTGCCGAGCTTTTTGTACCGAGCCCTTCGAGGAAGCATTCGTGCCGAGCTGTTTTCTACCGAGCTTTTCGTACCGAGCTCTTCGAGGAAGCATTTTGTTGGGTTGTTCTGACCTCACGAGTCGTGCTCGTCAGTTTGGGCTTTTCGTGTAATGAGTCGTGCTCATTGAGTTGTTATGGCCTCACGAGTCGTGCTCGTCAGTTTGGGCCGTCCTCCGTATGAGTCGTGCTCATCTGTTGGTTGGTCACCTCACGAGTCGTGCTCGTCATTTTGGGCCCTGCGCCAATGAGTCGTGCTCATTTATTGGGTCGTCCTTCGCGCTTTCCCGAGGCACCTGCACACTTCTGTCCTGCGAGAGATATCTAAAAGCAGGTATTAAATGCGTCCTACCTTGGGAAGTGGTTTGGAGGACAGCGTTATTGATGGCCATCCGTCTGTTGCTGTGTCCGAGGCAACTTGTCGTTTCCGAGGTGGCGTTTGTCCTCGGGAAGCCTCGTCTGTGCATTTGTCAGAGATTTTCTGTTTCCTATGCCTCCCTCAAGACGCAATCCTTCTCGTCAATGAAAATTTTTGAGATTCCCGCCCCAGGGATTCGTGTCCTCCTCTCTATATAAAGGCCGGTGGACTCCTTCTTTCCGCACTCGTCTTCATTCCAAGAGGACTGCTTCCTTCTCTACTCCTCTCCACTCCACGAGTCCCTTATTCGGTGCTAGGTATGCTTTCCTTTCTATAGTATTTTTGTCTTGTTGTTCTTCTTGTTCTTCATTGTTCTTGCGCTAGCTTTGTATGTTTTGATCTTTCTTGTAAGATTGCCTTGTTGTTTGTGTCTGAAATTACTGTCTTGATCTGTGTTGGCTTCCCTTCTTCTTGATCTTTGCTGTTTGCTTGCTCCGCTTGACCCTTAGTATTTCCTTCAAGATTGTTTTTTCCTATGGAGACCTCCTCACAGCCCTTTAGGGTACCTACAACAGTGCGGAGCGCTCGTTGTGAGCTCTCCTCGTCTGACCTGCAGAATGCCCGTTATTTCTTTGCTGTACCACCGAATATCATTGTTAGGTTACCTTCTGCTACCGAGTCAGCTCTTGACCAAAAATCCGAGGAGCTCTGCCTCTATACCGATTATCTAGACTTGGGTCTCAGGCTCCCTTTTTCCCCTTTTGTTTCTAGCGTACTACGTTTTTATCGCATAGCACCATCACAACTCGTTCCGAACTCTTATCTTTCGCTCACTTGTTTTGCTGTACTCCTGCTCCGCTTGGGCCATTAGCCTACCGTCCCCCTTTTTAGAAGTTGCTTCCAAATGCGGTCTCATTCCGCAGAGAAGGAGCTATATTATTTCAACTCTCTACCAGGCTATAAACTCTTCTCACCAGGCAGTTCTTCCATCCATAATTGGAAGACCCGTTACTTCTTTGTCTCGGGAGAGTTGAACTACAACGGATCCTTTGTCTGGTCTTCTCCTCTTGATGGTAACGTTGCTATCTTTCCCCAGCCTCTTTTTCAGGGCTTACAAGTAGGTTATCCGTCTAACCCATTTTTCTCTTTTCACCCTTTTTTTTTTTTCTTTGTAGTTCGGGTGCGCCATCTCCTTCCCAGACTTCCCCCCGAAGAGCAGGCCACCCTGAAAGAACTTCGCACACTTGGTGAACGGGGTATTATCCCTCATGAGGAGCTGCTCCAGGAGCGTGTCCTTGTGCAGTGGGGAATCAGCCCCGTTTCCTCAAGTCATTCTCTCCCCTGATTTTGTGTATGTGTACGTTCAGGTGTTACCTTTACTGTGGGTGTTCTTACTCTATTTCTCTTTTGTACTCGCAGATATGGACTTCACCAGGTATGAATCGCTCATGGGAGAAGCTAGAAAGCAAAGGGTGAGTCGGAGTAGGAAGAAGAGAAGAGAGGTCGAGGGAGAATCCTCTCAAAGGGAAGTTCCTGCAGTAGGTGACTCCGGCGCCCTTATTGACGAGGTCCCTACAGCTCCTCCTACGCACTCGCAGGCTCAGGTGGAAGCCATTTTTCACGAGCCAACCCGTTCTGCGTCTGCTCTCCGCCGGGCTGTTCACGTCGAGGACTTTGTGCAGGCCCAATGTACCCTTCCTGACGCTCTCGCGGCGAAAATCCGCCATACTTCGTACCAGGTGTCTACTTTACTTGCTTTATAATTTTTTTTTTTTTACTTATGCCTGCTCTTTCTTACTGTTCCATGCCTTGGACCTTTTCCCAGCTGGCGACGATGGCTCTGGCCCAGGAGGAGAAAGTCGCGGAAATGTATCGCCAGACACTGGACGCAAGGGAAAAATATGTCCTCGCTCAGAACCAA
Organism: Malania oleifera; assembly: GCF_029873635.1. Lineage (NCBI taxonomy): Eukaryota > Viridiplantae > Streptophyta > Magnoliopsida > Santalales > Ximeniaceae > Malania > Malania oleifera. The sequence continues at coordinate 149,794,431 of NC_080418.1, forward strand.
CTGCACGAGACCGAGCTCCGCGAGCAAGCTCTGAAGGCAGAGATCGATCGCCTTCGTAGAGAGGGAAAATTCCTGCCCGGAGAAGTTATGCGTGCTTATGACTTTCCCGAACTGCAGGAAGAACTACAGGCCTCCAATCAATTTGTTATCGACCACCTCTAATTACCGAGTTGGATTCAGGAGGGTCGTGATCAAGTGAGGACCTAAAACATCCTAGATCCTCTGATGGTGTGTGAGCTATCATGGCTATTGGCGGGAGATAAGACCCGAGTCTGGCGGAGGATCTGGAAGAGCTGAAGAAGGGGAGGTATGGAGATGGAGATGGGAGCAAAGCAAATAGTCTGTAGGAACAGAATATGTATTGTGAATTTTTCATCCGTATTGACGTAGAGTGCAACTTTTGTACGCCCTGGGCACTTTTATTACAAGCGACTGAAGAAGCGTTTTTTTTTTTTTTTAATAATAGTATTTCTTAACATTTCGGAATCCACGTGTTCTATTCTTTCCCCCCTACCATCTCCACTTGTAGGTCAGGGTGTTATTCTTCTGTGAATCGTATGGGCCCTCCCAATTAGGCTTTAACTTGTGCACCCACCCTACGCGGAAGGGTTGTCGCCCTCTCCTCGGCTAAGTCTCGGAATGGAAATTCATGTTTGACGCGATTGTTTGAGACTTGGCTACCCTCTGCTGGTACGACGCCAACTTTAAAAACTGCCTGATAAGTCTCTCTTATAGTAGGTCTATTTCGGATCTTGAGCTACTCGCTGTTGGGCTGTCGTTAAAGTATTTCCTACGCCAAGTAGGGTATGCCCACCTCTGCCGGGACGGGATGAACGGCTCTGCGACGAAGACACGCATGAACGGGGTTTCCCCTGTTAATGCGCTCTTAGTTGGTGTGGACCCATTATAACGGAAGGGAGTTCCTCTGCCCATCACCTTGCATGATTCGAGTCGGGGTCTCTCAGTCGTGCAGAATCGTCCGATTCATTTCTCTACTGTCCATTGCTCTGTGGGTGTGCCAATGAGCGAAGAGAGAAGAAAAGAGGCAGCCTAATAGACAGGTCCGACAGAACTTTTTGAAGTGTCGTTGTCGAACGGCTTCACGGGGTCTGTAACTATCGCTAAGGGACTACCATAGCGGGAAATAATGAGGGGTCCACACGAAGCGTGTAATATTCCGCTGTTATGGTGATAGGGTTCGCCGTACCCACTTAGTGAAATAATCTATTGACCAACAAGAATTTTTTTCTGGCCAATCGTCTTCTGTGAAGAGGGGGGTCCAAGGGATATCTATCCCCCACTGAGCAAAAGTGGGCAAGGGAATGGGTTAGGGAGCGGTAGACTGAGGGGGCGCGTGGACAACAAATGCGAACCTTGAATCTGTCACATTTTTTACGAGCTTCGACCGCTTCAGTATCATGGTGGGCCATTAAAACCATTGTCGCATAGCTTTGTGAGCTAGAGGCTACTGGCAAGATGGTTTCGCCTACTCCTTCGTGGATTCTCGAGTATGTAGTCCCCTCGTCTTTGCTCTTAGCATCGGGGTAGGCTTTTAGTGTCAGGGATTCCTTGTGAGCTCCCGGCCGCCCATCAACGATTATCTTGAAGCTTTCCTCCTCACATTTTGAGCATCCTTATTATCTCTTGGTAAGGATTCCGTCCTGAGGTACAAGACTAAGGATGCTCTCCAATAGTTCCTTGCTGATATTCGGACGCCACTGAGTTAATTCTTTGTCCTCCTCGTATGAGGTTTCCTATGCGTTCAGATAGATAGTGTTTTCCATTCCGAACGGTTGCTGAGGCTAGTTTCGCTAGTGCGTCCGCCTTTTTATTCTTATTCGGTACGTGGTTCTATGCGAACTGGCCGAATTGCTTAGTATTTATTCTCTTGCATGGAGAGATATTATTCTCTTGGATTCCCCTAGCTTCGAATTCTCCTTTGAGTTGCTCTACCACCAGCTGGGAATCACTCAATACTTTGATCTGTGCCACCCCTAATGCCTCCGCCAATCGCAGGCCGGCTAACAGGGCTTCGTACTCCGCTTCGTTGTTGGTTGCTGTGAATTCCAATTTTAGGGCAAAGAGAGTTTCGTTGCCCTCCAGGTCAGAAAGGATGAAACCAGCTCCCCCCCCCCAGCAGCATTAGAGGACCCATCAACGTGCAGTGTCCACTCGTTCGACTTTGTAGATGACTCGGGGAGCCTTTCTGCTGTAAAATCCGCTAGTACCTGAGCCTTGACCGCGGGCCTCGTTTGATACTGTATGTCGAATTCACTTAATTCTACCGACCACCTCGTCATTCTCCCCGAACTCTCCGGTCGCTGTAGAATTTGTCTCATGGGCAGGTTTGTTAACACGACAACCCTATGGGCTTGAAAATAGGGTCTTAACTTGCGCGCCGCACAGATGATGGAGAAGGCGGCTTTTTCCACCATACAATAGTTCTTTTCGGCGCCACTTAACACCTTACTTGTGTAGTATATAGGCTGGTGCTTTCTACCCTCTTGCCGGACCAAGACCAAGCTGACGGCATTCTCTGTGGAAGCTATATACAGATAGAGGTCTTCTCCATTCTTTGCTTTTGTCAAGAGAGGAGGGGATCCGAGGTATTGCTTGAGTTGCTCGAAGGCTACCTCCTGATCTTCCCCCCATTCGAATCCTCCCTTCTTCCGCAGTGCTCTAAAGAAAGGTAAGCCTTTATCTCCTGAGCAGGAGATAAATCTACTGAGGGAGGCTATCCTTCCGGTCAGAACTTGTATCTCCTTTTTAGTCCTTGGAGCTTCCATCTCCAGCAGCGCCTGTATTTTATCTGGATTTGCTTCTATACCTCTGTGAGTTACCATAAAGCCCAGGAATTTACCTGCAGAAACGCCGAACACGCACTTCGAGGGATTCAACCTCATGTGGTACCGACGGAGGAGCTCGAACGTTTCCCTCAGGTCTTTACAATGTTGCCCTGCTTCCATGCTCTTCACCAACATATCGTCCACATAAGCTTCCATTGTTTTTCCGAGCTGTTCTTTAAAAATCTTGTTCACTAGCCTCTGGTATGTGGCCCCCGCATTTTTTAGGCCGAAGGGCATCACCCGGTAACAATATAAACCCCTTTCGGTGACGAAAGAAGTTTTTTCCTCATCGGCGGGACTCATAGGGATTTGGTTGTACCCTGAGTAAGCGTCCATGAAGCTGAGGAGCTCGTGACCCGAGGTCGAATCTACTAGCTGATCAATTCGAGGGAGAGGAAAACTGTCCTTTGGGCACGCTTTATTCAAGTCCGTGAAGTCTATGCAGGTGCGCCATTTTCCATTGGGCTTTCTGACCAGGACCACATTGCTCAGCCATTCGGGGTAGTCCACTTCTCGAACGAAGTTGGCCTGCAACAGTTTCGTCACCTCTTCCTCAATTATTTTGATCCGTTCCATCGCGAAGCTCCTTTTTTTCTGTTTTACAGGTCGGTGGTTGGGGTTGACCTGCAACCTGTGCTCTATCACAGCAGGGTCGATGCCGGGCATATCTGCTGCCGACCATGCGAACAAATCAGAGAATTCGTTTAAGAGTTCAGTCAACTCTGCTTTCAAAGTATCGGGCAAGTGATTCCCTATCTGTACACTTCTTTCGTGGTGGCCTTGCAGTGGTATGTGTTTGATATCTTCGTGTAATGTACTGATCTGGGGATACTCTCCTCTGACCTCCAGGTCTTCCACTGTAAGAGCTTCTTTGGCCTCCATCTTCCCTTTTAAGGCCATTACGTAGCAACTCCGAGCAGCGGCCTGATCTCCTTTGGCATATCCTATTCCTTGTGGTGTAGGGAACTTAACTTTGAGGTGGTATGTTGATGTTACCGCTCGAACTGTGTTAAGGAATGGACGACCCAAGATGACATTGTATACCGAAGGTCGGTCAACCACTAGGAACTCTGTCAACGTTGTTACCTGCTGTGGGGTCGTTCCTATTGTCACTGGTAAAGTGATGGTTCCCAAGGGGTGAACAGTGTCTCCCCCAAATCCTACCAAAGGGGTCGAGACGGGCTTCAATCGCTCCTTGCCAATCTTCATCCCTACCAAGACCGACCAGAACATGATGTTGGCCGAGCTCCCGTTGTCTACCAGTATACGTCTCACCAGGTAATTGGCTACGAGTAGGGAGAGCACTAGTGCGTCATCATGCGGTTGCTGTACTCCCTCTTCATCTCCGCTGTCAAAGGTTATGGCGTCACCTTTTTTATTTCGTTTGCTACTGGTTTCCCCCTTTTCTATAGTCAGCACCTGTTTGGCATATCTTTTGCGTGCACTTCCACTATCTCCTCCACTGGCGGATCCTCCGAAGATCACCGCAATTTCCCCAATAGCTTGCTCTTCCTTCTCTTTTGCGCCGTGCCTCCTCTGCTCGATTGGTTCTCTTTGTGAATTTTCTTTCTTGACAAATCTTGATAGATGTCCCCTTCTTATTAGGACTTCGATTTCTTTCTTCAGCTGAATGTATTCTTCTGTGTCATGGCCGTGATCCCTATGGAATGCGCAGAACTTGGACATGTTCCGCTTATGTAGAGGCGTTCGCATAGGTTCAGGCCATGAGACGTAGTCCTTCTTTTTGATCCGCATTAGCAACTCTGAGCGCGGTACATTTAGAGGTGTGTAGGTGGAGAACTTGTTATGTTGTCCTCTACTCTTTTGACCTGTTTGCAGCGCACTAGTTTCGTGCCTTTTTGTAGGTCTATACGCGTCTTCGGATTCTCTGCCGTTGTTTCTCCTTTTCCGCTCCAGACGATTTCCTCTTGTATCCATCATCTCCTCCAGGTTAATGTATTTCTCTGCTCGAATCATTAGCTCCCCCATGTCCACGGGAGGTTTTTTCCCAAGGGAGTATAAGAAGCTTCCGGGTTGGAGAGCCGTTGTCAGGGCGGCCAAGGCTACCCCCATGTCCAAGTTGCGGATTTCTAAGGTCGCTGTGTTGAAACGGTGCATAAAGTTCTTTAAAGTCTCCCGGTCCCCTTGCACCATATTCATTAGATGGCCTGTTGTTTTGGCAACTCTCCGGCTACTAAGGAAGTGGCCGATGAACATTTGCTCCATCCCTTGGAAGGAACCAACAGATCCTGGTCGAAGAGTTCGATACCAGTCTCTGGCGGTACCCTTAAGGGTGGTAGCAAACGCTCGGCACATGATGGCGTCCGGAGCCCCTTGCAGCTGCATTAACATTTTGAAATTTTCCAGGTGATCAATGGGGTCAGACAAACCTTCGTATCTTTCAAAGGTGGGCATCTTGAATCTGCTGGGCAATGGAGCTTCCATGATCTCTTTGCTGAACGGAGATTCCGCGCATTTTAGGGATGTTTCCCCATGGTAGGGCCTGGTTCTGCCCTCTTTCATCATCTTCTCTATGTAATCTATCTTCTTTATTCTTTCCTCGAGCTCGGTGGATCTTTGTTGATTGACGTCCACGCTGTTTGCATCTTCTACCTTCTTGCTGGGTTGAGTTTTCTCTTCTTTCTCCCTTAGTTCGTCAGCTTGTTGATCTGCGCTGGGTTTCTTTTGCGGTTGGGGAAGGACGTGCCCCTCTTGACTCTTCTGTTGTAAGAGTTGGTTGAGCATGTCCTTCATTTCCTTCTGGAAGGCAAGGAACTCCTCCCTACTGACACCAGATGAATCGGAGGTCCATTGGATGGATTCGGATGGTTCTTTGTTATCAGGGAAGGAGGTGGAATTGCGTGAGGTCGGCATTGCTTGAATGTTTGAAAGTCAAGAGCAAGATAATATTGCTTCCTAAAAGTGACTTCCCACAGACGGCGCCAACTGTTGCGGGGTAAAAATATGGTTAGGGTGCTCCTTCGACTCTCGTTGACCTGAAAGGAGAAAATAAAGGCTTGGAGGACCCGGGGTGTACTCCGGGGGGCCACTCCGATGCCTAAGTAAGGGAAATACTTTTAGAAAGGCTGAATGCAACAGTATAATTGTGTTGAATGACTTACCTTTGCTTGCATCCCCAGTCCCTACTTATAGGGGCTTGAGTTGACCATTGGTTGGCTCAGATTTATTGCGTGGGGGCGTGAATCGCTCTTCAGCCATAAGTGCGTGCGCCTGTTACTCTGTTTTTAAGGGCGTCGGCGTGAATCTCTCCTTCTCTTTATTAGGTCGGAGCCAATCACTCGTCAGAAAGTCAGACTTGGAGAAAGTATGAGACAGGCGTTGACCTGCCCTTATTAGCGTGATTTATTATGGACATATCAGCTGCAATGCAAACATGAGTTTTTCATTCAAATTATATAGAACTTTGTTCTTTACGAATTTACTTTAACTAATCAATCATCCTAAAAAAAAAAAAATACTTGTAATGTAACTAATTTTTTTGGGGGTAGATTTTACCCTTTAAGTAGGAATTTTTATATTAAGTTTACTACCCAATAGTCCCATGTCATAATATACATATTTCACTAAAATAGTTTGACTAAAATTGAAAATTTTAATTGAAATCATTCAAAATTTGAAAATAAAATTAATTGTTTAAAACGTGAGAGTGATTGTCGTTACAATCAAAGAGAAGCCAAAGTTTTGGGAAAAGAAGAAGGGTTACATTGAATCAATTAGGGTTTTACGAGAGAAGGTTTACATTGAATCAATTAGGGTTTTACAAGAGATAAAAGGACTTATATTGTGATGTCCCAAACCCACCAGGTGGGGCTCGTATGTCACGTGTTCCATTTACCTGTATCTGACACTATATCATCAATTAAACAGCGGAAAAATAAACTAACTTCCTTTATAACATACGAGAGTTCTATATATAAATATCCCAAAAGAGTATTTTCCAAACAACTAGTATTCACAAACATATATACCTCTTAGAAAACTTAAATGAAACCCAAAATATACATAAAAAATCTATACCCTCTCTCTCTCTAAAAAACGCTATGCCAGCCCTGAGCTCACTGAGCTCGATCACACGGAGGTCCTAAAAAAGATGAAATTCATATCAGGTGAGACACATCTCAGTAAGACAGAATAAATTAACACCAGTGTGTGACTAACATGAGGTTTGTGTATATTTATATAATCATCATTTATAAAAGTATCACAGTTATGAAACCATTCTCTGTCCCTACTCACACACATGCAGAATATTTTACCAATAAGAGTTCCAAGGGATTGAGGTGATTACCCGCCCATACCATTAGCACCCCTCTGCTTTGATACCTTATGCAACTTATAGCTACAACTAAAGCATATCAGGGCACTTATCTTACTCAGTAATCTCTCAGGTGATTCGTTTATCTCGTACACACACACATTAACACAAATATTTACTGGCAGAAGTTCCTGAGAATAGGGAAGATTACCCGCCCATACAATAGCTTCCCTCTGCCCTAATATGTTATGCAGCTCAGTATGGCTACATCAGATACTAATCAGGGCACTCGCCTTTCTCAACAAGCTCTCGGGCGGAGTGTACACTTCACCCCAAATAAATATTGTCATGCCCCGAACCCCGAAATGGGACCTAAGGGTAAAAATATAATCTAATCTGTCCTTGTATCTGATAAAACATCCAAAGATACAATACAATGGATGAGGGTCCGACCTCGTGGGGTTCCTAGGCACCCTAAACACATCCAAACACAATTATATACGCAGCGGAAAAAGGTCATTCTATTACAACATATACAGTACCATACCAGAGTCTATACAAGAGCAGAGCATGACTCTATCAAAACATACAAACAGGTGCCCAAATACGTCTCAAAATGGCAACCCACCAAAAATACAGTCCTAGCACTTACCCAAGCACTAAACGTAGTACACCGGCCACTATGCTCCCTAGACCAGGACGCTAGTTCTGGTTACTCGAAGTACCTGTAAAAATGTAAGTACAACAGGGGTGAGACACCTCTCAGTAAGGAAGAACACAGGTTATATCGGTGTGTGACATTTAAGTGTTATTATGATACAACGTACATGCAGTTCAATGCAGTCTAGTACTAGTTTACACAGTGCATACACGCACACGCACACATGATCAACAAACCCAATGTCGTCACACCCATCGGCCTGAAGCCGGTCCGCGACAATCTAGAGTTGGCCCGTAGCCAACCTGCAAGGCACGGTGCCACCCGCACATGGCTAGTCCTCGACTCCCATGGCATTGTACCGGCTCATAACTGGTGGATCCACACCTTTCAGCCTGATCTGTAAGAATAGGCTCACGCCCTCGGATATAAAGCCGGACACTCTTGCCCATATGGCAGGTGGTAAAATACACACCCTCAGATATAGAGCCGAACACTCTTGCCCACATGGCAGGCGATAAACACACGCCCTCGGATATAGAGCCGGACACTCTCAGTACTTGGAACAATTTCGGAATCGCGTTCCTACTAGCATTTCAACATATCACACACACATGCAAGCTCATATAACCAAACAAACCACACCCATTTGGTAATCTAAAATATGATTTTCCAAAAAAATACAGTTTAAACAAAGTCAAGGCACGACCATCCCAATATCACAATATAAATCACCATATACCCACAATTTTCAACAAAACCAGGGATGCAGCCCGTCGCCCCCTTTTTCTCAAAACTATAATAATGAAAAACCCATCATTTTCCCTGTTAGATCCCCCCAAATGAGTAGCCAAAACACACACAGGACCGTGGACCACAATTCCATCGAGTCCGATTTCAAAAATAACCAATATAAACATAGTTCCCCTTACCTTTTCCCCGAATACCAAATCCTAAACTCCAAGGCTCCTAATCAGCGAACCGAGTTCCGAAACCCACAAATCACAATACAGAATATGTTCACAACACAGTTCCCTACAAAACTATCGGATTAGAATTGAAAACCGAGCCTTACCTCGATTTTTTTCCAAAACCCAAAAATCTTCGAAACGAAATTCCAATTCGTAGAACTTGTAGAGAATCCTTCCACGATCCTCGTGGTAACTTCCGATTCTTGATTCCAACAATGATCGGCGAAGAAATCTAGAGAGAGAGAGAGTTTTAGAGAGAGAGAGAGAGAGATATTTGAAGTTACTTAGTGAGGAAGTAAAGGAAATTCCTATTTATAGCCCTTTAACCCAGCCCAATTCGTCGACGAAATGGCATACTCGTTGATGAATCTTTCATTACCTTCGTCGACGAATTGGTGGCCTCGTCGACGAATCTGAGATCACCGATTTTTTCAAAACTCTTCAGCTTCTCCTCGTCGATGAGAAGAACAAAGGCTTCGTCAACGAAATCTAGCTTCGTTGACAAAATATGCCAAATTCCCAATTTGCCCCTCTTATTTATTTAAACCCAGTTATCATGGTTCGGGTTCTTACAATCTCCCCTCCTTACAAAAATTTCGTCCTTGAAATTTGCCATCTCTCATTCCCAGATTCATACATACAATCGAAACCATATACGAACTACTAACAAGAAACTGGCGACTACTACAGCGTAGTTCCATCATACACATACACATACACACCCTCACTTATGACGGAGGAATACCGTGGTTACATATACAACAATCTCAGGAGTTCACAGTACACACACACTCCTAACGACTAACCACCTATCCCAATCTAGAGTAGGATCATGTACAAGTGCTCAAAACAACTGTGGATACTTACGGCGTATTTCCGTTTCCAGTTCCCAAGAAGCTTCCTCAACCTCATGGTTTTGCCAGAATACCTTCACTAACGGTATCTCTTTGGTACGAAGCTTCTGAACTTTACGGGCTAGAACCTGAACAGGTATCTCCTCATATGCTAAAGTATCCCCAATTTCCAACTCATCATAACTAATAACATGCGAAGGATCCAACACATAACTCCTCAACATAGATACATGAAACACATTGTGGACCCTCGAAAGTGCTGGAGGTAATGCAATCCTGTAGGCTACCAGACCCACTCGCTCAAGTACCTCAAATGGTCCGATATACCTCGGGCTCAGCTTGCCCTTCCTCCCAAATCTCATCACTCCTTTCATTGGAGCAATACGCAGAAATACCTTACCTCCCACTTCAAACACTAACTCACGGCGGCGAACATTTGCGTAACTCTTCTGCTGACTCTGAGCTGATCTAATCCTCTCCCGGATCAAACCCACCTTCTCTAACACCTGCTGCACAAGTTCAGGTCCTAACATCTGACGTTCACCAACCTCATCCCAACACAAAGGAGATCGACACCTTCGACCTTACAATGCCTCGAACGGTGCCATCCCGATACTAGACTTGAAGCTGTTGTTATAAGCGAACTCTACAAGTGGCATAAACTGTATCCAGCTACCACCGAAGTCTAACACACAAGCTCATAACATATCTTCCAAAATCTGTATCGTCCTCTCCGACTGTTCATCAGTCTGGGGGTTGAATGTTGTACTGAAAGTAAGTTTCGTCCCCAATGCCTCCTGCAAACTCATCCAGAATCGAGAAGTAAACCTCAGATATCGATATGACACAATGGACACCGATAGCCCGTGCATTCTCATAATCTTATGCACATACAAATCTTCTAGCCTATTCAAAGGATAGCCAACTTTCATCAGTATGAAATGGGCATATTTCGTCAATCTATCCATAATCACCCAAATAACATTCTGCTCGTGAAGCGCTGGTGGCAAATCGCTCACAAAATCCATGGAAATATGCTCCCATTTCCACACTGGAATAGGCAAAGGCTGCAATGGCCCTATCGGCCTCTGATGTTCAACTTTCACCTGTTGACACATCAGACACTGCTCCACGAACTGAGTAATTTGCCTCTTCATACCAGACCACCTGAAAGTCTCGCGTAAGTCCCGATACATCTTCGTACTACCAGGATGTATCGCATACATAGAACGATGCGCCTCCCCTAGAATCGTCCTCCTAATCTCATCATTGTTTGGAAGACACAGTCTGGTCCCAAACCTCAACACACCTCCCTCGGAGATGTTAAACTCCGTAGTCAGTCCCTGCTGTACCGTTTCCATAATCTCTGCCAACTCTGCATCACTAGCCTGCGTGGCTTTTATACGCTCAAACAAGGTCAGTTGGATCACCAAGATAGCAATGAAAGCTTGATGATCACCGGACACCAACTCCACGCCAAGGCTTTCCAGATCCCGCCTGACATAATGCTGCGCTACAACTGCAGTTACTGTTACATGCTATGACTTCCGACTCAATGCATCTGCTACCACATTAGCCTTTTCTGGGTGATAATTGATCATGCAATCGTAGTCCTTAATCAACTCTAGCCACTACTTCTGTCTCATATTCAACTTCTTTTGTGTGAAGAAATACCTGAGACTCTTATAGTCAGTGAAGATCTCACGCTGCACCCCGTACAAATAGTGTCGCCAGATCTTCAGTGCATATACAACAATAGCTAGCTCCAAATCATGCGTAGGATAGTTCTTCTCATATTCCTTCAGTTGCCAAGAAGCATACGCCACTACCTTACCTTGCTGCATAAGCACACATCCCAAGCCTTTCATAGATGCATCGCTATAAATCACAAACCCACTATCCCCCGAAGGAATGGTCAACACTGGAGCAATAATCAGCCGGTGCTTCAACTCCTAAAAGCTCTGTTCGTAATCACTGGTCCACTCAAACTGCACTCCTTTCCAGATCAATCGAGTCAAAGGTCCAGACAGTTTAGAGAAACCCTCTACGAATCGATGATAGTAACTTGCCAGTACCAAAAAACTCCGAACCTCCTGCACATTCTTCGTCCTTACCCAGTCGACCACAGCTTCAATCTTGCTAGGATCAACTGATATACCATCCCCAGTAACCACATGGCCTAAGAACGCAATCTAACTCAACCAGAACTCACACTTCTTCAGCTTAGCATACAGCTTCTTCTCCTGCAGAGTTTGTAACACTAACCTCAAATGTTCCACATGCTCTTCCGTACTCCTCGAGTATACCAGAATGTTATCAATGAACACCAACACAAACCGATCCAAGTACTCATGGAAAACCCTATTCATCAGATCCATGAACACCGCCAGAGCATTCGTCAACCCAAAAGGCATGACTAAGAACTCATAGTGGCTATATCTGGTTCGGAGAGCAATCTTCGCTACATCCTCCAATTTGACCCTCACCTGATAATATCTTGACCACAAGTCGATCTTTGAAAAGACTCGCGTTCCCTGCAACTGGTCAAAGATCATCTATACGAGGTAAAGGATAGTGATTTTTCACAGTCACCTTGTTAATCTCACGGTAATCAATACACATCCGCATCGAACCATCCTTCTTTTTCACAAACAATACTGGAGCTCCCCAGGGCGAAACACTAGGTCGAATGAAACCCCTGTCCAGTAATTCTTGCAGCTGCTCCTTCAACTCCCAAAATTCTGCTAGAGCCATCCGGTACGGAGCTTTAGAGATCGGTGCCTTACTAGGCAGCAACTCTATCGCAAACTCCACCTCACAATCTGGAGGTAAACCGGGTAAATCATCTGGAAACACATCTGAAAACTCGCTAACTATCTGAATATCCTTGAGTCTCAACTCATCCCACGGCAGTTCCTTCATACAAACTAGATACCCCTAACATCCGTCTAAGAGTAGCCTCCTCGCCTGTAGTGCTGACAGAATATGTGGTGTTAAATGCACACACAATCCCACCAATTCATATTCCTGCTCCCCAGGAGGTCTAAACACTACTACCTTCCTACGACAGTCGATCACAGCATAACTGGAGAACAATCAATCCATCCCCAGAATGATATCAAACCCCGACATGTCATATACCATAAGATTCACCGGTAGCAGCTTCTCCTGAATTTCCACTAGGCAGTCTACCAACATATTCCTATAGAAAGATACACTTCTAAATGGCATAGTAAAAGATAACACCTCATTCATGTCTCGGGTCTCAAACCCACACCGTCCCACAAAATTTACTGACACAAAGGAATGGGTTGCACCCGAATCAAACAAAACAGAAGCTTTATTCGAAAGCAATAACAAGGTACCTGTCACCACGTTACCTGCATGCTCAGCATCTGCTAAAGTAAAAGAATATACTCTGGCCGGAATTGTATTTGTTTGAACAGTTCCCCGAGGTATCTGATTGCTTCCTTGGTTCTCGCTGATTGCAGGTGCATCTCACTTCGGTGCACGGCAATCACGAGACATGTGGCCTGGCCGACCACAATTGTAGCAGTTACCCCCAAATGACCAGCACTCACCCTCGTGCCACCTGTGGCATCTGGTACAACGACCACTTGTCTGGCTCATCTAAGAATCCTGGTGCTCAGTATTCTGACGATAACCCGACCCTTACTCCTCTTCTTCCACGATCCTTGACGAGATCCTGTCTGAGAACCACAAGGTACTATCCTCTTCCTCGATTCCTGATCCACCTCATCCTCTCGGATACCAGTCTCAATCACTGTGGCTTTATCCACCAACACCGAGAACTCGCGGATCTGAAGCATACCCACCAGTTTGCGAACATCCTTCCTCAAACCCTTCACGAACCTCCGAGTCTTCTCATACTCGCTTGAGATCATACATGGTGCAAAACAGGACAACTCTATGTATCGAGCTGCATACCCCTGCACCGTCAAACTCCCCCGATTCAGAGTAGAAAACTCATCTGCCTTCGCATCGCGTACGGAAGCCGAAAAGTATTTGTCGAAGAACACCTCCTTGAATCTGCTCCACGTCATCTCCTTAGGACTGGCTCTCTACTTCTCCAGCAGACTCACCGCAATCCACCATCGATCCGCCTTCCTAGACAGTTGGAAAGTAGCATAGAGGACTCATTGCTTATCCGTGCAGTGCAGGACTTCTAGAATCCTCTCAGTCTTCTCCATCTAGACCTCTACTGTCGTTGGGTCAGGTCCTCTAGAGAATGTCGGAGAATGCATGCGTGTGAACCTCTCAATGGTGCACCTCGCAGCAGTAGGAGAGCGCTCGTGTCTCCTCACACTCCGCTCGATCTCCCGTAAAACCTGTCTCGTCAAACCTCAAGGCATAGAAGGGGACTCATCACTCGCAGTATCCTTGGAGCCACTTCCTAGGTCATTATCCTTGGGCTCCATTCTATAACACAATAGGAATTTATCAGTATCCCTACAACACATACAGTTAACACAACGATCTACACTAATCGTGTTAACTACTCCTTTCCAGGTTTAGGTCTGTCCTATTACACCGACATGAAAGTCATCAATGATCTGCCCTGCTTTTACTGGAATCGTCATCCCAGGAAAAACATGGAATATAGTCGACAAATCCCGGTCTAGCAACCGAACAACTCTCAACCAACTTTACCTATATCCACATCCTATACTATGGTATGTACTCATAACTAAGCCTAACCAAGTTTACAAGATCTAGTAACCTAGTTAGCTTTGATACCAAGCTGTCACGCCCCAAACCCCGAAATGGGATCCAAGGGTGAAAATATAATCTAATATGATCCTGTATCTGATAAAACATCCAAAGATACAGTACAATGGATACGGGTTCGATCCTGTGGGGTTCCCAAGAACCCTAAACACATCCAAACACAATCATATACGTAGCAAAAAAAGGTCATTATATTACAACATATATAGTACCATACCAGAGTTTATACAAGAGCAGAGCATAGCTTTTTTAAAACATACAAACGGGTGCCCAAATACGTCTCAAAATGGCAACCCACCAAAAATACAATCCTAACACTTACCCAAGAGCTCAACGCAGTACACTAGCCACTACGCTCCCTACACTAGGACGCTAGTTCTGGTTACTCGAAGGACCTGTAAAAATGTACGTACAATAAGGGTGAGACACCTCTCAGTAAAGAATAACACAAGTTATATCAGTGTGTGACATTTGAGCGTTATCATGATACAACATACACGCAGTTCAATGCAGTCTAGTACTAGTTTACACTGTGCATACATGCATACACACACACATGATCAGCAAACCCGATGTTGTCACACCCATCGGCCCGAAGCCAGTTCGCGATAATCCAGCATTGGCACGTAGCCAACCCGCGAAGCACAGCGCCACCAGCACATGGCTAGTCCTCGACTCCCATGGCATCGTACCGATGCATAATTGGTGGATCCACACCCTTTGGTCTGATCTGTCGGAATAAGCTCATGCCCTCAGATATAGAGCCGAACATTCTTGCCCACATGACAGGCAGTAAAATACACGCCCTCGGATATAGAACTGGACACTCTTGCCCACATGCAGGCAATAAACACACGCCCTCGGATATAGTGCCAGACACTCTTAGTACCTGGAACAATTTTGGATCCGCATTCCTACTAGCATTTCAACATATCACACACACATGCATGCTCATATAACCAAACAAACCACACCCATTTGGTAATCTAAAACATGGTTTTCCAAAAAAATATAGTTTAAACAAATTCAAGGCACGACCATCCCAATATCATAGTATAAATCACCATATACCCACGGTTTTCAACAAAACCAAGGATGCAGCCCGTCGCTCCCTTTTTCCCAAAACTGTAATAATGAAAAATCCATCGTTTTCCCCATTAGATCCTCCCAAATGAGTAGCCAAAACACACACAGGACCGTGGACCACAATTCCACTGAATCCGATTTCAAAAATAACCAATATAAACATAGTTCCCCTTACCTTTTCCCCGAATACCAAATCCTGAACTCCAAAGCTCCTAATCAGAGAACCGAGTTCCAAAACCTACAAATCACAATACTGAATATGCTTACAACACAGTTTCTTACAAAACTACAGGATCAGAATTGAAAATCGAGCCTTACCTCGATTTTTCGCCAAAACCCGAAAATCTCCGAAATGGAATTCCAATCTGTAGAACTTGTAGAGAATCCTTCCATGATTCTCGTGGTAACTTCCGATTCTTGATTCCAACAATGATTGACGAAGAAATCTAGAGAGAAAGAGAGAGTAGGGAGAGTTCTAGAGAGAGAGTGAGAGAGATATATTTGAAGTTACTTAGTAAGGAAGTAAAGGAAATTCCTATTTATAACCCTTTAACCTAGCTTAATTCATCTATGAAATGGCATACTTGTCGACGAATCTTTCATTACCTTCGTCGACGAATCGGTGGCCTCGTCAACGAATCTGAGATCATTGGTTTTTTCGAAACTCAGCTTCTCCTCGCCGACGAGTTTATGAATTTCATTGACGAGAAGAACAAAAGCTTCATCGACGAAATCTGGCTTCGTCGACAAAATATGCCAAATTCCAAATTTGCTCCTCTCTTATTTATTTAAACCCAGTTATCACGGTTCGGGTTATTACAAATATAATACTACAATATATAATACATATTTACTTTACTCTGTATCTATTATCTATGTATTACTCATCTTTTCATGTTCTTAGTATTTCACATTACATATATAATTGACTTTCATATTTCACATCACGTGAATCTCACTTCCACATTTCACATCATCCGCATTTCACATTCACATTTCACATTACTCTGATTTCATGCTACTCTGTATTCACGTCTGCATTCACATATTCTGTTCTTATATTTTTCACTGGTTAAATTAAACAATTATACATTTAGAACTCACTACCAGATGGATAATCACTATCATGCTTCCCCCCATGACGGTTTGTGCTGCTCGAAGGCTTGACTTAACCTTGGTCAGCCCACCAGAGTTAAATAAAAAAATAACCTCTTCAGTCTGTAAGTCAGGTTGGTTTTCCCATACTGGTCTAGACTTCAGGGGGAACTCTACCCTACACAGTACAATCGACCATCCCATCTCCACACTCTCCACGAGACATGTGGGTGCACTAAGCTCTTCCAGAATTCACACGCAATAGTACTGTGCCTCACTATGGTCCATCGGAGTTCTCAAATCATACATTGCAATTCAACATTCAAGTCCAACTTTGATTAACAATACACATGCAATATAATCCCAATACATTTCAGTATTTCCAACATGTCATACATATATATATATATATCACAACTCCACTCGATATTTTCATTTTACTCATGCCACACATTTCAAATAATATGCATAATTATATCTTATTAAAATAGTAAGCCAACCCATATTCATCATCCATATTATTGAAGATACACGTCAAATTATCCCCACAATTTTCAGAAAACTCATTACTTTAATCATTCCATTTTCACAAATAATAACTATAGCCATAGGCTCAAAAACCACAATTCAAACGGTTGGCTTTTCTTTTAAAAATCATATGTTAATCATATATATTTATAAACACATAAAATTTTCATTTTAACCAGTGAATTCACAAAAATTACTGGCTTAATCTATTCCTCTTATCTGATTTCCTAAATTACGCCGGCAGGGACCCTGAAACTATGCCTGCAGCGCTCTCCCGAACCTTGATTCAATAACCCTAGTTCAATCAAATCAACCATAAATAAAATACTATTTTAACATTTATTAGGCACATAAATTCTAAATAAACAATTGAACTCCCAAAAATAACTAATTTTCTTAATTCCCTAAATCTCACCCTCGCTTTGGAATGGTGCCTAGGACCCCCAAATTTAAAATTTGCTCCGGCCAAAATGATGACGATTGAGACTAGGACCCCGTGGTGGTGCCCGATCGTCGATTTAGTTGAAGATTTAAGGAGAAATTGAGAAAAGATAGGGAGTATATCAGGGGGCACAACAACTCTACTATATAGCTCAGTCTACTATCACACCACACTCTCTACGAGCCCGTGTGGTTGCACTAACTCCACTAGCAATAGCATCATGCCCAATATCACAACCCATAATTAGGGTTTCCATATCCATCCAACAGGGTTATTACTACCACATACCAACAATCATTATGTGGTATTGACATTTCATCAATCACATGTTTGTATTCCTATTTCGAAATTTCACATTTCAATTCTTATAATTTAGTATTCATATTACAGAATTTTACATTGCAATATTTATATTACACATATTCACATTTCTCATAACCATATTTCAACATCTGTATTGTAGTATTCACATTACAATACACACATTCACATATTCTCAATTCCATATTCTCATATCAACATTCATATATCATTATTCTCATTGCAACATTATCTTTGCAATGTTCACATTTTCAATATACCCATATCACATTCATATTACAGTATTTACGTTGCAATGTTTTCATTTCTCCTTTTCACATTTTAGAGTCTGCAGTGCAGTATTAACATTGAAATATTCACAAAATTGGTATTCTAAACTCAGTTTTCGCAATACAGTATTCACAACTCATTTCATCTCATATTACTATATACATTTCTCATATTCATCATTTCTCAGAAAATATACATCTTTCAGTGCATTACACTTTCAACATTTTTCCCCATTTCAAATATCATATCTCATTTCACATTTCATAATCTCAATTCACATTTTCAAGATAAATCATTTAACCCAATTTAAACATTTCTCAATATAAATAGTATGCCACACAAATTTTCATCTGATATTTATATCATAATAAATTTAAGGTAAATATCATAATTTCATTTTCATATAATAACACAATCAGTATTTCACAAAATCAATTGTTCTAATTTATTCCCCTTACCTAACTTACTGAGAGGTTCACTAACACCCTAAATCTGACGCTCATTGGCGTTCATGTAAAAACCCCAAAAAAGAGATATAAAAGATTAATAGAATGATTTCAAAAAAAAAAAATTTAAAAAAAATTAAAAAAAAATTATTAATAATTAATTAATTAATTAAACAAATTTTTTAAAAAAAGAAAAAAATTAATTTTAATTAATTTTTATTTTATTAAAAAAATATTATTATTAATATTCATTAAATATTATTATTTTATTATTATTATTATTATTATTATTATCCTCCTAAAGCTTGTTGAAGCTTCAGGAGATTCAAACTTTTATATATATATATATATATATATATATATATATTATTATTATTATTATTATTATTATTATTCTTCTTCTTTTCTTTTCTTTTCTTTTCTTCTCTGCAACTCTCTGAACTCTCTCTCTCTCTCTCTCTCTCTCTCTCTCTCTCTCTCCTCACATTCTCTCTCCCTCTCTTCTCGATTTTGTGACGGATTTTCAGCCAATCAAAAATTCAAAAATACCACTGGACTCCATTCACCGCTGCCGTCATTTTTACCAGAGCGGATTAGGAGCGGCGTAGGCGTATTCCCCAGGGTAAGTCATTTTTTCCTTTTTCTTTAATTTCTTGCAAAATATAAGCCCAATTGACGAACGGACACCACCACGAGAATCTAGGGATGATTCTCTATAAGTCTAGTGGGACGGAATTCTCGTGGGGGTGTCAGACCAAAACCCCAAATTTGGGGTGCTGGGGTTATTAAGGGGCTTATTTTTAATTAATTAGTATTAATTTAGAAATGCTAAAATATTAACCATCTGGGATTGAAGTAGGATTTTTGAAATTTAGGGCTCGGGTGAGAGCCGCGAGTGTAATTTTGGGACCCCGCAGGTAAAATTTGGAAAATTAAGTGGGGATATTAAATAATAGTTTAAATATTAATTTGAGATATATGGAGTCTAAGGAAGGCTAAATGAGTATTATTTTGAAGAAATATATTAATTAATCTGGGGAAAATATAAATTGTAGAAGTTAAATTTTGGGCGCCAAGGGCGTGAAATTTTGCGTCCTAACGAATTTCTCAGTAGTCAGGTAAGGGAATAAACTAAAGCAGTAATTTTCCATACAAATTATTATTGATTATGAGTAAATTTATTTTTAGAAAAGCATATGTTATATTGTGTATTACGAATGAAATGTACGATTGGAAAAATACTGCTATGATGATTAAAATGCATATGTGTGTATGAGATGTAAGGAATTCACGATTTTAGAATATGAAGTATGGTCGTTTTTTTTTTTTTACAACACATGTGTGACATGAATATTATTTTACGTGGAATGTATTATGATTTGAAAAATTTTACGAAGGAAACATGTTTTCAGGTATTATGAAAAGATGAATTATGTTGTGATGGTTTTGACGATTATATGATAAATGATGTATTTTCAGAATATATATACCTGAAACAATTTTGGTGCGAGGCCATATATTTATGTTATCGGCACGAGGCCGTATTTATGTTATTGGCGCGAGACCATATATTTATGTTATTGGCACGAGGCCGTATTTATGTTATTGGCGCGAGGCCATGTATTTATGTTATCGGCACGAGACCGTATTTATGTTATCGGCACAACATCGTATTTATGTTATTGGCGCGAGGCCATGTATTTATGTTTTCGGCACGAGGCCGTAATTACTATATTTTTGGCACGAGGCCGTAATGACATTATATATATGATCATGTATTATATGTTATCACCACTAGGATGTTAGTTTAGTTCAGTTCAGGGGCTCGGTATCGTAGCTATATGTGTAGATCAGATATCTACATCAGATTAATGCTAACCATCCCATGAGGGGATGGGAGATGGATAGTCGATGTGGCTTTCAGTAGAGTGTGGACGTCCACCTGACAGTCTAGACCAGGGTGTGGCGGGCTCATCGTACTTACAGACATATTTGATTCGGCAGTGGTCGGCCAGCCATTGTCGGGTCCCGCCTTTGGGCTGCACAACCTGTCATGGGGGGTAATACATGACACCAGCTAGCTATTCATCCTGGGTTTTTTTTCAATACTACAGTTATAACAGATGATTTTATGTATGTTATGATTATTAACAGATGTGAAAATATATGTTTACCCAATACGATATGATGATGTTTATAGAATTATGAAATGTACTGTATACGTATAAATGCATTAAATATTCATGTTGCCATACAGCTGTATTTAGTTTATTTTCCCTTACTGAGAAGTGCCTTACCCCCGAATATTAAATAATTTTTAGGAAATCCAGTGAGATTGGCGAGCTAGAGCCGCCATTGAGTGATTGAAGCTTCCCTACTAGAAGGGTAAGCATTGAACTAGGATCGGGAGTTTTTGTTATTTGATCCTAGTGTTATTTTGACTTTTGGAGGTTATATATAATAACAGTATTTTGATGTTATAGAAAGCTCTAGTATTATGTTTTATGATTGGATGTTTGAGATTTTATGTTTACTGCTGCTAGGTTTTTCGCTGTGTTTGACAGATGTTCCCGCTACCCACGGGTTCGGGTTGACCATTTGATTTATTATGTAACATTTTATATTAAGAAATTGAGGGACGTTACAGTTCACATTTCAAAAGCCTAAAAATCACATTTTTACCGAATTAAAATACCCAACTCCTAGGACATTTATCATTCAAAAATCTCTAAATTCTATATATTCCAAGTTAACTTAAAAATCCTTAAAGTATCTCACTTACCCTGGTTTTGGGATGAAGCACCAAAACTCCAATTTAAAAATTTACTCTTGTAAAGACCCGAAAAATTAAAATGATTGAAATAATAATAAAATAGATAAAATAACAAATAAATAAATAAAAGAAATGACATGGGAAAAAAAAATTTAAAAATTAAATTAAATTAAGATAAATTAAATAATTAGTTATTAAATTAAACATTAGTACATTGGATTTAAAAAAAAACTAATTGAAATAAGATATATATATATATATAAATTTAAATTAAGATAAATTAAATAATTAAATAATTAGTTATTAAATTAAAAATTATTACATTAGATTTAAAAAAAAACTAATTGAAATAAGATATATATATATATAAAAGCAAATCTCCTGAAGATAACTTTAGGAGATCTAGAGAACAGAGGAAGCCGCCCCCTCCTGCCCTCAGCTCGCTCTCTCTCTCTCTCTCTCTCTCTCTCTCTCTCTCTCTCTCTCTCTCTCTCTCTCTCTCTCTCTCTCTATATTTCTCGACGGATTTGTAGCGGATCGGGAAACGAAAGGTACCGTTGAATTTCTGGTTCCGCTACCAACATTTCTATTGGAGCAGATTTGTCATGGGAACGACTTAAGCACTACTCCTGGGGAAAAGTAACTTTTCCCCATTTTCCTAATTTCTCTTTAAATATGTTGTTAAATCGATGATCGGGCACCACCACGTAGTCCTAGTCGCGATTGTAGTCATTTTGACGTGGGGAAATTTTCAGTTGGGGTTTTCTAGACCCCACTTCAAAGCGAAGTGAGATTTGGAAAATTTGACAAATTAGTTATATTTGCGGGTATAACTATTAATTTGGAAATTATAACCCTAGGAAATATTTAAAGAGTATTTTATTTAAGAATAATTTAATGAAACTATGGTTTTTGAATCAGGGTCCGGGTGAGCGCCACGGGCATCTGTGTGGGATTCCTATTGGTATAGTTCGAGAATTCAGGCAAGGGAAAATTATATATTAAATCAGATTTTATGAAATTAAAGGTAATAATTTATGTTATATTATATTTATGTTTTGATGTGAATTATTAAAATGTCAACCATGTAAAACTATGATTCCTGAGCCTATGACCACTTATTTAGTTATGTATTTGTGGAAATGAACTGAAGAGAGTGGAAGGAATTTTCTAGATAATTATGTAAGAAATGGAAATTATATTTTCAGTAATTAAATGCTAAATGTGGCTTGACCTATTTTATAGGAATATGTATGAATTTTCCTGTTAAATTGTGTGGCATGAGATTTTGTGCAAATATATGTTAAATGTATAAGATGCAAACTAAGTAAGTATTGAGAATAAAATATGATATGGACAATATCGCCTGTGTATGTTAAATGCAATCATATAAATGTAAGACAGATGAAAGACAGCCATGTTAGCAGATTTTAGCGCATTTTTATGTGGACTAACTGTAGCAGATTCTAGCGCATTTCTATGTGGACTAACAAATGATGGCTAAAGACCAACTGTAGCGTGAATGAATGAAATGAAAATGTTATGCAATAAAATGACCATGAAATGAAATGACAAATGTGAACGATGTAAATGGGAAAGAGCCACTTAAAGTGAAATGCAATGCAATGTTAAGTTATGAACATGAATAAATATGTATGATTAAATAAAGACAGAAAGAATGATGTATTATGATATTAAAAGTATTTATGTATGTAAAACATGTTACGATAGGGTGAGGCAAACTCTTCGCCTGTGGGCTTGTTGAGAAAGGCGAGTGCACTAGTAGCTTCAGAGGTGGCAGTAGCTGCATAACGTATTAGGGCAGAGGGAACCTATTTGTATGGGCGGGTAGATTTTCCTATCCTTAGGGCCTTTGTCGGTAAACTATTGTTGACTGTGTGAGTATGAGATCGAGTTAACACTTGAGAGCTTACAAAGTAAGGTGAGTGCCCTAGTATGCTTTAGTTGTGACCTCAGGGTTGCCTAAGTATCATAGCAGAGGGGTGCTACTTGTATGGGCGGGTAATCACCCCTATCCTTGGGTAATCTCGTGGGTTAAATATTTGCATGTGATTATTTAGGTTTAGAAAATGATTTCAAAGTTATGGTAATGATTTGCAAGTGTATTAAAATGATATATTTATACCTCATGTTAGTCATACGTTGTTTTAATATATATGTTTCTTCCTTTACTGAGATGTGTCTCACCCGAATATGAATTTATCTTTTTCAAGATTTCCTCGAGATTGAGCTTTAAGAGCTCGAGGTTTTTATAACATTATTGGGAAAAGAAAAAGAAAAGGGGTATAATTCTACGTTAATTTTGGGGAATGTAAATATTTATGTTTTATGTCTTTATGTGTTAAGGCTGTTGAGTAAGGAATGTTTGTAAAAACACTGAAATGTTTTGAAGGTTATGTAGATTTATGAAAATGCAGATGATGGATGATTTATTATGGATTATAGTTAGAATTAGTAAACTCTGATATTATATTATATGGAGATTATGTTTATGTTTTCCGCTGCGTATATTATTAATTATGGATTATCAAGATTTTATTAGGTATAACGCGTTGGACCCGGGTTTAAGGGTTAGAGGCGTTACAACTCTGCCTATGTTGTAGAGAATATTCGCAGGAACCCCGTGGCAGTTCCCGATCGTCAAACCGGGCTGTAACGAAGTTGGAAACGAAGAGAGAAGGTGAGGGTTTCGAGTTTCTATAGAGAGAGAGAGAGAGAGAGAGAGAGAGAGAGAGAGAGAGAGAGTGAGAGGAGAGAGAAAACATTGCTGAAAATGAGGGTTTGTAAATATATAAGCCGACGTTCGTCGACGAGTTTAAGTAATTCGTCGACGAACCCATGCAGGCACTTCAACCTAAAATTCCCTAAACTCTCTCGGTAATCTCTCATCTATGAGACACATGTACCTCGTCACCGAAATCTACGGGACATTCGTCGACGAAGACCCTAGGTTCGTCGACGAAGCCCTGTTTTCTCCCTTTTTTAAATTTCATTTTTCCTTCTCTTTCATTTCTTTTATTACTTTATTAATTTAATTTTCTGGGTCTCTACAAATATATTGCTGAAAATATTTATATCATTATTTTAGGGTTTTACTCAACCCAACCCAACTTACACAAAATGTATATAATTTCAAAACTCCCATTTCATATGTCTGTATACCTAGGAAAACTTAGATATCATTTCTGAAATCACATACTATAATTTAAGCAGTTAACTTTGTAAAAACGCTTAACATAATCTATTCTCCTTACCTGTTTCTAAAAAAAATGCCTGCACGAATCCTATAATAGTGCCTGCGGCGTTCACACAAAACCTTGTATTCATAAACCCTAATTTAATCAGTTCAACCTCAGAATAATAATTATTTTAACATTTCCTAGGCCCCCGTACTCCAATTAATTAATTAAATTCTAAAGAAAATGCAGGTATGATTCACTTCCCATATTTAAATTTAATTTCTAACATATTTAAAAACACCAATATGATCAAATCCCCCAGTTTAATCTAATTCCAAAATATTCTCAGAAATCTAATTTAATCAAATCCTTGCAGTTTAACTTAATTCCAAAATATTTCCAGAAATCTAATTTAATCACTACAATTTAATAAATAAACTATAATTTTATTCCCCTTACCATATCCCAGGAGTGGTGCCTAGCAAGTCCAAACTTGAAATTTGCTCCGATTAAAATGACGAGAATCGAACCTAGGACCTTGTGGTGGTGTCCAATCATCGATTTGGCTAAAGATTTGAGGGAAATTGAGGAGAGAGAGAGAGAGAGAGAGAGAGAGAGAGAGAGAGAGAGAGAGAGAGAGAGAGAGAGAGAGAGTTTACCTTATCCCAGGAGTGATGTCTACGATGTCTTAATCACGAATCCACTCAAGTTAAAATGTTAGTGGTCCAGTATAGAATCCAGTGGTATTTTCTAATTCTTCAATCGACTGAAAATTCGCCAAAAAATTGAGAAAGAGAGATGAGAACAACGAAGAAAGAGAGTGAGAGTTGGCGCAGGGGGTGCTTGAAATTGAAATGTAATTGAATCTGAAGCCTCTAAGGCTTCAGGTTTCAAATATATATATATATATATATATATATATATATATATATATAACATATTATAGTATTATATTAATATATTATATTATATTATTTAATTAATAATAATTATTAACTAATTAATTAAATAATTTGATTTTAGTTTTAATTTTAATTTTTAATTTTTAATTTTTATCTTTAGGATCACTACAAATACCCTCATTGATATGAACTTTCCTACCAATTAGATGACTTGTGTAATGAATTAAATTATGTCTCAAAGACCTTGATGAGGATTCAATGGAACTATCACAAATTTAAATAAAGTAGGAGGTATTTTAGGAAAATACTTGTCGTTCTTTGTATGGAATAATTAGCTCATTAAATTAACAAGACTTTTGCAAAAGGGTTAAACCCTCATCTATTTTTATTGCGAGCAATATAATTCCTTTCCAATAAAAAATTTTGCAAGGTTCCTTACCGTCCTTGATATTATTTGCATTTTAGAATTTGAAAGTGAGTTTTCAGCAAAACCACAAGCAATTTGGGCCTACCATTCTCTCCAACTAGAAACGTTTCAGGATCCTTTGCTGGCGCCACATATAACACGCAAACGTATGGGCTCACAACCACCACCCGCCATTCATTGGCTTCTCATTAACCACAACAAGATCATGTAAACATGTATCTGTAAGACTGTAACCCCCGTCTGCCTCTCTCTCTCTCTGGGCTTCGAGCGTTGACAGCGAAACAAACAAGCTGCCATGGAAGCTCTCAAGCTGCCCTCGTTTCCTTCATGTCAACTTTCGACCAGACTTTCCCCCTTTGATCATAAACCCGTATATTGTGCACCCACTTCATCTTTCTGGAAAATTCAAAGAAACGCCGCAAAATCCAAGCTCTTCTCTTCTGCTACATCTTCTTCTTCTTCTTCCCCTGTTTCTGTTTCAACAGATGAGTTGCCCAGCAAAGACCCACTTGAGCCAGAGCTCGAGGTTCAAGGGGAGGAAGAGAAATTCGACTGGTTTGCTCAGTGGTATCCGATTATGCCGGTGTGTGATCTCGACAAGAGAGTGCCTCATGGGAAAAAAATTATGGGTTTGGATGTGGTGGTGTGGTGGGATCGGAATGAGAATGCATGGAAGGTGTTTGATGATTGTTGCCCGCATCGGTTGGCTCCTTTGTCCGAAGGAAGGATTGATCAGTGGGGAAGGTTGCAGTGCGTTTACCATGGATGGTGTTTCAATGGCTCCGGTGACTGCAAGTTCATTCCTCAGGCTCCCCCGGATGGTCCTCCGGTATAATTTCTTGGAATTTGCTTACCCAATTGGGAATGTTTTATAATCATTGTCCCTTTTTTTGAGTGATTTCTGCTTTATCCTTATCCTGTGTTTGGAAGGGTATTTCAAAGGCATGAACCTCGTTTAGTCTACTTTCAAAATCATTTAGGACTCACTGAGGCTTGAATTTCAAGCTTCCAAACGCAACTTCAGTTTATTTTTTCAGTGTTTTTTTTTTTTTAATTTAAATTTTCATTACTTTTGAATCCGATGAAGGTGGTCTAAAATAAAATTCTTTGCAAAGAAAATTACCAGGTTACGATCACCCATGGGAAGCTGGGAGGCGACAGCCCCCTCACAACCAAGCTACCAACCACAAGATCATCTGCCATTAGTCCATTTGAAATTAAAAATAAGTAAAATATTGACTTCAGTGATCGTGTTTGTTTTGTTCTAGCATTCAAGAAAATAGTCTAATTCTAATTTTATGGACATTGAAATATGATGTTCCATCATATGCAAATAGCTGAAAACTTGAATGAACATTAAGTTGCGGTTGCATTATTATTAGGATGAATGGCAAGGGGAGACCCATATCCTTTCAGGTTTACAGTGTTATTCGTTCTGTAAACCAGACTAGATGAATTAACTCCACCCTATAATTCTGTTGATCTTCATCTTGGAGAATCTTGAAGTTCATTTTATACCATCCCATTTTTTGAAAGACTTTAGAAGATGAAAATGGTTTGTCACTTTTCAACAATTATTAAGAGTGCTACCCATGGTTTTAAATCACGGTAGCGGGTAGCATAACGTAATGGTAACAGGTGTAAAGGGAAGCGGGAGTAGCGGATGTTACATAACGGGAAGCGGGTGTAACAGCCGTGAATTTTTTTGAAGCACGCACAACCTTGTGCGTTTTAGCGTACTTGCATGTTTTAAGCTTTTAGTCATTCTTAGAAAGAGTGTGTATTTTGAATCCTTTAGTTCGAGTAACTAAGTTATTTGGTAAGGGCAACAAGTTTACATTTATTTTAAACCACCATTGATAGAAAATTACGTGTGTGTGCGTATTGATACTTCTCATTGTTCTTATCTGTGATAAATTCTTATGTGTGCTAAATTAATTACTAAAAAAAAATACATTATACACTTTATTAATCTATTAGACACATAAGACATACGAATAATATAAATATAAAATAGTTAGAAAAGAAAGAAGGTTGAAGTTGAAAAATATAGAACATAAATATCACATTACTAATATTATCAAAAAAAAAAATTCCTAACAAATTAGTATTTTTGAAATTGTTAATTAATGCATCTATTGTGAGTATTTAAAAAAATAGTAAATTTTGTATCATTGTTATTCTCATTATAATCTTTTCCCCCTCTTGCCACTTGGTATATTAAGAATGATATATGAAAAAGAGAGAAAAAGTGAGAAGAAAAAGTAAAAAAAATAAAATATTTTTTTGGGTGTAACAGTCCTATAGCGGATACATAATGGCCTTTACGTAATGGTCACAGTTTGTACTACCCCTGTGTTGAAGTTCATTTGTTGGAATGAGTACAACAATAACAACAAAAAAATCAAGCTTTAAGTCCCACTAGGTGGGGTCAGTTATATGAATCAGTTTTCGCCAATTTATGTGATCATGGACTATTTATTTTGACAAATTTAGAGCTATTAAATCCTTACTCACTATCTCATTCCAAGTTATTTTAGGTCTACCTCTACGGCCCGCACAATAACTAACTCACTCTTCCTCACTAACGTATTATATGACCTACATTGCAAGTGTCCATACTGTTGAGATATGGATCATATAATGAAATTGCACAGCGGAACAACAAGAAAACAAATAACACAACCAATAAGAACAACAACACAAAGATTTATGTGGTTCAGCAAAACCTACATCCACGGAAGCAAAAGGCACACAAATTTCACTATGGAAATCACAATGTACACAATACACTTCAACAATGATCACTCTCTCTCTCAAAATATGCCCATATGACATATATAAAGTTTCCTCGCCCTCGTTTACCCAACCACTTAACGTTCAAAAATTCAAAATTTCATAAAACTGCCGCAACCCAGGCGCCCCTCGTTGACCAACACAGGGGCTTCGTCGACAAGACCAAGAACATCCTTCGTCGACGAATGCAGGGCTCTCGTCGACGATGCCAGAAGTCTGAAATTTTTCTGCTCTCGGTAATTATTCATCGACGAGCTTCAGAGCCTTCGTCGACGAACCTCTGCTGTACCCTCGTCGACGAACATAGGCCCTTCGTCAACGAGTCCTGCTGTGCTGCTCCCTTCATGTTTTTCCTCATTTCTTCTTTGCTTATCAAAACAGAAGTATAAGAGTCATAAATAACAATCTCCATCTTGGCGATTATACGCCCCTTAGGAGAATCTCAAAAACATGAACTGCTTCACTTTGAATTTAAAAACGCTTGGTTGAGTATGTCTCCCTTCTATCACTTGGAGACATGAAGTAAGTCCAAGTAATGCTTGAACTTCTTTGAAGTAACTGATTTGATCAGAATATCTGCTGTATTATCAGATGTGTGAACTTTTTCTAATACAAGTTCACTCGAAGCAATCAATTCCCAAACTTTGTGGAACCTCACATCAATGTGTTTGGTCCTAGCATGGTATATCTGATTCTTCGTCAAGTAAATGACACTCTAACTATCACAATGCCCACACCATCTTGCTGTAACCCTAACTCTTTGACTAAACCAGTAAGCCATAAGGCCTCCTTTGCAGCTTCGGAAACTTCCATATATTCCGCCTCAATCCTGGACAATGCTACCAGAGACTATACCATGGATCTCCAATATGTCGGTCTTCCTACAAGGGTAAACACATATTCCATTGTAGACCTTCTGCCATCCATATCTCCAGCATAATCTGCATCAACAAATCTCATAACTGAAGGACAACCCTATTGCTTTCCGAACATGTTGCCGTATCTTGATGTACCCCGCAGGTATCTGAGTATCCATTTTACAGCTTCCCAATGTTGTCTTCCTAGATTAGAGAGGAACTTGCTCACCACGCTCACTGCATGAGCTAAATCTGGTCTCGTACATACCATGACATATATTAAACTCCTCACAGCACTAGCATAGGGGACTTTTGAAATGTTCTGGATTTCCTCATCCGAACTTGGGTAATGTGTAGTAGACAACTTAAAATGATTCGATAGAGGTGTACTCACCGGTCTTGCATCAACCATGCTAAACCTTTCCAACACCTTCTGCACATAACCGCCCTGATATAACCATAATCTTCCTATAGTCCTGTCTCAGAGAATCTCCATCTCAAGAATTTTCTTGGCTGAACCAAGATCTTTCATGTCAAATTCCTTATGCAACAGGTTCTTTAACTGATTCACCTCAGTTAAATCCTTTGTAGCTATCAACATGTCATCAACGTACAATAACAAGAAAATAAGTGAGTCATCATCAAGTTTATTCACATATACGGAGCAGTCATAATCACACCGTTTGTAATCAATCTTCATCATGTACGAATCAAACCGTTTATACCATTACCTCGGAGACTGGTTCAGCCCATAAAGAGATTTCTTCAACCTGCAAACAAATTTTTCTTTTCCTGGTTCAATGAATCCCTCCGGCTGTACCATGTAAATTTGTTCCTCCAAGTCACTATAAAGAAATGTTGTCTTCACGTCCATTTGTTCCAAATGAAGATCGAAATGAGCTACCAACCCCAACATAATTCTAATAGAAGTATGTTGGACCACTGGAGAAAAGATCTCATCATAATCTATCCCCTTCTTTTATGAGTATTTTTTTGCCACCAACCGTGCCTTGAATTTCTCTCCTTCCTTTTCTGATATTGCCTCATTCTTCCTATACACCCATTTGCACCCAATCGGTCTCTTTCCATCTGGAAGCTCCACCAATTCCCAAGTTTGATTTTTACGTTGTGACTCCATTTCATCAATCATTGCTCCCATCCATCTATCTTTCTCCTGACCGTGCACTGCCTCTTGAAATGTAGTTGGATCGTTGCAACTAGTAAGAAAAGCATAAGACACTAACTCTTCAAACCCATACCTTGGTGGAGGCCGAATAGTGCGTTTGGATCTTCTTAACGGAATATCGTCGACTTGTAGGTTTTCCAAGCTAGAGCTCCTCGCAACCACGAGACCATGATCATTTCCGTTGCCCTGAACTTCCAACTCCACCTGCACAATATGTAGCTTTCTGGCTCCTATTTCTGTTTATCAAACTCTTGAGTACGCTTCACCATAGCCTTCTCATCAAGGACTACATCTCTACTGATCACTACCTTGTTTGCGATTGGGTCTCACAGCTTATACCCCTTCACACTCTTTGAATATCCCAAGAAGATGCAACGAGGAGATTTCGGGTTAAGTTTAGACCTCTACTCACTAGACACGTGAACATAGGCTGGACATTTCCCGTCTAAACCTCTTCCTCTACTTTACCCGCTAGTGATGCCCTTGGTGATTGGTTAACTAGAAAACAAGTCGTACTAATTGCCTTGGTCCAGAAGTTCTTCGATAGCCCTGCATTCAATCTGAGACACCGAGCCCTATAAGCAAGAGTCCGGTTCATCCGTTCTGCCACATCATTTTGCTGAGGTGTTCGGCGAACTGTAAAATGTCTCTTGATACCCTGTTCCGTACAAAACTCCATAAACCGAGAATCAGCGTACTCAGTCCTATTATCCGACCTTAAGTATTTGATTCTCTTCCCTGTTAGGTTTTCCACTTCAGCCTTCCAAATCTTAAATTTGGCAAACGTACTAGATTTGTGACGCATGAAGTAAACCCAGACCTTCTGTGAGTAATCATCAATGAAACTCACATAATACACATGTCCACCCTTTGATGCAATTCTAACTAGGCCCCAAACATCTGAATATACATAGTCAAGGATTCCTTTCGTCTTGTGAGTAGCTGATCTGAATTTTGCCCTATTCCATTTTCCAAGAACACAAAACCTACAAAATTCTAACTAACACGTTTTCAAACCTTTCAACAATTTTCTCTTGTGTAGTTCTTTCATGCCATATTCTTCTATATGCCCAATACGCATATGCTACAAGACGGTCTCATCTAATTCAGCATCCACGGTTACAACTCCACCTACAACGGCAGTTCCCTGCAACGTGTAAATATTTTTATCCAATTTCTGCCCTTTCATTACAGTCAGATTACCTTTCCATACCGTCAAGACTCCACCTTTGGACTTGTAATTAAAACCATTACAATCTAATGTGCCAAGAGATATGAAACTCTTTCTCAACTCAGGTATATGTCTTATATTACACAATGTTCTTACAACATCATCAAACATTTTTATCTTTACATTTTCTATGTCAATGATTTTGCAAGAAGCATCATTACCCATAAGAACTAATCCAGAATTTACTAACCTGTAAGTGCTGAACCACTCCTTGTTTGGAGTCATGTGATAAGAACATGTCGAGTCAAGTATCCAAGATTCCGTTAAATTATCCGACTCCGTTGAAACTGATAGAACATCACCATCTGCTGAATCCTCTTCTTGAACAATATTCATAGATTTAGAAATCCCCTCATGCTTATTAGCATTTCCCTTCTTCCAATCCGGACACTTTGGTTTCAAATGCCCCTTTTTACCGCATTTATAACACCGGATTTCCTTCTTCTTGGATTGATTTCGGGATTTCTAATTAGACCCATTTCTAAACTTTCCTTTGCCTCGCTCATTACTACCCTTTACCACAAGTCCTTCTCCTTCATCACATATTTTCAACATTTGATGAAAATTTAACAAAGCACTTGTTACCTCTTCCAAATCAAGTGTTTCTTTTCCCCACGTAAGAGTGGTCACAAGATTTTCGTAGGTATGAGTTGAGGGCAAAGAATTTAACAACATCAAAGTTTTATCATTCTCATCAAACTTCACATCAACTCTCATAAGATTACTTATGATTTGATTAAACACATTGATGAGTTGATTTAGACTAGATCCTTCTACCATCTTAAGCCAATATAAACGCTGCTTAAGAAAAAGTTTGTTATTGAGGGATTTAAACATGTATCAACTTTCTAACTTTCGCCAGATAGCCGCTGGAGAATCCTCCTCCGTCACCTGATAGAGAACTTCGTCGGCCGAACACAAGCGTATCGTTGACGCTACCTTTGCTTTCAAATCTAGCCATGTTGCCTCATTCATTCCTTCCGGTTGAGTATCAAGCAAAGCCTTAGTCATTCCTTGTTGCATAAGAATGTCCTTCACTCTCCTCTGCCATAAACCTAAGTTTCTGGTTCCATCAAATTTGACTACATCAAATCTTGCAAAAGACGATCCCGATGCCATAACAACAATCTCTCTGATACCAATTTGTTGAGATATGGATCGTATAATGAAATTGCACAACAGAGTCAACAACAAGAAAAAAAATAACACAACCCATAAGAACAACAACACAAAGATTTACGTGGTTCGCAAAGCCTACATCCACGGAAGCAAAAGGCACACAAATTTTATTATGGAAATCACAATGTACACAATACACTTCAATAATGATCACTCTCTCTCTAAAAATATGCCCAGATGACATATATAAAGTTTCCTCGGAGGTTTCCCCCCGTTTGCCAACTACTTAACGTTCAAAAATTCAAAATTTCAGAAAACTGCCGCAGCCCGGGTGCCCCTCATCAACAAACACAGGTGCTTCATCGACGAGACCAAGAACATCCTTCGTCGACGAATGCATGGCTCTCGTCGACGATGCTAGAAGTCTGAAATTTCCTGCTCTCGGTAATTATTCGTCGACGAGCTTCAGAGCCTTCGTCGACGATCCTCTGTTGTACCCTCGTTGACGAACATAGGCCATTCGTCGACGAGTCTTGCTGTGCTGCCCCCTTCATATTTTTGCTCCTTCCTTCTTTGCTTTATCAAAACAGAAGTATAAGAGTCATAAATAACACATACCATCTGAGTCATCCCTCCCTTATCGTATCTTTTATGTTGGAATGAGCGGCTTATATTTTTCATGCAAAACAAAACCAACATCAAGAGGCTTATATTAGCACAAGATTGTAATTTGCTTTGATGATTATACAATTGATTGCTAGTATTATCAACCCCAATGCTGGAATTTGCACTTTTTTTGTGGGGGTAGAGGGATATTGTACAGTTTATGTCATTTAATGGGTCTCAAAGTTAAAAAGGGCAAATAATCAATTTTTTGAAATTTTACTTCTCTAAATTTGATAGATGGGTTATAAGTCTCCCAGAAATCAATGTCAAAAGAAATTTGTGGAATTTTTGGAACCTTAGGGGAGGTATCTGTATTTTGCCCTATATATATATATATTTCTTGGTCCTATTCAAATTTAGAGGAATAACTTCGCTGTAAAGTTAATGGGCTGATTTAAGATCAACCATTCTTAAAATGTTTCCATTGACACTCAAAACTTCTTAGAATTTTACAACTTTTGATTGGTGTAAAGTTTTTAATTTTAGTGGGCACGGCACTTTAACAAGTGAAAGTTGTAGAACAACATAATACTTTTTAAGATAACAAATTATTTCCTTTCAGGTTTGTCCCAGGTTCTGTTACAGAGATGTCTTATTCTCCTTCCTGTAAATTCCTAATCTAGTATTGAACTTCTTCTTTTGGTATCAAAAAAATATATTTTTTTTTAAGAATAGAAGAGAGGATTCATATTTTAAATGCAACATAACTGCAATCATGTTTAAAGTTAGCGTACTTATATTATTTGTGGCTGACATGATTTAGATTTTCCTTTTTGACCAATAATGCAGGTTCACACATTCAAGAAAGCATGTGCAGCTGTTTATCCAAGTGTTGTGCAGAATGATATTGTTTGGTTTTGGCCTAACAGTGATCCTCAATACGAAAATATTTTTATGAAGAAGAAGCCCCCCTACATCCCAGAATTAGATGATCCATCATATACGAAGTTAATGGGAAATAGAGAAATTCCTTATGGGTACACCATCATGAACTGGCCACTTTTTCTTATTCCACTTTTTCTACTAAAGATGTATACGTGTACTGCTGGATTTGCTGTTAAGTTAGGAAATTAAGGCATCTGTAATGCAGAAAATAAAATACTTTCTTATAATGGTTTTTCTTTTATTGTCTTGTTATATGCGAGGAAAGGAGGAAAAAAAAAATGTAAAAGGTGTCAACACTTCTTCCTTTGTCTACTCTTAATACAGCTGCTATCCCATGCATAAGATTTCTCTGTAATTCTGAATGGTTAACTTTTGCTCTTAACTCTTCTAAGTCATACTAAATTGGCATTTGCAGCTACGAGGTTCTGATTGAAAATCTTATGGACCCTGCTCATGTTCCGTATGCACACTATGGAATTATGCGAACCCAACAATCCAAAAACAGATAAGAACTGTTAATCAAATCTTGTTCTTACTAATTCAGTTATTACTCATCTCTACATATTTATTAGTTCCATAGGGCTAACACTATATCTCTTCCACAGTTAAGGCTGATAGAGAAGGGGGGAGACCAGTTGAAATGAGTGTACAGAAGTTGGACATAAATGGTTTCACTGCAAAGCAGGAATGGGGAATGAGCAAATTTATTCCCCCATGTTTGTTTTATGCTTTTCCCAACCCTGTAGCAGATCAAGGCAATGGATCTGTTTCATCAGGTGGAACCAAGAAGGTGCTCCCTGAGGCTGATATATCTCATTAGATCAAGTTGAAGAATGATTGTTTAGTTTCCCCATTAATTTCTATTATATCTTTTTGGTTTCCCCTTAAATATCTATTCTTTTATCTTTTGTTCTTAGTTTTGAAACCTTACATGCTTTGGTTGGCTCAGGTGCCATCGGCAAGCATGACACAACAACGAAGAGCACTGTTAATTTTTATTTGCATTCCAGTTAGTCCAGGTAATAGCAGACTGATATGGGTCTTTCCAAGAAACTTTGGAGTTTGGATTGACCGAATTGTCCCAAGATGGTTTTTTCATGTGGGACAGAACTTGATTCTTGATTCAGATTTATATCTTCTTCATGTGGAGGTACCTCTTCCTCTTATTTTATTAAAATTAAGGTTTAATGGTTGTTTCCAAATGTACCATTTTGCTCTTACCTCACCATATATAGCAGCATAGGAATGCATCTGCCATTGCATTGCATTTAGTATTTCCTGACTTGCTCATGATTTTATTCTCCTAGGAGCGTAAAATAATGGATGTTGGCCCTTCAAATTGGCAAAGAGCTTGTTTTCTGCCAACAAAGTCAGATGCCCTTGTGGTTGGCTTCAGGAAGTGGCTAAAAAAGCATGCAGGTGGTCAAGTTGACTGGGGAACCAAGTTCAGTGGAGCCCTTCCCCCAACTCCCCCTAGAGAAAGGCTGATGGATAGGTAAATTTTAACCTAAGTTCACTTAATAGAAGCTGAATATCTTTCAATAGAAATCATTTCCTTCATCTGCTTTTCTCTGTAAATTAATAGACATTTTTTATCAAAAAATGGCCGGATGTTTTCCCCTATTTTTATGGTGAATTTTCAACAAAAAGCATCACCAATCTTGTCCAGAAAATGATTCTCATTACATCAGATTAAAAAGGTTAAAAAAAAACACTTGTGATTCACAGCCTTCTGAAACCATTTGAATTTGGTTGTGTGTTTTCACGGTGATCCATATCATATGTATAAGTATAATTTCTTGCCTTGGCATGCAATTACTGTACAAGCTAAAGGAATTTAAATTTTCCATTACTGTGTTTCATTTCACTGTTTGGAAAACCATAAACCGACCAGTCCCTACTGGATTATGAGTCAATCAGTCAATAAAATATTAGTTGAGAATTTTTTTTTTCAGGTATTGGTCTCATGTGGTGAACTGCAGCAGTTGCAGTGCAGCAATTAAAGGTCTCAAGGCACTGGAAGTTGTGCTGCAGGTGATCTCTATTGCTTTAATTGGGATTGTTGCTGCAATTAAGCAGGGTTTTATGTCTTCAACAGCAGCAAGAACTACAATGGGCTCTGTCGCGGTGCTGTGCTTTGCAGCCTCAAGGTGGTTATCTCACTACATCTACAAAAATTTCTACTTCCATGACTACAACCATGCCCTCCGATGAGAAGCAAAACTATTTAATGTATTATTAGGCTATATATGGAAACACCATGTTATAGAATATAAACTAATGAATATTCGACACCATCGTCTATACCTGATTGTGTAGTAAAGCTTAAACATGCTTAATTAAGAGGATGCAGAGTTCATCCATTCGTAAATTATGCTGTCTTCCCTCCCCTGCCCTATCTTTTTTGGTTTGAATGAGAGAAGTGTTTGAGAAAGAAGAGAAGGTATATAGAGTAGTAGTTCTATAAAAAAGAAATGCAAAATAAATAAGTGAATGAATAGTTCATTAATTAGCAAACCAGAGCCTTCCAATCTTGTTGGATTTTGATTTTTCTTGTTATGAAAAAATCATCAAGAAGAAGGGTTTAGGAATTTTTAACCATTAAATCACCCCAAGCATTCACTGTCTATTGATGGTCTTTTTCTGGTAGCTAGCATCTCATTTACCATTTGGCTTTTGAAACTTCGTTAATGGCAAGCTTGATTTGCGAAAGGAATGAGGCAGGAGAGTAACAAAATGAAAATTTGAAGGGGAGCATGATAAAATTAAGTGAGAAATTTGATTCGATTCATTTTTTTTTTTTTTTCATTTCTACGTGGGGAATGTGTGTATGAATTTCTCCTCCATGCTTTCTTTTTTATTCGATTCAACATGTTGTATATGCTTCTAAGGCTTGCTCATATTGGCAAACTTTAAGTTAAATCTAACCTAGTGGTGGAAGCAACACAAGTACCCACTTTTATGTTGCGTTTTAAAGCATGAATTTTAGATTTTGAATTTAGATTTAAATAGATTTGGATAAATTTTAATATAATTTTATGTTACATCTTATCCAAATTTAGTACGAATCTAATCTAAGGTCTCTCCATACATAGGGTTACTGT
Source organism: Malania oleifera (assembly GCF_029873635.1). Classification (NCBI taxonomy): domain Eukaryota; kingdom Viridiplantae; phylum Streptophyta; class Magnoliopsida; order Santalales; family Ximeniaceae; genus Malania; species Malania oleifera. The sequence goes on from NC_080418.1 coordinate 149,832,119, forward strand.
ATTTCCAACTAACTAATTTTGATAACCTGAAAATGCAAGTTCAATAGTACAAATGGAGCCATATAAGGGACTTTTTGAAACAACTTTAGTGTAAAAATAATTCTACAGTTAAAATTACTTCTATGTTAACATGCAATTGTTTAGTTAAAAAGTGGTTCTTAATCTATGATTATTTTAGTTTAGCGACTTGCAATTTAATAAATATAACATTATCTGCCCCTAGTCTTTACAAAGTTACAAAACAGAGTTGCATAGAATGTGATAAATAATAAAAAATCACACTAGAGTTGAGTTGAAGTATGAACCATGCTAGCAATTCGTGAAAAATTTTGATACATTGTGCCCAAGGCATTAACTTTGCATTGCTCAACAATACTTTTATATCCACATTTATGAAAATCATTCTACTATGACTATAGTTCAACTACAATAGAACAAATATAAAAATAAGACATCTCTATAAATCAAGTCTCGAAGCACATACATTCGTTTTGCCCATTTCCATCATTCCACCCCTGTAAAACTCTTCAAAATCTTTGTATCATCCCATTTCTCAAGCCTATGATAGTTCCATGATAGCTACACTTTCAAGTTTTTCACATCGACCTCTCTACTTTATAGGGGGAGCAAAGTAAGGATGCTCTGTCTCTCTATTTTTCGACACATAGAATATTGTTCCCCATCTACCTAATATTTTTATCGTATTATCACCTTTCAATAATAATTTTGACAAACCTTTTTTACATCAAAATGTCATTATCTTGTCTTGTGATGTATTGTTTCATGAACACTCAAGATTTAGCTCGGGCATCCCCACCTAATCAGATCATGAAGGAAAAATGATCAAAGAAGGAAGATGTCATGGCAAATTTTGGGCATTGGTAGAATAATATTCCTTGTGTTGTATTGAGTCACTACAAAGTAGATGAGCTAGGCTTTGACTGTAAAATTATCCAGAGCTCACTAAGCTATAGGGCCTTGAAAAAGAACTATCTAATCAAGTATGCAACTAATTCATACATTGTCCAAGTTTCCACTTCAATGCTTACTAGAATCCTGTGCAAACTTGATTTTCAACTTCTTTACATGCTTTGGTCTAAATCATATGCTTTCTTTTGAATCTAAGATCATGTCCCACTACATGAGTGAGACCAATTCAAAATTTCAAAAAATCATAATTTTTTATTAGTGAAATTTAGGGGTTCACCTAACTAATCTGACTCAGCCAAATCGAAAACCGCTTACAAAGAATAGTTTCAAAAGTATTTAGGTTGGGTTGTGATCTGTGAGTTCATACAAACTAAACTTTTGGGTTGGACAACAAGTTGAAGATGCATAGTATACCTGACCCAATTCAATTCGAATATAATGACAAAAAGGTAAAATAATAACAAAAATAAAGGAAGAGATCAAAGACTAAATGTTGCATATTGTGGGCGTAGTTTGAGGTTACGATTCTTAAAAAATAAAAATAAAAAAATAAAAAATAAAAATAAAACTCTTTCCAATTTAATCTCTATATTCCAATAGACTTGAGTCACTCGCACATGTTTTACAAAATTTCAATCTTACTCATAACTTTTCTATGTTATTCTCTCTTTAAAAAATAAAACTAAACTACCAACTCGACTCAATCCACCTGAGCATCAAACCTATTCAAACAGAATCCATTACAACTTTAATTTGACTTTTTCCTTGAACCAAACTAACCGATTTTGTTAGAAATTTAAGCTCAACCCAAAACAACCAATCCTAATAAAATCAAATGTAATGCAATTACTCTTTTACTAAGCCAAAAGTGATGAAACCATATCAAGGTAAAATATTCTAAGATAAGAAAAAAAATTCATTTTTTCCTCTTGTTGAATTAATCCAAAATAACTTTATTATTATTATTATTATTATTATTACTACTCTTATTTAAGTCATTAAAATAAAAATAAAAAAAGTAAAAAAAATCTAAATGTAAAGTTATAAATGAGTAGAAATAATTAGAGCTTTACCTTGTTCCAAGTTTGACCATATAATATTATATTTGTTTAAATTTGTTCATTTAAGAATTACTTAGACTTTTAATCAAATTCAAGCCTTCTTTTTTATTTAAATTTAAATTTTGAATATAAATTTATCGTATGTGTGTGCTCGCGTAAATAAAATTATCAAAGAAAAAATTCCATAATCGGTATTATGAGGGAAAAAAACTAAAGAATGTTTTTAAAAAAAATTAATTATTGTTAACAAAAAAAAGCTAACAATAATATTACTAAATAAACCTAAGAATACTAATTAATAGGTTTTGTAGTTATGCAGTACGCGTCTGCCAACCAACAAGCACGCAAGAGGTCAAGCTGCATTTCCAAGCAATACTACAAAAATAGTCAGAGAGAGAGAGAGAGAGAGATTTCTGGCGAAAGATCATCAGATCTGGATTTAGTTGGAGTAGCTTGGCTTCTACTCCCCAGTGTTTGTGAGGTCAGTGAAACCCTAATACCTGCCTTCTCTTCATCCAAATTCGTCTAATTCAAAATAGATTTGTATTTATTCCAAACTCGTAATTCATTGATTCGTCCTCAAGATCTGATCTATACTGCTCCTGAAAGAACAATTCTTTACAATGCCCACTGGGCAAAATCTAATGAAGCTCAAGGGCAACGGCTGTTTCTGAGTGTTCTGTCAGCGTTTCTGAGGTCAGTAAACCCTAGTCCTTGTCTTTTCTGCGTCATCCAATTCAGCAGGGCATGGTGTAGATTGCCCTCTTTTTCATAAACCCTAATCTGTTGATGCTCTTTAAGATCTGATCGACGCTGCCCGCGATGAAAGAACAGAGCTTAGCAACAGAGCCCATTGGGCAAAACCTGATAAAGCTCATAAGCAACGTCTGCTTCTCGGTGTTCGTATTTTCTGTTCTCGTTTTCACTGTCATTGCCATCACCTATCAACCCCCTGATCCCTGGCTTGAATCCGCCCCTGCTCTGACCAAACTCTTCACCCAAGTTGAAAATGCCACCTTCAAAACAGACAATTCTGTGCTCAAGACCGGCGAAGACTTTGGCACAGCCGTGGCTGCCGCAATTTCACCTGCTGAAGCAGTCCCGATCACGGAATCTGCGATTGAGAAGGAAGAGAGAATCACCAATTTGACATTAAAATCGGACTGTGATGACATTGAAATCGTGAATTGTTCTGACCCGCGAGTGTTGATTGCAATCAAAAGGTTCAATTTGAAGCATTTTAAATCCATTGCATTTTTGGAGTACCAAACAGCTGTCAATGGATCAAAGCCAAATGAGTGTGATGTTGCGTGGAGGTTTCGAAACAAGAAGGAGAAGTCTTGGAGGAAGTATAGGGATTTTAGGAGGTTTGGGATTGGCATGGGTGAGAATTGTACATATAAGGTAACGAGTTTGGGGAATTGGCATTCAGGTGTCCATGCTCGGAGGCCGAGGAGTAGAATTAGTACGGCGAGGGGAGGTGGGAATGTGAGAACCACTCCATTGTTGCACGATGAGGAGATCAATGACACGATCCCTACCGTGAGTTCTGAGAAGGCATTCAGGAAGGAGAGGTACTTGTATTATTCTCGTGGAGGGGATTACTGTAAGGGAATGAATCACTATCTCTGGAGTTTCTTGTGTGGTCTTGGCGAGGCTCAGTATTTGAATAGGACATTCGTGATGGATTTGAGCATTTGCTTGGCTGCAACTTATAATCCTAGTAACAAGGATGAGGAGGGAAAGGATTTTCGTTATTACTTCGATTTTGAACATCTTAAGGAGGTGGCATCGATAGTGGAGGAAGTTGAATTTCTTAGGGATTGGAAGAAATGGGATAGGCCTCGTAAGAAGAAGGTCTCAGTTAGGAAGGTTGTGAGTCATAAGGTTACACCTATGCAGCTTAAAAAAGAAAAGAGCACGATTATTTGGAGGCAGTTTGATGCTCCTGAGCCGGAGAACTACTGGTTCAGGGTGTGTGAAGGGCAGGCTGAAAAATACATTCAGAGGCCCTGGCATGCTTTATGGAAGTCTAAGAGGTTGATGAATATAGTTTCTGAAATTAGCGGTCGGATGGATTGGGATTTTGATGCTGTTCATGTGGTTCGAGGTGAGAAAGCACAGAATAAGGAGCTGTGGCCCCATTTGGATGCTGATACATCACCCGATGCCCTCCTTGCAAAGCTTAAAGAGATGGTTAAACCTTGGAGAAACCTGTATATTGCAACTAATGAACCATTTTATAATTACTTTGACAAATTGAGGTCTCAATTCAAGGTCCATTTGCTAGATGATTATAAGGAGTTGTGGGGAAATACAAGTGAGTGGTACAATGAGACAAGGCTTCTGAACAATGATCGCCCTGTTGATTTTGATGGGTATATGAGAGTTGCAGTGGATACTGAGGTCTTTTTCAGGTCAAAGACACGTGTGGAGACATTCTATAACTTAACAAAAGATTGCAAGGATGGTATCAATACATGCTGAACAGGTGGGATGTCTTCTGAGAAGTTTTATTACAGCTCATTTTAATGTATTTCTTCGTTGAGTTTCAGAATGGTTGTTCTGAGTTCATATTCCAGCTTCTGGTTTTATTTCTTGTTCTACTGTATCCATTGGTCATGTTAAGTGATTTTTTTTTCTTTAATAGATTTTATTTCTTGCAGCCCTGATTTGAAAATCAACAAATTCCCGTATGGTTTTCTCTCATGCATACACCTTCTTTCCACACAATTTTAAAATCTTCACTAGCCACCAGAATGATCAAATGGCCAGTGGAAAGCATTAACCCTGAGATTAAACATCAAATTTTCTCCCTTCAAAATCTTTGGTTGGTTTCAGAACTGATATCAACTGTCTATGAGCAACAGTCACACAGCAAGCACTGGATTCTCGCAAGGGATTGAATGCTGCTGACTATATGTCGTTTATCTTTTAGTTTTTTACTTTATGAAAAGATTGTGCAATACTGTAATATGTAATTTTCTTTTAAAGATGATTGCTCGGAGGCTTTACTTGACTTTGATCTTTACTTGATCCTTGACCACATATTTACAGCTCGCATTGAATTTTCTGAACCCAAGGCATATTTGTTGGAATCCATGAAATCCGGTATATTATTTTATTTTATTTTTTTGAGTGTGAAATTGACAAAGCTCTGGCCATCAACAAAAGGAGTATACGAGTAACCTGCATCAAAAAGACTGAACCCAAGAAGCCAACATGTTAGGTAAAAAGTAGAAACCAGTTGGGTGTCAATGATGACATTCTATTTCATTTGATCATACAGATTACATTGCACTCCTGCTAGAAATTTGTTTTGTACTTTGCTTTTTTTCTTTCTTTTTTTTCTTTTTGTATGAAGTGGTTGGCTGTAGTCCAATCTCTCTCTCTCTCTCTCCAATCTGTTGGAGTCAAATCTGTGTTTAAAAGTGTTAATCGACGAATCATCAATAACTCAAAAGGGGGGTATATTTTTCATCCCAATTGCACTTGCCATGGCACTTGTTATTTGTGAAGCATCACAGCTAGAAGCCCTTCTGGAGGATTGAAGAGAAGTGGCTGCTAAGAATCTGCACCACAAGGCTCTTGAGCCTTCCAGCTTTGACTAGGTGCTACTTGATCATGCAAAGGTATGTAATCCTGCATGGCATTAACTTTCACTGAGCATAGTAATCATAATAACAGTAATGCTGTAAATTTCAGGCTTTAAATCTGAATATTTTATAATTTGGTTAAAACTCAATGTAATTTTGTATTGTGCTTCATTTGAACCTATTCAAATGTACAAATTTAACTTCAAAGTTTGAATTTCATGGCAGTGTAATTATGTTATGAATTATGATAATCACAATTACAGGTGGCCAGTTAATATATGTGGAACTTAGCTTTAGAAGTCCTCTCTCTCTCTCTCTCTCTCTCTCTCTCTCTCTCTCTCTCTCTCATATCATTTGCTGTTCAGTTGTTTGAAACAGTTGCAGAAGAAATAGAATAGAATTATAGAGTTGGAGTACCTCCATCTTCTGGATAAGCTCTGCAGCTGTCTGTGCAGAGACAACAATGTTTCTGGCAGATGGCTTAATAAACCCTTCTTCTACACCTTTATCGAACAATCCCAGGAGCCAATCATAGTAACCATCAACATTTAAGAGACCCACCTGTTATTTATGCAATGAGATATGTGAAAAATAATAATAATTGACTCCTGTAATACAAATTTATTTCAGGTTAGGGACTAAGATGTTCTCTAGGGGTTTATTTTTAACAGAATTAATGGCTGTTTGGCGGATAATTTTTTTTTAAAAAAAATAAAACTTAAAATTAACACGTGAAAGGTAAAGGACGATGACGATTGGGGTGGAAATTATAGTAAAGGAAATTTGGTTGTTATGATTCTAAAAGCATTAGTTTGCTTGGTCACATTAATGATGAGGTTCCCTTGGTAGTCATGGGCTTCCTAGAAATCCTCCCCCCAACCCCCGGCGCGCGGGGAATTTAGAGTTGTATTTGACTTGATAAAATGTAATGTAAAATTATACTAAAATTTTTTTAAATTCAGCTAAAGTCAAATTTAAAATCTAAAATTCATACTCCCCAATGTAGCATAAGTCTTAATGATATACAACTGGAAGGAGAATCGAATAAGGGAATGGATATCTATTATTGTGCAATTTAAGCTTAATAATTTTTTTAAAATAATTTAATACAATTGTGGACCGACCAAGTCTCCTTACACCTTTACTACATTATAGTTTAAACATAATTATTTTAAAAAATAACAAGAATTTAGCACTATTAGTAGACCCCATTGTGGATAAAGTCTTTTTCTATGAATAAACATGAAGTTTTTTATCGCTTGCAATGTATATCCTTACAATAATTTGGACTTGGATCATTTATATTTTACCTAGTGATTGAATTTGAACTCGTTTGATAATGAATAGAACTAATTACATCGGTCACAATTAGAGTGCCCGATTTTTTTCAATAAAACTTTTTTTGGGCATATGACCATCTACCCCCCCCCCCCCCCCAAAAAAAAAATCCTCTAAAATCTTAAATGCTAATAGTATTAATTAAGTCTTAATGATAATTGCCTTACAAGTTCTATCAACGCTTAAAATCTTCTAGGGTTATGCCCCAATGCAGACTCCACAATTAATTTATTGGCTTTTAATAGGACCATGGAGCTGGCTAGGTAGCCCTAATTTTCATGAAATTTAAATAGAAGGCAAATTTAAAACGAAGTTCGCAAAGGGAATACCCCACGTAGTGCAATACTATGTTAATACGAAAGCAATAATGATGTTATCTAGGTCATCACATTTGCTAACTTGCTAGTCAAATTTCGATCTCATCATTTTACAACGAGTACATTAATCCAACTATGCTCAGTTCAGTCAAAATTCTAGTTCTACTCTAATTATTTTTTTTTCTAAAATAAGTTTAAATAAAATGGGACTCAATCGAAAATCATAAGTTAGCAAGACACAGGATGAAATTTCAATCCAACGACAGAAATTATTTTTTCTAACTAGCCTTATGTGTGCACCCATGAAAAATGAGTCGATGAATTTGTTCTTGATGTTACAGTAAAACATCAGTTTGCACACTTGTATATGCACAAATATAAATAATCAGAATACCAAAATCAAGCTTTAAGTGTTACTAGGTGAGATTGGGTAACCCTTAAGTATCTTTCTACATACTACCGAGGTTCTCATTTGTATAATAACAGATAACTTAATATCTAATGGTTGGGTCTGAACCCCACACAGTTTAACATAAACCATAGATATAAAGGAATGTGTGACTCTAGAATCGAATAATACTATTGTTTTCTCAGAAAAAATAGGAATGTTAATACAAAAGCAACAATGATGTTATCTAGGTCATCACGTTTGCTAACTTGCTAGTCAAATTTCGATCTCATCATTTTACGACGAGTACATTAATCCAACTATGCTCGGCTCAGTCAAAATTCTAGTTCTACTCTAATTAGTTTTTTTTTTTTCTAAAATATGTTTAAATAAAATGGGACTCAATCGAAAATCATAAGTTAGCAAGACACGGGATGAAATTTCAATCCAACGACGAAAATTATCTTTTTCTAACTAGCCTTATGTGTGCACCCATGAAAAATGAGTCGATGAATTTGTTCTCGATGCTACAGTAAAACATCAGTTTGCACACTTGTATATGCACAAAATAAATAATCAAAATACCAAAATCAAGCTTTAAGTGTTACTAGGTGAGATTGGGTAACCCTTAATTATCTTTCTACATACTACCGAGGTTCTCATTAGTGTAATAACAAATAACTCAATATCTAATAGTTGGGTCTGAACCCCACACAGTTTAACATAAATCATAGATATAAAGGAATGTATGACTCTAAAATCGAATAATACTATTGTTTTCTCAGAGAATATTGGAATGTTACCTGTTATTGCAATTACATGAATCCTTTTCCGCCAATTTATGCGATCATGGACAATTTCTTTCGATAAATTCAAAGCTATTAAATCTTTATTCATTATCTCATTCTAAATTATTTTAAGTTCTACAGCCTTTTACGTTAACTAATTCACTCTTTTCTACTAACGTACTATGTGACTTACGTTGTAAGTGTTCAAACCATCTGAATTATTCCTCCCCTTATAAGTGAAAAGAAGAAGAAGAAAAAGAAGAAGAAGAAGAAGATGACTACTTACAGGCTTGTTATGAATTCCAAGCTGAGACCATGTTATCATCTCCAGCAGCTCTTCCATGGTTCCATACCCACCTATCATTGTCATTATTTTTAATTTTTTTTAAAAAAATTTAACTGATTAATTAATGTTTTAGCAATAATATATATATGGATTTGAATTGATTTTCAATTAGCAGCAGTGATGATTAATTTGCTCATTCATAATTCACATTATTTTTTTAGAAATCATGCATTATACATTAAAGTTCTAAGTATGAATTTAAGATTGGATTCTTAAAGTATACATGAATTAGATATACCAGGGAGTGCAATGAAGGCATCAGATCGACAAGCCATCTCAGCCTTTCTCTGGTGCATATCAGACACCATTAGCACTTCTCCCACTGCTTCCCCTGATATCTGAATCATCATCCATAATCAACATCATCATCATCATAATTCTTCTTCTTCAATTCACTGCATTTGATTACTTTCTAGAGAGAGAGAGAGAGAGAGAAAGAGAGGGAGAGGTTTGTGTGTGTGTATGGGTTAAGTCATACCTCAACTGGAACAAGAGCTCTGGGAATGACTCTAGGCCAGATGAATCGAGAAACAAATTTGTGAATCAGTAGATGAACATGAAAATTAAAGATGTGAATATGATCACAGCATGCATATATTAATAATGGACGTGGTTAATGATTAATCACCCAAGAACATGGCATCCACCACGAAGAACAGTCTGAGAAACCAAACCCATCAGCCCAATGCTCCCTCCTCCATATATCAGATCCATCTTCCTCTCCACCTTCAACCCCCCAAACATTCAAATTAATTATATATCAACACAGGAGAGAGAGAGAGAGAGAGAGAGAGAGAGAGAGATCAGAGACCAATTATTATGAATTACCAGTTGTCTTCCAAGATCAAGAGCAGCATCACTGAAAATCTCCCTGTTCCCTGAATTGCTGCCACAGAACACACACACCCTTTTCAGCTTCCCCATTTTAAGACACACATGTATCCTCCATAATTTCAAAAATACATATATATACTCTTTCAATTCCAACCAGTACTGATATATATATATATAAGAGAGAGATCGGAAACATAAATGTTACAGTGAAAATTAATTGAGATAATGAAGGGGTGGGGGTCTGATGTAAGGGGTGAGGGCAGATGGGATGCATGGTGGGGAGATGGCCCATCACTAATTCAGTATTAATAATTGCAAAGTTTTTTTCTGAGTCAAAGGGATTCTCCCTTTCTTTTCAACCCTCTTTGTTTAATTTCTCTATCTGATTCGTTTTAATTTGGTGGGTACCCACTATTCCCCCAAATTATTACTTATTTCTTTCAATTAAACAAATGTCATTCATCCCATTTTTTAAGTTAATTTTTGCAACTTCAACTGTTCAATTTTTGAAGTTGTTGAATTGTGCCTTGTAACAAAAAATGGCAACAAAATCAGCAAATAAAAAAATAAAAAATAAATAAATAAATAAAGCATAGAACACAATATTTGTGAGGTACGGTAATTTGTTTACGTCCTCGAAATCAAATCTAGTTACCAAATCCACTATTCAGTAATAAATACAAGTAGAATACTATAACCTCTTTCCCTCACTCTCCTTGTATTTAACAATTTTTTTTTTTTTAACTCAAACTAAGAATAACACATTTTATATAAGGATATAGGACAACTTTCATAAAACACAACAGCAACAACAACAAACCAAACCTTAAGTCCCATTAGGTGAGATTGATTCTGTGAATCTTTTTTTGTCAATTTATGCAATCATAGACCATTTCTTTTGACAGATTCAGAGATATTAATTTTTTATTTATTATCTTCTTTCAAGTTATTTTAGGTCTACCCCTACCAGCCCCTTCTACTGCAGCTCACAGTAACTAACTCACTCTTCCTCACTGAAGCACTATGTGACCTACGTTGCAAGTGTTCATACCATCTAAGTTGTCCCTCCCTTATCTTATCTTCTATAGGAGTTATACTCAACTTATCACGAATTAATATGTTCATTCCTTAATTTATCTTTCGATGTTATATTACTCATCCATTTAAGTATTATCATCTTGACCATTTTTACTTTTTGGACATTCTGTTTCTTCGTCGCCCAACATTCTGATCCATTTAGCATAACTGGTCTTATAGTTGTCTTATAAAATTTTCTTTTTAATTTTAAGGGTATTTTACGATCACAAAGTATACTTGAAGCACTTCTCCATTTTACTCCAACCTATTTTAATTCTATGCATTAGCAGGACTGTCACTGATGGGGGATGCACCTTATTTGACTCCCCCTAAAAAACTATAGACAAAACTCGCACTCAGAATACTGCTCATATAATGTTGCATGTAATAAAAATCAGACTCCGCATACAACATGCCTCATATACTCATATATATAGTGGCTTAATTGAAATATTGAAAGTAGATAAAGAAGGTTTTGTATTAAGGACAAAAGATTTAAAGGGCCTCTTCTTAGTACCCATATATTTAAGCTAAAGCATAGTGTTTGTATGATTTACATGTTTAAATATTATATATATTTTATCAAGCCATAGCTACATAATTTGGTTACTCACAACATAAAATTACTGTATTATTTTCCTTTTCCATTATATATAATCATCTTCTTTCTCTTTTTTCTTTTTCTTTTTCTTTTTATAATGGAAGATCCAATCATGGTTCCAGTTTGATAGGTGATTAATTAGTTTTATATATATGATGAAAGGCTACCTTAATTTTTCACCACAAAATTAATTATATTTATATTGTTTTCAAGGATATCCATACAAAAATAAATAAATAAAAAATAAGGGGTGTTGTCATGTTCCAACCATCCATTCCTTAATTGTTTTGGTCATTGGATTTGTCTGTCCAAGGAAAAATAATTTTCTATTTTCATCTTCATTCCTAGCTACTTTTATTTTTTATTTTTGTCAAAAAATAAAATGATCCACTTGTTATAATTTATAGTTAAAAAAGGAGAACATAGAAACATTCTAAGGTTATTTTCCAACTTATGGTACAAAGAATTAAAATGTGTTTTACATTTAGAATTTTCCTTTTTCATTTGAAAAAAGTTCAAGCACGAACACGGGATCTCAATTTTCCTTCTTCAGGGTAAATTTTTCTAAAAAATAAAATATTTTTTTTCACAGCTAAACTTCACTTACGTGTATTATTAGTTTCAACAACTTTCATTTCTTTTTTAAATTTAATTTTCCTTTGTTAAAGAAGGATGCAAGCTAGAAGGACTTGGATAAGATATTCTCCACTTCGATAGGAGAAGCAGTGTGTCACGGACTCCCAAAATGGGACTCAAGTAAGGGTCGTGTGGCACTTGTTGAGAGCTCTCCCTCGACAAGTCAGCCAAGTCTCACACGTTCAAGCTTGCAATCACGAGCACCTGATGAGTCTCAATACTCAAGAAAACCAAGGAACAATAGGATATCACACGAGCAATATATTCTTATACACCGAATAAGACTATAACAATCAGAGACATCACAATCCAAGGCAACAAAACACCACAATGAAAAGGACTACTTGTATTATTCAACTACAAGAGAATAATCATACAAACGATAACACGGATAATCATATATTCATTCCAAATCCCTAGAGAATACAATTATAGCAGTATCTCACTCCCCCTTTTCCTCATTACATTGTCACTCCCTAACATCCTCCCCCACTCATTTTATCGACGTCCTCGTCGATGTGTTGTAGAAGGGCTTCGCACTCTACTGATGTCGAAGTAGATGTCGTTTGACTACAAATTTCTGAATTTTTCAATCTTCTGTATGGCATGCTGAAGGTTTTCTGTCTTTTCCCAACTATTCTCTTCTTCCCCCAGCCCCAACCACTGAACCAGAAATTGTTGTTGTTGACGACCATCTACATTGACAACTCTGTTTGCAATGATCTCCTGGACTTCCTTGTTGACAGGCTGCCTTCTGGAAATTGTTGATCTCCTTGACTTTTGTCAATGCGGATCTGCTGCATCGGTGTAGAATGATTTTAAATTGCTTACGTGAAACACGAGATGGACTGGACGTTTGTGGCTTTTCATCCACTCGGGTTGCTCAAGCCGATGAGATGCATGTCCCACCTTCTCGATCACTCTGATTGGACCTTCGTAACGGCCTAACAGCATTTTATCCTTGCCGTGAAGAAATTGAAATGTCTTTGGTGGCACTTTTACAAGAACCAGATCTCCAACTTCAAATTGTTGTGATCGTCTCCCTTTGTCAGCCCATTTCTTCATGCGCTTCGATGCTTTTTATAACTGAGCTTGAGTGACTTCGATGTTTTGCAACCAATTTTTCATGAATTGGTATGCTTTCAGGTAATTTCCTTTGTATGGACTATCTAGAGTGTGCGGGAGAGTTGGTTGTTGACCTGTCACAATCTCAAAAGGGCTTTTATTAGTCGTAGAAGATTTCATAGAGTTAATATAGAATTGTGCCGTGTCCAGTAAAGTAACCCAATTCTTCTGATTGGAGTGAACAAAATGTCGCAAGTATTCTTCCTGCATTCCATTAAAACGTTCGGTCTGACCATCTGTCTGTGGGTGATAGCTGGTGGACAGATTAAGGTTTGAACCCATCAAACGAAAGAGTTCACCCCAAAATCCCCCTGTGAATCTAACATCCCTATCATTGATTAGGCTTTCTGGAACACCCCAATATTTCACCACATGCTTGAAGAATAGCTGAGATGTCTTCTCTGCTGAACATGGCTTTGAGACTGGTATGAAAATAGCATACTTAGAGAATCGGTCAATCACCACAAAAATTGTGTCATACTCCTCTACTTTTGGCAACGAGGAAATGAAGTCCAAAGAGACACTCTCCCATAGCCTGGCAGGCACTAACAATGGCTCCAATAAACCTGAGGTCTTCTTTCTTTCTACCTTGTATTGTTGACAGATCAAGCACGTTTTGGTATAACTCATCACATTATCTTGCATATTCAGCCAATAGTACCCCTGTGTAATCAATGCCTAAGTTCTTTGCCATCCCAGATGACCAGCCCACAACGTATCATGGCACTCCTTTAGTAAGGTTTTCCTCAAGTTTCTAGCGTTGGGCACATAGACTCCTGCCTTTAGTCATTATTAGTCCATCTTCTACCCAGAATTGTCGTGTCTTCCCTTCTTCTATTAGTTTGCTCAGTGACTGCGCCTGTTGGTCTGCCTGTTGGTCTGTACTTAAATGTTCCCTGATAAGATTCTTCAAAGGTAACACCACCCTACTAGTTGATAGATGACTGATGAGTTTCAATGTTGCCAATTCGGTTTTTCTACTTAAAGCATCAGCCACTTCATTCGTCTTCCCTACTTTATATTCAAAATCAAAATTAAATTCAGCTAGCTTCTCCTGCCAATGGGCTTGTTTTGACTTTAGTCCAAGTTGTGACAAAAAGTGAGTAACTGCCACATTATCGGTTTTCACCACAAATTTGGACCCCAGGAGATAGTGCCTCCACACCCGAAGACAATGTACCACTGCAAGAAGCTCCTTTTCCTATGCTGTATAGTTTCGTTCAGCACCCGATAACTTTCTACTTTCAAAAGCAACTGGATGCCCTTCCTACAAAAGAACTCTCCCCTAATAAAAAGTCTGAGGCATCTACTTGCACTTCAAACGGTTTTGTCACATCAGGAAGGATTAGCATAGGATCTCCTACAATCTTTTCCTTTAATTCAATGAATGCTGATTGGCACTCTTCTGACTACCCCCATGGTATCCCCTTCCTCAGTAAATTTGTTAACAATACAACTCTTTTGGAGTACCCCTCTATAAACTTTCGATAGTAGTTGGTTAGACCTAAGAAAGATCTCAGTTCTCTAACGGATGTAGGTGTTCGCCACTTCTTAATAGTTTTTACTTTAGCTGAATCCATCCATATCTGGCCCTCCTCAATGATATGCCCCAAGAATTTAATAAGCTTTTGAGCAAAAGCACACTTCTCCGCTTTTACATATAACTGATTTTCTTTGAGTTTTTGAAAAACCTTTTGAAGATGATCTTTATGTTCTTCTAAGGATGCTCTTAAAACCATTATGTCATCAAGGTAAACAACCACAAACTGATCAAGGTAGTCCTGAAAAACCTGATTCATTAGAGAACAAAAGGTAGCGGGTGCATTTGTTAGCCCAAAAGGCATGACAAGGAATTCTTCGGTTCATCTCCCTCAACAATGCGCACTTGATGATATCCCGACCTCAAGTCCAGTTTCATGAAATATCTAACTGTACTTAACTGGTCAAAAATATTAGCAATCAGTGGAATAGGATACTTGTTGCGCATCGTCACCTTATTAAGAGCCCGATAATCTACACACAAGCGCAAACTACCATCTTATTTCTTTTGAAATAACACTAGGGCTCTAAAAGGTGCTTTTGAAGGACGGATGAACCCTGCTGCAATAAGATCATTCAGTTGCCTTCTAAGTTCAGCTAACTCTGGCGGCGCCATTCGATAAGGGGCACGTGCTGGCGGCTTTATTCCTGGAAAAAGTTCAATTTCGTGGTCAATCTTTCGTTGAGGTGGTAAAACCCTCGGTAGCTGTTCCAGGATCACCTCCTTGAACTCTTCTAAAACTTCCTTATTCTCGAGTGGATATTTCCCTACCTCTGCATCTTCTGAGACTATCGGTAGAACCATGAAAAAAGATTCTCCCCTTTTTACTCCATTTTTGAATTGGAAGGCTGAAAGCAACTTCCTCTCATCAAAATTGTTGTAGGCTGCGGGGACCGCACAAGGTACACTTCCCATTATCACAAGACAATCCGCAACTGGGATCGGCATTGAGCGTGTCACTTTAAGAAAATCCATCCCCAATACCACATCAAAGTCGTTAAGGGGTGCCACAGTGAAATCAATTGTTCCAGACCATGATCCCATTTGGCATGCCACTTTAGGTGCCACCCCCACCGTGGTTAACACTTGAAAATTCACTACTTTTAACTTGCCCACATCCTTATCTACTTGCAATTCTAACTGTTGAGCTTCAGAATCAGCAATGAAATTATGGGTGGCCCTTGTATCAATCATGGCCTTATTTTTCTTTCCATTCAAAAGTAGATCAACGTACATTAGTCCCTTCTCCTGAGACTTGTTGTTAATTACTTGATGCTCTAATGCCCCCAAAAATCTCAATGCTCCCACCATATTCAGTTGTTCTTCTAGGGTTGTTGTCGGGGTTTCAGTTTCCCCTCGAAGGGCCTTTATAGCATTCAAAGCCTTACGTTTAGGGCACTCCGCCACTCGATGTGGTCCCATGCAAAGAAAATAAGAGATCGGTCGACGCTCTCTACCCCCTGTTCGTCCACCCCTCCACTCCTTAACCATGGGCGCTCTTTTATCTTTCCAAGAACTATTTGTCTCCCTATCCCTTCCCCCATTTGTGGGCTTATACACTTTACTGGGCTTGGAATCATTATTGGCGGACGTAGGGAAATTTCACTTCCCAGAATTATCTAAAAAATCATCCAACCGTTTGGCAGCAGTGAGGGCAAAAGAGAGATCACCAGCACCCTTCCGACACAATTCATTCCTTGGCCATGTCTTCAAACCCCAGAAGAAAATGAATTAGTTTGCCTAATTCGGTCATGTCTATAATGTCCAACATAAAGGCTTGGTATTCTCGTACATAGCTCCTTATTGAGTCGGTCTGTTGCAATTCCATTACTTTGCACTTTGCTATGTACTCCACATTTTTGGGATAGAATTGAGTCTTCAACGCCTGTTTCAATCCCTCCCATGTGTTGATAACACATCTATTGTGCTAAATATCATTCCATTTAGTTCTCCACCACACTTTTGCATCCCCTACCAGGTATACCGTTGCCAAATTTACCTGGTCCACTTCTAGATCCACTCGTGAGCACGTGAAGTAGTGCTCCATATCAAAGAAGAAATTACCCAACTCCTTGGCATCTCGCGTACCCCCAAAACTTTTAGGTTCCGGTACCTTCAATCGAAAACTCTCAATTGGATCTGCAACCGACCTTCGAGTTATCTGTGCCATTGCATTCACTTTCACAGTGATCTCTTGTAAATCCCTCTGGACTTGGACCACCGCATTTTGGACATTGCCCATCTCCTTCAAATCTTCCTCCAAAGCAGTAATGGACTCCTTAACATCTTCTGCAAGGAAATCAAAATTATCCGTTAGCTCCCGTAAGGAGGCCTCAAGCTCTATTGGCTCTCCCCGTTGGGACGAAAGAGATGGCAATATGCCCTCAATATGTTCCAGCCTACTCTCAAAGGCTTCCAACTGCTCGATACTCTTCTAGAAGGCCTCAAGCTCTCTTGGCCGTTTCTCCAGGGATTTCACATGTGGAATGAATTTTTCAAGTTCCTTAAGTCTCTCTACAACTTTTGATACCCCATAGAGATTTTCTCTAGGGTTTTCTTCAGCGGCCTTAAGCTCTGTTGGCACGCTTTTCTCTTTTATCAATTTTGCCACCAACCCTTGGAGTTCACCGCACGTTCTCTCCAGGGTTACAAGTTTCGTCTCAAGCGCCTCAATGCGCTCCACTTTTCCTGACTTGTTTCTCATATTACCACTCATGGTGCTCGCACACACTGTGCTCTGATACCAATTGTCACAGACCCCTAAAATAGGACTCAAGTAAGGGTCGTGTGGCACTCATTGAGAGCTCTCCCTCAACAAGTCAGCCAAGTCTCACACGTTCAAGCCTAAAATCACAAGCACCTGGTGAGTCTCAATACTCAAGAAAACCAAGGAACAATAGGATATCACACGAGCAATATATTCCTATACACTGAATAAGACTATAACAATCAGAGACATCACATACCAAGGCAAAAAAACACCACAATGAAAAGGACTACTTGTATTATTCAACTACAAAAGAATAATCATACAAACGATAACATAGATAATCATATATTCATTCCAAATCCCTAGAGAGTACAATTATAGCAATATCTCACTCCCCCTTTTCCTCATTACATTGTCACTCCCTAACACAGTGCACTTAGCGTCGGAAAGATCCCTCTACATGGGTGTGCTATAAAACTAGGAGAGTAACATAATTAAATAGATCAATTCCTTTGATCGGTCCTTTCGAGCCTCTAGTTCTTTTGGAAAGGAATAGGGTAATTAAGGATCTCCAGCAAGTTGGAATTGATGTTAGACCTTTGGTTAGGCCTGTTGGATGTCCCTCCTTGTGAGTCCCAACACTTGAAAAGTTGTTCCTTCTTTAATTATTGTTGGCTTCCTAGTGCATGAAAGCTGCTGCAGCTATGTTTAGGAACTCCAAAAAGACGTCACGCGCAGCAACTGCTCTCCATTATTCTTGGCTATTCGTATTTAGTTTCTCTCACCTACAGAAGCTTAGGTCTTCACACTGCAAACCATTGCAGCCTCTCCATTCTAGATTTTCCACACACACAGAACCGCCTCACCAGCTCCTCACGTCTACAGCACCAAATACCTCACGCCTGCAACCAATGCCGGTCATCTTCTCTATAGCAGCAACCTGCTACTGGTTTTTCTCTTCGTGTGATTCCGACTGTGTTTTATTATTAGCATTTTTGGGAGCTTCTGGTTGTACTCTTTTGGTTGGTTATTTTTGGAAGCTTTGTTCACAACATTGGTGAGGCCTTTTTCATCTTACTCCATTTGTTATACACTTTTGTGTATTTTTAAGGCTTGTGCCTTTTTGGTATCCACTTTGTATGAATTTGGTGATAGTGGATTTGGACCGTTGTGTCCCATGGATGTACCTCAACATTTGAGGGAACCACGTTAAAATTCTTGTATCTCATTTTATTTATTATTTGCATTACACCATTGATTTACTTGTGACAATCGTTCGTATATATTTTTTTCCCAACAAGTGGTATCAAAGCCATGTTTTTTGGACTCATTAGGTTTGTGTAAATCATGGATGGTAATGTTGGTTGTATGATCAGCTTCAGTGGAAGCAATTAGGTAACTTGGAAAACAAAAATGCAAGATCTTTTATTTTGCAAAGATTTGGATGAACCTATTGAGGGTGATAGCCGAAAGCCTAAAGACAAGAGTGATGATGAGTGGAATAGGCTTAATAAAAAAACCATTGGTGTCATCCAAAAATGGATTGATGATGGTATTTTTCATCATGTTTCTACTAAAACTTTAGCACATGAATTGTGGAAAAAATTGGAGGGTCTTTATGATAAAAAAGTCAATTACAAATAAAGTTTTTCTTTTATGAAAATTGGTGAACTTGAAATATAAATATAGTGGTCTTATTACCGAGCATTTGAATGAGATGAAAAATATTATCAATCAACTTGCTACTATGAAAATAGTTTTTGATGATGAGTTGCAGGTCCTAATGCTTCTTAACTCTTTTCCGGAAGTTCAGGAGACTTTAGTTGTGACAGTTAGTAATTTGGCTCCTAGTGGAATTATTAGTATGAACCAAGGTACTAGCAGCTTGTTGAATGAAGAAATTATAATAAAATTTGTTGGCTCTTCTCATTGAGAGACACTTGTGATAGAAAATCGGGGGAGAGGCAAAAGCAAGAGTAGATCTTCTCATCGTAATAATAAATCAAAAGGTTGGTTCAGTTCAGTTTCGAAAAAAGATATTGAGTGCCACTATTGTCATAAAAAAGGGTATATGAAGCGGGAGTATAAAAAATTGAAATTTGATGAACAAAACAAAAAGAAAAATTTTGAGAAAAAACATGAAGACACAATTTCAGTTGCATCTAATGGTGATCTTATGGTTGTTTGTGATGAAAGTTGCATTAATTTGACAAGTTAAGAGACTAATTGGGTTGATGATCCCGGTGCGTCATTCCATGTCACTTCTCAGGAAGATTTCTTCACTTCCTATACCAAAGGAAGTTATGGAGTTGTTCGGATGGGAAATGAAGGTTTATAAAAAATTGTTGGCATGGGAATGTTTGCTTGGAAACAAATCTTGGATGCAAGTTAGTGCTTAAAGATGTGAGACATGTACCCGACATTCGACTAAATTTGATATCTATCGGAAAGCTTGACGATGAAGTCTTTGTCAATCATTTTGGTGATAGAAAATGGAAGCTCACAAAGGGTAATTTGGTGGTGGCTAAATGCAAGAAGACTAGTACACTTTACATGATGCAAGGTAAAACTAGTAATGGTGTTGTGAATGCAATTGAGAGTCACTCTTCCACCAATTTGTGGCATTAGCGGCTTGGGCACATGAGTGAAAAAGGAATGCAATTTTTGTTCGAAAGGAAACTCTACCCGGAATGAAAGGCACTCCTATTAAAGTTTGTGTTCATTGTTTGACCGGTAAGCAACATAGAGCTCCTTTTCGTACAAAGTTTGTTATTAAAAAAATCTAATGTTCTAGATTTGATACATTTTGATGTATGTGGTGCTTTGAAAGTTAAATATCATGGTGGTGCACTTTATTTTGTTACTTTTATTGATTGTTCAAGAAAAGTTTGGGCTTACACTTTGAAAAACTAAAGATCAAGTTTTAGATGTGTTTAAGTATTTTCAGGTCAAAGTTGAAAGGGAGACCGTAAAGAAGGTGAAATGTGTGCACTCAAAAAATGGGGGAGAGTACATTGGCACATTTGATGCATATTATTATAGTCAAGGCATTAGACATCAAAAGACCGTCAAGAAATCCCCTCAACAAAATGGAATTTCCAAAAGGATGAACCGCACCATACTGGAGAATGAGATGTATGTTCTCTTATGCGAAGTTGCCAAAATCATTTTGGGGTGAAGCAATGAGGATGGCAGTGGACTTAATTAATTTGTCTCCTTCAACTCCTCTACTTGGTGAAGTTCCCAATAAATTTTGGAAAGGTAAGGATGTCACTTATGATCACTTGAAAGTGTTTGGTTGTCGTGCATTTGTTCACATTTCAAAAGATGAAAGATCCAAGCTTAATGGCAAGACAATGCAATGTATTTTTCTTGGCTATAAGCATGATGAATTTGGATACAGATTGTGGGATTCGGTTGACAAGAAAGTTGTTAGAAGCCGAGATGTTGTATTTTTTCAAGATTAAACAATTGAAGATTTTGGCATGGTTGAGCAACCACAATCTAATGGGAATGATTTTGTTGACTTAGAGTCACCTTCTCCACCTTTGGCACATGATGAAAATATGGAAGATGTTCATCCACCTCTTAAAGATGTTGGAAATGATGAAATTCCTAGTGATGTTGAAGATGGAAATGAGGGGGAGCAACAAGTTCAAGAGTAAGCTCCATTAAGAAAGTCTTCAAGAGAGTCAAGACTTTCAACTAAATATCCATCAAGTGATTATGTTACTCTAATGGATCAAAGGGAGCCCAAAAGCTATCAAGAATCCATGAAACATGAAAATAAAGCTGAATGGATAGAGACTATGCAAAAGGAAATGAAGTCCATAGCTGACAATCATACTTGTGATTTGGTTAAACTTCCTTCTAGAAAGAAAGTTTTGACAAACAAATGTGTGTTTAGGTTGAAAAATGATGAAAAGAATCTTCGGTACAAGACTAGGCTTGTGGTAAAAGGCTTTGGTCAGAAAAAGGGAATTGACTTTAATGAAATATTCTCACACGTTGTGAAGATGTCATCTATTCGGATTGTTCTAGGCATAGCAGCAAACTTGAATTTAGAAGTTAAGCAACTAGATGTAAAAACCGCTTTCTTATATTCTAATGACCCCAAAAATATTTAGAGGCAGTGATCCAAAAATAAAATAAAATTAAAAGTTACAATTGAATTAAATTAATTATTTAATTAAATTATTATTATTAATTAAATTATATAATATAATATATTATATTATAATATAAGTTGTTATATATATGTAAACTAAGTTTCTTGAGAGTTCAGGAAACTTAGTTTGCATGTGTAGAGCTTCTTTGCTCTCTCTCTCTCTCTCTCTCTCTCTCTCTCTCTCTCTCTCTCTCTCTCTCTCTCTCTCTCTCTCTCTCTCTCCTCACATCTCCGTCTCTCTCGCCTCTCTCTTTCCTCGATTTTCTCGGGCAAAAGTGCACCGATCGGAGAATAGAAAATACCCTTGGGTGCCATTCTCCGCTACCGACATTTTAACCAGAGTGGATTTGTCGCAGAAGCATCGTAGGCACCACTCCTGTGATAAGGTAATTTCTCTCGTTTTCTCCTCAATTTTTCTCAAATCTTTAACTAAATTGATGATCGAACACCACTACGGGGTCCTAGCGTCGATCCTCATCATTTTAATTGGAGCAGATTTTTAATTTGGGTTTCCTAGGCATCACTCCAAGGCTAGGGTAAGGATAATAAAATTATATCCATAATTATTTTTAAAGTTTAATTAGCTATTGCGAGTGTGTGAGCTTAGGAAATATTAAAATAATTATTATTCTAGGGTTGAGTTGATTGAAAAGGGGAAAAATGATTTCAAGGTTTTGAACTCCGAATGCCGCGAGCGTGGAATTAGGAATTTTAGCAGGCCTCTCAATTAACTAGGTAAGGGGAATTGTAACGCCCTGACCCCCTACATGGGCCCGGAGTGCTATTAATCCATTCATTTACCTAATAATCTACATTCTAATATCATTTATGCAGCAGTAAATATAACTAAAATCTTTCAACAAATATAACACCATAGTTTTCTACATCCATCTACATTCTAACACAAATCATACATCCACCTATATTCACATATATACATATCTCCAAAACACAACCTACACTTCTAGTATTCACAAACACCAATATGTTTCATAACCATCCATTACTCATAAGACTTAAAACATTAAACATAAAATATAAAATATTTACATCCCAAAATATTATCAAAATTATACCATTTTCCTCAAAAGTTCTATAATAGCTCGAGCTTTCTAAGTTTGATCTCGTGGAGGTCCTGAAAAAGATAAATTCATATTCGGGCGTGATACATCTTAGTAAGAGAAGAAACAATATATTAAAATAGTATGTGACCAACATGAGGTTTGTATATAACATATTATTCATCATTTGCAAATCATTAACATAATTTATGAAATCATTTTCTGATCCTATTCAAACACATGCAAGATATTTTACCCATGAGATTACCTAAGGATAGAGGTGATTACCCACTCGTACAAGTATCACCCCTCTACTCTGATATATTAGGCAACCCAAAGGTCACAGTTAAAGCATATTAGGGCACTCACCTTACTCAGTAAGCTCTCAAGTGATAAATTAATCTCGTACTCACACAGTTCATACAAAAGTTTACCGGTAAAGGCTCCCAAGAATAGGGAAATCTACCCGCCCATACAAGTAGTTTCCATCTACCCTAATACGTTATGCAGCCTACTGCTACACCTGATACAACTAGGGCACACGCCTTTCTCAGCAAGCCCTCGGGCGAAAAGTTTGCCTTGCCCAAACGTAATATGTTCTACTAGCATAAATACTGCTAATATCATAATACATTATTTTTTCTGTCATTATTCAACAATTCACCTATGTTCATATTCATAACTTAACATTTTATTTCATTTCACTTTACATGACTCTTTCCCATTTTACACTGTTCACATTTCACACTTCATTTTCGTTTCATACATTTCCATTTTCATTTCATTTCATTTCATTACATACCCAGCATCTTTAAGCTGTTTTACCCAGCATCTTTAAGCTGTTTTACCCAACATCTTTCAGCTATTTTACCCAATATCTTTCAACTGTTTTACCCAACATCTTTCAGTTGTTTACATGGTTGCATTAACACACACAAGCACTATAATTCATATCATATTTCATTCTCAATGCATTACTTACTTATCCTGCATTTCATACATTTAACATATATTTGCACAGAACTTACATTTACTCATGCCACACAATTTAGTAATAAAATTCATACACTGCCTGTAAAATAAGCTAACCAACATTTAACGTTTATATACTGAAAATACCTTTCATTTCTTACATAATTATCCTTAAAATATTTTCTGCTTTCATCATTTCATTTTCACATATATGTAACTAATAAACAACCCTAAACTCGGAAAAACATAATTTGAGTGGTTGGCATTTTCAACCCATACTGAAACATATACATGTATATATAACACAATTCATTTTCCATTAAATTCATAAAAATTCTGATTTAATATATAGTTTTCCCCTTACCTGATTTCTTGAATTACGCCAACAGGGATCCCGAAAAGTACCTGCAGCGCTCACCCAAACCCTGAAATTAAAATTCTAGTTCTATTAAATCAACCCTAAATAAAATATTATTTTAACATTTCCTAGGCCCATAAATTCCAAATAACTAATTATACCCTCAAATATAGTCAATTTACTTATTTTCCCAAATCTCACTCTCGCTTTGGAGTGGGGCCTAGAAAACCTCAATTGAAAATTTACTGACTCCAAAATGACGACAATCGCAACTAGGACCACGTGGTGGTTTCTAATCGTCGATTTAGCGTAGATTTAAAGCAAAATTGAGAAATTAGGAAAAAATTGTCTTACCCCAAGAACAGTGCCTAAGCCGCTCCCACGACAAATCCGCTCCAGTAGAAATGTTGGCGATAGAGTTAGGAACCCAATGACACCTACTGTTTTCCAATTAGCCATAAATTCGTCGAGAAATTGAGGAGAGAAGAGACGAAGACGAAGGGAGGCGTTGGGCACAAGAAAATTCTCAAGGGGGGTGGTGGCCTTCTGCTTGATGAATACCTCCTGAAGGATAATCCTTCAGGAGGTTTACTTATATAAATATATATATATATAATATTATATTATATTAACTAATTGATTAATTATTAATAATAAATATTTAATTGATTTAATTTTTATTTAAATTTAATTTTTATTTATTTATTTATTTATTTGGATCACTACAGGAATAAATTATAACAGTTATTTTTTGAAATTACTAGTTGAGTAAAATATGTGAAAATGCAAATTTGGAGTATAGTTTTGGGAAAACAGTGATATGAATATTTTCCTTGGGGAACTATATATTATGCAATTTTTCCTGTGAATATTATATTGTGAATATCAAACGAAATTGTGTGACATAAGGAATGTGAAATAATATTTTATACTGGGATTGCGATAAAATGGAATGTATATATATATATATATATATATATATATATATATATATATGTTATATGGAGATGTTTTTATACAGAAATGATAATGTGAGAAACCCTGATATGTTTGATACAAACATGAGATTTATATGGATATGATGTATACAGAAATAATGAAATATGATATATACAATTATACTTTAAAGAGATATGATAAAATGTGTTATACAAATATGTTTTACTAGAAAAAAACAATATATGTGATATACACAGAGCTATTATAAACAGAAAATGCTAAGTATATTATTAATATAATGAGAATGATACAAAAAATGCTAAGAATACTATTAATATGATGGAATATATAGAAATGATGATATATGAATACAGAAAGGTGAAAATGAGAACCTTGGTGGACCGTAGTATTTAGAGCACGGTACCGTTGCTAGCATTATTTTAGTGCAACCACACGTCTGGTATAGAGCGTGGTGAGACAGTCGATTGGGCTTGAGAAGGGTTGTGTTACCCCCTGGGGTATGAACTAGGATTTGGTAGGTTAATCGTACTATAGACGCGTTCCCTATTTTGATCTAACCGGGTAGGCCAACCGCAGTTAGGTCCAACCTTTGGGCCGCACAACCCGGTCATGTGAGGTGAATACATGATGATATGAATATCCTCAGGGCATCCATGCGCTACAGACGCGATGTGTATTATATACTGGTGGATGCTCATGAGCTAGAAAATGTTATGAAAAATGAAAAGTAAAATGAACAGCTGTGGGTTAGAGACGCATCGTGCTATAGGTTGGTGGATACTCATGGGCTAGGAAATGTGAATATGAATATGAGAAATGAAAGAATATGAAATTGATATGAGAAATGAACAACCATGGGTTACAGACGCGATGTGCTATATGTTGGTGGACACCCATAGGCTAGGAAATGTGAATATGAATATGAGACATGAAAGAATATGAATATATTATAAGGAATGAGAAAGTATGTAATGATATGAGAATAAATGAGTATGTATATGACACGAGAATGAACAAATATGTATATATGATTATGAAAATGAAATGAAAGCTTTTAAAACTATGATACACATACTTATGTGATTATGAGTACATATCTGTATATATTTTTTCCCAATTGATATATTTATTAAAATGAAATGTATTATGATATAATTTAACTCACGTGTCACACGCTGTAAATAATTTATTCTGTCTTACCGAGAGGTGTCTCACCTAGAATCTAAACATTTCAGGTAATCAGGACAGATGAGTAGAGAGAGCTACGAGATAGAGGGGAGCCGGTACCCTAATAGTCAGGGTAAGTATTTTGAGTTGGGGATGTCTTTGTGTAACTCCTGGAGTATTTTGGTGGATTTTGGGGACGTATATAGATATGTATATGTGTATGTGTGATGGTTTAGTGCTCTAGTATTTGTATTTGGGATGGTGTATACATATGGACTTCAGCTATTAGGTATACCTATATATGATAGATTGATCACCCGGTAGCCCACTTCGGGTTCGGTCATATTGACATATGGTATTAGAGATGTTTGTGATATTGATTAATTATTATTGTTTATTAGAAAAAAAATAATGGTATAAAAATCAAGTCATCACATACATGGAACAACCGGAAGGCTTCAAATAAAAAGGGAAAGAGAATTTAGTGTACAAATTAAAGAAAAGTTTGTATGGCTTGAAGCAAGCACCACAGAGATTGTAGTGATCCAAAAAATAATAATTAAATAATTATTATTAATAATTAAATAAATAATATAATATTATAATAATATATAAGATATGTAGAAGGAAAGGAACAATCTTGAGATTGAAATCTCAAGATTTCAGAGAGTTGCCACCCATGTTGTTGTTGCAATGCCCTTTGTCTCCTCGTCTCCTCTCTCCCACTCTCCTTAATTTCTTCTCCAATAGTTAGCCGATCAGAAATCCGAAGATACCGTTGGGTTCCTATCTCCGCCACCGAAAATCCTACTAGAATGGATTTGTCGTGGGAGCGACGTAGGCATATCTCCTGGGGTAAGGTAAATCCTCACTTTTACCTTAATTTTTCTTAAATCTTAAAACCAGTTGACGAACAAAAACTATGAGGAGATTCGTGGGGAGATTCTCTACAATCTAGTATGAGCAAGTTTTCAAGTTGGAGTTCTGGGGCACCAACCCTAAATCGGGTTAAGTTTAATAATTTAGGCTTTTATAGGCTATTTAGGGTATTCAAAACCTAGGGGGATTTTAGTGAAAGTTACGCTGGGGATTGTGATGAATAATGTGGTAAAATTTGAATTTCAGGGTTTCAGGGGTTTTGAACGTCGTGGGGCGTAGATCGGGGTTTTATTAGGCTTTTCAGAAATCAGGTAAAGGGATTAAGTTAAATTAGTAATTTGAGTCATTTAATTGTTATGTCTATATATATAACTTGATTTGAGAATTCAAAAGTTATTTTCAAAAATTTCATTCGGATTAATTCATTTTACAAAATTAGGATATATGATATGTAATTTTGTATAAAATGAACAGTGGACAATTATATATATATATATATATATATATATATATATATATATATATATATATATATATATATATATGAGTGTGTTTATATGTGAAATTGTGTGGCAGATGATCTAAATGGGTGGGAAATAATGAAATACTAAATTGTTTGAGAAATACTGGAAAAACTTGCGAAAATACTAGAACTGTTTATGAAATGCAAGAGTTTAAAATAACAGCTAGTGGTCGGGAATTGTTTGATTGGCTAGGTATTGTTTGATTGGCCAAGGGCTAGGATTGTTATTTGACGCTCGAGGGCCAAATTTTAATTGATGGGTATACATCGAGTTGTATTTTGTGGTCGGGGGTCAGGTTTTAGGAATAACAGGAAATATATGTGAATTGGTGTTTTAAATGGTGATTTCTATTATCTAAATTGAATGATATGCTTTAGGAACCTTGGGGACCCGTGTATTGTAAGCACGATACCGTTGCTAAGGATTTGTTATGTGGTCATGTGCGCCCACACCTGTGTTGAGAGGTGTAGGGTGGCCTTGTTCGATTTGCCTACGTGAGGAGAATGTACCCGCCTAGGTAAGGGCAATTGGACCAGCAGCTGGAGCTACATATACCTGCAAAGTATGTTAGTAGAGAGTACAGATGACTATTGTCTGGATGGATCCCTCAGGACATTAGTCTAGCCTTTGGGCCACACAACCCATGCCATGGGGGAAGTAAATGGCATGTTTGTCACAAAGAGTTAAATAAGAATGATTTGATAAATGTGTTTATCTACTTAGTGAACTGGTTATTTTCTGTACACTAAATACATGCTAGTCACACACTAACATTAACTTGGTCTTTCCTTTACTGAGTTGTGCCTCACCTCTACTTTACAAACTATCTTTTCAGGAAATCCTAGGGATCGGGTCTAGCAGGCTAGAGTAGTCGGGTTGGTGGTTTAAGTTTATGTAGGTGGTGTGTATGGACAAAGATTTTATTTTGTTTAGTTTTATGGGATGTAATTATGTGAAAATGGAGATATTTGTGTATAAAGATAGTTAGAACTTTGGTAATGTAATTTGAGGATTTTGTATTTTATTTCTACTGCGTATACGTGTTCTATATATGATGGATAAGGTATCAGGTATATAGATGTCACTAAAGTAGCACCCCGGGCCCACGTGGCGGGTTGGGATCGTTATAGAGATGGTACAAGAAATTTGATTATTTCATGATTGATCATGGTTACTCAAAAACCTTTTCGGATGATTGTGTTTTTGTGAAAAAAATTTCGGATGGTACTTATATTATTCTCTTACTCTACGTTGATGATATGCTCATTGTAGGACAAGACTCCTCCAAGATTGACAAGTTGAAGTTGGAGATGAGCAAGTCTTCTGCTATGAAAGACTTGGGACTGGCAAAGCAAATTCTTGGCATAAGAATTATTCATGATCATGAAAAAAGGCAAATTTGGTTGTCTCAAGAAAGGTACATTGAAAAAGTTCTTGAGAGGTTCAATATGGATAAAGTAAAACCCGTTGGTTTCCCACTTGCTAATCACTTCAAGTTTAGTATAAAACAAAGTCCTACAAGTGAAAAAGACAAGGAAGAGATGAAGAAAATTACTTATGCTTCTGTAGCTGGTTCTTTAATGTATGCAATGGTTTGCACAATACTGGATTTAACTCATGCCGTTGGAGTTGTTAGTCAATTTATCTCTAATCCTAGAAAGGAGCAATGGTTAGCGGTAAAATGGATTCTCCAATACCTTGGAGGAACTTCAAAGGTGTGTTTGTGCTTTGGAAATGGTAAATCTATGTTCCATGGATTCACGGATGCCGACATGGCTAGTGATGTTGATTCTAGAAAATCTATTTCGGGTTATTTGATGAATTTTGCAAGGGGAGTTGTGGCATGGTAATCAAAATTACATAAATGTGTTGCTCTATTTACTACAGAATTCGAGTTTATTGCCATTACCGAAACTTGCAAAGAATTGATTTGGTTGAAGAGATTCTTGAAAGAGTTGGGCATGGAACAAGAAAGGTATGTTCTTTATTGTGATAGTCAAAGTGCAATTCATTTGAGTAAGAATTCTATCTTCCGTTCAAATTCAAAACATATTGATGTTAGATATCATTGAATTCGGGATGTGTTGGATAAGAAATTATTATAGCTTGACAAAATTCGCACGAATGATAATGTTTCGAATATGATGACAAAAGCATTGTCTAGAGACAAGCATGTGAAGTGTCCAATTTTGGTCGGATTGGTGGAATTGTCCCCATAAGTTGAGAGGGAGAGATTTATTGGGTGTCCCTCCTTGTGACGCCCAACACTTGAAAAGTTGTTCCTTCTCTAATTATTGTTGGATTCCCAATGCATGAAAGTTGCTGCAATTGTATTTAGGAACTCCTAAAAGAAGCCACGTGCAGCAGCTGCTCTCCATTATTCCTTGGCTATTCTTATTCAGCTTCTCTCACTTGTATAAGCTTAGGTCTTCATGCAGCAAGCCATAGTAGCCTCTCCATTCTAGATTTTCCACACACACAGAACCGCCTCACCAGCTCCTCACATCTGCAACACTAGATTCCTCACGCTTGCAGCCAACACCGATTATCTTCTCTGCAACAGTAACCTACTGCTACTCTTTCTCTTCATGCGACTTTAGCTATGTTTTATTAGTAGCATTTTTGGGAGCTTCTGGTTGTACTCTTTTGGTTGGTTATTTTTGGGAGCTTTGTTCACAACATTGGTGAGGCCTTTTTCATCTTGCTCCATTTGTTATACACTTTTTGTGTATTTGTAAGGCTTGTGCCTTTTTTGTACCCACTTTGTATGAATTTGGTGATAATGGATTTGAACCGTTGTGTCCCGTGGATGTACCCCAACATTTGAAGGAACCACATTAAATATCTTGTGTCTCATTTTATTTATTATTTGCATTACACCATTGATTTACTTGTGGGAATCGTTCGTATATAATTTTTCCCCAACAAGGCCAACATAGAGGAAACTATATCCGATCAATAGTGTAACAACCTGCTATTTAACTTGGTTTTTTTTATACTATAACATTTAAAATGCTCTGATACCATACTGGATTAACCCAATCATCAACCTAAGTAGCAAGAAGCAGAAATCAAATAAAACAATAACCATACATAGTTATATACAATACCAGAGTGCTAAAGTGTTTCTCAAAATATGCATGTATGACTGTTCCCTAAAATACCCTCAACTAGGCTGGGGCTATACAAAAATACTCCAAAAATATACTCACTATCTACTGACAGGGCAGTACTGCAGCCCCTTTATCTGCGAGCCTAGTTTGCTCGCCTACCTGAGTCACCTGAAAAATGTTAAAGTAACGGGATGAGCCAATGCTCAGTAAAACGAAATATGTTATTGCTGGTGTGTGGCAAATGAGTTACAATACTGTGAAAATCTATTACTATATAGTCAGGTATCACTGACATATAAAGTACAATACCAGTAATATAATCTTTATCTTTTACCTATTACTTAACCTTTCTATACTTTAGGTTTCTACTCAAAATAGTGCTAATATATATATATATATATATATATATATATATATATATATATTTCCGATTTCTGTAAACTTGTATAAACATAGTAATAACTGTAAACTTCCCTGTGGATAATTGTGTGTCATGATTTAACCCCTCATGATAGGGTTGTGCGACCCGTAAGTGGGATTTACCCTGGCTGGCCAACCAAGAATAAATCACTATGCTCCACAGTCTCATCAGCCCTCCTCAACCCATATCTAATGGGGAGCCTGTCCACTTATGGGCTCTATGCAATCGATTTTTATACCACGTATTATCTAAATAAGTGGTTGCACTCCATAAACTGTATGTAGCTACGGTATCGTGCTCTGTAAATTGTATGATCCAACAGGGTCTGATACTATTTAATACATTTCTATATATAAAACTATCTGTTTTACCTTGATCCTGTAATAACTGTATAAACCATGACGTTGTGGAAAACTGTATCTATATCATCTGTGTTTCTGTAATTAACTATAAATCTGTATGTCATGGTACTATAAAACTGTATAATCATGGTATTTCTGTAATTGCTGTAAAATATATTTACTGTCGATATATTCTATAAAACACATCTCTAAAAAATACTGTAAAGCATGTTTCTATACTATATCTGTATTCTTAAGCCACACAATAATTTTGAAACATATTAATCATACTTGATAAACTGTATAAATCTCTACTGTAAACAATACTCTCGTGGAACATTTATAATTTTATACTAAAATCATACTCAAATAACCTAGCATAGCATATTTCCCTTATCTGTTTCCTGTTAAAAATCCCTTACTATAATGGGTCCAACACTCGCAGGGTTCTCCATTCAACACCCTAAAAACCACATTTGTCATAACAGAATATCAATATTTCTTGGTTTACATCATTTCCTACAATTGTCGGAAGGCCAAAAAATGAATAAAAGACCTTACCCTAGATTTGGGATGAATTCCAACTTCGTTCCACCGACGATCCGCTCCGGCAGACTTGTAAAGAACTCTGCCAGAAGCGTCGTGGTGGCCTCAAATCGTCGATCCGACAACTAACGGGACCAAAATCGAAGGAAGAAGAGGGAGAGGTCGTAGGAGAGAGAGATAAGAGGGGGAGAGAGAGAGAGAGAGAGAGAGAGAGAGAGAGAGAGAGAGAGAGAGAGGGTAATTTGCGCTGAAATAGGATAAAAATTTGAGTTTTCACTATTTATACTACGAGATTCGTCGACGAGCCACGTCATCTCATCGACGAGTCCTTAAGTAATTTCGTCGACGAACCTTGCCCTTCGTCAACGAAATTCAGATTAGCCCAAATTCTACTCTTGGTATCTTCTCGTCGACGAGTTGTAGTTTCGTCGATGAGGTCCCTTATGCACTCGTTAACGAACTCCCTGTGTTCGTCGACAAGGCCCTGTGGAAAATATTTCGAGTTAGTCCATTCAAAATGCGATGTCGTCGACGAACACGAATGAAGTCGCCTACCTCCTTCTGATACTGTTTCCATTTCCCTCTCTCTTTATTATTTAAATACCATTATTTTTTAGGTCGTTACATTCTTCCCCCCTTATAAAATTTCGTTCTTAAAATTTACTATCTGTATCTTTTTTTATGCACTCCATCATCCAGTAAAGGAAAAGGGTCTACTTATTTTATTACTTTCTCTCACTTATGGCGGAGGAATATCGTGGTTACATGGGTAGTTCTGGGAGATTACAGGTATAAAAGAAAATTTCCCCAAAACCAAAATACTACCTATCATATACACTACATTACAATTCCACTATTCTAAACAAAATAAAATTACTATTACTTTAATTATACATCACTGCTATGACCCACTAAACAAGTGGGGATGTTTCCGTCTAATCTCGCTTTCAAGCTCCCACGAAGCTTCTTCTATTGCATGATTCCTCCCCAGGACTTTTACCAATTGTATCTTCTTATTGCACAATTCCTATTCTTTCCTATCTAGGATCTGTACTGGAGCTTCTTCATATGCTAAAGCCTCACTGACTTCCAGTTCCATATGACTGATGATATGGGAAGGATCTGGGACGTATTTCCTTAGCATAGAAACATGAAATACGTCATGAACTCGAAATAGAGATGGCGGTAAAACTAGCCGATAGGCTACTGACCCAATCTTCTCAAGTATCTCAAATGGGCCAATAAACCTAGGGCTTGACTTACCTATCTTCCCAAATCTCAAGATCCCCTTTAATGGAGTTATTCTCAAAAATACATGATCACCCACTTCAAATTTCAGTTCTTGGCGGCGAGTATCCGCGTAACTTTTTTGCCGATTCTGCGCTGCACTGATCCTGTCTCGAATAAGTCGGACTTTATCACACGCTTGCTGAATTATCTCTAGACCCAAAACTCACCTTTTACCTACTTTATCCCAGAAAATAGGAGATCGGCATCTCCTACCATATAATGCCTCATAGGGTGCCATGCCGATGCTAGTCTGATAACTGTTATTATAAGAAAATTCAACTAGCGGCAAAAACAGAATCCAGTTACCTCCAAAATCTAGCACACAGGCACGAAGCACATCTTCCAATACCTGGATTGTTCTCTCAGTATGACCATCAGTTTGAGGGTGGAAAGCAATGCTGAATGCTAACTGACTCCCCAACGCCTCCTGTAAGCTCCTTTAGAACCGTGATGTAAAACGTGGATCACGATCCGAGACTATGGATACCGGCACTCCATGGGGTCGAACAATCTCCTGTATATAAATCTCTGCTAACCTGTTCATAAGGTAGCTAATCTTAATAGGCAGAAAGTGCGTTGTCTTCGTCAATTTATCAACCACCACCCAAATAGAATTCTGACCATGCGACGCTGGCGGCAGACTAGTAACAAAATCCATGGATACGTGGTCCCACTTCCATTCAGGAATGAAAAGTGGCTGCAACTACCCTGCTAGCCTCTGGTACTCAGCCTTAACCTACTGGCACGTCAAACACTGCTGTACAAATTATGCTATCTCCTTTTTCATACCACTCCACCAGAAATACTCCCGCAGATCCCTATACATTTTCGTACTTCTAGGATGGACAGTGTATAGAGATCTGTGTGCCCCCTCTAAAATCGTCCTCTTAATACTGTCATCTGCAGGCACACACAATTTGGTGCGAAATCTCAAAGCCCTATCGTCATAAATGTTGAATTCTTCTCTCTGATCATCCTGTATTCTGGAAATTACTTCTGCCAATTCCCAATCATCCCACTGAGCCGCTTTAATTCTCTCATAAAGTGTAGGCTGTACAATCAAGCTGGCAATAAGCGCCTGAGGATCATCTTCCACTAATTCCACCTCGAGTCTTTCCAAGTCCATCTGAATCAGGTGCTGAATAACTGCGGCTAGCTGTGTTGTATCTCCTGATTTATGGCTCAAAGTATCAACCACCACATTTGCTTTACCTGGGTGGTAACTGATGGTACAGTTGTAATCTTTGATAAGCTCCAACCACCTCCTCTGCCGCATATCCAACTCTTTTTGTGTGAAGAAATACTTTAGACTCTTATGATCAGAGAATATCTCACACTTCTCACCATATAAATAATGTCTCCAGATCTTTAGTGCATATACAACCGCAGCCAATTCTAGATTGTGAGTAGGATAGTTCTTTTCATATTCTTTCAACTACTTGGATGCATATGTTGTCACCCTACCATGCTGCATCAGTACACAACCAAGCCCTTTTAAAGATGTGTCACTATAAATCACATACCCATCACCTCCTGATGAAATCGTCAGAACTGGTGCAGTGACGAGTCGCTGCTTAATTCTTGGAAGCTATGCTCGCACTCTTCATCCCATACAAATCTGGCATTTTTCCTAGTCAATCGTGTGAGTGGTCTTGACAAAACCGAAGACCCCTCAACAAAACAACGGTAATAAGCTGCCATTCCTAAGAAACTCCTAACTTCCTACACATTCCTCGGCCTGGCCCAACTTACCACCGCATCGATCTTGCTGGGATCCACTGAAATACCGTCCCCTCAGATCACGTGGCCTAAAAATGTTACTTTCTCAAGCCAGAACTCACACTTACTAAACTTGGCATAGAGCTTCTCCTCTTTGAGTGTTTATAGCACCTGCCTCAAATGCATCTCATGATCCTCAAAACTCTTCGAGTACACCAGTACATCATCAATGAAAACTACTACAAACTGATCTAGATACTGGTGGAAAACTCTGTTCATCAAATCCATGAACACGGATGGGGCATTCATCGGACCAAACGGCATAACGAGGAA
The DNA here is from genome assembly GCF_029873635.1 of Malania oleifera. NCBI lineage: Eukaryota > Viridiplantae > Streptophyta > Magnoliopsida > Santalales > Ximeniaceae > Malania > Malania oleifera. The sequence goes on from NC_080418.1 coordinate 149,867,258, forward strand.
CTCGTAGTGCTCATACCTAGTCCTGAAGGCTGTCTTCGCAACGTCCTCTGCTTTTACTCTCACTTGATGATACCCGGATCTGAGGTCGATTTAGAATATACCCGTGTACCCTGAATCTGATCAAACAAATCTTCTATACAGGGTAGAGGATATTTATTCTTAATAGTAACCTTGTTGATTTCTCTATAATCGATACACATCCTCATAGAACCGTCTTTCTTCTTTACAAAAAACACTGGAGCTCCCCACAGCGATACACTGGGTCGTATAAACCCTTTGTTCAGTAAGTCTTGCAACTGTTCCTTTAATTCTCCCAATTTAGCTGGAGCCATACGATAGGGAACCTTAGAGATCGGCGTGGTTCCTGAAGGTAAATCTAAAAGAAAATTCACCTCGTGTATAGAAGGCAACCCAGGTAACTCCTCTGGAAAAACATTTGGAAATTCTCATACCACTAGGGTGCTGCCAATCTTCAATTCATTTTCTGGTACTTCTTTCACAAATGCTATAAACCCCTTACCTCCGTCCAAGAGTAATCTTCTCACCTGCATGGCTGACACCAGTTGTGTTGGAGCATGTACCCGTGAACCAACGAATCTGAATTCCTGTGTACCAAGGGGTCTGAAAATTACCTCTTTTCGACGACAATCAATGCTGCCATGATTGGCAGCAAACCAGTCCATACTCAGTATTATATCAAACCCACACATATCAAATACAATATAGTCAGCTGGTAACACTTTCCCCTGAATTTCTATCAGATAGCCCCTTAGTACCCTCTAACATCTGATCACTGACCCTGATGGTGTAGCTACTGACAGTGCTATGTAGTGACCCAAAGAATAATAGTATTTTAATAATAAAGAGGGAGGAAAATGGAAACAAGAACAGAAGGAGGGAGTCAACATCGCACGTTGGGAAAATACCCAATAAATTTATCAGGGCCTCATTGACGAATATAGGGGATTCGTCGATGAGGGTGAGCTTCATCAACGAGAAAATACCGAGAGGGGTTTTAGGCCGTCTGAAATTCATCAACGAGGAAGTAAGGCTCGTCAACAAAATTTCTTAAGGACTCATCGACGAGATGACGTGGCTCGTCGATGAATTCCATAGTATAAATAGTGTTTAACTTAGATTTTCACGCAAAAATTTCAGCCGAAACCCTCTCTCTATCTCTCCTCTATGGCTCCCCCTCCATCTCTTTTCGATTTCAACCCCGTCAATTGTCAGATCGACGATCTGAGGCCACCACGACGTTCCTGGCGGAGTTCTCTTCAAGTCTGCCGGAGCGGATCATTGGTGAAACGTAGTTGGAATTCATCCCAAATCTAGGGTAGGGTCTTTTATTCGGAATTTGGCTTTCCAGCAGTTGTAAGAAATGATGCAGGAAAAGAAATATTGATATTTTGTTATGAGATTTATGGTTTTCAGGGTGTTGAGTGGTGAACCATGTGGGTGTTGGACCCGTTATAGCAGGGGATTTTAGCAGGAAATGAGTAAGGGAAATATGCTATGCTGGGCAATTTTACTATGTTTTAGTACAAATTATACGTTTTTATCAAATGATTATTCACAATAGAAAGTTATACAGTTTATTATTTATATGTTATACGTTTAAAACTTCTGTGTAGCTTGAGAATATGAGTATAGTAAAGAAACATATTTTACAGTATTTTCAGGATATGATTTACGGAGTATACAACTAGTGGGTATGTTTTATAATAATTACAGAATATCATGATTATACAGTATTCAATACCATGATTATACAGTATTCAGTACCATGATTATACAGTATTCAGTACCATGATTATACAGTTTTCAATACCATGATTATACAGTTCAATTCAAAGATACAGTTGACACAGTTACAGTTTATTTCAGTATCATGATTATTACAGTTATTTCAGTATCATGGTAAATTAGACAGTTGTATATAGAAACGTATTATATAGTATCAGACCCTGTTGGACCATACAGTTACAGAGTACGGTACCGTAGCTACATACGGTTTACAGAGTGCAACCACCTATTCAGATAATACGTGGTAGTTGGTCGATCGTATAGTGCCCTAGACGTGGACAGACTCCCCATCAAATATGGGTTGAGGAGGGCAGATCAGACCGAGGGAGTATAGTAGTTTACCCTGGTCGGCCAGCCAGTGTAGATCCCGCCTACGGGCTACACAACCCTATCATGATGGGTTAAATCATGACACCCAGTTATCCACAGGGATGATTTCAGTTATTATTATATATATACAGATTTCCAGAGACAGAGAATATACTTATGTACATTAGAAGTATTTTAAATAGTAACTTAAAATACTTATATGTTAAGCAACATGGGAATGGTGGTGGTTTCTATTACTTGTACTGTATTTACAGATCTAGTTATACATGATTTTATAGAAACATATTTTCATAGTATTATAACTCATTTGTCACACACTAGTAATAGCATATTTCGTCTTACTTAGCGTTTGCTCATCCCAATTACTTTAACATTTTTCAGGTGATCCAGGTAGACGAACAGACCAGGCTCGCAGGTAGAGCGGCCTCGGTTTTGCCCTGACAGTTGTGTGAGTATTCTTGGGAATATTTTGTATAACCCTTGCAACTGAGGGTATTCTAGAAAACAGACATATATGTATATTTTGGGAAACACTTTAGCACTCTAGTATTGTATATAATTATATATGGTTATGTTTACTTGATTTCTGCTTCTCGCTGCTTAGGTTGATGATTGGGTGTAATCCAGTATGGTGTCAGAGCATGTTAAATATCATAATATACATTAAAAAAAAAATCCAGTTAAATAGCAGGTCATTACAGTTTGGTATCAAAGCCTAGGTTGCTAGGTTCTGTAGACTATAGAGTGCAGCAGAAGCAATACCAGAGTATAGGAAAAGGATTTGAGGTTTGTTCGATTGTCTAGATACAAGATTTTCGTGGTGGTTTCTGTGTTTTTCCTAGGGTGACGATTTCAGGAAAACCATAGTAAACTATTGTCGGGTCGTGTGTCTAGGTGACAGAACTGGATATTGAGTTAAGGTCAAGGAAGGTAATTAATTTTGAATTGGTACAGGATAGGTCTGTATAGGAGATAGGGTACTTAAGTGTGTTTCTTGTTTTCAGGATGGACCCAGGAAGCAGTGGCACAAATTTCGGGGAGGATGGGCCAGGACCTTCCAGCATAGGTGGAGGAGATACAGCTGTTGTACTGCATAGTGTCACTCAACAGGTGATGGTTGAGATGGCCAGGAACTCTGGGGAGCGTAGCTGTTCGATTGAGCAGTTTATACGGATGAAGCCCCCATCCTTTGCTGAAGAAGATGACCCGATTGTAGCTAAGAATTGGGTCCAGGATATCGAAGAGACATTGGTGGTGCTTCCATGTACGGATGAGTAGAAGGTAGCATTTGTAGCATTTAAGTTGACAGGGGAGGCGAAGCACTAGTGGAGAGCAGCGGCGCAACTGATAGAGGAGTAAAGGCCGATTCCAGTGCTAGTGACTTGGGATCGATTCAAGGAGCTGTTCTTTGAGCGGTATTTCCCTGCGATCGTTCGGAGCGCAAAGGCAGCAGAGTTTCTGCATCTGGTACAGGGACAGATGACTGTATCCCAATATGCAGCTCGGTTTATCGAGTTGTTGTGTTTTGCTCCACATCTAGCACCTGATGAAGAGAAAAAAGGTAAGGAAGTTTGAAGAGGGATTGAGGCAGAACTTGTTTGAGCAGGTGATTGGTTTCAGGGCTCAGACATTCATAGAGGTTGTAGATAGAGCTGCAATCATTGAGAGTGGTATTCAGAGGGGTTTAGAATCTCAGAGTCAGAGGAAGAGGTCGGCACCTCAGAGTTTTCAGGCTGGCTCCAGTAGGGGTCCATGGAGAGGAGGTCGCGATAGGGGAGATCAGAGGCAAACGACAGGACCCCATGGGAATCAGGGTATGCCGACTTACCCGGTATGTCAGACATGCGGGAGAAGTCATTTAGGGGAGTTTCGGGTAGGCAGAAGGGTATGTTATCGCTACGAAAGACCCAGTCACGTGGTACGCGAATGCCCAGGTCAGCCAAACCAGGTCCCAGCTCCCAGGCCCTATCAGGGAGGACATCAAGCAACTCAGGGAGGATACCAGGCACCTTGTGATGGCCAGTAGAGGAATGTGGCCCCAACGTGAGTGTACGCTCTGACGCCAGGTGATGCAGAGGCTGATACGGATGTGGTGACAGGTACATTTACTATTTTATCATATCCAGTTATTGTTCTTTTTGACTTGGGTGCTACTCATTCTTTCATTTCTACATATTATGTTAAATTATCTGAGAGTGAGACCCAGTCATTAGATATAGCGCTGTCGGTAGCTACACCATCAGGGTCAGTGATCAAATGTCAGAGGATACTTAGAGGCTATCCGATAGAAATTCAGGGGAAGGTGTTATCAACTGATTTGATTGTATTTGATATGTGTGGGTTTGATATAATATTGGGTATGGACTAGTTGGCTGCCAATCACGCCAATATTGACTATCATCGGAAAAAAGTAATTTTCAAAACCCCTGGAGAGCAGGAATTCAGATTCGTTGGTTCATGGGTACGTGCTCCAACGCAGTTGGTGTCAACCGTGCATACGGGCAAATTACTCCTGAACGGAGGTCAGGGGTTTATAGCGGTTGTGAAAGAAGTATCTGAAAATGAAGTGAAGCTTGACAGTACCCCAGTGGTACGAGAATTTCCAAATGTTTTTCCAGAGGAGCTACTAGGGCTGCCTCCTGTACGTGAGGTGGATTTTCCTATAGATTTGCCTTCAGGGATCGCGCCGATTTCTAAGGTTCCTTATCATATGGCTCCAGCTGAGTTGAGAGAATTAAAGGAACAGTTGCAAGACTTGCTGAACAAGGGGTTTATACGACCCAGTGTATCGCCATGGGGAGCTCCAGTGTTATTTGTAAAGAAGAAAGACGTGTCCATGAGGATGTGTATCGATTACAGGGAGATAAACAAGGTTACTATCAAGAATAAATATCCTCTACCCCATATAGACGATTTGTTTGATCAGCTCCAGGGTACACGGGTGAATTTCAAGATCAACCTCAGATCCGGATATCATCAAGTGAGAGTAAAAGCAGAGGACGTCGCGAAGACAGCCTTCAGGACCAGGTATAGGCACTATGAATTCCTCATTATGCTGTTTGGTTTAACGAATGTCCCAACTGTGTTCATGGACTTGATGAATAGAGTTTTCCACCAGTATTTAGATCAGGTTGTAGTAGTTTTCATTGATGATATACTGGTGTACTAGAGGAGTTTTGAGGATCATGAGGTGCATTTGAGGCTAGTGCTGCAGACACTCAGACAGGAGAAGCTTTATGCCAAATTTAGCAAGTGTGAGTTCTGGCTTGAGAAGGTTGCATTTTTAGGCAATGTGATCTTAGGAGACGGTATAGCAATGGATCCCAGCAAGATTGACGCGATAGTGAATTGGGCCAGGCCAAGGAACGTGCAGGAAGTCAAAAGTTTCTTGGGGCTGGCAGGTTATTACCGCTGATTTGTGGAGGGATTTTCAATTTTGTCAGGACTTCTCACACGGTTGACAAGGAAAAATGCCAGATTCATGTGGGATGAAGAATGCGAGCAGAGTTTTCAGGAATTAAAACAGCGGCTCGTCACTGCACCAGTTCTAACGATTCCATCGGGAGGTGATGGTTATGTTATCTATAGTGACACGTCTTTGAAAGGGCTCGGTTGTGTATTGACCCAGCATGGTAGGGTGGTAGCATATGCGTCCAGGCAGTTGAAAGAATATGAAAAGAATTACCTTACTCATGATCTGGAATTGGCTGCGGTTGTACATGCACTAATGATCTGGAGACATTATTTATATGGTGAGAGGTGTGAGATATTTTCTGACCACAAGAGTCTAAAGTATTTCTTCACACAAAAAGAGTTGAATATGTGGCAGAGGAGGTGATTGGAACTCATTAAGGATTACGACTACACCATCAGTTATCACCCAGGTAAAGTAAATATGATAGCTGATGCACTAAGCCGTAAATCAGGAGACACAGCACAACTAGCTGTGGTAGTTCAACATCCAATTCAAATGGACATGGAAAGACTCGGTGTGGAACTAGTGGAAGATGACCCTCAGGCGCTTATTGCCAGTTTAGTGATACAGCCTGCACTGTATGAGAGAATTAAAGCTGCTCAGAGAGATGATCCAGAGTTAGCGGAGGTGCTTGCCAGGATACAGGATGGTCAGGGAGAGGAATTCAGTATTTCTGACGATGGGACTCTGAGATTTCACACCAGATTCTGTGTGCCTGCAGATGACAGCATTAGGAGGACGATTCTAGAGGAGGCACACAGATCTTTATACACTGTTCATCCTGGAAGTACGAAAATGTATAGGAATCTGTGAGAGTATTTCTGGTGGAGTGGCATGAAGAGGGAGATAGCAGATGAAATTAGGAATAGCTTCCCAAGGGGGGGGTGAATTGGATTCTTTTTAATTTTAATGTTTTAAAAATTTTGCTTATGATACTAAGGAAAAACACAATTGATAAATGATACTCACACTTGAAAATACAGAAATTTAAATTAACAAACCAATCAATGAAACAAAAGTAATTCAATCACTCAACGAAGAATACTAGTGATGTTTGATAATTTCCCTATAAATGTTTGCCACCTTCTTTGAGTAAGCTCTTAGTATGCACTTCTCTTGATTAAGATTTCCGCAAATAAACCAACGTACTCCCTTTTGGGTTTCCGCAAACGGTTAATCAAAACATACTTTCTAAGTGTTAAGAGTCTTTGTTTCTTTCTTACTTTAAAAACTGCAACCTGCACTTTTAGATCATACAACAACAGCAAGTACATAATATAAGTAAAGCAGAGAGAAAGACACAAGATTTTTTTACGAGGTTTGGCTTCAACATAGCCTACTTCCTCACCCTTGGCAAAACACCGAAGTGTTCCACTATAGCAGTTCCGTTACCCGGTGGAACAACGCCTGTTTACAACCACTCCTTGGTCAAGGCTAGAGTTTGCCTTCTCCAAATAATATGCCCTTGTTTGGTGAACAATCCAACAGCCTGGAATCGTCCAAAATCTACAAGATAGATATTAAAAATGTTGGTGTACAAGAGAAGCTCATATAAAGAGCAGATTAGTACAAATTGAAAACTATGTACTTCGAAAGATAAATATCAAGCAAGAAATAAACTTTTGAAGTTTTAATAGAGATTTCACCAAATTCATTTTCTCCATATGAGAAATTAGTAATCTTTCTTCAGGAATTGATGAATAAGAGTTTCAGAATAACAATACTTTCAGCTTGCAAGAGTTTGATCAAGAGAGATTTTGAGAGCAAGAGAGCTTGAGAGAATTTCAATGCTTGGTGTGATTTTTTATTAACAAGAACCATGTATTTATAGGCTTCAAAACATGTTTCCTTGTTGCAAGAGTTTCCTTAAAGAATTTCCCAATTTATCAGAAAATTTGGGATTCAAACAGCTATAATTTAAAAAATAAGATTTTTAAAAAATTTGCCCGTTGAACAGTGTTCAGACATCTAAGGATTCGAGGTCAGACATTTGAAGTTCCTGAAACCCTTAAAAAATAGAACTAGATACAAGGTCAGATGTCTAAAGTCAAAGTTCAGACGTCTGAGGTTCAAGGTTTAGATGTCTGAAGTTGCGAGTTCAGACGTCTAAACTGCTATTGCCTCTTTCTGTTTTTATAAGGACCTGCTTAGTTAAATGGGTTTTTTTTTTCTTATAATATTCTACATGCTCTGATACCATACTGAGGAAAAACCCATTCATAAACCTAAGCAGTAAGAAGCGGAAATCATACAAACATATTCATAACCATTGTATACAATACCAGAGTTCTGAAATATTTTCCAATATTTACAAATATAACTGTATTCCCAAAATATCCTCAACTGGTGAGGGCTATACAAAAACGTTCCCAAAAATGATACTCACTCTCTGATAGGGCACTATAGACACCCCTCTATTTGTGAGCCTGATCTGCTCGCCTACTTGGATCACCTGAAAAATATTTCAACACTGGGATGAGCCAAAGCTCAGTAAGAAGAAATATGCTATTACTAGTGTGTGGAAAATGAGCTACTACATATCATGAAATCTGTTTCATATAAACATGAATAATTGAGTATACAAGTACAGCACAAATAATAAAGTACACCACCCCTTTTTCCCTATTGCTTGACATATAAGTATTATGATTATAATTCAAAATACTTCTAGTGTATATAGTAGGATCCCCGTTTCTGTAAATCAATACGTAAGTAATAGTAACTGAAACTGTTCCCTGTGGCTATCTGTGTCATGACATGCCCCTCATGACGAGGTTGTGCGGCCCATAGGCTAGATTTACCCTGGCTGGCGAACCAGGAATAAATCACAGAACTCCGTCAGTCTACCTGCCCACCTCAACCCATATTTGGATGGGGAGCCTAACCTCTTCAAGAGCCTAGGTGGTCAACTTTACCACGTAGATCTGAATAGATGGTTGCACTCGTAAAGTAACATAATACTTGTAGCAACGGTACCGTACTCTGTAGCTGCAAGTCTAACAGGGTCTGATATCATAAAATATATTTCTATATATATCTATCTGATTTACCATGATTTTGAAGTAATTATAATAACCATGATGCTGCATAACGTACTGAAATCTGAATAGTCATAACGTGGAATTGCATATTCGTAATACTAGAATTCGTATAATCATGGTACTAAGTTTCATATAATCATGATATTAAAATTCGTAAGATCATGGTACTAAAATTCACTTAATCATAGTACTTATATCCGTAAAATCATGGTACGGAAATTCATAAAAATCATGAAACTACAATTCGTAAAAGATATCCCCGTACTACATTCATATTCACAAGCCACACCATAGTTTAATACATAATTTTCGTAAATAAATACACTGTATAATATCTAGAAATTTCCTAGCATAGCATATTTCCCTTATCTTAACTTTGAAAAGCCCCTAGGGAATACAAGCCTAACACCCGCAGGGCCTTCTACAAAACACCCTGAAACCAACATATGCCAAAACATAACATCAGTATTTTTCTGCCTACATCATTTCCTATAACTTCCAAGAAGTCAAAAACTGGATAAAAGTCCTTACCCTGAATTTGGGATGAATTCCAACTCTATTTTCCTAACAATCCGTTCTGGCAGTCTTGCAGAGAACTTCGTCAGGAGCACCGTAGTAGCTTCGGATCATCGATCCGGTGACTGGTGGGGCCGTAAATGAAGAGAGAAGGGAGAGAGAGTCATAGGAGAGAGAGAGAGAGAGAGAGAGAGAGAGAGAGAGAGAGAGGACAGGGAGAGCGGTGAGAGAAATGTGATAAAACCCCGGGTTTCCACTATTTATAGGGCCAGGTTCGTCAACGAGACACGTCACCTCGTCGACGAGCCCTTCACAAAGATCTTTTAAATCATTAGATGTCTGCGCTTAATCATTAGATGTCTAAAGTAATTCTTTAGATGTCTAAACATGAAGTTCAGTTATCTAAAGTTGCCACTTTAGATATCTGAACTGAAAAGTTCAGTCATCTGATCTTTCAAGAACCTGTTTTTTTTTTTTTAAATTTCTTTAGAAACTGTTTTGCTCTCTTTTGATTTTTAAAAAACTTATTTCAGAAAACTTCAAAAGATCTTTTAAGACTTTATAATCTCTTGAAAAACCCTCAAAACATATTTCAAATGATATTTTAGCTTTTGAAATACTTACAATATATGTTTTCTAATCCTTCATAAGACATGCTTGAGTTCTTTCTCATTCTTGTGCTCTTGAGATGCAAATATCTTAGTTTCTCCTTGTATCATTGATCAGTCTTGATATTTACTTGAACCATGCTTTGAGCTTTACTTGAACTATACTTGAACTTTATTTTAACCATAGTTGAGCTTGATTTGAACCATACTTAAGCTTGAACCATTCTTGAACCATATTTCCTGAAACATAAAAACTCAACCTTTCTAAGTTAAATAGTCCTTTGATTGTTATCACCAAAACCGATTAAAAAAACCTTGTTAGGCCAATAGCAGAGTTTGTGCAGCAGTGTTTGACGTGCCAGCAAGTTAAAGCTGAGCACCAAAGGTCGGCTGGTCAATTGCAGCCACTTTTTATTCCCAAGTGGAAGTGGGACCACGTATCCATGGATTTTGTTACTGGGCTGCCGTCAACGCTACATGGTCAGAATGCCATCTGGGTAATTTTTGATAGGTTGACAAAGACAACTCACTTTCTACCCATTAAAGTCAGCTACCCTATGAATCGGTTAGTAGAGATATATATACAGGAGATTGTTCGACCCCAAGGAGTGTCAGTATCCATAGTCTCAGACCGTGATCGGTGATCCAGATTTTACATCACGGTTCTGGAGGAGCTTATAGGAGGCATTGGGGACTCAATTAGCATTTAGCACTACTTTCCACCCTCAGACCGATGGTTATACTGAGAGAACAATCCAGGTATTAGAAGATATGCTTTGTACCTATGTGCTAGACTTTGGAGGGAGATGGATTCGGTTTTTGCCACTAGTTGAATTTGCTTATAATAATAATTATCAGACTAGCATTGACATGGCACCTTACGAGGCATTATATGGTAGGAGATTCCGATCTCCTCTTTTTTGGGATGATGTAGGTGAAAGGCAAGCTTTAGGACCAAAGATAATTCAACAAGCGTGTGATAAAGTCTAACTTATTCGAGATAGGATTAGTGCAGCATAGAGTCAGCAGAAAAGTTATGCAGATACTCGCCGCTGGGAACTGGAATTTGGAGTAGGTGATCATGCTTTCCTGAAAATAGCACCATTGAAGGGAATCATGAGGTTTGGAAGGAAGGGTAAGTTGAGCCCTAGGTTCATTGGACCATTTGAGATACTCGAGAAGATTGGGTCAATGGCCTATCGGCTGACTTTACCACCATCTCTATCCAGGATTCATGACGTGTTTCATGTTTCTATGTTAAGGAAATACGTCCTCGATCCTTATCATATCATCAGCTATGCAGACTTGGAACTCAGGGGTGATCTAGCATATAAGGAAGCTCCAGTTCAGATCTTAGATAGAAAAGATCAGGAATTGCGCAATAAGAAGATACAGTTGGTAAAAGTCCTGTGGAGGAATCACGCTATAGAAGAAGCTTCGTGGGAGCTTGAAAGCGAGATTAGAAAGAAATATCCCCACTTGTTCAGGGAATACAGCAGTGATGTATGATTAAAGTAATAGTAATTTTATTTTGTTGAGTCCAGTGTAATTGTAATGTAGTGTATAGAATAGGTAGTATTTTGGTTTTGGGGGAATTTTCTTCTATATTTGTAATCTCCCAGAACTACCCATGTAACCACAGTATTCCTCCGACACAAGTGAGGGCAGGTAATAAAATAAGTAGACCATTTGCCTTTATGGGATGATAGAAGGTAATACAAACAGTAAATTTCGAGGACGAAAATTTATAAGGAGGGGAGAATGTAGTGATCCAAAAAATAATAGTATTTTAATAATAAAGAGGGAGGAAAAAGGAAACAGGAACATAAGGAGGCAGTAGACTTCATCGACGAATACAGGGGATTCGTCAATGAGGGTACAACAGGACCTCGTCGACGAGAGCAAGCTTCATCAACGAGAAAATACCAAGAGGGGTTTTAGGCCGTCTAAAATTCGTCGAAAAGGAAGTAAGGTTCGTCGACGAAATTTCTTAAGGACTCGTCGGCGAGATGACGTGGCTCATCGAAGAATTCCACAGTATAAATAGTGTTTAACTTTCACACAGAAATTTCAACCGAAACCCTCTCTCTCTCTCTCTCTCCCCTCTACGGCTCCCCCTCCATCTCTCTTCGATTTTGGCCCCATCAGTCACCGGATCGACCATCTAAGGCCACCACGACGATCCTGGCGGAGTTCTCTTCAAGTTTTCTAGAGCGGATCATTGGTGGAACGAAGTTGGAATTCATCCCAAATCTAGGGTAAGGTCTTTTATTCGGAATTTGGCTTTCCAGCAGTTGTAAGAAATGATGCAGGCAAAGAAATATTGATATTTTGTTCTGAGATTTATGGTTTTCAGAGTGTTAAGTGGTGAACCCTGCGGGTGTTGGACCCGTTATACTAGGGGATTTTAGCTAGGAAATTGGTAAGGGAAATATTCTATGCTAAGCAATTTTACCATGTTTCAGTATAAATTATAATCAGATGATCATTCACGATAGAAATTTATACAGTTTATTATTTATGTATAATATGTTTAAAACTTTTGTATGGCTTGAGAATATAAGTATAGTAAAGAAACATGTTTTACAGAATTTTCAGGACATGATTTACAGAGTATACAGCCAGTGGGTATGTTTTATAATAATTACAGAATACCATGATTATACAGTATTCAATACTATGATTATATAGTATTCAATACCATGATTATACAGTATTCAGTACCATGATTATACAGTTTTCAGTACCATGATTATACAGCTCAGTTTAGGATACAGTTGACACAATTACAGTTTATTTCAGTATCATGGTTATTACAGTTATTTCAGAATCATGGTAAATCAGATAATTGTATATAGAAACATATTATATAGTATTAGATCATGTTGGACCATACAGTTACAGAGCACAGTACCGTAGCTACATACGGTTTACAGAGTGCAACCACCTATTCTAGATAATACGTGGTAGTAGGTCGATCGTATAGTGCCCTAGACCTTGATAGGCTCCCCATCAGATATGGGTTGAGGAGGGCAGATCAGACCAAGGGAGTATAGTGGTTTACCCTGGTTGGCCAGCCAATGTAGATCCCACCTACGGGCCGCACAACCCTGTCATAATGGGTTAAATCATGACACCCAGTTATCCACAGGGAAGATTTCAGTTATTATTATGTATATACAGATTTCCAGAGACAGAGAATATACTTATGTGCATTAGAAGTATTTTAAATAGTAACTTAAAATACTTATATGTTAAGCAACATGGGAATGGTCGTGGTTTCTATTACTTGTACTGTATTTACAGATTTAGTTATATATGATTTTATAGAAACATATTTTCATAGTATTATAACTCATTTGCTACACACTAGTAATATCATATTTCGTCTTACTGAGCGTTGGCTCATTCCAATTACTTTAACATTTTTCAGGTGATCCAGGTAGGCGAGCAGATCAGTCTCACAGGTAGAGGGGCCTCGGTATTGCCCTGACAGTTGTGTGAGTATTTTTGGGAATATTTTGTATAACCCTTGCCAACTGAGGGTATTCTGGAAAACAGACATATATGTATATTTTGGGAAACACTTTACCACTCTGATATTGTATATAATTATATGTGGTTATGTTTACTTGATTTTGCTTCTTGTTGCTTAGGTTGATGATTGGGTGTAATCCAGTATGGTGTCAGAGCATGTTAAATATCATAGTATACATATAAAAAAAAACCCAGTTAAATAGCAAGTCATTACACGCTATATCTAATAACTGGGTCTCACTCTCAGATAATTTAACATAAGATGTAGAGATGAAAGAATGAGTAACACCTGAGTCAAAAAGAACAATTACTGGATATGATAAAATAGTAAATGTACCTGTCACCACATCAGCAGCATCCTCGACATCACCTGGCATTAGAGCATATACTCACGCTGGGGCCACATTCCTCTGCTGGCCACCACAAGGTGCTTGATATCCTCCTCGAGCTACCTGATATCCTCCTCGATAGGGCCTAGGAGCTGGGACCTGATCTGGCGGACCTGGGCATGCACATGCCATGTGGTCGGGTCTCCCACATCGATAACATACATCACTCCCTACCCGGCACTCCCCCGGATGATGTCTTCCGCACGTCTGACATACCGAGACGATTGGCGCACCTTGATTTCCTCAAGGTCCCGCCATCTGCCTCTGGTTTCCCCTATTATGACCTCCTCTCCCTGGACCCCTAATGGAGCCAGCCTGAAAAGCCTAAGGCGCAGGTCTCTTCCTCTGGCTCTGAGCTGCTAAGCCCCTCTATATACCACTCTCAATGATTGCAGCTCTATCTACAACCTCTGTAAATGTCTGAGCTCTGAAGTCAATCACCTGCTCAAAAAAATTCTGTCTCATTCCCTCCTCAAACTTCCTTGCCTTTTTCTCTTCATCAGGTACTAGATGCAGAGCAAAACGTAACAACTCGATAAACCGAGCTGCATATTGAGATATGGTCATCTGCCCATGTACCAGATGCAGAAACTCTACTACCTTCGCGCTCCGAGCAATAAAAGGAAAATATCGCTCAAAGAACAACTCCTTGAATCGATCCGAAGTCACTGGCACTGGAACCGGCCTCTGCTCCTCTATCAGTCACGCTACTCTCCACCAGCACTTCGCCTCCCTTGTCAACGTAAATGCTGCAAATACTACCTTCTTCTTATTCGTACATGGAAGTACCGCCAATGTCTCTTCGATATCCTGGATCCAATTCTCAGCTACAATCGGGTCATCTCCTCCAGCAAATGATGGGGGCTTCATCCGCGTAAACTACTCGATCGAACAGCTACGCTCCCCAGAGCTCCTGGCCATCTCAGTCATCACTTGCTGAGTGACGCTATACAGTACAACATCTGTATCTCCTCCACCTATGCTGGAAGGTCCTAGCCTATCCTCCCCAGCATTCGTGTCACTGCTTCCTAGGTCCATCCTGAAAACAAGAAACACACTTAAATCCTTCATCTCCTATACTGACCTATCCTATACCAATTCAAAATTAATTGTCTTTCCTGACCTTAACCCAATATCAAGTTCTGTCACCTAGACACACGACCCGACAATAGTTTACTATGGTTTTCCTAAAATCATCACCCCAGGAAAAACACAGAAACCACCATGAAAATCATGTATCCAGACAATCGAACAAACCTCAAATCCTTTTCCTATACTCTGGTATTGCCTCTGCTGCACTCTAAAGTCTACAGAACCTAGCAACCTAGGCTCTGATACCAAATTATAATGACCTGCTATTTAACTTGGTTTTTTTTTTTATACTATAACATTTAAAATGCTCTGATACCGTACTGGATTAACCCAATCATCTACCTAAGCAGCAAGAAGTAGAAATTAAATAAAACAATAACCATACGTAGTTATATACAATACTAGAGTGCTAAAGTGTTTCTCAAAATATACATGTATGATTGTTCCCCAAAATACCCTCCACTGAGCTGAGGCTATACAAAAATACTCCAAAAATATACTCACTATCTACTGATAGAGTAGTACAGCAGCCCCTCTATCTGCGAGCCTAGTCTGTTCACCTACCTAGGTCACCTGAAAAATGTTAAAGTAACGTGATGAGCCAACGTTCAATAAGACAAAATATGTTATTGCTAGTGTGTGGCAAATGAGTTACAATACTGTGAAAATCTATTACTATATAGTCATGTATCACTGAATTTATAAAGTACAATACTAGTAATATAATCTTTATCTTTTACCTGTTACTTAACCTTTCTGTACTTTAGGTTTCTACTTAAAATACTGCTAATATATAAATATTTCTTGTTTCTATAAACTTGTATAAACATAGTAATAACTGTAAACTTTCCTATGGATAACTGTGTATCATGATTTAACCCTTTATGATAAGGTTGTGCGGCCCGTAGGCAGGATTTACCCTAGCTAGCCAACCAGGAATAAATCATTATGCTCCATAGTCTCATCAGCCCTCCTCAACCCATATCTGATGGGGAGCCTGTCCATTTGTGGGCTCTATGCGATCGACTTTTATACCACGTATTATTTGAATAGGTGGTTGCACTCTATAAACTATATGTAGCTACGGTACCGTGCTCTGTAAATTGTATGGTCCAACAGGGTCTGATACTATATAATACATCTCTATATATACAACTATCTGTTTTACCATGATTCTGTAAGAACTGTATAAACCATGATGCTGTGGAAAACTGTATCTATATCATCTGTGTTTCCGTAATTAACTATAAATCTACATGTCATGGTACTGTAAAACTGTATAATCATGGTATTTCTATAATTGCTGTGAAATATATTTACTGTCTTTATATTCTATAAAACACATCTCTGAAAAATACTGTAAAGCATGTTTCTATACTATATCTATATTCTCAAGCCACACAGTAATTTTAAAACATATTAATCATACTTGATAAACTATATAAATCTCTACTGTAAACAATACTCTGGTGGAACATTTATAATTTTATACTGAAACCATACTCAAATAACCTAACATAGCATATTTTCCTTATCTGTTTCCTATTAAAAATCCCCTACTATAATGGGTCCAACACCCGTAGGGTTCTCCACTCAACACCCTAAAAACCACATTTTTCAGAACAAAATATCAATATTTCTTGGCCTACATCATTTCCTACAGCTGTCGGAAGGCCAAAAACTAAATAAAAGACCTTACCCTAGATTTGGGATGAATTCCAACTTCGTTCCACCGACGATCCGCTCTGGCAGACTTGTAGAGAACTCTGCCAGAAGCGTCGTGGTGGCCTCAGATCGTCGATCAGGCGACTAACGGGGCCGAAATCGAAGAAAGAAGAGGGAGAGGCCGTAGGAGAGAGAGAGAGAGAGAGAGAGAGAGGGTAATTTGCACTGAAATAGGATAAAAATCTGAGTTTTCACTATTTATACTGCGGGATTCCTCGACGAGCCATGTCATCTCATCGATGAGTTCTTAAGTAATTTCGTCGACGAAGGTTCGTCGACGAAATTCAGAGTAGCCCAAATTCTACTCTCGGTATCTTCTCGTCGATGAGTCGTAGCTTCGTCGACGAGATCCCTTATGCACTCATCGACGAACTTCCTGTATTCGTCGACGAGGCCCTGTGGAAAATCTTTCAGGTTATTCCATCCAAAATGCGATGTCGTCAACGAAGTCACTTGCCTCCTTCTGATACTGTTTCCATTTCCCTCTCTCTTTATTATTTAAATACCATTATTTTTCGGGTCATTACAGATAGGGTTCACAAATTTCCCTGGGGGGGTGGGGGTTGAATATTCTATTTACAAAACTAATTTTGCTCTTCAACGCGAGCACCCTGCACAAAATTAGTTACCCTTTTTACATTATCAAACCTTTTAAAGACTTCTTAAGGGAGGGATTCCTATCACTAAGATGCAACATTTTATTTGCTTCGATCGAGGTTGACAACACTATTGATAATAATGCTATTATTATGATTAAACCTTAAATCAATAAAGTAAATGATTGAGCAAAACAAAAATGATGCAATATAAATATCAAAATTTATGTGGTTCCACTTTAAAATCTTACATATAAAAAAGAAGAAGAGAGAGAATTTCAACTATGAATCAGACCTATCTCCTGCAGCACTCATTCTAATTCAATGGAATGGAAATAATTAAACCCCATATGCGAAATTGTCTAGCAATTATTACGTTTGACTCAGATTCCATGAGACTGCAAGATCTCTTATATATTTTAGATTTTTCTTTTTTTTTTGCATATGATGCCCCACCATGCATGCATGTCACCCATGATTTACTCATTGACCACAAATATATATATAAACTAGAGGCATTAGAGATGATGATGGTGCGAGGGCCATGGTGGCCCTAGCCACTGATTGACCACAGCACACACATGAAAGATCTCATGCTTTATTCACTTTCTAGCTTTCTATGATCATGTTACTTAATTCTTATATAGATTTTTCGGTCACAAAGTAGTGAGAAAATATATATATATATATATATATATATATATATATATATATATATAAAAATCTAGGTAGTAGAATCCCAAAGATTGTAGAAATGATCCTTGACACGTCATTATGGTTTTTAGGGTTTCAAAGGAGACAAGGCATTTTATGATTGAGCTTTTGCTCTATATGTAGAGACCAAGTCAAAGGGAATTCGAATCTTTCATTTTCATTTTGTATTCCCAACATATCTATCTCCTTTTTGGTTTGTCACGCCATTGTTTTTGTGTGTTGAATGCACAATTGACATGACAAGAGAAGAAGAAAATAGATGATGGAGATACAAAACAAAGGCAAAGGATTCTATTTTGTGCATTGCAAGTAACCATATCTATTAGTTATCAAGGTAAAATTTTTGGTGTTGATGCATATTTGACTCTCCATTCTCAACAAGTGTATTGAATAAGTCTGCTTAGACCATATGTTCGGCCATTTGATTATTATTCCATATCCCCATCTTCTATCTTCTTCTTCACTTCTCCCATTGTGAAGAAATATAAAACCATGTAAAAAACCTTGAAAGCATAAATAACCATGTGAGAAGAGAAGAAAAAGGAGAAGACTGTGGAAATAGGGCTAGAGGATTAGAATTTGTCATAGGGCACCACATGTCCTCTCAAAAGAAAACTTTAGGTATTAATTTGACTTTGGGTTATTAAAAAGCATATCGAACAAATTATGTGAAGATACAAATACGTGTTTAATAGAAACCAATATTTTAACTATAAAAGTTGAAAAAATTAATTTTATGTTCAGTAAATTATTAAGTTAGACTGTCTAATCATGCTATGTTTTAAATAATAAGTCATATTTCTATATTTTGAATAATTTTAAAATAATTTTTTTACTTAAACTGATAAAATTAATTAAAATTTATCCAAAATTTAAAAATAAATGACTGGTTGTCTAATATGTTAGATGATTATGCACCATAATCAAGAGTTCTACTTTAATATTGTGATTTTTTCCCTTTTCTCTATTTAAAATTTATATAATTGAGGAAAAATAAACTAGCAACTTGCAGCTCACAAGGTGGTTAAATTAGAATGAATTCCATAAGTAATTAATTAATAAATATAACAAGTGGATAAAGGGAAGAGAAAGAAGATTGCCTTGGTGTGGCAGCTCTCTAGCTCATGGACCAGAGTTAGTCCTCTTCAAGTTGTAATATATTTTTGTCATAATCATCTTCAAGTTGTGATAATCATTTTAATTTTTTGTTTTTTAAGAAATCATTAGATTCTATTAGGAAAAATGGGAAACAATATAATTTACGAAAAACAACACCTTCTACCACGTTATCTGAAAGATATTTTTCGGATGGATAAGTGGGGTCTCATTTCCATTCGTCGTTAGTTTAATTCTAGAATTTTGTTTGGTGTATATTGATTTGTTTTTGGTTGTGTTTATGTTTTTATCTTTTTTGTTAGTTATGTTTAGTTTTCTTGTCCTGTTTTGGTTGGTTGCTGGTGTTGTTTTTTTTTTAGGAGGGTTTTTCTGTAATCTCCTTTTTGCTTATCTTATAACCACAGTATTTTTCCACCAAAAGTGAGGGTATATTAATAAATAAATGGAGGAACTGTATTCTTTTAGTTAAAAATAAATAAAAAAAGTTTGGATTTTTGTAATCACCAATAATCGAGAACTCTAAAAGGAATTTCTATAAATCCTTATGCTGTAGTAACCGGAAAAAATAAAATTTAAAAAATAATAATAATAATAATAATAAAAATAAAATAAAATAAAATAAATTAATTAAATTAACAAGTAAAATGAATAGTATGATAAGGAAAATATATATATATATATATATAAATAAATATTGAAACATGTATATAAATATATATGTGTGTATATATATATATAAGTAAGTTATTATGATATACATTTAATATATAGGTTAAAGGTATATATATATATATAAAGTGTGAAAGTTTTTTCAAGAAACTTTACTTTAATTAATGTTTAGTATGATATTAATATATATATATATATATATATATATATATATATATATATACACACATAATGGTGTGCAAGCTTCTTCAAGAAGCTTGTTTAGATTTTTTTTTTGGAAGTGCTCTCTCTCTCTCCTACGACTCTCTCTCTCTCTCTTCGATTTCGGGCCAATTTTACGCCGGATCGACAAACCGAAGCCACCACGACGCTCCTGGCGAAGTTTTCTACAAGTCTGCCGGAGCGGATCGTCAGGGAAACGAAGTTGGATTTCATCCCAAATCCAAGGTAAGGCTTTATACACAATATTTGGAATTTTGACAGTTGAAGAAAGTGATATACGCGTTAAAATACTGAACTTTAATACTGAAAATTTTCATTTCCAGGGGTGTTGATTGGGAACGTGGGGAATCATCCCTAAGTTGAGGTAAGGCTTTTTAAACCGAATTTGACTTAGTGGTAGTTATAGAAAATGTTGTACGTACAAAAATACTGAATTTTAATTCTGCGAGTTTTCATTTTCAGAGTTGAGAACCTTGTGGGTACGAGTAAGATTTTCTTATGGGCTTTTCAGGAATCAGATAAGGGGATAAACTAAGTTAGTTTTGTTTTGAGAGAATGTATGTATATATATATTTAGCATCTGATTTGCGGAAAATGTATATATATTTATATATATGATTTATATTTGGAAAATACTGTTTAAATTATAATATGTTGAATACGTGGAAAATTTGTTCAGTGTGGCATGAGTATAAAAATGTTGTAAAATACTATTTTCTGGGAATGTGGATGATATGGATTTTTATGATGGAAAACCGAAGTACGGGCCGAGATATTTATATATATATATATATATATATATATATATATATGTGTGATTTGCCAGCGTACGGGCCGTGCTATGTGGATGAGATTTGCCGGCGTACGAGCCGAGTTATGTGATTTGTCAACGTACGGGTTGTGCTATGTGATTTGCCAGCGTACGGGCCGAGCTATGATAAAATGTGAAATACCGGCGTACGGGCTGAAGATTTTCATGATATATGTATATATGAAAAATGATATGAATGATTTGATAATTAATGATATGAGTTATCCATGTATTACGATTTTAATATATGTATATGATATCAGAACCTAGTTGGTTTGGTCTAGGCTAGCACTTGCACGGTACCGTTGCTATGTGTCCATGGTCTTTGTGATTATGATATTTGTGTTAACGCCGCTATACGGAGTGGTGTGAGATTGGATGGTCAATGTGGTTATTTTCAAGAAGTGTACTGTTATCGCCCCTGGTGTACGAACCAGTCTGGGTAGACCCATCGGACCTACAGACTACTTTTTGACTTGACAATGGTCGGCCAACCATTGTCAGGTCCCGCTTTCGGGCCACACAACCCAGTCATGTGGGGGTAGTACGTGACAACAACCAGCTAACATACCAGGATTGGTTTATGTTATTATTATTATGATACGAGATGAGATATGTTATGAAAATGCAGTATGCCATGTTTTGATTTATATATAAGTTTTCCCAGATTTGATAAACAGTATTGAATATGTTATGTATGTTATATGTAGAACACGGATTACTCATGTTGCCACACACTAATATTAGTTTATTTCCCTTACTGAGAGGTGTCTCGCCCCTAAATCTTACAAATTTTTCAGGAGCCCCAAATAGGAGAGCGGGAAAAGCCCCGCTGATCTAAATCAATTGTTTGCCCTCTTTGGAAGGGTAAGTTTTGGTATGAACAGTTAGGTTTTGTGGGGATTGTCCCTAGATTTCATTTTGGGATGTATATACTGTGAGATAGTGATTGTAGTAACTCTGGTATGTGTTATGCACATTATGATGAGACGTATATGATTTTATATTTTCTGCTGCGTAGGCTTCTGCTGTATGTTCTATTATATCCCTGGTACCCACAAGTCTAAGTGGATTGTGACCTGCTGAGCTGGTATGTGTGATGTGTGGTTTTGGTTTGATGTTGATTGATATAAAAAAAAAAAAATATGTGAAAAATGAGCAAGTCGTGACATATGCTACATTTGGGAGCATAAATTTTAGACCTTAAATTTCGATTGGGGTAGATTTGGGTAAATTTCAATATAATTTTATATTACATTTTGTCCAAATTCAACACAAGCCCAAATTCTAGACCTTCAAACATAGGGTTTTGCAATTTCTTTGGATTCTATTATACTCTTTTTCACCTTTTCAAGCTTATTCAGAATTGAACGAATCATGAAACAAACAAACCTCTATCAAATCCACTTAAATCTCCTCCATTGAGATTTCAATGAAGACTTAATCTTAAATCCAAAAGCTCTATGATTTAAATTTTTGTTGAAGAATGCAAGAAATTTCAAGCATCAAAGATTTTTACTTTGGGATAGAGTTAATTTTCTTACTTCTTTCTAGACACATTTTCTTTAGAGTTTTCATTTTTACTTTGGGATAAATACTTTTTCGTTTGCAAAGAAATGAGAGAAATCTTGGGAGAAAAAAATTTTCAAACCAAACAACCCAAATTATAAGTCGTGTTTGGTATACTGAAATGAATTTGCATAGATGAGAATACGTTTGCAATAAAAATGAATTTGGTGTCTTTATTCTGCAAATCATTTTTGATGGACTCTCTCATTAAACACGGATTGTATATGCCCAAATGATTATGAGTCTTACTTCAATGATTTAAATATGAGACTGAAACAAAACTATTTCCATTCAATGCATATAGAAGTGAGAATCAGAATTCCCTATTCCATTCATAGGCAGTCCGAGTTGTTGACAAGACAATAATGTCTTGCTACAAAGTCAAACTATTCACACTCTATGTACGTATATAATTAATTATCATATCTCCTAATATATTATAGAACATTCTTTTTGAACGTGACCATTATATTTACTTGTCTGCTAATGCATAAACAGGGAGAGTCCATGTGATGGGGTTCATTATTATTATTATTATTATTGATCCAAGAGTCGAGTCGAGTCTAGAGGGGGTGAATAGGCTCTTTTATGTATTTTTATTTTTCTCTACAAAATAATAAGATTTGGCAAGATTCTAGCAATTATATTATAATATATAAAATATAAATCATGCATAAATCATAAATAAAAGAGTAGGGAAGAAAAGTTCGACAAATGATATTACCGTTGTTCAGCCCCTTACCTACGCCCTATGGCCACACCTTGAGACAAACTCAAAGATTCCACAATCCACTATAAACATCCTTCACCGACAAAGAAGATTCACCAAGAATACTTGCAATTCAGTTCACTAAGAACCATTTTACAACAAAATGTCATAACTACAAGAGTTATAATAAACTAACACTAGCTCAAACACTTCCAATTATACAAATGACTTTGCATGTGCTCTGAAGGTGGTGCTTGAGTCCTTTCGAGTGATTGTCCACTTTGATCTTCCCTTCTTGAATGTCCACTTGATCTTTGCCTATTAGAATGTTCACTTGATCTTTGTACTAAAATTCGTATCTGTATGATTTCACCACTTATACCTACTACAACTTTGGTATAATAAAACATTCCCAATTAAAGTTTTTAGGTAAAATGATAATCTAACATGGTATCGACACTTTGGTTACTAGGAGGTCTTAGATTCTAGTCATGTCATCTTTATTCTATACTTAAACTTTTAGATAAAGTGATAATCTAACAAAGAGATAATCATTTTTTTTTCTTTTTTTCTTTTTTTGTCAAACATCAAAAGAGAATTGCGAAATTTTCAAAACCTTAAGAGGCTAGTTGGACAAAGACTTTTGTTTGAGAGAAGGAAGGAAAAGGGTAAGGAAAAAAAAATCTATTTTTCCTTACATTTTCTCTTTGCATCAAATATGAATAAAGATAAAAATGTATTTTAATATAATTTAAAAAGTAAGAAAAATTAAATGCTAAAGATGTCTAAAATAAAATTTCTATTTGTTGATTTGAAATTTTTATTTTCTTTCTCAATTTTCTTAATAACCAAATTAACATGAAAAATAAATTATTTCATATCTTTTTTTTATTTTCTTAATATTTTTAAAATTCCAAACGAAATATAAAAATATCTCAGTCTTTTTATCAAATCTAAAAAAATTAAATAAATTTTAAAATCTGTAAAAAAAAAAAAATCCACATCTTGCACCAAATCTTAAGACTCCATTTGGAACTTGAAAAATATTAGGAAAATAAAAGGAAAGTATCTAAGAATCCACATCCTCATGTTTGATTATTAAAGAAAATTAAAAAAAAAAAAAGAATATATATACCAAATCTATGAAAAAAGGACTTTAATTTTACACATTATAAATATTTAATTTTTCTTAACTTTGAGATATATTAAAATAAACTTTTATTTTTTATAGTATTTAATAAATAAAAAACATATAAGGAAAAATAAACTTTCCCCTTATTTCCTTTTTTTTTTTTCTTTCTCCAAGTAAAATCATTCATCCGAACGGACCCTAAAGAAATTAGTGTTTTTAACGTGTGTGTGTGTGTGTGTCTATGTGTGTGCGCGCGCGCATGTGTGTGTGTGTGTGTGTGTGTGCGCGCGCGAGGGCGAGAACAACTTGGAATAATTAAAAGAGATAATAGGGCTCATTTGGATCAAGAATTTTTTATTTGAAAACAGAAAAGAAAAAATAAAGAGGAAATTCATTTGCCCTTATATTTTCCTTCTTTATTAAGGCTCCGTTTGGAATTTAAAAATTACTAAAAAAAGAAAAATATAAAAAATTCACATTTTTATATTTAATTACTAAAAAATAATATAAATATAAATATAAAAAATAAACCAAACCTATGAAAAATATTTTAACTCTATACATCATTAATGTTTTACTTTTTCATAATTTTAATCATATTAAAATAAATTTTTATTTTCTTTAGTCTTTAATATAGAAGGCAAATACAATGAAAAATTAATTTCCTCTTTCTTTTCCTTTCCGAGTAAAATCATTGATCCAAACATTCTGTAAATACAATCAAAAATGAAACTTGTTTCAATGATTAAAAATTAAGAAAGAACTATATGTCAATGATATGTAAAATTAAAATTTTATTTATAGATTTAGTATAGTTTTTACTTTCTTTCTTGATAACCAAATATTAGAAAAAAATTCTTCTATATTTTTCTTTCCTTGAAAACATCCTTCAACTTCCCAACGGACTATACATTGAAAAGAAGTCGACCATCTGTTCAATCTAATCTGTCTTTACTCTTATTTATTAAACATTTTTATATAATATGAAGCCGCCAGCGGCGGCTGCCCATGGCTGCTTCTAGCTCTTCAATGAATAATGTTTATGCCATTCTGCATTAAAACACCAAGTAATGTAAGTTGAAACCAGCTTGCTCCATAAATCAATTCGATTAGACTTTATTTGAATTCAAATCGAATTTGAATTGCTCAAATAGCTTGAGAAATTGAGCTTTTAATAATATTCACAAGCCTAATCACACTTTCTGCAGTTCTTCATATTATACATTCCAAACATACAAATATTTAAAACCCGTAATCAAAGTCAACTTTGAATTCAATTAAAGTTCTTAACTTAAAATTTTCAAATAAAATAGAATTCCCATTTCAACCAACTCTGCCCCGATGCAACTCGAATACAGCTCTGTCTACTGTTTGATGTGTGAACTACTTAATAATTAGTGGTGTTGTGCACTAGAAGTCTATCGGAAGGAGACAAAGGAAGTGCAAGAAGGACAAAAAGCCAACTCCCATTTTTCATGTTCCTCCAATTCCAATTCCCCATTGTTTTTAACTCTTCCAAGTTAGAAATGTGGATGATTGATGGCATGACTGATTGACAGAGCAACATTATGGGTTTTAATTATTGCATCTAATGAGGAAAAATCAAACCTAGCAAGCATAAGGAATAAAAATAAAACAATGACCTTTAGTCTATGGAATAATCCAAAGTATTCGGTATCCAAATAATGTCATCTTGTATATCATAAATTATCACTGAGGACTGACAGGTGTTTGAAATAATATAAGGCAATATATAGTTCATAAAAAGGTTAAAGTTATCCTAAAGCAAGTGAAAATTTAAAATTAAAAAAAAAAAATGATGCCATTCGGACCTTCTTTGACTAGGACTAATGATTCCTAAATATAGAAATATCTAATCCCAAACTATTCCATGTTGGTTGGAATAGCATCAATTTCTTTTGTAAACTACTATGGTCTTGGAAATAACTATGCTGTTCTCATCCCATTTCACTCCATAAGTCAAACAGGACATAATTATTTTTTTTCCCTTTACAAAAAGCATGGACAGTCCTAATCCAAACAAAAACCTACTGGCGTAAAATTCCAAATAGAGGTGCAAGTCAGGCATGTACAATTTAAGAATCAAACCGAACGGTCTTTGTACAGGGAACTTAGAACGATTAAGGTCAATCAAGTAGGCATTGAAAAACTAATCCAACAAAAAATTGACACCATTTTAAGTAGAAATAAAAATAACAACATAAATTGATCAAAGCTCAACCAAGACATCAATAAATAACACAGAACCATGGCTTGGATTCTGCATACGAGGATTAGCCTAAGAAGATCAATGGAAAAATTGATTTGGTATTACATGAAGAAGTTTAGTAGGGTGGAGTTTACAAAGAGTGAAGTCATGCACAGAAGTTAGCAAATACAGTTGACAGGCACAAGTTTTGGATTTCCAAGATGAAGAATCATGACACTGAAATGCAATATCTTATCAAAATTCAAAGCTGAGTACAATACTTCCAGTGGATGAGAAGTCGCATCTAATGTGCAATGGCGTTGAGAAGAGAAACTTGAAAAAGATTTCAAACCGACGGAGCTTTATCATATGGTTTTTGCAGAAACAGTAGCTTCCGGAGTAGCATGCCGAGCCACAAAAGACTGAACAAGCGGGTTCACAAGATGAGGTACCTCATCCTTCATACAAATTAAGGAATAGTCATAATCATGTCGTGATATTGTCATCACAATCACAAAGCAATCAAAGGGTTAATATCTTCACAAAATTACTGATTTTTGTTGCTGCAGATGGGAAAAGGAAAATTTCATCCACAAATTGAGTTTGGAGTGCATCCAGTTTTGCATTTACAGAATCTCATTCCGTGCCTAATTTCGGCACATGCATGACTCCAATAACTCAAGTCAAATACCATTCCGAAAACTAATTTAATGCATAATACAAATGGCAAACACCCAGTTCCCTTTAATTGTCCTAAAATTTTGATTTAGCCAACATTCATTTTGCTGAATGGAATAGGATGGGAGTAGAACAAGCCATTGTAATGAAATATAATAATCTATAAGAAGGCTGTGTTATCTTGAGACAATATGCAAAAGTTGATGTTATTCCAACCAATATGAGATAGACATGAAATATAGTAGCCTATAAGAAAGAACGTGTTATTTTAAGGAAAGTACAAAAGTTGATGTTATCAAAGCCAATACGGAATAGACACGGAACGACTACTCCCAAACTTCACTACAGGAATGTCTATTCCCATGCAATTCTATTTGGTTGGATAACACCAACTTCTGTATGGACATTTGCCTTAGAATAACAGTGCCTTTTTTACTGTCAATTGTAACATCCCTTTACAATGGCAATTCTATTCTCACCCTATTCCATTTAGTGAACTAAACATAGCATAAATGCTACTCATACTATACAAACAACAAAGTCCAGTGTAGTATGAGAGAGAAAGAGAGAGACCTGAGGGCAGTGGCCAACATCAGGGAGGACAACGAAGTCCTCAACAGAATCAAAATTTTCATATGCTCTTCCAAGCTCAATGGGTTCCCATGGATCCTTATCACCCCATACTACCAAAACAGGGCACTGTAAAAAGAGAAAATAGAAGATGCAGCACAAATACATGTCATCACAAGCAGCATTTCATCAGCAGGAATAAGTTTTTGCACATTAAGGCTAACTGGCAAAGTTACAGAACTCACCTTCACGTGAGGCAGCAGTTCCTCAGGAAGAGGTCCCTCTGAGTAGCAAATGAACTCAAGAAACACTTCTGCAGCACCAGGCTCAAGTCCTGGAAGAAGGATCTTCTGAACTAGTTCTTCTGTCACCTGGGAAGTGTCATGGTAACACTGAAAATGCAAAATATCAGAACCAGTCGACACAGATGACATGTAATTGGATTTGTTCTTTTCTTATCAAGATACTTTCTCAATGCCAAGTGTTATCCTAGTATAATACTAATACTAAATTTCTCTGTGATACTTGACCCATTATTTTTTCTAGCTTAGTAGAAAAGCCTCCTATGCCAGCAAAAGACTTCCACTACCAAACCACAATTCGACACTTCTTACAATATTGATACAACCTTTCACCTGCCATGAAAGAATTTCACTCCCACAGCGACAAACCACACAGCTCAAAAATAGCTCAAGACAAACTTAAGCTCTCGTACATATAATTCATCATGCTAAAAATGAAAAAAGTTCAAACAACTAGAATCATAAAAAGTTCTAAAAACTAATTTAGAAGGAATTCCACACCCTTTTTTCAGAAGAAAAAATTTAAAAATAATAACGCCTAGTAAGTATAGGTTTATAAATCGGCATGCCTCTCTGCATCTGCCAAAGGCTCTTTATTTTTGAAGCTCAATCTTCATCATTACACATGTCCTTAAAAGTGTTGCTTTTGAGTTCAAACACTACAGCATCTTGCACATCAACTTCAAACATATAATCTAGCAAAAGCAATAAGATTTGGAGCTCAAACTGTAAAAATAAGCATCCATCCTGCTGGAGGATTAATTGAATCTTCTTCACTTTTAGTGCCTTTTTCCATCATAAACAACACACTGATATAAGCCATCCAATTATAATAATCAAAATCAATTAAAATATGAAAAGAGTTCAAGAAAATAATTGTACACATGCTGACAGGCACACTCCCAAATTCTATATCTTGTTGTGTCTTACTTCTCTAACACTCCCAATGCTAGGCACTTTGCTATCATCCAAAACTCTTACAGGAATGATGTGCATGTGCACCCACACAATCAGTACCAGAAAAGGCTTTGAATATAAAGAGGGGGTTACTTTCTGTTTTCCCTTAAATTCACTGGGTCCCCCTATTTTTTGAATATAAATGTGGGTGGTGGGGGCAGGGGTGCAGTCTACTTTCTGTTTTCCCTTAAATTCACTCCAATGTTGCCCCATGAGATTCTTTCTCATTCAACCAGAATTTAAGTATCTATCATTTCTTCTGTTCAAAATTTAGACATAACTTTGTAACCTTCAAGCAACTAATCTCACAGCACAAATTAAAACTTCTTTAACTGGCATTGGCAGTACCAGTACCAGCCTTAGAATTTGTACAATGATGGTACATTTATGATGCTATTATCCCACAGAGAGTCACATAAGCATCACCATGAACATCTTCCAACCATAACTTCAAAAAATTACATCTCACTTTTCTTCTAAGTCCAATTCAATCATGTCATGCAAATCTTTTAAATTATTTGAGCAGCATTAAAGTATACTGCCTTTTCCAGTCTCAGAAGAACATTGTGTTATATCATTAGGCTGCCGACTCTCCTAAAAGCAATGGTCATCAAGAGTGGCTTAACTAATTTTATTGAAATGCCAGCACATATTCGCACATCTTACACTCTACCCCGAGGAAGGAAAGAGAAAGAGCCAACAACTCCCCGACCCCCTCAAAACACTAGAGAGACTAGAACCTACAACCAATTGTTCCCTCATCCCAAGATCTGGCTTTCCCCATCCATTCTCCTTTGTCACCCGACTTGGATATTCCTCCCGTTATAAAGAATTACAAACATATTTGAGCCCTTCCTACAAATCCTTCGTCAACTCTTCATCTTTTGTTTCTGTTTTGTACGTTTTACCTCATTCTGAATGGAAGGCAACCACATAAGAAGAAATGCTTGCTTTACACCAGCTGATACATCAGATATGCTCCTAGGAAATCTATTGTGATGAAAGCTTGTTTATTGCAGAAGCGTACACTTAAGCAGTTAAGCCTAGGCATGATTATTCTGATATGTTTTCCCATGTATGAAAATTACACTTTTTAGATTGTTTGCATCCTTGCTACTATACCGTAATGGTCCCCACATCAATTAGATTAGATGTCAAGAATGCTTGTTTGCCTGGTAACTTCAAGGCGAGGCTTATATGCAGCAACCGCCAGGGTTTGTTGCTCAAGGGAAGTCAACAATTGAAGGAATCTGTGTGTGATCTTAAGCAATCTCTCGGGGCATTGTTAGGAAATTTTATTGATGTAATGCTGTTTGTTTTTCAGCATGTGGAGTGGATTATTCAGTGCTTTATCAACATTCCAATGCTGGTTAAAAACTTGAAGATTGTGTAAGTAGATGAAACGTGAATGCAGGAGAAGATAACAAAGGAATCTACTATTTAAATGAGTTTTTACAGGGAAAGTTCCAAACCAAAGGATTTAGGTGAACAAAGGTATTTTGTAGGGTATTGAGGTTGCCATGCACAACAGGGCATTGTGTTGTCCCAGTGAAATGCGCTTGATTTACTACGTAACACAAGGATGCTAAGATCTAAAACCTTTACCAAATCAGGGGAAATAAACTGATCCAGAGCAATATAGAGGAATGTTGGCTGGGAAAAATTGAACTATCTAATTGTCATGATATGGCCTTTGCAGTACGTGTAGTCAGTCAATTCTTGGTCGCTCCAAAAACTAGTCACTGAGACGTGGTCATGCACATTTTGAGGTATCTCATAGATGCACCAGGATGTGGGTTACTGTATAAGAATTACGGTATCACTGATATAAATTGGGATGGATCTCCAATTGATTGGTGGTCAACTACTGAACATTGTACAGTTGTTGGAGGTATCCTTCTATCTTGGAAGGGTAAGAGGCATAATTTTGGAGCTAGATTGTGCACAAGTCAGAGTCATGGCACATACTACTCATGAGTTGGAACAGTTGAAGCATGAGCTGGAAGAGCTTTGGTTTGAACGTCCTCAGCCTATGAATATGATGTGTGACAACAAGCTGCCATTCATATTGCATTTAACCTAGCATTCCATTAGAGGACAAAAGTCACAAAGCATGGTATCGTTGGATGCCAAAAGTAAGGAAGAATTGAAATTGAAAGTGATTTGTACATCACATGTCACATTGACAGAGCAATTAGCAAATTTATTTACCAAACCTTTAGGGGGCTATAGACTATTGAGTTAGTTGTATTCATAACAAACTAGACACATTATATAAATTCTCCAGCTTGAAGGAGAATGCCATGACTAAGTAATTAGTTTGAGATTTTATTGTAATCTCTCATCTGTGTCAACTAAAAATTGAGGATGAAAGATGCAACTTTTCACCCATCTCTTCCTATACTCTTCATGTTTCTCCTTGCCTGATTTCCCTCTTTTCTATTTACTATTGACAGTTGCAATGGTGCTGGTTAGTACCATTGGTTTACAAATTCATTTTTCTGCAACACCTTTTTATCCTTCTTTCTGTTGCAAGCCTTGATGTAAGAAGTGCCATCACTTGAGAAGGGCAACATTTCCATGTTGTTATAGAGATATACCTGGCAAAGAATACTCCTCACAGACTCTGGTGTAGCAACAGTTTTGTAAAAATATTTTCCCACAG
Organism: Malania oleifera; assembly: GCF_029873635.1. NCBI lineage: Eukaryota > Viridiplantae > Streptophyta > Magnoliopsida > Santalales > Ximeniaceae > Malania > Malania oleifera. Next base: position 149,898,696 of record NC_080418.1, read on the forward strand.
CAGTATTCCTGCCACAGCCCAACAACCGCTTGGCTATCTTAAATCCTAAGCATACATGTTTTGAACCCTTAAGTTCAAAGAAAGAAACCATAAAACCAATTTCTACCTCAGAAAATTCTGGAATGATCTGATCAAGGGTCTTCCGTACCAAGGCTGCTTCTTTATATGAAGCATCCGAAGTGATATGTTTAGAAGAATAATGCCCTTACATATATTTGGCTCCATAACAGCTGCCTGAAGACCAACAAGTCCTATGCAAAGACAGAAAAATATATTAAGTCCAAACCTATCTAAACAACAAAATGTCAAATGCATGCAAGCACACACACGTAGGTGTGCACAAACATAAATTCTGAATTCTCTGTATGAGTGGTGTTGTGAATCACCTATATATCATGTTATAATTGAAATCTGTCATAATTAGACAGGGTCTGCAACCTAAACAATAAAGTGTGAATTCAGGTAAAAATTAAAGATGAAAATAACGAAGTTTGTATACAACAAGATATCCCAAGCTAGAACAGTTAATTTGATGGGTTCTTTATTGTGTGTCATTTATTTAATATATGATCTAAGAACATTGCTAATTTTATGACAATATGAGTCCAGGTCGTGAGTATTAAACAACTGAAGCAAATGCAGGATATATTTATTTATTATTTGTAGGGAAGGGAACATAAATAAACCCAGAGAACAAGAATCACGTTTTAAAGGCAAAGATCTAATGCAAACCCTTTTTTTCTTTATGACAAAAGAAATTGATTAAGGTATGAGAAATCCTCAAAACAATCAGATGTAAAAATAGAAACAAAAGAATCAAATACAATACGAATAGATAAAAATAAATAAATTAAGCTAACAAAGCCAACCCATCGACTGGATATCAAAGAAAGTCACACTGCCAGAACACCTTATAGTGAAAACCCACATCAAAGTGAAGAAAAAAAATACGACAAGATAAGGTCAATTATATGAATCCTTTTCTACCATTTACATGATCCAGGGCATTTTCCTCAGCTACCTTAAGAGCTATTAGATCCTTTCTCACTACTTCATTTCAAGTTATTTTAGGTCTACCTCTACCCCTTCTACTACCATTAACAATAACTAGCTAAGTCCTCCTCACTCGAAAACTACTTGGCCTACATTTCAAATGCCCAAACCATCTAAGTTGCCCATCTCTTATCTTATCTTCTACATGATCCTAATTGTCGTATTTTGATGATAACAACCCATTAGTGGTTCTAAGTTAAACTAATCTTTGCATACTAAGTTGTGGCGGGTAAAAGTGGCGAAATCACACAGATACGAGTTTTAGTGCAAAGATCAAGCGAACATTCTCATAGGCAAAGATTGAGTAGACAATCGAGTAGGAAAGATCAAAGTGAACAATCAATCGGAAGAACTCAAGCACATCCAATAAATCAAATGTAAATTCATAATATGATGGGGAGTGTTTGAAGTAGAAACTGTTGCAACTCTTGTAGTATTATTTCATGCATGTTTATTGAAAAAGAGTTAAGCAAATTGCATGTGCATACTAGGCCATAAAAGTACATAGGATTTCACTAAGTCATAAGTTTAAGACTCATGGTTTTCAAAGACAAAACAAAGAGTTTGATAAAAATATCCTATACTCAAATGTGTTTTAATATGGGACAAGTTTTAAATCATCTTAGTATTGTAATCTTTTATAGACTTGGTCCCGGTTGGGTTAAAACCTCATTCATGCACCTTAAAATCAAGTTAATGAAGAAACAGGGCAAACCATCGAAGGTTTGGCCCAGGTGCGTTGATGGTTTCAAGTAGAGAGTTAAAAGGAATTTGGCCTGAATGAAACCGTACACGGTTTCATGGGAAACCGTCGACGGTTTGGGGAATTCATCAACGGTTTGCATTGGGATTCTAAACCCAACGGCTATAAACGACTAGTTTTCAAAGTGTTTAATTATTTTATAAAGTCAATAGCCATAAAACGGCTAGTAGTTCAATTTTCCTACAAATACAAGTCCAAAGACTTGTTTAACATTAATTTAGTAATTACATATCATTTCCAAGCACACTACATTTTAGTTCAGCACATTTGTGCTCAACATCTCTCTTACTCTTTAAGTGATTCATTACTTTGAGAGAATTGTTTGAGGTTTTCATTGTATCAAATATTAGCTCATTCAAGGAGCATTGTTGTTGTAATTCATATTCATCTTGTAAGGGTTCTTTGTGAACCAAGTGTTTAAGGGATTGGTTCCCTTGTTTGGGCTCTGTGTGAGCAAAAAGAATTTGTTCCCGTGTGAAGGTTCTTGGTGAACCGAATTGCAAGGGTTCTTTTGTGACCCTTGCTGAAAGGCTCTGTGTGAGCATAGGGATTGGTTCCCTTGTGGTGTAAAGGTTTCTCCACCGATGAAAGAGATTGTGATAGTAGATTGAGAATCCTTGAGTGTGTCTCGAGGCGTGGATGTAAGCAAGGGGCTGAACCTTGTCAATATCGTTTGTCAAGCTTTTCTTCCCTATACTCTTTAATTTATAACTAGTGCATAGTTTATGTTCTATATATTGTGATATAATCATTTGGATCTTGCCAAGATTTTATATTTTGTAGAGAAAATCAAAAATATGCAAAAGAGTCTATTCACCCCCTTTTAAATTATACCACTGATCCACCTTAGCATTTGCATTTGTGCAACTTTTACTTTTGAATAAGTTGTTTCTTAATAGTTTATGTTCCATATAGCATGATGGGTCTTATAACCGTCCTATAAAACTTTCCTTTTAAATTTAAGGGTATTTTATGATTAGACAACATGCCTAAAACACTCCATCATTTTACCTAATATGTTTTAACTCTATGTATTACACCCTCTTTGATCTCTCGCTCCGTTTGTATGATAGATCCGAGGTATCAAAATTTTTTAGTGCTATTAATTTCTTGATTATTAATTTTAATCTTATCTCTAATATTCCCTCTTACGGTGTTGAAGTAACATTTCATATATTCTGTCTCGTTTCTACTAATTCTAACGCCGCTAGACTCTAAAGTTTTTCTCCATATTTCTAACATATATTTTACTCCACTCCTAGTTTCATCAATTAGAACAATATCATCTGCAAATAGCAAGCAACATACACCATGGGATTCCTTTTGGATACTCCTAGTGAGTTCATCAATCACTAAAGCGAGAAGGTATGGACTCAACATAGAACCTTGATGTACCCCTACTATCATTGGAAATTCTTTAGGCTCTCCTCCTTTAGCCTAACATTGATCATTACTTTGTCATACATATCCTTAACGGCCTCAATATATCTACTGCATACTCCCTTCTTTTTCGATACCCATCAAAGGACTTCCCTAGGTACTTTATCACATGCTTTTTTGAGATCAATAAAAACCATATGCAAGTCCCTCTTATTTTCCCTAAACTTGTCCAGTAACTCTCTTAGAAGATGACTAGCTTATGTTGTCGACTTCCCAAGCATAAGACCAAACTTATTTTTTGAGACCCTCATTTCTAACCTTTGTTCTTTAAAGTACCCTTTCCTAGAGTTTCATCTACAACTCATAAGTTTGATTCCATAGTTGTTTTTGCATAAAGGTTTGTGCTTTTCCTCCACTCCTCCGGCATTCTCTTGGTTTTAATATAGTGTTGAAAAGATTTGTTAACCATACACTTCCAATATCCCCTAAACATTTCCAAACTTCAATTGGGATGTTATCCAATCCTATAGATTTTTGAGTTTTCATCGTTTTTAACACCAACTTTACTTCATTGATTCTAATTTTACGAATAAATCTCATATTTCAGTTTTTTTCCTTTTTTGTTGGTGTTTACTCTGTTGAGAACAATTGTACAAACAATAACATTTACCTTTGAAGGAACTTTAGCTTTCTGCATTTGATCAGAAAGACAGAAAAATTGAGAAGAGCGAGCATAACTGCATGAAATTACCGTTTTGCCCAGATTATGAAATTGGTCACAGAGACATGTTGCGTGGTTTCTACCTGTCTTGGGGATGTTCGAGACAATCATGGCTTCATGGACTCAAAACCATCTTGCCATCCCCTGCATGTTATTTTTTTTATGTGTTCCTTTTTCTTTTCTCTCACCCTAACCATATGTCACTATTTTATTGGGCCAACAATGTATCACTTTCTCATTAGTTGAGACGTAATATAGCATCTCTTATTCGAGGATAACATCTCACACCTGTTTTTCTTTCCCCTATAAATATCATTCTTCAAGTGTTTTAACCCTACCTTCATATTACCATTAACTCACGAAATCCCTTCGGCTGTCAAATCCCTTCACATGCCCCTATCCATGCCTGAGCTTCTTCATAATTGCCTGATTCTCCAATTTGGCCCTCTTTAGAACATCCACTACTTGTGTACAAGTACAACACAAACTCTCCTTACCTTTCAAGAATCCCCCCCTAGACCAAGTTCGATGAGAATAAAAGGACTTACAAGAAATAGCGTTAGAAGTATCCAAATCCCAAATAGTAGCATCACCACAATAAGAATACAAATAAAAATCCAATAAACTAGAGAGTGAGTAAAGCTCCTTCATATCCCTACCTTAAGCTTCCTAAAAAACAAGTCTCAAAGAAACAAAAATACTATCAGTAATAAGAAAGAATAAATAGGTGACACATGATGCAAAGTAAGACAAAAGTGAGAGTAAAAAGTAACTGAAAAGCATAATTCCCCAACTAAAAATTGCTTCAAAGACAAACGTTACAACCATCTCCTGCTTCATATTTGGTGCAAGAAGAGGAAAAAGGAGATAGCTACAAAATAAATTTCCCCGAACTTTCAGACAAAAAAATTATCGTTGCAATATTAGCATCCTACCATTCTCTTGCAGTCCAAATTTTCTTTTAATTACCATATGCCAAAGGAACTTAATTTCCAAAAAAAAAAAACACCATAATCACTTACCCACTAGACCAATATTTTAAGACACTAAATTATCGAGACCCAAGCCTCCTCCCCCCCCCCCCCCCCTCCTTGGACCCTACAATCCATACAAATAACCTCCCAACTCACAAGATGGTCCCTCCTCTCACACACAACTAACAAAGAAAATCTCTCATAATCCTCTCCAATCTCTAAGCAAGCTTCTACCAAAACCTTATACAAGGGGAAAAAAATAAAGGGGAATTAAGGACAAGCCTCGAATAACCGAATACAACCTCCCAAAGAAAAGAACATGCCCCCCCCCCCCCCCCTCCATCAAGATGTTTAGAAACCTTAGCAGTCACAAGATCTCTAAACCTTTTAGCATGAAGATTCCCACCTAAAGGAACACCTAATAAGTCAAAGCCCACTCAAGGATCGCACAACCCACGGGAGCAGTAAACATAGAGGTCACTTATGGACTTAGAACAATAGGAGCTAACCCACACTTACTCATATTAATCTTAAGCTCTGAAACTAACTCAAAACACCTTTAAAACAGAAAACAGTAAGAACATTACCCCAAAAAATAAAAATAAAAATAAAAAAATACTACCACCACGCGAGAAAAATAGTGTCATAAGCAACACTGCAGGGGTAAGACAATCGTCCCATCCCTCCCTATAGCAATACCCTAAACAAAACCCATATACATCACCCTCTCAATCATTCTATTCACAACATATGCAACTAGAATAAACAAAAAATAAGAGTAAGGATTCCCTTGTCTCACACCCCTATAAGCTGAAACCCAAATTTTTGGTTCACCACTAGTAATCACTGAAAAAAAAAACAAGAAGAAGAATACAAACCCCAATCCAGCCTCACCATTTTCAACCAAAACCCTTCCTATTAAAGCCCTTTTGCAAAAGACTAAAAATTAAAATAAAATAAAAAATAAAAAAAACATTTCTTTCTACTTCTCCTAAAAAAAGAGGGGGGGGGGGGGGGACAACAAAGCAACCTATCATTATTGGCCGTTTCAAAATATCCCTTAAGGATTAAACATTTCTTTCTACTTCTCCTAAAATCTTCCACAAACTCATTAGCCACAATCACAAATTCCAAAATGCATCTCCCACCCACAAAAACCAGCTTAAGAACTAGAAATGGCACCCCTTATCACTTCCCACGCCATATCAGCAAGGACCTTAGCAATAACCTTATAAACACTCATTGTCAACCTAATAGATTGGATATAACTAAACCTAACAGAGCAATTACCTTTAGGAATTAAATTGATAAAAGTAGAGTTCATACATTTAGGAATCGCCTCATTAACAAAAAACTCCTGACACACTTTCATCGAGTCAACATTAACCACATACCCAACATCTTTGAAAGAAAACTAAATTAAAACCATCAACCCCCGACATTTTATCCCAATCAAGCTAAACACCGTGCTTTCACCTCATCCTTTGCACCACAAATGGCTTCTTCAACCAGACTGACTTATCAAAGGAAATGGGACACACCAATCCAACCCCTCAGGACAACAAATATTTTCCTCAAAAATATTTCTACATTAACCAATAATCTCCACTTCAATGACATCTAAATTCCTAACAACAACATCACCATCAAATTCCAACTCTTTAATCACATTCCTCTTGCATCTGCCATTGGTCATTCTATGTACCTACCAGTTTTGTCTCCAACTCATCTCCTTCAACAACAAAACCCCAAATTGTTCTTAAGAGACACTCTCCTATAAGCCAAATTAGATTGCCCAAATCCTCCAAATGATCAATATCCTCCATTTCCTTCAAAATAGTAAACTTCCTCACCTCCACATCACCAAAGACCTCCTTATTCCAACTTTTCAAGGCTACAATTAGAGCTTTCAACCTCTCTTCATAAATCCAAAACCCTCCCATCCGTCACGACTAATTCAGCCAAGATTCCTCCACAAGCAACGAAAAAATAACAATGTGAAAACCACATTTCTTCAAAACCAAAATGGAGTGAGTCGCCACCTAACACTAGAAAAATCCAAAATAAGAAGAAAATAATCCAAGATCGGCCTAACAAATACCTCCTATGATTTATTGGAAAAACATCCTCTTAGTCATTACAAAACAAAAATCTATATGGATAACAAGCCAAAAATTGGTCACCCCAACCAAACATGTAAACATGGCATTGACCAATGCAAAAGGCAAGCCATTTTAACTCAGGATGCAAGGTGTAAGCGTTAAAGATTAAGCCTCTTGGAAGTTTGTGTTTTGCTTTGGGTTGAATAATTGTTTAAGTTGTGGCACACCATCTTTGCTTTTAGGGGATGCACGTGCCTTTGGCACGACTATATTTTTTTGGTCAATGATAATTATAGATAACCATAGTAAGAATTTGTGAGGGTTTTTTGCGTGTTTAGGATTCCGGTTAGTGAAAGAAATTATTGAATCAAATAATTGTAATAATTCTTATTATTGGGGGAGTTATAATGGTGAAGTAGCCTTTGACCAAACCACAATAAATGAGCTTGTTTTGTTGACTTCATTTTATTTCAAGATTGCTTTTGTTGCCTGTATTCTTACATAATCTAGAGCTCTCTCACAATTATAGTGTTGGAGGACTTTAGGGTAATGGGTATAATGGAGTTCCAAAGGTAATGAGATTAAAGAGTTGATTGTGTGGAGTGTGTAAGTCTGAGTTGACTATTTGATTCATGGAGTTTCAATTAATGGGTGTGTAATGGCAAGAATGCAGAGAAGGGATTAAAGGGTGGTGCACAACCAAATGGCACAAGAGAGGGATGCAGGAAAATAGAGAAAATAATAGGAAAATAAACAAGAAATCAAAAGAAAAAAGAAAATGAATACAAGACCAATAGTGCTGAATGCTCAATATTCCAATCTGCCCTTCATGGTTACAAATCAAACCTTTATGTAGGCTTTCTCCTAATACTATTAAATTACCATTTCACCTAAAATCTTAAGTTGTTAGCCTGTTAGGTTGTGGGCCACGTTAACACTTCCCCACACGACAGCACATGGAGAGATAAAGACACAATAATATCACCTATTATAGGGAATACAATAATTTTTTAAATACCACACAATAAATGTGGGCAACAAGACTGGAACTCAGGACTAACTAGCTCTAATACCATGTTAGATTATCACTTTACCTAAAAGCTTAAGCTATTAGGTTGTGGGCTAACAATGTATATCAAGCTTTAACACTAATTAAGTAAACAATCTCTAGGAATTTAATAACAAATCTTAATTAATGAAACATAATATGAAATCCTTAAAAATTAGACCAACACATAATTGTCATCAAATATTTGTATCACACAACCAAAGATAATCATAAAGACCCTAGATATTCATAAAGACCCTATATCATGTCTCTGCCTACAGTAGACACGAAGTTCTTGCTGAGCATGATCCCTATCTGTGCTTGTTTGCAACTGATCCAACACCAGATGGAGAGCTCTCAGGTAGTCACACTCCAATGAAAGAAACTAGGCTCTGTGTTTAGAATCTAGAGGCTAGAGCTGGCTGCTGCCTATTGAACACCAGATGGAGGACTCTCTGGTTGTTGAACTCCAAAGAAAGAAGCTACATGCTGATCAAACACCAAGAACAGGAGAGAAATCAAGTGCTGACTGCTGAACTTCAAGGAGGACTGAAGTATTGAAGGAGAGAAGTCAGATGCCGAATGCCTAAATCTTCTGATCAATGGGGAACTATTTTGCTCTAGTTTTTGAAGATTTGGGCCAAACAAGCTTCTTCTGCAGCAAACGTAAACTTTTTGGGGCCTTTGGGCCAATAAAAATATGTATTGAGCCTTATCATTGAAAGCCCAAAAAGAGAAGAAAGCCAATCCAGGCGACAAAGTAGAACCAGTATGATCCTGCATGGGATCCCAATTCTACAATTCCTCCGCTCCTATTACAATTCTATCACGATTCTACCACATTCCAGTTTTAGTTGCAATCTGGATTATTGGGATGAATCTGGATCATAGAATTGTAGGATTTAGGATCTGGATTGCAATTTTGATAACCATGTTTTGAACATGTAATTTAAGTGTTCCCTGCCCAAAATTATGGGCATTAACATCATAGATCTAGGGACGTCCAAGCAATGTACTAGCTAGCTCCTGGGCAAGACACCACATAATATTTTAGCAAAGTATGCACCAATTCTATCTCTCTAACTCCAAATGCTGATGATTAGCCTCCTCTAAAATACCAAGCATGTTTTAAGGAAATCTCTCTCTTCAACTCATTCCTTAACCCACCAACAAACTTCAATACGATGTCCATGGAGTCCTTAGAAATTTTGCAGTGCAACATCAATTCCTCAAATGAATCATATAATCATCGACACTAACGGTTACTTGCCTAAGATTATACAATTGGTCTAGCAATTGGCTCCTATAATAGGTAGGGGCATATTTTCTCACAATCCACTCCTCATCTCCTCCCATTGAACTATGGGTGGCCTACCTGTGCGCTCTAAGTCAAGTTGAATTGTCTATCGATATCACTTAGCAGAGCCTTTCATCTTCACAAACCAGATGTCATCTGTCATACCATATCACTCAAAAGTAGTCCCCTAACTCTGTAGCCAATCTAAGAGTGCAGCAGGGTCTAACCTACCATCATAGGAAGGTATATCAGCTTAACCTTCTTTCTGTTATCATCATTATACCCATGCCTAGGTCGAAACTAAGCAGAAGCCATTAGTTGAGATCTAATAGTCCTATCAAGTCCATCAATAATTCTGACCAAAGAATTAGGAAACTATGTGATAGTGCACATTAACATTACCACAAGCATTCCTTCAAGAAGTTACATGCCTGTGTTTCTGGTTTTTTCGCATTTTTCATCATTTGGGCCCTAATGCTTTTGTACTTGAACTACTATCCAATATGAGCCCTAGTCCTATTTTCAATGTTGAGGACTTGACCCCTTTCTGGGGCACCTTTGAGCCTCTTGCTGTGCATGCAGATATTTCACCTTCTGGAGTGGTTTCTTCATCAATTCCAATTTCAGTGCTTCCATCTCCTTCACCCTCTTATACAAATCATATTGAGAGTGTCACATGATCACATCCCTGTTTTTGGCACATGATCAGTCCTGACTCCATCTAAAATTCGATGGATGCACTAGGCCTAGGCAAGAATTTATTTGGCTAAACCGTCCTTTGAAAACAAGTTAGAAACCAATTAAGAGTTGTATATTTGTTGAAAACACAAGATACATACATATATTTCATAAAGAAACTAAAAATGTTTTACTTTCAGTGACAAGCTCTTTACAATGGGTTGTACTTCACATACAACTTTTTTTCACACTTCCTAGTCTACATACATAATAGCCAATCAAATACATGCTTAGTATCCCTATCATCTTCCTGCCAATCTGTAATGCATATCAAAAAGGGCAGTCTCTTGGAGAACTTAATAAGTGGGGCTCTCCTTCAGTTCAAACCCGAAATTATTAAGGAATAGGTTAAGCAACCACAAGCTCAGTAGGCATTCTTAATTCCCCTTTACCTGACACATGATTTCTTACATGCATGCACAATCATATGGTGCAGAATACACTCTTTATTCTAAGTAATATGCATGAACACACTCTTTATTCTAAGCAATCTCTTCATCTGAAGTTACCATGACAAAACATCCAAATAGCATGCATTTACACTTTTTTTTTTCAACATAACAGCGCTATCCCAATTAAGTGCACATTTTATCTCAAACAAGTGCCAAATTCTAGCTTGGCCAACCAACTCTTAACACGGAAATAACTTATGGAGTTTAGGGCCTTTCAGCCAAGGGAGACACTATCCCTACTTGCTCAAATTCCACAATATCACAACCACAAGAACACACGGTGCCAATTATTTCACAGAATAGCAATTCAACATATGCATATACAAGCTTTTCCATAGCAAGTAAAACAATCTCCTTACAATATGAATATCTACCACATGAAAATTTCCCTATTAAACAAGATATGCTGCTACGATAACCAAAGAAAACATATATGCAGCCATATCAAATAATTAGAAATAGCAAGCTTAAATCTCCCATATTAGGATTCAGCTCTATGGAAGTTTTCTACCCTTATTTCCTTTGAATGCCCAAAATTTCTAGGTGAATAAATGAAAATTAAGAATACCTACCTTGATTTTCAGCTTCTCTCTCTCTCTCTCTCTCTCTCTCTCTCTCTCTCTCTCTCTCTCTCTAGGTTTACAGCAAGAGTCAAGACAGCAGCTACTTGCCGCCAGCTGTTTTCCAAGTGTCTCCTTCTATGCTGGAAGCATGGCAGGTCCGCAGCAGCTGGTGGCAACAAGGGTCCTGCAGTGCTGCCATCTGTGTGCTAGGTGTCGGCTGCTGGTTCTTAGAGCTGTGAGGTGGCTGCTGCCGGTTTGTAGTGCTGCCAGGTGTCACACCTGGTTTTAGCATGCCCCATCCTGTTTTTTTCTCTCTTTGCCCCCAAGGCTTACGTTGTTTATGTCTTAGCATATCCCTCATAATTTGCTTTCATCTAAGCCCCTCCTACCTCTAATAAGTCAAATGGAATTCCCAAAATCAGTTAACACAACTCAAATAATGAATAGCATCACTAGTATGAACTTGTTTAATGCAAAACAAAGCAAGTAATGCTAATTTATCAAAGTAGTTCAAATTTACCGCGGCCTAAAGGGTATGGTTATCACAGAGAGCATCCTAGAACTGGAAAACATGTTGCATCCACACAAGGAGATCATAGACAATACATCATGGAGTTAACCGATGGTGCGGACTCCACATGGGTTATTGAGGATGAGTTGCATTAGCTAGATCCAAACAATACATTCGTCTTTCCTTGCCTATGGCAAGTTCTTCTCAACATGGGGAATTGATGGGGATCACACTCAGCAAGAACTTCATGTCTACAGTAGGCATAGACATAATATAGGGTCACTACGAATATCTATGGTCCTTATGGATTATCTAGGATTTTCTTATACAAATATTTGACAATAATGTGTTGGTCTAATTTTTAGAGATTTCATATTATGTTTCATCAATTAGGGTTTGATATCATAATCCCTAGAGATTGTTTACTTAACTAATATTAGGAGACATCCTATATAAAGGCTTAATGTGTAACCATGAAAGGGCAGATTAGAGTATTGAGGATTCAGCCCTATTGAGTTGTCTTCATTTTTTTTTTTATAAATTTCTATTTATTTTCCTATTGTTTTCTCTATTTTCCTGCATCCCTCCTGCATAAAAGGGTTCGATCTTCAAGGATGAATTGAATAATATGCCAACATGCAGTTTAATTAACACAGCCATGTTAGTTTTCAGCAATGTAGCCCAGTAGCATATAGTTGGGTTTACTGCATATAAATAAGACACTTCCTATTTATATATATAGAAAACACAAACTGGACAAACAATATATGTTGACAGTTGATATTGTTGATTTTTTTTTTTTTTTTTTTTTTTAGTTTTGGTAAATAATTTTAATGTTGATCTAATAGTGGAAGATTTAAAACAATGTTAATTTTATCGAACAATTTTATTTCAATATCATAAACACATACATGACTAAAGGGTTAAAATGGTATAATGCACATACTCATATATTTGAACAGCTAATTTTCAAACCCCAAACTTCAAATTCAGATATTGATTCAAGTAATCATTCACAAATTCAGAACCTTCAGATCTTAACAATAAATTTTGCAAAAACAACTCCGATGTCTCTTTAAGTTATTAGCAATATTAAATTAACAACCCAAATGTTAAGAATACATGTCATCACCCATAAAATAATGTTAGACTGATAATCAGCACTTGTGGAATGTTTTTAAGTTTGTCACACTTCATGTGTAATTAGCAGATAATTTTCAAATTAAAAAGATACTCTAACTATTAAAAGTAAATTTACACACTATGTAAAAGTAGTTGCCAATATCAGTAGTATTACAGCTCGTTTGGTTTAGTGGAATAGTTATTCATTGGAATAAGATGGAATATAATTTAAATTTTAGGAATCAAGGGAATAGTTATTCCTTGTATATTCCTAATTATTTCATTCAACATGTAATAAGAAAGGAATAGACACCCCATGGTGAAATTTGGGAATAGATATTTTTTTTCTATTCCTTATTATGGACTCATAAAATGTTTCACACTGTTATTTGTTTTATGGTAACAACATAATTTCTTATATAACTAATTGTAAGTACTAACCAACGAAAACTAATCTAATCTTGAGAATATTCCCAAACCAAACGCAACCTTAGCGTTTACTATAAACAATATTCTAGTATATGACCAAAAATTTTCCTAATAGATATGGCAATATGGCTACTCACAACTCAGCCAAAAAAATGACTGGATAAATGGCATTGTTTTGAGTATTGCAGTCAAATATCAACATAGAGATCGATTAAATACTCATAACCAAACATTAATCCCACATAAACCAAAACGTTAAAAAGGTGGTCACCTCCAATGGAATTGCATACAAGGAATGCTTCATCTTTAACCACATCAATACAAAATTCATTTAGCTGAGCAGCCCATGTCTCAAATGTATAAAAGGAGTTCTTGCCAAACTCACGAGGATTTGGTTTGCTTGAGTAACCATAACCAATAAGATCAATTGAGTATACCCTATGTGATTTTGCAAGAATTGGAATATTTTTCCTCCAATGGTCACTGTTAAGAAAGACAAGAGCGTCACAAATACAGAATGAGAACAGAGGAGATTTCCAACAATCAATAATTACAGCAAAACACGCACATCCAAAAAAAATAGAAAAAAGAAAAAAAAAATTGAGCATGCAACTGTGAGAAATTTAAAGAAAGAAATTAGAGCAATATGGAAACCGAAAAATGAATTCAAAGTCTAAAATCAGCCCTGGAAAAAGAACTGAAGCAGCTCCTAGTTAATTAAAAAGTTAAAAACATGTAGCAAATTCGTATTTCAACTTTCTAAGAGTGTTGCATTAACAAAATTCCCCAAGGGAAGAGTACCCGTGTATCATGTGTGTTCTTAATTAATTTGGACCACCTTGTAATCCAGCATAAGAGTACTTGTTTTGCGTTGCATGGGAAATTTTATGTGATGTGGACCAAAATTTAGCATCATACATACAACAACAACAACAAAACCAAGCCTTAGTCCCACTTGGTGGGGTCGACTATATGAATCCTTTTCTGCCAATTTATGCGATCATGGACCATTTCTTTTGATAGATTCAAGGATATTAAATCCTTACTTGCTATCTTCTCCCAAGTTATTTTAGGTCTACCCCTACCCCTTCTACTGCCCCTCACAGTAACTAAGTCACTCTTCCTCACAGGTGCACTATGTGGCCTACATTGAAGGTGTCCATACCATCTGAGTCGTCCCTCCCTTATCTTATCTTCTATAGGAGTTACACCTAACTTACCACGAATATGTTCATTCTTTAATTTATCTTTCAATGTTATACCACTCATCCATTTAAGCATTCTCATCTCTACAACTTTTACATTTTGGATATTATGTTTCTTCGTCGCCCAACATTCCGTTCCATATAGCATAGCTGGTCTTATAGCTATCCTATAAAACTTCCCTTTCAATTTTAATGGTATTCTACGATCACAGAGCACACTTGAAGCACTTCTCCATTTTACCCAACCTACTTTAACTCTACATTACATCATCTTCAATTTCTCCTTTAGCTTGCATAATAGATCCAAGGTATCGAAATCTACAAGTGCTATTTATCTCCTCATCATCAGGTTTAACTTTGTCTCCAATATTCCTCCTATCATTACTAAAATTACATTTCATATATTCTGTTTTATTTCTACTTATCCTAAAGTCTCTAAATTTCAAAACTTCTCTCCATAATTCTAACTCAGTCTCTACTCCGTCCCTAGTTCCGTCAATTAATATAATATCATCTGCAAACAACATATACCATGGAACCTCTTTTTGAATACTCTTAGTCAATTGGTCCATCACTAAAGCAAAAGGATAAGGACTCAAAGCAGATCCTTGATGTACACCTATGGTGATTGGCAATTCTCTAGTTTCTCCGTCTATAGTCCTTACACTAGTCATTACTCCATCGTACATATCCTTAATGACATCAATATACCTACTACATACACCTTTTTTTTCTAAAACCCACCATAGAACTTCCCTAGGTATCCTATCAGTCAATAAATATCATGTGCAAGTCCCTCTTCTTTTCCCTAAACTTTTCCATTAATCTTCTTAAAAGATAAATAGCTTCTGTGGTAGATCTCCCAGGCATAAAACCAACTTGATTTTCTGAGACCTTCGTTTCTAACCTTAATCTTTGTTCAACTACCCTTTTCCATAGTTTCATCGTATGACTCATAAGTTTAATTCCACGATAGTTACTACAATTTTGAATATCTCCTTTACTTTTGTATATAGGTATTAAAGTGTTTTTCCACGATAGCATCATACTTGCTGACAATCAAGATTACTATAACTTGAGGAAAAGTTCTTAGAGACAACATTATTATCTAACTTTAGGCTTCTTAACAAATACCTTACACATTCCCGACTCAAGCATATATCTAATACCACTTTTACTTGCAAATCTAAGTATACCATATTATTTCTATTAAGGCCTGACATAAATTGTTGGCCCACAACTTAATAGCTTAAGCTTCTAGGCAAAGTGGTAGTCTAACATGATATCATAGCTAGTTACCAGGAGGTCCTGGGTTCTAGCCTTCTTCCTGCATTTATTATTTGTTTGCTAAGAATTATCTTATTTCCTACAACAAGTGTTGTTTATCATTTTGTTTATCTCTCCATGTTCTGTTGTTCTGCTAGTGTGGGGAAGTATTAAAGCATGATATACATAGTTGGCCCCCCACAACCTAATAGCTTAAGCTTCTAGGTAAAGTGTTAATCAAACAATTTCTATAATTCTTTAAGAGGTAGATCATGAGCATCTCCCTCACAATTATCACTCTGATTTTTCATGGTAAATTCACCACCAATATAGAGGGAAAAATAATAAGCTCACTTTTGAGTGTCTTATTTTGACTTTTGCGCATCCCAAGAGACAACACCATGTCTATGAGCAAGAATATAAATTAGCACGCATCAATTCTACAAAACTATATTGCAAACGGTTCCTCAAGCACATTAACAGCTGAAAAGTACACACATTAGATATGCAAGCCAAAAAAAAGTGTAGGCTGACATCATGGTTTGGAACATTGCCTTTTACGGAGTATTGCAAGGTATGCAGTCTTGCCAAATATGAAGTATTGCTAGCAATATGCTCTAATACACATAATGGCATTGGTAGGCTAGTTGTTTTATAGTTCAACACAGATATTTAGTTGAAGGAAACATCTTGAATAGGCCCCATCACAAACTCTAAGTTAAAGGATAAATTAAACTCCTCATGATGAATGGAAAAACAATATTTAGTTTTTATAGCATTTATAGACAATGGACACCCTTTAGGATGGATCCAAATACATATAAATAGCAGTATGATACCAAGAATTAGCTCAAATTATTAAAAAAAAATTTCTTATCACAGATTTTGTAGTAAAACTATAGATGTTGCCATTTCATTACTCATGTGTGTGTGTGTGTGTGTGTTTGTGTGAGTACATCCTACTTGCATATAAAGGAGTATCAGCCAAGACTAAGGTACATTGCCAACAATACTATTATAAATAGAGATTCTTAAATTTATCTGGAAAAAAAAAAAAAAGCATATTGTTATTTTAAATTTCACAATCAAGGATGGAATGAGTTGGTGCATTGTTTTACACTAAAATTAAAGAACCAAGTCACAAAAGCACGTGCAATGCGCACGTGACAAAAATTTTTATGATGAGAAAATTAAAAAAAAATAAGTAGAACATGCTAAGTAAAACAATTTTAAAAATTTTGAATATAATGATCGCATAAATTGGCGGAAAAGGATTCATATAGCCGACCCCACCTAGTGGAACTTAAGGCTTGATTTTGTTGTTGTTTTTGTTGTTGTATAATGTATACAAAATAAAAATAAGCATAGCCTTTACCTATTATTAGTTCTCATCTTCTCACTCTACATTAGAGATTTGTGCAGGCCAGCATACACGAGTTACACACACACACATATATATATATGGTTTTCATCCATGGTGGTACTGAAGGTGATGGATGGCGAAGTTTTGGAAATGAGTTCAGTGAGTTGGTTAGGGATCCCGTCATGAGGCTGGTGGCAAAGATGAAGGTACTCAGTGAGATCATCAACTGTGGAGTCAGGTGGCGGCAGCAGGGAAAAATGTCAAAGGTGAAGGATGTAAGTAGTAGCAATCTTTTATGGAACCAGGGTGTGATTACAGGGAAAGGGCGGATTGGTTCTCGATGTAGTGGTGAGTTGCAATTGAAGGATCCTGGGCATTCAGTGCCAGAAGTCATTGGTTCTCATTCAGAGACAATGACACCGACAGTCAGGGCGGCTATAGTTTTGGCTGGGTGCAAAGTGGGAAGAGTCGGGCAGGATTTCCCCTGGGGAGGATGAAGTGATGAATTGATCAAGATTGAGCTGGGAAGCAAGCTGATTGATTTGGACTTCAGCCAGTTATTTGACAAAGGAGTCGTCCCTTTATTATCTAAGTTGGGCCAGGCTCTTGAACAGGACCATAGCATCTATGGGTCAGACTTGAATTTTTTTTTTTCTTTGGGAAAAAGGAAGGCTCTTAATCTTCCAAGTTGCGCCACTCTAATGACCAGGCCCATTATCCAAATGTCATTGACGAAGCCTAGGGGGCAAATTTTACAGGCCATGGGTCTGAGCAACCATCTAATAAGGGCAGGGGGATCCCTTTATTTGGGGTTCATGCAGTAGAGAGATTCAAGTTTCCTATAGCAAGAACCAAGGCTTAAGGGATAAGTGTGAGCAAGACTGTTCAGATGGGGTGATGGTTTGGGAAGGGAAATTCAGTCAAAGATACTATTACCATTTACTTTAGTTATTTAACATTGCTGCTGTGTGTCATTTTTGTGTTATTAAGAGTAAGTTACTGGGTAAGTTAGTAAGGTGATTTTTGTTATGTACTTGGCATATGTTATAAAAGGAGAGATCCATCATTGTATAGGTCTTCCAATTTAACATTACTCTTAACATGGTATCGAAACTATTGTTGCCACAAGGTCATAGGTTCTAGTCTTAGAGTCATCGTTTATTATGTGGTGGTTAAAAATTATCTTATTCCATGTAATGCAGATTATTTATCATTCGTTTGGCTATCCACATGCAACCGGGCTGCAAATGCAAGGGAGTGTTAAGGCTTGATATACATTATCTTGGGCGACAACCTGTAATAACCATACCCTTTAAGCCATGGTAAATTTAAAATAATTGTTGCTTTTGCTTTTGTATTAAATGAGTTTATATTAGGCATGTTGTGCATTAATTAAGTTATGTTAATTGAAATTGAAAATTCATTTAATTAATTAGTGGTAGGAGGGGTTTAGATGAAATGAAATCATGGGCTACATAATAACATATGAGTTTTGGCAGAAATAGATGGGGGAAAAAACAAAAACAAAAATAAAAGAGGGGGCATGCTGATGCCAGAGGGGACATGTCGCAAACAGCTAGCAGCACTGCAAAGCCCTTGTTACAAGCTGCTGCTATCCTACATTGTTTCCTGTGATAACCATACCCTTTAACCCATGGTAAATTCAAATTATTATCATAAATTGCATGGTTGTTGCTTTTGTTTTTGTGTTGAATGAGTTTACACTGAGCATGTTGTGCATTAATTAAGTAAAGTTAATTGATATGGGAACTTTCATTTAATTTATTAGTGGTAAGAGAGTTTAGATGAAAGGAAATTAGAAAGTCCATGTCAAAACATAATTCCATAGGAGTTGGGAACTTGGGGCAGAAATAGAGGAGAGCCATGCATACCAGCAACAACACAACATGCAATTAAGTTTTGCTCTAAAGCCAAGTGTGTGTGTGTGTGTGTGTGTGTATGTGAGAGAGAGAGAGAGAGAGAGAGAAAGAGAGCAAGGAAGAGAGAAACTCTGCAGAAAATCAGTAAAATCAGATTAAAATACAAAAAATTAGAAAAACCCCAAAATAAATTAGAGAAGCTGATAACAAGGTAGGTGTTCTTAATTTTCATTTATTAATCAAAGGATGTTAGAGGAAGAAGGATAGAAACTTGCGTGGAATCGAATAATAATAAGGTAGGATTTTAAATTTATCATTTTCTAATTATTAGATATTTTTGTTTAGTTGGGAAATTTACATAAGATGGATAAGTTAGCTTGTTTGCTATGGCATAGCATGTGTGTGCATGAATTGCAATTATGTGAAACAGCTGGCTGTGTGTGTTGTTTGTAGATGTGACATTATGAAATTTGATCAAATAGAGATTGAGTCTCCCTTGCATGAAAGGCCCTAAACCTCCAGAGGGTATTTCTGCATTAAGTGGAGGTTGCCCAAGCTGGAAATTGGCACTTGTTTGAGATGAAAATTCGCACTTGTTTAAGACAATACGACTTTGTTGAAATGATGTCAAAATGCATGCTATTGAATATCTTGACATGGAAACTCTAGATGAAGAGATTACTTAGAATAAAGAGTGTGCTCATGACAATATGATTATGTATGCATATAGAGAAATCACATCGTAAAATGGTTTGTATGAATAAGGAGGGATAAGAATGTCTATTGAGGTTGTGGTTGCTCACCTTACTTCTATAACAATTTCTGGTTCAATTGGACTGAAACAAAGCCCCACTTGCTGGGTTCTTCAAAGAAATTGCCACTTTTTAACATGCACTACACGTTGGCAGGAAGGAATAAAGCATGTGTTTTGTTTGTTTGAAGTGTGAAAACCGATTCTTCCCTAGGCCTAACACCTCCATAGGATTTTGGATGGAGTCACAGCCTATCATGTGCCAGAAATAGAGATGTGACATTTCCAGCCCAGAAGTGGAGACTTGGCAGAGCTGTCCTAATCCTTTTCTAGCCATGTACCAGCAACAACACAATATAAAATTAAGTTTTGCTTTAAACCCTAGCACGTGTGCATCGCGCCCGAGCGCGTGAGAAAGAGAGAAAGAGAGAGAGAGAGAGACCTGAAAACAAATTGGAAAAAGTGATAATGAAGGTAGGTATTCTTAGCTTTCGTTTACTCATTCAGAGGTTTTGGGTTAAAATGGAAATTCTCAAGGGAAAGGGTGAAACTTGAATGTATTTGAACCCTACAGGGAAAGGATTTGTAAGTTGTTTGCTGGTTACTTACTGTAGATAACAACACACGTTTTTTAGATGGTATGGTATGTCCTATTGTGCAAAATGAATTGATGTGATGCGGCATAGTGCATTAGTGTGTTTGTGCCAATAGTATTCTGATTTTTGAGCAAGTAGAAATTTTGTTTCCCTTGGGTTAAAAGCTCTAAATCTGAAAGGGTTCCACATTAAGTGGTGGTCGGCCAAGCTGGAAATTGGCACTTGTTTGAGATTAAAATTTGCACTGAATTGAGACTGCACTACTATGTCGAATGATGTTGGAATGCATGCTATTTGAATGTCTTGCGATGGTAAATCTAGATGACGATATTGCTTAGAATAAGATGTGTCCATGACAATATGATTATGTAATCATGTGAAGAAATCACATCTTAAAATGGTGAAATCCTTACATGAATTAATAACAAGTCACACGAAGCAATCATTAGTATCTTGAGATACCTTAAAGGTAAAACTAGAATAGGTCTCTTATATCACGATCAAGGTCACACTCAAGTTCAAGGGTATGCATATGCAGGTTGGCTAAGTCACCTTCCAACAGAAGATCCACAATCAAGTGTTGTATTGTGCTTGGTGGTAACTTGGTATCCTGTAAGAGTAAGAAACAAATTGTAGTATTGAGTGTTGAATCAAGAGTATCAGGCCAGGGCACCACTACATGTGAGCTTGTTTGGCTAAAGAACATGTTGAAGAACTTAGTTTTCCACATTCTCAACCTATATGTGTAATAATCAAGCTGCTATTCATCCAAGTCAATCTTCCACAAGCAGATAAAACACATTGAAGTTGACTTTGCTAGCTGGAAATCTGTGCAGAAGGTCTTACAATCACTCATGTGAGATGTGAATTCCAGCTTGCTGATTTATTCACTAAAGCCTTCAGGGGTGAGCAACATATGATATCTATGTTCCAACTTGGAGGCGAGTGTTGGTTACTTCAGTTATTTAGCATTATTGCAGTGTGTTATTGTTGTGTTAGTAAGCGTGAGTTATTAAGATTATTATGGTCATTGTTATGTACTTGGCATATACTAGAAATAGCAGGAGAGATCTGTCAATGTGCCTATGTCTTCCAATTTACACAATATTCTTAATAAATACAAAGGGGTGGAACTCTCGGGTGCAACAGGAACTACAATTCAGAGGTAAGAATGAGGAGAGTCTTAGCAATGGTTTGCATCAAGAGGCAGGTATATCTGGGAAATTACAAGATGGAAATGAATGTAAAACAACTATGGATACAAAGGTGTATTAGAGCTAATTCGCAGGGACGAAGTGGAAGTAAGTAAATTTTTCTTGTAAACAACTATATGAATTCAAACATGCCAAACGGCAAACTTTTTGGGTAAGAGAAAATTTTATTAACAGATCATAACACAATTACACACCAAGGAGGATGAGACGACCTCTGAAAAACAATAAAAAAAATGTCGACAATACAAACAAACTAAGCTAGAGCTGCCCTCCAATCTCTTCAAAAGTCAGAGATAGCCCCCAGAAACAACTAAAAAAGAGCCCATAGGTACGCCAAAACACCATTGTATCCCAAAATAAGGTAGAAGAGCTAGATCAACCATTGAAGGTTCTAGCATTCCAGCCATTCCTTTCTAGCCAAATAGGCAAATTCTTAAAAATTGATGATGATTCTAGGAATTTTCACGTTGAGAATCTAAAATCTGCAGTATGACTTAGATAAAGGAAAAAATGATCTATGAAAGGAGAATATTTAGGGGTATATCTCGAAAAAGGATAGTGAGTTTGATAGTTATTTTTCTTGAGATAGTGGTCCATTAGTTGGATGAGATTGCATACGACTCTTCTGATTCTCTCGAGGGATATTTCTTATGTGCCTCCTTCTCCACTTGAAGCTTTTGAGGATGCATCTATTACTGAGGAGGGGGAAACTAGGCAAGAACTTGGCTGTGAATAATCAGTGTAGCGATGGAATATTACCTATTTCCGCAGAGAACATCAGTGAGCAAGATGCGTTGCTCAAAATCTTTGGGATGGTATGGAATTGTGGATGGCTGATCCTGAAGGGAATGAAGTTTGATTGAATGGAGCTAAAAGAAAACTGAATAAAGGTCACCAGGAATTAGCGAGATCATAGAGTTCTATCAATTACAAAGGGAAGAGTTTAGAGAAGGGTTTTCTTAATGAGGGTTTGTTAGTGCTGCTTTGCACTGTTTTTACTTTCCTTTTGGTTTTCTTTTCATTTATTTTGTTTTTTCAGCTGAGGATCTTGTCTTCCCCAAGATAGAAACTTTCTCTATTCTCTTTCTTAACATATTTCTTTTGCAATCAAAAATAATAATAGTGATAAAATTGGCACAGGAAATTCTTTCAATACAAACTACAAAGAATTAAATTGACAGTTCAATAAAAAATAACTAAAAATGAAAAGAATACACACATTATTATAAGAATTTTTTTAGGATCCAATTAGCTTTATTACAATGAAATTTAGTCATCTATATTAATTTATATAACATAAAGATATAATTGTTTTAACCCATATGAAAGTATTGCATGTAAACCTTTTTTAATGTATGGAACTGAATTATTAGAAAATTATAAATGTAATAAGAGATTATTTTGGATTAAATTACATTTGTGGCTAGTTAAAATTAAATTAGTTTTATTTTTTCTAATAGGTTGGATGCTGATTAAATAATAATTAAGAGTTATTATGTCAATTTATAAGATAAATATATTACATTATTAAGTACAAAATCAACTATATACATTTTATCCAAAAATAATTTCGTATTAATCCATGTGACAAAATTAATGATGGAAGTTCTTTAAATAAAAAAAAATCAAGTTAAAAAAATATTAGAAACATGAAGATAGTTCATTTGTGATGAAATTACTTGTACTTTCTCTTAAATTTTATATGGATCAGATAATAAACAATCATCAATTCTACTAATTTATTCAACAAAAAAAAAAAGATGATTCATTTACGATGCAATTAAGGATATTTTGGTCCAAAAATGATTTGTTTTAAAAGGTAGTAACCATCCAAGTCGCAATATATTTCAATTCATACAGATGTTTTAGTAAATCCACCCCTCACAAAATTAAATAAAATTGAAAAAAAACCTTGGAATATTGCATTAACTAATAGAGGGAATGCTAGAAGCAGATGCTCTATGCACTCTCCTCATACACTCTCCCTGAGATTGGGTCTTGGTCTTAATGGGGGTAACCACTTCATATGGTTTTAAATTCTAAGCTCTACCTGTTTTTTATTTCTTTTACAAAGCCATTTTTTGTTTTGAAAATAGTGTCAAGTGGCCCAATTGTTAGAAAGTGTTTAAGGAGAATGCATGCGGCAGCTGCTCCTAGTTTTCCTCCAAACTAATATTTATTGGAAGTCATAACAAAGTGCTTAGCAATAAAGAATTAAAAACAATGCAGCACTGCAACTGGATGAAATTTATCAAGGTCTCCAAGAACTTCTAAAACTAATCGATGCCAATTTTAAAATGAATGAATTGCAACCAGTGTTACAGTGTAAAACTTATATGACTAGTAGGAATGTTTCTGTTTAAACCTTCCATATAACTATTTTTACTTCCAGTGATCCTAATCTAAAGTTGAAGCTTCAAAGGATATGTACAATAAAAAATAAAACTAAAGCATGACATATCAAGCAATTTGCGCATATAATACCTATAGCAATTAGTTGCTGGCTAAAGAGAAACAACATGTGAATGATGTAGACCTGTTTGCTCCAAAACCATGAACTAAAACCAATGCAGGACCACTGCTGCCAGAGTACTGATAGCGGACAGAATAACCTCTCCAATTCCATAAGCTACAAAGACCCAAAAAAAAATGTCACATCAAAAATTTCACAAGAAGAAATCTCTATCCATCATCGTAACAAAAGAGGCACAATATGCCCAGTTGAATGACAATGGCAGATAGCAAACAAAACCACGATAAACACAAAGAACCTATGTTATGAGCCTATGAGTAGATTTGAGAAAAGTCCTTTGAAAATATACATCTAAGCATTACAGTCTCCTTTGAAAAATGCATCTAAAGGATTACATTTTTATTGCCTGGAATAGATGACAAATGAACAAGTTACATTTTTATTGCCTGGAATAGATGACAAATGAACAAAGCCCCACCCACCCGTGGCAAATGCTACTTTCCAAGTTTTCCCAATGCTGGTGGAGATCATCCCAGCACCAAAGTGGGGAACATGAACAGTGTGCTTTCCCAAGTATTATGCTGAGAATTTTATGACTTTGGGATTGCAGTATGAAACAATTAAGGGCTCATGAAAAAACAGCTACATGGGAATGCTTCATTAGGCTTGCAACTTGAAGAATCCATCATAATTTATTATTCAGAACTAATAACACAACTCCTTACTGCCAGAGTCCATTTAGCACCATGAATTAAGAATTTTAGCACTAGAGAACAGTCAACAAATAATGTCATTAAATTCACCTTATGCTAGGTCAAGTGATTCAATCTGCTTTAAGGCAAAATTTTCATAATCACCCAAATATTCAGCTTTCCATCTGTTTTTTCTTCTTTTATCCTGTCCCCTCATTTGACAGACATTTTTTCACCAAAATTTAAATATATTTTGTTTCTATGGAACTGCATATATATATTTTTAACACAAAGATGACAAACTTTGCATGCATTATTTACTTCATTATTTCCCCCAATAGAAATCTTGCGTCTCGGCCAAAAAAAAAAAATCCCAAGCATTGAGAAGCACTCCCACAACTGCTAACAGAGAATGCACAAAAATTTGAGAATGTAAATTCCTAAAAATTAAGAAACTAGATTGCGGCAGAGATTCAACCCAGTGGGGGCAGGGTGCCCGCACTGAAATTCTAGAAAAACCTAGGGCTCTATAATTTAATCATTGCTCTCCAAAAAAAAATTACATTTGTTCCCCTATGCCGTCGCTGAAAGCTTGAAACTCCAGAAAATTTTGATTTCGCAGTTAATTGTACAATTCCTCCCATTAAAAATGTATTTTTCCTTAAACTAATGCAAAATATTGACCTATTCAATACAAAATTCCAAGTTTTCTTACAAACACAATGCACATTTTTTTGTTCATGCATATACTTCACCCCCACTGAACATTTTGGATGTAATTTTCTTGCTGCTGGAAGCAAAAAAATTGCAGTGATAGTGTCTCATTGAAGCAAGAACACGAAATTTCTTCGAGAAAACAAATTATCCGAACAGGCTCAAGAGATTACCGGCTTTGAACTTGAGGTTCTGGGTTCTCCGCCGATGTGGGTTTATCGTCGGAGAGGCTCTGCTCTTCGCATGAGTCACCAACCGAGTAATCATTCGAGCGCGAACGAACCACACGCCCATTTGGCTCAAATCGAGTGGGTATTGAGAATCTGTGCGAAACCTTAAGTTCTGGGCGACGGGTACTGAGAAAAGGGATGGGCGGGGCAGTCTTCCATCGTCCTCCTCTGGAGTACGAGACCGAGAAATCGATGTTTGAGAGCGGCAGTAGGGGAGTGGTGGTCGCCATTAGAGAGAGAAGATAAATAAGGATCACTCATTTGCGAATCGAGAAAATTGGAATGGAGAAGATGGCCCAGTGGCTGCCGCCCACACCCCAAGCCATGGCAGGAGTGGCAGCATGCAGCATTTAAAAATAAAAATACAAATAAAAATAAAACAAACAGAGTTTCCTATTTTTGCTTTTAATTTTTTAACTGTTTTTTGAAAAATTAAAATCAAATTCTTAGAGCAACTTAATATTTAGAATTAAATTTAATAAAAATAATTTTATTTTCTGATTATAATGTATATTACTATAAACCGAGTGATCAAGTTAAGCACACAAAATAATAGAGCGAACGAGAGGCTTGCTTTTTAAAATAATTTAAAAAAATATTTTTATTTGATCCTGTATTAAATAATCTATTTGAGTGGGAGTAATTCTAAAAATTTCAAAAACTTATTTAGAGAACATAAATAATGTTTAGAAGCTTCTATAATCTAGATAAAGATGCCTCTATCTTTTCACTCTTTATTAATTTTAGAATCCAAATCAGCGATAATATTGCATAAAATAGTATTTGACAGCATGAATTTTGAAATTTGAATTTAAGTTTGTATGGATTTAAATAAATTAAATAAATTTTACATTACATTTTGTCCAATTCTAAGACTCGAAAACAATGATAAATATCAAAAACTGGCAATTATACAATTTATCTGGTGTTAAGGTCATGGTGATAAGAATGAACCTTTAATTTTGGTGAAAGGGGGCTTGCTTTTCAAAATAATTTAAAAAATATCATAAGAGTCAATTTTTTAGGTTGAAGGAATTTCACTAATGTGCAATAGTGAGAGAGAGAGGGGGGGGAGTTTTACCTACATGGATGGAGAGACAAGAAAGAAAGATTTATTGTGTTATTGAAATTATAAAAGGTTATATCTAATCAATGATCCAACATTAGTTTAAAGTTCATTCATGAGTTATATGAACTCGGCGGCAGACACTAGCAAGACTTCATCGGGATAAGTAATTCAAGGAAAGTGGACTAATAAAAAAGTGTGATTAATTAATATTGATGTAATAAAAGCAAATTAGAAAATATTGTCTATAAATACAACAAAACTTACTTTTCTTTCAATTGTCTCTTACCCTTCAATAAAAGTAAGACATCAACTGTTGGTTTGTCTTTCTTAACCTTTTTTATTTTTAAATATTTTTTGTCTATGGCCGAGTGCTTCTTGGTATGGCTCCGTTGCATAGACTGCAATAGTCACAGCAAAGCAAAGATACACCATGTACATGAATCACTATATAAAGCCCTTATATGGTGATTCATATAAGGGTCTCATGCTTGAGTTGGAAGAACTCTTGGACTTGTGCCGCACTCCATTGTCGAGAATCCCAGTAGTCACATGCACTTTGATATACTTTGTTAAGTGATCACTTGTTCACATGATCACATGGTCACATGCATTTTGATATACTTTTGTAAGGTTCATCGAGGCCATGAAACATTGGAGTATGGGTGGTTTGGAGCTTCTAGATATTTAGTTTCTTAATTGACACCCAAAATCGACTTAGGCCAATGAAGGGGTTTAGAGAAGCAGCATATTCATGTCATATTAGGAGTTATATGACGTCTCTTTGGGCAAGAAAAAATTATATACTTCCAATGAAATTACTCTAAACCATCGGTCCCACTTGATAGGGCTCACATGTAATCCATGTGAGACTTATTATTTGGAACAATTTTATTGGGCGAAGGGGCTTGACAAGAAAACCACCTTGGTCCTCGGGAGGATCTAATTCCCCCCCCCCCCCACTAGTGTAGGTTGTAGCTATTAGTAGGAGCAAGATCCTTAGAATTGGTTATGTGATTCCTAATTAAGGATGTGATGATGTGCAGGAAAGCGAACTAATAAAAAGAATACGTAATATTGATATAGTAAAAGCAAATTAGAAAATATTTTTGCTAAGCCGAGCTTGTCTTTAAATACAGCTAGACTGGTATTTTTTTTTTTAATAGTCTTTTACACTAGTAAAAGTAAAGGTATCAACTATTGGTTTCTCTTTCGTAATCATTTTTATTTTTGAATTTGTTTTTCTATGCACATAGGCTTCTTGGTATGACTCTACTACATAGCTTGTAATAGTCATAGCAAAGCAAAGCTACACCACGTACATGTATCACTACATAAAGCCCCCATATTGTGATTCATAATAGGGTCTTGTGCTTGAGTCGAAAAAACTATTAGACTCATGCCAAGCGCCACTGTCAAGAATCTCAATGATCATATGCATTTTGATGTGCTTCGTTTAAGTGATCACATGTTTAGACTTTTGTAAGGTTCATTGAGGCCCCAAAACATCGAAGTATGGGTGTTTGACTTAGGTCCTTCTAATGAAATTGCCCCAAATCGACCCACATATAATCCACGTGGGACCTATTGTTTGGAACAATTTTATTGGGTGAAGGGGTTTGGCAAGAGAACCACATTGGTCATCGAGAGGACCTATTTTTTGTCCCCTTCTTTGGGGGTCTAGGTTATAGTTGTTACTAGGAACAAGATCCTTAGAATTAGTCTATATAATTTCCTAATTAAGGATGTGGTGATGTGATGGTTTGGTCTCTTTTCTTTCCTCATTCATTTCCTCCATAGCCAGCATAGCTTCTCCTAATCAGGCTGGAAGTCACCTCTCTTCTTGTAGTATAAAGATTCCTAGGGAAAAAAATTCCCATTGAACTCTATCTGTTTGATAAAAATGCTCAGTGGGAACTTCTATATGATTATGCAACAAACAGTGAATACCTATGTAACGACCCAAAAAAATAAAAAATAAAATAAAATAAAATAAAAATAAAATTATTATTAATTAATTAATTAATTAATTATTATTAAGAAAAATAATTAAAATAAGAAATCTGAGGGTTTTGTGTGTGTGTGTGTGTGTGTATATATATATGTAAGTATATAAAATGATAACATTATAATATAGGATATATAAATACATTAGGATTGAAGTTTCCTGAAGCTTGTTCAAGCTTCAAGAAAATTTCTTTCTTTCCTGTGAAGACAACAGCTCTCCCCAGCAGCGTCCATCTACTCCTTCCCACTCCTCTGTTCACTTCACTCCCTCTCTTCAATTTTTTAGCAAATATTCGCCCAATTGAAAATCCAAAAATATCACTGAATTCCATTCTCTGCCACCGACATTTCTACTGAAGTGGATTTGTCGTAGCAGTAATGTGGTCATATCTCCTAAGGTAAGGCAAATTCTCATTCTTACCTCAATTTTTCTTAAATTTTAAGTCAAATGGGCGATCGGACACTACCACGAGAATCTAGAGATGAATCTCTACAAGTCTAGCAGATCAGATTTCTCGTAGGGTCGTTGTAGAAATAGCCTCAAAGCTAGGATAAATGAGTTATTTAGAAATTAATTGTTATTTAATTATTATAAATTAAGAAAGGTTAAAATAATATTTTATTGGGGTTGATTTGATTGAATCAGGGTTCGGGTGAACACTGCAGGTATAATTTTAGGAACCTTGCAGGCGTGGTTCAGGGAATCAAGTAAGGGGGAATAAAATTATATCAGTATTTTATTAAGATGAACCAGTTATTTACGAGCATATGAAATTTATTATTTATCTATGTGATTTTCAGAATAGCCTGATTACTGGAAAAATGATGATTTTGGTTTAAGGTTATATTTGGGATAATTGCTTATGATATTAAAATCGTGTGGCATAAGAACAATTTCTTTCTAATAAATAGAATATGAATTTCTGTGATATTTGGGCTTGCATGAGGGGTTGTTTAGAATAATTATGACATGATGAATGAATTTTTATGTTTGACTCCTGTGTGGGAATGTATTGATATGTTGGATACCTGTGTGGTAATGCATTGATGTGTTTGTGTGAACTAACTGATTTGGTTATTCGTATGCATCTCAATATAACATTGGCATAAGGAGGTTGTTATATTGCCTAGATGTAAATCACGATATGACATTGGCAGGCCGAGGAGCTTGTCATATTTTCATTTATATGGGGTAGAACATTAACAGGTCAAGGAGCTTGTTCTACTGATGTCTGACGGGTAAGTCATGGGGATTGGATACTGGTGAATAGTGGTGCCTGTGTGGACCACGTGTTGCGGAAGCTGGAGTGGTGCCTATGTGGGCCACATTATATCCTGTGTGGATAATGGTGTTTGTGTGGGCCATGTTATGTACCTTGTGTGGGTAGTGGTGCATGTGTGGGCCACGTTATATCATGTGTGGATAATGGCGCTTATGTGAGCCATGTTATGTACCTTGTGTGGGTAGTGGTGTCTGTGTGGGCCACGTGTAGATAAGAAGTACGTAGGTGCCTGTGTAGGCCACGTACTGACATGTACGCAGTTGCTCTGTATGGGCCACGTACTGAGGACTTTAGAAAATGAAGTATGAGATGCATGATTCCTGTGTGGATGTGTTGTGCGCATGTGAATTTAATTATAGCACAAAAATAATGGTATAGCATATTGTGAATGCATGTGTGTGCATACGGCGAGGTAAACATACCACTGGGGGCTTGCTGAGAAAGGCAAGTGCTCTACTAGGTAGTTTCTTGGTATCAGTGCAAAGGGATGCTACTTGTATGGGCGGGTAGACATCCCGATCCTCAGAAACCTTTGCCTTTAAAATAATAAAGATGTGTGTACTAGCGGTGAGGTAATACTTCACCTAAGGGCTTACTGAGTAAGGTGAGTGCTCTGGTAGGTAGTTTTTTGTACTAGAGCAGAGGAAAGCTACTTGTATGGGCGGGTAATCTTCCCTATCCTTGGGGACTTTCGCCTACATAAAAATTATGTACTTGTGCATATTGGATGTGTGTATAATATTAGATGTCAGTGATGTTATTAATGATACGTTCTCTCGGTTGTTATTGATGTTATATGAGAAGCAGTTTATTTTGAAATATAAATATTAAAACTCAGTTGTCACACACTGTTATAATTTATTCAACCCTTACTGATAAGTGTCTCATCCTAGTGGATTAACAACTTTTCAGGTTCTTCTGGAGATCGAGTTTGAAGGCCTAGGCTGGGATTATTTTTGGTGGTTTCTTTTTGGGGTATTGTGAGATATTGGTATATATATACAGATATATTTGTACTGGGTTATGTTTTAAATACTAGTTGTGGATGTGGATATCTAGACGTTGTAGTGTTCGTTTTTGGGTTGTTATATAGAACTCTAGTATTTATTTGAGGTTATTTATTTATGTTCCGCTACGTGCATGTTAATTATGGTATCAGATACAAGTGATTGGAACACGTGGCACCCGGGCCCCACTTGGTGGGTTTGGGGTGTCACATTGTGGTATCAAAGCATTAGGTTATAGATTCTACAGACTTTAGGATTGATTAATACCAGAGTAAAGGTACGAATAAAGATAAGGATAGGAATGGGTAGATTAGGATGTTGAGAGGAGATTTTGAGTTTTGTTTCGTAGCTTAGAGGCAGAAATCCATTGATGGACTTCTGTGAGTTTTTGAATCCGGTCAATTTCAGAAAACCACGGTAAATCAGTTGACGGTGATGTTTCTGAGTAGAGAGACTGGAACTCAGAATTAGAACTTGAGAATTAGGTTGATTTGGGGATAAGCTGGTTGTTTGATGTTTTAATTGAGGATTTAAATGTTAAACTGATTCATTGTTCTATAACTGTACCTAATATGATATGAAGGTTTTAAATTCGCTTATGTGGTGTTTACAGGATGGATTCCAGGGGAAAGGACGTTGATGCTAGAGGGGAGAATGATGTAGGAGCTACCAGTGTGGAAGAGATAATACCTCCACTCTACTACAGAGTTTAGCTCGGCAGGTTCGGGAAGAAATTAGGCGAGACTCTAAAGGACAGAACTACCCACTTGTGAACCAGGGCTGTCCGATTGACCAATTTACTCGCCTGAAACCTTCTGCATTTGCGGGCAGTGTTGACCCACTTGTAGCGAAGAGCTGGGTGCAAGAAATAGAGAAAATCTTGGCATTATTATCTTGCACTGAGGCATAGAAGGTTCTCTTCGCTACCTTTAAGCTAATAGGGGAGGTCAAGCGCTGGTGGCAAGCAGTGAAGCTGTTGGAGGAACAGCGGGCAGTACCCACGGATATGACCTGGAGTCGATTTAAGGAGCTTTTCTATGATCGGTACTTCCAGGCCACCACCAAGGCTGCGAAGGCAGAGGAATTCTTCCACCTGACTCAAGGGCAATTTACTGTGCAGCAGTATGCTGCGAAGTTCATGGAGCTATCCCGTTTTGCACCTTTTATGGTTCCAGATGAGTTCCAAAAGGCGAGGTGGTTTGAAAGGGGATTGAAATCGAGAATTCACGAGCAAGTGGCAGTCCTGAAGGTATAGAACTTTTCAGAATTAGTGGATAGAGCCACTATGGCAGAATTGAGTCTACAGAGGAGTGCAGAGATAGCAGAGTAGAGGAAGAGGCCTATGCCTCCCTATTTTTCAGATGATACCAGACAAGGCTCGTGGAAAAGGGACAGATATGTTGGGGAACATAGATCTGATAGAGGTGATAGAGGACGTTAGAACGATTTGTCACCTCCCTATTGTGCTCGTTGTAAGTTGAGGCATTGGGGAGAATGCCTAGCCAGAAACATTAAGTGCTATCGGTGTGGCAGATATGGCCACATGGCCCGAGATTGTCAGGGACTGCCGAACAACACACCTGCTCTTGATCAGCACCAGAGGAATGAGCCACTGCCTCGTGGTGGTCCAGCGCGTGTGTATACCATGGTTCCGGGTGATAAGGATATTGCTCGTGGTGCAGGAGCAGGTATGATTTTATATTAAAGATTGATTTGAGTTTAGATTCATATGCTTTCTTAGAATTGTGGAGTATATTTAATTTGTGATATAATGATGATTGAGTAGTTTTAGAGTATTATAAAAGGATTGATTACGAATTTCGAGGACGAAATTCTTTTTAGGAGGGAAGAATGTAACGACCAAAAAAAAATAAAAATAAAAAATTATTATTAATTAATTTATTATTATTAAGAAAATAATTAAAATAAGAAATTTGAGGGTTTTGTGTGTGTATATATAGATATAAGTATATAAAATGATAACATTATAATATAGGATATATAAATACATTAGGATTGAAGTTTCTTGAAGCTTGTTCAAGCTTCAGGAAAATTCCTTTCTTTCCTACGAAGACAACAGCTCTCCCTAGCAACGTCCATCTTCTCCTTCCCACTCCTCTATTCACTTCACTCTCTCTCTTCAATTTCCTAGCAAATATTCTTCCAATTGAAAATCTGAAAATATCACCAAACTCCATTCTCCGCCACCGACATTTCTACCGAAGTGGATTTGTCGTAGCAGTAACGTGGGCATATCTCCTGAGGTAAGACAAATTCTCATTTTTACCTCAATTTTTCTTAAATTTTAAGTCAAATGGGTGATCGAACACCACCACGAGAATCTAGAGATAATTCTCTACAAGTCTAGCAGAGCAAATTTCTCGTAGGGTCGTTGTAGAAATAGCCCCAAAGTTAGGATAAATAAGTTATTTAGAAATTAATTGTTATTTAATTATTATAAATTAAGAAAGGTTAAAATAATATTTTATTAGGGTTGATTTGATTGAATCAGGGTTCGGGTGAGCGTTACGGGTATAATTTTGGGAGTCCTGCAGGCGTGATTCAGGGAATCAAGTAAGGGGGAATAAAATTATATCAGTATTTTATTAAAATGAACCAGTTATTTACGAGCATATGAAATTTATTATTTATCTATGTGATTTTCAGAATAGTCTGATTACTGGAAAAATGATGATTTTGGTTTAAGGTTATATTTGGGATAATTTCTTATGATATTAAAACCTTGTGGTATGAGAACAATTTCTTTCTAATAAATTGAATATGAATTTCTGTGGTATTTGGGCTTGCATGAGGGGTTGTTTAGAATGATTATGACATGCTGAATGAATTTTTATGTTTGACTCCTATGTGGGAATGTATTGATATGTTGGATACGGATGTGGTAATGCATGGATGTGTCTGTGTGAACTAATTGGTTTGGTTATTCGTATGCATCTCAATATAACGTTGGCATGAGGAGGTTGTTATATTGCTTAGATGTAAATCATGATATGACATTGGCAGGTCGATGAGCTTGTCATATTGTCATTTATATGGGGTAGGACATTAGCAGGTCGAGGAGCTTGTTCTACTAATGTATGACGGGTAGGTCATGGGGATTGGATACTGGTGAATAGTGGTGCCTGTGTGGGCCACGCGTTGCGGAAGCTAAAGTGGTGCCTGTGTGGGTCACGTTATATCATGTGTGGATAATGGCGCCTGTGTGGGTAGTGGTGCCTGTGTGGGCCACGTTATATCCTGTGTGGATAATGGCGTTTATGTAATGACCTCAAAATTCATACCATTTATATATATATATATATATATATATATATATATATATATATATATATATCCATATCCATACCTAAGCAGCGGAAACACATATCATGCAACAATTTACATATTTACTATGTAATACCAGAATTCTGTATATACAGACCATAGTCACACAAAAATACCCCTCCAGCATCATCTACTCAAAATACTCAGCTCTGACAAAAACTCACCCTATAACTAGGGTGATCAAACAACTTTCTATCCACGAGCCTGATCTGCTCGCCTAGCTGGCTCACCTGAAAAATGGTAAAGTAATGGGGTGAGTCAACGCACAGTAAGTGGAAATATGCTATTACTAGTGTGTGGCAACTAAGTTAAAGATACTTTTAAAATATTAACTGAACTGTAATGCATTAAATCATCTGTATAGCATATCTTTCTTTCACAATTTAAAATATATTGTATCGTCTGTTTTTC
This sequence comes from Malania oleifera, assembly GCF_029873635.1. NCBI lineage: Eukaryota > Viridiplantae > Streptophyta > Magnoliopsida > Santalales > Ximeniaceae > Malania > Malania oleifera. Next base: position 149,933,352 of record NC_080418.1, read on the forward strand.
TACTTTTCATACTGATAATATCATACTATACTCATCATATATTGTAAAATTGTATACATATACATAACTGTGTTTTATCCTTGGGACTCTGTACGTCATGATTTGACTCCTCATGACAGGGTTGTGTGGCCTGTAGGCCGGACTTTACCTGGTCGGCCCTCTAGATAAGTCAGTACACTCTACACTACCTCGGCCCGGCCAAACTGCATACACTCCTAAGCTTGGGACTGGCTGCTACCTCGTCAAATCGACCCCCTCCATCCAGTGAACTGAGGAGTTGCATACTCTTCGAGTACGGTCGACGGTACCCACATACTATCTGAGATATGTAATTGCACTCTATCTGTATCTAGCAACGGTACCGTGCTCTGTAAACTGTATCTATCTGTAATTTTGCCACAGGGATCTGATACTATATATACATATATACATATATACTCTTTTACTATTTTCATCATGTTTTCCAAAATTACCATAACGTTATCTTTACGTACTGTAAATACTGTAATTTCTGTATACTGTATCTGTAGCATCTTGATGCTACCTCTGTATCTCTGTCTATATACTCTATCTATATACTTTGTATGTTATGGTAATAGGAAACATGGCATACTATAACTTGGCATATATTGTTCTGTATAAAGTTGTGATATAAATACTGATCTGAACAAAACTATACACATGTATACGTATATATATATATACCTATATCTGTATATCTAGTATAGTATGATTCATCATGAAAGCTGTATACATTTCTTCATTACATAAAAATCTACTCAGGCCACACATGTATTTAAACTCATATTACTATATAATGAACTGGTATAAATATGTATTTATGAAGACTCTGATAGCATTATGAAAATTCCTAACATAACATATTTCTCTTACCTTAACTTTGAAAAGCCCCTGTATAATTCTGGCTTTATACCCACAGGGTTCCTAACTCAACATCCTAAAAACACAATCCTCCAGAACAAAACATCAGTACGGGCCATGCTATATGACTGTAATTTGCCAGCGTACGGGCTGTGCTATGTTTTGCCAGCGTACGGGCCGAACTATGATAAAATGTGTAATTCCGGCGTATGGGCCGATGATTTTCATGATACACGTATATATGCAAAATGATATGATTGATGTGAAAATGAATGATATGAGATATCTATTTATCACAGTTTTAGTATATATTATATGATATCAGAATTTGGTTGGCTTGGTCTAGGCTAGCACTTGCACGGTACCGTTGCTATGTGTCCATGGTCTTCGTGATCATGATATCTGTGTTAATGCCGCTGTACAGAGTGGTGTGAGATTGGATGGTCAATATGGTTATTTAAGAAGTGTGCTGTGATCGCCCCTGGTGTACGGACCAGGTCTGACAGACCCATCGGACCTACAAACTGGATATTTGACTTGGCAGTGGTCGGCCAACCATTATCAGGTCCAGCCTTCGAGCCACACAACCCAGTCATGTGGGGGTAATATATGACAACAGCCATCTAACCTACCAAGATTGTTTTTATGTTATTATTACTATATGAGATGAGATATGTTTATGAAAATGCAGTATGTTCTGCCATGTGTTGATATATATATATATATATATATATATATGTCTTTTTCAGATTTGGCGAAACAGTACTGAATATGTTATGTATGGTATATGTAGAACACAGAATACTCATGTTGCCACACACTAGTATTAGTTTATTTCCCTTACTGAGAGGTGTCTCACCCTTAAATCTTATAAACTTTTCAGGAGCACCAGATAGGAGAGCGGGAAAAGCCCTGCTGATATAGTGTTGCTTATCTGCCATTTTTGAAGGGTAAGTTTTTGTAGAGACAGTTAGATTTTGCGGGGAATGTCCCTAGTTATGATTTTTGGGATGTATATACTAAGATACAGTGATTGTAGTAACTCTGGTGTTGTAATGCATATTATGATGAAATGTATATGATTATGTGCTTTCTGCTGCTTAGGATTCTGCTATGTATTCTGTTATATCCCCGGTACCCACGGGTCCATGCGGATGGTGATCTGCTGAGCTGGAATGTATGATGTTGATCTCATTATATTAAAAAGAAAAAAAAAGTAGAAAATGAGCAAGTCGTGACACAAGTAATATATACTATTGCGTTTTCTCATCAAGTTTGGACCTTTCATCTATTGGAATATACACAAATGCTTTGCACCTAAAAACACACAAGTGATTTTAGGAAACATCCTTACCTGTCTAAACTCGGTCTAGAACATCAAACTGTAAAGGAATATAGGGTGTAGGATTCAACACATGAACAATAGTGTTCAATGCCTCCCCCTAAAAGGATTTTGGCAACTGGGCTTGTGAAAGCAAACATCTCACTCTCTCAACCAATGTTCTATTCATCCTTTCTGCTATGCCATTCAACTGAGGAGTGTTCAAAGTTGTCTTTTGATGTCAAATACCCTGTTGTCTGCAATACTTATCAAATGGACCGAAATACTCTCCATCGTTATCAGTCCAAATGTACCTCAGTTTCTTCCTAGTCTGTCTCTCAACTATGGCTTGAAATTGCTTGAACTCAGCGAACACTTGGTCTTTTGAATTCAAGGTATATACCCACAACTTCCGTGAATAATCATCTATGAAGGTCATAAAGTATCTAGAGCTACCAAGTGTTCTCGTCTTCATAGGGCCACACACATCTGAATGTTCCAAATCTAGTATTTCTGACTTTCTCGAATGAGGGGAATTCTTGAAGGAAACTCTGCTTTGCTTCCCTGACAAAAAATGAGTACAACTTTTCAGAAGTGTACTTTTCAGTCCACATAGTAAACTTTTCTTCCCTAGTAGAGCTAATCCTTTCTCACTCATGTGAGCCAATCTCTTGTGCCACAACTCTATTGTACCATTATTCTCCATCGCATTAACAATGCCATTGGAGATCTTTGCTTGCATAATTTATAGTGCAGAGTGCTTCATGCCTCGAGCCACAACCATAACACCCCTAGTGAGCTTCCACTGGCCATCATTGAAAGTGCTGCAATACCCTTCGTCATCAAGTTTACCGATAAAAATCAAATTCAAACTAATGTTAGGAATATGCTTCGCATTTATAAGAACTAAGATCATGTCATTATTTGTCTTCGGATACACATCCCCAATTCCAATGACTTTACCAAGCCATCATTGTCCATCTTTAATATTCCAAAGTCACCAAATCTATAGGATGTAAAGAAATCCTTCCAAGATGTAGTATGAATGGAGGCACCACTGTCAATCACCCAACTAGTCTCATGGTATGCAACATTTATTATCTCATCATCATAAACAATGAGGAAGTCTACAAAAGTGGTGGTAGCAACTCTATCATCATCATCTTTGTCATCATCATTCTTCGTTCCCTTCCCTTTCTCATTTTTGTTCTCTTTTTTCAATTGTCTGCAATATTTCTTGATGTGTCCCTTTTCCCCGCAGTGATGACACTTAACATTTGCAAACTTGTTGGACTTGCTTCTACTGTTATCTCTATTCTTCGGACCTATGTTCTTACTTCTCCCCCTCTTTTTTGTAACCAAGATCTCTAACTGTGAAGAGGATCCCTGTGTTTTTATTCTCATCTCTTCATTTAACAAATACCTCTTAGTCATATCCATTATAATTACACCTTCTGGAGTGGAGTTAGACAATGAAGTTCTGAGCGTCTCCCACGAGTCCGGTAATGAACCAAGCAGCCATAACCCTTATATCTCATCATCAAACTTAATATCCATTCCAGCCAACTGATTAATAATTCCTTGGAATGTATTCGGGTGATCAGATAAAGGAGTCCCGTCCTGGTACCTCAAAGCCATCATTTGTTTAATCAGAAACAACTTATTATTTGTAGTCTTTCTAGCATATAGATGTTCAAGCTTACTTGATAGAGAACACGCATTTGTCTCTCCACTAATATGGTTCAAAACATTATCATATACCCACTGCCTGATATACCCACACACCTATCGATGTAACAAATTTCATTCCACATCAAACTTTTTTTCTAATTTTTAAACACTAAACACCAGTAGGTAATAAACTTTCACATAAAGAAGATCCTCCATTTTTCCTTTTCCTATGTACTAATTTGAACCATTGAGATTAATCATTCTACTCATATTTACTTCCATAACTTAAACTGCTAACCTGTCAATCTGTCAACCTGGCTCTGATACCACTTTGATGGGAGAGATATCAACAAACAACCACAACGAAATAATTTTTCTCCCTATATGTAAACAAATATAGTGTATCTCTACTTTTATACGTACTAAAATTAAAATAATACGAAAAATAATCAATCACACCAAACCACAAGAACACAAACAATTTTTTACGTAGAGAACTTCCCTAGTGTGAGAAAGAAGAATCATGGGACCTAGTCCAGTTGAAATATCTACTATCAACAAAATAATAGGTACACAAAATCTTCTCTAATCGCAATTAAAGGTTATAAATATATCTCATCAAGATATCATCAATCTTGGCAAATACAAAAAGAATTGGAGAGAATATACCAAAATTGCAATCACTATTCACGAGCACAAATCCCAACTCCTAAGCTCAAAATCCAATCTTCACCGTATAGCTCCTTGAGTTGTGAACCTCTCCTCCAAATTTCAATTCGATCGGACCACGGATAAAGTGGGATCAGAGTCTTGATGAAATCTGGATAGTATAAAAAAAACCCAATGTTTTCCTCTCTCTCTTGGGAAAGCTGCAACTAATCACTCATCTCATCTCTTTTTCTGACTTACTTTAAGTTATCACACTAAGGGCTGGGCTTTGGACTTAAATAGAATCGACTCGGGCTTTCCTCCACATGGAAGGTAATAACCCAACAGAAATTTTGTTTCATGTTAAGAGGAGGACAAGATAAGAACTTAATTTTATATGAAAATAGGTTTGACAAAGTTGAGAGTATGAATGTGTCTAGTTTATCTCTAGCTTCACCTAAAATCTACTTGAAAACGCGATCTACCTTTCAATGCTTTGCCGATAAACCCATGGAGATTTCAATATTGATTGGTATGATCATTTTTGTAATTAAAATACATAACATGTGTCAAAAAAAAAATACTAATAAAGTATGGCTGCCTTTCAGCACTCCCTAAAACCAAAAAAAACAAAAAAAACGAAAAAAATGGAAACTTCTGATTCCTAAAGCCTCTGTACGTACGAGGATTTAATCCTAGATGCAGGGCAGATGCCCCAAAAATTAAGGGCAGCTTGCAGGACCCAAGGGCACACTACATATATACATACATACATATATATATATATATATATATATACAGAGAGAGAGAGAGAGAGAGAGAGAGAGAGAGAGAGAGAGAGAGAGGAGAAGAAAGGTTGGTTTGTCTGAAAATTGAGTTCTGACCCAAAAATATTTCTGGTGAGAACGTTTGGTTGGTTTTCCCTATGGCCTCTCTCTCAACATATATAACCCATTTGCCATTTTCTCCCCACACACATAGATACAAACCCATCTCTCTCTCTCTCTCTCTCTCTCTCTCTCTCTCTCTCTCTCTCATCTACCGGTCAATCCAAGCCAAAGTATAGATACAAGATTATATATATATATGACCATTTGATGATCACCTCACCAAGACCTGTCCTAATTGGCTAGCTCTAATGGAGCACCAACTTGCAAGTGCTTATAAGGCCGTGTGGGTCATAATATTTTAAACTGAAAGGAAACAACTCTGTTCGTGAGCTCTTCTTCTTCTTCTTCTTCTTCTTCTTCTTCCCATTACTACAAACAATGAACCTGTTCTTATAGAGTCTGCTCTTCTTCTTTCTACTCCTGCAAACAACGACTCTGTTCTTATATACTCTGTTTCTTCTTCTTCTTTCCGCTATTACAAACTACCACTCTGTTCTTATATACTCTGTTTCTCTCTGCATTTCGTTCCAAAGTTTACATATACCCATGCCATTGATTGTATCTTAATCCTTCGTTACTAATGTATCATCATCTGCCTGAGGATCCTATGCATTTCTAATTAGTGGTATTTTCTGAAGCTCCCCTGAAGGTATGTGCGTCTACTTAATGCCTCTCCTTTTCTTTTCAGTTTCAAATTATAGCGTACCAAATTTTTGTTATTTCTCTTTTCATTCTCGTTCTTGTTTTCGCCGAATGATGATCAAAATGCGTAGTTTCTTGCCGTTATTTCTTCTTTTAGTTAACTTCCATGTCTTGTACGTATGTATATAATTTTGTTAAATGATGAAAAATTTTATTCGTGCATGCGAAGAATATCTAGGAATAAAAAATGGAAGGCCACAAACAAGTAGAAACAAAACCAGAGAAATGGTGATTTTGTTGTGTAATGCTTTATGTTAACCTAAGCTCATGACAAAACCAAGGTAAGACATTTCTTGTCTATCAAAATGCTTCCCCTGCTTCTGCTCTGTTTCTAAAACCTAATATTGTCAGATGAACAAACCCAAGGGATTCTCAATCGGGAAAGGGTGTAGTTTTCAACTTCTTCCTAAACTGTAGTCGGAAAATGTCACATGTCACGATCCTGTGACCATCACGAGCCACGTGACGTGCAAAGAAAAGAGGAAAAATTGCACTCATAGCTAGCCTCAAATTCTTGTTTGTCACGTGAACCCATGATGGTCACGGGCTCGTGATAAATGATATTGTTCCTTTGTAATCGATAGTGGCATATCTTGGAATTTTTCGACAAGTGGGCCATATTTATTTTTTATTTTTTATTTTCTAAGGGTAGTCACTAGTGGGTCATCCTTAGAAAAGATTACTGTGGTGGTGCAGAAATATATGAATTTTTTTTTCTTACATGTATCCCGTTGTTCTAGATGGTATGCTGAGATGCCATGATGACATATAATTTTTCTAGGCTTGTGTATAATAAATCATGATTAATTTCATTTAATCAAGAAAGTAAAATGATTGAATTTGAAAAGTTGGTATACTTTTGGTGAAATGATAAGAATCTAAAAACCAAAAAATAAAAAGCTTATCATGATTAATAAAGTTTTTTGAGTAGTGTAACACACATCCGTGCACACGGGTGATACATGAATACAATAATATGACCATCAAAAACTCGAAATAGGTCTTTAACTTTAATTTTTCTTTCAGAAATATACACATCAAAAAGAAAAAAGAAATACATGAAGTGCTTGAATTGAATTCGTCAAAAAAATAATTCTAAATTTGGGGCATCGACTTGTAGTGTACATGAATTTATATTAGGTGATTGAATTTAATTTAAAAATTTTTGAAGAAGTGGGTCCTACAAGGCACTACGGTCGAATATCCCAATCATTTTTATTAATTTTAAATATTTATTCGATCATATACAAATACCGACATATGTTTATATTAAAAAAAAAAGAATTTAAAAAAAGGAAAATAAAAACTTCCACAAATAATAGACTTGTACATATTTTTTGCTTGGAACTTCAATCGGAGCAAAATCTATCTACCCATTATCATATCTTTGGTAAATCACCCGATAAAATCGCAAGTGGAGAATCGAACCTAAGACTTTAGGGTATTTCGGCCTTATCACTTGAGCAAATCCTAGTAGTAGGCCACACAGGCACCCACATTATAGAATCTGGTGAATTATATTTTTCCAATATAATATATATTATAAACTCCTTAAAAAGAAAAAAGAAAAAAAGAGCAGCAGGTGGAAACATCAGTCGGTCAAGCAAATGGAGGTCAACCATCCACCAATCAGATATGAAAATAGGATAGTTAGGAGAAATAAAGACCAGTAGTTTTGGGTTTGAGGATCAGATATGGGTCAAAAGAACATTAGGTCAAATCCCCACCCACACCAATTTAATTTATGGCCATTTTTCATTTCCCCCACTCCCACTATATTCAAATTTTTACATTCCCTAAAAGCCAAAAACCCTATTTAATTTAATTTCTCTGCAGATTTTTCAGACCCGTGAAGGTTTAATGGCAGCCTTGTACTTTCATTCTGATCATCCCTTCCATTTTGCACGACCCTTTATTACCGGCATTTTGTACTATCAATTTTATTCGATATTTGTAAAATTGAATCAATTGGTTCAGTTACACCGAGTTAGAAAATATGAGGAAAAGGAAAAAAAAATATAAAAAATTTAATTTCTCGTGATTAATTATCAAGAAAATTAAAAAAAAAAATTATATCGAATCAATGAACAAAATTTTGGTCTTATATACCATTCCCGTCTGATTTTTCTTATTTTTTTAATCATATTACAAAAAAATTTATTTTTAGTGGTATTTGAAATAAAGAAAAAAATATAATCAAAAATTGAGTTTCCTTCTCATTTTTCTTTTCCTTTTCTATCCAAACGGACCCTTAAGTTTCAAGTAAATCAGTTGTGCTAGTTTGGCTGGCCCCATTCGACTATGAATAGAAATTATATTATTATTTTTTATTTTATTTTTTTTACTCACTGTGAAGACTTAATTAAAGGGTCGTCATTGATGTGGAAAATGGACATTATTTTTATTATTATTTTCCAAAATCATATGCTTTTGTGGGCCCCAAGCCTCAGTCCATTTCTTGTAGTTTGAGGCTCAACATTTGGACTCCTTATGGGCTTAGGCCCAACCCAAAATGGTTAGCCAGCAGTGAAGTTTAGGCTGACTAGAGTCCAGCAGAAACCCAATTATCACTTGGGCTCCTTGTGGGCTTGGGCTTAGGTCCAGCTGCAAACTTCAGAAAATAGGCTAAATTGGGCCTGATATTTTCTTATCCTGAGATATTTTATTTTCACCTATGTACCAAAAAAGAAAAATAAAATAAAGTTAGACATCAATAGAAATAGTCGGGACTGGCGCAGTTGTCCAATCCTAGCCAATCGTGCATTTCAAGCATGTTGTACCCTACGGTATACCCACATTCAACCTAGCCATTGGCTGGGAGCACTAGGCGAATGAAATTTTAGAAAAATCTTAGAGTCCTACAGTAATTTTAACGTTCTTCTTCCAAAAAAAATAAAATAAAATAATATTTATTTTTATATGTCCGTATCAAAAGATTTGAAATTTTAATCTCTAAAGTTAATTTTACAATCTTTTATTAAAAAAAATTATTCCTAAATTAATGCAAAATACTTCGCTATTGAATAGTCTATCATAATTTTTGTTTACAAATCCAATACACAACTCTTTAGAATTGTTTTATGTTGTGTTCACCCATACATATATCTTGCTCTAGTGAATAAAATTTCTTGAGCTAGTGTGCCGGTATGCATGTGTGAAATGCATGGATGGCCGAGATTGGTCAGTTGCGTCAGTCACGTATTAGTAACAAGTCTCAAGGAAGGAATCAATAATAAAAAAAAATTATTGCAAAAAATTTTCATAAGATTTTTTTGCAAGTGATGCAACATCCGATAAATATTAGGATTGATTAATTGGATGGGAAAAGGTTTAATCAATTCTTAAATGCCATGTTGTGAAAAATCTTATGAATATTTCCTTGTGATGGATAGAAACACTTATATATATTTGCTTTCTTATATAAACGAAGTGAAACTAATTAAAAGAAAAAGTAAACCAATTAAGTGAACATATATTTAGCAATATTCTTGATTAAGGTGTTGCTAAATTTGTCTTGGTGTATACCTAAAAACACACACACTATTCTCGTGTAAGAGCTCAAGTTAGAGTGAAAAAAGAGTATAAACTAGAATGAAGTGACTAATTGAAATTGATGTAATTGTCCAATCTTGGTCGTTCGTGCATTTCACATGTTATTGTAATGCTCTCGTGCATGCATGCGTGGAATGCATGGATGGCCGAGATTGGTTGGTACGTCGCATCAATAAATCTTTATCAAACCTAAGGAAAACCTGTAATATATAATTATTATAGGAGAAGTTTGGCCAATTAAGGAACGTCCTATTAAGGAAATTAAAGATGGGCAATTCTCATGATAATCAAAGTTTAGTGGCCTTTAAACTTTGGAAGCATTTACCTAACTTGAAAGTTGCAAATTTACCAAATCAAATTTCTATCGTAGAAGAATTGAACTTGTGTGCTGCCTAGACTAACTCCCCATATATATATTTACCCTACCATTAGGAAGCGTGTGAAAAAATGTATGTGGCGGTTACTACTTAATTTTATTTTTGCATTCAAAAGTATGGATTTAAAGGCTTAGATTTAGATTTGTATGAATTTAGAAGAAACCCAATACAATTCTATATTACATTTTGTCTAAATCACACAAATCCAAATCCAAGCCTCTAATTAAGTTTATGTTAGCTTCCAAACGTTATCCTAGTGAAATTATTTTTAATTTTATGATCAATTAAAATCATTACCTTCTAACTTTCAAGCTTCTAATTCTACTTCTCGAACCTTTTGCATCTGCCTAATATATCTCGATCAATTAATATTTCACATTTTACACCATCTATCTATGTTTTTTCTTCAAAATTATTCTTATAACTTTACATTCTTATTGTGAATGGTACGTACTGGAATTAAAATCCATTGAGGATTTCAAGGGCATACCGCAAATATGCATGAAGATAGAGCTACTCAAAACATGGCGCATCATGATCATCATCAGCTGTGCTAGCTAGAATTAAGGTACTTGGATCTTTTTCTATATATACATGCAAACCAAAGAAATTATTAGTTTCTATTATATATATGTATTAGTAGTGCACAAGAATAAATCAAGGAACCACTTAATTTGTAACTCTAATTGCTTTAAGTATATGTGAACAAAAACCATTTCATAATATATAGTAGATTTTGATATTAGAAAATAAATATACAGTAAGCATGCTTATATGTACATATATGGTAACTATATATACATATATATATATATATATATATATATATATATGTGTGTGTGTGTGTGTGTGTGTGTGTGTGTGTGTCTTTGTGTGTGTATGTATGTGTATAAATATATTGACCGATTGGATCGATAGTTTCTTATAAGTGGGAAATTATACAGGAGTCTACCCCTCTATGTGTCTGTATGTCTGTATTTTATATATTAAACATCTGACAAATTCATTCTACATTCATTAATATCAGACGTATTAGAATTAGGAAACAATCAAGCATACAAACATGTAGAAAAATGTCTCCTGTATAATTTCTTCTTATAAACCTAATGAGACGAGAAATTATATAAGGTACTTTTCCCTCCATATGTCTGTATTTATACTTCTTAAATTCTAAACACATGGCAAATGGGTCATTACCATCCCATCCATGTGTTTGAATGTCTATTTATTAAATTCTAAACATGTGGCAAATGAGTCTCTGTCTTTATATGTTTGATTAATGGGTCCAATGGAGTTCCTCTCTTTATATATATGATATTAATAAATGTAAGATCCATTTGCCACATGCTTAGGGTTTAGAAAACAGGTATATGAATGAGTTCCTTTTTTTATATGTCTGATATTAATGAATGTATGACTCATTTGTCACATGTTTAGAATTTAGAAAATAAGTATACACATACACGGAGGGGTAAGTCCCTGTATAATTTTCCGAATAGTGAGACTATATATCGAAATAAAAAAAACATGTACACACACACACACATAGATTTCCATAGCCATTCTTCAGATATATATTAACCCAAAGATGACATGAAAACCATGACATGCTTGCATGCAAGATACAGACAAATATTTCATGAAATTAAGTTCTAACTCAAATATCTCAAGCATTACCTTGAAATATATATAATGTTGATCATCTTATATACTCCAGGCATGCATGCATATATTTCAAATAATATATGCACGCATGTATATACATACATAACATACATAATGTACACACACACACACACACAGATATATATATATATATATATATATATATATATATATTTGTGTCTTTGTGTGTGTATGCATGTGTATAAACATATTGACCAGTTCGATCGATAGTTGCTTATAACTGGGAAATTATACAGGGGTCTCCCTCTCTACATGTCCGTATGTCTGCATTTTAGATACTAAACATGTGACAAATTCATTCTACATTCAATAATATTAGAGATATAAAGAGAGTGACCCATTTTCAATATATTTAGAATTTAGGAAACAACCATGCATACAAACATGTGGGAGGGGAGATTTTTGTATAATTTTTCCTTATAAACCTAGTGAGATGAGAAATTATATAGGGTACTTATCCCTTCATATGTCCATATTTCTATTTCTTAAATTCTAAACATATGGCAAATGAATCATTTCTTGCCCATCCACGTGTTTGTATGTCCATTAATTAAATTTTAAACTTGTGGCAAATGAGCCCCTATCTTTATATGTTTGATATTAATGAATCGGTCTAATGGGTTCCTCTCTTTATATGTCTCGTATTAATAAATGTAAGATCCATTTGCCACATGTTTAAAGTTTAGAAAACAAGTATATGAATGGGTTATATGTATGATATTAACGAATGTAGGATTCATTTGTCACATGTCTAGAGTTTAAGAAATAAGTATACACTTAATACATGGAGGGGTAGGTCCCTGTATAATTTCCTGATCGGATAGTGAGACTATCGAAATAAAAAACACGTACACACACGCGCGCGCGCCACATATATATATATATATATATATATATATGTGTGTGTGTGTGTGTGTGTGTGTGTGTGTGTGTGTGTGTGTGTGTGTATTTCCATAGCCATTCTTCAATATTAGCCCAAAGATGACATGAAAACCATGACATGCTTGCATGCAAGATACAAGCTAATATTTCATGAAATTAAGATCTAACTCAAATATCTCAAGCTTTACCTTGAAATATAATGTCGATCATCAAGCTTCAAATAATGTATATCTATAGATATAAGTACTCCTCCAGGCGTGATGCATATATTCCAAATTAACACACACATAATATATATACAAAATCTCTAAAATCATAAAAGTTTAATTAAGCCATCATGTGAACAAACAACAGCATTAGGCCTTCTATTGAAAAATAAAATATACATTCTATCACTTATGATTAATGATCATTAGGGTTTTCATCTTGTAACTAACATCCTACATTTCTAGAGTACTGCATGATCAAATAAATGTCTACATATCATTAACCTACATGCAGAAGCATGCATATTGCAGTGGCATGAAACTACAATGATCGAGACATTAACCGATATGAAAGAAACAGCTAAATTGTTTTCGAATTAACTAATAAATCAAGAAATTTAATTTTATATATATATAAGTACTCTCAGAGTTACAAACAAATGTGCACAATTACTTCAAGCAGCTTAATAAGGTAATTAAGTACACACCCACTTTTACGTATATCAGTATATATGCCCAGTCAATATAGGCTTCTTTAGAAAAAAAATATATATATAACGACACATGATGCATACTCGCATGTATTCTACACACAACAACGATCGTCAAATCACAAGACTGCTAAATCGCTAGATCGAAAAAAACACACTCAAAATAATGATAATGATAATAATAATAATCCAAACCCCAGAAAGATACCGAGTAATTAACTAATTATATTTACTGCAGGCCATTGATTACTGATCAGAGATGCTTTTCAATATGATCACTAATCCTCTTTGGATCGCTCTGGTTGTGAAATGGAGACGTCGTAGAAGACAATACAGCAGATTCCCAGCTTGTGCCGAATCCAAAAGCCTGAGCAGAAGAGATCAAAGTAGCATGATCTGCAGAAGTACCCTGCGGTGGTGCAATACTGTTGTTACTAGCCCCATTCGGCTGCTGCAGCAGTTGGTGTTGAGCACTTGAACCGGCAAACATGTCTTCGTTGATTAACGAATTCAAGAAGGAAGAGAATACGTCGTCGGTGGGGCACTGGTTCATCATCTCGTCCTCTTCTTCCTCGTAGACGAGCCCGGATGTAATATGAATATTGCTATTGTTTCTGATCAAACCCGGCACGGGAGTGTCAAAATTCGGAAGATTGGCTTGGGCGTGATATTGATCAAATCCAGCAGCGCTACCGTCGTAGTATCCGTAGGAGGGCGAAGAGGACGGTCCACCCTTTACGATGCCTGAATTAATTATCGGAGCCGCCGGTGATTCATGTAAATGATGGTGATGGTGGTGAGTAGTATTGATGATCGCGGAAGCGTGAGGAGTCGGATCGGGATCATCATGGTGGTGTTGGTGATTAGGGTTTTGAGGGGAGGTTTCGACTGGCCGAGTTTGATGAAGATGATGATGGTGGTGGTTTGGTATAGATGAGGAAGAAGGAGCAGAAGATTGGGGGAGATTAAGGTGAGAAGTAGTGGTGTTAGAGTTTAGGGGTTTGTGTGTTCTGGGATCTATGCCTTGGCTGATGAGCTTCTTGCTGAGGTGAGTGTTCCAATAGTTCTTTATCTCATTGTCTGTGCGTCCCGGAATCCTCCCAGCTATCAATGACCATCTGTTCATTTCATTTGTTTCCAAAAAAAAAAGCTAAATTAGTAGTGCATGTACAGTGAAACCCTAAAGAAAGCTCAATTATGTTTATATAGTATTACATGTACAGTGAAAAACCCTAGCTGCTGAATCAGAAAGAACAAAACACAACCTAGGAAGTAGAAATCACAAAAAAGAAGAGAGACCCAGATGAGAGAATTGATGAGGAACAGATTTGGATGTCTGTGTGTGTGTGTGCAAGTGAAACCCTAACTATTTAGTTGAAAGTAGAATTATGTAGAAGCAGAACAAACCCTAGACAGAAAGAAAACACAAAAAACATGAGTGACCCATATGGGAGATTGATTAAAATCAGAGGTGGATGCGTGTGTATGGTGGATGCGTGTGTATGATAAAGTGAAACCCGAGCTGATCAAAATTGAAAAGGAAAACCCTAAAAACACAAGAAAGAGCGTTATGATATATGCATGAATGAATTAGGTAAGCTAATTACCTGTTGCCGAGGAGGCGATGGAGACGGAGGATGAGGTCCTCCTCGTCGGGGGCGATGTGGCCGCGCTTGACGGAGGGGCGGAGGTAGTTCATCCACCGGAGGCGGCAGCTCTTCCCGCAGCGGAGGAGCCCCGCCCTCTTGGGCAGCGTCCTCCACCTCCCCTCCCCCTCCCTCCTTATGAACCTCGCCAGCACCTCGTCCTCCTCCGGCGTCCACGGCCCCCTCTTCAGCCCCACCTTGCTGCAGCACGGCGTGGTTTTACCTCCACCACCACCACCACCACCACTACTACCGCCGCTGCTCCCCTTACTATTATTATTGTTGTTATTATTATTGTTATTATTCTCTGCTACTGCACTGCTTCCACCACTCTTCGCCGATGATGGGTTCCTCATCTCTCTCTCTCTCTAGAAGTTTATTACTTCACACAGACACACACCTATCGATCTCTTCCTCTCCTTCTTTTTGGTACGCAGGCTCTGGTGTGCTAATCCTCTTTTCTCTCTCTCTCTCTCTCTCTCACACACACACATTTGTATGATCATGCTGCAATGCAGGCTGAAATAAAGCACGCGCCTTCGAGATCGTGACATTCACGCGCCATCGGTTGTAGCTCAGCCTCAGTCTATAATGGTGTATGGGTTTCGGGAACCAGAAGGATCTCGCATCTTCGGGTTGCAAAGCAGCTGACGAGGAGGTTCCACTGGTTCAGATTGCTACGGTTGGTTCTACGCTCCGGCATGGCGCGTGTATAAACAATTCCGAAAGTTGTCCAATCCCAGGCGCATCTATGAACGTTACTACCACGCGCCGCTACAAAGTAGATTAGAAGGTCTATAGATTTGCGAAGTCAAAGCATTATCGTAGAAGAGGTTTACAACTTGCTGGCGGGGTGGTTTAATGGCTTGGATGGACGGATTGGTTGCCACGCTCCGATGGCCTGCGTGCTAGAAATGATGAGAAAAAGGAGCCAATCCCTGGAAATGACTTGCTCAGGTCTGATTTGTGGGGAGGGGGGACCCACTTGCCTGCTGCGCATCGATTGGGCCAGCTGGCACCGATTGAGGATGATATAATGCGGTCCCGTTGCTTATCTGGTTTGATAAATGAATGTGTGTACGCCGCGCAGCACTGAATAAAAACCCATGTGCACACTGCATTTTAAATATTTAAATACACCTTGAGCAAGTAATCCACTAATCCCCAATAATGACGCGCCCCTGATCTAATCCCCGCCGTTCGATTCATCCGATTGCTGATCCTACGGCCCCCAGCTCACTTGGGCTTTCTTTTTAAGTTTCTGTTTTTTTTTTTTCCCATTTTCCCTTGTGTTGAAGTGAAGTAAAAAATTATTTCTTTATAAGTAGTTTTTTTATTTAAAAAATTTCTATGCTCTTATTTTTACTAATGTTCTTGTTGATTTCTTTTTTTAGTAAATGGGAAGAGTAATTTATATTTAAAGGAGAAATTCAAGATGTCAAAAAATAAGAATAATAGAAGAAAAAAATTCATGTATATTTCACGATATAACATTACCAAAAAAAAAAATAATTTTCATAAAAAAAATGTTTAAGACTATATTAGCAATAAAGTAACATGTTTAAATTCCTCAAAATTTTGGGATAAAAGCCTCAGATAAAAGTTTAAGAAAGTAGTACTGTTTATAAATTAGGGATCGATTAAAAGATAGAAACATCGATTTTATTGATGTAAGGGTAACTTCGATGAAAAGTGATCAAAGTTAGCAGATAATTAATAAGTCATAAATTTAAAGAGTCAATACTCTTTATCTCACCTTCATCTAAGTTGATAATACAATATAATAATAGGATTGAATAGTAGTATGGGTAGATGTAGACTAAAAATAACTTGAAAAGAGATAATAAGTAAAAAAAAATCATTAACCCTGAATTTGTCGAAAAAAATTGTCCATGATCAAATAAATTAGCAGAAAAAGATTCATATAATCGATCCCACCGAACAGGATCTAGGGCTTTATTTGTTGTTGTTAATTAGCTTGTAAGAAAAGACTCTCCTTAAAAGCTTTTCGGTGCATCACTATTTACTTGATAAGGTATCTCCGTATAGATGAATGGTCATATTTAATTAGTTAGTAATAAATTTCTCAATAGCATGTCAACGTGTGAGTGCTGGTATTTGACAAGTCATCTTTTAACAAATAAGCAAAAGAGATTTTTTTCTTTTTTCACTAAGATGTAAAATATAATTTAAAATAGTAGTTGACACATATTCACTTATCATTATATAAATGGTTTGAAGCCATACTCATCGAGTAAATTGTGCTAAACATATATTAAGTCAATATATTATATATTACTATGATCCCTATTTTACGGTACTTGTACACATTATTTCTAATAAATTACTTCTTCGAACTACTGTTTAGTTTCAAATATTGTTCCCCTTTTTTGGCAAAAACTAGTATTTAACACTATTAATGTGTTAAAATATAATCGATCTCCCGATTTCATTGTTTTTGAATATGTAATTTAGTAATTCTCAAATTATACAAAGCCAACTTTCTTGTACTTTCATCCTTAGTTAATCCTACTAGTTTCATAACAACGATCACAAATGTGATGAGATAATGGTGGGTGAGAAGGGATTTTATAATTTACTAATTTCAAATTTTTTTTGAAAGGTTTTTTTCAATAATAGCTTCAAATGTTTTTTAGGTCATGAATGCTAAAATGGGTAAATTAAGAAATTTAGTTGGAAAAATATAAGTGAAGAATGAAAGACAAAAAGATATTTTCTTTATATGGTCTTTCATTTAATGCATTGGCTAGCATTTTCAACTTCATAGAATGATAAATATTTCTTGGGATAGTGATGATGCTCATTATCTCCAACTCAATAAAATATTGCACAAGGAACCAACAACACAATATTATGCATATTTTGACATCTACGAAAATTCGCTCGTGAAATGGCATTCTTGCATATCTAATACTTGAAAATAGAATATTATTTTCTATTGAAATTCGGATTACTAAAATTTAGATGAAAAAAAATCATGAAATGGCATGCTTGTAGATCTTATATTTGAAAATAAAATATTATTCTCTATTAAAATTCGGATTACTAAAATTTAGACGAAAAAAAAATCGTGAAATGGCATGTTTGTAGATCTTATACTTGGGAAAAAAAATATCATTCTCTATTAAAATTTGGATTACCAAAATTTAGAAGAAAAAATATAGTTGAGGTTGATTACATAGGATTTCTATAACAAAATACACATATTACTCAAGATTTTCCAAATCACATCTATACTATACATTAAAATTGAACTTGGCCAATTTTGTTTCACTTGATTTTATTTTATTTTTTCCCCTTCTTTTGCCTTTTCCTTTTCCCCCTCTCTCTTCTCTCTCTCTCTCTCTCTCTCTCTCTCTCTCTCTCTCTCTCTCTCTCTCTCTCTTGATTTTTGAACGCAGAGATTCAACCTAATGCCGACATGTGGCATTAGGGTTTTTTTTTTTTTTTTTGGCTTCTATCTTTGATAATAGAGGGAGTCCCATGCGAGCCTCACTATTTTTTAAAAAAATCATTTTTTCTAGATCCAGCGCCAACATGTGGCATTGGGATTTTTTATTTTTTATTTTTTGATTGTCTTTTACAACTAAGAGGGTCCCATTTTTTTAAAAGAAAACATTTTTCTAGTAGATATGGGACCCATGCGAGCCCCACAATTTATAAGATCTTTCCTTTTTTTTTTCCCCTCTTTTCTCTCTGAATAGGGCTCCATGCAGGCCTATCTAATTTTTAATAGTTTTTCATTTATTTTTTACACTTTTTCCTTTTTCTTTGACCTCACACAAGCCCCACTAAATTCCTCTCTCTATATTGATTCCACTAATTTTTTAAAAAATTAACATTAATTTTAATATTTAAATTTATTTTTTAACTAATTTCATACGTATTTTATTTTTTTCTTTTATATTATTCCACTGCGAAGCAAGGGTAGTCTTTCTAGTTTCCAATAATCCTCAAAAATTCCCTAACCCAACAGCTAGCCTTGTGACACAAATTTTTCCAAAAGTTGCATGGCACATTGTCCCCAAAAATAATAGCATGAGAAGAAACTAATTAACATCATCATGAAGTAGATTAAAAGCCAATTGCTTTGCTCAGGAGACAGCATCATTGTTTGTATAAACTTTGAACAGGTAATTACCCAACAAAGATCCTGCAAATATTATTTTGTTCCTGCAAAAGTTTCTGTATATGCCCTAAAATTCAATTCAATTCAATTGGATTGATCACGCCCATTCGTCTCATTGCAGGTTTAAAAATTCCATGTGTTTCCGTGCCACACGATGGCATCAGAACATGAGCATTTTACCTGTATAAATTGACCGTACACAAGCAACTAGTCTCCACAAAGCATTATATATATATATATATATATATGAAATCAAACGATTGGATCAAGAATTTTGCATCATCATATATTTGAATTTTTCTCGTTTTCCTTGATAATTGAAAGGTTCATATTTTCCTTTCCATTACATCATGTTCTTCAAGTTTCAAAACAGGGCCTGTCTAAGTGCATATACATACAGGCATTCATCATTGCTTGATAGAGCAATCTCACCACCAATTGAAATAAAGTAGTGTTGGAATATCGATTCACTTTGTTAGCGGATAGTCATCTCATTGCGAGACTGCTCGAGGAAAACCACACTACAATCCAGCAAATTCTAGCAGAACTCGTCAGGACTCACCAATCTTAAGTGTAGCTTGAAACATTGGCTGTTCATGTTGGCATTGTCTGCAATCTTATGTGCTTGTACTTTTGCTCCTTGTTGAAGCATCTTGCACTTTCTGTCAAGCCTCTGGAAATAAGGAGCTTCAATACGCCGACCCCTTCTTTTAAAGCGACATCAATCTTGCCCAGGAAAAATTAAAACTATTAGATAAAAAAATGCACCTGTATCAACATTGCATTTGGTTTTGAGAAATGAAAAGAAATAGGAGGGAAACCTTTTTATTTTCCTCATCTTCTGCATTCCATGGCAAGGTTATGGAAAGAAAAGGAACAGTTTATAGAACTTCCTGTTTTTCTATAGCCCACAAATTTTTCCTTTCCAATATGAATGGATTTGAAGGCAATTTTATTGAAGCTTATTTATATACCACTCCAAGGGATAGTTTAGCCCCCAGGGGTGCAAAAAGGAATTGATTCAAATTATTGTAAAAATTATTTCGACTATTTACCCCTGTGAAAAAGAAACTGTTGAAAGAAAATAATGATTCCAAGTACTTGGCAAAAAATTCGTAAGCTGATCAAAACGTTTGCAATGACCAAAAAATAGATATGTCACTTAAGAAACATAAATAATGTGAGGAATGTGAGGGTAATTTTCTAATATTTGGGGTGGGGGGTGGTGGTGAGGAAGGCAGCTTTTATCTTCAAGCTTCAAATTCATAGAAAAAAGCTCCCTCAGAAAAGCTAAAAGCTAGCTTTTAAAAAACTCAAAGGTTGTTTGCCAAATCTGTCGCACTCAATTTAAATTTCAAAAGCATATGAATTCATCAAAAAATGGGGCAAAACTCACCCTATGCAGAATGTATATTTAATGTTTTCTAAATTTTTTTAGCATTTCCTATTTCAGTTTCCCTTTACCTTTCCCTTCACAAACTAATGATAAAGAGAGGATAAATTTTTCTCTCCTCTTCCTTGCTTGCCCTCTTTCATTTTCCTTTCCCTTCTCCTCCCCAAGCATCTAAACAAACATAGCATAAATCAACAAACAGCTAAAAAAAAATCCCCATACCAAGTAATAACATAGTTCATTTGGACTGCGCAAGTGCTCACAGAGCATTGTTGAATTATGGCAAACAAGTTTGAAGTTCTCGACAAATCAAAACTTTACTGTGTGGAATTTGTGAACTTTAAATCTGAAAAATACAGTAAGTACTGTAGCCAGCAGAACCAGCAAAAATGCCTATTCAGTATATTCATGATAATGAAATTAAAGGTAGAATTTTCAGAAGCAACCCAGACGGTGTATCATAATTTTTGCTCTCCAATTAAGGAAGTTTTCTTAAGGACATGAAGTTCAAATGAAAAACATTATTATCTAAAATATATAACAGCAAATAACCAGACTTACTCTTTCTTGAGCCATCGCATTGAATTTTTGAAGCAAGAATGCTTTTGGATCCATTTGACCAGGCGGCCTCCCAATACCTACAACAAGAACAAAAATATTTTTTGTCTATAAACATCGGAATTGAGGCATCTAAAGAACCAGTACCCATACATTGACACATAGGATTTTGAACTAACCAATCCTCAGTCGAGCAAACTCTCTATTCCCTCGAAAATGATGGATCACACTCTTCAGCCTAGATGTTTCATAAGAGCAGTTAAAAAGAAGAATCCCAAACAAAAAGCAGAACTATAGGCCTTCATGAATTGGGACAACCAATTTTCCCAATCTGTAAACTATGACCAGTCCACATCCTTGACAAGCAAGAAAATACTAACATACATCAAAGTTTATAAGCTTTTGCAATTAAATAGAAAGCAATGCCATGCATCAAAGTTCTGCTTGTTTATAGCTTTCCAACATTTATATGGATGACATGGAAAACAACAAAAGATGTTTTTCCAAGTTTCCTATACAAATGTTGAAAATTTGGAAAATTAGGTGGTGTTTTCATTGCCCTAGGCTTCCGCCAACTCTAAATTGGGAATCCAAATCTCTAAATTTTTCACTTACTAGCATACATGATTCTAACTTGAGAGGGAGAGCCTCAGCATCATTAGGCTAGATTCCCATCAATCCCCACAACAGAGATCTAAAACTTTCTCTTACCCAAGAATATCTGTAGACATCTTTTTTCTCCCCGTCTTGTACACAACTTACAAAATGGGTCATTACATATCTTAACTTTAGGCTCGACTTAATACTTAGCATTTTATAGGGCGAGCCTTGGATCAATGGTGTAAACAGTTGGTCACGCGTTTGAGTCCAAGGAAACAGATTCTCTGCATAAAAGCAGGAGTAAGACTGCATACGCTGTGATGACCCTGCCCATACCTTTACAAAGTGGGGAGCTTTGCGGCCTGGGAATGCCCCCATTTTTTTAGAAAAAATACTTAGCAATTGCTGTTTCATATTGCGTCTTTCAAAATTTTACAAATTCCTAAATCTTTTCTAAGATCAATAAGCTATTTTTCTACTAAGAACTACTAAAGATTTCCTTGTCACACCAACAAGTACACAGACTTTCTATTAATTTCTTCAAGCCATTGACCACTACATGAAGCATGTAAAAGAGCAGCCATCTACCATTTTCCTTCCATACTATGTTGCGTCTATATAATAAAAATTTTGTGCCCTTCCATTTCCACCAATAATTTTCTTGTGTTCAAAAACATATAAAGAAAAATGAAATCTATCCTCCAGTACTCATTTTTATCCTCTCTTTCTCTTCTCTCAATACATATTGCACCAGCAATATCAAGTTATGCAACAAGGCCAATTCCACTCTATCCTTACAGCACAAAAAAAAAAAAATTTTTCCCATTCTCATTGTTTGAAGCACTTCCAAATATCAAAAAACAAATGGTACGGGAGACAGATAGGAAGCAACCTCTCCTATCCTAACATATTTTCCATTTGGAAAAGAATGCTCCTTTCTTTTACCATGCAATGAGTACATAATCAGAAGATAACAGATGCTAACATATTCCAATATTATTTCTTCTACCTTACTCATTCATCTAACAATTTCAATCATTTATCACAAACTTTTTATTATGTTAAGCAGCACACAGGATGGGATTCAACCAACAATATGCAAAAAGCCAGAATTATCACCATCCTCTGAATATTTGCATTTAAGACCAAATATAATAAATGTAAAGAAATCATCATCTTTTGTACTCAAGAAACTTTACTTAGTTCTGAAATGATTTTCAGGTTAAATATTCAACTAACTCAAAAATATTCTCCAATTTAGCATTTAAATATAGCTTCTTTTTAGCCAATTGGTGTTTAGCTGGTAAGAACGAGAAGCATTAAGGAACAAGTTTGCCTTGCAGTTTAGTATCTAGTCATCCCATCAAAAATAAGAGCAACTTTTAAATCCTAAACATGCCCCGACTTCAATTACTTGATGAAGCACTCCTCATCCCTCCAAAAATAAAACACATAAAAGCTAGGTGCACAAGGTGACCCTCAGTTATAATTATCCACTTTCTACATGCAATATAAATTCCAATAAAATAGTATATGCCAAAGGGCACTCAATCACAAGACAGGTCAGGAAATGTTTAATATTCAATGCTGTTGAAATCATCACACTTAAGGACATATAGTGCATTAAACAAAATAATATTCCCCAAAAGGGTGGCAAGGCACTCAGCAACAAAATCCTATTATATAAATTCCCATCCATGGTTGTGGAAAATTACAGAGATAAGGTTCTCTATGGATACCCATTATGCCTTCTATGACCTCCTTTGTGGTGGAGACGGAGCACGCCACATGGCAAGTCCATGTCATCATGAAACTACAATCACAAACATATACATCACAAGTGTCATGTAGCCAAAACCCACAAGGAGAAGGATAAAGCAATCATGTAAAAGACAATTACCACAACCACACGATTAAGCGGTAACTTATAGTAAGCAGCAAGTGGTCCAGTCTGCAGTCATATAAAGAAAGTGAGGTCTATTGCATAGAATTACAAACTTCAAACACTAACATCCAAGAAAAATAATTATGCATGAGTTTTTCCAAATGTATTCATGAACATAACAAACAGAATTTGAGTGGAAATCAAAGCACTGCACAGCACGCTTAGAGCAGCAACATTATTGTCACTTCACTGGCCTGAGTGAGTAAAAGACCCTCTACAAATAGGGCCTCATATTTTCAAGAAGCTCTAGGTAAGGCCGTCCAAAATTAGAAAATAACTATATAATTCCAAACTCCTTACCAAAAAAGTCTAGGCTTGGGTATGCAATCCCCACTTGGAACTTCCTATACTGAAGTGCTTGTGTCTGTGGTGAAATCCTATTTCATAAAAAAATTTAAACTTAGCATTCACATGCTATTCAACTTCCACAAGTGTACCTCACCCTTGTACATCTCAGTAGAATACCATGTATATGTGGATGTATCTTACATCGGTGTTCCAAAACAGTAACAATAATAATCACACTTGATAAAACAACTCAATCAATTAACCAATAACAATTTAACAATGAAAAAATAATAATAATACCCCTCGTGGAAGAAATTACTAACTTTGAAAAGAATAGCTTTATGAGTTCAAGAAAATGTCACCATCACTTACAGATTCACCACTCAAATTCATATAAGTCTGGGGCTTTGCAAGGAAAACAGGAACATCACCAACAAATCCTGAAATGAAATTTAAATATAACCTCATGCAAAAAGTGTGCAATTTGAAATAAACATCCAAAGAGAACGAGTTGAATGAAGCAAACTAGCCTTGTCCAAATATAGCTTTACAATGAGCTGTATTCAATGGGATCCCTTGAGATTCAGCAAATGCATCAATCATCTCAAAACCCACCTGCTTCATGCCAAGATAGGGAGAACCTAAAGTTATATAACATCAAGTCATCAAGCAAGCTAAAATTGAAGTTCTAAGAAAGAAAACTCTAGGCGTACATTATGTCTTGTTCCTTTGTATTTATCACCAGGGTTGCCCAAGCCCACGAAAAGCCATGGCGATGGAGAAGCACTGCAGAACCAACGTCTAGAAAATCTGTTAAGCATCTCTGCTCATCTCTTTAATTCCTAAATTAAGCAGACTCTTCACCTCCAACTACACAACTGGCTGACATTTTCAGAGACAAGTTTATTAATCAATAAATACTTAAAATTCCTGACAATCATCAAACATGATCTAGGTAAGAAAAAACAAAAAAATTGACTGAACCTCCTGCACTAACAATGGTTTTAAAAAATATATAAATTTTAAATTTTTTAAAAAACCAAAAGATACTGAAGAGTAGGATTCTTGGCTTGAAAATATTTATATCATTACCCACAACTTGCAAGAAGATAAATTACTGCTGATAACAGAAACCCAATATCCCCAGTCCCCAGCAACCTTTCTGCTGAAAGAGGGCCAATCCAATAGGAAATAAGAGGGAACGAAGGAAAATAAAGACAAATGGGATAATCCATGGGTATTTGGGGGTGTTTTCAATATGATCCTTTATCCTCACAAAAAGAAATGGACTTCTTCTGAAAAAGTTTCATGATTTCATCAATGCTTATTCTCTCATTGACCTCCCTCTCATTGGTGGCCTTTTCACGTGGTCAAACTCGAGGTCACACCCTAGGACTGATAGATTCTTAATTTCCTCTGATTGGGAGGAATACTTCCCAAAGGTTACTCAATCCTTACTACTGCACCCTATCTCAGGCCACAGCCAGATCCTCATTGACTTAGGGGTAGTCAACTGGGGGCCAACCCCGATATGATTTGAGAACATGGGGTTTAAACATGAAGAGTTCAATGAACGAGTAAAGAAATGGTGGCCGGAGCTGCAAATTGAAGCGAAGGCCAGCTTTGTGGTTGCCTCAAAGCTGAAAATTTGTTCAAAGAAAAATTGAAATGGTGGAACAAAAAAGTTTTTGGCAACATCACTATCAGAAAAAAGGGACCATTGACAGCATTAAGGAGCTGGATGATAAGGAAATTTGCGAGTTAATGCCGAAAACAGGACTAAAAGATTAGCTCTCAAAAGAGATCTTGCCCTTATCATCTCTTTAGAGGAAGTGGCTTGGAGGCAAAAATCTAGGGCTCTTTGGCTCAAGGACGGGGATAAAAATACCAGTTTCTTCCATCGTGCAGGTAATATGCCCCTTGGATTTAATATGATAACAAGAGTAGAAGTGGATGGAGAGATGTTGGTGGATGAGGGGGAAATCACGAGTCATGTTTGCAACTTTTTTAAAACCTTGAACACTGAAGCAGAGTCTTGGAGACCAACAGTTGATGGTAATATGGTATTATGTTTAGAAACCTGAGCCTTTCCACAGCCCGGTGGCTTGAGAGGCCTTTTAAGAAAGAGGAAAATATTTGAGCTCTGAAGAGTTGCAACGGGGATAAAGAACCTGTCCAGATGGCTTTAATATGGCTTTCTTGTCAAAGACTGGGATTTTCTCAAGCAGGATATCATTGGGGTTTTCGAAGACTTTCATAGAACTGGCAATTTTGTGTCCAGTATCAACTCAACATTTATCTCCTTGATTCTTAGAAACCAGGGGCTTGCAACATCATAGATTTTCACCCGATCAGCTTGGTTGGCAGCTTACATAAAATCCTATCCAAAGTCCCAGCAACTAGGCTCAAACATGAAATCTCGGATGTTGTCAGTAAGCACCAGCACGCCTTCATTGCGAGTAGGCAAATCATGGATGCTGCTCTGATAGCCAATGAAGTTGTTGATGCTAACATGAAGGGTGGGAAAAGGAGTAGTGTGCAAGTTAGATATGAGAAGGTTTTTGACCACGTTAGCTAGAGTTTTCTGCTATACATTCTCAGAAGAATGGGTTTTAGGGAATCTTGATGCAGATGCATCCAGCAGTGTATATCGAAATCATCTTTTTCGGTTCTGGTTAATGGCTGCCCTATTGATTTCTTCAGACCATCTCGTGGTCTAAGGCAAGGCCCCCCTCCTCCCTCCCCCCCCCCCCCCCCCCCCCTTCCCTTCATATGCTTATCATGTCATGGAAGTGTTTAGTCTTGGTATAACTAGTGCAAATGAAGCCGCCTTATAAAGGGTCTTAGCATCAAACGAACAAGGATTCCTTGGAAACCACCCACCTCCTTTTTGCAGATGACACTATCATCTTTTGTGAGGATGAGCTGGAACAAATTCCTAATCTTAGATGCATCCTCCTCAGTTTCGAAGTGATTTTGGGCTTAAAAGTAAATCTGCACAAAGTGAAACCATTCCACTGGGGACCAGCAATTGTGGTCCTTTGCTTGCAAGTATCCTTGGTTGTAAACTCAGTGTCTTTCCTCTCACCTATCTCAGCTTCCCTTTGAGGGCAAAGTTTAAGGACATGGGGATTTGGGATCCGATTGTTGACTGGTTCAAAAAGAAACTCACTGGTTGGAAATGGAACTTTTTGTCAAAAGTGGGAGACTCACTCTCATTAAAAGTACTTTGTCTAATCTGCCGGTTTTACTTGATGCCTCTTTCGCCTATCCCTAGTGCAGCTGCCAAGAGATCTGAGGGTATCCAAAGAAGATTCCTCTGGGGGAACAAGGGAAAGGTTTTCAAGTATCATCTTGTTAAATGGGGAGTAATTAAACAATTTTTACAAAAAGGTGGCCTTGGCTCAGATCCCTTATTATCTTTAATAAGGCCCTTTCGATTTCGAGGAAATGGATTTGGAGAATCATAACTAAGAAAAAACACCTCCAGAGGGATGTCATTGCTGTCAAGTATGGTCTTTATCATAATGGTTGGACCTCCAATGTTTCAAAGGAAGCTCACAGTACAAGTATTGCAGATATATTAGATGGGGATGGGAGAATTTCTTCCCTCTTTCCATGGGAACGGAGCTGATATTTTATTCTAGTATGATATTTGGTGCGGTAATTCACGAGTCAGCTCCTCTTTCCCTTCCAGCTTCAGATTTGCGAGCAACAAAGATGCCCTTATTAGCCAACAGATGGAGTTCACCAGTCAAGGGTTTGTATGGATATTCCAAGAAATGCTTTTGATTGGGAACTTGATACTCTTACAGATTTTTTAAACAGTCTCTCCTAGTTTCATTATTAGGCCAATTCTGATGAGCCCGAAAGAGTTTCAGGGAAAGATGGGAACTTCATTGTCAGCCCTTTATATAAACACCTTAGTTCCCCAGCTGGGAGCAGCACTAACTTCCTTTGGAAGCTGATTTGGAGAACGGCGGCCACTTCAAAGGTTGCTGTTTTCACATAGGAAGCTACTCTTGGAATAAACCTTACTATAGATAATCTTAAGAAAAAAGGTCTCCTTCTTGTCAATAGATGGATCACGTCCTCCTGCATTGTTCATGGACCAAGAAATGGTGGAACTTAGCCATCTTCATTGTAAATCAAAAGTCACTGCAGCTACATTGGAAGGTGAAATGTGGGCTAGCAATAGACCTAACAAAGCGGATAGGATCGAATAATCCATGGCAGATTAGGCTATTATCAGTTGAGAAAATTACAATCCATATCCGACTAAGATAAGTGGCAGATTTATGGCCGTTTGGATCGGATAATCCGTCATTTCCATCCCAAGTATAATTTTCTTTTACCATCCAATGAACAATTTATTTCATAACATAATAAGTGAAGTTATTTTTAAAATCATAATTTGGTAAAAAAAAAAAAATTGCTAAACATTTAATCACCAATCGCAAAATTATAATTTTTTTTTTATTTTTCAGATCATGAATTTAGGACTTTTGTTTTGACCACGAGAATTGAGTATTTGTGTTTGAGTTTGAGTGGGGGCATGGGGCAGATCAAGAGGCGCATACATTAGTGTTAAGAGTTGGGAGTATGGTATTGGTTCTTAGCCAATTGGGCTTATGCTAGCAGGTTTGATGCCTAATAAGCATGAGCATATGGAATTATCTATGGATTCGGGCATTAATTGTTAACGTGTTGGTGGATATCCAAAGGATAAAACCCGAAATCCACCAACCGACTCATCTAGAGGCAGATCAAAAAAATTTTAAGTCATATATGACCCATTTAATGTGCAGATCTGTCATTAAACAGGTCGCATTCTGTTTTTATCCATTTTGCCAGGCTTACTTGGAAAGGGATCAAATCAAATAAGAGAGTGGAGAAGATCTCTCTCCCTCATTCCCCTCGCTATTTTTTGGGTTGTGCAGAGAGAAAGAACATAAGAGCCTTCGAAGGAATTATCTCTCTTATTCAGGCTGTCATGGACCATTGGAATGCTTGCCAAAGTATTGTGTGAATGGCCGAATAGTTTGGCCTTGAGTTTTGTATATTATATATAGACTTTACAAGAATGCAATACATGGAACGTAAGTTCTAGCATGATTCTAATCCTATACATGTAAACTATAATCTGTCAAGCCCTATACATGTAAACTAAATATATATGCTAACTATACAAAATAATGAATGGAGAAATAAGGAAATAATTGTGGGCTGAAATAAGGAAACTGAAATAGGGAAAGAAATCTTTTGTTGTTTGCTGTTCCGTTGACAGCCCCCCTCAAATTGATGCGGGTTGATCAACAAGCATCAATTTGCTACGTAGGAAGCAATGTCGATGACGAGTGAGAGCCTTGGTGAAGATATCAGCAATTTGTAATTCAATGGAAATATGTGGAAGAGTGATAACATGAGCTTCAAATGCTTCACGGATAGAGTGACAATCGACTTCAATATGCTTCGTGCGCTCATGATAGACAGGATTAGCCATGATCTGGATAGCACTCGTATTATCGGCATTTAGAGGTGTATGCTCGATCTCAGAAAAATCTAGCTCGGCAAGCAAACCTCGAAGCCAAATAATTTTAGAACAAGCAAGAGACATCACCCAGTATTCAAATTCCATTGATGACTTAGAAACTCTGTCTTGCTTCTTACTCTTCCAAGAGATCAATGCATCACCTAAGAACACACACCAAATAGTGATGGAGCGACGTGTATCCGCACAACCAGCCCAATCAGCATTGCTATAAGCAGCAAGGCGAGTAGAATTGCCTGCAAGGAAGAATAAACCATGGCAAAAGTGCCCCGAACATAGCATATGATCCTACAGACAGCAGCCAAATGAAGATGACGAGGAGTCTGAAGAAACTGACTAACTTGCTGTACAGCAAAAGAAATGTTTGGTCTAGTAATGGTAAGATAGACAAGACTACCTACCAGCTTCCGGTATAAACTAGGATCAGCAAGTAAGTCACCCTCCTCTTTGTGAAGCTTGACATTTAATTCCATGGGAGTATCAACAGAATCACCATCCTAAAGACCAGCTGTAGCCACCAAGTCACTAGCATACTTATGTTGATTGAGTGAAATACCAGAGGGACTACGATTCAACTCAAGAACAAGAAAATATGTGAGAGACCCAAGATCTTTCATATGAAAGGATTCTGAGAGATGAGTCTTGAGCTGAGCAAGTAAAGCAAAATCGAAACCAGTAATCACAATATCATCAACATAAACCAAAAGAACAACAATACCCATGTCTGATTTTTGAAGAAACAATGAAGTGTCATACTTGCTCTGCTTGAATAAAAATTGTAATAAAGTGGTGTGGAATTTATCAAACCAGACCCTCGAAGCTTGTTTGAGACCATAAAGAGAGCGACGAAGCTTACACACATGTGAAGTTGGAGAGAAAAACAAGCTCGGGGGTGGCTTCATGTAAATACACTCTTTAAGATCCCCATGAAGAAAAGCATTCTTAACATCCATTTGATGTAGTGGCCAATCACTGGAAGCAACAATAGCCAAAATCGTACGAACAGTAGTCTTCTTAGCCATAGGCACAAAGGTCTCTTCATAATTGACATCATATTCCTGATTATTCCCAAGTGCAACAAGGCAAGCTTTGTAACGATCCGGACTTCCATCAGATCGAACTTTGACTGAGTAAACCCATTTACAACCTAGAGGAACAATGGTGGGGGGACAAGGCTCAATGTCCCAGGTGTGATTGGCCTCTAGAGCGGCAATTTCTTCCTGCATAGCTTGTCGCCAACAGTCATGTTTGGCAGCGTGTGAGTAGGATATGGGAATATCTAAATTGGAAATGTAGTAGTAAGAGCTGAAACAAAATTGCCAAAACTGGAAGAGGGAAACCCATACCTATCCAGGGGTACAAACACTTGAGAAGAGCGACGTACCAAAGGCTTTGGAGGTGCTACAACTGATTGAATTTGGAGCGTGGTTGGATCAAATATCGGATGAGCCACCGGAAGAGACTGTGGGCGGGAGCATCGCATATACACAATACCTAGTTTAAAACGAGAACTGACTTGATGAGGATCCGAGAACTACTCCTCAAAGGGGGGGAGAATCACAATAGAAGAGGGTACAAAGGACACAGGAAAGAAATGTTGATTTTCAAAGAAAATAACATTCCTAGAAATGCATGTAGGATGTAATGTAGGATCATAGGAAACAAATCCCTTTTGACACACATTATATCCCAAGAATGCACATCGAACAAATTTGAGTAGACAATTTATGTCGCTCATATGGAGGTAAATGAACAAAACATACACAACCCAAGGTACGGAGGTCATCGTAACTAGGTTGCTTAACAAATAAGCGGAAATAGGGAGACTCCATGAGTAGGACTTGAGAAGGTAAACGATTAATCAAGTAAGTAGCAGTTTTCAAAGCATCAACCTAGAACAAGGATGGAACAGAGGATTCTAGCAAGAGAGTACGTACCACATCTAGGAGATGACGATTTTTGCGTTCTACTACTCCATTCTGTTGGGGAATAGTGGTACATGAACGTTGATGAATAATACCTTTAGAAGCCAAAAATGCCTGAAACTCAGTAGACAAATATTCACCACCGAAATATGTGCATAATGTCTTAATAGAAGCAAAAAATTGATTATCAACATACGCGAAAAACTTAGTGAAAGTACGAAAAACCTCAGATTTAGAGAGAAGAAAATAAACCCAAGTATCTGCTATGATCATCAATTAAAGTCACATAGTATTTAAATTTTTCATGTGAAGTAACCGAGGAAGATCCCCCAAACATCACTATTGATAAGATCAAAGCACTAAGAAGCTCTACTAGCATGCAAAGGGAAGGGAAGATTTTTGCTTTTACCAAGTTTGCAAGAAGCACACTCAAGAGAAAAAGAATAATGTTTTTTTATTACCAAGTAAACCAGAGTTCAATACATGAGAAAAGACTGTGTATTGGGATGGCCTAAACGACAATGCCACACAATACTAAGATCTGAAACATTATTACAAACAAAAGACTTAATAGAAGAAACTGAAGAAAGTGCTGGGACAAGCAAAAGTAGTGGACACAAGCGCCCCACTTTAGGTCCCTTCGCGATCGGCTCCCCCCATTACTTGGTCCTGCACAACACAATCATCACTAGAAAAATTAACAACATAATTGTTATCAACTAATTGATCCATAGAAATAAGATTCGTGGAAAGTTGAGGAGCAAGAAACACATTAGTGAACTTAGAAAAGGCATCTCCGACAGCATCTATTGGTAAAGAACGGCTATTGGTAGTCTGAATAGCAGATTTACCAGCGTAGGGCCGCACATGACACAGAGTAGTGGGATTATTTGTTACGTGATTAGAGGCACCCGAGTCCACATACCAAAGTTTAGTAGAATTGTTACCTTGGAGCCCCATTGCTGATAATGCTGAAATTAGCATCCGTTGCACCATTTTGGGTGTGCAGTAATTCGCTGTAGGAGGTGCAGGAATAGAGGATTCGCCTGAAGAAGAGCCAAGGGCCGCAAAAGTCATTGTGGGGGGTACAATAACAGAAGTCTGTAATGCTTGGGCCTGACAATTCTGCGGGCGGATACGACATTCTTTGATAATGTGACCCTTCTTCTTGCAATAAGAGCAGTATTTCTTAGAACAATTAGCAGCCATATGCCCAAATTCTTTGCAGCAAAAACACTGCAACATGCTAGAATGCGCAGGCGGTCCTCATCGTTGAGCAACATAAGCCACAGGGATGGAACCTGAACTACATGAGATTGTGTCAGAGTAACTTGAGTACTAAGACGTTGTTCTTCACGAAGTAACTCACCAAAACAAACATCAAGAGAAAGAACAGGAGAACGATTCAACAAAGAAGAGCGAACAAATTCATACTCAAGGCCGAGTTTCATAAGAAACTAATCACGACGATTAGTCTCGTGAAGACGTTGAACAATGAGAAGAGAGGCAACAGGAACATCCGCGGTAACCAAATTGGAATATTCGTTCCAAAGAGTCAAAAATGCCGAATAATAGTCTTGGATGGAACGATTGTCATGTTGAAATATGGCAATCGCATGCCCTAATTGAAAACGACGGGCATTGTTATCTTGATGATATACTGCTTTTAAATAAGTCCACGTGGATTAAACGGTGCGATAAGGTCGTAAGTTGGGGACAATATGCGGCTCAATCCGAGCATCAAGCACAGCCCATGAAGGACAAGTCGTTGAATCATTGGATTTATTAGGATTGGGTGCACAATCCTGTTGTGCCAAGAATCATAAGGGCAAAGAAGCACCAGAACCAACAACAGCAAGAACCAAGATCAACCTTCCTGCACTACAAATTAAATCTTGAACCAAGAAACCTATTGTGCCGAGAATCACAAGGACAAAGAAGCACCAGAAACAGCAACAGAAAGTTGTTCCAATCAACCTCCCCACACTAAAAATAAATTGCAAACCAAAAAAAACTGTTGTTCCGAGAATCACAATGACAGAGAAGTACCGGAATAGCAACAAAAAGGTGTTCCAACAGCCACAGCCACAAAAATATCGGGAAAAAAAAAAAACGAGAACCAAAAAACTTCTAGAAGAGAACAAACCCACAATAGCCACAGAAACGAGAGACACCTCCGCAACCAAGAAGACATGAAAAAAAAAAAACAAACTTCGAAGGGAAAAAAAATTAGCAATCGGCAGGAGAAGCGAGTGATAACAAATTCAAAAAAAAAACTCTAAGGTAGGAGAAGCGAGTGATGGTGATGAGGAAGATAACAGCACAAAGGATCAAAGGTCCCTACAGAAGGAATGATTGACAAAAAGAAAGGTTGTCGAATCCTCAGATGCAGTCGTCCAACAAGAATTGGGGAGCACTCTCCACATAGTGGAAGCCATCCACAAATCAATAGGGATCTCTTCTGAAGGAATTGAATAGAGATCTTTAGCATCTTTGAAGAAATAATGAGAGAGAAGAAACAAGAGGTTGACAAATTTACTATGATGGATAATCAGTACAGATCAAAGAAAGCATCAACTCTAATAGTAATATAACATAATAAAACATTATTCATTCTAAGAATAAGACAATCAAATAAAACCTGTGGCCCTAACCACCTCAAAAGCAGAAACTTAATTGAAGCCACTCTTTCAAGTCCACTTACCCATATCAAAATTTTGAATAATCACACATCTTTGTAAACCAAAATGAAATATTGCACGTCTTTGTAAACCAAATCATTCATACATGCTCCTCAAATCAACAAAAAACAAATATTTACATGTGTTAATTGAACAAATCAATCGCACAATTTAAGAATTGAGGGGAGGGTGCTGATTAGAATTTTCGAAGTTAAAGGTCAATCAACTAGAATTTAGTAGTTGCAGAGCTACGTGAATGAAGCGACAACCAAGGACAAGTTCCAAATCAAAATCAATATTCAAATAAATATAGTATAACGCGAGAACTATAGATGTGATATTGAAAGAAAATACATATGAAGGAAAGGGCTATACTTCCAGGTTTTGAGGACACAGAAAATTAGGAAATTTTGTTTCTTTAAAGCATTCCAAGGTCTGTTTGCAAGCAAGGAAATTGCGTTAATCAACCTGATAATAGCAACAAAATCATGCCAAACACGCTGCATGATAAACGCACTCAAAATAAATTTGAACAATAAACATACTCAGTAATCCAGTTGGGAGTACTGGGATCGCATTTGCTGAACCTGATAAATAGCAACAAAATTAGGCCAAACACACTCCCAAAATAAAATAAAAAAATCATCGTAAACAAACTCGATAGATAAAGCTGTGCAGTAAAAATATAAAAAAATAAAATAATAAATAATACTTATAAAAAATGAATTTCTACCGGGTTGGGTGGGATCCAGAATGAATCAACAAATCTATTTTCTCGAGGTTCCTCGTACACTTGAATACACGTAACAAAGTTGAAGAAAACACTCGATGAATGACTAAAAATTTAAACTTTAACTATTGAATCCGGTCAAAGAAGTAGTTGTACTGTTCTAGGAACTTTTCGGACTATTTTGCTCACCGGTAATCGCTGCGGGCGGCCGGGAATTGGTGGAGTATCGCCGTGGTGCGGGCCGCCGTGAACGAAGAGGATTGGGGAAGAGGGAGAGAGGTTGGGGCGGAATTGAGAATACGCGCGAGTAGAATCCAAATGAAAAAAACGACGCCGTTCCCCACGCCCTTTGAACTAAAATGCAACTTATCATATAATATGGCATCGTAAAAAAAAAATACTTAAATTAGAATTTATTTCTTCCCATCTTGCATGCCCTTTTTTTATTGCATCTCTAAAATAATAATAACCACATAAAAATCAATGATTAAGCACCAACAAATATCTTAGGTAAAAAAATAAAAATCGAGAAAATTAATTATAAATCTAGTTGATTCACATGTATAGTTCTTTATACATTCTTGATATTTGCAAGTCAATTTTCGACTTCTTAATAATTTAACTTTTGCATTATACACAATTAAAAACTTTAATAATTAATAAAAGAAACTATTACAAAAACAAATAACACATAATAATTCTTACCATTTAATTAAATATTTATAAAGAATTAATGCACATTTACTAGGCGTAAAACAATTATGCAAAAACTTTATTAGCAGTGAAATATATATATATATATATATATGTATATATAGCCAATTTGTTCACCATGTGCTTAAATTAAGTTTCAATTGGAGGTGTAATATTTATGGCTATAAAAAAGTTAGCTATTAGGTTACTATTCGATGAATTACAAAACTAGTAAAAATTTATTGTCTTTATCAAACATATTATGTTTTGAAATATTGGTATTGATACACCCCAAAAATATCATCGTTAAAAAGGGAGACCGGAATTTGACTTCCTCGTTAAAATGTCTTCCATAAACACACGATAAGACCAAATCACACACATTGATGGGGGCAGTTACAAAACCATCAAAGTCAATGTCCTTAAAGGCTATAACTGTAACGACTCGAACAATAATGATATTTAAATAATAAAGATGAAGGAAAATGGAAACAATAACAGAAGGAGTTCATCGACGACATTGCATTTTGGAGGTAATAATTCCAAGAAATTTTCCAGGCCTCATCGACGAATACAGGGGTTTCGTCGACGAGGGTTCTTCAGGATCTCG
Source organism: Malania oleifera (assembly GCF_029873635.1). Taxonomy (NCBI): domain Eukaryota; kingdom Viridiplantae; phylum Streptophyta; class Magnoliopsida; order Santalales; family Ximeniaceae; genus Malania; species Malania oleifera. The sequence continues at coordinate 149,969,430 of NC_080418.1, forward strand.
TCGACAAGGTCCCGTCTCGTCGACGAGAAGATACCGAGAGAGGATTTTTGGGATGTTTGAAATTTGTCGACGAGGGTGCAGGTTTGTCGACGAACTTTCTATAGGACTCGCCAACAAGGTAACGTGGCTCGTCGACGAACCCCGCAGTATAAATAGTGTTAAACTCATTTTCTTACTTAGAAATCTCACTAAAACCATCTCCTCTCTCCCTCCTACGGCTCCACCTCCTTCTCTCTTCGATTTCGGCCCCGTCAGTTGCCGTATTGACGATCTGAGGCCACCATGATGCTCCTGGCAGAGTTCTCTTCAAGTCTGCTGGGGCGAATTGTCAGTGGGATCAAGTCGAATTTCTTTCCATAATCAGGGTAAGGCATTTTAGTCAATTTTTGGCCTTCTAATAGTTATAGGAAATGATGTAGGAAAAGAAATATTGATATTCTGTTTTGGAGAATGTTGTTTTCAAGGTGTCGTGTAGGAAGCTCTGCGGGGGTAGGACTAGTATACGACAAGGGCTTTTTAATAGTCAGGTAAGAGAAATATGCTATGCTAGGCGATTGTAGTATGTTTTAGTATAAATTATACATTTTTACTAGATTATAGTTCACAGCAAAAATTTACACAGTTTATCAAGTATGTTAAATATGTTTTAAAATTACTATGTGGCTTGTGAATATAAATATAGTACATAGACATGCTTTACAGTATTTTTCAGAGCTATGTTTTATAGATTATACAGATAGTGAATATATATTTTATAGTAATTACAGAATACCATGATCCTACAGTTGATATAGATACAGATTACAGTACCATGACAAATAGTTTTATAGTTTATTTCAGAAAATATAGTTGATACAAATACAGTTTATCATAGCGTCATGGTTTATACAGTTATTACAGAATCATGGTAAAACAGATAATTGTATATAGAGATGTATTATATAGTATTAGACGCTATTGGACCCTACAGTTTACATAGCACGGTACCGTTGCTACATACAGTATATAGAGTGCAACCACCTATTCAGATAATACATGGTATAAGGGTCGATCGTATAGAACCCACGAGTGGACAGGCTCCTCATCAGATATGGGTTGAGGAGGGCTGATCAGACCGATGGAGTACAGTGGTTTATTCCTAATTGGCCAGTTAGGGTAGATCCCCACCTTCGAGCCGCACAACCCTATCATGAGAGGTTAAATCATGACACACAGTTATCCATAGGGAAGTTTTCAGTTATTACTATGTTTATACAAATTTACAGAGACAGAAAATATATATATATATATATATATATATATATTAGAAGTATTTTGAGTAGAAACCTAAAGTACAGAAATGTTAAGCAACAGGAAAAAGGTGATGGTTTATATTACTGGTATTGTATTTACAGATTCAGTGATACATGATTATATAGTAATAGGTTTTCAGAGTATTGTAACTCAATTGCCACACACTAGCAATAACATATTTCGTCTTACTTTAACATTTTTCAGGTGATCCAGGTAGGCAAGCAGATCAGGCTCGCAGATAGAGGGGTCTCAGTATTGCCCTAACAATCAAGTGAGTATTTTGGTAGTATTTTTTTGTATAGCCCTAGCTAGTTGAGGGTATTTTTGGAAAACAGACATATATGTATATTTTGGGAAACATTTTAGCACTCTGGTATTGTATATAATTATATATAGTTGTGTTCATCTGATTTTGGCTTCTCGCTGCTTAGGTTGATGGTTGGGTTTAATCCAGTTTGGTACTAGAGCATTATAAATGTTATAGTATAAAAAAACCCCAAGTTAAATAGCAGGTCGTTACAATTTGGTATCAAAGCCTAGGTTGCTAGGTTCTGTAGACTATAGAGTGCAGCGGAAGCAATACCAAAGTATAGGAAAGGATTTGAGGTTTGTTCGGTTGTCTGGGTACAGGATTTCCATGGTGGTTTCTGTGTTTTTCATAGGGTGACGATTTTAGGAAAACCATAGTAAACTATTGTCGGGTCATATGTCTAGGCGACAGAACTGGATATTGAGTTGAGGACAGGGAAGATAGTCAATTTTGAATTGGAATAGGATAGGTTTGTATACTGGCGTGATTTGCTGCCAGCAAATTCATACCCAGTATTACATCAAACCCCTGCATGTCTAGTATCACAAGATCAACTGGTTATATTTTTCCTTGAATGACCACTGGAAAATTCTTAAGTACCTTCCCACATCTCATAGCAGATCTAGTTGGCATGACTACACCTAGTTCAACATCTAACAATTGTGCTTCAATCCTAGCTAACTTAGTATATCCCATTGAGACAAAAGAATGGGTGGCACCTGTATCAAATAAAATGACAGTTTGATACAGGAAAGCAGTATAGATACCTGTGAAGACGTCTCCAGCTGCCTCGGAGTCTTCTGGCATCAACGCATATACCCTCACCGGAGCTATATTCCTCTGCTGGCCTCCACGAGGCGCCTAATAACCTCCACAATAGGGTCTGAGAGTTGGAACCTGGATCGGCAGTCCTGGACATGCTCGTGCCATGTGGCTGGGTCTCCCACACTGATAACAGACATCTCTCCCAGCTCGGCACTCTCCTAGATGTCCTTTCCCACATGTCTGACACACAGGGTAGGTTTACACTCCCTGATTCTCACAAGGTCTTGTCGTCTGTCTCTAAACTCCCCTATAACGGTCTCCTCTCAATGGGCTCCGAATGGAACCTGCCTGAAAACCTTGAGACGTGGGCCTCTTTCTCTGACTCTGAGCTGCGATGCCTCTCTGCATGCCACTCTCAATAACCGCAGCCCTATCTACGACCTCTGTGAATGTCTAAGCCCGGAAACCGATCACCTGCTCAAACAAGTTGTGCCTCAAGCCTTCTTCAAACTTCCTTGCCTTCTTCTCCTTGTCTGGTGCCAAATGTGAGACAAATTGAGACAACTCAATAAATCGAGCTACGTACTGAGATACTATCATCTACCTTTGGACAGTTGGACTAAGTGCATAAACTCTGCTGCCTTCGCGCTCCAAACAATAGCTAGGAAATATCGCTCGAAGAACAACTCTTTAAATCGACTCCATGTCACCGGTACTAGAACCAGCCTCTGCTCCTCAATCAATCTTTCTAATCTCCACCAGCGTTTTGCCTCTCCTATCAGTTTAAACGCCACAAATACTACCTTATGTTCATTTGTACATGGAAGATCTACCAATGTTTCCACAATGTCCTAGACCCAATTTTAAACTATAATCGGACCAGGTCCTCCAGCAAAAGATGGGGGCTTCATCCACGTAAACTGCTTGATTGTGCAGCTACGCTCCCCTGAGCTCCTGACCATCTCAGCCATCACCTGTTGGGTGACGCTGCGCAATACTGCATCAGTATCTCCAACTCTTATACTGGAAGGTCCTACTCTATCACCCCCAACATTCGTACCACTACTCCTTGGGTCCATCATGAAAAGATAGAGAACACATTTTAAGGACCCTATCTCTCAAGCAAATCTAATTTATTTCATCTAATCAAATTCTCATATTCACATTTAACTATTGTCCTCAATCTTAATTCATAATCAAATCCTGTAACCTAGACACACGACTCGCCAATAGTTTATTGTGGCTTTCCTGAAATCATCACCCTAGGAAAGACACAGAAATCACTACGAAAATCTTGCACCCAGACTATAGAACAAAACCTTAAATCCTTCCCTATACTCTGATATTGCTTCCGTTGTACTCTAAAGTCTATAGAACCTAGCAACCTAGGTTCTGATACCAAACTGTGGCAACCTGATTTTACATGCCATTTTTTAATATATATATATATATATATATATATAATAAATGTAAAATTTCTACTGCTCTGATATCTTTTAATTTCAAATCAATCCAACATCACGGTCCAGATAGGACCTGTGGAATCTGAGACACCATAGACTACCTAGGCAGCGAGAAGCATAATCCATACATCCATAACCATAAATATACAATAACAAAGTGCCAAAATATTTCCCATAATATACATACACAATGGTACTCAAAATACCCTCACATGAAGCTAAGGATTACTTAAAATAATTCCCCAAAACACTCACCTTGCGAATAGGGCAGTGTTGTAGTCCCCTCTATCTACGAACCTTATCTACTCACCTAGCTGGATCACCTGAAAAATATTAAATCATTGGGATGAGATAACGCTTAGTAAGACGAAATACACTATTACTAGTGTGTGGCAGATGAGTTTACATATTATAAAACTGATTTGGAATTACCATAAATAATTGAGTCTGCGAAACACATATAAATCATTTCAATATAGCTCATACCTATGCTGCTTAACATAAATTGTTTTTCTGAATTTTCTAAACATAATACTTCTAATATTCATAGGTATAACTATGGTTTCTGTAAACTTGAATATACATATATATAATAACTGAGAAAATTTCCCTGGATGAATAACTGAAAGTCGTGATTTAAACCCTTATGATAGGGTTGTGCAGCCCGTAGGCGGGACCTATCTTGGCTGGTGATGGGGATCAACATGCCTTATGTATCCCTTTTATTAATATGATGACACATGGACGACCTCCCGATGTCCACTCCTTTGCTGACATGGTGACACATAGACGACCTTCAGATGTCCACTATTGTTTATATCTATTTTGTAGGAACACAGGATTAATTGAAGATCTTCTACTTCTTTGATGAAAGACTTTTTTTTTATGTGAAGACTTTGCTATCGTGTTAATTTATATTTTTTGTGGATATGTTATTTCAAGATTATTAGGTGCTTGAAGACCATGTTTGAAGACCCAAGTGAATTATTGAAACAAAGTCCAACTAAAAACCCATGTGGACCTCACATGGCTCCCACGCGGCTTTGGCTTTCCTTTTGGAATATGTTTAAATTTCAAATTTGAATTGTAATAATGCAAGACAACTAAGCTTGATTTGTGTGCTTATAAGTTGGAGTTCCTTGTTTTTTAGCAAGTATTAATTGTGTTAGGTTAATAGTTGTTGAAAATTGTTAAAAGTTGTTATTGAAAGTTGTTGAGAGTTGTTGAGTGTTTAGTGCTTTGTCTCCCAGGCTATGCCTATAAATAGTCTTCTTATTGTAAGAACAAGATACATAAAGTTGAAGTTGAATGTTGAAAAAACATCTCTTTGCTTGAGCTTGTAAAGCTTGTTCCTCTCCTTGTGAGTGAGTAGTGTGAGGCTACGACTTTCTCTCCGGAGATCAAGTGGTGAGAGACCACTAAACTATCCAACAACTCCATCAACCCCTCCTCCATCTAATACTCTCACAGCTCCCATCAACACCACACGGCCAGCACCTTCATACACCCACACGACGATCATCATCTACACTCCATTGCTGCGTTCATCTTGTGATTCAAAGCTTGTACAAAGGACCAATGGTGTGACCTAAATATGTGTGGAACAACGTCAAGTCATCCAAACCAATATCTTAGTAACTTCAGTACTTGTGTTTGAATCCTTTTTATATTTTGTGAACCTTTTCTAGTAGATTAAAATCACATATTTGAATAACCCATTTGATCCATAGATTGCAATATTGGTACTTGCGAGTTAAAATCAATTGTATGAATATTAGTTTGCTAACATAGAACTTTTATTCTTGAATATTTGAAATAACAACTTTTCAGCATATAACTTGATTCCTTCGTGAAAGAACCAATTGGACTTAACTGTTGGACAAGTCATATACCTTTTTAAAATCCTTGAACATGTGAAATAAAGTATGATTTATTGTGTTTATGTTCGAATAATTAAATTCTTAAGTTAAAGTGTTTAAGTGTATGTGCTTGTGTGAGGATTGAATCGTAGGACATAGGTCGACCATTCCCATCCTACATCAGCTGGCCGACCAGGGTAAGTCAACTGAACTCTGACAGTCATATCCGCCCCCTCAACCTTTATCTGAAGGAGAACCTGTCCACAACATAGGTACAATCGACTTCTAAACACCACATACTATATGAGTAATGTGGTTGCACTCTGAACTGAATATAGCTACGGTACCGTGCTCTGCTAACTGAATCTAGTCCATTAGGGTCTGATACTATATATGTAACTGATATATCTATATTATTATTTTACCATGATATCATAATAACTAAAACATTGTAAAGTTGATCAGCTAATCTAAATAATTGGCTGAGCATTTATTGTTTGTGTAACTGATTATCTAACTAAAACCATGGTATTATGAATATGCTGTAAATATATGTTTATATACATATACTATAAATCATAGTATCATGGAAAATAGATAAATCATGGTATTTTGAATATTCTATAAAATTTCTATCTGTATGTATACTGAAAATCATCATTTTATAAAACATATATTTATTTCATGATAATTTTTTCCTAATAAACTGTAAAACATGGTATTTGTAAATCGTACAAATACTGTACTAGTTTGCTATAAACTCATGCCACACAATTTAAATAAATAAATTCGCTTGTTCTAAAATCTGTGTTTTCTGCTATATAAATATATTATAATTTGAATAATAATAATCTAGTAAAACATATAATTTCTGCTGACTATCATACTAAAATTTCCTAACATAGCATATTTCCCTTACTAGACTATTGAAAAGCCCCTACAATGTTTAGCCCTACACCCGCAGGGTTCCCCATTCAACACCCTAAAAACAACATCTCGCAGAACCAAATTTCAGTAGTTATTCGAGTACTACATTTTCTACAATTGTAGGAAAGTCAAATACTTAACTTAAAGTCTTACTCTGAATTTGGGATGGAGTCTAAGTTAGCCCCACCAATGATCCACTCCAGCAGACTTGAAGAGAACTTCCCCAGGAGTGTCGTGGTGGTTTCGAATCGTCGATCCAGTGAAGAATAAGCCCCAAATCTTAGAGAGAAGGGAAAGGGGAAGAATGAGAGAGAGAGAGAGAGAGAGAGAGAGAGAGAGAGAGAGAGAGAGAGTTTTTGCGTGAAAATTCTGCTGGAAAAATCGAGTTTAAGCTATTTATACACCTGCACTTGTCGACGAGCCACGTCACCTTGTTGACGAAGCCACGAAGGGAGTTCATTGACAAACACTTACTCCTCGTCGACGAAATTCAGAACTAGAAAAATATCCTCTCGGTATCTTTTCGTCGACGAGACGCACCCCCATCGACGACCCCAATAAGCGACTATGACCCTTCCTTTACAACTTCCTTTTTCTCCCTCTTTTATTATTTAAATACCATAATTCTTTGGGTCTTTATAGTATGGGCATATTTCATATTGCTACATATTTGTTTGTGCATTATTTGAGGGGGAGCCTTGTTAGGCGTAACCCATTTTATATTTTTACTCGTGTATTTGTCATAATCAAAAAGGGGGAAATTGTTGACTTTATAAGTCCAATCATGTTTTAATTATAACAAATTACTTGGTATTTGATATGTGCATTGAGATTGTGAACAGGAACAATATTTAGCATACACGGAAGGTTAGAAAGTCATAGAAGCCATGAAGATTAAAGTATATACATCTTGGCATAATTCATGGAACTAAAAATAGTAGAAGAATGAAGATGCAAGCGGCAAGTTCAAGAATGTCATGGGAATGGGTATTTAGAATTGAATGTATTTACATATTTCATATGACTTAATTCGAAGCTTAAAATATACCCTAGACTGACCTTAAGGCTCATGCATCACATGAACATCTTTAGGGGATATTTATTGACTTAAAGATATTTAAAACCCCCAAAAATATTTTATAAAAGAGCAAAGAAAGAGAGCAAAAATAGATTTTTGAAACTAAAAAGAAAAATCGAGAAAATGTTATGTTCAAAAGACCGAACTCCTTGCCCAAAAGTCTGAAGTGTCAACTTCAAAAGACTGAAGTGTACACTCAGTCGTCTGAAGAATTTCTTCAGAAGACCAAAAATTAAGTTCAGTCGTCTAAAAAATTATTGGAGAAACACAGAAATAGGTAGAAGCACACCAAAAGACTGAACCCTTACTTCAGTCGTTTGAACCCGTAACTTCAGAAGTCTGAACCCAAACTTCAGATGTCTGACCCTATGTCCAGGTTAATTTTTAGAAGCTCTAAGGAACTTCAGTAGTCTGAGCCTTACTACTCAGTCGTCTGAATTGGGAAGATTAAAAATTTAATCTTTAAATGAGAGAACACATGAGTTATTTTTTAATCAAGTTGATCCAACGGTTATGACTCATCCTAAGGGCAAGGTTACCTATATAATCAACATCTAAACCCTAGTGCCTCAACTTTTGGCATACGATTGAGTGTCTTGAACGTTTAGCACAACTTGGGAGAACATTGAACACACTACTGAATTATTGCTTGGAATTTCAAAGCTTATACTTGAGCCAAGGCTACATTGATCTTCAAAAGGCACTCTAGCAATTGTTGTGTATTCAACTTGGTATTGAGGTTTGGTAAATCGATTTGTTTGTTAATACTTTTTCTCAAAGAGTTTTTTCATCTCAATATCTATTATTGAATATTATTTGAGAGATTGATCTTGAGTGTACTTATATACATATAGATTATTTTGACAAGATTACTGTAACGACCCGGCCCTTTATACAGACCAGCACCGTTAACCCAAATACAAAATACTTGTACCTGTTCAAGATACGTAAACAACCCGCCCTAAACAGGGACATACGAGTGTAACCCATATATAGTTACAATGTAAATGTTGCGAAAAAACATAAACATTCATTAAGATTTCTACTAGACTTATACCAGAGCTTACTATTACATCCTCAAGTACATAAATTCGAACATAAAATATGACCTGTTATTACAACCCTCTAAAAAGGAACTTCATCAAAGTTTAGTACATAATTTGGAATGCTTACGTAATGCTAAACCAAAGGCTATCTCCCAGTCCCTCTAGCTATTAGGATCGATGTACTGATGGACCTGAAAACAAAGGTTGTATAATAGGGTGAGACACCTCTCAGTAAGGAAGAAAGTGTTACAACAGTATGTGACTGCATATAAGCACATAACTCATACATATGGAACATTTTTTTATAATACTGTAACATATAAAATTTATCTGCACAATCAAGTATTTAAATCATGCATATGATTATTAGAACACTTCCAGCTTGGTATGACAATTTTCCTGTTTACCCTATGGCACGGGTTGTGCATTGATACCTCTGATAGTGTCATGTTCATGTAGACAAAGTCGAGCATCTTTTATAGTTCGATCGCCCCCTGGTTTTTTTTTACCAGCAGCTTACTAACTCCTCGCAGGTCAACCATCTAAAGTACCCATACTGATCCCTCATGTATGGTTGCACTATACTGCCGGCTTCGGAACCGTGCTTATAACAGTTTAAAGTATTTTTCAACCCCATCACTGAAGTTTTTTTCAACTTCTTTTGGTCGCAAGCTGTGGTTCCGGTATCATATATGTAATTTATAGCAAAATATAGTAACCTATGCAATTCCAATATTTTCACAAATTTAAATAATCACATCGGGCTCAAACCGACGCCTATCCACTCGGTTTACCCCTTTTTATTTCACTGATACAGCTCGGTGTATAACCGGTCTCTGTTTTCCAGATTCTCAATATAACAAATTTGGAACTTTAGCTCCCATATCTCATATACATAGTATAGAAAATTCATACATTTCCATTTCAACATATATCACACGAGTTTAATCCAAAAATCCGCTAAATGATAACAATCCAGTAAACATCATTTGAATGTAAAAGTAAAGGATTCAAGCATCTCCTACTACAGTATAAATGCAGATAGGTGATTTTCATAAAATTTGGAGATCATACGCCAAAATCCTCATTTTTACCAAAAAAAAGTAAAATCATAAAACTGACATTTCTACTTGGTAGAATTTAGCAAATAAGCAGTTAAATCATACATATAAGTATAAACTAGCTTTTTAGCGGTTTAGTTTTCCAAAAATGTTGTTGTAATCAAGTTCCCCTTACCTTAAAGTCGAAACGAAACTACATACGAAAATCGATCCAAACCGACAACCCGGGATCTTCAAAACCTAAAAACCACTGAACAAAATCTTACTATAATTTCGATTACTATCCAAATGTTCAATCGAAATTGAAATCAGATCCTTACCTCGATTTTTGGGAAAACCTAAAAATCTTCAAAACAACGATCCGATTTGCTAAAGTTGTGGAACTTCCTCCTCTGATCCTCGCAAGAACTTCCGTTTTTAGAAACGGACGTCGAACGGCAAAGAATCTTAGAGAGAGAGAGAGAGGAACTCCGCTGGTTTAGAGAGAGAGAGAGAGAGAGAGAGAAAGAGCTTTGGAAAGAAACTTAGCTTCTAAGCAACCAAAAATGGATATTTATAGATCCTTTGACCGAGTCAAACTCATCGATGAGGCGGCGTCTTCGTCAACGAATCCGTCACACAGCTCATCGAGGAAGCCATCCCTTCGTCGTCGAGCCCAAATTCTAGATATTTCTCTAACCCGCTCGGTATTTGCTCATTGACAAGGCTTTGAAGGACTTCGTCGACGAACGTGACTCCTTCGTCAACGAACCTAGCTTATTTTGGGTTTGGGTCTCTACAATTACTACTTAAGAAAAGTTTTGCCATTAGTTAAATATTTTTAATTCAAGTGTATATTCTTTTAAAGACTCGATATTTTTTATATTACAAAACCACTTGATTAAACATCCTTAGAGTTCATAACTATATATATTATTGTGGGATATTTTCTAAAAAATATTATATTAGGTTTCTAATCTTTGGAACTCATATCATATATACATATACATATCCATATACAAAAATCATATTGTGTCTTCGATATTTAGAAGAAAACTTATTGTTCTAGATCTTTATAATATTCAAGACAAAGTTTTTAATAAGATCACATTTGGTATTCTTGCATCTAGAAAGTTGAACTAGAACCCTAAGTTCTCTAAAGTATTTACTTATATAATTATTTTGGGAGATTTGATAAAAGAAAAATTTTGTGAAGCATATCATTCATATAACGATTATATTGTTACATACATACTGAACTTCAAGTTTCATTATATGGATATGTGTTAGGTTTTCCATTGTACTCACTAGCTTTGTTAGAAGTAATAATGAGTGGTTTTACAGATTTGAAATTCTATAATTGTAATCATGGTTCGGGTTGTGAACCGGGTGAGGAGGAAGTTGTGTCTCTTATAAGCAGCGGATGTAAGGGAAACTCCGTCCCAGTTAAAGGTGTAGTGACCTGAAGAATAATGGTATTTAAATAATAAATAAGGATAGAAATGAAAAAAGAAACAGAAGGAGACGGTCGACGACATTGCACTTTGGGGGTAATAACCGAAAATTTTTCCTTGGTCCTCGTCGACGAATACATGGGATTCATCAACGAGGGTTTAGCAGGACCTCATCGACGAGGGCGAGCTTCTTCGATGAGAAAATACCGAGAGGATGTTTGGGCGACTCTGAATTTTATTGACAAAGGGCAGTGTTCGTCGACGAATTGTCTCTTGACCTCGTCAACGAGGTGACGTTGATCGTCGACGAAGCCCGCAGTATAAATAGACTAAACTTGGTTTATACGCATAATTTTTGGCGTAAATCTCTCCTTTATCTCTCCTAGACGGTTCTTCCTCCCTTTTTCTTCGATTTTGGTTCCGTCAGTTGCTGGATCGACGATCTGAGGCCACCACGATGCCCCTAGCGGAGTTCTCTTCAAGTCTGCTGGGGCGGATCGTCTGTGGGATTGAGTCGAATTTCTCCCCAGAATCAGGGTAAGGTCTTTTATTCAGTTTTTGACCTTCTGGAAATTGTAGGAAATGATGTAGGCCAAGAAATATTGATATTCGATTTTGGAAAATGTGGTTTTCAGGGTGTGGAATAGGAAGCCCTGCGAGTGTAGGATCGGTATACGATAGGGGCTTTTCGATAGTTTGGTAAGGGAAACATGCTATGCTAGGAAAACCTAGTATGATTTCAGTATGAAGTTTATGTTTTTACCAGATTATTATTCAGAGCAGAAATTTGTGTAATTTATTATTGATGTCAAAATATTTTAAATTATTGTGTGGCATGAGAGTATGAATACAGTATAGAAACATGTTTTTATAATATTTTCAAAAATATGTTTTACAGAATATACAGACAGTGAAATGCGTTTACAATATCTTTCAGAATACCATGATTGTACAGTTTTACAGCACCATAACAGGTAGATTTATAGTTTATCTCAAAAAAATACAGTTGATATAGTTACAGATTATTACAGCGTCATGGTTTATACAGTTATTATAGAATCATGGTAAAACAGTTAGTTGTATATAGAAACGTATTATATAGTATTAGTCCCTGATGAATCAGACAACAGAGCATGGTACTGTAGCTATAGATATACAGATATTTAGTTCATAGTGCAACCCGTTAACTTAGATAATAAGTAGTATAAGGTCGATTGTGCCTAATTGTGGACAGGCTCCCCATCAGATATGGGTTGAGGAGGGCTGATCTAACCGAGGAGTAAAGTGGTTTACCCTGATAGGCCAGCCAGGATAGATCTAGCCTTCAAGCCTCGTAACCCTATCATGAGGGGTTAAATCATGACATACAGTCATCCAGGGAAATATTCTTAGATATTATGGTATTATCAGATTTTCCAAAATAGTAGTATTATTATGAAAAGTAAATTCATACAGTTTGACATGTTAAATTATGTAGTTAAAGGTTTTATAATATGTTATGTAGTATCAACATTTTCAGTTTTAGTTATCTGTACTACTCTTAACTCGGATTAATTTTTACAGATCTACATCTCAGTAGCCACACACTAGTGATAACATGTTTCGTCTTACTGAGCTTTGGCTCATTCTAGTGTTGAATTATTTTTCAGGTGAGCCAGCAAGGCGAGCGGAGCAGGCTCGCAGATAGAGGAGCTGTTAGTCCGTCCTTTTTGAGGGTGAGTGCTTTTGGGGTACAATTTTGTTAGCCTGGTATTAGTAAGAGTAGTTCTTGAGAGTACAGTGAAATATGTAATATTTGTGGAATATTTAGACACTCTGGTATTGTATATATATAAGGTTGTGTTTCATGTTATTTGCTTTCCGCTGTGTAGGAAATTGTTTTAATTTAAAATAGTAGAGAATTTATCTTTATAAGGAGGTTGTTACAATGTGGTATTAGAGCTTAGGTTGTTAGGTTCTGTAGACTTCAAAGTGTTGCGGAAGCAATACCAGAGTATAGGAAAGGATTTGAGATTGGTTCTGTTGTCTGAGTACAGGATTTACTGTGGTGGTTTCTGTGTTTTTCCTAGGGTGACTGTAACGACCTGCTTAATAAACTGGGTTTATATATATATATACTATAATATTCTACATGCTCTGATACCATAGTGGAATAACCCAATCATAAACCTAAGTAGTAAGAAGCAAAACTGAATAAACATATCCATATGTAAATATATACAATACAAAAACCAATACCAGAGTACTACATGTTCCCCAAAAAAAATACTCACTCTCCACTGATAGGGCACTACTGAAGCCCCTCTATTTGTGAGCTTGGTCTGCTCGCCTACCTGGATCACCAAAAAAATATATCAACACTGGGATGAGCCAACGCTCAGTAAGAAGAAATATGCTATTACTAGTGTGTGGCAAATGAGCTACTATATATCATGAAATCTGTTTTCACATAAACATGATTAGCTGAATACAAAAGTACCGTACAAATAATAAAATACACCACCCATTTTCCCTATTGCTTAACATAACAGTATTATGGTTATAATTCAAAGTAATTCTAGTGTACATAAGTATGGTCCCTGTTTCTATAAATCCGTACGTATGTAATAGTAACTGAAACTGTTCCCTGTGGCTATCTGTGTGTCATGACTTGCCCCCTCATGACAGGGTTGTGCAGCCCGTAGGCGAGATTTACCCTGGCTGGCTAACCAGGAATAAATCACTCAACTTCGTCAGTCGATCTGCCCACCTCAACCCATATCTGGATGGGGAGTCTGACCTCTTCAAGGGCCTAGGTGATCGACCTTACCACGTATTATCTAAATAGGTGGCTGCACTTATAAAGTAACATAGTATCTGTAGCAACGGTACCGTGCTCTGTAGCTGCAAGTCCAACAGGGTCTGATATCATATAATATATTTCTATATATATATATATATCTGATTTACCATGATTCTGAAGTACTGAAATAACCATGATGCTGCATAAACTGTAACTGTAGTTCATACGAAATTCTGAGAACTGTATAATCATAACACTATCATCTGCATAATCATAATACTGAAACTGCATAATCATAATACTGATATTCGTATAATCATGGTACTGAGATTCATAAAATCATGGTATTGAAATATCGTAAAATCAGAATACTGAAATATCATAAAATATATATTCGTATTATATTCATAATCAAAAGCCACACGATATTGTAATACATAATTTTCATCAATTAATGAACTGCATAATATTTTAAAAATGTCTAGCATAGCATATTTCCCTTACCTGACTATTGGAAAGCCCCTAGGGAATACTAGCCTAACACTCGCAGGGCTTCCTACAAAACACCCTAAAAATAATATATGCCAGAACATAATATCAGTACTTCTCTGCTTACATCATTTTCTATAACAGCCATAAGGCCAAAAAGGGTCTAAAAGACCTTACCCTGAATTTGGGATGAAATCCAACTTTGTTTTCCCGACGATCCACTCTGGCAGATTTGCAGAGAACTCTGCCAAGAGTGTAGCTTCGGATCGTCGATCCAGCGACTAGTGGGCCCAGAATCGAAGAGAGAAGCAAGAGGGAGACGTAGAGAGAGAGAGAGAGAGAGAGAGGAGAGAGAGAGGCGCGGTGAAAATGATAAAAATCCCGAGTTTCCACTATTTATAGGGTCAGGTTCGTCGACGAGACACGTCACCTCGTCGACGAGCCCTTTATAAAATTCATCGACTAAAGCCTGTATTCGTCGACGAAATTCAGAGCAACCCGAACCATCTCTCGGTATTTGCTCATTGACGAAGCCTTGTGTTCATCGACAAAATCCTTTATACCTTCGTCGACGAAACCCTGTGTTCGTCGACGAAGCCCTATAAATTTTCTGAAATTTTTATTTCCCTCAAAATGCAATGTCGTTGACGAACACTCTACGGCCTCCTTCTGTTCCTGTTTCTATTTCTCTCTCTCTTATTATTTAAATACTATTATTCTTCGGGTCACTACAGTGACAATTTCAGGAAGACCATAGTAAACTATTGTTGGGTCGTGTGTCTAGGTGACAGAACTAGATATTGAATTAAGATTAGGGAAGATAACTAATTCTGAATGGGTATAGGGTAGGTCTGTACAGGAGATAAAGTTCTTAAGTGTGTTTCTTATTTTTAGGATGGATCTAGGAAGCAGCGGCACAAATGCTGGGGGAGACAGGCTAGGACCTTCCAGTATGGGAGGTGTCGATACGGATTTCGTTCTACACAGCGTCACCCAATAGGTGATGGCTGAGATGGCCAAGAGTTCAGGGGAGTGTAGCTATTTGATTGAGTAGATTACGCGGATGAAGCCCCCATCCTTTACGGGAGGAGACGACCCGATTGTAGCTAAGAATTGGGTCCAGGACATCGAAGAGACGTTGGCAGTGCTTCGTTGTACAGATGAATAGAAGGTTGTATTTGCAGTATTTAAGCTGATGAGAGAAGCGAAGTGCTGGTGGAGATCAGCGCGACTGATAGAAGAGCATAGGCCGGTTCCAATGCTAGTGACGTGGGACCAATTCAAGGAGCTGTTCTTTAGGCGATATTTTCCTACTATCGTTCGGAGTGCGAAGGCAACAAAGTTTATGTATCTGGTACAGGGGCGAGTGACTATATCTCGGTACGCGGTTCAGTTTATCGAGTTGTCACATTTTGCTCCACATCTAGCACCTGATGAAGAGAAAAAGGCAAGGAAGTTTGAAGAGGGACTGAGGAAGAATCTATTTGAGTAGGTGATTGGCTTTAGGGCTCAGAATTTTATGGAGGTTATAGACAAAGCTGCGATCATTGAGAGTGGTATTCAAAGGGTTTAGCAGCTCAGAGTCAGCGGAAGAGGCTTGCACCTCTGGGTTTCCAGGCTGGCTCCAATAGGGGTCCATGGAGAGGAGGTCATGATAGAGGAGGTCAGAGGCAGACCACAAGACCCCATGACAATCAGGACACACCGTTTTTCTCGATATGTCAGACGTGTGAAAGACGTCGTTTGGGGGAGTGCTTGGTTGGGAGAGGTGTATGTTACCGTTGTAGGAGACCCGACCATATGACATGTGTATGCTTAGGACCGCAGGACCACGTTTTAGCTCCTAGACCCTACCGGGAAGGATATTAAGCAGCTTGGGGAGGATATCAGGCGTCACTTGGTGGCCAACAGAGGAATGTGGCCCCAACGCGAGTATACGCTCTAACGCCAGGTGATGCTAAGACTGTTACAGATGTGGTGACAGGTACATTTACTATTTTATCATATCTAGTTATTGTTCTTTTTGACTCGGGTGCTACTAATTCTTTCATCTCTGTTTCTTATGTTAAATTATCTGAGAGTGAGACCTAGTCATTAGATATAGAACTGTCAGTAGCTACACCATCAGGGTTAGTGATCAGATATCGGAGGGTGCTTAGGGGCTATCCGATAGAAATTCAGGGGAAAGTGTTACCAGCTGATTTGATTGTATTTGATATGTGTGGATTTGATATAATACTGGGTATGGACTGGTTGGCTACCAATCACGCCAGCATTAATTATTGTCGGAAAGAGGTAATTTTCAAACCCCCTGGTACGTAGAAATTCAAATTCATTGGTTCATGGGTATGTGCTCCAATGCAGTTGGTGTCAGCCGTGCAGGTGAGCAGATTACTCCTGGATGGAGGTCAGGGGTTTATAGCGTTTGTGAAAGAAGTATCTGAAAATGAATTGAAAATTGACAGCACCCCAGTGGTATGAGAATTTCTAGATGTTTTTCCAGAGGAGTTACCTGGGTTGCCTCCTATACGCGAGGTGGATTTTCCTATAGATTTACCTCCAGGGACTGCACCAATTTCTAAGGTTCCTTACCGTATAGCTCCAGCCGAATTGGGAGAATTAAAGGAGTAGTTGCAAGGCTTGCTGGACAAGGGGTTTATACACCTAGTGTATTGCCGTGGGGAGCTCCAGTGTTGTTCGTAAAGAAGAAAGATGGGTCTATGAGGATGTGTATCTATTATAGAGAAATCAACAAGGTTACTATTAAGAATAAATATCCTCTACCCTGTATAGACGATTTTTTTTATCAGCTCCAGGGTACAAGGGTATATTCCAAGATCGACCTCAGATTCGGGTATCATCAAGTGAGAGTAAAAGTAGAGGACGTCGCAAAGACAACCTTCAGGACCAGGTATGGGCACTACGAGTTTCTCGTTATGCCTTTTGGTCTGACGAATGTCCTAGTCGTGTTCATGGACTTGATGAATAAAGTTTTTCACCAGTATCTATATTAGTTTGTAGTAGTTTTCATTGATGATATACTGATGTACTCAAGAAGTTTTGAGGATCATAAGGTGCATTTGAGGCAGGTACTGCAGACGCTCAAGGAAGAGAAACTCTATGCCAAGTTCAGCAAGTGTGAGTTCTAGCTTAAGAAGGTTGCATTTTTAGGTCATGTGATCTTAGGAGACAGTATTTCTGTAGATCCAACAAGATTGAAGCGGTGGTGAGTTGGGCTAGGCCGAGGAATGTGCAGGAAGTTAGGAGTTTCTTAGGACTGGCAGGTTATTATCGTCATTTTGTTAAGGGGTTTTCAGCTTTATCAGGACCTCTCACGCATTTGACTAGGAAATATACCAGGTTTGTGTGGGATGCAGAATGCGAGCAGAGCTTCCAGGAATTAAAGCAATGGCTCATCACTGCACCAGTACTGACGATTCCATCAGGAGGTGATAGTTATGTTATCTACAGTAATGCGTCTCTGAAAGGGCTCGGTTGTGTACTGATGCAGCATGGTAGGGTGGTAGTGTAAAAACCCCAAAAAGAAATATAAAATATTAGTGGATTGATTTTCAAAAAAATAAATAAATAAAAATAATAATAAATAATAATAATTAATTAATCGGATTTAAAAGAGAAAAAAAAGAAAAAAAATTATTAATTAAAAATTTATTTTTATTTTTATTTTTATTAGTAAAATATATTATTATTAATATTAAATAAATTATTATTATTTTATATATATATATATATATATATATATATATCAAACTCACCTAAGAAGCTTCAGGTGAGTTCTATTAATTATTCACGCCCCCCCCCCCACTTTATCTTCTATCCTCTTCTTCTTCTTCTTCTTCTTCTTCTTCTTCTTCTTTATTTATTTATTTATTTTCCTGCAACTGCAATCTCTCTCTCTTTCCTCACGTTCTCTCTCTCTCTCTCCTCGATTTCGTGACGGATTTTCACCCAATTGAAAGTCCGAAGATACCACTGGACTCCATTCGCCGCCGCCGTCATTTCTATCGGAGCGGATCGGTGGTAGGAGTGGTGTAAGCGTATTCCCTAGGGTAAGTCATTTTCTCCTTTTTCTTTAATTTCTTGCAAACTATAAGCCCAATTGACGAACGGACACCACCACGAGAATCTAGAGATGATTCTCTACAAGTCTAGTGAGACGAAATTCTCGTGGGGGTGTCGGGCCAAAACTCCAAATTTGGGGTGCGGCAATTATTAAGGGGCTTATTTTTAATTAATTAGCATTAATTTAGAAATGCTAAAATATTAAGCATTTGAGACTGAAGTAGGATTTCTGAAATTTAGGGCTCGGGTGAGCGCCGCGGGTATAATTTTGGGACCCGCAGACAAAATTTGAAAAATTAAGTAGGGATATTAAATAATAGTTTAAATATTAATTTGAGGTATTTGGAGCCTAAGGAAGGCTAGATGAGTATTATTTTGGAGAAATAGATTAATTAATCTGGGGAAAAATGTAAATTTCAGGAGTTGAATTGCGGGTGCTAAGGGCATAGGATTTGGGTCCTAAGGAATTTCTCAATAACCAGGTAAGGGAATAAACTAAAGCAGTAATTTTTCCATACAAATTATTATTGATTATGAGTAAATTTATTTTCAGAAAAGCATATGTTATATTGTGTATTACAAACGAAATGTAGGATTGGGAAAATACTGCTATGATGATTAAAATGTATATGTATGTATGAGATGTAAGGAATTCACGATTTTAGAATATGAATTATGACTTTTAACAGCATATGTGTGGCATGAATATTATTTTATGTGAAATGTATTATGATGTGAAAGATTTTACGAACCAAGCATGATTTCAGGTATTATGAAAATATGAGTTATGTTGTGATGGTTTTGACGATTATGTAATAAATGATGTATTTTCAGTATATATATACCTGAAACAATTTTGGCGCGAGGCCATATATTTATGTTATCGGCACGAGGCCGTATTTATGTTATTGGCGCGAGACCATGTATTTATGTTATCGGCACGAGGCCGTATTTATGCTATCGGCACGAGGCCGTATTTATATTATTGGCGCAAGGCCATATTTACTATGATTTTGGCACGAGGCCATATGTATGATTTCGGCGCGAGGCCGTATCTATGTTTTCGGCACGAGGCCGTAATGATGTTACGTGTGATCATGTATTATATGCTTTCACAACCAGGATGTTAGTTTAGTTCAGACCAGGAGCTCGGTACCGTAACTATGGGTTCATTTTGGCACGAGGCCTTATTAGTGCTACCGTCCCACGAGGGGATGGGAGATGGATAGTTGATGTGGCTTTCAGTAGAGTGTGGACGTCCACCTGTTAGTCCGGACCAGGGTGTGGCGGGCTTATCGTACTTACAGACATATTTGATTCGGCAGTGGTCGGCCAGCCATTGTCGGGTCCCGCCTTCGGGCTGCACAACCCGTCATGGGGGGTAATACATGACACCAGCTAGCTAGTCATCCTGGGTTTGTTTTTAGTACTACAGTTATAACAGATGATTTTATGTATGATATGATTTATTAACAGATGTGAAAATATATGTTTACCCAGTACGATATGATTATGTTTATAGAATTATGAAATGTACTGTATACGTACAAATGCATTAAATATTCATGTTGCCACATAGCTGTATTTAGTTTATTTTCCCTTACTGAGAAGTGTCTCACCCCCAAACTTAATTAATTTTTCAGGAGCTTCTGAGAGACTGGCGGGTCAGGGCCGCCGTTGAGCTAGTGAGATTACCCTGTGAGAAGGGTAAGATTTTGTAATAGCGTCAGAGTTATTTTGTGTTGACCCTAGAGATATTTGGATGTATGTGAGGATGTATGGAATGCTCTGGTATTATGTTTTATGATTGGATGTTTGAGATTTTATGTTTACTGCTGCTAGGTTTTCCGCTGTGTTTGACAGGTGTCCCCGCTACCCACGGGTTCGGGTTGACCATTTTATTTATTATGTGATATTTTATGTTAAGAAATTAAGGGACGTTATAGGTAGCGTATGCGTCTAGGCGGTTGAAAGAATATGAAAAGAACTACCCTACTTACGATTTGGAATTGGCTGTGGTTGTACACGCACTGAAGATTTGGAGGCGTTACCTTTATGGTGAGAGGTGTGAGATATTCTCTAATCATAAGAGCCTAAAGTATTTATTCATACAAAAAGAGTTGAATATGCAGCAAAGGAGATGGTTGTAACTCATTAAGGATTATGACTACACCATCAGTTACCACCCAGGTAAAGCAAATGTGGTGGCTGATGCTTTGAGCCGTAAGCTAGAGGATACAGTGCAGTTAGCAGTAGCAATTCAACACCCAATTCAAATGGACTTGGAAAGGCTCGGTGTGGAATTAGTGAAGGATGATCCTCAGGTGCTTGTTGTTAGTTTAGTGATACAATCTGCACTGTATGAGAGAATTAAAACTACTCAGAGAGATGATCCAAAGTTAGTGGAGGTGCTTGCCAGAATACAGGAGGGTTAAGGAGAGGAATTCAGTATTGCCGATGATGAGGCCCTAGACCTGGCAAAGCGGATCGGGTTGATTTATCCATGACGGATAAGGCGAATTATCGGGTGAAAAAATCATAATCCATATTCGACTCGTTTATGTGGCGGATGGGCGGATAATCCGCCATTCTCAAATATAATTTTATTAATAATTTATTTTTGTCATAATAATTTAAATTGTATACGATAACTTGCAATTAGTTTGTGTATTAACTTTTTTAGTAACTATATCAATCATTCAATCATTTATACTAATTAACAACTCTTAATTCATGCAAGTAAAACTGTAAGCAATAAAACATAATAAATTAATCTCAATTCAACTCAAAATAAAAACTCAAACTATGTGACTCGTGTGAGTCTAAAATCTAAACATTATAATTGTTCTTACAGCATATGAGTTTCTTTAAATACAACTATTGTCAAATCGTGTGAATCTCCCAAAATAAAACAATCAACAAACTAAAAAAAAAATCTCAATCCATCCTTCAAATAACTTCAAAATCATTTGAATGCCTTGAATTAATTGAAATGCTTTCATTTGTGACATCAAAGCTTTCATCTTCTTCTCCTCGTGTGCCTATCATGAAAGAATTCAAAATATAATTTAAGTTATGAATCGAATAACATAAATTGATCTTATTAATTAGCATCTCAAAAGTTACAATTTATCAAACTAGAAAAAAATCTACAAATAATTTATTCAACACAACAAGTTAAAACAACAAATAACCAATAATTTATTGACTACATAATTTTCAAAGATAAATAAAAGCACTAGCTGCACAACCTGTGCTAGTGTAGTAATATTCAAATAAAGTCAAACAGAGCAAGATGATACACTAGATGAGGTACGACCTGCTCTTTCAGCTTGAGCAATATCTTCGGTAAGTTCTTCCTTATCTACAAAATCTTCAACTGCATTCAAAATTCAAAATATAAATAAATAAATAAATATTGCATAATACATAGTAATTATAATAACATAGAAATATAATTAAATAAGCATACCTCCTCGACTATACAACCAATCACGAGTTAAAATGATAGTTTCAGCATTATCAGGCGTAAGAGAACTACGTGACATATTTATCACTTTTCCTCCAATACTAAATGCTGATTCCGATGCAACAGTTGATATTGGAATTGATAAGATATCTCTTGCCATTCGAGAAAGAATCGGATACCTATATTCATAACTCCTCCAAAAGTCCAAAATATCCAATTCTTTATCACAATCTACCATCCTCTCTCTAAAAAACATTTCTAGTTTTGACATTGGAGCTTCTTCATCTTCTTTAGCAAAAGCTTTAAAACCCTAAAAACAAGTATATAACAATAGAAATATAAAAATTCTATAGATGTATAATAAAAGTAAAATAAAATTTGTACTAAAAAAAAATCTTACTTTTAGTGTCATATCAACTGATGTTGCAATAGGTGTCATATGACCACGATCATGACTAATAGTTGCTTCAAAGGAAGGCATTTTCTTAGAAGTTGAAGGGGAGTGGTGATTCACATACTCATCAAAAAGTGAATGCATCTCACGCTGGATGTCGTTTACTCGATCTTTCCAAGACGTTGGTTGCACTTCTTTTAAACAAAAAGATACAAATTGTATCTTGAAACGAGGATCCAAAATAACAGCCATTGCCAAAATTTTACTATAATCTGACCAGTATTTGTCAAATTTCCCTTGCATTTGAGTAGCCACATTCCTTAAAAAGACATCATCACCCACTGCTGCATTAAGTAAAGTTACTTGTACCTTCCATACTCCTTGAAAGTATAAATTTGCAGTTGGATAAGATGTCCCAGAAAAAAGATTTGTCAAGTCATAAAAAACCTTCAAGAAACTAGCAATTTTCTCAATTTCCTTCCATTCATCATCGTTTGGGCAAAACTTGAATTCTCCTCACTAAACCTGAATTGGCAAATAGCATCTCTATAGTATAAAGCACTTTCAAGCATCATATAAGTAGAATTCCACCTAGTAGGACAATCTTGGCGAAATCCTCTCACACGTGGCACTCTCACCTTTTCACAACATTCATGAAATCTAAACTTTCGATGTTGTGAATGCTTCACATATTTGACATAATCTCGTATTTTGTCCACAGCGAAATGAGATAATTTTAGGTCATCTTGGACAATGAGATTTAATATATGAGTGCAACAGCGAACATGAAAAAATTTTCCTTCCCTTACCAAAGCATTTTTCAAGTTCAAATTAGACTTCAAATACTCTACAAAACAATCATTGGATGTAGCATTGTCCAATTCACCAATAAGTCCATGACTTTGTTACTAAGTGCTAGACCAATGTGTGGAGGAGGCATGCTTGAAAAACTCAATACTTTCTTCTAAAGCTTCCAATTTTTATCCACAAAATGTGTAGTTAAACATAAATTGCGATCAGTATTTAACGAAGTCCATAAGTCCGAAGTAAGAGAAATTCTACTAGAATTATTCAATAAAAGCTCACGAATGTGCTATTTTTCCTTGAAAAAAACTCTCATAACATCAGCTTTTGCAGTATTTCGTGTCACAAATTTTGTCTCTGGATTTAATTCTAAAGCCCATTCATGAATTCCTTCATACTCAACAAAAGAAAATGGCAAATTGTGTCTCACAATTGTCATTTCCAACTTCCTACGTTGTACAACTTGATCAAGTTTTCATGTATGCAGAGACAACTTTCCATCACCTTGACTCATTAGCATTTGTTTCAGATCATTATTTTTCTTTCCCATGCATTTTTTTGTATGACAATGTAAGTTTGATGTCCCAGAGTTCTTACTATGGTAGAAATATTTCTTAGGATAATACTTACATTGGGCATATTGTTTATCTCCACTTTCAATCAACTCAAAATCTGTCCAAATACTATATGTTTTTTTCCTCGCTCTTTTTACCTGTGGAGTTGTTTCTTTTGTAGGTTCTGTGTTTGATGAATCTGACAATTGAACTTCTTCTTCACTCATTTCATCATTTTGACCAATTGAATTGGCTATTGACTGAGACTTTTTTTTCCAAATCCTTGTAATGCACTGCAAAAAATTATGAAATGGGATTAAATGTTTTCATTGGCCAGCAAAGGATTAAATTTATCTTGAAGCAGAAAATTATAAAATTAATTAATTTTTTAAATTTATTTTATATTTTTGCACTGCAAGAAAATTATTTTTATGTGTAAATTTATTATTCTAATATTGTATTTTTTATTGTTTAACAAATATTTATAGAAGAGTGTTTTAATAAATAAAAATTATTTGATGTTTTACATATTCTACATTATAACTAACTAGCCATTGGTTATGGAAACAATGAAATTTAAATTTAAATTTCAAACAATATGCAATGAAAAAAAATGAAATAATGAAAAAAATGAAAAAATTGTACATATGCAAATTATGCAATATTAAGAACCTGCAAGCTGCAAAGGAAGATTGGGCGAGGCCTGCAAGCCACAAAGGAAGACTGGGCAGTCTGGGCGAGGCTGAGTGGCTAGCGACTGGGCGAGAGACGAAGATGACTAGACAAAACAGAAACTGCAAGCCGCAAAGGAAGACTGGGCGTCGGCGAGGCCGTGAGGAAATGGTGGCTCATGAGTCGTGGCCGTGGCTGTGGGTGGCAATCAGCGACAGCAATAGGAATCACCATCGACCCGACGTCATGGACTCGTGGGATGTGGTTGCGCAGCTGGAAACTGGAAAGGATGAAACTTTCAAGGTCAGGAGCTCAGGATGAAAATGAAACCCTAATAGGAATCTGGTTAAGATTTGAGAGGGGGGCAAGGGGCTGCTTGTGGCCCTTAGGCGACTCAGGCCATGTGGTGTGGGCAGTGGGCTGTGGGCTTGTCCGTGCGTGCCAAATGCCAATATGTGGCGAGCGTGGGCTGTGTGGGCAGTGGGTAGTGGGCACTGTCGCACTGGGCTTTCCCATTTGGCCATTTCCATACTTGGGCGGGCTGCTAGGCTTGCGCTTTTATGGGTTATTAGTTATGGATTTTTAAGCGGTTTGGCGGATATCCACCGAATAAAACCGACCTGACCCGCTAAGGAGGCGGATATGAAAATTAAAAACCATATTCGACTCATTTAGCAAGCGGTTGATGATAAGTCGGTTAAAACGGATCAGATGCGGGTCAGATTAACGGATTTTTATCCATTTTGCCAGGTCTATGGGGCCCTCAAATTTCGCACCAGATTGTGTGTGCCTGCGGATGTCAGCATCAGAAAAATGATTCTAGAAGAGGCACACAGATCTCTATACAGTATTCACCCTGGCAGTACGAAAATGTATAGGGATCTACGGGATTATTTCTGGTGGAGTGGAATGAAGAGGGAAATAGCAAAATTTGTGGCAGCAGTGTTTGACATGCCAGCAGGTTAAGGCTGAGCACCAGAGACCGGCTGGTCAGTTACAACCACTTTTCATTCCCGAATGGAAGTGGGATCACGTATCCATGGATATTGTACTAGGTTGCCGCCAGTGCCACATGGTCAGAATGTCATTTGGGTGGTGGTTGATAGGTTGACGAAGACAATGCACTTTTTGCCCATTAAAGTCAGCTACCCTATGAACAGGTTAGCAGAGATTTATATACAAGAGATTGTTCAACCCCATGGAGTGCCGGTATCCATAGTCTCAGACCGTGACCCTCGTTTTACATCACGATTTTGGAAGAGTCTACAGGAGGTTTTGGGGACTCAGCTAGCATTCAACACTGCGTTCCACCCTCAGACCGATGGTCATACTGAAAGAATAATCCAGGTATTAGAAGATATGCTTTGTGCCTATGTGCTAGACTTTGGAGGTAGCTAGATTCAGTTTTTGCCGCTAGTTGAATTTGCTTATAATAACAGTTATTAGATTAGCATCGACATGGCACCTTACGATGCATTATATGGAAAGAGATGTCGATCTCCTCTTTTCTAGGATGAAGTAGGTGAAAGGCGAGTTTTGGGTTCAGAGATAATTCAGCAAGCGTGTAATAAAGTCCAACTTGGAGACATGATTAGAGCAGCGCAGAGTCGATAGAAAAGTTACTCGGATATTCGCCACCGAGAACTGAAATTTGAATTAGGTGATCATGTATTTCTAAGAATAACTCCACTGAAGGGAATCTTGAGATTTGGGAAGAAAGGTAAGTTGAGCCCTAGGTTTATTAGCCCATTTGAGATACTTGAGAAGATTGGGTCAGTAGCTTATCGATTAGTTTTACCGTCATCTCTATTTTGAGTTCATGACGTATTTCATGTTTCTATGTTAAGGAAATACATCCAAATCCTTCCCATATCATCAGCCATGCAGAACTAGAAGTTAGTGAGGCTTTAACATATAAAGAAGCTCCAGTACAAATTTTAGATAGAAAAGAACAAGAATTGCGCAGTAAGAAGATACCATTAGTAAAAGTTCTATGGAGAAACCACGCAATTTGGGAAGCCTCATGGGAGCTTGAATATGAAATCAGACAGAAATATCCCCACTTGTTCGATGAATTATAGTATTGATGTATATGCTAAGATGGTAATTTTATTTTTTTGAATCCAGTGTAATTGTAATGTAGAGCATAGGTTAGGTAGTATTTTGGTTTTGGGGAAAATTTTATTTTATGGTTGTAATCTCCCAGGACTACCCATGTAACCATGGTATTCCTCCGCCAAAAGTGAGGGCAAGTAATAAAATAAGTAAACCATTTACCTTCGAGAAGGAAAAATCATATTGTAGTAACCGGGAAAAAAAAAATATATATATAATAATAATAAAATAATAAAATAAAATTAATTAATTAAATTAACAAGTAAAATGAATAGTATGATAAGGAACAAATATATATATATATATATATATATATAAATATTAAAGCATGTATATATATATATATATATAAAGTATAAAAGCTTCTTCAAGAAGCTACACTTTAATAAATGTTTACTATTATATATATATAAAATAACACAAGCTTCTTTAAGAAGCTTTGAGTTCATTCTCTCTCTCTCTCTCTCTTCTCCCTCTCTCCTACGACTCTCTCTCTCTTCTATTCCGGGCTAGTTTTACGCCGGATCGACAAACCGAAGCCACCACGACGCTCCTGGCGAAGTTCTCTACAAGTCTGCCGGAGTGGATCGTCAGGAAAACAAAGTTGGATTTCATCCCAAATCCAAGGTAAGGCTTTATATTCAATATTTGGATTTTTGGCAGTTGAAGAAAGAGATATACGCGTAAAAATACTGAACTTTAATACTGAAAATTTTCAGTTCCAAGGTGTTGATTGGGAACGTTGGGAATCATCCCTAAGTTGAGGTAAGACTTTTTAAGTCGAATTTGACTTAGTGGTAGTTATAGAAAATGTTATACGTACGAAAATACTAAACTTTAATTCTACGAGTTTTCATTTTCAGGGTGTTGAGTTGAGAACCTTGTGGGTACGGGGAAGATTTTCTTAGGGGCTTTTCAGGAATCAGGTAAGGGGATAAACTAAGCTAGTTTTGTTTTGAGAAAATGTATGTATATATATATAGCATCTGGTTTCAGGAAAAATAAATATATTTATATATATGATTTATATTTGGAAAATACTGTTTAAATGATGATATGTTGAATACGTAGAAAATTTGTTTAGTGTGGCATGAGTATAAAAATGTTGTGAAATACTGTTTTTTTTTGGAATGGGGACGATATGGATTTCTATGATGGAAAACCGGCGTACGGGCCAAGATATTTTTATATGTATATGTGATTTGCCGGCGTATGGGCCGTGCTATGTGGATGAGATTTGTCGGCGTATGGGCCGTGCTATGTGATTTGCCAGCGTACGGGCTGTGCTATGTGATTTGCCGGCGTACGGGCCGTGCTATGTGGTTCGCCAGCGTACGGGCCGTGCTATGTGATTTGCCGGCGTACGGGCCGTGCTATGTTAAAATGTGTAATACCGGCGTACGGGCCGATGATTTTCATGATACATGTATATATGTGAAATGATATGATTGATGTGAAAATAAATGATATGAGATATTTATGTATCACGGTTTTAGTATATGTATATGATATCAGAACCTGGTTGGCTTGGTCTAGGCTAGCACTTGCACGGTACCGTTGCTATGTGTCCATGGTCCTCGTGATCATGATATCTGTGTTAACGCCGTTGTACGGAGTGGTGTGAGATTGGATGGTCGATGTGGTTATTTTCAAGAAGTGTGCTGTTATCGCCCCTGGTGTACGGACCAATCTGGGTAGACCCATCGGACCTACAGACTACTGTTTGACTTGGCAGTGGTCGGCCAACCATTGTCAGGTCCCGCCTTCGGGTCACACAACCCAGTCATGTGGGGGTAATACATGACAACAGCCAGCTAACCTACCAGGATTGTTTTATGTTATTATTAGTGTATGAGATGAGATATGTTTATGAAAATGCAGTATATTCTGCTATGTGTTGATATGCATATGTTTTCCCATATTTGATAAACAGTATTGAATATGTTATGTATGGTATATGTAGAACACAGAATACTCATGTTGCCACACACTGGTATTAGTTTATTTCCCTTACTGAGAGGTGTCTCACCCCTAAATCTTATATATTTTTCAGGAGCCCCTGATAGGAGAGCAGGAAAAGCCCCGCTGATCTAGATCAGTTGTTTGCCCTCTTTGGAAGGGTAAGTTTTTGGTAGGGACAGTTAGGTTTTGTGGGGGATTGTCCCTAGATTTCATTTTTGAGATGTATATACTGTGAGATAGTAATTGTAGTGACTCTGGTATGTGTTATGCACATTATGATGAGATGTATATGATTTTATACTTCTGCTGCGTAGGCTTCTGCTGTATGTTTTGTTATATCCCTGGTGCCCACGGGCCCAGGTGGATTGTGACCTGCTGAGCTGGGATGTATGATGTGATGATAATTTATTTATATATAAAAAAAATATATGTGAAAAAGGAGCAGGTCGTTACACATATGAATAAGTGAATTTCGAGGACGAAATTTTATAAGGAGGGGAGAATGTAGTGACTCGAAGAATAATGGTATTTAAATGATAAAGAGGGATAGAAATGGAAAAAGAAACAGAAGGAGACGGTCACGTTCGTCGATGACATTACACTTTGGGGGTAATAGCTGAAAATTTTTCCTTTGTCCTCGTCGACGAATACAGGGGATTCATCGATGAGGGTATAGCAGAACCTCATCGACGAGGGCGAGTTTTGTCGATAAGAAAATACTAAGAGGATGTTTGGGTGACTTTGAATTTCTTCGAAGAAGGGCAAGGTTCGTCGACGAATTGTCTCCTGACCTCGTTGACGAAATCCGCAGTATAAATAGCCTAAACTTGGTTTATACGCATAATTTTCAGCTTAAATCTCTCCTCTCTCTCTCTCCTGGACGGTTCTTCCTCCCTTTTTCTTTGATTTTGGTTCCTTTAGTCGCCGAATCGACGATCTGAGGCCACCACGATGCTCCTGGCGGAGTTCTCTTCAAGTCTACTGGGGCGGATCGTCGGTGGGATTGAGTCGAATTTCTCCCCAGAATCAAGGTAAGGTCTTTTATTCAGTTTTTAACCTTCTAGTAGTTGTAGGAAATGACGTAGGTTAAGAAATATTGATATTCGATTTTGGCAAATGTGGTTTTCAGGGTATGGAATTGGACGATAGGGGCTTTTCAACAGTTTGGTAAGGGAAAGATGCTATGCTAGGAAAACCTAGTATGATTTTAGTATGAAGTTTATGTTTTTACCATATTATTATTCAGAGCAGAAATTCATGTAATTTATTATTGATGTCAAAATATTTTAAATTATTGTGTGGCATGAGAGTATGAATACAGTATAGAAACATGTTTTTATAGTATTTTCAGAAATATGTTTTACAAAATATATAAATAGTGAAATGCGTTTACAGTATCTTTCAGAATACC
Source organism: Malania oleifera (assembly GCF_029873635.1). NCBI lineage: Eukaryota > Viridiplantae > Streptophyta > Magnoliopsida > Santalales > Ximeniaceae > Malania > Malania oleifera. The sequence goes on from NC_080418.1 coordinate 149,999,400, forward strand.
ATGATTTTACAGTTTTACAGCACCATAACAGGTAGATTTACAATTTATCTCATAAAAATACAGTTGATATAGTTACAGATTATTACTGTGTCATGGTTTATATAGTTATTATAGAATCATGGTAAAACAGTTAGTTGTATATAGAAACGTTTTATATAGTATCAGACTCTGATGGATTAGATAGCAGAGCACAGTATCGTAGCTACAGATATACAAATATTCAGTTCAAAGTGCAACCTCTTAACACAGATAGTAAGTGGTATGAGGTCGATCGTGCCTAGTTGTGGACAGGCTCCCCATCAGATATGGGTTGAGGAGGGCCTATCTGACCGAGGAGTATAGTGGTTTACCTTGGTAGGCTAGCTAGGATAGATCCAGACTTCGGGCCGCACAACCCTGCCATGAGGGGTTAAATCATGACATACAACCATCCAGGGAAATATTTTTAGATATTATGGTATTATCAGATTTTCCAAAATAGTAATATTATTATGAAAAGTAATTTCATACAGTTTGACATGTTAAACTATGTAGTTAAAGGTTTTATAATATGTTATATAACATCAACATTTTCAGTTTTAGTTATCTGTACTACTCTTAACTCGGATTAATTTTTACAGATCTACATCTTAGTAGCCACACACTAGTGATAGCATGTTTCGTCTTACTGAGCTTTGGCTCATTCCAGTGTTGAATTATTTTTCAGGTGAGCTAGCAGGGCGAGCGGAGCAGGCTCGTAGATAGAGGAGCTGTTAGTCCGTCCTTTTTGAGGGTGAGTGCTTTTGGGGTACAATTTTGTTAGCCTGGTATTAGTAAGAGTAGTTCTTGAGAGTACAGTGAAATATGTAATATTTGTGGAATATTTAGACATTCTGGTATTGTATATATATATAAGGCTGTGTTTTATGTTATTTGCTTTGCGCGGTGTAGGAAATTGTTTTAATTTAAAATATTAGAGAATTTATCTTTATAAGGAGGTTGTTACAAAAGGAGGAGAGACTTAGTGAAATCCTTGAGTGGGTTACTTAGGGCAAAGACGTAACATCCTCAAAATTCTTACCATTTTTTTGTATATATGTATATCTACATCCATACCTAAGTAGCGAAAACACAAATCATATAACCATTTATATATATATATATATATATATATACACTATACAATACCAAAATCCAGTATATACAAGCCATAACCATACAAAATAAACCCCTCCAGCACCATCTACATCAAAAATACAAAACCCTGTCATATCTCACCCTATAACCAGGGTAATCAAGTAAATTTCCTATCCGCGAGCCTAATCTGCTCGCCTAACTGTCTCACCTGAAAAATGGTAAAGTAATGAGGTGAGTCGATGCTCAGTAAGTGGAAATATGCTATTACTAGTGTGTGGCGACCGAGACATAAAATTTGTAATAATAGTATTTAAAAACTGCATAATCTGAAAATTCTATACAACACATGTATAATAACTTAAAACATTTGTATCATTTGAACTTTCTATCATTCATACTGCTACATCATACTATATACAATGAAAGTTGTAAAACTGTATACATATACATAACTATGTTCTTTCCCTGAGACTCTGTATGTCATGATTTGATCCCTCATGATAGGGTTGTGTGGCCCATAGGCGGGACTTAATCTGATCGGCCCTCCAGGTAAGTAACTATATTCTACACTACCTTAGCCCGGTCAAACTGCATACTCTCCTAGGCGCGGGACTGGCTGCTACCTCATCAAACCGGCCCCCTCAACCCAATGAACTGGGGAGCTGCATACTCTCCGAGCACGGCTGACGGTACCCACACACTATCTGAGATATATGATTGCACTCTATCTTTGTTTAGCAACGATACCGTGCTTTGTATTCAATATCTGTACTGTATCTGTCTGTAATCTTTCCACAGGGATCTGATACTATATATATATATACTATACTCTTTATACTGTTTTTATCATGTTTCCAAAATAACCATAACATTATTAATCTATATTGTAAATACTGTAATATTTGTAACATCTTGATGCTATAACTGTGTAATCTGTATGTAATCTTTCTTTTTGTATAACCTAAGTGTTATGGCATTTAGGAAAAACATAACTTTCTATATACATTGAATGTACTGTTCTGAATAAATATCTGTATACTGTTATATATATATATATATATCTGTCAGTGTAATCATCTGAATAAAACTGTATATGTGTACATATTCTGTCTGTATAAAATCTGCAATTATCTATCTATAGCTGTATAACTTGAAATACTGAAAAACTACATATCAATATTATGTACTCAGGCCACACATACTTTGAAAATTCACATTCTGTATAATATCTGGTATACATGCATATATATATATATATATATATATATATATATATATAATTTCTGATAACATAAATAAATCTCCTAGCATAACATATTTCCTTTACTTGATTTCTGCTAAAACCTTCCTACTGTAATGGGTCCTACACCCGCAGGGTTCTCCATTCAACACCCTGAAAACCATAAATTCCATAACAAAACATTACTATTTCTACGACTATTACATTTCTCACAACTCTTAGAAATCCAAATTTCAAATAAAAGACCTTACCCTAGATTTGGGACGAATTACAACTTCGTCTCACCGACAATCTGCTCTGGCATATTTGCAGAGAACTCCGCCAAGAGCGTCATGGTGGCCTCAGATAGTCGATCCGACGACTGACGGGGCCGAAATAGAAGGAAGAAGAGGTAGAAGCCGCAGGGGATAGAGAGAGAGAGAGAGAGAATGCGGCAAATTTCTGCGATTAAAATCAGTTTAAGGCTATTTATACTGCGGGCTTCGTCGACAAGTCATGTCATCTCGTCGACGAGCCACGTCATCTCGTCAATAAGTCCTTAAGTAATTTCGTCGATGAACCTTACCCTTCATCGACGAAATTCAAAGTAGCCCAAATTCTTCTCTTGGTATCTTCTCGTCGACGAGTCGTAACTTCGTCGACGAGGTCCCCTTATGCACTCCTCGACAAACTCCCTGTGTTCATCGACGAGGCCCTATGGAAAATCTTTCAGGTTATTCACGTTTGTCGACGAAGTCGGCTACCTCCTTCTGTTACTATTTCTATTTTTCTCCCTCGTTATTATTTAAATACTATTATTCTTCGGGTCACTACATTCTCCCCTCCTTATAAAATTTCGTCCTCGAAATTTATTGTTCATATAATTCATCATTCTTTAAAGGAAAATGGTCTACTTATTTTATTTCATATCCTCACTTGTGGTGGAGGAATACCGTGGTTATATTTATGTTCTAGGAAATTACACATATAAAACTAAAAACTATCTACTTACTAAAATCAATACATGTACCTGCAAAAGAAACTTATCTAACTATTATACTTTACCTGAGTACCGCTATACCTTTTGGAACAATTGCGGGTATTTCTGTCTGATTTGCTCCTCGAGGTCCCAAGAAGCTTCCTTTATGACGTTATTTCTCCACAAAACTTTAACTAACTGTATTTCTTTAGTGCGTAAAGTCTGAACCTTTTTGTCCAAAATCTATACTGGTACTTCTTCATATGCCAATGAATCCTTAAGCTCTATATCTGCATAGCTAATGATGTAGGATGGGTCTGAGATGTATTTCCTTAACATGGCAACATGAAACACGTCATGAATTCGAGCCAATGCTGGCGGCAAAGCTAGCCTTTAGGCAATTGACCTTATTCTCTCAAGTATCTCAAAAGGAGCAATATACCTAAGGCTCAACTTGCCCTTCTTTCCAAACCTCGTAACTCCTTTCAGAGGAACTATCTTAAAAAATACTCAATCTCCCACGTCAAATTCTAACTCTCGATGGTGAGTATCTGCGTATTTTTTCTGCTGACTCTGTGCTATACTAATTCTTTCTTTAATTAGTAAGACCTTGTCACAAGCCTGTTGTACTATCTCTGGACCCAAAACTCGCCTTTCGCCTATCTCATCCCAGAAGAAAGGAGAACGACATCTCCTACCATACAATGCCTCGTATGGAGCCATGCCGATACTAGCCTGGTAGCTGTTATTATAAGCAAATTCAACTAATGACATAAATTGAATCCAACTGCCTCCAAAATCAAGCACACAAGCACGAAGCGTATCCTCTAGTGTCTGAATTGTTCTCTCAGTCTGACCATCTGTCTAGGGATGGAAAGCAGTGCTAAAAGCTAACTGCGTACCCATAGCCTCCTGAAAACTTTTCTATCGTGAAGTAACCGAGGATCTCGATCCAAGACTATGGATACTAGTACTCCATGAACACGAACTATCTCCTAAACATATATCTCTGCCAGTCTGTCCATGGAATAACCGATTTTAATAGGAATCAAATTAGCGATTTTCGTCAAACGATCAACAACCACCTAAATCGCATTCAGTCCCTGTCGCATTGGTGGTAACACTATAACAAAGTCCATCGAAACGTGGTCCCATTTCCATTATGGAATGAACAGTGGCTGCAACTGTCCTGCCGGTCTCTGGTGCTCGGCTTTAACCTGCTGACACGTCAAACATTGCTGAATAAATTCGGCTATCTCCCTCTTCATTCCACTCCACCATAAATACTCTCGCAGGTCCTTGTACATTTTAGTATTGCCGGGATGGACCATGTATAGGGATCTGTGAGTCTCCTCCAGTATAGTTCTCCTGATCTTAGTATCTGCAGGAACACATAACCTAGTACGGAATCACAGAGCTCCGTCATCTGATATGCTGAACTCCTCTCCCCGACCATCCCGCACTCTAGCCATCACCTCTGCTAACTCTGCATCATCGCCCTAAGTTGCTTTAATCCTCTCGTATAGTGTAGGCTGAACAACTAGATTGGCAATAACTGTCTGAGGACTCTTCTCTACCAATTCTATACTGAGCCTTTCCAAATCCATTAAAATTAAATGTGGAATCTCCATGGCTGCCAATGCCGATCCCCCTGACTTTCTACTCAGAGCATCTGCCACCACATTCGCTTTTCCTGGATGATAACTAATTGTGCAATCATAGTCTTTAATGAGTTCTAACCATCTTCTTTGTCTCATATTTAACTCTTTCTGGGTGAAGAAATATTTCAGGCTCTTATGATTAGTGAAAATCTCACACTTTCCACCATATAGGTAATGCGTCCAAATCTTAAGAGCATACACCACTGCAGCAAGTTCTATGTCATGGACAGGATAATTCTTCTCATATTCTTTAAGCTGCCTAGACGCATATGCAATAACCCTGCCGTGCTGCATCAACACGCATCCAAGACCCTTCAAAGAGGCATCACTGTATATTACAAAATCGTCCTCCCTTTATGGAATAGCTAATACCGGAGCTAATACTAACCGCCGCTTTAACTCTTGAAAACTCTGCTCACAGTCATCAGTCTATTCAAATTTTACATTTTTCCTCGTAAGTCGTGTTAATGGAACTGATAGCCTGGAGAAACCATCCACAAAGTGCCGGTAATAACCTACTAATCCCAAAAAGCTCCTGACTTCTTGAATACTTCCCGACCTTTCCCAACTCACCACATCCTCTGTCTTATTCGGATAAACTGATACTCCTGCTTCTGAGATCATATGGCCGAGAAAAGTAACCTGCCTTAACCAGAACTCACATTTCTTAAATTTTGCATATAATTTCCTTTCCCTTAATACCTGTAACACCAGTCTCAAATGATGCTCGTGCTCCTCAAAACTTCTTGAATAGACCAGTATATCATCGATGAACATAACTACAAACTGATATAAGTATTGATGGAATACCCGATTCATCAAATCCATGAACATCGCTGGTGCATTAGTCAACCCAAATGGCATCACTAAATACTCGTAATGCCCATATTTGGTATGGAAAGCGGTCTTCGAAATGTCTTCTGCTCTAACTTTCACCTGATGGTAACCCGACCACAAGTCAATTTTAGAGTAAACCTAGGTCCCCTGAAGTTGATCAAATAAATCATCGATCCTAGGGAGAGGATATTTATTCTTGACTGTCAATTTATTTATCTCCTTATAATCGATGCACAACCTCATGGTTCCATCTTTCTTTTTCATGAACAAAACTGGCGCTCCCTAGAGCGACACACTGGGCCTAATAAAACCCTTATCTAGTAATTCCTGTAGCTGATCTTTCAGTTCTTTCAACTCGACTGAAGTCATATGGTACGGTGCTTTAGATACTGATGCAGATCCCGACAACAAGTCTATAGTGAACTCAATCTCATGATCAGACGACAAGCCAGGTAACTTTTCTAGAAATACATCTGGAAACTCTTACACTATTGGTATATCAGCTTGTCTTAATGCTTCTCTTGGCAATTCTCTTATGTATGCGACATACCCCTGACAACCATCTTGTAGCAGTCTCCTCACCTGAATAGCTGACACCAGCTGTGGCGAGGCACGCACGCGTGAACCCGTAAGTCTAAATTCTGCCTCACCTGGGGGTCTGTAGATTACTTATTTCCGATGGCAATCAATACTAGCGTGATAAATAGCTAACCAATCCATATCCAGTATCACATCAAATCCCTGCATATCCAGGACCACAAGATCGGCTAAAAGCACTCACTCCTAAATACTTACTGGAAAATCCTAAAGTACCCTCCTGCATCTAACCACAGTTCCCATTGGCGTACCCACAGACAATTCTATATCTAATGGCTGTGTCTCTATTCCAATTATTTTCACATATCCCGCTGATATAAAAGAGTGGGTGACACCTGTATCAAACAAAACAATAATTTTATATGGTAAAGCAGTAAGAGTACCTGTGACCACTTCTCTAGTCGTCTCAGCGTCTCCCGGTGTCAACGCATAGACCCTCGCCGGTGCAGTGTTCCTCTGCTGACCACCACGGGTCGCCTGATATCCACCTCAAAATAGTCTAGGAGCCTGTGCATAATTCGATGGCATTTGACACGATTGAGCTATATGACCGGGCCTCCCGCATTGATAACAAACATTTTCCCTCAGTTGGCACTCACCAAGATGTCTCCGTCCGCATCTAGGACAAATGAAGCTGACTGCCCTGAAATCCACCATACTCTACCATCTGTCTCTGGCCTCCATCAAATCTACCCCCTCTCCAAAGGCCTCGGCTAGAACCCGCCTGAAAACTCAAGGGCACAGTCCTCTTTCTCTAACCCTGCGTCTTAGTCTCCCTGGGCAAACTTTCCTCTGCTATAATTGTAAAAACCCCAAAAAGAGATATAAAAGATTAATGGATTGATTTTCAAAAAAATAAAAAATAAAAAAAATATTAAAATTAAAAAAATAAAAATAAAAATAAATAATTAATTAATTAACTAATTAATTAAACGAATTTAAAAAAAATTAATTAATTAAAATTAAATTTTTTTATTAAAAAAATATTATTATTAATATTAATTATTATTATTATTATTATATTTATCCTCCTGAAGCTTCAACAAGCTTCAGGAGATTCAAAGTATATCTATTATTATTATTATTATTATTATTATTATTATTATTATTATTATTATTATTAGTATTATCATTATTATTATTATTCTTCTTCTTCTTCTTCTTCTTCTTTTTTTTTCTTTTCTCTGTAACTCTCTGCAATCTCTCTCTCTCACCTCACGTTCTCTCTACCTCTCTCCTCGATTTCATGACAGATTTTCGCCCGATTGAAAATCCGAAGATACCACTAGACTCCATTCGCCGCTGCCGTCATTTCTACCGGAGCGGATCGGTGGTAGGGGCGGCGTCCCTGGGGTAAGCCATTTCCCCCTTTTTCTTTAATTTATTGCAAAATATAAGCTCAATTGACGAACGGATACCACCACGAGAATCTAGGGATGATTCTCTACAAGTCTAGTGCGACGGAATTCTCGTGGGGGTGTCGGGCCAAAACCCCAAATTTGGGATGCGGCGATTATTAAGGGGCTTATTTTTAATTAATTAACATTAATTTAGAAATGCTAAAATATTAAGCATCTAGGACTGAAGTAGGATTTCTGAAATTTAGGGCCCGGGTGAGCGCCGCGGGTGTAATTTTGGGACCCGCAGACAAAATTCAGAAAATTAAGTGGGGATATTAAATAATGGTTTAAATATTAATTTGAGGTATATGGAGCTTAGGGAAGGCTAGATGAGTATTATTTTGGAGAAATAGATTAATTAATCTGGGAAAAATGTAAATTTCAGGAATTAAATTTTGGGCGCCAAGGGCGTGAAATTTTAGGTCCTAAGGAATTTCTTAATAGCCAGGTAAGGGAATAAACTAAAGCAGTAATTTTCTATACAAATTATTATTGATTATGAGTAAATTTATTTTTAGAAAAGCATATGTTATATTGTGTATTACGAATGAAATGTACGATTGGGAAAATACTGCTATGATGATTAAAATGTATATATATGTATGAGATGTAAGTAATTCACGATTTTAGAATATGAAGTATGACTTTTAACAGCATATGTGTGGCATGAATATTATTTTGTGTGAAATGTATATGATGTGAAAGATTTTACGAACAAAGCATGATTTCAGGTATTATGAAAATATGAGTTATGTTGTGATGGTTTTGACAATTATGTGATAAATGATGTATTTTCAGAATATATATACCTGAAACAATTTTGGTGCGAGGCCATATATTTATGTTATCGGCATGAGGCCGTATTGATGTTTTTGGCGCGAGGCCATATATTTATGTTATCGGCACGATGCCGTATTTATGTTATTGGCGCGAGACCATGTATTTATGTTATTGGCATGAGGCCATATTTATGTTATCGGCACGAGGCTGTATTTATGTTATTGGTGCGAGGCCACGTATTTATGTTTTCTGCACGAGGCCGTAATTACTATATTTTCGGCACGAGGCCGTAATGATGTTATATATATGATCATGTATTATATGTTATCACCACTAGGATGTTAGTTTAGTTCAGTTCAGGGGCTCGATACCGTAGCTCTATGTGTAGATCAGATATCTACGTCAGATTAGTGCTAACCATCCCACGAGGGGATGGGAGATGGATAGTCGATGTGCCTTTCAGTAGAGTATGGACGTCCACCTGGCAGTCTGGACCAGGGTGTGGCGGGCTCATTGTACTTACAGACATATTTGATTCGGCAGTGGTCGGCCAGCCATTGTCGGGTCCCACCTTCGGGCTGCACAACCCGTCATGGGGGGTAATACATGACACCAGCTAGCTATTCATCCTAGGTTTGTTTTCAGTACTACAGTTATAACAGATGATTTTATGTATGTTATGATTTATTAACAGATGTGAAAATATATGTTTACCTAGTACGATATGATGATGTTTATAGAATTATGAAATATACTGTATACATACAAATGCATTAAATATTCATGTTGCCACACAGCTGTATTTAGTTTATTTTCCTTTACTGAGAAGTGTCTCACTCCCAAACTTAATTAATTTTTTAGGAGTCCCTGAGAGACCGGCGGGTCAAGGCCGCCGTTGAGCTAGTGAGATTACCCTGTGAGAAGGGTAAGATTTTGTAATAGCGTCAGAGTTATTTTGTGTTTAACCCTAGAGATATTTTGATGTATGTGAGGATGTATAGAATGCTCTGGTATTATGTTTTATGATTTGATGTTTGAGATTTTATGTTTACTGCTGCTAGGTTTTCCGCTGTATTTGAAAAGTGTCCCCACTACCCACGGGTTCGGGTTGACCATTTTATTTATTATGTGATAATTTATGTTAAGAAATTGAGGGACGTTACAATAATAGCCCTGACAACCAACTCTGAGAAGTCTTGGATCCTCGGTACTACCACCTGCCCGTAAATATCACGCCTCAAGTTTCTCTTAAACATTCTAGCCTTCTTTGCTTCATCTGGGACAATATAGGGGTAGAAACGCGATAGCTCAATAAATCTTGCAGCGTACTGCTGAACAGTCAACGACCCCTGGGACAGACTCAGAAACTTCTGTACTCGAGCATCTCTAATTGAAGCAGGATAATATCTATCGAAGAGCATGTCCCTGAATCTGGCCCAGGTCATCTGCACTGGTATCGCCCTCTGCTCCTCCAACAGTCTGGTGGCTGACCACTATCTCTCTGCCTCCCTTACCAGCCTATATGTAGCATATAAGATCCTCTGCTCATCGGTGCAGTGAAGTATTGTCAGAATCTTTTCTATCTCCTACATCCAATTCTCAGCAACTGTAGGATCGGTCGCTCCAGAAAAAGCTGGCGGATTCATCTTCATGAATTTCTCTATGGTACATCCCTGAACTGGAGATGGACCTTCCTGCTCTCTAAAGCTCCGTGCTATCTCAGCCATGACTTGCCGAGCCACACTTCGAAGCACAGCATCTGAATCTCCACCTCTTACGGCAGAAGGACCTGCTCCATCATCCCCACTGGCATGAGCACTACTGCCTCCCAGGTCCATCCTACAAATATATAGAACACCGTTTTCAGAATCCTATTTCCTACACATCAACTTTTCCCCTTGATCCTATCTCACAATCCAATCCTGCAACCTAAACACATAACTCGTCGATAGTTTACTATGGTTTTCCTGGAATCGTCACCCTAGGAAAAATACAGAAACAATCACGAAATCCTGTATCCAGATCACAGAATAAAACCTCAAATCTTTTCCTTATATTCTGGTATTGTTTTCTGCTGCACTCTAGAGTCTACAAAACCTAGCAACCTAGGCTCTAATACCAAAATGTAACATCCTCAAAATTCTTACCATTTTTTTTTTTATATATGTATATCTACATCCATACCTAAGCAACAGAAACACAAATCATATAACCATTTATATATATATATACTATACAATATTAGAATCCAGTATATATAAGCCATAACCATGCAAAATAAACCCCTCCAGCACCATCTACCTCAAAAATACAAAACCCTATCATAACTTACCCTACAACAGGGGTAATCAAGTAAACTTCCTATCCGCGAGCCTAATCTGCTCGCTTAACTGTCTCACCTGAAAAATGGTAAAGTAATGGGGTGAGTTGACGCTCAGTGAGTGGAAATATGTTATTACTAGTGTGTGGCGACCGAGTCATAAAATTTATAATAATAGTACTTAAAAACTGCATAATTTGGCAATTCTGTACAACATATGTATAATAACTTAAAACATTTGTATCATCTGAACTTTCTATCATTCATAGTGCTACATCATACTATATACAATGAAAGCTATAAAACTATATGCATATACATAACTGTGTTCTTTCCCTGAGACTCTGTATGCTATGATTTGACCCCTCATGACAGGGTTGTGCGGCCTGTAGGCCTGGTCCGCCCTTTAGGTAAGTCACTATACTCTACACTACCTTAGCCCGACCAAACTGCATACTCTCCTAGGTACGGGATTGGATGCTACCTCGTCAAATCGGCCTCCTCAACCCAGTGAATTGGGGAGCCGCATACTCTCCGAGCACGGTTGACGGTGCCCACACACTATCTGAGATATGTGGTTGCACTCTATCTATATCTAGCAACGGTACCGTGCTCTATATTCTATATCTGTACTATATCTGTTTGTAATCTTTTCATAGGGATTTGATACTATATATATACATACTATACTTTTTATGCTGTTTTCATCATGTTTCCAAAAATAACCATAACACTATTAATCTGTACTATAAATACTGTAATATTTGTAGCATCTTGATGCTATAACTGTGTAATTTGTCTGTAATCTTTCTTTCTGTATAACCTAAGTGTTATGGCATTTACGAAAAACATAACTTTCTATATACACTGAATGTACTATTCTGAATAAATATCTATATACTAATATATATATATATATATATATATATCTATGTAATCATCTGAATAAAATTGTATATGTGTACATATTCTGTCTGTATAAAATCTGCAATTATCTATCTATAGCTGTATAACTTGAAATACTGAAAAACTGCATATCAATATCATATACTCAGGCCACACATACTTTGAAAATTCACATTCTGTATAATATCTGGTATACATGCATATATATATATATATATATACATATATAATTTCTGATAACATAAATAAATCTCCTAGCATAACATATTTCTCTTACTTAATTTATGCTAAAACCCTCCTACTGTAACGGGTCCTACACCCGCAGGGTTCTCCACTCAACACCCTGAACCCCATAAATTTCAGAACAAAACATTACTATTTCTACTTCTATTACGTTTCTCACAACTGCTAGAAATCCAAATTTCGAATAAAAGACCTTACCCTGGATTTGGGATGAATTCCAACTTCGTCCCACCAACGATTCGCTTTAGCAGACTTGTAAAGAACTCCGCCAGGAGCGTCGTGGTGGCCTCAGATCGTCGATCAAGCGACTAACGGGGCCGAAATTGAAGGAAGAAGAGGGAGGAGCCTTAGGGGGTAGAAAGAAAGAGAGAGAATGCGGCAAATTTCTGCGATTAAAATCAGTTTAGGGCTATTTATACTGCGGGCTTCGTCGACGAGCCACTTCATCTCGTCGATGAGTCCTTAAGTAATTTCGTCGATGAATCTTACCATTCGTCGACGAAATTCAGAGTAGCCCAAATTCTTCTCTCGGTATCTTCCCGTCGACGAGTCGTAGCTTCGTCGATGAGGTCCCCTTATGCACTCGTCGACGAACTCCCTGTGTTCGTCGACGAGGCCCTGTGGAAAATCTTTCGGGTTATTCTATCCAAAATGCAATGTCATCGACGAAGTCGGCTGCCTCCTTCTGTTATTGTTTCCTTTTCTCTCCCTCGTTATTATTTAAATACTATTATTCTTCGGGTCACTACAGAGGACGTAGGCCGGGTTGGCTAAACCTCGTAAAAACTGTGTTTGCCTTCTCTCTTCCTCTACTCCTTTTAATTTCCGCAATGCATTTCTTTACCTATCTTGCATGTGTGTATGTTGAATAACCTCACACGCACTTGATAATTAATTAGTTAAAATAGAGTTTATTGAGATAATAATTTGAATCAGTTTCAAACCCCTGCAATTAATTTGTTGAATATATAAATAGGGATTAAGTGGTAAATAAGTTTAAAGAATTTTAAAAATAACTAATTCACCCCCCCCCCTTTTGGGATTACACCTAAATTAACAATGTGAATATGAGAAATGTGAATATTGCAACGTGAGTACTGCAATACGTATGTGAAATGAGAATACTGAAAATGTGAAAAAAATTGCATTGTGAATACTGCAATTGTGAATTATTGAAATATGGAAATGAAATCCTGATGGATGGATGTGTTATTGAAATGAGCATGGTACCGTTGCTAGTGGTGATTAAGTGTAACCACACGAGCTCATGGAGCGTGTGGCATAACAGTTTGAATGTGTAACACTCCAACCCCAAAGGATCTGAGATATTTACTTTTTACCATTGATTTGCAACGAAAGCAAATAAACTCAATCATTATTAAACCAGAGCGCTAATTATTCATATTACAATCATTTATTTCAAAAGAAGAAAAATTACACAAACATAAATATCTGGCATCATACTAATATTTCTAATAAATCTTTATTTTTCTAATCCCCACCCACATGCTTGTTAAGCCTGATTTTCGACATGCCCTTCAGAGTTATCTGAAATAAAAATAGGATTGGGGTGAGACGACACTCAGTAAGTAAATAAGATTATTATTAGTGTGTGGCCAGAATGAATTTTTTTAAAAATTTCATAAAATAATATTTAATACTATAACTTCAAAACTGTTTCTAAAATAAATATACATTTAAAAATTACTACATAAAACTTTTACCATCAATTTCAACAGTAAAATTTTATAATCATATACTACAACTGTTAAATTAAATTTTGAACTTTAAAACTATAAAAATATTTAATGATAAACATACATATACTTTTCCTTATACGTTTTCCTTATATCTTCATTTAAGCACCAGAATTATGCTTTTCATGTAAACTTACAGTTTTCCTTCAAATCATTAGTAACTTTATACACGTAATTAAATATGTATAAACATATATTGTAAAAACCACCCTTAGGCCTGTTTGTCGTAAGTCATGTTTACCCCCATGACTGGGTTGTGCGGTCCGAAAACTGGACTTAGCTGGCTGGCCAACCAAACTAAATCAACGAACGTAAACTTTAAATGAAATTTTCCTTATTAAGTCCTGGTCCGGAACTAGGTGTGCACTCAGGAGAAATCCACTAACATAAATAACCACTTTGTAAACAGTGTGGGTGCACTCTGATCCATTTAAACTTTAAACTGCGGTACTGAGTATCTGTAACTTTGAACTTTCGTTGCCATAAGGGGTTTTAAAATCATCTTATTATAATTTATGCAATTTAAAATAATATTGTGAAAATATCATCTTTACTTATATTTTCATAAAAAATGTAACGTAGAAATAAACTCATGCCACACAATTTTTGTGTTAAAAATATATGTAATTTTATTTTTGAATAGAAAGAAATGCTGAAAATTTACCCGAGAGGATTAGAACATTTCTTAACCAAAAAATAGATGCAAGTATATTAAAAATAGAACTGGTATAATTAAATATGCGTAAAAATAAACTCATGGAAATTTTGTGAAACTAATTAACATAATTGAAATTTACCTATAAAATAAACTCGGGTATGAATTTTAAATAAAAAAAACTAACATAATCAAAATTACTTACCTTCTTCTTTTACCTTGTGCTACGACCACAATAATTATCTCTAAGAAATGAGATCGGAAAGAGTGGGTAAGAAAGAACTTACTCAAAAATTCTCTCTCCACCACAAATTCTTTCACTCACTAATTTTTCTCTTCTTTGGAAAAATTGTTGTGAAGAATGAAGGTTGAGAGCTTCCTATTTATAAGAAAATTTTGGGGAAGAAATGGAATTTATAAAAGTGTGGGGAGATGGGTGAAATTATAATTTTTTAAAAATTAAAGAATGGGCAAGGGATGGATAAGGTATGAGTTGAGTATGGGATAGGAATGAAGGTCATGTGGGAGTGCTTGCCACCATTCCCACTAAATAAATTTTTAATTAATTACTTACCTAATTAATTAATCAATTAGTTAATTAATTATTTAATTATTTTTTTTAATCATTATTATCATTATTATTATCATTGTTATTAATTTTAAACTATTTTTAGTATTTATTTATTTTATTATTTATTTTTGAACAAGAATTAAATTTAAATTTTGAAAACTCATGTGGGCCCCACTGGTCTTGTGGCCCCACACAACTTTGAGACTCAAATGGATCCTACGTAACTCCAATAATCCTCATACGATTTTATGAGCCCTACACAGCTTCGAGACTCATGTAAACCTTCACACAGCTTCGGGACTCATGTGGGCCCCACCCAGTATTGTGGGGTTCGCATAGGATACTTATATTATTATTATTTTATCATATATTTCTACAAATTATGTCAGTCAAAACATTATTTTATGTACTTATTTACGTATATAACAGTGTCTACCCTATTTTATCATATGAAATTCAATTTTGACCAGGCCGACCTCCAGGGAGCGACTGAGCCACAATGGTCTCTGAGCACTCGCTAAGACACGGTCTTTCTTAAGCATCAAACATGGAATCAAGGATCCTACAGAAAAACAGTTCTGTATTGATATTAACTTAATGACCATTTTTATTATTTTATTATTATTGTGCTTTAATCATATATATATTTTTGGGTCATCACATAATGAGCCTGTGTGAAGGGTAGTTTTGTCCCCTGAGTCTGGATCAGGGTATATGGCAGGCCATTCGTACTACATATGAGTATATGGTATGATTATTTTGATCTAATCGATTAGGCCAACCGAGGTTAGGTCTAATCTTCAGGCCGCACAACCCTTACCATGGGGGGAAACATGGCGTGGAGTATGGAGAGCGATCTCAACCATGAGGTGAAGCATGGTGTGGAAAATATCCTCAGGGCAGCCATGAGTTACAGACGCAGATGTATTGGTCACCGAGGACACTCATAAGCTATATGTGAATGGAAATGAAATGGAAATTAATTGAAAATGAAATGGAAATGAAAATGAAAATGGAAATGAGAAATGGAATAGTGTGAGTTAATATATAAATAATTAAAGCGAAGTAAAACTCTCCGCCTGAGGGCTTATTGAGTAAGGTGAGTGCCCTAATAAATATTAGTTGTAGCCAAACCCAAGTTAATCGGGTAAGATCACAAACGATGTCAAAGCAGAGGGGAGTTACATGTATGGGCGTGTAATCTCCCCTATTATCGGGAACTTCGCTGGTAAACATAGGTTACGTGTGAATGGTTTTGGAAATGAAATTAAAAGCTTATGAAAGCCTGTGTTTTATATCTATATGATTATGATTGTGGAAATGGTATATTTTCGCATAAGATATTATTACTAAAATGAATATTTGTTATGATATAATGAAACTCACACTGCCACACACTGTAGATAATTTATTTATTCTATCTTACTAAGATGTGTCTCACCCGATCATCTAAATATTTTAGAAAATAGAGATAGACTTGGTGATAGACCTCTGAGATAGAGGGGAGCTACAAGGTGAGTGTTTTGAATTAGGGATGGAGGATTCCCCTAGAGCATATTGTATTTCTTTTTGGGAATGTGTTAAACATGTATATATGGATGAATTAGTACTCTGGTATGTGTATTCGCTATGGTATGTATTTATATTATGACTTCCGCTGTTAGGTTTGTGAATATGATAATGACTGTGTACCCAATACCCTCTTCGGGTCGGGTTATGTTTGTGTGGTATCAGATGTGTTGACGTGACCGATATGTGATTATATGTTTAGTTTATATGAGAAAAAAAAATGGTATGAAAAATCAGGGCGTCACATGTAATCACTTAAATGAGTATATTATGATATAACTAAACTCATACTGTCATACACTGTGAATAATTTATTTCGTTTTATTGAGAGGTGTCTCACCCAAATATCTAAACATTTTAAGAAATCGTGACAGACCAAAAGATAGAGCTCCGAGATAGAGGGGAGCTGGTATCTTGGTAGACGGGGTAAGTGTTTTGTGTTGGGGATATGTTTATGTAATCCCCTAGGGTACGTTGTGGATTTTTGGGATATGTATGAATGTATAGAACTATGATTATTTGTATTATGGATGGTTTATAAATAATGACTTATGTTGTTAGGTTTGTTTGTATGAGATGAATTGTTTACCTAGTACCCATTTCAGATCGGGTTATGTTAGATTGGTATTAGAGTTTTTGACATGGCAGATGTTTGATTAATATTTATGATTTATGGGAGATGAAAATGAAAAAAAATGGTATGAAAATCGGGGCGTCACAATTTTAATCTTTTCATGTATTTTAATATTTGTTGACATAACTAGTGGTAAAAAAAAGTTTTAATTGCAAAATTTTGGAGCAGCAATGTAACGACTCGAAGAATAAGGATATCTAAATAATAAATAGGGATAGAAATGGAAACAGTAACAGAAGGAGGCAGCTGACTTCGTCACGTTGCACTTTGGATGTGATAACCCCAAGAAATTTTTTCAGGCCTCGTCGACAAACACAAGGGTTTCATCGACGAGGGTTCTTCAGGATTTTGTCGACGAGGTCACATCTCGTCGGCGAGAAGATACTAAGAGAGGATTTTTGGGAAGTCTGAAATTCGTCGATGAGGGCGCAAGTTCGTCGATGAACTTTCTGCAGGACTCGTCGACGAGGTGACGTGTCTCATCAACGAATTCGGTTCTATAAATAGCTGGAAGTTGGATTTTTATGCAGAAAATTTACAGGAATTCACTTCCTCTCTCTCTCCTACGGCTCCACCTCCATCTCTCTTTGATTTCGGCCCCGTCATTCACCGAATCGACGATCTGAGGCTACCACAATGCTCTTGGGGAAGTTCTCTCCAAGTTTGCTGGAGTGGATCGTCAATGCGACGAAGTTGAATTTCATCCCAAATTCAGGGTAAGGTCTTTTAAGTAAAATTTGGCTTTCCAACAGTTATAAGAAATGTTGTAGACGTAAAAATAGTAATATTTTGTTATGAGATGTATGGTTTTCAGGGTGTTGAGTGGAGAACCCTTCGGGTGTAGGACCCGTCATAGTAGGAGATTTTTAGCAGAAATTGGGTAAGGGAAATATGCTATCCTAGGTAATACTAGTATGATTTTAGTATGAATTATATGTTTTTATCAAATTATTATTTCACAGCAGGAATTTATACAGTGTATTAAATACTTTTAAAATGTTTTAAATTACTGTGTGGCATGAGAATATGGATATAGTACAGAAACATGTTTTTATAGTATTTTCAGGATTATATTTTACAGATTATACAGAGAGGGAATATGTTTTATAGTATTTTTAGAATACCATGATTATACAATTTTCAGTACCATGACATACAGTTTTATAGTTTATTTCATAAATACAGTTGATACAGATACAGTTTATTACAGAGTCATGGTTAATACATATATTACAGAATTATGGTAAAACAAATAGATTGTATATAGTAATGTATTATATAGTATCAGACCTTGATGGATCAGATTTAGCATAACACGGTATCGTTTCTATATACAGATATTCAGTATAGAATGCAACCACCTATTCAGATAATACGTGGTATATAGGTCGATCAAATGCCTAGGAGCGGACAAGCTCCCCATCAAATATGGGTTAAGGAGAGCTGATCAGACTGATAGAGTATAGTGGTTTATCCTATTTGGCCAGCTAGGGTAGATCCTGCCTTCGGGCCGCACAACCCTGTCATGAGGGGTTAAATCATGACATACAGCCATCTAGGGAAGTTTTCAGTTATTATTATGTATGTACAGTTTCACAGAAACAGAGAATATATGTTTATATATATATATTAAAAGTATTATGTATAGAAACCTAAAATACAGATATGTTAAGCGACGTGGGAAAGTGGTTGTTATATTATTTATGCTATATTTTCAGATTCAGTTATATGTGATTATATAGAAACAGATTTTCTTAGTATTGTAACTCATTTGTCACACACTAGCAATAACATATTTTGTCTTATTGAGCGTTGGCTCATCCCATTACTTTAACATTTTTCAGGTGATCCAGGTAGGGAGCAAATCAGGCTCGCAGATAGAGGGACCTCAGTACTGTCCTGTTGTAGAGTGAGTATTTTTTAGAATATTTATGTATAGCCCAAGCCTAGTTGAGGGTGTTTTGGGAAACAACCTTATATGTATATTTTGGGGACACATTTTAGCACTCTGGTATTGTATATTTTCTTGATGATGTTTATATGGATTTCGCTTCTCGCTGTTTATGTTGATGGTTTGATTTAATTTAATAGGTGTTAGAGCATTATAAAATTTACAGTATATATATATATATAACCCCAGTTAAATAGCAGGTCGTTACAACCAATATTTATTGATATTCTTCCAAATTGAAGTTGAGTTGATTGTAGTTAAAATTTGTAATAGTGTTAATGATTCTTTTGGGTGTTAGACAATGTTGTTTGGGTAAGTGAGGGTAACAATCAACGTGCTCTACTTTTGTTCCTCAATTACTTAAATTTCCATATGGCACGTTGTTAGAGGTGTCGAGGACCATCGTCCTTTGCTCCTTAGAGAGGAGAGGATCCACGACCTATATATACATGTGCTTCATGTGGACCATGGACCCAAATGGGAGTAACATGATCGATTAAGGAGCAAATATAGCTGAGCCAATTCAATTGGAAGAAGAGGGACTTCGTAAATTTCTAAGCTTGTTGATCTATCACATTACTTTATGCATAGTGCAATATATTCCAAGTTTAGTTCAAAGGCTTATGTATAAAATTTCAAACTTTGGGTTAGGAAGCGTTTCATATTATCATTTTGTGAATTCAAAGAAGCTTGTATGCAATGCTCCATATAGAAATGGAGGGTGTCAATTTATTTGGACAATACCATCTTGATATTGTTCTTAAATTTATTTATTTTTGTTATGTATGAACTTTTCTTTCTTTGTGATTTTTTTTTCATCGATGACTTGAAATTCAAATTATTGACTAATCAATTTTTAAATAATTTATTTCAACTACAAATTTCATTAAACTGAAATGTTTGATTAAATTAATATATTTCATATATGGTGGGATAACTTTTGTTGCACGATATCATAACCAGCCCTACTCGAAATTCTCACATTTTAATTTATAAAAATAGTATTTTGTGGAAAACACTCACTAAGAACAAACAAAAAAGCTATCCTCTAACCAATTAAGATTAATTCATGCACTTATAAGCATCAATAATTCAATTGATACGTTGCTTTTAATTATAAAAATAATTAATATTTTTTATTAGCATCATACACATATTTCATTGAATTTACTTTTCATTTCACAGAATTTTTTATTATTGTATTTTTGTTGTGAATAATGTGAATATTTGATTTTTTTTTAAATAATAAGGAAAGATCAAAATTTAATATAATTTCAATTCATCATTCAAATTTTATTTTCGAGAAAAGCAAAAATAGTTGTGCGTTGTCATTTTAAAAATAAAAAAAAACTAATCCATGTTAAATGGGAAATTTAAAATAATTAATTATGGGTTTTGATTATTCTTGAAGTGGTAAGTAACTAATTCCCATCCAAAATCCAACATTATTAATCCATACACCCAAATCACAGCTAATAAATTCTCTCCAATAGGGATGACTCTGCCCTAATTAGCCCCACCACTACACTTCCTCTCCCGCAAACGAGCCCTTAAAACCCCAAACCCCCAAACCTCCACGCTCCGACTGCCATAGAGCCGACTCCATCGCCGCCCCCCATTTCCACCTCCACCTCCGACTACCTCTGTTGAAGCTCTAAATCGCTGCCATGGACGCCGAGTCAGCTCAGCTCCAACAAGCGCAGCTGGCGGCGATCCTCGGCCCCGACCCGGCCCCCTTCGAAACCCTAATTTCGCACCTCATGTCCGCCTCCAATGACCAGCGGTCCCAGGCCGAGGCCATCTTCAATCTGTGCAAGCAGCGTGATCCGGATTCTCTGTCTCTCAAGCTCGCGCATCTTATCCAGTATTCGCAGCACATCGAGGCGCGCGCGATGTCAGCGATCCTTCTCCGGAAGCAGCTCACTCGCGACGACTCGTTCCTGTGGCCGCGCCTATCGCCGGCGACGCAGTCGTCCCTCAAGTCGATCCTCCTCTCCTGCGTGCAGAGCGTGGAGGCGAATACGATATCGAAGAAGATATGCGACACAATCGCGGAGCTTGCGTCGGCAATTTTGAACGAGAATGGTTGGCCGGAGCTCCTGCCTTTTATGTTCCAGTGCGTGTCGTCCGATTCGCCGAAGCTTCAGGAGTCTGCGTTCCTGATTTTCGCGCAGCTGGCGCAATACATCGGTGAAACCCTGATTCCGCACATAAAGAGTTTGCACAGCGTGTTTTTGCAGTGTTTAAGCTCGGCGAGCAGTTCTTCGGATGTAAAGATCGCGGCTTTGAACGCCGCAATCAATTTCGTGCAGTGTTTGGAGAATTCGGCAGATAGGGATCGGTTTCAGGATTTGTTGCCTGCTATGATGAGAACTTTAATGGAGGCGTTGAACGGTGGACAGGAGGCGACGGCGCAAGAGGCGTTAGAACTGTTGATTGAGCTGGCTGGGACAGAGCCGAGATTTTTGAGGAGGCAGATTGTCGATGTTGTAGGGTCTATGTTGCAGATTGCAGAGGCGGAGTCATTGGAGGAGGGGACGAGGCATTTGGCGATCGAGTTCGTGATTACTCTTGCGGAAGCAAGGGAGCGCGCCCCAGGGATGATGAGGAAGTTACCGCAGTTCATAAGTAGGTTGTTTGCGATCTTGATGAAGATGCTTTTGGATGTTGAGGATGATCCGGCATGGCATAGTGCTGAAACCGAGAGTGAGGATGCTGGCGAAACGAGTAATTACAGTGTTGGGCAGGAGTGCTTGGACAGGCTCTCAATTTCACTTGGTGGGAATACCATTGTGCCGGTTGCGTCCGAGCAGCTTCCGGCTTATTTGGCTGCTCCGGAGTGGCAGAAGCACCATGCAGCGCTTATTGCCCTTGCACAAATTGCTGAGGGATGCTCGAAGGTATTTAGAAGTTATCCTTCTATAGCTCTCATTTTGTATGTTTCTTGCTGTCTATTGTTGGATTATTTTTTGGAAGTTATCCTTCCATAGCTTCTATTTTTGACTGTTGATTTTTCTTTGGATTTATTATTTGAGATTTCATATGTTTTTGAGATGTTGATTGTTTAGTCGTTTTCTGTTAATGAATTGCTCACCATGCATTCTTGAAATTTTTACTGGTCCGGTGTTGTACTTTTACCTTGTAAATTTGCTTTTTGTTTAAGAGTGCAATCCTTGTGTAGGTCTAAACTTCTTACTTCTACCGGGGAAATGGGGAACCTTTATTTTGTCCCTAGGATATGAATTTTGATATGAAATTCCATCCTAAGTATTGGGTTTGCTGTAGAGGGCTCTGGTTCTATGTCCAATGCCCCATTTTCTTGCAACAGAAGTACCACTGTACAGCTATTTTTGTTTCATTTTCCCCGTGATTATGGAGAAGCTATACATCCTTTTATGGTTATTTCAATTTTCCTCTTATTCTATTGGTTCAGGTGATGATAAAAACTTTGGAGCATGTGGTTTCAATGGTATTGAACTCTTTTCAAGATCCGCATCCCCGTGTGAGGTGGGCAGCTATAAATGCTATTGGGCAGTTGTCTACAGATTTAGGCCCGGATTTGCAAGTTCAATACCATCAAAGTGTGCTGCCAGCACTAGCCTCAGCTATGGATGATTTCCAAAATCCCCGAGTACAGGTTAGTATGTTCAATGTGTTGTTTTTGCCTATGCTGTCAATTCAGCTGTGTGTTTATTTATTTATTTTAACAGCACATTTTGTGTCTTGTGCTGCTCCTTGGGTGATAATTCTGCAACCCATAATCTTGTTATGTCCTTACTCGTAGTATGGACTTTATTGGGCCCTAGTTTGCATCCCTGTGGTTGATGAGAAGGAACTTAAAAAAAAGATTTGACAAAAAAAGAGCTGATTTAAGTTGTTGCAAAACTTGGTCCCCCTCTCGGCTGGGTTGACATGGAGCTGTTTGAAAGATAAGTGGATCCTGAGCGTAACATGTAAGGTGTTTGAAAATGTTTAAAATGACCAAAATGGATATATCAGTTGAAGGAATGTAACTAATGTGTGCATAAATTTATAATATCTGAAAAAAAACAAAAACAAAGGTCATTCATGGAATAGAATAAATCGCAAGTAAAAAACTAGTTTGGAGCTTTCAAAAGCTCCAATCTGTAATGTTCCAGGCTTAGCTTTTGAAAAAAGCTTTTGGAAAGGAGTTGAAGAGAAGAAAATATGAAAATAGATTTTTTAAAAAGGAAAAATTATGGATATTTTTTGATAAAAAAGTTGTAAGGTACTTGAAAATGTTTGACGTGACCAAATTGGATGTCTTTTTAGGAAATGTAATCAGTGTCTGGACAATTTTGTAATGTTTAAAAAAGCTAAGGACCTGGAATAGAATAATTTGTTGTAAAAAGCTGGTTTTTTAGCTTATAAATTCTCCCCCAAAAGCTAAATTTTTTAGCTTTTTAAAAGCTGGAAAAAAGGTGCTCTACAAATTTTACAACTGACATCTTTGTGTAAAAGACTGACTGCTGTTTGGTCTTCATATTCATGTTAATTACTAGTCATTAATATCTATCTGCTTCGCATTAATTTTACATTGTATCATATTATACCCACACAGGCCCTTTACCCTCAAGAAGAAATAAAACTCCTCTCCATTGGTTGGCATAGGAGGAGAACAGAGAAATGAAATGGGGAGCAGTGAGGAAAAATGACCCCTCCTCTCTCCCCCCCCCCCCACCCCAAAAGAAAAAAGAAAAAAGGAGATACTAAGAGAGCTTGTAGGGAATATTTTATTGTAATGATAGTTGATCTTTGTTTTTCCTTAGGTTTTCTTTTCAATCTTCTCCGCATCTGTCTAACCAAATGAAGTGTGATTCTTTGCTGTATAATTATTATTTTTCCTACTAAAGAACAACTTCACTTTCTAAGAGTATATCAGCATTATAAATTATGTTTTTTTTTTTCAATAAAATATTTCTATGATTATTTTCTGTGAGTAATACTTTCTTTGTGCTTCCCTTATGATTGCATTCCTGCAGGCACATGCTGCTTCAGCAGTTCTGAACTTCAGCGAGAATTGCACTCCAGATATTTTGACACCTTATTTAGATGGAATTGTGAGCAAATTGCTTGTCCTTCTTCAGGTATTTCAAAGGAAGAATTGATACTGTTTTCAATTGTAAAAAAAAATACAGATAACACATTGGAATGAAAGCATGTACATCAGTTTTAGTCTTAAACAATATATTTTGTTGTTTAGAATGGCAAACAAATGGTGCAAGAGGGGGCCTTGACTGCTTTAGCATCAGTTGCTGATTCATCTCAGGTATTTTCTATACACTTCTAGGATCTGGTCAATTAATAATCTTAAGTTCCCATTACTTAGCTTAAGACTATGGATGAACAGGAGCACTTTCAAAAATACTATGACGCGGTTATGCCTTATCTGAAAGCTATATTGATAAATGCAACGGACAAGTCTAACCGTATGCTTCGGGCCAAAGCCATGGAATGCATTAGTTTGGTTGGAATGGCCGTTGGAAAGGATAAGTTTAGGGATGATGCTAAGCAGGTAAATGGCATTATTTACTTCAATCTTCCTTTATTCTTCTCACTCTATCATGATTTTGGTAAATAAAATTATTGTTAAACCCCTTGCTATGTTTGTAAATAGGCTTTTTTTTTTTTTTTTTAAGAAAAAAACCAAAAAAATCTAATGTCATTCGAACCTTATTGTCAAAACTATGGTTAATATTTGCTCCTGCATCAGGAATTTATTATTTTGTACCTTACAACCTCTAACCTATTTATTAGTTAATGTGTGCCGGGTTGCTTGAAAAGCTCCCCCCAAACTCCTCAGATTTTTAGGCACAACTTTATCTTTGATTTGCTATGTTATGCAAGGTTATGGAAGTGCTGATGTCTTTACAAGGATCTCAAATGGAGGCTGATGATCCAACAACAAGTTACATGCTGCAAGTATGCTTTTTTTTTTTTTAAAAGTATATATGCTTGTTTATTTTTCATCTATCTGCATAGCTTTGTTTTGTTATAAATACTTCTTCCTCCAATATGCTTTGCTTATTTTCATTATATGTACTTCAATTACGTTGTAGGCATGGGCCAGGCTTTGCAAGTGCTTGGGACAGGATTTCCTCCCCTATATGAGTGTTGTCATGCCTCCTTTGCTTCAATCTGCTCAGCTGAAACCAGATGTAACCATTACATCTGCGGATTCGGACAATGATATTGAAGAATCCGATGATGAAGGGTCTGATTTTTCTATTCATTTGTTTAGTCTTACTTTGCCATGCAATAGAATCAGTACTCATAACGGAAGGCTGAATATTAGTTTCATAGATAGTTCATCATCATTAAAAATTCTTTCCTTACATTAACCTGTCTTGAGTTTCTTCAATCATTGCCTTTCTTATCTTTTAATAGCATAGAAATCAAGAAATTTTATCTTGAATACAAACTGGATAACTATTTAGAATACATTTTGCTGAAGTTGTTCAAAGCTGGCCCCTCTGATGAGCTCTATTGTGGATGTTCTTTTGAGTCTTGTTGTAAATAGTGACCCTATTGTTATATCGTGGGACATCTTATTGCTTTTTGTTCTCCTGTGTTTTAAATTAGGAGATTGTGAAAATATTTAAATACCTTCCATTCTCTTTATCTTTATACTTTTGAAAGTGATAACCCATATGAAGCTTGTATATTAACATCTGCCTTGTCAATGATATGAGGTAGAAATGACCTCTTTGGTGTTAAACAGAATAGGTTATGTTAAACTTTAATTTGAAGTAAACTATTTCTGTGAAGTCTATTTCCTTTTCCTAACCCTTGCATTATTTGCTCTTAATTTTTGTTATGGACATGAATTGTTTCTGTTGCAATTAATCTGAGTTTGCACATCTATCTTGTTCTTATGTAGATGCCATCTGCCAGGCATGTGGTTTTTTGTATTTTTGAATTTGAGACACCTTTATTTCTCCAAATTCATTTATTTGTTCATTTATTTGCTTAAAATTTCAATATATTGTTGAACAATTCTGTCATCCAACTGATTTTTGTAGCACATTTTGATAGTTCAATTGTGTGAAACAATATGTTAGTTGTTGTACTATTAAGTGAATATTTTAATCCTTCCACTTTCTATCAGGACAATTAATGACTTGTACTTGTTTTTATTTTTCAAGTAAAGTTTTCATCTAAAACAATTTTACAGTTTTTGTAAATTAATGGATGGGATCATGGGAATTAAGGTTTAAGGCTCTTCCGCCCTTTGGTTAGTCGTACTCTGAAAATCATTGGTTACCAAAGCTTAGTATCCATAAATTTTGAAATTATTTTATACTATGCATCATTTTAAAACTTAAATGTACAATGAGACGTCATAATCACTTCATGGCTTAAAAATTCTTATATATTTTTTTAAAGGCTAAGCACCTTACAACTTATAGCAATATTTCGTCTAATGTCATTATGTCAATTCTTGCATTTTATATATGTCTTGGTGAGAATTAGAAACATTGTTAGACTTAATTAGGATGATGAACATAATTGCATTAAATCAGTTAGTACATGTCCTTAATTGGATTAATTAAAAGTATAGAAACTAAACTAGATTTCACTTAGAAGTATGGGGTAGTAACTCATGATTTCACTCTATTTCAATATTTTTGAATTTTATATATTTTTTATTTTTGGAGAAGGATTGTATCCATTTATCAGTCCTTTCTGTTTTTTAATTCTTGGTAAAGCTTCCTCTTCTTTATTTTTATGCCTGTCTTGGGGAGGGGAAGGTTATACTGGGTTTTGCTTTTGTTTTGTTGTTGTTATTGTGGTGGGTTTGTTTGCTGATCCTAATCCTAAAATATTAAAATATAGTCCAATTCCCTCTGATAGCACTTTCCCCAGTCAAGTGCATAGTGTGGTCATTTTTTTTGTTGTTAATGCTTTTATTTGATTTTTTTTAGCAATTTAATCACTCATGATAATCTTGTTTTAACATGCTAGATTGTATCGTTATATTTCTTCTCTTGTTCTTTTAAGCTTCATAACTCCATTATTGCATCATTATGTTCCTGCTCTCTCTCTCTCTCTCTCTCTCACATGCATGCATTTTGCTTCCTCCTTATCTCCTTCATCTGTCCCTCACATGGCTTCGCATTTATTGCTGTCATTTAGTTTTATTTTAATTCTTACTAAAACTGTTTATTGCAGGATGGAGACCATTACTCTTGGGGATAAAAGAATAGGGATCAAGACTAGTGTCTTGGAGGAGAAAGCTACAGCTTGCAACATGCTATGTTGCTATGCTGATGAGTTGAAGGAAGGGTTCTATCCATGGATTGATCAGGTTGGAATTGAAGCATTGCACATCATTTTTTTTTTCCATATTTTAAAAATATAATGATACAGACTAACCAATTTTCTTTTGTGGCACAGGTTGCTCCAACTTTAGTTCCACTTCTCAAATTTTATTTCCATGAAGAAGTTAGGAAAGCTGCTGTTTCAGGTGTGAACTCCCCCCTCCTTTCTTTCCCTCTCTCAAAAGGAAATAAGAAGTCAAGATTAAGTGTTGCTGTGTCTTGTGAATCATTTGCATTGTGTAGCCATGCCGGAGCTGCTGCGTTCAGCAAAATTAGCGGTTGAGAAAGGGCTAGCTCAAGGTCGAAATGAGTCTTATATTAAGCAGCTGTCTGACTACATAGTACCTGCCTTGGTCGAAGCTTTACACAAGGTTTTTTTAAACAAATAAATTCAATTATGGGTGCTTTATATCCATTGCGCCAGATTTTCTGTTTTTTGGGTAGGGGTGAGCATTCGGTTGGTTTAGTTAATTCGGTTAATTAACTGATATAACCGGAAAATTTTGGTTAAAAAATCTCATTAAACAAACTGAAATTTCATATTAACCGAACTCAAAACCGACCGAACCGAATTTCAGGTAAATTGGTTAACCGCTTTAAACTGATTTAATATTTTAATACATATAAAATGTAAGTAATATATATAATATATAAAATATATAAAATTTTAGTATATATATAATACATAAAATATTTTAATATATATAATATATGTAATTATTTATTATTAATTTATACTATTCGGTTAATTCGGTAACGGAATTAACCGAACTGAAAATTGCAAATCGGAATTCAACAAAAATGAAAGCTAAACTGAACTGAGTAAATTTTTAACTGAACTGAACCGACTGAATTTACTCGGTTGATTCAATTGATTTGGTTTTAACCAATTTATGATCACCCCTATTTTTGAGTATGATTTGCTTGTATCTTGGGAAGTGATACTTGCACTTGTAATTGATTTGCAGGAACCTGATACAGAAATTTGTGCAAGCATGTTGGATGCATTAAATGAGTGTCTACAGGTTTGTTACATTTTATAATGAAATTAAACATGTGATTTCATGTCAAATCCTAAACAGAACCTGATTGCAAAAAGATGTTTTCTTTTTGTGTTTGATTGTTTTTTTTTTTTTTGTGGGAGTGGGAGAGCATATTTTGTTTTCATTTTTGCTTATTCACTATTGTTTAAATTAAGTAGATATGTTTGTATTGCTTAGAGGACTCCAGGGAGTGGCTAGTCACCCTGGTATGTGAAAGAAGGTTTGACACTACAAAAACCTCAAAGCCCTTAATCCAATAGTGTATTCCAGCAGAGTAGTTAAAAGCGCGCCTAGGAGCTCCTAGGCGCAAGGCGCAGAGAGGCGAGGAGGCTAGCGCCTCATACCATGCAAGGCGAGGCGACCTGCAAGAGGGTGCAGTGTGGTGAGATGAGGCACAGAGGGGCGACGGGCGTAGTGGGGCACGCCTTGAAAAATTTGAGTCTGTTAAATGAAAGAAATAGCCAGAGCCAGAGCCGTACCCCTTATTCGACTCGAACAAATAGGAGCCCTAGCCCTCTTCGACCCTTCGAGGCCCCACGACCCTTCACGACTTCGTCTTGCACATTCGAACCAGCAGGAGCCTTCGCCAGCCTTTGAACCAGCAGTGTGAGTTCGTCTGCGAGCCTTCGAACCAGCCAGAAGCCTTTGCGAGCTCATCTTTGAGCCTTCAAACCATCACCGTGAGTTCGTCTTCGACATTTCGAACCAGCACGAGTCGCACGACCCTTTGCGACTTCGTTTTCCACATTTCGAACCAGCAGGAGCCTTCGGGAGTTCGTCTGTGAGCCTTCGAATCAGCCGTGAGTTCGTCTTGTCGTCTTTGACATTTCCAACTAGCAGCGAGCTCGTCGTCTGCGAGCCTTCGAACCAGCCGTGAGTTCATCTTGTCGTCTTCGACATTTCCAACTAGCAGCGAGCTCGTCGTCTTTTTCTTCTTCTTCTTCTTCTTCTTTCTGTTGCCTGTGTACTGCTGCCTGTTTGCATTTTGCTTATGTCACGTGAGGGTGATGGTGGATTTCAGACACATAACCCCCGAAATCAACGGATCACAATGGATTTCAAGCATCTACCGTTTTCTTAATATTGGATATCGGATACAACTTGCTCTGAAGAACGACCCAAAAAAAAAAATGGAATTTTCGAAAGGCTAATGTTTAAATAATTCTTATATGATCAAAATTTTTGTACCACTCATTAAAATAATATATATCCACTCTCGCCATAGTATTTTCAAGAAAGTTTTGATATATCAAATGTGACAATTTAAACTTAATTTTGATATTAAATTTTATGAGTATTATATTAAATCATTAGAATCACTTTAACACAAATTCAAGTCGTGATTATTGTATAGTCAAATCTTCAATTATAATTATTGCTGCTAAAATTTATCTAAGAGAATTTTGATCAATTATAATATTGTTCGCATGCGAAAATTAAAAGAGAAATGACTTGAGGGACGCAAGTTGTACTTTGGAGAATTGCTTCAATTCTTAAATTAGGGAAATCTTTTAAACCAGTGTCTCTCCCATGCAAACTATATTTCATTGTACTCTTTTCCTTTATACTTTGAAATCTTTTATTGTACTCTTTTCTTTTGATGTTGAACTATGTTGAATCGTCCTGGCAATTTTATTAAATTTTCAATTTTTTTATTGAATGTTTTGCCATTTTAAATTCTAATATTACTAGATATTCATATGTTCATATATCAATTACCCCAAATAGGTATTTTACACTATTTTAATAATTGTGCGCCTCACCTTCGTGAGGCGCGCGCCTTCGCCTTGCGCCTTGGCTTCAAATACCCTTTGCGCCTCGGCTCGCCTCGCGCCTCTGATTACTATGCATTCCAGACAACTGTTGGCATATTTTTTATGAACCATCATTTGCATTCATAAGTTTTACATGTTGGCACTGCTTTATCCTTTTCTTCTCCTTCTAAGTCTGAAACTCCCTTGGATCTTGCGTAATGTCTTACCTTTGTCTTGGGTGTGGTGGTGATGCTTGTTAAGAAAGAATTCATCCATCTATGCATCATAAGCTTTAATTCAAGGATGTCAATATTGTGTTACAGTGGTTAGGCCTTCACGTATGCATTTGTTTTTATATAGTGGTTATAATAAAATCATAATAGGATAGAAGTGATTTTAAAAAATCCCTTGTCTGTGATGCAAGTTTCCTTATGCAAGGCTATTTATTTTGTTGTTGTAATTCTACTGGTTTAAGATAGTAAGGATTTAATATCCTTAAATCTATCAAAAGAAATGGTCCATGATTGCATAAATTGGCGGAAAAGAATTCATATAGCCGACCCCACTTAGTGGGAGTAAGGCTTGGTTTTGTTGTTGTTGTTGTTGTAATTCTACTGGTTTACCATACAAGTGTTTCTGGAAGTTTAGAGTAAATTACAGACCAAAATATGACTTTTGAGACGTCCAAAGTTTCAAAAATTCATGTTTAGTTAAACTTCAGCTATCTTAGAAGTGGAAATTTATCATGTGGCAAGTTGACTTGGCATGTGGGTGCTTGGGTTAAATTTCAAAATAAAGCATCTATTGATTATTGATGCATGTAATTAATCATGTAATAATGTGGAAGATGAAATCTTAAGCTAGTTACTTCAAACCTTGGCTGGCTGCTGGTAGTTACTGTGGATGATATTCATTGTTGTATTGTGGAAGATCTATTTTAAAAACTGGAAGTTTGTCTTCTTTTCCTTCTCTATTGGCTTCCCTGAAGTGCCTTGGTTTTTATAGGTTGGTAAATCATTTGAGAATATAAAAGGAGAGAAACACAGTTGACAGTGTGTTATTTGAATATTCCTATGATATTACTGCATGGAATTATATGTGTATATTCTTCCTTCTAATTCTGTTGTACCATTTTGCCTCATTTTTTTATAATTCGTTGTGTGATTTCACCATCATACTAGAATTACAATATTTGTCATTTCTCGTTTTAATCCTTAAATCTTGCTTGTTTGGGCATCTCTTAGTGTGTGAGCGTGTCTGCAAGAGTGTGTGTTGCTGTTGTTTTTTCTGTGGGTTTCTATTGTCTTTTTTTTTTCATTCATCTGCAGTTCTACTCTATGATTTCAAGAATATATTGGAAGTTATATAAATTAAATGGATTTCATTGCATATGATGCTTAGATCTTACCTCAGTTCTTGTTTTTTATTTCTATCGTTTTTGTCTCAGTTCGTGCTCGCACTTGTATTTTGTGAGCATTTACTTGTCCATTGCTGCACTTTGTTTGATATCTGCAGCCCTATATTGTGAATTTTGTGTTTTTTATTTCAGATATCTGGACCTTGCTGCACTTTGTTTGATATCTGCAGTGATATCTTGTGAATTTTGTGTTTTCTGTTTCAGATATCTGGACCACTTCTAGATGAGAACCAGGTGAGAAGCATTGTTGATGAGATAAAACAGGTGATCACAGCTAGCTCTAGTAGAAAAGGGGAAAGAGCAGAGAGAGCCAAAGCTGAGGATTTCGATGCTGAGGAGGGTGAATTGCTAAAAGAGGAGAATGAGCAAGAAGAAGAAGTTTTTGACCAAGTATGTAAGGATTATGTACAGGGAGATTTCTTTTTGGTATGGCTTAAAACCAGTGTTGTGAAACATTACATTGTGATGTGTGACTAATGTTATCTTTATTCAGGTGGGTGAAATCTTGGGAACTTTGATAAAGACATTCAAGGCCTCTTTCTTGCCCTTCTTCGATGAGCTGTCTTCATATCTAACACCTATGTGGGTAAGTTATGCCAAAATAAAAAACAATTATACAATTTTTTGAATTCAGTTTTTATGTTTTTAGGTAATTTTGTTTAATGTGATGCTAATGAAAAATATTATAAATATGACATGGTTCTTTTTGTGACATTTTTGTTTCATATATTTTCTGTGAGCTGTGCAAATTCTCATTAAATTTGCCATTGAATGGACTACACTTTGGCCAAGCATATAAACGTCCTGAATAAAATTTTGCAGTAAACATGATTGAATGAATATCTTCACCTCTTTTTTCATTTATCCAAGCCACGCCACCAAAAAAGAAAATGAAGAAAAGAAGAAAAAGAAAAAAGAAGTCAATATCTAATCGTGATTTGTCAACCCAAGTCCTGATAGCAGTGATTTGGATATGGTGCTATTCTCAAGCATTTTTGTATGAAAGTTTCTTAAAGTTTTATTGGCTCCCTTCTTATTAGTATATTTGAGTTATATTAAATGAAGAATAAATGGATTTTTTTCAAAAAAAAATTTGCTTGTGCTGTGCTTCAGCATGCAGCCATTCCAACACTCAGATAAAGGATAGCTGCATTAGATTGTTTAAATTTTTGTTAGATCTGTTGTAAGGAATGAACATGTGGTAAGATTGAGGTGGCACTTGTTGAAGATAAGGCAAGAGCTGGTATGATGGTTTGGACACTTGCAATGTAGAGCAAGTAATCTTCACCAAGAAGAGTTAATTAGGGGGGAGGCGACTAGACTAAGGAATAACATGGGCAGGGTAGTAATGATTTGGCAACACTTAACTGTGGGTATCGTCAATGGTGGAAAAGGATTTACGTAGCTGGTCTTACCTAGTTCGACTCTTTTGCTAGGCCCTTGTAATTGATAATAAATGTAGTCCAAGAATATAACCTGGATTTTTTCCCGCTAAATTGGATAAACAGTTGTTTGCATACTCGCAAGGCCAGTGGACATACTGGAAAACTAGCTGCTCAGGCATTCGCAATTATGGAGAGAACCAAGAAAATTTACAAAGAAAGCCTGACAGCATAGTAGTTAAAAGCACGCCTCCTAGGCGCAAGGTGCAGTGAAGCGAAGAGGCTTGCGCCTCAAATCAGGTGAGGTGAGGCGACCTGCAAGAGGCGACGCTAGGCGAGACGAGGCGCACTGGGATGACAGGCGCAGTGAGTGACGCCTTGTGAATTTTTAGTCATTTAAAGTAGAGAAATAGCCACAGCCAGACCCATTGCCCTCATTCGACTTGAACGAACATATCCCTAGCCCCTCTCGGCCCTTCGAAGCCCTTCGTGAGTTCGTCTTGCACATTCGAACCAGCAGGAGCCTTCGTGGTCCTTTGAACCAGCAACGTGAGCTCGTCTGTGAGCCTTTGAACCAGCCGGGAGCCTTCGCTACTTCGTCTTCGAGCTTCGAACCAGGATCGTGAGTTCGTCTTCGACATTTTGAAGAAGCACTACCCTTCGCGACTTCGTTTCCAACCAGCAGGAGCCCTCGCGAGTTCTTCTTCTTCTTCTTCTTCTTCCTGCTGCCTGCTTGTTGCGTGCTGCTGACTGCTGCCTGCTGCTTCTCTTTTTCTTCTTCTTTATATGTAAGCTTATAAATAAAATATTTTCTTTAATTAATTTAAGCTTATAAATTATAACTAATACATAATATTTATTTTTTTTACTGAAATTTACCTACTGTTTTTAAATTTGTAATATTTAGTTTAATTAATGTAAGTTTATAAATTATAACTAATACATAATATTTATTCTTTTTATTGAAATTTGGCTACTCTTTTTCTTCTTCTTCTTTATATGTAATTACTAATTAAATATTTAGTTTAATTAATGCAAGTTTATAAATTATAACTAATACATAATATTTATTCTTTTTACTGAAATTTAGCTACTATTTTTTAATTTGTAATATTTAGTTTAATTAATGTGAGTTTATAAATTATAACTAATACATAATATTTATTTATTTTATTGAAATATAGCTACTATTTTTTGATTTGTACTCTTTTCTTTTGATGTTGAAGTATGTTGAATTGTTGATGCTTTTGGGCTAAATTTTCAATTTTGTAATTGAATTTTTTGGCATTTTAAATTCTAATATTACTAGATATTCATATGTTCATGTATCAATTACCCCAAATAGACATTTTACCCCATTTTAATAATTGTGCGCCTCACCTTCATGAGGCGCGCGCCTTCGCCTTGTGCCTCGGCTTCAAAGACCCTTTGCGCCTCGGCTCACCTCGCGCCTCTTACTACTATGCCTGAAACCTCCTTTTAATGACTTCCCGCTTTCATAATGATCCGTGCTGTTGGTTTATTTCCACTTGAGAACAAGAACTTGACTTCCAATACGGGTTACCTATTTCCTTTCTCTCACGCATACCAAAATATTCATAGTGAGAATATCTTGTTACACACATATTATGCTTGTAACTGGCCTTAGTGAACCCACTGCTGACTCTTTTGTTGATTGAGGCATTGCTGAAAGAATTTGGGACTAATTTGAGAAAATTGGTTGAGATGGTTAGGCATCCGCAGGGAATGAGTGATATTGCTGTATATGAAGATACTAATAAAAAAAATTCTTTTCAAGTTGCTGGAGGTGCATGAATTAGACAATAGGACGGTGGGTTAGCCTTAGACTGAGCACATCACAAGCAAAAATGTGCAGCCAACACAAGTATTTGGGATGAGAGTCTGTTGGGTGAATTTATTGAGTTTAGCTATTCCATTCAGCGTGTACAAATTAGTGTTTCTATTTTTAGATATAGGTGGCATCTACATCCAAAGATATTGTTGTCATGAATTGCAAATATAGCTGCTCTATCCATAAATCTAAGAAAACATGATTACCTTTTCATCTTTTATTTTTCCCTTCTCGCCCCCCACCTTTTTTTTTGGGGTCAAACATTGATTGTTTCTTTGGGCTAAAATTGTTAAATTGTCAGTATTGCTGTTAAGTAAATCATTTGCATTTTTTACTGAATGATCAGTTGCTTGGAACTTTATTGCTTTGATAGTTTGATGTATTGTTAGTTTGTTCTCTTCCTGAGACTTGCAGAATTGAATGATTATCCCTTTGGATCTATAGAAGTTCAAATAATATTCAATTTACTGCCCATATATTTTCATCAAAAGAACTTGGTTACTATATTTTTATTCTCTTTTTGCACATTTTTTGGTAGATTCCCTTTTTTTTTTTTTTCCTTTTTGATTTGTCTGTGTTGAATCCTATATGAGTATGTAGTTGAGGTGAAGTTTTTATTCAC
The DNA here is from genome assembly GCF_029873635.1 of Malania oleifera. Taxonomy (NCBI): domain Eukaryota; kingdom Viridiplantae; phylum Streptophyta; class Magnoliopsida; order Santalales; family Ximeniaceae; genus Malania; species Malania oleifera. The sequence goes on from NC_080418.1 coordinate 150,035,007, forward strand.
CTTTTTTTCCCCTCTAAATCCAGGGCAAGGATAAAACTGCTGAAGAAAGAAGGATTGCAATCTGCATTTTTGATGATGTTGCAGAACAATGTCGAGAAACAGCTCTGAAGTAAATTTACCTCCTCAGATTTGTCCGTTTCGATGCACATTATGATTGTTGACATATGCAATTTTTCTATATATATTGGTGGCAGGTACTACGATATGTATCTTCCTTTCCTATTGGAGGCCTGCAATGATGAGAATGCGGATGTTCGACAGGTATACACTGACTAGTGATACAGGTTTTGTCAATGAGTTACTTGCAATCTTGTGAGTTATTTAGTTTTTTTTTTTTTTCCTTTCAGGCAGCTGTATATGGACTTGGCGTGTGCGCTGAGTTTGGTGGTTCTGTGTTCAGACCTCTAGTTGGAGGTATATTCTACTCACACATATCCTGAAGTCAATTTTTTAAAATGTTGTATTCAAGTAACAGTTTCTAGCAATCTTGTTCAGAGGCACTTTCAAGACTAAATGTTGTGATACGACATCCTAATGCACTGCAATCGGATAACATAATGGCATATGATAATGCTGTTTCTGCTCTAGGAAAAATATGCGCATTTCATCGTGATAGCATTGATTCAGCGCAGGTATGTACATTTTTTTTGTTTATAATGTTTTTAAATGAATAATGTATTGTTTTAAGAAAGCATTATCCTTCATATACTATACCGATTCCTTGTCACATAAAGAACTTCTTTAAATAGAATGAAAGCTACAGCTCTTCTATAAAATCTTTTGCCTCCTGCCTATTTGCTTCCTAGTTCTGATATTATTTAGGAAAGTCCAAATGCAGGCACGAATCATAATTATTCTTTGTTGGTGTTTGCTGACCAGTTTAACGTTCTCTTCTGCTGATAATCCTGACTGACATTTTAAATGATAATTCCTCTTAAAAATCTGCTTTTTTATGGTGGCATATCTGGATGTCTTTCTAGAAGCCTCCTACTGACCAATGCTATGAAGATTGCTGACTATGGGTAAAATGTACACATCACTATTTTACCCATTGGTCTCGGTTTAGCTAGTCGTTCTTCATATTCCTAGGCTCCATCATTATGGGTCACCGTGTTGCCATATGTTCCTTTATAATTTGTTTTCCTTCATGTTCTTAGTCTCATTGTGACTGGCAGGTCATTCCTGCTTGGTTAAGCTGCTTGCCAATAAAAGGTGATTTGATTGAGGCCAAGGTTGTACATGACCAGCTTTGTTCAATGGTTGAAATGTAAGGAATTCTATTCTTAGGCCCATTTTTCATGACTTATGTTTATCTTGGACTATGTGTACTTTGGTTATGTGTTTCTGATTGAACTGCATCTTGCCAATCATCTATCTACAGGTCAGACAGGGAACTTTTGGGCCCCAACAATCAGTATCTTCCCAAAATAGTTGCAGTTTTTGCCGAGGTTGAATCACCGTGTTTTTATTTATTTTAGCTCCATGAAATGTTTTCAATATCTTGCAGTGTATATTTGTTTCAAGTTATACCGTTTTAGTGATTTCTTGCTTATTTTACCCCCAGACCACAGCAAAAAAGATGCTAGTATAGACTTTGAATTTAATCTCTGCTCTAAGGCGTATGGCTATATGCAAATATATTCATGACATGTGTTGAAGCTAGCAGCCAGGTTTATATTATATGTACTCATATTTGTTGGTTGGTTGGTATAGGTTCTATGTGCTGGGAAGGATCTAGCAACAGAGCAAACTGCAAGTAGAATGATTAATCTATTGAGGCAGCTGCAGCAGACATTACCGCCATCCACCCTTGCTTCAACATGGTCATCCTTGCAGCCCCAGCAGCAGCTTGCATTGCAATCCATCCTCCCGTCGTAGTATTTGTAAACTGACGGTGGGCATCGGCTTTGTCTCTCATTTGTGGGGAACTGTTTGGTCTGGTTGGTTTGTGTCATATTTATTGCCAATTCTTTGCCATAAATTTTGCCATCATTCATTTTTGCATCATGTTTTGCAATAACCTGGCATCTGTTTAGCTGAGAGTGAGTGTCGCTGCAGTTGTCGTGAACCCTTTTTTGTAGAATGTGTATATTACCAAAAAAAAAAAATTGTTTTGGTAGATTTGTCAAAAAGTGTCCAAAAGGAATGGAAGAGTGGGTAGCTCCGGTCTTGAGTTTTGTTTTTGTTTGGGTGGCTAGTGTGAGGTTTGGGGGTTGTCAGTGATGGAATTGTAGCAGTTTTGATCCAATCATGTTATGAAAAAATTGTCATAATATATAGTGGACTTGATTATAAAATGGTGATTCTTTTTGTTGTTCCTATGCTGTTTGGTGTTCCTTTTTCTCTAAACCATTTCTTTTTCCTTGCTCATCGACATGCCCAGAAGCCCTTAAGAAGAGTACACAGTGTTAGCGAGCATGTTTCTCAAAGTTGGGTAGAATAGGCTCGACTAAAGTCTCGTAATAATTGTCTGGGGCACTGCCAACAAATTGAGGGATTTATTCATGCACATGGTTTGGAGGAAGCTGAGGCACATGTGCCTATGCCATTTTAAGTTTAAAAAATTCGCCAACTTTTACTGATGACATGATTCAAGTTCAGTACTACTTTTTAAGTGTCTTTGTGCAATTTAAAATTTTTATTGTGCATGTATGCCTTTTCATATTGTCTTCAGGGAAAAAAATGGGTTCTTCATATTGCTCAGATTCGTAGGTTTTAAGTCGGTTGAAATCAAATGTTGTGTTTGGGTTCAGGTAGGGTAAAGAGTTTGGATATTCGGGAGTACTGTACTTCCCCTCATGTTTATTTTTTGTGCCTATTGCCTGTAGGTGTTTGGCTTACAGATAGGCATGGGAGCGTAAGCCAAGATTTTCTCTTTTCTTTTCGTTTCTATTTTTTTTGGGAGGTGTTTGGGGATCAGGAACATCATGGGCAAAATAAGATAGCAGTGGATATGCATAGAGAAGGATTCAAATTGTGAGTAGAGCCATAGCGAGACTGCGTGATTTGGTGTAGTACAAAGATGCATCAAACCAAGTGGGGTGAGCAAAAATGTTAAATAGTCTAAGGCCGTTCATTCGGGTACACGGGAAAAGTGATGATAGGTTCCTTAAATTTCACAACACATGCACATGACATTATGGTGGTTTGGTGTCAAATTGTAATTGATTGATGATGATGATGATGTTGGGAGATATTCCATGCAGTATGAACGTTGACACTCCCATCGATTTGGAATTCAAAAAAAGGAAAAGGAAGAATTTAGTTATCAAGAAAAACGAGAAAGATTAAAAATATATATATATATATATATATATATTAATTTTGTAAATAAAATTTTGATTTTACAAATTATTAATATTTAATTTTTAAAATTTTTAATCGTATTAAAGCAAATTCTCATTTTCTATATCTATTTGGATCAAGGATTATTCTTGAAAAAAGGAAATGAAAAGAAAATGAAGAAATTTATTTTTCATTATATATATTTTTTCTATATTAAAATTTATTTAAAAAGAAAATTTGTTTTTACATGATTAAAAATTGAGAAAAATTAAATATTGATGATTTGTAAAATCAAAAATTTTGTTAGTGAATTTGATTTATTTTTTTTTTTCTTACTTCCTCAATAATGAAACATAAAAACATGTATTTCTTGGTTTTTTTTTTTCTTTTTCTAATTTTTTTTGAATTCCAAGCAGACCATAATAGAAAAGGAAAATATAAGGGAAAATAATTTTTTTTTTCTTTTTTTTTTATTTAGTAAAATTGTTGATCCAAATAGTCCCTACCCTACATAATAAGAATTTTTGAAAAAAAATTAAATAAATTCCTTTCCGGAAGGGTAAAAGGCACAGGAAAATGCAATGCTTTCGTGCCTTCCATGACTTTCGCTGCCTTGTTCAGTTGACCATGTGTGGAGGATGGCTCTACATACCCCCACTCTTTTTTTCAAAAATTAAAAATGTAACTTTATTTGTATTGCCATGCTCTGTTTGCATGAAGGATTTTACATTGGGAAATGAAAGGAAAATAATAAATAAATAAATAAATATATTATTTTTCCCTTATATTTTCTTTCTTTATTAGATATCATCAAAATGAAAGTTTATTTTAGTATGACTAAAAATTATGAAAAACTAAATATTAGTGATGTGTAAAATCAAAATTTTGTTTATAAATTTGATATATTTTTTTTATTTTCTTTCTCATTTTTCTTGATAGCCAAACATGAAAATGAGGATTTCTAAATATATTTCTTTCTTTTTCTTAATATTTTATGAGTTTCAAACTGGGCCTTGCGGTTTTTTTTTAATATCTTCATATAAGATATTATGCTCTTGAAATTTTGAATTGCAAAAAAATAAATGAGAATATTCCGTGAGCATGGTGAATTTTTTTTTAAAAAAATTTCAAGAGTCCATCAGCATGGAATTTTTGGAATAAACCAAATCTAAGCATAAAAAATTGTCAACTTACATTCTCATGATCGCTTAAAGATTCTTTTTTGAGAAAAAAAAAAAACAATTATGTCGCATAGTAGCAGGCATTTGATCTTTACAGCATGTTTGGTGGGAAGGGATGGAACGAAATGGTGGAAGGGAGCAGAATTAAATTTACCATTTGATTTTTTCATGTTTTTCACTCTATGACATATTTGATTTGTCAAATGAAATAGGGTGAAAAATGATTGGAATGAAAATTTGAATAAGCAGCAGCATAACGTGGGTGCAAGTAGTAGGAAAAGAGATTGTTGCCCATTGTCTAAAGCAATCCACTTGCACGACCAGTTCAAAGATGCTCTCACCATCATCAGTCTTAGCTAGCTTTGAGTGCAGGGATAGTAGGCACACAAATCAATTTTCACTTATGTCAAATAGTTACAGCTTCTGCTGCAGCAGCAAGGTGAGTTATAATTTTAGTCGCAATAGAAAATTAAAAACCATTCTTTGAAAAACAAAGAGGTAAGAACAAACTCACAGTTGACTGCCAACCAAGAAACCAAGACAAGCTACCCACTAAGTACCGTATACCTTTAAGAACCATAAACCTTCCAGCATGTCTTCCTTATTCAAATGACACCCACTTCTCTTCTTGTTCCCTTAAATCCCCATCTACAAGCAAAAACCAATTATGAACAACAACATGAGTGGCAAGAGCAATAAGTTTGTGGGTGTGAGACAGAGGCCTTCTGGGAAATGGGTAGCAGAGATCAAGAACACCACCCAGAAGATCAGAATCTGGCTGGGGACTTACGATACGGCTGAAGAGGCTGCTCGAGCTTACGACGAAGCAGCCTGCATCCTCCGTGGTTCCAACACCAGAACCAACTTCGCGGCGGCTCAGGGTTCTGCCAGAACCAACACCCACCTCTCTGTGAAGATCAAAGACCTCCTTAATAGGAAAAGAGGTCTAAAATCAGACCCTTGTCCTATTGGAACCTGCCCTACAAGAATAAGTACTTCTGAGAGTGGTGCTAGTAGTGGAAACACCTGCGTTGGCAGTAGTGACGGCACTTTTGTACCTAATGATGGGATGAAACAAGAGTCCGTGGTGAAGATTGAGGACATTCTCAACAACAAAAGTGGTTTAAAACCAGACCCTTCTATAGGAACTTGCACTGCAGGAATAAGTGTTTTTGGGAGTAGCGGTACTAATGGTAGTAGTAGTAGTAATAGCTGCATTGGCAGTGATGGTGCTTCTAATAATTGGATGGAAGAAGAGTTTGTGATGTTGGATGAAACAAGGGAACCGGGTTTCGGCAATTCCTTCTGTCAATTCCAAATGGGTTCGTCTCGGATGGATCGATGGGGGGGATTCGATCAGCCTCTGGCATCCCAAAATGAGCATGAGGAGGCGCCAAAAGAAGCCGGGGTGTTGCCTGACTGGGGGAATGGGTACTTGGAGAATGTACAGAATTCTAGTGATGCTAATTGGAATCCCGAGTTGGAAACAGATTCTCTAGAGTTACTCTACTTGCAGCTCATTAAATCTGAGCCGTCAACCGTTTTTCAACAATTCTGAATTTCTGATAATGTAACATCTCTGTGTATTTGTAAGAAAGAAAAACAAAAATATTTTGTTACTGTCATCTACATATTACCACATTGTGGAGATTCTTCACACTTAACCTTCACTTCTTGAACAATAAATTGAGTTACATGTCAATTTTGTGAAGAGTAGGACATACATCATTGTTGGGGAAAAAAAAAGCATAAAAGAGACGGGTACAAGTTGACTCCACAAATGAATGAATTTACCATATGGTTGCTGAATAAGAATTGAATGGATTAGGAGAAACTAAATTGAAATTATTATTTGATTTTTTTCATACTTCAAAAAGGTCTCCAGTCCATTCCATTTTTATCTTCATTTCATTTTATAAATCAAGTATGACGGTAGAGGATTGCATTCAACCACCGGTTTGGTTAATATATTTTTCCACAATTCATTCTCTCTCTCTCTATAAGTGACACCTAATGGACTTAATTTGAATGATTTTAATAGTATTTGTAACTTGGACTATAGTAATGAAGTGTTTTTATCACCATTTCATTCTACAGTAGGGGATTGCTTTCAACCGTTAATATATCTTTCCACGATTCATGCTCTCTCCCTCTCTGCATAGACACATAATGGACTTGGAATGATTTGAGTAGTGTTAGTAAATTGAACTATAGTAATGATGTGGATGATTTTTTCCTGTGCCTCGTGGGGGCTTGATGAGGAGGGTTGTTGGGACAAAGTAGAGACAATTTTCACTCATAATAAAGTAACTTTTTGGCAGATGGGAATGATTGGTTTGCTTTTGGATTCTTTCCCCCTGTCAACATCCCATGCTCACATCATTGCAATAACAATTTATGTTCATTTGCATAAGTGAGAAGAATATTACAATATTTATGGTTTGAATTAAGGATTTTACTTAAAAACAATAATAATAATAATAATAAAATTTATTTTTTATATTATTTTTTCTGTTAAATATTATAAAAATAAAAATTTATTTTAATACAATTAAAAATTTAAAAGAACTTACGATGTGCAAAATTAAACTTTTATTTATAAATTTATTTTTTTTTAAATTTTCTCACAATTTCTTGATATATTTCTTTTCTTTTTTCAATATTTTTTGAGTTCCATGTTAGGCTTACACCGGCATGAGGCTATATAATGGCTTGGAAACGCCCGTCCACTGAGAGTGTGGAAGAAAAGGCCAAGCAGTCCTTCATAGGCCAACTTTAACACCATCCTACTACTTTTGAGAGAGAGAGAGAGAGAGAGAGAGCTAACATTGGACCTGTAGAATTCCAAACTCATCTTGTAGTTTGTGACGCATCATATATCATATAACTAGATGAGACGAGCACGTCAAGACACCCGGCATAACCGAAAAAAGAAAAATAAAATGATCGGACAAAAATTCAACCATTCTCCTATCAATAATTTTTTTATTTCAAGAGATTAGAATTTGAATCGCATATTTATGTATATGTATGCGTGCGCACAAACTTCCCGCGTATGTAAGGTCCAAGAAAAAGGCGGCCCACAATGTGTCATCTAAATTCACAAAAATTTAAAATATACATTTCCAAATGCAGCAGCTCAATGGCCAAACGCACTCTCAAAGGGTATATGTAGGAAAAATCCAAAAAGATGGTTTTGCTTATCGGTCTCCTCTACTTCGGATTAGACCCTGATATCTTATGCCTACTTGAGCAAGCTTAGCAATGACAAGTACACAGCTAACAAAGCGACAAAAGAAACATTTCTATTCTTCCAAAGTGAATCACAAACCCCGAGTACAAATATACTGCATGACAACAGATTAAATCAAGGTAAAATATAGGCATCATGCAATTGTCCACAGCTGATAAACACCCTGGAAAAGACTGCACACTTTAATTCAAAAAATGCACTTCATTAATCCACAGGAAACACTAATAATCAGAAACACAACACAATTTCAACATCCATAGAATGAAGGGAGATGATAATAGTGATATATGAGGGAAATATGACAACAGTGACACAGCAAAAACAGGAATAGGCAAAGCTTAACTAATTGAACACCATAACAAGCTCAATAATCTTCACCATCATCTTCATCTTCCACACCCTCAGCACCAACTTCCTCATAATCTTTCTCAAGAGCAGCTAGATCTTCACGGGCTTCTGAGAATTCTCCTTCTTCCATCCCTTCGCCGACATACCAATGAACAAATGCTCTCTTGGCATACATGAGATCGAACTTGTGGTCGATGCGAGAGAACACCTCGGCCACTGCTGTATTATTGCTGATCATGCATACAGCTCGCTGCACCCGTGCAAGATCACCTCCGGGTACCACTGTTGGAGGCTGATAGTTGATGCCACATTTGAAGCCAGTTGGGCACCTGTGGGGAAATAACAAAAGGCTCAAGTCTTAAAAATTGGGAAAAAGTGTTAAGGAAAAAAAATACCACATTTATTCACAGGGTGTTGTTCAATTAAGGCATGCACTAGGAATGGGAAGGCAAAAACCTGAAATGCACTAGGATTGGGATTTGCGGATTTAGCCAAAGTGCAATATGGAATTATATTTATTCTATGTTTGGGAGAGGGCTTAGATTTGAATTTCTATAGATTTGGACGAAATGTAATACAAAATTGTATTGAATTTCATTCAAACTACCCAAATCCAAATCCAAGGCCTGAAATCTGTACTCCCAAAAGTGGCGTTAGTTTCTTTCCAATTCATACAAATTCAAACCCAAGGCCAGGAATTCAAACCCCCAAGCAGAACCTTAATGAATTCTAGATAATACATTGCAAGAATATCTTAACAAAGCCGAGGGACAGATTAGGCACTAATACTAGCCTAGCAAGTCAATATGGTCAACTGCAATCTTAATTAATAATCATCATGATCTAGAACCATTAACCATTTTAGGCACATCTCTCAATTTTAATATAAATGAATTGGTGTTTTCCACGCATGTTACTTGAGTTATTCTCTGTTCTTGCACACAAACTAGGTGTTTGGTTCAGAGAAGCACACGCCCAAAAATAGGATGCACTCCCATAGAAATCAAGATTACACAGGAAACAGATGTGCATGTTTTGTGGATTCAAAAGGAATCCTAGATGACCTACAAAGGATTTCAAAATCAACCAAGGATGCCCAACTCACATTCCTGGGAATCCTCAAAAATTCCTCAGACCGAACAACTAGTAAAATGCATTTTCTCTTACCAGTCAACAAATTGAACAGTACGTTTGGTTTTGATAGTGGCAACAGCAGCATTCACATCCTTGGGTACAACATCTCCACGGTACATCAAGCAACAGGCCATGTATTTCCCATGCCTTGGGTCACACTTAGCCATCATGCTGGAAGGTTCAAACACTGCATTTGTGATTTCAGGAACGGATAGCTGCTCATGGTATGCTTTCTCAGCCGAGATCACAGGAGCATATGAGGAAAGCATGAAATGGATGCGTGGATAAGGTACAAGATTAGTCTGGAACTCTGTAATGTCAACATTAATGGCTCCATCAAACCTTAAGGAAGTGGTCAAGGATGATATGATTTGAGATATTAACCGATTCAAATTGGTATAAGTTGGCCTCTCAATATCTAAGGATCTACGGCAGATGTCATATATAGCTTCATTGTCCAAGAGCACAGAAACATCTGTGTGCTCAAGAAGCGAATGAGTTGAGAGAACACTGTTATAAGGCTCCACAACTGCAGTTGAAACCTGCAAATCAAGGACAATGCATGATTTCCAGTACATCTATATGAAGCACATGCAAGGAAAAGAATGAACCACACTAGAGATCTATCATGGGATTACTGATAATAACTAATAAATACCTGGGGAGAGGGATAGATAGTAAAGCCAAGCTTCGACTTTTTCCCATAGTCCACAGACAAGCGTTCTAGCAACAAAGACCCTAAACCAGAGCCAGTACCACCACCAACAGCACTAAAGACTAAAAAGCCTTGTAAACCAGTGCAGTTATCCGCCAATTTCCTGACTCGATCAAGGCATAAGTCAACAATCTCCTTTCCCACTGCAGAGCATAAAAAGGGTCAGGGTAATCCAACAAAAATAAATACAGCATAAGCAAGAAGTCCTGAATTATATAAAGTTACCTGTATAATGCCCCCTAGCAAAATTATTGGCAGCATCTTCCTTGCCAGAAATAAGTTGTTCAGGATGGAAAAGCTGCCTGTATGGCCCTGTCCTCACCTCATCAATGACAGTTGGTTCAAGATCAACAAATACAGCTCTAGGCACATGCTTTCCTGCACCGGTCTCACTAAAGAAGGTATTGAAAGCATCATGTGCAACACCCACTGAAGTGTCACTGCAAATATACGAAGTTTGTGAGCAATCCTATGCAAAATTTTAAAACCATAGAAAACCAACCAAAACAACCAGTAATCTAAGCCAACACCAGCATTATAATTAGTTGAGGAAATTTTCATATGTTGGAAACATTAAGATCAGGAGAGGAAAGAAAAGACAAAAGCTCAAGAAGAAAGATGCAAAACAAAAGAAGAGATTAGTGCCAAAATCCCTGGTTATCTTCATATCCAACAACATAGACACATCAAAATCAATGCTGATAATCCAGAAATTTTTGTTATGGTCTAAACAAGCCTTAATGATCAACAAGGCTGAAATGACATTAGTTTCACATTCAACTGGCATAAAAAAGCACGAAGAACCAAACCATTAAAATGCCATTCGTTTAGAATAGCAATGGGTCAGACATAATTCAGCCGTGAAATTCAATTCAAAGAACCGAACAAACCTCCACATGTCAATTGAATTTTATTTTAATTGGATTTGAGAAACTCAAATAATTCGATCTAACAAAAAAAATCCAAAAGGAAGGGAAAAAAGAAACTGAGAAACAAATAAAAATAGTTCCAAGGTTGATCAACCCAGAAAAGAGAACAGATTCAAATTCATTAATCGAGATCACCTTTAGATGAATCTACAGCATTACATATTTTGATATAAATTTATTTTTCCAGCTTCAAATCAAACGCATGAGAGAGAGAGAGAGAGAGAGAGAGAGAAACTAAAAAGAAAAAGTGAGAAAAAAAAAAAGAAATTTGAGAAATAGATAAAACATTACCCTGGTCCATCAGCCTACATAAACGAGAAAAAGCTTCGCATTTGCTAAACAAATTCATAATTAGAAAAACTTATAGACGTAATTTAGAAACCCATATATGCGGCAATTAAACCCCAGAAATCTCTACATTTATGTACAAATAAAATCACAGTATACAGATCAAAGGGGAGCTTGGATTTTAATCCTTGAATTTGAATTTGTGTGGATTTGGACAAAACCCAGTACAGAATGGTATTAAATTTCATTCAAATCCACACAAATCCAAATTCAAGGCCGGAAATCTATGCTCCCAAGCACTATGTAAAAAAACCATCAAAAGAAAAGAAAAAAAGGAAATTTGAGAAACAATTAAAACATTTCCCTGGTTGATCAACCCAAAATACAGAGGCGACAGCTCAAATTTATTAATCAACCAATTCACATTTTAGAAAAATTCCCAGCATTAATTTAAAAAAAAAAAAAAAAACCATAAAGCCACAATGACACTTCGCCCCTATAAATCTATAGATGTATACATGAATAATCATAGATTCATAGCACAGAGACGTGCACGTACCTGGGCATCATACCATCGGGTTGGATTTCATGTTCGAGGCAGTATAGCTCCCAGCACGAATTCCCCACCTGAATCCCAGCTTGCCCTATGTGAACGCTTATAATTTCCCTCATCTCTCTCCCCTCTTTCTCCTTCTCTCCACCAAATCACAATTCGATCCCCAAGAACCCTACCTCCCAAATCCCTCAATGTCCAAACCAACCCAAAAGAGCCAAAACCAAAATAAAACGAAAATGAGAAGATTTTTTCTTCCCTAATTGCACTAATCAACTTTATAGAGCGATAAAAAACCCTCTCTCTCTCTCTCTCCTCTGTCTCTTGCTTCTCTCTCCTGTTTTAACTATTTGTGCCGACGAGTCAATGAACGGTGTTTGATGAGTGTTTGGCGTCCGAAAAAGGGGTCCCCCGGCACCTGCCGCCAGCCTTTCTCTCCTCGCCGGTCCCACGTGCTTCGGTCCCCTTTGTATTCGCTGGCTATTCTGAAATACCATTTTTGCTCTTCATTTATACTTCTCATTATTAATAATTAATAATCTAATTATCACTAATGACATACGAATCATGCTAATAGTTGACAAACGGTTTTTCCTTATAATTTGAGAAAAAATAATTTAAAAAATTTATATTTTTAAGCCAATAAAAAGATAAATTATTAAGTAAATTGAATATCTTCAGTCATTTATAAACTAATCCAATAAAGCCTTGACAACTTATATGAATTGTTACCATTTTATTAGATTAGTCAATGAATGACTTTGTAAACTCTATCTACTCAACAAATTTTTTTTTCCATAAAAGGCACACACCTAGAGAAGGTAAAAGCAAATTTGTGAGAAAATTCTTGAAATTACTCCAAGATGCATTACAATATGTTTATAAATATAATTTGATCAACTAGTCAGACTAGAATCGGAGAAGGCTCTGACAACCGTTGAGGGTTTCCCCAGCAAGTTTTTTCCTTAGTTGTCGATAATCATTACGATATATATATATATATATATATATATATATATCGTAGAGGTCATGTTCTATTTATGGCATCAGTAGTTAGTTGGCTTGAATTTTGTAGAAAAATTTTCAAGCTTAATCAATTTTTATTATTGTTAGTAAATTTTTATAAGATATTATGTAAAAATATTTACTATTATGTAGTATTTAGCTTTTATTTATTTTTAAGCTAAAGTGCAACACAGTTGCTAGAGTTTCATTTGGTTTAGTTGTATTTGAGTTACAATTATGCACAATTCAGTTTGCACGGAAATAACCGACCAACCATTCAATTTAGTTTTGGATTTTACTGGTTTGATTCGGTCTAATTTCTTCTATAAAAAAAAATTAGTTTGGTTTTTACTTATTCTAAACAATGTTCAGCCTGGAGTCAAAAATCAAAATTTCAATTTTATAAGACTTTGATGCTACAAATAATGATGAACATATTAATTTCGTTCTAGCATTGTGGGATTGATATGATTTTATATAAAATTGATTAATTTGGTTCTAGTATAGCATTGTAGGGTTTAGTCCGCTCGATTTTTTTGCTTTATGCAAACTTTGATCGAAGTGGGGTTCGGTTCAATTTTTAGGATGATAAATTGAACTAAATTGGGTGGTTTGATTTCAATTAAGGGTTCAGTTTAATTCAATTTTTTCTTCAAAAAAATTGAAATATTTTTATTTTTACTTTTTATCTACTTGAACCCTTCCCTAGTTCTAGTTCAAGGCAAACTCAAATTAATATTACTTACAACTTTCAAGTTCAATCAAACTTAATTTAACTTTTATTATTATTTTGCAATTTTGATATTTCATAAACAATATATTATTACGTATTCATATTTTATATATTTTATACACTTATAGAAATTATTTTATAATCAACTAAATTTCAAAATTTCGTTATCAAGTTAAGCTTGGGTTTTAAAGAGTTTAATGATTATAAAAATTAATTAAATTCAAGTTTAGTTTTAAGAGCATCTTACTATTTGGACTTACCTTGACTATATTAGGGGCATATTTGAGTCGAGACGAGTCAAGTTGACATAGTAAAATACACAAACTCGACTCGACTAAAAAGTGTTAAACTCGAAATTCAACTCAGTTACAAGTTTATAAAACTCGAGCTCAACTCGATTAAGCTCAACTTGATTATAAATTAATATTAAATACATATATAAATATATATATATATATAATGTATATTTAATAGTAATATATTTATAAAATACATTATATGACATATATAATATAAAATAATAAAATTTAAAAATTTTATTAAGCTTGAAACTTGACTCAAGTATTATTACTAAATTCAAATTCAACTCGTTAAAATACTTGACTAACTCAAACTCGACTTGAAGTCAAGTAGATTCAAGTTGACTCAAATTAAGGGACAAGTCGAATCTGAATAGCTTACAAGTAAGTTTGACTCACTTACATTTCTTGAACATATAATTAATTTTAGTATAAAAAAGTATATGTCAAGGATATTATGGGGAATTGGTCTCGTATAGCGATTGTGCATAGTCTTCCCTAGTTGATCATCCATGCGTCCTTTTAAGGCTTTTATTAATTAAATAAATACTTCCTTTTTTATGCTTCTTATTTAATGTTTACAACTTTACATTTAATTAATTTCACCAATAAATCTACACAAGCCTCAATTATCAATTTGTTTCTCTTAGGAAAAATCCAAGAAAAATATGTGGGATTTTTAATTAATTTTTAGTTTTTAAAAATAAAAATGGTAATATGAGATTGAACGGTCCTATCTTTTGTGAAAATGTCATTTTTCTTAATATCTGAATTATTAAGAAAAATTCTCATCGAGAACAATGTGTCTTAAACTTTCGAATTGAGCTATTCAAAAATTAGTGAAATTTATGAGCTTGGACAAATTTAACTTAAGCTTGAAATAGCTTAACTCAATTTGAATTAGAATGGTCTAAATAAATTTCATTTTTTAGGCATTTTCTATATTTACAATGTATTTATTGAAATAATTTAAATTGTTAATGTCTAATTTGAGGCCTTTTGATAGTGTACTTTTATCGCATAAATTGGCGGAAAAAGATTCATATAGCCAACCCTATCTAGTGAGACTTAAGACTTAGTTTTGTTGTTGTTGTTGTTGCTGCTGATAGTATACTTTTAAATTAAGCTCGAAATAGATATGTATTCAATTGTAAATACATTATATCTTTCACTGTGTGATACTTGAACAAAATTCAAACTTATAGAAAAATAATGGGCTAAACTTGGATTTAAGGTTAACTTATTTAAAGTGATTTTGAACTTAGCATACTTGATTGACGGTTTAATGGGGTGACACCATTTTTATTGCTCTTCAAATGCTTATATTGATATTATTTTGAGTCCCCTCCTTTATTATCATTACTCGAGACTTATATAGGTCTTGGAATATATAATTCATACACAAACATCAATTTAGAACTATACTATAGTGCTAATATGAACATGATTACATAACTACAAAGATAAAGTGGTTTTGTCAAAATATAGTTGTTAAGAATGCTATTTTAAGAAATATTTTTCATTTAATACAGATAAAATGTCTTAAAAAAAAGAAGATAGTGGACGGGGTCACATAAACAGAGAAATATTTGTAGAGAACTATCCTTGCACGTAAGATTTAGAACCCACTAATAACAAGATGTTGTATTAATATTTGGACCCATTAAAATGATATGCGACCCATATCAAGCAATACCTTTTATTTTTACGAGTTTAAATACTAACATAACATCTTACAATCAGTGAATTTCAAATTGTACACAATAAAACGGTTCATTAAAAGTCTTTTTTTTAATCCAAAATTCATGATGAGTAAGAGTATACATAGAAAGGTATTTATATCATAAATTAATGTAACGACAAAAATAGAGAATAGCAATTTATCATTTACATAAGTTTTGCTCTACTTGCCAAATTAGAGTAAATGGATGAATATCTTCTTAAAGTTCATCCACTTTCACAAAATCATTAAAAGTTTTACTCAATGGATAAACTAAATTACATCAAAACCAAAATGGGTTGGAGAAATTAATAGATGAGTTCAAAATTATTGTTGCATTCCAACTCAAATCTACAGAGTTCGATTATGTTTAAGAATTTACTAATTTTGGGATTGTTAAAATTAGGAATTTTTATGCTAATTTAAACAATTACTATTTTTAGTAATATAAACTCTTGCACGAGTAATCTCTTTATAAATTATTAAATCTTTATACAATTTTCATTATTTGTTCTTCAGATTTCATCTTATTCTTAGTAAAAGTTATTCTATGAACCTATCGTAACATAATGATTTTTCTTTACACAAATAATAAGACTCGCACGAATGAAAAAATTGTAATTTGTTGGGTCAAAATCTTACATAGGACCCTTCTATTTAATTAGAAAATTCCTAATGCTAATTTAATACTATCCTTATATTTGGTACAAAATAATAAAATGGATTAATAATAAAATAGAACGAAAAATTATATGAGAAATTTATAAAATTAAAAATATCAACTAAATTTAATTTATTCTTTTCCATTCTTATCTACCAAACAAACTTAGTGAATTTCTTGGAATCTTTCTCATCCTATGCATTTATTTGGCTGTTGTGATTGTATTATTGTTGGCATCATTAGTGTTATTTATTGAATGGGCAGCATGGCCAGTCTGTTGCTTCACAACATTCTCTAGTTAACATGCATGTAGATAAAAACAAAATCTAAGCTTTTGCACAGAGAGAGGGAGAGAGGGCATGGGACATTAAAATGGAAATACAGAGGGAGGACAAGAAAGATAAGCATCGCATTGACAGCCAAACAGAGCAGAGGACTCTGTTTCCATATTTTATTGTTGCCTTGTACTTGCCTGGTTGTTGACCAACCCAACTGGTGACCCTCATTTATTATTCACTGCCCACCCCTCTTAACTTAATTCTGAAATCACAAGCGATTTGGTGGTTCAATATTCCGTTTTGATTTTGATTTTGATTTGGATGTCAAAAAATAAAAATTTTCAACCTGTGTTAAATTATGAATGAACTTTTTCTCTATTGATACACACATAATACAAGGATTACAAAGATATATATACATGAGAGAATTGAAAAAAATAAAAAATATATATTGCTCTAAATGGAAAGTGTATATTTTTCTAATACTCCCCCTCAAGTTGGAGCATGGAAATCCGTAATGCTTAACTTGCATGATAAATTTTAGAAATGTTCACGATCCAAAGTTTTGGTGAAGATATCGGTAAGTTGACTGTGGGTAGGAATATGCTTAGTGAAGAAGAGGTCAACCCGTAACTTTTCACAAACAGTATGACAATCGATTTTTATATATTTGGTACGTTCGTGGAAAACAGGATTCTGGGTAATGTGAAGAGTCGCTTGGTTATCACAATATAACAACATAGGCTGGGAATGCGGTACGCGAAGATCATTTAAAAGAGTTTTGAGTTATGTAAGTTCACAGGTAGTGGAAACAAGTGCCCGGTACTCAATTTTGGTGGAGGAGCGAGAGACTTTAATTTATTTCTTAGTGCACCAGGAAATTGGACTAATATCTAACTGAATGAAAAACCCAGTGGTAGAACGGCGAGTGAGTGGACAACTAGTCCAATCCAAGTCAAAATAAGCTGAGACTTGAAGAGTGTTGGCAGTAGGAAAAAATAAGTCTTGTCTAGGAGATGTCTTAATGTATCCAAGAACACGTACAACAACATCATAATGTGCTTGTCTGGGTTGGTGCATAAATTGACTGAGAATATTGACTGGAAATACAATGTCGGGACAAGTGATGGTGAGATATATCAAACGTCCAACGAGTCATTGAAACGAGTTTGGATCGAAGAGAAAATCACCATCAGTATTATTGAGCTTTAGATTTTGTTTCATGGGAAAGTGGGCAGGACAAGCACCTAGATGACTGCTATCAGTGAGGATATCAAGAGCATATTTGTATTGGTTAAAAAAGATGTCAGTGGGAGAGCGAGCTACTTCAGGACCAAGGAAATATTTCAATTTGCCAAGATCCTTGAGTTTGAATTTCTGAGCGAGCATGACTTTGAAAGTGCTAATATCAGAGATCATTGCCTATCATGAGAATGTCATCAACATAAACAAGTATGAGAGTAAAAGATTGACCCTGAGAGTGGGTGAAAAAAGAGTGATCGGTCTGAGATTGGGTGAACCCCGTAGAAAGTAAAACAGAAAATAATTTAGAGAACCAATTGCGAGAAGCTTACTTGAGACCATAAAGGGATTTCTGAAGACGACAAACACAAGTCTCCCCCTGTTTGCAATACCCCGGTGGAGGGATCATATAAACCTCCTCATCAAGGTCAGCATGAAGAAAAGCGTTGTTGACGTCCAATTGAAGGAGATGCCAATTTCGAGTTGTAGCCACTACAAGAACGCACCTGACAATAACAAGTTTAGCAACATGAGTAAAAGTATCATGATAATCCAAACCTTCTACCCGAGTGTAGCCCTTGGCCACCAAGCGAGCTTTGTGTCGCTCTATGAATCCATCGGCCCGAAGTTTTGTTTTGAACACCCATTTACAGCCAATTGGTTTTTTTCCAGGTGGAAGGGGTTCAAGAACCCATGTATTATTGGTTTCTAAGGTTTGGATTTCAGAAGTCATGACATCACGCCAATGGGAGTGTAGCACAGCCTGAGAATATGAGGTGGGTTTGAGAAGTTGTGACATAACAGAAAGAAAAGTCAAATGTTGATTAGAGAAACGATGATAAGATAAAAAATAGGAGATACAATGAACCGTATGTGAGGGACATCTTGAAACTTGTGAAGCCGTGGAGGACTGTAGTAAAGTAGGGCAGATATAATCAGCCAAGTAAGAGGGATGTGTGACAGCTCGTTTGGGTTGTGAAGAGTTGGGTGGAGGGGGTGGTGGGGAAGAGGGTGAGGGTAAGGGAGGTGGTGAGGAGACCAAAATATACGAAGTGACCAGAAACACGAAATAGAGATTTGTCAAGTTAAAATGATAATAAAATAGGATAAAAGTAATATGCTTTTGGTTTGGTTCGATTGACTATTGACAAAAATTTTGATACATTGAATTTTTGTAGCAAATTGCCATAAAAACTTATGATCTGTTTGAATCAAGGATTTTATGTGAGAAAAGAAAAGAAAACAAAAATAAGGATGAAACTTATTTTCTTTTATATTTTCCTTCTATATTAAAGACAATAAAAATTTAAGATTATTTTGATATGCCTAAAAATTAGGGAAAAAATGAGTTTTAAATTGAGTAAAATCAAAATTTTGTTTATAAACTTGATATATATATTTTATTTTCTTTCTTATTTTCCTTGATAACCAAAAAACATCTGTTTAAATTATAATGAGTTTAAAACTAGTAGTTTATTACATTTCCCTTGAAATTCAAGTCCTTTTTAAGGAAAAATTGTCATGGCCTAATATGAAGGATTGCAATGTTCAAAGTTTGAGAGACTTTTGCCACTATTTCTTTTGTTATTTTCTTTTACGCTCTGTTTGGAACTTGGAAAATATTAGGGAAAGGGGAAAAAAAAAAAAAATCTACATATGTTTGGTTGTCAATGAAAGTAAGAAAGAAAATAAAAAATATGCCAAATTTATAAAAAATAAATAAATTTTACACATCATTAGTATTTAGTTTATCTTGATTTTTAGTCATTGAAATAAATTTTTATTTTTAATAGTATTTAATGAAGAAGGAAAATACAAGAAATCCTTATCTTTTTTCCAAGTAAGATTTTTTTATCCAAACATACCCTTAAGGAAAAATGGTTGTATTAGCATGGTCAAATTTGGAGCTCGATTTTTAGATTTGGATTTGCATGAATTTGATCAAGCATAACACAAAATTATACTGAGTTTCATTTAAAATTCATACAAATTTAAATTAAAAACTTAAAATTGGTACTTTCAAATACAATCTTAATCTTTTTGCAAAGATATGCCTTCATTGTCCCGAGTATTTATCATTCCAATCTTTCTAAAGTGGATTTTTTTTCTCACGATTTTCACTATACATTAAATGTTGGCAATTATATATAGTAAGTCAAGTGTAACTAGTTGAATTTGCCGAGTCAAACATTAACTTTGGCTATTGGTTCATGGACCGTTTGAACCATTTATAGAAAAAAAAAAAAGAAAAAAAACTTTTCTAAAAAAAGTATTCACCTGTAAATACTTATTTTCAAGTAGTCTATAATTACTTATTATAAACTCTTTTGAAATAAGTACTTTTTAAGATATATATATATATATATAGAAAATACTTATTTTTCTTAAAAAATATTTATAAAACTTAATTTTTGAAATAAGAGCTTATTTAAGTGTAAACCAAATACTATAATTGACACAATTACTTAATTTAAGTACTTTTCATAAAAATAGGGTTTAAAAAGATTTTGAATCCTCCAAGGTGGGAGAAAAAGGGCAACGAGGGGATGTTAGGGTAGAATTGTAATTTGATAACTCTATGGGTATTTGTAAATAGTACACACTGTTTGGGACAAAAAAAAAAAAGTCAAGTCTAAAGAGTTCTATAAAGAATATTTCTACTTTTACAAAGTTTCCAAATCATCATTTCAACGGGAAAAATAAATAAGCTAGCTCTCTCTCTCTCTCTCTCTCATACACACACACACACACACATATATATATATATATATATATATATACATACATGCACATATATAAATGTAGCGACTTAGGACAATTAGAACTATTGAAAATAATTTTTTCCACCGGCACACCATGTAGCATGTTGTACCAATGAGGAGACAAGTTTTTAATATATTTTTTTTTGTCCATTGAAGGAATTAGCGGTACAAAAAAATAGGGTATATAAGTAGCGTAAATTATTAGCAAAATGCAAATATTTACTTAAAAAGGTTTCAGTAGCATGAGGATAGTCATTGGTAAAAATGACGTTATTAAAAGTTGTAATAATAACTTGAAAGGAGATAATGAGTAAGGATTAAATATCCTTGAATCTATCAAAAGAAATTATTCATGATCGTATAAATTGACAAAAAATGATTCATATAACCGATTCCACTTAATGAGACTAAGATTTGATTTTTTTGTTGTTGTTGTTGTAGTCATTTTCCTCATAATACTTGTTTGTATTAATCTCATCGACTAAAATTTAAATAAAACCCTCCAGACTAAATACCTACTCCTATTTTTGCACATTCTGTGATTTAATAAGAAAACAACCAGCGGATATTAATTAGAAAAAAAGTTTTATGTATATATTTATTTTTGTTTTTATAGAATTACTATTGTGACAATTATTTTTATTGTCCTTTGGAGAGAATTATTGATGATGTGTCTTCTTTAATTAAATAGCTCTAGGTTTTAGAAGGATAATTTGAAACCAAAGATATGTTGAAGAACAATGTGTTTGAGGAAAATGAAATTGATAAAGTTAATATTAACTAATTTATTCTTGTCATCAAAGAGATTTGGAGTAATAATTTGTAAGATATTAACAATTCAAGATTGATTTGGGGCAATAAATAGGAGGGTTTTTTTCATGCTCCAAATTCCAATTGCCCCAGTTTATACTCCACCTCACGCCCTAGTACAATGCCCTAAATACTTATATATACAATATTATACACAAAAATTGTCAACTCACATATGTTAACATAGATGAAAATGTTTATACACACAAATATTTGAGTTATTTTGACATGAGTATATGTGTATCAATGAGCTTAAAAAGATTATCATGATGGCAGTCAATCCAATCCCAAGTGTAGAGATCTAGAAAAATATAATAATAAAATAAATGGAAAAAGAGGATTTTTGGCTAGAAGAGGAGAAAATCGGCGACGATTTTCTGGAGTAATAAGAACACCATCGACGGTTATAGAGATTTATCGCAGGTTGGTAACAGTAAATCTGAGCCTATTTAATAGAAAACCGACGATAGTTTTTTGAGAGCTAAAAAAAATCATCGACGGTTTTCTCTACAGTGAGAATTATAAGGGATCCTGCAAGCTGATTTTATTTGTTAAACAAATTTTCACTCTCTCACTCTCCCAAACCCTACAACTCTCCCTTCCTTCTCTCTATGATTCCAGCTTCATTTTAACCCGTATCAACGATCAGGAATCACCACATGGTTCGTGGGAGAATTCTCTACAACTTAAGCAGAGCAGATTTTCAATTTAGGGTTTCGAGGCACCACTTTAAAACTGAGGTAAGAGTGTTACATATTAGTTTTAATTGTTAAATTAGAGTATTTGGGGCCTAGGGAATATTACATGATAATATTTTGGAGGTCGAGTTGATTAATCTGGGGTTAATGCAGTTTCAGGCTTTTGAACTGTGAATGCTGTGGAACGTAAAATTTAAGGTGTTAGTGGACCTCTCAGTAAGTCAGGTAAAGGGAATAAATTATAATAGTATTTTTCTGAAATTACTGGTTGAATGAATATGTGAAAAAAATTATGTTATTTTACCTACAAATATTATGATATGAATATTAGATGAAATTGTGTGGCATATGATTTTACTGAGAATATGTTGAAATTGAGTTGTGTAATGTGCACGGAGATTAATGAGAATATGATAAAAACATATATATATGGAAATGTTTTGTGCGGTAATGATTATAAGAGAAACCCAGTGATGTTTATATACTGAACAATAAAGGTATGAGAATTATTTTATTGAGAAACGTTGAAAGGTGATATGTACTCAAGTGTATCTTCTGAGAAATGTTGAATAACGTGAAATGATATATATATGTTATTGTGAGATGAAATGCGAATTGAAATGATAAAAATATCATTGATATGATGAGATGAATTGTGAATGCTAAAAATGGAAATACTGCAATGTGAATTATGCAATGTAAATCTTGAAATGTGAATATTGAGATAGGAATATTGAATTGTGAATACTGCAATGAAAATATTGAAATGTGAATACTGAAATGCGAATAAGAGAATGTGAGTACTGCAATATGAATGTGAATTGTGAATATTGGAGTTGTAAATATAGAAACATCGAAAATTGCAATGTGAGTACTGCAATTGTGAATACTGGAATGTGAATGGGAAATATGAAATGATGAAATGTGGAGAGAAATAACCTTGACCATGGGAAGAAGCATAATGTAGAGAATATCTTCAGGGGGGTATAACCTCAACCATGGGGAGACACATGGCACAAAGAATATGTTCAGGGCAATATAACCTCGACCATGGGGTGAAGTATGGCGTATAAAATATATAATCAGGGTGGTATAACCTCGACCATGGGGTGAAGCATGGCGTGGTGAATATATTCAGGCAATATAACCTCAACCATAGGGTGAAGCATGGCGTGGTAAATATTTTCAGAGTAACATAACCTTGACCATAGGGTGAAGTATGGCGTCGTAAATATCCTCAGAGTAGCATAACCTCGACCATGGGGTGAAGCATAGTGTAGAAAGAATATTCTCAGGGCAATGTGCTAGATGATGAAATGAAATTGAAAGTAAAAAGAAAGAGTGTGAGTTTAATAACACTGACAAACAAGGCGAGGTAAAACTCTCTGCCTAAGGGCTTACTCAGTAAGGTGAGTGCCCCGATAAGTATCAGTTGTAACCGTACCTGAGTTAATCGAGTAGGGTCACAAACGATATCAGAGTAGAGAGGAGTTGCATGCATGGGCGTGTAATCTCCCCTATCCTTAGGGACCTTCGCTGGTAAATATGGGTTACATGTGAATGAGATTAGAGATGGGAATAAGCTTATGAAAGCTTGTGTTTTATATCTATATGATTATGAGAATGATTGGAGTATTTTTTCAGAAGATATTATCATTGAAATGGATAGGTATATTATGATATAATGAAACTCATACTGCCACACACTGTAAATAATTTATTCCGTCTTACTGAAATGTGTCTCACCCAAACATTTAAATATTTAAGGGAATCGTAATAGGCCTGGAGATAGAGCTCCTAGATAGAGGGGAGCTGATACCTTGAGTAGGCAGGGTGAGTGTTTTGAGTTAGGGATGGAGGATTCCCTTAAATTTTTGTTTGTTTTTGGAATATGTTGGATATGTGTATATTTTTGGACGCATAGTAATCTGGTCATTTGTATTCTGAATGATTTGTATATAATGACTTCTGTTGACTATATGAGTCCAATCTGGTTTTGATAATGACAAATCACTTGGTATTTGATCTGTGCATTGAGATTGTGAACAAGAACAATGTTTAGCATGCACGGAAGGATAACAAGTCATGGAAGCCATGAAGATTAAAGCATATACATCTTGGCAAAATCCATGGAACTAAAAGAGTTGAAGAATGAAGATGCAAGCGACAAGTTCAAGAGCGTCATGGGAATGAGTACTTAAAACTAATGTATTTAGATTTCATATGATTTAATTTGAGGCTCAACATATACCCTAGAATGATCTTAAGACTCATGCATCTCATGAACATCATTAGGGGATATTTATGGACTTAGAAATATTTTTAAAATTCAGGAAAATATTTTTATAAAAGAGCCAAGAAAGAGAGCAAAGGAGATTTTTTGAATCAAAAAGAAAAAACCAGGAATAAGTCACTTCAGAAGATCGAAGCTAACCTCACTCATTTGAAGAATTTCTTTAGAAGACCGAAGATTAGGTTTAGTTGCCTGAAGATTTAATGGTGAAACACAGAACTTGGCAGAAGCACCTCAGAAGACTGAACTCAGACTTCAGTCATCTAAACCCAACACTTCAGAAGACTGAACCCCAACTTCAATCGTTTGACCCTGTGTCCAGGTTATTTTTTCGAAGCTCTAAGGAACTTCAATTGTTTGGGCCTCTAACCTCAATCGTCTGAATCTGCGGGAAAGTTTAAAAATCTAATTTTTAATGAAAGAACACGTGAGCTATTTTTTTATCCAACGATTGAGATCTATTCTAAGGGCAAGATACCTATGTATTCAACATCTAAACCCTAGTGCTTAAGACTTTTGAAAGAGAAGAGAAGAGAACAATGCTTTTGAAAGATAATTGAGAAACTTGAACATATTGCTGTACAATTGCCTGCACTCCAACCTATACTCATCAAGCTTGGGCAAATCAACTCAGAAAATCAAAGGGAATCCATTTACACATCTTGATTTCAACTTGGTATTGAGGTTTGGTAAATCCATTTATTATTTTCAAGAGTTTCTCATCTCATTATCTGTTATTGAATATTATTAGAGAGATTGATCTTGAGTATTCATATACATATAGAGATTGTTTTTGACAAGATCATTGCTTGAGAAAGGTTTTTGCCATTGGTTGAATAGTTTTTGATTCAAGAGTGTATCTAGATAAAGACTTGATATTTTTGATACTACAAAACTATATGATCAAATATCCTTAGAAGTTCATAACTATATATATATATATATTTTAGGGATATTTTCTGAAAAATCCTATATTCGGTTTTGATCTTTGGTGATCACATCATATATATACATATATTAATTTGCATATTACAAAGATCATATTGTGGTTGAAAAGTTGGGAGAAAACTTATTGATTTAGATCTTTACAATATTAAAGACAAACTTTTTAACAAGATCAAATTTGATATTTGTGTATCTTGTCTTCAAAGCTATTACTCATACAAATATTTTGGAAGATTTGATAAAAGAGAATTGTGTGTTGAAGCATTTCATTCATAAAACGATTGTATCGTTTTATACATACTGAGCTTCAAGTTTCATCATATGATTATGTATTAGGAATTTTAATTTTACTCACTAGTTTTGTTAGAAGCAACATTGGGTGTTTTGCAGATTTGATATTATATTGTAATCAAGGTTCGGGTTGTGAACCGAGTTTGAGGAGAGAGCGGTGTCTCTTGTAAGCAACAGAATAGGAGGAAGTTGTGCCTCTTGTAAGCAGCGGATGTAAGGGAAGCTCTGTCCTAATTTAAGGACCAGGAATTTTAGTGGAATTCTTTAGTGGGTTGCTCAAGGTGAGGACGTAGGCTGGGTTGGCTGAACCTCGTAAAATCACGTTTGCATTCTCTCTTCCCTTATCTTTTTATTTTTCGCACTGCATTTTAATATCTATCTTGTTTGTGTATGTTGAATAACCTTACACGCACTTAACAATTAATTAGGTGATAAGAATTCATTGGTATAATAATTTAAATAAGTCTTAAACCCCTGCAATCAATTTATTAAATTTAGAAATAGGGTTTTAAGTGGTAAATAGTCTGAAAGATTTCAAAAATACCCAATTCACCCCCTCTTGGGATTATACCTAAATCATCATTTGGTATCAAAGTGGGTTTACATAGACTTAATAGTTCATTTGTAAAAAAATCACATTTCACACATCGGTGTAACTCCATTCGGTGAGGGACACTCGTCCACTAGACCATCAATTTTCTATGGTGTAAATTACACCTATTGGAAACGTAGGATGAACATATACCTGTTAAATGTAGATTGGAAGGTATGAAAAATAGTTACTAAAGGAAATCATGTTTCCATGAAAGTAATTGATAAGGTAAATGTACCTAAAACTGAAGATGAGTATACTGAAGAGGACTGAAAATCAATACAAAAAAATGCTACTACGATGAACTTGCTTTTTTGTGCATTAGATTTAAATGAATTTAATAGGGTAATGGCATGTAACTCTGCTAAAGAAATTTGAGAAAAATTAGAAGTTACATATGAAGGCACTAAGGAAGTAAAAAATAGTAGGATAGACATGCTCACTAGTGAATATGAAGCATTTAGAATGATTGCTGATGAATCTATTCAATCCATGTACACTAGATTCACACACATGACAAATTCTTTGAATGCACTTGGAAAATCTTACCTTACTTATGAGTTGATCAGGAAAATACTTAGGGAACTACCTCCAGTGTGGGAGGCAAAAGCTACGACAATAGCAGAATGGAGAAATCTCAAGGAGATGTCTGTTGATGAACTTATTAGATTGCTTATCACCTATGAGCTTGCAATAATTGAGAGGAAGAATGAGCAAAGCAAAGTAAAGAAAGCCACAACGCTTAAGGCATCATCTCACTGCTCTAGTGAGGGAAGTGATTCAGAATCAGATGACGACGTGGCCTTGCTAACAAAGAAGTTTGGGAAGTACTTGAAGAAGAATAAGAAGTTCAACAGAAAATTCCAGAACTCAAAATCAGAAAAAGGAGAGTCAAGCATGAAGAAAAAGAAGGAAGATCCACCAACATGCTACAACTGCAGAGAGGTCGGACACATCATACCTGAGTGTCCCAAACTAATGAAAGCCTCCAAGAAAAACAAGAAGGCGCTAAAAGTCGGTTGGGATATATACAACACAAGCTGTTCAGAATCTGAATCTAGTGATGATGAGATTGCCAATTTGTGTCTAATGGCACATGATGACCATGAGGTACAATCATCATTCTCATCCTCTTCTTATTATTCTAGTGATTATGAAAATGAGAATGACATGCTTCCATATGATGAACTGAAACAAGAGTATTTGTACACTATTAAAATGCTTGAGAAGAAAACTAAGAAAATTTT
Organism: Malania oleifera; assembly: GCF_029873635.1. Taxonomy (NCBI): domain Eukaryota; kingdom Viridiplantae; phylum Streptophyta; class Magnoliopsida; order Santalales; family Ximeniaceae; genus Malania; species Malania oleifera. The sequence continues at coordinate 150,062,269 of NC_080418.1, forward strand.
CGATTTGAAAAATAAAGTCAAAGAACTTTCAAGTTCAGTTGAACGCCAAAATGAATCTCATGCATCTCTCATGATTAACAAGGATTTGAAAATTGAGGAGCTAGAAAAGAATTTGAAAGATAAATCTGAGATTATCTAAAAATTTACTAAAGGACAAAATAATTTGAAAAACTCCTAGGAGCTCTAAAAATGAAGGTCTTGGTTTTAATGGGAAGGAAAATCTAAAATAGAACATCTTTACATGAGATATTTTGTGTAACGCCCCGAATCCTTAAACCCGGGTCCGGCGTGTTATACCGGATAAAATTCTTGATAATCCATAATTAACATAACATACGCAGCGGAAAACATAAACAAAATCTCCATATAATACAATACCAGAGTTTACTAATTTTTATCTATAATTCAAAGTATCCATCCAACACCTGCATTCTCATATATACATACATCTCCAAAAGCATTTCAGTATTTTCACAACCATTATGTTCTCAATAGGCTTAAAACATAAATATTTACATTCCCCCAAAGTGTTTTGAAAATATACCCTTTCTCTTTAAGTCTCTCAAAATGCTAAATACCCTCGAGCTCCCTAAGCTCGACCTCGAGGATGTCCTGAAAAAGAAATAATCATATTCGGGTGAGACACATCTCAGTAAGGGAAGAAATATACATATTGAAACAGCGTGTGGCCAACATGAGATAGATAGATATCATTTTTATTTCATTTTCAAATCATCATATAACATTGAAATTGTTTTCTGAACCTAAACAATCACATGCAAATATTTAACCCACAAGATTACCCAAGGATAGGGGTGATTACCCGCCCATATAAGTAGCACCCCTCTGCTCTGATACTTAGTATTGACCCTATGGGTCATACCCTGTTTTGATTATGACAAATACTCTAGTATTTCATGGTTTGATGAGTTTGTGTGCAGGACCGATCGAACGTATCCTATGGTGCACGCACACGACACATAAAGTGAAGACCTGAAGACCCTATTTATGTTGTATTGTAATTTAATCATTTATTTGGGTCTGTAATAGTAATTAGGAGAACATGGTCTGTAATAATTAATGTCTTACCTGCATGGTAAGATCGATAAGCTCAAGACCATAGATGGACCTTAGGGAACACCCTTCGGTCAACCGAAAGTCGACCGACACCGGATTTTTTCGGTGTCTTAGATTTGGACACAAAATGACCCTAGGACACTCACTCATGCATACATATGTTTGAATATTTAACTTAGGTGATTGCATGCTTGAAAAAGGACAAAAATGTACAAGTTTTGTACTTTCGGTCGACCAACCCACATAGGTCATTTTCTCCTGGTCGACCGAAATCGGTCCGGGTCAACATGTTGACCACGGTCCGGTCGACCGAGCCCTTACAGTTCATTTGACCCCGGTCGACCGAACCACCTGGGAGTCAACATTTTAACCTCCCGGTCGACTGAGCCTTTATAGTTCATTTGACCCCGGTCGACCAAACCACCTGGGAGTCAACATTTTGACCTCCTGATCGACCGACCACTTTTGTACTCCAACTACCTAGTTGACCAGAGGGTCCTCAGGAAATTTCCCAGCGGTCTGGTTGACCGAACCAAGTAGTTCAAAATGGCCCGGTCGACCGAACCTCGAAAATTTGGGAAGTCGCTCACTTCCGGTCAACCGAGCCCTCAATTCAAAAACCTCCTGGTTGACCGAACCATTTGAGTCCTGGTCGACCGAAACACTTTTGGTCGACCGGACCTCTCGAGTTGCCCCTTAATTTTTACCGTGGTTAATATTTTTAAACGGGGTTAACTTGGTTAAAATATAATAAAACTTTCCTAATAATCCCATATGTGTCCTTAACGGTTATATTTTAAGGGTAGTCTATATATACCCTCCCATTTGGAATAATTAGTAAGACATTAGCAAATATAATTAACCAAAATCCTCTAAATCTCAAAAAGCCCATATTTCATATTCAAGCTTTAAACTCCTACTCTTACTCATTTATATTGCAAATACTTCCTTGTAAGAGTATTCTTGTGCTTATCTCACCTAACTTAAACTCTCTTTTGGTTGTTTTACTTGTGATCTATATTTCATAGAGAGTAAGCTACAAGTTCTCCTAGGGGACTTCATAAATAAGCCTTCCATAGGAAAACTCCCTTAAGCTTATGAGTTTTGCATTTTCATTACGATACTCAAGAATTCATATTGAGTTTTGGTTGCGAAAAATATTTTACAAATCGTTTTTCAAATATCTCTTGTGATTTATCTTGAGAAAAATATTTTGAGATATTTGCTTGCGTGCTGAAGATATTTGTTACTATACTTTTTGATCGAGAATATGTTCTTAATACAAAGATCAAATAAATATTTTTGCAAACCATCTTTGAATATTTCTTGTGGTTTATATTAAGAAATATTATTTGTTGAGATATTTGAAGTGTGCTTGTGATCTTTGTTTGTGCATTGTGACTGAAATATTATTTTGACACAAAGATCATACCATTTACACTCTCACACACTGATTGTTATATTTGCATAAATATTTGAGAGTAAACACTTAGACTACATCGAGCTTATCAAATCCTATCTTTTGGTAGTGTATTGATTATACTGTGCGTAACTGGGTACATATCTACTTTACACGAAAGCACAATCACTGTACGATTTGATTGTATTTCAAATTTATTGTATTTCTAGGCACGGGCTTGAAGAGGGAGACTAGCCCTGGAATAGTCCCGGATTGGCTTAGTCCCGGTTAGGAAAGTTAGGTGCGTCGTCCTGTTAAGGCGTGTAGGTTGAGGTCAGCCCCGGTAATTGACCTGGTTAAGGTTGAGGTTAGCCCTGTGCTAATTGACCTGGTTGTTTAGGTGCCGCTCCACCCGTTAAGTGAGCCTATAGTGGCAATCCTTGTGCTTGTTGGCCAAGGCAGGGACATAGGCAATTTGGCCAAACCTCGATATCATTTATGGGTGTCGTCTCTTTTATTGCTTTATTGTGCATGCCTGGTTAAACGTTTATTGCAGTTTAAATTCCATTGTATATTTACATTGATTTATTTTACATGCACTAGATTGACCTTAAGCTTGTGTAATACTGTTGTTAGTGGTTTGACTTAAGGCAATAATTTTAAAATACCACTTCACCCCCCTATTGGGATTGCACCAAAGCTAACACTTAAGTAACCCTAACGTCACAATTAAAACATATCAGAGCACTCACCTTACTCAGTAACCCCTCAAGTGGTAGATTAATCTCGTACTCACACAGTTCAACAATAGTTTACCGACAAAGGCCCTAAGGATAGGGAATCCTACCCGGCCATACAAGTAGGTTCCCTCTACCTTAGTGTGTTATGCAGCTACTATCACATTTGAAGCTACTAGTGCACTCGCCTTACTTAGCAAGTCCTCAGGCGAAGAGTATGCCTCGCCCAATCGTAACATGTTCTACTTACATACATACTTCTATTATCATAATACATCATTCTGTTCTGTCATTATACATTCATGCACATTCATTCCTATTCATAACTTAACTTTGCATTTCATTTCACTTTAAGTGACTCTTTCCCATTTACATCATTTACCTTTGTCATTTCATCGTCATTTCATTGCATAACATTTCATTTCATTACTTCATACTACAGCTGGTCTTTAGCCATCATCAGTTAGTCTACGTAGAAACGTGCTAGATCTACTATCACAGCTCCTTTTAGCTGTCATCAGTTAGTCTACACAGAAGTGTGCTAGATCTGCTAACATGGCTATCTTTCAGCTGTCTTACATTTACATGATTGCATTTAACATACATAGGCAACATTGTCCATATCATATTTTATTCTCATTATTTTACTTACTTAGCTTGCATCTCATACATTTAACATATAATTTGCACAGATTCTCATGCCACACAATTTAGCAGTAAAATTCATACATATTTCTCATAAAATAAGCCAACCCACATTTAACATTTAGATGCTCAAAATACACTTCATTTCTTACATAATTTTTTAGAAAATTCCTTTCACTTTCGTTTGTTTACTTTCACACATACATAACTATATCGATAATCCTAGGCTTAGAAAACATAAATTTCATGACTGACATTTTAAAACCACATAAAAAACATATATACATAAATAACACATGTTTATTTTTAATTCATGAAAAACCTGATTTAATATATAAACTTTTCTCTTACCTTGTTTCTTGAACTACACCGACAGGGACTCCGAAAAAATACCTGCGGTGCTCACCCGAATCTTGAATCAAAAATTCTAATCCCATGTAATTAATCCCGAATAAAATATTATTTTAATATTTTCTAGGCCCATAAATTCTAAATAAATAAATATATCCTTAAATATAACCAAATTACCAAATTTCTCAAATTAATTAATTCATTTCCCCAAAATACTACCCATTTAGCATTCCCTAGGCTCCACACATCTCAAATTAACATTTAAACTAATATTTAATACTCCCACTTAATTTTCTAAATTATGCCTGCGGGACTCAAAATTACACCCGCGACACTTACCCGCTCCCTGATTCAAAAACCCTAATTTCATTTAAATTATTTCTAAATAACATACTATTTAAATATTTTCTAGGATCATAATTTTCAATTTACAGTTATACCCGCAAATTTAATTAATTTGCCAAATTTCCCAAATCTCACTCTCGCTTTGGAGTAGGGCCTAGAAAATCCTAATTGAAAAATTACCTATGTCAAAATGACGACGACGACGATTAGGACCACATGGTGGTACCTGTTTGCCGATTTAACAGTAGATTTAAAGCAAAATTGAGAAAATGGGAAAATAATACCTTTCCCTAGAAGCAGTGTCTAAGTCGTTCCCACAACCAATCTGCTCCAGTAGAAATGTCGGCAGCGGAATCAGGATTCCAACGGTGCCTTCCGTTTCGCGATCCGCTGCCAATTCGCCGAGAAACTGAGAGAAAAGAGACAGAGACGGAGCAACTGAAGGCGGCACAGGAACTTGTAAGGGGGGGGGGGCGTACTGGCTTCTGCTTCTTCTTTCTTCTTCTTATCTTTTTATCTCCTTTCAGTAAAAGTAACTTTACATATATATATATATATATATATATATCTTATTTTAATTATTATTTTTTTAAATCCAATGCAATAATATTTAATTTAACAACTAGTTATTTAGTTATTTAATTTATCTTAATTTAATTTAATTTTTTCCCACGTCATTCCTTTTATTTATTTATTTGTTATTTTATTTATTATTATTTTTTCTAAATTATTTTAATCCTTTTAAATTTCCGGGTCTTTACATTTTGTGAGAGAGTCAAAATCATATGTTCCAACTAAAGACTATCATAGAAATATTACATGCTTTTAATGTAAGAGATTGGGTCACATAAAATTTGACTGTCCTTTCAAAAATAAAGATGTCAAAATTAAGAAAGTCTGGAAAGTCAAAGGAGAATCTAATACTAACCCCCATAGACTCAAGAAAATCTGGGTACTAAAACTAGTTGTCTGATTGTGTCTTGCAAATATGCTTAAGATCATCATCCTCAAAAGACAGATGGTATATGGATAGTGGATGTTCACGTCACATGACCGGGGATCAAACGAAGTTCATATCCATCACACCCAAGGATGAATGATTTGTCACTTTTGGAGATAATGCTAAGGGAAGGATCACAGGTGTAGGTAAAGTTGATAATGATTCATCACTAATCATAGATGATGTTTCACTGGTTGATGATTTAAAGCACAACTTATTGAGTATAAGCTAACTGTGTGATAAAGGTTACAAAGTGTCTTTTGAACATGACAAATGCATTGTTGAACACAAAACTTATAATAAGATATTGTTCACTACTTAGTGTCATGAAAACGTATATTCCACTAGTTTTAATAACTTAACCTCTCAAAGTGTGACATGCTTCTTTGCTATGAATGAAATTAGTTGAATTTGACATAGGAGACTAGGACATGCAAACATGGACTTAATATCTAAATTAGTTAAGGGAGACTTAGTTAAGAGATTGCCTAAGACAAAATTCGTCAAAGATAAAATTTATGAGGCTTGTCAACTAAGAAAACAAGCAAGAACGAGCCTTAAGAAGAAGAAAGAAATCTCTACTACTATTCCACTGCAAATGTTACACTTAGATTTATTTGATCCAAACCCAATTCAGAGTTTAGGAGGAAAATCATACGCATTCGTTATAGTTGATGATTATTCAAGATATACATGGGTACTATTCTTAGGCCACAAAGATGAAGCGTGTGAACAATTCATAAACCTGTGCAAGAAAATCCAAAATGAAAAGGGACATACTATCACTAAATTTCGAAGTGGTAGGGGTAGAGAATTTAAAAATCAAGGCATGGAAGACAACTGCAATTCACTAGGAATAGCTCATAATTTTTCGGTTTCTAAAACACCACAACAGAATGGTGTAGTTGAAAGGAAGAATAGGTCTATACAAGAAATAACCAGAACTATGCTTAACAAATATAAATTACCTAAGTATTTATGGGCTGAGGTAGTAAATACCGCATGCTATGTTCTAAATAGAGTTTTGATTAGACCATCTCTTAATAAGACTCCGTACGAATTATGGAATGACCATAGACCAAACATAGCATATTTTCATGTCTTTGACTGTAAATGTTTTGTGCTTAGAGATAATGAACATTTAGGAAAGTTTGATGTGAAATCAGATGAAGGTATCTTCCTAGGGTATGCCTTAGATAGTAAAGCCTACAGGGTATACAACAAACGAACATTAACCGTTATAGAATCTATTCATGTAGTGTTCGATGAGTCAAATCCCTTCTCCAAAAGAACTAATGAAGATGAAATTAAGATAAACAAGGAATTTGAGAAACTATCCATTGAGAATGATTCAAAAAAGAAAAATGAAATTAAGCAACCATCCACTGAAACTAATCAAATTGAAAATGAGGTTAATGAACCACCTAGAGAATGGAAGTACATAAAGAATCATCCCATTGATCAAATAATAGGTGAACCATTATATAGAGTGGCCACTCGATCCTTATTTAGGAATATGATCAGTCATTTTGCCTTTCTATCTCAAGAAGAACTTAGAAATGTGACTAAAGCAATTAAGGATGAATCATGGGTGTTGTCCATGCAAGAAGAGCTAAACTAGTTTGAGAGAAACAAAGTATGAACATTAGTTCCTAGACTTGAGGATAAGACAATCATTGGAACAAAATGGATATATAAGAATAAGAAAGATGAACATGAGATAATTGTTAGAAATAAGGCTAGACTAGTAGCTCAGGAATATAACCAGGAAGAAGGAATATATTTTGAAGAAACCTTTGCACCTGTAGCTAGAATTGAAGCCATTCAAATACTTTTAGCCTATGCAGCTTTTAAGGATTTCAAGCTATATCAAATGGATGTCAAAAACACATTTTTAAATGACTACATAAGTGAAGAAGTGTATATAGAACAACCCCCAGGTTTTGAAAACCATAAGAATCCAGATCACGTCTATAGATTGACAAAAGCCCTGTACGGTTTAAAGCAAGCTCTTAGAGCTTGGTATGAAAGGCTAAGCGGTTTTCTACTAGAAAATGGATTTATCAGAGGAAGGATAGACACAACTTTGTTCATAAAGTTTAATAAAGATGACATTCTCCTAGTTCAAGTATATGTAGATGATATCATATTTGGAGCTACAAATAAAGACTTGTGTAATGAGTTTGCAAACACTATGTAAAATGAATTTGAGGTGAGAATGATAGGTGAACTAAATTTCTTCCTAGGACTTCAGATCAAACAAGCGAAACATGGAATATTCATAAATCAATTGATGTATATTAGAGATCTACTCAAAAAGTTTAATATGGAAGATGGAAAAATACTAGGAACACCTATGAGTGCTTCATTGAAAATAGACAAAGATGAATAAGGTATACCAGTAGATGTTAAGCTTTATCGTGGAATGATTGGTGTAACGACCTCAAAATTCATACCATTTTTTTTATACATATATATATATATATATATATATATATATATATTTGTAACCATGTATCTAAAGTCATATGATAAGCATTCCTACGCAACGGAAACATAAAACATATCACTATTACAACATAATTGTACAATACCAGAATCCAGTATATACAGATCATATCCATACAAAGTAAACCCCTCTATCCCCATCTTTCCCAAAAATACAAACTCGTCAAAAACTCACCCAAAACCCAAGGTGATCCAAATATCCTCTATCCGCGAGCCTGATCTGCTCGCCCAGCTGTCTCACCTGAAAAATGGTACTGTAATGGGGTGAGTCGACGCTCAGTAAGTAAAAATATGCTATCACTAGTGTGTGACAACTAAGTTAAAGGTACTTCAAAATATAGCAACTGAACTGTAATGCAACAATCTGTAAAACATATCTTTCAAATATATCTATCTTTCTCAATTTAAAATACACTGTATCGTCTGTATTTTCTACTTTTCATACTGATAATTTATTATACTATTCTCATCATATACTGTAAAACTATAAATATATATATATATATATATATATATATATATATAAAACTGTGCTTTTATCCTTGGGACTCTGTACGTCATGATTTGACGCCTCATGACAGGATTATGCGGCCCGTAGGCGGGACTCTATCTGGTCGGCCCTCCAGATAGGTCATCATACTCTACATTACCTCAGCCTGACCAAACTGCATCCTCTCCTAAGCTTGGGACTGGCTACTACCTCGTCAAATCGGCCCCCTCAACCCAGTGTACTGGGGAGCTGCATACTCTCCGAGCACGGCTGACGATACCCACATACTATCTGAGATATGTGGTTGCACTCTATCTATATCTAGCAACGGTACCGTGCTCTGTAATCTGTATCTGTCTGTGTATCTTTCCTCAGGGATCTGATACTATATACATATATACATATATACTCTTTTACTGTTTTCATTATGTTTCCAAAATTACCGTAACGCAGTCTTTATGTACTATATATATATACTATAAAACTATATACTGCATCTGTAGCATCTTGATGCTACCTCTGTATTTCTGTTTGTATATTATGGTAATAGGAAACATGGCATAACAAATTCTGTAATAAAGCTGTGGTATAAATACTGATCTAAATAATACTGTATACATGTATTTATATATATATATATATGTATATATATATATATATATATATATCTGTTTCCTGAACTATTCATATAAAAACTGTATATGCATGTACATTTCTCTGCGAATATAAATCTATCTCTGTATAATCTCATATATTGGAAAACCATATCAAATGTATATACTATCTATATCTTTGTATGTAGTATAGTATGATGTTTCATAATAACTGTATAAATTCATTCTTCACATGAAAGTCTACTTAGGCCACACAAATATTTATGCTCATTTTCTATAAAAACTGTATAATAGACTGACATAAAAATATGCTTATAAAATCTCTATTAAAACTCCTAGCATAACATATTTCCCTTATCTCAACTTTGAAAAGCCCCTATTAAAATCTAGCTCTATACCCGCAGGATTCCTAGATCAACCTCTTGAAAACACAATATCCCAGAACAAAATATTATTATTTTTCCTCCCACGTCATTTCTTATAACTACCATAAAGCCAAAAACTCAATAAAAGACCTTACCTAGAATTTGGGATGAAATCCAACTTCGTTTTCTCGACGATCCACTCTGGCAAACTTGTAGGGAATTCCACCAGAAGCATTGTGGTAGCCTTAGATCGTCGATCCGGCGACTGGTGGGGTCGAAAACGAAGAGAGAAGGGAGAGAAAGTCGTAGGGAGAGAGAGGAGAGAGAGAGAGAGAGACTTCTTAAAATGAATTTATTCCCGGAGTTGCGTATATATAAACAGAGGATTTCGTTGACGAGACCCTGTATTCGTCGACGAGTCCTTCACAAATTTCATGGACAAGGCCCTGTATTCATCGACGAAATTCAGGCTACCTCAGAACCCCTCTTGATATTTTCTCATCAACGAAGCCCTGTGTTCGTCGACGAAATTTCTTAACCACTCGTCGACGAAGTCTACGGTCTTCTTTTGTTTTTGTATCTATTTTCCTCTCTCTTTAATATTTGAATATCAATATTTTTTTCTGGGTCGTTACAATTGGTAGCCTACTTTATCTACTACCAGCAGACCAGACATAATGTTTAGCGTATATTTGTGCGCAAGATTTCAGGCGGTACCAAAAGAGTCACATTTGCTAGCTGTTAAACGAATACTTAGATACCTGATAGGAATCGTGGAAATTGGATTATAGTATCCCAAGTATACATCTTTTGAGATTATTAGCTATTCAGATGCTGATTTTGTTGGTAGCAAAGTGGATAGGAAGAGCACAAGTGACACTTGTCATTTCTTAGGACATTCATTAGTCTCTTGGTTTTCCAAGAAGCAGAATTCAGTTGCTCTTTCCACAGTTGAGGCAAAATACATAGTGGCAAGTAGTTGTTGTGCTTAAACGCTATACATGAAGTAACAACTAAAGGATTTTGGATTAAGCTATGAAACAATTCCTATAAGATGCGACAATACGAGTGCAATAAACATCTCAAAGAATCCCATATTATATTCACGAACTAAGCATATAGAAATGCGACATCACTTTTTTCGTGATCATATGCAAAAAGGAGATGTGACACTTGAGTTTTTATGCATGGATGAACAATGGGCAGACATATTCACGAAACCACTTGCAGAGGATAAGTTTATCCAAATTAGGGGTGAATTAGGCTTGATGTACAGTCGAGAGGATGCCTATAATTACATTAGATGACATAATTCAGAGGGAGCAACGTCGCTTAATATTCACAATTGGTTAAAAAAAAAAATTTCACTTTCAACTCATGTGTTCTTATTTGATATCACATTAGTCAACATTTGGTATTAGATGTTAATCATCACATAATCTTTGAAAATTATCACACTGTGTATATTCATGTTGAAATTTAAATTTAGCAACACAGATGTCTGCAATAGCAAGGGGGAGAAGTAAATTAAAGTAACACAGGAAGACATGTTTCGTAGTACAATCATTTCACAGATGCTGGTTGAATAAGTTCAAAACTCTAAGAGTTATAGCGAGAGAAAAATATACGACTATGTCCACTCATGTATTATTATACACCTTTTTGTGATGTCAAAAGGGGGAGAAATATCAAGAGCAAAAATTGTTGGCAAAACTAATTGTGCAAAGGGGGAGAAGGATAATAGCAAAAATTGTTGGAAAAATCAGGAGCAAAAATTGTTGATAAAACTAATTGTGTAAAGTGGAGAAAAATCAGGCTATAGGAGAAGAATGAGGATAAACAACTTGTGTATGAACATGAGGATATTTCATTTGGAATTAGGTTAAACAACGTGTGTATGAACATGAGCATATTTCATTTGGTATGAGCATTTTTCATTTATTGAATATTTGATGCATTATTTGAGGGGGAGCCTTGTTAGGCGTAACCCATCATATATTTATGCTCGTGTATTTGTCATTATAAAAAAGGGAGAGATTGTTGACTCTATGAATCTAATCCGGTTTTGATAATGATAAATCACTTGGTATTTGATCTGTGCATTGAGTTTGTGAATAGGAACAATGTTTAGCATGCACGGAAGGATAACAAGTCATGGAAGCCATGAAGATTAAAGCATACACATCTTGGCAAAATCCATGGAACTAAAAGAGTTGAAGAATGAAGATGCAAGCGACAAGTTCAAGAGCGTCATGAGAATGGGTACTTAGAACTAATGTATTTACATTTCATATGATTTAATTTGAGGCTTAACATAAACCCTATAATGACCTTAGGACTCATGCATCTCATGAACATCATTAGGGGACATTTATGGACTTAGAAATATTTTTAAAACCCCGAAAAATATTTTTATAAAAGAGCCAAGAAAGAGAGCAAAGGAGATTTTTTGAATCAAAAAGAAAAAACCAGGAATATGTTACTTCAAAAGACCGAACTCAGCGTTCAGTCATCTAAAGTTACGAAGATCGAAGTTAACCTCAGTCGTCTGAAGAATTTCTTCAGAAGATCGAAGATTAAGTTCAGTCGTATGAAGAATTAATGGTGAAACACAGAACCTGACAGAAGCACCTCAGAATATTGAACTTAGACTTCAATCATCTGAACCCGACACTTCAGAAGATTGAACCCCAACTTCTGTCGTCTGACCCTTTGTCTAGGTTATTTTTTCAAAGTTTTAAGGAACTTCAGTCGTCTGGGCCTCTAACCTCAATCGTCTGAACCTGCGAGAAAGTTTAAAAATCTAATTTTTAGTGAAAAAATATGCGAGCTATTTTTTGATCCAACGGTTGAGATCTATTCTAAGGGAAAGATATCTATATATTCAATATCTAAACCCTAGTGATTAAGACTTTTGAAAGAGAAGAGAAGAGAACAACGCTTTTGAAAGGTAATTGAGAAACTTGAACATATTGCTATACGATTGCCTGCACTCCAACCTATACTCATCAAACTTGGGCAAATCAACTCAAAAAATCAAAGGGAATTCATTTACACATCTTGATTTCAAGTTGGTATTGTGGTTTGGTAAATTCATTTATTATTTTCAAGAGTTTCTCATCTCATCATCTGTTATTGAATATTATTAGAGAGATTGATCTTGAGTATTCATATACATATAGAGATTGTTTTTGACAAGATCATTGCTTGAGAAAGGTATTTGTCATTGGTTGAATAGTTTTTGATTCAAGAGTGTATCTAGATAAAGACTTGATATTTTTTATACTACAAAACTATTTGATCAAATATCCTTAGAAGTTCATAACTATATATATTTTAGGGATATTTTCTGAAAAATCCTATATTAGGTTTTGATCTTTGGTGATCACATCATATATATACATATATTAATTTGCATATTACAAAGATCATATTGTGGTTGAAAAGTTGGGAGAAAACTTATTGATTTAGGTCTTTACAATATTCAAGACAAACTTTTTAACAAGATCATATTTGATATTTGTGCATCTTATCTTCAAAGCTATTACTCATACAAATATTTTGGAAGATTTGATAAAATAGAATTGTGTGTTGAAGCATTTCATTTATAAAACGATTGTATCGTTTCATACATACTGAGTTTCAAGTTTCATCATATGATTATGTATTAGGAATTTTAATTGTACTCACTAGCTTTATTAGAAGTAACATTAAGTGTTTTGCAGATTTGATATTATATTGTAATCAAGGTTCATGTTGTGAACCGAGTTTGAGGAGAGAATGGTATCTCTTGTAAGCAGCGGAATAGGAGGAAGCTGTACCTCTTGTAAGCAGCGGATGTAAGGAAAGCTCCATCCCAATTTAAGGAGCAGAGATTTTAGTGGAATCCTTGAGTGGGTTGCTCAAGGCGAGGACGTAGGCTGGGTTGGCTGAACCTCGTAAAATCGCATTTGCATTCTCTTTTCCCTTATCTTTTTATTTTCCGCATTGCATTTCAATATCTATCTTGCCTGTGTATGTTGAATAAACTTACACGCACTTGACAATTAATTGGGTGATAAGAATTCATTGGTATAATAATTTAAATAAGTCTTAAACCCATACAATTAATTTATTAAATTTAGATATAGGGTTTAAGTGGTAAATAATCTGAAAGATTTTGAAAATACCCAATTCACCCCCTCTAGGGATTACACATAAATCTTTGTTAATTAAGTTTGTCTGTTTACCTAGTATCCCACTTCGGGTCGGGTGATGTTATTACGGTATCAGAGATGCTAACGTGGCCGATGTGTGATGTGATGTTTGTTTATTATTTATAAAAAAAAATGGTATGAAAATCGAGGCATCACACCAAGTAACATGATTGCAGCTATGGGGGAAAAAAAGATTGGAAGTAGTTAGAAATCCTTTGTGTTGAATAGCAATCAATTGGAAATAAGTGTCAAGCATTTTAAATTTTATTTATTCAATTAAACTATTTTAATGTGATTGATATCAAAGTAATTATAGATCATGATATTTTAAGGAGATGGACAATGGCTAAGAATAAGAGATCATAGTGTTGAGGCAAATTTGAAATAGTATATTAGTTAACAATACAAAAATTTATGCCCTTAGTAAGGTAAATTGTATGATGTTGTTTGATAAAAAAATAAGCACCTTTAAAATGAAGGAGATTGAGATGGGTGAGGGTGGACAAGGTGAAGTGGACTCATTATACCAGCCTCTCTAAGAGGTTTTAATGTCTTAGCTCACTAGGAGCACCTTGTGAGATAAAGAACATAGAATCATAGAAATTGTTCTAATTCTAGAAAAATGGAGAAAAGAAGGAGGTAAGCAAACACAAATTAGAGGAGGGAGGAATGAGATAAGAGAAAGAATAGATTAAGTGAAGAGGAAAGCAAGTAGAGAGAGAAAGAGATAATGAAAGAGAGATAGAAGGATAAAGAGGCATTGTGTCTACTAGGCATTGGGCTATTGTATTAACATGTTGAATTAGACCGAAAGTTCATTACAACAAATGTTACACACCTATTTACACCCATTTTAAGTAAGACTTGGATTTATAAATATTATTTTTACCTAAATTATGTCCAAAACATAAGTACTCTTAAAGTGCCTAATAATAGATAGACATCATCAGCATAAACAGGGCCTCATTTAATATGACACTTTTATTACAATTGACCTTAACTCATTTCCTTATCTCATGTGTGCCATATTTATAATACATATAGGGTCAATCATGTGGGTAATATGGGTGATGCATATATATATATATATATATATATATATATATATATATTCACGTTTGAGGTGAAAGATGTGTTGTTTGCTTCAATTTCTCATTGCTTTTAAAGTGTTAGGTTTCACTCGACTCATAACTTGCCTTCATATGGATAGGGACATTATTTGCCTTGCTATACTTGGGAGAGTACTTTGGGGGAATAAAAGACACCCAACTAGGATTGTTATCCTTTTGCTTCCCTCTTCTTATTACTAGTATGTTACCCTAGTGACATTCATGTCAAACAATTCCTGGGAGGACAATTATAGTCATTGCAAACACCTTACCTAGATAATGGTAGACCTTTGCCTCTTACGGGTGACCTTTCGTAGGCGATATACCATGTGCCTAGCCCGGTGTGCTCACGTCGCGTCCTTTACAACTTAAGGGTTAACTATGGTTTCTTTTTTTGCTTCCTATGCTATGTTTAAACCCTCCTGTTCTCATTTATTTCATAGCTCTAGTCACTTTAGGTTTTCATCTCCATTTTGTTATGGGTAATCCTAATTTTATCTCCTTCGATGCATTCTTCAATTTCCTCCTATAGGTTTTCATAGGGAAATGTTGTCCTTTCACGTGACGCCCCGATTTTCGTACAATTTTTTTTTAATAAATAAATAATCACGTCATAAATCCACAACATCCACAAATCGGCCACGTCAACAATCCTAGTACTATTCATACAACCCGACCCGCATTGGGTACCGGGTAAAAAGTATTTTATTATATTCAACCTAACAGCGGAAGACAATATACACATATCAGTCAGAATACAATACCCAGAGTATCAACATACATACAAATATTCACACTACCTTCCCATACTAAAAATTACTATTCAACTCTATGGGAATTACATCTCCCCTAGTCCAAAAACTCACCCTGTGTATCAGGGTCTCAGCTCCCTACTATCACGGAGCTTTATCACACGGCCGGTCTCTGTTCCCTGAAAAATTTAGATAAATTGGGTGAGACACATCTCAGTATAAAGGAATAAATTATTTACAGTGTGTGGCCGAATGAGTACAATTATAATACACTTTACTTTTCAAATCACCATTTCATTTGAGAAAATACACTAATATTCACATACACATAATCATATAGATATACAACACAAGCTTTTATAAGCTTAAAAATCATTTATCAAATTCAATGATTTCCAACACATATTTACACGCGAAGTTCCTGAAAATAGGGAAGATTACCCGCCCATACAGGTAGCTTCCCTCTGCCCTAACACGTTATGCAGTCGGGTATAGCCACATCTGATACCCATCAGGGCACTCACCTTACTCAGTAAGCCCTCAGGTGGAGAGTTTCACTTCGCCTTAATTATTTATATTATTAACTCACACTGTTCCATTTCTCAATTTTATCATTCTTTATTTCTCAATTTCCATTCTTTCTTTCATTTCTCATTTTAGCCAATTTTATCATTCTTTCACTTTTCATTTCCACTTTACTTTCCGACTCATAAGTATCCTCGGTATCAAATACCAACATCGCGTCTGTAACTCATGGCCACCCTGAAGATCTTTCTATACACGCCATGCTTCCCCCCATAGTCAAGGTTGTGCGGCTCGAAGGCTGGATCTAACGGCGGTTGGCCGACCTAGTTAGATCAAATATCATATCACATATCGCGTCTGTAGTACAACTGGCAGGCCTAATACCTTGATCCGGACTCAGGGGGCCCAACAACCCTACATAATGGCACAGTCGACTGTCACGCCACACGCTCCAAGAGTCCATGTGGTTGCACTAACACCACTCGCAACGGTACCGTACTAAATATCATAACTATCTAACAGGGTTTACCACCACATACCCGCAATCATTATACGGTATTGGCATTTCATCAATTATATTCCAGTATATCACAATTCAGTTCAATATAAATATTCTCATCATTTTCTGTGCACATTTCATCATCTCGTAATATCATATATCACATTTTATATATTTTTCACATTTTCCCAAAATACTCATTTTTCATGCAAATAATTTACACTCACAAATAAATACCACATTTCATTATTTTCCAATATCAATAATTCATAAAATCCCATTTTCCAGGCAAAACATTTCTACTCATATAATAATACCATATTACATTATTTTTCACTAATCAGATCAGTAATTCTCATTTCAATATTTTCTCAGAATTTACACAT
The DNA here is from genome assembly GCF_029873635.1 of Malania oleifera. Classification (NCBI taxonomy): domain Eukaryota; kingdom Viridiplantae; phylum Streptophyta; class Magnoliopsida; order Santalales; family Ximeniaceae; genus Malania; species Malania oleifera. The sequence continues at coordinate 150,079,267 of NC_080418.1, forward strand.
TATTATAATTTACACTCCAAAATATCACAATTTACAATTACTCAAATACCACACAATTTATCTGATATTTATATCATAATAATTTTCAGACAAAATATCATATGCTCAATTTCACATATTTATTCAAATAATAATTCTAAAAACACTGCTATAATTTATTCCCTTACCTGGCTTACTGAGAGTCTCCCTAGAATCCCAAATTCTACGCCCTTGGCGCCCAAAATTCAACTCCTGCAATTTGCATTTTCCCCCAAATTAATTAATCTATTTCTCCAAAATAATACCCATCTAGCTTTCCCTAGACTCCATATACCTCAAATTAATATTTAAACTATTATTTAACACCCCCACTTAATTTTTCTAAATTTTGCCTGCGGGTCCTAAAATTACACTCACGGCGCTCACCCGGACCCTAAATTCCAGAAATCCTACTTCAGTTCCAAATGCTTAATATTTTAGCATTTCTAAATTAATGCTAACTAATTAAAAATAAGCTCCTTAATAATCGCCGCACCCCAAATTTGGGGTTTTGACCCGACACCCCCACAAGAATTCCGTCCCACTAGACTTGTAGAGAATTATCCCTAGATTCTCGTGGTGGTGTCCGTTCATTAATTGGGCTTATATTTTGCGAGAAATTAAAGAAAAATGAAAAAATGGCTTATCCTAGGGAATACGCTTACGCCGCTCCTACCACCGATCCGCTCATGTAGAAATGACGGCAGCGGCGAATGGAATCTAGTGGTATCTTCGGATTTTTGATCGGGCGAAAATCGGTCACGAAATCAATGAGAGAGGGAGAGAGAACATGAGGAGAGAGAGAGAGATTGCAGAGAGTTACAGAGAAAGGAAAAGAAAAGAAAAAGAAGAAGAAGAATAATAATAATAATAATAATAATAATAATAGATATACTTGAATCTCCTGAAGCTTGTTGAAGCTTTAGGAGGATAAATATTATTATAATAATAATAATAATAATAATAATAATTAATTAATATTAATAATATATTTTTTTAATTAAAAAAATTAATTTTAATTAATTAATTAATTATTTTTATTTTTCTTTTTAAATTCGTTTAATTAATTAATTAATTAATATTTTTTTATTTAATTTTTTTTAATTTTAATTTTAATTTTTTTAATTTTTTATTTTTTGAAATCATTCTATCAATCTTTTATATCTCTTTTTGGGGTTTTCACATTTCATCATTAGCTACACGCCTAAAAGCAACATAAACAAGGGTAATATGAAGGTTATCATCTATGATTGCTTATGGAGGTTCCAATTTTGGTGGATGAGAGGAATGTGGTATCATTAGTTGCCAAGAAGCAAGATTGAGGTGATGTTTACTACCTTCCCGATATTCAACCAGTGGATCACTAAGTTCTTAACCTTCCTCCATTTCGATCATGGGGAGAATAAAGCTGATTTGGAGGTTGTCAACTGCAAGACTAGGTATTCTACTGAGGACATGTATATGTGATCTAGCTTGGAATTGCCTTGAAGCGAATACTTTTCAACTTTGCAACCAATGATACAAAGAGACTCAACAAGTGTTAAAGTTGGAAACAAATCTTAAAGTTGCTTATGACAATATGAACTTTATGCACTTGGCCATAGTTTAATGTTTCGATACTACTTATGTAAGGAAGGTGAGATGTTTAGAGATAAAGGATCACCTCCAAGCTCTGTCTCCCTAGATTTCAAGGCGAAGGTGAAAATTATTGACTGCGAAGATTCCATTCATTGGACACAAGATTCATTTACCATTGCCCAGTTATTGAGATAACTATAATAAAGTTTTTTTTTTCCCTTTTAATCCTCGAGATGTATGAGATATGTGGCTAAGTCCTTGGCATCAGCCAAGTTGTTTTGTAACCTTGAGGGCAAGTGAAATATTTGATTTAGTTTCATGTCTTTTTGTTTTTTCATCTGGCTAACCAAGTGATTAACTAATTGTTAAGATGATATTTGCTTCAAGCCATTCTTTGCTCTAATTGAAATATGACATCAAGTTGTTTATTCTGGGTGGTTTCATTAGTTCTACTCGCAACTATTTCGCCTTCAGTGACCCCCTTGTAATTACCAAATAGTTGGATAATAAATAGTTTGCTTTATGCTTAGACGATGTTTGTCATGTGTCACACCTACGTGATCACTATTTTCTCAAATCTCTGTTTTGGCCCGATACTTGCCGTTATAACCAAAAAGGTACACAAATATTACACAAATAGCTATGCATCTGAATGTGAAGAAACATGTAAATACCTAGCCAACAAAACAAATAAAATAAATAATGGAATTAAGGGTATTCGCAATACATGAGTGGCATATTTGATGAAATTGGGATTGCTACTTGCATACATAATCAAGTGGTGGAAATTAAAAACTCAAATAAAGCACTACCAAAAGGGTTAAAAGGTTATGAAGATAAGTTACAGAGGTGGATAGAAAAAATAAGTTTTGTATTTACATAAAAGAAAGCAAAAGGTAAAGCATGCAACATTAGAGGAAAAGAAAAAAAAAAGGTAAGCAACACTTTATTAAGGGTAGTCTTCTTTGCGAGTCTAAGCGTGTGAATATTTTTGGTTATAAAAATATATTATTAACAATTCAAATAATTGACACATAGGCTACGAATGCTCCATCTCATCATTTAGCCAAAATTATTATAGCTCCTATAATATATAGTTGCAGACAATAATGTATTTTATGTATTTGATTATATATAAGATTTTAAGTTTATGTTATATGTGTTTTGGTGCATATTAACATACACAAGGTGATTATGATATTTTCAAACATAATTATGCTTCTTAATTTTTTTTTGATTACATAAAAACTTAAGCCACCAACAAGCCCTTCAAACCCCCTAGTGCGGCACCAAACTTACGGATTAACGTTCTTCCCCTAGGTCTCACTGATAAGGTAAAGTCCGGAATGCGGACACGGCTTCCGTGCATTAGTTGGACGTTCAGCCAACCCGACCCCCGGGACACATCTCCATTACCATCTACGGTTTCCGTTGATTTACAGAGAACTCTCACCATCCACGATCTCCGCTGGCTAACAAAGCGAACTCTCACCATCCACGGTCTTCGTTGACTCACAGAATAAATTCTCACCATCTACAGGTACTAATGGTTTCGTGTGTGTATCTACCTGAAATTGAACCCTCGATGCTCCTTCTTACGTGCTGATGCCTTTCCACCGCTCCATGCCCGCGGGAGTTATGGTTCCTAATTTTATTGTACATTTGTGCGTATCATAAATTTTTATTACATCACATATTTATTTCATTTTTTTGATATTGATAACACATTAATGCATGCTATGAAGTCAATTCCGGCATCCACCTAACCTACAATTGCTTTGATACCCTAACTTAATAAAGAAAACAAATATTATTTAATTAATAAATTGTTATTTGTCACAATTTAATTTCAAAAAATTATTAGTTTATTAGAAGATGATTGTCAAATTTTTAAAGGTAGTACGATCAGGACCGACTCTTCACAATATGGGACTCTAGGCGAATGATTTAATCAAGAACCCTTAATAATTTGTTTAATTTTTATTTTTATTTAAAATTAATTTTTTTTAATTTTTTGAGATGCAAATAACTAATTATGGGAATAGAGTATAATAAATAATGTTAATATTATTTAATTAAAAAAAATTTTGGAACCTAAAGCCTATATTATTATATTAAGAAAAAATTTTAGGACTTCAAAAATTTGGGGCCCTAGGCGGGCGCCTCAATTGCCTAAAAGCAGAGCCAGTCCTGAGTACGATATATATATATATATATATATATAAAGTGTAAGGCCTAATATTTTCTAAGGCATAAATGATTATATTGAGTGAAAATTAATGATTAACATAATAAATTTTGTATCCTAACTAAGTTTAAAAGTTCATGTTCACCCTTCTCCTTAAAAAAGAGAAAAAGGAAAAAAAAAAAAGCCTATTTTGTTTTCCCATGCGAGAACTCTGAGGAGGGTTTTAGGCCTACAGGAGAAACTCATTTGCTTCTCATCCTCAGCAAAGGATCCTCTCTCTCTCTCTCTCCCCTCTACTCTCTTAGTTTTCGTTCGCGGCCTCTCAATCTCGTAATGGGGGAAGAGAAGAAACCCGCATCTGCTGGTGTATGGCCCACAGTGAAGCCCTTCGTCAATGGCGGAGCCTCTGGTATGCTCGCCACTTGTGTCATCCAACCCATCGATATGATCAAGGTGTGTTGCAGACCCATCTGTTTTTATGTAGTGCCTGTTTTTGATACGTGCAGGTGTTATAGTCGCTGTAATTGGAAAGTTTGGGAGGTTTTTATGTGCTTCGTTTACGGCGTTTGCAGGTGAGGATTCAATTGGGTCAGGGATCGGCATCGCAGGTGACGAGGAACATGCTGAGGGATGAGGGCATGGGGGCATTCTACAAGGTTTGGTTCTATAAATATTTTATTTGCTGGTGTAGAGTTTTTATGTATGACGTGCTTGCAAGATCAATTTCAATTGTGTTGTGTGTGGAGGGACAAGCTGAGGTTGAAGTTGTTTGGTTGGCATTTTGAAGTGCTTTGCTTGCTTCCAAGAGCTAAAATCAACACAGCTTTTTACTTCCGCGTGGTTTTTTTTTTGAAAATACTCCGTTGCTTCAGAGAGCTATCACTATGTCTGGATAGCTCCGAGAGAAAATAAAGAAATGATCGTGATTTCCTTTAATGAAGAGAAAAAGAAGAGAAATGACAGTAGTTTTTCTCCTTTCCATTGGATAACTTGGGAGAAATGAAGAGAAGTAAGAATGTTTCCCATTGTATGTTTGGATGAAGAGAAAGGGGGTCACAAAAGATTCTATTATAACTTGTATCTCTTCATCTTCCCAACTTCCAGAGATTCAAAAAGAGGGTTACGAGGGTTTTTATTCTCATTTCATTTCTCACCTTCTCTCATCGTTTATTTTATGAAGTGTCATCCAAGTGAGTGATTAGGAGACACCCCACCTCTCCCCCTGTTAGATTACTACTTTACCTAAAATCTTAAGCTGTTAGGTTGTGAGCCAACAATGTATATCAAGCTTTAACACTCCCCCATACGTGTAGCCCGACAGCACGTGGAAAGATAAACACATGATAAATAGCACCCATAATAAGGAATGCAATATTTTTTTTTTAAATTGCACGCAACAAGACTAGAACTCAGGACCTCCTGGTAACTAGCTCTGATACCATGTTAGATTACCACTTTACCTAAAAGTTTAAGTTGTTAGGTTGTGTGCCAACAATGTATATCAAGTTTTAACACCCCCTACCCTAAAAAAGTAAAAAAAAAAAAAAAAAAAACCTCAATCCAAATGAAATGCAAGACACTGTTAGTTGAACTTCCTAATGGTTGTTTTGGTTGCCCCTAGTGACTTGCTGAGTTGCTGTATTGTGTGATTATTGTGTTTTAGGCATGAAGTTTTCAAGTTTAAATCCATGATTTCTTCGGACGAGGGACGTTGTAGGGTTTCGCTTCTTAGAATGGAAGCAGTGCTTTACATTTAGGGGTGGCAAAACGGGTTAATTGGTCGGGTTTGGATGGGTCATAAATGGGTCGATGTTAAATGAGTTTGGGTTTGGGTTCGGGTTGATCCATTTATTAACGAGTTACTAATATGTAAACCCAAGCCCGCCCGTTTAAAAGCATCCCAAAACAAAAACAGATACTTACAATCACAAAAACAAAACCAAAAAAAGAAAAGAAGCAAGGACATTAAACAATAAACAACATACATATTTATATAAGTATAGGAAAACCGATAAAGAAAGATTGGGGAGTTTGAGAGAGATATCATTCTAGCAAGTGGATTGTTATGGCTACTGGGATTTTACTTAACACAGCAAAAAAATAAATTTGGAAAGCTCACCTGTGTAGTTTTCAGAGTGAGAAACAGAGGAAGCAGACGCTTGAACGGTTAGATATGGGTCTTGGAATTTACTGGAAATGGAAATCAGATGGTTCAAGAGAAACCTAATATCACTCAAAATTGCACGAATTTGAAGAACCTACCTCTACCTGTAAGAGAGAGTTGAGCTCGTTAGTGCCGTAATGGAGATGGAAAATGATTTATGTCACGAGGTGAATCTTCCCCACGACAATTTTAGGGACGCACAGAGATGCGTGCTTCCCGTCCCCTCCCTTCCCTTCTTGTTTTTTTTTTTTCTTTACTTTTCCTGCTCTCTTCTCTCTCAAGTTTTAACTCATCAGTGTGTGCCAAGAACCTGGGACGACAGGCTGTAGGTAGGTGGTGTTGCTGTGGCACTGCCGGGTGATGGGTTCGGGTTGTTAGAGGAGGATGTATAGGATGGTCACCCACGCTATGGAACACAAAGACATGAACAGTGACATCCTTGCCGTAGAGGCGGTGTGATCGGGGAAGACCTCTGTCGAGGGCTTCTCTGGCTGCCCATTGGCCTCCAAGCTCGCCAACCTTTGGGGAGTCGATCTCGAAGACAAGAAACCTCAGAATAATAACATCATCCTGACGAACAAGGGCCTCTCTTGCTCCTAACCTTAGGCCAAGCCCTAATCTCATCTCTTTCTGGCGAACAACTACTGCTGCTGCTGCAAGCAGTTGCGGTTGGATGTCTAGGTAGCAGGGACAAGGACAGCACATGGTAGGTTAGGTTTAGGTTTTGTTTTATATATATAGTAAGATAAACGAGTCACCCAGCGGGTATTCGACCCAAACCCGCGGTTCGGGTTGGCCTGTTTATAGACGGGTCAACTTGTATTAAACCTAAACTTGATTTAAACGGGCGGGTCACGGGTCACCTGTCGGGTTTCGACGCGTTTTGCCACCCCTATTTACATTGATTATGATTGACCAAGTTGGCCATGCATCTAGTTCAATTGCGAGCAATCGTGCATGCCTCTTTATAAGTTATTTTTTATTTTTATTTTTGTAGAGATTCACTCCACGGATGCCCGCAACTGAGCTTTGAAAATCTCAACACTCCTATACCAACTTCTGCTCAACAATGTTTACTCTTATCAGTAATGGAATTGGAATTGCAGCCTACAACTTAGCCCATTTTTGGATAGTGTTGTGACCATTGTCCCAGTCTGTATTGCAAATTTAATGTGTGGACTCAGTTTATACTTGTAGAAGTATTCATTCTTTATGTGTTGCATTATTTAAATTTAATCATTTTGAGTAGGGATTGTCTGCTGGGCTGCTGAGGCAAGCAACGTATACAACCGCACGACTTGGATCATTTAAGTGAGTATTTTATAGCATCATGCTTGTGCTACTGTAAATGTTTTGTTTTTAGAACTTTCCGCTTCTTATAATCTTGCTTTTATTACTTTGTCTATGAATTGTGAGTGTATGTAAAGTTGTAAATTGTGAATAAATGTTCATTATTTCTATAAAATAAATCTATAATTATTTTTTTGATTTTGTTTCATAGATTTTTTGCTTTGTTTTCTTTAAGTTGTTATGGTTGTTCTTAGATTGAGATCTATAGTTGCCCTTTGGGAAGGATGCTTTAGACAATACTTGTTAGGATTCCCAAATCAATTGTTATTTCTAATTAATGTGTTAAGATTCCCAAATCAATTAGGATTGAGTCCATTAAGGACTTGGATTGGGATTTATTACATTCCTAATTTGGAGGCAGATCCCCTCGAAGTGATCAACCCAAACCCAATTTTCTCTTTCTATTTTCTATCCTTTCAACTTACCTGATTTCCCTATGATAAAACCCTTGGGTCTTATCATTTGGTATCAAAGCTGACGTTCTTGTGGATGCCCTTAACCTGCCGAAAAAAACAAGTTCTTAAAATTCTTGCTCTTTATTATATACAATGGCCTCAGAAAATTCATTAGAGTCCTAGATGGAACCTTGGCTAAAGTCATAACTTAGCAATATGTTTAAGTCTCAATTTGAAGAGATTAGGCAGCCTTCTCTAAACTATTCAGCACATCTTCCCATAAAGAGAGAGAAGATGATGCCTCTATGTTAGCTAATCATAGGGAGCAACTATTCATGTGCAAAGGAGGTTACCAAGGAGAGCAAGATCATGGTCCTTCTCATATGAAGGTGGAATTTCCTTGATGGGATAGTGATGACCCTACTAATTGGGTTTCTATGGCTGAAATGTACTTTCACTTTCACTGCATTCTAGAAACATCTAGAGTTGAGATTGCTGCTGTTAGTTTGGATGGTGATGCTATTCAATGGTATGACTAGTTTGAAGCTCAATATGGAATGAAAAGAATTTGTTTCTGGATTACTTGTTCAATTTGGGCCCACTAGATGTGAGAATATTGATGGAGAGCTCACCATAATATGCCAAAACTAGCATTGTCTTGGAGTACTAAACATTATTTGAGCGGGAGCTTTTGATGGGAATAGGATTTAGGGGATTTCAAAATACAAAATGGGGATGGTTTGAAACTAATTGCAAATATGGGGTTTGATAGAGACACTTTTGGGCTCTGCTAGGAAAAAAATTTAAAATAGCTAGAGCATTAAATGCTCTGCTATGTTTTGTCTTTCACTTCAAACAAGTCAACACAAAACTTAATAATAAATTCAAGAACGTGCATGCTATGCATGCCATGTTCAGATGTCTTTAATAATAAATTGAAGGACTTGCATGCCATGTTTGTCCTCTATTTTAAGTCTGAACTGAGCCTCCTTTAATTGCTGATTTCAATCATCCATGTAGACTGTGAACATTAAATAAAATTTAATAACCTAACCATCCCAGCTAGCTATTCACGATCTCCATTCGTAAAAGCCCGATTTATTCAAGAACTCTCCTTTCTTTTTTTCTCTCAACTAGAGTCATCTACCCTGTATTTTTTACTTCTAGGAAAATTCCAAACAAAATATTATTATTATTATTATTATGTATTATTATTATGAATATTCATGATTATATATACTTTCTCGTAGATATATGCATGTTATTGTTATTATTACTATTATTATATACATATATACACTCAAATATTTAGACATATTGTTTGTATATATGAACACATATATATATATGTACACATTTAATGTTAGCATTATTATAATTACTACTATGCTACTAGTACTAGCATTATTCTTAATTATATGCATGGACAATTAATGTTATATATCAATATATGTATATATATATATATATATAAATTAGATATTCACAAACATTTATATATATACACTAGAGTGTTTGTTTGGCGATTTCTACCACCAGTATTATTATTATTATTATTATTGTGTAGAGAAAAAGAGAGATACACATAGGCATTTGTTATTATTTTGCAAAATGCAGTTAGATTAGCAACTTGGAATATAGGGACACTTACGGGTAAAAGCATGGAAATTGTGGATACAATGATCAGAATAAGAATTAATATAATTTGCCTTCAAGAAACTAAGTGGGTGAGGGAGAAAGCTAGAGAAATTGATGAATCAGGATTTAAACTTTGGTACATTGGAAAAGAAAAATATAAGAATGGCGTAGGAATTATTATAGACAAAAACTTAAAAGATAGCGTTGTTGATGTAAGTAGAGTAGGAGATAGAATTATAAAAATCAGGATGGTATTAGGACGAGATAATAAATATCATTAGTGCGTATGCTTCTTAAGTCGACTTAGCAAAAAATCTTAAGAGACAATTTTGGGAAGATATGGATAGTATTATACAAGACATACTAGAGACTGAGAAAATATTTATAGGAGGAGATCTGAATGGATACGTTGGAAGGGATAAGAAAAGTTATGAGAGGATACATAGCGGATATGGATATGGAGACAAAAATGAGCTTGGGGAGATGATCTTAGACTTTGCTATGTCATAAGATTTTAGTATAATGAATACTTGCTTTAAGAAGAGAGAAGAACACTTAATAACCTTTAAAAGTGGACAAAATAGATGTCAAATAGATTTTTTTTTAACTAGGAGGGTAGATCGATTATCATGCAAGGATTGTAAAGTTATTCCAGGTGAAAGCCTAACCAAACAACATAGAGTCTTAGTGTTAGATATATGTATTAAAAAATGGAAGAAAAAAGATAAAATGAACTAGTGTAAGAGAACTATGTGGTGGAACCTAAAAGGAGAAAATATAATAAAATTTTAAAATAAAATGATCAAAGATAGGGGTTGGATTATAGAGGATGTGATAGATACAAATACTCTTTGGAGTAGATTAGCTAATTCTATTAAAAAGATAGCAAAAGAGATTCTAGGTGAATCAAGGGGAAGATTCTCAAATAGCAACGAAAGTTGGTGATGGGATAAAGATAAGCCATAAAGACAAAAAGAATTTGGTATAAAACGTGGCAAAAATATAGAAACAGGGATAACTTTGAAAAGTATAAGGAGGCAAGAAAAGATACAAAAAAGGCCGTTAGTGAAGCTAAATATAGATCATTTAATAGTTTGTATGATAGATTAGATACAAAAGAAGGGGAAAGAGATATATTTAAACTTGCTAAAGTTAAAGAAAGGAAGAGTAAGGACTTAGGAAATGTAAAATGTATAAAAAGTGAGGATGATATTGTCTTGGTTAAGGACGAAGACATTAAAGAAAGATGGCAAAGTTACTTTTAGTAAGTTGTTTAATGAAAACCGAATAGAAGACTTAAACTTAGAATTGTCAAATAAGGAAAAGACTAAAAATATGAGATTTATTCGCAAAACTAGAGCTAACAAAGTTAAGTTTGTACTAAAAAAGATGAAAAATGGGAAAGCTGTGGGACAAGATAACATCCCAATTGAAGTTTGGAAATGCTTAGGTGATAACGAAATTATATGATTAACTAATTTATTTAATATAATTATAAACACTGAGAAAATGTTAGATGAATGGAGGAAAAACACTTTAATACCTATATACAAAAATAATGGAGATATTCAAAATTGTAATAATTATCGTGGTATTAAACTTATGAGTTATACGATGAAACTATGAGAAAGGGTAGTTGAACAAAGATTAAGGGTAGAAACGAAGGTCTCAAAGAATCAATTTGGTTTTATGCTTGGGAGATCTATCACAGAAGCTATATATCTTTTAAGAAGATTAATTAAAAAGTTTAGGGAAAAGAAGAGGGACTTGCATATGATATTTGTTGACCTTGAGAAAGCATATGATAGGATACCTAGGGAAGTTCTATGGTGGGTTTTAGGAAAAAAAAGGTGTATGTAGTAGGTATACCAATGCCATTAAGGATATGTATGATGGAGTAATAACTAGTGTAAGGACTATAGCTGGAGAAACTAGAGAATTTCCAATCACCATAGGTGTACATCAAGGATATGCTTTGAGTCCTTATCTTTTTGCTTTAGTGATGGACCAATTGACTAAGAGTATTCAAAAGGAGGTTCCATGGTGTATGTTGTTTGTAGATGATATTGTATTAATTGATGAAACTAGGGATAGAGTAGAGGTTGAGTTGGAATTATGGAGAGAAGTTTTGGAATCTAGAGGCTTTAAGATAAGTAGAAATAAGACAAAATATATGAAATGTAATTTTAGTAATGATAGGAGGAATATTGGAGACAAGTTAAACTTGATGATGAAGAAATAAATAGCACTTGTAGATTTTGATACCTTGGATCTATTATGCAAGCTGAAGGAGAAATTGAAGATGATGTAATTCATAGAGTTAAAGCAGGTTGGGTAAAATGGAGAAGTGCTTCAAGTGTGTTCTGTGATCCTAGAATACCCTTAAAATTGAAAGTGAAGTTTTATAGGACTGCTATAAGACCAACTATGCTATATGGATTAGAATGTTGGGCGGTGAAAAAACATAATATCCAAAAAGTAAAAGTTGCGAAGATGAGAATGCTTAGATGGATGAGTGGTATAACATTGAAAGATAAATTAAGGAATGAACATATTCGCGGTAAGTTAGGTGTAGCTCCTATAGAAGATAAGATAAGGGAGGGACGACTTAGATGGTATGGACACTTGCAACGTAAGCCACATAGTGCACCAGTGAGGAAAAGTGAGTTAGTTACTGTGGGGGGCAGTAGAAGGGGTAGGGGTAGATCTAAAATAACTTGGCAGGAGATAGTGAGTAAGGATTTAATATCCCTGAATCTGTCAAAAGAAATGGTCTATGATCGCATAAATTGGCGGAAAAAGATTCATATAGCCGACCCCACCTAGTGGGACTTAAGGTTTGGTTTTGTTGTTGTTGGTTATAACAATGACGGATATTAAAGTAACTTTTTTTTGTTACTTTAATGGAAACTACTAGCAAGGAGTAACTGGATTAAAATATGATTGTCCCACCTGCAAAAATAATGCAAGTCTCTTGACAAATAAGACTTCAAAAGTTGACTTAAAAATTATGCAGTTCATTGATAGTAGATCCTTATAAATATGCATTGAAGATCATTTGTAGGTATCCAAAATTGAATCCTTCAACAATAAATTTCATACCAATGGAAGTCCAAGATGTTAAAGATGCTGTGGTTAATGATGGGTCTACTGCTACAGTTCACGTGGGTGCTAGAGATCGAGCTTTATCTAGAAGCTCAACCCATTAAACAACCATGTTCATCAACTCCAAACTCTCCATCCATGGGCACCTGCGTAAGCACGCTTTTTCTATACCTCCATACTTGACGCAGGTGGTTGAAGACATCATGGATAGCCTTTGTTACCATTTTGATACAAGTTGTGACATTTCCTCTTCACCATCATGCACACCTCCACAACCTAATTACTTTACACAATTAATCGACAATATCCTGATTATTGACTTGAATGATACTGCTAATGTAATTGTTTCCAATGTTGATCTAAATGTAGTTAGGAATATGATTGAAAGAGAAATCAGTAAATATACTATGGGTTGTGATATTCCAAGGAGTGTAGATGAATTGGTTCAAGATGTAGATGATAACAAGGAGTACGAGGGCCCTAATCTAGATGAAGTTGATCTTGAAGGGCCACATTTTGAAGGCATAACTAGCAAGCCATCAATTTTGTGATGTCTGTCTTCTACTTTAACATATATTGATTTAGATGTTCTTACTCTATTGTGTGACTAGGGGTGCAACAAAAATGCATTATGGATTCATCCCAAGAGTTATTATACAAAGGACTACGATTTGTTAACAAGACCAAGTTGGAACTTTCTATTCAGTTGTGGCACATAATGTGATATTGATAGTACAAAGTTGTAGAGTCTAGACCAAATATATGGACTTTGTAGCGTAAATGATGAGTCGAAAGCAATTGCCTATGGCAACTTCATTCTTGAATCATCAGAGGCACATAGTGAGTATGTGATTACATGATATGTGGGTTCTCACACATGTGCATCCAATGATATCACAAGACCATGCACAACTCAATAGTATGGTGATTGCAAGGGCAATTGAAGAAGTGGTGCATGAGCAATCAGACATCACCATTGCAACCTTAATTGCCACGGTGAAGGCTCAATTTAATTATCATCATTCTTTTAGGAAAACGTAGTTGGGTAATAGAAGGCTATTGAAAATGTGTTTGGCAATTAGGGGAACTCCTACTAGTTGTTGCTGAAGTGGATGCAAACTATGATTGATTCTAATCAAAATTCATGGGTCCTATGGTCATACGATACAATTGATGTCATTGGATTGACTATGTTTGATCATGTCTTCTAGGCTTTTGCCCCATTTATAATGGGGTTCCAACATTGTAGGCCTGTCATCACAATTGATGAAACACATCTATATGGAAAGTACAAAGGTAAGGTGTTGATTGCTAATGGTGTTGATGAAAATAAGAAAATATTCCCATTGGCCTTTGCAATTATGGAGAAAGAGTCCAAGGATAAGTGAGGCTGGTTTTTGTCATATATCCGAATGAATGTGACCTCCGGGCTAGGTATATGCTTAGTATCGGATTGGCATGAAGCCATAATATTTGTAGTCAATATTCCACATTAACATGATTAGCATCCTCTAAATGCGTACCATTGCTTTTGTGTTCAACATGTGGCGAGCAAATTCAACACCGTATTCAGTGATGTTGGACTAAAGAAATTGGTTATTAGGGCAAGTTTTACGACTCAAATGTGAAAATTTAACAAAATCATGGAGCAAATCGGTAATGCAAATGTAGATGCATTATGGTGGTCGAACAGGATTCCATTGGGGATGTGGACAATGTATCACGATGGCGGGCACAAATATGGTATAATGACTAGTGAATACCAATATGGTTGAGTCATTTAACAGTGTTTTAAAGGGTGCTCGCCAGCTCTTGATCATTGCACTAACTTAAATGTAGTTCTATTGGAGTGTGCACTATTTTGACCATCAATGTAATGCTGCTGAGGCTATTATTAGGCAGGGAAGGAGCATGTGGGCACCCTATGCCACAAATTTTTTTTACAACATTGGAAAGAGAGTGCAAGTGCCCATGAAGTCATTAGGTTTGACCTTTGACCCTGCATCAACTACATTTCATGTGAGGATAGCATGTTAGTCTCAAAACATGAATAAAGAGAACAACATCCAAATTTTCCATTTGAGCAAGCACATATGCAAATGCAACGAATGGCAATCATTTATGTTACCATGTTTATGGCCGTATGTGAAGAAGTTGCCCTCAATTGGGGACAATAAGTTGATCCCTGTCACAAGGTAGGAGAACAACATGAGTGTTACCGGCTGCAATTTCAGTCAATTCCGCATGAAGATTACTGGCATGAACCTACTATCCTAGCACTTTATCCTAACCTCGTGCATGCGAAAGGTTGTCTAAAATCAACTCACTTGACCAATGGAATGGACATGAAAGAAATGAAGAAAACAAAGATGTTGGGCATGGAGAAGAGTGACACAATTGGCGATCATGCTTGAATGCAAACAGATGATTTTTATGTCTGATTATTATTATTTATTTACTATTAAGGGTTGGGGGTGGTTAAGTTATTAAATTGTATTTAATGTTGATAGTTTATGCGGGTGATTGAATTCAACACTTGGAAGAGGCTTGGTTGAAACTTAAAATAGAGGACAGATATGGCATGCATGGCATGTGGGTCCTTCAATTTAATAGTGAAGTCATGTGGACGTGGCATGCATGGCATGCAGGTTCTTGAATTTATCATTAAGTTTTGAGTTGACTTGTTTGAAGTGAAAGACAAAACATGGCAGAGCATTTAATGCTCTAGTTATTTTATTTATTTTATTTTTTATGATGGGGCTCAAAAGTGTCTACATCAAACTCCATGTTTATAATTAGTTTCAAACCATCCCCATATTTGTATTTATGAAATCCCCCAAACCCCATTTCCCTAAAAAACTCATTTGAGCAGCTATCAAACAGAACTAAAGATTGGAATGATAGCCAACACATTGATACTTTTATTGAAGGTCTTTTGCTTGACGTTTGGTGTCAAATCAAAGTGCGTTAGGGATAGACTATGACCACTACACTTTCCTTTCCACGGTAGAAGAAGAGAAGTTGGGAGAAGAACGATGTCACTCTAGCAAGGCTATTAGGTAGAATTTTAGTAGCACTATGACACCACCTACTCCTCACAATCCTCCAATCAAATGATTGACTGAGGAGGAACTTAAAGAGCGAACGACAAAAGGTTTCTATTGGCATTGTGATGAAAAGTGACATAGATGACATTGTTGCAAAAAAGGGACAACTCTTGATGATTGAACCAGTGGAGGAGACAGATGAGGTTGAGGATGACTATGCTGATTCAAATTAAGAAGGTTTGGAATCTGATGATAATGATGAATCTATCACTTATTCAGTTCATGCTTTAGTTGGGTATGCGACTCCTTAAACATGAAAATTAATGGCTTCCGAAAACACTAATATGTCACTATATTAATTAATATAGGTAGCATTGTAGCACTAATAATTTCATGGATACTAAAATTGCTAAATAGGTAGCCTATCTTGTGGAGGCAATGTGAAAAGTTTTGATGTGAAGGTTGTAGACGGAAGGGCCTTGACATGTCAGAGCATCGAAGGTTAAACTAACTATGCAGAATCATGAGTTATATGTTGATTTCTTTTTGTTACCACTAGAGGGCTATGAAATGGTTTTGGGTATTGAATGGTTTCGGAGTTCACATGATATCACTTGAAATTTTTCTAAATTGATTATGAAGTTCATTGTGAACAACCAGAGAGCGACTCTTAAGGGCAAACATTGTTGTAATGTCACTACAGTTTCAAGCCGTCGTATAGAGAAGCTTCTTAAAAAGGAGTGACATGGCTGCTTGGTGCTACTTCAAGCACTAGAGGAGTTGCAATATCAATCTTGTTAGAATGAAGGGCTAGAATCTCTTATTTCCAATTTTTTGACATGTTTGTGGAGCCTCAATGATTGCCGCCTTAGCGAACACATGATCATTGCATTCCTCTATTGCTAGATAGTGTCATTAGTAATGTTTGTCGTTATCGCTATCCTTATTTTTAGAAAGTAGAAATAGAAAAGATGGTTGAAAAAATGCTAGATCTTGGCATAGTTCAACCAAATGTCGGTCCATATTCTTCTCTTGTCTTATTGGGGAAGAAGAAGGATGGTTCTTTGTGGATGTGCGTTGATTGTTGAGCACTGAGCAAGAGCATTGTGGAGGATAAATATCCTATCCTTACTGTGGATGAGTAGTTAGATGAGTTGGGAGGTGCCCAACAATTCACAAACTCAACTTGAGATTAGGCTATCACCAGATTCAGGTACATAAGGATGACATTCAGAAGACTATGTTTAGAACTCGTGATGGCCGTTACATGTCCTCGGTTATGCCTTTTGGGTTAACCAATGCTCCTTCTATCTTTAATAGTCTCATGAATGACATTTTCCAACCTTACCTACATAAGTTTTTGTTCTCATATTTTTTGATGATATCTTGATATATAGCTCATCTCTTGAAGATCATTTATGTCATTTGCAAATTGTACTCACCACTCTTTGTGAGCATTATTTGTTTGTTAAGAAATCTAAGTGCAACTTTGCTCGACCGCATGTGCCTTTGGCATATTGTTTCCCAAGAAAGTGGTTCAGTTGATCCTTCTGAAATACGAGCGATGGCAGACTGGCCTACTTCTCAAGCAATTAAGATGATGTGAGGATTTTTGGGATTGCCTGGTTACTATTGCAAGTTTTTCAAGGACTATCTAAATATTAGCGCTCCATTGACCGCTTTATTTAAAAAGGATGTGTTCAAATGGAATAGGAAGTTAAACAAGCCTTCGTCAAGCTTAAGCACGCAATGTGCACCACACTAGTTCTTGCGTTGTCGGATTTCAACAAGTGTTCATCATTGAGTTGGATGCATCAGGAGCTGACATTGGTGCAACTTAAATGCAAGATGAAGCCTTATTGCGTTTACCGGTAAGGCTTTTCTCTATCCCACATTAGCATGTCTATTTATGACAAAGAGATGCTAGCCATTGTGCATGCAATTACAAAGTGGAGACTTAATTAATTGGCTGGAATTTCCAAATCTGAAATGATCTACGAAGAATTATGCATCATTGATTGGAGTCACTCTGGATTTCTTAGAACCCTTAAGTTCATTTCTCAGGAGTTTTATTGGAAGGGAATGAAAGATGAAATCAAAAAGTTTGTGGCATGTTTGTCAACAACTAAAGGTTGAAACAGTGGGAAGTCCAGGTTTATACAACCTCTTGCTATTCGAGAAGAAGCTTGGATTGATATCCCCATGGATTTCATTAAGGGACTATCGTCTTCTTATGGTAAATCTGCTATTTTTGTTGTTATGGATCATCTCACAAAATATGGTCAAGTGTTGCACGTGCTTTTGTTGAGAAGATTGTCAAGTTGCATGGAATTCCTTAGTCTGTTGTTAGTGATCATGATAAATTCTTTACCAGCAACTTTTGGAAGGAGCTTTTCTGTTTGTTACGAACACAATTGAATATGAGCACTACATATCATCCACAATCTGATTTGTAGATTGAAGTTGCCAACAGGTGCTTATAGACTTATCTTCATTGCTTTGCTAGCAACAAACCGAATGATTTGGTGCTATGACTTCATGGGCCAAATGTTGGTACAGTACCATTTATTATTCTTCCATCAAGTTGACTCCATTTAAGGTTGTTCATGGTTAAACTTCTCTTGTCCTTGCTAGATATTCAGTTGGATCCTCTAGAATTGATCAAGTTGACAAGGAGTTACATGATCGAGACAAAGTGCTTTAGCTGCTTATGGAAGATCTTGTTTCAACTCAAGCTTAAGTAAACAACAAGATGATAAGCATCGTAGTGAAAGGGAATTCTTAGTGGGATATTGGGTTTTTCTTTGCTATGGCCCTATAGATAGACATGTGTGACGATTTGTTCTTCAATAAAGTCTCCTTAGTTGTGTGGGCCTTACAAGATCCTAGGACATATAGGACCTATAGCTTATTGTCTTGACTTACCAACAGGCTCTAAGGTACATCTAAATTTTCATATCTCTTGCCTCAAGAAGAAGTTAGGGGGAGTGACTTATTGTACAATGCCACTCGCTTGATATTGCATTTACTAGTGAGGTTCAAGTGCAGCCACAAGCAATTTTGGATCATTGAGTGGTCAAATGCAGAAGATATGACATCACAGAAGTTTTAGTTTACTGCTCTCACTTACAAGTTGAAGATGCAATTTGGGAAACTTTTTAATCCTTGGAGGAGAGATTCCCAGAGTTTATTACTGCTCAACCTTGAAGACAAGGCTAATTTGAAGGAGCTGCGAATGTTAGGATTGATAAACCTACTCAGAATCAATTGGCAGTGGTCAACGATTGTGAGAATGGCTCAAACAATCCCAATCAGCCCCTCTAGAGGTGGAAGAACAGAAAAAAGATCCTTTCTAACAGTTCTCTCAGATGAGCTTTATTTGCTGTTGCCTTCAGGTAAAGGATCTTCTTTCAGATGTTAGATCGCACTTGCCCAGAGCCCATTGTCGCTGGAACCAAATGTAAAAATTCCTAAATCAATTAGGATTTTTGTTTAATTCTGTGATTCTCAAATCAATTAGGATTTCTATTTAATGTGTTAGGATTCCCAAATAAATTGGGATTTCCATTTAATGTGTTAGGATTGCTTAATCAATTAGGATCGAGTCCATTAAAGACTTGGATTGGGTTTTATTACATTCCAAATAGGAGTAGGGTTCCCTATATGTTACTCTATGGAGCTTTTTCATTCAAGCAATAATATATTTCAGAGCCTTTGGCTAATTTGGAGGCAGATCCCCTTGAAGTGGTCAACCCTATTTTCTCTTTCTATTCTCCATCCTTTCAATTTTTCCAATTTCCATATCAATTCTCTTTGCTTTTGTTGTTGAAGGGTAAACATTATCCTAGTGATAATGACCATATTGTGGGTATGATTATAGATTTTTATAGGAACTTATTTTTAGAGGAGGATGTAGGGAGGGTTATGATTGGAGTTTTTTCCCATTTTAACTTTTTTAAAAAAATATATATTAAATAAACCTCATTCTGGGAAGTATTTTCCAGAATGACTTTGAAGTAATCTCGCTACTTGGAGTAGTGAGATTTGCCACGTGTCACTGCAAAAATTATTTTCCTAAAAAATTATTATTTAATATATTTTTTTTAAAAAATGATAAACGTGAAAACACTTTAGGCCTCAATAGGAAACAAAAAATTATTTCGTCACTAAAGCCCTAAAAAAACCCAAAATAAAAAAGCTACAGCCTATAGGCCTAGGCCTGCAAAACCTTCCCTCCAAGCCCCCATCCTTTCCTGCCAGCTCTTGTCTTTCTTGTCAATTGCAGTGCATGTCTAATCACTCTCTTTGCCTTCCCCAATGCTCCCCCCGCCTCCTCTCATCTAATCACAACTCATTTTGACTGCAATTGATTAATAAAAAGCATAAATTAATTGCAACAACTTGCAGCAGTGAAGGACAACATATAGAAATTTGACAACTGCAAAAATTAACCAAATCTTCGTCCAAAAGGTAAAACGATATCAACTACGTCTTTTATACATAGTTAATAAACTTCCATTATTTTTCCTTCTAATTTTTAGCTATATCTGGCTATGCTTGGCCACCATTCATGACGTACAAATTATCAAAAAATCTAAAACCCAGGGAGAGGGTGTGTGCGTGTGCATGTGTTTGTGAAAGAGAGACAGAGAGACAGAGAGACATAGAGAGTTTATTATGCACATACTCAGAATCAGTTTCTTCATCCATCATATGGAACAAGTTATCTTCTACTTGCTCATCAATAATGGCAACCTGTGGAAAAAAAAGAGTAAAAATTAATAATAATATAATAAAATAAAATTTTAGCATCATCATCATTATCATAAGACTGGCCAGAGCATATATTACAAAACCACGTTAGAAGAATAACAAAGATTAATGAGAGCAGAAATCAAAACTGGATAGGCCCAAGAAAGCAGTCCTTGGTAATGAAATCAAAAATAACTGTGCTTCCTAGTCCAGAATATGCTGCCCCTGGCTTCAGGTGCCTTTTCATGAATGGTAGCCAAGCATAGCCAGATATAGCTAAAAAATAGAAGGAAAAATAATGGAAGTTTATTAACTATGTATGAAAGACGTAGTTGATATCGTTTTACCTTTTGGACGAATATTTGGTTAATTTTTGCAGTTATCAAATTTCTATATGTTGTCCTTCACTGCTGCAAGTTGTTGCAATTAATTTATGCTTTTTATTAATCAATTGCAGTCAAAATGAGTTGTGATTAGATGAGAGGAGGGGGGGGGGGGGAGCATTGGGGAAGGCAAAGAGAGTGATTAGACATGCACTGCAATTTAGGGGTGAGCAAACGGTCGGTTCGGCAAAATTCGGGTAATTAACCGAATTAACCGAAAAATTCGGTTAAATAATGCAGTTAACCGAACCGACCGAACTACTGAATCACACCGAACTGAACCCGACCGAATTACCAATTCGGGTAATTCGGTTAACCGATTTTAACCGAATTTATTCCATTATACATTAAATAAAAATTTCATAACTAATTTATTTTAATAATTGTGTCAATGCATTTACTCTATCACATAGACTTATTTATTTTGAGGTGCAATAACTTTTATTTATTTATTTATTCTAGGTCTTTGCAAATCAAGTGGAAATAAAAAAGAAGGCGATGTTTTTGTTATTATTGAAACGTTGAAAAAAAAAAAAGATGAAAAAATTTTCGCTAAAAATATTTATTGTCGACGTCGTCATCCCCTTCGACGACAACATTAATTTCCACAAGGTATATCCATGTTCATAATAAAAAACAATTATATTCATAATTTATACTTAAAATTTAATTAATTAATAATTCGGTTAATCGGTTAACCGAATTATTTTTTGTTGTTAACCGAATCGAAACCGATTAACCGAATTTTTGTAAAATCCCAACCGAACCGACCGAACCAAGTTTTTTACCCGAACCGAACCGACCAATTTCGGTCAGTTAATTCAGTTAATTCGGTTTTCACCGAATTATGCTCACCCCTACTGCAATTGACGAGAAAGACAAGAGCTGGCAGGAAAGGATGGGGGCTTGGAGAGAAGGTTTTGCAGGCCTAGGCCTATAGGCTGTAACTTTTTTATTTTGGGGTTTTTTAGGGCTGTAGTGACGAAATAATTTTTTGTTTCCTATTGAGGCCTAGAGTGTTTTCACTTTTATCATTTAAAAAAAAATATATATTAAATAATAATTTTTTAGGAAAATAATTTTTGGAGTGACACGTGGCAAATCTCGCTACTTCGAGTAGCGAGATTACGTTAGAGTCATTCTGGGAAATGCTTCCCAGAATGAGGTATTATTTAATATATATTTTTAAAAAAAAGTTAAAACGGGAAAAAACTCGTTATGATTGAGGGGTATGGGTACCTTATTTGGAATGACAAAGCGAAGTTGCTAGAGGGGCTTTTTGAGGAGGAGATTAGAGGTGCTGTGTTTGAGAAGGATAGAGAGAAAGCTCCTAGGAAGGATGGTATGATTTTTTTTTTTTTTCAAGATTGTTGGGGTTTCTTGAAGGATGACCTTTTCGAAGTCTTTCATGAGTTCTTCGATATTGGGGTGGTAGTTAGGAACCTTAACTCTTATTACACTAATGCCTAAAAAAGACTTCTCTACCTTCACTGCCCCTTCATGTGGGTTCTTTGGAATAACTTGTTGGGGATCTTTAGTGAATTTGGGTGTGCCCCTCCTCTTTGGAGAGTTTCTGCACTAGGGGTTTTGGCATGATGGAAGAGAGGAAAACTTTGTGGCATTGTACTGTTTTGGCTTTCATTTACTGTGTATATTGCTGGAAAGAACTGGTAGAATCTTTATGGGTAGCTAGTTCCAGTAGCATGCTTTGGAGCAGAGTGGTGTTCCTTGCGTCCCTTGGGTGCTTGGCAAATGGCTTTTTTGTCATGTTTCTGTGGAAAACTTACAGCGTGATTGGTTGGCATTACTTATATATTTTTCTTGTAATTACCTTTTTTTTGTTTAGCTGTTATCCTTTTATATTGGGAGGATATCTTTTTCTCCCTTTTTTATTTCATTTTTTGTTGATTCCTTCTTTATTCCTTGAATATATTTCTTTGTTTATCAAAAAAAATTATGCTAGTGATAGAAGAGTAGTTTCCTCCAATAGATAAGAATTTTCTTTGATTAAATTCTGGTTTTTTTTTTTAACAACTTTTTCTTATACTTCATATCGAGTTTTTTTAGTGGATTTGACCTTTGAGAAGGATTTTGTTGGGGAATTTGAGGCATTTTAAAGGTGATAAAAGTGCCCTAACCATTGAGGAAACTTGTAACTTGCAAGAATATCTTATAAAACCTTGCCAAATGCCAATGATTTGTTAGTTCTGCAGCTGTATGCAACGATGAGGGTGTTATTATAAGAATACACTTGGTAGTTAGGTGTCATGTCATGTCATGTCTGTGTGGTACTTGTTAGGGTGTACTGTTGCAATTTCTGTTCTGCACCATTTAAGAAATCATGTAATTGATCTACAATGAGAGGCTTATTGCAATTCAGTTCTTTGCCTTCTAACATATTTAACTAGTTGGCACATCGATTAGAATAAATTTGAACAAAATCTGTCTACAAGAAGCTAAATGTGTACATAAAAAATTCGCACATGAAAATGGGTGGGAGACTAGAGGAAGAGACATTATGTCTCATGCATGTCCTTAGAAGTTCATGTCCCTGGTGGTGTTTCAGTTTTTTCCTTCGCTTCAAAGCAGGTAACGTCAATATGGTTTGTTTTGGGGAGGATGTTTGGATGGGTGAGGACTCGTTGCCTCATTTTTTAAAGCTTTCCTCTCTTCACAACACACCTATCAATTTGTTCTTTTCCTTTGAGGGGGCATTGCTTCCCACGATTTCCCCATTTCTAGAATCTTAATGCAAGAGAGTTCGATGAGCTAACCACCTTCTGTGTTGGATCGATTTGCTCCTTTTATAAGGAGGATGAGAGGGCTTGTGAGTTTGATTCTTTAGGTATGTTTGCTTCAAAATCTTTTCTCGCACCTTGTAAAAACCCCTTTCCAAATTTTTTCATTGGAGCCACATCATATAGAAGGCTAAGGTACCTTTGAATATTCAGATCTTCATCTGGACAGTGACTCTGAGCAAGATTAATATGCATGATTTGTTACGTACAAGAAGGCCCTACATGTCTATCAACATGTGCCTGATGTGCTGCTAGTCTAGTGAAATGAACACTCATTTTCTCCTTCATTGGAAGGTGGCAACTCACTCTTGCTTTCGTGAAGCTTGATTGGAGACTTGGAATGTGGGAGATCTTTTTGCTTGGAAGACATTGGGGTGAAGTAGAAATGAGCTGCATTTTATGGAGTGGTGCAGTTTTACTATCTTATGGGCTTTTTGGATCAAGAGGAATGTGAGAACATTCAAAGGTTGTACGTGTTCTCCTTGTTTGTTATGAGATAGAGTGGTGTTCTTGGCTTCTTTTTGGACTCATTCATTTTGATTTTTGGGGTTTAGTGCCATCCGATCTTCAAAGGGATTGGAAGGCAGCTCTATTGCGATCTTTTTGGCTGTTTCTCTTTGTTCTAGAGACACCTTGTCCTCCTTTTATTTTACATTGTTTTGATCCTCAATAAAATTAGCTTATCCAAAAGAATAGGTAGGTAAAAAAATCTATCAAAAGTGAAATACAATCAAGGACTTAAATTTCGATTTCGATTTAAAGAAATGACGGAAATTTATAGTAAATGATGGAAATTTACAATAAAACTTTAGGAAATATTAAAATAGATGATTATGCTTAATATGGTATCAAAATACACTAAAAAAAAAATGCATATATGACAAGTTTTTAGTGTGTAGGATATTAAATTGCATATCGCGAAACAAGCTATGAAGTGAAGAACATTCAAATGCTTATAAAGTTTTGAAGCTATTCCTTTAATTATTTAAGGCAACAAATTATCATTTAAACAACTACATTTTTAATAAATATCATACATGTAATGATCTAATACCACATGGACTTTCTTGGTGGCTCAAAGCCATCTCTTCTATCCCTATCATTGGGATTTCGAGATGACATATATTGTTTACAATAATCACTCCATGTCATATAATTTCCAAAATATTGAGTATAGGTGTACATGTGTTGTTCATACTCCTCCATAGTCATTTGGTTCATGGCAGTTTCTACTCGGCTAGAAGATCTTCCTAGGCTAGGATGTCTTCTTGCAGGTTCTACTTGTTGTGTATGTCCATAGGATTGTTTTGCATTTGCATACTGGTCATACCCATATTCTTGGCCTGTTTGTCCATACCCATAGGCATGTGGTTGCCAATTTCCATATTGTCGTGCTTGCTCATATGCATACGGAAATGGTTGGCAATATGTAGATGGATGAAGTTCCATATCTAGACCCAAGATTCATTAGTGAATCATCACTACTAGATATTACTTCTTCTACCATCACCTGATAAACATCAATGCCAAAGTCATCTCGTGCATGTTTGGCTATATGTGGGTGGGGACATCTGTCTCATTCATCAAGATAGGATGGTCTAATCCACTCGAAAAGTGGATACTCATCCTCATCACCCAATTCAGCTGATATGTCAAGAAGGTCAGGGGATCTTGTTCAGCCACTTTGTTCATTTCGGCCTCCATATCTCTTATTCGGAGCTTCATGTTGTAATAACAAAAAACAAGCTGCTGAAGTTTGGTGTAGGCTAGTATATTTCTTTGCTTTGTGTGAATGAGTGCAAATGTGCTCCAATTTCGTTCACAAGCTGATGAAGATGTAGTTTGTGACAAAATGCGCAATGCTAGCTTCCTTAGGATTGGGGCACTTGATCCATACATCATCCACCAATCAGCTGTGCAAGATATTTTAAGAACATAAGTTAATACTTAGTAGATTGTACTTGAAGTTTGTAACTTTGTATTGTACATTTATATATAAATACTTACTAGGTGCCATGGTTGCCCTAGCTGCTTTAGTAGTTGCTTCTCCTAAGCTTCTCTTAGCATCTCTAGATAGAATAATCTAAAAAAAAAATTGTTATTGAATAATTAAACATGGATTAAGACTCATTTTATTTTAATTCTTAATTTGAAAATATACCTCATTTCCAATTTGATCCAGGCTAGAGAAATGTGGCTCAAGGGTGTTAAAAACTTTATGAACTGCATCAAGAAAATAAGGATCTTCCCCAACACCTTCTTTGTATGGACATTTTGGATTTAAAAAATAAGCTGTCAATCAATTAAAGTAAAATATAAATATGTAATAAGTAATTTGATATATGAATTTCTTGAAATTTATAAATATTTTATACTTGCTGCATAAAGAGGATGTTCAAGGGTTCTTTCCCACCGGTCATTGATTACTTTGAGAACCCATCTTGCACATTTTGCACCTACTTCAATGGCCTCTTTCATCACCCTTATTGCTTCAAACACAACTCCTAATGTTGGCCACACACTTCATTATCGACTATACGCAATACTCACCATATAGGCTCATAAATGTTACAAACGTTTGCCACTCTATCCCAAAATTGATGGTTACGAACTGTGCTTTCAATTTTTCTACCGAATTTTGTTCGACTAAGAGCATGCTTAGCCCATTCATCAGACATGAATAGAGAATTTAAACCCACTTTTTTTTTTTGGGTAGGCTATCAAGGACAATGTAGTTTGTTGCAAATCGTGTGGCTCCTAGACGCACAATATCCCCTTGATACTGCTCCCTCATTTTAGCAAGCAACCATTCATGGTTATATATAAAATTAGTGATCTGTCTCCCCTGCAAGATCACTGTGCCTATTGCTTCTCTTTTTCTGATCTTCTAAAAAATGAGATAAATATAATGGGTAGCGCAAGGAGTCCAATACAAGTTGAATTTTTTCATTAATTTTAGACCCGCTTTCTTGTAGGCGCTGCCATTATTGGTCACCACTTGGGCAACATGTTGCTTTCCTACCTTTTGCACAACATGTTTTAATGGGGAATATATGTATTGATGGTCTTTTATTTTGTTAGAAGCAGTTACTGACTTTAGAAAAATTGTGCTTCCTTTTGAGTAAACTATGAAATTTATGATGGATAATTTTGTAGTGCCTGTCCATCCATCACACATTATAGTGCAGCCATATGTGGCCCACTTTTTCTTCACTTCTTCTACGTGGCCTTTCATTTCGTTTACCTCTAAATCAAGGTATTTTGTTCTAATTTCAGAGGGTGTCGGTGGATCAACTCCTATTCTAACTGTTTGGCAATCCCATACCATGTTTTTAAAATGAGGTAATTTTGCCTTCTCAGGTGGAACATTATCATATATAAAAAACTTTGAAATCAACCTTCATTTCTTCTTTTATTTTACCTCATTTGAATAAATTTTTCAAGCTTTTTTGTTTTGCTGCGTCTGACTTGTAATATTGAGAAGGCTTTGAAATATATGGCTATGTTTCTGGCTCTCTCACACTTTGAGATCACCTCATCGGACGTCACCCTCCACTGCTACCAGCCCTAGATTTGCCTCCTTGTTGGCTACCTACAAACTTACAAGATTGGTCTCTTTCCTATTATGTTTGTTTTGAAGCATAAAATGCTTGACGGTATGCAGACCTTTCATAGGGAGAAATGTCAAGCGGGTATGCAATATTGCCAGCATCGTCCTCTTCATCAATTTGTTGTGGTTGCATCAAGTTCCCACGCAGTTCATTTTTTATTTCCCCCATTCTTTCTATTGTCTTTGCCTTAGCTGCTGTTTTTCTTTCTAAAACAATTTTCATTTCTTGCTCAACTTCTGGAGGTACTTTGTCGCAGAATTTTATATGATGCTGTGGGTCATAATTTGCTAAGTGCATTTTTAATTTTGTTGCACCACCATTCTTCATTTGTATTCTGCATTATTTGCAAATAAATCTAATCTTTACATTGGGCATCGGGTACCCATTTTCCCATGCTGGATCTTGTTTTCTTCCTTCAAACTTTTTTGTAGATAATTTTACTTTCCTACAAGGTTACAATGAATCAAAAATTAGGTGTTAAATTAGTCAACCATTTTAAAAGGAAATTATTTAAGATGTTTTATTATCAATGTAAATTTAATAAATAAGAAAAACATTAAAATATTAAATTAAATTTATGAAATTTAATGATAGCGTACAAAATTACTAATAAATTATGGAAATTAAATTAGTCAAATAAATGAAATAATTTAAACTATGTTAAGCTAATAAGTAGTAAATTACTTTAATTTATTTAATTGCTAGGCCATAATGATTAGGTGTTTAATTACTCTAAAATTTTAAAAAATAAATTATTTGAATGTTACTCTACAATTTTAAAAGAAAAATATTTAGATGCTAAATAAAGATAAATTAATAACTAAGAGAAATATTAAATTATTAAATTAAAATTACAAAATTAATGATAATTTTTACAAGATTACTATTAAGTAATAAATTTTGAAAATTAAAATATTCAAATAAATGAAATAATTTATTAATTTATACTATAATAAGATAATAATTAGTAAATTATTTTAATTTTATTTAGTTACTAAACTTACTATTTACTATATTTACTAGCAATGTTGGATTAAGGGGGTTAATGGGAGAGGTTAATAGGGAAAATGTATCTAAGTTCTAAGGAGGGCAATCTCGTAAATATATTGGGGAGAAGGGAGATTTGAGTAAATGAAAAAAAAATATAAGTAAAAAGTTAAAACTTGAAATTTAAAACTTAAACCGGGCAATTTGCCTTTCAGCCCTTTCTTTTTTTGTTCTGCTGCTTGTGGAGGTGGACTCGAGTCTCCCGAGCCTCGACTGGGTCGTGTCTTGTTTGCAGCTCTGCAAGAGCCTTAGCTGAGAGGAAGATTGCAGCGATGGGAGTTGCTGCTGGCTGCAAGTCTGCGATGATGGAGGTGGAGGGTGAAGCCAAAGGCTAGAGGCAGAGGGTTGAAGGGTGGGAGCACTGGAGGGGAGCCGAAGGCTAGGGCTTTTTGGAGTTCTAAGGTAGAGGCAGGTGGCAGCTGGAACCTAGGGTTTTTTTTTGAAGTTTGAAGATGGAAGATGGAAGAAGAAGGCGGCTTTTCTCAAGGGCCTTGAGGTATGTATCCTAATGCATGCTACAAGCTAATTAATAGAAAAAATTTGTGTAGATATTTTCATTGGTAGCCCGTAGGGTCTTACGCCTTTGAAAAATTTGTGGAATTGTTGGCTTGAATCTGTAGAGCATCTCTGCAAGATCTCTTTTTTCCACTGTATACTCACGAGTTGCACAACTTGCACAAAAAGAGCCAATAAATCACATGGGAAAAACAAAATAAAGTCAAAGAACAGTATTGAAATATTCCCCTCTAATTTTTTTTTCCCCATGATTTCCATAAAATTTCGGAAGAACAGCCGAAATTTACGAAATTGACTGATTCTCGAAATTTCGGTCGAATTTATGCACACTCAAATCTGTTTCTCAATTTCATTTTGCGACCCCTCGAGATTTAAGTCCTTGAATACAATATATAAACTTTGATAGATTGAAAAAGAAAAAGAAAAGAATGGAGTTAGCATCATTGTTGACAGAAGGCTTGAAAGAGTTAGGGATAGAATTATAAAAATTAAGATGGCTTTAGGAAGAGTTAATAAATATCATTAATGCTTATGCTCCTTAAGTAGACTTTCCTGAAAGCATGAACAAATTTTTTTGGGAATACATGGATAATGTCATTCAATGGATAATGGAGACAGGAGAGAGAGAACATTTTTATAGGAGCATTTTATATGGTCATATTAGAAAGGTTAGTGAAGGATATGAAGGGATGCATAGAGGATGTAGATGTGGAGACAAAAAAGAGTCTGGTAGTATGATCTTGGAGTTTGTTATCTCTTATGATCTTTTTATAGTAAATGTGGAAGCTATTTTGGAAGGTCCAAACTCGAAATGCTTTAGAATCCAATGTGTGTCTGAATCAGGCCCAGAATTCTAAGTTATTCACGAGAACTGTTGGGCCCAAGAATAGGCATAATAAGGATAATGAGGCACAGGCTAGGGTTAATGAAGAGGTGCATTCTTAAAGGTAGATTCATGCTCAGGGCAGCAATTCCTAAGCCAATTGTGGGAGGCTGGATCTGTGTCCTTAGCAGGAGAGGGCAGTTGCTGTGATGAGATCAGTAAGTATTGGTTGGTGAATGGTGGTTATTTGGGGGGGGATTAGGGGGAGGCTAGAGGCTTGATTGAGATCTAGGATATAGAGAGGGTGGCTTTGTGGAGGATATTTAGGGTAAAGGCGATGTTGCGGTGGATAAGGTTGCTCCTAAGGGAAGGATTTATGAGAATGAGAGTGGTTTTAATGTTTATGTCCAGAAGCGGGCAGTGCACAAGGCTGTGGAAATGGAAAAATCTTTTGTTGCCGACTAGGTGATTTTGGTGGGTGTTGAAAAAAAATATTAAGAAGAAATGTGGAAGGAATCTTGTGTTTTGTGGAATCTCTAAAAGGTCAAGGGGGGAGGGGATAGATGAGGAGAATAACATTGGGACAGACAAGAAAAAATGGGATGATATGTTGGATATTGATGATGATGTCACTAGTTATTTTGATCATGATGGTGGTTTTTAGATGGGTTTTAGGAATAGTATGACTATGCTTTTTGAATATTTTGATTTACTTAGGGATATATCATACGTGTTGGGCCACCATCTTCAATGGACGGATAGGATGGTACTGACTTTCATACATGTGCTGCATGGCTGCCATCAGCTCGTGTTGTGAGATGTCTAGTCAAGTCCTATAACGAGCAAAACCCTTGTTTTGTGCTGTTGAGACATGCGCCTAAGTTATAAAGTCTTTGCAACCGAAGTAAGCTTGTGGAGGGTGTTTCTATATTTGA
This sequence comes from Malania oleifera, assembly GCF_029873635.1. Taxonomy (NCBI): domain Eukaryota; kingdom Viridiplantae; phylum Streptophyta; class Magnoliopsida; order Santalales; family Ximeniaceae; genus Malania; species Malania oleifera. The sequence goes on from NC_080418.1 coordinate 150,109,615, forward strand.
GGATGATGGATGGGTAAAAGAGCAAGCTATGGTTAAGGAAGGGATTTTGCTTTCTTCTATGAAGGAGATAAATAGGAAGGGAATAGGGGCTTGCTTGTTTCAGTAACTAGGCTAGGCTAGGCCAAAGACCCTTAACCAATGTTTGATGCAACACACTTGAATAGTATTTGGTTCACTCCCCTTCACAATTGCACTATTTGGCGTACATTCTAGATGCCCAAACCATGTGATTTGCTCGTCCCTTATCTTATCTTGGAGCTACACGTAACTTATTGTCAATTTTTTCATTCCTTAATTTATGTTTTAATGTGATACCACTCATCCAACTTTGATTCCCATTTCTACCACTTATACTTTTTGCATGTGTTGTTTCTTAGTTACCCAACATTTTGATCCATGTATAGCTAATCTTATAGCTATCTTGTAAAACTTTTCTTTTAACTTTAAGGGTGTTTTACGATTACACACGCTCGAAGCACTTCTCCATTTCGCCTAATGTTCTTTAACTTTATGTATTACATCTTTGATTTCTCCTTCATCTTGCATAATAGATCCAATGTATTGAGACCTACTAGTGCTACTAATTTTTTGACAATCAAGTTTAACCTTTACTCAATATTTTTCCTTTTCTCCAATATTTCTCCTATTATGACTGAAATTACATTTCATTTATTTTGTCTTATTTCTACTTATCCTAAAACATTTAGATTCTAAAGCTTCTATAAACAACTCTATTTGGATTTTCACTAGGGTTCAAGTGAAGGCTCTTCCAGGAATCTTTTGTGGAATGAGCTTCTAGAGGTTAAGAGGCAAATGGGATGCTCCTTGGCTCTTGGGGGAGATTTCAACTTGGTTTTATACCCACATGAAAGGAGTGGGAGAACCTTAGAGACATGCATGAGTTCATGACTTCATCAATGGTTGTGCCCTCATTGACCCGTCACATGGTCAAACTTATTTCCACAGATTGATACATGCTTGATTACCATAGATTGGGAAAAACATTTCCCTATGGTTACCTAGTTATTGCTCCCACCTCAGACCACTTCCCCATCCTTTTTGACATCAGAGGAATTAAGTGGGGGCCAACTCATTTATGTTTTGAGAATATGTGGGGTTTGATGAACATGTCAATCAATGGTGGCTTGATTTGCATTTTGAGAGGAAGACAAGCTTTGTGGGTGCCGCAAAATTGAAAGGAGGAATTAAAATAGTAGAACAGGGATTTTTTTTCCCCTAGGCCGAACATGTAAACTTTGGGCAACATAAACTTGAAAAGTGATCCTCAAGGGCACTAAGGAGCTGGATGACGAAGAGCTTAGAGAGGGCTTTACTATTGAGAGGAGGTCTAGAAGTATTACATTAGAAAATAACTGCTTGAATCTTCAACATTGAAGAAATTGCTTGAAAACAAAAATATAGGGCTCTTTGGTTGAAGGAGGGTGATAGGAATACTAGTTTCTTCCACCAAATTGCTAATGCTCACGGAAGGTTCAACATGTTAACATGAATTGAAGTGGAGGGGGAGGCTCTAGTTGATGAAGGGGATAACGAAAGAGGCATTAACATTTTTTACCAAAACCTCTATACTGAGCCAGAGACATGTAGACAGTGGCATTATTTTCAGCAACCTTTGCTTTTCCACAGCTTAGTGGCTTGAAAGGCTCTTTGAGGAAGAGGAAATTTTCAAGCTCTCAAGGGCTGCAATGGGGATAAAGCTGCTGGCCCTGATGGTTTCACTTTGGCTTTCTTGGGGTCTTCTCAAATAGTATATAATTTGTATTTTTGATGATCTTCACCAAACAGGCAAATCTGTGACTAGTATTAGCTCAACCTTTGTCTCCTTGATTCCTAAGAAAATGGGGGGCTTGCAACATTAAAGATTTTTGCACAATCAGCTTAGTTGGCTGTGTAAGATCCTTTCCAAAGTCCTTGCATGAAGGCTTAAAATTGCTATTTCAAAAGTTTTTGGGTAGCACTGATGTGTCTTTGTAGGAAGTAGTCATGGATGCAACCTTGATCATGATTGCGAACAAAGTTGTGGATGCTTGTATTAAGAAAAGGAAAAGAGGAGTTTTCTGCAAGCTGGACATGGAAATGGTGCTTGACCATGTGAATTGGAATTTTCCGCATCATATCCTTAGGAGAATGGGTTTGGTGCAACTGCATCTATCATTGTATTTCTTCCCCTTATTCTCAGTGAACATCATAGGCTTCCTAGTGGACTTTTTTTTCGTTCATCTCGAGGATTGAGGTAAGGGGATCCCCTCTCCCCTTTATTGCTTATCATGGTTATGGAAATGTTGAGCCTCATGACAAAAAAGCTAGTGAAGAAGGCATACATAAGGGGCTTAGCGTAGTAACCCGATCAAAAAAATAAAAATAAAAAATAAAAAAAATAAATAAATAAATTAATAAAGAGATATTTTGGAGGAGATATTTTGAGATATTTATATATAAATATCTTGGAAGAGATATTGATTTTGATTACTTAAAGGCTAAGTTAGGTTTTTCTTTATAAACTCTCTCTCTCTCTCTCTCTAAGATTTCCGGGCCGTGTGTTGCCGGAATCGACGATTCGACGTCGCTACGTGGATTAGGGAAGGAATCTCTACAGGTTCTACGGATCAGAATTCCATTTCGGAGATTTCCGAGTTTTTCCCGAAAATCGAGGTAAGGGTCGGTTTTTACTTTTGGTCTGGTAGATCTGTAGTATACGAGATTATATTGAAGTGTTGTTCTTCGAGTATTAGGTTTCGGGGTTTTCGTGCCGTTGTTTTGAACCGTTTAGGTTCGGGGTTCGGAAAGCTTGGCCTTGAGTTCCGGGTCGTTTAAGAATCCATTTCACATGCAAGTAAGGGGGTTATGTTAATGCAGTGATTTGTACTATATGAATTGATTGAAATGTTGAAATAACTTTTAGATATTGAGTTATGATAGTTTTAGGGTTTCCGGGCCTCAGTTCAGTAAACCGGCTTTATTTCCAAAACCAACCGGTCAAATTCAAATGTTATATTTTTAGAATATTGTACTTGTCATTCTGGACCTTTTCACTTGTTGGAAATGTTGTTTTCGTTGTTTAAAACCCGTACTGTGATATTAACTGTTTATATTTACTTTCGGGTTGTTTTCGAATGTGGAAATTGTGTGGCAGGTATTGATGTTGTGAAATATTGGAACTGTTGTGAAAATGCAAGAAGTTTATTTGACGGCTACGGACCAGATTTCATGTAATGATGTGTTTTATGAAATGATTTCAAAAGAGTGTTTAAATTGCTTAAATTGCACGATATGCTTTAGGAACCTTGGGGACTGATAGTGTAGGCATGGATCCGTTGCCAGTGAGGGCACCATACTTTTGATCTATATGAACCCAGGCTGTATTGAGACAATGGGGGCAGTCAACCCCGATTGTGGGGATTTATACATGGTATAGAGTTTGAGGGCATGTCCTATCTTGCATATCTGTATATTTATGTAATTGTTGTTATATACTATGGGGCTGTTCATATGATGAAAATGGGCTACGTATTTTACAATCATGGAAACGATGATTATATATGTTTATGTTTTTGTTAAACATTTAAAGCATGCTGGCCACAAATTGTTATTAGCTTAATCATCCCTTACTGAGAGGTGTCTCACCCTATCATACAAACTGTCTTTTCAGGTCCTTATCGAGGTTGAGATTAGCAAGGACTAGGGCAGGGTAGCGATATGTTTTTGAGTGAGCGTCTCCATGAGCTCAATTTTGTAGGTTATGTTATAGGTTTTCAGAACTTGTAACATGTTGTAAGACTCGAGGATGTTTCAAGTATCATACAGTATTGTATATGGATGTTGGAATAGCTGTATGTATCTATTAGGCAATTAGAACTCTGGTAATAGTTTGATGGATGTTTATGTTTTCCGCTGCGTATATATCTGTTGAGAAGTATATCAGGTACACAGACGTCACTACAGTAACACCCGGGCCATAAGTTGGGACTAGGGTGTTACACTTAGTATAAAAAAGAATAGTACAAATCTAGTTGTTTCCCATCTTATTTTTGCGTATGGCACCATTATTTTGTGAGAGGATGACCCTGAGCAAATTATTCTCCTTGCGTTCAAAGCGGGTTTCGGACTTGAAAGTGAACTTGGGCAAAAGTGGAAGGGGACTTTTGAATGTAGGGACCTGTTAGGCTGGAAGCTGGGGACATTTCCAATTAGCTATGTTGGTCTTTCTTTGGGAGTTAAATTTAAAATAAGGGAGTTTGGAACCCCATTGTTGAAAGATTTGAAAGAATGGAAATGAATTGCCTATCAAAAAGGTGGTAGACTCACACTCCTTAAATGCACTTTATCCAACCTTGTGATCTATTTATGTCATTTTTTTGTATCCATAGTTCAGTAGCTAGGAGAATGGAAGGTATACAAAGAAGATCTCTCTAGGGAGGATAGGCAAGGTTCATAAATTTCATCTTGTGAAATGGGGGTTGGTAAACAACCTATAAAAAAAGGAGAGGTTAGGTCGAAAATTCCCATTTTCTGTAAGGCCCTATTGGAAAAATAGCTTTGGAAGTTCATAAAGGGGAAGAACCATTTTTGTTGAAAATTCATTGACACATTGCCACTAAATATGATAGACACCATAATCGGGGGACCTCTAAAGAGATGAGTGAAGTTCACGATGTGGTGCTTGGAAATTCATTAAGAGAGGATTCGATATTTTTCCCCCCTTATTTATTTTCGAGTGAGGAACGGGGAGAAGTTTTTTTCTTTTGGCGCAATGTTTGATGTTTTCTTTTGGCTTGATATTTGGTGTCTCGAGTCCTCGTTGAGTGAAAAATACCCATCCACCTTCAGGCTGGCCTGTGAAAAAGATGCCCTTATTAGAAAGCACCTTCAGCTCATTGGTTATGGGATGTTTTGGAGTATTCCCCATCTTAGGAATGCCGTAGATTGGGAATTTGATAATTTCTACAGTATCCTTTACATAATTCAGTGCTAGAACACAACCAATAAGCCTAAGTGAACCTTGGATAAAGATGAGAATTTTATGGTTAGGTCCTACTATAAACATCTCATCATTCTGATAGAAAAGAAGAGCAAATTCCTGTAGAAGCTCATTTGGAAAACTGCGCCCCTCACAAAGGTTGCCTTCTTCAAGTGGGATGCAACTATTGGAAAAAATTCTTACCATTGACAACTTCTAGAAAAGCGCTTGCCTCTCGTTAATTGGTGCTACTTATGTCTGGATCAGGCTACTAAATGAGTTGAACACATTCTCTTCCATTGCCCTTGGACTAGAAGTTTGTGGAACTTGGCCATTTTCCTAATGAGGCTGAAGTGGGTCATTGCAGGAACTATGGAGGGTGAGCTGTGCGCTTGGAAAGGTATCCACTCTAGCAAGGAAATGGGAGAGCTTTTGAAGGATTGACTTTGTCCCTTCATGTTGCCAAGGATCTAGAATGTCTAATTGGCATGGTGGGCTGTATGTGAAGGATATTAATGTAATCCTTGATTTTTTTCGACACTTTACAGTGAGAGGATGTTCATTGTACTTTCATTGTTGAACTTCCATTGTAATTAGGTGGCATCCCCTTGATGCCCTTTAATAAACTTTCTTATGTCCATATTTTAACTTAGATTCTCCTCCACTCCTTGTTTCATCAATCAAGACAATATCATTTGCAAACTATATACACCATGGAACCTCATTTTAGATACTCTGAGTAAGTTCATCCCTCACTAGCACGAAAAGGGAACGGCTCAAAGCAGATCCTTGATGTATACATGCAGTTCTAACACTAGTCATTATGCTATAGCTAGGAAGCAATGACGCTGACATGGGACACAGATACGACATGACGACAGCATGACGATTTTGGAAAAATAAGGATATGACGGTGCTTAGAGACATTAATTAATTAATATAAAATATATGTATTTATATATTTAGGCATGTTTTTCCTTTTGAATGAATAGTATTGAGTTAGTTTTAGTTTAAAATGAAATAAGCATCATTTATGCTCATTTGTGAACGAGAGCAGTCACAACATTCCAAGTTCCATAATATGATAACAATATTAATATTGATAATTTGATATTAATATTAAATTATTGATATTAATATATCAATATCATCCATCAACTTTGTTTTAAAACAAATAAACAAAAACTAGGCAGTGGGCTGGTGGCCATTGGCCAGCACTCAAAGCAGTTTGGAAAAGTGGTTTTTTGAGGGGGTGGGGTGAGGGAAGGAGGAGGGAGGGAGTGAGCCACCCATGTTTGTGGCTTGGATGCAGGGATAGCTGAAAGTTCCTCCTACGACCTTCTTTAAGATTTGTTGGCCTTCGATAAAAAAAAGGCTTTGAGCCTTTGATAGAAGCCATGACTGTCATCGAGCAAAGGATTGAAGGCTGAGATGTTTGCTAAAAGCTGGGAGAGAAGTTCAGTGACGAGGATGGAGGTGCAACTCGAGCTCCTATGAAGCCTGATTGCTCAAATTTCTCTTCTATTTGCCTTTTTTTGGGTATAAATTGACTAAAAGAAGGAATTAGAATGCATTATTTTAGATAATATGTCTAAGGCATGTTGGCAACATGTCTTGACGTGTCCAAAAATAGAAAAAACAAGTAAGTTGAACAACTAAATTAATTTTTGTAGGACACATATTTTGTCGTGTCAGGCTCATGTCGCTGTCTGAAACATGTCAGATATCGACACCATTGCCTCTTAGGAGTGCTTATGTTTCCTAGCTTTATCATGCATATCCTTATGACATTAGTTTACCTACTACATACTCCCTTTTTTTTAATACCCACAATAGAACTTCCCTTGGTACCCATCATAAACTTTCTCGAAGTCCATAAAAGATATATGCAAGCTCCTCTTCTTTTCTTTGAACTTTTCCATTGATCTTCTTTATATATATATATATATATATATATGTATAGCTTTTGTAGTTGATCTACCAAGCTTAAAGCCAAATTGATTTTGTGAGACCCTCATTTCTAACCTAATTTTTGTTTTAATTACCCCCTTTTCTATAGTTTCTTTTTATGACTCATAATTTTAATTCCTCTATAGTTATTACAATGTTGAATATTTTTGTATATAGGTATTAAAGTGCTTTTCCTCCATTTGTGTAGCATTTTCTTAGTATTTATAATTGTGTTAAATAAATTAGTTAACCATATAATTCTATAATCACCTAGGAATTTATAAACTTCAATTGGGAGGTCATCTGGTCTTAGCTTTTTCATTTTTCATCTTTCTTAGTGCAAACATAACTTCATTAACTCTAATCTTGCGAATAAATCTCAAATTTTTGGTCTTCTCATTTGTCAATTCTAAGTTTAAGCCTTCTACTTGGTTTTCATCAAATAACTTGTTAAAGTAACATTGCCACCTTTCATTTATGTCTTCTTCTTTAACCAAGGCCTCATTTTTTATACATTTTACATTGCCCAAGTCCATGCTCTTTTTTTTTTTTTTTTCCTTTTCTCTCCCTCTCTCTAGATCTAGCAAGTTTATGTCTCTCTGACCTTCTTTTGTAGCCGATCTGGAATAGAAAAATTATTACATGCTCTGTTTAGCTTCACTAATGACAAATTTTTTGTCTATTTTCTTGCCTTTTTATACTTTTCAAAATTTTTCTTTGTTTTCTATATTTTTGCTATGCTTTATACCAACTTCTTTTTGGATTTATAGGTTTTTGGATGTCTTGATCCCACCACTTTCTTTACTAGTTGAGAATCTTTCTCTAGATTCACCTAAAATCTCTTTTGATAAGCCGCTACAAAAATGAGGCCAAATTCTAACCAAAGTTCTACTAAAGGCACCAATAAAAGCAATCACCAAAATGAGATAATTGGGATTTTGAAGACTTTTAAACTATAATAGTCCAATTGACTTATTTATTTAAGTTTGAAGAAGAATTTAGAAAAGAGTACAATAAGTTGTTTGTCCTACCAAAGTCTTCTGCTAAAGTCTTACCAAAGGCACCAATAGAAGCAATTTTAAGCAAAGATACTTTAAGAGGGATAAAATTGATAAGTTGCCACTGCAGTTGAGCCAAATTCTTGCCAAGTTATGCTAAAAGCACCAATAAAAGCAATCGTTAGAAAAAAAAAAAAAAAATCTTAAAATGGACACAAAAAATGTTAGTACGAGTCATATCAAAGGCCTACCAAATTCGTGTCCAGGTCTTGCCAAAGGCAACAATAAAAGCAATTGCTAGCAAAAATACCTGGAAATGGACAAAGTTGATGGGCCACCAAGGTCTTTTGCCAAAGTCCTAACAAGGGCAACAATGAAAGCAATTGCAAACAAAAATACCTGAAGAATGGAGAAAATTGGTAAGCCGCCAAAATAATGCCAAAGTCTTTTGCCAAGAGCACTAATAAAAGAATATCTAACAAAATTCTCAAGATTGTTTGTGTCTACACTATCCCCTATTGTTTAGTCACCATCTTTGATTATTTTATCCTTAAAATTTGTCATATTTTTTCCTTTTAGGTTCTACCACCTAGTTCCCTTGCATTAATTTATGTTACGGTTTCTCTTCTATTTTTTAAACATATATATATATATAACCTGTGAATTCTATGTCTTATGGTTAAACTTTCACCTAGGATAACTTTATAATTAATAAACAATCTATCCTCCTAGTTGAGAAAAATTTATTTGACTTTTATTTTGTTCACTCTTGAAGCATTTGTTCACGTTAATATGATCATATGACGTGGCAAAATCTAAGATCATATCACTGGGTTCATTTTTATCTTCATATCCAATCAAATCAGCTCCTATGAATATTTTCTCAATCCCTAATATCCCTTGTACGATAATATACATATCTTCTGGCCTTTTCTTTCCTTCTACTTGTTTCAAAGTGGGGATCAGGTAACAAATTTGCATCTGAGAGGATGGTTGGGTCTTTTGAGTCTTGGTTGGAGCTGTTGGTGCTGCGCTTGTTTAGACTTTCCTCTGTCAATGAAGCACCATTTTCAACTTTTTATTTCAATGAGAGGGGCTCTTTCTCTTAGGATTTCCATTTTTTTTAGGAGTCTCAATGAGAGAGAGGTTGATGAGTTGACTCGTTTGATGAGTGTGTTGGATTCTTTCTTGCCAGATTTGGGGGAGGGCGCAAGGCTTTGGATTGGGGACACTTGGGGGTTCTTCTCTTTGAAGTATTATTTCTCAAACCTTGCAAAATCCACAAACCGTAGCACTTTCTTGTTAAATAAAGTTGTTTGGAAAGAAAAAGATTCCATTTAAAAGCCAGGCTTTCGTTTGGACTCTCATAGTGAAAAAGATTAATATGAATGATGTATTACGGATCAGGAGACCCTACAAAGCTCTTAGTCCAGATATTGTTTGCTGTGCAGTGGTTCAATGAGAAATCTAACTATATAGTAAGGAGGTGAGATACATGTGGAATAATCTGTTTTCGTTTTTTGGAGAAGAGTGGGTGGCTCTGGAATATATCTTTGATTTTTGAAAGTTAAAGTTCTGGGCTTTGGGAAGAATGAAACAGGGAGGAATTTTTGGGTATGCGCAGTTCTTCCAGTGCTGTGGGTGATGTGGATTGAAAGGAATGCCAGAATTTTCAGAGATAAGTAGGCCCCTGGTATACTCTGCGAGAAACTCATTTTTTATGCTTTTTTTTAGGCACATTCCTTTTGGATTTTTGAGGGTTTATCGCTGTCTGATGTCCAAAGAGATTGGAAGGCAGATTTTATGTAATTGTGTTTCTTTGTTAGCATTCTGTTTTTTTTTTTTTTTTTTTTAAGCGGGACTTCTTATCCTCCATTCTCTGTAAATTTTCTTTTCATTAGTATATCCTTTTTTTCTAATAAAAAATTCCATATCGTCCCAGAATTATCTTTTAAGGATTTTTGCTAAGCCTATTTGAGGGACATAAATACTAATAAAATTTACCTAAGACCATCTTGTTTTTTTTTTATTCTATCCCCTGCTCTTTTAACATCTACAGCACTATTTTTTGACTTTTGTCTACAATGATTCCTACCCCTTTCTTATGATTTTCTTTTCAAGTGTACCACAATTTAAATTTTGAATTTTGAATTTCTCCTGCTTTCTCTCCTACCCATTTAGTTTCTTGAGGGCATATTACATTAATTTTTCTTCTAATTATTGTGCTAATTTTCTCCTTTATTTTATTTATCAAAACAATAATAATATACACGTGTTTTAAGAAGAGATTTAAGAGCGGACAAAAGAAATGTCAATTTTTTCCTTGATGAGCAGATGGGTACATTGCCTGTAAGGCAAGTATTGTAAATTTATTTCAGGCAATAGTTTAACTAGACACATTGGATGTTAGCATTAGATGTATGCATTAGAAAATGGAAGCAAACAGGTGAAATAAACAAGTGTAAAAGAACTTGATGGGGGAACCTGAAGGGAGAACATGTGATAAAATTTAAGTACAATTGATAATAGAAGGGAATTGCAATGCTAAATAACAGAAGCACAAACACTTTGTGGAATAATCTGGTTATTTCTGTTATAAATGTAGCAAAAAAGGTGTAATTTGAATTGGAAGGACGATGTATATTTGGTAAAGAGGGTTGGCAGTGGGATAAGGATGTCCTAGAAGTATTTAAAACAAAAGAATAGTATAGACAGGACAACAGTGTAAAAATGGTGAAAATTTTGAGAAGTGTAAGGAGAATGAAGATGCAAAGGAAGCTGTTAGCAAAGCTAAACTTAGAGCTTGCGATAACTTGTATACATGACTAAACAAAGATAGGACAGAATTAGGCAGTATTGAGTGTATAAAAAGTGAGAATAATCATGTTGTGAACCTATACTTAGAATTGACCAATGAGGAAAAAGCTAGAAATTTAATATTTATCCACAAAATTAGTACATGAAGTTACATTTGCATTGAACAAGATGAAAAATGGAGAAGCTGATAATGTACAAGGAGCAGTCTAGAAGAGGGAGGTTTCTAGGGCCTATTGGTTTGATGACTAGCTCTTACAAGATTTTAGCTAAGGTCTTATCCATCTAATTCATCTTTTTATTAAAAAAAAAAGAAGCAAAGGTCTTACCCTAGAGACTTAGAGAGGTGTTGGGGGATACAATGATGTCTGCGCATTCTGCTTTTATTAAAGAAAGACAAATTTTAGATGCTTTTTTAGTGTCTAACGAGGTGGTTGAGGGTGCAAAGAGGAGGGTAAAGAAAGGAGTGGTTCTCAATTGGATTTCAAAAAGGCTTATGACATGGTGAATTGGGGTTTCTTAGACCAAGTGATGGGAAAGAAGGGTTTTGATTGGTTTGAGGAATTGGATGAGAGGGTGTCTTAGTTCCACAACTATGTTGGTGATTGTTAATGGTCATCCTAGGGAGTGATTTAAGGCCTCTTGGGGGTTAAAGTATGGGGATTCTTTTTCTCCTTTCTTGTTCACTTTGGTGGTTGATGAATTAAGTAGGTTGATTTCTCATGCTCTGGATTTAGGGGGTTATTAGAGGCTTATTATTTGGGACTTGGGAGGGAGGACGTTGAGGTGTCTCATCTCCAATTGCAAATGACTCCATATTTTTTTTTTGAAGGGTAATGTTTGGGAATTTTGAAAGGTTCTCATTTTTTTGAGAGTTTTTGAGGTTGTTTTGGGGTTGAAGAGCAACATGTACATTAACTTAGATTCTATCGATGTAGAGTGTTTTAAGGGTATAAGTATAACTAGTCATGCTTCTCTGATTTGTCCTTTATCGTACACAACTTCCTTTTTGGGGTAATCATATTTCTATATTCCTATATTTGCTGCTGTTTGGATCCTATGGTTGAGAGTGGAAAAATGGAGGTCGAATGGGTTGGAAGACCTCTTACTCTTTTTTTTTTTTTGGATTTTTGTTTTTGTTTTGTTTTATTTTTTTGGTTTTTTTTTTCCCCTGAAACAATGGTGTTTGAGGTCCTTTGAACACTTGAATAATCCACCGGGATAATGTACTCACTTGTCTACCCTTCCCCTCTTAAATGCCAAGGTATTATCTCAAATGGAAAGCTGCAGCCCCCTAAGAATTGAATCCTAGTCATTTAACTAGAAGAGCCTTGAGTTTACCAGTTGAGCTATCCTTGGGGGCAGGGTGCTTTACTCCAGGATTGCATTGCTCTCATTAGTGCATCCCTTTCTAAGATTCCCATTTATTTCTCGTTACTTTTTAGAATGACAGCAAGTGTAGCGAAACTGCGAGAGTTTTGGAGAAGTTGATTAGATATTTTTTACGGTCAATGGGGGATGATCTTGTTGGTTGATGGTTAGGAGACCTCAGTCTTGTTTTGCGCTAGGGGTGTGTGTGGTTCAGGGTTTGGGAATGTGCTATCTAGAAACACTCCTCAAAAGGAAAATGGTTATGGAGGTTCCCCGTGGAGGCTAATTCCTTACGGCATCAAGTTATTAAAAGTAAGCATGGAATTCATCAGAATGGGTTGGATACTTGGATGCCAGAGGAGGTGGCAATATTTCTTATGTGAGTCCTTGGAAATTCGTTTCCTAGGTTGCTTGTTTATTCTTTCCTTTGACTCCTTTCAAAGTGGGCAATGGCAATGTAATTCAGTTTTGGGAATATATTTGGGTAGGAGAGGCTTCGTTGGAGCTGTTGGTGCCACCTTGCATGTTTGGGTTATCCACAATTCATAATGCATCAATAACGCTCTTTTTTTTTTCCTTCAAAAGGAGGGCTTTCTTTTTGAGATTTTGCCTTCTTTAGGAGTGTCAAACTCTTGATAAAAGAGAGGTTGATGAGCTTGCTCACAGGTTCCTCTATGGCTACCTTGTTATGACTTCACCCCAGTTGATGAGCCCACCGTAGTATGCGCCAATAAGACCACCGAAAACCTTTGTGGCACTAGTGGTACTCAGAAGTCATGGGTGATTATTGGTCCAATGCTTCTGGCGAAAACAATGCCCAGGGTGTGATGGATGGTGTGTACAGGGCCTGTGTACATATTCACCGTGGCACGCTAATCTGCGATGGATTCTTTTGTTTCCTCAAAATAAGGAAGATGCTCGGGTCTTGTTAGGGAATTCCTCAGGATGCTTTGCTTCTATATCTTTCTTTCTCATCTTTTGATATCTGCAATCCCTTGTCCCTTTCCTTTTTATTATGTCCTTTGGAAAGCTAACATCGCTTTTGAGGTCTGGGCTTTCACTCAGACTCTCTCTCTTAACTGTATTAATATGAATGACTTATTACTGTTAAGGAAGCCCAGATACATATATGTTGTGCTGCAATTCCAATGAGGTTAATTTGCACCTCTTTCTTCATTGTTAGATGGTGAGGAATCTTTTGAATGCTCTTTCTCCTCTACAAAGAGATTAGAAGGCAGCGCTATAATCAGCTATTTTGAGGAGGATGCTTATCCTACTTTTTCTGTACTTTTGTTTAATTAATGGATTTCTGTTATCTAAAAAAATTGGTTAGCTAATTTATTGAGGAATATTCTAAGGACCAAGGAAATTCCAGATGAGTAAACACAACTTCAATACCTATATATTAAAAAACAAAGGAGATGTTCAAAATTGTAATGACTTCTGTGGAATTAAACTTCTAATTCATACATATCTTCAGGTAATGGTATTGGACAAAGACTAGGACTAGAAAATCAAGTTTTCACAAAATTAATTTGGTTTTATGCTTTAGAGATGAACTGCATGCTATATATATATATTTAGGAGAATAATGGAAAAAAATTGGAAAAAGAAGTGGGATTTGCAAATGGTTTTTATTGACTTGGAAAAAGCCTATGACCACTACTGAGGTAAGTTCTATGTTCTATGAAAAAGGGGCTAGGTGGTAAATGGTTTAAAATGTATGAATGCTACATATGATGGAATAATGACTATTGATATGATTGTAAGGGGAGAAACTTGGGAAGTCCTAGTCACAATAGTGTACATTAAGATACTACATTGAGTCCTTGTCTATTTGCTTCATTTTTTGATAGAATATCTGTTTGCTTGATTTATGGATAAATTTATCACTCATGCCCAGAATGAGGTTCATATTATTGCCTTGATTGATAATGGGGTAGAATCTGACTATGGGGAGATCTTGGAATAGAGTTTGAAGATAAGTATAGGTAAGTTGGAAGAAATAGCACAACAACAACAACAACCACCCCCACAACCAAGTTTAAGTCCGACTAGGTAGGATCGGCTACATAAATTCCCTTCCACTATTCCACCTTATCTAGGGCAATATCCTTAGAATATTGTTGTCAAATCCTTACTATTTTGGTCCAAGTTATTCTTGGCCTATCTTCTACATTATGGGTTGGGTGCAAAAGTGGGAGTTAATATTGCTGACTCGAGTCGTTGGAAATTTGTGTCTCAAATTTATCATTCCTTCTTTCTTGGTGTCTGGTACATAGTTCGTAGTGAGAAGAGAATTCGTTTTTGGGTGGACCGTTGGGTTGGAGGGGTGCCATTGGCTCTTGAGTATGCTCTGCTCTTCATGGAACTCCAATTTTATGTTTTCTTCCTTTTGCAAGAGGGTGGGCATTCTTGGGAATTTCATTTTGTGAGGAGCCTTAGTGAGAGAGAATATTAATGGGCTTGCCATTTTGAGTAATAAAAGGAATCTTTCTCAAGAATAAGAAATGAGGAAATCATATTGTTATGATGGAGAGGAAGGCAATACAAACAAGCAAAGAAGATAATACCTTTACCACCCAAATGTCTTTTGCAAAACCTAAGAAGATTGCCTCTGCCAAATTGTAGGAAGAAAAGAAAGAAAAATGTGATAAATGAACCTCCAATGACCTTCTGAAGAGTTTCTAATGTCCAATGTTTGAGGTTTAGGACAGTTGCTCTCCCCCACGATGGTTGGGAGTTTTAACCTTGAAGAGATCGTTTGTCATGAGTTTGTTAGAAGATGTGGGATTCATACTCTTTGGAATATATTAATGTATGTGATTTGTGTGGTTATGCATGCCTCTCAGTTAGGTATAGCCACTTCACTACCCTTTTTTGGGATAAGTTAATTCATTGGAAGATGCATGGCCACTTCACTGCCTTAAAGGACTGACTTCAACATAGGTTGCTTTGAACTCTGGGCATGTTTTCATCTTAATTTTTAACATCTTCTGTGGTTTTATGGACATATCATTTGAATGGAGTCATTCACTATTGTTTTCTGTAGCATATGAAGGTACCAGCTTTTTCTTGAGAGTGAAGCTGTTAAAATAAAAAATTACTAGTAAAACATCACCAGTAGAGGAATGCTAAAAATGACTCCATAAAACAGAAAAACTCAGCAAATTTCTTGTTAAATGCAATTTGTTTATTATGAATGCCATAACAGAAAGGCAGGATCTATTTTTCATTGCAAGATTTATTTTCCATTATTATTTACAGGCAATCTCTTTGTTTAATATTGCTATTGTATTTGTTTTGTTTATTTAAAATGGTCTATTTCCTAATCCCCAATCCGAACCAATGAATTGTAGCTCTCTCCTTCATGATTGCCGTGTAAATTTTTTGTTTCCCATTTGTTTTTTAAGGATTTTGACAAACAAAGCTGTGGCTGCCAATGATGGGAAGCCGCTTCCTTTATACCAGAAGGCTCTGTGTGGGCTTACTGCTGGAGCAATTGGAGCATCTGTTGGTAGCCCCGCAGATTTAGCTCTTATTCGTATGCAGGCTGATGCTACACTACCTGCTGCACAGCGTCGGAATTACACAAATGCATTCAATGCCCTCTATCGTATTGTTGCGGATGAAGGGGTTCTGGCACTCTGGAAAGGTGCAGGCCCTACTGTTGTGAGAGCTATGGCTCTGAATATGGGAATGCTTGCCTCTTATGATCAAAGTGTTGAGTTTTTCAGGGATTCTCTTGGTTTAGGTGAAGCTACTACAGTAGTAGGTAAGATTCTCTACCTCATCTTACTTGATTTAAAGATCTTTTCAAATGTTTAGGCTTCAACCTTACCAAATGAAAATTTTCAGTGTTTAATTTTATCATCTCTTGATTATCCCTCCCAACTCTTTTTCCCTTTGTTTTGTTTTGAACTGAATGCCCTTCTCATGGACTACAATAACACTTAAGGAGTCTAACAAATGGTACAATTGGTAGTTTCTATTAACACTTGTAAAGATTATTTAAATATTATTGTTACATCTTACTAAATTGTTGAAGTTCTATTCTATGTCATGTTCCAATTAAGTCCCATGAAACCTCTATTACTTCTTCCTTCCTCATCCTCCGTTTTTATTTTATTTTATTTTATTACAATTAAAAGAGATGCATATTTCATGTGAACAAATTGATTTTTTGGCCTGAATAAAATGAAAGTTGAACCCTCAGTTCCTGTGAAAATCTGGGATTCAAATGCAAATGATTTGAACAGTAAATTTTTTGAGCCATTTGGTATTGCGGTTAGAAATACTCAAATACTTTTGATCCCCCTCCCTCGTTCTTCTAACAATCACCACCTCCACCATCACCAACCCTCAAGTTGGACTAGTTACATGAGCCATCTTCCACCATTCTACATGATCTAGGGCTATAACCTCGAGTTGGTGTGTTGTTGAATCCTTAGTTGCTATCTCAATCCAAAAAGGTCTACTGTTCCCTCTCAACTGCCACTAACATTAACTAGCTCACTTGTGCATTTGGTGAATTTTAATTGACTTACCTTGCAAATGCCCAAACCACCATAGCGACCCTTCCTTTTTTCTTCTATAGGTGCTACACTGAACTTACCACGGGTATTTATTTATCTATCTTTTATAGTATGCCACTCATCCACCTTTTAAAGAAAGAAAAAATTTATTTCTAGATGAAAGAATACAAGAGGATGAGAAATCTTCTTAGAAGTCTTAAATTTTTTTTAAAAAACACAAAAGAAAATAGAATAAACAAATACACAAGGTCAAGCTAAACTTTCAACCAACAATAGAAGCTAAAACACCCAAAGCATTGAGAAGAAGAGACCCAAAGTGATGCAAAAAACTTAATCATGTCCCATATGAAATCAATGGACATGAAACAATCATGGAAAATGCAAACATTTCTCCTGAGCGAAATCCACCTAAAAGACAGTAAAAACTAAACTCCTCAACAATGAGCACCTCCACAATCTCATTGCACCCTGTTCCCTCTCAAAACCTTTGAAGTTGTCAGCAAAAAATCTTCCGAAGGGTTAGGACAAACCCAACATTACCAACACTCAATAAACCAAAGGGCTTATTCCATGGGTTCCAATAAACACAACAATGAAGAAACATACCAACTTGCAACCCCCACAAATCACACAAACATCAGGAGACTGCCTTTGTGTGGGCTTCCAATCTACTACTACAAAGTGTTGGCTCTATTGAGAATGGCATTTTGCACAAAGGCTTTATCCTTACGGGGTCCTTAGGTTTCCTAAAAAATTATGCCAGAAGAAAGGGACTTGAGGGAACGAATCAAAGAGGGAAAAAAATATTTATGAGAGAACACACTGTAGCATTCTCATTTCAAGTTTCAACAACTTTTACTTTTTGGATATGTTGCTATCTTGTTGCCTAGCATTATGATTACAAGAGAAAATAATAAAAAAGAATAGAAAGTAAGACAAAATGCTGTCCAATCATGCTGAAGATCTGGGAATGATAGCCCTTTCAAACAACCAGCTGCAGAAAACCAGTGAGACATCATCTTCCCCATGAAAACATGAACATTCCTCCCCAACCAAATGACGTCGATACCTTGTTCGGGAGTAATTTGTACTAAATGACGTTGCCAAGGACTTGACTTCATTTGAGCTTTGGTTAAGCATTTGGACTCTGGACCTAATTATGCAAGCTATACCCAACAAAAGGACAACTACAATAAGTTACCCAACATAAGTTAACAATATTTTCATAAATCAAATTTTCATGACTTGTATGTTTTAGATTCCATTATCTACCATGAATGATTTTTAGCAAATTTTTCATATAATTTGTTCATTGTAATGTTAATCTTATCAAAACATATAAAACATGGTATTTTTTTTCATAAAAAAAAGCCTTTTCAATCTACAAAAAGTGAAAGGAAACCCACATAAAGAGGTAAAGACTCACCAAAGGATTTCTAAGAAGTAAGCATGGGGGTTAAAATTAAAAATATAATCAAATCATGATGTTGTTGTCGAGGAGTAGAAAAATGCAACTCTTTAATTATTGGATATGAACATTGAAAATAGGAAACCATTTGTTAAGGAGAAATTATTTTACACAACCTATACAAAATATAAGAAGAAATTTTTTTATTCAATTTCAATGATTATAAAATAGTATTTGCTTATAAATAGCAATTTTTTTCCCACCATGAATATGAATATGATTTATTAGGGAGATAATTCCTTACATTATATGATTACTTGGTGGTTCTGGTGGATTTTCTTTATCATTTTTATATGTAATGATTGAATCACATTTATCTTTTCAGTTGTTCAAGTGTTCAACCAGTTTGCCTCAATGCCTCCTTATAACTAGGTTTTATCATTTCACTGTAATTATTTTCTCGCTCCTCACCTTCTTCCTATTCTCTCTTCATGTCCAGGTTGTTTGGGTTTAATAATTTTAATTTATGCAGCTTGGGTGCTTCAATGCCATAATTTTTTCTGTGTGCATTAATGTGACTTGGAAGGTAGACAGTTTTGGATTTATTTCTATTTAATTATCAAATTTTTTAATTTATGGATTTTGGGTTTATTTTTTAATTTATTTATTTTGGGATTTAAATGAATCCCTGATTGAGCTTTCGTAATATTTTTTCTCTTCATCGTTTCTTATTTGATTTTGGGGACAAGGCCTATATAAAGGGTTTGAGATGGCATGATAATTGAGAACCTTGATTGAGATTTTTATTTTTCATTTAATTTCTCCTTCTGTTTTCTTTTAAATATATAATGTTCCTTTTAGTTTCCCTTTATTTTCTTTGTGTTTTTCTCTAGCTCATTGGTCCTGCATCAATATGTGCACACGTGTGAGGAACCCTTTCTTTCACTGCATATTTGGAAGAGAAATAATTATTATTTGATATACAACAGAAATATAATCATCAACTAACCCCACTGCAAGAGATGATTTATTTTTGAGATTGGTAACATTTGAACTTTGGACTTCCCGTACCCCAGTATCACCTTTTGTCAATTGAGCCCAGGTCTTAGCAGCCTGACAGGGGTGATTGGTGAATTTGGCTATGGTCTTAATTTGGTATTTTTGCTTGAAGACAGTGATTTCAGTACTTGAATTTGTGCATTTGTGCTTGGTGGAACAAAATTTAATAAACAAAGCCCCCAGAGTGCTTGAGTTTTGTATGAAAAGAACTACTTTTTCATACAGGTTTAGACCTCAAAATTCCTCATTAATTATGCGAGGTTTATAGTTCAGAAATTAGATGAAAAGGTCTATGAAATTATGTACACACTGATGGCTACTCCAATAGAGCTTGGGCTTTTGATGTAGGTTATGAGCTGGTTTTCCTCTTACTTTAACATTGGGAAATTGAGTTTTATAGCAATGTTTGGTCATAACATGTTGGTTATAGAGCTGGTTTTCCTCTTCATGCTGATGTTAGCTTTTGACCTAACATTGCATTTAATATTGGGAATCTTCTTATGCCTATGCAAATTCAAGGATGCTAATCATTTAGTTTGCAAAGCAATTACCTTATAGCTGTCTGCATCCCCTGGAGGCATATATAATATGTTTGTTAGATTACCACTTTATCCAAAAGCTTAAGCTATTAGGTTGTGGGCCAACAATGTAAATCAAGCTTTAACACTTACCCGCACATGCAGTCCGACAGCACATGGAGAGATAAACACACGATAAATGACACCCATGATAGGGAACGCCATAATTTTTTTTAAATACCACATATTAAACCCAGGCAACAAGACTAGAACCCAGGACCTCCGGGTAACCAGCTCTAATACCATGTTAGATTACTACTTTTACCTAAAACATCTGTCTCTTGCTTCCAATTTTGTAATATTCTTTCATTTCTTTTGGTAACTTTGTTGGACAGTGACTTCAATTCTCCTGCAAACATCTGTCTCTTGCTTCCAATTTTGTAATATTCTTTCATTTCTTTTCAGGTGCAAGTACGGTTTCAGGATTTTTTGCTGCAGCTTGCAGTTTACCTTTTGATTATGTCAAAACCCAAATACAGAAAATGCAACCTGATGCTCAGGGAAAGTACCCTTATACAGGCTCTTTGGACTGTGCAATGAAAACTCTTAAAGCAGGAGGACCCTTCAAATTTTATACAGGATTTCCTGTCTACTGTGTTAGAATTGCTCCCCATGTCATGGTACGTTCTAACTTCCGCTTCCGTGTGCATGTTGGATGGTCCTCTTTATATTTCACTAAGCATTTGGTTCAGAAAATCACATGCCTAGGAATTCTATGCCTGGGAATAGGATGCCATTCCCCATGGGAAAATTGGATTACCAAAGAAATAGATGGGAATGTTCTGTGCGCACATTGGATTATCAAGAAAACTCATGTGCCAAATTTGGATTCATGGGATGAACCAAATATGGCCATATGGGATTCTGACTGACTTTGTCAGGAATCCTCAAAGACCCCAAACACAATAACTAAGCAGAGTTTTTTATGCCCCACCAATCAATTCTGTGTTTCAGTTGGTTTCTGATTCATGAACATGTGTTCATGCAGCTGACATGGATATTCCTCAACCAAGTTCAGAAGCTGGAGAAATCTGTTGGATTGTAGTGTTCTACAGAACTGCAGATCTACATTGGAGCTAAGCTTTACCATAGTAATATCGTTTTGCCTCATGTTGTATTTGTGGCCGGTTTGGGCAACCTCCCAGGGTCAAAGTCAAAGCGTTTCTTCCAAAATTTTAGTGAGACTGCAATAGGATGTTTATTATTCATCTGAGTTTGTATCCAAAAGTTTTAGGTGCCATAGCCAGATTTATTTATTTTTTACACAATTTTCTTGTTAACTCATTGGGGAGCACTTGGGTAGTTCGTCAAACTTATTGGGAAAAATGGTCGGCCAGAATAATTTTTGTACCATGATCTGCAGCTTAATAAACAGGTTATGAAGCTCAAATTTTGCTTCTACTTTCTTGAAGAGGCAAAGAAAATTGTTTCTGAGAATATATTTTCCCTAGTCATTTACAAATTTTTTATTGAGTTATTTCTCTTAGTACCCTAGTGGATGGAATTGATCTGAAGATGGGTCTGAGTCTTGTGATTCCGTTTTGTATAGGTATGAGATGTTAAATGGCTGTGTATGGTACATTGAAAAAAAAAGTCAATTGTATTATTACATTTTCTTCATTCATATCTTTATTTGAGAATCAAATATATGCCACGTGTTTGGAGCAGTTGAATGTAAGGTGGATGTTTGCCATAGCAATCCTATTTTTGACATGTTTACTGGTATAATTTTTTCTTCTTATGTTGTATTTGGTAGGTATAGTGTCATTTTCTGTGTAATTTTTAGTAGTCTCTGTGGTGGGTCATTCACATTCTCCTCTCCTCTCCCCTCTTTTATCTAATGCGGCTTTTACTTTTTAAAAACATTAAATGCTTTTTACCCATTCAATCCTCGCATGTTGTTACAAAAAAGTTGAGCTTGACAATATTTCAATCGAATAAAAGTGCATTACCTGAGAAGAAAAATGAAAATATTGTTAGTACCATTCATTACCATCACCTAAGCAATGGATGCTTATAACACCTCACCCCCTTACCTCCATTCTCTCGTCCATCCTAAATGTTCTATAATTCATATTAGGACTTGGTTGAGTTTTATTAACTTTTCTGGCATGAAACATTAAAAATCTTTAATATTCTTCATAATGCTTATGCTGCTTTACTTAAACCAGCTCTACCTCCTTGAGCTGTTGGCAATAGCTGCAACGGTCTGTTAAGGTCTTTAATTTTGATTTTGACGCAAATTTTGAATCTCGGCAAGTACAAAAATTTTGATTTTGATGTCAATTTTAATTTCAATTTGAAAAAAAATAATAGATCAATAGTACAATATGAAAACATTTGTGAAACTTTAAACAGTTAAAACAATAAAATAATGTAATTTTAGGACAAATATATTACTATGTTATGTATGAGTTGAAAAAGTTGAAATATAAAACGTGTATCAAATACATTTGTAAAATAATATACATTAAACATATTCAATAAATACAAAAAAAATTCATAAATTATTTAAATATTATTTACTACACAAATAATGATAATTTTGACATGACTGGTTAAATAAAATATTTTTATAAGTTTAATTTTTTTTATATAATTTCAAAAAGGCTTATAATAATATTTTGTTTCAATAAAAGTAAATTAAATTAATTAAGAAAAAATTCACTTAACTCTTAAATCTCTCATTTGAATTCCTAGAAAAGTTTATTGCATAGTTAAAATTTTGATGCTAACACTTTGAAATTTCAATAAATTTTGAATGATTTGTAAAGATTTTGGCAGAAATAATGTAAGACGGTGACAGCCATTTCGATTTGGATTTAAGACCATGGTTACTACTACCAATTATTTTGCTACGGCGTCCATGACTGGCAATCCATCATCCCAACCCGTTGGCTCCCACTACCATTGCCATCCTCACAACCACATGTTGCCTGGTTGTCACTGTCCACCACCAACATTGTTGCCTGGCTGCAACTACACACATCACGAACATTGTTGCCACCATTTGTGACAACAATCCGTATCACCACTGCCCGTTTGCACCGTTGTCATCGTTGTTACCATCATCTCTACCACCATAACCATTATTTAACCTCTGTTATTTCTCCTAAATGACCATCATATGACTCCATAAACTTTAAAACCACTTTCAAAAATCAAATTCCCCTCAGCAATAGGATCCATCCATAAGCAAGAATGGTAACTCAAGCATAAAATAGAGGAAGAATCAATATAATCTTCCATGCCGGGCCTTGTGAATCGACTAAAAACAGCATTCTGAGTACTATGTGAGGTATATCATGCTATGCAAAACGGCAGTCTCAACAACTTCGGGTAATTTTCAAACCACTGCAGCCTAAAATATCATTCCTTGGCCCTGAGAAAACGAACAAGAAAAGCATTATTAGTGACATTTAGTAAGAAAAAAGATGTTCTCCAGACGAAATACATTAGCTCTAATTGGCAGTGTCCTCAACCCCACTACAACCCAGCTTGGTAGGGCCAGAACAAGTTCTCTGATCATCACATGTGTTGGCCACTAATAAGCAATATCTAAATAAAAGAAACTATCTACTAGCTTGCATGTGCCCATGCACATGCATTTTAGCTGCAACTCATTCATCAAGTATGCATCACTCGATCGTGTTGAACAATGAGATACTACACTTAACATGATATGTTGAAATTCACCTGGTGATATAAGAATCATCTGTAGTATCGATAACTATCCGGTCACCAGTTAGAATGAACGATGGCACCTGGGAAATTAGCAAGATAGTTATTAAATATACAAGCATACGATTTCATAGAACTGCAGCATTCTCATGACTAAATATTCCAGTGTTACAAATCTCACTCCAGCAAGAATTAGCAAGGTGAAGTAGTAAATTAATAAACTCGAACGAAACAAATAGTTATTCAAGTGAATCAATTCATGAAAAAAAAAAATTAGAAAATGGTTTATATGTTTAAACTTACAGGAACAGTGAGCCCATTGTCCAGTAAAACTTTTTTATACCTGTGTAGGAAGTGAAAGGAGAAAATTATTCTTACTTTATTTGATACACCGGAACAATTACATCCATGGACTGACTCCCATAAAGATTACAAGGTAGTCACATTCCTCAAAACACGTTTCATGAAGCAGTCATGTAATCCTAGAAATGGAACAATGTCGTGGCCAGCTTTCTCAAGTTGGCAAAAAATTTAAAAGCATTCATACGATGAATCAAAAAAACATATGTAAGATAATATTGTAGTCTTAAAAAATTGTACAAGCGACCATACAAGCTTTGGAATGAAGAAAACTTCCATCTTTTTTGAAAACAATAATTAACTATAAAAAAAAAAGCAGAAAAATAAAAAATGACACAGGAATTTGGAATTAAATTTCTAGTTGTAATGAAAAACATAAACAAATACAAAAAATTAAAAGGAAATAACAATATCATATGATATGAGTAAGCTTCTCCAACTTAAAACAAAGGGCCTAAAACATTGTGTCACGAACATGGAGTTCTCAATAGCCAAAAGGAATCACCCTTGACAAAATCCTCCTAAAGTGTTTAGGAATCTCACTCGTGCAGCCGCAAGACTACACTGAGTCCAGCCCAGCTGTACTCATCCTTATCCATGAAAACACTCTAGTGTCTAACCTCGTGGTCAAGTCTCATGGCATGACTGCACTTGAACCAACTAAGGTCATCACCGTAGAACCCGAACTGGAATGGTAAGGGAAATAACTCACATTCCACTAGTACTAAGGGTAACTCTCATCCCCTCGGTACAACCCGGGTCTTAGATGATACCGCCCAACCGTATAGCCGGGGGCTTAGAAGGATCTACACCCAAACCTTTATCCAAAGAGACTTGCGCGATCTCATTCCCAAATAGATGGTCCGTGGAGCTCCCAATGCCACACAGAAGCCCAAGACACCCCTCAAGGATATTAGAAGCTTGCCCCACTTAGTATCTATCAAGATATTAGGGGGAGGTAGGATGCACACTTGTTGTACCCCCCCCCCCCCCCAGAAACATTTTTCAAATTATTCTTAGTCACATATAAGTAACCACCAGGGATCTATTTATCATGCATCTTAGACTTGAGAACACCATAATCAGAACTATCCGTACCAACCACAACATCACCGAGACATACCGAAATCAGCCCAGAAACAACAATACAATCACATCCAAGTTAACCGACCATACCCCAAAGTCAATAAACATATACCAAAACCATGTGTTAGGATCATAGAACTCTAAAGACCCTAACATCTTCCCCCACTCAATCTATCAACGTTCTCGTTGACTAACATACACGTACCAAGTTCAATAATACTAGCTGAACCCCAATATAGGCGGCTTCAACTAACCACAAATAGAAACTCTTCTTAGTAACCAATCTTGTCTCTAATCCCACAGTAGACTTAACCCCAATCTAATTAAAGTCAATCATGGCATACCTCTCTGAACACAAGGTCTTCAACCAAGCTCAAAGCCAAACCAAATGTAGTTTCCTATGAACCACACTTAAATCTCAAAACCAACCTCAGACTTCTCACGTCCAAAGTCACGACTCAATCGCAAGCTGACCACCAACAAGCCTACCAAACTATTCTAAAGGTTAACACCTTCCTAGAACCCAAATTCTCAAATCCTTGATACGGATTTGTATTTACAACCTTATCTCTCAAGGCTAAACTCTTATAAGAGTTCTGAAAAGCATTCCCATACTGATTAACAGAAGCAAAATACTTTCAAAAGCAAAACACAATCTGAAACCAACTGAGACTCACCTCAATTCAGCCCACAGAGCAACCTCCCAATATCTCATCCAATCAAAGGTACTAACATAACCCGATTTTGATATTCAATGCGGTACCATCTTTAGAAGATCAAATACCATCTCAAGGTTCCATACCAACCTTACAATCCAATACTAGATCCCATTGCAAGGGTTCTCCGAGTCAATACCAACAACCACATGGTAGTAAACCCACCAAGTAAGCATCAAAGCTCAAAAGGAACAAACCAACTCCAAAGTGTTGAGTGTCTACTCAAGAGTCTTAAACGATTTGATTCCAAAGATGGATCCCCACCCCAGAGTCTCTTCACAACCAACTAATTTCAAAACCATGAGGTAACAGTAAAAAAACCCAACCAAACTAAAACCTGACAAGTTGTTCCAAGGACGAGTCCCCACCTGGGGAGTCTCACGAACACCACTCCATAGATGAGTTCAAATCTAAGCTCAAATCTAACATACATTCCAAAGACAAGTCCCCACCTGAGGAGTCTCATGAGCACAACTCCAAGGATGACTCCACCATAAAGGAACTCCTGAAACATGAATGAACTTAGCATCCAAGGTTCAATCCCTTATGAGATAACCAACATATCCAAAATCCCACCATCTTGAAGTTAACTGTTTGGCTCAAATCGAACCACCAGATCATTATGAGAACATTTTTCAAGTCCTCATTTCTCAAGCTCAAGTCACACCATTCGTGACAATACTCAATATCGAAACCAATCCTCCATGTCCTCGGACATAGAAATCTCAAAACCCAACTCAAAGATAAACAAACAATTCACAATATCTTGTCCTTTTACAAAATGAATCTCAACCACAATCCGTCGTGGTTATCCAAATCGAAGCTCATCAATTTTCAATCTCTTGTCCTCGGACAAAAACAATCTCAACCACAACCCATCATGGTTACCATTTTGGTATCTCCGCTCAAAACCAATCTTAGGCACAATTCATCACGGTTAGCTTTCTGATATCTCTGCCCTCTAGCAGGAACTCAATCTTTCCTCTGAAAGGAAGCCCTCTAGCACAATTGTTGCACAAACCTACACAAAAACAACAAACAAGTAAGGCCCTCTAGCCACAACGACACGTACCCATTGGCAACATGAAGTAGATGGCCTCTGGCACTTCATTATAAGGCCCTCTAGGCACAACGACACATGCACTCGCTAGCATCATAGCTCAAATTCCCTTTGACAATACTCATCACAATGCCTTCCCGCAAGTTCATCCCAATGCCCTCCGGCATAGGTCATCAATTAAGGCATTGAATGTAAATCGCACAAATACACTTCCGTCAATTCCACAATAGCGGTCTCCAACTGCATTCGTTCCCTCCCGAACATATTATACAAGCAATTGGATTCCAACGAAGTCTAGTCACCCACATTCATGGTTCCTTTTCTATTCAATACCCCACTAGGTAAATGTCACCATTGGGATTAACATAGAGCTGCACTCGTAGGTACAAACTTCTCTCATTCCATGAAAACACCCTTGGACAAACTCCTTCAACCATCCACTTCCACCAAATCTAAGAATATCACCTCTGCCTATGGAACAAGGACACCGCATAGTCTCAAAGGATGTCACCATTGTGACTAATATAGAGCCACACTCATGGTTCAAGGACTATCTATCCAAGCTACACATAACTCATTCTTCCCCATTGATCTAAGGATGTCACCTCTCTTTATGGGTATGGACTTCTCAAGTTCCGTAAAGACGACCCTTGGAAGAACTCCTTCGGTCGTACACTTCCACCAGATCGAAGAATATCACCTTTACCTATGGAACAAGGACACCACATAGTCTAAATGAATAAACCATTTCAGCTCGAATGCCAACCATAGTAGGATGACTCCCAATGTGTGGCAACAAGACCGACGCTAGTGTCAACCACAATTGGACAAATCCCAATGTGTGGCAACTATACCAGCTCCAATGCCAACCAAAATAGGACAAATCCCAAAAGGTAGTAATAATACTTGCCTCAAGGGCACAAGGTGTTCTCACCTTTGTTCTTTATCCCTCAATCCTCATCCCTTATCAAGCGTATAGGGCACCCTCAAGTAACCTAACGTTCGTAAGACATTCACTGAAAGCCAACTTTGATTTCATTACCCGCAACGGGTTACATGACAAAAGGGGAGCACAAGACAAGAACCTACTCACTGATAACTTGCTCCTTCCCCCACACAATGTGACAAACCAAATACCCACAATTGAGTCAATGCCGACACTTTCCATCTCATTCCTCATTCAAGGTTGAGAGATATGCTCTAATACTATCATGGACATGGAGTTCTCAATGGCCAAAAGGAATCAACTTAGCTAAAATCCTCCTACTAAAGTGTCAAGAAGTCATGCCCGTGCAGTGGCAAGACTACACCGATTCATGCCTAGCCATACTCATCCAACTAAACACTCTAGTGTCTAACCCCGTGGTCAAGTTTTATTGCATGATTGCACTTGAACCAACTAAGGTCATCATTGAGGAACCCAAACTCAAACTGTAAGGGAAATAAGTCACATTCCACTAGTACTGATGGTAAATCTCATCATCTAAGTACAACCAGGGTCCTAGATGATACCACCCAACCATATAATTGACAGCTAAGAAGGATGCACGCCCAAACCTCTAGCCAAATAGACTTGCGCAATCTCATTCCCAAATGGATCGGCCGTTGAGCTCCCAAGCCCACATGGAAGCCCAAGAAACCCCTCAAGGATATCATAAGCCCACCCCTAAGCACTTCTCAAGGTTGCTCACTTAGTACCCATTGGAATACCAGGGGGAGGTAAGACAGACACCTAGTGTACCCCCTAACAAACATTTTTAGAAGTATTTTCAGTCACATACGAGCAACCACCAGGGATCTAATGATCATACATCTTAAATTCAAGAACACCACAATCAAAACTATCCGGACCAACCACAACATCACCGAGACATACTGAAACCATCCCCATGACAATTGCAAAGTCGCATTTAGGTTAAATGAGCATGCCTCCAAGTCAATAATCATATACCAAAACCATGTGCTAGGGTCGTAGAACTCTAAGACCCTAATACGTTGCATGAGCTAGATTAGACTATGGATAAATTCAACCTTGAAGACAGTTGACACAACAATAACATAGCCACGCATGTTACTTAAGGGGTTGCAAATGCTAGAACCATGAAGTGAATTTGAAAAAAAAATTTCTAGAAACATGCAATTCTGCATTTTTTTTTTTTAAATCCACACATCAAACAATATTTTTAAATCAATTTGGTAAATCATCAACAACCAACATATAACATTCAATGTAAATCCACACATCAGACAATATTTTTAAATCAATTTGGTAAATCATCAACAACCAACATATGACATTCAATGTAACTACTAAAATCAACATTGGTTTTACATCACTATCAGGTATGAAAAACTATAAGGTTTTTAGTTTTTGTTATATTTTCCATTCTCAGTCATAAATATAACAAAAACATAGGCAACACATGTTCATGTAGTCATATGAATATGTAATTAATTAATTAATTAATTAATTAGGAGATATGCTTGCTATTACTCATTTCGTCCCAAAGAATACCAAAAATGTTTTAATTTTTTTTAAAAAATTTGATCTTATAATAGGAAGAAAATCAAATACAATTGTATCGTTAGGTTGCATTTGTTTTTGCAGGCTAAGGTTTTGTTAGATTGGCTGGCTATGATAATTATCCTATCCCATGTTTGGTTTGCTATCTGAAAGGGACAAAAAAAGGGAACTATTTTTGGTTTTTATGCCTTTGGTTTGCCTTAGCCTGAGCTAGCTAGTGGGGAGGGAGTAAGACCGACCAGCTTAAGCCTATGAACATAGGTTACCTTCATATCCCATGAAACAAATGCAACCTTAGGAATCAGTCGATGCCCACAAAAGTCTATCTCTTTGCTCATGAAACACACCAACCCTTGGAGATTAGTCAACAACCCTATCTATTATATAAAGTACGAATCTAATTTACATATAACTAAAAAATACAGTAAAAAAAGACAAAAAAAAAAAAACCAAAGAAAAAGGACAAGATCAACAACTATATCCCCATCACTAAAAAAAATTAAGTATATTAGTTGGATATTCGTCTTGATTAGGTGTGATTATGATAATTTAAAATTGATATTAATAATATCAACAAGACGTTGAGGGTAAGATCTCTTAAGGTTGCCAAGAAGAATAAATTAATGGCATCCATTCTTGTTCCCCTATCACTCTACCCTCTTGGTGAGTTACCGAATCTATGCTCTCAGCAATGATCTCTAAGCATTATGGCTGAAGACTTCCATCAAATAACAATCCAAAACAGAGTTAAGTCTTTTGATTTGCAAAGGGTAGAGATTGGGTGAGGCATTTTTGTGTTTCTGTTGGAGTGATCCCAAGTCAACCAATGGATTAGGGTCTCATTGGTGGCTGTACAGTACTCCAAGGTTACATTTAGTTCACAAAATACATATTCCTATAAATAAGATGGAATACAATATGAAATTTAGGAATAGACCTTCTCATGGTAATAGTTATTTCCTTGTATATTCCTTGTTATCCATGTTGCCATTCTCATTCCTCTATCCCTCTACCCTTTTAGTGAGTTGCTGACTGTATGCTCTCAGCAAAGATATCCAAGTGTTATGGCTTCCATCAGATAACAATCCGAAATAGAGTTAATCTTTTTTATGTGGAAAGGGTGGAGATTGGGTAAGACATTTTTGTGTTTTTGTTGGAGTGAAATCCCAAAGTTAACCACAGGATTGGGTCTCATTGGTGGCTGCATAGTAGTCGCCTAAGGTTATTTTTGGTTCGCAGAATACCTATTTCTATGAATAAGATGGAATACAACGTGAAATTTAGGAATAGA
Source organism: Malania oleifera (assembly GCF_029873635.1). NCBI lineage: Eukaryota > Viridiplantae > Streptophyta > Magnoliopsida > Santalales > Ximeniaceae > Malania > Malania oleifera. Next base: position 150,140,024 of record NC_080418.1, read on the forward strand.
CCTTCCCATGGTAATAGTTATTTCTTTGTCTATTCCTTGTTATTCCATTCAACATGGAATATGGAAGGAAAAAAATTCCAATGGATTCCATGGTATCCTCCAAGGTTATATTTGGTTCACAAAATACCTATTCCTACATATAAGATGGAATACAACATGAAATTTAGAAATAGACCTTCTCATGCTAATAATTATTTCCTTGTCTGCCTATTCCTACAAATAAGATGGAATACAACATGAAATTTAGGAATAGACCTTCTCATGGTAATAATTGTATCCTTGTCAACCTATTCCTACAAATAAGATGGAATACAACATGAAATTTAGGAACAGACTTTCTCATGGTAATTATTTCCTTGTCTATTCTTTGTTATCCATGTTGCCATTCTTCTTCTTTTTCTTCTTCACAGTACTCCAAGGTTATATTTGGTTCAGAAAATACCTATTACTACAAATAAGATGGAATACAACATAAAATTCAGGAATAGACCTTCTCATGGTAATAATTATTTCCTCGTCTACCTATTCCTACAAATAAGATGGAATACAACATGAAATTTAGGAATAGACCTTCTCATGGTAATTCTTCTTCTTCACAGTACTCCAAGGTTATATTTGGTTCACAAAATACCTATTCCCACAAATAAGATGGAATACAACATGAAATTTAGGAATAGACCTTCTCATGGTAATAATTATTTCATTGTCTACCTATTATTATTTCCTCATCTATTCCTTGTTATCTATGTTGCCATTCTCGTTCCTCTATCCCTCTACCCTTTTAGTGAGTTGCTGAATGTATGCTCTCAGCAAAGATATCCAAATGTTACGGCTAATGACTTCCATCAAAAAACAATCCGAAACAGAGTTAAGTCTTTTTTATGTGAAAAGGGTGGAGTTTGGATGAGGCATTTTTGTGTTTTTGTTGGAGTGAAATCCCCAAGTCAACCAATGGATTAGGGTCTCATTGGTGGCTGCATAGTAGTTCTTTAAAACCACTTTTGGTTTGCAGAATACCTATTTCTAGGAATAAGATGGAATACAACGTGAAATTTAGGAATAGACCTTCTCATGGTGATATATATTTCTCTGTCTATTCCTTGTTATTCCATTCAACATGGAACATGGAAGGAAAGAAAATTCCCATTGTATCCCCAGCAACATATGCCCTCTTCTTGTTCTATTCCTCATCCTCCTCTCCTCTCCTCTCCTCTCCTCCTCAAAAAATTACATTCATGCCTCTTGATTTCAAATCCCTAATTTCTAGACATTATCTTGCAACACCACCATCACCATAAGAAACAGAGTCCACTGAAAGGCCTACCTGCAAAATTCCATTGGTGTCTGACCATGCGTGTGGCCCCACATACCAGTAAAAAATTTGTCCAGCCGATCACCCATCGAAAATCCCAACCTAATGTGTTTTTCTCATCACACCACCACCACCACCATCGTAATCTCCACTGCTTGATCTATCTTTGCTTGGAATCTTGGAATCTCATCACCAAAGGCTCATAGGCCCCACATGATGGTGATGCGACTAGTCTGTTATGCAATTCCCTGTCTCGCAAGGAATTGTCTCAGACACGATATTTGGGTTTTCTCCACAATATTTTGACCTGAAACGAGATATTTTGATTATGGAATGATATTTTGGAAGCAAATGTGATATTTTACTACGGAAAGAGAGAAGTTTTCATTGCCAGCACTAAGAATCGGGTTCTTCTGCTGCATTTTGTGAACTTTATAAGTGTTTACATTTCAGCACGACAATCAAGACTAATTGTGAATTGAAGACGGTTCTTGAGAAATTAGGAGTCCGGCTTTTTGGGTAAACTGTCTCAAGGCTTTTGGTGATATACAGTTGCAATGCATGTAAATAAATCCAGCAACATGGTGACAACTTGTTGGAAAAATGAATGACTTTTTGTCATACTTTGAGCATAATATTAAGCCATTTCATACCTTTCTTAAGTTCAGGGAAAAGTTTGCAAATTCATTTTTGATGGAAGATGTCTTGTAAATTTGATTTCAAGAAATGGAGCCATTCGTACGCAACTTCATCCGGAACCTCATCCAAAGCCTTATGACATATCTTGAATTGATAAAACTACTTTACATGTTTGCGAAAAAGATGTTTGATTTCTATCCAAATGAGTGACTATTTTGATTATGCTTGGTGTGATATCATTCCCAAGAATATTGGCCATGTACTTCTTCATTCTCCTAGGTTGGATGATTTGGGTCTGACTCAAGGACATGAGAACACATGTCTTCCACTATGATGGTAAGAAGTTCATCTTGAAGGCCGCACTACAAACCAACCAAGACAAAGAATCTGGTACAGTTACTCAACATGAAAACACAAGCAAGGAAATGAATGTGTTTGAAGATATCCAAAATCTTCTAAACATTCCTATGGTAGAGTTTGCCATTCGCTAATTGTTTATTGATGCCAACACTTAATTCAAGTCTATGATGCTGCCAAAAGATCCTATTCTCTTGTATCACTCAAATGCTGGCTTTTGAAGGGTCCAAATTTGCTTTTTTACTTCTGTTCTTCCAACATTCCAAATTTGAGGCCAAATTTTTCTAATTGGGGGAGATTTGAAGTAGGATAAAAGCAGAGTCTTGAGAAGACCCTTGTAGGAGAATAAATAATTAAAAAGAATTTGGTTAAGAATTGTTGGGTTTAGTTAGCAGTTTATTATGCGTCTAGTTTAATTAGTATAGTATTATGAGTATTTGGGGCTTGTTTGTAATATTTTTCTATTCTAGGGGTATGTTTGTAATCTAAATATCTAATGTAGTTTTAGGGGCATGTGTGTAATTTCATGTGAAGAGGTTTTCTACAAATAGTGTGTCAAAGTCATATTGTAGGCAGTTATAGATGAATTTGAATGGAAGTTGAACATGTGATTCCCCCTTGTATATTCTCTCTCCTCTCTTCCCCTTCCTCTTTGCACTTTCTTCTTACCTCTCCCCCGGCTGCAAATCATTGACACTGCCCCTGCATCAAGGTCCTTCATTCTATGAGGCATAAAAGGGAAGAAGGAATAATGGTGTTAAAGCTAGACCTAGACAAAGCTTATGATCAGTTGACTTGAAATTTTATTAGATATACCCTCTTGGGTATTGGTTTTCATAGCATCTGAGTGGATTGAATATTAAAGTGTTTCAACAGCCCTGATGCAGGTTCTTTGAAATGGCAAGATTATTGATTCTCAAAAGGAAGCTGGAAACCAATATTTCTATCAAAAGGTGGACCAGCCCTCTCCAATTTGTTCTTTGCAGATGATATAGTTTTCTCCACGGAAGTGTCTAAGGAACAAATCCATGTCATTAATAAGTGCCTAGATTGTTTCTGCATAACCTCCAGCCAAAAGGCTTGCTAAATATAATTTTTTTTTATTCCAATAATGTTTGTTACAACATTGCCAACAAGATATACAGTGAAGCAAGCATTGCCCTTACACATGACACAGGAACGTTTATTGGCATGTTTTCCCTTCACAAAAGGATCATGAAGGAAGCCTATAAGTGCACTGTTGATCAAGTACAAAAAAATGCTAGTAGGATGGAGAAGTCAAGACTCATTTTGCAGGCCAAGTTACTCAAGCAAAATCAGTTACGTCCACTATTCCGGTTTATGCAATGCAAACTGCAAAAATTCCTCAAATGATTTGATCTAGCCAATTTGAGGGATTCGTAAGATAAGAGGAAGATTAACACAATGAGACCTGCAAACCTAAGGCTAGTGGGGGTCTTGACTTTGGATGCATGAACAAATTAAGGGTGTTATATTGGCAAAGCTTGGGTGGTGATTACTTAAAAGAGCCCAACTCACTCTAGGATAAGTGGTTAGAGGCAAGTGCACTAAATGAAATGATAAGAGCCTTTTTCAGCCAAAGCCCTTGGCCTCGCTTCATGTAAAAGTATCATCAATAGGAAGTGATTATTACTGAGGGCCTAAAGTGGAATATTGGTAATTGACAATCAGTGTGCTTCTGATGTGACAGATGGCTTATGGATGACCCTCTTTAGAACCATGCCCTACATTCCATTGCTGACCCAGGTGGGCAGAAAGGTGGCCAGTTATTTATGCGACAAGCTTAGGAGGATATCGGCAAATTTTGAAGGAAAGCTCCTTCAGGAGTTATTACTCAGAATTGCAGCTTTTGATATAGGAAATATCAATACACAAGATTGTCTAGCTTGGAGTAGAACCTCATATGGAAGGATCACAGGTGGGTCAGCCTATTAGCTCGCGGATGGAAGCAATACAGAGATGAATGAGAATCAGAATTGGATACTAATATGGAACGGCCCTGTTCCAGAAAGGTTCCGAATGTTTCTTAGGCAGGTGACAGCATGACAATTCGGCAAGAAGCAAGATTTAAGTGTGGATTATGCAGGGACGCAAGCCATGATGAATAAGATACTCTCCATTTACTAAGGGATAGCCGCAGGATTGAGAGTGTGGGGCATAAGCAGCCAGTTCCATATAATGCATAGTATTCTTCGAAATGAATTGTGACATCTGAATGCTTTGAATCTGGAGGACAAAAAAAACAGCATCAATGGCGTGCCGTGGAATGCAGCATTTGTCTCAGTTGTGTGGTGGATATGGAAAGGTAGAAATGTCACAATTTTTCAAGGAACCTCACCTTTATCACAGGCTGTTCAAGCATATCCTCGATAATGCTCAACAGAAGATCTTTATGTTGGGATAAGAGAAATTTTGCATGTTCAAAGGACCATCTGATTGGATGAGTTCCCCTCCTATAAATTTGAAGTTTAAGCAGCAAGTGCCTTACAAGGTAACCCTGGCATGGCAGAATGTGTGGGGGTAATTAGAGAGAGGTTCCTTTGCTCTCAGTATCAGCATATGAAATTCCTTGATTGCAGAACTCTCTGGGCTGTACTCAAGGGACTGGAAATGGCCTAGTGATGGAGGATTTCTTGCCGATAATTCTAGGCAATAAAATTTCGTTTGGAAACTTAGAAATTAGCATTTTATTTTAAAATAGTAAATCTAGATATTTAGAATTAGAAGTTCAGTTAATTTAGGGTTATTTTGTGTGTTTTACTTTGGAGTTTGTAATTATTTGTTTTAGTTGGGGTTATTTTGTAAATTATTGTTTTAGTTGCAATGTTAGGTGTATTAGTACTTTGTTTGTAATGTATGAAACAGTTATCAGATCTGAATACAGAATTTTATTTCAGTTTCCCTCTCTCCTGTGCAGCTTCTCCTTCTTCTTCCTTCTCATGTCTCTCTCTCTCTCTCTCTCCAATTTCTGTTCTGCTGTATTTTCTACTTGCAGCAGATTCTCCTCTCCTTTCTTCTTCTTCTCTTCCTTCTTCTATTTCTCTCCCTTAATCTTTCTTTCTTTTTTCTCCCACTGTCCTACTACTGTCCTGTATCACCTGGGCAGGGGGTCTCCGACAGGTGATAGTGGAGTCAGACTAAAGTACGAATTTGTGGTGCATTCAAAATGTATATGACGAGGCTCACCCATGTTTTAAATTCACATTCGGAGATCCTTGAATGATAGGAGACGGAAGAGTTATTCTCTTTGTTAGACTTGTTGAACAACTCTTGGGTCTCTTTGGAAGCAGTGGTCGATCACTTGGGTGTTTATTCCTGCAAATCTTTTTGTGAGTTTTTGATTGGTAGTGATCCTTCCTTTCTACAAAACTATTTGAAAGGCCGAACTCCCCCCCTCCCACCCCCAAATCAAAGCTTTTCTCTGGTTGCTTGTGCTTAATAAAATCAATACCAATAACTTGTTGCAGATTAGGAGGCCTTTGAAGGCTCTCTCCAAATGTTTGTGTGCTTTGTTTTAACTGCTCAGAATCTGGTCTGCATATTTCATGCATTGCTATTTTTACTGGAGGGTATGGAACAAGTAATTCAATTATTTTGGAGAATGTTGGGTTTGTCCAGAGACAATGGAGGAGTTTTTGGCAAATTCTTTTATCTGTTTTGGTGGGAAAAAGAAAGTGCCAGCATCATAGTTACCAGAAAATGCCGACACCCTATTGAACCACGTATTGGTACAATCATTCCAAAACATGGAACATTTTTGTTCTGGAAGGCTAAATCTAACGATCCAAAGTTTTAATTCAATATTTTTCTAGTTAACAGTGGGGAATCATGACATTTTAATTCATTTCTGTCATTATTAACCTATTTTTCAACAGAAAATCTCTTCTAAACTTAGAGACACCTCAACATCCTCTCCAAAATATACTAGTGCCATTACACTTTTTTTAACAGATACCCCTAACATTCCACATTTTAGAGCATCTGCCATACTGCAATCTCATTACTGTTCCACGAACCAGAATGTTCCTTGTTCTAGGAAACACTGATCAGCATTATGGGATTGCTTTATTTGCAGTATTTTGAGGACTGGATGGAATGCAATGCCCGTGTCTTGTCAGGGAAGAAGATGCCATTTATGTTGGTTTGGGACAAGATTCATTATCTGGCTTCTCTTTGGTCTGTGGGTATGGGAACTTCAAGGAGGTGTGCCTTTCAGATATTCAGCATGATTGGCGTTCTTTGTTGACTCATTAGGGTGAACTGGTTTTTCTGTATTGTTCTCCGTGTTTTTTTATTTTTCCTTTTTGTATTTTTCTGGGGTATCACAGAGTTTGTAAGGAGATTGTCTTGTTCTCCTATTTGTACATTCTTAATCTATTAATGAATTTCTTTTGCAATTAAAAAAACTCACCAGTGCAGAGACTACTCAAACAGAGCATGAGTTCTGAATTTTAGGCACAAATATTGGGGAGTAAACCATGCAGTAGACTGACTAAGTATCCTCTCCCACAGCCAGTTGGGACTATTATGAGCCTTTTGCTGGATCATCTGGGGGGCATGAGCTTCCCTTTCCCCATAATGGTTCCTCTACCAAGTTTTTCTCTCTTTTGCCTTTTGGCATTTGCCCAAGAAATATACCATATTAATTTTTTTTTCCTACAACTAACGAAAGTTAAAGAGATAGACTCAATTGAACAAAAACTCCTAAAAAACCAAGTTTGAATGTGTGAGATAACCTATTTCAAGCTTTCAAAAAGTCATCATGTTGATCAAATCCATCATCTGATTTGTCAAATCAGTGCTTTTAATCATCATTAAAGGGGCTCATCTACTTCAAAAGAAGTACTTTAACCATATTTAAGTGGAAGATTAAGAAAAAATTGATTGAAAATGTCTTTTTTACCTCCACGAAAGTAATCTTGAACCTACAACTACTTCCATACAAATACACTTTAATTTTTCAATATCAAAACTAATAGATCAAGCTTGAATTTTTTCAGATGTAGGAGAAACACACTCAAAAAAAACCCCCACAAAAAAAAATGATAAACAGAAAAATTCTTTTTTTGAAGGCTTTTCAGCTCTGCAATGAAGTAATGACAATGCCAACCATCATAAGACCATTACAACACATTTCAAAGGTGAATACAGGTATCCTAAAAAATCAACCAGTAACAGTAACAAGAACCCCTGATAGCACTATATAAAGGCCACTACAACCATCAAGGGACAGAGTACTACCAAAAATGCACATCATGTTTGAAGAACTTATCTAGCATACAAGTTGTTGACCTTGAGAATGATTTTGATAATCATAAAACCTAAGTGTTGTGCTTTTGTTGGAATTATTGTTTTTAAATTAACTATTGTAGAGTTGGCTTGATGAGTGCATTATTGAGCTTGCTCATGCACTGTTTTGTGAATCTGTATTCTCTACGAGTGGTTGTTTTTGAAAAATCTGTTCTGACACATGAGCTGACTCATACTTTCTTCAAGGAAGCTCAAATTGACTTAGAGACTAGTTTAATAGATTTCTACTTTAAATTATTATCACCTGCTAATGGCAGATATTAGTTTGACTCGACTTCATATAAAATTCAAAGTTAATATCTTGTGTTCTATTTCTAATTAACAAGAGTTGTTTTGAACTGAAATATCTTTATTAATTTTGGAAAGCCTTTAAATTTAAGTACTGAGAAAATATGCCAGATTATTCTATCAAATATTCTGATTTCCCTTGAAATCTCCCCACATATTTGCAAACATGTTCCCTTGATTAAAGGTTTTAATTAAGTCTTGTCAAGATCAGACTCCTGCTTCCTCAAATGGAGCTCCTGATTGAGGAGTTACTCGGAATACTGCCAAGATATCAGCATTTTGGTTTCAAAGTCAGGAGAACAATAAGTCAATTTGTAATCTTTAACACCAGCTTTGAATCCAACAGTTGCTTTAGTCTCTGTTTGTGATGACATAAGTCCCTCCCTACGACTCATGAATTAACAATGCTCACAACAAGAAGGTCTACTCAACATGATTAATGAAACCTTTTACAGGAATCTTTCACAAAATCACAAAAATACTAATATTATCAACTAATCCGAATAGTTCATTATTGAATAGACTATGCATTTGATTTGCTAAACACATTATTTTATTATTGTATACTCTTTTATACGTATGGCACAACCCAATCTTTCTTTGTCAGGATTCTAATCTCTTTCCATTAATCAATCTTGACTATTTTGCTACCACATAAAAAATTGGAGCATTTAATTGTTGAGACAAGAGAGTACTGATTGTGCAAACTCAAACAGTGCTGTTATTGAGCAAACTAGTGCTGTTATTGAGCAAACTAATTATCAAAGATCAACAACTCATTCTGGCAGTTTGTTCCTATGCACCGTCTGTGTGCCTCTCTTTTGTACTTCAATGTTAATCAAAGCAGTTCCTCATGTTCTTGATATAGAAAAAGTGAGAGTGTGTGTGTGCATGTGTATTTTGTCTTTGTGTATTTGTTGAAGATTCTCTCACATGGTGGGTTAAAAACCCATTAATATCATAAGAGGCATCTAGTATCCTACGTGCACATGTGCGACAGGCAAAGAATGATTACTAATAAAAGCATGGAGATAGTTGACACAATGATTATAAGAAAAATTAACATAATTTTCATTCAAGGAACTAAGTGGGTGAATGAAAAGATAAAGAAATTCAGAAGTCAAGATTTAAACTTTGGTACACAAGGAGGGAAAAACATAAGAATGGGTTAGGCATCAATGTAGATAAAGACCGCTTTAAATGTTAAAAATATGTGGAATCATAAAAGCCAAGGTGGTATTAGAACGCAAGATGATAAGTGTTATTATGCTCCTCAAGTTAGCTTCGCAGAAAACCTTTTAAAATTTTTTTAAAGATACGGGATTTCCTTTGGTCAGGCTTTGGGGAGAGTAGGCGTGACCATCTTATTAGGTGGGACTTGGTTAGCAAATCTAAGTCTGAGGGGGGGGGTTTGGGCATAGGTAATGTGGTATCCAAGAACATCTCTCTTAAAGGTAAATGGCTTTTGAGATTCCCTTCGAAAACTAAGTCCCTTCGGCACAAGGTGATAGAGAGTAAGTATGGGATCAAATGAAATGGGTGGGAGACGAGGAGCAGTGGCATCATATCTCATGCACATCCCTAGAAAGTTATCTCTTAGGAAGCCAATTAGTTCTTTCCTCTTATTCGATTCAGGTGGGTATTTCCTCTTCTGGGAAGATGTGTGGGTGGGAGAGATTTCATTGGAACTCAAGGTTCCTTGTCTTTTAAGCTCTCTTCTCTTCATAATGCTCTTTTTAGTCCCCTTATTTCTTCTGAGGGGAGTCACTCTTCTTGCCACTTCACTTCTTCAGGAATAATCTCAATGAAAAAGAGGTTGATGAGCTCACTACCCTTATCTCCTTGTTGGATCAACACATTCCCTCTTTTAGTGGGGGTGAGAGAGTGTGGGAGGGGGATTCTTCAAGTATATTTACTTTTAAATCTTTTCTCTCCTACCTACTGAAAACCCATACCCGTAATCCTTTTCCTTGGTACCGCTGTCTTTGAAGGGTTGAGGTGCCAGGGAAGATTCAGGCTTTTGTTTGGACCATGATGCTGGCAATGATTAACACGAATGATCTGCTTTAGAGGAGAAGATCCTATATGGCTCTCAATCCTAATATGTGCTTCAAGTGTTGTGAAGATAGTGAGTCCAATGCCCATCTCCTTGTGCATTGCAAGGTGGCATTGCAGCTCTGAAATGGCATCTTCTCTCTAGCTGGGGAAGAGTGGGTGGTTTCACAAAAGGTGAGAGGCTTGCTTCAAGTTAACTTCAAAGGCCTTGAAAAGAACAGGAATGGCAGAGCTATATGGCGTCCAGTTGTTTTTCATATCCAATGGACCTTGTGGATAGAAAGAAATGCCAGGGTCTTCAGAAATCGATCAACCTCCTCACGACTTTCGTGGGATAGAGTAACATTCTTCCTTGCCTCCTTGTGGGTGCAATCCTTGAGTTTCTTTAGGGGTCTTCCACTGTCTGACCTCATTAAAGACTGGAAGGCTGTGCTTTTCTAATGGTTTTTTGTTTTGTGTTGTTTTCTTCTTGTTCATCTATTGGTACTTTCCTTCTTGTTTATAGTTTTTTTTATAGCTTTTCTAGCTGGTTGGAGAGGACTCCTGTCTTCCATACAATGTACTCCATTTTCCAGCTTTAATAAATTATGGTAGTAAAAGTCAAAAGGTGAAGGATCAAAGGGAAATAGTGAATTTGACGAGTTCAACAAATTACAATGGGGAGGGTTTGAAAAAGGGGTTTCTTGGTTAATTTCGTTTAGTTCTATTTTGGGATTTTTTTTTTTTTTTTTTCACTTTTAATGGCGGAGTTCTAGACCCTACACATTGTACCTTGTCTCTTCTTTCTATTTGAAAGATTACCACTTTACTTAAAAGCTGAAGTTGTTAGGTTGTGGGCCAACAATGCCTGTCTAGCTTTAACACTTTCCCGCACGTGCAACCCAACAACATGAGGAGAGATAAAGATAGATAATGCCTATTACAGGAAATACAATAATTTTTAAAACACCACAAAATAAACGCAGGCAACGAGACTCCCAGGGCCTCCTAATAACAGCTCTGATACCACGTTAGATTACCGCTTTACCTAAAGCTTAAACAGTTAGATTATGGGCCAACAATGTCTATCAAGCTTGAACACTATCTAATATAAATTCTTTTGTTATAAAAAACAAATAAATTTTTTTTTTCCTTTTTCTATCCAAATATATATATATATATATATATTATGCAAGGATTTCTATCCAAAAAATATATTATGCAAGGAGTACTAGGGAGTGAGAAAATATCCATAAGAGCATAATTGAATGGCTACAAAGAAAAGGACAAGAAGATCGTAAGATAAGGCATAAGTACATGGATATGGTGAAAAAATGAGTCCAATGATATGATTTGCTATGTCAAATGATCTTTGTAAGAATGAATAGATACTTTAGAAAAAGAAAAAGAACACTTAATAACCTTCAAAAAATAAGATAGTAGATGACTCTAGGTGAGCATTTAACCAAACAATAAAGTATTATTGTTAGATATATGCACTGAAAAAATGAAAGAAAAAGGGTATGAGAATTAGGTAGTAGAACTTAGAAGGGGTAAATATAAAAATAAAAAATTAAAGATAAAGTAATAGAAAAAGGAGATTAGACAATAGGAGATAATGTAGACATAAAAACTCTTTGTACTAGGATGTCTGCTTATATTGAGAGAGAGCTCAGATGAAGGTGTTAGTTAGGATTTTCTAAAATGGAGCTTAAGACATAAGACATAGGCACAATGTAAAAATGTGGAAAATTTTGAAAAGTATAAAGAGGCAAGAAGTGATGCAAAAAAGGTATTAGTGATACTAAAGCTAGAGCAAATAACAATATATATATGTTATATATATATATATATATAGTACATAAAATATATACACACACACACAAGATATTAAAGGTATTAAAGGAGCCAAAAAAAAAGACATTTAATTTTTATACAACTAGAGAGAATGACTAGAAACCTAGGTAATATGGAGTGCATAGAAAATGTGGATGGAAGTGTTTTAATTAAATAAGAAATAAAAGAAAGATTACTAAACTTATTTCAATAAGCTATTTAATGGAAACTAAGTAAAGGCTCTCGATCTTATCAAAGCAAAATATTACTATGGTTCGAGAGAAAGTAACAATAGCTACTTGAACATTTTTAGATAGTGAATGGAGTTCTTCCATTCTACCCCATTTCCTAGTACCGATCATTAATACTGGAAAAATTGCTCCCGCCTATCCAACAAACTTCATTAGTGTTCGAGTTTATTTATGGCATGAAAAAACTTGCAGCATCGGTCTAGCTTATTGATATGTTTTAGAAAACTCTATTTGAATTCGGTTTGTGGCCCGCATCAAAACAGTGCTTTACCCCTTGATGTCCAGTCAACTGCTACACCTCAACGCATTTTAGGGAGAACCAACTAGCTCTGGGTTCGAGTGGCATTTCACCCCTAACCACAACTCATCCTTCGAATAGATCTCTTAGTTGTTGAGAGGGTTGCCCAAAAGTCGTATACTTTCTTTTATTATAAAAATAATAATAATGGAAACTAAGTAGAAGGATCAAATTAGAATTGACTATTAAGGCAAAGGCTTAAATTTTGAGATTCATCTGTAAAATGCAAGGTAAGGCTGCGTACTATAAATCCATTGTGGTCCGCCCCTTCTCCGGACCCCGCATACATGGGAGCTTTGTGCACCACGCAGCCCTTTTTTTTTTAGTAAAATAATAGTAAAAGAAGTTACAAGGGTATTAAAGTAGATGAAAAATGGAAAAGTTGAAGATAACATCCCAAAGAACTCTACAGTCTAGAGGTTCTAATATAAGTGTAGGCAAGACAAAATACATGAGATGCAATTATCATTTTGGGAGGAATATTGGGAAAAAAATTAGAATATATATATATATATGATAGAAAAAGAAGCTTTATTGAACTAGAAAGGAGATTTAGATACAATGGAGACCAAGAAGCCCAACTTTGAATACTAGATTGGGTTGTCAATTCTCGGAGGGCTGCCTCCCAGGATGAAAGAGGTTGTCAATTCTTCGAACCGCCTCGGCTGAATGGCGACCTTAAAATTGATGAGAACACCTAATTAATTACTACCAGCTAATTGGTTTCTAAGCTAACCTAGGGTTAATGAACCAATAGTCAACTACACACCCATCAAATGGATGGTACCTGCTTAACTTAAGATTATCTTTGAAATCAACCGATCAAAACTTTCGTTCTTCCATTCTTTTTTCAATTACGAAGCCTTTTGATATTGGATAGTTCTACGAAAGATAAAAACTACCTCACCTCAGGATTCCTAAAGGTATGCACGAACATAACCCCCCAGAATCTCCAAGAGGACTTATTCTTCATTGAGTAGCTTTCCAATTTTTTCATTTTGTGTGTGTTGTTTACCTTACCTATAAATATTGGGAGGTCTTGCACAGGACAAAAACTTCCCTCACTTTTAGATTTTCAAAAGTATGCAAAGACATAACCCCCAAGTTCCAAAAGAAGGTTCATTATGAATGTCAAGTTAGTTTAATCAAGGGAGCACATCAATATATGAAGAGACAGAACACATACAAGCGAATAGATCAAATTTCTTTATACTTCAATGCACATGCACACAAACATACAAAGCAGACAATTATAAAATACGTGCACCAAAATTAGAGGGTCTAATAGAATTGTCTCAATTGAGTTTGAAATGATTCCATTAGACCTTCTGCCGCTTAGGAAGTGATTGAGAATTACATAACCTCATTCCTTTTTTGAATTTTCCTCATAGGGGTGTGCACACACATATACACATGCACATGCAGGGGAGACTAATTTTTAAGACTTTTTCTCAAACATTTTTTGAACACAAATAACATCAATCCCAAATACTTATTTTTTTGGATTTTTTAAAGTTAATATCCACAAAGATAATTAACAAAAGAGTACAATATTTTCATGCTTAAGATAAAGAACTATAACACACATACTTATTAACACATTCATTAATGCACTTGCAACAACAACAAGTGCACACATCAAAATACACCACTAATACCACCTAACCTGCTACATACTTAATCATTCGAAAATAACCTCTAATATAAAATATCCTACACCACTCACAACACACTTAAGCATGTAAATTATGCTATTTAAAACTCATGCATGCATTTTCCATATATCTCCACTTTGCACACACCCCACCTACACACACATTTAATGTTTACACTCCCACAATGAATTAGGAGAGCATTTTAACTCCAACACTTGGCAACAAAAACACTCTCTGCGCCATGCACGCAGCCATGTATTTGAATTACCTACCCCCCTGCAATTACACCAACAACACCCCAACCATTTTCCTTTTAACATGTAGCATCCATGCAATCCTTAAGCATGCATGTGCATGCACCGTAAGGCATACAAACAAACCATGCATGCACACATTCACACTACCTTATATCTCATTATGCGTATATGCCATGTAGCCGAGGAGAGAGAGAGAGTCATGCATGCATCCATGCACACTGTTTCACCATCCCGAAATGCACAACCATGACCACACAACACCCATGCACCATAGAATCTACCTCATACACTGCATGTCTTGAAAAAAAAAAAAAAAACCTAAACAAAAACGAGGAAATAAGAGTAAGGGTGAAGAGAGTGAGAGACCTGTTAACAGTCAACAGCACCAAAGATGGCTAGGGTTGAGATGAAGAACTAGGGTGAAAGAGTGATTGAGAGAGTGAAAGGCCATCGGTGAGCTGCCGAATGTGGCCGGAGTTCACCTAGCTAAAATTTGTAACAGGAAGACCACTCTTGAGTCTCTTCCGCTCCTCCTCCTTGTTTCTCTCTCCTCTCTGTTTCTCTTTTGTTTCTTCTTCTCCTCTCCAATTCCTCTCTGTTTGTCTCCTCAGGGGTGGGGGAAGCCTTATATAGGCGGGCCTGTGGTTAATATCTAAAGGACAGGGCCTTTAATCAAAGGACAAGAGCTGGGCACTGGGCAAGGATCCGGTTGGCAATTCAGGTCTCGGTCAGTGTGTTTACGCCGGTGAGGGGGCTTAGGGGAAGAGAGGATAAAGAGGGGCTAGCTAGACCCTTTTCCAAGTGGTCTAAGGAGGCAAGGTGTCATCGACGGCCTGTCGCCGAGAAAAATGGCGAAGCAAGCCAGTGTTAGGGAAAGGGCATACGGGGAGAACGCAACACGAGGAAGATAATAGGGGGGCCTGGAATGACGCCGTTCTAGCCCCCCACCCCTTTTATCTTTTTTATTGTATTAAAAAAGAAAAATGACATTGTTTCACAAGCGCATGAGTTTACGCGGGTGTGCATGAAAAGCCAAACGCGGGTGCATGCGTTCACACGCCCATCAATTTTTCCTTTTTTCTCTTTTTAATTTTTTTTCAAAATTCTTTTTTTTCTTTCGAAATTTCTTTTCTCCCTTTTCAAAATTCCTTCATTTTTTTTCTTTTCCTAAAATTCAGCCTCCCTTTTTAAAAATCCATTTCCCTCACCCGTTTTCAATTAAAATTTCATTTCTTCTTTTAAATTTTCACAAATTCTTTCTAAATTACAATTTTTCCCATTTAAAATTCATTTATCCATTTTCAAAATCCAACATTTAATTTCAAAATTGCATTTTCATTTTCAAAATTCAAATTTCTATTTTTAATTTTGAAATTTTCTCATCCTTAAATTTTATTTTCTCAAAATTCATTTTTTCCATTTTCTTTATTTTAGGTAAATTCCTCATTTAGCCTCGAACAAAATGGGTGTCAACAATATTAATCTTGATGGTCAAGAAATTCTTGCACTAATAAATTTCAGTACTTTGGATCTATTATGCAAGCCTAATCAGAAATTGAGGAAGATGTAATACACATAGTTAAAGCGGGTTGGTAAAATAAAGAAGTGCTTCAAGGCGTGTTGTGTGATTACTACAAGTTCTACAAGGCAACTATAAGAGTTGGTATGTTTTATGGATGAGAATGTTGGCAACTAAGAAACAACACATTCAAGAAGTAAAAGTTGCCAAAATGAACACATTCGTGGTAAATTTGGGAATGAACACAACTCGTGGTAAATTACGCAAAGCTCCTGTAGATAACAAGATTAGGGGGTGATAATTAAGATGGTATAGGCTCCTGCAATGTAGGCCATATAACGCACAGGTGATAAAATGTGAGTTGGTACTCACGAGTCACGACAAGAGAAGGAGAAGTAGACCTAGAATAACTTGGACCTAGACATAGTGACGATTAGACAACACTCCAACTTTTAGAAGATTTTCCCCACATAGTTTGAGGTAGTAGAGGAGCACTCATGTAGCCAACCCCACTTAGTGGAAATTAGGACTTTGTTGTCATTAGAGGTGATGCTTATGGTTGTCTATTTTGCACAAAACAAAAAACCCAAAACAAGCTACATGCATAGGTCTCTACTCAATCCCTAAAATTAAAACTAACAAATGCCATAGGGAACTCCATACAAATAAAAAAGTAGTTGATATTTGGGATGTACAATACAAGCAAAGCATACTATACAAGAAACGAACAAAAATGAAAGTAATATAGATCATAATGAGTGCTAAACTAAATTTAAATAATGAAACGCTTAAAACATACGTAAACAAAATTATCTAACATCCATAGAATGGCATTACATACTGAGGTGTGATAGTAGCACCCTTCGCAATAACTTGAGCTTTCGTAACAGTGCATGTTACACGTTTTGGAACTGATGCAGACATAGCTCTTCCATCAAACAATTGTACAGACACCTTCATATCCTCTAGTTATGATGAAATATCACATTCAATCAATACAAAATACATGTAGATCAAAAAAATGAAATGAATAAGGAAAATAGCATAAATATTTACTCTTTCACATCACACCTGCACAAACATGAACGCAAGTGAAAACAAAATACCTAGGTCTTAGAAGGACATAATTATGCAGCCTTACCTCCACATCCAAGCAAATTGTTTTTGTTGAGATTTTGATTAAAATGAACGACCTAACTTGAAGATAGATCTCTCTCTTGCTATTTATAATACAAATCAAATACATTATAATGACAATAATACCCTTATTAACTCTCACTAATTAACGTACTAACACACTTAATAATAGAAATAATACTAAAAGACATAAATAACCTCTAACACTCTGTTACAGATAACTTTAACACAAGCCCCAAAGCTTTGGTAAACAAATCAGCAAGCTGCATATCAAATTTCACATAAGTGATAGTAATGAGCTTTTGCACAAGTTTCTCCTGAACAAAGTGGCAATCAACTTCGATGTGTTTCGTCCACTTTGAAAGACCGGGTTGGAGGCAATATGAAGAGCATCTTGATTATCACACATCAACTTCATAGGCTAAGAATATGAAAAACCCAATTCTTCCAACATGTTCTTCAACCAAACAATCTCACAAGTGGTGTGAACGATTAGCTCTATATTCTGATTCAGCACTTGATCTGGCCACCACAACTTGTTTCTTACTCTTCCAAGAAACCAAATTACCACCAACCAAGATACAGTATCCAGTTGTGGATCTCTAGTTGGAAGACAATCTAGCCCAATCTGCATCTATATATC
Source organism: Malania oleifera (assembly GCF_029873635.1). Lineage (NCBI taxonomy): Eukaryota > Viridiplantae > Streptophyta > Magnoliopsida > Santalales > Ximeniaceae > Malania > Malania oleifera. The sequence goes on from NC_080418.1 coordinate 150,157,581, forward strand.
CATGATCACAATATAAAAGACCTCTCCCAGGTGCACTTTAGAGATATCTTAAGATGTCAATGACTGCGTCCCAATGACTTGTCCTGGAAGAATCTAGAAATTGATGCACAACACTTATTGCAAAATATATATCCAGCCGAGTGATTGTGAGATAATTCAACTTTCCAACAAGTCTTAACTAGCTATTAAGATCCATAGGTGTATCCATGGTTCGAAATCGCGGTCGCGGGTAACGTCGCGAAACGGTCGCGGGTTTCGCAGGACGTGGGTGTTACGTAACGGGAAGCGGGCGTAACGGTCGTTAATTTTTTTCACACATGCATAACCATGCCAAAATTAAAAAATAAGCATGAAATCCATTAATACATGATTTTTAATGAATTTTGAAGGCTTTCATTCAACCTATAAATGCTTTTTAATAGACATTATGATTTTTATATTAATTTTAGTGCGCTGTTTACAAAAAAAAGCATATTTTTTTATAGTTTACATTACTTTAATGAGTAAAAAGATGTAAAAATGTAAGAATCAATTAATTAAAGTCATAAAGTTACTAAAAATGAATCAATACTCAATAGACTTAATACTCAATATACACATTACACATACATGAATTTAAAAAGTGATTAATATCAAATATCAATAAATAGTTGAAAATACATGAATACAATATTACAAATTTATAACATAACACATGTCACCACCAAAAAGAATGACGTGGAGGGTCTTCATAATTTGCATCTGTATCTTGAGATTGGGATGGGAAATTATCTCCCCATCCTTGTGGAAATACATAGTTGAATGAACCCAAGTTTGCGTCATTTTGTTGTTGCTCTTGAAAATGTACTGGTGATGAAAATTCTCCTAAATAATGTCTATAAGTTTGGGCACGGGCTGGCTCTAGGTAGTGTGTAGAAGAAGACTCACTAGATCCTGAGATTCCTAATCCACTGGGATAAAAATGTGAGTCACGAGATGCATAATGTGGATATGCTGGATGAGATCCATATGATTGTGATGATGAACCATCTAAACCAAAGTCGCCAAAACTACGAACAACACCATATGAATCTTCAGTAGAATCACTAGGGTCACCACGAGCACTCCTTCTCCTAGGTTGTGAAGATTGGTTCCCTGGAGGAATACCCAAGTCATAATTTTCAGGTATGTCATGTAGTCCATAAGGATCAGAAGGATATATATCCCTTGCAAATGATGTCCCTGTATCATATCCATAATTATATTCTACACCGCCGCCTCCACCACCACCACTGCCACCCCCCCCCCCCAACCCCAGCTCCAGCACCACTATTACCATCATCATCACTTGGTGAGCTCAAACCAAGATTGTCATCACTTTGTGTACGTTCAGGGGTTGAACTTGAATCATCATGCACGTTTATTGGTGGTTGATCACCTCCTTTTGTAGTACCACCAACTTCTTCATTTAACCAATTTGAATTGTCCTGACCGTCGAGTAGTGGTGTCTCTCTCTCCTCTAACCATTGACTTAAAGGATCATCTTCTTCGAAAATGTAGTCCAAATTGATAGGATTGAAACCCTCTTCAATTTCTCGTTGGCTTCTTCTTATTATACGTCTTAACTTTAACCTCATGTTGTAATGTACGAAAACAAGTTTTTGTAGTTTCATGTACTTTAATCTATTTCTTATTTTCGTATGGATGAGGCTAAAGGTGCTTCAATTACGCTCACAGTTCGAAGCTGATGTGGTCTGGCTAAGAACTCTAATTGCTATTCTTTAGAGCTCAAGAGCACACAAGCCATAATGAATCCACCATTCATCTGCATGAATAATTAAAAAGAGTTTTATGTTAGTATAACGTATATTACAAAAGTCAAATTTGAACACAAAGAGAGAAAATAGAGTCATTCTCCATTATTTAGCTATATAGTCATATTTACCCGGATTTGTTTGTTTCACTGCCCTTTGAGCCAACGGGGTTCCAAAAGTCTCCTGCCTATCTCGATATAGCAACAACTAAAAAATGATGATTGTGAAATATAATTAATTAATTAGATGTATTAATAATTATTCTTGAAAGTATTACAGAATACTAGAACAATTCATTATTCAATTTAATGGAACCAATACTTACTTGATTAATAGCCCGAATTTGAGTATCTATATCGGGTACCAACTTAGTTATCACTTTTTTAACTTCATCCATGACTTCTCTAGCAACTTCAGGAGAGGGTGGGGAACCATAAAGAAATTGTGGGTTCAAAAAATACCCTACAATTAAATTTAGAAACATATTAATCAATAGTTTTCTAATGCAACTATGCATAATTTAAAAATTAAAATAATAAAAAATTGTATTTGATTTACACTTACTAGCAGCGTGCAAATCTTGGTGCAACTAAAACTCCACCGGTTGTCAATAATTTTTCAATAATCTTTGTAAAACCGGCAATCTTTTTGAATGGCTAATTTCGCCCTATCAATTGCCTCGTATATGAAGCCCATAGTTGGTTTTTCATCACCATCAACCAATTTAAGAACTTTCACCAAGGGTTCTTGTACTTTAATTATATCAGAGGCCTTTTGTCAAAACTCTTTGTCTAAGATAATTTTCTTTGAATCATATGCTAGGCCAGATTTTGCCATTCCAAACCTTGAGTTTTTCCAAGCATCAGATGTAAACATTTCCCTTAGTGCTTGTTTATGCCTGACAATAGTCTCCAAAGCAATGAAATTTGTGGCAAATCGAGTAATGGCAGGGGGAAGTAACTCTCTATTATTTGTGAATTTCTTCATGAAATTCACTGTCCATGTGTGGTTGTAAATAAATGAGGTTATTGTTCTTGCATCTTCTAAGACCTTGTTCACGTTACTTTTCTTATCAATATCTTCAAGAATAAGATTTATGCAATGAGCTGCACATGCTGTCCAATAGAGATTGGGCCTCTTTTGCATTAATAATTTTCCTCCTGCCTTCATTGCAGCTTCATTATCAGTCACTACTTGGACAACATTCTCCTCTCCAATTTCTTCAACCACCTCGTCCGTTAATCTGAAATGAAATTATAGATTCAATAATTACTACTATTTAATTAAAAACATGAAAGTCCATAATACTATTTGCATATATAATTAAAATTAGAAAATTATCTGAAATAATATTCAGCTGTTCTGCTTGGCATATCAGAGGCATCAACTGATTTATGAAATACGGTGCCTCTATCGCAATAAACTAAAAAGTTTACAATGTGTTTTATAGTTGGTCCTGACCAACCATCACACATAAGTGTTACACCTCTCTCCTTCCAAATTCCAGCAAAAGAAGCTATATAATTTTTCATTTCTTGATACTCTTACTCCAAATAAATTTCAGATATCTCATAGGGTGATGGACCCTTCACCCCCTTTCCAACCTCTGCAGCAATATCAAGCATAGGCTGCATAAATGGAGATTCGGCTACATTCGCTGGAATCCGATTATAAATTAGGAATTTTCCAACCGCTTTTCCTAATTTACTTCTTAAACCTTTCAGTAACTTTGTGTTGATTTTTGGTTGTTTCGCACTCTTGTTTCTTTCTAAAATAGGATCCATTGCTTTTAGTCTAACTTCAGGGGCATCAGGATTGATCCATTGTCGTCCACTACCTCCAGCTTCTCAACCACTATAAGATCGAGCTCCTGCTCTATTGAAACCACTAGTAGCACCACTGCCAGAGCCACCTCCCTCTTCATAAATATTACCCCTTCCAGTTGTTCTTGCTCGAAATCTTTGTCTCTCTTCCCATTGTTGTTGTGATCGTATGCTTTCTTGTCGAGCAAATCTCATACTTTCTTCTTCCAAGTCTTCTTCATCGCTCAAATTCTCAAAATCTCCTCTAATTTGGGCTTCTGCTTCTTCTTGCCTTTTTTATTTATCTCTTTTCTTCTCAGCATACTGTTGTAAATGTTTCATCATTTGTTTTCTTACTTGTGTGGTCACATTTGAGCATCCAGCTACTTGACCCTTTTTATGTGCCAAGTGTTGTTTCAAGCGTGTAATGCCCCCTTTGATTATCTTCCCACATAACTTACACATAATAACACGTCTATTACCGTCCACCGCAGTACCAAAATGCCATCCAATATCCTCACTAGATAAGTTTTCATTTCCTCTATCACGTGACATATTGATAGACTTAATTTGATGATCTCTACATAAAACATAAAGAAAATACAAAGTTACAACCTTTCTACAATGACAGAAATAATATAATTAGTAATTTAGTAAATATTAAATAATACGTATTAAATAGTCCTAATTTTAAATACTTATTACGTAAAAATAAAGTATAATATTTGATTAAAAATAATAAGTAATGTTTATTATTTTTATATTTAAATAAACAAAATTATAAAATATTAGATATTTTATTACAAAAAAAATATATTCCTTTATCTTTAAAAAGATATTTTCATTTTTTTTTATAGCTTGATTTTATTTTCATTTATAACTATAAGAAATTAACATCGTAATTTTAAAGGTGAAAAAGATTTTTACTCTACTTTCATATACATCACAGCATCACAAATAGAGATCCATACATTACAAATTGACTATTTAATTTTTTAAACATTTTCTCACTATATGGATTAAAATTAAATTTTTCTACAAATTCCAGTAGTAATTAGTAAAAATCAGATTTATTAATGTATTAACTATTAGGTTAATTTTTTTTTTATTAAGTTATCAATTTTTACTTTATTTGATAACTAAAAACAAAAAATAGATGTAAACATTTATTTTACCTAATTTTAAATTTAAGGTCAAAATGATGTTTTAAAACTTAAAAAATATTAATAAACAGGGTCACCCTACTCAAGAAATGGCAAGTAGATACACATGTAACATAAAATGAGTGACAGATGTTATTTAATTTTTTTTTCTTTTATAATATGAATATTATTTAATATTTTTTCAATAGATGGGAGTGAATATGATATCTTCTTTATCAAAATGACCACTTTGTCCTGCTGACATAACTAGTATGTTAGCCAATTGGTGCCATGAATTAATTTTATTTCTATAAGTTTGGCAAATCCTAAGACTAAATATTATAATAATTGTGCAGAGTATTCCTTGGAATTTTTTAAGAATGGTGAAAAATAGAGCTCAATTAAGCCTAGATAATATAAAATGCCATCACATGGATGTCTTGTGTACATACATTATTTTAATGCTTTGTTTACGATGGTGAATGCAGTAGTGGATATTCAAATATTATTATAAAAAAGGCTTCAATTATTATTGGTAAATATTAATTATTTACTAACCTTAAAAAATATTAATTATATACTATTAATAATTGCTTGCTATGTCATGGAATTAATTTTCATAATTATCTTTTAAAAAATATAATACAATTAAAATATTTATAAATTAAGAAAATTTTATTTTACATAATTATTAATGATTTCTAATTTTTTACTCTATTAAATTACTTTTTTTTTTTAATTCAATTTAACAAACCTATTTTACAACAAAATATAATTCAAAAAAAAAAACATAATGATAAGTGCTGTGGGTGTTGGGTGTTGAGTGTTGAGTGTTAGAGTGTCTCATATGCTGGGAGCCGGGAGTCGAGTCAGACCGAGAGAGGGGAGGGATTCAAGGGAACTCAGAGGAGCCTCGAAAGAGCGAAGACTGCGAAGCACAAAGCAGCGATGACTCCAAGCTCTGAAGCTGAAATTGAGAGGCTGGCTGGTGGCGACTGCGATGACTAGCGGAGGAAGGTGCCGACGGGCTATCGGCGACTCGCAGGGGCGGCGGAGCTACTGCAGACCTGTCGCCGGTGACTTGCCAAGCTGCTGCAACTGCAAGTCTGCAATTCCTGAGTCCTGGAAGGCTACGAAGTGCGAAGATGAGTATATCTGCTCGGTGTGCTCACTCTCAGGCTTCGAAGCCTTCTTATTGCTTCGGCCAACAAATTTTCAAGGTCAGTTTGTAACTTTCCATTTTACCCTTTGAATGGCAGATGGGTGTGGGGACTGGGGAGAGGGGGAAAGCAGCGCTGCTGCCTGCAGCAGAAAGCCTTCAGCGAATCTGTGACCTATCGGCCATGTAACGGTCCGTAACGGACCATTATGACGTGTAACGTTGGGGTATCGGCCGTTACGCTACGTAACGGCCGTTATTTAAAACCATGGGTGTATCAACTAGTTTGGATCCCAACAATCTAGTTTCATCCAATAGATCAAGAACATACTTCCTCTGTGACAAAACAGTTCCCATACGAGATCTAGATACTTCTATACCCAAGAAACATTTCAACAGTCCCAAATCTTTAGTTTGAAGCTTAGTCTGTTGAAAAAGTTTGAGACTCTAAATTCCTTTATCATCGTCACCTATAATAACAATATCATCCACATAAACAACAAGAAGGATCCTACCCGATGAAGTATGACAATAAAACACCGAATGATCCACTGCACACCTTCAAAGACCAAACTCAAGCACAACAGCACTAAAATGACCAAAACATGCTCTAGGAAACTATTTTAAACCATATAGTGCCTTCTTGGGCCGACACACTAAGCCTGACTCCCCCTGAGCAACAAATCCAAGTAGTTGCTCCATATAGACCTCCTTCTCAAGATCACCATGCAAGAAGGCATTCTTCACATCTAACTAATGCATAGGCCAATGACAAGTAGTAGCCAAGGAGATGAACAAACATATAGATGTAAGTTTGGCAACTAGAGAAAAGGTGTTAGAATCGTCCACACCATACACCAGTGTATACCCCTTAGCTTTAGACAAGCCACAGAACCATCAGGGTTGACTTTCACAATGCATAACTAGTGACGACCAACCATAGACTTGTCAAGAGAAAGAGAAGTCCTATAAAGCATTCATCTTTTCAACCAAGCATTCCTCCACCCAGAGCACGCTAAGGCTTCGGAAACAGATTTAGGAAACATAGTAGACGATAAAGTAGTAACAAAACAATAACACGAGGGTGACAAGAAGTCCCAACACAATTGGAAATGGGATGTTGGGTACATGTACGCTTACCTTTCCAAACAACAATGAGAGGATCAACTTCACGGGAAAATCATCAAACAAGGAAACCAAAGGCATGGTAGTAGAAGCTAGAGGGGACTCTCTTCCTTGGAGTCATCGTCGTGAATAAACATGCAAATTAGTATGATCAAGACGATGAGAAGGACTCGAACTACATGGAGACTCATATGGTTGGTTGAGCAAGGACAACAAAGTAGGATCTGGAAGATTAGGCAAAGGAAGAGTCTCATTGAGCTCATAAGCACTCACGGACTAGGTGTAGTAAGGTGTAGACTCAAAGAAGCGATGCAGCACAAGAATATAACAACGATATCCCTTTTGAGTGTATAAGTAGCACAGAAAGACACATTTTATAGCACGAGAATCCAACTTATCCACCCTAGGAGTTAGTTGTGAACAAAGGACACACACCTGAATATATAAGAAGAGAGAATAAAGGTGAATCAGGAAAGAGAATGGACTCAGGAATTTTATCACTAAGAATAGAGGATGGCATCCTGTTGATCTGAGAGCAAGCAGTAAATACAACATTACTCTGTAATACTTTAGGTACATGCATTTGATAAAGTAAGGTGGGAGTAATTTCAAGGATATGTCTATTCCTCTCTGCAACCCCATTTTGTTAAGGACTGTGGGCAAATGATGATTGATGGACAATACCAAACTAAGTCATATAAGTAGAAAACTGTGAACTAAAATATTAGCATTATCACTTCGAAGTATTCGAACTGGCAAACCAAATTAAGTCTTTATTTTATAACAAAAGGCACAAAAATATATGAAATAACTCAGAACAATGTTTTATTAAATATAGCCAAGTCATTCTTGAATAATCATCCACAAAGGTTACAAAGTATCGGAACCCAACTTGGACACAACTCTACTAAGACCCCAAACATCATAACGGACTAACATCAAAGGGCTTGCAGCCCGTTTATTGACTTGGGAAGCAAAAGGGACACAATGGTGTTTTCCCAACTGACAAGACTCACAATCAAGACTAAACACAAAACTCAAATCAGGAACAAGACGTTTCAACTTGTCCAGTGAAGGATGACCAAGACGACAATGAATTTGAAGAGGTGTGGTAGCAGCAGTGCAGGCAGCAGAAGGAGATAGTGGCTCACAGTGATAAAGTTCACTATCTTCACACCCTCTGCCAATCGTCTTCCTTGTCTAAAAATCCAAAATAATCACATAATCAGGGAAGAATATTACTAAACAATTCATGGATTTAGTAATCTTGCTAATCGACATAAGATTGAAAGGAGGCATGGGAATATACAAAACCAAAGGAAGAGTATTCTTTCCATCCAACTTTTGTGTTTTTATCTGTGGCAGTGATGTAGGAAACATATTTTTAGGATTCATAGACTCCATCCCAACACTAACAAATTTGCAGCCACACCAATGTAAAATAAGAAGAACAATCAAAACTAATCGGCACAATCACAAACTATGTGAAGCACCAACACAACCACAGACGAGGTGAACGACTCACCTACTGATATAGCACTGCCACAACCTCACAACTTAACTTAAGAACACTACCACTGCCCCAAGAAACTCACAAAGAAGCCTTTTACAACACCGAACAGAAATTAACATATTACCGCGAGTGCATGGTCGACAAAGGTTGGATTTGAAACTCTCTCAAACACCGGTGTGTGGGATCGACACTGCCAGCAGTTGGCCAGCACGTGGCAGCGCTTGGGACTGTCTCCAGCAATGGGGTTTTGTGGGGGTATGCTTCAGCAGGTTCTATTTTTGGCTATATGGTTGGTTTTGTGAAATAATGAAGGGTGGAGGTGGATCTGAGAAGGGTAATGTGTTTTCCGGCGACAGCTAGGTATGATAGGGTTTAGGTTGGATCATGCTCTGATACCATGTTGAGATTTTGATTAAAATGAATGACCTAACTTGAAGGTAGAGAGCCCTATTTATAATATATAAATCAAATACATTCTAATGACAAGAATACCCTTACTAACTCTCACTAATTAACATACTAACACACTTAATAATAATACTAAAAGACATAAACAAACTCTATAGTTTCCATAACAAGAAAGCAAATATAGTTATAAGGCTGAAGCGGGGCTCGCTATTGATAACTTGGTGTCTAAGAACAGTGCTCAATTGGAGAAGTGATTAATGTACTTCCCTTTAGAAGCTAATTCTATTCGACATAAGGTGATCAAAAGTAAATTTTGATTTCAAGAAAGTAGGTGCAATGCTAATATTGACATCAAAGTTACCCATGGAGATTGTTTCCATAACATGAATGCAAATATAGGTATAAGGCTGAAGGGAGACTCGCTTTTGATAACTTGGTGTCTAAGAACAATGCTCAAGTGGAGAAGTGGCCAATGTAGAAGCTAATTCTCTTCAGCGTAAGGTGATCAAAAGTAAAATTTGATTTTAGGAAAATAGATGAGATGCTAATATTGGCATTATAGTTACCCATGGAATGCATTAAAATTCATTTCACAAATTCCATTCTTGTTCTTAATTTATTAAGTATAAAATAGGGGATGGTTCCCCAATTCATTTTTGGGAGGATTTATGGGTAGAGAAGCAACCTTTAATGTTGCTTACGCTTTTCTATTCGTCTTACTCATCTTCAAAAAGCACATATTAACTCTTTAATGATTCTTGGTGGGGATTCTACTTCTTGGGGATTGGATCACTTTCATGAAACCTTAGCAATAGGGAGGCTGGTGATCTCTGCTTACTACTCAATTTAATGGACTTTTTTCCTACCTTTTTCTAGAAGGAATTCTAGATGATTCTGGGTTGTTTTCTGGAGAATCCTTTTATTCACATTTGGTTTGTTCCTATTTTTCCTTTCCATGCAATAATCGTGTTTCAAAAGCTAAGATTCCCTCTAGTGTCAACAATTTGTTTTAATTAGTCATCCATAACAGAGTAACGCCATCAATCTGCTAAAACATAAGCCATATAGGGCTCTATCTCTAGATGTGTCTCTGATGTACTTCTAATAGTGATGAGTCACATTCTCATCTATTCTTGCCTTGTTCAACTACATGGAGCCTTGGGAGTAAGTTTTTTATGAGTGTTGGGTGTTCTCAAGCACTTTGGGCACATTCTTGCTAACTTCCTTCAAAGGCTTTGGGATGCATAAGAATGCTAGTAGAGTACAGTTTTTGCAATCTATTCATCTGGTTGCTTTGATGGGATTTGTTTTCAAATTTGCAACGACTCTCTCTCTACAGTTTTTGCAATCTATATGGTGTATTGGGATATATGATTGAAGAGGGATGGTCGTAATTTTTAGTCTGCTCACTCATTGCTTCATCCTTTGCTTTCTTGCTTATTCATCTGTGGGCTTATTCATCTGGTTGCTTTGATGGGATTTCTCTCACTTGCTCGCTCGCTCGCGCTCTCTCTCTCTCTCTCTTATCCACTTCATTGCACTTTTATTATTTCTCAGTTCACTTAATATAATTTTTTCTATATTAAAATATATATACACAAATATTATTAATAAAAAGCATGGTTTTTTTTGTGGGGGGAGGGGGGAGGAAGTTGTAGTGTTGGGCCAATGAGATAAGGTCAAGATCTAATTTGCAACGAGATTGTATACTCTCTCTCTCTCTCTCTCTCTACAGTTTTTGCAATCTATATGGTGTATTGGGATATATGATTGAAGAGGGATGGTCGTAATTTTTAGTATGCTCACTCATTGCTTCATCCTTTGCTTTCTTGCTTATTCATCTGTGGGCTTATTCATCTAGTTGCTTTGATGGGATTTCTCTCACTCGCTCGCGCTCTCTCTCTCTCTCTCTCTCTCTCATCCACTTCATTGCACTTTTATTATTTCTCAGTTCACTTAATATACTTTTTTCTATATTAAAATATATATATACACAAATATTATTAATAAAAAGCATGGTTTTTTTTGTGGGGGGAGGGGGGAGGAAGTTGTAGTGTTGGGCCAATGAGATAAGGTCAAGATCTAATTTGCAACGAGATTGGATACTCTCTCTCTCTCTCTCTCTACAGTTTTTGCAATCTATATGGTGTACTGGGATATATGATTGAAGAGGGATGGTTGTAATTTTTAGTATGCTCAATCATTGCTTCATCCTTTGCTTTCTTGCTTATTCATCTATGGGCTTATTCATCTGGTTGCTTTGATGGGATTTCTCTCGCTCTCTCTCTCTCTCTCTCTCTCTCTCCCTCTCATCCACTTCATTGCACTTTTATTATTTCTCAGTTCACTTATTATACTTTTTCTATATTAAAATATATATATACACAAATTTTATTAATAAAAATCATGAATTTCTATTTTTGTGGGTTTTTTTGTGGGGCGAGGGGGGAGTAAGTTGTAGTGTTGGGCCAATTAGATAAGGTCAAGATCAAAATATGCATTAGAGTTAGGCCATTATTGAAAAAAACATTGTAAAAATTTCACCTTGTTAGAAAGAAAATATATCATCAAGATCAAAGAGAAGATATAACATCAAATAAGAGAGTGTACAATATAAGATATCAAGTTCTGGATTTTTATAGACCTTTTAGATAAGCAGCAGCTTTGCCAAACAAGTCTTTAGACACTTCAATTTGCTCAAATGTACCTGGCCTAAATAAACAAAATGCAAAAACACACTCAATAGAATATTTTTGCCTAAAAGAGCATTGAGATATAAAGGGGGAAATAAGTGTGAATAGAACTCACTCCATTAACACTATTGAGTTCTTATCTGTATACAAATATGTGTAATGCTTCTCTTCAACAAATACTCCTGAATCCATGGATTAACTCGAAATAAAGAACAATCAAACTCCGATCAGCTGCAAATAACTTCACATAACCAAGAAAATAGAGTGCATTTGTAGATTTGTCAAAAAAATTACACCAGAATACCAGATTGACGTCAAATTCTCAACAAATTCCATTTATCATTGTAATCTAAATGCCAAAACTAAAGCCAGGAATATGTCAAGCTATTCTTGCCCGTGAGCAACCAAATGATTATCAATTAGGTTTTTTAAGTGGGAAAAGGCATCAAAAGAACCCGTTACTGCTGTATTAGTGTGCATGAGTTAGTAAGGGTAATATGGTCATTGTCATGTACTTGGCATATGTTACAAATAGAGGGAGAGAACTATCATTGTGATTAGGTGATTGAGGACAGATATTAGAATTTATATATATAAGAAGAAGAAGAAGAAGAAGAAGACTAGATACAATATGAACATATAAAACCCTCCATCGGTGGTCCTCCATCATTAGGTCATCCAATTTACCCATTTATTCAATGTCAAAGCATGATTCTGAGACCCAACTACTAATTGCCAAAGCCACAATCAAACTAAAGCCTAAAATCCTAAATCAGCTGCATGTCTACCATGGTAGGAGAATCGCCAGCATCAAGGTAGGTCTGAAAACCAGCCTAGAAGCCACAGCAATCGCCGGAAACTCCCTCAACAGCACTGCTAGTTCAGGAACACAAAATCCCCTTTAGATTTTGCAAAACCAACACTACAGCCACAATCAGGCATTGGCAATCTGACCACCACTGTAATCCCATCCCCAGAGTGCTCCCACGCGCCCTTGCGTGATGGTAGAAGGCAGGCAGGGCCGACCCCATGCACTGGCACATGAAGCTCCTTGCAGGCATGTTTCTGGCCTGAGTTGTTCGCTGTGTATTTCTCATTTTCTGCCAGCCTACCATATCGAGGTTTTGTGTGTGTTGGGATGGGGTCCCAAAATGCCAAAAGTATGTTTCCCTCATCAGTCACTTGTTTGGCCATTGGTGAATACCTTACTATAACTGTCTCAGTGGAAGAATATTCCAAGTTCCTGCATTATTAGGCATCCCAATGAACATCTCATCACATTGCATCTTTTGCTCAAAAAGGTAATCCCACAGCCTACATCTGCAAGTCATCCATAGTTGTTAGAATCTTATGATTCAAGATTCGACTCATATGATTTGTGTCAATTCCACACCAAATCGATTTGAATCTTACTAGAGAATCTAAAAACAACTGAATTGTTGCTGAGTCCATCAGTTCACCTCGTGAATCTAATGAATTGATCCAAATCTATCAATTCACACGATTCTAGACCTGTCATGTCTTGGCAAACCTAACTAGCTTAAAACCCCCAAAACAACATTCCTTTTTTATTGCTTCTATTATTACATGACTACTTTCCATTTCTTGTCTATCAGTTTTTGTGCTAAAAAGGAAGAGAAAAAAGAACTTTAGATCTTATGTTGTCTTCACAAAATCATTCTCCACTCTATGAGGAGTATGGTCTTCTGAGAAGAAGGATCAAAACACTCACCAACTAAGGTGATACTCTTGTTTCGTTGTGCAGTTATGAATCAAATGTTGGTTTTTTTAGTAGTTTGTTCAATACTTAATATTTTTTTAGGTTAATTTTTTTTTCTTTTTAATTTGAGAAAGAATATGCATGAAATATTATTATTTTTTTAATTGTTGATAAACACCAAAAGTAAATTTTTTAATATTTTTCTTGATTCCTTACCTTAAAAGAGCATAAAATTCATTTTTTATTAATATCTCCTAACTCATTCTCTCACTTTTCATTTGTTTAGGGAAAGCATACACATGAAATATGATTATTTTAATGTCAATATTTAAATATATTTTACTATTTTCTTGTTGTTTGTATATCAACAATATGTGAATGACAGCAAAAATTGACTTCGAAAATTTGTATCGAATCTTACAATTCAATTCACAATTCCCAAAATTGGAATTTCATTTCATGATTCGAAACTCAATTTGACAACTATGATGTCATCTAGTATCTCTCCCACTAGTCCTTGGATTATTGATTCGGCTGCCACTAGCTGTATGACAGGTGTAATCAACTTCTTTTCTGCCCCCCAATATTATAAAAATCTACCTCAAAGTTACCCTTGCTCCACTGCTACAGCTAAGAAGTAGGATCAATAAATCCTACTCCCTCCATCTCTCTTCTTCTATTCTATACATTCCTAAATCCCTCTTCAATCTCATGTCCACTAGTAAGATTACAAAGTCACCAAATTGTTCTCTAACTTTGTTCCCTTATTTTGTAGTTATTTGTTATTCAAGATCTGTAGATAAGGAAGACAACAGGCACGGGATATGAGAATGGTGGAGTTTACTATACTTTGAGTCGACTCTTTCCTTATATTGCCTGCAGTGCTATTGTTATACCACTTCAAATCCTTGTCGCCTTGGTCTTCCTTTGCACAAGTTAAAACAACTAGATCCTACTTTGAGTTCAGTGCCTAATCTTGAGTGTGAGTCTTATTGATTAAAAAAGCATCATCATGTTCCCTTAGCTTCCTGAGTCAATAAATAGGTGGTTAGCCCTTTCATGTTTGTCTATTCCAAAGTTTGGAGTCCTAGTTATCACACGACATAATTGGGGTTCCAATATTTTGTTATATTTGTCGATGACTACTCTAGGATTACTTGGCTGTATTTAATGAAAGATCTGGGTTGTTTAATATCCTTTTGCCTTCTGTTCTCAAACAAAGACTCAATTTGATACACCGAGATAATTGGTAGTGATAATGCTATAAAGAAAAAGTACCCTATTCGCTACCTATGTGACTAACTTTGTATGATCCATCATTCATCTCACCTTGAAAGATATCACTTAGGCAATTTGTTGGCTAACCCTAGAAGATACTGAAGACTTGTCAAAACGTATAAGTATCTCATAGTCACTAGACCCAATATATCTTTTGCAACAAGTGTTATGAGCCAATTTCTTGATTCTTCAAGATCAAGTCACTGGGATGCAATCTTCGTATCTTGACATACCTCAAAAGTGCACCTAGGAGAGGTCTCTTATATCAAGTTCAAGGTCACACTTATGTTTAGGTATATACATATGTTGCTATGCAAACTGAGTTGGGTCACCTCTAACAGAAGATCCACAACTAGCGATTGTTTTATTGTTGGTGGTAACTTGATATCTTGGAAAAGTAAGAAACAAACTATGGTGGCCTAATCAAGTGCTAAGTCAGAGTGTTGACTCTTAGTCCTATCCCGTTTTGATAATGACAAATCACAGCATCTCATTTGTGCGTCAAGTTTATGAACAGGTTTAAGTTTCAGAAGGCACAAATGACCGATGCAAAATAGAAGCCATGAAGCACATATTCGAGCACTTATCTTGGCACATTCCATGGATAATTGAAGAGCAAAGCTTGAAGACCTGTATTTTTCAGTTGTAATGTTTATAGGTTTCAACTGTGCATGCATTATCATTTGATCTTAATTGAAGCTCACCATTGACCAGAGATTGACCCTACGAATTCAAACTTTTCATGAAAAATCTTTTACTTAAAAGATAAACTTATACAAAAGGTTTGAAGTGGTTTTGAAGTCAACACAGGGCTAAAAACTCATTTTTCTTAAGGGGTCAGTCGACTGACTCATAAGCCCGGTTGACCGAAGTCAAAGAATTGCTAAAACCCAAATTTTCTAAAAGGCTCAGTCGACCGGATCATAAGCCCGATCTACCGGTCTTCATGCAAATATGATTCAGCATGTCAGATCATTAGCCCAACAGACCAAAAATCGCGAAAAGGAAAATCGCCTTCGGGTCGGTCGACTGGACCATGGGTCAGTCTACCGAATCTCTCAGGTTCAGGATTTTTGAGCTCAAAACGGTCATAAAATTCAAAATATATTATTATTATAATGCCCAAAGGTCATATAACGGCCATATTTGAGTTTTGCCTATGAATACCTTGCCAATTCACTTGGAGAAGGTTGGAAAAACATCTTGAGAGCATACTTGCATATTCTTTGATTCTTGTTCATTTTTTAACCCATTTTGATGATCAAATCCAAATATTTCCTCCTTTTTAAAAACATTTTTTGGAGAAAACATTTTGAGGGATTGTTGAAAGCTTTGAGTATATTCTTACACTCATATTTTCTACATCAAAGCCTTCATACATTTGATATTTCAAAGGTCATTTTGAGAAAATCATTTCCACCAAACTCTATTGAGCTTTAAATTTCAAATCATTTGAGAGTGCATATTAGATATATTTTCATTGTACTAATCAGCACCTGAAGGAGCATTCTTTGTACGCAAAAATTTGTTTCTCATTCATATTCTTCGCGATTCGGATTGTGAAACGTGCCAAGTGAGAGTATATCACTTGGAGAGGTGTCTCCGCCTATAAGGAGGGATTATGGTTTGGACCGTACCGAGCGAGCGGATATCGCATGGAGAGGTGTCTCTGCCTATAAGGAGGGATTACGATGTGTACCGTACCGAGCAAGGGGATATCGCTTGGAGAGGCTTCTCCGCCTGTAAGGAGGGATTGTAGAAGCGAATCCACCCTAATTTAAAGGAGCAAATATAGTGGAAATCCTCAGGTGGTTTTCTTGAGGCAAGGACCTAGGCAAGGATAGCCGAAACCTTGTAAAACCCGGTGGCATTCTCTCTATCCTTTCTCTCTTTAATTTTCCGCACGTGTATGTTTACATTTATATTATTGTGATTGTTATACACGTTTTAAATTTAATCTTGATATTGTTGGTGAATTGGGTAAATAGTTAGCAAAATTTTTAAAATATTTAATTCACCCCCCCTCTTGGGATTACACCAATCCTCACAATTGATATTAGAACCCAGTTGCAATAAGCTTAACCATATTTGTATAAAGATTGCATGGCTCAAATTGGTGTATCCCCGTTTTGTGAGGGTCAATCCTTTACAAGGCCTCCAATGTTTTGTCGTGTAGATTACACCTCGTGGAAACAAAGAATGAGCATGTTTATAAAATCAATGGATTTAAGGCTTGGAAAGTGATTGTAAAAGGGAACTATATCCCCATGAAAATGGTTCATAATTAAGAGTTCCCCAAACTAGAAAATGAAATGAATAAGCATGATATTAGTTTAATGAAAGACAATTCTAATGCCATGAATATCCCATGAATATCTCATACTATGCTTTGGATAGTAATGTTTTTTAAAGAAATCATGACTTGTACAAGTGCTAAGGATATTTGGGAGGAGCTTAATAAGAGATATGGGGTAACCAAGGAAAGGAAGGCTACTACTTGGGATGAGTCGAGCTCAAATGATCAAGAAGGAGAAAATTGTTGCTTTATAGCTTTAACTGAAGAAGAGGTACATTCTTCTCCTTCCACTTCATTTAATGATTCATGCAATGATTCTTGTGATAATTCTTGTGACAAATCTAGTAGTGAATCATGTGATGAATCTAATGATGAAAGCATGCCATCTTATGAGGAACTTCAAAAGGAATATATTAGGACTCATAAGACTCTAGTCAAGATATCCAAACGATGCACTGCATTGAAAAGTGAGAATAAATTTTATTGGAAAATTTGGAATCTCAAACTTCTGTTGAAAAAGAACAGGACTTAGAAATTAAGAGACTAAAAAGCAAGAATGAAAAGGTGATGAAAGAACTAGAAGATCTAAGATCCCAAACTTCTATTGAAAACGAGAAGGGTCTGTATATTTCTGAACTAGAGAATAAAATTAACAAAATGGCCAAAGAATTAGTGAGGTTGCAAGAAAATTGCAAAGGTATAAAAGATTCAGAAATACTCAGCCTCGAAAGTAAAATAGAAGACCAATCTAAGATCATCTATACATTTACAAGAGGTCAAGAAAACTTTGATAAGCTAATAGGCTCACAGAAAATGACCTTATACAAGAAGGGCATAGGATTTAATGGAATTGATAACAAGAAGAAAAAGGACCTCTACATGAGGTACTTTGTAAAAGAATCAAAATACTATGCTAGTGCCTCCTCTAGTGCATATGCTCACACCACGTGCTTCCTGTGTAAAAAGAAGGGTCATATCAAATTTGATTGTCCATTTAAAAGGAAAGGTCTGAAACCCAAACAAGTTTGGAGAGTCAAAGAATCCTTGGGTCCTAACCCATCGAGACTCAAAGAAAAATGGGTACCAAAACGAACCCCATTGACTCCTCCTTAGATCTTAGGATTGAGAACTTAGTAGAATTAACCATGCATCCATGAAAAAGGGATAGTGATGACAAAAGAGCTGTAATGATTGATCATATTCAAGTGCATTCGAAGCTCATCCCCATGTTCGAAATTTTAGTCATCACAAGCAATTTAGAATATTAAATTCTACTGGTGAATCCTTCACAAACCTAGTCGTGAGCGCATATTATCTTGATCAATCCTTTATCTGCTGGTGCTCATTAAAAGAAATCTCTCCATGATCAATTTAGAAGCAGAATAGGCTTACTTCATTGGAGGGATTGTTTAGACTTTTTGGTCATTTTTGTCTAAGCATTCAAAGCCAAATTTAGGTTATTAACTCATGGTTAAGTATCTAAGGGATTAGAAGGTCAAAAAGAGGCAAAATCACACATTTTTGTGATGCCCACTCGACCGGACCATAAGTTCAATCGACCGAACCACTTCTGGGCACAGTTCTAAATAAAGCCCAATCGACCGAACATGAGGCTAGTCGACCGGAACTTTCTATTTGCCCCTCAGATCCCTTTCGCGTGATAGCCAATCGACCGGATCTTTCTGTGAGGCCTCCAGTCGACTGGATCCTTCCTCAGTCAACCAGACTATGGAATTTGAACCATTTATGAAGAGTCAGCCGACCGGCCCTATCTCCAGTCGACCAAATAGAGACAAAAGTGCTCCGTTTTAATGAAGCTCCAATCGACAGGCCCTTACCTTAGTCGACTGGACAATTGGGGTTTAAAAGGTTTTTGCACGAACAAAGGCTCATTTTTTCCCCTTTCTTCAAACTAAAACCCTCTCTTCTCCATATTTTGGTATTCTCTCTCAAATCCTACGCTTCTCTCCACCAAAAATCCTCCAATCTCTTCGTTTGATTTTGTATTTCATCATGAACAAGGGGGAGAAGCGAAAATCCATTCAGGAGGCTGGAGAGACCTTGGGCAAATGGTACATCTCCTCCAACGAGAGGAAACGATACGAGGCGCACTTTAGAATGAAGGATCTCATTGGTAAAATTCTGGATCTATTTTTCATGAATCTTTATTTTCGGAATGTGTTGAAGATGTTTAGATTTTTAGGCTGGTTCAAATTTATTACGTACCAACCTAAGAGAGTATACCCAAATCTAATTCGCTGGTTTTACGCGAACCTACATTCTGATGAAAA
The DNA here is from genome assembly GCF_029873635.1 of Malania oleifera. Taxonomy (NCBI): domain Eukaryota; kingdom Viridiplantae; phylum Streptophyta; class Magnoliopsida; order Santalales; family Ximeniaceae; genus Malania; species Malania oleifera. The sequence goes on from NC_080418.1 coordinate 150,176,801, forward strand.
TGGGAATTATACTCAGGTGTTAGAACACCACTATAGGTTTGATGCTGAATTGATAGCCGAAACTTTTGAAATTGAAAGAGGAGAATTTAACTGTCCTAATCCCGGATCCTATTGGATAAATGAACAAGACTCCACAGTTGAAGCTTTTGTGAACCGGGTAATGGAATACCCATATGTAAACCTTAATCACCCTCCATCTTATAAGACTTTTACCCTAGAGGCTAAGGTGATCCACCACCTAATTTTATATAATATCCTGGCCAAGAGTGGATCCCAAGTGTATGTCTCTTATATGGACTGCTTCATTATGCGGTGCCTAATCATGGGGAAAAAGGTTGACCTGCCTAGTTTGATAATTAAGTGGATGTTTGCTCAGACTACTGGGCATAGGATAATCATGCCATATGGGGGGATCCTTAATAGGATTTTTGAGAAATTAGGACACACCAAGGGGCAATCACTGCGTGTCAAACGCTGAACCACTGATATTTTCTCCTCCACAACCGTTAAACAAATGGGCTATGAATTGGTTGGCAATATCCGGGTAGCCCAAGATCCACATTTTATGAGAGTAGGGGATCAGCATGTAGCCCAACAGGATCAGCCCCAGCAGCCTGAGCAGACTTCCAATGCTCAAATCATGGCTGCCATTGAAAGACTTGGATGATTTCATTGAACTAACGGATATTGTACAGTCAAACTTCACCATCATAAACGACAGCTTCGATGAACTTGACGGCATTGACAACCAAAAAGGGAAAAATCCAATGGATATCAGCGGCAGTGAAGCAGGTTCTTCTGATGGAGAACATGATGGTGGTGACGAGTAGGCTGCGTATCTGAGGGAGAGCAATTCTTTGTGCAAATTTCATCTGACAAACAATCTAATTTTTCTGGGTCTGTAACTAATTACACTGAATATCTTATCTTTTTGTTTATATGTTATGCTTTGTGAGAACTGCATTTACTATCCATAACCTGCTGAATGTTTACAGTTGTTTGATGGATACTTATTATCTCTTGATTATAGCATGAACTGTTATTGTGCATATACTGGATTGAGTTGGATACCATCTGCATGGTTGATGCAGAATGCATGTTGTAGAGTTGATTAGGAGATTTGCATGCTGATTGAGTTGAATGCCGTCTGCATGGCTGATGCAGAATGCATGCTGTAGAGATGATTAGGATACTCGCACGCTAATTATATTGAATTCCATCTGCATTGCTGATGCAGAATGTGTGATTGAATGCTGGCAGTTGAGAATTAGGTTAAATTGCATGCTGATTGAATTGAACGCCATTTGCATGGCTGATGCAGACCTTAGTGAATTGCATGCCGCTTAGTTGACTAGGATGGTGCGTGATAAATTCAAGTGCTATTATGCTAAATTCTGAACACTGAATGCACAAATGAATTTCATCCTAAGTGTAAATTGAGAAATTCAAACTCAACAATACATAGGCCTCTTTTTGGAATCCAAATATCTTAACAGGCCTTACGTACAACTACAATAGACTTTATGCTCAGATTCATGCATGATTGTGCTTTTGTTGATTATTGCTTTTGCATGATAATAGCTAAATACATGATGGATACTGCCCATTGAGCATTGCATGCTGATTTAATGGGAAATGTAAGCCTCTACATGCTGGATGCAAACTCCTGCATGTATATTGTCACTATTGAATACTTATAGCTAATGCATGCTAGATGGATCATTTGCATGTTGGACAATTAATGATATGCAGATTACTGCATAGTTACTGTATGCTGAATGATCATGATTTGAAAATTATTACATGGTGGCTGGACATCTTTCAAATGAATATTATTATGATGGAAGTTGCATGCTGAAGGGGAATTTAGGTTGTTTCATGTTGACTCCTAAATGCTAAATGCTTGGCATAAATTGAAAACATGCACACATACCGACATACAGCACTACATAAGCTTTCTTCTACATAAACAGACATCTTTAAAAGTCTTATGTACAATCAGTGTTGCGTTCAAACTCTTTGAATTTTTTCCTAGAACGCTCTAAATCATATACACATTCTCTGCCTTAGGAAAATTTAGTTCATGGACACCATTTGGTCTAAGCCATAAATTCTGAACTTCATTTAGGACATAAATGGTTAGTCATCTTGATTTAAAATTCAATATCACATACTTTGATTATAGTCCATAAACTATGAGAAAGTGCATAACATAGGGGAAGTTTTATTTCACACACACTCATTGAGTCATTTGAGTGGTGTCACTTTCATATTGAACCCCAACTGCACAGTTATTGCATGATGATTGAGTATAGCCTTGTTGGCTATCATATGCTAGTTGAAATGCAATATGCATGTGACTGTGTGCTGAATGTTTATGATATAGTGCATGCTGAATTTTTTTTGGATGATTGTATGATGAATGATTTGACAAATGAACTTCATCCTTGATGGAAAATGCATGTGTGTGTGCATGAGAACATACAGGAGAGCATGAGTTCCATCCTTAGAGAAAAGGCATTAAATTAACTATCTTATGGACTCATATACATCATACTTGTTTTGCTTTTTGAGTATTGAGGTTCTTCTAAAAACCATGAACATCATATCCTGCTTATATGGATCTATAAATAGATATGGATTGTTCTTAGGTTTTATGAACACTATATATGCCTTAATATCAGTTTTCTGATGCATTTGTGTTCTATAGGGATGATTATACTGGTTAAATGATAAAAAATGGCTTGACAAATATCCAGTATGATTGTTTTAAAAGACTCAAAATGGTTGCTTATACTAGTTGGGACACTTAATGAAATTAATCCTTGATAAGTATAAGCGATTCATTACATCTAAGCCAACCTTTAGATCAAAAGGGGGAGATTGTGAAGCAAGCAACTTGTTAAAACTACATTTTAAGCTCACCCAACTTTTGGCTTAGATTTCCATTTAGAGCTTACTGTGGCATGTGTATTTAAAGCATAATGACTTGTTCTTTCTACTTACAATAATTTTAGGTGGAACTATGATGCTTTTGCACAATTGTCCTAGGCTTCGTCATATGATCTAGCATTAAGCTTTTTGATTTTTTTTGGATCTGTATGGTTGCTCATTCTGGTTAAAGTAGAAAATTGACTTTATTTATGTTTAAATGCTTACCAGGAAAATGAAGCTTGCTTGAACTCTGTGTTAAAATCATTTAAAAATTTACAGCAAGTATAGGCATTCATGACTTATGGTATTAGGAATATTATAAAACTCAATTTTTTTGTCATGAAGTTCAAAAATCTGAAGGGCTTTATTGTTTAACTAATATTCTTGAAAAAGGAAGAAGTCTAGTCTGATGACAAAAAGGGGAGAAATTTTTGAGCAAAATTCTTATAATTCATTTATAACTTGCATCCTCCTGCCTTATGTTTCTCAAAATTGGAAATGATTTTAAGAAAAAGTTACTGTGACTATGGTTCTTAACTCTATGTTTTTAAACTCACAGTAATGTTAAAATACAGACATTTGTTATTCTCAAAATTGCAAATGATTTTAAGCAAAAATTACAGTGATTGTTTGCTCTTAACTCTATTTTTTTTAAAACTCACAGTATTGCTAAAACATAGACATGATACTTGTTATAAACTGTAATCATTTATGTGTATCATGTGACTTTGTTTTAATTGAATATTTTTTAAAGTCATGCAATTGAGCTGAATTGAACTTAAATTCTCAACTTAAAAATTCAGAAGTCTTCATTTTGAATATGCTTGAATTACACTATCTAGTCTTTTGAAATCATGCTTATTGTAAGGGGGAGCCTTGTCAGGCTGACCTCATTTTGCTTCTGTGTTTGTCATCATCAAAAAAGGGGAGATTATTGACTTTTTAAGTCCTATCCCATTTTGATAATAACAAATCACAGCATCTCATTTGTGCGTCAAGTTTATAAACAGGTTTAAGTTTCAGAAGGCACAAATGACCGAAACAAAATGGAAGCCATGAAGCACATATTCGAGCACATATCTTGGCACATTCCATGGATAATTGAAAAGCAAAGCTTGAAGACCTGTATTTTTCAGTTGTAATGTTTATAGGTTTCAATTGTGCATGCATTATCATTTGATCTTAATTGAAGCTCACCATTGACCATAGATTGACCCTAGGAATTCAAACTTTTCATGAAAAACCTTTTACTTAAAAAGATAAACTTATACAAAAGGTTTGAAGTAGCTTTGAAGTCAAAGCAGGGCTAAAAACTCATTTTTCTTAAGGGGTCAGTCGACCGGCTCATAAGCCTGGTCAACCGAAGTCAAAGAATGATTGAAACCCAAATTTTCTGAAGGGCTCAGTCAACCAGTCTTCATGCAAATATGATCCAGCATGCCGTATCATCAGCTCTGCAAACCGAAAAGTCGCGAAAAGGAAAATCGCCTTCGGGTTGGTCGACCGGACCATGGGTCAGTCAACCGGATCTCTTGAGTTCAAGCTTTGTTAGCTCAAAACGGTCATAAAATTCAAAATATATTATTATTATTATTATTATTATTATGCCTAACGGTCATATAACAGTCATATTTGAGTTTTGCCTATAAATACCTTGCCAATTCACTTGGAGAAGGTTGGAAAAACATCTTGAGAGCATACTTGCATATTCTTTGATTCTTGTTCATTTTTGAAACCCATTTTGAAGATCAGATCCAAATTTCTCCTACTCTTTTTGAAAACATTTTTGGAGAAAACATTTTGAGGGATTGTTGAAAGCTTTGAGTATATTCTTACACTCATATTTTCTACATCAAAGCCTTCATACATTTGATATTTCAAAGGTCATTTTGAGAAAATCATTTCCACCAAACTCTATTGAGCTTCAAATTTCAAATCATTTGAGAGTGCGTATTAGAAATATTTTCATTGTACTAAATAGCTCGTGAAGGAGCATTCTTTGTACGCAAAAATTTATTTCTCATTCATATTCTTCGCAGTTCAGATTGTGAACTGTGCCAAGTGAGAGTATATCACTTGGAGAGGTGTCTCCGCCTATAAGGAGGGATGACTATTTGGACCGTACCGAGCAAAGGGATATTGCTTGGCGAGGTGTCTCCGCCTATCAAGAGGGACTACGGTGTGTACCGTACCGAGCGAGGGGATATCACTTGGAGAGGCTTCTCCGCTTGCAAGGAGGGATTGTAGTGGCAGCTCCGTCCTGGTTTAAAGGAGCAAATATAGTGTAAATCCTCAGGTGGTTTGCTTGAGGCAAGGACATAGGCGAGGATAGCCGAACCTTGTAAAACCCAGTGTCATTCTCTCTATCCCTTCTCTCTTTAATTTTCCGCACGTGTATGTTTACATATATATTTTTGTGATTGTCATACACGTTTTAAATTTGATCTTGATATTGTTGGTGAATCGGTTAAATAGTTAGCTAAATTTTTAAAATATCCAATTCACACCCCCCCCCCCCTTCTCTTGGGATTACACCAAACCTCACACAAAGTATCGGACCATGGCCTACACAACGTGTGGGCTTATTTGGCTAAAGAATATGTTAAAACTTGGTTTTCCACATTCTCGGCCTATGGGGTGATGTGTGATAATCAAGATTCTATTCATATGGCCTCCAACACACTCTTCTGTAAGTAAAAAAAACACATTGAAGTTGAGCGTAACTTTATTCCAAAGAAACTTGAGCAAAAGCTCATTACAACACCTATGAAATCTGAATTCCACCTTGCTAATTTATTCACTTAAGCCTCAGGAGGTGCTCAGGTTTTGGCATTATCCCTCCAAGAAGAGCTTTCGGATTTTTATTCCTTCCCATCTTTAGAGTATCTTTACAGAATAGATTAAATCAAAGGATCAAGAAGTTTCAAACTTTCTATTACATGTTTAATGTTTGTTTAAACCAATATTGGGGTTTTTCGACTTGAATTGTATGAGACGAAATTCTCATATATGGTTCTCAGAGGGGAGTTTACTAAGTTTATCTATCTAAATAAACGTTATGATTAGTTCGAAATCCATTTTATAACAAGATAGGAGCATATGATATCTATTCTCCAGCTTGAAGGGGAGTGTTACTAGTACTGTAGTTATTTAGTGTTATTGTTGTGTTAGTAAGTGTGTGTTACGACGCGAGTTAGTAAAGGTAAGTAATATGGTCATTGTTATGGACTTGACATAAATAGAGGGAGAGATCTATCATTGAGATTAGTTCTTCCAATTTACCCAATTCTTCAACACTTGCAATAGAAAAACATCAAGAGAAAGTTGTTGAACCCCTAGACCCCTCACATTCCAATTAAGATCCTTATTAAAGGCTAAAAACTACCCTATTCCCCCACTCCCATAGTCTATAGGAATTCAATTTGTGTAACTACTTGACAACTTTTTGCTCTTTCCTATATTATAAGACCTAGGTGAGACCTTCACCTTAACCTCTTGACCAAAGACACCAATTAATTGCAACCCCAAACCTAAAGGCCTTTCACCCCCTTGTGGATCAATGGGTAGAAATTTCCCCCCACCCTCCTATACACTAATTCCCTTAGGCATCTAGTTGAATCAGTAGTATCCTTAGCTTGTGGAATCAGTAAAATTTCTTTAGTGGAACTAGAATTATCATGAAAGATCATCGAAAAATCAATCGCAGATTAAGCAACCTTTCTAAGTATTGAATGAGAGAAACAAAGAGTGGGGTGTGCATCTAGAATAGAAGCTAAACCATCCCCAATGGTCAAGTCTACTGCTAAATTAACACCATCCCTAAAACAGCGAATACCAACCTAAGAAAATTCAAAATCAACACAACGACCACCCTTAACACAACCTAGCTCACAGCCAGTCTTGGTATGCGGCTCTGGCTGGATTAAATTTCCTCAAATCAGGTGCTCAATATTGTCCTCCAATTCTATAAGTTGATCAATTAACAATGCAGAAGAGTTAAGACACTAACCTCCCCTGTGACAGCATTTTAAAAAGGTGCTTATGGCACCTAACACACAGAATCGGCATGTTCAAAAAAAAATAGTGCTTATTTTATGAAAAAGGGCATCCCCAGGCCATCAAGGCTCCCCGCTTTGTGAGAGTAAGGGGAGGGTCATCACAGTGTACGCAGCCTTACCCCTACTTTTTATGCAAAGAGGTTGTTTCCTTGGACTTGAACCCATGATCAACAGGTCACAAAGGAGCAACCTTACCACTGATCCAAGTGGCTTTGCAGTGTTAATAGAGTGTTCAGATTTTAGAACTATGATATGGAATCAAAAGTGCACAACCTTTTATGTAGAGTTTTTTAGTCCTATTGTGACCCAACTTGCTTGGAAAAGCAAGGAAAGTCTAAAACCAACAAATGACTTAAAAGTTAAAAATTAAAAGCAAATAACTTGACAACCAAACTCACCAAGAACTCCTAAAAAATTACCCTGTAAATAACCCTAAAAATAAGTTTGGATATATAAAATACAATCATAGAAGGGGAGCTCAGGCACAACGGTAAGGTTGTCGCTGTGTGACCTGGAGGTCACAGGTTTGAGGCGTGGAAACAGCCTCTTGCAAAAATGCAAGGTAAGGCTGCGTACTATAGATCCATTGTGGTCCGCCCCTTCCCAGGACCCTGCAGATGCGGGAGCTTTGTGCACCGGGCTCCCCCCCCCCCCCTTTTTTTTTTTATAAAATACAATCATACCCCAAAATTATAAAATTATGATTTTATCCCCAGGATATACTGCTTGAGCTAAAAATGTACAGTCTTTAAACTTGCCTTTTCTTGATCCTCTTATTGACTGTGCATCAAACTACCTTCAAATGACAGTTCCAAATTAAACACCACGTTCCATGATTCTCACAATTCCATTTTGAATTGTTAGTATGCACAGTATGCTAATTGCATGCTCTTATGGTGTTCCTTAATAAAAATTTTCTAAAAACAAAATGAAAGAGCCTGACAGTCTAGAGAACCGGATGCACCAAAATTTCCAGTCTCTGGCTATCTTCCTCCTCTCTTTCTGTCTACAATTAATATTCAAAATGAGGGGGAATTATTGGTACTTCGAATTTCTTTTTTACTAAGAGGAATTTCTTTGAAAGAAAGATGGGTGTGCAGTGTGCGAAAAATGTGATAAGGAGTATGTGTGTACAAATTGAAGAGCAGTGAGTGGGCAGTAAGAATTTCTAAAGCGTTGTCACCTAATATGTGCTTTTATGTGTGGAAAAAGCTCTGAAGATGTGTCTCCTTTTTGTTCCCTCACTGTTCTTTTGGTTGGGGCTTATGGAATTGGAATTCTTGGTGAAAAGTGGGTGTGTCCGAAATTGGTGGAGGAGAAATTGGTGGAGGAGTTCTTGCTTATTTCTCTTACTGGTTTTGGAAAGGGTAAGGATGTTGAGCAGCTGCAGAGGTGTGCTATATGCACAACGCTGTGGGAAGTTTGGCAGGAGAGGAATGCTAGAATTTTTTCTGGGAAGAGATTATCATTGGGGCTTCTTTGCAATGGGGGTGCATTATTTGGCTTCATTTTGGGATCTTAGTGCTGGCTGCTTTAAGAGCTGTTGCTTTTAGGATGCCATCAAAAATTGGATGGGCTTAATTGTGTTGATGTAATTTTTCTTTTTCTTGCATTCTTGTGTGATGACTTCTGGTCCTTTGCTATTTTATCTGTTTCTTGCTTGGTTGTAATAAAGCTTTTTTTCTATAAATAAATAAGCCGTGTAGAGTGGGGGAGTATCCTCTTTGTCAGGCATAATCATCATCAGAATAACAAGCAATTTTTGCGTAAAATTTTTTTCTTCAAAGAAGCCAATAATTTGTAGACCGCTATTTTGAATTATATACTACTGATTCATAAACCAACATCAAGCGCCAGAAAAAGAGCTAGCTTGCAGCAGAAATTTAAGTCAAGGCACATACTTTCAATAGACTCGTCTGTTCGAAACCTTTCAGTAGTTTTGTTTCCACTATCAACATCACGGAGCTCTACCTGTAATAAACTAAAGCATCTCAATTTTCCTATAAGCAAAGGAAGCTAACAAGGCTAAAATTTTCATGCTGAAAATGAAAAATATAAACCTGCAAGCAATAATAAACATAGTCATAACTCATAACAGTAAGGACTATCATGCAGAAAAAATAAGGAGCATGTCCGTCGCATAACAAGCCAATCCAAAAGCAATACTGAGAATTAGGTTCACAAATAAGAAAACAGGTATTAGTTTTTGATTGTATGACAGTAATATCAAATTTTGAATCGGGCTCACAAATGAAGCCTCCAGAATGATGTACCAACCTAGGAGTGTCATTGGATTAAATATTTGAATTAAAACAACGCTATTTTGGAGAATTTCGCATTAATTGGCGTAAAAGGATTCATGTAGCCGACCCCACCTAGTGGGACTTAAGGCTTGGTTTTGTTGTTGTTATTGTTGCTATTTTGGAGACTTTCTCATGTATCACAATTCTAGGAGAGTGAATATCCCCAATATATATATTAAAAATGGGAATGAGTTAAAATTAGACCTGTATTGATGCTCCTCCTCTTCCATGCTGAGTATGTTGTGCTTTTAGGACCTAAACAAGGTTGTTTGTCCAATAAGTGCATTAAATCCTAGGCTCAAAGAAATTTTAATCCAATAAAAATAAAGTAAGAAATAAAAATTAGAAGTCAAGATACCCCAGACTTTACCTGGTATATACGTCCTGAATTAGGTCAAGACCACCAAGATTATGAAAATCAAATATGCCCATCATATGAGCTGTTGTTAGTCTGTATATATGCATATAATTTACTAAATTGATCAATGACTAAACTAAGATCACATTGCAATACAACCTTTTCTTTGAATCACATTTCCAAGTCTGACCTGCAATGAAATGGCAACCGACACCAATTACAAATCTCAAATAAAAATAAAACTTCCAATGGAATGCATTGGTACTGCCTTTTCTACTGAACAATAATAGTAAGACCCTGGAATAACACAACATGACCCTTTAATGAATTCAACAGTAAACGTAATTGTCAGATGAATGATGAATCATGTGGTACACATTTCAGCAACTAAATTGAATCAGACCCAAATCCCAACAAAAGCAAAACAAATCTATACAAAATTGTCCTTCTAAAACATAGCCAATTAATTATAAATAAACATAAACTGTGATATAACCAGTATATAAATAAATTTCACAACAGTTTAACAATTCACTGAATTCAGCCACTTAAACAAATACAACCATATCACTCTATTTGGTAGAGTAAAGATAAGACGAAAGAAATCTATAGGAAAGAGGAGGAGAATATAAGAGGAGAGAGATTTCTTTTCCGCTTCATTTGATTTGATGAAATGAAAATAAAGAGAAACAAAACAAAAGTCAACTGTTACTAACAATAGTGTCCATATAGACTTATAGAGCCCCTTTTTAAGAACAGTTTAAGGGTGTTTTAGCCTATTTGACTGATTTTGCTCTATTACTCTTCATATTTCTTCAATTTGTAATATTCAAAAGAGGTTCTTTTTCCTCCATTTATTTTCACTTCTCTCCACTTCTTTTTTCCTCTCTTCTGCATGTCAACCAAACAGAAAGAGTCGAGAGAAATCTACTACTTTTCTATTATATTCTACCCACTTCTCCATATCTCTTCTATCCACTAGGGCACTTTGGTGAGTACCAATTCCAACCATAACTTAACAAATTACTTTGATAAGGGAAATAAGAACTACTTCAATATTAGAATCTTTCCCCAATAAATTACAATAAATGATACTATTTTAGGGGGAAAAGTCCTAATTAGGAAGCCATGAAAGAAAAAGGTGGGGTAAGGACAATGAGAAGGCCATTGATCAGCAGTGCTTGTTGTTGTTGGGCATTTTACGTGGAAAACCCTCCAATACAACAAAACAACAAAACCAAGCCTTAAATCCCACTTGGTGGGGTCGGCTATATGAATCATTTTCAGCCAATTTATACGATCATGGACCATTTCTTTTGATAGATTCAGGGATATTAAATCCTTACTCACTATCTCCTCCCAAGTTATTTTAAGTCTACACCTACCCCTTCTACTGCCCCCCACAGTAACTAACTCACTCTTCCTCACTGGTGCACTGTGTAGCCTACGTTACAAGTGTTCTTACCATCTGAGTTGTCCCTCCCTTATCTTATCTTCTATAAGAGTTACATATAACTTGCCGCGAATATATTGATTCCTTAATTTATCTTTCAATGTTATGCCACTCATCCATCTAAGCATTCTCATCTTGACAACTTTTACTTTTTGGATATTATGCTTCTTCGTCGTCCAACATTCCGATCCATATAGCATAGCTGGTCTTATAAAATTGGGCACACCAAGCAATATATTCACTATAATAAAATTGGGCTACAACAATGCATCCCAAGTTTTGCAATCTTCACTATAATAAAATTGGGCTACAACAATACACCCCAAGTTTTACCCAAAACTTGAGATACTCAAATTAAAAGGAGAGGTACAAAAAAACAACCCTTTGGATTATGTACAATTTATTTCCTTCTAACCCAAGAACCACTCTCTCCTCCTCACTCAGCTCATTCCCGACTTGAGTGGAAACCACAATACCCGGTTTCTCTTGCTGCAACTCTCACTCACTGCAATACACCTTATCACCGAATGAAGATTTCACTCTCTCTTATATACACCTCTTTCTCCAAGTCTTTCCCCTTTTCAACACATGGGAACACATTGATGCATGGAAAGTCAAGAATGCAAGCTCCAACCATTCCCTTGGTTAAAAAAATGTGGCAATGCATGGCCACAAGTCTTCCGCATTATTCCATGCATTAATTGCTTGAGAAGAAAAAACAATTTCAATACTCACCCATGCATGACTCGGTGGCACTACGTTTATTGCACAGCAAATCAAAGCATGCAACTGTACAACTGCTCCATTGACTTTATGGCTTGGGGCTATATTTTTCTTGGTAGGGCCCGGGTAGTCTTCATGGGTAGGCTTGATACGCATGGGTGAGCACCAACTTGACCCAAAAGCTTAAACCTATTAGGTCTTGGGTCCAACCATGTATATATAAGTACCTATCATCCACTTAATTTTTCCAATGTGAGACAAACCCACAAGTGAAATTTTCAATAATCTCCCCCTCACTTGTGAGTTCCAACAACTCCCCTATAAACGAAATCGTCTCCCTCATGGGAGCAAACCAAATTCTCCAACAGTTGCTCAAGTGGGCCTTACCACCGCATCTTACGTGCCTCGTATTGCATTCCACGTGTCTCCAAATCAATTCTACCTCCCACACCTTGACTCTATTTAATCCATCTTTCAGACCTAGATAATCCTTACTGATCTCGATCACACACTTGGTCCTCCAACTGTTAGAATGTCGGGAGAATTAGCTTCATGCCTCGACTTTTACGATGTTTGGTTGTCCAGAGTTGCTAATAGTTGGCTCTGATACCACCTATTAGTAACGAAGGAGTCCATGAGTAGGCTTGATACACATGGATGAGCATCAACTTGACCCAAAAGTTTAAGTCTGTTAGATCTTGGGCGCAACCATGTATATATAAGTACCCATCATCCATTCAATTTTTCCAACGTGGGACAAACTCACAAGTGAAATTCTTAAAAATCCAGCCCCAAGCTAGAAAGTCAATGGAGCAATTGCAAAATTGCATGATTTGATTATTGTGCAATAAATGTGGTGCCACCAAGTCAAGCATGGGTGAGTATTGAAATTGTTTATTCTTCTCATGCAATTAATGTATGGAATAATGCGGAAGACTTGTGGCCATGTGTTGCCCATTTTTTTTTACCAAGGGATTGGTAGGTGCCTGCATTCTTGACTTTCCATGCACCGATGTGTTTCCATTTGTTGAAAAAGGGGAAGTCTTGGAGAAAGTGGTGTATATAAAAAAAAGTGAAATCTTCATTCGGTGATAAGGTGTATTGTAGTGAGCAAGGGCTGCAGAGAGAGAAACCAGGTATTGTGGTTTCCACTCAAGCCAAGAGTGAGCTGAGTGAGGAGAAGAGAGTGGTTCTTGGGTTAGAAGGAAATAAATTGAACCTAATCCAAAGGGTTGTTATTTTTGTACCTCTCCTGTTAATTTGACTATTTGAAGTTTTGAGCAAAACTTGGGATATACTGTTGTAGCCCAATTTTATTATAGTGAAGATTTTGCTCAGTGTGCCCCGTGGTTTTTACCTCCGCATTTCCACATAAAATTATTGCATCCTTGTGTTGATTATTATTTATATTTTTCTAAACCCTTATTAATTTTACTATGGGTATCACTGGGCCCAACAAGTGTCTCAGAGTGAAGGTAGTATATTGTGCAAATTACTACTCATGGTCAGAAAATGGCTGTGCTAAGATATGATGTGGAAAAATTCAGTGGTGATGATGGCCTCTCCACGTGGCAGCAGCAGATGAAGGATTTTCTAATCCAACAAAGTATACACAAGGCACTAGATGGTAAAGAAAAGAAGTCTGACAATGGATAGTCATGGACGAGAAGGCTGCGTGTGCAATCTGATTGTACTTATCAAATGATGTTCTCAATAATGTTGACGATGTGGAAAGTGCCAAGGATATCTGGACGAGATTGGAGCAGTAGTACATGCCTAAAACCATGACAAATAAATTGTACCTGAAGAAGCAATTGTATGCACGCCAGATGAGTGAAGTTACAAATTTTTGACACATTTAAATGTTTTTAATGGTTTGGTTGCGCAGCTAGCAATGGACAAGCTCTTGTGATGGAGGACAAATGTAGAAGCAAATATAGGAGCTCCTACACTCGTGACAAATCTAGAGGTCGTGATAAGTTCAGATCATATAGGTCCAAGTCCAGAAGCAAAATTAACTATTACAATTGTGATCAGTTGGATCACATAAAAAGATACTGCAAGAATTGGAAGACAGACCATGGTGAGAGTAGCAACCAGAAAAGGGAAGATTATAGCAATACCACTGCTACAATAGAAAATGAGAAGATAGTGGTTCTCTCCTTCAATGACAAAAAGGAGTGTCTACATGTGGCGAGTCCCGAATCTGAATGGGTAGTTGTCACAGCGGCATCCTACCATGCTACACCAACAAAGGAGTTTTTCTGCACATATAAGGCATGAGATTTTGGCACAATGAAGATAGGTAACATGAGTTACTCAAAGATCATCAGAATAAGTGACATTTGTTTAAAGACAAATGTCGGGTGGACATTGCCCTTGAAAGAGGTACATCATGTCCCTAATTTATGAATGAATTTAATTTTAGGGATTGCACTGGACCGAGAAGGATATGAGAACTACTTCGGCAACCAAAAATGGAAGCTCACCAAAGGTTCGTCGGTGATCGCAAAAGGAAGTGTTTGTTGGACATTGTACAAAACAAAGGTTGAGGTTTGTAAAAGCAGGTTGAACGCGGTAAAGGATGATGCTTCACCAGATTTGTGGCACAAAAGACTAGCTCATATCAATGAAAAAGGGTTGCAATACTGTCCAAGAAATCTTTGATTCCTGCTATGAAAGGTACAGCTTTGAATCCTTGTGATTAGTTTCTTTGGTATATGGACATGGCTTGGGACAAGAGTAGTATGAACTTTGAATCTTGGAGAGCAATCCTAGAGCAATTTGGGATTCTTGGTTTGAGGGACAAGGTCATCTTCTGGTACATAATCTACTTCATACATATGATCAAGGTTGATCCTTCAGATTCTTCGAACGAAGAAGATGAAGAGTAAGCTATCAGGCTAATCCCTTCCCAAAAGAAGCCTTTCTTCTTCTTTGATACCTCGCCAGAACTTATTGTATTCTTTTTCGTCTTTGGGGGCACCTATTTGCATAATGCTCCTTTTGGTTGGGAAATTTGACTACTATGTCAAATACGAATGAAAGAAGACAAAAGATGATGATCTTCCCCAGATTAACATGCTAAGACCTTCGTATTCCAACCTATGTGTGGATGATTGGGTCATCATTGCTTATTTGGCAAGCAACATAGAGTCTCATTATTTCAACTCTCTTCACCGGACACCACCTATTATTATTATTGCTATTTCTATTTTGCAGGGGAGGGGGAGCAGAAGCAATCAAAACAGAACTGTGTTCAGAAATGTCATCAAATATTGTAATGACTTTCATTCATCAATAGTCCTAATTACATGGTAAACGACATAAAGCATTCCAAAATTCAGAGCCTAGGTGATCGTTAACGGAAGTAAAAGGAGTGTTAGGCGACTCACATCAGAGCCGAGAACTTTCATGTCATCAAATATTGTTAAAAAGCTGTAATAAAACCAGTACGTGAGTAAGTTACAAAAATATTCAACAATTCAACAAATCTGACCCTAAAACCCCAAACACCCATTGCAGACACGGATAACGACATGAAGCATTTCAAATTCTAGCGCCATGAGTTGAATAAACGCAAGAATTTTGCGGGAATCGTCAACTAAAGTAGAGAATGAGAGATAGGAGACTCACATCGGAACCGAGAACTTTGGCGCCGCGGCGTTGAACCGCAAACCATGGCGAGCGGAGGACGCCTTCAGAATGAGAGGAAGCGTCGGGCGAGCTCGTTAGCGAGTGATACTGAGAATGAAATGGCTGTATTAGTGTCGTAAGGGATTTCGATAGGGCTCCCGGTGAAGAAGAAGATGAAGTCGCAGCGAGGAAGAGGAATTGAGAAAGGCGCTTGCTCAGAGAAGCTCGCATCTTGTCCGGACGACGGGAAATGGTCTGGAAAATCTGCACCAGCCTGAGCAAGAGCAGTCCTGCACTATATACTGCACGGTTTGTCATAACATCGGGGATTCAAAAGACGAGTTATTGTGGCTTTATAATTGAAGTAAAATATCTAAATAAATTTCAATTAAATTGGGTTAAAATTAACCCTTCCATGTTTGAAAGTATAGATTTCATGTTTTTAATTTAAATTTACATAAATTCATATCAAAATAGTAGGAAATTATTTTCAATTTCATCCGATACTAAATAAATTTAAATTTGATGACTTAAATTAAGGCTCCTAAACACTACCTCTATTCAATCTATTTATAAAATCAAATAATGACTTTTAAGTTGAATGTGAATTTTATTGATTTTTAAATTTTACAATACAAACAAAATCATATCTACATTTTTATTTAATCTCACAATAGTGGCGTTCCCTTTTCAATTTTCACTAAATTTGACCTTCTTATTAAATTTGTAATTTTGTAATCTTTAACAAAATTATGGTTCTAGTTAATTGTATGTCTTTATATACAAAACACTGAAATTAATTGAAAAAACATGAATTGTGAATCGAATTTTATATGCTTTAAGAATAACTGCTTGCAGGCAGATGCCCCTTTGCTTCTTGATTTTTTTTAATTTTTGATACTTATGGGGACTTAAGAAGATAGTCGAAACTATGAATTTTTATTTAAACTTTAAAATATGTATAAAAACACTTAAATACTCGTGATTTACAAATATAGTAATTATAAGATAATTGATAGATTCAAGGCATTTTTAGAAACATGATTTAAGAAAATAAAATGACAAAAGCTGCCTAGATTTACCTTAACTGATAGCATAAATTGTATATTTTTTAATTAGTATGAAAAATATGGGTAGTTATAGAAGAATTCTATTGACTTTTTGAGTTTAATCTCGTTTTGATAATGACAAACCACTTATATCTTACGTGTGCATTTAGTGTTTGAGCAGGTTTATAACTTAGCACACACATTGTTAGCCTTGTTGGCTACAGTATCATGGTCTTATATGTTTTGATGATATTAATCTATATATAGTTTCTAGTGTTTTCCATATTTGCAGATCAAAGATCGGACCGAGTTGACGTTCGAATAAGAAGATTAAATGGACACGTAGTTGGAAATGACTCAAACACATCCAAGGAAGCTTAATGTTGTATTATATGTAATGGGGTGTGTATTTGAGGTAGTTTATATTGTAACTCTTGTGTTTTGTTTCTTACATGAAATCTAAACAAGAGTTGAGCAAACACATGCATACTAGGACACATGAGTTTATAGGATTTCACCTTAAGTCACAAACTCAACTTTCATAGTTTTCAAAGTTAATTTAAAAAGGTTGTCAAATGAATTCTAAACTCAAGTATGTTATCTAAAGGGACAAGTTTTCAAACATCTTGTTTTTATAAATATTTTTATACATGGTCCCAATTGTGTCAACACGAGCTTTATGTCCTAAAGGTTCAAAAAAAGTCAAGCATATTTTTATAAAGGACATACTAAGCATATAAGATATCAAATGAACTTTCAATTGTGTTTTTATAAATCAAGATATCTTATATTTGAGGAAAAGCACACTTAAACAAGTTTTTAACTTCATTAGACTTAATATCTTTCTTATATTTTGTCCAAAAAATGTTTTAAGTCATAGAAGGTTTTTTAATAGGGAAAAACAGAGCAATTGTTGACTGACATAGTGCAGCCTCGATACCTGAACATTTTTTGGTATTTGGGGCATAACTTTTGCTATAAAAGTTCAAAAGGGACGATCTTGGTGTCTCTAGAAAGTTAAGACAAAATACCACAACTTTCATGTTGATGATTTTTTTTAATTTAGGGCACTCATCGATGAGAACAGGGGATTCGTCGACGAGTGCAGGGGACTAGTCGACGAGTGCAGTGGACTAGTCGACGAGTACAGGGGACTAGTCGACAAGTGCAAAGGACTAGTCGACAAGTGCAGGGGACTAGTCGACAAGTGCAGGGGACTAGTTGACGAGTGCAGAGGACTAGTCAATGAGTTCAATAGGTAGAACTACTCCAACGGGCGGAAAACGGCTAGTTTACCAAATAAGATATCTTTTCTTCCCCCAACAGCTAGTTAACGGCTCCTTTGGCTCTTGGGCCATAAGTACAAGTTATTAGACTTGTATTAACATGGTTTTGAAGGTCTTTGATCATTCTTAGTGAAAAACATCATTTTATACAAAATCTATAACATTGCATATTAGTTCTTCATTACATGTACTCATTCTCTCTTGCTCACTTATTGTGTTTGATTTAATTCTTGAGAGAATAGTGTGAGGTTTGGGTTGTAATTTATATTTGCTCATTTGAGGAGCTATGTGTTGTATTTCCATCTTTTTGTAAGGTTGCTTGTAAGGTTCTTTGTGAACCGTTTGGTGAAGGTTCGTTGTGAACCGAAGTGAAGGCTCTTAGTGAGCGCGGCAGGGATTTGTTCCCAAGTACAAGGTTTGGTACCTGAGTTGTAAGGCTTGCCCCATCGGTGAAGGAGTACTCATAGTGGATTGTAGAATCCTTTGCTTGGTGCTAAGGCGTGGACGTAAGCTTGGTGCCGAACCACGTTAAATCTCTGGTGTTAAACTTTCTCTCCCTTCACTCTTTTATTTATGTCTTGTGCATGATTTATAGTTCATATATTGTGATATAATTACTTGAATCTTGCCAAACATTCTATTTTGTAGGAAGATCAAATAGACACGTACTCAAAAAGGACTCAAGCATATCCAAGGATGCTTAATGTTGTATTACATATAATGGGGTGTGTGTTTGAGGTAGTTTATATTGTAACTCTTGCGTTTTGTTTTTTACATGAAATTTGAGCAAGAGTTGAGCAAACACATGCATACTAGGACATATGAGTTTATAGGATTTCACCTTAAGTCACAAACTCAACTTTCATAGTTTTTAAAGTTAATTTAAAAAATTTGTCAAATGAATCCTAAACTCAAATATGTTTTCTGAAGGGACAAGTTTTCAAACATCTTGGTCTTATAAATATTTTCATACTTGGTCCCAATTGTGTCAACACGAGCTTTATGTCCTAAAGTTTCAAAGAAAGTCAAATATATTTTTATAAAGGACAAACTAAGCATATAAGATATCCAAAGAACTTTCAAATGTGTTTTCATAAATCAAGATATCTTATATTTGAGGAAAAGCTCACTTGGACAAGTTTTTAACTTCATTAGACTTAATATCTTTCTTATATTTTGTCCAAGAAATGTTTTAAGTCATTAATAGGATTTTTGATAAGGAAAAGCAACGTAATCGTCGACTGACATAGTGCAGCCTCGAGTCCTAAACACTTTTTGGTATTTGAGGCATAACTTTTTCTTAAAAAATACAAAAATGACGATCTTGGTGTCCTCGGAAAGTTAAGACAAAATCTCACAACTTTTATGTTGATGACTTTTTCTAATTCATGACACTCATTGATGAGAACAGGGGATTCGTCGACGAGTGACTAGTTGACACTAGTCGACGAGTGCAGGAGACTAGTTGACGAGTCCAACAGGCAAAACTGCTTCAACAGGCGGAAAATGGCTAGTTTACCAAATAAAATATCTTTTCTTCCCCCCAACGGCTAATTAATGGCTCCTTTGGCTCTTGGGCTTTAAATACAAGCTATTAAACTTGCATTAACATGATTTTGAAGGTCTTTGATCATTCTTAGTGAAAAACATCATTTTATACAAAATCTAACACATTGCATATTAGTTCTTCATTACATGTGCTCATTCTCTATTGCTCACTTATTGTGTTTGATTTAATTCTTGAGAGAATAGTGTGAGGTTTGAGTTGTAATTTATATTTGCTCATTTAAGGAGCATCATATTGTATTTCCATCATCTTCTTGTAAAGATTCTTTGTTGAGGTTCGGGTTATAATTTATATTTGCTCATTTGAGGAACATTGTGTTGTATTTCCATCTTTTTTGTAAGGTTCTTTGTGAACCGTTTGGTGAAGGTTCGTTGTGAACCGAAGTGAAGGCTCTTAGTGAGCACGGTAAGGATTTGTTCCCGAGTGCAGGATTTGGTACCCGAGTTGTAAGGATTGCTCCGTCGGTGAAGGAGTACTCATAGTGGATTGTAGAATTCTTAACTTGATGCTAAGGTGTGGACGTAGGCTTGGTGCTGAACCACGTTAAATCTCCAGTGTTAAGCTTTTTCTCTCTTCACTCTTTTATTTATGTCTTGTGCATGATTTATATTTGTATTATATCATGATATAATTACTTGAATCTTGTCAAGCATTCTATTTTGTAGAAAAATACGCATTCCGCGAAAAGAGTCTATTCACCCCCCTTTAGACTACATACTCCCAACTAGGACGATTTACACACATAAGGGAAAGGTAAAATGGAAGTCAGGAGGGACATAATGCTTATACAGTCTGGCGTATTCCATGAAGAATTTAATAGCAAAGAAGATAAGACGTTTATTTTTTATTGTATTGCATTTAGATTTATTTGTAATAATGCATGTCTTACATAATATGTTTATAGCTCAATAAACCATACACTAACCCTAGGTAACCAAACTTTTCACGAAAAACCTTTTTTCATAAAATGTCTAACTCATACAAAGGTTTTAAAATTAATTTAAGGTAAAAAAGAAGGCTTAAACTCAAATTTTCAAAGTGCCCAGTTAACTGGCCTCTATAGCCTAGCCGACCGGCAATAACACACGGCCAGAATTTCAATTATGTTAAGTCCCCACTCGACCAGCCCTTTCTTGTTTTAAAAGCCCCAGTCGACCGGCTACACCTATAGGCAAGATTTCTAAAAGCCCCAGTCGACCAACCAGTTTTTTAGGCAATAATTTAAAAGCTTAAACGACTAGACCAAAAATACCTGTTGAAGACCAGTTGACTGGCCTGATGATCCGGCATACCAAATCTTGTGCCCCGATTAACCAAACCTTGGTGATTTGAAAATTGTCTAAGACCAGTCAACTGAAGCAAGTGCCAGTCGACCAAACCTCTTGAGTTCAGGAAATTTTAAGCTCCCATGTAACGACCTGCTAAAAATTTTGTTATAATAAAAAATACTATGAAATTTCACTGCTCCGTTACCTTCTAATTAATATAAAACCATCAACCTAAGCAGCGAGAAGCTGAAATCATATAACCATGACCATATATATACAATACTAGAGTGCCAGAATGCTCCCAAAAAATACATATACAACTATTCCCAAAATACCCTTAACTGAAACTAGGGCTATACAAAAAAAATCTCTCATAATACTAACTCTACTGACAAGGCAGCACTGTAGCCCTCTACCTGTGAGCCTGATCTGCTCGCCTAACTGGATCACCTGAAAAATGTCAATTTATTGGGATGAGACGACGCTCAGTAAAACGAAATATGTTATTTCTAGTATGGGGCAAGTGAGCTACATGCTTGTAAAATCTGATTTAGAAAAATAACACAACTGAATAAAACTTGTATATCTGCTACAATATAAACCATACTTATGTTGCTTAACATGAACTGATTTTTCTAAATATTATTTTCATAATACTGCTAATATCTATAGGTAAGACTATTTTTTGTAAAGCTGGTCATACGTATATATAATAACTGAGAAAATTCCCTGGATGGATAACTGAAAGTCATAATTTAACCCCTCATGACAGGGTTGTGCGGCCCGTAGACGAGACCTAACCTGACTGGCCAACCAAGGTAAGTCAACAGAACTCTGACAGTCAAATCGGCCCCGTCAACCCATATCTAATGGGGAGCATGTCCACAATATAAGCACGATCGACTTATGAATACCACATACTATCTGAGTAGTGGTTGCACTCTAAACTGAATATAGCTACAGCACCATGCTCTGTTGCCTGAATATGGTCCATCAGGATCTGATACTATATATAAATAACTGATATTTCTAAAATACTTCTTTTACCATGATTTTGTAACAACTAAAATAACCATAACATTATATAAATTGATCTAAATAGACTGTAATAATTGAATATCTGAGATATCTGCATAATTGAATAACTAAAATATCTGATTAACTGTAGTAGCTGAATGCTATGGTTCTAAGGTTTGTATAAAATAGTATTTTGAAAATACTGTAAAATAAAAGTTTCCGTACATATACTATAAATCATGGTATTTTGAAAATTATATAAACCCTATACTAATCTAATATTAAACTCATGCCACACAACTAAATAATAATATTATCTGACTCTAAAAACTGTATATATGGTCTGAATAATAATTTGCTAAAAACATATGATTTGTATTGAATCATAATATAATTGCCTAGCATAGCATATTTCTCTTACCTGACTCCTAACTAAATCCCTTACTGCGACGAGTCCTACACCCGCAGGGTACCCCACTTAACACCCTGAAAATAACATTTACCAGAACAAAATATCACTATTTCTTCTACTACTACATTTCCTACAACTGCTAGAAAGCCAAACATTGCATAAAAAACCTTACCTTAAATTTAGGATGAAATTCAACTTCGTCCCACCAATGATCCTTTCCGACAGACTTGGAGAGAACTTTCCCAGGAGCGTCTTGGTGGCCTCAGATCGTCGATCCGACAACTAACGAAGCCATAATAGAAGAGAGAAGGGAGAGAAATTGTAAAGGAAAGAAAGAAGGAGTTTCACTGAATTTTTTGTGTAAAAAGTCCAAGTTTAACACTATTTATACCCTGGGCTTCATCAACGAGCCACGTCACCTCGTTGACAAGGTCAAGAAGGCAATTCGTCGACGAACTTCCCCCCTCGTCGATGAAATTCAGAGTCACCTAGATATCCTCTTGGTATCTACTCGTCAATGAAGCACACCCTCGTCGACAAGCCAAAAGTGCAATGTCATCGATGAATGGAAGTCTACTGCTGTAATGACCCGAATAAAATGGCAGTTAAATAACAAAAGAAAAGGGATATTGGAACCGAAAACAGAAGGAGGCCGTCGATTTTGTCGATGACATTGAATTTTGGAATGACTTAGAAAAAGGGTTCAACAGGACTTCGTCGACGAATACAGGGGATTCGTCGACGAAGGCTTTAGAGAATTCGTTGAAGAACACAGGGCCTCATCGACGAGAAAATACTGAGAGGGGTTCTGAGGCAGCCTGAATTTCGTTGATGAATACAGGGTCTCGTCGACAAAATTTGTGAAGGACTCGTCAACGAAGAACGAGCTCGTCGACGAAATCCACTATTTTATATGTATGAAAATCCGGATTTTAAAGCTTCATTAAGAAGCTAACTCACACACTCTCTCTCCCCTTCGGTCCTCTCCCTTTCTTTCATCGATTTCGGGCCAGATATACGTCGGATCGACAATCCGAAGTCACCACGATGCTCCTGGCGAAGTTCTCTCTAAATCTGTTGGAGCAGATCGTGGGAGAAAGCTAGTCGAAAATCATCTCGGAGTTTAGGTAAGACTTTTTAAACCATATTTGGTCTTGCGCTAGTTATAAGAAATGTTGTGCGCATGAAAATACTGAAGTTTAATACTGGGGGTTTCCAGTTTCAGGGTATTGGTTAGGGAACCCCTCAGGTGTTAAACTTGAATGCTTTTGGGTAAAAACTTTCTACTCAATATGTGGGTTTTCGACAGTTGAAGAAATATTGTATGCTTAAAAATACTGAACTTTAATTCTGGGATTTTTCATTTTCAAGGTGTTGAGTTAGGAACCCTGCGGGCGTGGGGCAGTTTTATTAGGAGCTTTCCAGGAATCAGGTAAGGGGGATAAACTAAGCTAGTACTGTTTTGGAAAATGCTTATATATATATATATATATATATATATATATATATATTATCATTTGATTTATGGAAATGTATACGTTTATATATATATGTTTAATATTTGCAAAATACTGTGAAAATGATCGTATGTTGAATATGAGGAAAATCTATGCTGTGGCATGAGTATAAAACTGTGGTGAAATACTGGTTTTCTGGGAATGTGGATGATGTGGGTTTTTATGATAGGAAAACCGGCATACGAGCCGAGATATTATTATGTACATGTGATTTGCCAACGTACGGGCTGTGCTATGTGATTTGCCGGCATATGGGCTGAGCTATGTGATTTTCCAGCGCATGAGCTGTATTATGTGATTTGCAAGCGTATGGGCTGAGCTATGTGATTTGCAAGCGTACAAGATATGCTATGTGATTTTCCGATGTACAGGCCGTGCTATGTTAAAATGTGTAATACCGGCGTACGGGCCGATGATTTTCATGATATACGTATATATGTGAAATGATATGATTGATGTGAAAATAAATGATATGAGATATTTATGTATCACGGTTTTAGTATATGTATATGATATTAGAACCTGGTTGGCTTGGTCTAGGCTAGCACTTGCACGGTACCGTTGCCTATGTGTCCATGGTCCTCGTGATCATGATATCTATGTTAACGCCACTGTACGGAGTGGTGTGAGATTAGATGGTCAATGTGGTTATGTTCAAGAAGTGTGCTGTTATCACCCCTGGTGTACGGACCAGTCTAGGTAGACCCATCGGACCTACAAACTAGACTATTGACTAGTGGTCGGCCAACCATTGTCAGGTCCCGCCTTTAGGCCACATAACCCAGTCATGTGGGGGTAATACATGACAATAGCCAGCTAACCTACCAGGAATGTTTTATGTTATTATTATTATTATGATATGAGATGAGATATGTCATGAAAATGCAGTATGTTCTTCCATGTTGATTTATATATATGTTTTCCTAGATTTGATAGAACAGTACTGAATGGGTTATATATGATATATGTTGAACACGAAATACTCATGTTGCCACACACTAGTATTAGTTTATTTCCCTTACTGAGAGGTATCTCACCCATAAATTTTATTAACTTTTCAAGAGCCCCAGATAGGAGAGCGGGAAAGGACCTGCTGATATAGAGCAGTTATTTGCCCTTATTGGAAGAGTGAGTCTTGGTAGGGACAGTTAGATTTTCGTGGGAATTGTCCTAAGATTTATTTTTTGATGTATATGCTGAGAGAAAGTGTTTGTAGTACTCTGGTATGTGTTATGTACATTATGATGGGATGTATATGATTTTATACTTTTTGCTGCGTAGGCTTCTACTATATGTTCTGTTATATCCCTGGTACCCACGGGTCCAAGTGGATGATGACTTGCTAAGCTGGATCATGGGATATGTAGTATTGATTTTATGATGATATTATTATTGAAAAAAAAAATAATATGTGGAAAAATGAGCAAGTCGTGACAACTGCCCCTTTTACTATTCCATTTTCCTATCTCTTATTATTTAAATACCATTATTCCTCAGGTCACTACATTCTCCCCTCCTTATAAAATTTCGTCCTCTAAATTTACTATTCATATGATTCATCCTTAAGATAAACGGTCTACTTATTTTATTGCTTGCCCTCACTTATGGCAGAGGAAAACCGTGGTTACATAGGTAGTTCTGGGAGATTATAACTATAAAAGAAAAATTCCCCCAAAACCAAAATACTACATATCCTATACTCTATATTACAATTACATCGTACTAAACAAAATAAAAATCATTACTACCAAAACTTATACATCACTGTTATAATCTACTGAACAAATGAGGGTATTTCTGTCTGATCTCATCTTCAAGCTCCTAAGAAGTTTCTTCTATCGCATAATTTCTCCACAGAACTTTCACTAATAATATCTTTTTACTGCGCAATTCCTGCTCTTTTCTATCTAAGATCTGCACTAGAGCTTCCTTATATGCTAGATTACCACTGACTTCTAATTCTGCGTAGTTGATAATATGAAAAGGATCCGGGACGTATTTCCTTAGCATAGAAACATGAAATACGTCATGAATTATATATAGAGATGGTGGTAAAGCTAGCTGATAGGCAACTGACCTAATCTTCTCAAGTATCTCAAATGGGTCAATGAACCTAGGGCTCAACTACCCTTCTTCCCAAACCTCATGATTCCCTTTAGTGGTGTTATTTTTAGAAATATATGATCACCTACTTCAAATTTCAATTCTCGGCAGCAAGTGTTTGCGTAACTTTTATGCCGACTCTGTGCTATACAGATTTTATCTTGAATAAGTCATACTTTATCGTACATTTATTGTACTATCCATGTTTATGTTGGTTATGTAAATTACATAACCATCACCTCCTGATGGAATCGTTAGTACTGGTGCAGTGACAAGCCTTTGCATTAATTTCTAAAAGCTCTACTCGCATTCTTCATCCCACACAAACTTTGCTATTGTGTGGGATGAAGAATGTGAGTAGAGTTTTTAGGTAGGAGGTGCCACTCTCCTTTATACTGGAGTGAGTTAGGCGATAGGAAAGTTTTAGGGTCAGAGATAGTACAACAGGCGTACGATAAAGTCTGACTTATTCAAGATAGAATCAGTACAACACAGAGTCGGCAGAAAAGCTACGCAAACACTCGTTGCCGAGAATTGAAATTTGAAGTAGGAGATCATGTATTTTTGAAAATAGCACCACTGAAGGGAATCATGAGGTTTGGGAAGAAGGGTAGTTGAGCCCTAGGTTCATTGGCCCATTTAAGATACTTGAAAAGATTGGATCAGTTGCCTATCAGTTAGCTTTACCACCATCTCTATACATAATTCATGACATATTTCATGTTTCTATTGTCACTCCCCAAACTCGGAAATGGGTCCCAGGTGTGAATAAAGTAACCTAACTTGTCTCTGTATCAATTAAAACATACATGATACAACATACAAAGAGGGTCCAACCCCGTGGGGTGAACGGATACCCTATATACATACATACAAACGTCCATACTCATCTTAATACGCAGCAGAAAAACGGTCTTTCATACATAACTAGTGTCATACCAGAGTCTATATCATACAAGCTAGGATATACATTCTTATATTACAAAATATACCCCATGTGTTTACAAAACTAACCCGACAACCTGGATACCAAAACTCGTACCTAAAAAGGTACTAGCAGTAGCTACGACACCCTTGCTCCCAAACGCTAGGATGCTACTTATCGCTACCTGAAGGCCTTGAAAATATTGTACGTACATTCGGGATGAGACACCTCTCGGTAAGGAAGAAAACAGTTTATATCAATGTGTGGCATACCAGTGTCATTTTACATACTTCATAACACTATACATACGATACAGTTTGAAACAATTCGTACAATTTCATACAATTCCATACAGTTCCAGTATTTTCAGAAAACCATTCCAGTTCATATGATACCCAACATACATACATACATACATACATACGGTCAGTGTTGTCACACTAGTTCGCAACTACACCAGGTCACCTCGTCTCACAGCGATTACATTGCTACATACGCAACTACGCTGCGACGATCAAGGCCTAATGGTGAATCCATTGCCTCATACGCAACTACACAAGGTCACCTAGTCTCACAGCGATTACATTACTACATATGCAACTACGAAGATCTACGACTCAGGCCCAATAGTGAATCCATTGCTACATACGCAACTACATAAGGTCACCCAGTCTCACCCCGATTACATTGCCACATGCAAAACTATGTTGTAACGACCTAGGCCCACTGTGAATCCATTGCTACATACGGTGTAGATCACACCCACCGGTGACCAGCTGGAACATACTGGTGATATTTCACACCCTAGATATAGAGCCAAACACTCTTGCCTATGGTAGTTAATCGATCCATGGCACAGCGTACGGTAATTAGCCGCCACATAGCTGTTTCGGCGTACGGTAATTAGCCACCACTTGTCGATTTCACAAAACCTGGAATCATTTTGGAACTCACGTTCCTATACATTTCAGCGTACGGTAATTAGCCGCCACATAACTGTTTTACAAATACCTGGAACAAATACATACATCTATACATACCACACTTATTTAGTTTACGGCAAATCATATCAATTACAATTTCAAGTATACTGTTTATGCAAATATGGATTACGGTCACCTCAATAATACAGTTTCAATAAAACCAACCGTTTTCCAAACAAAGTAGAGATGATGCCCGAAATCCCCAATTTTCTCAAAAATTGTAACTCGAAAATCCCGCATTTTTACCCGATAAATTTCTCCAAATAAGTAGCCAAAACATACATATGATTGTAGCCTACAGGCTTACCGATTCTGATTTCGAAAATGGACTGATATAAACAGAATCCCCTTACCTTAACCCAAATTCCAACTACGAACTTTATGGTCCTCAAAACTACAAACCGAGACTCAAAAACCTACAAACCATAGTACAAAACTACTTACAATCCGTACTACTATACATATACCGAATCAGAATTGAAAACCGAGCCTTACCTCGATTTTGGCCCGAAACCCAAAATCCTTTGAAATGAGATTCTGATTCAGTAGAAACGTAGAGAATCTTTCACTGATCCTCACAATAACTTTGGATTTGTGAATCTGGCGACAAACGGCGAAGGAATTGAAGAGAGAGAGAGAGAGCTTCGAATCTTAGAGAGAGAGAGAGAGAGATAATCCATAACTTAGCCAAGAAGTAACCCAAAAGATCCTTTTATAGACCTTTGACCCGGAGGCTTTCATCGACAAAAAGGTGCCTTCATTGATGAAAAGTCAGGGATTTCATTGACGAAGCCTGATATTTCCAATTTCTGCCTCTCGGCTTTTCTTCGTCAACGAACCTTTGAATTTCATCGACGAAAATCCTTCTACCTTCGTCGACGAATTATGGCCTCGTCGACGAAGTCTGCTAAATTTCCATTTTTACCCCTCTTTTATATAATAAACCCACATCTCACAATTCGGGTTCTAACATCTATGCTAAGGAAATACGTCCTAGATCCTTATCATATTATCAGCTACGCAGAATTAGAACTCGGTGGTAATCTAGCATATAAGGAAGCTCCTATGCAGATCCTAGATAGAAAAGAGCGGGAATTGCATAGTAAAAGGATACCATTAGTGAAAATTCTATGGAGAAATCATGCGATAGAAGAAACTTCTTGGGAGCTTGAAGATGAGATCAGACAAAAATACCCTCATTTGTTCAGTAGATTATAGCAGTGATGTATAAGTTTTGGTAGTAATGATTTTTATTTTGTTTAGTACAATGTAATTGTAATGTACAGTATAAGATAGGTTGTATTTTGGTTTTGGAGGAATTTTTCTTTTATAGTTGTAATCTCCCAGAACTACCTATGTAGCCACGGTATTCCTCCGCATAAGTGAGAGCAAGTAATAAAATAAGTAGACCGTTTATCTTAAGGATGAATCACATGAATAGAAATTTCGAGGACGAAATTTTATAAGTAGGGGAAAATGTAATGACCCGAGGAATAATGGTATTTAAATGATAAGAGAGAGGAAAATGGAATAGTAAAGGGGGCAACAGTGCGTTCGTCAAGGACGTTGCACTTTCGGCTCATTGATGAGGGTGTGCTTTGTCGACAAGTAGATACCGAGAGGATATCTGGGCGACTCTGAATTTTTGTCGACGAGTTGGGAAGTTAGTCGACGACTTGCCTTCTTGACCTCGTCGACGAGGTGACGTGGCTCATCGATGAAGGCCAGGGTATAAATAGTGTTAAACTCGGACTTTTTATACAGAAAATTCAGGGAAACTCCTTCTCTCTCTCCTCTACGATT
This sequence comes from Malania oleifera, assembly GCF_029873635.1. NCBI lineage: Eukaryota > Viridiplantae > Streptophyta > Magnoliopsida > Santalales > Ximeniaceae > Malania > Malania oleifera. The sequence goes on from NC_080418.1 coordinate 150,206,196, forward strand.
TCTCTCCCTTCTCTTTTTGATTCTGGCTCCGTTAGTCGCCGAATCGATGATCTGAGGCCACCACGACGCTCCTATGAAAGTTCTCTCCAAGTTTTTTGGAGCAGATCGTTGGTGGGAGGAAGTTGAATTTCATCCCAAATTCAGAGTAAGGTCTTTTATGCAATATTTGGCTTTCCAGCAGTTGCAATGTGACAACCCGAATAAATATGGGATTTAAATAATAAATAGGAAGGGAAATGAAAACAGTAATAGAAGGAGGAAGTCGACTTCATCGACGACATTGCATTTTGGAGGGAAAAACAAAAGGGAGGCATCAGGGCTTCGACAGGGGATTCGTCAACGAGGGCTTAATAAAATTCGTCGACGAAGAAATACCGAGAGAGTTTTGAGCTGACTGAATTTCATCGATGAAATTATTGAAGGATTCATCAACGAATGACGTGGCTCATCAACGAATCTAGTTTTCTATATATATATATATATATATATATATATCAAAAATCCTTTTAACTTCATTATTAAGCAATCTTCAGCCTCTCTCTCTCCCCTTCGGCTCTCTCTCTCATCATTTTTGGGCCAAATTTATGCCGGATTGACAATCTGAAGTCATCACGACACTCCTGGGGAAGTTCTCTCCAAATCTACCGGAGCGGATCGTTGGTGAAAGCAAGTTGGAAATCATCCCTAAGTTGAGGTAAGACTTTTTAAGCCAAATTTGGTCTTATGATAGTTATAGGAAGTGATGTACACGTAGAAATACTAAAGTTTAATACTGGAAGTTTTTCAGTTTCAGGGTATTGATCAGGAAACCCTACGGGTGTGAGATTAGAGTTTATAGGGGTTTTTCTCAGTAGTCAGGTAAGGGAATAAACTAAAGCAGTTACTTTCTTGCAAATTATTGATATTTATGAGAAAAGTTATGTTAAGGAAAAGTATATATTTTATCTATATATTATGAAGGAAATGTACGTTTGAGAAAAATACTGTTATTATCTTGAAATGTATATATATGTATAAGATGCCAAAAACTATGATTTTAGAATACAATGCATGGGTTTTATACAGCGAATGTGCGGCATGAATATTATTTTATGTGGAAAAATATTATGATATGATAATGATACGAATGCAGTATGATTTGAGAAGTTATGAAAGTATATTGTACATTATGATTCTGACAAATATATGATTAAATGATTATTTTCAGAATGACGTATATATGTATGATACCGGTGCAAGGTCATGTGTATGTATGATTTTGGCACAAAGTCGTATTGGCACAAGGTCGTATGTATAATTTCAGCGCAAGGCCATATCGGCGCAAGGCCGTATTTATGTATGATTTCGGCGCAAGGCCATATTTATGAAATGTTCGGCATAAGTCCGTGATTATGAAAAAGGCTATATTATCATGTACTATATGTTATCAGAACCCGAATGTTAGTTTAGTTCAGTTTCAGGAGTTCGGTACTGTTGCTAGTTATAGATCAGATATCAATGTTCAAACTTGTGCTAACCACCCCACGAGGGGGTGAGAGATGGATAGTCGATATGGCTTTTAGTGTAGAGTTGTAGACGTCCACCTGGCAGTCCGGACCAGAGTGCGGCGGACCCATCATACTTACAGACATATTTGACTCGGAAGTGGTCGGCTAGCCATTGTCGGGTCCCATCTTCGGGCTGCACAACCCGTCATGGGGGGTAATACATAACATTAGCTAACTATTCATCCTGGGTATATTTTCAGTATTACAGTTATAGCAGATGTTTTATGTACGTTATGAGTTATTAGCAAATATGAAAATGTATGATTATTCAGTATGATATGATGAATGTTTTCCGATTTATAAAATGTATTGTATATGTATAAATGCATTAAATGTTCATGTTGCCACACAACTGTATTTAGTTTATTTTCCCTTACTGAGTAGTGTCTCACCCCTGAACTAAATATATTTTTCAGGAGACCCTGAATGACCAGTGGATAGTGGCCGCCGTTAAGTTAGGGATATTACCCCGTTAGGAGGGTAAGATTTTTGTACTAGGGTCAGAATTATTTTGTGTTTGACGCTAGAGTTATTTTGATGTTTATGGGGATGTATAAAAATATAGTTTTATGATGTATAGTAAACTCTAGTATTTTGCTTGATGAATGGATGGTTTCAATTTTATGATTGCTGCTGCTTAGGTTTCTGCTGTGATTGACAAGTGTCCCCGTTACCCATGGGTTTGGGTTGTCCATTTTATTTATTATGTGCATTTTATATTAAGAAATTTAGGGTCGTTACATGTAAGAAATGTAATAGTCGAAGAAATAGTGATATTTTGTTCTAGTAAATGTTATTTTCAGGGTGTTGAGTGGGGAACCCTGTGCGTGTAGGACTCGTCGCAGTAGAGGATTTTAGTAGGAATCAGGTAAGGGAAATATGCTATGTTAGGCAATTCTATTATGATTGAGTACAAATCATATGTTTTTAGCAAATTATTATTCAGACCATATATACAGTTTTCAGAGCCAGATAATATTATTATTTAGTTGTGTGGCATGAGTTTAATATTAGATCAGTACAGGGTTTATATAATTTTCAGAATACCATGATTTATAGTATACGTACAGAAACTTGTATTTTGCAGTATTTTCAGAATACTATGTTATACAAACCTTAAAACCATAACATTCAGCTACTACAGCTAATCAGATATTTCAGTTATTCAGCTATGCAGATATCTCGGATATTCATTTATTGCAATTTATTCAGATCAGTTTATATAATGTTATGGTTATTCTAGTTGTTACAAAATCATGGTAAAAGCAGTATTTTAGAAATATCAGTTATTTATATATAGTATTAGACCCTGATGGACCAAATTCAGCCAACAAAGCACGGTACTGTAGCTATATTCAGTTTAGAGTGCAACCACTCTCAGATAGTATGTGGTATTCAGAAGTCGAATGTGCTTATATTGTGGATAGGCTCCCTATCAGATACGGGTTGAGGGGGTCGATCTAACTGTTGGAGTTCAGTTGACTTACCTTGATCGGCCAGTCAGGTTAGGTCTCGCTTACGGTATGACGACCTGCTTAATTTCCACATTTTTTTTATAATATAAAATCAATATCTCAAATCACACTCAGCAGATCATAATCCACCTGGACCCATGGGTACCAGGGATACATCAGAACACAGAACAGAAGCCTAAGTAGCAAGAAACATATAATCACAATATAATAAATACAAAACATTCATCACATTACTATAAATACCAGAGTCACTGCATCCACTGTATTTCAATATATACATAACAAAAGAAACAAAATCTAGGGACACTTCCCACAAAAATCCAACTGTCCCTACTAAAACTTACCCTTCAAAAAGGGTAGACAACAACTCTAGATCAGCGGGGCTTTTCCCGCTCTCCTATCAGGGGCTCTTGAAAAGTTTATAAAATTTTGGGGTGAGACACCTCTTAGTAAAGGAAATAAAATAATACCAGGGTGTGGTAACATGAGTATTCCGTGTTATATATATATCCTACAAAACATATTCAGTAACTGTTTTATCAAATCTAGGAAAACATATATATCATCAAAACATGACATAACATACTGCATTTTCATAAATATATTTCATCTCATATAATAATAATAATACAAAAACATTCTTGGTAGGTTAGCTGGCTGTTGTTATGTATTACCCCTACATGACTGGGTTGTGTGGCCCGAAGGTGGGACCGAACAATGGTTGGCCGACCACTACCAAGTCAAAAGTACAGTCTGTAAGTCTGATGGGTCTACCTGACCTGATCCGTACACTAGGGGCGATCACACACTTCTTAAAAACCAAATCGACCATCCAATCTCATACCACTCCGTACAGCGGTGTTAACACAAATATCATGATCACGAAGACCATGGACACATAGCAATGGTATCGTGCAAGTGCTAGCCTAGACCAAGCCAAATAGGTTCTGATGCTATATAACGTATATTAAAACTGTGATACATGAATATTTCATTTCATTAATTTTCACATCAATCATATCATTTTACATATATACGTATATCATGAAAATCATTGGCCCGTACGCCGGTATTACACATTTTATCATAGCTCGGCCCATACGCCGGCAAACATATCATAGCACAGCTCGTACGCTGGCAAATCACACCATAGCACAACCTATATGCTGGCAAATCACATCATAGCACAGCCCGTATGCTGGCAAATCACATCATAGCACGACCCATACGCCGACATACATATATAAAAATACTAGCCCGTACGCCGATTTTCCCATTATAAAAATCCGTATCATAATCCCATTCCAGAAAACAGTATTTCATAACATTTTATACTCATGCCACACTGAACAGATTTTATGCATATTTAACATACCATCATTTTAACTGTATTTTCCCAAATATAAATCATATATAAATATATTCATTTCCCTGAAATCAAATTCTATAATAATATACATACATTTTTCATAAAATACTAACTTAGTTTATCCCCTTATCTGACTACTAAGAAAGCCCCCAAAATATTATAGTCTAACACCCGAAGGATTTCCTAGCCAATACCCTGAAAATAAAAACTCTCAGTATTAAACCTCAGTATTTCCACGTGTATATCATTTCTTATAACTATCGTAAGACCAAATTTGGCTTAAAAAGCCTTTCCTCAACTCAAGGATGATTTCCAACTTACTTTCACCAACGATCTGCTCCGGCAGATTTGGAGAAAACTTCCCCAGGAGCGTCGTGGTGGCTTCGGATTGTCGATTCGGCATAAATTTAGCCCGAAAGCGATGAAAGAGAGAGAGAGAGAGAACTGAAAGGGAGAGAGAGAAAAAAGAGTTAGCTTAATTAGGAAGTTAAAAATTCGGATTTTGATATTTATAGAGCAGGGGATTCGTCGACGAGCCACGTCATTCATCAACGAATCCTTTAATAATTTCGTCGACGAAATTCAATCCTTGTCGACGAAATTTAGTCGGCTTAAAAGCTCCCTCGGTATTTCCTCGTCGATGAATTCTCTTATACCTTCATCAACGAATCCCCTGTATTCGTCGACGAAGCGCTGATGATTACCCTCTATTATTCCTTCCAAAGTGCAATGTCATCGACGAAGTCGACTTCCTCCTTCTGTTACTGTTTCCATTTTTCTTCCTCTTTATGATTTAAATCCCATTATTAATCGGGTCGTTACATTCTCCCCTCTTTATAAAATTTCATCCTCAAAATTTACTGTTTATGTAACTCGTCATCCCTTAACAAGAAAAGGGTCTACTTATTTTATTACTTACCTTCACTTATGGTGGAGGAATATCGTGGTTACATTCTGAGTCCTGGGAGATTACATATTCAAAAGAAAAATTCTCCCAAAACTAAAATGCTACTCTAATTAAACCATTACATGTACCTGTAAAAGAAATATTACTTAACTACTTAAGTTCCTTGAAATAGTTGTGGGTACTTCTGCTTCATCTGCTCCTCGGATTCCCAAGAAGCCTCTTCAATTGCATTATTCATCCACAAAACTTTTACCTGAGGAATTTTCTTGTTACGTAGTTCCTGTACTTTCCTGTCCAGAATCTGCATTGGTACCTCCTAATACACCAGTGATTCACTAAGCTCTAATTCATCATAAATGATGATATGAGAAGGATCTGGGACGAATTTCCTCAACATAGCAATATGGAATACATCGTGGATTCTGGACAACACAGGTGGTAAAGCTAGCCTATAGGCTACCGGCCCCACTTTGTCTAAAATCTCAAATGGACGGATAAACCTAGGACTAAGTTTATCCTTCTTCCCGAATCTCATCACTCCTTTCAATGGAGCTATCTTCAGAAACACATGATCACTAGCATCGAATTCCAAATCCCTGCTACGATTATCGGCATAACTTTTTTGTTGGCTCTGAGCTGCACTGATCCTGTCTCTGATAAGCTGAACTTTATTACGCATATTACAAGCTTACTGTACCAGTTCTGGCTCCACTACTTGCCGCTCACCCACTTCATCCCAAAATAAAGGAGAACAACATCTCCTACCGTATAAAGCCTCAAACGGTGTCATGCCAATGCTGGACTGATAACTGTTATTATACGCAAACTATACCAGCGGCATGAATTGAGTCCAACTACCCCCAAATCTAATACTCACGCACGGAACATATCTTCTAATGTCTGTATCGTCCTCTCAGTTTGCCCATCTGACTGCAGATGGAATGTCGTGCTAAACAATAGCTATGACCCTAAAGCTTCCTGTAAGCTTCTCTAGAACAGTGACGTGAAACGCGGGTCTCAATCTGATACAATCGATACAAGCACCCCATGAGAACGAACTATCTCCTGAATGTAGATATTCGCTAAACGGTTAAGGGAGTAGTTGATCTTGATAGGTATAAAGTAGGCAGTCTTAGTTAAATGGTCAACAATCACCCAGGTGGCATTCTGGCCATGTAATGCCGTCGGTAGTCCTGACACGAAGTCCATAGATATATGATCCCACTTCCACTCTAGGATAAATAACAGCTGCAATTGCCCTGCTGGTTTCTGGTGCTCAGCCTTTACCTGCTGGCATGTCAAACACTAGGCTATATACTCGGCGATCTCTTTTCATTCCACTCCACCAGTACGACTCCCGTAGTTCTCTGTACATCTTCGTACTACCGGGATGAACTGTATACAGAGATCTGTGAGCCTCCTTTAAAATAGTATTTCTTATCTCATTATCAACAAGAACGCATAATCTGGAACGGAACCGCAAAGCTCCATCATCTGCAATACTGAACTCCTCCCCCTGACCATTATGCACTTTGTCCATCACCTCTGCTAATTCTGGGTCTTCCTTCTAGCTAGCTTTAATTCTTTCCTACAGAGTCGGCTGCACTACTAAATTGGCAATACGCACCAAAGGATCACCCTCTATTAACTCTATACTGAGTCTCTCCAGATCCATCATGATTGGATGCTGAATCTCCATAGCTGCCAACACTAGTTCCTTGGATTTCCTACTCAACGCATCAGCTACCACATTTGCTTTCCCCGGGTGATAACTGATGGTACAATCAAAATCCTTAATCAGCTCCAACCACCTTCTCTGCCTCATATTCAGTTCTTTCTGCGTGAAGAAATACTTTAAGCTCTTTTGGTCAGAGAAAATCTCACACTGCTCACCGTACAGATAATGTCTCCAAATTTTCAATGCATGTACCACTGCAGCCAATTCAAGATCATGTGTAGGGTAGTTCTTTTCATATTCTTTCAATTGCCTGGACGCATATGCCACTACCCTACCATGCTACATTAATACACTGTCAAGTCTCTTCAAGGACGCATCACTGTAAATGACATACCCTTTACCCCCTAATGGGATAACCAATACTGGTGCCGTGACTAATCTTTGCTTCAGTTCTTGAAAACTCTACTCACAGCTGTCGTCCCACTCAAATATGACATTCTAACTCGTTAGTCATGTCAAAGGTCCTGACAAAGCTGAGAATCCCTCAACGAAACGACGATAATAGCCAGCTAGCCTTGAGAAACTCCTGATCTCCTAGACGTTTCTCGGTCTAGCCCAATTCACTATCACCTCAATTTTGCTGGCATCCAAAGAAATACCGTCTCCAAATACAACATGCCCCAAGAACACGACCTTCTCAAGCTAGAGTTCACATTTACTGAACTTGGCGTACAACTTTTTTTCCCGAAGTGTCTGCAAAACCTGCCTCAAGTGCATTTCATGCTCCTCATAGGTCCTCAAATAGACTAGTATATCATCAATAAACACAATAACAAACTGGTCTAAGTATTGGTGAAAAACTTTGTTCATTAAGTCCATAAATACAGTAGGAGCATTGTTCAAACCAAACGGCATAACAAGAAACTTGTAATGCCCGTACTTGGTCTTGAAAGCCGTCTTCGAGACGTCTTCTGCTTTCACTTTTACCTGATGGTAGCCGGATATGAGGTCAATCTTTAAATACACTCGTGTACCCTAGAGCTGGTCAAACAAATCGTCAATACAGGGTAGAGGATACTTGTTTGATTGTCACTTTATTAATCTCCCTATAGTCTATACACATCCTCATGGTCCCGTCTTTCTTCTTCACAAATAAAACTGGAGCTCCCCACGGAGATACACTGGGTCGTATGAAGCCTTTAACAAGTAGATCTTGCAACTGATTCTTCAATTTTGCCAACTCTGCGAGCGCCATCTAGTATGATACTTTAGAAATCGACGTTGTACTTAAAAGTATATCAATAGGAAAATCTACCTCACGATTGGGTGGCAGGCATGGTAACTCATCTGGGAAAACATTTGTAAACTCCTTTACCACAGGCGTGCTAGCAAGTTTCAATTCATTTTCTGACGTCTCCTTTACAACAGCCACAAACCCCTGACAACCACTCAGCAATAGTCTTCTGGCCTGAATAGCTGAAACTAGCTGAGGCGGGGATTGCACTCGCGACCCTACGAACTTGAATTCTGTTTCCCCCGGAGATTTAAATATCACTTCTCGTGCTCGGTAATCTATGCTGGTAAAATTAGCCACTAGCCAATCCATGCCAAATATGCATGTCTAGCACTATCAGATCAGCAGACAAAGTCTTTCCTTGAATATCAACTAGACAACCTCGGAACACCCTACTACACCTCACTGCTGATCCAGTCGGTGTAGATACTAACAATTCAACATCTAATGTTTGTGTTTCTGTAGTAACTGGGAAAAATAAAATTAAATAAAAAAATTATAATAATAAAATGAAATAAATTAATTAAATTAACAAGTAAAATGAATAGTATGATAAGGAAATATATATATATATATATATATATTGAAACATATATATATATATATATGTGTATAAGTAAGTTATTATGATATATATATGTAATATATAAAAAGTTGTACAAGCTTCTCCAAGAAGCTTTGCTTCAATTAGTAAATTATTATAATATTAATATATATATATATATATATATATATATAAAGTTGTACAAGATTCTCCAAGAAGTTTTGCTTTAATTAGTAAGTTATTATAATATTAACATATATAATTGTACAAGCCTCCCTAGGAAGCCCCATTGTTTTCTCTCTCTCTCTCTCTCTCTCTCTCTCTCTTCGATTCCGGGCTAGTTTTACGCCGGATCAACAAACCAAAGCCACCACGACGCTCCTAGCGAAGTTCTCTGCAAATGTACCGGAGTAGATTGTCGGGGAAACGAAGTTGGATTTCATCCCAAATTCATGGTAAGACTTTATACTCAATATTTGGATTTTTGACAGTTGAAGAAAGTGATATACGCGTAAAAATACTGAACTTTAATATTGGGAATTTCAATTTCTAGGGGTGTTGAATTTGGAACGTTGGGAATCATCCCTAAGTTAAGGTAAGGTTTTTTAAGTCGAATTTGACTTAACGGTAGTTATAAGAAATGTTATGCACGTAGAAATATTGAAGTTTAATACTGGGGGTTTTCATTTTCAGGCTGTTAAGTTAGGAACCCTGCGGGTGCGGGGAAGATTTTCTTAGGAGCTTTGCAGTAGTCAGGTAAGGGGATAAACTAAGCTAGTTTTGTTTTGAGAAAATGTATGTATATATATTTAGCATCTAATTTGCAGAAAATGTATATATATATATATATATATATATGTTTTATATTTGCAAAATACTTTGAAATTGATCGTATGATTGAATATGTGAAAATCCGTTTGTGTGGCATGAGTATAAAATGTATGAGATACTGTTTCTGGAAATGTGAATGGTATGGATTTTTATTATGGAAAATCGGCCTACGGGCCAAGATTTTTATATGATTTTCCAGCATACGGGCTGTGCTATGTGGATATGATTTGCTAGTGTACGGGCCGTGCTATGTGGATATGATTTGTCGGCGTACAGGCCGTGCTATATGGATATGATTTGCCGGCGTACGGACCGTACTATGTGGATATCATTTGCCGGCGTATGGGCCGTGCTATGTGGATATGATTTGCCGGCATATGATCCGTGCTATGTGGATGTGATTTGCCAACGTACAGGCTGTGCTATAATTTGCCGGTGTACGGGACGATGATTTTCATGATATATGTATATATGCAAAATGATATAATGGTATGTATATGATTATACTTTTCTGCTGCGTAGGCTATTGTTGTATGTTCTAATGTATCCCTGGTACCCCACAGGTCCAGGTGGATTGTGACCTGCTGAGTTGGAATGTGAGATGTGTGGTATTGATTTTATGATGATATTATTAAAAAAAAAATTTGTGGAAAATGAGCAAGTCGTGACAGTTTCAGCCCCACATAATTTAACACATCCCAAAGACACGAATGAGTGTGTAGCTTTTGAATCAAACAATGCAACAACTTTAAAAGAAAGCATAATAACCATACCTGTCACCATGTCACTCGCCATCTCAGCTTCACCCGGCGTCAGAGTAAACACCCTGGCTGGAGCCGTATCCTCTACTGGCCCCCACGTGGCGCCTAGTAACCTCCTCGGTATGGTCTAGAAGTCGGAACTACGTCTGGTGGGGTAGGGCAGTCTCTGACCATATGCCTCGATCTACCGTAGCAATAGCACACCACACCACCAGCTCGACACTCTCCCCAGTGCCTCCTACCACAAGTCTAACAGACTGGAGGACCCTGCCCTGCTTGCACCTTTCGTCCTCCCATCTCCTGCCTCCGTCCTTTGCCTTGATTTCCTATCCTCCACTATTCTGGCCTATGACCCTGCTGGTAGCCCATAGATGCGGATCTCTTCCTATGTCCTTGCTCCTCTGCATCAAGACACTCACTAATCTCTGCCAAGGCTGCCCTGTCGACTAACTCAGCAAAGTCTTGGATCCACAGCACCACCACCTGCTTGAATATACTCCGCCTCAAGCCTCTCTCAAACTGTCTTACCTTCTTCACTTCATCAGGAACAATGTACGAGGCGAAACGAGAGAGCTCGATGAAATGTACTGCATACTGCTGGACAGATAGTTGTCCCTGCTTCAGACTCAGGAACTTTTCTACCTTAGCCTCCCTAACAGTAGCTGGAAAATATCTATCAAAGAACAATTCTTTAAACTGGTCCCATGTCATGGCTATCGGAGTCGCCCTCTACTGCTCCAATAGTCTCACTGCAGTCCACCACCTCTTGGCCTCTCCTGTCAGTCTATAGGTGGCAAAGAGCACACTCTGCTCCTCAGTACACTGTAATATGGCTAAGACCTTCTCGGTCTCCTACATCTAGTTCTCGGCAGCTGCAAGATCAACTCTACCCGAGAATGTCAGAGGATTCATCTTAGTAAACTTTTCTATAGTGCACCCATGGCCTGCAGATGGACCACTCTACTCCTTTAAGCTCCTAGCGATCTCGACCATAACCTATTGAGCCACACAATGTAATACAGCGTCAGAGTCGGCCCAAGCTGCACCCGATGGTCCTGCTCCATCACTACCACTTACATGGGCACTATTTTCTCCTGGATCCATCCTGAAAAATAGCAGTTACAATTCAGTAATCCTATCCTCATAATTTACCCACCTATCCTCACAACTTATCTCAACATTTCTAACTCATTTCTAATCCCCAGTCCTACATTCTAGGAACACAACCCGACAATAGCTTACTATGATTTTCTGGGAATCGTCACCCCAGGAAAAACACAGAAACTACCATCGAAGTCCTGCCTCCAGACTGTAGAACAAAACCTTAAATCTTTTCCTAAACTCTGGCATCGTTTTCATTGTATTCTAAAGTCTACATAATCTAGCAACCTAGGCTCTGATACCACACTGTGACGACATGCTTAATTTTCACATTTTTTTTATAATATAAAATCAATATCACAAATCCCAACTCAGCAGATCATAATCCACTTGGACCTGTAAGTACCAGGGATACATCAAAACACATAACGGAAGCCTAAGCAATAGGAAACATATAATCACAATATAATAAATACAAAACATCCATCACATTACTATAAATACCAAAGTCACTACATCCACTGTATTTCAGTATATACATCCCCAAAGAAACAAAATCTAGGGACATTTCCCACAAAAATCCAACTGTCCCTACTAAAACTTACCCTTCAAAAAGGGTAGACAACAACTCTAGATCAGCGGGGCTTTTCCCGCTCTCCTATTAGGGGCTCTTGAAAAGTTTATAAAATTTTGGGGCGAGACACCTCTCAGTAAGGGAAATAAACTAATACCAGTGTGTGGCAACATGAGTATTCCATGTTATACATATATCCTACAGAACATATTCAGTAACTGTTTTATCAAATCTGGGAAAACATATATATCATCAAAACATGGTAGAACATACTGCATTTTCATAAATATATTTCATCTCATATAATAATAATAATAATAACATAAAAACATTCCTGGTAGGTTAGTTGGCTGTTGTCATGTATTACCCCCACATGACTAGGTTGTGTGGCCCGAAGGCGGGACCGGACAATGGTTGGCCGACCACTGCCAAGTCAAAAGTACAGTCTGTAAGTCTGATGGGTCTGCCTGACCTAGTCCGTACACCAAAGGCGATCATACACTTCTTAAAAACCACATCGACCATCCAATCTCACACCACTCCATACAGCGGCGTTAACACAAATATCATGATCACGAAGACCATGGACACATAGCAACGGTACCGTGCAAGTGCTAGCCTAGACCAAGCCAACCAGGTTTTGATAACATATAACATATATTGAAACTATGATACATGGACATTTCATATCATTAATTTTCACATCAGTCATATCATTTTGCATATATACGTATATCATGAAAATCATCGGCCCGTATACTGGTATTACACATTTTATCATAGCTCGGCCCGTATGCCGGTAAATCATAGCACAACCCGTACACTGGCAATCACATCATAGCACAGCCCGTACGCCGACAAACATATAATAGCACAGCCCGTACACTGGCAAATCACATCATAGCACAGCCCGTATGCTGGAAAATCACATCATAACATGGCCCGTATGCCAGCATACATATATAAAAATCTCGGCCTGTACGCTGCTTTTCTCATGATAAAAATTCGTATCATAATCCCATTCCAGAAAACAGTATTTCATAACATTTTATACTCATGCTAAACTGAACAGATTTTTCGCATATTTAACACACCATCATTTTAACCGTATTTTCCCAAATATAAATCATATATAAATATATTCATTTCCCTGAAATCAAATTCTATAATAATATACATACATTTTTCATAAAATACTAACTTAGTTTATCCCTTTACCTGACTACTGAGAAAGCCCCCAAAATATTCTAGTCTAACACCCGAAGGATTTCCTGGCCAATACCCTGAAAAATGAACACTCTCAGTATTAAACGTTAGTATTTCCACGCGTATATCATTTCCTATAACTATCGCAAGACCAAATTTGGCTTAAAAAGCCTTACCTCAACTCAGGTATGATTTCCAACTTGCCTTCAGCAACGATCCGCTCTGGCAAATTTGGAGAGAACTTCCCCAGGAGCATCATGGTGGCTTCAGATTATCGATCCGGCATAAATTTAGCCCGAAATCGACGAAAGAGAAAGAGAGAACCGAAGGGGAGAGAGAGAAAAAAGAGTTAGCTTAATTGGGAAGTTAAAAATCTAGATTTTGATATTTATAGAGCAGGGGATTCGTCGACGAGTCACGTCATTCGTTGACGAATCCTTTAATAATTTCGTCAACGAAATTCAGTCCTCATCGACGAAATTCAATTGGCTCAAAATCTCCCTCGGTATTTCCTCATCGACGAATCCTGTCTTCGTTGACGAATTCTCTTATACCTTCGTCGACGAATCCCCTTTTTCGTCGACAAACCCCTGATGATTACCCTCTGTTACGCGTTCGTCGACGAAGTCGACTTCCTTTGTCTGTAACTGTCTCCATTTCCCTTCCTCTTTATTATTTAAATCCCATTATTATTCGGGTCGTTACATACGGGCCGCACAACCTTGTCATGAGGGGTTAAATCATGACATTCAGTTATCCATTCAGGGAATTTTCTCAGTTATTATATGTACGTATGACAAGCATTATAGAAAATAGTTTTACCTATAGATATTAGCATTATTATGAAAATAATATTCAGAAAAAATCAGTTCATGTTAAGCAACATAGGTATGGTTTATATTGTAGTAGGTATACAGGTTTTACTCAGTTGTGTTATTTTTCTAAATCAGATTTTACAAGCATGTAATTCACTTGCCACACACTAGCAATAGCATATTTCGTCTTACTAAGTGTCGTCTTATCCCAATAAATTGACATTTTTTAGGTGATCCGGTTAGGTGAGCAAATTAGGCTCGCATGTAGAGGGGCTACAGTGCTGCCCTGTCAGTAGAGTGAGTATTATAGGAGATTATTTTTGTATAGCCCTAGTTTTAGTTAAGGGTATTTTGGGAATAGTTGTATATGTATATTTTGGGAGCATTCTGTGTAACGACTTGCTTAATTTCCAATGTTTTTTTTTTTTTTTTTATACTATGATATTGTACATGCTCTAATACCATATTGGGGGGTAAGCCCAATCAGTAGTCTAAACAGTTAGAAGCAGAAATCAATAAGCATATCCATATATAATTATATACAATACCATAGTGCTAGAATGTATCCTCAAAATATACAAATATATATATATATATATATATATATATATATATGTTTTCCCAAAACACCATCAACTAGCTAGGGTTATACAAAAATACTCCCATAATACTCACTTCACTATCACAGCAATACTGAAACCCCTCTATCTGCGAGCCTAGTCTGCTCGCCTACTTGGATCATCTGAAAAATGATTCAACACTGGGATGAACCAACGCTCAGTAAGACCAAGTATGCTATTACTAGTGTGTGGCAAATGAGCTACAATATTATGAAAATTTGTTTCTATATAATCATATATAATTGGATATGTAAATGCAGTACAAGTAATAAAATCCACCACCCTTTCCATCTTGCTTAACATAACAGTATCGTACGTTACTATTCAAAATACTTTTAGTATACATAAGTATGTTCCCTGTTTCTGTAAATCTATATATACATAATAATAATTGAAAACTTTTTCAGTGGATAGTTGTGTGTCATGATTTAACCCCTCATGACAGGGTTGTGCGACCTGTAGGCGGGATCTACACTGGCTGGCCGACTAGGGTAAATCACTATACTCCATCAGTCTGATCTGCCCACCTCAACCCATATCTAATGTGGAGCCTATCCACGTCAAGGGCTTAGGTGATTGACCTACTACCACGTATTATCTAAATAGGTGGTTGTACTTATAACATAAATATCTGTAGCAACGGTACCATGCTCTGTGACTGTATGGTCCAACAGGGTCTGATACTATATACTATATATCTATATACAACTATCTGATTTACCTTGATTCTGAAATAACTGTAATAATCATGATACTGAATAAACTGTAACTGTAATCCATACGTCATAATACTAAGAACTGTATAATCATAACACTGAAAACTGCATAATTATAGTGCTGAAATTCGTATAATCATGGTACTGAGATTTGTATAATCACGGTACTAGAATTCGTATAATCATGGTACTGAAATTCGTAAAACATATCTCCTTACTATTTTTATATTCTCAAACCACACCATACTTTAATACATAATATTCATAATTTAATAAACTGTAAAATATTTTAAAATTACCTAGTATAGCATATTTCTCTTACCTGACTACTGGAAAGCTCCTATGGTTTACTGGCCTAACACCTACAAGGCCTCCTACATAATACCCTGGAAACAACATTTTCCAGAACAGAATATCAATATTTCTTTGCCTACATCATTTCCTATAATTGTCAGAAGGCCAAAAATTGACTAAAAGACCTTACCCTGAATTTGGGATGAAATCCAACTCAATCCCACCGATGATCCGCCCCAGAAAACTTACATAGAACTTCACCATAAATGTCGTGGTGGTTTCAGATCATCGATCTGGTGACTGGCGGGGCCAAAATCGAAGAGAGAAGGGAGAGAGACCGTAGAAGAGAGAGAGAAGCACTAAAATATGATAAAAATCAGAGTTTTCACTACCTATAGGGCCAGATTTGTCGACGAGACACGTCACCTCGTTGACGAGTCCTTCAGTAAATTAATCGACGAACCTTACCCTTCGTAGACGAAATTCATAGCAGCCCAAAACCTTCACTCGGTATTTTCTCGTCGATGAAACAAGACCTCATTGACACGATCCTGAAGACATTTGTCGACAAATCCCTGTATTCGTCGACAAAGCCTAGTAATCCTTGAAATTTTTCTCCTTCTATTTTTGTTTCCATTTCTCTCCCTCTTTATTATTTAAATACTATTATTCTTTGGGTCACTACATTCTCCCCTCCTTATAAAATTTCGCCCTCGAAATTTACTATCTGTATCTTTATCTATACTCTCCATCATTCAGTGAAGGAAAAGGGTCTACTTATATTATTACCTACCCTCACTTATGGCGGAGGAATACCGTGGTTACATGGGTAGTTTTGAGAGATTACAACCATAAAAGAAAATTCTCCCAAAACCAAAATACTACCTAACCTACACTCTACATTACAAATACACTGGACTCAACAAAATAATATTACCATCTTAGCATATACATTAATACTATAATTCATTAAATAAATGGGGATATTTCAAACTGATTTCATCTTCAAGCTCCCATGAGGCTTCTTCATTCTTGTGGTTTCTCCATAGAACTTTTACTAGTGGTATCTTCTTGTTGCGCAATTCTTGTTCTTTCCTATCTAAAATCTATACTAGAGCTTCTTCATATGCTAAAGCCTCACTGACTTTTAGTTTTGCATGGCTGATGATATGGGAAGGATCTAGGACGTATTTCCTTAACATAGAAATATGAAATACGTCATGAACTCGAAATAGAGATGGCGGTAAAGCTAGCCGATAGGCTACTGACCCAATCTTCTCAAGTATCTCAAATGGGCCAATAAACCTAGGGCTCAACTTACCCTTTTTTCCAAATCTCAAGATCCCCTTCAGTGGAGTTATTCTCAGAAATACATGATCACCCATTTCAAATTCCAGTTCTTGGCAGCGAGTATCCGCGTAGCTTTTCTGTTGACTCTGCGCTGCACTGATCCTGTCTCGAATAAGTCAGACTTTATCACACGCTTGCTGAATTATCTCTGGACCCAAAACTTATCTTTTACCTACTTCATCCCAGAAAAGAGGAGAACGACATCTCCTACCATATAATGCCTCGTAGGGTGTCATGCCGATGCTAGTCTGATAACTGTTATTATAAGCAAATTCAACTAGTAGCAAAAACTGGATCCAACTACCTCCAAAGTCTAACACATAGGCATGAAGCATATCTTCCAATACCTGGATTGTTCTCTCTATTTCGACGTCTGTCTGAGGATGGAAAGCAGTGCTGAATGCTAATTGAGTCCCTAATGCCTCCTGTAAGCTCCTCTAGAATTGTGATGTAAAACGTGGGTCATGGTCCGAGACTATGGATACCGGCACTCCATGGGGTCGAACAATCTCCTGTATATATATCTCTACTAACCGATTCATAGGGTAGCTGACTTTAATGGGTAGAAAATGCGTTGTCTTTGTCAACCTATCAACCACCACCCAAATGGCATTTTGACCATGCGACGTTGGTGGCAGGCCCATAAAAAAATCCATGTGTAGTAACCGGGAAAAATAAAATTTTAAAAAAATAATAATAAAATAATAAAATAAAATAAATTAATTAAATTAACAAGTAAAAGAAATAGTATGATAAGGAATATATATATATATATATATATATTGAAGCATGTATATATATATATATATATGTGTGTGTGTGTGTGTGTGTGTGTATATATATATATATATATAAGTAAGTTATTATGATATGCATTTAATATAAAGGTTAAAGGTATATATATATATATAGAAAGTGGAAAGTTTCTTCAAGAAGCTTTACTTTAATTAATGATTACTATATATAAAATATAACTCAAGCTTCTTTAAGAAGCTTACTTGGATTTTTTTGGAAGTGCTTTCTCTCTCTCTCTCTCTCTCTCTTCTCTCTCTCTCTTCGATTTTGGGCTAGTTTTATGCCAGATCAACAAACCAAAGCCACCATGACGCTCCTGGCAAAGTTCTCTACAAGTCTGCTGGAGCGGATCGTCAGGGAAACGAAGTTGGATTTCATCCCAAATCCAAGGTAAGACTTTATATTCAATATTTGGATTTTTGACAGTTGAAGAAAGTGATATACGCGTAAAAATACTAAACTTTAATACTGCAAATTTTCAGTTCCAGGGGTATTGATTGGGAACGTTGGGAATCATCCCTAAGTTGAGGTAAGACTTTTTAAGTCGAATTTGACTTAGTGGTAGTTATAGAAAATGTTGTACATACGAAAATACTAAACTTTAATTCTACAAGTTTTCATTTTCAGGGTATTGAGTTGAGAACCTTGTGGGTACGAGAAAGATTTTCTTAGGGGCTTTTCAGGAATCAGGTAAGGGGATAAACTAAGTTAGTTTTGTTTTGATAAAATGTATGTATATATATGTAGCATCTAGTTTCAGGAAAAATAAATATATTTATATATATGATTTATATTTGGAAAATATTGTTTAAATGATGATATGTTGAATACGTAGAAAATTTGTTTAGTGTGACATGAGTATAAAAATGTTGTAAAATACTATTTTTTTTGGGAATGGGGACGATATGGATTTCTATGATGGAAAACCGGCGTACGGGCCGAGATATTTTTATATGTATATGTGATTTGCCGGCGTACGGGTCGTGCTATGTGATTTGTCAGCGTACAGGCTGTGCTATGTGATTTGCCGGCGTACGGGCCGTGCTATGTGGTTTGCCAGCGTACGGGCTGTGCTATGTGATTTGCCGGCGTACGGGTCGAGTTATGATAAAATGTGTAATATCAGCGTACAGGCCGATGATTTTCATGATACACGTATATATGTGAAATGATATGATTGATGTGAAAATAAATGATATGAGATATTTATGTATCACGGTTTTAGTATATGTATATGATATTAGAACCTGGTTGGCTTGGTCTAGGCTAGCACTTGCACGGTACCGTTGCTATGTGTCCATGGTCCTCGTGATCATGATATCTGTGTTAATGCCACTGTACGGAGTGGTGTGAGATTGGATGGTCGATGTGGTTATTTTCAAGAAGTGTGCTGTTATCGCCCCTGGTGTACGAACCAGTCTGGGTAGACCCATCAGACCTACAGACTACTATTTGACTTGGCAGTGGTCAGCCAACCATTGTCAGGTCCTGCCTTTGGGCCACACAACCCAGTCATGTGGGGGTAATACATGACAACAGCCAGCTAACCTACCAGGATTGTTTTTATGTTATTATTATTATGATATGAGATGAGAAATGTTTATGAAAATGCAGTATGTTCTGCCATGTTTTGATATGCATATGTTTTCCCAGATTTGATAAACAATATTGAATATATTATGTATGGTATATGTAGAACATAGAATACTCATGTTGCCACACACTAGTATTAGTTTATTTCCCTTACTGAGAGGTGTCTCACCCCTAAATCTTATACATTTTTCAGGAGCCCCTAATAGGAGAGCGGGAAAAGCCCTGCTGATCTAGATCAGTTGTTACCCTCTTTGGAAGGGTAAGTTTTTGGTAGGGAGAGTTAGGTTTTGTGGGGATTGTCCCTAGATTTCATTTTTGAGATGTATATACCGTGAGATAGTAATTGTAGTGACTCTGGTATGTGTTATGCACATTATGATGAGATGTATATGATTTTATACTTTCTGCTGCGTAGGCTTCTGCTGTATGTTTTGTTATATCCCTGGTGCCCACGGGCCCAGGTGGATTGTGACCTGCTGAGTTGGAATGTATGATGTGATGATAATTTATTTATATAAAAAAAATATGTGAAAAAGGAGCAGGTCGTTACACCATGGATACATGGTCTCACTTTCATTCAATAATGAAAAGTGGCTGCAATTGACCAGTCGGCCTCTGGTGCTCAGCCTTAACCTGCTGGCACGTCAAACACTGCTGCACAAAAGCTGTTATCTCCCTCTTTATGCCACTCCACCAGAAATACTTTCATAGATCCCTATACATTTTCATACTACCAGGATGAATAGTGTATAGAGATCTGTGTGCCTCCTTTAGAATCATCCTCCTGATGCTGTCATCTACAGGCACACACAATCTAGCGCGAAATCTCAAAGTCCCATCGTAAAAAAGGCTATATTCCTCTCCCTGATCATCCCATATTTTGGCAATTACTTCTGCCAATTTCGGATCATCTCTCTGAGCCGCTTTAATTATCTCATAAAGTGTGGGCTATATAATTAAAATGGCAATAAGCGCCTGAGAATCATCCTCCACTAATTCCACACCAATTCTTTCTAAGTCCATCTGAATCGGATGCTGAACTACCCCTGCTAGCTGTGCTGTGTCTCCTAATTTACGACTCAGTGCATCGGCTACCACATTTGCTTTACCTAGGTGATAACTGATGGTGCAGTCGTAACCCTTAATAAGTTCCAACCACCTCCTCTGCCGCATGTTCAACTCTTTCTGTATAAAGAAGTACTTTAGACTCTTATGATCCGAAAATATCTCACACCTCTCACCATATAAATAATGTCTCCAGATCTTTAGCGCATGTACATCCATAGCTAATTCTAGATCGTGAGTAGTGTAGTTCTTTTCATATTCTTTTAACTGTCTGGACGCATATGTTATCACCCTACCATGCTGCATCAGCACACAACTAGGCCCTTTCAAAGATGCGTCACTGTAAATTACATAACCATTACCTCCCGATGGAATCATCAGTATTGGGGCAGTGACGAGCTGCTGCTTTAATTCCTGGAAGCTCTGCTCGCATTCTTCATCCCACACAAATCTGGCATTTTTCCTAGTCAACCGTGTGAGAGGACCTGAAAAAACTAAAAACCCCTCAACAAAACGACGGTAATAACCTGCCAGTCCTAAGAAACTCCTAACTTCTTGCACATTCCTTGGCCTGGCCCAACATACCACCACATTGATCTTGTTGGGATCCACTGAAATACCATCCCCTGAGAGCATGTGGCCTAAAAATGCTACCTTCTCAAGCCATAACTCACACTTGCTAAACTTGGCATAAAGTTTCTTCTCCCTAAGAGTCTGCAACACCTGCCTCAAATGCACCTCATGCTCCTCAAAACTCTTCGAGTACACTAGTATATCATCGATAAAAACTACTACAAACTGATCTAGATGCTAGTGAAAAACTCTGTTCATTAGGTCTATGAACATGGTCGGGGCATTTGTTAGACCAAATGGCATAACGAGAAATTCATAGTTCCCATACTTGGTTCTGAAGGCTGTCTTTATGACGTCCTCCGCTTTTACTCTCACTTGATGATACCCAGATCTAAGGTCAATCTTGAAATATACCTGTGTACCCTGGAGCTGATCAAACAAATCGTCTATATAGGGTAGAGGATATTTATTCTTAATAGTAACTTTATTTATCTCCCTATAATCAATACACATTCTCATGGACCCGTCTTTCTTCTTTACGAACAACACTGGAGCTCCCCATGGTGATACACTGGGTCATATAAACCCCTTGTTCAGCAAGTCTTGCAACTATTCCTTTAATTCTCCCAATTTAGTTGGAGCCATACGATAAGGAACCTTAGAGATCGGCGCGGTCCCTGGAGGTAAATCTATAAGAAAAACTACCTCGCGCATAGGAGGCAACCCTGGTAGCTCCTCTGGAAAAACATCTAAAAATTCTTGTACTATTAGAGTACTGTCAATCTTCAATTCATTTTCAGATACTTCTTTCACAAATGCTATAAACCCCTGACCTCCATCCAGGAGAAATTTACTCGCCTGCGCGGCTGCCACCAGTTGTGTTGGAGCACGTACCCGTGAACCAACGAATCCGAATTCCTACTCTCCAGGACGTCTGAAAACTACTTCCTTCTGGAACAATCAATGTTGGTGTGATTGGCAGCCAACCAGTCCATACCCAGTATTATATCGAACCCATACATATCAAACACAATAAGATCTATTGGTAATACTTTCCCCTGAATTTCTATCGGATAGCTTTTAAGTACCCTCTGACATCTGATCGCGGATCCTAATGGTGTAGCTACCGTCAGCGCTATATCTAATGACTGGGTCTCACTCTCAGATAATTTAACATAAGATGCATAAATGAAAGAATGAGTAGCACCCGAGTCAAAAAGTATAATAACTGGGTATGATAAAACAATAAATGTACTAATCACCACATCCGTAACAACCTCTGCATCTCCTAACGTCAGAGCGTACACTCGCGCTGGGGTCACATTTCTCTGTTGGCCACCATGAGGCGCCTAATATCCTCCTTGAGCTGCCTGATGTCCTTCCTAATAGGGCCTGGGAGCTGGGACCTGGTCCTACTGACCTGGGCATTCACGTACCACGTGACCGGGTCTCCTATAACGATAACATACACCTCTGCCTACCCGGCACTCCCCCAAATGATGTCTTCCGCACGTCTGACACACTGGGTAAGTCGGTGCACCCTGATTCCCATGAGGTCCTGCCATCTGCCTCTGGTCTCCCTTATTGCGACTTCCTCTCCATGGACCCCTACTGGTGCCAGCCTGAAAACCTTGAGGTGCAGGCCTTTTCCTCTAATTCTGAGTTGCTACACCTCTCTGAATGCCACTCTCAATGATCGCAACTTTATCTACAACCTTTGTGAATGTATGAGCCCTGAAACCAATCACTTGCTCAAACAAGTTTTGCCTCAATCCCTCTTCAAACTTTCTTACCTTTTTCTCTTCATCAGGTGCTAGATGTGGAGCAAAACGCGACAATTCGACAAATCGAGTCGCGTACTGGGATATAGTCATCTGTCCTTGTACCAAATGCAAAAACTCTGCTGCCTTCGAAATACTGCTTGAAGAACAGATCCTTAAATTGATCCCATGTCACTAGAAATGGAATTGGCCTCTGCTCCTCTATCAAACGCGCTGCTCTCCACCAGCGCTTCGCCTCCCCTGTCAATTTGAATGCTGCAAATGCTACCTTCTGCTCATCCATACATAGAAGCACCGCCAATGTCTCTTCGATATCCTAGACCCAATTTTTAGCTACAATCGAGTCATCTCCTCCAGCAAAGGAAGGGGGCTTCATCCGCGTAAACTGCTCAATCGAACAACCACGCTCCCCAAAGCTCCTGGCCATCTCAGCCATCACCTATTGAGTGACGCTACGCAGTACAACATATATATCTTCTCCATCTATGCTGGAAGGTCCTGGTCTATCCTTCCCAGCATTCATGCCACTGCTTCCAGGGTTCATCCTGAAAATAAGAAACACACTTAAGCACTTTGTCTCCCATACGAACCTATCCTGTACACACGACCCTACTATAGTTTACTATGGTTTTCTAGAAATTGTCACCCTAGGAAAAACACAGAAACTTCCACAGTAATCTTGTACCCAGACACAAAACAAACCCCAACTCCTTTTCCTATACTCTGGTATTGCTTCTGCTGCACTCTAAAGTCTACAGAACCTAGCAACCTAAGCTCTGATACCAAACTGTAACGACCTGCTTAATTTCCATGTTTTTTATTTTTTATTTTTATACTATGATATTCTACATGCTCTGATACCATACTGGGGGTAAACCCAATCATTAGCCTAAGCAGCGAGAAGTAGAAATCAATAAGCATATCCATATATAATTATATACAATACCAGAGTGCTAGAATGTATCCTCAAAATATACATATATATCTGTTTTCCCAAAACACCATCAACTAGCTAGGGTTATACAAAAATACTCCCATAATATTCACTTCACTGTTAGGGCAATACTAAAACCCCTCTATCTGTGAGCCCGGTTGGCTCGCCTACCTGGATCACCTGAAAAATGATTCAACACTGGGATGAGCCAACGCTCGGTAAGAAGAAATATGCTATTACTAGTGTGTGACAAATGAGCTACAATATTATGAAAATCTATTTCTATATAATCATGTATAACTGGATATGTAAATACAATACAAGTAATAAAATCCACCACCCTTTCCATGTTGCTTAACATAACAGTATCGTAGATTACTATTCAAAATACTTCTAGTATACATAAGTATGTTCCATGTTTCTATAAATCTGTATATACGTAATAGTAACTGAAAACTTTCCCTGTGGATAGCTGTGTGTCATGATTTAACCCCTCATGACAGGGTTGTGCGGCTCATAGGCGGGATCTACACTAGCTGGCCGACCAGGGTAAATCACTATACTCCATCGGTCTAATCTGCCCACCTCAACCCATATTTGATGGGGAAGCCTGTCCACGTCAAGGGCCTAGGTGATCGACCTACTACCACGTATTATCTAAATAGGTGGTTGCACTCATAACATAAATATTTGTAGTAACGGTACCGTGCTCTGTAACTGTATGGTCCAACAGGGTCTGATACTATATACTATATCTCTATATACAACTATCTGATTTACCATGATTATGAAATAACTGTAATAATCATGATACTGAATAAACTGTAACTGTAATCCATATGTTATAGTATTGAGAACTGTATAATTATAACACTGAAAACTGCATAATCATATTGCTGAAATTCGTATAATCATGGTACTGAGATTTCTATAATCATGGTACTAGAATTCGTATAATCATGGTACTGAAATTCGTAAAACATATCTCCGTACTATTTTCATATTCTCAAGCCACACCATACTTTAATACACAATATTCATAATTTAATAAACTGTATAATATTTTAAAATCACATAGTATAGCATATTTTCCTTACCTGACTACTGGAAAGCCCCCATGGTTTACTAGCCTAACACTCGCAGGGCCTCCTACACAACACCCTGGAAACAACATTTTCCAGAATAGAATATCAATATTTCTTTACCTACATCATTTCCTATAACTTTTAGAAGGCCAAAAATTGACTAAAAGGCCTTACCCTGAATTTGTGATTAAATTAAACTCGATCCTACATACGATCCGCCCCAGCAAACATGCAGAGAACTTCGCCAGAAATGTCATGGTGGCTTCAGATCATCAATCTGACGACTGGCAAGGCCAAAATCGAAGAGAGAAGGGAGAGAGACCGTAGGAAAGAGAGAGAGAGAAAGAGAGGAAAGAGAGAGAAGCTCTAAAATATGATAAAAATCTGAATTTTCACTACTTATAGGGCTAGATTCGTCGACGAGACACGTCACCTCGTCGACGAGTCCTTCAGTAAATTCATCGAGAAACCTTACCCTTCATCGACGAAATTCATAGCAGCCCAAAATCTTCACTCGGTATTTTCTCGTCGACGAAACGGGACCTCGTCGACGAGATCCTGAAGACATTCGTCGAAGAATCCCTATATTCATCGATGAAGCCTGATAATCCTTGAAATTTTTCTCCTTCTGTTTCTGTTTCCATTTCTCTCCCTCTTTATTATTTAAATACTATTATTCTTCGTGTCACTACATTCTAGCACTTTGGTATTGTATATATATGGTTATGGTTATATGATTTTAGCTTCTCGCTGCTTAGGTTGATGGTTTTATATTAATTAGAAGGTAACATTGCAGTGGAATTTCATTGTATTTTTTATTATAAAAAAATTTTAGCAGGTCGTTACACTTTGGTCGTTCGTCGACAAAGTTTGTTGCCCCCTTTACTATTCCATTTTCCTCTCTCTTATTATTTAAATATCATTATTCCTCATGTCATTACATCCCAATAGTCGAAAACTTAAAAATAAAATATTATTTTATTCCTCCAACGGTCAGATAATGGTCAAAAATTGAAAATGGTTATAAATACCTTGTCTAATGCTTTTAAAATGGGTGTTGAGTATATTGATTTACACTCTCTCATCTGTTGGGCATTTTATATCAAAAATCAAAGCTCTCTTCTACTCCTTCATTGCAAAAATATTTTGAATAGCATATATTCTTGTTTCTCCTACTTTTTCTTTTGAAAATCATTATTGGAGAGATCATTTATTCATCTTAGAGCTTTGCAAAGATCATTTGCTCTCCTACTCTTTTTTCATTGCAAATATTTTTGAGTGTAATTTCATATTTCTCCTACACTTTTTTTTTGAATATATTTTTGGAAAAATTCTTTCGAAGAGATTATTGAAAATTTTTGAGCATATATCAACTCATATATATTGCTTGAAAGATTTTATATTATTGTGATTTATTTTAAAAATAAAAAATTCTCTTCTCCCCTTCATTTTAAAAATCATTTTTTAAAGAAATTTTGTGAGTTATTTAAAAAGGCTTTGAGCGTATATTTATTGATATATACCTTGCTTGAAAAGCTTCTTGCATTGATTTTTGCCAAACCCTAAGCTTCTCCTACATTCACTTTGAAACATATCTTTGGAGAAATTTTTATTGGGTTTAAATCTTTGAAGGATTTATCATATTTATTATATTCAAAGATTACAAAATTTTATTGAGAAAATTTCTCAAACTCTACTGAGCTTTAACTCATATTATTTGAGAGTGCATATACGATCTAATTTGTACATCTCTGCTTATTTAAGAAACATTATCTTGTACGAAATATTTATTTTACAAATCTTTGTAATTATGGTTCGGGTATAGAATCGGGCCAGGCATGGGCTACCGCCTGGAGAGGCAGTTGTACCTAGAAGAAGCAAACCGAGCGTGAGGTATCGCTTGGAGAGGGAAGCTTTGCCGTGTGAAGAAGCGGATTGTAACAGGAAGCTCAGCCCGGTTTGAAAGAGTAGATAGTGGAATCCTTGGGTGGTTTGCCCAAGGCGAGGACATAGGCAGGTTTGGCCGAACCTCGTTAAAAATGTTGTGTTTGTGCTTTCTCTCCCTACTCTTTACTTTTCCGCAAGTTGTATGCTTATATTTAATTTGTTGTGATCGTTGTATTTGTTTTTAATATTTGCATACTTCAATGTTTGAGAGATTTGAGATTGCCTTAAATAATCCTAGGTTTGTGTAATATCGATTGATTTTAAAATTAGGGCTAAGTTGACCTATAATTTTTAAATACCCAATTCACCCCCTCTTGGGAATACACTATTCCTCACAATTGGTATCAGAGCCTTATTGTAAAAAGCTTAAACACATTTGTTAAAGATCACAATGGCTCACGTTCGTGTGTCCCCATTCTATGAGGGACAATCATTTACCAGGCCTCCATTGTTTTGTGGTGTAGATTACACCTGGTGGAAACAATGAATAAGCATATTTATAAAATCAATGGATTTGAGGGTCTGGCAAATGATTGTTAAAGGAATTTGTGTGCAAATGAATGAAAATGATTTTAGGTTAATTAATTCTAATGCTATAAACATGTTATGTTGTGCTTTAGATTCTAACCATTTTCATGAAATCATGGCATGTAAATGTGCGAGAGAAATGTGGGAAGAGTTAGAAAAGAGATATGGAGGAACCAAAAAGAAGAAGACCATCGCTCTGAAAGCTTCAAGCTCAAATGATAAAGAGGTGGCAAATTGTGAACAAATTAATTTAGTCGATGAGGATGTACTCATATCTCAATGTCCTTTATTGAATAATACATGTGATGATTCTTGTGTTAAATCCTGCAATACATCATGTAATGAATCATCTGATATATCTTGTGGTAATTCTGTTAATAACTCATGCACTGATTCATGCGATAATTCTGATAATAAATCTTGTGTTGAATCATGTGATGAGTGTAATGTTGAAAGCATGCCTTCAAATAAAAAAACTAGAAAAGACTTTATTTAAAATGCATAAGCTTTTAGTTAGGTTGTCTAAGAAGAAAAGTACGTAGAAAAATGAGAAAAAAAAGTTGGCAAAACAATTAGAAGAATTAAAAGATTACCATGCTACCTTAGAGAAGAAAAAGATTAAGAAGATTCTGAATATCACTTGCTTGGAAACAAAAATTAAAGATTACTCTCGAATGATTTCCAATCCCACAAGTGAAAAATGATAACCCAAATAAATCCTTATGAATTAAAAGGAATAGAGTTTTCAAAAATGATTTGGATTCATATTATAAATCCCTTAGTCATAAAAAAGTTTTATGTTTCATCAAGTAAAAATAGAATAAATAAGCATAATCTTTCACATGCATACAAAACTTGCTTATATTGTGAAAAGAAAAGGCACATTAGATACACTTGTCCATTTAGAGGTGTCAGAGGTAAGGATGGAAAAATGATATGGGTAATCAAGAAAACAAACCCCTTTGAACCGAAGGAAGAATGGATTCCAATAGGAATTACTTGATCCAAAACAATTCTTCCTTAGATTTTATATGTATCATAAAAGGGGGTAGTGATGACTACAGGCTTGGGAAGTGGTTTGTGCTTAAAATGTTAAATATTAGTACATGCATTCACTATACACTATGGTTATACTAATTAAGCCAATATGAAATCTCAAGTGAAATATTCAACCTAATCACTTAACGCGCATATTTCTTAATTGGTTAAAACATGAAAATATTGGCTATAACATGCTAACTTTAAACTGAAAAAGAATTAGTCAATCTCTGCTTGAATGGGACATTGGTCTCCACACAATCCACCTCATTCCTCTGAAATGTTCAAAGTAAAGGTTTAGGACTTAACTGAGTAAAATATTTGGAACCTTGTATTTATGAGATGAATAATGTTAATCATCATATCCTAAATAATATCTCAAAAGCATGCTTGAGTAAAATCCACTTCCAAATGGACAAAGGTAATTTTACCTGATAAATATTTCTTAATGCTTAACTCATGCTTAGATATAAATCTAAAGTTAAGCATACTCTGTCCATCGCACAAACTTGAGTTTTAGGGAATCAATCTTATTCTATATTTCTTTTAACCCTAAACTCATTTTTTAACATAAAATCCTTGATCAATATTTAGTCATCACTTTGGTGATTAGCACTGATTATAAAAAATTCCTAATCTATTAAAGTGCTTATTTAAAGACATCCTTCTCATAATCAAATTAGGGGCATCTTCTAAGGGATTTAAGTTTTTTTTTTTTTTTTTCTAGTTAAATCAAAATATTCCCTTTGTGCTTAAAATATAAAAATCCTATAATTTTGATACGTGCATAAGATATCTCCTCCATAGGAAATATTTACCAAACATCGATCATATTAGGTAAAGATTCATCTATTCATTGCCTTACTCTAAATTGTGATAATATCTAAAGGGTACCCTCCAATAGTAGAAAATCTGAAATAACCAAAGAGCCTTGTTTAAGAAAGATTCATATTCTCCTAAATGCTCTTTGCCTAAAAGGCTAGACACATTCTCTAGCTTGCTTATCCTGAACAATTTCTTGCCTCTCCTAAATACTCTTCTGAATTCAATAGTGAATTAATTTTAAGAGTATCTATGTGCAACCCTTTCATAAGCTCTCAAATAAAAATTCAAATCATTTAAAGCTTCATTTCCTTAGAATGGTGTTGAATGGCTAATAAGATTTCTATAGGTTTCAATCTATTTAGAGGTAAAAATTTCTAAGAAACCTATGCACAACCAATTGAAAGTCATTCGACCTTGTGCCTCTCACTTGTTAAGATTCACAAGAAAAGAGGCAAATAAGCTTAGTACACCTAAAGGGATATTCATTATGACTTTTTAGTCCTCTAAGCCTAAGCATTCAAAGTCATGTTTAAATCATTGAAAATTAAGTAGTCTTGGCTAGGAATTTGAAGAATGAAAAGATGAAAGAGGCATAAGATTGTGATGTGTTGAGTGCATAACTGAGGGGGAGCATTTTTATTTGTAATGCTCACGTGATCTTATTTTGTATATATATGCCTTTATGAGAACAACATTGAAGCTTACTATCCATAATGTAATAAATGGTTAAATTTCTTTAATGGATGATAATTTTTTTTAGCATGAACTGCCTTTGGCTATTATGAACTGTTATTGAATATACTGGATTGCATGCTTTCACTGGAACGCCATCTACATGGTTGATGCAAAATCTTGAGTATTGCATACTGGTAGTAAATTTAGGTTGCATGTTTTGATTGAAACTCCATCTGCATGGATGACATGGATGATGCAGACTTTGTGAATTGCATGTTGTAGAAACAACCAGACCTTTTGTGCATGCTCATGTGAACTGCATGATTATTGCATGATTATTTGAGTATAGCCCTGTTGGCTATCGAGTGCTGAATGGAATGCAATATGCAGTCTCTATGTGCTAAATGTCTTTTGAAGGATGGCTGAATGATAAAAGTTTTTTTTGACAAATAAACTTCATCATTTGCTGAAAACGTTTTTTTTTCATTATGTGCATTCAAGGGAGCTGAGCTCCATCTTTAGGAAGAAGCATTAATTTTAAATATCTTGAGGACTCATATGCATCATGTTTCACTTTTTGAATATTGATGCTCTTCTGAAAACCCTGAACATCATATCCAACTTCTATAGTTCTATGAATAGATATGGACTGTTCTCAGGTTTACGAGCATTATATCATATCTTAATATATATTTTTTGATGCATTTGTGTTCCATAGGGAGACTATACTGGTTGCATGTTTGAAAGGAATTAATCAATATATAGTATAGTTGTTATAAATCTTTAAAATGATTGCTTATATTGCTTGGCATACTACATGAGATTAATCTTTGGTTAGTATAAGGAGTTCACTTCACCTAAGCTAGCATTTGAATCTAGAGGGGGAGATTTTATAAAATTCCATTTCTTATGCTCACCCAACCTTGACTTAGATTTATAGTTTACTGTGGCATATGTTTTTCAAAGCATAATGTCTTGTTTCTTTGATCATAGTAAAGTTTATAAGGAAATTGGTTGCTCTTAGCCATATGATCTAGTATTAAAATCTTCTCATATCCTTAGGATCTATATGGTTGGTATTTCTTATATATGTATAAAAAATGATTTGATATATGCTTACCAGAAAAATGAAGATTGCTTGAACTTAGTGATAATTTTTTTTCAAGCATAGACAACATATGATATTAAGAATGTTATAAGATTCAAATTTATGTCATGATGTTTTCAAATTTATTAAAGGCTTTATTATTTATATAATTTTCTCAAAAAAATAAAAAATAAGGGTATTGCATGATTGAATATAGAGATGCATGCTAACTAGTTAGACCGATTTCATGCTCAAACCTACACCCATATACCTTAAATTCCAATCTTGTACGGGTCTTATGTAATATTTGAACTGCAATGGTTTGTGGACATTTTTGGTCTGACCATATTTAACATGTAATTTCAATCTCAAATGGTCAGTTATAATGTTTTTGCGTGCAAATGCCATTTTTTTGTTCCAGATGTAAATCTATTTTCTATGCCCAGTTTTTTTTTAAAAAGGGGAAATTTTCTTTTAAGCTAAGAAATTTTTTAAAATGTTTAAATTTTGTTATACTTCGCTTAGCCCTTTTGTACATGCCAAAATGGGGAGAAATTTCTGAGCGAAATACTAAATTTTTTAATACATGAGTGTCTAAGCTATATTGCTACATGTTTGTGCTTTATTGTTAGAACTAAATGTATTAATGAATTCAAATGTCTTCTTTCTTAGATATGCTTGAGTTATATTGTTCATTTTTTTTAAAGTATGCATATTGTATGGGGGAGCCTTTTCAAGCTGAACCCATTTTGCTATTGTGTGTTTGTCATCATCAAAAAATGGGAGATTATTGACTTTTTGAGTATGATCCCGTTTTGATAATGACAAACCACTTCTATCTTATGTGTGCATTTAGTACTTGAGTAGGTCTATAACTTAGCACACACATAAAGGAAATGTAAAATGGTAGCCAGAAGGTACTTAAAGATTATACAGTCTGGCGTATTCCATGAAGAATTGAAAAGCAAAGAAGAGAAGACATTTATTTTTTATTGTATTGCATTTAGATTTATTTGTAATAATGCATGTCTTACATAATATGTTTAAAGCTCAATAGAACATGGACTGACCCTAGGAAACTAAAATTTTCATGAAAAACATTTTTCATAAAATGTTTAAGTCATACAAAGGTTTTAAAATTAATTTAAGGTAAAAAAGAAGGCTTAAACTCAGTTTTTCAAAGTGCCCAGTCGACCGGTCTCTACAGCCCAATCAACCGGCAATAACACATGGTCGAAATTTCAATTATGTTAAGGCCCCTGTTGACCACCCCTTTCATGTTTTAAAAGCCCTTGTCGACTGGTCGGACCTATAGGCCAAATTTCTAAAAGCCCTAGTTGATCGGGCCTTGAAGGCCTAATTAGCCCTAGTCGACCGGCCAGTTTTTTTAGGCTAGAATTTAAAAGCCCAATTGACCGACTCAAAAATACGCGTTGAAGCCCAGTTGACCGACTTGATGATCTGGTAAACCGGATCTTGAGCCCTAGTCGACCGAATCTCGGTGATTTGAAAATCACCTAAGGCTAGTCGACTGAAGCAAGTGTCAGTTGACCGGACCTCTTGGGTTCATGCAATTTTGAGCTCCCAACGGTCAGAAATTTCAAAATAAAATATTATTTAATTCCTCCAATGGTCAAATAACAGTCAAAAATTGAAAATGACTATAAATACCTTGCCTAAGGCTTTTAAAATGGGTGTTCGAGTATATTGATTTACACTCTCTTATTTGTTGGACATTTTATTTCAAAAATCAAAGCTCTCTTTACTCCTTCATTGCAAAAATATCTTGAAGAGCATATATTCTTGTTTCTCCTACATTTTCTTTTGAAAATCATTCTTGGAGAAGTCATTTATTCATCTTAGAGCTCTCCTACTCTTTATTTATTACAAATATTTTTTAGTGTAATTTCATATTTCTCCTACACCTTTTCTTTTGAAAATATTTTTGGAGAAATTCTTTCGATGAGATTATTGAAAAGTCTTGAGCATATATCAACTCATATATATTGCTTGAAAGACTTTATATTATTGTGATTTATTTTAAAGATCAAAATTTCTCCTCTCTTCTTCATTTTAAAAATTATTTTTTTTAAAGAAATTTATGAGTTATTTAAGAAGGATTTGAGTGTATATTTATTGATATATACCTTGCTTGAAAAGCTTCTTGCATTGATTTTTGCCAACCCCTAAGCTTCTCCTAAATTCACTTTGAAATATATCTTTGGATAAATTTTTATTGGGTTTAAATCTTTGAAGGATATATTTATCATATTCAATGATTAAAAATTTTTATTGAGAAAATTTTCCAAACACTACTAAGCTTTAGCTCATATCATTTGAGAGTGCATATAGGATTTAATTTGTACATATCTGCTTATTCAAAAAGCATTATCTTGTACGTAAAATTATTTTACAAATTTTTGTAACTACGGTTCAGGTATAGAACCGGGCCAGGCGTGGGGTATTGCCTGGAGAGGCAGCTGCGCCTAGAAGTAGCGGACCGAGCGTGAGGTATCGCTTAGAGAGGGAAGTTTTGTCCTGTGAAGAAGCAGATGTAAAGGGAAGCTTCGCCCTATGAATAAGTGAATTGTAATGGGAAGCTCCGCCCGACTTTAAGGAGCGGATAGTGGAATCCTTGGGCGGTTTGCCGAAGGCGATAACGTAGGCATGTTTGGTTGAACCTCATTAAAAATATTGTGTTTGCGCTTTCTATCCCTACTCTTTACTCTTCCGCAAGTTGTATGCTTACATTTAATTGTGATTGTTGTATTTGTTTTTAATACTTGCATACATCAATATTTGAGGGATTTGAGATTGCCTTGAATAATCTTAGGCTTGCATAATACTGATAGATTTTAAAATTAGGGCTAAGTTGACCTAGAATTTTTAAATACCCAATTCACCCCTCTTCTTGAGAATACACCATTCCTCACAAATTCTATAGTGAAAAAAAAAAAAAAAAGATCGAGATTGAAATACAATCCCCTTCATAATAGTAAAAAGAAAAAAATTTGTCAACTTCAACATCGAGGTCATACTAAATCCATGTGTGGTGTTTGGATAAACATTTTGAAGACATCATTTTCTTTTAAATATTTTGTTGCATCCTACTTATGTATGACTTAATTTGCATGTTGTTTTCTTTTGTACCAAAAAGTATGTTACCTTAGGAGGCAACCATTGCACATTCACATGGCCTATACATTCATTTTGTCACCCCAGTGCTTTTTGCTCCATCCTTTTGCTTGCTAATAGTCAATAATTGTATAGTTAAAATGTGCGTTGATTGCAAACATTAATCCAACTTCAAACTCCACACGGTTCTTGGTGTTGGGATTAAACTTTGAGTAAATAAATGTTTCTTATTGGCTTCATCATGCACTTACTAGTTAGTGGGTTTTTGGCGTCAAATAAACCATTAAAATAAAAGCAATATACCTTTTTACTAGCTGGTTGTTTACCTATAATAGTTAGTCCTTCGCTGCTATTAGTATGTAATTCACTTTTATTCACAAGCCTATAGTTGCTAGCTATACTATATTCTTTAGCATTTTCTTTCGCTTAAATCAATTTCGCATAAACCAACTCATCATTATTTACATAAAAAAATCATATTCTTTGACAATAATGGCGGATTCCTATAGAGTCTCCTATATTTTTATCTCGTCGGTTCCCCCATCACTCTCTCATCAAGTCCATTTCCATTCTTTCAATAGTATCCCATCATTTTTTAATGATTTTGGTAGTATCATTTCTCTTTGTTTTTTATTTTTTTAAAATTAAATATGCAATTTTTGAACTTGTAAATTTTGCATAATTAAGACAAATAAATAACAAGGAATGCGTACCACTCGAAGCAACTTTGTCAATGAGCTCTGTCACCATGCTATCTTATCTCAGCCACTTAACCCCCCAAAATTAAAGCATAATTGCTGATTATATGAAAACATGCACCTTTCATTTGAACCCAACAAAAATCGAAGGCCATTTACTCACTCTCTATACATTTTTTTATAGGCTTATGTGTTAACAATGCATCATAGCTCAACGCACTCAATGAGAGTAATACCATCGATGGTTACATTGATGGTTTCAAACAGAAAGCAATTTTGAAGCAAAACCGTCAACGATTTTTTGAAGCAAAACCGTCAACGGTTACATTTGCCCACTGCAGATTTATATAATGAAGATCCAAGACAAATCATCTCAATAAAACCTAAGGAACATCAAAGATCTAAAGTTAATTGTCCGATGATCATATATGCTAACAAAAAAGAGTCTATTAATTCAAAAGGAGGATATATGGTAACAAAGCAAATCTTATCTCAGATTTCATGGGATTTATAATATATCATTTATTGTCTATAGCTTATATCATCTAATCGTGTTTAAATACCCCTGCTTGTATCCTCCGTAAGCACGTAGTGTTTGCGGTTCAATTATTGCAATAAAATATCATTAGTTTTTCATGTTTAAGTTTTTCTTTATGGTATCAGAGCCATTTGAACACTATGCCAACAAAAAAAAATCCCAACCTTGTATTATCCATATCTTCTGTTTTTTTTTTTTTCACCATTATGTACACTACATCTTAATGCTACATCACAACACAACGGTAATCTAACCATCTCCTTCGAGGATGGATCTGACCCGTCGGCACCATTCCTCAATTACAAATTCAAAAATCACAAACAAATCAACTACCTTCGATAAGTAGGTCACGCAACAATAGTCGAACATATCCGCACCTTCAAAGGCTGCTCTTCATTATTTTTCGCAACAAACTTTGCTTCCAGCCTCGATAAAGTTTTCGGGAGGGTGTTAACAATGCATCACAACTCGGCACACTCAATGAGAGTAATACTGTCAATGGTTTCATCGACAATTTAAAAAATGAAGCAATTCCGAAACAAAACCATCGACAGTTACATTTGTCCACATCATATTTAAATGACAAAGATCCGAGGCAAATCATCTTAATAAAAACTAAGGAGCATCAAAGATTCAAAGTTAATTGTTTGATGATCATATATGCTAACAAATCAGAGTCTATTGATTCAAAAGGAGGATATATGACAACAAAACAGATCTTATCTCAGATTTCATGGGATTTATAATATATCATTTATTGTCTCTTATATCATCTAATCATGTTTAAATACCCCTACTTGTATCCTTCGTCAGCATGTAGTGTTCACGGTTCAGTTATTGGAATAAAAATACCATTGTTCTTCATGTTTCAGTTTATTTATTATGGACAAAAACACTTTCATAAATTATTATCATTATGAGATATCAATTCCCCTTATTGTGAATAATAATGAAAATCAATCAACACATCATATTGACTATTAAAAATAAACAATATTGTCGTAAAATAATATACACGTGCACTTAAAGGGTTCCAAAATGAACAATGCTATGCATTTGTACCCAATGTTTGATTCAAAAATTGAAAAACTTTAGCAGCACAATATCATTTATAGAATTAGTAAATTAAATTATACAATATTGTAAAAAAATGTTGAATTATTGGAGGCTTATTTTGTCATTGTTCAAAAAACACATAATATGTAACTTGCATTGATTAAGTATCATACTCAACTGAAACCTTTGTAACTTGAAACTATATTGGTGTTTTTGTCGAGCATTTAATGGTTTGAGGTTTTAAAAATAAAATTCTCTCAAACATGTTAACTTGTCTTGCCCTTGAGTTTTAAATAAGCAATAACAATCTTCACCTATGCTTATTCACTAATTAATCCATATTCTCCCAACTAGGAACAGTTGCGTAGTTCCGCACTACATGTTGTATGACACGTGTTCACATAGTCAATGCTTTTGAGGTGCAATTGGTCCACAATAACATGCTACAAATAATGTCATGATTTTTTTTTTTTAAAAAGAGATAAAAAATGTAATGTGTAGTTTTTAATGGATACAATGACTAAAAGTATGAGTCCCTAGTAGGACACCCTAACAATAAAAGGCGAGATATTTATGTTGGAGGTTGGATTTGAATTGGGAGATGGACTACTATTCTTTTTATTTTTTATTTTTTGTGACTCAAGCTTGATGGCCCTCCCAATTGGCCCGAAAAAACATTAATTGACTTCACATTTGCCACTTGCCATATTCAGATCCAATGTTCATTTGAGACACTTTCATTGCCGAATCCATGGTTCGTTCATAACTTATCTATGACATGTCCATATGTGCCCAAATGCCTCTTCGATACTTCTTATGCCCCTCAAGGCTTTAATTATAACCCGCACTACAAAGCACAATATTACAACACCAAACTTTGTGAATATCTCATTGATATCCTTCAAAAGAGTTGTCGCGACGTCCTGGGAGCGAGGGTGCCTCAGGGTGGGCGAATGAAAAATGGTAAGTGTATTTTCGGGAAAAATGGATGTAGGAGTTCCCACTAATATTTTGGAGTGTGGTTAGAACACGTGATTATCACCCAATTAAGGGTAGAATCGGTCTGCATTACCATGATCAGGATTGGGAGTTTGGTTATGTGAGGGGAAGGTACTAGCACCCCTTACACACCTATTGTAACGACCTGCTTCTTTAATCATATAATAAAACATATTTAATAATAAGGTTAACTCGAACCCGAGGGTAACGGGGACTCATCTGACATTCACAGCGGAAACCTAAGCAACAGTAAATGTAAATCACATTCTTATAACCCCAAATACATTATTTCAGAGTTAACTATAATCCAAAACACTGTGTTTATACACAATCTCCCAAAAATACAAAAATAACTCTAGGATCCCACATCAAAATCTCCTGATCCTAACTCAAACATACCCTCCTAACGAGGTAGCACAATAGACTCAACGGTAGCTTCGATTCGCTGGTCCTTCTAGGTTTAAAATTATTTAAGTTCGGGGGTGAGACACTTCTCAACAAGGGAAAGTAAACTAAATACAGCTATGTGGTAACATGAATATTTGATGCAATTATACATATATAATATATTTCATATACCTGGAAACATTCATCATATCATACTAAATAATCATATACTTTCATATTTTCTAATAAATCATATAGTTCATAAAATGTCTGATATAATTGATAATCCTGAAAATTCACCCAGGATGTATAACTAGTTGATGTCATATATTACCCCCCATAACAGGTTGTGCAACCCGAAGGCGGGACTCGACAATGGCTGATCGACCACTGCCGAGTAAAAAATGTATGTAAGTACGATGGGCCCGCCACACCCTGTTCCGGACTTTCAGGTGGACGTTTACAACTCTACACTGAAAGCCACATTGACTATCCATCTCCCACCCCCTTATGGGGCGGTTAGCACAAGTCTGAACATAATACCTGATCTGTATAGCAACGGTATCGTGCTCCTGTAACTGAATTAAACTAACATCTGGGTTCTGATAATATATAATACATGATAATATACAGTTTAACGTAAATAGATTGATAACATTTTATGTGATAACAAAATACATACGGCATTGCGCCGATTACTTTCACATCTGTGGCTTTGTGCCAAAATCATACATATACATACGGCCTTGTGCCGAAATCATATATGGCTTTGCGCCGGCTATCAGTCAAGGCCTTGCACCGAATAGTTCATACATACCATTCTGAATAAATAAGTCATTTATCATGTATTTTGAAACTATAATATACTACAATATTTCATAACTTCTGAAAATCATACTTCATACATAAAATTGCCATAACATAATACTTATTATGTAAAATAATATTCATGCCACATAATGCTAAGTAAAATCATACATTTCATTCTAAAATCATATTTCCTGTATAACAACAGTATTTTCCCAAATATGCATTTTCTCAATAATATTCAAATATAATACATGCTTTCCTGAAAATTAATTTGCTGATAAATAATAATAATTTGTATGAAAAATAATGTTTTAGTTTATTCTTTTACCAGAAACTGAAAAGAAACCCCTTAAAATGCACTCCTCTTGCACCCACAGGGTTCCCCATTCAACACCCTGAAATGACTACTCTCAGAACTAAATTTTAGTATTTTTCCATGAATAACATTTCCTATAACTATAGCAAGACCAAATTTTGCATAAAAAGTCTTACCTTAAACTAGGGATGAATTTCAACTCAGTCCCACCAATGATCCGCTCTGGTAGACTTGGAGAGAACTTCCCCAGGAGCGTCGTGGTGACCTCAGATCGTCGATTCGGCGAGAAACAGGGCCGAAATCGAAGAGAGAAGAGAGAGAAATCGTAGAGGAGAGAGAGAGAGAAAGGGAATTTTTTCTAATTTTTCTTGCGTAAAAACCAAGTTTTAGACTATTTATACTAGTGGATTCGTTGACGAGCCACGTCACCTCGTCGACAAGGTCAAGAGGCAATTCATCGATGAACTCTCCCCTTTGTCGACGAAATTCATAGTTGCCCAAAACCCCCTCTCGGTATCTGCTCGTCGACGAAGTACTCCATCTTCGACAAGCCCAAAGTGCAACGTCATCGACGAACGAAGTTTGCTACCGCCTCTTTACTATTCCCATTTTCCTCTCTCTTAATTATTATTTAAATACCATTATTCCTTGGGTCATTACACCTGTTCTATGAACGGTAATTAATTGAAGATTAACCCTAAATTAAATTTAATAGCCTTTTACTTTACTCTTTTGAACAATTTACAAAACACCAATAAATCACACAAGTATTCATATAGTATACTTACAATAATATATCCCTTAGAACTAGGGCACGTG
The DNA here is from genome assembly GCF_029873635.1 of Malania oleifera. Lineage (NCBI taxonomy): Eukaryota > Viridiplantae > Streptophyta > Magnoliopsida > Santalales > Ximeniaceae > Malania > Malania oleifera. The sequence continues at coordinate 150,245,962 of NC_080418.1, forward strand.
AAGCTTAAAAAGCTCATGCCCCCTTTTGAAATCATAGGGAAGAAAATCGAAAAATATTTTGTGAAAATAAACTCCCATATTTATTTCAAAAATTTATGAAATTTTGCTAGATATTAAATAATATTTTTTCAAATTTTTCTATGAGGTTTTTGGAATCATTCGAGATAAAAAGTGCACAGATTTTTTTTTTTTTTGCCTCAAAAATATTTTTCTAATTTTTCTCTATTTTTTTTTATTTTTCCATATTCTCCCCTAATTTTAAAATAAATAAACAACATAATACAAAAATGAATAAAGGAAAATAAAAGAAATAGGTTCAGAACCGATTCAATGGGGTCAATCGGTTCAATGGAGAATCGGTCTGGTCCGCAAATCGGCCATATGTCAGCCATAGCTTGGGCGGTCCAAAACAACTTGGATCGAAGACGTGGAACCATTGCGTCCGTTGCCGAGGGAAATAGATCGAACGGCTCAAGGGGAGCAGCGTAACACCCTACGCGAGTGAAAGAGGGAGAGCCACGTGTCGACCAGCAAGTGGGGCGATGGGGGATGACTCAGATTGTCAATGTGGCTTGATTATAATCATCGCAAGAAAGCATAGATCGTGCGGCTGAGGATTGGTGTGTGCGGATCAGTGACATGGCATGATCACATCTGTCCCAAAGAAACACAACACAAATGGCTAGGATTTGGCCATGTAGCCCCCTAAATGAGTGAAGGATAGCGTGCCACGCTTCATCTTCTAGTGGTCCCAAAACCAGAGATATAAAAACTATTTTTTTTTTTGTTTTCATTCATTTTTGCCCTTTCATTTCGTTCGAAGCCCTCTCTCTCTCTCTCTCTCTCTCTCTCTCTCTCTACTTTCTCTCTTCCTGCCCCTTCGATCCTCTCTTAGAAACCTTAATCCATGCACCTCCCTCTCCGTTCCCCCTCTTTCTCTAACCTTCTTTGATCGAACACTCCCCTCTGAAACCCACCCTTCTATTTTCAAACTCATGATCGCTTTCTCTCCTTTCTCTCTCAGAAACCCTAATTCCCCATTGAATGATCCGAGAACCCAACTCAAACTTGAAACTCTCCTCTCTTTCTGAGACTCACTCCTCTCTCTTTGAGATTCACTCTTTTCGCTCATCTTGCAAACCCCCGAAACCCTAAAATCTCCTTTCCCATTCTCTGATACTTTGAGAGATCTCGAACCCTAAGGTTCAAACCTGTTTTTCAGAACCCTCTTGTCATCTAAAAAATCAGAAAACCCTAAATCCCTATTGTTCAGAAAGCTAGCCTTCAGATCTTTGAAACCGCCCTCCCCCCCCCCCCCCCAGCTTTGTTTGTCCTAACTGTGATGAACCACCGAACGCCCAGAGGTGTTTAAAGGATGGTGGCGTGCTATGATAACCCAGAGGGGCTTGCTTTCAATTTCGAAGCTAAGTGTTATTTTTTTTTTTGGGATTACGCACCAGGTATCCATGCGTCCGTTTTACGGTCCATGTGACTAATCCTGTGCTTCTTGAAGTTGACCTCACAACTCCAAAGGGAGGGTAAATTCAGCTAAGTGTTATTTTTCTTTTTTTATTTCGTTGTTTTCTCTAAAGTCTGATTGTTGCATAATATGAATGTGTGTGCATGCTTTGCCTTTGGTGTTGTATGTGTATTGTATCGTGTGTTGTTGTGTTTAAATTTGGTGATTTGGCTTGAAAATGAAGATCAGTGTGCTTGTTAGTATTTCAACGGTTTGGGTTCTCTAGTTCAAAAGTTAGGGTTCAGGGACGAGTTTGACTCATTCGAACCCTAACTCACCGAGTAAGTACGTGTTTGACTCACACAAGTCAACTTAATGACTCGTGTGGACCCGATTAGGCTCGAGTAAGCTTAGTGGGCTCAGTGTATTGGGCTGGAGTTTGATGGGCTTTGGTTTGTCTTGAAAATGGGCTTGGGGTTTTTTTTTTTTAAAAATGGGATTGGTTTTAAAAAAGGTTGGGCCTCGGGTTTGTTGGGCTTGGTTTTAAAAAGAAAATGGACTTTGTTTAAAACAGGTTGGGCTGGGGCTTATTCTTAAAAAGGGCTTGGGCTTTGTTTTTTTTTTAAGGGCACAGGCTCTAATATTTTAAAAGGCGAGTGGGTCAGGGTTTTGAAAATGAGTGATGGGCTCGGGGGTTAAAACTGAAATGGGCTTGGGTTATTTTTAAAATGAAGGTGGGTTTGGGTTAAAGCTTAATGGGTGGCTTGGCTGGGTCAGAGGGAGGTTGGTCTGGCTCTGTTCAATTTGGGAGTTCTTGGGAGTTTAGTTTGGTTTCAATTCAGAGGTTCCCCGGGGGGGGGGGGGGGGGGTCACAGGGGCAGTTCCGAGTTCTGGGTTTAGGCAGTGCATTTTGGCGCTCAATCAGTTCCCAGTGGGAATCCCCTCCAATAAAAATTTGTTCCTTTATTCCTGGGCAGTGGACGGAGGGAATATTTCAATTATTTGCCCTTTCCCTATTGCGCACATGTTTTTTCTTTTATTTTTATCATTTTTTGAAATTCCTTTAATAGTTCTAACCGATTTCCTTTTTTTGATGAACAGGATCCCCCCGAGAATATGCTGAATGCGAGCCCTCAGAAGATTTTGAATTGATTTTTTATTTTCCTGTATTTTTGTATTTCCTGTATTTTCCTTTATATTTCCAAAAATGTATTTCTGTGTATGTTCCTGTATTTCCCAATCCTATATTGTATCCTATTAGGCACGTGTCCCCTACTAAAAATATTTATTTTGACATGCATGAGACTCTACTTAAAACTTGGAGTAAAATGGTAATAACATAATAAACTTGAAAACTGAGTGTTCACCTAATAACAAAAGCTCAAAATTTGATTAAAAGGACTTCACAAAGGCCTCCTAACATCAATTGAATTCCAAAGACATGGTTTGAAATAACTGTTTTTCAACTTGGGACCCTTGCTCGTGTATGAGGACAAATAAGAATTAAGAGTTTAAGGACCTTCGGTTAATCAAACAATTATGCCAAGGCAGTGATTTTAACAAACTCCTAACCTCACTTAAATGATGTAATTTTGAAAAACCTAGTTAGGAACACTTATGAATATGGATTGCAACTTGATTAGCTTAGGAACAGGTCATTGGATTCAGGATCTAAAATTACTTGGTAAAAATTAGGGTTTCTACAAGAGTGATAATATATTACTAAACAAAACGAATGTCATTATAATCTTGCTCATAAGTTCAGAAAAATTCATAGATAGCCAGTCCTACTTTGAAATTACGAGGCAACCTAATATGTGCATAGACGAATGGACTTTGAATTTAACATTTATGAAACAAAAGTTGCCATATCAACAATTCTAAAAAACTTAGTCACTTAGTTAGAAAGCCGGCAATGTACTTTTCTTTTTTATACCATGAGTACAAAAACAACAATAATATAAATACAATTAAACAAAATTAATACTAGAACTTGGCTCAAAAAAGCTTATAAACATTATAATTTAATATCTATAAAATTTCGTTCATTCAAAAAAGCAAAACCACATTAAATAGATCAAACTAGGAACATACCCACCATTCCAATTTATAAAAATATTGATGAGCATGTTGAACAATTGGGAAAGGAGTTGAATTCCTATAAAACGACGCCGTACGGGAACAAACGATGGTCTTAAATGACGACGCGCTCCGACGTGCGAACGTTTACCCCCATCCGGAGAAACCACAAAGCACAAGCGTGTATTCAGCCGTTCCGTCGCACTCCTGTCCAATCAGATTCCGCCGGTGAGCTGCTTTATCTTCACTCGCAGGTGATCCGATCAGTGCACCGTCCTGAAACACAACAAATATCAAATCGAACGATAATCTCATCGTCCGAAGACGGAAGAGGCAGAGTGCTGCGATTGCTGGTGTCGCAGAGAGAGAGAGAGAGATCGAATTCACCAACCGAGGAGAGAGCGGTTTCAGAGAGAGAAATCAGAAGACGATCGACAGAATCGTTCTTTTTCCGTTTTGGTTCTCAATGGCGGCGTCTATTAAATATCTCGCATGGTTTTGCATGTTCGCAACGGCATCTTCGATTCGATTTGTTTCATCGGCGTCATCTCTGGCCACGTGTGATCCTCTGTCCAATCCCGTCCTGTACAACCTCCAGCTTCAATGCCCTCTCTCGATCTCGCCATCTTCGCCTATTGAGGTTCGGATTTCTTTTTCTTTATTTTATTCCTGTTCGTTTATCTTGCTCTTTAAGTTTTCAAGAATTTGCCCATTTCCGAGTATCATTTTATAGCCTTTGGATGATTCTGTTATTTTGGGTCGTCTTTCCTTTCATTTCTTGTCAATTGTGCAATTCTTTTTTTTTTTTTCCTGTTTATATCGTGGTTTCAATTATTTTAATTCTTGCGCATTTTCGCTAGTTGTTTGTTTCTGGCTTGTTTTACCTTGAGTTGAGTGTTGCTTTAGGCTGTTTAGTGAAATTGTTGCAGACATGTTTTGAGCTTGTTGAAGTGCATTTATTCATTGGCCTTCAAAAGAACACGTTAAAGTTGCACTATCATGGTCAATTATAGGGTTTTGAAAATTTCATGCTGTTTCAAGAACCTACTATTTTGTCTTTGCGAATTAGTGTAATGTCTGTACATTGAACTTAGCGATGCTTTAGCCTGTTTAGTGAAATTGTAGCAGCCATGTTTTGAACTTGTTAAAGTGTTGTGATTCTTTTGCTCTCAAAAGAACACGATGAAAGGTTCTTTGGGAAAGAGTTATTTTTTAAGCGTCTACTTGGGGTCATTCTTTGTGAGTTTTGTTTCTGTGCCTTTTTGTTTTTTGCATCCTCCACTCTGTAATTTTTCCTTTTCTATTGGTGAATTTCTCTTTCTATAAAAAAAAGGGACATATTGAAGACAAGAAAGTATTATTTGGTCTTTGGGAATTATGACAGAATGGTGGGTGCTAATATTTAACTATTAAGGTAAGGAGGTAGTATTTGATATGTGCCCTTGGATGATTATTCTTTTCACCAGTAAATATTTAATTGATTTGGACATTAAAATTTACATCTGCCATCAAATTATGCATTCTTTTCTTAATTGTGGAAGTACAATTCCTTAGGGTTGAGCTTTGTATCAATTGGTTTTTTTAAAGTTTTTTTTTTCCTTTCACAGCGTAGAAATATTTTTTGAAAAGACAGGGCATCAAGGTGATGCCAATCAATCACAATGAGAATAAAAAATGACAAAAACAAGTACACTAGTCATAGAAGTACATCGAGGAAATCAAGAAAATAAGTAAAGTCCCTCCTAGGCATTCCACTATGCAAACTAGAAATCACAGATATCCAATCATCCAAGACAGCTTGTAAAGAAGAAACCGTCCCCTTGAAGGATCTTCTATTCCATTCTTTCCAAGCTGCCCAAAATATAGCAAGGGGTATAAGGGAAAGGACCCTCCTTTTGATCTCGATGGAGCATATCGCTTTTCAATCCCAAATCTGACCCTTAACCAAAGCTTTCATGCCCATTTCTACTTGATCATTGAAATGGGCAGCTCTAGAGATTCTTGGTCCTAGGGTGGCGAAGAAGGACGTGATTCACCAATTCTGCTTCTTCAAGGCACAAAATACACCTATTCATGATAGTCAAATCCTTTCTTTGAAGATTATCAAAGGTGAGGATCTTGCTTAGTGCAGCTGAGCAGCCTTTGAAGGGGCAGCTGTTTTCCAAACAAGCTTTTGAGGAAACTTGTTGATGCATTTCTCTGGGTAGCTAAGGTGATTATAATAAGACTGACCATGGAAATTCCCTCCTTGCTCAAGGCCCAAATGGGCTTATTGAAGGAGGCTTGGCTTTGAACGTTGTAAAGGCTACTGTAAAAATCAATCTCCCAATCATTGAACATTCCTTATCAGAGGGATATTCTAGAAGGTTTGATGATTAGTGCATTCTTGGTGATGGCAAATGAGGGCAACTTTATTGCATGCAAGCCTATAAATGGATGGGAATGAAAAGCTAAGCTATGACTGCCACACCAAATCTCATGCCAAAAAAACACATCATCCTCATTTCCCATGATGAAATGAATGTGGGAGAAGAAATTCTCCTATCCTTTCTTGATGAATTGCAAATAGTTATACCATAGCCTTCAAACACCACTTTGGAGGCTCAACCATTGTGATGGAGGCAATATTTAGTGGTAATAACTTCCCTCTAGAAATGATTTGTCTTCGACATGAACGTCCAAAGCCACTTCCCAAGAGTTCCTTGTTGGAAGTAAGAAGGGATTTAAGGTCGAGCCCTCCCTTTTGCATGGGTTTTCACAACTCTCTATTTTACAGGATGATATTTGAATTCCTCTCCTGTGTTCCCCCAAAGGAATCTTCTTTGAATCCCTTCCAATCTTTTGGAAATTGCACCTGGGATGGGAAATATAGACAAAGTAATCAGGGAGATGGGATGGGAAACAAAGACATGAAGTAAAGAGGGAGATTGCTAAGGTGCTTTTAATGAGAGTGAGTCTCCCACCCTTGGAGAGATAATTCCTTTTCCAACCAGCTAGTTTCCTTTCAAATATGCCAATTATAGGATCCCAAACACCCTTGTCTATGAACTTGGCTCCCAAAGGGAGGCCAAGGTAAGAAATTGGAAATTTTTTGAAATTGTAGCATAGTAGTTAAGCGCGCCTAGGCGCAAGGCGCAGTGAAGCGAAGAGGCTTGCGCCTCAAACCAGGTGAGGCAAGGTGACCTGCAAGAGGCGACGCTAGGCGAGACAAGGTGCACTAGGGCGACAGGCGCAGTGAGTCGCGCCTTGTGAATTTTTAGTCATTTAAAGTAGAGAAATACCCACAGCCAGACCCGTAGCCCTCATTCGACTCGAACGAACATAGCCCCTAGCCCCTCTCGGCCCTTCGAAGCCCTTCGTGAATTTGTTTTGCAGATTCGAACCAGCAAGAGCCTTCGCGATCCTTCGAACCAGCAACGTGAGCTCATCTGTGAGCCTTCGAACCAGCCGGAAGCCTTCGCTACTTCGTCTTCGAGCTTCGAACCAGGATCGTGAGTTCGTCTTCAACATTTTAAAGAAGCACGACCCTTCGCGACTTCGTTTCCAACCAGCAGGAGCCCTCGCGAGTTCTTCTTCTTCTTAATCAATTTATTTTCTATCTAAAAAAGTACAATAAATTTAGTAAAAAGGAAAGGGGAGTAGAAGGAGTATTCAGAAAATCTCAAAACAAAAAAGGCAATAGGACATCATAAGAAGCATGTGTAGTCAACCAAATAACAAACAGAAACAAAATGAGTCCCTTGTTATTTTAGATTTAAGAGGGATGGGTGCTCATTGGGTGACCAGGGGAGATGTTGTGATATGTAATAATTACAATTGCAGCATTGTTTACTGAAACTCTCTTATTTGTTTAAGGACATTCAGCACATGCTGCTTTCTGAACACCACATGCATATGATTCTGATGTCGAAATAACATAAGGCATAACTACAAAATAAATCTTTACTTTTATGGAAGTTGCAATTAGAAGCCTAACTTTCTATTGTTGCAATTCAAAGCCTAGACTGCTATCAGAGCATTGCAATATGGGGAATCCATCTACTGAACAGAAAATTCTAGTTAGCATGTCATATTTTTGTTTTGTTTTGTTTTGTTTTTTTTTTTGGTGTGTATGTGTTTGGAGGGGGGGAGACTTCTACACAAAATCTATAAGGCAGTTGAAAATTGAAGAATGGAACATTCAAATTACAAAAGCAGGCTAGAAATCCATGTTCTTTGTGTTTCCCATATAATAAAATTTGCATCATGCCGTTGTTGTGCCTTGCCATATATTTCCAAGTAAATTAAATACTGGAAGAATGGAAGTTGTATTTCTCCTTTGAAATGCCATTGCTTGCACGCATAACGAAAGTCTGAATTTGTTGGATGCCATAGTTTCTCTAAATCCTAATCTATCCATGTGTCCACTACACTGAACTATAGTCATGTGCAATTCGCGTGTATTGCCCTAGAATCTTGAAGATATTCAACAACGATATCATAGTGATCTATCTAATTTTACGCTGGCTCTCAGCTACCTAACGCAACCCTTCTCCTTTACCCGGGCTTGGGACCGGCTGTGTGTGAAAAGATTAGGACATTAAATGCACCACAGGCGGAGGATCTTGAAGATATGATCCAATAAAAATATCATAAATAATAAAAAACAAAAATTGAATTAATATGAAATCTCTTCATTCCAGCTGCTTGAATTCCACTCATGTAAACTCCTTCAATGAACATCGTCTGGCATAGTTTCTTGCTTTCTCTGCAGTCCAATCCCACCATTTGGTAGTGGAAATATGAAATATTGCATATTTAAAATAAGAGAGTCACCCAAGAATCAGCTGCATGTCTTTCTACCAATTAATTGTGCAAATTCTTGGTATACAGGAATTCTTTTAGCCTACCAAGTACAAACTATTATTGTAATATGCTATTTATGAATTTGTTTTGAAACTTGAATTCTGCACTTAAGTTTGCTTGAATATAAAGTTTTGATGACGATGGCTTAGTTTTTTATTTTATTTTTTATTTTTGCCTTTTGAAGATGGATGGAGAATCTCTTGACAGAGCTTTGGCTTTCAGTTCAAGAAATGTATACACTGCCGTACTCTTCTATGCTTCCTGGTGTCCATTTTCACGTGATATGCGGTCCAAATTTGACATGCTTGGTTCCATATTTCCTCAAATCACACATCTGGCAGTTGAACAGTCTTCAGCCATGCCAAGGTATCCTGTTGCTTGAGGATTGAAGAAATGTTTATTTTCTCGTCTGCTGTGGATTTTCATTGTGATGTTGCTTGATGGACTCCACTGAGTATGCTAGTCTGGGTCAAATTCTATAATTATTCAGACAGAGGATCTCTAATGGGATATTCTGACATCCTTCCTGTATGAGCCATCTAAGAATCTGCATCCCAATTTTTTTCTCATCAGGATTGGGAGGGTGTTTTCTTCTCTCTCTCTCTCTTCAAATACCAAAATGAAGATTTTTTTGAAATAGTTGTGCCCTTGGCTTTCTGGTAAAGAAAGTTGTGCCCTCAGTACTGTAATTTGGTGCAATTTTAAGTTTTGCTGAAACATAATATTGTAGGATTTTTTTTTAACCTGGATATTCTGTGGTGGACCTTAAGATTTGTTTAGTTAATACAAGATGGAAAAATGAGAAGCTTCAATGCACCCTCTTGTCAATGCTTATTTTCTGGATTTTTGACAATCTGCTAATGGGCTTTATTTTTTTGTATTTACAGTGTATTTTCAAGACATGGAATTCATAGTGTACCCTCATTATTGATAGTGAATGATGGTGCAAGTGTCCGGTTCAATGGTCAAAGGAATCTAGACTCTCTCATGTGCTTCTATGTGAAAACAACAGGTTCTGCTTTTATTTTACACAGATAATGTGGTTGTTGCTTATTTTTTAGCAATAAATATTGTGTTTTAGTGAAGTAATGAGGTTTTTGTTCATTGGGGCCAAGTTGAACACATGCCAGCTTCACTTGCAGATCGAATGAAAATTAAGAATATGGATGGAGCGATAAGAAATTTGTGGGATATAAATTTATGTTATTTATTAAACTACTAAACATGAATTAATTAGTAATGGTGGATGCATGATGGAAGTTAAAAACCATGGTAGTTTCTAGTAACATTTACATGAAAAAAGCTTTGGCCACAAATCTATTTGCTAAAAGGGACATTATTGTGTTGTCAGAAGTAGCATGCCATAAACAATGGATAGGACCCTGACAAAAGGTTAAAATGAGAGATTATGATAGAAATTTGAATGATTGGGAGGCGGAGAACTCATTGATTTCTTTGTTTGAGAGTTCAGAGCTGTCACTTTTTTGTTTGAGGAGGTGTGGGTATTGGATTCCTTGGGATCTTTTCTTTTTAAGTCTTTCTTCAATAACTTGATTTGTTCTTATATATCTTCCTGCTTCATAGCTGTATCTGGAAGGCTAGAGTTCCCTTTTAAGGTTAAGGCGTTCCTTTGGTTAGTTGTGCATAATGGGGTTGAAGCCAAAAATCTGTTCTGGAGTAGGATGTCTTTCAAGGCATTATCGCTAGATATATATATTTTAATGCCTTGATAGCTTTGAGTCGAGCTTCCATCTTTTTTTGTGCTGGAAATCAGTAACCGAGTTGGATCTGGTGTATTATAAAGGATTTCCCTTTTTTATTGATTCCTACATTTGATTTGTGTGTATGGATGGAATAGATTGTTAGGCTTGTTTCAAGACAATTAGGTTTTCTTGGGATTGGTGGAAGACTTCTTGTCTATTTCCTTTGGAGGCTTTGGAATGGATAAAGATGTGAGTAGATGGCAGAGATGTGCAATTTTACCTGTTTTATGGCGGTATTGAATAGAAAGATCCATGTTATATTCACTGGAAAGAAGCTGTTTTTGTCATTGGATAGGATGAGATTATGGTGAGCTTATGAAACTGGTTATTTGCTTAGTTATTTTTATTTATTGGCAAATAAAAATTCATTATAGGGCATGAGGGGATGCCACTAAAGTACAAACAAACGAAGGAAATTACCCGCATTGCTGGTTTTAAAAAAATTCAAGAATTACAAGCTGTCCAGAGGTCTTTAGTAATATACATGGGCATGACCGATCCTTCGAAAGCTCTCTGATTTCTTTCCTTTCAAACAAACCAAAAGATGTCAATGGGAATGATGACAAAGCTTTCTTCCTGGCCTTGCTGGATCGAATACCTTTCCTGGCTCACAGCTCTTTTTTTACTATTTTGGCAGTAACACTGCTGATCGGTCTTGAGAAATAGCCAAGTCCCAAAGGATTCTGGTCCGGGAGCAGTGTAACAGGATGTGATCAATAAATTCAGCACTTTCCAAACACAGAAAGCACCCATTAACAAGAGGCAGTCCCCTTTTTTGCAGGTTATCCATGGAAAGAATTTTCCACGAGTTACTTCCCATGCAAAGAAAGCAACTTTTGTGGGGTCTGCAGTTTTTGAAATGGGCTTCCATGGAAAGTTGCTGCAAATTTCTGCCTGTGGAGTGAGTTTCCTATAGTAAGATCTGACTGTAAGTGTTCCATTCTTGTCTAGGATCAATTTTAGTAAAAGTTCCGCACTTGAATTTTGTATGGACGACCATAAAAATCAGTAAGATGGCCAATTTTCATTTGAAAGCATTTCTAATCAATGGAACTTCCTAGAAAATCCCTTGGGCAGAAATTTGAAGACAATCACTGATAAGGGCATCCTTGTTATAGGCTAAACTGAAAATGGAAGGAAATTTAAATCCAAGGGGAGAAAAATCAGAAAGATGGCTGACATCCCTATTGAAAGCTTTTCTAGTCAAGGGAACATTTCAGAAGATTCCTTTATGAGAAATTTGAAGATGACTATTGTTAAGGTCATCCTTGTTATAGGCCAAAGCTGAAAATGGAAGGAATTTAGTGCTAGGGGGAGAATGGCTGCACCAAATATTATGTGGAAAAAGGTCATTGGCTCCATTCCCTATTTGAAAAGCCGATGAGGGAGATGAAGTCTGCTGACCCTTTCGTGATGGATTTCTAAACTCCGACATCATGTGCTCCTATCCCAGCTTTGGTGATCCAACCATTATGCTGAACAACCATAGTTTGAAGCGAAGATTCCCCTCCAAAGCTGATCCTTCTTGTCGTGAATCTCCAAAGCCATTTCCCAAGGAGGACTTTGTTGACTGTAGAGAGAGATTTGATTCCTAAGCCTCTATATCCTATAGGTTGTTTGACAGCCACACAGTTGACTAGATGATATTTGAATTCCACCCCCAAACTGCCCCAAAGGAATTCTTTTGAATTTGCTCTAACCTTCTAGCAACTAAACAAGGTATAGGGAAACACATAATAAATTGGGAGATTTGTTAAGATGCTCTTAATAAGGGTAAGTTCCTCACCTTTACAAAAATAATTTGTCTTCCATCTGGCTGGCTTCCTTTCAAATCTTATCCGTATTGAGCTTACAGACCGCTCTCCTCACTTTCCTAGGGTCTGCACCGTGATCTGCCTGCCTGGTACAAATACATGCATTGCTGCTGTCCAATAACCCCCGATTGTGTTCTTCAGCAATCAGCATTGCAGCAAGGACTTTGGATACAGATCTTATGGATATTACGATCAGCCAAACTGATAGGGTGGAAGTCCTGATGCAAGCCCCAGTTTTTTGGGGACTAGGATAACAATGATGGAATTAATGCTCTGTTAACAAATCTGGCCGTTCTGGAAAAAAAATCATCAAAAATGCTGACATTGTCTTGCTTAAAGAGTCCCCTGTTAGCTTGTTTTAGAGGAACGTGTTTTTTGGATTTCCAGGAGGATTGGGATTGGTAAGCTTTGATATTGTCATTATTGTGACTGTTCCTTTTCTTTTGTTGGTTTGTATGTTCTCATCTTAATGAATTCTTTTTCTTTCCTTAGTAAAAAATGTGTTTTTAAAAGAAACAATATTATATAATGTAATATAATATTAAAATAGTAAGAGACAAAAGTACATTTCACCTTTTAAACTAATATAAGTAATCAAATTGTTTAAAGTTGACATGCAAGAAATTATATGGTAACAATATAAGGAAAAAATCAGATTTGTACTGGACAAACTAGGAAGTAAAATATAGTTTCCTTGAATAGCTAGGACAAGGGTAGATTAGGAAAAATAAATGACCACTCCAGAAACAAAAATTCAGTGTGTGTGAGAGAGAGAGGAAGAGGGAGGGTGGGGGAGAAAATCTTGGATGGTCCTGGAGCATCACAAATTCAGCAGCATGATTGGTGTCTTGGACCACTCTCATCCATGGATCTTATGTATTAGAATGACACTAATGCTGCTGGCGTGCCCAAAAGTTTCTTCTGTCTTTCTGTGTGGTCTTTTCTATTGCTGTGCCAGAGCAGCTAGGTCACTTGTTTCAATGGTGCCCTGTTCCTTTTATTTTTATTATTCATTATTTTTTACAATTCCTTTTTTTGTTTTTTTCTTCTTTATCAGTCATTGTTTTTGCACTTTGTTTTCAAGTTATAAGAGGTATTTTTGTCATATTGATATTTCTTAATTATTGGTGCATCCATGGGAACTCTGAATTCATGGTGGTTCTTGTTTTAGGACTTGGGCCGGTGGGATATTGGGCTGAAGGTATACCTAATCTCTATGATTCTCGAAAGGAAGTTGTGTGGCCAATGAACATGTCATCAATGAAGGAGTTTGCCATCAAGGAACCCTACATAGTATTCTCACTCCTGTTCCTTGTTTTAAGGGCAATCCTACATTTCATCCCGGGGATATTGTCTCGTCTCACAGCCTTATGGGTCTCATATCTTCCTCATCCAAACTTGGGAATTTTCGGAGAAGCAAGTCAGTTTGTGGGGCGCATTCTCCACCTGATTGATGTGAAGAGGGTGTTGAGCAAGCTGAAGCTATGTAAAACGAGGAATTTCCATGACCGAGCTAGAAGTGCCCGGGTTTGGGCTTCATCCCTGGCCTCGGTCTCATTGGGCAAGACAAGAGCATCTCCCCTGGGGATTTCATAAGATTCGAACTAGATGGATGTTTTTGGCATGGAACAGGATCCTGTGATGCTTGGGAAGTCTTTGCTCCACCTCTTTTCTACTTTTAGCTTTAATTTTTCACGAAATGGATCAGTTCTTCCTCCTGCTCCTCTTTTTCTTCTGTCTTTTTCCTTTTTTCTTTCTTTTTTCTTTTTCATTTAAGGTAGCCTAAGAACTGGTGCTGGTGTCCTTTGGGGAGGTTGGAAGTGGAGCAAGAGAGCTAATCTGCTGTGTAAATTGAATACATTTTAATCTCTTCTGTATATTACTTAGCATACTTCTGAACAAAAATTAGGGTTTTGTAGAATTAACAGTCCTTTTATTTTTACATGGTTTATGATGTGAGGCTATTGTCTAATGATCAAGCTTGTGTGTTTATTGCATCAGACATAGTTCCATTGACGATCCTCATCCATAGACTATCATCTTACTCTTTTTAAGTCTCTCTCTCTCTAAAATGGACAAAATAATTGTCTAAACCAATCTTAAGAATCTAAAAATTTGCTTATTGTTGAAACTTTTATTCAGTCTTTATTAGAAATAATTTTTAAAAAATAATTTGCAAAAAAAAAAAAAAACTTGCTTTCCTTTGGTGGCTTGTATGTAGCTGCGTGTAATGTGATGATGATGTTTGGTTATTGAAATATGAAAGAAATAGAGTTAGGAATAAATATTTTGTTTCTGCCAAAGCATAGGGCTTAGCCTTCTTCGAATTCTCGCGTAGCTAGATTCTATAAAGCTTCATTTGGTGACAAAAAATGGGCGCCACAAAACAAACTGTCATGGTCAAACTGCAAGCCTAGGTCATCCAACCATGTGCAAGACAACAAAAGGGACATTTTGTAGATTACTCTAACTAGGAATTTTAATCATATTATAGTAAAATTTTATTTTAGATAGTATTTGATATAGGAAGAAAATAAATATAAAATAAAATTTTCTTAATTTATATATATTTTGAAGAAGGTCCGGATCTAAAGGAGCCCTTAAATTTTTACAAAGGTTTGCCCAAGTGGTCAAGTGGTAAGAGTGTAATTAGGCTTTGGCGATTTAAGGTTTTAGGTTTGATTTCTCATTTATAGTTTATCTAGTGAATTACAAATGAAACGTTGATGGGCGGGTAACAACGTTTTTATTCCCCATTTTGATGCAACTTAGGTGGATTTGAAAGGCTTTTCGGGTCATAAAAAAAATCCGAATCATAAAAAAAATTCAGAAAGATTTGTAAATTCTTTTTTCGGTGTAAATGCTTTTGCTTTACCCTGCAGATTCATCTTTACCAAAAGAAGTTTAGCAGCTGAAATTATTGTAAAAATGAATTCAGTTGACACAATTATGGGACTCAGTGCTTCTAAGGAAGGATCATGATAAAAAAAAAAAACAATGGGAGAGCAGACCGAGTAACATGCAAGCATGACTTGCTGGGACCATTAAAATCCTCATCCTCTTTCCTCTTGCTTACAGACAAAGCTAGCTTTAGCTTAGCTAAGCTTGCCCTGGCCAAGCCTCTGCCACCCACCCCACTCTCTCTTCCATATAATGGATTATGATTATCCCTACTACAATTATTATATATCCCACCTGTGGCCTTTCACATCCCGCCACATGTGCACAGCACATGATCAATATTGATGATCCCTTTATTAAATTATTCATATATAAAATTTGTTGATTAATTTTGAACCCCCCCAAAAAAAAATGTTAATTAATTAATTACCTAAGTTTTAAAAATGATTTAAGTAGAAGGCCAGCAGGTGGAAGACTAAAAGGGAATCTAATTCTTATTGTTGTATAGGGCATGGGATGGTTTACTTTTGTCGTTTTAAGGTTTTGGGCAAAACCCAGAAATCTCCCTCCATATTTAGTAAAAAAACTGATTTTTCTTAAGTTTTTTAAAACTTAAGAGATCTTTTCTCATATTTTAAAAATTTTAGGAACCTTCCTGAGTTTATCAAAAAGACACAAGTCTTTTTTTGTATTTTATAAAAAGAGAAGTCTTTTAAAGAGAGATTTGTATCTTTTTATCAAATTTCAGAAGAGATCAATATCTTTTATCCTAAATTTTTTTAAATTGAAATTTAATTTATCGAAAGTATTCTTCATATACTTCACAGTTTTGATATTTATAAAAATATAACTTAGACATTTGAAATAAAAATTTTATTGTAGTTAATAATGTAACTTTATATTACTCATTTGTTCCATTTGATTAGTTTCTATAGTTAATGATGCAAAGAATAATAAGAACAAAATTACCCAAAATTGTTTTAATAATTTAGCTTTTATGAGTTTCTATTGGTAATTGTGTAAAACATTAATAGAACAATTTCTCTCAAAATGTAATTTAGCTAAAAAAAGGAGTGCTCTTATTGCACAAAGAATTTGTTATTTTATTTTGGTCTAATAATTTCCTTCCTAAGTTTTGTACCGAAACTCGGGAGAAATAGTTTGACATACTTCAAAAATATTTGAAAAAAATAAAATAAAGTATACCCTCCAACATCAAAATATTTCGATAACTTGAAATTCAAGTCTTAAATCATATAAAAAAAAAATATGTTCATCCTAAAAAGGACATAACATATATCTCAATCATCTCATGGTCCAAAGACGTTAAAAGGTTTCAAATCAAATGATTCATAAGACATGAATCAAATTATTACCATTAAAATTGACATAAATAATTAAAGATCTTCCATTTTTTCGTTCTTGTGAATTTAATTAATTTTTAACAAATTTCCATGATTTTAAGTCCCTTCATTTGGGCACAAAGTTCAATCATCATTCTAAACAAATTAAGCTCTCAAATTTTGTTAATCATTTTATGGCTATAAATTAAATACACAAGTTGAATAATTGTATGAATTCAAATTTTCTACCAAGACGAAAATTATTTAAGAACATAAATTTCAATACAATTTTATATTTTACTTATCAAAATCTATACAATTCGAACCAGCTCATAGAGAAATCCAATCACCCAATATTGTAATATAATTATTAGACACTTTGATCATCATTCATCACTATAATAGTTGCAGAATAAATAATAAACAAATGTAAAATTTATTAGTACAAATAAATCTCATTGATACAACAGATGACAGAAAATGATCATGAAGAAAACGAAAGAAGAAGAAGATGAAGACAAATCCCCTCTGATATTTTTTTATTACCCTAAAAAGAGAGAGAGAGGGTTAAAATTATATATATCATACAAAGAGCAAACACATGAATCACACTCCCAAACAGATCCTACGAATCACAGAAAATCACATCATATAAAGCATAAATTAAGGTCTAATAGTTTTAAAAAATAAAGAAATTTCTCAAGCCATTCTCTGAACTGTATATGAATTTATGAACACCAGGAATTGAAGAGAGAGAAAATCTCAAAATCCCAGAAGCCAGGTAGATGGAAAAAGTCCATCAGTTCAGAAGAGATGAGAGGCCAAAGGCGAGGGCAATGAGAGAGGCGAAGGCGACAGGGACGAAGGCCGCGGCGTCGGAGGTAGGGCCGGGAGTCGGAGTTTCGGCTCCGGCGGCGGCGGCGGCGGCGTTCGAGAGTGCCGCCAGGACGACGGCCACGGCCACGGCCACGAACAGCTTCATCATCTTCAAAGCCTCCATTGACGATGGCGGCAACCGATTAATTTGGCAGAAAGGAATTAAGAAGGAAAGAGAGAATTGAAGCCTGCAACTAATTCCTCTGGGAAAAGTTTGAGATTTTCCGAAGAGGAATTTGCAGGAGAGCCAAAGCAGAGTGCGTATGGCAATGGCTAGTGGGTGGTGGGGTTTATATAGTAAGCCCAGAGGAAGAGAGAGAGAGAGACAGAGAGAGAGCGTAGGGTTTTTGACGGGCAGCTGCCCGACGCTAATGTTGGAAGTGAGGGTGTAACAGCTCGAAATTTGTGGCGGTTTCGTTTTGTGCATCAAATAAATAAAAAAATAAAAAGCATTAATCTCTTCTTAAATCTGATTAAAAGATATTAACTTTTTTTAAAAATTTAAAAATCATACAAAATTGTTTTAAAAAAAATTCTAATAGTCTCATAAATTTTCTTTGACATTTGACTTCCAAGACACATACACTTCAATTTTTTTATTTATATATTCTGACAAACCTCAGAAAAGGTTTGTAAAATTCTTGAAATCTCGATAGAGATTTTAAAATTTTTAAATTTTTAGAAAGACCAATATTTTTTAGTCAAATTTCAAAGAAGATTAATATTATAAGTTCGTATTGTATAAATACATGATAGAATAAACTAGTTAGCATTTGGAAACATAAATTTTAAAGTTTAAATCAAAGTAATATAAATTTAGTAAAAAATTAATATAATTTAATATTACTTTTATCCAAATTCACTTATATTCAAATTGGAGATCTGAATGTTATGCTTCCAAGTGTAGGATAAATGTATCTTACTGTTTATGAAATTATTAAGTTAAACTATTTAAACACATCTTATTTTAGACAATAAATCATTTTTTTTTTATTTTGAGTGAATTTTTATCATATTACTTGGTCTAAAGTATTTGCCTTATTTATTAAAATATCTTTTATGAGTTCTTAATTCAATTATGGCATCGAAATAAGTTCTCTATAATAAGAAACTCGACTCAATTCAATTCTCAAGAATTCAAGTCAAGCTCCAATTGATAATTTTGACAAATTAAATTTTTTTTTTTTGTTAGTCATCATACACATAAGGGCTATTTGTTATTTAATTTGTTCATAAGATTAATTACTTTCTAAATTTATTAATTTAAGTATTCATAAATTTATTATAAGGTACTTAGGCCTAATATAAAAAATATTAGAAAAAAAGAAAATTATCACCAAATTCATATTTTCATGTTTGATTATCAAGAATATTGAAAATAAAAATAAAAAATATATCATGAACAAAATTTTAATTTTACAAATAATAAATATTTAAAAAATAAAATCTTTCATCCAAATGAACCCTTAATGTTTTTTAAGATGACAAAAAACATTTTCCTCATCTTGCATCTTCTCATCAAATCTCATAAATGATTGTTTCTTGCCCCCCCTTTTCCGGTATCAACAAGCTTTTACTCTTTTCTTTGTCTTTTATTTTTGTTGGGTTGAAAAACATTGGCCTCCCTTGAAGTTTGGTAAAAAAAACAAGTACCTCTCATGAGATTTCAAAATTCCTATTACCCTTTCCTTAAGGTTTCAAAAATATCATTGACTTTTCCCGTGATTTAGTAAAAAGACACACATTTTCCTTCAAAAGATTTATCTTTTACAAAATAAAAAGAAAAGTTTGTGTTTTATTAATAAAACTCTGGAGAAGTTTTTGGAATTCTTAAAATCTTAGGGGAGATTTTTAAAATTTTAGAGAAAGTTTCTAAAATTTTTTAAACCTTCATTAAATTTTTTTCATAAACAATCTTGAGGTTTTTTTGTTTTTTAAATAAATTTTACTTTTTTTTTTTTTCAAAATATGAGTTTCCATTGAAATAACTATAAAAAAAAAAGTATGCAGTGGAAAGAAAGGGAAGGCAGAGATGCTCTGCTTTACTCTGCTTTTGAGTAATGGCTCAAAGAAGAGGGGGGGCTGCCCGTGGGTTTGTTGGGTATGGGACAGGGTGTCTGCCGTTGGTTGCCACACAGCTGTCACAAATGTGAAAGCTGTGTGTGGGCCCCACCACAGACCACTTTTTTTTTTTTAAAAAAACAAAATAATATTGTTATTCTTATATCTACATTTTTTTTTTTAATTTAATTTAATTTATTTGACCAAAGATATTTTGTGGGTGTGGGGTTTACTTGGTTTGCTGTTTTAGTTCAAAATGAGAAAAGGGTTGTTTTAGGTGAGACCTATGAATGTGTAGTCTTTTCACCTTAGCCATGGATGCTCTGTGTGGACTCCATCACTCTTCCATTCTCTTCATGTGAAAGTGAATTCTCTTTTTTTTTTCTTTTCCTTTTTCTTTTGTTGTCAATTAGATTAGCAATGACTGAAATTATAATTATAATATGATTATGTTTTAATTTTTTTTAATAACAAAAATACGTTGTATAAAATATATGATAAAATTTTAAGTCGTGTTGATTTTTCAAAACGGAAGTGTATCTTGTGTTTGAATGTTCATGCTTGTTCGTGATTTGTTCCTAAATTTCGCTTCTCAAAGTTTGATCTTTGAATCTTAAAGATATCTCTAAACCAATAGCTTAAGATTGCTTTTGGTAACATTAAGGGTATGTTTGGATCAAGGATTTTGACGGAAAAAGGAAAAGAAAATAAGAAGAAAACTCATTTTTCATTGTATTTTTTTTCTATATTAAATACTATTAAAAATAAAAGTTTGTTCTAATAGGATTAAAAATTAAAAAAATAGTACATTTTTGTTCATTAATTCGATATATATTTTATTTTCCTTTTTACTTTTCTTCGTAACAAAACATGAGAAATTAGATTTCCTTATCCTTTCTTTTCGTTTCTCTCATATTTTTCCAAGTTCCAAATGGAACTTAACTTAATAGATACTCACTTCTTCATAAGGAATTTATATAAACACTTCTACATATAAAGCTCTTCTATGATAAAATACTTGAAAAAAATTTTAAGCCCTTAAAAAGCTTGAGGAAGAGTGAAGAACACAAGGAAGCCATATACTCAATCCTTACGGCGGACTCTATAATAAAAACACTTTCATATCAAAATTATGTACCCTCAAAAAGTACTTCTATAATTTGTTTAAAATGGTTAAACTAACTTGAGAATTGTTTTATTTTTTTTTTCAACTTTACCAATTAATTTTCTTTAATTTAAAGGAGAAAAAAAATCAAAGCACCAATCTCCAATATTTAATTTTAATTTTTTTTATTTGGGAGTTGGGGGCAGGGAGGTGTGGTTTCTCGAGAGCCCAGTAGCCCCAAGCCACTTGTAGTCCAATTTTCATACGAACTTTTCCCTAACTTCATACCGAACATGTAATTCTCATGTCTTAAAACCTAGTTTGGAACTCAAAAAATATTAAGAAAAGAAAAAAAATATTAAAAAATTTACATTTTCATATTTAGTTATTAAGGAAAATGAGAAATAAAATAAAAAATAAATCAAATCCATAAATGTTTCAATTTTTCTAATTTTTAGTTGTATTAAATAAACTTTCATTTTTAATAATATTTCATATAAAATAAAAATATAATGGAAAATGAGTTTTTTCCTTATTTTTCTTTTATTTTCTTTTTCTAAATAAAATTCTTAATCCAAACAAACCCCAATAAGTTTAGAGCACTAGTTAGGATTATAAAAATAAAAAATTGTACCCTGTAAGTCTAATTTTGTTACGCCGATACAAGCAAATCTTGAGCACAAAATTTAACTTCTTATTTGAAAAGCACTCCAACCTAATTAAAATCGTCAAAAAGTCCTCCACTCTCTGTAGACTAACCTAACTCTTTTCAAATAAACCAAATAACTTATTCTACACTCCTAACTCTTTTTTTTTAGCTCATGCTTGCTTTCTCCTTAAATATAGTTTGACGAAAAATTAAAGTTATATTAGATAACAAATGTTAAAGGAAACAATATTTTTATCTTATAATAATATCAATGAAACTTATTATATCATTTTTTTTCAGTTAAAAGAGGGCAACACCTCTATTTATTTATTAATAAACTTTCACTTTTAGCAGAGGAATACTATGGTTACAAGATAAGCAAAAGGGAAATTATAGAAAAATAAAATAAAGCCTTCCCAGAAACAATACAAGCAACCAACCAAATAAGGACAAAAAAAATAAACAAAACTAGCAAAGAAGATAGAGACACAAAAACAATCGTAAACAAATCAAAATTCACTAAACAAAACTCAAGGATTGAACTAACGACAAACGGATGTGAGATCCCATCTATCAATCAAAATAATAC
The DNA here is from genome assembly GCF_029873635.1 of Malania oleifera. Taxonomy (NCBI): domain Eukaryota; kingdom Viridiplantae; phylum Streptophyta; class Magnoliopsida; order Santalales; family Ximeniaceae; genus Malania; species Malania oleifera. Next base: position 150,267,446 of record NC_080418.1, read on the forward strand.
CTTTCAGATAACGTGGTAGAGGCTATTGTTTTTCGTAAATTATATTTTTTCTCATTTTTCATTCTTTACCAAGAAAATCAGCTGCACTATTGCCTTCCCTATATTGATGTGTCACCATGACGTTCACTTCTTTTAAGTCCATCACGAGCTCCTCTCAAAAATCTCAAAGATATCACAAAATACATCTACCTTTCTGAGACCAATCAACTACAATTCGCGAGTCACTTTCAATAATCACATTAAAATAATGCAATCATTTGAACAAACAAATTCCCTCCCTGATAGCTTTAAATTCCGCACTATTATTCGTACCATTGCCAAAATATCTTGAAAAAAAACGGCTTTTATCATGCCATGACAATCCCGAATAATTCCTCCACCTCCTGAAGTATCCGAATTGTCCTTACAGCTCCCATTACAATTAAGTTTTATCCACCCTGCTGGAGATTTAACTCACGAAATAATTTTTTCAGACCTGTCGCAAACTCCCTGATACTTAATTTGAAACTAGCTCAAAGTCATAATGTCCAACTTCTTCAATTTTTGAAAAAAATTGGTTCTCTCAGTTATAAAACTAACACAGAATCGTGCTGATACTGTGTTGTAAATAGAAGAAGAAAAAATTTGAGTTATATAAATTTAACAGTCTAGTTCTTCAGGAATTAAATGTTGTTAATCATCTTATTATTTATATTTTATTGTAAAACATGTCTTTATATAGGCAAATATATTGACATACCAAAAGTTAACCGCATAATGAATTATTATGTGGGTATACCAAAAGTTATAACCTATTATCTAGATAATCATTTACATAAATGTACATGTTTTTATAATAATATATATATATATTTACAAGTAAAAGAGAAACGCAATGGTTGAGTTCAGCCATTGTCCCATTCTAGCTCATGCTTGCTTTCTCCTTAAACTGACATTGTCATTAGTAGTTCTTTTCTCCTATGTCACTCTTTTCTTTAGGCAGATTGGTAAAAGCGTTCAAAGCTCAAGAGGGGAATTGGTCCAATTGGAGGTATATGTGCTGTGCGCACAATCTTTGACTCAGCTTACAAAAAGCTGCTAGGCATCTTCACACATGTCAATGTACAACCCCAACAAAAAAAATTTAGATCCTCCTAAGAATTAGCATGTGGTCTGAACAAGCTTTTTCATCAAATGAAAATATTTTAAATCATATATTTAATACAATAAGGTCTCAATATAATCTGATGGAACTCACCGTATTAAGTGTTTTCACTGGATGAAAATCTAATGGAAGGATCATGTTGATAGATCTACTGAAAATTCTGAAAAAATATCAATGACTGATAGTTTATTTGTCAAAATAAAGAATACGTTGTAAAGAACTAATTGATTAGTTGAATGTTCGGGAGCCAAAAACTCGTTAATAAAGAAGCAGTTAATACATGTGCCTAGGTGCAGCTCTTCACAATATGGGACCTTAGGCGAATGATTTAATTAGGAGCCCTTAATATTTTGTTTACTTTTTGTTTTTATTTAAAATTAATTTTTCAAAATACATCAAATAATTTTAGTTGCATGCATGTGCATTCTACCCACAAAACACGTGAATTTCAAAAATAATGTTAACATTATTATATTAAAAAAAAAAATCGGGGGCCCTAAAATTTTTGGGACCCGCAAGCACCTCAGTGGCTTTAATGAAGAGCTGCACGTGCCAAGATTTGATTATTTGGTTTTTTTTTTTTTTTTTTTTTTTTCATATGTGGTTAGCTAACCACTAGTGTTACAATTATACGTAAAGTAAAATGTTTGGTCCCTGGTGAAAAAAAGCCGTTAAGAAGAAAACTAGTCTTAATTTGTTAGTGGAAAAACTAGTTTTTAGCTTTTAAAAGCTAAAAAAACTATTTACCAAATACTTTTACTTTTAAAAGAAAAAATTGAGACAAAAAAGGGTCAAACTCGTCCTAAATTATTTTATTAAAAAAAACCTTTTTGAACCAAAATTAAAAATCATTGCTCGATTACACAAAAGGGAGTAATCAATAATCAATCTACTCTCTTTTCTATTACGTCTACGATCAAAACTAGATACCATCATCACAAATGCATCTCGTTTACCATCTTTCATTGTTATTATTTTTGAAGCCGTCTCGATCTTATCTTTCTAGAAAAAAGTGTTTGGAAATGAAAAGGAAAAAAATAATAATATGAAAGTAAGATTTAAGGGGATGTGCTTTTCATCCACATGCACCCAAGTGTGATGTTGTCCACCTTAGTCTACGAATTGAAAGTGATTCATTTGTGCCCTTCAATTGCGGAGTCTTTCAAGCAAACTCAATCATCAAACTTCAAAAAGGATTCTCACCTCCAAAGCTTAGCTTGGAAATTGGAATTCTAGTGAAAGGGATATTTTAACTACGTACTTTCCTATGGAATTCAAAAATCAAGTGTTTGGCACGTTACAAAACCGAACAAATATATATATATATTTCATTCAAGGCTTTGCTAGTCAAATGATCAGAGGAGTTTGAGTTTTATAGGTTACGACTTTTCATTTGAGATAATACCTTAGTGTTCAAGTAGAGAAGGGTAGAGGGATATACTCATTATTTCATTGGATTTGTCGAGTTTTCAAAGGGTTTCGAGCACTATCGTTTGAAAAAAAAAAAATGATCTCTTCATATTTAAAATAAAATTGCATTACATATCCTTATTTGAAATTACGGAATGGGAATTAATTTTAAAGTTTTACTTCTAAAAATTCAAGATATTGAAAACTTTTATGGTCTTCCAAGAAGTGTAAAATTAAGGACTTTAGAATGTAAATTAACGTTTAAAAGGAAGATTTGTATTACAAATCCTCATTTGAAATTAACATTTTTTGACCTCATCTCACAAAATAAATACATCGAAACAAATCTTATTTCCCTCATTTATCTTTGCATCTCTTCGTAATCACTTATAATCATTACTAGGATAATACACCAAGCTACTAATTGGGAAAAAAAATGTTACATTTTAATTTTTTCCAAAGTCACTACACCCCCAATATATTCTACAGTCTTACTAGCATTTTCTTTAGAAAACCAAGTCCTTAAGAATATAATTCCTAAAATTATAATAAACATTTCTAAGAATTCAAAATTGTCAAAGAAATAATAAGCTTACACATTCCCATATTTTTTTGTACACCTAAGATTCAAACTACAATCCATAATTCTCAAAAAGACTCGGCGTGGACATTTATAATTCCCAACCCATTTTATAATTTTCATAAATTTTTTGATCTAAATGACTAGTTCATAATTTTAATCCAACAAAGTATTTAACCTCAAAAAACACAATTCCAGATACCGGAGTTTATTGTGAGATTTCACTCGAGCTTACTAAATTATTACCTCAAAGATTACCACAAATTCCCCCCCCCCCCCCACCATCTTTTTTTTTTTTATTACATGGGAACTCCAGCCACCAACGAGTCCTTTGGATCCCCTGATTAGGATAAAGCCTTTCCACCGCGCCATGTCGTGAGGGCCACAAATTTCCTTTTTGTCACCTTCAAATCTTGAGATGGAAGCTCCAAATATATTTCACTCCGCAAATGGTGCCATTTGCTTTCTTTGTCCAACTCACTTGACAATTTCAAAATTTTGAATGGCTTATTTATATTCATAGGTTTCAAAACTTTCAAAACTGCTGCCACAACGGTCTCAGAAACACTTTAGCTTTTTTACATGATGGAAAAAGGTCCACCAATGAATAGTCATTGTCTCACAAACAAGTGGAAAGCAAAAAGTTAGCTCAATTAGTCATAATTCATAGTAATTTCTTGAAATCTAAACATGAAGTGCCAAATAAGAATTCAATGTTGAATTCCAAAAAAGTACTATTGGGTCAGAAGAACAGCTCACAACGAATTGACAGAGAGAGAACAGAATTACAAGACATAATTTTGAAAAAGATATTCTTGCAAGCTTTGAAAGTTAAGGAGTTCTTAAAGAAAAATCACCATGAACTATGCATACCTTGCAAAATATATTTACACCGTACAAGGTTAATAATTAATTAGCCTTGAAGCAAGGCAACAAGCTTGGCATGATAGCTGTGACAATTCAAAAATCATAATTAGGTTGGGGGGGAGGGGGGGAAGTATACAACAACAAAATCAAAGCCTTGAATTTCACCAGGTGGGATCGACTATATAAATCATTTTTTTGCTAATTTATGTGATCATTGACCATTTCTTCGTCGCCCAACATTTTGATCCACGATCCATATTGTATAACTCGTCTTATAGCCTCTCTATAAAACTTTCTTTTTAATTTTACAGTATTCTAAGATCATAAAACATGCTTGAAGTACTTCTCCATTTACCTAACCTGCTTTAGCTCTATGTTTACATCATCTTCAATAGCTTGCATAATAGACTCAAGGTATCGAAATTTACAAGTATTATTTATTTTTTCATCATCAAATTTAACTTTGTATCTAACATTCTTCTTACCATTACTGAAATTACGTTTCATATATTCTGTCTTATTTCTACTTATCTTAAAGCCTCTAGATTCCAAAACTTCTCTCCATAATTCTAACTTAGTCTTCACTCCGCTCCTAGTTTTATCAATTAAAATAATATCATATGCAAACAACATATATCATGGAACCTCATTGTGAATGCTCTTAGTTAGTTTGTTCATCACTAAGATAAAGGCTCAAACTAGATTCTTGATGTATACCTATGGTAATTGAAAATTTTCTAATTTCTCCATCTATACTTCTTGCACTAGTCATAACTCCATCGTACATATCCTTAATGATATCAATATACCTACTACATAAACCTTTTTTTCTAAAACCCATCATAGAACTTTCCTAAGCACCCTATCATATGTTTTCTCTCAGTCGTCCCTTTTCTTTTCTAACTTTTTCATTAATCTTCTTAAAAGATATATAACTTCTGTGGTAGATCTCCCAGAAATAAAACCAAATTGATTTTCTGAGACCTTCATTTCTATCCCATAATTATGTTCGCCACTTCTTTATACCATAAAAATCATCAATTATCAAATTAGTTCAAACCCTTGAATAATCTTTATCTCAATGTATATAATTAAGTAAATTCACAAAATAGCCATTTTATATCTTATTGCAAGCATAGTTTAACAATATTTATACCTAAAAAAGGCATGCTTGATTATAATTTTACAATGAATGAGACTAAACATAAGTTGAATCAAAGATTACTAATTTCCTAGTTTTACCAACTTTATACATAATGAAAATAACTAGTACTTTTTAAAACACTTGTTACTAATAAATATCATGATTGACAATGTTATAACTAATGTATATCAATAATCAACCCCTCCCTTGGATCTGCCACTGCATGACAACCAAGCATTTATGCCTAATGTAAATCAACTTGGAAACATCCTTCTCCCTTTCATTTTTACTTTAATTGATTTATATTTTATTATTTGTATAAGTCCTACAGCATGGGCAAGACCAACCCAACAAATACATATATATATATATATATATATATATATATATATATATAGCTAAATCAACATGAAAAATGTTAATTTACACACGCGCGCACGCACACACACACAACAGGGATGCATACATCATTAACACTTTGTGAGTTGAGCTAAACTTTTGCATATTCAAGCTTGACTCATTAATAAATGAACCTTTAAAAATTGAGTTTGAGTTAATCTCGTTAACCAATCGAGCGAAACTCAACCTTGTTCATGTGCGAATCATTTATTAATCGAACTTAAAACCAAACTAAACAAGCTAAGATTAATCTTGTTAAAATTATTATTATATATTAACAAACTTTAAAATTAGATCTAAAATTAAAATATAAATTAATGTTTAAATTTGTATTTTATTATTTTATATCATTAAAAATTTTTAAAAGATTAAAAACTATTGTGTTTTTGTGACTTATACTTGGCGGAGTTCATAAACAAAGGAAGAAAAATATGTGTGAAGTCATTGGTGCTATGCAGCAGGTAGTCATCGATGAATAGGCTTCATTCATGATGAATGGAGATACCAAAAGCAGATAAAATTCAGACATTCAAAAGTTGTCAATGAATAGGCCTCATTCGTCGACGAATGAACCAATAATCGTTGACGAATTGACCATTTTCGTCAACGTTTGCTCTCGCGCCTACAAGGATGATTCCAAATTTTGAATGCGAATATTAGGACGGTTGAGTATTTGGAAGAAAGCCTTCATGAGGTTATTAAATATATCATTTTGAGCATATTGTGATATAAAAAGATCATTATAAACCATTGTATTGTGAACTTTGTTTTTCATAGGAAAACCTTTACCGATTGCTCCTGTGAATGTAAGCTTTATCGAACCACATAAAATTTTTATATTGATTCTTATTGGTTTCAGATATACTACACGTATGAATTATATTTTGATTCTTCATTATATATTCCGCTGTGCAATCCCATACTCTTTTCATGACAAAGACAATGTTACTAATAATGATTAACAAAAAATACTTCTCAATATATGTGTAAACTAATATCAATTTAAAATAAACTCTAAATTAAATATACAAATCAATGAACCTCCTATTAAGTAAATAGACAACTTTTTTTTGATTCTACACACTAAAAACTTAATGAGCTTACTTTATTAGTTGACTCTTTTTAAGTCTATTTTTAAAAAATAGTCCATTAAACAATTATATTATTTATATTTTTTAAAAAGATCTAAGTTCATATTAAATGAGCAAACTCGCTAGTTTACCAAAGTAAATATTGACACAATTTTATTCATCAGAATGAATTTAAATGAGTTATTATTAAATAGAGCACTTGCTCATATGCAGCCCACCCCCCCACTCTCGTATCTGAGAATCCATATTCTTCTTCAACTGATAGAACGCATAGAACTAAAGTAATAACCCACTCGAGGACATGACAAAGCTTCATATTGGTGGAGCTTCAGATACTAGCAAGCTTAAGCCTGACAATTTCATTGATAGCTCAGAGGGGGCAAGAGACATTCAGTTTTTTGAGTTCAGAAAAAAGGTGATATCTTTAATTGGTTACCACAACCAAAAAAAAGTTCACTAGGAGTATCTCAAATTCATCATAATCATAGGCAAAGATTAGAATCAAAACCATACGGATTCAGATTTGTAAAACCAAATTCTGAACTTTAATATTACTTCCATGAATTTGGAACCATATTAATGTGCTTTTTTAAGAATATAAATTTTAGACCTTGAATTTATATTTAAATAAATTTAGACAAATTTCAATGCAATTTTGTATTAAATTTTATTCAAATCTAATACAAATCCAAAAGTTCTCTAAATATGGGGTAGGCTTAAATTCAAACTCATTTTGTGGCTTCAATGATGAACAATGGGACCTCCAAATCTAAATCCCAAGGACCCAACAATCCATAACTCTGCATTTAGAAGCATGGTTTGGCATAAATGCACATAAATCTAAATCCATTGCCTCAAATCCATTCTCCCAAGCACTAAGTAAGAATTTTCAACACAATAAAAACATTAAAAATCTGTCATATTTTCTAAGCAGCCAAATCGTCAAACACCAGCACATACACACAAGGCCTAAAAATTTTAAATAACAAATTTCAACGGCTAAATTATTTAAAATTAATAAAAGAAGGGGCCTGAAATTCCTGCCTTGGATGGAGCAATGTAAACGTGCATAAGATATAATCCAAAATTATTCTGAATTTTCCAAACTGAATTTAAATCTATGGTCCTAAACACAGGCAAGGCAAGAATTCAAAGCTGCTATGGGTCCAATATATTTGAGGAATGAACATCTGCCCAAGTAGGAGCTGGCCCAGTATGATAGCCAAAAAAGAATTAAAAGACAGCCGAAAACCAAAAAATTAAACAAAAAAGCATAAACATCAAAATTTAGGGAAACATCCATCTGATAGATCAACATGCATAATGTACTTGGAGACGACCATGAATCCACCCAAGACTGGAAATCACTATTAATCTAAACTAGTTCTTCAAAACCACAAGTGAGTATGAAGTATGAATACTGTTACTCACAGAATAAAAAAACACAATCAAATGTTCACCAGATGTCTTTCATACACTGTTTCCCGTAGCCATTCGTCCTAAACAGTTGCATGTAAAAATGCACGCCCAGGTTGACGATTAGCCAATGGTCCATGGCACCCAAGAAGCTACAAGAGCGGAGTGGCAGGTTAGAAACTTTCTTGTGTCAAAAAGACAAATGAAAAGAAACAAAAGAGAGAGAACAAAAAATAAATGGGGATGAAAGAAGGTAAAAGAAATGCAACTACCCTCTGGGAGGGGCAGTTAAAAAGCTCATGAGACTAAAGTTGGCAAGACGAACCTTCGCATTTACACCATCAGGAAGGATACGGTTCTCGCTCTTCCATTTGACATAATCAGTACGACTGAACTTGGTAAAGCCCCTGATAAAGTCAGTGTAACAATACAGTGATTTCAATTCACCAGAATCGCAAGTGGAAATGTGGAAATTTGTCACATAAGAAAACTCATTAAAATTCATTCATATAATATAACAGGTTACAAAGTAAATGATCGTAAATGACACCATATCACAACAGCTATCTGATAAGCTGCCAGACGCATAATAAAAGAAGCAATATTTTTATCACTAAAAACCAAATACATACACAAATTGCACCACCTATCGACAACAGTGAGGTTATAATTTTTTGAAGGTACAATGGGAGGGTGAATAATAAAGCAATTTGTGACGATGAATATGTATACTACGTAGAGTAGTGAATGAACAATTTGTGGTAATGAAAGGTGAACTAACTCTTGCAAATAGTTTGGTTGGTTTGGTTTCAAAAAATGTAGACATGAAGTCAAAGTTTAATAATGGCAGCAATTAGTGAAGGTGATTAGTAAACTAGCTTCACAAAGTGGTTGCAAGTCCAAGTACAGAAGGCTAGCAAATCCAATACACAAGGATGTTAAAGCTATATATCACCTAGAGATAGTTTCAGTTGGTTCAGTTTCAGAAAATGGAAACATTTTTTATCTACATGTTCTTTACAACATCCTCTGTATCAATTTTCAATAGGAAACATTGGATAACATGATGAATTGCTAAACAGAAATACATAGTTTTCCAATACAAAAAAGTTTACATACCATTTCCTGCTAACAATGATCTTTTGTCGACCTGGAAACTTGAATTTTGCACGGCGAAGAGCCTCCTGTGCATGAGGCCCATTAGCATCCTTGCAGCGGACAGACAAAAGGACCTGACCGATGCTCACTCTTGCACAAGTTCCCTGTGGTTTACCAAAAGCACCCCTCATGCCAGTTTGAAGCCTATCAGCTCCAGCACAAGAAAGCATCTTGTTGATGCGCAATACATGGAAAGGGTGGACCCTCACCCTCAGGTGGAAGGCATCTTTCCCAGCAGACTTGGTCATGTATTTGTTACATGCAATCCGTGATGCTTCCAATGCCTCACTTGAGACATTTTCTTTTTCCCAGCTAACCAAATGAACACAATAGGGAAACTCATCCACACCTTTCTTCTTCATCCCAACATCATAAATCCTGATTTTTGGATCAGGAACACCACGGCAATACCTAGATTTTGGGTAAGGTTTGTTCTTTATCTGACGATAACACCTTGCGGGTCCTGCAAATGTTTTAAAAATCATGTTTAACGACCATGAACAAGAAGCACTCCATGGGTTTTTTTTTTCACATACTGAAAGTACCAGGCGGATCTCCTGGAACAAAATATCACCATATCCATGTTGCTTTAATTTTGTACTTACACTGCTGGGATAGTATAATGATAAGACTATACACCTGTTTTACAGTAGCCGTAGCACTCTGGGAGTCTGTTCTAACTAATAGAAATAGAGTAATTAAAGAATTCATTTAGAGCAGCGATAGCACTCATGGAAGTAATACAACCATCATACTCCTTATTTGGCGAACTCAAGGAATGAACAGAAAGCAAAAAATTATTAAGAAACTACAAGGCGAAAAAAGCCGGAAGCAGTGGGATGCTGGGGGAGATGCTCTACGGGGGCGCGAGTCAGCTAGGGCTCGACGAAGAAGCATAAATCGTTTGATATCATCGAAAAGTACACAGATTATCGCATCAAAATAGCAAATAAAATTACTCAGATTATTGCACCAAAATAGCAAATGAAAATCATACAGATCATTGCATCAAACTAGCAAATGAAAATTACACAGATTATTGCATCAAAATAGCAAATGAAAATCACAGATTATTGCATGAGAGTAGCACATGAAAATTATTGCATCAAAATAGAATCAAGTGTCAAAATCAAAGAAGCGATGGAGCTTACTCCTCCCCATGGCCGCCGGTCGTCGCCTCGTCTCAAGTTGCAGCAGATTTAGGAACAGAAAACCCTAGAGGCGTATGTCTATATATATACATGTAAGAACTAAGAACAGGTAAGGGAATTCTATTTCCATTTCCTATTTTGCCCATACCCATATATTAGAATGACAGTTGAGGACACTTTTTAACTTAAATTACTCCTAAAATGAAAATATTGATTATGACGGTAACAAATTCTATAATAATGAAATTATCTTTAAAAATATATTTTTTAAATTTTAATTATTGTAATATCCCTTCTGTTGAGCATATAAAAATTTTATTTAACATTCTAATTATCAACTTTGTTGTTAAGAAATTTGGATTTACGTTGGACGTTAACGAGCGGGATTTAAACAGTTTATGTTTGGATTAACCTACTTGTAAATGGGTGTGTAAAACATACCCCTAAAATGTACCCGATTTATAAATAAGTACCCATTAATAAATATCAATATTTATATTTAAATTTTTTTAAAGTATATTTTTATCATTTTTCTCTTTAAATTTCAACACGAATTAAAATTTTTAAAAACAACACTTATTTTGATCATTTTTTATTTCATACTTCAAAAAAATATAGTTAAATTTTTTTTGAAAAACACAACATCCATTCGTTACAAGGATAACCCATTGATACTCAATCCAAACTTGATTAAACAAGCGGGTCATGAGTCACCTGTTTCACATTAGCATTCATCTGTCTTTCCCTCTCTGCGAAAAAATTCATTTATGCTCTTCAATTAATTGATTGGTCTTTATGATTTTGCGCTGGTTGATCGAGCTACATTCTCCTTTCTATTTTTTACTCCTTGATTGATCAACCATTTGTTCACTCTTGACTATCCTACTTGCAAAGCTATATATTTCCAAAAATCAAACACTTTAATTAAGACAATGAGTCATGTTTGGTGAACCCACTTTGAGAAGATTTATTGATGATATTTGGTTTGAAAAATATAAGATCACTCCTCATCTTAAATTGTCATTTTAAGGTTAATTATGATAATTTCAAATATTGGTTAAATTTTTTTTTGAATAGCAACCAAGTTAGTGTCTCTAAAGAAACACTTACATTGCGTTAATGCATACTAATAATGCTAAATGATCAAAATAACTAATTAACAACAACCTTAAAAAATAATTTTGAAAAAATATAAATAACATTATATAATAAAAATTAAGGAACGACAAAAGAATTTATAGGAGTGGATTTGAATGTTTCATCAAAACATTAACTCATTTAATTCATGAAATTACTCTTCTTTCAAATAAGATAGAATATAGTGAACATTTTGAAAATGCAAGCAATAGTTATTCCTTATTATTTCATTAAACACATAACAAGAAAAGAGTAGACATTCCAATGATGAAATTTGAGAGTAGTTATTCCTTATATATTCCTTGTTCCGAGAACTCAAAAAGTTTCATATTGTTTATGTTATGATACATGGAAGGCATAAATATAGAGATACAGAGGTAATATAGTCTCAGACTTCGCTATGCCACATGATCTTATAACAATGAAAATTTGCTTAAGAAGAGAGAAATCTTGATTAAACCCCATTTGAGTAGTAACATATGAATTAGAATGATGGGACTTAGTTACCAAAATGACTAGATTGCTAACTCAGACCCTCCAGACTTCTAACACAAGCCCAAAGATTACCGTCTTGAAATTTTGAAACATTCTCAAATCACTTTGACAAACATTTGATTTTCCCTTGCCAAAATTAACAAAGAAAAAATAAATTTCCATCTTTGATATTTTACAAGAGTTTTTGAATCCAAGAATATGTTGCTGGCCTTATATCTCTGAGATACGGAGGGTCATCTTCAGAATGCAGGTAGAGGATACCCTTGGCAGAAGCCAGTGCAGTTCTCAATCTCATTGCAAAACTTAAGAGGCTCTCTAGACTTGCATTAAGAATTTAAGCTGCAATGGCAAACTGTCAAAGTCACCGCAGAATGGTATACAAAAGAAAGCTAATACAAACAAAATAAATTAATCGATTAATAAATAAACTCAAAGGGCGAATCTGAGAACCAGAAAGAGTTATCCCTCAAAGTGCCATTTGACATGGACTCATTGATTAACATCTGCATACACAACAACAATGTACATGATGAGATTAACTTTCCCAGTTCATAATGTCAATCCCTAATAAAAAAAATAGAGAAATGGAGTTGTAAATTTGCCCCTCTTGAAGCAAAGTATTGATCATAAAGAGGAAAAGAGAAACTATATTTTTAACACGGGTAATTATTCACTGAAATTCACCTTGAGAGGAAAGAAACATGAATAAAGAATTGCTGTTATCCTAAATTAAGCAGTTCCTCTTTACTTAATAACTAGTTTGCGAGTGGTTCGACACCATCAAGATAGAAACTTTGAAGCAACTCCAATGTCTGGTATCTATTGGATTCATATTCCTTATTTTTGTTTTTCATGTATAAGTGGCAACACACACACAAACACAAACACACACACATATTCATCTGAGCCATAAATACTTCTCCAAGCCCTTCAAGATTTGTTGCACCAGTTTCTTTGTTGTCAAACCATTTCTCAAAAATTTAAATGTGCCAATTGAGTATTTACCCATGCCACAGATGGTACTGATGATCTCATAAAACCTCCTAAAACGAAAATTAGGTGAATTCTAGTATTCATACAAGGGTAGATAAATGAATAGATATCATACACACATTAACATAGAGAGGCAGAGAGAGAGATAGTCTGTTCACCATCTTCATCACAATATCCAATCAAAGACACTAGATGCGATGATGCAACCGAGACAGTAATCCTATTTCTGTGAAGAATTCCTTTTCACCCTGTAATTTTGTGCACGTTTTATGGCAATGACCATTCCATCAGCAAGAAACCTTTGTAGACCTTTCCATACCCTCCTTGGCCAACTTGAGTAGAGATGCTAAAATTGTCTGTTGCCAGCACCATTTCTCAATTTCTATGGGGAGCTTAGACACCATCAACTTATAAAGAAACCATTTCTACCTATGGATTTCTTACCTTCTCAATTTTAAAAAATAGATTTAAACAAGATTCATATTGGGCTTTGACTTATGATTAATGGGTCAACTTTAATCTAGAAAGAATTGGTGGGGCTTCTCAGTCCTGCGTGGAATTACTTATACTGAACTTCAGCATTTACGCCAACTCTTAGGATATATCATTAAATAAATAAAGTACTAACAACTTAAACAAGTAAAAACTAGAAGGTTGAAGTTGAAAAATATAAAAATCAAATTACTAATATTATCAAAATAAAATAATCTTTTTACCAAAACAGTGTTCATATCAAGTTGTTAATTAATGCATCTCTTTTGAACATTAAAAGAAAATAATTTTTGTATCATTAATTCATTATCATCATCGTCGTAATCTCCCCCAACTTTCATAGATTACTAAGAATAATTTATGAAAGGGAAAAGAAAAAATAAAAATGAGAAGAAAAAGTTTAAAAAATAAACTTTTTTTTTTCTTGTGACTTACATAATGGTAGCAGTCCGTAACAGCTGCTACAACTATAATTTTCCTTCCCACTATGCTTTTGAATACCAGCCGCGACAATTACGCAATGCCATTGCAAAACAACTTTTTGGGTTTTCGATATCATTACACACCGTTAAATCAGTGGTAAGGAAAATCACAACTGTAGGTGCCATTATGGACCAGTACTGTTACATAACAGCAACTATGGTCGTTAGGTAACCACTACTGGACTGTTACAAGAAAAAAAAAAAAAAAAAGTATATTTTTACAAGAAAAAAAAAAAACGTATATTTACTTTTTAATTTTTTCTTCCCTTTCATAAATTATGTTTAGTAATCTATGAAGAGAGAGAGAGAGACTATAATGAGGATGATAATGAATTAATGATACAAAAGTTATTTTCTTTAAATGTTCAAAAGAAATGCTTTAATTAATAATTTGATATGAAAGTTATTTTGCTAAAAAAATTATTTATTTTGATAATATTAATAATTTGATTTTCTGTTCTATATTTTTCAACTTTGACTTTTTTTTTTTCTAGTTTTTTTCTTGTTCAAGTTGTTAGTACTTTATTTATTAAATAATAAATTTTGTGAGTACATATTATAGTTTTAATGATAAATTTTATGAGTACACATTATAATTTCAATGCGTAGGTTATAGTTATATATAACTTGCTCTAAATTGATATGAATTTTTATATTTTAACAAATAAAAAATAAAACTCATTTAATTTATTGTATAATTTGAATGTCTTAGATATGTGCCTAATAGATACTAGTGTATAACAAATTTTTTTTATTAACCTATCAAGCATATAATTAATGAAGGGAAAAAGTATTATATATTATTTTTCAGTCAATAAATGATTTAAAACAAATGTAAACTGTGTTACTCTTGTAAAACAATTAAGTTGAACTAAAGATCCAAAATACACAAAAACTCTTTTTAATATGAGTGAAGAGTTTAAAACATGCAAATATACCAATAAACATGATATTGTGTGTGCTTGAAAAAAATTCACAACCATTACACCTGCTACCCGTTATGCAGCAACAACTAGTCCCGCTTCCCACTACACCCATTATCATGAGTTCCCACTGATTTAGCAGTATGCAACGGTATTAGAGATCCAAAAAACTGTTACATAACGGTGGCAGCCGTTAGTAAAAACCATTAATTTAATAGATATGGCAGCACATATGTTCTCCTGGTTTTCATAGCTGCAAATTCAGTTGTAGTTGGCTTCTCATAGCTGCATATTGTTCTATAGGTGGGTTTTCACAGCTGTATATTTTTGTTGCTTGGGAAGTTCATGTCATGCACATTGATCTTCTAAGGATAATAACTGTTAGAGGTTATATATGTGAAAGCAGAAGCTATTGAATATTTTCTAGATTACTTTGTTCATATGTACATCTCAATATATAATACGATTACCTATTCTAAACAAGGAAACAATTCTCTTATTGAATAATATCAAATCCCCCATATTTACCCACTTTCCTAATTTGTATATTATTTACAATGATACTTGGGATTGGGATTTTAACACTCCCTCTCAAGTTGGATCATAAATATTAATCATCTCCAACTTACTAATAAGATCATCAAAGCTCTATCGTCCCAACCCTTTAGTGAGAATATTTGCAATTTGTTCCTTGGTTGGTACACAAGTCATACATATAATTCCTTCTTCAATTTTCTCTTTGATGAAGTGTCTATCTACTTCCACATGTTTAGTCCTGTCGAGTTGAACTGGATTGAGAGAGAAGCTGATAGCTGCCTTATTGTCACTGTAGAGTTCGATAGGAAAGTTCACCGGGACCTGTAATTCCTCCAAGAGTTTTCGTAACCACAATCCTTCACATATCCCTTGAGCGACTGCCCTGAATTCAGCTTCAGCACTACTACGAGCCACCATATTCTGTTTTTTGCTTCTCCAAGTTACTAGGTTTCCTCAGACGAATGTACAATAACCTATGGTGGACCTTCTATCTTCCACTGATGCTGCCCAATCTGCATCTGTAAAGATCTCTACTTCCTTACTTTCACATTTCTTAAAGAAGAGTCTTCTTCCCAGGGATCCCTTGAGATATCTAAGGATCTTGTATACAGCATCTAAGTGAACTTCTTTTGGTGAATGCATGTGTTGACTTACTACACTAACTGCAAATGCAATATTTGGTCTAGTATGTGATAGGTAGATTAGCTTGCCAACCAATCTCTGATACCTCTCCTTTTCTACAAATTTTCGACAATCTTCAACCCTCTTTACTGTCTCCATCGAGGTTTCGCTGGGTTTGCATCCCAGCATTCCAATTTCAACTAGGAGGTCAGTAACATACTTTCGCTATGAAACACTAATTCCCTTTTTTGTTCTCGCCACTTCCATGCCCAAAAAATACCGCATCTGTTCCAAGTCTTTAACTTCAAATTCAGCAGCCAGAACCTTCTTCAATCTCTCCATTTCTATAGTATCATCACCAGTAAAGATTATATCATCAACATACACTATTGGAATTGTTCTCTTACATCCTTCAGATTGTTGGAAGAACAGTGTATGGTCTAATTGCCCTTGTCGATAACCTTAATTCTTTAGTACTTTTGCGAATCTGTCAAACCACGCTCTAGGAAATTGTTTTAGGCCATATAAGGATTTCTTGAGTTTACATACTCTGTTTTCTTCACCTATTTCACTGAATCTTGGTGGTAAAGTCATGTATACTTCTTCTTCTAATTCTCCATTTAAGAAAGCATTTTTAATATCAAGTTATTGTAGTGGCCAATCTAAATTGGCTACCAAGGACAAGAGAACCTGAACTGTATTTAAGTTTGCCACTAGTGCAAATGTTTCAGTATAGTCAATGTCGTAAGTCTGTGTAAAACCTTTTGCAACAAGTCTAGCTTTATATCTTTCAACTGTTCCATCAGATTTATATTTCACTGTGAAGACCCATTTACAACCCACTGGCTTCTTCCCTTTCGGTAGATTTGTCAACTTCCAAGTTCCATTTTTTTCTAGGGCTCGCATTTCTTCCATGACTGCCTCTCTCCATTTTGGTATTTCTAGAGCTTCCTTAATGTTCTTTGGCATTTTCATCCTGTCAAGGTTAGAGACAAACGTACGATATCCTGTAGACAAACTTTTATAAGACATGTATTTAGACCAAGGATATTGAGTACATGACCTGGTTTGTTTTCTGATTGCAATAGGTAAATTGATATCATCAGGTGCAGGATTATCAGAGGAAGACTCAATTACCAGATCGGGATTGGGCATGGGCTCATGGTTATTCGGAGCCATCACCGGTTCCAACGCTCTTGGTGCTTCAGGTATGAGATTCTCCCTATCCTTTGTTTTCGGCTTTCTTGAGTAAACGAGTATGTCTGCATTGTTTTGCTCTCCTGTATCTCCCCCTGAGGGTAAGTGTTCTGTTGTGTTTGGCAAGTCAGGAAGTAATGCAATGGAAGGCTCGATAGATGGGTAAGTGTTCAGCAGTAAAGAGGTCAAAGAACCGATCTTCACTCCATTTCTCCCCCTGAAGAGAGGGCTTTGGGAAATAAGGAGTGGTTTCAAAGAAAGTGACATCAAGACTAACAAACAGTCGTTTTGAGACCGGATCATAGCATTTGTAGCCTTTCTGGGTAGGCGAATAACCAAGGAAGACACATTTAATGGCACGAGGATCCAATTTATCGCGATAGTGTGCATGAACATGAACAAAAGTAGTACAACCATAAATTTTCAGCGGGAGACTGGAGGGGAGTCGAGAGGTAGGAAAGTGTTCTTGGAATTTCTAAGAGGGGTGACAAATGAAAGTGCTCGACTCGGCATTCGATTAATGAGATGTGTGGCTGTTAAGATGGCATCGCCCCAAAAATAATATTTCATGTTGGTAGTAAACATTAATGCCCGGGCTACTTCAAGAATATGTCTATTTTTTCGTTTAGCAACCCCATTTTGTTGAGGCGTATCCACACAAGAACTTTGATGAACAGTCCTATTATCTTGAAGATAAGTTCCCAGGATAGTATTAAAATATTTCGTACCATTATCCGTACGTAAAATCCGAATATGAGTCTGGAACTGTGTATGAATCATGGAATGGAAACTGATGAAAATGGAGCGGACTTCAGTTTTGTCTTTCAGTAAGTAGACCCAACAAAGACGAGTATGGTCATCAATAAAGGTAACAAACCATTTTGTATTGATGTGATTAAGGGAACGTGAGGGACCCCTTACATCACTGTGAAACATAGTAAATGGGCGAGATGGTTTGTATATGGATGATGGAAAAGAAGTACGACGATGTTTGGCAAGCTCACACACTTCACATTGAAACTCAGAAGCCATTTTATTTGAACAAATAGAAGGAAACAATCGTTTTAAATATTGAAAATTGGCATGACCCATCCTTGAATGCCATAACAAAAGTTCACTATTTCTAGAAGTAGATGCAAAATCACAAATTGCAGTATTACATAGTTCACTCAAACTTGCCTCCTCAAAGTAGTAGAGTCCCTCACACGCTTTCACAGTGCCAATCGTCTTCCCCGATGATAGGTCCTGAAAAACACAATGAGAGGAAACAAATTTAGCAGAACAATTTGAGTCTTTTGTTAACTGACTGATGGATAACAGGTTGCAAGATAACTTGGGGACATGTAGGACAGATTGTAAAGTTAAAGAATCAGTTATGCGAATAGTTCCTTTTCCAGCAACTGGTGAGAGAGAGCCATCTGCAATTTTTACCCTCAAATTCCCGGCATATGGTGAGTAGGATGAAAAACATTGATAAGACCCGATCATATGATCGGATGCACCCGAATCAATTATCCATGGAGATTTGTAACAGGATGTAGTATTTAAAGCTGACAGATAATTACCTCGGTGAGCCAGGGAACCAGAGGAAGACTGACTCGATGTTTGAATTGACGAAATCATCTTATATAGTTGATCCAACTGTTTAGGACTGAATGCACTACTAGGAGAGGTATTGGTGTTTCTCCTTGTAATCTTTCAGTTGATCCGTCAGTGCTGGCCTGGTACTCATGATTTTTTTGGTATTGTCTTGGCTTCCAATCTGCCAATTTTCCATGAATCTTCCAGCAGGTATTTTTTAAATGACCTGTTTTCGGCAATGTTCGCACCATAATTTACCTTTTTGTGGTCGTTGACTAGGTCCCCCTGGGCCTTTTGATACAAGAGCCGAAACATCCGGCCCAGCGTGTCCAGCGTGCCCATCTAATTTTTGGGCGGATACGGGTACGGGGAGGTCCAGCCTAGCAGGTTCATTTTGAGGCCTCAGCATCACACGCCTCCTGTTCTCCTCCCTCCTAACCTCTACGAAGACCTCTCGGGTTGAAGGAAGAGGTCGCCGGCCAAGGATCCGTCCCCTCACGTCATCGAGCTCTCGGTTCAGGCTAGCAAGGAACTCGAAGACCCTCTTGTTTTCAAGCCTCCTTCGGTATTGTGTGCTGTCGCCAGAGTACTCCCACTCCTCGTTGATGCTCAGATCGAGCTCCTGCTAGAGATGAGTCATCTCCATGAAATACTCGATAACGCCTCTCTCACCTTGCCTCATCTGCCACAATCGGGTCTTGATTTCGAATATTTGCGAGTAGCTTTCGACGTCGGAGTATGTCTCACGTACGGCTTCCCAGACTTCCTTCGCCGTTGGCAAGAACAAGTAGACTTTTCCAATTGATGGCTGCATCGAGTTGACGAGCCAAGCTGTGACCATGGAGTTTTCAGACCTCCATCTTTGCAAGGCTACAACGTCGGTAGGGTCTGGTTTCCTCCGCTCACCGATAAGATAACCTAGCTTCCCTTTTCCCTCAATCACCAATTTCATGGATTGAGCCCACTCACGGAAATTTTTTCCGTTTAATTTTTCCAATGAGAGTGGAAAGGCTGTGTTATCCAGCCCATTCGAACCCCCAACAGATGTGGCCTCTGAGTCACCGTTGATATTTGCAGAAGAGGTAAAGCCTTTGCTGTTGACGGTGCTATTGGCCATCGTTTAGCTAAGGTTGAGAAACCCCAGCTCTGATACCATGAAAGCAGAAGCTATTGAATACATTACTTTGTTCATATGTACATCCCAATATATAATACGATTACCTATTCTAAACAAGGAAACAATTCCCTTACTGAATAATATCAAATCCCCCATATTTACCCACTTTCCTAATTTGTATATTATTTACAATGATACTTGGGATTGGGATTTTAACAATATGTCTTTTAGCATTATTATTATTGAGTGTGTTAGTATGTTAACTAGTAAGAGTTAGTAAGGGTATTATTGTCCTTAGAATGTATTTAAATTTGTATTATAAATAGAGGGAGAGACCTATCTTCAAGTTAGGTCATTCATTTTTAATCAAATCTTAACATGGTGTCAAAGCATGATCCTATATAAACCCTATTACCCTTAGCCGTCGCTGGAAAACACTATTCCCGCAGTTGTTTTTCCCTAATCCACTTCCATCCCACACTAAATCATAAAACCAACATATACCCATAATCAGCCCCTCCCCCCCCCCCCCCGACAGCCCACCCCACAAACCCCATCGCCGGAAGGCCCCCCACGTGCCGGCCAAATGCTGACAGGGCCAACCCCACGCGCTGGTGCGTGAGAGCAATTTTGGCCACTTTTTTCTTTTTTCTTTTTTCCCTCTGCCATGCTCCAATTCCTTCTTTAGACTATATTATCAAGCTGTTAGGCCAGTTTTTTGCTCAAAACTTTAACCTTTTTCCGACCATGCACTCGTGGTATTCTATTACTTTATGTTCAGGGTTTGTGAAGGCTTCCTTGTGAGTTTTTTGGAGTCGTGACAGCATTCGCATGTCCAATTGTGAGGCTGTGGCAGTGCTATACCTGTCGTGCTGGAGCAGCACTATATCCATCGGTGAGTTGTTCACCTCGTCCGTCATTTTGTTGGTGCTTCACATAGTTTGTAATTGTCCCAATTAGTTTTGATTGTTCTTATTTTTGGTGTGATTGCTGATTTGCAAGTCTTGGGATGGAATCTATGAATCCCAAAAATTTGTATCCCAATTGCCGCCACAAATAACGACCCAAAAGTTGGATGGAAATAACAATGTTCAATGATCAAAATTTGTTCAGATTTATCTAGTAGGATTAGGGAAATCTGACCACTTACAACAATCTGAATCTTCTAATGAGAAGAGATGTGTGGGTTCAGAAAGATGCTTTGACTGTTTCCCTTTTATGGAATTCGATGCAGCCACGGATTGCACGGATGTGTATGCATCTAGATTCGTGCAAGGAGATTTGGGATTATGTCAAATTTCTTTACTCTAATAACATTACATGTATGTATAATTTATCCCAGAAGTACTTTTAGTTACAGCAAGGAGATAGGAGCATTACAGATTATTTTGGTGAGATGAAGCGTTTTCATGGGGAGCTTAACATCGTGCAACCTATAACTACCAGCGTTCGTGAGATGTAGAAGCAGAGGGAGCAGATGACAGTTCTTCGTGCTCTAACAGGCTTGAGACCTGAATTTGAGGCAGTTCGGTCCTAGATACTCAAAAGCACTGAGCTGCCATCACTTGTTGATGTTTATTCTCATGTCCTTTGTGCTTCCTTCCTTTAGCACACATTCTCCTGTTCTTGCATCTAGCTCTAAGAGGACAGCCCTTGCTACACAGAGTGATTCTAGTTCTCTACCAAACAATCGCAAAAGTTATTGCGGTGGTTCAAGTAGTCATAGAGGTAGAGACAAACAAGGCAGAGATACTCCTCATTGTGTATAGAATAATCATGGTATTGAGCAGTGTTGGGATCTTCACAGCAGATTTTCATGTATTGTCAATGCAACCACCACCGACTTCACACCTTTGGGGGCAGCCAATGCAGCCACCACCAAAGCCTCACCTTTGGGGTCAAGTGGGGGGCAACGTACTGTCTCTATGTCAAAGGAAGAGTATTCTAAGTTCCAAAAGTATCAAGAGTCACAACAAGCTTCTCTTTCCATTGCCTCTTTTACCCAATTAGGTAAGCACACAATATGCCTGTCATTCAGTACTCCTCATCCTAGTCCTTAAATTATAGACTCCGCTGCCACTGATCATATCACAGGTATGCCTAGCTTTTTCTCCACCCTTCAATATCCTGCAAACTCATCCTGTGTTACTCTTGCTGATGGATCCACTATTGTAGTCAAGGGAATTGGGACTGTAAATTTCACTTCTTCAATTTCTCTTCCTTCGGTTTTATACATTCCCAAATTTCCTTTCAATCTTATGTCCGTTAGCAAAATTACTAAATCCATGAAATTGTTCAGTGACATTCTTCCTTGATTTTGTGGTTATTCAAGATTTGAAGATGAGGAAAACAATTGGCGGAGGGCGTGAAGTTGGTGGACTCTATCACTTTGAGTCGTTATCTCCTTCTACCGCCTGCACTACTGCTGCCACACCTTTCTCAATTCATTGTCGCTTGGGTCGTCCTTCATTGGAAAAGTTAAAATGTCTTGTTCCTAGTGTCGAATCTTGATTGTGAGTCTTGTCAATTGCTCAAGCACCATTGTGTTTCTTTCGCTTCCCGAGTCAATAAACGGACTGCAAACCCTTTTATGTTAGTTCATTCAGGTGTATGGGGTCCTAGTAGGGTTGTGTCCAAGTTAGGTCTCCGGTACTTTGTAACCTTTGTGGATGATTATTCAAGAATGACTTGGTTATATTTAATAAAAGATCGTTTTGAGTTATTTTATGTATTCTGTGCCTTTTGTTTTGAAATAAATACTCAATTTGGTTTGCCAGTTCGCATGCTTCGAAGTGATAATGCTAAAGAGTTTTTTAGTGCATAATTCACTACTTATATGACTCAGTTTGGTATTGGTCATCAATCATCTTGTGAGACATCTTGAAATCACTCGCACTTTACTTTATCAAATGCATGTACCTAAAGTGTTTTGGAGTGATGTTGCACTTACTGCTTGTTATCTAATCAACAAAATGCCATCCTCTGTTCTTAGTGGTAAAATTCCCCACTCTATTTTCTTTCTTAATTCACCTTATTTTCTCTTCCTCCTCATATATTTGGGTGTGTGTCCTTTGTTCATCAACTAATTCCTAGGGTGGATAAGTTGGATCCTCGTGCTATAAAATGTGTCTTTCTGAGCTACTCGTATACTCAAAATGGATATCGTTGTTATAGTCTTGTGTTGCATCTCTTCTTTATTCATGCCGATGTTACTTGCTTTGAGTCTACACCTTACTACACCTAATCACTGAGTGCTTCAGAGCTCAATGAGTCTCTTCCTTTGCCTAATCTTCTAAATTCTACATTGTTGTCCTTGTCCAACCAACCATCTGAGTCTCCATGAAGTTCAAGTCCTTCTCATTGCCTTGATCATCCTAATTTGCAAGTGTATTCACGATAGCGGCTCCAAGGAAGAGAGACCCCTCTAGCTTCTACTACCACGCCTTTGGTTTCCTTGTCTGATGATCATATTTCTCATTATGTTGATCCTCCTATTGCTGTTCGGAAAGATAAACACACATGTACTCAACACCCCATTTCCAACAATGTTTCTTATGACTCCTTATCACCTTCTTATTATTGTTTTGTTACTGCTCTATCATCTATTATCCTTCCTAAATTTGTTTCGGAAGCCTTAGCCCATTTAGAATGGAGGGATGCCATGGTCGACAAGATGAATGCTTTACATGACAATGGTACTTGGGACTTAGTACCTCTTCCTCCTAACAAGCCTATGGTTGGTTGTCGTTAGGTTTACATTGTGACAGTCAACCCTAATGGTTTCGTGGCTCGTCTAAAGGCACATGTTGTTGCTAAGGGATACGCTCTAGAGTATGGTTTGGATTATTCTGATACTTTTTCTCCAGTTGCCAAACTTACATCAGTACGTCTGTTCATCTCCTTGGCTACTACTTGTCACTAGCCTTTGGATCAATTAGATGTAAAAAATGCCTTCTTGCATAGTGACGTTAAGGATGTCAGGGATCAGAAAACAATAATCACACAAACAAGCAAAATAAGCACACAAAATAAGAACACAAGATTTACATGGTTCGGTTTAATCTGACCTACGTCCACAGAGCACACCGAATATACTATAACCTGGAAGAAAAACAAGAGGAGGAGACACACACTCAACTCAACTCTTCTCACACTTTTCTCTCTCTCACCTTCAGCACTCTCACACTCCTCGCTCACTAACTTCACTATATTCACATTCTCGTACAATTGCTTCATTATATAGCTATATTGAATGGATAGGAAAGGAACAAAGTAACTAGGGTATTTAATGGGTTATTTTAGCACGCGGGCATTATCATTCTAGCACATGAAAGTTGGCTCCTCCGCGGCTCATTTTCATCTACAACTCATACTTTTCAAGGCCATTTAATTTTTCGTTTCCATTTCAGCTTAACAGAGGAGGAGGTTTATATGGAGCAACCACCTGGGTTTGTTGCTCAGGGGGAAGTCAGGCTTAGTGTGTCGGCTCAAGAAGGCTTTATATGATTTAAAACAGTCTTGCAAAGCAGTTTGGTCATTTTAGTGTTGTAGTACTTGAGTTTGGTCTTCGATGGAGTGTTGTGGATCATTCCGTGTTTTATCGTCATGCTTCATCGAGTATGATCCTTCTTGTTGTTTATGTGGATGATATTGTTATTACAAGTAGTAATGATAAAGATACTTAGATTCAAACTTTTTCTACAAACTAAGTTTCAAACCAAAGATTTGGGACCGTTGAAATATTTCTTGGGTACAGAATTATCAAGATCTCATGTCAAAACTATTGTGTTACAAAGGAAGTATGTTCTTGATCTATTTGATGAAATTGGCTTGTTGGGATCTAAATCGATTGATACACCCATGGATCCTAACAGCAAGTTAATGTCAGTTATGGGTGATTTGCTACCTAATCCTAAACAATACCCGAGACTTGTTGGAAAGCTGAATTATCTCAAAGTTACTCAGTCAAATATATCTTTTGCAACAAGTGTTGTGAGTCAATTTCTAGATTCTCCAAGGATAAGTCATTGGGACGCAATAATTCGCATCTTGAGATATCTCAAAGGTGCACCTGGGAGAGATATTTTATATCATGATCAATGTCACACTTATATCCATGGATATATAGATGTAGACTGAGCTAGATTGCCTTCCGATCGGAGATCCACCACCGAGTACTATATCTTGGAGGTGGTAATTGGTTTCTTTGAAAAGTAAGAAACAAACTTTGGTGGCAAGGTCAAGTGCTGAATTAGAATATAGAGTTATGGCTTACACTACCTCTGAACTAGTCTAGTTGAAGAACATGTTAGAAGGCGAGTTTTTCGCATTCTCAACCTATGTGAAAATTTTGAGGTTGAAGATTAATATGTCCAAGAGCACTTTAGCGGAATATTTGTGCAGTTGGGAGTAAAGGCTTTTAGATCATTAGTAGGTTGTGAGCCTTTGTCGTACCTTAACCTTCCCTTAGGAGGTAATCTGTAAGAACCTGAACCGTGGTATATGGATTTAATATTTGGAAGAAGAGTAAAGTGGTCATTTGAGCAAGCTTCGTCGACGAAGTCAGAGTTCGTCGACGAAGTCCCTTCTGTTCTCAGCGACGAAATTCAGTGTATAGTCGACGAGGAGATCCCGAGGGATTTTGGAAAAAATCTGGAACCTTGGCTCGTCGACGAGGCCACCGTCTCGTCGACGAAGGTAATGGAGGACTCGTGATGGTTTTTGTAGACACCCAAAGTATGTACAGTATTTATGGGATTGTATACCTTACTATTGTATGGGTTTGTGTGTCCTAACTTTGTACAAACTCTGGTATGGTATGTTATATAGATAGATGAAGCATTTTCCGCTACGTAACAAATGAGTATGGATGTATATGTGTATGTGTATAGGGCATCCGTGTACCCCACGAGGTCGGACCCTCTTATTGTATTGTATCATGTATGTTTAAATTGATACAGAGACAGGCTAGGTTACTATATTCACCTGGGACCCATCTACGGGTTCGGGACGTGACAGCTTGGTATCAGAGCTAACCAGGTTACTAGGTCTTGTAGACTTGATTAGGAGTATTGATGTGTACATACCAGAGTATAGGATGTAGGAAATGGGTAGTGTTGGTCGAGGGTTGTTCTGTTGCTAGACCGGGATTTGTCGGCAGTATTCCGTGTTTTTCCTGGGATGACGATTCCAGTAAAGACAGGGCAAACCATTGATGGATTCATGTCGATGTGGCAGGGCAGGCTTAGACCTGTGAGAGTAATATTCGACATGATTAGGTCTATGATTGTGTTAACTGTGTACGATATAAGAATTCTAACTGATACCTATTCTATTTTCAGAATGGAGCCCAAGGATAATAACTTGGAGAGTGGCTTCGAAGAGACGGCAAGCGATGAGTCTCCTTCTGTGTCTCGTGATTTGGCGAGACAGGTAATCCAAGAGATTAGGTGGAGTGTTAGGAGACGCGAGAGCTCTCCTACTGATGCGGGGTGTACCATCGAGAGGTTCACACGCATGCACCCTCCGACATTTACGGAAGGACCTGATCCGATAATGGCGGAGGACTGGGTCGAGAAGACCAAGAGGATTTTGGAAGTCCTCCACTGCACTGAGAAGCAGAAGGTCTTGTACGCTACCTTCCAGCTAACTGGGGAGGCAGGGCATTGGTGGACGGCGGTGAGTCTTCTAGAGAGACAGAGAGCTGGTCCATCTGGTATGACGTGGGGCTACTTTAAAGAGGTATTTTTCGAGAGGTACTTTCCGGTATCTACTCGGGATGCAAAGGTCGATGAGTTCTCGGGCCTGACGCAGGAGACTCTGACGGTGCAGAAGTATGCCGCCAGATTTATCGAGTTATCTCAGTTTGCACTGTACTTGGTTCCGAATGAGTACGAGAAGGCTCGGAGGTTTGAGAGGGGTCTGAGGAAAGACATTCGTCGTCTTGTGGGGATGCTGTAGATCCGTGAGTTCTCTGTCTTGGTGGATAAAGCCACCATAGTTGAGACCGACCTTCGGGGAGATGAGGTAGTGCAGAATCAGGGGAAAAGGCCGGTATCTTCTGGTCCTCAAAGTGGTCCTTGACAGGGACAGTGGAAGAAGAAGAAAAGCTACAATTCCGATTATCGGCAGAACACCGAGCGGTAGAGTTATCATGGAGATCTATCCCCCACACCATGCGCCAAGTGTCGTAAAAGGCACAATGGCGAATGTCAGCCGTTCTAGGGAAGCTGCTACAACTGTAGCAAGCCGGGCCACATGTCACAGAGCTGTCAGGAACCGAGGAGAGATACGCCTGCACAGAGCCAGAACCGTGGGAGTAATCAGATGTCTCAGGGGAACTACCAGGCAACCACGGCTCCGGCGAGGGTATATTCACTGACTCCAGCAGATGCAGAACACGCTGGGAACGTGGTGACAGGTACCATGTTATTGCTTTCGAATAGAGCTATTATTTTATTTGATTCGAGGGCAACTCATT
The DNA here is from genome assembly GCF_029873635.1 of Malania oleifera. Classification (NCBI taxonomy): domain Eukaryota; kingdom Viridiplantae; phylum Streptophyta; class Magnoliopsida; order Santalales; family Ximeniaceae; genus Malania; species Malania oleifera. Next base: position 150,294,861 of record NC_080418.1, read on the forward strand.
CGTTCATATCTGCTAGTTTTGTGAAGTTATGTGGGGTTGAAACATGTGTGATGAATGAGATGTTGTCTGTGACTACACCGACTGGGAGTGTAACGATCTGTAGTAAGATGTTAGGGAACTGCCTAGTGGAAATCCAGGGGAGACTGCTACCAATGAACCTTGTAGTATACGATATGTATGGTTTTGATGTCATACTAGGGATGGATTGGCTATTTTCCAGTTTTGCGGTGATTGATTGTCGTAGGAGGGTAGTAGTGTTCAGACCTCCTGGGGAGCAGGAGTACGAGTTCGTAGGATCGTATGTGCGTTCGACGCCACAAGTTCTATCAGCGTTACAGGTAAGGAGGCTGCTCTTGGACGGGTGCCAGGGGTACCTAGCTTGTGTGAAGGAACCTCCACGGGATGAGTTGACACTCGAGGATATTCGGGTAGTCAACGAGTTTTCGAATGTATTTCCTGATGACTTACCCGGTTTACCTCCGCATCGTGAGGTGGAGTTTGCGATAGAATTGCTGCCTGGTAAGGCACCGATCTCTCAAGCTCCGTACCGGATGGCTCCAACAGAACTTCAAGAGTTGAAGAAGCAGTTGCAGGAATTACTGGACCAGGGTTTTATTCAACCGAGTGTTTCACCCTAGGGAGCTCCAGTTTTGTTTGTAAAGAAGAAGGACGAGTCGATGCGCATGTGCATTGATTACCGTGAGATCAACAAAGTGACTGTAAAGAATCGCTATCCTTTGCCTCGTATAGATAATCTCTTTGACCAATTGCAGGGAACGCAGGTCTTTTCGAAGATCGACCTACGGTCAAGGTATCATCAGGTGAGGGTTAGATGTGAGGATGTAGCGAAGACTGCTTTTCAAACCAGATACGGCCACTATGAGTTCTTGGTTATGCCGTTTGGGTTGACCAATGCGCCGGCAGTGTTCATGAATCTAATGAACAGGGTGTTTCATGAGTACATGGATCAGTTCGTAGTGGTGTTCATCGATGACATTCTGGTATACTCAAGGAGTTCGGAAGAGCATGAGAATCATCTGAGGTTGGTGCTACAGATTCTGCGAGAGAGGAAGTTGTATGCTAAGCTAAAGAAGTGTGAGTTCTGGTTGAATCAGGTCGCGTTCTTAGGCCATGTGGTGTCTAAGGGTGGTATCTCAGTTGATCCTAACAAGGTTGAAGCTGTACTCGACTGGGCGAGACCAAGGAGTGTGCAGGAGGTTCGGAGTTTTCTGGGACTGGCGAGTTACTCTCATCGGTTAGTAGAGGGTTTCTCTAAATTGTCTGGACCTCTAACACGATTGACTAAAAAGGGGGTGAAATTTGACTGGACTGGTGATTGCGAGCAGTGCTTTCTCGAGTTGAAGCACCAGCTGGTTACTGCTCCAGTATTGACCATTCCTTCGGGGGATGGGGGTTTTGTGATCTATAGCGACGCGTCCCTGAAGGGTTTGAGATGTGCGCTTTTGCAACAGGGTAAGGTGGTAGCTTATGCTTCTCGGCAACTTAAGGAGTATGAGAAGTATTACCCTACGCATGATCTAGAATTGGCTGCTGTAGTTTATGTCCTAAAGATCTGGCGACACTACTTGTACGGTGTTTAGTGTGAGATTTTCACTGACTACAAAAGCCTCAGGTACTTTTTCATGCAGAAGGAGCTAAATATGTGACAGAAGCGGTGGCTAGAGTTGATCAAGGACTACGATTGCACAATCAGTTATCACTCGGGGAAGGCTAATGTGGTAGCGGAATCGTTGAGTCGAGTCAGAACATGCAGCAGTATCTGCAGTTGTAGCTCAACATCATGTCAGACTTGATCTAGAAAGCCTTGGCGTGGAGTTGGTGTCTAGTGATCATCAGGCTTTCATTGCTAGCTTGGTGATCCAACCGATCTTATTTGAGCATATTAAAGCCGCGCAGGCTAATGATGCAGAGTTAGCTGAGATATTGGAGAACATGCAGCAAGGTTTGGCTGTGAATTTTAACATCTCTGACAGAGATGTGTTAAGGTTTGGGACCAGGCTGTGTGTTCCAAAAGACGATGAGATCAAAATGACGATTCTGGAGGAAGCGCATCATCCTTTGTATACGATACATCCGGGTAGTACAAAGATATATTAGGATTTGCGCGAGTCCTTCTGGTGGAGTGGTATGAAGAGGGATATTGCCCGGTTCATGGAGCAGTGTCTGACGTGTCAGCAGGTGAAAACTGAACATCAGAGGCCAACAGGGCCGTTACAGCCTTTGCCTATTTGGGTGTGGAAATGGGAGCACATTTCCATGGACTTTGTTACCGGATTACCGCTAGCGCTTCACGGGCAGAATGCTATTTGGGTAATCGTGGACAGATTTACGAAATCTGCTCACTTTGTACCGACGAAGGTTAGCTACCCTTTGAGTAGGCTAGCGGACCTGTATATGCATGAGATAGTGAGAATGCACGGAGTACCAGTGTCCATTGTTTCAGATTAGGAATCAAGGTTTACTTCTCGATTCTGGAAGAGCTTGCAGGAAGCATTGGGGACGAAGCTTACTTTCAGTACAGCGTTCCACCCCCAGACTGATGGACAATTGGAGAGGACGATACGATCTTGGAGGATATGTTACGGGCTTATGTATTAGACTTCGGTGGTAGTTGGATCCAGTTTCTGCCATTAGTGGAGTTTGCCTATAACAATAGCTTCCAGGCTAGTATGGGGATGGCACTATTCGAGGCTTTGTATGGTAGGAGGTGTCGATCTCCTTTGTATTGGGATGAGGTCGGTGAACGTCAGGTTTTAGGACCTGAACTCATGCAGCAGGCGTCTGAGAAGGTAGGTTTGATCCGGGAAAGGATTAGATCGGCTCAGAGTAGGCAGAAGAGTTACGCGGATGTTTGCTGCCATAAGTTGGAGTTCGAGGTAGGAGGTAAGGTATTCCTTAGAATCACTCCGATAAAGGGAGTGATGAGATTCAAGAGGAAGGGCAAGTTGAGCCCGAGGTACATCGGACCATTCAAGGTTATTAAGCGAGTGGATCTGATAGCCTACAGAGTTGCACTACCCCCAGCACTCTCGAGGGTCCACGATGTGCTTCACGTATCCATGTTGAGAAGGTACGTATTGGATCCATCACATGTTATTAGTTATGATGAGTTGGAAATTGAGGATACTTTAGAGTATGAGGAAATACCTGTTCAGGTTCTAAACCGTAAAGTTCAGAAGCTTCGTACCAAAGATATACCGTTAGTGAAGGTATTGTGGCGAAAGCACGAGGTTGAGGAAGCTTTGGGAACTGGAACGGAAATACGCCGAAAGTATCTGCAGTTGTTCTGAGTAGTAGTTGGATAGCAGGGTGGTATGAGTATGTATGTATGTATGTATTACTCTGTTATCGTATTAGTATTGGGTGGTTAGTCTCTGGGAGAGTCCTGTTGTATTGAAGCTCCTGAGGCCACGTATGTATGCAACCACGGTATTCCTCTGCCATAAATGAGGGAATGTATGTATGTATTGTAACAGGACTGCGTATAAATGGCTGCCGTTTTCTTTAGAGTATGTATGTATGTATCATGACGGGGCTGTGCATAAATGGCCGCCCTTTTCTTTAGAGTATGTATGTATCGTAACGGGGCTGCGTATAAGTGGCCGCCGGTTCTCTGAGGTTCACCTCAGAGAGTGTATGTATGTAGTAGTATGAATGTGTTCATAATAAGAGATTGCAAATTTCAAGGACGAAATTTTTGTGAGGGGAGGTTGTAAGAACCCGAACCGTGGTATGTGGATTTAATATTTGAAAGAATGGTAAAGTGGTAATTTGGGCAAGCTTCGTCGACGAAGCCAGAGTTCGTCAACGAAGTCCCTTCTGTTCTCGGCGACGAAATTCAGTATCTCGTCAACGAGGAGATCCCAAGAGATTTTGGAAAAAATCTAGAACCTCGACTCGTCGACGAGGCCACCATCTCATCGACAAAGGTAATGGCGGACTCGTTGACGAGGACGCCAATTTGTCGATGAATTCACCCGAGTCAAAGGGCTATAAATATCCAAAAGGGTTGCTTCCAAGCTAAGTTAGCTTGATTTTCTCTCTCTAGAACTTGAAGCTCTCTCTCTCTCTATTAATTTTTTCGCCGTTCGTCACCTGATTCGTAAATTGGACGTTACTGCGAGGATCAGGGAAGGATTCTCTACGTTTCTAGCCAATCGAAATTTCGTTTCGAGCGATTTCAAGTTTCAGGCTAAAATCGAGGTAAGACTCAGTTTTCGTTTCTGATTCAGAATATGTGTAGTAGTACGAATTGTAAGCATGTATTGTACTGTGGTTTGTAGGTTTTGGGGTCTCAGTTCGTAGTTTTGGGGACCATAGAGTTTGTAATTGGAATTTGGGTTGAGATAAGGGAATTCAGTTTATATCAGTTTATTTTCGAAATCGGGATCGGTAAGCTTATAGGCTATGATCGTATGTATGTTTTGGTAACTTATTTGGGAAAATCTATCGAGTATAATACAGAATTTTCAAGTTACAATTTTCGAGAAAATTTGGGGATTTCGAGTATCATCTCTACTTTGTTTGGAAAACTGTTTGTTTTATTTAAACTTTATTATTGAGATGACTTCTATCCATATTTGTATAAATTGTATACCTGAATTAGAAAACGATATGATTTGCCGTAAACCAAATAAGTGTGGTATGTATGGTTGTATGTAATTGTTCCAGGTTTTTGTAAAACAGCTATGTGGCGGCTAATTATTGTACGCTAATATGTATAGGAGTGTGAGTTCCAAAATGATTCCAGGTTTTGTGAAATTGGCTAGTGGCGGCTAATTACCGTACGCCGAAACAGCTATGTGGCGGCTAATTACCGTACACTGCGCCATGCACCGGTGTGAAAACCGTGGGCGAGAGTGTTCGGCTCTATATCCAAGGGTGTGAAATATCACTACGTATCCCGATTGGTCACCGAGGGGTGTAAGCTACACTGTATTGGCAATGTAATCACTGTGAAGTTTCGGGTTTCATGGAGTAGTTGCGTGTTGGCAATGTAATCGCTGTGAAACTTCAAATTCATGGAGTAGTTACGTTCTAGTGCAACCTATATCGTATTGGCAATGTAATCACTGTGAAGCTTCGGATTTCATAGCGTAGTTGCGTATTAGTGTGACGACACAGACCGTATGTTTTGGGTATCATATGTACTGGAATGAATTTGTGAAAATACTGGAACTGTATGGAAATGTTTCGAACTGTATCTTATTGTATAGTGTTATGTTTTGCGTAAAATAACACTGGTATGCCACACACTGATATAACATGTTTTCTTCCTTACTGAGAGGTGTCTCACCTCGAATGTACGTACAATGTTTTCAGGTCCATCAGGTAGCCGTGTTTAGCATCCTAGCAATCAAAGGCGGGGGTGTCATTAGCTGCTGTTAGTACCTGACTAGGTATGAGATTTTGTAACCGAGTTGTCGTGATGGTTTTTGTAGACACCCGAAGTATGTACGGTATTTATGGGATTGTATACCTTAATATTGTATGGGTTTGTGTGTCCTAACTTTGTACAGACTCTGGTATGGTATGTTATATAGAGAGATGAAGTATTTTCCGTTGCGTAACAGATGAATATGGATGTATATGTGTATGTGTATAGGGCATCCGTGTACCCCAGGAGGTCGGACCCTCTTATTGTATTGTATCATGTATGTTTAAATTGATACAGAGACAGGTTAGGTTACTAAATTCACACCTGGGACCCATCTACGAGTTCGGGGCGTGACATAATCCTTTGTGGGATGTTTTTGGGGATATGGTGATTCAACCAATACCCAATACATAGTAATCTATATTTTTTTCTTCTATACAGATTTTATACAAATAGGTAGATATTTTTTTCGTCAAAGAAGTTTTAGCAAGAATTCTACTTTTTTTTTTTAATTATTATTACTATATGAACATAGACTTTTCTTATTGATTCTTATTGAATTCATATAATATATATGTATAGAAATAAATAAACATATTAAATTATAATAATATTAGTATTAAAATAATTAAACTTATATAGTATAAAATATGTATGTAAGTCTATAATAAGTATATAGCCAGTTTGTCCGAATATACCAAGGTTTCAAACAAAAAGGAAATAAGATCTTTATTTGAATACCATCTTTTAACCAATTTTTCATAAATTCTATTTTAAATAATTGAACACCACTCTAGGTACATTCAGCATGTATCTCTCTATTCCATTTTTTTAAATCCTCGAATTATTCAAGAAATTGAAATAATAGCATACAACCAATATTTTAGCTATTATCAATGAAGGTAATAGAACATATTTTCTAAGAACTAATTGGAGTACTAACATGAAACCTGTTATTACTTGAGCAAATAGAATGGTATCCCAAGCTTCTACTATTTCTATTTGTGCTTTCTCTTCTCTTTTGTCATTTTTTTTTCCCCTTTCTTTTGTCTCTTCTTCCATATAATCAAGAATTTTGAATTTTACATCTTTCCACATCCAATTTCTAAAAATTAGTTTCATTAGTCTGGAGATTTCAAAAGAAAAAAAAAGTTACCTATTTTGTTTTTGTCCAAAAAGTGGGGAATACGTTTGCTCGAAATAGTTCCCAAATGACTATTTTATGCCTTTGAGCACGCATGGAACCCTTGATTATGTCCCAACGAAAATTCGATTGTTGCGAGTAACATATCAAAGACACTTTGTCCATTTGATCAAGATCATTAGTATCTTTGGTAAAAGTATAGGTATTTAGCTAGTTATCAATAAAAATCACTACACGTTTGCCTTTTCTTGAGTGGATCTCATGATCCTCCACGGCCATGTTTTCTTCATTTTCCCCCTCTTGTTCCAACTTGTCGATTAAGTAGTATAACCATCGAAGGACATTTTAATTGATTTTTTTACTCCGATATATTTTTTTAATTGTTTTTTGGTTATTGGGATCAACAGAATTGCATCAAATAGAAATTTTAAAAAAAAAAAAATCAACCTTCTAAAACAATTCTTCCTTGTTTTGAAAATAAAGAAAGTATTTTCAAATTGAAACTCAATGTCGATTCTTCAGCAAACTCTTATTAGTGCTTCCATTGTTAAAATTCCCATTTTCCCTTTGCAATATACCTTCTAGGGTCGCTAGGAAATTGAAGAAGATTATGAGAGTTTTCTTGTGGTCAAGTTTTGAGGATGATAACAAATAGATCACCTAGTTAGTGGGGAAATTGTTTAGAGGCCTAAATCTGAGGGGCGTCTAGGGCTTCGAAATGTGGTTTTTAAGGACATATCCTTAATTGGAAAATGGTTTCCCATTAGAATTTAATTCCTTATGGGATCAGACAATTAAGAGTAAATTTGGAATGCATAGTAATGAGTGGGAGTTCAAAAGAAGGGGCAATGGTACACAAGTGAACCCACGAAAGTTTGTTACCACGTAGCTTGCCTTTTCTTTCCTCTTAGACATTTCAAAGTGGAAATAGGGATAAAATTTGGTCCTGGGGGATATTTGGGTTGGCAAAACTTTGTTGGGACCATTGATGCCACGCTCATCTAGACTTCCTTCTGCTCTTAATGCACCGATTTTAGCTTCCTATAGTTTAGGGGCCTCCTTTTCTAGGGATTCTCTTTTTTTAGAAGCCTGAATGAAGAAGTTGATGAGTAACTTGTTTATTGGGTGTGTTGAATTCATTTTTTTCCAAATTCAAGGGAGGGTTACAAGATTTTGGATTGGGAAGCTTTGGGTCTTTCTCTTCAAAATCTTTCTTTTCTAACCTTAACAAAACCACAAATCCTAGCCCCTTCTGATTAAACAAATTTGCAAGGAAAGCAAAAGTTCCATTTAAAATCCAAGTTTTCACTTCAACTCTAACTCTCAAGAATCAAGATCAATATGAAAGATGCATTACAAATTTGGAGGCCTTATAAAGCCCTAAGTCCAAATGTTTGCATGCTAAGTCACAAGGCAAATGAGACCACTAACCATGTTTTCCTTTATTGCCAAGTAGCAAGGGATATGTGGAATAATTTGTTTCGTGTTTTAGCGAGGGTCGAATGGCTCCCAAAACTATTCATGATCTTCTAGAAATATGCCTATACCATTCTGTGGTTGCTTCTTCTTGAAAGGAATGCTAGCATTTTCAAAGATCACCAAACTTCTCCAAACTTGCTTTGGGAGAAATTTACCTTTTATGCAGCTTTTTTTGGGCACATTCTTTTGGTGTTTGGGGGCGTTTTCAGCTGTCCAATATCCAAATGGATTAGAAGGCAACTCTAATGTAATTTTGTTTGCTTTTTAGCCTTCTTTTTTGGAAGATTTCTTACCCTCCTTCCATAATAATTATTTCTTCTCATTAATGAAATTTCTTGTTGAATATATATATATATATATATATGCTTTTCATTTTTGTAGGCCCATCTCCCGCCCTTCTTAGCCTAGTTATTATGACCATTCATGTTGGGCTCACTCAACTCCCTCAACTTATTTTTTGTGCAGCCCAGACTTGTAGCCATCCTAATTGGACCAAGAATAAAAGGGATCAAATCTCCTCTAATTGAGATTCACTTGTATCCTCTCTTGCAAAAATCCTTCCTAGGGGTGTGATTCAAGCCTACCTACGAGCTTCTCAGGCTCAACTCGTAATGTAACTCAACTCGAGCTCGAGTTACTCAAGTAGCTTAACCAATCAAGTTCTGGCAACATGCTTAACACATGCAAGTCAAACGAAATGTGGTGTTTCCAATGGCAGATGAGTGAGTAACACATAAGAACCGACCCTTGGGAAGGGAACAACAACTAGAAACAGCTGCTAATACCCCGTGTAGGCTAAGGAGTGAAAGGAGGAACTTACATCTAATTAGCTGGTCAATGAAGCAGTTCTTACCAAAGCAATGATCGATAGTTGGTCCAAGAGGATGATTAGCCACATTAGGTGAGACACAGCCTAGACTACTAGCGGCCAGCAATTGGGAATTTTCCTCAAGTTTTGTATTTTGTAATTTCATTATTTTTATATCACATAACTACATAAGTCATATAATATATACCTTGTAGTTTATACATATATTTGATATTATATATTATATTATTTTAATATTAGTTTATAATCTAATCAATCTTGATCAAGTTGAGCTCAATTTTAAGAACTTACAGTGGAGTCAAGCTCAAGTTCAAAATTTTGTGATCTATCGAGTTCAAGTAGAGTTTCAAGTTTAACATTTTTAAGTTGAGTTCAAGTATCTTACTATGTCAACTCGACTCGAATTGACTTGAATACACCCCTAATCCTTCCCTTCAAATCCAAATTAATTCCTTGATTTCTCCTCTACAATCTCACCACTCCATTGCAACAGCCAATTTGGTAGGCATAGTGCCCTTGCTTGAAACCCTCCTTCGCCGAAGGTTGACAATGAATGTCAACATAAGATAGATGCTAAAAGACTGTCCCTGACTTCTCAAAGTTTCCAATATTTCTCAAGCCATAATCTCACACTCACCAGAAGAAACCCAACCCATGATTGCTCTTCACCTCCTCTCCCCTACCAATCAATACATCTCTCAGAACTTCCTAAAAATTCCACCATCCTTTGGCTTCTCTTCCTCCTAGTATTCTAACAGAAAAATCCATTCCTCTTTCCTTCACTATTCCCACACACAATAAACAATCCCTATTGGAGAATAGAAATTTCACACTGAAAAAATCCTCTTTCACCTTAACAATTTACCCTTAAACCCTTGTCTAATTGACAATGTCCAAACTAGAAATTATCCATTATGTATAGTAACCATCAAAACTCCTTTAAAATAGGTAAGAAGTGTGTGAACAAACCCATATTTCAACAAATTCAAATTAAAAAAATTTCTTTTAGCTTTAAAACAATTGTGAAGACCCATATTAACTTAATTAACAACAAGCCTTAAGTCCCACTAGGTGGGGTATGCTACAAGAATCTTATCCTTTTTCGGCAATTCACTTGACTGAGGGCAGTCTCCTCCGCTAGATTCAAAGCTATTAAGTCCTTCGGCACTATCTCATTTCCAGGTGATTTTAGTTTCCTGTGCTAACTTCTTAGCCCTCTCCTATCTAGAAGGACCTAATCCATTCCACTCTTGTCTATTTTTCACCGCATCCATGCAGAATAAGTGCAACGCATCACTTGGAGGGTATACCCTAGTGAATATTTGGTAAAGATTCATGTTATAAAGATTTGACAAGATTTACACTGGCTGCCAACTACATAATGTAACCCTACTCCTTTATCCGAGCTAAGGACCAACTATGTGTAAAAAGATTTAGGACAAAATGTACTACACAAACGGAGTGCAAGTGCCTACCATTTTTTATTACTAAAAAAGGTTAACTGAATGATGCAAATTGTTTAAACAAAATTAGTGAAGATGAGATTATGATTTTTACCTAAGTTGTGCATGCTATTACTTGTGCACAAAAAATTAAAATAAAATGCAAGTTGTTCTTGGAAAAATGAAGTTGTTAAATGCAAAGGTTTATCCTAAAATCAAAGAAACTCTTGAAACATTCCCAACCTTGGCACCACAACCCAGAACATTCCTAAATATATTTGATTTATCTTGAGAAACACTGGAATTCCCATCCAAGTGCTCTAGCCTCTTGCATCTTACTTTCTCTTGAAGAAAACTACCAAAACCAAATCCACAACGTTTCAATTAACCAGATTAATAAAAAATAGTGATTGCCAAAATCAATGATGTTTTCTTGTTCATTTCTCTCACTTCGCCTCTCATATCGCCTCTAGCTTGCTAGGTGTCCTAATTTAACAAACCAATCATAACTTACCCATACAAAATTATGGATTAATTGTTAACTATCTTATCTTTGCACCATTGCAAAAAGTCAAAATGGCAATTTTGTACATCAAGGGTTGGTTGTAGAGGCACGTGGTAGGGCTCTCTACCAATCCCGGTCCCAGGAATGTTCTAAAGAGTCTTGGCTTTGTTGGCTCAAATCAAGGTTTGTTAAGGGGAGTCCTAACCAATTAGCCTTTTCTTAGGCTGCTTAAGCATCATTCCCATTTCCACCTCGCAAGTCACGACATATTTAATCAAGCAATACTAACATATTTCAATTTTATATTGCGCTCATGGTTTATCCACGATGCTAATCAAGCATAAACATGCAAGGATAGAACTATAGAAATATGCTTCAAAGCACTAAAGAAGGCTCCCATCCGCTAGGATCAGCAAAGCACTAGTGTGCAATTACAAGGAAGCACGCATATGAGGCGTACAAGTCATAAGTGTAAATGCACCACTATGACAAAAAGATGGCAGCGTTTACTGCATATTGATTTAGTTCTACCTATCCTTATTACTATTTCTATGAGATGAATTGTTTGCACAGGTGTGCTTTAATATCCTAAATCTCCACTTGGTTTGAGTCACAATGCTAGGTGGGTCTGCATATCATATTAACATTCGAGGAATTAAGCATTTAGGAACAGATTTTTAAATTCTTCATGGATGTTTGGCTAAGCGGTTATTAAAGTTTTTGGAGGTTGCAGTTAGTATTATCACTGTTTAAGCGTTTTGTAATCCTTAGCAGTTAGCAGGCACTAAAATGTTTTTTTTTGTGTTTGGTAATGGTTTAACTGTGGCAGAAAAGTTAATAAAATCCCAAAAATCAGCTATTGGAAAAAGCACCAAATTGCAACTTCCTTCAACCACTACAGCAACTACCAATACAATCTCTAGCACGCAACAGCAATACCGAACTGGCCCTTTGTTTAATAAGATATTTTAGGCAAGCATGTGAACAGGCTGTAATGCATTTAATACATGGTCAAGCTTTTAACATGGGCGAGAAAGCCTCCATTAGTCATGGCAGCATTTCGACAAACACCTCGTCAGCCTCTATCTCACGCCGAAACCTAGTGCAATAAAGCGCGTGATGCTTTTATCTCCGTATTCCTTTTAACTTCTATCCGCAGCCCCTTTTACACTTCATTTTGTTTTATTTTTTCAAGGAACTAATGCCTTTGCAATATAAAAATCTCCATGCTATTCATAGAAGCACCGAATTCGACAAAATTATTAAAGGGAAACGTACCTCCTATTCATGTGCTCATCAATGGCGGAGCTATTGGCTTCTAGATTCTGCATCATTTTTGGGTCTCGGAGTCTTTCTCTGCTATTTCAGATTTCTGTCGCCCCGAATTAGTTCAGCGGAAGCAATTTCCCGGTAACATAAACCAGACCCATTTCTCCAATCTCAGTTTCCAACACACCCACTTCAGAAATTTCCTTTTGAAAGTATTGAACCAGCTTCGCTTTCAGTGGATCTGAGTTGTTTTGATTTTTATCACCAATTCCTCGAAGAGAAAAAATTTGGGTTTCTGGTTTTGCTGCAAAGCAAGTCCGTGCGTGGAATGTATGTAGAGACGTCTCGGATTCACGGAGATTGCCATTCTCAGCTGCTGCAGCACCACCGGCAAAAATAAAAATCAGTGTCGTGGTTTAGAATGCGTTCAAGGAGACGAGAGAAGATGGAGCTTCGGCGCTTGAGCGTCGGGGGTCCCCGCCGTAGTTTCCCTGAGAGGCAGAGGCCGGCCCCTACACGCTGTACCATCATCACCATGCATTTTGACACAATATTCAATCTTCGATCTTCCCACCTCCGTGACAAAGAAAACTTTTCAATTTTCCAATTCCCCATCTTCGCTCTTCCCGCCTTCATAGGTCAATTTCAACTTTGAATTTTCTCGCATGCCCAAGGTCATTTCTGGGCACTCTCGAGTTCCCACGGCACTATGTTTAGACAAAATAATTTAAAAATGGAAATAAATTTATGCAAAAAAATAAGAGTCATAAGTGATACTTGTTTCTTCTTCAAGTTTTTTCTTTAAATTTAGGTATAATCTTTTACTGAGTATTTAATTTATTAAATTACATATGGTTTATATTTTTTATTTTAGAAAATAATACCGGCATTTCATGAACTGCAGGTGAAATTATTTAGATTGGAAAATGTCTCAAAATTTTAGTGTCATAGGTCAAACACTATTTCAAACACAAGGTTTACGTGGGAAATAGTAAAGTAACTTAATTCATCTAATTACACTTGCAAAAGCAACTTTTAAAACGGTGATACAAAAACTCCATCTATTTTCTCATGGCAAGGATCCACTTCTCTGCATCTTTGCTTTTAATTCCTTCTTAGTAAGTCTTGGGGTCAGCATCTATAATTTTTTCAACAACTGTGAAAGCAGAGGCAACCAAGTCTGTGTATCCATATCTCTGGGGAGCTTTCAAAGTCCTTCTTTGTATGTCTCTTGCTAGCTTGTATGAATCAGTTCCTTCTTCTTGTTGCAGCTAAGTTTCTGTACTCGGAGCCTCCTGTAAGTGATTTGAAACTGCTTCTGTCTCCAGTTCTTCTTGCTAACCAATGATGTGCCTTTGGACTTCATGTTGTCCAGCTTCAAGCTCCACCTCAAACTGAGATGCATCACTATTTGAGCTATCTTGTTCAATAGCGTCCATGAACTTTTGTCTAGCCATTTCACCCTCATTGAAGACCACATCCCTGCTTATAATACACTTTTGTTTACCAGGAGCTTCTACCCACAATTTGTAGCCTTTGACTCCTCTAGGGTAACCCACAAAGATACATTTAATAGCTCTAGGTTCAAGCTTGTCAGTTTTAACATAAGCATAAGCAACACAACCTGTAGAGACCGGAAAATTATAATTATTAAATAATAGAGAAAAGGGAAAAATTTTAAGAAAGGACAAAGCAAGGTTCGTCGACGAATGCCTTGGTTTCGTCGACGAACTTTTGGCGGGATTCATAGACAAAGTTTAGTGTTTTGTCGATGAAGATATACCAAGAGGGGGTGATTTAGACCCATTGGTTCATCGACAAGTTCTTTACCTTCGTCGACGAACTCTCTTCTTTGGCTCATCGATAAGTACACGTGGCTCGTTGACGAAGCCACATGTCAAGCCACCTATAAATACGTGGAAATCGGGTTTTCAGCGAAGGATTCAATATCTCTCTCATTTTCTCTCTCTATAAATGGATTCTTTGACTTCTTTTTAAGATTCCAACCCCATTTCTCCCCGGTTCGACAATTAGAAGCTACCACGATGATCCTGGGGAGATTCTTTACAACTTAGTTAGAGCAGAATTTTGGTTTGAGGAATTTGGACACCATCCCAAAATCAAGGTAAGTAGGTATTTTAGGATTTTCATAGTTATCAGATCTTTCTAAACCCATGTTTTGTATTAGGTGTTGATATACTGGTGTTTGGGATGATTAAACTAGGGTGTTGTGATTTCAGAGTTTTGATTTCCAAACACCGCAGGCATGGGTTAAGGATCCCAGCGGGTGTTGTCTCAAGAACCCAGGTAAAATAATAAATAGTTTATAGTTTAAAAATGTGAGTATGATAATTATTCTGGATATTCAGTTGTTTGACAGGGGGATATATATATATATATATATATATATATATATATGTGTGTGTGTGTGTGTGTGTGTATGTATATGTGTGTGTGTGTGTGTGTGTAATTTCAGGGCGTTGAAATTACAAATGCTACAAACGTGAAACAGGGAAATAATAAACAGTTCTCAGAAAGTCAGGTAAGGAAATTATGCTATACTAGTAAATTCATAAATTTTATCAATAAATTATAGTATTTGATTATGAGATACAGAGTATAAATTATACAATTATACAAATTTCAGTATATGAGTTATATTTAATTGTATGGCTTTAGTCAGTATTTGTTCAATATAGTATTTATACAATTTTCAGAATATTCTAATCTACAGTATTTATGTGTAGAAATATGTTTTACCAGATTTATAGAATTATGATTTACAGTATATACACAGACAAATATTTTACAGTAATCACAGATTATCATGATTCCTAGAATTACAAAATTATAACACTCAGATATTACAGATCATAAATTATAGATATTTTAGCTCAGATAATATAGTTTATTTAAATCAGTTTTACAATGTTATGGTTATACAGAATCATGATGAAACGGTAAGATATATATATATATATAGAGAGAGAGATTAGTATTATACAGTATCAGACCCTGATAAATTATATCAGTATTAGAGCACGGTACTGTAGCTATTTCATATCAGAGTGCAACCATATGTCTCAGATAGAGTATGGAATAGTTGATTGTGCCATAAGTAGTGTAGAGTGCTCTCTGGCGTTTAGACTAGGTGGAGCGGGCCTTTCGTGCTGCATACATGTTTATGCATATAGTTAGACTACCACTGGTAGGCCAACTAATGTTTAGTCCCGCCTACGGACCGCACAACCAGTCATATGGGGTAAATCATGACATATAGTTTTTCAAGGAAGCTTTCACAGTTATTTATATGTATACAGATTTACAGAATAACAACAGTTATATTATAATACTAGAAGTGTGAATAAATAGAAAGCTCAGATTTACTGTTGTATTTTAAGTCATATAGGTGTGAATTATACAGTATATTATTTTACATGTTATCTCAGTTTCAGTTATTTATCAGTATATTATTCATGTAAATTCAGTTGCCACACACTAATAATAGCATAATCCGTCTTACTGAGAGTTGTCTCATCCCAATAATTTAACATATTTCAGGTGATCCAATTAGACAAGCATATCAGGCTCGGAGGTAGAGGAGATAATTATACTGCCTTGTTAGAAGGGTAAGTGATTTTTGAGAGATGTATTTATTAGTAGTTTATAGGGGATCTGATGGAGGATTTTTGGGTAGATATGTATGTATTAATGTTTGAGAAATTACTGAATTCTGGTATTGTAAATGTGGGTGTATAATTTTATGTTTTCCGCTGCATAGGAATGCTATCTTGTGAATAGGAGTTTCCTCAGTGCCCACATGGGGCCTAAGATGTTATATTAGATAATACAGGGGTATCAGAGTAATTTTAATTATTTATAAAAAAAAATGGTATGAATTTTTTGGTCTTTACAATTTGGTATCAGAGCTTAGGTTTTTAAGTTCTGTAGACTCTAAATATGGCGGAAAACAATACCAGAATATAGGAATGGATTTTGGAGAAAGATAGAAATTTGGACAGAATAGAATTTAAGTGAGATAATGTTGGGAGTTAGGATGAGAATTTAGGGTTTTGTTTTGCAGTCTAGAAGTAAGAACTTCTGGGTGGTTTTTGTGATTTTCCTAGGGTGACAATTTCAAAAAAACCATGATAAACTATCGTCAGTTTCTATTTCCATATGGTAGGACCAGACCTTAAATTAGTTATACGAGGTATGAGGGTATCTTAGTTAGATTAATGTAAGAATAGCATTGTGAGGTTCAGGATTCTCAAAATAATTTGATAATATTGCAGGATGGATCCTAGAGGTAGTAGTGCTCACGCAAACGGCGATGATGGTGTAGGGCTTTCTAGCATGGGCAGCGGGGATTCAAATGCTGTTTTGCGTAGCGTAGCTTAGCAAGTTATGACTGAGATTGCATAAAACTCCAGGGAGCAGGGAGGCCCATCTGTAGTTCAAGGGTGTACAATAGAAAAGTTTGTGAAGGTGAATCCTCCAGCATTTTGAGGAGGAGCTAACCTCGCAGTTACAGAGAACTGCATGCAAGAGATTAAGAAAATATTGATAGTACTCCACTACACCGATGAGCAAAGGGTCCTCTATGCTACGTACAAGTTGACAGGCGAAGCCGAGAGATGGTGGACGACTACAAGAATATTGGAGGAGTAGAGGCCCATACCAGTGGCTATGACTTGGAGCCAGTTCAGGGAGGTATTCTTTGACAGATATTTTCTTACCACTGTCAGAGAGGCTAAGGCAGTGGAGTTTCTGAATTTGTCCTAGGGAAACCTTATAATTCAACAGTATGTAGCGAAGTTCATTGAGTTGTCACGTTTCGCCCCCTATGTCGTTCTAGATGAAATTAAGAAGGCAAGGATGTTAGAGAGGGGCTTGAGGCAAGAAATATATAAACAAGTGGCAGTCCTGAAGATGCAGGATTTCTATGAGCTAGTTGGTAGAGCCACGGTAGTAGAGGAGAGCAAACAGAAAGATGTGGGAGTACCAAGCCAAAGGAAGAGGCCCACGTCTCCAGGTTTTCAGGCGAGTTCTAGTTGAGGCTCATGGAGAGGAGATCAGTACAGAGGAGGCCAGAGGCAGATGATGGGACATAGTGGTTCTTAGGGTGGGCAGACTTATCTTATCTACCATAGATGTGGCCGGAGGCATTCTAGAGAATGTAGAGTGGGAGAGAATGTCTGCTATTGGTGTGGAAGATTCGGTCATATGACACGATCATGTTGGGGACTTCCGATCCACGCACTAGCTCATAGACCGTTTTGGGGTGGTTATCAAGCGCCCCATAGAGGCCAATAGAGGAATGCAGCTCCGACGAGGGTTTATGCACTGACGCCGGGATATGCCGAGGTTGCCGGAGATGTTGTTACATGTACACTTACTGCTTTACCATATAAATTTGTTGTTTTGTTTGACTTAGGTGCACCCATTCCTTAGTATCATTGGGATATGTTAAAATATATGGGGTAGAGGCGCAGTTGTTAGATGTTGAATTGTCAGTAGTCACACCGACTAGATCAAAAGTGAAGTGTAGGAGAGTACTTAAAAACTATCCAATAGGTATTCAGGAAAAAGTGTTACCAGCCGATCTCGTGGTGTTAGACATGCAGGAGTTTGATGTGATATTGGGTATGGACTGGCTGGTAGCTAATTATGCTACCATTGACTGCCATAAAAAAGAAGTGATCTTCAGACCTCCAGGTAAGCAAGAATTTAGATTCGTGGGATCACGTGTGCATGCCTCACCACAATTAGTATCGGCTATTCAGGCTAGGAGGCTGCTTCAGGGTGGTTGTCAGGGGCATGTGGTGTATATAAAGGAGATGCCAAAAGAAGAATTGAAACATACTGATATTCCAATAGTTAGGGAATTTCTAGATGTTTTTCTAGAGGAGTTACCTGGTTTACCACCAGACCAGGAGATTGAATTTGTTGTGGATTTACTACCAAGGTTGGCACCAATATCTAAAGCACCCTATAGAATGACTCCAACTGAACTAAAAGAATTGAAAGACCAGTTGTGGGAGTTATTGGATAAAAGGTTTATTAGACCTAGCGTGTCACCTTAGGAAGCATCAGTCCTATTTGTAAAGAAGAAAGATGAGACTATGAGAATGTGCATTGATTATAGAGAAATAAATAAAGTAACAGTTAAGAATAAATATCCTCTTCTCAAAATTAATGATTTATTTGATCAGCTCCAGGGGACTCAGGTCTACACCAAGATTGACCTTTGGTTGGGATATCACTAGGTGAAAGTTAAAGCGGAGGACGTCTCCAAGATAGCCTTCTAAACCAGATATGGGCACTACGAGTTCTTGGTAATGCCATTCGGATTGACCAATGCATCGGCAGTGTTTATGGACTTAATGAATCGAGTGTTCTATCAGTACTTAGACCAATTTGTTGTGGTATTTATTGATGATATATTGGTTTACTCGAAGAGTTTTGAGGAACACGAGAATCATATGAGGTTGGTTTTTTAGGTATTGAGTGAAAATAAATTGTTCGCTAAATTTAAGAAATGTGAATTCTGGTTGAGGCAGGTTACTTTTCTTGGGCATGTAATTTCAGGGGACGACATATCAATAAACCTGAGCAAGATAGAAGCAGTGGTGAGTTGGGTGAGACCGGGGAACGTTTAGGAGGTCAAAAGTTTTCTAAGTCTGGCAGGATACTACAGACGTTTTGTGGATGAATTTTCCAGATTATCGGGTCCACTGACACGACTCACGAGAAAAAATGTGAGATTTGAATGGACTATTATGAAAATATTGTAATAACTAAACTGTAATAGTTGTAATAACTGATCTGTATTATCTGAACTGTATAAACTGTATATCATAGTGTTATGGCTTTAACATTTTGGAAATCATGGTAATCTGTGAATGCTATATAATATTTGTCTGTAAAATATCTATCTGTATAATATCTATCTGTAAAATATCTGATAAAACATATTTCTGGATAAATTCTGTAAATCATAATAATCTAAAAATTGTAGGATTTCTGGACTGATCTAATAATGTTTCATGTCACACAATTAATTAAATTAATATTCCATATTCTGAAAACTATATCTTCTAATATACAAATAATTTGCATACTCGATAATAATATGGAAAACATATAATTTATTGATAAATATTCTAAAATTCCTAGCTTAACATATTTCCCTTACCGTAGCTAACTGAACTTGTCAACTAATTCTAACTCAAACCCACGACGTTCATAATTCCATATTCCTAAAATTACATATATATATATATATATATATATATATATATTTGTCAATCAATTGAATTCCCAAAAAAAATTTCACTCATATTCCCTAAATTATAAACTATTCATAATATTACCTGGGTTCCTAGGAACACCCTCTAGGTTTCCTAACTTGCCTGCCGTAAAAGCCCCAAAACCCTAAATTCACAACACCCGCATAAATCATCCCAAACACTAGTATAACAACATCTAATACACAATCTGGGTTCAAAAAAGCCTACTAATCAAATAAACCTTAAATAACCTACATACCCTGATTTTGGGTTGGTTCCCAAACTTCTCAAATCGAAATTCTGCTCTGACTAAGTTGTAGAGAATCTCCCCAGGATCATCGTGGTAGCTTCTGATTGTCGAACCGGAGAGAAACGGGGCTGGATGTGTAGAGAGAAGTCAAAGAAAACCGAGGGTAGAGAGAGAAATTAAGAGAGAGGAAGATTTTTCTCGTTGAATCCCAATTTCTACGTATTTATAGGTGATCTGACACGTGGCTTCGTCGATGAGCCACGTCACCTCTGTTCGCCTAACTGGGCTTTTCAATCTTGTTTTGATGATAACAAAATGAAGGATGTTTTAACATGTGGTGTTAAGTGATTTGATTTCAGATCTAGGTAAAAGAACACTCACTATTAATAAGCTGAAGATCAATGTCAATCTAGTGGAAGTTCCTCAGAATATTGAAACAATGAACGACAAATGAAGAGGTTAAAGGCCAAGTAAATTTTAAAGTCAAAAGTGAACTTCAAGAGGCTGAAGGACTTAGTAATTAAGGAAACCATGATTAGAAGGACTGTTGTAAGTATTTCAAAGTCAATGCTATTTAGATATGTGAAGCTCCTTAAGAATCAAAGACCTAGAGATCATTATTTGAAAAACTCTTAAAAATGTTTTTAAAATGTTCCAATTAAGTTTTTCAAGTAAACTAGAGTTTTAAAGATTGTCAAAATTGAAAATTTTTGACTTGTGGGAAGATTATCAAAATTAAGAATCTTTGAATTTCAAACCTGCGAGAAGATTGTCAAAATTAAGAATGTTTGAATTTCAAACTTGCAGGAAAATTGTCAAAACTGAGAATTTTTGACTTGTGGGAAGATTGTCAAAATTAAAAATCTTTGAATTTCAAACTTGCGGGGAGATTGACAAAATTGAGAATTTTTGACTTGCGAGAAGATTGTCAAAATTAAAAATCTTTGAATTTCAAATTTGTGGGAAAATTTTCAAAATTAATTTTATAATTTAATATTTTTTTAAAAAGTTACCTAAATGGAAGATTTTCAAAATTAATTCTATAATTTAATATTTTTTAAAAAATTACCTAAAAGGAAGATTTTTAAAATTAATTCTGTAATTTAATATTTTTTGAAAAGTAACCTAAATGCTTCATGTTAAATGAGGAAACTTTTATTTGAAAAAATCTATAAATACCTCCTTTGAGCAATGAAAAAATACACAAGCAAAAGTAGCAAAAAGATCAAACGAACAATACGCTGAAGTTATATACGATCCCTGTACTGAAATTCTCATAAAAGTTTTTGTGTGCTCACATCATTTTGCTGGAGAAAAACTATACGATATTGGTGGATTGACAAACAAGAGATTGGTTCTGAGTTGCATTGAAATTTTTTTTAAGAACCATTGATGACTGCTAAACCTTTAAAGTTTCACATTTTCTATTTATCTTTGATTTTTGAAGTACGATTTAGAATTAAATTTGTACAACCTGCTTTGAATTGTGAGAGTGTTTTTGTAAGTAGATCTATTTCTTTCATCTTGATCTTTGACGGTTCAAAGGTTTGTTGGATCGTTGGACCAAGCTCAAGTTGTTGCTTGGAGAGGTTTCTTTTCCTAAAAAAAAGGGTAATTTTTGTATGGTTTTTGTTCCACTCGGAAGGAATAAGGTATAGTAAATTCCTAGGTGGTTGACCTAAAGCGAGAACGTAGGTTGGGTAAGACGAACCTCGTAAAAGTGGTGGTGTCACTCTCTTTCCCTTACTCTCTTTTACATTTCAGCAACGATATAACCTGCGTGGATGTTTTAATATTTTTAATCATAAAGTAACGCATATTGGAAATTAAGTAAACCCAAAGTCTAATTTGTTTTTGGGCTTGCGGAAACCAAAAAGGAGTACGTTGGTTAATTGATCTTTTGCAAAAACCGAAAGAAAATACGTTGATTGGTTAACATCCCGAAACCTATTAGCTGAAGGTTTATTTAAATTCTGATATTAAAAAGGTGCTTGGATGTCATTTTAATATTCAAATTCAAATCTAACTACAGAAACTTCACATTCATATACAGGGTCACTAAATATTCCAAATTGATTTCTTAGTGTATGGTTGTTTTGCTTGAATAATTGATTGATTGATTGTGGTTGTTGTAATTGTGGATTAATTAGAGGAAATATGAGTTTGTGTGGATTGCCCAATTAACAAGAATACAAGAAAACCTTAAAAGATTGTAAAAAGGAACAAAAACGATCTAAGAAATTTTTAAAAGACCCAATTCACCCCCACCTCTTGGGACTACACCTTAGGTTTCAATTGGTATCAGAGCCCGATTATAGCAAAACCTAACAAGTAACTATATAAAGATCAAAATGGCACAAATAGGAGTAGCTCCCTTTGGTGAGGGTCAATCCTCAACTAGGCCACCCATTTTTTGTGGATTAAATTACACTTTTTGGAAACAACGAATGAGAATCTACCTTCAAACAATGGACTGGAAGGCATGGAATGTTCTCACAAATGGAAATTCAATCCTTACTAAACCAGTTAATGGAAAAGAAGTATCTAAAGAAGATAAAGAACTAAACGACTCAGATTACAAAATGTTGCAAATTAACTCAAGTGCAATGAACGCCTTATACTGTGCACTTGATGTAAATGAATTCAATAGAGTAATGACGTGTAAAACAACCAAAGAGATTTAGGATAAATTGGAAGTAACCTATGAAGGCACAGTATGTAACGACCTCAAAATCTTAATATAAAATGAAATATAATAAATAGAAAAGTCAACCCAAACCTGTGGGTAGCGGGAATAGCCTGATGTAAACAGCAGAAACCTAAGCAACAGTAAGTATAAAATCTCAATCATCCAACCATAAAACATAATACCAGAGTTTACTACATCATCAAAATACCGTATTTATATACAACCTCCAAAACATCAAAATAACCCTAGGATCATACAACAAAAATAATCCTGATCCCAGTACAAAATCTTACCCTCCTAGTGGGGTAACTTAATAAGCTCAACGGCGGCCACGACCCGTCGATCTCTCAGGGTCTCCTAAAAAATTAATTAAGTTCGGGGGTGAGACACATCTCAGTAAGGGAAAATAAACTAAATGCAGTTGTGTGACAACATGAGTATATAATGCAGTTATACATATACAATACATTTCACATATCTTTAAACATTCGTCATAATATAATGAATCATCATATACTTTCATATTTTTCTAGGAACTCATATCATTTATAAATTGTCTATTATATATGATAATACTGAAACATACCCAGGATGAATAGCTAGCTGATGTCATGTATTACCCCCCATAATAGGTTGTGCAGCCCGAAGGCGGGACCCAACAATGGTTGGCCGACCACTACCAAGTCAAAAATGTTTGTAAGTATGATGGGCCCGCCACACCCTGGTCCGGACTGCCAAGTGGACGTCTACAACTCTACATCGAAAGCCACATCGACTATCTATCTCCCACCCCCTCGTTGGGTGGTTAGCACAAGTCTGAACATAGATATCTGATCTATATAGCTACGGTACCGTGCTCCTGAACTGAACTAAACTAACATTCGGGTTCTGATAATGTATAATACATGATAATATAGCATCTTTCATAATTTCATAAATACGGCCTCGCGCCGAACATTTCATAAATACAGCCTCGTGCGGAGCATTTCATAAATACGGCCTTATGCCGAACATTTAATAAATATGGCCTCATGCCGAGCATTTCATAAATACGACCTCGTACCGAACATTTAATAAATACGGCCTCGTGCCGAGCATTTCATAACATTCTGAAGAAAAATCAATTATCATGTATTTCAAAATCATCATATACTGCATTATTACATAATTCCTAAAAACATGCTTATTCGTAAAATTGCCGTAACGTAATACATTTCATGAAAAATAGTACTCATGCCACACAATGCTGAATTAAATCATACGTTCCATCTAAAATCGTAATTCTTGTATACAGCAGTATTTTACCAAATATACATTTATTCCATAATATTAGTATATAATACATGTTTTTCTAAAAATAATTTACTCATACATAATAATAATTTGTGTGAAAATAACTGCTTTAGTTTATTCCCTTACCCAACTACTGAGAAACCCCCCAAAATATCATAGTCTAACACCCGTAGGATTTCCTGACCAATACCCTGAAAATGAAAACTCTCAATACTAAATTTCAGTATTTTCACGTGTATATCATTTCCTATAACTACCGTAAGACCAAATTTGGCTTAAAAAACCTTACCTCAACTCAGGGATGAATTTCAACGGAGTTCCACCAATGATCCGCTCCGATAGATATGTAGAGAACTTCTCTAGGAGCGTTGTGGTGGCTTCAGATCGTCGATCCGGCGAGCGACAAAGCTGAAATCGAAGAGAGAAGAGAGAGAAACCGTAGGGAGAGAGAGAGAGAGAGAGTGAGTTTTTTTGTAAATTTTGAAATTTAAATTTGGGTTCTTGATATTTATAGGACTGGATTCATCGATGAACCACGTCATCTCGTCGATGAGTTCTTTAATAATTTCGTCGATGAAACCCACTCCTCGTAGATGAAATTCATACTGTTCAAAACCTCCCTCGGTATTTCCTCGTCGACGATTCTTGCCTTTGTCGACGAGGTCCTCTTATACCCTCGTCGATGAATCCCCTGTGTTTGTTGATGAGGCCCTGGTAATTTCCTCAGTTATTCCTTCCAAAGTACAATGTCGTCGACGAACGCTTGTTGACTGTCTCCTTCTGTTACCATTTCCATTTCCCTTCCTCTTTATTATTTTTAAATGCCATTTTTATTATTCGGGTCGTCACACGGTAGATGTTAGGGAAAGTAGAATCGATATGTTAACCAATGAATATAAAGCTTTTAAGATGAACTCCGATGAAAATATAACAAGCATGTACACTAGGTTCACACATATCATAAACTCACTAAGTGTCTTAGGAAAAAATTATTCTACCCATGAGATGATCCGAAAAATTCTAAGAGCACTTCCACCTATTTGGGAACCAAAAGCCACAGCCATTGCGGAAGGGAGAAATCTTAAAACAACTTCCTTAGATGAACTTATAAGATCTCTTCTAACCTATAAAAATGATGTTGAAAGAAAGAAGCACTGAAAACAAAAATAACAAGTCTATAGCTCTAAAAGTTTTGAAAGAATATTCAAGTGAGGAAGATAATGAATCTAGTGAATTAGAAGATGAGGACTTAACTCCCTTAACTAAAAGACTTGGAAAATTCTTAAGAAGAAACAAAAAATTCGCTAGAAAATTTATTGGATCAAAAGCTGAAAAAGGAGAAAGTAATAAAAAAGAATACAAAAACAAAAATGATCCTCCCACTTGCTATCATTGTAAAAAGCTTGGGCACATCAAACCGGAATGCCCACAACTTAAGAAGGAAAAGAAGAAAAAGAAGCCTGCAATGAAGGCAACTTGGGATGACACTATTTCGAGTGAATTGGAAAGTGAGTCAAGTGATCAAGAAGTAGCTAACATGTGCTTCATGGCGCATAATGAAGAGGTTTGCTTTAGGACCACTCTGTCTAAGGATAAATGGTACTTGGATAGTGGATGTTTAAGGCATATGACGGGAGATAAATCTAAGTTCACCTCTCTCACTCAAAAGGATGGAGGATTTGTAACCTTTGGTGACAATGCAAAAGGCAAGATCATCGGAATTGGTAAAATAGGTAAAGACTCTTCACTTACTATAGATGATGTCTTGTTAGTAGATGGTCTAAAGTATAATTTACTAAGCATTAGTCAACTTAGCGACAAAGGATTTGAAATAATGTTTAAGAGAGACAAATGCATAATTCAAGATTCTAAGGATCAAAAGACATTATTCACTGCACTTAGAATGAACAATGTATAAACCTTGATAGCTTGATCTCTCAAGACATAACTTGCTTAGCAACCATGAGTGAGAATAGTTGGCTTTGGCATAGGAGGTTAGGACATGCAAGCATGGATCTTACATCCAAGCTCTCTAAAAAGAATTTAGTTAAAGGCTTTCCTAATACCAAATTTGTCAAAGATAAAGTGTGTGATGCTTGTCAATTAGGAAAACAAATCAAGAAAAGCTTCAAAAAGAAGAAACATATATCAACTAGTAGACCCCTAGACCTCATACACTTAGACTTGTTTGGTCCTACTAGAACCCAAAGTTTAGGAGGAAAACAATACGCCTTCGTAATCGTTGATGATTACTCAAGATACACATGAGTGTTGTTCCTAACTAACAAAGAAGAAGCTTGCAACTCATTAATCACTTTATGTAAGAAGCTTCAAAATGAGAAAGGGTATAATGTCTCAAATATTAGAAGTGACCAAGGAAAAGAATTTAAGAATCAAGATGTTGAAAAAATTTGTAATGAACATGGCGTATATCACAACTTTTCAGCACCTAGAACCTCATAACAAAATGGAGCCGTGGAAAGGAAAAATAGAACCCTCCAAGAAATGGCAAGGATTATGCTTAATGAAAATGGCCTACCCAAATATTTTTGGGCCGAAGTTGTAAATATAGCTAGCTATATAATTAATAGGGTTTCCATTAGATCAAACCTAAACAAGACACCCTATGAATTGTGGAAAGGAAAAATGCCTAACATAAATTACTTTCATGTCTTTGGATGTAAGTGTTTTGTCCTAAATAAGAAAGACAACTTAGGAAAATTTGATGCTAAATCGGATGAAGGCATTTTCCTAAGATACTCCACAAATAGTAAAGCCTATAGAGTCTAGAACAAAAGAACACTCACCATAGTTGAATCAATTCACGTAGACTTTGATGAACCTAACCCTTTTTCAAGAGAAGTCAAAAATGAAGAAAATAAAATGATATGTTCAAAAAGGAGGATGAGATAAAAATCAAGGAAGAAAAGGAAATAAATGAAGAAAAGTCAAAAGATGAACTCATAGAAAATATGAAATTACCAAGAGAATGGAAGTATAAGAAAGATCACCCTCAAGAACAAATTATAAGTGAACCATCTAGAGTGTGACTACTAGATCTTCACTAAAGAACCTTTGCACATTCCTATCCCAAAATGAACCTAAAGATGTTGAAGAAGCCCTTAAGGATGAATCTTGAATAGTTGCAATGCAAGAAGAAATAAACCAATTTGAAAGAAGCCAAGTATGGAAATTAGTACCCAAACCGGAAAATCATTCAATCATAGGAACTATATGGGTATTTAGAAATAAAAAGGATGAAAATGGTATAGTCATTAGAAACAAAGCTAGACTTGTAGCAAAGGGGTATAATCAAGAAGAAGGAACTATGATGAAACCTTTGCACCCGTAGCTAGAATGGAAGCTATTAGAATGTTGTTAGCCTATGCTTCCTACAAAGAATTTAAGTTATACCAAATGGATGTCAAAAGTGCATTCTTGAATGGGTATATTAATGAAGAGGTATATGTTGAACAACCCCTTGGTTTTGAGGATATTGAAAATTCTAACCATGTATTTAGACTAACCAAGGTTTTGTATGGACTAAAACAGGCCCCTAGGGCTTGGTATGAAAGACTTAGTGGATTTCTAATCGAGAAGGGATTTTCAAGAGGAAAAATTGATAGTACCTTGTTCATTAAAAATAAGGAAGATGAAATACTTTTAGTTCAAATCTATGTAGATGATATAATATTTGGTGCTACAAATGAACATCTATGTAAAGAATTTGCAAAATGTATGCAAGAAGAATTTGAAATGAGCATGATGGGAGAATTAAACTATTTTCTTGGACTGCAAATTAAACAAGCAAAGAATGAGACTTTTATAAGTCAATCTAAATACATAAAAGAAATGATACAAAAATTTGGTATGGAAAATAGTAAACCCATAGGCACACCTATGAGTACCACCATCAGCCTAGACAAAGATGAAAAGGGAAAATCCGTAGACACAAAACACTATAGAGGTATGATTGGAAGTCTATTATATTTAAAAACCAGTAGACCCGATATAATGTTTAGTGTGTGTATGTGCGCACGTTTTCAATCAGCACCTACGGAATCACACCAAATAGCTGTTAAAAGAATCCTAAGATACTCAATAGGCATTATGGATTTAGGACTATGGTACCTTAAAGACATCAGTTTTGAAATGATTAGTTATTCAAATGCAGACTATGTCGATTGTAAGATAGATATAAAAAGCACAAGTGGCACATGCCACTTCTTAGGAAGATCTTTAGTTTCTTGGTTTTCTAAGAAACAAAATTTCGTGGCTTTGTCAACTGTTGAGGCCGAATATGTAGCAACTAGTAGTTGTTGTGCACAAACTCTTTACATGAAACAACAATTAAGATATGTCAATTTGAAATACACAACTGTATCAATTAAGTGTGATAATACGAGTGTGATTAACATATCTAAAAATCCTATTTCACACTTAAGAACAAAGCACATTGACATAAGACACCACTTCCTAAGAGATCATGTTAAAAAAGAAGACATTATTCTAGAATTCATCAATACAAATGATCAATGGGCTGATATCTTTACTAAACCACTCTCAGAAGATAGATTTATAACCATTAGAAGAGAGTTTGGTCTACTGGATAGTAGATAAACAAACTAAAAGGACAAGGCTTAAAGAAAAATTTATAGTCAGCCAATTGACTCTAAGATCAGCCGACTAACTAAAGTGTTTTTCTTTTGGAACACAAGCCAGTCAGCCAACTGACCCTGAGGTCAGCCAACTAACTGAGGTAAATTGCCTTGAACCCTAGAGCAGTCAGCCAACTGACACTGAGGTCAGCCTACTGACTGATAGAGCAACCCTATACTTGTTTGTGAAACTTAAAAGTGTCAATTAACTGACCTAGGGTTTGTCTCTTTGTGTGATTTAAGTTTGTTTTGGCGTGTACTTTGATGTGTTGTATAATACAACACTTAACTTGGATTGCTTTCCTTGTTGCTTGAAAGTTAGGCTCATGAAAAATATGTGATATGCAGCATGCTACATGTGGATGTTTGAAAAATTGGTATCTTGAAATTGGTATTTTGAAAATATGAGCATAAAATTATTAAGTATGAAACATGATTTTTGAAATATCTTGACCATGTATGCTTATGATCACATGAATAAATGAAAAATTGGCATCTATGATAAGTGCATGATAAAACTTCAACATGAGTATCTAAGATGTATATTGGTATCTATGAATATATCACTTGATTTTTTTAGCAATACAACATAATTATGAGCACTGGTAATATTGTCATGATCTTGGTATTTGAATGATGCATTATGCATGACAAATGTAATTATTTTTAAGTATTTTTTTCACAAATATGAATGTTGGGCACCATATGCATGATTGAAAATTCAAAGATGTCACAACACATATGAAATAAGAATGCCCAATATGAAATATGATATTAAATTTTGGCATGATTGAGAAGTGTGTGATCATATGTTCATTTGAATTTTACCCTTTTTGATTGATGTCGAAAGAAGAAGTAGTATTTGAGCAAAAATTTTGGCATGATTGAGAGCATGATATTGAATTTTGAGCATGTTGAGCACGATAAGAATGAAAAATTGAGTAATGAGCATGATTAGTCTTGAATCTACAAATTGTTAAAATAATGCTTATTGTAAAGGGGAGTAGAATAATGTTAGTTGTAAGGGGGAGATTTTTTTTAACGCTTATTCATATTTTTTGCTCCTCATTTGTCATCATAAAAAATGAGGAGATTGTTGGCCTAACTGAGCTTTTCAATCTTGTTTTGATGATAACAAAATGAAAGATGCTTTAACATGTGGTGTTGAGTGATTTGATTTCAGATCTAGGTAAAAGAACACTCACGATTGATAAGCCGAAAATCAATGTCAATTTAGTGGAAGCTCCTCAGAATATTGAAGTAATGAACGACAAATGAACAGGTTAAAGGCCAAGCAAATCTTAAAGTCAAAAGTGAACTTCGAGGGGCTGAAGGACTTAATGATTAAGGAGACCATGATTAAAAGGATTGTTGTAAGTACTTCAAAGTCAATGCTATTTAGATATGTGAAGCTCCTTAAGAATCAAAGACCCAGAGATGATTATTTGAAAAACTCTTTAAAATGTTTTTAAAATGTTCCAATTAAGTTTTTCAAGTAAACTAGAGTTTTAAAAATTGTCAAAATTGAGAATTTTTGACTTGTGGGAAGATTGTCAAAATTAAGAATCTTTGAATTTCAAACCTGCGGGAAGATTGTCAAAATTAAGAATGTTTGAATTTCAAACTTGCGGGAAGATTGTCAAAATTGAGAATTTTTGACTTACGAAAAGATTGTCAAAATTAAGAATCTTTGAATTTCAAACTTGAGGGGAAATTGTCAAAATTGAGAATTTTTGACTTGCGGGAAGATTATCAAAATTAAAAATCTTTGAATTTCAAACTTGTGGGAAAATTTTTAAAATTTATTTTATAATTTATTTATTTGTTTTGAAAAGTTACCTAAATGGAAGATTTTCAAAATTAATTCTCTAATTTAATATTTTTAAAAAAATTTACCTAAATGGAAAGATTTTAAAATTAATTCTATAATTTAATATTTTTTGAAAAGTTACCTAAATGCTTCATGTTAAATAAGGAAACTTTTATTTGAAAAAGTCTATAAATACCTCCTTTGAGTAATGAAAAAATACACAAGCAAAAGTAGCAAAAAGATCAAACGAGCAGTACGTCGAAGTTATATACGATCCCTGCACTGAAATTCTCATAAAAGTTTTTGTGTGCTCACATCATTTTGCTAGAGAAAAACTATACAATATTGGTGGATTAACAAATAAGAGATTGGTTCTAAATTGCATTCAAATTTTTTTTAAGAACCATTGGTGACTTCTAAACCTTTAAAGTTTCACATTTTCTATTTAGCTTTGGTTTTTGAAGTACGATTTAGAATTAAATTTGTACAACCTGCTCTAAATTGTGAGAGTGTTTTTGTATACAAATCTATTTCCTTCAACTTGATCTTTAATGGTTTAAAGGTTTGTTGGATCGTTGGACCCAACACAAGTTGTTGCTTTGAGAGATTTCTTTTCCTAAAAAAGAGGGTAATTGTTTTAAGGTTTTTGTTCACCCAGAATGAACAAGGTATAGTGAATTCCTTAGGTGGTTGACCTAAGGCGAGGACATAGACTGGGGTAAGTCGAACCTCGTAAAAGTGGTGTTGTCACTCTTTTTCCCTTACTCTATTTTACATTTCAGCAACGATATAACCTAAGTGGATGTTTTAATATTTTTAATCATAAAGTAACGCATATTGGAAGTTAAGTAAACCCAAAGTCTAATTTGTTTTTGGGCTTGCGGAAACCAAAAGTGTAGTGACCTAGAGAATTTATAATATTTAAATAATAAAAGGAAGGGAGAAAAAGAAATTAAAAGGGGGCAAGCAGGTCTTTGTCGACAAATGCTTCGTGTTCGTCAATGACGTGGCATATTGGGTTGGTCGATGAAGGTGTCGTTCATCGACGAGAAATACCAAGAGAGGATTTGGGTGATTCTGAATTTCGTCGATGAGGTGAGAGTTCGTCGATGAACTGTCTTCTTAACCTCGTCGACGAGGTGATGTGGCTCGTCAACGAAGACTAGTGTATAAGTATGCTAAAACCAGATTTTGCAGTAGAAATTATGCGTGAAACTCCTTCTCTCTCTAGATTTTCATCCCTCCTTCCTTTTCTTTAAGATATCAGGCCAGATTCTCGCTGGTTCGATGATCCAAAGCCACCACGACACTCCTAGAGAAGTTCTCTGCATATTTTTCGGAGTAGATCGTTGGTGGGGCTAGTTTGAAATCCATCCCAAATTTAGTGTAAGACTTTCTACTCAATATTTGACTTCTTGACAGTTGTAGAAAGTGTAGTAAGCGTAGAAATACTGAAGTTTAGTTTTAGGAAATGTTGTCTTCAGGGTGTTGAACGGGGAACCTTGCGGGTGCGAGATTGCTTATTTTAAGGGCTTTTCAGGACTCAGGTAAGGGGATAAATTAAGCTAGTTATTTTATGAAAATGTATGTATATTATTACAACATCTAATTTCAGGAAAATAAATATATTTATATATGCTTTATGTTTGGGAAATGCTGTTGTAAAAGATGATATGTTTAAATATGTATGAAACCTATTTCATGTGGCATGAGTTGAATTTATAATGAAATATTATTTTATGGGAATATGATAAAGATATGGATTTTTATAATGAACCGAGAATTTTATATATGTTTTGCCGGCGTACGGGCCGAGCTATGGATATGTTTTGTCGACGTATAGGCCGTGTTATGGATCTGTTTTTCCGGCGTATGGGCCAAGCTATGTGTATGATTTGTCGGCGTACAGGCCGAGCTATGAATATGTTTTGCCAACGTATGGCTGAGCTATGGTAAAATGTGAAATACCGGCATACGGGCCGATGATTTTCATGATATACGTAAATATGCAAAATGATGTGATGATATTGATTTGACAATTAATAGTATGAAATATCCATGTATCACAGTTTCATTATATGCTATATGTTATCAGAACCTGGTTGGCTTGGTTTAGGCTAGCACTTGCACGGTACCGCTGCTATGTGTTCGTGATCATCACGATATTGTGTTAACGCTGCTATACGGAGTAGGGTGAGGACAGATAGTCGATGTGGTTTTAAGAAGTGTGAGTGCCCCTAGTGTACGGGCCAGGTCTGGCAGACCCATTGAACTTACAGACTGTACTTTCGACTTGGCAGTGGTCGGCCAACCATTGTCAGGTCCCGCCTTCATACCACACAACCCAGTCATGTGGGGGTAATACATGACAACAGCCAGCTAACCTACCAGGGTTGTTTTCGTATTATTGTTATGAAACAAGATAAATTATGCTTGTAGAAATCCATTATGTTCTGCTTTGAAATGAGTATACATGTTTTTCCCAGATATGATACATACAATTTTATTTGATATGTTTATGTATATAATTATATGTATAACACATAAATACTCATGTTGCCACACACTAGTATTAGTTTATTTTTCCTTACTGAGAGGTGTCTCACCCTGAATTATATGAACATTTCAGGAGCCCTTGATAGGAGAGCGGATAAAGCTCCGCTGAGATAGTACTGTTGAACTACCCTTATTGAAGGGTAAGTTTTGGTGGGGACAGATAGATTTTGTGGGAATTGTCCCTAGGACTTTCTTTTTGGGATGTATATACCTAAATACAATGGATGTAGTAACTCTGGTGTTGAGATGGATGATTTTGTGTTTATGATATCATGATTTTATGTTTCCTGCTGCGTAGGCTTCCGTTTTGTGTGTCTGTTATATCCCTGGTACCCACGGGTTCACGTTGATTATGACCTACTAGATTTGATATGTTGATAATGTATTTTATTATTTAAAAGGAAAAAAAATAATATGGAAATTAAGCAGATCATTACAGAAAGGGAGTACGTTGGTTAATTGATCTTTTGTGAAAATCGAAAGGAAGTACGTTGATTGGTTAACATCCCAAAACCTATTAGCTGAAGATTTATTTAAATTCTGATATTAAAAAGGTTCTTGGATGTCATTTTAATATTCAAATTCAAAAGCCAACTACAGGAACTTCACATTCATATACAGGGTCGCTAAATATTCCAAATTGATTTCTTGGTGTATGGTTGTTTTGCTTGAATAGTTAATTGATTGATTGTGGTTGTTGTGATTGTGGATTAATTATAGGAAATAGGAGTTTTTGTCGATTACCCAGTTAACAAGAATACAAGAAAGCCTTAAAAGATTGTAAAAAGGAACAAAAATGATCTAAGGAATTTTTAAAAGACCCAATTCACCCCCCCCTCTTGGGACTACACCTTAGGTTTCAACCTCGTCGACGAGGCCAAGAAGGAAGTTCATCGACGAATTCATATCTTTAATCGATGAGCTTCAGGGCCTGAAACCATCCCTCTCGGTATCTCTTCGTTGATGAAATACTAAACTCATCCACGAAACCTACAGGGAGTTCGTCGACGAAACCAGGGCATTTGTCGACGAACCCTGTTTGATCCTTTTGAAATTTCCCTTCCTCTCTTTTATTTAACTATTATTATTTTTCAGGTCTTTACATTCTCTCTTCCTTATAGAATAAAATTGTCATTATCTGAACAATATTAACTATTATTGTATCCCACTAAACAGGTGTGGATATCTCTGTCGTATTTCCTTCTCTAGCTCCCACTAAGCCTGCTCTATTGCGTGATTTCTCCATCAAACTTTTACTAATGGAATTACCTTAGTGCACAATACCTGTTCTTTATTATCTAGGATCTGCACTGGCATCTTTTCATATATCAGTGAATCTCTGAGCTCTATCTCTGCATAATTGATCACATGGGAAGGATATGAGACATATTTCCTCAGTATGGAAACATGAAATACGTCATGTATTCTAGACAATGCTTGTGGTAAAGCTAGCCTGTAGGCTACTCGACCCACTCTCTCTAATATCTCGAATGGGCCAATGAACCTAGGGCTCAGCTTACCTTTCCTCCCAAAACTCACAACTCCCTTCAATGGTGCTACTTTCAAAAATATCTGATCTTCCACATCAAACTCCAATTCCCAGCAACGTGTATCAGCGTAACTTTTCTGCTGACTCTAAGCTGCACTAATTTTATCTTTAATTAGTCAAACTTTATCATACGCTTGCTGCACCAACTCTGGTCCCAAACTCGCTTCTCACCCATTTCATTCCAGTACAAAGGTGAACAACACCTCCTACCATACAACACCTCGTAAGGTGCCACGCTGATGCTGGCCTGATAGTTGCTATTATAGGTAAACTCAACCAGCAGTATATACTATGTCCAACTACCCCCAAAATCCAACACACATGCTCGCAACATATCCTCAAGTATCTAGATCGTTCTCTCTGTATGCCCATCAGTCTGACGATGACATGCCATGTTGAATGATAACTGAGACCCCAAAGCCTCCTGTAAGCTTCCCCAAAATTGTGATGTAAAACGTGGGTCACAACCTGAAATGATGGATACTAACACTCCATGGGGTTGAACTATCTCCTGAATGTAGATCTCTGCCAGTCTGTACATAGGGTAGCTAACTTTAATAGGTAAAAAGTGGGCTATTTTTGTCAATCGTTCAACAATCACCCAAATAGCATTCAGACCATGTAGTGTCTGCAGTAACCTAGTGACGAAATCCATGGATATGTGATCCCACTTCCACTCAAGGATGCGGAGTGGCTACAACTGTCCTGCCGGCCTTTGGTGCTTAGCCTTTATCTACTAGCACGTCAAACACTGTTGCACGAATTCAGCTATCTCCTTCTTCATTCCGCTCCACCAAAAAGTCTCTTAAAGATTCCGATACATTTTAGTGCTATTAGAATGAACTGTGTACAGGGATCTGTGAGCCTCCTCTAATATAGTCCTCCTAATCTCAACATCTACAATAACACAAAATTTGGCATGGAACCTCAGGGCTCCATCCTCTAAAATATTGAACTCCTCTTCTTGTCCATCTTGCACTTTCTCTATCAACTCTATCAACTCTGCCAACTCTGCGTCATTCTTCTGTGCAACTTTAATTTTCTCCTACAAGGTAGGTTGTACCACCAAGTTAGCAATAAATGCCTGGTGATCACCCTATATGAGCTCCATACCTAACCTTTCCAAATCCATCTGGATAGGGCGCTAAATCTCCATTGTTGACATCGCTGCTCTTGTTGTTTTCCTACTCAGTGCATCAGCCACCATGTTTACTTTCCTTGCATGGTAGCTGATAGTACAATCATAATACTTGATGAGCTCCAACCATCTTCTCTGCCGTATATTCAAATCTTTCTGGGTGAAGAAATACTTTATGCTTTTATGATCGATGAAGATCTCGCATTTCCCACCATAAAGATAATGCCTCCATATTTTCAGAACATACACCACTACAGCTAACTCTAAATCGTGCACAAGGTAAATCTTTTCATACTATTTAAGCTGCCTAGATGCATAGGCGATGACTCTCCCATGCTCAATCAACACGCACCCGAGTCCCTTTTGGGATGCGTCACTATATATCATAAAACCATCTTCCCTTGATGGGATAGACAATACCAGTGTAGTGACCAGTTGTCGATTCAACTCCTGGAAAGTTTTGCTCACGTTCATTGGTCCAATCAAATTTCATGTTCTTTCTTGTGAGTCGTGTCAGTAGACCCGATAATCTGAAGAAGCCATCCACGAAACGCCAGTAGTA
Source organism: Malania oleifera (assembly GCF_029873635.1). Lineage (NCBI taxonomy): Eukaryota > Viridiplantae > Streptophyta > Magnoliopsida > Santalales > Ximeniaceae > Malania > Malania oleifera. The sequence goes on from NC_080418.1 coordinate 150,330,724, forward strand.
CCCTGCCAGACCTAGGAAGCGTTTGACCTCCTTAACATTCACTGGTCTCACCCAACTCACTACTGCCTCTATTTTACTTGAATCAAATGATATGCCGTGTTCAAAGATTACATGCCTGAGGAAGGTAACCTACCTCAACCAAAATTCACATTTCTTGAATTTAGCATACAATTTCTTTTCCTTCAGCATCTGCAAAACCAGTCTCAAATGACCCTCGTGCTCCTCATGACTCTTCGAGTATACCAGTATATCATCACTAAACACTACAATAAACTAGTCTAAGTACTGATGGAACACCTGATTCATTAAATCCATGAATACCGTTGGTGCGTTTTTCAATCCGAACGACATTACCAGGAACTCATAGTGCCCGTACCTGGTTCGGAATGCTGTCTTTGATACGTCCTCTATCTTGACTTTCACCTGGTGATAGCCTAACCGTAGGTCAATTTTGGAATAGACTTAGGTCCCCTGGAGTTGGTCAAATAAATCATCAATTAAGGGAAGAGGATATTTATTTTTGACTGTTAGTTTATTTATTTCCCTATAATTTATACACATCCTCATAGTCCCATATTTCTTTTTCACGAACAGAACCGGTGCACCACTAGGCGATACACTAGGCCTGATAAACCCTTTATTCAGCAACTCCTGCAACTGACCTTTTAATTCTTTAAATTTGACTGGAGCCATTCTGTAGGGTGCTTTTGATATTGGTGCCGACCCTGGTAACAGATCCACAGTAAACTCAATCTCTCGATCTAGTGGTAAGCCAGGTAATTCTTCTAGAAATTCTCTAACTCCTAGATCCACAGTAAACTCAATCTCTCGATCTAGTGGTAAGCCAGGTAATTCTTCTAAAAATTCTCTAACTCCTAGAATATCAGCCTGTTTTAATTCTTCCTTCGGCAGCTCCTTTATATAAGCAATATACCCCTGGCAACCACCTTAAAGCAGTCTCCTTGCCTGAATAGTTGACACTAACTGTGGCGAGGCATGCACCCGTGAACCCACAAATTTGTATTCTTGCTCACCTAGGGATATGAAAATCACTTCTCTCTGGTGGCAATCTATACTGGTGTAATTGGCTACAAGCCAATCCATACCTAATATTACATCAAACCCCTACATATCTAATATTAACAGATCAACTGGTAGCACTTTCCCCTGAATGCCCACTGGAAAGTTCCTAAGTACCTTCCTACACCTCACAATAGATCCCGTCGGCGTGGCTATAGACAACTTAACATCTAACAACTGTGCCTCTATCCCAGTTACTTTAGCATACCCCACTGATACAAAAGAATGGGTGGCACCTGTGTCAAATAAAACAATACCTTTATATGGTAAAGCAGTTATTATACCTGTCACGACGTCTCCAGCAGCCTCAGCATCCCTCAATGTCAAGGCATAAACCCTTGCCGGTGCTATATTCCCCTACTGGCCCCCACAAGACGCCTGATAACCACCCCAAAGTGGTTTATGAGCTGGTGAGTAGATCGGTGGTCCCCAACATGATCGTGCCATATGGCCAAATCTCCCGCACCGATAGCATACAATCTCTCCCAACCGACATTCACCTGGGTGCCTCCGGCCATATCTAGGATAGATAGGAATAATCTGCCCACCCTAAACACTGATGTGCTCCATCATCTATTTCTGGCCTCCTCCATATCAATATCCTCTCCATGGGCTCCGATTAGGACCTACCAGGAAACCTGATGGCGTGGGCCTCTTCCTCTGGCTCGGTACTCCTACCTCTATCTGGCTTACTCTCCTCTACTACTGTAGCTCTATCAACCAGTTCATAGAAATCATGCATCTTCAATACTGCCACCTGCTTGTATATATCTCATCTCAATCCCCTCTCAAACATCTTGGCTTTCTTAGCTTCATCTAGCACTATATATGGAGCGAATCATGACAGCTCGATAAATTTCGCCGCATACTGCTGAATTGTCAATGGTCCCTGGGTCAAACTCAGAAATTCCTATACTTTAACCTCTTTGAATGTGGCAAGAAAGTATCTGTCGAAGAATATGTCTCTGAATTGGGCCCAAGTCTTCGACACTGGGATGGATCTCTGCTTCTCTAACAATTTTGTGATCGTCCACCATCTCTCGATCTCTCCTACTAACTTATACGTGGCATAAAGAACCCTCTGCTCTTCAGTGCAGTTGAGCACCGTCAGTATCTTTTCTATCTTCTGCATCCATTTCTCTGCAATTGCAAGATCAACTGTTCTTGAAAATGCTAGAGGGTTCATCTTCGTGAATTTTTCTATCATGCACCCCATCATAGTAAATGGACCTCCTTGTTACCTGGAGCTCCGTGCAATCTCAGCCATGACCTTATGAGCTACACTACGTAATACCTCTTCCGAATCCTTGCCTCCTACTCAGAAGGTCCTGCTCCATCATCACCACTAGCATGTGTGCTACTTCCTCTAGGGTCCATCCTGTAATAACACCAATTTATTCTAAGAATCTGTACCTTGTAACACTATTCTAACCGTAATACCTCATACCTTCTATCACTAATTTAAGGTCTAGTCCTACCATATGGAAAAAGAAACCGACGATAGTTTACTATAGTTTTCCTGAAATCGTCACCCTAGGAAAAACATAGAAGCCACCCTAAAGTTCCTACTCCCAAATTGCATAACAGAACCCTAAGTCCTAATCATATTTCCCCAACCTTAACTCACTGATATTCTGTTATATTATTCTCTAAAATTTAATTCATATATTCTAGTATTGTTTTCCACTACACTCTAAAGTCTACAAAACTTAGCAACCTAGGCTCTAATACCAAACTGTAACGACCCAAAAATCTATACCATTTTTTTTCATTAAACATACTAAGAAATAAGATTCTTTGATAATGTCTGCTATAACATCTCAGGCCTCAGGTGGGCACTGAGGAATTCCCTGTTCACAGAATAACATTCCTATGCAACGAAAAACATAAAGTCATACATCCAAATTTATAATACCCAAATCCAATACTTTCCAAAATATACAAACATAATTACACACCATTCCTATATCTTTTACCCTAAAAACTCCTGCATACTACTTAAAGATACCATCCCTTGATAACACTTATCCTATAGACAAAGTAGTGTGGACAACCTCTCTATCGGCGAGCCTGATCTGCTCGTCTAGCTGGATCACCTGAAAAATGTTAATTAACTGGGATGAGATAACGCTCAGTAAGAAGAAATATGTTATTACTAGTGTGTGGTGGCTGAGTTTCATAAATACTATACTGATAATATCTGAAACTGTAAAAGCTGGTAAAACAATATACAGTATAACTTGCATCTATCATAGTTTAAAGTATAGCTGTAATATTTGTGTTCTTTACTTTTCATACTTCTAGTATCATAATATATCTGCTGATAATCTATAAATCTGTATATATACACATAACTGTGATATTTATCTTGAAAAATTGTACGTCATGATTTAACCCCTCATGAAAGGGTTGTGCGGCCCATAGGCGAGACTTAACTCTGGTTGGCCTACCAAGATAAGTCAACTGTAACTCTACCAATCCTCAATCCGACCATCTGCAATCATTCTGGGGCACGGTACTGGTATCTACCTCGTCAAACCGGCCACCTCAACCCAATCTCTGGGGAGCCTACAATCTCTCTAAGCACGGTTGACAGAATCCTCCACACATTATCTGAGTTGTGTGGTTGCACTCTGTTCTATAACAGCAACAGTATCGTGCTCTGTTGATATCTGAACTAATTTACTAAGGTCTGATAATGTATAATACTATTATCTATGTAACGACTCGGAAAATACTGATATTTAAATATTGAAGAAAGAGGAAAATGGAAACAGGAACAGAAAGAGGCAGTAGACTTCGCGTTCGTCAATGACATCGCATTTTGGGGATAATAATAATAAATTTCAAGGAATTTCCAGAGCTTTGTCGACGAGTACATAAGGATTTTCGTCGATGAATACAGGGCTTCATCGATGAGCACATAAGAAAATTCGTTGACGAATACAGGGCCTCGTCAACGAGAAAATACCAAGAGGGGGTATGGAGCAGCCTGAATTTTATCGACGAATATAGGGACTCATCTACGAATTTAATGAAAGAATCGTCAACGAGATGACGTGTCTCGTCGATGAATCTGGTAGTATAAATATTTGAAAACCGGGATTTTTATCCATTTACCGGCGCCCCTCTCTCTCTCCTCTCTCTCTCTACAAATCCTCTCCCTTCTCTCTTCGATTCCGGCCCCACCAGTCACCGAATTGATGATCCGAAGCTACCACGACGCTCCTGGTAGAATTTTCTACAAGTCTTCTAGAGCGGATCTTCAGGAAAAAGAAATTGAATTTCATCCAAAATTCAGAGTAAGATCTTTTATTCAGTTTTTGACTTCCTGACAGTTATAGGAAATGATGTAAACTAAAAAATACTGATGTTTTGTTCTGGGGGATTGTGTTTTTAGGATGTTGGGCTAGGAACCCCGCGGGTATAGAGTCATGATTTTATAAGCGCTTTTCAAAATTAAGGTAAGAGAAATATGCTATGCTAGGAATTTTCATAATACTATCAGAGATTTCATAGACACATTTTTATACTAGTTTATTACACAGTATTTGCAGTATATGAGTTTAAATATTTGTGTGGCCTGAGTAGATTTTCATGTGACAGAGAAACTTGTATAGTTTTATAAAGTATAATACTATACTGAATATAGAGATAGAGATATATATATTCACAGAGATTCATACACAGTTTTATATGAGTAGTTTCATGAAACAGACATATATATATATATATATATATATATATATACATATACATGTATACAGTGTTACTTAGATCAGTATTTATATTACAGCTTATTGTAGAGCAGTATACACAGAGTTATAGTATGCCATGTTCCTATTACCATAACTTACAGAGTATATAGACAGAGAACATAGACAGTGGTATAGACAGATATGTATATATAGAGGTAGCATCACGATGCTACAGATACAGTACACAGAGTTTACAGTAATTACAGTACATAAAGATAGCATTATGGTAATTTTGGAAACATAGCGAAAATAGTTATATGTATATATGTATATAGTATCAGATCCCTGTGGAAAGATTGCAGATAGATACAGTTTACAGAGCACGGTACCGTTGCTATATTCAGATAGAGTGCAACCACACATCTCAGATAGTGTGTGGGTACCGTCTAACCATGCTCGGAGAGGATGCAACTCCCCAGTACGCTGGGTAGAGGGGGTCGGTTAGACGAGGTAGCAGCTAGTCCCGCGTCTAAGAGAGGATGCAGTTTGGTCGGGCTGAGGTAGTGTAGAGTATATTGACTTATTTAGAGGGTCGACCAGATAGAGTCCCGCCTACGGGCCACACAACCCTGTCATGAGGAGTCAAATCATGACGTACAGAGTCCTAAGGAATAAGCACAGATATGTATATGTATATAGTATTACAGTATATGATGAGTATATGTTAAATTGAGAAAGATAGATATGCATGAAAGATATGTTTTGCAGATTGTTGCACTTTAACTTAGTTGCCACATACTAGTAATAGCATATTTCCACTTACTGAGCATCGACTCATCCCATTAGTCTAACATTTTTCAGGTGAGCCAGATAGGCGAGCAGATCAGGCTCGCGGATAGAGAGAGTGTTTGGTCGCCCTGGTTTAGGGTGAGTTTTTGATAGAATTATGTATACTTTTTTGTAGATGATGATAGAAAGGCATTTTTGTATGACTATAGTCTGTATATCCTGGATTCTAGTATTGTATAGTAAACATGTGAATGGTTGTATGATATCTGTTTCCGCTGCTTAGGGATGGATGTGAATTCACAGATGTATATATATAAAATGGTATGAATTTTGAGGTCGTTACAATCTATATATATATCTTATTGGTTTCATCATGATTCCAAAATAACTATAACACCTAAAACTGTTCTGAAAATACTGTAATAACTGAACTATAATAGTTGTAACAACTAATCTATAATATCTGAATTGTATAAATTGTATATCATAGTGTTATGGCTTTAACATTTTGGAAATCATGGTAATCCGTGAATGCTATATAATATCTGTCTGTAAAATATCTGAAAAAACATATTTCTAGATAAATTCTGTAAATCATAATAATCTGAAAACTGTAGGATTTCTGTACTAATCTAATAATGTCTCATGCCACACAATTAATTAAATTAATATTCCATATTCTAAAAACTATATAATCTAATATACAAATAATTTGAATACTGGATAATAATCTGGAAAACATATAATTTACTGATAAACATTCTAAAATTCCTAGCATAGCATATTTCCCTTACCTTGGCTAACTGAACTTGTCTACTGATTCTAACTCACGCCCACATCCATATTCTTGAAATTACATATATATATTTCCCTGTCAATCAACTGAATTCCCAAAATAATTTGCACACTCATATTAACTAAATTATGAACTATTCATCATCTTACTTAGGTTCTTGGGATCACCCTCTTGGTTCCCCAGGTTGCTTGCCGTAAAAGCTCCAAAATCCTGAATTCACAACACCCACATAAATCATCCCAAACACCAATATAACAACATCTAATACACAATTTGGGTTCAGAAAAGCCTACTAATCAAATAAACCTTAAATGACCTACATACCTTGATTTTGGGTTGGTTTCCAAACTTCTCAAATCGAAATTCTGCTCCGGCTAAGTTGTAGAGAATCTCCTCAGGATCATTGTGGTAGCTTCTGATCGTCGAATCGGAGAAAAACGGGGCCGGATTTGTAGAGAGAAGTTAGATAAAATCAAGGGTAGAGAGAGAAATTAAGAGAGAGGAAGATTTTTCATGCTGAATCTCGATTTCTACGTATTTATAGGTGATTTGACACGTGGCTTCGTCAACGAGTCACGTCACCTTGTCGACGAGGCCAAAAAAGGAGTTCATCGATGAATTCATATCTTTCATCGACGAGCTTCGGGCCTTGAAATCACCCCTCTCGGTATCTCTTCGTCGATGAAATACTGAACTCATCCATGAAACCTACAGGGAGTTCATCGACGAAACCAGGGCATTCGTCGACGAACCCTGTTTGATCCTTCTGAAATTTTCCTTCCTCTATGTATTTTCAACCTTTTTCTTTAAATAAATAATAAAAATAAAAAATAAAATAATAATAACGTAAGGAATGAGACAAAATCCCTTCTTATCACCTTTTCTTTGGTTTCACGTGACTTTCCTGCAAGATGTCTCTCCCACTCCCCTCTAATCAACTTCCCCATCCCCATTAATTGTTTTGTTTTCTCCCACTTAATTCTTGCAGCCCCTGGTACTTTTGTAGCTACTCCCTCACTAGAAAATCTAATTTTAAAATTGGTCTCTCCCCACTGCCTATAAATAGAGAAGTTCTCTCTACTGAAATTTCACCACTTCTATATACGTGAAAAATATTTCTAGAGAAAGAGAAGGAAAAGTGAGTGAAAGAATTAGTGGTACAAAAAGAATTTTTACACTTTAAATTTTCACTCCTCCACTCTTTCTAATATTAGTTTTTGAATTAAAAGTTTGTTATAAAGGTTTCTCAGGGTTTAATCAAAGTAAGTAAATTTGATTATGTTAGACTTTTATTAAATTTTATCCGAGTTTATTTTTACGTATATTTAATTATATTAATTTTATTTTTATTATACTTACATTTATTTTTAGGTTAAGAAATGTTCTAATCCCATTAGGTAATTTGTAGCATTATTATTTTCCATTAAAATATATATATATATATATATATATATATTTTTAGCACGAAAATTGTGTGGCATGAGCTTGTTAAATTACGTTGTGTGTTTTACAAAACAACTAAGATATGGTAAAATTTTTATGAGGTTGTTCATTTTATTGCATAAATATATATATATATATATATATATATATATATATATACAAATTTTATGATGTTGTTTTAATTGCATAAAATATATATACTGTAACGCCCCAAACAGGAAACTAGGGTTCAGAGTGTTATTTAAAATATATCTCTGATACCACCTTGTGACGCTCCGAACCCATCAAGTGGGGCCTAGGTGCCACGTGTTCCATTACCTGTATTTGATATTCTCACATCAATTACACAGCAGAAATAATAACAACTCCCCAATAATATACCAGAATTTTTACATATATATAATCTCAAAAGGTATTCTCCAACATCCAGTATTCACAAACATATATATACATCTCAGAAAACTTAAATATAATACAATCCCAAAATATACAACTAAAGAATGTAACCAAAGTTTATACCCTCTCTCTCTCTCTCTCTCAAGAATGCTACGCCAAGCCCTAAGCTCACTAAGCTTGACCACGTGGTCCTCCTGAAAAACATAAAATTTCATATCGAGTAAGACACATCTTAGTAAGTCGGAATATATTAACATCAGTGTGTGGCTATCATGAGGTTTGTGTACAAAAATATAATCACTATTTCTAAAATTATCACAATTATGAAACCATTCTCTATCCTTACTAACATACATGCAGAATATTTTACTAACGAGAGTTCCCAAGGATTAGGGTGATTACCCGCCCAAACAAGTAGCACCCCTTTACTCTGATACTTATGCAACCCATGACTACAACTGAAGCATATCATGACACTTATTTTACTCTGTAAGCCCTTAGGTGGATAGTTTATCTCGTACTCACACACAAATTCAAACAAATGTTTACTGGAAGAGAATAAGAAAGATTACTCGACCATATAAGTAGTTTTCCCATGCCCTAATACGTTATGCAACCTAGTATGACTATATGAGATACTAATCAAAGCACTCGCATTTCTCAGCAAGCCCTCGGGTAGAGAGTATACTTCGCCCCAAATAAATATAATACTACAATATATAATACATATTTGCTTTACTCTGTATATGTTATCTCTGTATTACTCATCTTTTCATGTTCTCAGTATTTCACATTACATAATTCACTTTCACATTTCACATTTCACATCACATGAATCTCACTTCCACATTTCACATCATCCACATTTCACATTCACATTTTACATTACTCTGATTTCATGCTACTCTGTATTCACGTCTGCATTCACATATTCTGTTCTCATATTATTCACTGGTTAAATTAAACAATTATGCATTTAGAACTCACTTCCAGATGGATAACACATTGTCATGCTTCCCCCCCCCCCCATGACGGGTTATGCAGCCCGAAAGCTAGACTTAATGTAATAACCCAAAAAATGGTTATAAAAGATTAGTAGGGTGATTCCAAAATAATAATTAATTAATTAATTAATTAAATTTATAAAAAAAAATAATAATTAAAATTTATTTTTATTTTTATGAATAAAATATATTATTATTATTATTATTATTATTATTATTATTATTATTATTATTATTATTATTATTATTATTATTATATATACCTTCCTGAAGGATCTGAATCTTTTAAGAAGGCTTGAAAGCTGCGCAGAGAGCCCCCCTTCCCCAGTCTCTCGTCTCTCTCCTTGTTCTATCTCCCTCTCTCCTCATTTTTCTCAACGGATACTCGCCTGATCGGAAATTAGGAAATATCGTTAGACTCCATTTTCCGCTGTCGTCATTTCTGCCGAAATGGATTGGAGCGACGTAGGCGTATCTCCTGGGGTAAGCTAAATTTCTACTTTTACCTCAATTTATTGTGAATTTTATGCTCAATTAACTATCGGACACCAACACGAGAATATAGGGATAATTCTCTACAAGTCTAGCGGAACGGATTTCTCGTGGGATCGTCGTAGGCATAACCCCAAATTTGGGATAAGGGGGTTATTAAGGGGCTAATTTCTATTTAATTAGTGTTGATTTAGAAATGCTAGAATATTGTGCATTTTGAGGTTGAAGTGGGGTTTTTGGAATTTACGGCCTGGGTGAGCGCCGCGGGTGTAATTTCAGGACCTCACATGCATAGTTCAGAAAACCAAGTGAGGGTGTTAAATATTAGTTTAAATGTTAATTTTGGGTATATGGAGCCTAGGGAAGGTTATATGGGTATTATTTTAGAAAATGAGTTAATTAATATCGAAAAAACGTGAATTACAGAATTTGACTTTCAGGTGTCAAGGGCTTAGGATTTGGGTTTTAACGAGACTCTTAGTAAGTCAAGTAAGGGGAATAAATTATAGCAGTGTTTTTAAAGCTACTGTCTGAATTGATATGTGAAAATGAGCATATGGTATTTTGTTTGAAATTTATTATGATATAAATATTAGATAAATTGTGCGGCATTTGAGTAATATTAAATTGTCATATTTTGGAATATGAAATATGATTATAAAAATATTGTCTATAATAAATGGGGAAATATGAGAATATGATTTGTATTATTGAAAAGTGTGGAAATTCGCGCGAAATGGGTTATATATATTATTATGAGAATGAAATGTGTATATTGAGATGGGGAATTATGAAATTATGAATATTGGAAATGTGAAAATTGTATTAAGAATTTTGCAAGGTAAATACTGAAATGTGAAAATGGGAAATATGAATATTGTAATGTAAATGCTGCAATATGAATAGTTGAAACATGAATATTGAAATGAGTATACTGAAATGTAAATATGGCATTGTGAACATTGAGTTGAAAATGAGAAAACGAGAATATTACAATGTGAATACTGTAATATGGAAATTGAAACGTGAGTGATGAAATGCCAATATCGCCTAATGATTGCGAGTATGTGGTAATGATTACCCTGATTGATGGTTATGGAAACCCTAATGATGAGTTGTGATATTGAGCACGATACCATTGCTAGTGGTGTAGTGCAACCATACGAACTCTTAGAGCATGTGGCATGACAGTCGACTGAGCTATTTAGTAAAGTTGTTGTGCCCCCTGAGTTCAGATTAAAGCTATAGGCCAGCTAGTCATATTACAAACGTGAAATATGTGATATGATATTTTGATCTAACTGGGTCGGCCAACCGCGGTTAGATCCAGCCCGTACAACCTTGACCATAGGGGGAGGCATGACGTGGAAAGAAAGATCCTCATGGTAGCCATGAGTTTTAGACACGATGTTGGTACTAGGTACCAAGGATACTCATGAGCTAGATAGTGAAATGGAAATGGAAAATGAAAGAATGATAGAAATGGGCTAAATGAGAAATGAAAGAAATAATGGAAAATGAGAAATGGAGAATGATAAAATTGAGAAATGGATCCATGTGAGTTAATAATATAAATAATTGAGGCGAAGTGAAACTCTTCATCTGAAGGCTTACTGAGTAAGGTGAGTGCTCTGATAGGTATCAAATGTGGCCTTACCTAGCTACATATTGTGTTAGGGCAGAGGGAAGCTACTTGTATGGGCGGGTAATCTTCACTATTCTCAGGAACTTCGCGGGTAAATATGTGTTGGAAATGAATGAATTCGAGATATGGTTTTAAAACTTATAAAAGCTTGTGTTGTATATCTATATGATTATGAGAATGTGTATATCAATGTATTTTCTTAGATGAAATGATGATTTAAAAAGTAAAGTGTGTTATAACTAAACTCATATTGCCATACACTGTAAATAATTTATTCCTTCTTACTGAGATATGTTTCACCCAAATTATCTCAATTTTTTAGGGAACAGAGATAGGTCAGGTGATAGAGCTCCGAGACCATAGGGAGCTGAGACCCTGACACACAGGGTGAGTCCTTGGACTAGGGGGGTGTAATTCCCCTAGGGTTGTGTAGTTTTTAGGTATGTGATGGTAATGTACATATATGTGTGTTGATACTCTGGGTATTGTACTCTGGTTGTTGAGTATATACTATCTTCTGCTGTTAGGTTGTATAAATGAAATGGCTATTTACCTGGTACCTAATGCGGGTCGGGTCATATGAGTTGTAATAGGGTTGTTGACGTGGCTAATTTGTGAATATTATTGATGATGAGTGTATATTTATTATTGTTTATTAAAAAAAATTGTACGAAAATTGGGGCGTCACAGTTTGGTATCAGAGCCTAGGTTGTTAGGTTCTATAGACTTTAGTAGACAGCGGAATACAATACCCGAGTATAGGAATAGATTTTAAGGAAAATAGGGGATGGGTATATTGGAATGTGAATTAGTGATTGTTAGAGGATGAGGTGAGAATTTAGGATTCTATCTTGCGGCCTAGAGACAGGAGTACCGGGGTTGTTTCCGTGTTTTTCCTCGGGTGATGATTTCAGGAAAACCATGGATACTATCGCTGGGTCTTGTTTTTGAGTGATAGGACTGAATCTTAAATGGGAATTAAGGATGTGGAGATAAATGGTCGTAGAATAATAATTTATGAATTATAGCAGTGTATTGGTTGTGTGATAGTAATTGTATGCTGAGATTAGTTGCTCTCTTTGTAGGATGGATTAGGGGAACAATAACACGAGTGCGGAGGTGATGGAGTAGGACCTTCCAGTATGGGTGGTTGAGACCATGACGCAATATTGCGTAGCGTCACCTAGCAGGTGATGGCTGAGATGGCCAGGAGCTCGGGGGAGCGGAGTTGCACGATCGAGCAGTTCACGCGTATGCGACCCCTGTATTTTATTGGAGGAGCTGACCCACTAGTAGCAGAGAATTGGGTTTAGGACATAAAGGACATACTGGTAGTTCTCTCATGTACAGATGAGTAGAGGGTGTTATTTGCCCCATTTAAATTGACTGGGGAAGCAAATAGTTGGTGGAGGTCAGTGAGATTATTGGAGGAGCAGAGGCCTGACCCTATAGCGATGACGTGGAGTCACTTCAGGGAAATTTTATTCGAGTGATACTTTCCCGCTACGGTTAGGAGTGCAAAGGCATCAGAGTTTCTGTATCTGACACCGAAGCCTTTGATGGTGCAACAGTATGTAGTGAGATTCATTGAGCTGTCCCGATTCGCCTCGTATCTGGTGCCAAATAAGGAGAGGAAGCTGAGGAAGTTTGAGGAGGGCCTAAGGAAGAACTTGTATAAGGAGGTGGTAGGTTTCCGATTTTAGACCTTCTCAATGATAGTAGACAAGGCTGCAGTGATTGAGAGCGGCCTACAGAGAGGTGCAGCAGCACAGAGCCAAAGGAAGGGGCCTGTGCCTTCTAATTATTAGGCAGGGTCCAGTTGAGGGCTGTGGAGGAGATATGGTAGAAGAGGGGGACGACGACAAGGAGGAAGAGATCAAGCAGTACATGGCATACAAATGCCCTCTCTTTGTCCCAAATGTTTTAGGAGGCACCCAGGAGAGTACCGAGGGAGGGAGTTTATTTGTTATCAGTGCCACCAGCCTAGACATATCGCGAAAAACTGTCAGGCATCGCCAGTGGTAGCGGCTACTCCTTGACCATATAAAGGAGGCTATCAAGCACCTCGAGGTGGACAGCAGAGGAATACTGCTCTGGCCCAAGTTTATACACTGACGCCGGGAGATGTTGAGGCTGCGGGAGATGTGGTAACAGGTACTGTTTCAATATTGTCATTTAAAGCTACTGTCTTGTTTGATTCAGGGGCGACTCATTCTTTTATCGCTCGTGAATATGTTAAGTTGTGTGGGTTTGAACTTTAGCAGTTAGATATTAGTTTGTCTATTGTTATGCCGACTGAGGCTATAGGGATATGTAGAAAGGTACTCAAAGACTGTCTAGTGGGTATTCAGGGGAGGTCTTTGTCAGCTAATTTGGTGGTTTTAGATATGTATGGGTTTGAGGTAATCTTAGGGATGGACTAACTTGTGGCTCACTATGCCAGTATTGACTGCCATCAGAGAGAGGTAGTATTTAGACCTCTAGAGGAACATGAGTGCAAATTTGTAGGATCATGTGTGCGCACCCCACCTCAGTTACTATCTGCTATTCAAGCACGTAGATTGCTATTAGAAGACTATCAGGGATATTTAGCCTATGTGAAGGCAGTATTAGAAGGGGAGCTGAGGGTGGAGGATATCCCAATGGTGAGGGATTTTCCTGATGTATTCCCCAAGGATTTTTCGGAACTACCTTTTGATCGTGAGGTAGAGTTTGTTATTGATCTGGTTTTGGGGACAGCGCCGATTTTAAAGGCGCTGTATAAAATGGCACCAGCAGAGCTGAAAGAATTAAAAGAATAGTTGCAGGAACTATTAGATAAAGGATTTATTCGGCCCAGTGTGTCGCTGTGGGGAGCGCCAGTTTTGTTTGATAGGAAGAAGGATGGGTCAATAAGGTTGTGCATTGACTATAAGGAAATAAATAAAGTAACTATCAAGAATAAATACCCGCTCCCGCGTATCGATGATTTGTTTTACCAGTTACAGGGGATGCAGATCTTTTCGAAGATAGACTTACGCTCTAGGCACCATTAGGTGAAAGTCAGGGCGGAAGATGTTTCGAAAATGACATTTAGAACATGGTATGGACACTATGAATTTCTAGTTATGCAGTTTGGGTTGACGAATGCTCCTGCAGTGTTTATGGATTTGATGAACAGGGTCTTTCACCAGTATTTGGATCAGTTTGTGGTGGTATTTATTGATGATATACTGGTGTATTCAAAGAGCCTAAAGGAGTATAAGGAGCATCTGAATATAGTGTTTCAGGTGTTGTGAGCGAAGAAACTATATGCGAAACTTAAGAAATGTGAGTTTTGGCTAGAACAGGTTACCTTTCTTGGACACATTATATCCAAGGGTGGTATTTTTGTTGATCCGAGTAAGATTGAGGCGGTAATAGACTAGGTACGACCAAAGAATGTGCGCAAGATTAGGAGTTTCCTAGGATTGGCTGGGTATTACTGCAGGTTTGTTGAGGGCTTCTCTAAACTATCAGGCACATTGACCAGATTGACCAGGAAGGGAGTGAAGTTTGAGTGGTTTGATGAATATGAACAGAGCTTCCAGGAATTGAAGTAGCGACTCATCACTGCGCCTATGTTGATGATTCCTTGAGGAGAAGAGGGATTTGTAACCATAAAGGGCTTGGATGCGTGTTGATGCAGCGAGGGAGAGTGATAGCCTATGCCTTACGATAGTTGAAAGAATATGAGAAGAACTACCCTACTTATGATCTATAATTGGCAGCGGTTGTTTACGTGCTGAAAATTTGGAGGCACTGTCTATATGGAGGTATATATGAGATATTTACTGACCATAAGAGCTTAAAGTATTTCTTCACGCAAAAGGAATTAAATATGAGGTAGAGAAGATGACTAGAGCTAATAAAGGATTACAACTACACTATCAGCTACCACCCGGGAAAAGCTAATGTGGTTGCTGATGCTTTGAGTCAGAAATTAGTGGATTCATCTGTGTCTACAGTGGAGATTCAGCATCTGATCCAGATGGATTTGGAGAGGCTCGGTGTGGAGTTGGTAGAAGGCAATCACCAAACATTTATTGTTAACCTAGTTTTGCAGCCAACTCTACAGTAGAGAATTAAAGTAGCTCATAGGAATGATGCAGAACTAGTAGAGCTTATGGGGAAGGTACAAGACGGTCAGGAAACAGAGTTCAGCATCTTAGATGATGGAGCCTTCAGGTTTCGTACCAGGTTATGCGTTCCTGCCGACCTTGAGATCAAAAAGGTTATTCTGAAGGAAGCACATCGGTCTTTGTATACTGTACATCTAAGTAGCACTAAAATGTACAGGGATCTGCAAGAGTCCTTCTGGTGGAGCAACATGAAGAGGGAGATAGCTCAGTATGTGGATCAGTGTTTGACGTGCCAGCAAGTGAAAGTTGAGCATCAGAGACCGGCGGGATCATTGCAGCCACTTCACATTCCTGAGTGGAAGTGGGAGCATATAGCGATGGATTTTGTCACAGTATTACCATCGGCGTTGCGTGGACAAGACGCTATTTGGGTGGTGGTGTATCGACTGACAAAGATTGTCCACTTTTTGCCGATCAGAGTTAACTACTCCATGGACAGATTGGCTGAGTTATATCTAGGAGATAGTTAGGCTACATGGCATCCCAGTGTCCATAGTTTCAGATAGAGACCTATGGTTCACATCTCCTTTTTGGAAGAGTCTGCAAGGGGCCATGGGTACTCAGTTATTGTTCAGCACAACTTTTCATCCTCAAACAAAAGGGCAGACAGAGAGGATAATACGGATTCTGGAGGATATGTTGCGAGCATGTGTGCTGGACTTTGGAGGTCGTTGGATACAATATTTGCCACTGGTCGAAATTGCGTATAACAACAGCTACTAGGCCAGCATTGGAATGACACCGTATGAGGTATTATATGGCAGGAGGTGCTGATCTTCATTGTACTGGGATGAGATTGGGGAAAGAAAGATTTTGGAGTCAGAGCTGATACAGCAAACTCAGGATAAAGTCAGACTCATTAGAGACAGGATCAAAACAGCACAGAGTCGGCAGAAGAGTTATGCAAATACTTGCCGGCGAGAATTGGAGTTTGACGCAGGAGATCACGTATTCCTGAAGGTGGCACCGATGAAAGGGGTTATGATGTAGAGACCCAAACCATAATAAGCTGGGTTCGTTGACGAAGGAGTCACGTTCATCAACGAAGTCCTTTAGAGCCTCGTCGACGAAATTCAAAGCCTCGTCGACGAGCAAATACCGAGCGGGTGAGAGAAATATCCGGAATTTGGGCTTGGCGACGAAGGGATGGCTTTGTTGACGAGCTGTGTAGCGGATTCGTCGACGAAGACGCTGCCTCATCGACGAGTTGGACTTGGTCAAAGGCCCTATAAATATCCATTTTAGTTGCTTATAAGCTAAGTTTCTCTCCCAAAAGCTCTCTCTCTCTCTCTCTAACCTACGATTTTCTCTCTCTCTCTCTCTAAGATTCTTCACCGTTCGTCGTTTGTTCCAAAAACGGAGGGTATTGCGTGGATCAAAAGAGGAAACTCTACAATTTTAACGGATCAGATCGTCGTTTCGAAGATTTTTGGGTTTTCCCAAAAATCAAGGTAAGGATCTGATTCCATTTTTAATTAGGCAGTTGTGTGGTAATCTATATTTTAGAGAAGTTTTGTTCTGTGGTTTTTAGGTTTCGAGGATCTCGGGTTGTCGGTTTGGACCGTTTTGTACGTGATTTCGTTTGGGTTTAAGGTAAGGGGAATTTGATTACAACAACATTTTTAGAAAACTAAACCGCTAAAAAGCTAGTTTATACTTATATGTATGATTTAACTACTTATTTGTTAAATTCTACCAAGTAGAAATGCCGATTTTATGATTTTACGATTTTTGGTAAAAATGAGGATTTTGGCGTATGATCTCCAATTCTTACGAAAATCACTTATTTGCATTTATATTATAATAGGAGATGCTTGAATCCTTTACTTTTCCTTTTCAATGATGTTTACTGGATTTATATCATTTAGCGGATTTTTGGATTAAACTTGTGTGATATATGTTGAAATGGAAATGTATGAATTTTCTATACTATTGATATAGATCATGGGAATGGAGTTCCAATTTGTTATACTGAGTATGTTGAAATGGAAATGTATGAATTTTCTATACTATTGATATAGATACGGGAACGAAGTTCCAATTTGTTATACTGAGAATGTGGAAAACGGAGGCTGACGATACACCGAGCTGAATTAGTAAACAAAAAGGGGTAAATTGAGTGAAAAGGTACCGGTTTGAACCCAATGTGATTATCTGAAATTGTGAAAATATTGGAATTGCACAGGTTACTATATTTTTCTATAAATTGTATATATGATACTAGAACCACAGCTTGTGACCAAAAGAAGTTGAAAGAAACTTCAGTAAAAGGGGTTGAAAGATACTCCAGTTTGGGGGTTGAAATAAACTCCTAGAGCTAGGTAGCAATGTAGTGACCCTAATTAACTTAATATAAAATGTCACATAATAGATAAAATGGTCAACCTGAACCCGTGGGTAGCGGGGACACCTGTCATTCACATCGGAAAACCTAGCAGCAATAAACATAAAATCTCAAACATCCAATCATAAAAGATAATACCAGAGTTATCTACCTTTCCAAAATACTGTATTCATTTACATTCTTCCAAAATATCAAATTAACTCTAGAATGAGACACAAAATAATTCTGACCCTAGTACAAAATCTTACCCTCCTAATGGGGTAATATCCCTACTCAACGGCGGTCACGACCCGCCGATCACTCAGGGTCTCTTGAAAAATTAATTAATGTTGGGAGTGAGACACTTCTCAGTAAGGGAAAATAAACTAAATACAATTGTGTGGCAACATGAATATTTAATGCAATTATACGAAAACAGTACATTTCATATTTCATAAACGTTCATCATATCATACTGAAAAATCACATGCTTTCGTATTTTCTAGTAAGTTATATCATACATAAAACATTTGTTATATAGATAATATGTACCCAGGATGAATAGCTTGCTGGTGTCATGTATTACACCCCATGATGGGTTGTGCAGCCCGAAGGCGGGATCCGATAATGGCTGGCTGACCACTACCGAGTCAAATATGTCTGTAAGTACGATAAGCCTGCCACACCCTGGTCCGGACTACCAGGTGGACGTCCACACTCTACTGAAAGCCACATCGACTATCCATCTCCTATCCCCTCGTGGGATGGTTGGCACTAATCTGACGTAGATATCTGATCTACAATATAGCCGTGGTACCGAGCTCCTGAAACTGAACTAAACTTGCATCCGGGTTCTGATAACATATAGTACTTGGTAATATAACATCTTTCGTAATTTCATAGGTACGGCCTCATGTCGAAAATATAAATACGGCCTCGTGCTGATAGTATAAATACGGCCTCGTGCCAAAATCATAAATACGGCCTTGCGCCGATAACATAAATACGACCTCGTGCCAATAGCATAAATACGGCTTCATGCCAAAATCATAAATACGGCCTCGTGCTGATAACATAAATACATGGCCTCGCGCCAAAATCGTTTTAGGTATATATATATTCTGAAAATAAATCGTTTATCATATATTCGTCAAAATCATCCCAACATAACTCATCTTTTCAAAATACCTGAAACCATACTTTGTTCGTAAAACCTTCCATATCATAATACATTTCACGTAAAATAATATTCATGCCACACATGAGCTGTTTAAAGTCCTACTTTATATTCTAAAAACGTGATTTTCTAACATCTCATACCTACATATATATATATATATATATATATATATATATATATATATATATATATATATATCTTAACATCATAGTAGTTTTTTCCCAATCATACATTCCATTCGTAATAAAAAAATATAACATATGTTTTTCAGAAAATAAATTTACTCATAATCAGTAATATTTTGTATGGAAAATAACTGCTTTAGTTTATTCCCTTACCTGACTATTGAGAAAGCCCCTAAATTATCCTAGCCTAACCCCCCGTAGGATTTCCTGATCAATACCTTGAAACTGAAAATTCCCAATATTAAACTTCCGTATTTTCATACGTACATCATTTCCTATAACTATCACAAGACCAAATATGGCTTAAAAAGCCTTACCTCAACTCGGGGATGATTTCCAACTTCGTATTCCCAACGATCCGCTTCGGCAAACTCGTAGAGAACTTCGCCAGGAGTGTCGTGGTGACTTCGGATTGTCGATCTGACATATATTTGGCCCAAAAATGATGAGAGAGAGAGAGAGAGAGGGCCGAAGGGGGGAGAGAGAGGAGAGTATTAGCTTCTTTAGGAAGTCAAAATCCAGATTTCAATATTTATAGAGCAGGGGAATTCGTCGATGAGCCATGTCATTCGTCGATGAATTCTTCATTAATTTCTTCGACGAAATTCAGTCCTTGTCAATGAAATTTAGTCGGCTCACAACCCCTCTCGGTAATTTTTCGTCGACGAAATTCAATCTTCGTTGACGAATTTTCTAAAGCCCTCGTTAACGAATATAGGGGATTCATCGAGGAAGCCCTGTGATCTCCCTTCGATGATTTCTTCCAAAGTGCAATGTCATCGACGAAGTCTACGGCCTCCTTCTGTTTCTATTTCTCTCCCTCTTAATTATTCAAATTCCATTTTTATTCGGGTTGTCACAAGCGATGCTGGAAGTACAGTGCAACCATACATGGGAAATCAGTATGGGTACGTTAGATGGTCGACCTGCGAGGAGTTAGTAAGCTGCTGGTAAAAATAAACCAGGGGGCGGTCTGACTATAAAAATGCTTGGCTTTGTCTGCACGAACAGGACACTGTCAGAGGCAATCAGTGCACAACCCGTGCCACGGGGTAAACAGGCAAATTGTCATATCAAGCTGGAGGTGTTCCAATAATCATATGCATGATTTAAATACTAAATGTGCAGATAAATGTTATATGTTACAGTATTATAAACAAATGCTTCAAATCTATGAGTTTTTAGGAGAATATGCATATATGTAGTCACACACTGTTGTAGCATTTTCTTCCTTACTGAGAGGTGTCTCACCCCATTATACAACCTTTGTTTTCAGGTCCATCAGTACGTCGATCCTAGTAGTTGAAGGGAATGGGGAGATTATTTTTGGTTTAGCTTACGTAAGCATTTGAATCTTGTATTAAATTAGATGAAGTTTAGCTTACGTAAGCATTTGAATCTTGTATTAAACTTAGATGAAGTTCCTTTTTGGAGGGTTGTAATAACAGGATTTATTCTATGTCTGAATTCATGTAATTATGGATGTATTAGTAAACTCTGGTATAAGACTAATAGTAATCCCAATGGGTGTTTATGTTTTTCCGCGACATTTACATCGAAATTATGTATGATTTATACCCGTATGTCCCTAGTTAGGGTAGGTTGTTTACGTATCTTGAACAGGTACATGTATTATATATTTGGGTTAATGGCGCTGGTCCGTATAAAGGGTTAGGTTGTTACAGTTGGTATCAGAGCCCTTTAACCAGTCGGAAGTGTGTTTTGATGCATGCTGTCTGGTTAGGGATATGTATTCAGGACTTAGGAGTTGCTAGTTCTGTAGTTTAGAATATACCAGAGTATAGGACAAGGATAAGACCTTGGATTTTTCTTTGTATATCTGGAGACGAAAATTCATCGATAGACTTTTGTGTTTTCTGGATCAGTCGAAAGGTTCAAAAAATCACGGCAATCCATTGACGATTTTGTTTCCTAGTAGAAGTGCAGAATTTGAGTTCGAATGATAACGTTAAACTAATGGAGTACGTCAATATCAGGGATATGAATTTAAGGGATTGAGTCTATAATATGATAGTAGCAGTGACGGGTAGGCTATTACTTTTCTAATGGATTCTCGTAAATGTTTTCAGGATGGAATCCAGGGATATCACTGCCAACGTGGGAGGCAGTAGTAGTGAGGGTTCCGGCCCTGAGGCTGGTAATGATTCTACTAGTGTGTTGCATGACTTCGCACAGCAGCTTATGGCTGAGGTAGTGCGGATGAATAGGGGGCAGGATCGTCCTACGACTGAGTTGGGTTGCTCCATTGAGCAATTCACCAGGTTGAAGCCCTTGGCTTTTGGAGGCAGTGCAGATCCATTTCGTACTGAGAATTGGATCCAGGAGATCGAGAAGATCCTGGATGTGTTGAAAGATGGTGGGTGTCTATAAAGAAAATGGAAGAGCACCGACCGATACCAATAGCGTTGATGTGGGCCTGATTCAAAGAGCTATTCTTTGAACGTTATTTTTTGGCCACAGTTAGAAACGCAAAGATGGAGGAATTCATGAATCTGACGCAGCAATCGTTGACAGTGCAGCAGTACGATGCCAAGTTCCAAGAGTTGTCTCGATTTGCTCCATTCGTGATACCGTATGAAGCAAAGAAGGCTTTGAAGTCTCAGAGCGGTTTGAGGAGCGAGATCCGTAAGTAGACAGCAATTTTGCAATTGCAGGACTTTGCTACGTTGGTTGATAAAGCCACGGTAGCAGAAGAGTGATTGCTGAAGGACACAGAGGTTCAGGTCATGAAGAAGAGGCCAGCGCCTCCTATTTCTTCGTCTGGGACAGGACAGGGTAAGTGGAAGAAGAACAGTGGTGGTACGTCCCAGAATACCGCACGTGTTCAACGTTGCTCTTTATGTGGTAAAACACACCTTGGGCAGTGTTGGTTGTCTACGGGGGCCTGTATACGGTGTGGTAGGCAAGGACATCAGATGAGAGACTGTCAGATGCATAGGAATAGTGGAACCTCGTAGCAGCCATATAGGGGTAATACTCAGGCACAGCATGGTGGTCGGCAAGGGGGTATGACCCAGGCAAGGGTGTATTCTCTAACTCCGGCCGATGTTGAGAACGCGAGCGATATTGTCACAGGTATTATTTACATGCTTTCTCATAAAGCTATTGTATTATTTGATTATGGGGCAACACATTCTTTTATTTTTCGTGGATTTGTGAAATTGTGTGGATTTGAGGTGCAACGGTTAGATTATGAACTGGTAGTAGCTACACCATCTGGGTCTACGGTCGGGTGTAGCAGTGTAGTTTGTGACTTTCTGGTTGAAATACAGGGGAAGACATTAGCAGTTGAACTTGTGGTGTATGACATGGTTGGCTTTGATGTCATCTTTGGGATGGACTGGTTGTCATCCAGTTATGCCAGTATTGACTACCACAGGAGGGAGGTGTTGTTCAGACCGCTTGGGGAATAGGAATTTCAGTTTTTAGGGTCGTGTGTGCGTTCTGTATCATGGATCCTTTATGCTATACAAGCTAGAAGGTTACTCCTTAAAGGGTGCCAAGGTTATCTGGCGTTTGTGAAAGACACGACAGTAGAGGAACATGATCTGGCTTTTGTGAAAGACACGCCAGTAGAAGAATGGGATGTGGAGATGATCGCGGTAGTGCACAAGTTCCCTGACGTATTTCCAGAGGACTTGCCAGGTTTATCTCCAGATCGTGAAGTGGAATTTGCCATATAATTAGCTCCCGGTACGAAGCCGATATCGAAAGCTCCGTATCGTATGGCTCCAGCCGAATTGAGAGAATTGAAAGAACAACTTCAGAAGCTACTAGACAAAAGGTACATTCGACCTAGTGTTTCTCCTTGGGGAGCACCGGTGTTATTTGTGAAGAAGAAGGATGGGTCGATGAGGATGTGCATTGACTACCGTGAACTGAATAAGGTGACGATAAAGAACAAGTATCCGCTACCCAGGATCAATGATTTGTTTGATCAACTTCAGGGCACACGTAGGTCTTCTCCAAGATTGACCTACGGTCTGGGTATCACCAACTGAAGGTGAAAGCGGAAGATGTCTCGAAAACTGCATTTCGAACTCGGTATGACCATTTTGAATTTATGGTTATGCCTTTTGGTTTAACTAATGCACCTGCACCCTTTATGGATTTGATGAACATGGTCTTTCGTGAATATCTAGACCAATTTGTCGTTGTATTTATTGATGATATCCTAGTGTATTCTAGGAGTGCTGCAGAGCATGAAGTTCATTTGAGGCTAGTATTGCAAATGCTTAGGGATAAGAGGTTGTATGCTAAACTGAAGAAGTGTGGGTTCTGGCTGGAAAAGATTTCATTTCTAGGGAACGTGGTGTCTAAAGAAGGTATATCCATGGACCCGAGTAAGATTGAAGCAATAGTGGACTGGGCGAGACCGAAGAATGTTCAGGAGGTCAGAAGTTTTCTGGGTTTTGTAGGTTACTACCGTCGGTTTGTGGAAGGGTTCTCTAGTTTAGCAGGTCCTTTGACGAAACTCACTCGAAAAAACGTGAGGTATGATTGGACGGATGAGTGCGAGCTGAGTTTCCAGGAGTTGAAACGGCGACTGGTCATGGCTCCAGTTTTGACTCTTCCATCCAGTGATGGTGGTTTTATTATATATAGTGATGCTTCGAAAAAGGGTCTTGGTTGTGTTCTAATGCACCAGGGCAAAGTAGTTGCTTACGCTTCTCATCAACTTAAAGAATATGAGAAGAACTACCCAACGCATGATATGGAATTAGCAGCGGTGGTGTTTGCACTAAAAATTTGGAGGCACTATTTATACGGTGAAAGGTGTGAGATTTTTACCGACCATAAAAGTATTAAATACTTTTTCACTCAGAAGGAGCTCAACATGAGACAACGCAGGTGGCTTGAGTTGATTAAAGACTATGACTGTATTATTAGCTATCATCTAGGAAAGACTAATGTCGTAGTTGATGCTCTGAGCCGGATGTCTATGGATGCGTTTGTTTCAGTAGTGGAGGTTCAGCATCAGATCTGTATGGACCTTGAAAGGTTGAGTTTGGAGGTGGTAAAAGGAAACCATCAGGCTGTCCTTGCTAGCTTGGTGGTACAACCGACTTTACAGGAGAGTATCAGTGTGGCGCAGAGGGGGGATCCTGAGTTGGTTGAGATTATGGAAGGAGTTCAGAATGGGTTAAAGCCGGATTTCAGTGTCTTTGGCGATGGGATATTGAGATTTCACAGTATGGTTTGTGTACCAAATGATGCTGTGATTAAACAGGTCATTCTAGAGGAGGCACATCGTTCACTCTACACTATACATCCTGGTAATACGAAAATGTACCAGGATTTGAGGGAATCTTTCTTGTGGTCCAATATGAAAAGAGAGATCGACCAATTTGTAGAGCAGTGCCTGACATGTCAATGGATCAAAACGGAACATCAAAGGCCGGTAGGACCACTTCAGCTACTTGACGTCCCTGAGTGGAAGTGGGAACATATCTTGATGGATTTTGTGACGAGTTTACTTGCGGCAGTGCATGGGCAAAATGCCATATGGGTTATAGTGGATTGGCTGACGAAGAATGCACATTTCATTCCAATCAGAGTCAGCTACTCTCTGAATAGGCTGACAGAACTTTATGTGCAAGAGGTGGTACGAATCCATGGTGTCCCTATTTCTATTGTTTCAGATCGGGATCCACGTTTTACATCTCGTTTCTGGAAGAGTTTACAGGATGCCTTGGGATCGCAACTGACGTTTAGTATGTCTTTTCACCCGTAGACGGATGGACAATTAAAGAGGACTATTCAGACGTTAGAAGATATGTTGCGGGCTTGTGTACTAGATTTCGGTAATAGTTGGATACGATATGTACCGCTTGTTGAATTTGCATATAACAACAGTTACCAGGGAGCATAGAGATGGCACCTTATGAGGCTTTGTATGGTCGTCGGTGTCGATCTCCGTTGTACTGGGATCAGGTAGGTGAGTGGCAAATATTGGGTCCAGAATTAATTCAGCGGACCTCTGCAAAGGTCGAATTGATCAGAGAAAGAATCAAAGCAGCTCAGAGTCGATAAAAGAGTTATGTTGATACTCATTGACAAGAGTTGGAATTCGAAGTAGGAGATATGGTATTCCTTAGAATCGCTCCGATGAAATGGGTGATGAGGTTCGAGAAGAAAGGGAAGTTAAGTCCTTGGTATATCGAACCTTTTGAGATCCTTGAAAGGGTAGGTTCAGTTACTTATCGAGTGGCTTTACCTCTGGTATTATCCAGAGTCCATGATGTATTTCATGTGTCTGTACTCGTGTCTGTACTGAGGAAGTACGTACCAGATCCATCACACGTGCTGAGTTACGAACCTCTAGAGATCAGCAATGCCTTATCGTATGAGGAAGTACCAATGCAGGTATTGGATCAGAAGGTGTAGCAGTTACGGACTAAGGAAATACCTCTTGTAAAGGTATTATGGCGTAACCATGCAGTGGAAGAAGTTTCATGGGAATTAGAATCTGAAATACGCTAGAAGTACTCGCAGTTATTTGATGGTACATAAATATGTATAGTGGTGTAGATGGTATAGATTAAATGGTATGATCTTTGGGAGAGTCTCGTTTATAGATGTAATTTTCTGAAGTATCTTTTGTGTAACCACGGTATTCCTCCACCATATGTGAGGGTATGTAATAAAATTGGGCCAAATTCACTTTGTAGGCGATGGTCGACTCTTTTGTAAAAAGGGATTATAAGAAAAGATTATGTTAGAAATTGTTATTAAATTTTGAGGACGAAATTCTTATAAGGAGGGGAGATTGTAGAGACCCAAACTATAATAAGCTAGGTTCGTCGACAAAGGAGTCACGTTCGTCGAAGAAGTCCTTCAGAGCCTCGTCGAGGAGCAAATACCGAGTGGGTCAGAGAAATATCCAGAACTTGGGCTCGGCAACGAAGGGATGGCTTCGTTGACGAGTTGTGTGGCAGATTCATCGACGAAGACGCTGCCTCGTCGACGAGTTGGACTTGGTCAAAGGCCCTATAAATACCCATTTTAGTTGCTTAGAAGCTAAATTTCTCTCCCAAAATCTCTCTCTCTCTCTCTCTCTCTCTCTAACCTGCGGTTTTCTCTCTCTCTCTCTAAGATTTTTCGCCGTACATCATCCGTTTCCAAAAATGGAGGGTACTACGTGGATCAGAAGAGGAAACTCTACAATTTTAGCAGATCGGATCGTCATTTTAGAGATTTTTAGGTTTTCCAAAAAGTCGAGGTAAGGATCTGATTCCATTTTTGATTAGGCAGTTGTGTGGTAATCTATATTTTAGAGAAGTTATGTTATGTGGCTTTTAGGTTTCGAGGATCTCAGGTTGTCGGTTTGGACCGTTTTGTACGTGATTTCGTTTGGGTTTAAGGTAAGGGAAATTTGATTACAATAGCATTTTTGGAAAACTAAACCGCTAAAAAGTTAGTTTATACTTATATGTATGATTTAATTGCTTATTTGCTAAATTCTACCGAGTAGAAATGCCGATTTTTCGATTTTTCAATTTTTGGTAAAAACGAGGATTTTGGCGTATGATCTTCAATTCTTACGAAAATCACATATTTGCGTTTATATTATAATAGGAGATGCTTGAATCCTTTACTTTTCCTTTTGAATGATGTTTACTAGATTTATATCATTTAGCGGATTTTTGGATTAAACTTGTGTGATATATGTTGAAATGGAAATGTATGAATTTTCTATACTATTGATATAGATTAAGGGAAATGGGGTTCCAATTTGTTATACTGAGTACGTTGAAATGGAAATGTATGAATTTTCTATACTATTGATATAGAAACGAGAACAAAGTTCCAATTTGTTATACTAAGAATGTGGAAAACGGAGGCCGGCGATACACCGAGCTGAATTAGTAAACAAAAAGGGGTAAACTGAGTGGAAAGACACCGGTTTCAACCCAATGTGATTATCTGAAATTGTGAAAATACTGGAATTGCACAGGTTACTATATTTTGCTATAAATTGTCTATATGATATAGAACCACAGCTTGTGACCAAAAGAAGTTGAAAGAAACTTCAGTAAAAGGGGTTGAAAGATACTCCAGTTCGGGGGTTGAAATAAACTCCTAGGGCTAGGTAGCGATGCTGGAAGTACAGTGCAACCATACATGAGAAATCAGTATGGGTACATTAGATGGTCGACCTGTGAGAAGTTAGTAAGCTGTTGGTAAAAATAAACTAGGGGGCGGTCGGACTATAAAAATGCTCGGCTTTGTCTGCACGAACAGGACACTGTCAAAGGCAATCCGTGCACAACTCGTACCACGGGGTAAACATGAAAATTGTCATATCAAGCCGGAGGTGTTCCAATAATCATACGCATGATTTAAATACTTGATGTGCATATAAGTGTTATATGTTACAATATTATAAACAAATGTTTCAAATCTATGAGTTTTTAGGAGAATATGCATATATGTAGTCACACACTGTTGTAGCACATTCTTCCTTACTGAGAGGTGTCTCACCCCATTATACAACCTTTGTTTTCAGGTGCATCAGTACGTCGGTACTAGTAGCTAAAGGGGCTAAGGAGATTATTTTTAGTTTAGCTTACATAAGCATTTGAATCCTGTATTAAACTTAGATGAAGTTCCTTTTTGGAGGGTTGTAATAATAGGATTTATTCTATGTCTGAATTCATGTAATTATAGATGTATAAGTAAAATCTGGTATAAGACTAATAGAAATCCCAATGGATGTTTATGTTTTTCCGCGAAATTTACATCGAAATTATGTATGATTTATACCCGTATGTCCCTAGTTAGGGCGGGTTGTTTACGTATTGAACAAGTACAAGTATTATGTATTTGGGTTAACAGTGCTAGTCCGTATAAAGGGTCGGGTCGTTACATATGAGGTTCGGGAGGAAGGGTAAGCTGAGGCCTAGGTATATTAGGCCATTGGAGATTCTTGAAAGAGTGGGTCCAGTGGCCTATCGATTGGCATTACCACCGGTCTTGTCTAGGATCCATGATGTATTTCACATTTCTATGTTGAGAAAATACGTCTCAGACCCCTCTCATGTAATCAGTTATGAAGCACTGGAGTTGGGTGATACTTTAGCTTGTAAGGAAGTGCCAGTGCAGATTCTTGACTTGAAGGAACAGGAGCTACGCACGAAGAAGATTCCACTGGTAAAATTTTTATGGCGTAATCATGCTATTAAGAAGGTTTCCTGGGAATTGGAGGATCAGATGCGCTAGAAATACCCACACTTATTTAGTGGAATTTAGAGTTGAGCCAGTCAGAATAAAGGGAATAATACCGTGTATTTTGCTTTGTATAGTGTAACGTAAGATAGATAGAGTTTTTAGTTTTGGAACATGAATGACTTTAGGAGAATTTTGAATAGTTGTAATCTCCCAGAACCCTCGTTGTAACCACGGTGTTCCTCCATCATAAGTAAGGGTAATTAATAAAATTGGAAGTATTTTCTCTAAGGATAGGAAGCAGATGAATAGAAAATTTTGAGGATGAAATTTTTATAAGACGGGGAGAATGTAATAACCCCAAAAATGGTTACACAAAGTTGGTGGGGTGATTCCAAAAAATAAAAAATAAAAAAATAAAAAAAGTTAAAAAATTAATTAAATTTTTTTAAAAAAGAAAAATTATAATAATTTAAATTATTTTTATTTTATTAATAAAATATATTATTATTATTATTATTATTATTATTATTATTATTATTATTATTATTATATACCTTCCTGAAGGATCTGAATCCTTCAGGAAGACTTGAAAGCTACGTAGAGAGCCCCCCTTTCCCCAGATCCTTCAGGAAGACTTGAAAGCTACGTAGAGAGCCCCCCTTTCCCCAGTCTCTTGTCTCTCTCCCTCTCTCTTCATTTTTCTCGACGGATACTCGTCTGATCGAAAATCAAGAAATTCTGGTAGACTACATTTTTCGCTGCCGTTATTTCTACCTGAACAGATTGGTTGTAGGAGCGGTGTAGGCGTATCTCCTAGGGTAAGCTAAATTTCCACTTTTACCTCAATTTCTTGTGAATTTTAAGCCTAATTAACAATTGAACACCTCCATGAAAATTTAGGGATAATTCTCTGCAAGTATAGCGGAGCGGATTTCTTGTGGGGTCATCGTAGGCATAACCCCAAATTTGGGATAAGGGAGTTATTAAGGGGCTAATTGCTATTTAATTAGTGTTGATTTAGAAATTCTAGAATATTGTGCATTCTGAGGTTGAAGTGGGGTTTTTGAAATTTACGGCCAGGGTGAGCACCGCGGGTGTAATTTCGGGACCCCGCATGCATAGTTCAGAAAACCAAGTGAGGGTGTTAAATATTAGTTTAAATGTTAATTTGGGGTATATGGAGCCTAGGGAAGGTTATATGGGTATTATTTTGAAAAATGAGTAATTAATCTGGGAAAGTTATGAATTGCAGGATTTGAGTTTTGGGCGTCAAGGGCGTAGGATTTGAGTTTTAAGGAGACTTTCAGTAAGTCAGGTAAGGGGAATAAATTATAACAGTATTTTTAGAGCTTTTATTTGAATTGATATGTGAAAATGAGCATATGGTATTTTGTCTGAAAATTATTATGATATAAATATCAGATAAATCATGTGGCATTTGAGTAATATTAAATTGTGATATTTTGGAATATGAAATATGATTATAAAAATATTGTCTATAATAAATGGGGAAATATGATAATATGATTTGTATTATTGAAAAGTGTGGAAATTCACGAAATGGGTTATATATATTATTATGAGAATGAAATGTGAATATTGAGATGGGGAATTCTGAAATTATGAATATTGGAAATGTGAAAATTGTATTAAAAATTCTGTAAGGTAAATACTGAAATGTGAAAATGGGAAATATGATTATTGTTTTGTAAATGCTGCAATATGAATAGTTGAAACATGAATATTGAAATGTAAATTTTGCATTGTGAATATTGAGTTGAGAATGAAAAACCGAGAATATTGCAACGTGAATACTGCAATATGGAAATTGAAATGTGAGTGATGAAATGCCAATATCGCCTAATGATTGCGGGTATGTGGTAATGATAACCCTGATGGATAGTTATGGAAACCCTAATGATGGGTTGTGATATTGAGCACAGTACCGTTGCTAGTGGTGTAGTGCAACCACACGGGCTCTTGGAGCGTGTGGCGTGACAGTCGACTGAGCTGTTTAGTAGAGTTGTTGTGCCCCCTGAGTCCGGATCAGGGCTATAGGCCGGCCAGTCGTACTACAGACGCGAGATATGTGATATGATATTTTGATCTAATCGGGTCGGCTAACTGCGGTTAGATCTAGCCTTCGGGTCACACAACTTTGACTGTGGAGGGAAGCATGGTGTGGAAAGAAAGATCCTTAGGGTAGCCATGAGTTACAGACACGATGTTGGTACTAGGTACCAAGGATACTCATAAGCTGGATAGTGAAATGGAAATGGAAAGTGAAAGAATGATGGAAATGAGCTAAAATGAGAAATGAAAGAAATAATGGAAAATGAGAAATGGAGAATGATAAAATTAAGAAATGGATCCGTGTGAGTTAATAATATAAATAATTAATGCGAAGTGAAACTCTCCGCCTAAAGGCTTACCGAGTAAGGTGAGTGCTCTGATAGGTATCAGATGTGGCCTTACCTGGCCTACACAACACAATCGACCATCCCATCTCCACTCTCTCTCTAAGACGTGTGGGTGCACTAATCTTTGCCAAAAATCATATGCAACAATACTGTGCCTCGCTATGGTCCACCGAAGTTCTCAATTCATACATTGTAATTTAACATTCATATCTTGCTCTGATTAATAATACACATGCAAATAATCCCAGTACATTTCAGTATTTCTAACATGTCATACATATATATATATATATATCATAACTCAACTCAATATTTTCATTTTACTCATGCCACACATTTCAAATAATAAGTATAATTATATCTCGTTGAAATAGTAAGCCAACCCATATTCATATCCGTATTACTGAAGATGCACATAAAATTATCTCCACAATTTCGAGAAAACTCATTACTTTAATCATTCCATTTTCATAAATAATAACTATAGCCCTAGGCTCAAAAACTACAGTTCAAATAGTTGGCTTTTCTTTTAAATTTCACATGTTAATCCTATATATTTATAAACACATAAAAAAACTACTGGCTTAATCTATTCCACTTATCTAGTTTCCTAAATTACGCATGCAGGGACCCCAAAACAATGCCTACGACGCTCACCCAAACCTTGATTCAATAACCTGAGTTCAATTAAATCAATCCTAAATAAAATACTATTTTAACATTTCTTAAGCACATAAATTCTAAATAAACAATTAAACTTAAAAAAATAACCAATTTTCTTAATTCCCTAAATCTCACATTCGCTTTGGAGTGGTGCTTAGGACCCCCAAATTGAAAATTTGCTCTAACCAAAATGACGATGATCGAGATTAGGACACCGTGGTGGTGCCCGATCGTCGATTTAGCTGAAGATTTAAGGATAAATTGAGGAAAGAGAGGGAGTATACCTTTCCCCAGGAGTGGTGCTTACGTCGTTCCTACGACAAATCCATTATGGTAGGAATGTCGGTGGCAGAGATAGGAACCTAGTGGTATCTTCAGTTTTCCAATCGGCCGAATATTTGTCGAGAAAATGAGAAGAGAGAGGAGGTGGCGCAAGGAGAGGGATGAGAAGTGAGAGAGATTGAGAGAGGTGCAGGTATGGCTTCCTAAAGCAGCTTTAACCTAATAATATATATATATATATATATATATATATATATTTATATTTATATATTTATTTCAATTAGTTTTTTTTTCCATGCTATTCCTTTTATTTGTTTAATTAATTAATTAATTAATTTAATAATAATTAATTAATTAATTTATTAATAATAATAATTTTTTTTTTCCGAGTTACTACATATACAAGAATATTTGTTTTAGTAAATTTGTTGGTATTAAAGCAAAGGGGCAAATGAGTCATGGACGACCCCAAGTCACGAGGGCTTATTGGTCAGGGTAAGCATAATTCGGGGAAACCTGAATTAACCGAATTGACTGACCAAAATTGGTCGATTCGGTTTGGTTAAGAACACATGATCGATCAGTTCGGTTATGACTTTACAAAGTTCGACTAATCGGTTCAGTTAAAAGGAATGTTAATTCAGTTAACCAAAATAACCGATTTAATAATTAATTAAAATTTAAATATAAATTAGTATATGTTAATTTGTTAATATGTTAATTAGTATTTGGTAAAAAAATTATATTATGTTTTTATTAATTAATTTTAGATTAATTCAATTAAATTCAGTTAACTGAATTACCTGAAAAGGTAATTTGGTCGAGTTTGGTTCGATGAGGCCCTTCTATTTGGTCGGTTCAGTTAACAGTTCTCATTAACTGAAAATTTCGATTACTTCGGTTAATTAATCGAATTTGGCCAAACCGACCGTTTGCTCACCCCTACTTACTGGTTTGACAAATGAGTCTGGGACGACCACTTTAGTGACTGCTTTGACATGGACAAATTATATAATAGTATGTTTTAAAAACCCTTATGGCGAAGAAAGTTTAAAGTTACAAATTCGGTACCGTAGCTTAAGTTTAAAGGGATTAGAATGCACTCATACTATTTATAGAGTGGTTTACAGAACAGTAGATTTCTCTTGAGTGCACACCTAGTCCCGACCAAGACTTAATAAGAAAAATTTCACTTAAATATTACACTTCAATTTAGTTTGGTCGATTAGCCAGTTAAGTCCAGTTTTCGGACCGCACAACCTTGTCATGTGGGTAAACATGACTTACAATTAACAGGCTTAAGAGAGATTTTTATAGTATATGTAAATACTTTTATATATATATATATATATATATATATTTATATATGTTTATGTGAACATGGTCATTTTTAGTAGGCTTAAATGATGATTTGAAAGAAAAACATAAAGGAAAGTGTATATTTATATAATTAAGTTTTATAGTTATAGTTTTAAAGTTTCACAAGTTCAGTTTAACAATTACAGTGTATGATTATAAAATTTTACTACTATGATTGATGGTAGAAGTTTTATACAAAAATTTTAAAATTTTGTTTTTATTTAAATGCTATTTTGAAGTTATAGTATTAAATATTATTTTACGAAATTATAATACTGTTTATCTTGGTCACACACTAATAATAATCTCATTTACTTACTGAGTGTCGTCTCACTCCAAATATTACTTTACATTATAGATAATTCTGGATAGCGTACTAGAAATCCGGTGTAACAAGTGCATAGGCGGGAATAGAAATAGCATATTAGAATGAAAATTAGTATAATATCATTTGGACAATGTTCGTGTATTTTTTTAGAATTTTTAAGAATGTTAATTTTAATATTTGAGATATGATTGTAACGAAATTAATTAGTACTTTGGTATAATAATATTTGAGGATTATTTACTTCTGCTGTGAATTATTTGTAAAAAGTAACACCATAGACCCTACCGGACTCGGGGTGTGACAATTGCAATATACTTATTATTGAATTATATATTGAGATTATTTCAAAAGTGAAAAAGAATAAAAATCCATTCATATTTATTATTATTTTTTGCTTATGATGTTATATAAATATGAAATTTGATATTTCACATAATTTTAATTGGGGCATTCCTATCATATCACCTACTATAATTTAAGGATTTTTGCGTAATTGTGTATATATGGTGTCATAATGGCATTCCATATTTATGTCTATATCTTTATAATTTTAAAATATAATTTTTTAAAATAATTTTGGTTATATACTTTTAATATCTTCAAACTAAACTATAACAATATATGACAATTATTTTTAAATATATGTCTAAACTTTATTAAGGCTTGTAAAAATATTTTACATATTAAATTATAACAATATATGATAATTAGTTTTAGAAATATATATAAAAAATATTAATAATTATAAAAATATTTACATAATATTATTCATGTGTGATGCATGTGACGTGTTTACTAGTCTCATAAAATATTACTTAGTGAAGAAAATGCAATGTAATTTGATTGAATGTGGTTGGTTTCAACCCTAATATTTTTTTAGATTGAAGTATAGTCGTACCATGAATGAAGGAATGGATAAATCCTTGATGGTTGGTTTTAGTTGGTAATATTGATTCTATAAATAGTATTGGAGGGTGAATTACAACATTGATCCTAGGTGAATTGACGCAAAACCTACAAAATGTGAAGGCCAAACCTATATTAGATATTTAAATATTTACCAAAAAAAATTATCTTTCAAAATCATTACATCACAAGATAAAAAGTCTCACGTTAACTTATAAAAATATGATCAAATGGCTTAGGAGCAAAAAATGCAAGGATTATTTTTTCCCCTTCATAATCCACAACGTTAATACTAAATGCATTAAAGGACTTTCTTGCAAAATGCAAATAAATGGAGTGACTTGAGGTAGCTCTCTAAAAAAACTATTTATTGTGCAAAAGGCCATGAGATAAGTAGAGCAATAGGGTTGTGGACTTTGAAGACATGATATTTTGGAGTGTAATTAGTAGATGTCACACAATTTTTTGAACTCGAATGTTTTGAAGTCGAATGTAAACTGAATAGCATCCTTGTCTAAGAGCTTTATATGTGAAAGTCATGCTCCTTAAGTGAATTCTACATTTGTCTATCTTGCTACATCTTGGGACACAATAGGCTTCATTTGTGGATAGATACTAAGTAAAGGTCAAGATAAAAGACTTTTGACCATAGTGATTACCGAGTTTATTCATGAATAATTCTTTAGCTTCATTTTAATATAGTTGTAGAGTTCCTTTGTAAAAATAAGAAACAATAGGATCCACCTAGCTATGATTGCTTGGCATACTCATGCCTCAATTTTTTTAATGATTATGCAAAAATCAATTTCTATGAGTGTTTGTGTGGTTGAGGCTAGTAGTCCTACCTATGGCTAGCTTAGATAACAATTTCTTCCCAAAAATAGGTGCTTGTAATATGATGCATTTGAAACAACGAGAGATGATACATTTTGCTAAAAAGTTCATTAGATGGCAAATTATTTGTCTATACTGCATATCAAAAACTCACTTAACTCTATAGACCATTTGATCAATCTTTTTAAGGTCTTTGAATTTTACAGACTTGTTTGATGGATTGAGAATGTCTTGATCCATGATAATAATATGGGCTAGGAAATGAGGCCCAAGCTTCCACAAAAAGATAAGGACATGTCTTTAATAGTACAACAACTTCGGTGTCCACATCCAATTCATGTAATATACTAGATGGTGTACTGTAAGAACCTGAGACAAGATATGTAGATTGACTAAATAACGAAAGGGTAAAAAGGTAAATTTTGCAGGTTTCATCGACGAAAAGATACCAAACTTGTTGTAAATATCGGAATAGGGTTCATCGCCAAAAGAGCCAGTTCGTCGACGAAATGTGTGGATGATTCGTCGATGAAGGCGTCGTTTCGTCAATGAGGTTGGCCGGGTCAACGGGCCTACATTGTTTAGTTGCTAAGAAAGCTAAAATTCTTTTTCTCTCTCTCTTTAGAACCAGCGAAATCTCTCCTTCCCCCTTCGATTCTTTGCTGTTCGTCACCTGATTCAACAATCCGACGTTATTGCGTGGATCAGGGGAGGAATCTCTACGTTTTTGGCAGATAAAAAAGTCGTTTCGAGGATTTTTGGGTTTTGACCCAAAAACGAGGTAAGGGTCCGATTTCAGTTTCGTTTCGGTATATATGTAGTAGTAAGAATTGTAGTGAAGTATAATTCTTGGATGTTTAGGTTTTGGAAACTCGGTTCGTAGTTTTGGAGTCGTAAAGTTCGTATTTTGGTATTCGGGAAAAGGTAAGGGGATTCTGTTTATATCAATTATTTTTGAAATCGGGATCGGTAAACATGTAGTTTACGACTATATGTATGTTTTAGTTACTTATTTGGGAAATCTATCAGGTAAAAATGCAAAATGTTTGGGTTACATTTTTTGAGAAAATTGGGGGTTTTGGGTATCATCTCTATTTTTGTTGGAAAAGCTGTATGTTGTATAAAACTGTAGTTTTGAGATGATCATACCTATATTTGTATTGTACTGTATTTCTTGAATTGAAAACGATATGATTTATTGTATACTCAAATAAGTGTTGAATGAAATGCTATATGTAAAATGTTTTAGGGTTTTGTAAACCAGCTAGGGGCGGCTAATTAGCGTACGCTAATGAGTTCCAAAATTGTTCCAGGTTTTGTAAATCAGTTAGGGGCGACTAATTACTATATGCTAAATCAGCTAGGGGCGGCTAATTATCGTACACTGACGCCATGTCTCGGCTAGTTACCATGGGCAAGAGTGTCCGACTCTATATCTGATGGGTGTGAAATATCACCAGTTTGTTCTGGCTAGTCACCAATGGGTGTGAGTGGACACCGTACTGACAACAGTATCGCTATGAGGCTTCAGTTATCGCAGGGTATCGTGTGCATGAGTGTGACGACACTGACCGTATATTTGGTATCGTATGTACTGGAACTGAATTGTGAAAATACTAGAATTGTATCGTGTTATGTTTTATGCTGAAATAATACTTGTATGCCACACACTGATATAACCTGTTTTCTTCCTTATTGAGACTCTGAGAGGTGTCTCACCCCGAATATATAAATATTTTTCAGGTCTTTCGGGTAGCCGAAACTAGCATCCTAGAGTCCGGAAGTGTGGGTGTCAATTAGCTACGTTTAGTACCTATGTAGGTACGGGTTTTGTAACTGGGTTGTTAGTATTGAGTTTTTGTAGACACCTGGAGTATGTATTGTATTTAGGGATGTATATTTCCAGCTATGTATAGACTCTGGTATGGTATGATGTATGTACATAAAGAACATTTTCGCTGCCTATTAGATGTGTATGGACATATATGTAATTGTGTACAAGGTTTACGTGTACCCCACAGGGTCGGACCCTCACTAAGTATATTATTATGTATGTTTTAAATGATAGAAAGACAAGTTAGGTTACTAAAATCACACCTGGGACTCATTTGCGGGTTCGGGGCATGACATGTACAATATCCTCTTCCAATTTTACCTTGCTCTTTTTTTTTTATAAGTTTTAATCCCTTTTAGTGTGTATTATTAGCTTTGGAGAAATCCATGAGTGGACTTGATACAGATGAGTGAGCATTAAATTGACCCAAAAGCCTAAACTTATTGAGTATTGGGCCCAACCATGTATATGAGCACACTTCTTTCACTATATTTTTTCAATGTGTGATAATTTTACAAGTGGAGTTCTTAACAATCTCCCCATCACTTGTGAGTTTTAACCACTCCCCCTTAATGGAAACATTTTTAATCATTATGTGTGCCTAATTCAACCTCTCCTCCTTGAGTAAAAATTGTCTTCTTTGTAGGAGTAAGACTAATCCTCTAACAGTTGCTCAAGTGGGTCTTATCCTCGCGGTAATGTGTCTTAGACAAAAGCTTGTGGTCATCATATATTCTAGTTCAAATGTAATATGCGACAAAGGTTTCCTCGTCTTGTTTGGGCTTCAATAGTTAGTAAGTTTGTTTTGCATTAAACTTTTTGATCATAATAAGTGGATTAGTGCTGGGCATGTCCTTTGAAGGGCATGCAAATATAGTAGCATTGTCATGCAAAAAAAAAAAAAACTGATAAAACTTTTTTAGGCGTGTATTTATTGCAAAATCGACCTTGGTAGTTTTTCTTTACAGACTTTACAAGGGGCGTTCTAAATCCTCAGGGGAGGGTTTCTTGATTATCTTCGACGTGAAGAGTGGCTTCCATTCCAAGGAAGTGGCCATGATTTTGAGCTTATCTTGTCAACTATTTCTTTGAATTTGAATGTCCTTTTCTTCAATTTCTTGTCAACCATGAATTCCATTCCATGTTATTGATGAATGTTTGGGGATGTTATTAAGGAACTTTAACTGGTTTTTAAATGATTTCACTCACTAGGGGAAGTGAGGATGTGGTGAAGGCACCTTGGTCACTGGGGTCCAAGTAGTCTCTACCTTGAGATAAGAGCATTTGCATATTCTAAGATAGGACCCTCATTTATCTCTACAAAAATTGTAGTTGTTCCTAGGGTAGCACAACATCTCATGGATGAACTTGCATAAGCATGGGATAAGGTGGACTAGAGGGCTCTCCAAGGCATCAGAAGATCTAGCCTCGGAGTTTAATAATCTTAAATATTACATTGAGAATGATAGAGTGTTATAATTGTTTCTTTCCATCCCCAAACAAAATCTATGAATCATGTAGATTTTTGGTTTAA
Organism: Malania oleifera; assembly: GCF_029873635.1. Classification (NCBI taxonomy): domain Eukaryota; kingdom Viridiplantae; phylum Streptophyta; class Magnoliopsida; order Santalales; family Ximeniaceae; genus Malania; species Malania oleifera. The sequence continues at coordinate 150,369,267 of NC_080418.1, forward strand.
AGAGATACTAATAAAAAAAAAGAAATGGAGGTGATTAGAGATGATGCTTTAGAAAGACACCTTGATGCTTGAAGGGATAATTGGGAAGAAGAGAAAATATTATGGTTGAGGTGTAAAAAAAAACTTACCTTCTCTTGACAAACTTGGCTTTTAGGGTTCCATTTGTTTGCACTTATTGCTCTCAAAGAGATGATGAACTCTTAATGGTCCAAAATTGATTTAATCACATTGTTTGGTAGTTCGTTAAACTAGAGATGAATCACCTTTGACTAAACCATGGATTTTCTATATTTGGTCGATGCAAGGTTTATTCAAGGCTTGTTGGATGTTTTTGCTTCTTAAGAAAAAATGTAAAGTTCATCATGGTTGATGGAACATTTCTCCTTATCTCTTAAATCCTATTTTATGTATGTATTCATTAGTTATCAAACAATTAAAATAATTCTATACTTAGATTTAGGATTTATAATAGTTATATTCAGAGCTTGGTTTAGTACTTAGTATTTAATTTTATTAAAACACATTAAAAAGAGTTGAGATGGGGTATATATGTCACGAGCATTTCTTAGCCATTCACGAGAAGCAATTCATTTTTAGAACTTTGTCTTAATTTTTTAAATGCATCGGACAACTGACATTTGTTTGAACCACATGGGTCTCTTCTGCCGTTCGAGCATGCTCTGTATCACATGGCTTCACACGTTTTTCAATGTTGAAAAAATTTATTTCATATAATTTATAGTCCACATAATATAAATTTTTTTCCGTACAAACTTTCAATCTCAACAAACAAGTACTACAAATTATCATAAAACCAAGAGAAGTTTTATTAAACCAAAATACTATCACATAATTACACGACACAATTACTTTACAACTTTAAATAAAATAAGATGATTTGATCATATAATGATGAAATATAAGTTTTTTTTTTTATAGATTTGATTATATCAAAAAAATAAAAAGAATGCATTGATACTAAGATGAATGCTTGATATTTCTTTGGTGATTATTAAAGCCACATAAAAAAAGAAAACTCATATTTCATTCTACATATATATTTTTGATTTTTAAGCAATTTAAAAATAACATATTTTTTAATGAAAGTTTAAAACTTAAAAAATGGTTGGGACAAAACTGAAAGCCCAACAAGGGCACAATGCAGAGTGGATTTCTTTGTTGTTGGGAAGAGGAGAGGAGATGGTGGGTGTCACGTGCGATAGGAGCGGAGATGCCAGAAGCCTCCGGCGTTGAAGCAACGAGGTCTGTTGGAGGGAAGCTCATCTGACCCTCCATTTCATATCCTACGGTCCATATTTATCTGCAATTTTCTCCAACAAATGTCTCTGAAATAAATAAATGGGATGAGAGCAGTAAGGAGACCAACCAAATAGGGTGAACGCAGGAGCAGCAGCACAAGAGAGGAAACCACTGCGAGAGAGAGAGAGAGAGAGAGAGACTGAGGATTTTGATTTTTCAAGCCTCATATAGAACTGACCCAGCAAGAAATTTTGAGCGATTTGACCTTGGGTTTTCTCTTATTTTCTCAAGAAATTGGTTTGGGAGGAAAAGGTCTTCATCCTCATCTCAGTGTAATGGAGTTTCCTCCTTGTAAGTCTTCTCTCTCTCTCTCTCTCTCTCGTGTCGTGTTTTTTGTTCCGATTGACACTGATTCTTTATTGTTTATCTCTTGAATGCAGGGTGATTTGGGAGTGCTTCTTTGGGATTTGCTGATTCTGGTATAGATCTCGAGGTGAGGGGCTGTTTTCAACCCTTTGGGCGGAGGCATTTTCCTGGGTTCTCTCATTTTGATTTCATGTTTTTCACACTTTCTCTTGCTGATTCCGTTTGGGCCCAGATGGGGTTTTCAATCTGTCGCACCTGTTCTCGCATTTTCTTGCCATTTCTGTTTGGTTCCAGGAGGAAAAAAGGAAAACTTCGATGGGGTTTTCAATCTGTTGCTCCGTCTCTTGCATTTTCTTTCCGTTTTCGTTTGGTTCTGGGGAAAGCACTGGGGTGGGTTTTTCAATCTGTTACTGTTTTGTTGTTGCAGAGAAGTGATGGATAAGAGTCAAAGAGGGGGTAGCAAAGCAACCGAACCGGATTTCCTGTTACAGTGGGGGAACAGAAAGAGGCCTCGATGCATGAAGGTCAAAGACGAAGGCGTCGCGAACAAATCAGACGGGGTTATCAGGAAGAAAATCACATCTCGCGTCGATAGACGCGTCGTCACCGCCGAGAAAGTTCCTTCTCCTCAACCTCATCGCGTAAACAGGTAATTGAAAAAATAAACCCTGGAAAACCACAGGAACATACCAACCCTCCCGATTACACTCGGGGAATTGAATAAAACAGAGTGTCTTACTGTGGGTTTTGACTAGATCCGAACTTGATTTCAGAGAAAAGGATAATTTTTCTGGGTTGTGTTTGTTTGGCCACAGGGAAAATGCCTTGGTTGCAGGAAAAATGCAGTCTTTTCCGAGAGAACGCAGGAAACTGAAATGAAACTGAGGATCTTAAACTGGATCTTTTTTTTGGGGGGGGGGGGGTTTGGATCTCGAGTTCTTCGGAGATGAAACGGATTAATTATTAGAGAAAAGTGTTTAATTTTTTTGGGGTTTGTCTTAGTCACAGGCAGTAAGGAAAGAATCCAGGAAAGGAAAATGCTTAAACTAAAACTCCAGAGACCGAATAGAACAGAACAGAACAGAACAGGCGTCTTAAACAATGTGGTTTTGTTAGATCTCAAAGTGTTTTTTGAGGGAAAACAGCTAAATTTTTTTCTTCTGGGTTGTGTTTGTTTGTTCGGTTACAGGAATTCTGAAGCGGGGATGAATCGGACGAGTGGTAGCGAGAACCGGAAGTCGTCGTCGCCGGAGAAGGAAGATCGGTACTACACGACGAGAGGGTCGGTGGGAGTGGATGAGAACGGTGGGAAGGTGTTGGTGGATGGAGGAGAGGACAGAGGACTTGTTTGGCCGAAGCTGTTCATATCCTTGTCTAGCAAGGAGAAGGAGGAAGATTTTATGGCCATGAAAGGGTGTAAACTCCCTCAGAGGCCTAAGAAAAGAGCCAAACTCATCCAAAGGAGCTTGCTTGTGAGTAAATTTCTTCTTCTTCTTTCAGCCCAGAAGAGGAAAAAATTAGTACGGAAAAGGGGGTTTTATTTTTTTAAAAATCTTTTAGGGTTTTTGAATTGATGCAAAGAAAGGTTGGTTGTTTACCCATTCTTGCCCAGAAGGGAAAAAATACTAATCAGAAAAAAATAAGTTTCTTTTTTTTTTTTAAATGGGTAAAGTGTTGACGGATCTGCAAATCTGGTTTTCAATTTTGTGTGCTTGTTGTGCAGTTGGTAAGTCCGGGAGCATGGCTATCGGATCTGTGCCAAGAGAGGTATGAAGTGAGGGAGAAGAAGGCTTCCAAGAAGGTATTTCTTTTTTTGTAGATTTGGTTGGATGGGCGGCGATTCAGATCTGTTAAAAATTTTGAATGGTATTGTGATGCAGAGACCCAGAGGATTGAAGGCAATGGGAAGCATGGAAAGCGATTCGGAGTAGCGAGGAGAGAAAGAGGACATGGGAGGGGGGCAGCCGAGAAGGTTCATTTTTTGTTGGTTTATTATAGAGAGAGAGAGACAAGAGAGAAACAAGTGAGATGATGATGCAAGGGAAATAGTGTTGCACCTCCTTTTGTCTTTGATGGCTTTGTAAATACAGGCTTGCTCTCCCATTTTTACATTCTGGAAATAAGATGAGCCCTCATTTTTTTTCCCTACTTGCAGAAGATTCCTACTTCTACTTTTTCTGTTTGGGTAAAGAGGAGAACTTGTGCTGATTCAAGGTTCCAGGTCATGATGGTCTGATGATGATGGCGGCGAGGGTGGTTGTCTTCGCTACAACTTCCAAATCTTCTGTTTGGCGTTTACTAATTGAATTCCACCACTTGGGTTTATATTGTTTGAACTCATTTTTAGGGATTTTTCTTTTCTGTTTTTTCATTTGGGAACTCCTTTTGTTTCAATTTTTGGGAATTGGTCTAACTAATTTTTCGGGTGGGAAAAAAAAAAAGAAAGGATTTTGGCACTAGCGTAGTACTTTTTTGTTTTGATACTGCTCCAACTTTTTCTCCAAGTAAAAATGGTGAGACTTATTCACGCGTCGCTTTTTCTCGACGTGAAAATAATTGGCCTTTTCTCGAAGTTATAGGGGCTCAAAAAAGCAAAACTTAAGCTCTTGAGATATGATTCGTATCAAATTAAGAATTGAGTAAACTAAGGATAGGAATCTTCAATTTTCATGGGCTAGAGTTCGCCCTTTCCCACCACAGCTACTAGATGGCAAGGGTCGCTACTTGTTGGCATAAAAATAACAAGGTAAAATTTTTCCTAATCCTATTTCTTTACAAATGACGGATCAAATGGAAATAGGAAATGTAAACCGTGTAATGTTACTTAATCCAATCCAATCCCATGCCATAATGCTAAAGAAATGAAACTAAATGGCAAACTCTTGGAAGCTTTTCATGTATGTAAACGCAGACTGCTGAAACTGCAACATGAGAGATACGGGGGGACTTTTTTTTTGAAACATAATATAAACTATAGAATCTGTGCAAAAAATCTCAATCATAAAATAAACTGTAGATTATGAAACTTAACAACCTGCAGAACAGGGGAATTCCCATTTTATTTTGTATAGATTCCACAATTTGCAATAATAATGTCCATTGTAGCCAAGTGGAACCCAAGCTTCTCTACTACTGCTGTGATTATTTTTCCCCTAGCGGGCAACATGTTAGGCGTACTTGAGTAAATTTATAGGTTAAGAAATCATTTCCTCATTTTTACCAAAACCAACACAGCCTTCTCTAAGAATGAAATTATAAAAAACACAACAGAAAAGTTGATAGACTAAATAAATGGAGATTGTATTGCAAAAAGGAACTCATTTACAGAGACTGTTTCTTATCAAGGGACTTCAAAACTGCAGCGGAAAACTATACAACTTTTCCTTTTCCAGCCACGATGCTGTCCTGTATAACCCTTGAGATTTGAACAAGGGATATATAGTTATTTTTCTGTTTCTTTTCGACATTCTTTTCCCCCTCTCATTTCTTTCTCTCATTTACATGGTCATATCCTTACAACACCTACTCATATACAGATCAACCTCCGAGAACCCTCTATGACCTTTGCAGACGAAAGTGATCAAAGGAAACAGGGTTGAAAGAGCCTCTAACATCATGTTTGGTTTGCAGATGGAATAGGAGTAGGAAAGGAATGAAATAGAAATTTGAATGAAAAATATGACAAAATCAAGTGATAAATTTGATTCCATTCCCTTCGGTTCCATTCTATTCGTACGAACCAAATGTGTAGAACATCCCAATTCCAATGTCACTCCCATCATGTCTAGGTGAAGGCCCATTCCTTCTCATGCAGGAATATGGGATATTCCTTGATGTGAGCCAGTAGGAGCATCAGAAAGCAGAGTTGCACCAACCAATGTTACCAACCTAGAGCTCATCCTCACAGCAGAAATCAGAACCACATCATATTCAACCTGTCAGAAGTTAAACCAGTCTTATAAGAGGCGCAATTTTCTCTAGCAGTTAAAAAGACAAGGGATTCAGCATCAATTCATTGATAAACATCCATAGATGGGAATTTCTGCTGCCCAACATATTAAAGTGGCACAAATTCAAAGTAAACTATCAAGCACAGTGTATTCAAATGATCAATTAAATGACAAGCTAGTATCTATAAAGAAAGAAAGAAATTTAATGTGTGCGATTTATGTTGAGAGCAAACAAAACTTTATCCATGGATATTTATAATGTAAGGCACCAAATTTATGGTTTTCTGCCAAGGAGAATGTCAGAGTTGTGCACAAGCATAAAGTGTCTGTGGCTCAACACCCAGATAAAATCCATTGCGTGGAAAAATGGAAATGCAGCAAGGAAAATGGTCCAACTCCACTGATTAACTAGTCCAACCAAAATTAGAAAAGCTTTAGGAATATACCATCTTATTTGCAGACATGGAAGTGCAAGGGAACCATCTCAAATTAAAGCAATTATTTTTGGGATATATTTGGGATATACTTGCAATTTTGGTAACAGCAAGCCATGAAATAAATTTTAAAAAATAAATTTATTTCAACTATTCAATATTGTGTAAGAAAGCTTCAACAGATTATCTTCCTGTTTACTGAGTCAGTCCCCCTAAAGCTGGCAATTTAGGTACAACCAGCTTCTTCGATTCAACACATGATGCAGGACCATTTTATCAGCAAGAATAAAAAAATTATACAGCTGTGAATTGTATGCACCTGAAATGTGAGGAGTAGATCATCAACTTAACCAATGGCTACAGATCTTTTGCAGTTTTTTTTTTTTCTCTTTTCACCTTTCTATAACTTGACTAAACATGAATTTGCTTCTCTTTCATTATAAAGAACTAAAGAAGTCACTTTTTTTTTTTTTCTTCCTTTTTTTTCCCTGGAAAAAAGCAATTAAAATTATTGTCATTACATGTCGTGTACAACAACATTCTAACTAACAGTACGATTAGAATATCATTTGAAGGTGGATCGTGGATTAATGATAAGGTTGCTTTCAAGAGTTAGGTTTGATAGATAGGCTCATGATAGGTAGGAACATATAGAAGTGTCTCAACAATTTTCTTTTTGAAGTATAATGTCACTAAATTTCTCAAAATGCTATTGCTCTACTAAAAAAATTTGAGAAAATTCTGGGTTTGAAGATCAAAGTCTAAGAGAGTGTGATTGGGATTAATGTGGATAAATGTGTGTTTGAGGAGCTTTAGTCTCTCTCTAGCTGGGTGAATTTTTTTTTACAGCCTTCCTTAAGATGCTTGGAGTGACATTCCTATCAATCCTATTCCTTAAAATGGGGTGCCCATGTTTCTCAAGCTAAGTTTGTTCAGGGCATTATGCTTACTTGCGAGTCTAGTGTACATGGGTTGGGAAACATCGTGTAAATAGTAGTGTAGGTCTTCATTCTTTGAATAAGAAAATGGCATTAAGTGCAGAATGGGAGTATGACTCCTCGGTCAATTTGGTTTTTCCTGGTGTCAGAGTTAGAATAGAGTAGAAAGTCCTTTTGCAGGGGAGGGAGAATATGTTCATGTGTCATTGTACAACTCACTAGCTTTTGTAAATGTGTTTGGCCTACTTTATCTCCCCTAATAAACACATGTTGCCTCCAAAGGTGTTAATATTAAATAATGAATTGTGTTGCTTTATAGTTTACTCTGTGATTCTTGTGAAGGTGTTAATAACCCTTTATAGGCGTGAACTGTGATGTGTTCAGCCTGTGAAACCATGGCATGGGAATTTTTTGTTTGCTTCACATCATAGGCCAGGAATGTCCATGATCTGTGTTTGGTTCAATATAAAAATCACGTCAAGCTTTTCAACAAGATTACAAAAATGCCCTTGGTCTATATTTTTATGCTATATGAAGATATTTAGTTTAATATTTATTACAATATTATATTATTGTATTATATATTATAGTAATATAATATTACTTGATATCAAAATCAATTACATTCATATTTTATATATATTAATACTGCATTATACATAATAGAATATTGCTTTACATTTTTATGAAGTGCATTATTAAGCCAATTTATGAATATAACAACAAAAAGCATAAAACTAATAATACAATATACTATTGACAATTATAACAAAATAGCACCATCAGTTCCAATTTCTATTACAAGGGGCAATTTTTAAAAATATTTTCGTGCAAAACATGGTGTAATAGTCGCCACTAACCTTTTAGAGTGTGATTAGAATACTTGATTGCTACCCAATTAAGGGTAGACTCAGCCTGCATTACCAGATGAAATCGGGAGCTTGGTTATGCGAGGAGAAGGTATGAGCACCTCTTACACGACCGTTCTTACGAACGGTACTTGATTAATAGAAAATTATCCCACAAATTAAATTTAATAAGCCTTTGGAAATTACTCCCTTTCAAAAATTACAAAGAAATGCATAATGTAAATACAATATAAGTATTCCCTCAAAACTAGGGCAATACAACACTCTGAAGAGCTCATGCCCTTTTGCAATCATCGGGATCGAAAAATCAAGAAAATATGTTACAAAAATAAACTCCTGGGATTTTTGAAAATTAAAGGGTTTTTCTAAGTATGAAAATAATATTCCAGGAGGTTTTGGAACTCATTCAAGATGAAAAGATTGCAAAATAATTTTCTAGATTTCAAAAATGTTTTTTTTCTAATTTTTCTCTAATTTTCCAAATTTTTTTGTGATTTTTCACATTTTTCCCAAATGTTAATTAAATAACAAAAAGGTAATTAAGGCAAAATCATGAAAGTTAAGTATGAAAATATTTTTGAAAATTTCCCTTTATTTTTCTGAATTTTTTGTGATTTTTCTGAATTTTTTATGATTTATATATATTTTTGGTGAATTTTAAAACCATTTGAAATACAAAAAACTCACAAGAACCGGTACAAGACTGGTTCAGTGGACCCAAATCAGTTCGGGGAAGAACCGGTCAAAAGGAGTCTAACATGTTTATGGTCTGGTCAAGACCATTGCCACGCGTCAGTGTTTGACTGGTGGATGCACGTGGGTGACGTGGCTTGATCCAAGCCGTCAGTGGGAGGAGATGATCGGGCGGAATCAGAGAGGCCACGTGAGGTGCTTGAACGAAAGGCACGCAAGACTCCACGTGTCAGCGATCAGGTGGAGGAAGCGGACATTGAAAGGACATCTAGTTTTGTTGTGATCGTGGTAGTTGACGTGCTGCAGAGATCAGACAGTCAACAGGAGGGCACCGAGTACGGTGAAGGTGGGGGTGCCAGGTGTCCTCGATCGGTTGGAAGAGCAGACAAGTGATGCGGACGTTTGACTAGGCGCTATCACAGCCATTGATGGTGGGTGGAGATCCAACAGTGAAGGTGAGGCGTGTCCGTATGGATGACATGGCCAAATCTCAGCCGTGCAGAGATGCTTGGATCGTGCGGTTGTCAATTGGGTGCACACGAATTGCCTACGTGGCTTTGTCTAGAGCGTGAGCAACAAACCCGAATAACACGGCACTGGGAGGAATGCGTGAGTTGCTGATCGAATGGTCAAGGGAGTGCCACGTGTTCAAATCCTATTGTTCTGAGGCTTGTGATACTTAAACCACATTTTTTTGTGTCTCTTTCATTTTTGCATCCCTTTCTCTCCCGAGCACTCTCTCTACTCTCTCTCTCCGTCTTTCTTGTGCGAACACAAACCCTAGGGTTTCTGGTTCGACTCCCTCTTGTCTCCTCTCTTCTTGCAAACGAAAATCAGATCTCAAAGCCCTAGCTGTCGCCCTTCCCTTTCACTCGATCTTTCTTTTCAATCTCCTAACCTTATCATCTTTCGCTCTCTATTCTATGTTTTCGAAACCTTGAAACTTCAGCTCATTGTTCCCCTTGTAGACTCTTGAATGATCTGAAACCCTAGGGTTTCAAATCTTGAACTCCTCAAAGCTTTGGTTTGCTGAACCCACCTTCCCTTTTTCAAAAATAAACCCTAAGCCGAGTTCAAGCAAAAAAAACTAAAACCCTTTTGGCTCTCATTTCAGTTTTCTGAAAAGCTGAAGACCATGCTCGCCTTGGAAATGGTGAGACCCCCACTCGACGGTGGAGTATCCAGCTATAGCGACACTCGACGTGGGATTCGAGGAGGTCTGTTCGTCTCTCGAAGATACTAGCAGATAAGTTTTTTTCTTCCTCTTTTTCATCTTGATTTTTATTTCTACTTGTGGTTGGCTGGTATATGATCCAAATATTATGATTTTTAAAAACGGGCTGTGGGTTAAAAGATTTTTATGGGCCTGGGGTTTTAAAAAAAAGACATGGGCTTTGGGGTTTTTAAAAAGATAAATGGGCTCTGTGTTAAAAGGTTAGGTGGGCTTCGGGTTCAAAGGGGCTCAGGGTTAAATGGGCTTGGGGTAAGCTTTCAGATGGGCTTCGGGTTCAAAGGGGCTCAGGGTTAAATGGGCTTGGGATCAGTTTTAAAAGGCAGGCCCGGTTAATTTTTTTAAAAACAAGCGGGCTTCGGAGAACTTCAAAACGGGCTTTCATTTAAAAACTCAAACCGGGCCTGAAGGTGGGTTTCAAAATTTGATAGTTGGGCCTCGCAACTTTCATTTAAAACGGGGCCAAGTTAAAACTGTTTTAATGGGCCTGAGGGTTTAAAGCTTGGAAACTGGGCCTTTACTTTTAAAATCAAAACTAGGCCTCAGGTCCCTTAAAAAAAATTGATGGGCTTCGGGTAATTTTCCAAAACCAGGCCCAAGGTGAAATTTTAAAACGGGCTCAAATTAAAATTTTCAAACGGGCCGGGTTCACTTTTAAAACAATGGGCTGGATTAAAATGGATGGGCCTCGGGTTGTGGGTTTGATTCGGATCAGAAGGTATGAACCTTGATTCAGGTTAGAAGTTTGGGTGGTTCCTCAAAACGGGTTTGAACCCGAATTAGGATTCGGGTCTGGGAGGTTGGGACTGGTCTAATTTAAAGCCATCTCAGGTTCAAGCTGGAACCTGAGGCTTGGGGTGAACACCTGCATTCATGCTCACACACATACCACTATCACATGAACTGAACAATTCAAGAAATACGCACTTAGACTCTTACCCTTCTTTCTCTTTCTCCTTCGGTCTTCCTCCTCTTTCCCTTGCATCTGTCTGAATGTTTGTTCTGGTGTGATGAGTTTTCTGCAATCCACTTGGCTTCTCTGTCTGAGCGTGAATCAATTCTCTGCTTCTGTAATGCAGAGCTTCTCTCTGCTCTCTGCACTGTGTAGTGCAAAGCTCCTCTCTGCTCTCTCAATTTCTGCAAAGTGTTTCAGCAATTATCTGATCCCCTCTCGATTTCTGCTTTCTCCCTTTTTCTCTTAATTTCAACAGAGGTTTTCTAATGCCCTGTAATTGTCCCCTGCTACAGTGCAAGCCTCCTTATTTATAGGGAGACTCGAGGTCTAATTGGTGCCAAAACTTTCCAGCGTGGCTTCTTCCAATAGAATTTCCCCTTAACCCAATGTCAGGGAATAATTCTTTCTTAACAACTTTTTATTCCTTTTAGGCACATGTGATTTTGCACTTTTCTGAATTTAATTTGCTGATGTGTTATCTCCTTTTTGTGCGCAGGTGAACACGGGAGGTCCAGCTGGCAGGCAGGGATTGGAGGGCTTTTTCTTTTCTCTATTTTTTGTAAAAATCTTTATGTATCTCCTGTATTATGATGTACCCCTGCCTTTTCTTTGTACTGCAACATTTGCATGCACACATTTGTGTGTGCAAAGGATGTACCCCTGTACCCTTTTCCCTGCAACAGTAGTTTGTCACATGTAACATTCTTATTTCCCTGTATTGTGCATTTCCTGTATTTTGGTATTTTGTCTTTCTGTATTTTTTGTATTATTTTTTATTTCCTGAATCTCTGCAATGTCACTTTGTACCTCTTACTATTCGGGCACGTGCCCCTTAATAAAATATGTAACATGGTGCATTTTTTATTTAATTTGGACTAAAATTTCTGCACCAAAGTTGACCAAACTTTCCTAAAAGACACTTGGTAATAACAACGTGACCTTAAGCTCTCAGAAAATAACAAAGGGTCTGTACTTAAAACAAAGACTCAATAAAACACCCTTTTAAAATTAAAATTAAAAGACCCAGTTGAAAGACTCAAATTGAAATAAAAAATTAAGACTCAAACTAAAGATTAAAACGAACTCAATTTCCAAATAAAAAGAGACAAGGAACTCAATTTTGTAATTTAAGGGAAATCAAATTAGAAGAACTCGATTTTAAAATTAAAAGGGCTTGATTTTTTTTCAAAAAACCAAGGACTTACTTCACAAAACCTGTCCTAAAAGGGATTGACTTTGAAATAACGGGACATTCGCTAAAGTTAGAAAAGAAAACTCATTTTGAAATAGAAATTAAAAGGACTCAACATTTTCCTGGATTAATAGGACTCAAACTTGAAATAGGAAGACTCTATGACTGGGACGTCAAAACGGGACTCTAATTTTGGAAAGGACTCAATTGAAAACAAACCGGGACTTTGATTTGAAATAGAACAATTAGTGCTCGATCGGACTTAAAGTCAAACTTTTTTACACAGGGTCTTTTAGGAGGGTCTGGTTAAAATTGGGGTGTCAACAACAATAATAATATTATTATTATGATGAATATAATGATAATGATGATGACGATGATGTTGATAGAAAAATAAACTTTATTATAAAGCAGGTGAAAAGAGCAAAAATCTAACAAAAGAAAATAGAAAATAAAATCACATCATCTTACTAAAGCACTCCAATCTTTGATGTTACCTTGAAAACAGCACCCCTTAAAACAGTCAGCACTATAAGCCCAAAGAGAAGCTTAAGTAACGAATCCTGTCCCATATGAGTCCCACAGCACATCTCCAAAACCTTTTAGCATCCTTCCCTTTCCCAATACCAGGAAAAGCAATAATTGACAGATCTTCCACTAATATGGGGCAAATCCCCACATTTCACCAAGCACCCAAAAATGAGAACTCCACAAATTCCAAGCAAAAGAACAATGAATAAACAAGTAAATCACATCCTCCAAACTGTTTCGATACACAAGACACATCTCGTGACAGAACTTTAGAGGGCCTCCTACTCCTGTAGCAGGTTGTTGGTGTTAAACCTATTAAGAGCCATCAACAAAACAAAAGCCTCTATCTTAGAAGGAACTCATCAATCTTCATAAAAATCTTTTCCTTGAAATGCTCAAAGACAAAACTCTTACCATCGCAGCTGGAGAACTGACAACTCTCCGGTAAAATGAATAAAGAAGATAGCTCCTCCACCTCTCTATTATAATAATACAACAAAACCAAGCCTTAAGTCCCACTAGAGGGGGTTGGCTATATGAATCATTTTCCGCCAATTTATACGAAGATGTATCATTTCTTTTGATAAATTCAGAGCCATTAAATCTTTACTCACTATCTCATTCCAAGTTATTTTAGGTTTACCCCTTCTACCCCTTCTACAACCCCTCATAGTAACTGACTCACTTTTCTTCGCTAGTACACTATGTGGCCTACGTTGCAAGTGCTCAAACCATCTAAGGCGTCCCTCCCTTATCTTATCTTCTATAGGAGATATACTTAACTAACCACGAATATGTTCATTTATTAATTTATATTTCAGTGATATACCACTCATCCATCTAAGCATTCTCATCTCGGTCACTTTTACTTTTTGGATGTTCTGTTTTTTCGTCGTCCAATATTCTGATCCATATAGCATAGCTGGTCTTATAGCCGTCCTATAAAACTTCCCTTTTAATTTTAAGGGTATTCTACGATCACAAAGCACACTTGAACTTTTACATTTTACCTAACCTGCTTTAACTTTACGCATTACATTCTCTTCAATTTCCCCTTAAGCTTGCACAATAGATCCAAGGTATCAAAATCTACAAGTGCTATTTATTTCTTCATCATCAAGTTTAACTTTGTCTCCAATATTCATCCTACTATTACAGAAATTACATTTCATATATTTTATCTTATTTCTACTTATCCTAAAGCCTCTAAATTCCAAAACTTCTCTCCATAATTCTAACTTAACCTCTACTCCGCCCCTAGTTTCATCAATCAATACAGTATCATCTGCAAACAACATACACCATGAATCCTCATTTTGGATACTCTTAGCCAATTGATCCATCACTAAAGCAAAAAGATAAGGGCTCAGAGCAGATCCTTGATATACACCTATGGTGATTGGAAATTTTCGAGTCTCCCCATCTCTAGTCCTTACACTAGTCATTACTCCATCGTACATATCTTTAATGACATCAATATACCTACTACATACACCTTTTTTTTTTTTAAACCCACCATAGAGCTTCCCTAGGACTATCAAATGCTTTCTCTAAGTCAATAAATACCATATGCAAGTCCCTCTTCTTTTCCCTAAACTTTTCCATTAATATTTTTAAAAGATACATAGCTTCTATAGTAGATCTCCTAGGCATAAAGCCAAATTGATTTTCTGAGACCTTCGTTTCTAGCTTTAATATTTGTTCAATTACTCCTTCCCAAAATTTCATTGTATGACTCATAAATTTAATTTCATGATAGCTATTACAATTTTGAATATCTCCTTTATTTTTGAATATAGGTATTAAAATGCTTTTCCTCCATTCATCTGACATTTTCTTAGTTTTTATAATTGTGTTAAATAAATTAGTCAACCATATAATTCCATTATCATCTAAGTATTTCCAAAATTCAATTATGATGTTATCTGATCCTATAGCTTTTCTATTTTTCAACTTTTTTAGTGCAAACTTAACTTCATTAACTCTAATTTTGCAAATAAATCTCATATTTTTAGTCTTTTTTTCATTTGTCAATTCTAAGTTTAAGCTTTCTATTTGGTTTTCATTAAACATTTTACTTTAGTAATTTCAACATCTTTCTTTTATGTCATCTTCTTTAACCAAAACAATATTATCCTTACTTTTTATACATTTTACCTTACCTAAGTCCTTACTCTTTTTTCTCTAGCTCTTGCAAGTTTAAATATACATCTTTCCCCTTCTTTTGTCTCTAATCTATCATACAAATTATTAAATAATCTATGTTTAGCTTCACTAGTGACCTTTTTTGCATCTTTTCTTGTCTCTTTATATTTTTCAAAGCTATCCATGTTTCTACATTTTTGTCACGTTTTATAGAAAAATTCTTTTTGTCTTTACGACTTTTTAGACATCTTCATCCTACCACCAACTTTCTTTACTATTTGAGAAATTTTCCCTTGATTCACCTAAATTCTCTTTTGCTACCTTTTTGATAGAGTTAGCTATCATAATCCCATGTAAAATGAAAGTCTCAAGAAAAAGCATCCCTCTCGATAGTAAGAAAGACAATATTGCAAGGAAAAGGAATAAGATAATGCCCCCCCTCCAACCAAATAAACCCAAGAAATTTTTTTTTTCCCCAAAACCTAATATGATTACCTCTTCCAAAATGAAAAATTGTCTTAAAAAACAAGGATAAACTTGAGAAATGCATCTCTAAGGACCTTGAAAAGAGCTTCTAACAATTAGCATCCCACTCATTATTTTCCAAGCCAAAATTTACATTTTTATTACTATGTGCCAAAGAAAATTCACCTCCCAAAGGAACCTCCAACCATTTAGCCACCAGATAAGTGTTTTTAGACACCAAATTACCAAGATTCAACCCACCTTCTTCCTTATATGTACACACCACCACTCACCTAACCAAATTATCTCTCTTCTCCCCTACACCTAACTAGAGAAAATCCCCCATAATCCTCTCCTTTCCAACCATCCAACTATTTTGCGGCCTTAGATACCACTATTCCCCAAAGCCAATGAATGAGGCTTTCCATCCAACATAACTCCTAAATAGATCAAAAGTCACTCTAAAGCACCATACCCAGCCAGGAAGGTCATCTCCAAAATCCTCTTAGGACTAAAATCAATGGGCCCAACACCAACTTTTCTTAGATAATTATGATAGGAGGCTTTAAAAATTTTACATATAGTGAGAAAGTTAAAAAAAAATTCAACATGGTAATCAAAGAATATAATGATATTATCTGCAAACTACAAATGAGACACTACCTCCTCTTCACCCACCTTAATACCTCTACTACTTTTAATATTATAATAATTTATTATTATACATAACATTTATATAGGGTGTAGTTAGGGCCGATGAGCCAAAACAATGGGAACAACTTGGTTCCAAAAAAAAATAGGATGCCTATGGTAAATGTAACGCACTTGTGGTTGAGCATGGGAAAGGGATCTTATGTTTTTGTGAGAATCCTCATTTCCAGGAAATGTGAAATTATTGCCATGTCATGTCCCAGGTCAGAACAAACGTGGGAATGGGGCATCATATTTGCATGAATCCTGGTGGATGTGAACCAAATGCCACCTTAGGAGTAAATCTTAGAGCCATGTCCTTTTGGGATTAGTGGTTTTCACTCTCATTGGTGCTTATCTTTGGAGTATCCCTATTTATTCTCTCTCTCTCTCTCTCTCTCTCTCTCTCTCTCTCTCTCAGCCCATTAGTGTAGTCGAGAGATTGAAGAGGCATAAGAGAAGTATTTTGTTGCTTAGGGTGATAGTAAGAGAGATCACCTTGTGAGTTAGGATACAGTGAGGGGGCATAAATAAGAAGAGAGAGTTTGGGACTTGGTTTTTTGGAATTTGGCATCTGAAAACATCTTTCTCATGGAAAAATGATTATGGAGGTTTTCATGATAAACAAACTCCCTTTGGCATAAGGATACTAAGAATTGAGTATGATATTCATCATAATGGGTGGAATGCCTATGAAATTGCTACTCATGCAAGCTAGAAGTTTGTCTGTGAAATACCTCACTTGTTTTTCCCTTTCATGGTTGCTAACATTGTGGTATTCTCTTCTAGGCAGATCCCTTGATGGTGAAGTTACTTTGGTAGTTTTGGTGCCTTGATCCTTGCACAATGGTGCAATCATTTTTTACTTTTTGGAGGGGTCTTCATTCAAAATCTTAATAAAAGAGAAGCTTTTGAACTTTTCAATTTATTTAGTGTCGGAATCTTTCATCAGTCATTCAAGGTGTGAAACTCATAGTTGGCACGGGGTAGATTTTTTATCTTGTAAGTCCCTTCTATTGCCTTACTGATGCTTCCCTATGCAGAGTGTAATTTGTTAAGCTAAGGTTCCTTCTAAGATCAAGGCATTTATGTGAGTTTGGTTCTAAGTAGGATTAATCCTAATGACTTATGTAAGGAGGCCTAATAAAGCAATCAGTAGTTCCTGCAAAATAATGACACAAATAAGTACCTTTCCTTGCACTGTTAGTTGGGTAGGCAGCTTTGTGAAGTGTGGTGATTCCGCGAGCAGTGGATGACTTTATGCTGGTGAAGTTTTGGTGGTTAAGTAGAAGTAAGAAAGGTAAACTTTTGTTGTCGTTGTGCCTGGTACACTATTTTTTAAATCCTGCAGAGGGAGAGGAATGCTAGGATTTTCAAAGATAAAATCATGCCTTCCTAGTTGTTATGGGATGGAGTAGAGTACTTCATCTTTAAGAAAATGTAGGGATTTGGAATAAGTTGTTCGGTGTCTTTATGGAGAATTGGGTTTGGTGGAAGATTTATTATGTGTCTCTTTATAGGATTTGGAAATAAGTAGATGGTTTCGTTTTGTGGACTCGTGAGATCCTTGCAGTTTTGGGGATAGAGAGGATGCTGTATTTTCTCAGGGAAGAAGAATTCAGGTACTTTGCTATAGGAAAGGATTCAGCACTTGGCTTCTCTGTCTTTCGCAGAAGGCTGTTTTGAAGGGGGTGCCTTCTTCAGATCGGAAGGCGGTTCTATTTTGATTATTTTTTTTTATTTATCTTTTTTCCTAAGGATGATGTCTTGTTCTCCTCTTTGTACATTCTTTCCTCTATAATAAAATATCTCTTCTTTTTTCCCTTTTTCTTTTTCCATTCTTAGCCTTTTTACTTTCTTTTTCATTTTGTATTTTTTTAAAAACTGTTCAGCCCTAGCATATTACTGGCAACATTGGGAAACAAATGCAAAAGGGAAGACAAATATAAATAGTTGAGTGCTGGTATGCGGGATAATTTAATAGTAGAACTGAGAAGATTACCAGGTCATTATGTGCACCATTTTGCTGTCCAACAAATCTGCCTGCAGGATTGATGATCCATGGAGAACCCAAGCAATTCGAAAACCTTTAGACCTTCTTTCAAGCCAAAGGATAACAAAATCAACCAACTGAACCATCATTACTATGTGCTATAAAGCCTCCAGCGATATTGATGCCTTGGTGAAAACAGAAAGAACAAATGGTGCTTCTTCCCCTGGGTGGATAGTTGTAGGCACAATAGTGTAACCCTTTGGATCAGGCTCCAAGACCATTTCACATGATATTTCTCGGGAATTGACATAATCTGTCCCACCAACTGATTCATGTAGGTAAATGTTGTAAGCAGCACGACGGCCACGAGTTTTGAGTATCCTCATCCCAATATAAAACATCATTGAATCATGACTAGATTGGTAATTCCTGAAACCGGCTGTTGTTCTTGAGAAGCTCACACCCTAGATAAATATGGGATTAGATGAGCTTATTATGAATGCAATAAACAAGAGTAAGCCTTGCATATTTACAAATATGCCATAAAAGATAGGCACCAAGTATACCTGAGTTAGGGTGATGAAAACATGAATTGGAACAGAAGCATCTGGCCCAGTCGCCCTCATCCGAAACTGTGGATTTTGATTCCATGTATCATAATCTTGGCAGCCACCAGCACTGTAACCTCGCCATTGCCCATGAACAGAATAATGCATCTCTGGGGGATAGATTCGGCAAACATAGATTGATCTAAAATGAATCTGAAAGTCTTGCCAAGACATCCAGAATATACCATCTTTTGACTGTTCAGAAAATGCATGATCAGGTACATGATGTCAAGATTTTATTAGAAGTAATGAATGCAATAATCTGAAAATGCTCACGGACCAAACAGTGGACATTATGAAGCAAAATGTCCTCGACATGAGGTGCACAGAAGCAGAGCAAGTACCTGAGGAACATGCTTGAGCTTGTGCTTCATCCTATCAGTCCATTCAGATGATGAATCAGACCAAGGGCCATTCCACTCAACTTCATTTGCCCATGGATTTCTAATTTGGACAAGCTTGTGACCATCTACCTCTCTTACCTGAATAAAATTTAAGGAGCAATACCTTAAGTAAAAATCTCTGTTTTTGATATGTGAAAGGAGTAATGAGATCAGAGTTGGAATTTCAATGCACCTGCAATAATGAGTATGCATGCCCTTGCACAATGCCGCTAGAGGATATGTGCACGTCAGAACCTGAAGGGCTCCCAGCACCAAGTAGAAATCCCTCTTGCTTGAAGCGCAACAATTGAGACCATAGCCTTCCACTTGCAAGATCTATCTGTGCCTGTGTGCTTCTCATGTCAATTTCTTCACCAGCCCCTCCAGTGAGGTCCACCAGAGCATCCTGGACAAGCCCACCTTCTAATGCTTCATAAGAGCCATGCAGTTTAGCATATGCCTTCTCCAATATAGAGACCCATAGTTCACTTCCCTTCCTACTTGTAGCAAATGCTGGTTTACCAGGGGATTCACAAGGAATCCAATCATCCACAACAACAGGGACCCACTCACCCTAGAAGGATTATACAAACAGAGTAACATTTATTTAGCATCTTGAGGTAACATGCTGACCATAAAAATGCAATCATAAGTCCCTGGTCCAGTATAACAAAGATCCTATGGTTCCTTGATGCTGCAATGTTAATTTCAATAGATATTTGTGATCTTGTAAGGGCGAAAAAAAAGCCACCTAAAATGATCAAAAGCGCAGGCAGCTATTGTTGCAAGATATCAAGCAACTTCATTAAGTTGAGCATAGGAGTAGCAATCGGAATGAATTTAAACATTGGCAAGGATTAGATACAACCTTACTGAATTTGGCCCGAGCTGCGCCCCAACCCCAAAAATAAAGGCAGCAACATTAGCAATGCTCAATTTACAGAATGCAAAAGTATAACCAGTTTGCTGTCCAAAGTGCATATGTTGTACATTGAGCTCCATAAAAAAATAAAAAAATAAAAAAATAATTTAAGATGGAAAAAGAAATTTCATTAAGAGAAAAATATATAAAGCCGAGGATTAGACATCTTCCAAAAGACAACAAATTACAATAACAAAAGAAAGAAAGTCATGTTCCATAAAAGTAGCCTATTGATCACTGTAGATCAGAAACACAAATGCCCTCAAAGCAACCGGTTGAAAAGGTCAAACAGGTGCCAAAACCCAATTCTGGCCCAAAGTAAAGATACAGACAAACCACATCTATTAAATCCCTAGCTCCACAAATGATAATATTAGGGTTAACACAAATCTCTATTTAAGATATTAAGTGATAAATGAAAAAAAAGCATAACTGCATAAGCCATGAAAAATAGGTTAACATATCAGTTCCATACATTAATGGTACAAGGGAAAATAGAAAATTGGCTTTAAGAGCCCAATCATTACACTAGCATGGATGAACAGTCTCCAAATCAGATTGGTCTTCACCATGGCTTGCGGTTATCGTATTAATGGTTCAGTAGGCTCCATGTACTGTAGCCTTGGTGGTACCACTTGGTATCAAATAATGCACACAAAATAAAGAATTCTCAACAGTGAAGTCAGCTCCTTCAAGCAGGACCAACGTACAACACAAACTAAATGTAGTTCTACTCTGAATAAAATTAGCAGATAGAGGGTCTTTTATACGCTTACAATGCTTGAGGAATAAGAAAACTAATTCTAGAAATCTATATAAACTAAAGTATTAGTTCTCTAATTAAAAATATTCTAGAATCTTATAGATACATTTTTTAGGAGCAGGAAACATTTAGACAAAAAAACATTTTTGTGTGCTCTCTTTTAGCTGGAACATAAAAGTAAATTTTGGACTTTCAGTTGTTTTTTAGTTCTCATTGTACAAGGGCTCCTTTGTTGCCTTCAATACAGTGGATTCCTGATTAAAAAACTATAATTTTATTCCATAATACAAATCCTACAAGAGGCGTATATATAGAGCATCAAGGAGACTGGCAGAACATGAGAGAAAGAGCTGCGAATGTGGGGGAGAAATAGAAGAGTCAAATGACTATTGACCAAAAGTTCTACAATATTACAAGTTTGCCACCGCCTTTCCACAGTTAAAAGTGCTTGTGAGGGTCCAAGAAGTAATCTGTAATTACTTCTTGAGAAGTGCTTTTTCCCCTCAAAAGAAGTGATTAACAAAAGTAAGTTTTCTCATAAGTACTTGTTGTACAAACCAAACACTAATTTTTCATATAAGTTCTTATGTTTAAGTACTTAAAATAAGTACTTTTTTCAAGAGATGCCAAACAGGGGCATAATGCCAAAGGGAACTACATTAACCCAAATCCTCAGTTTCTTAATCCTCCAATCTTCAGAATATTTCTACAGTTCTAAATGATTTTTAAGAATAACAAACTACGATATATACCATTATAATCCATTAATAAATAATATAAAAAAATCAAAAACTAAAAAATTTTAGTTGTGCTTAGCTATGTCATGACAAGAGCTCATATTAAATACACCTATTTAGCCAACTTAAGATTTAAGGAAGGGTCAATCAGCTGCGTTAAAGACAACTTCTTTTCCAAGATGTTGAACTTCAATTATCATACCCACAAGAAGATGATAATCTTTGGACATAATTTTCTTGAACTTACATTTTAGAATAAATTTTGAAAAAAGTTACCCCTGGCGTTGTTCAAGAAATTTAAGAAACTTGAAGTTGATTTCTCCTTTCTTAGCACCCCACCTATATCCTTGGCATCAACAATTATTTAAATATTTTTGCTAAATATTCCCCATGATGCAACAATGTAACAGAATCTCTAAAAAAGGAACAAAGCTAATAATTTTATCCATTATAGAATGTATATTAGAAAAACAAAAAGTTGAATAATGGAAAATATGTAAGAAAATATATAAGTAGAAAAATTCAAGTGTCTCATGAAAATACAAGAAAAATACTCACTATATACATTTTAGAGAGCAGATTATTTAGGACTTGGTGCATATGGGGCCATTTTTGTCAAAAAAAAAAAATCTATTATGATTAGCATAAGTAAGGTCTGACCTGCAGAGTAGAAGTACAGCTCCCAGGCCTAGTCAGCAGTCTCTTCATCCTCTCCTTTAACCACAAGTTCTCCATTTTTCTTCATTAACTATTCAGATTTGTTTCCCCAGATTTCTGACATGGTATCAGAGCAATAAAAACATTCAAACCAGAGTGATCTAATTGTTGTCTAATCTCTTTCATTCCTCCTTGAATCAGAGATCTTCTCTCTGGTTGGAGAACTGCCTAAGCCTTCTTTTTCTGCTGTACAGTTGTCTGCAAGCTTTTTTGGGTGCTTTATGTAGTTGTTTTCTTTTCATGACGTAAAAGTAGTATTCTTTTTTCATCTTATATCCTGCGACTACTGGTTGTAATGTGCCCCTGATTTGTTGCAGTTGTGGTTGCTTTCTTACCTTTTTGTCCTCCCCTCTGTGGGTTATTATTTCTAGTGTCTCCTCCCGTATGACTGGTAGTCTTGACTTATTTTAGTCCTTAAAGCCCAGTGCTTCACACTCTTAAGGTACTTCACACCCAAAGGGGGTGTTTTGTTTGTGGCATCTTTCAAGATTCTTGAAAATATGATGCCCATAACATCGCATTCTCATGTTTGTTTGAGCATGGGTATCTTACATGCCAAGAATGCTCACATTCTATGGGCATCCTATTCCCATCACTTTGCCCTCACTTTTTTGTCTCAACAATGCCCCTATAATATAATATAATCACACTCCATTGTTATATATAAAAATGAAAGTAAAAAATTTTAAATTAGTATAGAAATTAATTATTTCTAATTAGAATATATATATATATATAATGTTAATTAAAATATATATTATTTTTAAAATGTTTATTAAAATTGTTGAAATGCAGGTCAGGCAGGGCAGAAATGAGGAAGCATTAGTTATTGTCTTTGGTATTCAAAGGAGTTATAGCTAGTAGGGACTGGCTTGGAGAGCATATGTACAGCTGCCATGTCTGGTCGACAGTCTTTCTCTCCTTCTCTCCTCTCGTCTTCTTATCCCTCACTACCCTTAAAACTTTTTTTCCCCATTAACCATTCAGATTATAACAGATTTCCAGCAACACATATAAGCAGTGTTCAATGCTTGAAATGAAGAGGCTATTACCTGAATACAAAAACGGACAGTGTAGATCCCTTCCTCATTATATTCCGGTGTAATAATCACTTCTGATATTCGCGAAACCTCAGTTAAAACAGCAACAGCACTCAAAAACCAACAATCACCCAATCGGCCCTATTCAAGATACGGTCCAACCAATAATCATATGAAACTAAAATAATGAATCAACTTCATCGAAAAGATTATCCTAAAGCAACAAAAACACACAAGATTAAAGACAAAACTCCTGCAAGCCAAGTTGCAAAGAAACCACACCTGACAAACATCAGAAGGATTAGCAGCTCCAGAAAATAAGCATGGGTGAGATTCCACATGGTTCGCTTTCACCATTTCAATAGGCCTCATCCACTTAGAAACAACCTTGGAAAAATAAAATACAGTTATTAGTGTTCAGATAACAAAAATTTCAACAAGAATAATCAGGATGACAAAAGAATCAATAATCCTCAATTAATCAAGACAATAATATACCAGCAGCTTTGATGGAGGATTTTCAGGATCTACAAATAGTGATTGTTCATTAGGAGGAAACTCCTGATCAGTAAAATGGTTCTCTCCTCTGGCAGAAAGGGCTTCTTTCACAGCCAATTCAACTGAAAGCATCCGTTGATTGATTTCTTCTCGTGTTTCCATCCTAGGTTTCCTCATCTTTCTGGCAAAAGAATCAACATCAAGTACAACCCCTTCACGCTCAGACCTCCTTTTCCTTCCACTTGAATATTGCCCATCCCAATCTACATCATCCCTGTCATATAAATCTACATCTGCAGGATCACTATCCCACTCATCGACCTAAGCAGAACACATAAATTACCAATCAATGTAACAGGTTCAACCACATAATTTACATATTTTGCAATGAAGTATGTATAGTTTTCTGAAGTTTTAAATTCATGAGACAACCTCATGAAATAACACTTTAAATCCCTAAATTGTAAATGGATAAAGTAACAAAGAGCACATACTCTTGATGGAGAATCTGCCCAGTGCCAATTATCTTCTGGAAAATCAACCATACTGTACTCAGCTGTTCCAATTGCAGCATAAAGAGCAGCAATCTCATCTTCAGTCAAGGACCTCCCCCAAAGGAAAACATCCATTATATGCATCTTAGATTCAGCTCCCTCACTGTCTGACCTCCCAAATGCATCCATATCTGTAGGCGGTCTACAGCCAATCCAAACTTCAGTTCCTAGTTCCCAAATGCTATTGCCCACACACAGCGGTAACCCAGTTTGGTAGCCATCAAAACTTCCATCCAGATAACAAGTTGCCTCGCCTATAACAGCATCAATGGTCATTGTTACAATATGCCACCTGCAAAGCAAAACAAAATCCCTTAAACAAGGCAAAACAAAGGGGGGGATAAAGAAAAAGGTTATGATGTACCCCTTCCAATCTCAGTGTTTGGGAAAAATTACAATAGGAAATGGAGAAGCAAAAGTGCATGCGCTCAGAACTAGACAAACTGAGCACCAAATACTGATCTGATAAGGAAAATGCACAAACCTTCCATCTGCAATGCTTGTTGCACTGATACTCCACTCCTTTGCCACAGTGGTGTGTCTATCACCTTTAGTAATTAATCTAAGCCCAACTTGCCCTGCCTCAATACCTTGTTCGGCACCAGCCACCAGGATTTCCCAACAAACTCTCTTCTGGAATTCAGAGCCTAGAAGGCAAATTGGTCCAGACTCAGGCTGAATCATCACTGCAATAGAGAAGCTAACCTTTTGACTTCGACAAACACTGGGATCAACTTGGCCACAGTGCCTTCCAATCGCTGTTGGCTCATCATCAAGGACACATACAGCTCCTGAAACTCCCGTCTGCCAAGAAGGTAAACAGTCTACTTTCATATAATCATTTAATTTTTAAGATAAACAAAGAATTGTATCAAAGATAAAGGCAGAGTAGATCACAAAGAGAACAAGGTTTCCTCCAGAACATAGTTTCAAACAATCATATCAGATCACAAATTTTTTCTTCCTTTTTTGAAAGTAAATATCATAATCATATTGGTTAACTCTTTTTTCTGGGTTAACAATTTATTATCCCAAAGTAAAAAACAATGAAATCTTTCAAGAACTTAAAAAGCAGCAAAAAGTATGGAGGTCCACTGACGCAGATCACAAGGTGTGCAAGAAAGAAGTACAGAATTGTTGTCCAGAAACATGTAATGCCTACTCAGGACCCCCTTTTTCAGAGGAAAGAAAAACTTCATTAAGAAGAGAAGAAGAATTTAAAATAAGGATAAGAGATACTAAAAATAAGAAAATAAGGAGTACTATAAACAATGAAGCGTTCCAATTCAACTAAACATCCCCAGAACATAAACCTTATAACATCCTGCACTAAAAGCCCAAACAGCTGCCAAACACTGAACCCAATCCCAAAGCAAATATTGAAGATAGCTTCTTCCCATTATAAATGCATCCATTTTACTCCTACCAGATCCCAACATAGCTGCAAAGAGCACACACTTCCACAAAGTTACAGAAGCAGAGGCTTAACAAAAGGGGTTACATTACGGTTAGTTCTTTCTATAATAAGCTGGACAACCCCGCTGAAACCGAGATTAATTCCCCTGGAAGGATTTGGAGAACTCCAGCCCCAACCAAAGAAACTATTTTTGCTCGAGGCGAAGTTCAAAATATGCTCACTACTAATAACCATTAGAATAGGGGAATAAATTTGGTTAATAGATGCTTTTTATGCAAGGATAATGCTGAAATCTGTGGATCATATTTTGCTTCACCATCACTGGACCAGAAATCTGTGGAACCTGGCTACTGATCTGGCCAGTCAGCACTGGGCTACAGCTGAGATAGTGGAAAAGGAGATCTGGGCATGGAGAGGTATTCATAAAAACAACAAAAGAAAAGAAAATACTTGTCCTTTATCCCTCTCACCATTCTTTGGGTTGTGTGAGAGACTCAAGAGCCTTCAAAGAAACAGTAATTTCTCTCACAACCCTCGAGGTTAAATGCATTACAGCTCTTACTAGCTAGTTTAGTCGATTGTGTATGCCCTGAGCCACACAATTCTTTATTTAATGGATACCTTGTCACGCAACTATTTTCATGCCATTTTGTCTCTCTCAACCTCTTTTTTTTGCACATGGGTGGCACTTCCTTGGTGCCCTCTAATGAATTCTCTGTTTACAGTTAAAGCAAAAAGACATGCTGATAAGAATTAAAGTATGAATTTGTTTTCCATAATATCAGAATGTATGAATGCCACTATGACTATGCACACACAAGTGCTTGCATTCAGGGGAAAAAGGAAATGTCCCCACCTGGACGGCCCTGCGGGCTAACTGTGCTGTGCGTATCCGACGTGCAATGCTTGAAACCCTCTCTCGTGCAAAAGAATCATCGAGAACAGAATCACCTCCTACTGCACGAACTGCAGCTGCCATGGCTGTTGCCTCCCTACTTCCAGCATTAGGAATAGAGGATATGAGAGAAGCCTCTAGTTCCTTCCATTTCCGCTCTTCCTTTTCAAGGAGAACCTTCCTTCTTTCTTTACCCCTTCCCTCCTCTTCACGCCTCTGCATTAAGATTTCCTCTTCCATCTCTTTCTCTCTTATGTAACTATAAAAATCATATAAAATAAGATTTTAGAAACGAACAGTTTGAGGTTTAATGATTTCACAAATAATAATAAAGAAAAAATCTGCACAAGCAAGTCATTTACCTCTCCTGAATAATTTCAAACTGTCTACGGTCCTCTGGCAACCATTTTTTAATTTTCTTGGCACTTAGGTTGGGAAACCCTATACTATCAAGGAAGAGTCTCAAGCGGACCTCATCCTGCAGCAGCAAAAGTACAATGAAATCATTATTACCGATCATAACAAATCAGCAAGCAAGCCAGCATGGTAAAGAACTAATATGTTTATTCACCTGTACACGCTCTGCTTTAGCAGTCAAACCAAGCAAAAGAAGTAAATAACCTCCAAACTTGTCCCACATGTAGACCCATTCAGTATCAATTGCTTCTTCCAATGCCAAAATCCGTGCATGCGCACACATTTCTCTTCTGTGGCCTACATCACTGGTTGAATCATGCCAAAATGGCCTTCCAAATCTCATTCTGCAGAAAAACGATCCAGCGGCAATTTCCTCGTTTTTCAGACGATCTCTCAATTTCATTACATCTGCTCTTGGGAGCACAAAATTTCCTGCCCTATCGCGCATAACTGTAGGGTCTCCAACAAGAAGAGCAGCTGAACTAGCTGACCTCTGTGGAGCTGAGTAAGTTCCAGATAAAGCATTTCTGGTCTGCAAGATAAAATATAACCTGCTGTTAAATGCAAACACAACCACTACCATATCAAATAAAAGGGCAATTTATATTACAATGCATTGAATTCAATCAAGAATTAGTAAGTAGAAAAGAACCCAAAGGGAGAAGGAAAAAAAAACAAACAAACAAACACAGGTTGCAAGATAATTAAGCACAGTTTAGAAGAAACCTTCAATTCAATCATATATATGAACGAACTCACATCAATCTGTATTTTATTGAACCAAAAATCTATACAGCATCTGGAGATACCAATTGATGCAGAGGCACACTGATGTGAATATCCAGATATAATTTGACATTTTGAAAACAAAGTTGTTGATGACAATTAAGCATAAAGTCGTATAACCAACAAATCTTTCCTCCTGGCTGTATAGCTGGTAAATACCCATTACTGCACATAATAACAAGAATTATATATGTCACTTATGGTGAAAATGAGGAAGGGCAAGGGGAGAACTTTCCTGTTTGGTATATTGACTCTTCCAAAAAATAACCTACCTACAAGAGAGTTAATAGATTGGTTTGCTCTTGAAATCTCAATAGCTCTTGACAAACTAAGGTCCCCATTTAGTTATGGAAAACAATTTTCATTTTCTGTTTTAGTTTCCAAAGAATTACGAAAGAAGTTAACTATCAGTATGACAACATTTGTATAAAATAAATGAACAATAAGAAAAGTTTTGGCACTTTTTGATTGTGAAAATAATTTTATATTCCATTTCAATTTTCAAATAATTACAAAAATGCCACATTATTTTACAATTTTCTAAATTAATATTAAAAAGCTGGAAAACAAATTTTATTGTTTACAAAATTTCTGACTTACTGCTTTGCATAAGGGAGCATGGATCCAAATCTTGGACTTTGATTTGCATTATGTATTGAGTTTCTTCCAAATCCACACAAATCCAAATTCAAGCCCCAAAGTCCATGATCACAAATACAAACTTATATTATTTTTGGAAGAGAGAAACATGTAATCTTTTTAGCAATTATTTTGAAATCCAAAAAATAAAAATAAAAACTTTTTTTCACAACTAAACAAAAATTTTATTTTTAATACAAATCTTGAAAAACTAAATAATAATCTAAAATTTATAATTTTTGGAAACTAAAAATGGAAAACAGAAAAAGTTTTCCACAACTAAATGGGCCCTAAATATTTCCAATAGTTTTCACCTTTTTGGGAATTTAACCCCACCATAAGGAGAGTATAATGACAATTCACAATATCAATAATATTGAATTCTTAAATGCAAATTTCTTTTTTCTTCCAAATCATTCATACTAACACATACAGCAAAATACAAAGACCTCTTGATATTTTTTGAAGAGATGCATGCCTCCTTGACTTACTAAAAATTACAACCACCTCACTTACTAGTAAAGGGTAGTAGAAAGCATGCTTTAATAATGAGTTTGCACTTCTAAAATGGTAAAGCAAAAACCCAACTTGAGAACATCATAAGCACAAAGCACATGCTCGTAAGCCTATGACCCACTTGAATCTTCATGCCTCACAATCACACATGATAAGAACACTGGAAGCAAAACATCAAGAAACAGACACATTGAAGAGAGGTCTATGTGGTCTTATTAACCTTATTCAGGACGTTGCATGTCCAAACAATATTTTGATAAAAAGAGAAGATGTATTAGTGAGAGATAAGAGAAGTGACAACATTTAAGGGACAGGAAGTCCACCAAAACTAAGAAACAAAAAACAAACCAAAATAAAAAGAAAGAAAACAAAACCAAGTACAAGAAAATAAAAACTAAGTAAAATTAACCAAGAAAACTCTTTTCAATCCCTTTCCGTCATAATTCACCAAGCACTTCAACTTAGCTAATTCCCTCTGACCCTTCTTCACTTTATTTTTACCACCATCAAGACGCACTTTGTTCCTCCAGAACCACATAGCTTCTAAATCCCTTAAATCTGGAGCTTCTAAATCCCTTCCCCCTGCATGTCCAAACAATATTTTGACCAAGAAAAATGATTTAGCTTTGATTTCTGTCCAGACATCAAGGGAATGCCACCCATATACAAACATCGATACATTTACCTGCTCAGCAAGGTGTCTTCAAGAATTACAAATGAGTCAACAGAAGGCAAACCACTATGCCATCCAGTAACAGTAATGATCCAGCGGTCTTTAAAAACATGTTGGAGTTCTGCTGTTCCTTCCAAAGCTCTCTTATTCCTTTTCCTCCACACCAACCAAAAAAAGGAAAGGGGAATAGGTACAAGGTTTTCTTCCTCTCCTTACTAGCACGGATTTCCTTCCATGTCCCTTGTCTATTGGATTGAATCCCTCTCTGTGTGAGGGTTCTCGTATTATACAGCAAATAGAAACGCCAATTACAAGGCTAAAAATCAGCAATTACAGCCATCTAGGAGACTAATTAAGACAATTACAATCAGCCTATTAATTACAGAATATCAACTACTTTCAGCCTACTAATCACAGAATATCTACAGCAATAATATAAAATCATGCCATTATTAGAGAGACTAATTATGGCACCGTATTTGACTGACATCCACAACTCTCCTTTGACTGCTCTAGCAAGAGCCCACTGATGTCAGATTGCAAAGATAGCAAGGTCCAATGGGGATGATCACTAGCAAGGGCATCCTCGTCACAAATGCTCCAAATATTTCCTTGGTCAGATATTTGGAGATGATAACTAATGAAGGCATCCTTATCACGAACAAAACTGAAGATAGAAGGGAGTTTGGTACTAAGAGGATATTGACTGTACCATATATCATGCCAGAAAAACAATTATCCCCACTTCCCACTTAGAAGCTGATGTAAGAGAAAAAAATTTCCAAACTCCAACAACATGTGGTATTCTCCCGGCTTAGTGGTCGAACCATTATGCAGAAGACCATAGTTCGAATCAATTACTTCCCTCCAAAAATTGTTGAGTAACTGGAGCCAGAGACGCATGTGAGCTGGTGCCGCATGTGAGCTATTAAGCCATGTTGAGCTGTAATCCGCAGCTGTCTGCGGCTATTGATTGAAGCCGAAATTGATTACAATTTAATCTGCCATTTACTGTAATTTCTCCAGCCATCTATCAATAGAGAAGTGTGTGCAAGTGAAAATGTGTGTAGAAAAGAGCGTGAGGAAGAGTGCAAAGAGAGCTGAGAAGAGAGTTTGTATTTTCTTCCAATTTCATAGTGGACTGTGGTGTGCTCCGTGGACGTAGGTCAATCTAGACCGAACCACGTAACTTCTGGTGTCCTTATTTTTCTAGCGTGTGTTTATTGCTCGTAGATTCCTAACAAGTGGTATAAGAGCCCAATTCGGAGCACAAACGTCAGATTCGAGAAATTCACTGAAAAACAGAACCCTATCCAGTGTCTCAAAATTGCATTTTGAGAGCACCACTGTGTTCCTCTTGTCAAGACGAAGCCAACAGTGAAAACCGGAGCTCGAAAGGAGCCCAGACGACACCGCACGCGCTTGCACGCACCGCCAACGTCCAAACGATGTGTCCACGTGCTCCCACGCGCCGGCAGACAGTCAGCAAGTCATCCCACGCACCGACGAACGCCCGGCGAAGAACGGGAAGGTTGAAGACAACATGACGTCAGCGCCACGTCACCTGTCCATGTCAGCGCTGGGTCCGCGCACGTCATCAACTTCAGCGCCATGTGGCGCCGAGTAAGCAGCCCAATCAGTAGCCGCATCATCACCCAGTCAGTGGCCGAGCCAGCCGCCATGTCACTCCGAGCCCACGCCACATCATCTGCCACGTCGGCAATTAGGACCCACAGAATATGCTAGCAAGTAGGCCCCACAGTGCCACGTCAGCAGTGGACCCCATCCCTGCCACGTCAGCAGATGGCGTCAGTAACGACATCAAGTAACGGCGTCACTAATGGTAGGTATATTCCATTAAGTTTGGGAATATTCCGTTAAGTTTGACCTTTTTGACAGAGAAGTTTGACCAAGTTTCTGGAGTCATTTCAAAACTGATTTTCGAAAGACTTAAACCATTTCTAAGGTTTTCGACCGTTCCAGATCCAACCGTACTGTTCATTTGAGCTAATTCCATCTTTTGATTAGCGAATCGAGATGTTGACAAAAAGAGCTCAAAGATCGAGATGTTTAACGGCAACAATTTCGGTTTCTGAAAGATGCAGATTGAAGATTACTTGTTTGGGAAGGAATTGCACTTACCATTTAAGAGAAAGTCAGGTTCTATGAACGAGGACGAGTGGGAGTTGCTTGACCGGAAAGGTCTCGAAGCTATCAGAATAACATTGTCAAAGTTTGTGGCATTTAATATCAAGCACATATCAACCACCAAGTATCTAATGGATGCGTTTTCTAACATGTACGAGCAACCGTTAGCCGCTAATAAGGTACATTTTATGAAAAGGTTATTTACTATGACCATATCTGCAAGTGAAAGTTTTACCAAGCATTTGAATAGTTTCAACGAGTTGTCGGATCAACTCGCTTCAGTTGGGATTACATTTGATAGTGAGATTCGTGCCCTACTAATTCTTAGTCAGTGCCCGAAAGTTGGAATGGTATTGTAATTGCAATCAGTAGCTCCGCAAGGAAATCAAAGCTAGTATATGATAAGGTCGTTAGCATAATTTTGACGGAAGAAATCAGAATGCAGTCAAACCATGATTCTACTTCAAGTTTAGCCTTGAACATGGAAAGTCGAGGCAGAGGAAGCAGACATGGACAATCAAACAATCGCAACAAATCCAGGTCCAGATCCAGAAATCCCAGATGTTCTCAGGACACAGGTTCCCAGGGCACAAAGAATATAAAATACTGGAACTATGGAAAAACTGGTCATTACAAAAACCAGTGCAAAGATCTGAAAAAAGAATATGAGACGAAGGCGAAGACAGAAGCAAATGTTGCTTCAGAAAATGATGATATGTTGATATGCTCTTTGAAGAGCAAAAAGGAGTCTTGGGTGTTCTGGAGCTTCGTTTCATGCCACTTGCAGTAGAGATTACCTAGAGAAGTATACACCAGGTGACGTCAGTAAAGTATACCTTGGCAATGATCAACCTTATGACATAACCGGCAAGGGGACAGTGAAGGTCAAGATGAACGGGTCAGTATGGAAGCTGAGAGATGTCAGATATATTCCAGATCTGAGGAAGAACTTGATCTCAGTTGGTCAACTGGTAGATGAAGAATATAACACAACATTCATTGGTAATGAATGGAAGATTTTGAAGGGTGCATTGACGATTGCATGAGGAAAGAAAAATGGAACAATTTATGCAACCCCTTATGCATGCATGTCTATTACAGTTTCTACAGGAAATGATGATAGCAACATTTGGCATCAACGACTCGGACACCTGAGTGAGAAGGGACTCAGGGTGATGCACTCAAAGGAAAGTTGAGCGATTTACAGTTAGTGAAGATTGACATGTGTGAGGATTGCATACTTGGGAAACAGAAGAGGGTTAGTTTCCAGACGAACACCAGTACCCCAAAGAAGGAGAGACTTGAGCTAGTCCATTCAGATATATGGGGACCAACGACCATTTCATCCACAACTGGGAAGCATTACTTCGTGACATTTATTGACAATCATTCTCGGAAGGTATGGGTTTACTTCCTGAAATACAAATATGATGTATTTGATGCTTTTAATATTTGGAAAGCAATGGTTGAAAATGAAACTAGTTTGAAAATCAAGAAGCTGAGAACCGATAATGGTGGTGAGTATGATGACACCGGGTAAAAGAAATTCTGCTATGAGCATGATATCAGGATGGAAAAAACTGTGCTAGGTGCTTCAGCACAACGGCATAGCCAAGCAGATGAACAAATTGTTGACAGAAAAAACTAGAAGCATGCTTATGCAGTCAGGCTTACCAAAGATGTTTTGGGCAGAAGCAGTCAACACAGCAGCTTACTTGATTAATAGGAGTTCATCAGTACTATTGGACTATAGACTACTAGAAGAAGTATGGAGCGGTAAAGAGGTAAGAATTTCACATTTAAGAGTTTTTGGTTGTGTTGCGTATGTACATATCAATGATCATGTCAGGAATAAGCTTGATCCAAAATCCCGGAAATGCACCTTCGTCGATTATGGTGGAGATGACTATTGGTATCGCATTTGGAATGATGAAAATAAAAAGGTGATCAGAAGCAGAGAATTTTTTATGAAAAGGTAATGTACAATAATAGACACACAACAAAACCTACAGAGTTTGAAACAACCTATGTAGATGTGGATGATATCCTAGAAGGTGTAGGGACACGACAGCGGAACACTGAAAATCCTCAGGCAGAGGAACCTGTGGAGCGAATTGTTGCACCACTGCCTCCTACTCCAACTCCAAAGCTTAGGAGATCTTCTCAACAACATGTACCAAATAGGAGGTATGTGAATCATTTGCTTCTTACAGATGGAGGAGAACCTGAATGCTATGTTGAAGCTGTCAGGTAGGAGATTCAAGCAAGTGGGAGCTTGCAATGAAAGACGAGATGAAGTCTCTTACCTCCAACAAAACATGGGAACTAGCTAAGTTGCCCAAAGGTAAGAAGGTTCTTCACAACAAATGGGTGTACAGGATCAAAGAAAAGCATGATGGATCCAAGAGGTATAAAGCCCGGTTAGTAGTCAAAGGTTTCGAGCAGAAGGAAGGAATTGACTACACTGATATTTTTGCACCAGTTGTGAAGCTGACAACCATCAGATCTGTCTTGAGTATTGTTGCCTCAGAAGGCTTACATCTTGAGCAGTTGGACGTGAATACGACATTTCTTCACGGTGATCTTGATGAGAAAATTTATATGCAACAGCCAGAAGGATTCTCAGTTAAAGGTAAAGAGACTCTTGTATGCAAATTGAAGAAGAGCTTGTATGGTCTCAAACAAGCTCCTAGGCAGTGGTACACGAAGTTTGACAGTTGTATGCAGAGGAAAAATTTTCAAAAGTGCAATGCCGACCACTGTTGTTATTTTAAGAGGTATCGTACTAGCTATATTATCCTATTGTTATATGTTGATGATATGCAAGTTGCAGGATTAGATATAGAAGAGATCAGAAAATTGAAGCAGCAATTGTCAGAGGAGTTTGACATGAAAGACTTGGGTCCTACAAAACAGATTCTTGGGATGCGGATCTCTAGAGATAAGCAATAAGGAACGTTGCGGTTATCTCAGTCAAAGTACATTAGCCGTGTTTTACAGAGGTTTAACATGAGCAACACTAAAACAGTAAATACACCATTAGCAAGTCACTTCTGTCTCTCTAAGGATCAATCTCCCTAGACAGATGAAGAAAAAGATTCCATGGCTAAGGTACCATACGCCTCAGCCGTTGGAAGTCTCATATATGTTATGGTTGGTACTAGACCAGATATTGACCAAGCAGTGGGAGCTGTCAGTAGGTACTTGTCAAATCCAAGGAAGACTCATTGGGAAGCAGTGAAGTGGATTTTGAGATATCTACATGGCACTATTGATAAGTGTCTATGTTTCAACAAAAGCGACTTGAAAATTCAAAGGTATGTAGATGCCGATTTTGCAGGTGAAATTGATCATCACAGAAGCACCACTGGGTATATATTCACTGTTGGCACAACAACTGTTAGTTGGATGTCATGGATACAGAAGATTGTTGTTCTATCCAATACAGAAGCTGAGTACGTAGCAGTGACAGAAGCAAGTAAAGAGATTATTTGGCTTCAGGGTTTGTTAACAGAGCTCGGAATAAAGCAGGAGAGAAATGTTTTGCATAGTGATAGTCAAAGTGCAATACATCTGGCAAAGAACTTTGCATTTCATTCCAGAACCAAACATATTGGACTTCGTTATCACTTCGTCAGATCTCTGTTAGAAGACGGTGTGTTGACACTTGAAAAAATCCAAAGTAGTAGGAATCCAGCAGATATGTTAACAAAGGTGGTAACTACAGAAAAACTAAAGTTGTGTTCAACTTCAATTGGTTTTCATTCCTAAAGACATATTTGAGCACATCATTTATCACTAGTTGAGGAGGCGTCTCCGTCTCCAAGTGGGAGATTGTTGAGTAGCTGGAGCCAGAGATGCGTGTGAGCTGGTGAGCCGCGTTGAGCTGTAATCCGCAGCTGTCCGCGGCTATTGATTGAAGCCGAAATTGATTAAATTTAATCTGCCATTTACTGTAATTTCTCCAGCCATCTATAAATAGAGAAGTGTGTGCAAGTGAAAATGTGTGTAGAAAAGAGCGTGAGGAAGAGTGCAGAGAGAGCTGAGAAGAGAGTTTGTATATTTTCCCGATTTCATAGTGGATTGTGGTGTGCTCCGTGAACGTAGGTCAATCTAAACCGAACCACGTAATTTCTGGTGTCTCTTATTTTTCTGGCGTGTGTTTATTGCTCGTAGATTCCTAACAAAAATTATCTTTCTCCTTCATGAATCTTTAAAGCTATTTTCCAAGGAGAGCTTTATTGAAAGTAGCATGTCAGAAGGCCTTATATGGCTTCATCTCTGGATGGGTGTAATGTGTTATGCAAGTGGTGAGACACATGCTCATGTCTTTCTTCATTGTTCTGTGGCTTGGTTATTGAACAAGCCTTTTTCGTCTACCCAAACACTGTTGGGTATCCCTTGTTCTTTGGAGGATTTCTGTAGATTGCTCTTTCGGGAGGCGTATGAATGCAAGGGAACTTTGGTATGCTGTAGTTTTTGTTGTCTTGTGGGTGCTTTGGCTGGAGAGAAATGCTTGCATTTTTCAAGATCAGGTTTTTCCCATTGAAGTGATCTAGGACTGTACTGTCTTTTTGCTTTGCAACGGATTTATTCATTAGGTTACTTCGGATATACTGCATGATTGGTTGGGTATATTAGTTTGAGTTTCTTTCGTTTTCCTTGTTTGCATTTGATTTGTTTTTTCTTGCTTTTCTTCTATTTTGTTAGGAGGATTTTTTATCTTATCCTCCTTGTGTATTCCTTCTTTGGTTAATAAAGTTTCTTTTTCTAATAAAATAATTGCCCCTCACACACACACACACAAACACACTCAAGAGCTACCCATGTTTTGTTAAAACAACCAGATATAGTCACCTAACATACAAAATATTACAGAAGTTGAAAAACAAGAATATAATAAGCTAACTGAAACAGGATATAGATCAATAATTTATTAAACCAATCCATCATTTTATGCTGATGAAATATTACAACACTGCCTAGATACACAATACTATAATTGTAGCTGAGCTGTCATTGCAAAAAAAAACAAAAAAACAAAAAAAACATTTGATTGCTCAGGTACATAAGATTTATGCATACTTATAAAAGGAAACACACCTTCGTGGCAGATCTGGCAATTGCTTGAATAATGGTTTCTTTACCAAGAAAATGAACAGCATCTTCCATCATCTGGGGATAAAAAAAAGGGCATAATAAGCAGGAGGGTATGGTTAAACATGATATCTATTAATCATCAGAGAAAAAGAAGGTTGAACATTGTACATAGAAAGGGTAATCACTACCCAAAAAAAAAAGTGTAGATAATTTTTTGACAGATACAAAGAATTGCCATCAATTAATTTCAAGCTGATGAAAACATTGAACGTTCAAGAATCAAATTATTTATTCCATAATGAAAGCATTAACCTCAAGGGTCAAGCAAGGACGAGAAACAGCAAACCCGAACGCCACTACAAGAGTGATTGCTGATACAGCAGCACCGGCAAATGGCGGATATATTTTCAAACTAGCAACAACACCCCAGCCCTCAGTTGCCAATGCAATTCCATAAAGCACTAGAAAGGCAGCACTGTCACAGAATTGATGTCACAAACATTAGATATGAATAAATAATCGTGCAAAAAAGTACGTGAAGAAGACTACACACGGCAGAGAAGCCAAATGAATCAATTACGAACAGACATGAAATTCTTCAACTGTTAGGAAGCTTCAAATTGGACAGAATTTCCAACATACCTAACATTTTTTCCACAATCTGCATGAGCATCATAAACATATACAGGCAGTACTCTTGGAGAATAAACTACAATAGGAGGTGAAAGCAAAACCTGTAGAGAAGAGAATAATTTCATGACACAAAATGAACATGAAAAAAATAATCAGAACCAAGGAGAAACTACCCAAGACCATGTAAAGGCATGTGAGAATCAAATTTAAATAAGGAGCTTTGGAACTTAATTAAAGATAACTCCAATAAAACTCACAGTTAATGCCCTCCCAGCAAGAAGAAACAAAAATGAGAAATAACCAACTGATGCTCCAACAAAGGGCTTATCTGAAAAACAATTAAGCAACAATCATAATGTTATTTAGCAGTGTACATGAATCAAAGATTAAGAAAAAATTTTCTTCTCACAACATGATTCAGTCAAATAAGATGCTGATAACAGAATTGGTTATGACCTTCAATCAATCCAACCATAAATGCCGCTAAAGCCAAAAGAAAAGCAAGAAAACAAACAAAGAACATCTGTGTCCTGGTCAAATAGAAATTGTTTGAAGCCCAATAGTGGATAACACCAATAGCTAGCACAATCAGCAGAAGAATCAGAAGGAATGCTACCCCTATCTGTTTCAAATGAAAACAAAAAACAAAAAAAAAAGGAAAAGAAATCCTGTTAGATGGTGTCCCATCCAAAACGAATCAAAGAAATGAAACAAAGTTCACTCACTGTCCAAGGTTTAACTATAACTATAACGGCTGATATTGCACCAAGAAGAAGAAGAAGACCAATAATCACAAATACATGAACACCTTGAGAAAGTTTCCAATCATCATCCTTCCTGAAAACAGATCCCACAGCATTATTAAAGGAATATGCCCTCACACATTGAAGTAAATGCGCAAAGTTAACCGCCTTTATTGAACTTATATCACAAAAATATACGCACCATTTATACAAACCACAGCAAAGTGATAGCAATGCTGGAATGCACATCAAAGGAAGTAAAGCAGCAAGGAAATCGCCCTTTGTTGGAAGCTGGTCATCCCTAGAACTCACAACCTCCATATAGGAAGCACCACAAAATGCCACGAGAACAACTACAGAAAAATCAGAAAGGTAAATGGTACTTTAAAAATACCATCAAAATCCATGAGAAACCTACAAATACCAACCAATGAGTTGCAAAAGGAAATTGAAAAGTCCAGAAAACAACTAATATAAGCACTATACCTGCAAATATTCCAACGCAGATGGCAGAAGAGAGAGAGAATCGATATGTTGCAAACCATGAGACAATTGGCAGCACGCCACTAACTATTAAAGCAATTGCGGAAGCCATTGCCCAGCCAAGATACAAATAAGACTCATAAGGAGATGTAAAGTTATTTTGGTCATTAGTCCAAGGCTTGTAACCCAACTCATCTAAAGGCTTGGCAGATACTATTGCACCCAGAGCTAATACAGATCCAACAAATAAAGATATACAAATGCCAAGAACAACACCCTGAAAAGGACAGTGAGAATATATTAATTTAAAAAAGAAAAAACTAAGTACAAGAAAACCTACAAATGAAACTATATAAAACAACATAAAACTAAACAATAGGTTTCCACCAAATGAGTTGTAAACTTGGTTTTACAAATGCTCAAGTAAAAACATGAAAAGGGAAAGAGACACAGTACAAACCTCCTTTGTCCCTGGGGTAGCATGGCTTCCTGCATGACCTACACATTCTACTTGTGGAACCCAAAATCGGTAACCATTACGGATCCATATAGGAGTGGCAACAGAAAGGCATCCCACCATTAGTGGGACAGTTAATGATAATCCAAGAAGAACTGATGATTTGCTGCAAAACCAACATGGACAAGCAACCAATCAGAAATTATCCATGACACAAGAAAGGTTGAACCAATCTCAATAGGTGGAGTTCTCTAAATTTAGGCACTAGTATGATCCAGAAGGAAAAAAAAAAAGAAAGAATAAACTACCACTAATTGATCGCTATTCAAAACTGTATATGGTTAACCAAGTGGAACAATGTGGGCAATCAAAAATGTTGCACTAATAATTTACATATCGAATTTCTCTTTGAAACTTTAACATCATTGCCCTCAAAAAGGGTTGACACTTTTAACTTGTAAAAAAAAAAAAAACAAAAAACAAAACAAAACAATAATACACTGGACCATGTATTTTTCACAAACTTCAAAAGAATCTTGCCATCTAAATATTAATGATTTCCTTGAGAGCCTCATGGGAAAAGCACTGAGAACAATGGAAAAAATTATAAGAAAGGCCCACTGGGTACCATAGAATGGCAGAAATATCTTTGCTTTTCTTTTCTTTTTTGATGAGTAAAAGAAAAGACCAGGCCCACCGGAATATTTCTTTCTTTTTTATGGGCAAGCATTACGCTCAAACCTAATGTTACATGTTTGTCACAAAAACAGAATGTACAGATGTGGAGGTAAGGCCACAGCATCATGCCCTCCCAAAACAGTGAGGGAGCTCATTGGTTGTCACATTTTTCTAAAGTCTATATT
Organism: Malania oleifera; assembly: GCF_029873635.1. Classification (NCBI taxonomy): domain Eukaryota; kingdom Viridiplantae; phylum Streptophyta; class Magnoliopsida; order Santalales; family Ximeniaceae; genus Malania; species Malania oleifera. Next base: position 150,408,971 of record NC_080418.1, read on the forward strand.
CATTGAATAATTTGCGGGGAAAAGCAAAAGAATACAAGAACCACACAAAAGTGAAGTAAAACATATAAAGGAAAAAAAAAAAAGCTATTAAGCATTGAAAAAATTAATAATGCCAATACAACTAGATCTCCTTTAATGGAGTATGCCAGACAATTATTTTCTTTTCTGTTTTCAGCTACTGTCCCCTTCTAAACATTGAAAATAGCTAATCTTTATAATTTAATGCGTGTAATTTTATCCTTATTTCAATTTCAAATTTGAATATTTGATACATACGTATTTTTATTTTAAAAATGAAAACATTGAGAATCTCTTTGTAGAAGAAAATTTACTTTTGTGAGCATAATATGTGCGATGTACATGTGCATGCACGCACAAGAAGGGCAACTTTCTTCAAAATATTTTTTTAATACAGCTCATAAGGAAAGAAAGAAAGTTTGGAACCTGGATGTCACTTAACTTGATTGATATTTATCAATCCTCTATGATTTTATTGCTCTTATTACATTACAAACTTATTACAAGCTATTTATCAATCCTCTATGACTTTTATTATTCTTATTACATTACAATCTTATTACAAGCCTCTCTCCATGTATGCCATCTCCTTCACTCCCTTCCCCTCTCCCGTAGCCCTTGGATTTGTTTGGCTTGTGTTTGATCATGGCTCTTACTCACCATAAGAGAAGGTGGTTCTCATTAGATGTCCAGATCAAAGGTAAATCCTATGATCTGTGTTTAGCGAAGTAGGGGAGGGTGGTTTCATTGTTGCTTGAAAGGAACCCTCTTTGCAATTGATGGGTTCGGGTTTCTTTGACTGCAGCACAGTGGTTCATCAATGGGCTGTCTTCAGTGTTTGGGCTGGTAGGGGGTATCTTATAAAACAAGATAACGGAAGGTGGATTAATTGGATGGCAGTTAGATCGACGAGGATGGGTAAATTCTTGGACTTTGGCTTAGGATGGAATTGGAAAAGTTTCTCCATTTACATCCCAGGTGGTGCTTGTGATGAAGGTTGGCAAAGTTTTGTGAAAGAGCTTGTCCGTTGGTCGTGGTTTCCTGTAATGGAGATGGCCATAAAGTGAATGGAAGATGCAGTGCAGGGAGCACATCAGTCCTGGAAAGAAGTTTTGTCACTGGAGAGGAAATTTTTGTGTAAAGTGTGGTAAGAATCTGCACCAGAAGACAATCAGAGTTGGTGTGCGATAATCAGAACATCAAGCTGTAGAAATTAGCATCTGGCCTTAAACAGAGGCAGGTAGGGTTCTGCAGGAGGCTACCCAGGGGTTGAAGATGACGTGGTCTGGGCCTGGTGCTCTCACTATTCCGTTAGATCTGGTCCATTTTCTGGTTATCTGGTTTCTTCAGGTTTAGGCCTGGATTGGACTCAAGTATCAGCCCAGCTGGGAGTCAATGACACCTGCTGGGTGCAAGATAAGATAAGACTTAAATGGGCATCCAATTCAGGCCAAATTATCTACCAGTCACCTGTGTCAAGATACTCGGCCATATTTTAGTAAGGGCTTGCAGCAGCAGGCCCATTGCACATCTCAGGCATCACAAATTTGACCCAATAGCAATCAGGTCAGGCCCAAAGTTCAAGTTACACTTTAAATGAGCAATCTATGGATTCATTTCCATCTCCAAAGCAGGCACAAGTCCCACCTGTTTTGTGGCTGAAAAATGAACAGGCAGATACCTTCTCTTCACAGGAAAAAAGACTTCAATCCAACTAGGCCCGAAGGACAAGAGATTGTGAAAGCTAGTCTCAAATCAGTTAGTTCTGGGAGTATGGCTGATGTGGCTGCACCTTTAGTGAGCGAGGAATGTTGTGGAGAGGAGAGAACTTCAAGCGAATCCCGGTGGTTGTTGAAAAAGGAGAGGAAGGGAGTCTTTTGGTATAGGAACCAAATCTGAAAGTTAAGGGGCCACAAAGTTTATGCTCGTCAGACAGCAGTCCAGACGGGTATGGAAACGAGAAAAAAAAAAAGATTTGAGAAGTGGTAGCATTCTTGTGGGGTTAGAAATTCAACTATTGTATAATGTCACCAAATCATTTACTGCATAGACCGCAATATCGAACTATACATACCACCGTATCACTGTCAAAGAAAGGAACAAAGATAAAAAAAATATCATTAAATATAACTCACGAGTCGTACCTAATACCAATCAGGCCCAAAGTTCGAGTTACATTTTAAATGGGCATCCTATGGATTCATTTCCTTCTCCGAAGCACGCCCAAGACCCACCTGTTTTGCAGCTGGAAAAAGAGCAGGCAGATACCTTCTCTTCACTGGAAAGAGACCTCAAACAACTAAGCTTGAAGGACAAGAGATGGTGAAAGCTAGACCGAAATATATTAGTTCTGGGAGTATGGTTGATGTTGCTGCACCTTTAGTGGGCGAGCAAATTTGTGGAGAGGAGAGAACTTCAAGAGAATCTCCGTTGGTGGCTGTTGAAAAAGGAGGGGGGGGGGGAGAATATTTTGGTGCGGCAAACCAAATCAGATAAGAAGCCAAAAGGTTTATGCTCATTGGAAGGTATCACAGGCAGACTATTTCACGCCTTTGTGAAAGGACCGTGCAGTGCTAGCTAAAGCACTCTTACTTAACTAGCTAGCATGTCGTTTACCACAATTCATCCACAAAACACTTTCATTATCATTCAATCAAATATCAGCAGAGGCAGTAAGCAATTATGAAAGCAGTGGCAAGCAAGCAGTAAACATTGAAGCAACGTAATTCATTAACACCTCCATTAACATTGCGTGTTTAGTGAGGGAGGCAAGTAGGCTAAACACATTGATAATAACTAGTGAGTTTTATAAGATTGATGAACACTCACTCTCCCCTTAAAGAGCTTTATATGCAATTCTCACTCTGTCACTAGGAAACATCAAAGTGACCAAGGAGTCATACTGCCTTATTTGGCACAAGGGGAAACAACTACTAGAAAATAACCTTACACTAGTATTTACATGATGGAAACCCATCCCAAACACACAAGACAAGTAGTCACAGGCAAGCAAGCTCGACTCGTGACGCTCCCCCACTTACGCGGTCAACGTCCTCATAGACTTTGACACTAGGTACACTTCTACTCTGTCCAAGAACGGTTGCATATCTTCCACAGAAATCCAGTAGATTTCTTCATCACCAAGGTCTTTCCACTTCACTAAGAACTCCCGCTACTTCTTTCTTGAGGATATGAACTCTCTGTCTACAAGGATATCTTCAACTTCACGTCTATCAGGTTGCACTATCTTCAACTCTGCTCTATTTGACTAACTTCTACTCAGATCGTCGACGTCAGCGTTGAACGGCGCAGCTAATGTGAATCATGTGATGCACTTTCATCCAAGTCGAAGGGTTGATTCTGTAAGAGGCCTTCCCGACTGGCCAAGATGGGGACTAGTCCTTCATATTTGCAAAGTAGTCTCCTATGTTGAAATGTTGCGGTCTTCTCCCCTGATCTGCCCACTTCTTCATCCGCTTAGAAGCTTTCTCCAGGTAGGCTCAAGCAATCTCTGCATTCGGTTTCCATTCTCAGGTGAAGATGTACGCCTTGGGACTCTTTCCTCTATACGGCTCATCCACTGTATGTGGTAACAGTGGCTTCTGGCAAAAGGGCTCTTGTTGGTTGTTGAGCTCCTTTGGGCATTGAAACAGAACTAAATCACATAAAATAGTTGCACCCAATTTTTTTGGTAGGCGTTGACGAAATGGCGCAAGTACTCTTCCAATAGCCCATTGAGTCTCCCCGTCTGTCTGTGGATGATAACTCAAAGATATTTCAAACTGTGAACCGAGGATTTTGAAAAGTTATGTCCAAAAGTTGCTGGTGAATCTTAAGTCTCAGTCACTAACAATATTCACCCCAATATTTCACAACATTTTTAAAGAACAATTGTATTGTCTCCTCTTCCGAACAATACTTTGGTGCGGCTATAAACGTACCATACTTCTAAAACCTGTCTATAACCACAAAAATAGACCTTGCATCTCCCACTCTGGGCAAGTTGGTGATGAAGTCCAGTGAGACACTTTCCCACGATTTGGATGGTACTGGTAGGGGCTCCAGTAGCCCTATAATCTTCCTCCGCTCCACCTTGCCTTGTTGGCAAGTGAGACAAGTTCGGGTATAATCAACCACATCATCACGCATGTGCGGCCAATAATACCTTTGTTTCAATAAAGCCAAGGTGCGCTACAATCCTAGATGTCTGACCGACATGGTATCATGACACTCTCTCAACAATGTCTTCCTCAGATCACCAGCTCATGGCACAAAGAGTCGGCTACCATGGGTTATTAGCAATCCATCCTCTATCTAGAACTGACGTGCTTTCCCCTCTTCAGTTAGCTTCATTAGGTTCTGCGCAACTGGATCTTTGGCAAAGTTCTCTTTGATGCGCTCCCAGATCGTCGTGGTAACAATACTCATAGTCAAGTGCACTACCATCTGCAAGGCCGCTAGCTCAACCTTCCTACCCAGTGAATCTACAACTTGTTTCAAGGCGCCTTGTGCTCAAAGGAGAAATCAAATTCTGCCAAGAATTCCTACCATCGGCCCTGCTTGGGTGTCAACTTCAGTTGTGTGAAGAAATGGCTAACTCCAGAGTTATCTATTTTCACTACAAACCTTGACCCATGTAAGTAATGCCTCCACACGCAAAGACAATGTATCACCGCTAGCATCTCCTTCTCTTGAGTTGTATACTTCCGCTCTGCTTCACTAAGCTTACAGCTCTTATAGGCAACAAGATGTCCCTCCTATAACAAGACGACCTTCCAAAGGCAAAGTTTGATGCATCTGTTTGCACCTAAAAGGGTTTCATGACATCGGGAAGAACAAGTACTGGAACTCTCATCATGGCATCCTTCAAGTCTTCAAAGGCTCCCTGGCACTTCTCAATCCAGTTCCACCCCTGACCCTTCTTCAATAGTTCTGTCATAGGAGTCGTTCTCTGCAAATACCCCTCTACGAACTTCCTATAATAGTTGGCAAGGCCAAGAAAGGAGCACAACTCCTTCACTACTATGGGGATCTTCCATTCTTGAATCGCCCTTACCTTCTCCAGATCCATCCAAATATGACCTTGCTCAACCACATAACCAAGGAATTTGATGCTCTGCTGAGCGAAAGAGCACTTCTCTTTCTTCACATACAGAATGTTCCCCCTCAGCTTGTCCAACACCTTCCGTAGATGCTTTTCATGTTCCTCCAGAGTGGAACTGTAGACAACAATATCATCCAGGTAAACCACGACAAACTTGTCAGGGTACTCTCAAAATACCTGGTTCATCAAGGTATAGAATGTTGCAGGCGCAATCGTCAATCCGAATGGCATCACCAAAAATCCATACACCCTATATTGCATCACACAAGTAGTCTTCGGCTCATCCCCATCAGCAATTCTCACCTAATGTCTGACCTCAAGTCAAGTTTAGTGAAGTACTTAGCATGACTCAGCTGATCCAATAGATCGGCAATCAACAGAATAGGATACTTGTTGCACACTGTCACCTTGTTGAGCGCGCAGTAATCTACATATCCACACGCTCCCATCATTTTTCTTCTAAAACAACATCGGTGCTCCGAACAGTACTTTGCAAGTTCAAACATAACCCGCTTCCAACAACTCATAAAGTTATTTCCTCAGCTCCGCTAGCTCTGGAGGCGCCATCCGATATGGCCCCTTAGCAGGTGGTTTCACTCCAGGCAACAACTCAATCTCATGCTCCACACCCTGTAATGGAGGCAAGTTGTGAGGCAGCTTATCCAACATCACCTCCTTGTACTCATCTAACACCGCTTGGATGGACATAGGCACCCGCTCTTGGCCTACTTCTTCGTCTACCACCATTGTGACTAGTTATGTCTGCTCACCCTTTCTCAATCCCTTTTTGAGTTGGGCTAAAAGGAACTTCCCATTGTCTCCTTTTGTCGCAACGGCTTGCACCATGCACGGGTAATCTCCCATCAGACACAGGGAACCAGTAGAAGGCATCAACACCGCCTTCGTCCCCCCTCAAGAATTTCATTCCCAAAATGACTGGAAAATCATCCAATAGCACCTCTGTGAAATTCACATGACTTTCCCACTGTCCAAGAATTACAGTCACTTGCTTAGATACTCCCAGAGTTGGCTAGGCTACAGAATTCACCGGTTTCATGCGTCTTATATCCTTTTCCAAGGATAAGTTGAGTATCCGTGCTTCTGGCTACGAAACAAAATTATGAGTAGACCAAGTATCCACCATAGTGCAGGTACTCTTCCCATTAATCCTCAAGTCCACAAACATCAGTCCTTTTGCTTGTGTAACTTTCGCTGCTTTTGCCTGCTTTTCCAATGTGTTCACTTGCCGCACTACACCCATCCTCGGAGTATCTTCCTCTTCCCTATCGCTTTCCACCACTTGTCTCGAAGTGGAAGCTTGTAAGGCAATAGTGATCTCTTGTGTGGGCACTCAATAACTCTATGAGGACCTCGACACAAGTAGCATGAAATTTTACCCTTTCCATTTGGTGTGTTGAACCCTTGAGACGATGAAGCTTCTTTCGAAGTTGAAGCCTTATAGTCGGCTCCCCCATTTTTGGGTTTGCCCTTCTTGAAAAACTTTCCGTTGTTTCCCCCTACACCAAACTCTTTGGATGATGACGTATTATCACCAGCGTAGTCAGTCAAACGTTCTGCGGCTGCTCGTGCGGCAGACAAGTATTGAACTCTTTGCCTGTAAAGTTATGTTCTTGCCCATGGTTTCAACCCCTCAAGAAAATAGAATAGTGTATCCTTTTCCGACATGTCCTTGATATCCAACATCAAAGCAGAAAATTGTTTCACGTATTCCCTGATTGACCCAGTATGCTTGAGGTTTCTCATCTTTTTCCTAGCATTATACTCAACATTCTCAGGAAAGAATTGGGCCTTGAGCTCTCTCTTCAAGTCTGCCCAACAATCCACAACATAGCGTCCATTTTCAATTTCATTGTACTTGGTACGCCACCATAGTTTGGCATCACCAACCAAGTACATGGTCCCAGTATCCACTTTGACTTGTTCTGAGGTCGCCCTCATTGCGCGAAAGTACTGCTCCAAGAAGTTCTCCAACTCCTTGGCATCACGGGCACCCCCATATGTCCTGAGTTCTGGTACTTTGGTCTTGCTAAACCCCGAAGCATTAGAGTTTCCCATAGCAAGAACCATCATATTCATCTTTGCATCCAGATCAGCTATTCGAGATTGCAAAGTTTCGATAGTATCGTGAAAGTCCTCTGACATTTCACCTATCAAACTTGCTCGATGCTTTTGTGATCCCATCACTTCAACAACAAGTTCCCTCAATTAGGCCATCTTCGTGGCCACATTGTTGGCTGTCGTCTCAACCTGTGCTTCTAGCAAACTGATTCTCTCAGCACTAGTTGGTGCCATGGTCATTTACCAAAGCTTTCCCAATCACACAACGAAGGCAACTGAATTCACGTAGCAACTAACCGAGCTTTGATACTAGGTGTCACGGGCCGACTATTTCACACCTTTGTAAAAGGACCATGCGGTGCTAGCTAAAGCACTCTTGCTTAACTAGTCAGCCTGTCGTTTACCACAATTCATCCACAAAACACTTTCATTATCATTCAATCAAATATCAACAAAAGTAGTAAGCAATTATGAAAGCAGTGGCAAGCAAGCAAAAAACATTAAAGCAACGTAATTCATTAACAACACCTCTATTAACATTGTGTGTTTAGCGAGGAAGGCAAGTAGGCTAAACAAGTTGACAATAGCTAGTGAGTTTTACAAGATTGATGAACACTCACCCTCCCCTTAAAGAGCTTTATATGCAATTCTCACTGTGGCACTGGGAAACATCAAAGTGACCAAGGAGTCATACTGCCTTATTTGGCATAGGGAGAAATAACTACTAAAAAGTAATCCTACACTAGTATTTACATGATAGAAACTCATCCCAAACGCACGAGACAAGTGATCACAAGCAAGCATAATGCCGTGAACAAGCTCGGCTCGTAACGGAAGGCAATTTAGATGGGTATGGAAATGAGGAAAAAAAGATTTGAAGAGAAGTGATAGCATTCTTGTAGGGTTAGAAATTGAACTACTGTATAATGTCAGCATATCATTTACTGCATACACTGCAATATCAAACTCTACAAAACACCATATCACTGCCAAAGTAAAGAACAAAGATCAAAAGAAGCTTTCATTAAATATAGCTCAGACCATACCTCAAAAAAGAAAGCAGCAAGCCAACACAAGTGCTGAGTAACCAAGCAACGAAACCATACTGTAAGAAAGATGGTAAAAAAAAACGTTGAATCAATCAATACAACTAGAATTATTGTAGATATGCAAAAAATGGAAATTGCATAAGCAGCAGATTATTTTAAATCATTTCTTATATGATTACTCATTCAAGCAAAGGGGCAATTTGAAGATATCACGCATAGATTTATAGCAAGTTGATTAAAATGGAGAAGTGCGCCAACCATGCTAAGTGAACATCAAATACATCTAAATTTTAAAGCAAAATTGTACAGAATGGCCTTAAGACCAACTATATTATGTGGATCAGAAGAGACAGTTAAAAGTAACATGCACAAAAGTACCATAGCTAGAATCAGAATGTTAAAATGAATTGAGTATTGTAGCTTTGAAATATTAGTAAGAAATGAGCACATCCATGGTGATGAGCCAAGAGTAGCCATCGAACAAGAAAAAATTAGGCAAAGAGTTGGGCCATTGCAACAGAGGCAAGATAATGAAACAATGAGAGAGTAATGAAATCAGGTTAGATATATGCAGCAGGAGAGGGATGAGTGAACCTAGAAAATTTTGACTTGAGGCAGTAAAGAAAATTCCTGCCCTCCAACTTCTGGAGGTGGCTCCCCTAGATTGAGAAGAATAGCAGATAAGGAATAATATAGCCAAAAACATATAGTGGGATTTAAAGCTTTGTAGTTGCCATCTACATTGTTGTTGTAGCCATTGTTGGTGGTGGGAGTGATGTAACACACTATTTAAAAATGGTAGTAATGCACATCAACAATTAATGCAACAGTTAAAGCGTATGCATATAACATCAACACTTGCCCTTTGAACACCAAAACAGCCATAATAACTAGGTTTCATTGATAGTCAAAAGATGACGAAGTAAATAGATTAGAAAGAAAAAAATCATGATTTTGAGAGACATAACAATTTTTCAACAGACTTAAATATTGTCAAGGCTTGATATACATTGTTAGCCCACAACCTAACAATTTAACCCATGGTTTTAAAAACCCAGACCAGATCAGTCAGACCTGAACCAGTCACTTCATGGGTCCAGCTGATGCCTGAAAACAAGAACTATTACAAACCAGGGCACCAACCCGATCAGGCCCCACTGCTTAGCCTCACCCAGCCAAACCTGGCAAACACAATGGGATGAACTGACCCTCTCACGAAACTCTAATTATGTTTCTGAGAGGAATAGAACCCTGAACCTTGAACACAATTTGAGAATGCCATGCCAATACAACCACAGCTGAATATGTTGTTTTTAGCTGAACAAATAAAATATATAAGCAATTGACTCCACATTTATACAAATGTGTACACACACACCTGTACACATACACATATAAATATATATATTAATTAATCAAATTCTTAACTCTTTTATTCCTAAGTAAATTTTTCTGATTGGATCAAACACTCACTTTTTTTTTTTACAGAAAAAGAAGAGATTTTATTGAAGAGAGCAGAAAGTACTAACAATTTAACCCATGGATTTAAAAACCCAGACCAGACCAGTCAGACCTGAACCAGTCACTTCATGGGTACAGCTAATGCCTGAAAACAAGAACTATTACAAACCGGGGCACCGACCCGATCAGGCCCCACTGCTTAGCCTCACCCAGCCAAACCTGGCAAACACAATGGGATGACCTGACCTCTGACAAAACTCTAATTATGTTTCTGAGAGGAATAGAACCCTGAACCTTGAACACAACTTGAGAATGCCATGCCCATACAACCACAGCTGAATATGTTGTTTGTAGTTGAACAAATAAAATATATAAGCAATTGACTCCACATTTATACAAATGTGTACACACACACACACACACCTGTACACATACACATATAAATATATATTAATCAATCAAATTCTTAACTCTTTTATTCCTAAGTAAATTTTTCTGATTGGATCAAACACTCACTTTTTTTTACAGAAAAAGAAGAAATTTTATTGAAGAGAGCAGAAAGTACTAACAATTTAACCCATGGTTTTAAAAACCCAGACCAGATCAGTCAGACCAGAACCAGTCACTTCATGGGTCCAGCTGATGCCTGAAAACAAGAACTATTACAAACCGGGGCACCAACCCGATCAGGCCCCACTGCTTAGCCTCACCCAGCAAAACCTGGCAAACACAATGGGATGACCTGACCTCTCACAAAACTCTAATTATGTTTCTGAGAGGAATAGAACCCTGAACCTTGAACACAACTTGAGAATGCCATGCCAATACAACCACAGCTGAATATGTTGTTTGTAGCTGAACAAATAAAATATATAAGCAATTGACTCCACATTTATACAAATGTGTACACACACACAAACACCTGTACACATATACATATAAATATATATTAATTAATCAAATTCTTAACTCTTTTATTCCTAAGTAAATTTTTCTGATTGGATCAAACACTCACTTTTTTTTACAGAAAAAGAAGAGATTTTATTGAAGAGCAGAAAGTACTAACAATTTAACCCATGGTTTTAGAAACCCAGACCAGATCAGTCAGACCTGAACCAGTCACTTCATGGGTCCAGCTGATGCCTGAAAACAAGAACTATTACAAACCAGGGCACCAACCCGATCAGGCCCCACTGCTTAGCCTCAACCAGCCAAACCTGGCAAGCACAATGGGATGACCTGACCTCTCACAAAACTCTAATTATGTTTCTGAGAGGAATAGAACCCTGAACCTTGAACACAACTTGAGAATGCCATGCCAATACAACCACAGCTGAATATGTTGTTTGTAGCTGAACAAATAAAATATATAAGCAATTGACTCCACATTTATACAAATGTGTACACACACACACACACACCTGTACACATACACATAAATATATATGATTAATCAAATTCTTAACTCTTTTATTCCCAAGTAAATTTTCCTGATTGGATCAAACACTCACTTTTTTTTTTACAGAAAAAGAAGAGATTTTATTGAAGAGAGCAGAAAAGTACTAAAGCGAAGCAAAAGAAATCCTCCTTTTATTAAAAAAAAAAAAAAAACCTCAAGGAAATAAAAACCAAAGAGGTACTGCTCACCAATCATGGCATAGGTCTGAAAAGGATAATCCTCTGAAGCAATCAGCAGCAAAATCCCACAATAAGGAACAAAAGAATCCAAAACAAGTGACAAGCTCATCAACCTCTATTCATCAAGACATCTAAAGAAGTGGAAATCCCAAGAAAGAGAACCCCCTCAAAAGAATAAAAAGTATGAGATAGGGAGCATCATGAATGGATAATAATCAACAAAGACAAGGCACCGAAAATTCCAACGGAACCTCTGCCAACCAAAGATTCTCCCAAAACCAAATCCCCTTCTGAATTGTGTGAGGAACGAACAAATAAGCAGCCTCGGACACAAACTTCCACATAAGAAACATGGCCACTCCATCTAGCATAAAAAAAGGGCAGACTGGTGCACAGAGCTCACACATATGAGGGGTCCGGGGGACGGGTGGGCCATGATGGGTCCATCTAATATCTCATTCATTCCAATAAACACCATATATATTTCTAATAACCTTGTGCCATAGAGATTTTTTTTTTTCCAGAAAAAGAAATTCATCAATAGAAAGGAGATGAGTTTACAAGGATTAAAAGAGGTCTTAAAAGAAACAATAAACAATTACAATAAAGCAACCCTCCAATCCCTATAAAGATCAGGCAATAGCATTCCCAAAAAACCGAAAGAATGGGCCCGAAAGGAAGCAAGGAAAACAACTCAAGCCCATAGAAGACAAGAGGAGGTTGTTTTCCCATAAAAAATGCTTGCATTCCTTTCAACTCCCAAAGTCCAAAAGAGAGTTAAAACAACAAATCTCCATAAGGCCAATTTATTCTTGCTTCTCCCAAAAGCTTTGTATCGCACCAACAAGTGTCAACAATGCGAGGAAGAGCACCCATGTCTCATCAAAAACAGAAAAGAAAAAGATTCAAGGTGGTGAGTGAGCCCAAAAGGAAGAAATAAAAACAGCTCTAGCCCATGGAAGACGAGGGAGTTGTTTTGACATTAAAAACCCTTGCGCCCCTTTCAATCCAAAAAGTCCAAACAAGGGCGAGGACAACACATCTCCATAAGGCCAACTTTTCCTTGCTCCTCCCGAAACCTTTGTCACACCAACAAAAAAGTATAACAGTCTAGGGAAGAACCACAGTCTCATCAACAACAACAACAACAACAACAAAACCAAGCCTTAGTCCCACTAGGTGGGGTCGGATATATGAATCCTTTTCCGCCAATTTATGCGATCATGGACCATTTCTTTTGGTAGATTCAAGGATATTAAATCCTTACTCACTATCTCCTCCCAAATTATTTTAGGTCTACCCCTACCCCTTCTACTGCCCCTCACAGTAACTAAGTCACTCTTCCTCACAGGTGCAATATGTGGCCTACGTTGCAAGTGTCCATACCATCTGAGTTGTCTCTCTCTTATCTTATCTTCTATAGGAGCTACATCTAACTTACCACGAATATGTTCATTCCTTAATTTATCTTTCAATGTTATATCACTCATCCATCTAAGCATTCTCTTCTCGACAACTTTTGCTTTTTGGATATTATGTTTCTTTGTCGCCCAACATTTTGTTCCATATAGCATAGCTGGTCTTATAACTGTCCTATAAAACTTCCCTTTTAATTTTAAGGGTATTCTACAATCACAGAGCACACTTGAAGCACTTCTCCATTTTACACAACCTGCTTTAACTCTATGCATTACATCATCTTCAATTTCTCCTTCAGATTGCATAATAGATCCAAGGTATCAAAATCTATAAGTGCTATTTATTTCTTCATTATCAAGTTTAATTTTGTCTCCAATATTCCTCCTATCATTACTAAAATTACATTTCATATATTCCGTCTTATTTCCACTTATCCTAAAGTCTCTAGATTCCAAAGCTTCTCTCCATAATTCTAGCTCAGCCTCTACTCCGTCCCTAGTTTCGTCAATTAATACAATATCATCTTCAAACAACATACACCATGGAACCTCCTTTTGAATACTCTTAGTCAATTGGTCCATCACTAAAGCAAAAAGATAAGGATTCAAAGCATATCCTTTATGTACACCTATGGTGATTGGAAATTCTCTAGTTTCTCCATCTATAGTCCTTACACTAGTCATTACTCCATCGTACATATCCTTAATGACATCAGTAACCTACTACATACACCCTTTTTATCTAAAACCCACCGTAAAACTTCCCTAGATATCCTATCATATGCTTTCTCAAGGTCAATAAATATCATAAGCAAGTCCCTCTTCTTTCACCTAAACTTTTCCATTAATCTTCTTAAAAGATAAATAGCTTATATGGTAGATCTCCCAGGCATAAAACCAAATTGATTTTTTGAGACCTTCGTTTCTAACCTTAATCTTTGTTCAACTACCCTTTCTCATAATTTCATCGTATGACTCATAAGTTTAATTCCACGATAGTTATTACAATTTTGAATATCTCCTTTATTTTTACATATAGGTATTAAAGTGTTTTTCCTCCATTCATCTGGCATTTTCTTAATTTTTACAATTGTATTACATAAATTAGTCAACCATATAATTCCGTTATTACCTCAGCATTTCCAAACTTCAATGGGGATGTTATCTGGTCCCATAACTTTCCCATTTTTCATCTTTTTTAGTGCAAACTTAACTTCGTTAACTCTAATTTTGTGAATAAATCTCATATTTTTAGTCTTTTCCTCATTTGACAATTCTAAGTTTAAGCTTTCTATTTGGTTTTCATTAAACAACTTACTAAAGTAACTTCGCCATCTTTCTTTAATGTCTTCGTCCTTAACCAAGACAATATCATCCTCACTTTTTATACATTTTACATTTCATAAGTCCTTACTCTTCCCTTCTCTAGCTTTAGCAAGTTAAAATATATCTCTTTCCAATTCTTTTATACCTAATATATCATACAAACTAGTAAATTATCTATATTTAACTTCACTAACAGCCTTTTTTGCATCTTTTCTTGCCTCCTTATATTTTTCAAAGTTATCTCTGTTTCTACATTTTTGCCACATTTTATACCAAATTCTTTGTCTTTATGATTTTTGTACATCTTTACCCCACCAACTCTCTTTGCTATTCGAGAATCTTCTCCTTGATTCACCTAAAATCTCTTTTGCTATCTTTTTAATAGAGCTAGCTAATCAATTCCAAAGAGTATTTGTGTCTATCTCATCCTCTATGGTCCAATCCCCATCTTTGATCATTTTATCTTTAAATTTTATTATATTTTCTCCTTTTAGATTCCACACGATCTAGTTCTCTTACACTGGTTTATTTTATCCTTTTTCTTCCATTTTTTAATACATATATCTAACACTAAGACTATGTTGTGCACCACAGTCTCATCAATAACTAAAAACAAAATGATCCAAAGCTACTTGCGGCAAGCCCAACAATGAAGAAATAAGCAATGAGTAGTTTCACTTGACTCAAAACACACAACACGGATATCTAGACTATAGCCTTATACGTCTCCTCAACTGCAACAAATCATTTGTATTAAGCCTATAAAGGGCCGTAATCCACATAAACACCCTGATTTTGAAAGGATCCCTTGCCTTCCAAATGAAGTTATTCAACGGGAAAGAACAAGAACTCGAGGATTTCCAAAGTTCCCAAGAATTAGCCTTAAATATAGAATTAGCCTTTACAGGAACCTTCATAACCATTTCCCCCGAGCCCTTGATCCCTAAACGCTAAACCCTAACTAACCACAATACAGACCCTAAACCCCCTTTTGACTTAAGTCTCCCATTCGCGTCCCAACTAACAAGATGATCCCTCTTATTACCAAGTGCTAAACCATAAGAAATCTCCCATATGCCTCTTCAAAACAAAGGTTATTAGAAAGGGAAGAACTAATGAGAGTAAAATGAACCCCAACAGGCAAGTCCGGCCTCCTTCCACCCCACCAATCTCTTTCCTGCTCTTTCAACCATTGGATCCCAAAGAGCAACCAAAGTATGATGACCCCCAAAAGAAGACCTAAATAAGACAAAGGCCAAGCAAGAGAATTACAACGGGCTAAAGCGTTGAAACTGTCCAAAACACCATGACCCAATTTTTTTTTAATAGCAAAAGAAAATTATATTAATGAGAAAAGAATTTACAAGGGGAGGAATGAGAAATCTCCCAAATAAAATCTGGAACAAACCAAAAAAAAATAACAAAAACCTACAGAAAAAAAGAATAACTCAACAAGCCAGCACGTTCCTCCAATCCCTTTGAATCTCCTGGAAACTATTTGCTGAAAAAAAAAAAAAAAACCAAAACCAACAAACCATAATGATGCTAAAAACAGGATCTTATCCCAGATCAACTCCCAATTTTTTTCACGGAGAATATCCGTTCATTTTGTTCCATCCAAACTCCTCATAAAATTGCAAATACACCACACCTCCATAGGGCTGCCCTATCCTTCCTTCTACCAAAACCTGTGAAATAAATGGCTAATAAGTCTTCCGCTGATACAGGGCATACCCAACTCTCTCCCATTATACCAAACAACTTATTCCAAATCCTCAAAGGTCTCAAATTCCAGCTGTCTCAAAGGTCCTTGAAATAGAGCACACAAGCATCAAGGAAAAAAACCTTCAAAGGTCTTCTAATTTGCAACAAGTTTTAGTACTAATTTTATTAAGCACAACCAACCAAGTGAAAGCTTATTTTTTTAGGGAGCCTTGGCCTTCCAAATTATAGGAAAGAGTGGACATGAAGAATTATAACAGATTAAGAATTCAAAAACAGATTTGCAAGAATACACTCCCAAGTGATCCGAGGACCAAATGCGAACACCCCTCCCCAACAAAAAATTACTTCCATTCAATAAAGATAGCAAAGAAGACAACTCTTCCATCTTCCTATCATTAAGAGGTCTTCTAAAATGAAGACTCCAAGAAACCAGAGGACTATTCAAATCCCCAACAGAAGAAGATATGGCTTTATTTTGCTCAGCATACAAACAAAAGAGACATGGGAAAGAAGTGAATAAAACTTCATTACCTAACCAAGGATCTTTTAAAAAGAGGATACATGGCCCCCTCCCCACCACAAGATTAGTGACAGGGGTAAAGGAAGTATAAATCCAAGAAATGGACCTCCACAGACTCCCCAAAGAACATCTTATTTGTATCCCCCATTGGTATCCCACCCATTCTTATCCAACCCAAACTTGCTTTTATTACTTGATGCCAAAGGGAATATTCTTCTAGAGGGAAGAGCCATAACCATTTAGCTAAAAGGACGGTGTTTTTAGACACCGACTTAACTAGACCCAACCCACCCTCCTTTTTTGGCCACAAACCTCATCCCATCTGACTAAGCGATCCCTATGAACCCCCCCCCCCCCAAAACACCAAGACCACGGAATGTCTCTCATGATTTTCTCAAGTTTACTAGCAATCCCTGTTGGAATCCTAAAAGCATACATAAAATAAAGGGGAATCCTTAAATCATGATCCAAATTGATACCAGCCATCTGAGTTTTAGCCATGTGGATCTTCAATCCCGAATCTTCTCAAAATTTTTCAACAAACAATGAACTTTTCAGAATTTTTCAACACTATCTTGAAGAAAATAATAAGAATAGCACACAACGAAAGGTGAGACACCTCCACCTCCTCCTATGTAAACCACACTTACCTCTAACATGGATCTAATAGAACTGTAGAAATTTTTATTTTTATTTTTATTTTACAAATTATTTTTTTGTTTTTCTGTTATCTTCCTTTTTAAAATTTATTAGGTCAAGACCTGGGACTTTCTTTTATGTATTTAAGTTAATTTGAGATGTGCAACATGAAACTATTGATATAGGGACTGTTTGGATTTTTTTTAATATTTATTTTACACTACATTTATTTTTTACTTTCTGCTTTTCTGTTGGATTTAGATAACAATGTAAAATATGCTTGTTATGATGCTTAATTCTCATTATATTTATGATTTCTTACGTAAAATTTTTAATGTTGCTTTTTGGGGCTCATTTCATCCTCCTTTCCTTGTAACTTAAGTTCTATTCTTTAGTTAATATATTTTCTATTATCCAAAAAAAAAAAAATTTGTTAAGTACCACTTTAACTAAAAAATTATAAAGTTAAGTTGCGGGCAAACAATGTATGTCAAGCCTTAACACTCCCCTGCAAATGCAGCCCAATTCAATGCGAAGAAACAACCAATGAACAACACCCTCCATGGGGAAAACATAATTTTTTTCACACAATCAACAAACATGGGCAAAATGAACAAAACCTAGGACCTCCTCATAACCTTGTTCCAATACCATGTTAAGCTTAAGCTATTAGGTTGTGGGCGAACAATTTATATCAAGAAAAAGGGAGCCCCTGGGCAAGGCTCCCCACTTTGCAAGGGTAAGGGGAGGGTCATCCTAGTGTATGCAGCCTTACCCCGGTTTTTAATGTGGAGAAAATGTTCCCTTCAACTCAAACCTGTGATAAATGGTCACAAACGAGTAATCTTACCATTGATCCAATGCCCACCCTCATGAACAATTTATATCAAGCCTTAACAATAATAAATAAATAATAGTTGTTTAAAATATCAATTAGGGCTTTTCAAACCAATTGTGACTAGAAAACTAAGGCAACATTCAGTAGTTGCAATATACGTTGCAAGTATGTTGCTTAAAATTTACTAAAATCAATTTAGCACATTAGTATCCAAGATTTTCGGGTCAAAACATGTGAATGTGTGTTTTTTTTTAAAAATTTAATGTAACAAGCAGATTCACAGGAGCGGTGACCGTTACCCGTCAAGTAACATCCGCAATAGGTGCAATCGTTAGACCAACGTTACCATTGCCATTTTGGTTCCAGCCACGTGCTTAAAATAATGGGGTGTATCCTACAAGCAATGCTGAGATAGTGGGAGGATTTGGAAGCAGTGAAGCACTCCAATTTTATGAGGATATTGCACTAGATCATGTCGATGACGGAAAGGAATCATGTAGCCAACCCCACCTAGTAGGACTTAAAAGGTTGTTGTTTGTAAGGGGAGAAGAGGGGATGCAGGAGATGGACCAAACACCTGCGTCAAGCTCTGATGCTTGAATAAATAAAAGCTGAACATGCACATCTTTCAAGCACATAAAAATCCTACAAACGCCACCACCCAGTGGCTAGCCAGAGCCCCAAGAAGGTGAGTCCTAGAAAAGGTGGCGTGCATACAGCACTAACCTTCAGCACTTCTGCACGAAGTGGCCGGTAGCTGTACACTTGACAATGCAAAACCTTGGTTGCACCAGAAACAGATAAAGCCACCAAGGACAGAAACAACACATGACTTGAAGATGATACCACTACAACTTACCAATTTAAAGAGCCAATCTTAAAGACTGTCTAAACAAAAATTGGTACCATCAGCATTACCCACAATTACTTTTCAATGAAACCAGCTAACAAATATCAAGTCATGACTTGAGGATTATACTGCTAGAAGCCATCTAATTCAATCCAAAATCCAATCACATATCCAAATTTCACTGTGTCCAAGGCTAAGCCCCGTGAAAATATCCTAACTCAATGTGTCAAGCGTACCTTACGAGGTTTCGATGTCATGGCCATTTCTTCTGCTTGAAGTGATCGAAGAAATGCCATAATTGAGCAGACAACAGGAGATAAAAGCAGCACTGCAAAGCCAAATTCAAACTGCACAATGTTTGACCAATTTTCTATATTAGCAAAAGCAGCGACAATAAAATTTAAAATAATGAGAAACTGTGAACAAATCCAAATGAAAACTATGATCCAAACACCAGAAAGTTTCCCTTACCTGCTGATGTGTGGCATTAATAATTTTAATTGTCTTGGGACGAAAAATGGCAACAACTATTGTTTCAAGGATGAAAATAAAACTAAAGAGAACCCATGCTCGCTCAGGAGTTCCTGCTACGTGGTGCAAAACAAGTCTGGACAACTGAAGCCACTTCTCCAGCCCCTTAAGCCTCAGTTCTTCCGAAAGGGAAATTTGATTGGGCAAAGCATTGTCGACACTGTTTGAGTCAACAATGGTGATATCATTGTTGTCCCGATGATCTCTATCTGCATCCAAACTACTTCTCTGCAGTAATGCCAGGATGGTGGGATCCAATCCCTTCTCTTTCAACATCATGGCAAAATTAGGATCCAATCCTTTATCTTCTAATAAACTAGTCAATTCATGATCACCCTGTCTTGCCTTCTGTTTCAACATAGATGTAATCCTTGGATCATTCAACTTTTCCTGAAACACACGAGCTAAATTCAAATCTAGTGCTTGTTGATTTGCTGAAGTCGATGAACTCGACTCATAGCCTTGGCTTTCAAGACCACTGCTAGAACAAACTACCAAAGAGCTATTGTGATCATAATTTCTATCAGCAAAAGGGATTCCAACTTCAGGCTCTTGAACAACTGAACGACAAGAACTGCTATGTAAGGCTAAGCTTGGCCTTCCACTATCTATGCTCTTCTCACTGTTAATCCCTTCATGAGAGCTAGCAGTTCCACAGAGAACAACATTATTCCAGTTATTAGCATCACTAGTACAAGGTGCTGGATTTCTGCCACTGACCTCAATAGCATTTCCAAGGGGACCTGCTTCAACGCTGCTACTGCGTTTCACACTTGAGCCACAACCATCTGAAGAGCTAGATGAGCTATTTTGATCTTTCTTACGGAAGCCCTCTCTCAGGCGAATCACTGTGCTCTGTAAGGCATCCCTTCTTGCAGCAAATGGATCAGTAACTGATAGGTGTCGACAAACAGCAGCACCTAAAAGGACAGATGCTACAACTGCATAACTAATGCAGTGTCCCAAATACCTGCGAGAATGGGCAGTAAGAGCAACTATAACAAGACAATAAGATATAAAACTAGTTGAATAAAAAATAACCGGACTTCTAGAACTAACCAGTAATGAACCCCAAAGCAAATCAGGAAAACTCGAGATGTGCCAGCAACAAAAAGTGCTACAACACGATTTTGGAGAAGTTGAAACCCATACAAGCATGCTCCCATGTTCCAATCTTCAACAGGAAAAGACTGATGTAAATAAAGTATCATTGCCATATAATTATAAAAAATTATTGAGATAGTTGGCATAAATAGCAAAGCAAAAGTCAGATATATACAGAACAGAATGATGAACAACACACCAAGAATGATAACAGCAGCTGAAGTAATCGCCCCGAGCCAATGTGCCTCTTTTGCCGTAAGACCATATAAGATGGAGTACACAAGAAGTACAACCAATGAGCCAAGGTAAAGTAGCCCTAGATGGAAGGCCCTAAAATGCAAAGTTGAATTAGAAGTATATGTGGATAAAGGAACAATGTTATGAGAGGATACAAATGAATATTGTGTGAATATGCTGCAGTTTTCAGTTGCACATAGAACCAATTCAAAATTCAGCACCAATTATGGTCATTAACAGGTCAACCAAACATCAATTTGCACCCCCAGCCCAAAAATCCAAAGAAAAAAAAAACCATTAGGCTCATGAGCTTATTATCCTACATCAGAACAAGTTGACAGGATCCGCTTTTTACATCCCCACACCCCTCGAGTGTAGCAACAATGGGAAATATGGGGACACAAATTCTCTTGCTTTCTGGCATAGTAGGCCCCAGTGAGGAAAAGACCAAGTGGGATCAGCTACTCAAATGTTGTTGTGACATTCCACAATCTAAATGCTGCTATTATAGAAGAGATGCTACAAGTACAACCCACCACAAAACTCAAAACTCTTGATCAATCCCAGTAAGAACTTAAAACAAACAATAAATAGAATCAAAAATTTTAAATAACGTCATATGGCTACTTTCATAACAAAAATGTTAGGGCTTGCCTGCTGGATTGCCGAGGATATAGCTCATTGGGGTCTGGAGGTTCTGGTAGGCAAGCGACAGGACCAACATCAATACAGTCAGAATAAGCAAATTTGTAGGCTTTACGAACATATTCATCCACATCTAAGCCATTTCCTGTAAAATTTGATAAATTAAAGAATTCAAAAAGTAAATTAGAAAAATAGAAATAGAGGATAATAATATAAACTAATAGCAGTGCCTGCAATTTAATGCCTCAGCAAAATTCTTGCTCCACAAAATTGCAATATCTGGTAAGTAAGCACAGACAAAAACAACATGCCACCAGATTTAGCTTAAAGGGCTTACCATTAAAAACCATTCTGCAAATAAAGAGCATGTTGACTGCTAAGGCAATCGCTGATACACCAAAAAAGAAGCCAGAAGGTGAATATCGCTCAGAAGCAC
This sequence comes from Malania oleifera, assembly GCF_029873635.1. Classification (NCBI taxonomy): domain Eukaryota; kingdom Viridiplantae; phylum Streptophyta; class Magnoliopsida; order Santalales; family Ximeniaceae; genus Malania; species Malania oleifera. The sequence goes on from NC_080418.1 coordinate 150,430,589, forward strand.
TTGAGCCTGCTGTAACATACACAGCACAAAGTTCGTATGCACAAAGTAGAGCAACAGCCAGAAGAAGAAGAATTGCAACTGCTCCTGTTAACGAAGAAGGCACCATATAAAATGAGCAACTTTTCACAATACAGGATCCAATGAATGATGCTGTCTGAATGCTTCATAGGCTTACAGCACTAATAGAGAACTGAAGAGAAATAACATGTGACAACACCACCAATGCATAATATCATCCATCTTACGCAGAAGGAATAGCTCACCGTATACTTGCACATGAGCACAAGAATAATGGATGCTGTTTTTGAAGGAAATCTAAAATTAAAACCCATTCTTCTAAATGCCTAAAAGTATTTATATTACCCAGACATACAAATTGTGCTCCAATTTAAGACAGCTCCATCCTCCAACATTAGACACTCAATAAGTGATTAAAAAAATTAAAACAAAAGTAGATTATAGGGAAAACAAAACAAATTTTTTATTTATTTATATTCAAATAAAAAATCTAATAGATGAAAATGCTCTCGATCGGGTGAATTGGCGAAAAAAGATTCATGTAGCCGACCCCACCCAGTGGAACTTAAGGCTTCCTGTCGTTGTTATTTTACATTCAAAGAAAAATTACTTATTTGCGAAAAAGAAAAAGGTACAGACAGAACATACTTGAGCTTTGCCATTGTGTTCTCCACCATAGCATGATTGAATAGAATGCCAGTAGAAGTGCAATGCCAGCCATAATTACAGCCAGACCAAATATATCTCGACCCAATATCACCATCAACCAGGATCCCCATATAATAAGCACCACAATAGGAGAAATCACAACCGACCATGCAGAAAGAGACAGAAAACGACATATTATACCCAACTGAGGTCCTTGTAGAATATCTGGCCATTTTCTGGCAAAAATCCAACTGAAAAGACAATTGTAGAACATGCATCAGAACAGTGAGAGAGAGAGAGAAAGAGAGACTCCTAATGAAGAGAAAAAAATATCCATGCACAATATGCCAAGCAACAACATTTAAAGAAAAGCAATAAACATAAGGAACCCTGCAAGATTAATAAATATTGGATAGGGAAAAATATTAATTCCACCCCAGAAAAGAAAATATGAACAATAATACAAAAGTACATGCAGGAGTAAGATTTAATGTTTTCAAATAAACTAACATAAACATGAAGAAGGTTGAAACCTGTTATTGATAAGCCCAAGAGATATATATTGGTAACTAGATAGTAATAGTATTCAGTTCATTTGTTCATCAAAGCACCCAGTAAATGATTTATTTCAAAAAATTTCACAAAAGAGAGAACATGTTTGTACATATTAGCATGCGTATGTCCCATTTCGCCCTAGTATTTCCCATATAACTAGTAAACATATCTCAAATCACCATTGGTTCTGCCCCTGATGTTTCCCCATACTTCTTATTGCTACATGATCTACTCTTTTTGCCCATTTACCTGACCCTAACATTCCTATTAAATTTCATTAAATAGCCTGCTGCATTTCTCCTTTAATGCTTATCAAACATTCAACATGCTACCCTGACTGCATTTGGTGCTACAAGCAAACCAGTTGGCAGCACTTTATTCTCAGAAGTTTTAGTTCCCCGCTTTTATAACCATCCCCACCAGACATAATCAAGCAAGAACCAACTACAATTTGAAAAAGGCAAAACAAAAGTGTCAATGTAAAATGGAATGCAAGCCAAGTTATAGTGCCTCAACAATTACAGATTTAACCAGGTATAAGCTAATACAGTGATGAAATTGTCAATAAAAAATCAACATCACTAAATCAACCACTGCATTCATCCACTTTTATCAGATGGGAAGATTTTGTAGCTCGAAAAGAGACCAAAAAAGCACCTATAAATCCGCCATGGCCGCCAATTCACTGCCCAAAGTATTGAAAAGGAGGCAGAACCCAAAACTACAAAAAGGGTCCCCGAAATAACGCATGCCAACATAACATCACGCTCGTCTCCTTCCATGACTCCTCACCCGTCCTCTATCAACTGCACGGCTCATACAAAAACAACAACAACTTCAAAGAATCAATCTCATTTCACATATAAAATATAGAGAATCAAAACCCTAAACCCAGTCGCCAAACAAGGAAAAAAAAACGGATTAAATTGAATTACAAAGGGTAGAAAAAAAAATTGACCGAAAAGCAAGATAATTAAGAGAAATAACCCAAGAAACATTGAAATGATGTATACCTACTGAAACTGGTGAGTTCAGCCGTAAAGCTCATGGCGAAGATTTTGATTTCTAGCTTGAATGACGCGTGCGTCCATGCATTTTGAGCTCCCGAGCTAGGGTTTTGAGCTAGAAACGGACACCACAACATTAGCAGCTGAAGTGAAATTAAAAGCATGTACTGAAACTAGGGTTCCAGAAATTAAGATTTGCGCCATTGGAGCTTTACCTTCTCTTGCGTTCCTCCGATTGCTGAAAGTTAGATACAAGGATTAAAAACCTAAAACCTTCTGATTGAGAGAGAGAGAGAGAGAGAGAGAGAGAGAGACAGAGAGAGTAAAGTGAACAGAGAGCAAGGGAGTGGAAAATGAGAAAAATCAGACAAGGGGCTGTAAGTGGTTGCAATTGTAAATAATAAAATAACAGCTCCCTGTGTCTTCGTCGCGATACAACACCCACTTTCCACCATTGCGCGTGTATACACCGCTCGCTATTTGTCTCCGTGACTTGCTGGAGCGTGTTGCCACTCTACGACAAGCGACAGTGAGGTGACTTTCTCGAGTGTCTACGTTATTGAATTACCTTCTCATTTTTTATTTGGAGAAAAAAATGGGGTGGAAATATGTACAACCACATATATATATATATATATATATATATATATAATGCAATAAAAGATTAAATAATATTCTTATTTTTTATTTTTTGATTCAAATTATTAATTTTATTTTTCATGTTGATAAATAAAACATTAAATTCGTTATATTAAATAAAATATTTCATTTTCCACTAACTAGTACTCATTTTTATGAACAAATGGTTTAAATTATCTGCAAATAATAGTGAAAATATATAAAAATTAATTGTAACGGTGTGGTGTCTATGTCAAAATGCATATCTATCCTTTATTTTTCATTTCTTATTTTTTTCAAGAAGTTTTTTTTTTTGTGACAATTGTACTATTATAAAAAAAAATTCTCATGTGAATAAAATAATCACTTTTTCGTATAAATAAACAACGAACTAGTTATAGCGTGAGGAAGTTTCTCTCACATGATAGTGGGTCTCGTATATGTAATTGTTATTCTTTTTTAGAATGATTATACACTCATAATACGTTTTTTACTTTAGTCGCATTTGTTCTCTAGGGCAAAAGTGTCCAACCTCTCTTGAGGTTTAATAAAAAGACACCAATCTTTCTTGAAATTTTAAAAATTTAAAGTACTTCTCGTGAGATTTTAAACTCCCATTGCACTCTCTTAATAATTGATTTTTTTTACACTTACACCATTTTAAAACTTTTTTTTTTTACAAAATATAATGGGAGATTATTGTCTTCTTAACAAATCTCAAGTGAGGTATGTGAAATTCCCGAAACCTTAAGAGAGATTATTGAACTTTTTAAAATTTCATGAAAGGTCATTACTTTCTTTGTCAAATTTCATGAGAGGTCAGTGTATTTTACCTATTTTTTTATTTATAAAAAATTCATGACAAAAGACACTCACCTCTAATATAGTTTGGTAAAAAAACAGTGGTTTTTTTTTAAATTTCAAAAATTTTATACCTCCCTTGAGATTTCAAAAATACTACAAACCTCATTTAAAATTTGACAAAACAAACACGGACATGCACAAACACACAAATCTCCCCTCAAAAGGCTTGTCTTTTTTTTTTTTTTTTTAGCAAATCTCTTATTAGGTCTTTAAAATTCTTAAAATCTCATAAACGGTTCCTTAAATTTTTGAAACCCTAAAGGGGATCGGTGTCTTTCGTAAAACATCGAGAAAGATTAGTGTCTTTTACTAAAAAAATTATCAAAGTAACCTTTATTTTTGTATTTCAGAGGGCCAACAGTAAACTTAATTTTAGTGCATATTATTAATATTAATATTAATATCATTAAATCATCTAGAATGTTTGCTTGGAAGTCAAACTAAAGCATTGATAGTTTTTGTTTGGTACTTGTGATTAAATAGTGTTTTTAAAATGCATACTTGTTTGAGGATTTGTCTTTTGTCAAGTGCTTTCAATGAAAAGATGTATAAAGAACATAATAATAAAAACATTCATAATATTATATCATTTATGATGAACCAAAAATATTTTTTTTTTAATTCTCTGCCCATTAATTTCTCTTTTTTGTTGGTTATTATAGAAATGACGTAGCCTTATTTATTACTTTCCTATAAATTTTGCTTGCACGTTGATTGATTATAGAATTAAAAGTTGAAATAATATATGTAAAAAACACACAATCAATGATGGTGTTTTAACCAAATATATGCATAGTCATTTACCATAAATGAGATTACTTTGTTTATTTAATTACTTTCCTTGAAATATTGCTTGCATGTTGATTGATTGCAAAATTAAAAGTTGAGTAATAAATAAATAAATAAATAATATATATATATATATATATATATATAACATAATTAATTATGGTATTTACTTCCTACAAACATTTTCATAATGATATGCATTGAAGAGATTTTAATAGTACAAATAATAAACAGATTTTAGACTTTAAAATTTGGAGGATAAATGGATCAAAGTGGGCAATACCTCAACAAAGTTGCATCATGACTATTACTGGATGGGGTTGTTTATCGGTGGGTATGGGTTCAATTGAACTCAAATTTCCAACCATTAGTCTAAGAAAAAAAAAAACCTAACCCTATGTTTGGAAAGGTATTCGATTTTGAGTTGTACTGGAATTGGATAAGAAGATGTATAAAATTATATTAAAATTTGTACAAACTAGGGACGGCAAAACGAAATAACGGACCAGGTTCGGGCGGATCATAAACGGGATTGGGTTCGAGTTAACATGTTTATTAACGAAGTGACTACTATGTAAACTCAAACTCATCCATTTAATAAACGGTTCACCCGTACAAAAAAGTCTAATTTATTTATTTTAAAAAATTTTAAATATTTCATATAAAATGATATTTAAAAAAAACACTCATTTTTTTTAAAAAAGGGTCAGGTGACCTGACCTGAACCTATTTACTAAAGGAGTCGAGTCCGGGTTGACCCGTTTATAAATTAGGCATCTTGTATTAAATTCAAACTCGATTTAAACAGACGGATCAATGGTCACCCGTCGGGTTTCGACCCGTTTTGCCACTCATAGTCTAAATCCACTCAAATTCAAATTAGAGGTCCAAAGTTCATGCCCCCAAACACTTCCTAATTGAAATTGAACCGTGTTAGATTTGGTTTGGAATAGTTTGATACTTGGATGAAGTAGATCAAACTATTGATTTACTTTTATTTTTTAAATAAGTAAATAACATGGAAAGGTATAAACGAAACTGAAATTTCATATCACATATGTATAGTGAGTTTCAAGAAGCTCAAAATATAAAAATTTAATTGATAAAAGAGTTTAACTAAGAAACCCTAAACCCTAAACCTCTTTTGTTGTCTTGCTTCACAAGTTGTTAATGAAATTGATTTGTTAATTATTTTAATAAAATACTCTTCATCTTTCTCTATTGATCCTTTATGCTTAATAATTTGGCTTTCGGACTTTGTCATTTTCCAAATTTTATTTGAATCTTGACTTGGTAAACTCTTACCATTCTAGTTTGATAACCTTCTTTCAATCTTGCCAAGTGATATTTGTAATTCTTTCTTGTCAGATCTTTTTCTTGTTTCTTTTTGTTTAAACTTATATTCTTTTAAGAATTTTCCTTTGTTAATGATACTTTGATCAAAATATGATAGACTTCATATAGGAATGGTCCAGGTAGGATTATTTCCTTTAACAAGAGTCGTACTTAACAAACCAGTTTGTGTTGTTCTTCGTGATGCCAGACATCATGAATTCAATGATTTCCTTCTAGGGATGTTAGAATCCAGTAATGCCGAAGGGCCAATTTATTTTGAATGTTATCCAAATATTATGACAAATCTTAATGATGAATCGTTATACAAACTATTAACATTAGACATTCAAATTAAAGGATACAATATGGATTCAAGAAGTTCAAATCTTGAACTTATTTATCAAATTTATTACAAAACAACAACCTCAACAATATTACCAAATTCAATTCAAACAAGTGAAAAAGGAGAAACTCTTATGCTACAAGCCAATTATAATAGAAAATCCTTTGCCTCTCATCCCAAGAAACTTCTTTGGAATGAAATTCAGGCTGGGAGAGAGTGGGAATTCACATATTTAAACGAAACAGACCATCAAATTATTCTAGAAAGACAAAAGACGATGGCCACAAAAATTATTCAAGATAACGAAGGAAATGTTAAAATCAACTTTCAACCTTTACTCACAAGAAGTCAGAGTCTAGGACAAACTTCTAGACGACCATTTGATTTAGGAAGAAAGAGTATCTCAAGCCTCTACACTTATGTCAAACCAAATCTCAAGTTAAAAGGTGTTGACTTTGGTCCCGAAATACCTCAAGGATATTATCAAGAAATCCTTGAATCAAGTTTTCCAACAGAATCGCAAATCCTAACAGAAGAACAAAGAGAAAATCTTTACGAAGAAAATCAGAGAAAAAATATTATGGTTATTAATAAAGAATTTGAGCCAAATATGAAAATGATTGAAAGAGATTACCATCATGATCTTAATGAAAAGAACATAAAACTTTTCCTCAAAAGGTACAATCGTGAAGAAAGAGAACAAATTAAGACAGAATGGTTTACAAAAATGAAACAATCTAAAGAAAATATTCCTTTCTTCAAATTTGTCAAAGAAAGACAAGAAATAAATGTTATTCAAAATCCTGTCAAAAACTGGAAAACAACTAACAATTACTTTGTCAAGTCAGTCCATCATCCAGAAAATTCAATTAAGTTCAATTATAAAGGAACAGAAATATTAGCATCACCCTTTAAAGAGTCAAAAGGAAAAGGAGAAGTTGATCAATTAATTAGTCAAAATAATTATACTAATAAAATGCTTAGAACAATAGCTACTCAATCAACGAGGATTGAAGAGCAACTCGAAAACCTTACTGAAATTAAGAATATTAGTAATTATGAAAAAGGTGAATCAAGCGGATCAAAAGAAAAACTAGAAGAACCAATTAAGTTTGATATAATTGATCAAAATCTTAAGAATTTTAACTTTGATAAACAAAATGAATTACTTATTAAAAGGATTGATGAATTAGTGAGTCAAACTTCAAACCTCAAGATAAACACCATAACTAGAGAAGCAGTTATTAATGCTCTCGAATCAAACTTTACAGAAGAAAGCTTTGACCTTAACAAAATGAAAGACTAGAAGAGTCAAAGTCAAAGAACTTATTATGCAAAACCGACTCCACCAAGTCTTTTATCAGAAGAATCAAATGATCTTCTTCCTCAAAGAAACTTTCAAGGAAATGAAATTCATGAATGGAGAATTGATGGCTTAATAGAACATCAACTTCATTCCTTTTTACATCAAATGGCTATGGCAGCAACTGCCTATAGACTTCATTCAAACAAAGCCAGTGAAGAACAAATCGTTTCACTTCTTTCTCATGGTTTCACTGGAACTCTTAGAGAATGGTGGGATCATTATCTCACTCCTTTAGAAAAAAGACAGATCTACGAATCAAAGAAAGTTAAGAAAGAAAATGGAATTGCTACTCAAGAAAGCGATGCTGTTGCAGCACTTATTTGGTCAATCTTTAGACAATTCATAGGTGAACAAAGTAGCCAACATGAGAAAAATAGTGTTATTCTTCTCAACCTTACTTGTCCAAAATTATCAGACTTTCAATGGTACAAAGATATTTTTATTACCAAAGTCATGAGTAGACCAGACGGAAGGTCTGGATTTTGGAAAGAAAAGTTCATTAGTGGATTACCAAAACTCTTCGCTCAAAGAGTTAGAGATCGTGTTAAAGAAACGTTAGGAACAAATTATGAATCAATAACTTACGGTCAAATTGTTTGTACAATCAATCATGAAGGTCTTAAATCATGTAATGAACTTAAGATGCAATCTCAGATGAAGTCTGAGTTTAAAAGAAACAAAGGAGAACTTTGAGACTTTTGTGCCCAATATGGGTATGAAAAAATTCAAGCACCCTTAAGAAAGCACTCAAAGAAGACTTATAAAAAATATAAACCATCCAAAAAATATTATAAAAATTACGATAAAAAATATTATAAGAAGAAAAAGAAAAAGGCTGAAGACACTTCAAAGCTTCAAAAGAAAGATAAACCTCAAAAGTTTAAGCATCAAAAAACATGCTTCAAGTGTGGAAAAAGGAGACATTACGCAAGAGATTGTAGAGTTAAGTAAGAAATAAAAGAACTTAATATAGGGAAAAAGTTAAAAAGACGAATGCTTAATTTAATTATCAATAGTGATTTAGAAGAATCCGAAACATCTTATTCCAGTTCTTCTGACAAGGAGTTTATTAATGAAATTATTTCAAGTTCTGAATCCCTTAGCCAAAGTACCTCTTCAGAAGAATCTTATCAAGAAGACTTAGGATTTTGTTCTTGCAATAAATGTTCAAAATCCGTTAATGTTATTTCAAAAACAAATGAAATTATTCTGGAAATGATTGAGCAAATTCAAGAACCAAAAATTAAGAATAAGTATTTTCAAAAATTAAAAAAAGAAATTTAGAAAAAGACAAACTTCCCAAAATTAATGAAGGTTATAATCTTGAAGAAATATTTAATAGATTCAAAGATAAAGAAGTATTACCAAGAGAAAATGTATCCATTCAAGATTTACAAAGAGAAATTAATCAAACCAAAGAAGAAATAAAGAAGTTAAAAGAACAAAGTGAAAAATTTAAACAAGATATGTTTCATTTAAATTCAAAGATCGAAAAAATTAATAAAGGAAAAGAAAAAATTAGTTCAGAAGATGAAGATGATTTTCAAATTAATCAAGGATTTCTTCATTACTTATCAAAAGTAAATATTCATAAGTGGAACTCAGAAATCAAAATTGTTATTAACAAAGATTTTGTTCTCAAAGGTTGTGCTCTTTTAGACACAGGAGCAGACCTTAACTGTATTCAAGAAGGACTTATTCCCACTTGTTATTATGAAAAAACAAAAGTCCAATTATTTAGTGCAACAAATTCTACACTAAAAATTCAATACAAAATTTCTAATGCTCATATTTGTAAAGATAATATTTGCCTCAAAACTACTTTTGTACTTGTCAAAAATATGCAACAAGAAATTATTCTAGGAACACCCTTCTTTACGATGATATATCCTTTCACAGTAAATGAAAAAGGAATTTTTACTTCAATTAGTAATCAAGAAATTACATTTGAATTTGTTGACAAAATGCATGAAAAGGAGATTAATATGCTTAAAGATTTAGGAATTAGTAAAATAAATCTTATTCAAAATAAACAAAAACATATTAAATCTTTGTCAAGAGAAATTTATCATAAAAAGATCGAAGAACAAATTCAGAACCCAGAAATCAAAGAACAAATTAATTCATTCAGAAAAAAACTTGCAAAAGAAGTTTGTTCAGATCTCCCAAATGCCTTCTGGGACAGAAAGAAACATTTAATCAAACTACCTTATGTTAAAAATTTTAATGAAGAAAAAATACCTACAAAAGCAAGACCAATCCAAATGAATAAAGAATTACTTGAGTACTGTAAAAAAGAAATTCAAGAATTACTCAACAAAAAACTAATTAGAAAGAGCAAATCTCCTTGGAGCTGTGCAGCTTTCTACGTTCAGAATCAAGCTGAAATAGAAAGAGGAGCCCCAAGACTTGTTATTAATTATAAACCTTTAAACAAAGCACTACAATGGATTAGGTATCCAATACCTAACAAAAGAGATTTACTCAACAGACTTAATACTGCCTCAATATACTCAAAATTTGATATGAAGTCAGGATTCTGGCAAATACAAATTGCTGAAGAAGATAAGTACAAAACAGCATTTACAGTACCATTCGGACATTATGAATGGAATGTAATGCCTTTTGGACTTAAGTATGCCCCTTCGGAATTCCAAAATATTATGAATGAAATTTTTAATAATTATACAAATTTCACTATTGTATACATTGACGACGTCCTTGTATACTCTGAGTCAATTAGTCAACATTTTAAGCATCTTAATACTTTCTACAATATAGTGAAGAAAAATGGTTTGGTCTTTTCTAAACCAAAAATTAAGTTATTTCAAACCAACATTAGATTTCTTGGACATCAAATTTATCCAAATAAAATTACCCCAATCCAAAGATCCTTAAAATTTGCTGACAAATTCCCAAATGAAATTACCAATAAAAATCAATTACAAAGGTTCATAGGATGCCTAAATTATGTTGCAGATTTTATTCCAAATATTAGAGTCTTAATAAAACCACTATTTAAAAGACTTAGGAAAAATCCCCCATTTTGGAATGAAGAATGCACTCAAATTATTATTAAAGTAAAAACTTTAGTCAAAACCTTACCATGCCTTAGTCTTCCTGACCCCGAAGCATTTATGATTATTGAAACCGATGCCTCTAATGATGGATTCGGAGGTATACTTAAACAAAAAATTGATACAAAAGAAACCTTAGTCAGATTTCACTCAGGAGCTTGGTCAGGTCCTCAAATTAATTACTCTACCATTAAAAAAGAAATGCTTTCAATTGTTTTGTGCATTCAAAAGTTTCAAGATGATTTGATTAACAAAGAATTTTTACTTCGAATTGATTGCGCTAGTGCAAAAAAACATTATTGAAAAAGACGTCAAAAATCTTGTTTCAAAACAAATTTTTACAAGATGGCAAGCAATCCTTTTGGTTTTTAACTTCCAAATCGAATTTATTAAAGGAACTAAAAACTCAATTCCGGATTTTTAACAAGAGAATTTTTACAGGGAAACTATGGCCAGAAGACAAACAGCAAGTGACCTTTACTCCAAAGCCTCTTCTTCAAAAACCTCAGAAAAGATTCCATTGACCAATAGATTTTCCCCTCTTGAAAGACTCTCAAAACCTCAAACCCCTAGCTTCAAAGACATTTTGGAAGGGAAAGTGTCTTCTCCCAGACCCTCTCCATCAAAAGAATCCCCAAAGGGTTATTTTACCAAAAATGTTTACGAAGATCTTTTCCCAGTTGAAGCTCAATGGGAAGCTTCTCAACCATTTGAAGTTATCAAAAAATGCTTTTTCAGAGGATGTCATTTTGACACTCCAGATATTATCAAAGATAGAAGATTTTACGAATTGATTCTTATTGAAACAAATTCTGTTATCATTGATCATACTTATGATCTTCAAGATCCTAAAAAAATAAACTTTTCAAAAATAAAAATTATTAAAATAATTACTCCTTCAGTTTGGGGACAGCATCCTCGAACGTCAAATGAATTTAAAGGAGTTTACATCCCTCAAACATATGATTACCAAGATTATCAAAAGGCCTGGTACTATGTTTTTTATATAAGAAATTTTACTCATTCTTGGTTTGTCCATTTTGACCAGAAAATTATAAAAAATTTCCCAAAATGGTTTCTCACCTGGTTTTCCTTTTTTGGTGCTAAAGCTGGAATTTTCCCAAAAAATATTAGAGATGATTTTGAATTATTCAGAAAAAATTTTAAGCTCCCAAATGATTATTCAAAAGGACGTCTTGAAGAGACTGCAAGCCTTCTCTTCTTTTGTTCATATTTTATGATCACTTGGATCTTCTGCTGGGACTATGTCTTGGTTTCTCTAGAAGACAGTTCGTTTGGCCATTCCAGAACCTTACGAAGAATCTTCAAAATTCATTGGTGGGATAAGTTCATTATGCCAGAAGGCAAAGTCCGTGCCTGGCTTTCAAAATCTTCTTACCCAGAAGTACCTATTACTCAGAAGAAGAAAGTTGTGCTTGAGGAGGAAGACGATGCGATGTCAATAGTCTCGCTCTCTTCGAGAAAGTCAAAATCCTCCATGAAGTCAAAATTACTCAAAATGATTGCTCAACTCGCCTCAAATGAGTCCGGATCCGAACCCGACTCACTGCCCGCTCCAAACTTCAATTTGCTGGGATCCGATATTGAATCCTAGTATAAGTTTATGAATGATCCAGACGAGACCTGCTCAAAGTAATTATCAAAACAATGACCTCTTTGGCATCTTCAAAAGCTTTGACAGGCCATCCTGTCACTTTATCAAGATATTATCAAATTTTTACAGCTGTTTGCTACTTTGCATAGCTTTTGTAATTATTTTCTTTCTGCACATTTTGCACCTGTCCACCACTTGGGGCCGGGGTTGTATTTTCTTTCGTTAAGAGTCAATATTTTATTTAAAGGTGGTGGGTTCCCACACAAATACAGCCGTCCATGTGCTGTCACCTTTATCTAAAGTATTTTGTTTTGTTGCGTCGGCTCGTTTGTCCTGTAAGGATTCCGTGTCATTTAAGTGGTCGATGGGGCCCATTGAGCACCCGCACTTATTTTCTCGGACTCCAAATTGTTTCAAGTTTGAGCCAGTCTGTCTATAAATAAGAGGTTCAGCTTCAGTTGTTCCTCGCACCAAGTTGAGGGTTTAATTTCTACTAGAGAAAGCCTGAGTCCTAGAGCTCCACTCAACTTCTCTCTTCTCCCATCCCTCTCAACTGCTGTAAGGCCATCTTTTGTAAGTTTAAAGTTTTAATATAAAGCTTTTAAGTTTGTTTTATCATCATCAATTATTCAAATAAGTATGCTCTGCACTTGCGACTTTGTTCGATCTTGTGCATCAGAAAACTTGTTGTTTTAAATTATTCAATTATTTCTCAAAGATTGCTCAAGGGTTTCCTGTTAAGCCTGACTCGATCAGTTAAACAGGTATAATAGCAAGTCCCCCCAGCGGACTCTTAGTCATCCCTTAAATCTTGAGAAGATTGTTTACCTTATCAATACTATTTATGATGCTTATGTCCTTTTGCTTGCCAATTGTTTAAACTTTCCTTTTGTTTTAAGCAACGATCTTGCAGTTGTGGTATCAGAGCCAGGTTTCGATCCTGGGACCTGTGGTATCGACCCGTTTTGCCACTTATAGTCTAAATCCACTCAAATTCAAATTAGAGGTCCAAAGCTCATGCCCCCAAACACTTCCTAATTGAAATTGAACCGTGTTAGATTTGGTTTGGATTAGTTTGATACTTGGATGAAGTAGCTCAGAGTATTGATTTACTTTTATTTTTTAAATAAGTAAATAACATGGAAAGGTATAAACGAAACTGAAATTTCATATCACATATGTATAATGAGTTTCAAGAAGCTCAAAATATTAAAATTTAATTGATAAAAGAGTTTAACTAAGAAACCTTAGCCTCCAAACAACAATCATAATTTGCAGCCTTCCACCTTCTTTAACTTTTTTCATTTTTATTTATTAGCATCAAACATTGATTACAAAATATTATTGATTGTGACTTTGTGTAACATCAGAAAATAATATGCATATGAGTGTATTTAAACATAATTAATATACGTGAATGTTGAAAATTAAATAGACAATGTTTAAAATTTAATTCTCTTTAATGAAGAAACATTATGTATATTGTAGAAAAGAAAGACAATAAGATGTAGTGATCTTAAAAAAAATAAAAAATAAATAAATAATAAAATTAAATAAATAATTAATTAATAAGAATTATTATTTTAATAATATGATATATTAATTTAATAATAATAATAATAATAATAATAATATTATTATTATTATTATTATTATTATTATTATTATTATTATTATTATTATTATTATTATATAAGATGTAATCTTCTTGATTGTTTAGGAAGATTTGAAACTTCATTTTCAAAGCCCCCCCTCGCAGCTCTCTCTCTCACTCTTTTTTTTTCAATTTATCGTCTTTTTATCGGTCGAATTGAAAAACGAACATCACATCTGGGTTCTAGTTTCGCTCCTGAACGTTTTAACCAGAGTGAATTCGTCGTTTGGATGTCGTAAGCATCACTCTAATACTAAGGTAAGAAGAATAGATTATATCAAGTTTATTTTAAAAATACTCCTGATTAAATTTGAGTACGTGAATTTAATTAAATTTATGTTAATTAAAATATGACAAATTTAAATTGAGTATGTGAAATTAATTATATCTATATTTATATTTTATTTTAAAATATGTCTAAATTAAATTGAACTGTAAGGATTTGATTATATTAGATTTTTGGGAATATTTTGGAATTAAATTAAACTGCAGAGATTTGACTAAATCAAATTTTTGGGAATAATATAAAATTAAATTAAACTGCAAGGATTTGAGTATATCATGTTTTCTTGAAATATAATGGAATTAAATTAAATAGGTAAAATTAATCATACCCTAATTTTTAGCAAAATATATATGTTTCCCGAACAGTTTATTATAGTATGATTTATCAGTCAAATCGTGTGGCATGAGAACAGTTATTATTCTATGATTAAACATGATGATTTTTAGATAATTATGAAATGACAATTCAGACGGTTTTATGCCAAATTATGAAATGACAAATTTTATACAAAATTGTAAACATGTTAGATTTTATACAGACATATGAAAATGAGATCATATTATTGTTTTTATTTTATAAATTGCATTATATGGTTTAAGAATCCTAATGGACCAAAGATGTAGATGATGTTCGGTACCGTAGTTATAGAGATATGTTGCTACAGTCACGTTGTTGTAAAAGTATAGGCGATTGATAGTTGATTTGGCCAGAGAAGAGTAGAGTACCCCCTGGAGTTGGACCAACTAGGTAGGCAAATCATACTTCAGAGTATAGTATGCTTGACTTAGCCTGATGATAAGCTAGTAACGACTAAGTCCAGTTTTCGGACCGCACAACCCGATCATGTGCGGTTAATGCATGATATTATATGATTGTCCATTCAAGGAGATTCTTTTATGCATATATGTGAATTTGTGTACACGGAAAAATTTATTAAGCCATAGCATGTTTTTGGGAAAAAAAAAGTAAGTATTCTCAAATATATAGGTATGAGTACAGTCATACATGATTTCACAATTAAAATTTAATTAATTAATGGATGTTTTTTTACTACACTAAAACTCATGTGACTATAAACTGATAATAATTTATTCCGTTTTACTGAGAGGTATCTTACCCATCATTATCAAATATTTTTTGAATGCCATGAGGAGTAATAATCAAAGTAGCGCAGTGGAAGTGTGGGTGGGATAGAAAGTTTTATTTAGAATATATATTTAATTAAATTATGTTTTTGATATATTATGACCATTCTTTCAGGAATATGTAAATTGTGATGTTGGAAATGATATTGTTGTTGTATTGGGATAATTTAGTATTCTGATAATTATTATGGAAGTTTTCTGTTGTATGAAATATTCAGGTTATTACAGATGGTATAAGAAAAATTGAACGAAATTTTTTGGATCTGTTACACTTTGCACCTCAATGTCATTGTGGAGGAAATAAATTTTATTTTCAATTAATATTTTTAAAATTTAAAACTATTATTTTATTTTCAAAAGTACATGCATAGGATATGAAAAATGCAATTTTTTCAGTTATATACATATATGTATATATATATACATGAGGGTCTGATCTATCACATGGTCAAGGGTTCAAACCCGTTATCTCTGATATCAGACTCAAGAATTTATTGTAATGTTGGTGGCGAGGTCTCTTAAATATCCCTCGTGTTTGGTGTCACACCATGAGGTCCAATGTGACATGGTGGTGGTTTGAAGTTTCCGGGTAAAAAAAAATGATTAAATAATTTGAATTAGTGTATATGTATTTGACTCAAACGAAATAATTATAATGGTAACTTTGCGCGGAGTGTGAAGTAAGTGTCTATTTATAAACATTGTGATGATGTAAAGAGAGGTTTGCTTTCGTTCTTTCTTTTTTTAAACAATGCTTGAGGTCATACAGCATAAAAATTAAGTTTTAAAAATAAAAATCAATGCATACACATATTTTCATATTTATTTTTTTTATCAAAAATGATTTGTGCATTTGAAATAATAATAATAATAATAATAATAATAATAATAATAATAATAATAATAAATTGTGCACTGAGAGAATTTTTTTTCATTTTAATGAACAAAATTTTAAATTTTAAAAAATAGATCAAGTGGTCCGTGTATCAAACTATAAGCTATGTGACGTGATTGTAAATCAATATTTGCTTCTTTTTATATTTTCTTTTTATCAATTGAATCTTTGAAATAACATTATTCAATATTGAATGTTATTTCTTATACTTTAATTCCAAGTTTTATAAAAAATTTTCCTTCCCTTAAGTGACAATTTTATTTTTACGATTTGGTCAATAAAATTTTCTTGTTATCACGAAAAAAATTTCTAGTAATATTAAGTTTGGTCATGACTTCCAAGTCTTCCATAGGAGACAAATATCGATGCTTTTAAGACTACTAAATTTTCTTTTCCAAAAAGTTAAACATCACTTATTAAATTCATATCATAAGAGCAAATAAAGATAAAAAAATAAATAATTACTCACCACATATGGGAACAAATCACCCCACGAAAGTAAATTTGTGCCTCTAAAAAAAGATATCATATAGCTATCATAATGATTTACTCGATACATCATTATTATTATATTCAAAATCGTTAGGTCTTAACTATTTTCAAATGTTGGTTGCTGAATAACAATATTATTCAAAACTAACTAAATTACCTCCCTATGTCTCTCTCTAATTATATATATATATATATGTATAATATATGCCTAACATGATTGTTGAATAAAAAACTATATTTTTTAAATGGGTGACATGTTTACTACCCGTTTATTAAACGAATGGGTCTGAGTTTACATAGTAATCATCCGTTAATAAATAGGTCAATCCGAACCTGTTTAATCTTGACCCGGTCATACCTGAACCCGACCTGTTAACCTGTTTTGCCACCCCTACTGAATAATAATATTATTCAAAACTAACTAAATTACCTATCTATGTCTCTCTCTAGTTATATATGTCTAACATGATTGTACAATTGTGACAACCAACAACTATGAATTGCACTTAGGATTCATCACAAGGCTTAAACTACAAATGGTTGCATGTGTATAGTTAAATTAATTGATTGAGAAAATACGCACAGGAGATGAAATTCTATGGATAATTTGAAACTCATTACTCACTAGATGTTATGTTGATACATAGTGTAACGCCTCAAAAAATAATATACATAGAAGTGTAAAAAAATTAAAATAAATAAATAATTATTAATTAAATTATGTAATATAATATATTATTATATTAGAAGCTTCCTTAAGCTTCTACATATCTAGATTGAATTTGGAACTCAATTTGGATTCTGAATTCTGAAAAATAGAGGCTCCCTAGCATCTCTCAGCTCTCTCTCGCCAACTCTCTCACCTCACGCTACTTCTCTCTCTCATCTTTTACCTGTTGCTTAACATTTATGTACTTTAGGTTTTCATTCAAAATACTCCTAATATATGTATATGTTTTCTGTTTCTGTAAAGCTGTATAAACATAATAATAACTGTAAACTTCCCTGTGGATAACTGTGTGTCATGATTTAACCCCTCATGACAGGGTTGTGCGGCCTGTAGGCAAGATTTACCCTAACTAGCCAACTAGGAATAAATCACTATACTCTATAGTCTGATCAGCCCTCCTCAACCCATATCTGATGGGGAACCTGTCCACTCGTGGGCTCTATACGATCGACCTTTATACTACGTATTATCTGAATAGGTGGTTGCACTCTATAAACTGTATGTAGCTACGAGACCGTGCTTTGTAACTGTATGGTCCAACAGGGTCTGATACTATATAATACATCTCTATATACCACTATCTGTTTTACCATGATTTTGTAATAATTGTATAAACCATGACGCTATAGAAAACTGTATCTATATCAACTGTGTCTGTGTAATTAATTGCAAATCTGTATGTCATGGTACTGTAAAACTGTATAATCATGGTATTTCTGTAATTGCTGTAAAATACATTCACTATCTATATATTTTGTAAAACACATCTCTGAAAATACTGTAAAGCATGTTTCTATACTATATATATATTCTCAAGCCACACAGTAATTTTAAAACATATTAATCACATTTGATAAGCTGTATAAATCTCTGCTGTAAACAATACTTTGGTGGAACATTTATAATTTCATACTGAAAACATATTCATATAACCTAGCATAGCATATTTCCCTTACCTATTTCCTGTTAAAAATCCCCTACTATAGCGGGTCCAACACCTGCAGGGTTCTCCACTCAACACCTTGAAAACCAGAAATCCTGGAACAAAACATCAATATTTCTTGGCCTACATCATTTCCTACAACTGCCAGGAAGCCAAAAACTGAATAAAAGATCTTACCTTGAATTTGGGATGAATTCCAATTTCGTTTCACCAATGATCTGTTTTGGCAGACTTGAAGAGAACTCCGTCAGAAATGTCGTGATGGCCTCAGATCATCGATTCGACGACTAACGGGGCCAAAATCGATGGAAGAAGGAGGAGGATTCGTAGAGGAGAGAGAGGGTTCGGCTGAAATTCTACGATTAAAAATAAGTTTAGGGCTATTTATACTGTGGGATTCGTTGACGAGCCACGTCATCTCGTCGACGAGTCCTTAAGGAAATTCGTCGACGAACCTTACCCTTCATCGACGAAATTCAAAGTAACCAAAATCCTTGTTTGGTATTTTCTTGTTGACGAAACGGGACCTCGTCGACGAGATCCTGAAGACATTCGTCGACAAATCCCTATATTCGTCGATGAATCCTGGAAATTCTTTGAAATTGCTATTACCTCTAAAATACGCATTCGTCGACGAAGCCTACTACCTCCTTCTATTCTTGTTTCCATTTTCCTCCCTCTTATTTTTAAAATACTATTGTTCTTTGGGTCACTACAATTGTCCTGTGTCTTTGGATGGTTTGTATGATACAAGGACAGGTTAGAATACATTTTCACCCCTAGGTCCCATTTTCGGGTTCGGGGCGTGACATACAATCCCCAAAAGATAGACACTGCATAGAATCTCACCAGATCTGACAACGACTGTCTACTGCCTAACTCTGCCTGGCCACATGCTAGGCTCGATCCCTCGGAGGACCTGAAACAACATTTGTATGTTAGGGTGAGACACCTCTCAATAAGACAGATTATATTATTATTAGTGTGTGGCTAACATGAGATTTCTTGTGTATAAATACTGCTAACATTTAAATACATTTAATTGACACTATAAAACTGTTTTGCTCTGTAAATTATTTTCATACTCCGGCTTAATATAGCCATTTTTATAGTACATATGCCCATATATGCTTAGAAGGTACAACCTGGTATGTAGGACTAGCGTCGTCACGCCATCACATACACTTGCGACATGTTTCCCCCCATGACGAGTTGTGCGGCCCAAAGGTTGGACTTAACAAATAGCTGGCCGACTAATGCCAAGTCAAACATAAAGTAGTATGATAGTGCCTACTCTCTCTCTCTCTCTTTCTGTGCCCGAAGGCGGAGTCATCTGGAATACTCCATCGGATGGGCCCCCGCAATACTCCTTCGGGGAGTACTTTAACCAGGCCACCAGTCACCCCCATTCACACTTTATCTGAGCAGTGTGGTTGCAGCTCTACATACATATAGCTACGGTACCGTGCTCTAACCATGAGATCATCTTAATAGAGCTCTATTATCATATATGGCAATTTACATCATATAAAATTGTAATCATCATTCATTTCATAAAAAATGTAATCTAACATAATATGTACATAATTATGTGAAAATATATGCTCAATACTGACTCGGTAAAAACCGGCATATCATATACTCGACATTTAGCCGTCACATCTCATCTCATCTCTTCTCTTCTCTTGGCATATAGTCATCGTATCTCTCATCTCGGCTTATAGCCGTTACAGTTCAATATTACACAAAACCTGCTTATTTAATATAAATTAAAAATATACTCATGCCACACAATTTTCTTCTGGTAACATATACATAACTTGTAACGACCTGCCTATTTTACCATATTTTTTTTTTCCACATAAAAACATAACATCATTCTTAATTACCTTATTTCCCTATTATACTGATATAAACATGTACCACCCAGACCCGTGGGTACCGGGGACATACCTGCCAAACAACTTTGACACCTAAGCAGTAGGAAATGTAATTTACATACAACCATCCAATAAATCACAATACCAAAGTTTTATTAAATCTGCTAATTAAATATATACAATCATCCACCAAACGACTGAAAGCATCCCAGGGCCAATTTCCAAAATAAATTTGACCCTAGCACAACAACTCACCCTTTAGATAGGGCAGCACAGTCCAATTGTTCTGTCATAGAGCTCTATCTACTTCTCTACTCGGATTTCCTGAAATGTTTTATTACTGGGGCGAGACACCTCTCAGTAAGGGAAATAAATTAGTATCAGTGTATGGCAACATGAGTATTTTTGTGTTGTACATATAAATAATTCATAAAACATAACTGGAAAAGTCTTACTGTACTAAACTGAGTAAAACATGATTTGTCGATTTATAATATAACATACTACATACTATGCATGGAAAACATCTTATATAATTGTACTATACTGAAATAACACCCAGGATGGATAGCTAGCCGATGTCATGTCTTACTCGCACATGACTGGGTTGTGTGGCCCGAATGCGGGACCTAGCAATGGCTGGTCGACCATGCTAGATTAAACATAAGTCTGTAAGTATGATGGGCCTACCCCACTTTGTCCCGGACTACCAGGGGAACATCACCACTCTACACTGAAACCACATCGACTGCCATCTCCCACACTACTGGTTGTGTGGTAGTACTATCGTAATTCTAAACATATAACTACGATACCGTGCTCCTGAAAACCGAACTATACCATACCATCCAGGTTCTGATAACATATAATGTGTTTTATATACTGAACACAACTGTTTCATGTTTCATAATAATATCTGTCATGATAATATTTCATGAATTCTATAATATCATATGTGAATATGGCACCTGCGCCAACATGAATCACGACATCTACGCCGGTATAACATAGCATGTAATCTCGACATCTGTGCTGGCATATCGTAATATACTGAACATGAATTTGTTGCACTATTTTACATAGTATTCTTAAATTAATGGTTTCTGCACTGTTTAATAATTTTCCTAAAAATTGAAAATATATGATAATTATGGGACAACGTGATATTCCATTAACATAATTTTCATGATAATTAATACTCATGCCACACAGAAATGGGTAATATCTGAAACTTAAAACCTGTTCGAAAATCATATTTTCTAGTAACGCATTAAAATCAGATCTTTGTTCAACTGCGGTATTTTCCAAACATAATTATACAGTATACATATTTGTCTGAAATTAAATGTTATAAAATAATGATTAAATTTTATGAAAAAAAAAACTAAATTAGTTTATCCCTTTACCTGGTTTACTGAGATGCCCACACAGTTCAATCTTGAGCCTGTGGCATTTCCAGCACAAAACCTACAATTTCCATTTCCTCATATCAACAAAATTCCAACATAATTCCATAAAACATTTCCTAGGCTTCCAATAACCTAAATAAATTGTTAAACTCAAAAATAATCAAATTACCTTGGTTTTCCTGAACTATGCATGCAGGGACCCAAAATTACACCCACGGTGCTTACCTGAGCCATGAATTCAATGATCCTAATTCAACCTCAGAATGTCCAATATTTAACATTTCCAAATCTACAATAATTAAATAATAATTAGCCCCTTCATAACCCCCTTAGCCTAATTTTGGGGTTCTGCCTACGATGATCCCACGAGAAATTCGCTCCTCCAAACTTGTAGAAAATCATCCATAGATTCTCATGGTGGTGTCCAATTGTCAATTGGGCTTAAGGTTTACGAGAAATTGAGGTAAAAGTGAGAATTGAGCTTACCCGATGAGATATGCCTACGCTGCTCCTATGACAAATCTGCTCCGGTAGAAATGTCGATGGCGAATAATGTAGTTTAGTGGTATTTTCTAATTTTCGAACGGGTGAATATCAGTCGAGAAATTGAAGAGAGTGGGAGAGAGAACGAAAGAGAGATGTAGAGATCACTAGGGGGATGTTCTACCTCCTTCTCTGTAATTCCTTTCCTTCCTGAAAAATTTAGAAGGAATGTGATTATATATATATATATATATATAAATAATATTAATATATTATATTATTTAATTAATAATAATTTAATAAATTAATTTATTTTAATTTTATTTATTTACGTTTTTTTTCTTGAATCTTTACATCCTTCTGTAATAATTATTTTTAAGGTGTTACATTCTCCCCTCCTTATAAAAATTTTGTTCTCGAAATTTGCTATTCATCACCTTTTCATCCTTAAAGAATAACACCCCAATTTTATTAATTACCTTCACTTATGGCGGAGGAATACCGTGGCTACAAAGGAGGGTCTTGGGAGATTACAACTATCCAAAATTCTCCCAAAGCCATTCACATCCCAAAACTAAAAGCTCTATCTATCTTATGTTACACTACACAAATAAAAATACAACATTATTATTCATTCTTATTCTTACTAGCTCAACTCTGAACTCCACTGAATAAATATGGGTATCTCTGATGCATCTGATCCTCTAATTCCCAAGATGCCTCCTCAACGGCATGATTGTGTCATAAAACTTTTACCAGTGAAATCTTCTTTGTTTGTAACTCCTGTTCCTTCCAATCAAGAATCTGCATTGACACTTCCTCATAAGTCAAGGTATCACCCAACTCCAGTACTTCATAACTAACTACATGCGAGGGGTCCGAGATGTATTTCCTGAACATCGAAACGTGAAATACATTATGTATTCTAGACAAAGCAGGTGGTAAAGCCAGCTGTAGGCAACTGGACCCACTCGCTCAAGAATCTCAAATGACCCAATATACCTAGGGCTCAACTTACCCTTCCTCCCAAATCTCATAATCCCCTACAATGGTACCACCTTTAGGAATACATAATCCCCTGTGTCAAACTCTAACTCTCGTCGGTGAGTATCAGCATAACTCTTCTGTCGGCTTTGCGCTGTATTGATTCTGTCTCTAATGAGTGTGACTTTATCCCGAGTCTGCTGATTCAGTTCTGGCCCCAATAGCTATCTCTCTCCTATCTCATCCCAATATAATGGGGATTGGCACCTCCTGTCATAGAATGCCTCGTATGGTGCCATCCCAATGTTGGCCTGAAAGTTGTTATTGTAAGCAAACTCAATCAGTGGCATATATTGTACCCAACTGCCTCCGAAGTCCAGCATACATGCTCACAACATGTCCTCTAAAATCTATATCACCCTCTCCGTCTGCCCATCTAAGTGAGGATGAAACGTCATACTGAAGGATAACTGAGAACCCATGGCTCCTTGCAAACTCCTCTAGAAATGGGATGTGAATCGTGGGTCTCAATCTGATACTATGGACACGGGAATGCCGTGAAGTCTAACCATCTCCCGAACATACAACTCTACCAATTTGTTCATAGAGTAGTTAACTCGGGTGGGAAGAAAGTGGGCAGTCTTCGTCATTTTATCAAAGACCATCCAGATGGTGTCCTGTCTGTAATGACCCGAAGAATAATAATGGTATTTAAATAATAAGATAAAGGAAAATGGAAATAGCAACGGAAGGGGGAAGCAGCCTAGCGTTCGTCGACGACGTTGCACTGTGCGCTCGCCGACGAGGGTATGCTTCGTCGACGAGAAGATACCGAGAGCATATTTGGGCGACTCTAAATTTCATCGACGAGGGGGGGAGTTCGTCGATGAGTAACCTCTTTGACCTCGTCGATGAAGGCCATGGTGTAAATAGTTTAAAAACTCGGTTTTACGTAGAAAAATCAGAACTTCTCACTCTCTCTCTCTCTCTCTCTCTCTCTCTTTCCTCCCTACGATTTCTCTCTCCTCTCTCTTTGATTTTGGTTCCATAGCTCGTCGGATCGATGATCTGAGGCCACCATGATGCTCCTAGGGAAGTTCTCTCCAAATCTGTCGGAGCAGATTGTTGATGGGAGTGAGTTGGAATTCATCCCTGATTCAAGGTAAGGCTAAATATTCAAAATTTGGTCTTCCCATAGTTATAGGAAAGGTTATTTATGAAGAAATACTGAAGTTTAATTCTGGAAGTTATTGAATTGAGGGTGTTGAATGGGGAATCCTGTGGGTGCAGGACGAGTGGATTTTAGGGGGTTTCTTCTCAGTGTCAGGTAAGAGAATAAACTAAAGTAGTTATTTTTTCATACAAATTAGTATTATTTATCAACAAATTAATTTTCATCATTTTTATTCCATCACAAATTCCCCAAAAACCCAAAATTTCGAATCTGAATCATGTTCAGTAAAATTTATTTTCTTATTTTCTTCTCCTATTTCATGTTAGTTTAAAACAAATCTGCATTCCCCGTGTAGACGATAGGGCCTATTTCGGCTAATTATTACACAACGTAGCTCTTATACTTGGGATAACCTTAGTGCTACTCATTTTTAGAAGTGAGTCTCATTCCTTGGCCTCGGCCAATCCATCACTACTTCTATCTTACTTGGATCAACAAATATGTCATCCCTGGAGATCCAATGCCCCAGAAAAGTAATCTGCCTTAGCAAAAATTCATATTTCTTGAATTTCGTATACAATTTTCTTTCCTTTAATATCTGCAACACCAGTCTCAAATGATGATTGTGTTCCTCAAAGCTCCTCGAATAGAGCAGTATATCATCTATAAAAACCACCACAAACTGGTCCAAATACTAATGGAACACCCGATTCATCACATCCATATATGATGTCGAGGCATTAGTCAAACCAAACGGCTACACGAGAAACTCGTAGTTCCCGTATCTGATCCTGAAAGCTGTCTTCGACACATCCCCCGCTTTAACTTTCATCTGGTGATAACCTGATCGAAGGTCAATTTTAGAATAAACTTGAGCCCCTTGGAGCTAATCAAATAAATCATTGATTTTAGGAAGAGGATATTTTTTTTATCAACACTTTATTTATCTCTCAGTAATTAATAACATCCTCATGGTCCCTTCCTTCTTCTTTACGAATAACACCGGTGCTCCCCAAGGTGACCCACTAGGCCTGATAAATCCTTTATCTAATAGCTCCTACAACTGAACTTTTAACTCCTTTAATCTAGCTGGAGCCATTCTGTAACGCGCTCTAGATATTGGTGTTGTCCTTGGAAGCAGATGAATTGCAAATTCTATCTCCCGATCTGAAGGTAAACTAAGTAACTCATCTGAAAAAACTTCTAGAAGTTCTCTAACCACTAGAATGTTAGTTTGTTTGAATTCTTCTCTTGGCATCTCCTTTATGTAAGCCACATATCCCTGGCAACCACTCAGAAGTAACCTCCTCGCCTAGATGGCAGATAGCAACTATGGTGGAGCACGCACACGTGACCCCACAAATCTATATTTCTGCTCCCCGGGACATCTGAGCACCACTTCCCTCTAATGACAAACGATGCTGACATAGTTAGCAACCAACTAGTTCATTCCAAGAATTATTTCAAATCCATGCATCTCCAACACTACCAGATTAGCTCACAGATACCTCCCCTGAATTATCACGGGGCAGTTCTAAATCACTCTCTTACAAAATCCTTACCACCCCTGTTGGCGTGCTACTGATAAACTAACTCCCAACTGTTGAGTTTCAAACGCACACAATTTCACAAATTCCTGGGCAATAAAAGAGTGGGTTGCCCCTGAATCAAACAATACAGTAGCTTTAAATGAAAATATTGAGACGATACTTGTCACGACGTCTCCGACTGCCTTCGCATCTCTTGGTGTCAATGCATAAACTCATGCCAGAGCGACATTCCTCTGCTGTCCACCATGAGGTGCCTGGTGGCCTCCTTTGTATGGTCTCGGAGCAGATGTTGTTGTAGGCGTTGCTTGGCAGTCTCTCGCCATATGCCCTATCTGATAGCACTGATAACAGACTATCTCCCTGAGCCAGCACCGTAACGACCTGCTACTTATGTTTTTTTTTTTTCCTTTTTTTTTTCCCTTAATATATATAAAACACATAGCCAATCTATCTGTAATACTACTAAGGACACCTCTAGCCCAACGAAGCACTGAGGAAACCCTGTACACCATACATTCCTAAGCAGCGATAAACATGAAATTGTAAATAATTATATACAATACTAGAAATCTAAGGAAAAATCCAAAAATATACATCACAAAATACCTAGTGACATCATCAAAAATTCTGGGATCTACCCCAAACAACTGACACCACAGAAACACCTACCCTTCCGGAAAGGGTAGCACAAGAAGTCCTTTACCCGCGAGCCTGATCCGCTTGCCTAGTTGGATCACCTGAAAAATGGTAAGTCACTAGGATGAGACAATGCTCAGTAAGAGGAAATATGTTATTACTAGTGTTTGGTGGTTGAGTTACACATTTAATATACATATATTGTAATGACCCAAATAATAAAAATGGTATTTAAATAGAGAGGAAGGGAAATGGAAACAAAAATAGAAGGAGGCAGCAGACTTCATAGACGAGGATATAAGAGGGCCTCGTTGACGAAGCCAAGTTTCGTTGACGAGAAGATACCGAGAGAGGATTTTTGGAAGTCTGAAATTCATCGACGAAGGTAAGGTTCGTCGATGAACTTTCCACAGGTCTTATCGACGAGGTGATGTGTCTTGTCGACGAATCCGGCTCTATAAATAGCTGAAATTCATATTTTAACGCAGAAAAATAGAAAACACTCTCTCACTCTTTCTCCCTACGTTTTCTCTCTCCCCTCTCTTCAATTTCGGCTCCGTCGTTCGTCAGATTGACGATATGAGGCCACCACGACGCTCTTGGGAAAGTTCTCTCCAAATCTATTGGAGTGGATCGTTGGTGGAAGCAAGCTAGAATTCATCCCTGAGTTGAGGTAAGACTTTTTATTCGAAATTTGGTCTTTCCACAGTTGACGGAAATGATGTACTCGAATAAATACTGAAGTTTAGTTCTAGGAATTATCATTTTCAGGGTACTGCTTAGGGTTTCCTGCGGGCGTAAGACCAGTATTATAGAGGAGCTTTTCAATTACTAGGTAAGGGGATAAATTAAAACAGTTATTTTTCATTGAAATTACTATTATTTAATAGTAGGATAATTTTCAGAAAGCATGTGATTATATATAAGTATAATTGAGAAAATGTAAGTTTGAGAAAATACTGCAATTGTACAGGAAATGTGTTTTCAGAACGGAATATATGGTTTCATTCAATTTGTGTGGCATGAATATTATTTTATGTATATATTATACCATGTCAAGTTAGATTTACAACATAAAACATGTTGATAGATATTTTCAGGAATAACATGA
The DNA here is from genome assembly GCF_029873635.1 of Malania oleifera. NCBI lineage: Eukaryota > Viridiplantae > Streptophyta > Magnoliopsida > Santalales > Ximeniaceae > Malania > Malania oleifera. Next base: position 150,458,196 of record NC_080418.1, read on the forward strand.
TAAACACAGTAAATTAAGATTTTAGAATATATGATATGTTCGACTCAAGGTCATAATTGATGTTTTGCACGAGGCCGTATTTACTCATGTTATTCAGTGCAAGGCCATATTTATTCATGTTTTCGACGCGAGGCCATAATTATTATGTTAATGTAAGATTCAGAAAATGCTATTATTTGATTTATGATAAACAGTATATGTTTATGTACTATATGTTATCAGAACCTGGATGTTAGTTTAGTTCATTTTCAGGAGCACAACACTGTAGCTTATAGATCAGATATCTATGATCAGATTGGTGCTAACCACCCCACAAGGGGGTGGGAGATGGATAGTCGATGTGGCTTTCAGTGTAGAGTGTAAACGTCTACCTGACAGTCCGAACCAAGGTGTGGCGGGCCCATCGTACTTACAGACATTTTTGACTTGGCAATGGTCGGCTAGCCATTGTCGGGTCCTACCCTTGGGCGACATAACCCGTCATGGGGGTAATACATGACATCAACTAGCTACACATTCTGGGTAGTTTTCAGTATTATAGATTATATCAGATAACACATGATTTGTATGATTACTTGGATGTATGAAATTATAGGTTTATCTAATCATATTATGATTTATGTTTTATGGTATATGAAATGTATGGTATATGTATTACAACATTAAATATTCATGTTACCACACAACTGATTTTAATTTATCTACCCTTACGGAGAGGTGTCTCACCCGCATATTAAATGATTTTTCAGGAAACTCAGAGGGACCGACAGGTCAGGGCCGCCGCTGAGTGAGTTGAGCTTCCCTACTAGAAGGGTAAGTTCTGATTTAGGATCAGGAGATTTTTGTTATTAGATCCTACATTTATTTTGGTATTTTTGGGAGATTGTATATAAACATAGGTATTTGGTAATGTAGTTAACTCTGGTGGTTGGATTTTATAGTTATGAAAATGTGATTTAAATTTACTGTTGCTTAGGTTTTCACTGTGTTTGAAAAGTGTCTCCGATACGCATGGTTCGGGTTGACCATTTTATTTATTATGTTTCATTTTATATTAAGATAAGCAGGTTGTTACAGATATAACACCGATACTGTAAAATAGGTAGGCTAGAATACCGTACATATTACATTTATTATAGTTTAAAATACAACAGTGTAAATGAGTTTTCTAATCACACATACTTATAATATTATAATAATACTGCTGCTGCATGGTATATCTGTATATATATATAAGAACATCTGTGATAATACCCTAGGATCTGAATGTCATGATTTAACCCCTCATGACAGGGTTGTGCGGCCCGTAGGCGGGACTTACTCTAGTTGGCCTACCAGGTAAGTCAATCCATATCTCTATTAATCATCTGGCCCACTGCAGTCTCTCCGGGCAAACTCCAAGTCTATCTCATTTAACCGGCCACCTCAACCTAGCTTTATAGGGAGACTGCAACCTCTCCTAGTGTAATGACCTGCTTAATTAACATGATTTTTTTTTAAATGGCAAATAACATACTCTGATACCATAGTATTAACCTAAGCAGCAGGAAGTAGAAATCATAAAAATACAACCATTATATACAATACAAAATCAATACCAGAGTACTACTGTGTTTCCCAAAATATACACATATAACTGTTTTTCAAAAATTCCCTCAACTGTACTGGGATATACAAAAACACTCCCAAAAATGATACTTACTCTCTAACAGGGCACTACAGACGCCCCTCTATTTGCGAGCTTGATCTGCTCACCTACCTGGATCACCTGAAAAATATTTCAACACTGGGATAGGTTAATGCTCAGTAAGAAGAAATATGCTATTACTAATGTGTGGCAAATGAGCTACTATATATCATGAAATCTGTTTCATACAAACATGAATAACAGAGTACAAGAGTACATCACAAATAATAAAGTACACCACCCCTTTTTCCCTAGTGCTTGACGTATCAGTATTATGGTTATAATTCAAAATACTTCTAGTGTATATAGTAGGATCCCCGTTTTTGTAAATCAATACGTAAGTAATAGTAACTGAAGCTGTTCCCTATGGCTATATGTGTCATGACATGCCCCTCATGACGAGGTTGTGCGGCTCGTAGGCTGGATTTACCCTGACTGGCCAACCAAGAATAAATCATTGAACTCCGTCAGTCGACCTGCCCACCTCAACCCATATCTAGATGGGGAGCCTAACCTCTTTAAGGGCCTAGGTGGTCGACTTTAGCAAGTATATCTGAATAGGTGATTGCATTCGTAAAGTAACATAGTATCTGTAGCAATGGTACTGTACTTTATAGCTGCAAGTCTAACAGGGTCTGATATCATATAATATATTTCTATACATAATTAACTGATTTACCATGATTTTGAAGTACTGAAATAACCATGATGCTGCATAATGTACTGAAATTTAAATAATCATAACATGGAACTGCATATTCGTAATACTGGAATTCATATAATCATGATACTGATATTCATAAAATCATGGTACTAAAATATCGTAAAATCATGGTACTGAAATCCGTAAGATCATGATACTGAAGTTCGTATGACCATTGTCGCGGCGTCCCGGGCGCGCGTGTGCCCCGGGCGGAGGAATTAAAATCAATTTTAATATTTTCATGGGAAAACATGGAATGTCGGAGTCGCCACTAACCTTTAGTGCGGTTAGAACACATGATTACTACCCCGTTAGGGGTAGAATCGGTCTACATTACCAGAGTTGGGGTCGGGAGTTCGGTTACGCGAGGGGAAGGTACGAGCACCCCCTACGCGCCCGTTCTTACGAACGGTACCTAATTAATTTTAAATTATCCCTAAGTTAATCTAATAAGTCTTTAAACTACTCCTTTTATGAATTAATAAACACACATGAAAAATGAATAAATAAATAAATATATACAAATATATATTCCCTCAGAGCTTAAGGTACGTGAAGCCCGAAGGCTCATACCCCCGCAATAAAATCATAGGGATATACACACATGAAAAAAAAAAATAATAATAAAAATAAATACCCTAATAAGCAACACAAAATATAAATATACCAAAGAAATAAAAATACTAAACATATTTAATATTAGTAATAATAAAACAGAAATAATAGTAACAACACTGAAAACAATATAAATACGACCTTGTACTAATAATATTATATTAATAATACAATGCAATACTATATAATATCATAATAACATCATACTAATATATGTCGTAAAACTTCATAACAATACAATAATAATAATACATAATACATAATAAAATATCATAACAATAAACTACATAATAAACTACTATAAGAATGAACTAATATAATAATGTATAATACTAAACATACCATAATAAAAATACCGTAATGTACTAAAATACTAAAAATAATATAATATATAGTACTGAGTATAAACATAATAATACTGAAATACCATAATATCATATATATACATATACACTACCATAATGAGAAACTACCATAAACACTAATAATAATTACATAATAACAATCTACCATAGTAATTAATAAAATACCATAATAGTAAACTACCTTCCTACATAATAATGATACCCTAATAATAAACTAAAAATGATAGTAAATACAAACATAATACACTAAAATAAAGATAATAATACAATAATAAACTAAAATGCTAAACTAACATAATAACACAATACGTAACTCTACACTACCATAATATATAATAATAAAAAGAATCATAACAATAAACTACCATAATATACAATAATAAAAAGAATCATAACAATAAACTACACATGATAATGGATGTAAACGTAATAATAACATAAACATAATAGTAAATGTAAACATAATAATAAATATAAACACAATTAATACTATAATAATAAAGAAAAACACAATAGTAAGTATGAACGTAATGATAAATATAAACATAATACCAACACATAATAACAAATATAAGCATCACACAATAAACTAAACATAATAAAAAGAACAAAAAAGGATAACCACAATAATAATCAAGATGACAACAATAATATATATATAATGAAAACTAAGATACTAAACCACCATAATACATAAACTAAACATGATAATACTATATATAATATAAACGTAATAATAATAAATACAACAAAAAAAATGTATATATATGTATATATATGTATTGCAAAGAGCAAGTGGGTGTGCTATGTGTGTTGTGTGTGTGATGTGTGTGCTGTTTGTGTGTTGTGTGCAGTGTGTGTGCTCTGTGTGTGTGTGTGCAGTGTGTGTGCTGTGTGTGTGTGCAGTGTGTGTGCGTGCAGTGTGTGTGTGCAGAGTGTGTGCGTGCAGTGTGTGTGCTGTGTGTGTGTGTGCAGTGTGTGTGCTGTGCAGTGTGTGTGCAGAGTGTGTGCGTGCAGTGTGTGTGCTGTGTGTATGTGTGCAGTGTGTGCGTGCAGTGTGTGTGTGTGCAGAGTGTGTGCGTGCAGTGTGTGTGCTGTGTGTGTGTGTGTGCTGTGCAGTGTGTCTGCAGAGTGTGTGCGTGCAGTGTGTGTGCTGTGTGCGGGTCTCTGCTGCTGCCCACCGGAGATGGCTGCTGGAGTTGAAGCCTTCCTGGTGTGCTGCAGCTGCTGCCTTGTGGCCAGAGCCAACAGGCTGGTGAAGCTGGGAGAGACGATGGTGGACGGCGGTGCAGGGGATGCTTATGGATAGGAGATGGTGGACCGTGAGCCAGAGAAGGAGTAGGGGAGTTCGCTGCAGGGAGAGTTGCAGGGCTGTTGTCGTGTTGCCGGATCTTGCTGGGAGCAGCGAAGAGCTGCTATGGTGGCTGGGAGTCGTGTGTGCTATGATAGATGGAAGAGAGGTGAGAGGCGGCTAGGGTTCACGGGAAAGAAGAAGCCACAAGAAACAATCCAGAATTTTTTTTTATTGGCTGTGCGCTATGCCCTTTGGCCTCTCCGGCCCCTTTTTTTTTTTGTGTTTCTGCCGCCTCCTCACTGTGCAGCGCCGGATCCCCCTTCTTATAAAATTTTTTTGAAAAAGAACCCTAGCAATATTTCCTTTTTCAACTTTTGGTATTTTCTCTTTTTTGGAAATAAGATATACTACCACTATGGTTATAAGGAAACAAAAATAATAATAATAATAATAAGGTAATAATAATAATAAATAAAAATAATAATAATAATAAATAAAATAATAGTAATAATAGTAATAAAAAACCTTAATGATAATAAAAATTAAAAATAATAATAATAGAAGTAAAAATAAGTAATAATAATAATACTAATGAAAAATAATAATAATAATAATAATAATAATAATAATAATAATAAGAATAAGAATAATATAAAGAAAATAATAATAACAATAATAATAATAATAATAAGATTAGCGAAAAATAATAATAGTAATAATAACAAATAAAATAATAGTAATAATAGTAATAAAAAACACTGATAATAATGATAATAAAAATAATAATGAAAATAATAAATAATAATAATAGAAGTAAAAATAAGTAATAATAATAATACTAATGAAAAATAATAATAATAATAATAATAATAATAATAATAATAAGAATAATAATAAGAATAATAATATAAATAAAATAATAATAACAATAATAATAATAATAATAATAATAATAATAATAATAATAATAATAATAATAATAATAATAATAATAATACATACATTGGGCCTGGGTAAAAATGGGGTGTCTACAACCATAATACTGAAATTCATAAAATTAGGAAACTAAATTCGTAAAACATATCTCCGTACGATATACATAATCACAAGCCACACCATACTAACATACATAATTTTTGTAAATAAATAAACTGTATAATATTTAGAAATTTCCTAACATAGCATATTTCCCTTACCTTAACTTTGAAAAGCTCCTACTGTACTCTAGCCCGACACCCGCAGGGCCTCCTACAAAACACCCTGAAACCAATATTTTTCAGAACTAAACATCAGTATTTTTCCGTCTATATCATTTCGTATAACTGCCAGAAAGTCAAAAACTGGATAAAAGACCTTACCCTGAAATTGGGATGATTTCCAACTCCAATTTCCCGATGATCTGCTTTGATAGATCGTGGAGAACTCTGCCAGGAGCGTTGTGGTAGTTTCGGATCGTCAATCCGGCGATTGGTGGGGCTGAAAATGAAGAGAGAAGGGAGAGAGAGAGGAGAGAGAGAGAGAGAGCGGCGAGAGAACTGACGAAATCCTGATTTTCCCCATTTTTATACTGCCGGATTCGTCGACGAGATACGTCACCTCGTCGACGAGTCCTTCACAAAATTCGTCGACGAAGCCCTATATTCGTCGACGAATTTCAGACCGCCCTAAATCCTCTCTCAGTATTTTCTCGTCGACGAAGCCCTGTGTTCGTCGATGAAATTTTGAAGACCATCATCAACGAGATCCTGTGTTCGTCGACGAAGCTGGGCAATTTCCTGAATTTATGATTATTTAATATTATCCCCAAAATACAATGTCGTCGACACCTAGTGCGGTTAGACGGAATCCACATACTATCTGAGATATGTGGTTGCACTCTATCTAAAATAGCATTAGTACCGTGCTCTTCTGTCTGAATCTAACTGAAAATTTCCTTAGGGATCTGGTACTGTGTAATACTAATATATATATATATATATATATATATATATATATATATATACTGTTTTATCATGATTTCAAAATAACCACAATACTATAAATCTGATCTAAAATACTGTAATATCTAACTAAAATATTTGTAATATCTTGTGGAAATTTCTAACCGAATAATTTGGAATGTTTGAGTGTTATGGTTTTAAAAATCATGTCATTCCGAAAAATACTGTAAATAATATTTTTTGTTAATATACCGTATAACATGATATTTGGAAAGTTGTATAAACACCATACTAAACTGTAATAAACTCATGCCACACAATTGGGTAATTAAAATCTCATGCTCTAATTCTGTAATTCTACTGTAACATAATAATAATAATATTCTGGAAATAACTGATTAATAAGCTGATATATATAGAAAACATAACCTTCGGATATAATTTCTAAAATCCTGAGCATAGCATATTTCCCTTACTTGATTATTGAAAAGCCCCTACTGTGTCTGGTCCTACACTCGCAGGATTCCCCGCTCAACGCCCTGAAAATAATATCTCCCAGAACAAAACTTTAGTATTTTTCCATGGTCTACATTTATTATAACAATGGAAAAGCCAAATATTGAATAAAAAGTTTTACCTTGAATTTGGGGATGAATTCCAAGGCAGCCCCACCAACGATCCACTCTAGCAGACTTGAAGAGAACTTTTCTAGGAGTGTCGTGGTGGTCTCGGATCGTCGAATCGGTAAGAATTTGGCTCGAAATCTTAAAGAGAAGGAGGAAGGGATGAATAGGAGAGAGAGAGAGAGAGGAGGGTTCGCTACTGCAGAAAAATCGAGTTTAGGCTATTTATACACTGGCCTTTGTCAACGAGGTTAAAAAGAAAGTTCGTCGACGAATACTTACTCCTCGTCGATGAAATTCAGAACTAAAATATAGCCTCTCGATATCTTCTTGATGACATGACACGTGTCCCCGTCGACGAACCCCTTAAGTGTGCTTGTTGACAAACTCTTCGTCAACGAATGCTTACTCCTTGTTGACGAAATTTAGAACTAAAATATAGCCTTTCGATATTTTTTTTACGACGTGGCACATGTCTCCGTCGATGAACCCCTCAAGTGTGCTCGTCGACAAACTCCCTGTGTTCGTCGACGAGACCATGTTTAAATTCCTTCTTTCCTATTCTCCTTCTATTATTACAATAATTATTTGAGTCTCTACATTCTCCCCTCCTTACAAAAATTTTGTCCTCGAAATTTACTATCCATACGATTCATCATCCTTTAAAGATGAATGAGCTACTTATTTTATTACTTACCCTCACTTATGGTGGAGGAATACCGTGGTTACATTCAAGGTCCTGGGAGATTAAAAATATATTTAAAAATAAAATTCTCCCAAAACCAAAACATTACCTATCCTATAATGTAAAGTACAACATATAAATATCATTCTACACTAAACAAACTTTATATTTTTCTAACCATACTGACTAATACTGTAATTAATTAAATAAGTGTGGGTATTTCTATTTATTTTCTTCTTCAAGTTCCCATGAAGCTTCCTCCATAGCATGGTTTCTCCAAAAAACTTTCACCAGCTGAATTTCTTTGGTGCGCAATTCTTGTGTCTTTCGGTCTAAGATCTGTATTAGTGCCTCTATTTCTGCATAACTGATTATATGGGATGGGTATGGGATGTATTTCCTTAGCATGGTAACATGGAACACGTCATGTATCCTAGACAAAGCTGGTGGTAAAGGTAGCCTGTAGGCAACTGACCCCACCCTCTCTAGTATCTCAAAAGGGCCAACAAACCTAGGGCTCAACTTACCCTTCTTTCCAAACCTCATAACCCCTCTCAGAGGAGCTACCTTCAAGAATACCCGATCCCCCACATCAAATTCTAACTCCCAGCGGCGAGTATCAGCATAACTTTTCTTCTGACTCTGCGTGGTACTGATTCTTTCTTTAATTAGTCGGACCTTATCATATGTCTGTTGTACTGTCTCTGGACCCAAAACTCGCCTCTCATATACTTCATCCTAGAAAAGAGGAGAACGAAACCTTCTACCATACAATGCCTCGTAAGGTTCCATGTTGATGCTAGTCTGATAGCTTATATTGTAAGAAAACTCAACCAACGATATGAACTGGGTCTAGCTACCCCCAAAATCTAGCACGCACGCCCGAAGCATATCTTCTAATGTCTGGATCTTCCTCTCATTCCGACCATCCATCTGAGGGTGAAAAGCAGTGCTGAATGCTAACTGTGTACCCGTAGCCTCCTAAAATTTTTTCCAAAATCGTGAAGTAAACCGAGAATCTCGATCTGAGACTATAGATACTGGTATACCATGGACGTGAACTATTTCCTGAACATATATTTCTGCCAATCTATCCATGGAATAGCCAATTTTAACAGGGACGAAATGAGCGGTCTTCATTAGACTATTAACGATCACCCAAATTGCATTCAATCCATGTCGCACTGGTGGTAACCCCGTAATAAAATTCATAGAGACGTGATCCCATTTTCACTCTGGAATAAAGCATGGTTGCAACTGTCCCGTGGATCTGTGGTGCTCAACCTTTGTCTGCTGGCACGTCAAACACTGCTTTAGAAATTCAGCAATATCCTTTTTCATACCGCTCCACCAAAAGGATTTCCGTAGATTCCGATACATTTTAGTACTACTTAGATGTACGGTATATAGGGATCTGTGATCCTCCTCCAATATAGTTTTCCTTATCTCGGCATCTGCAGGAACACATAGTCTAGTACGGAACTGTAGGGCTTCGTCATTTGATATGCTGATATCCTCCTTCTGTCCGTCTCACACTTTCTCTATCAACTCTACTAATTCTGGATCAACATTTTGGTCAGTTTTAATCTTTTCTTGTAATGTAGGTTGAATCACCAAGTTAACAATGAATGCCTGGTAATTACCCTCTATCAGCTCCATGCCAAATCTTTCCAAATCCATCATAATAGGGTGCTGAATTTTCACTGCTGATAATACTGCTCCCACTGACTTTTGGCTCAATGCATCAGCCACCACATTTACTTTCCTTGGATGATAGCCAATTGTGCAGTCATAATCTTTAATAAGTTATAGCCACCTTCTTTGCCTCATATTTAACTCTTTTTGAGTGAAGAAATATTTTAAACTTTTGTGGTCCGTAAAGATTTCACATTTTCCTCCATACAGATAATGCCTCCAAATCTCGAGAGCGTACACCACTACTGTGACACCCCGATTTTCGTATAAATTGTTTTCCCAATAATAAATGAATTTTCACTTGTCATCCACAATATCCACAAATCGATCACATCAACAACCCTATTACCATTCATACAACCCGACCCGCATTGGGTACTGGGTAAAAAGACATTTTATTTATACAACCTAACAGTAGAAGACAATATATTTATATGATACAGAATACAATATCTATAGTACTATCATACATATTTACACAATACTATCTCGTACCCAAAAACAATACAACCCTAGGGAATCACACCTCCTTGGTCCAAACTCACCCTGTATATCAGCGTTCCAGCTCCCTATGATCACAGAGCTTTATCACCTGGCCTATCCCTATTCCCTGAAAAATTTAGATCATTTGGGTGAGACACATCTCAGTAAGAAGGAATAAATTATTTACAGTGTGTGGCCATATGAGTTTAGTTATAACATGCTTTATTTTTTTTTTTCAAAACAACATTTCATCTGATAAAATACACTGATATTCACATTCTCATAATCATATAGATATACAACACAAGCTTTTATAAGCTTTAACACCATTTCTCAAGTTTATTTATTTCCAACACACATAATTATCCGCAAAGTTCCTGATAATAGGGAAGGTTGTCTGCCCATACAGGTAGCTTCCCTTTGCCTTAACATGTTATGCTGATAGGAATGGTCACATTTGATACCTATTAAGGCACTCACCTTACTCAGTAAGCCCTCAGGTGGAGAGTTTCACTTCGCTTCAATTATTTATTTTATAAAACATACACTCTTTCATTTTTCATAATCATTTCTCATTTTAACTCATTACATATCTACATATACATAAATTCACATTTATGAACTTTACACAATACATTAAATCACATAATTCCAATTCTCAACACATTCACGATTTCCATACTGAGCATACCTCTCTAACGGCATCAATAGGAATCTCACAACATAATTTCCATACTGAGCATACCTCCCCAAAGGCATTAGTAGGAACTTCACCATACAATTTCCATACCGAGCGTACCTCCCAAACGACATCAGTAGGAACTTCACACACACACACACAGTCTTCAAACGGAGCATACCTCCCTAACGGCATCAATAGGAAAGAAATACCACCCACCCGCAATTATTATGCAGTATTGACATATCATCAATCATATCTCAATATATCTTAATTCAATTTAATATAAATATTCATATAATTTTCTATGCACATTTCATCATCTCATAATAATATATATCATATTTGACATATTTCCACATTTCCCAAAATGCTCATTTTTCATACAAATAATTTCTACTTATGTATAAATTTCACATCAATCATTCTCATTTCAATATTTTCTCAGAAAATACACATCATCATATTTCATATTTTTCAACACATGTCATGTGCCACACAATTTTCATCCAATATTTATAATATGTTAATTTCACACTACAAAGCATCACGATTTAATATTACTTAAATGCGCATAATTTATCTAATATTTATATCATAATAACTTTCAGGCAAAATACCATATGCTCATTTTCACATATTAATTCACACAGTAATTTTAAAAATACTGTTATAATTTATTCCCTTTAATTGGTTTACTGAGAGTCTCGTTAGGACCCAAATCCTATGTCCTTGGCGCCCAAAATTCAAATTCTTCAATTTGCATTTTTCCTAAATTAATTAACCTATTTCCCCAAAGTAATATCCATCTAACCTTCCCTAGGCTCCATATACCCCAAATTAACATTTAAACTAATATTTGACACCCCCACTTAATTTTCTGAATTTTGCTTGCAGGTCCCAAAATTACACCCACAGTGCTCACCTAGGCCCTAAATTCCAAAAATTCTACTTCAACTCAAGATGCTCAACATTTTAACATTTCCAAATTAATCCTAATTAATTAAAAATAAGCCCCTCAATAACCCTCGTACCCCAAATTTGGGGTTTTGCCCACGATGACCCCACGAGAATTCCGTCTCACTAGACTTATAGTGAATCACCCCTAGATTCTCGTGGTGGTGTCCGTTCGTCAATCAGGCTTATAATTTGCAAGAAATTAAATAAAAAAGGAGAAATTGACTTACCCCAGGGATATGTCTACGTTGCTCCTACCATTGATATGCTCGGTAGAAATGACGGCAGCGGAGAATGGAGTCCAGTGATATCTTCCGATCTTTGATCGAGCAAAAACCCGTCATGAAATCGAGGAGAGAGGGAGAGAGAATGAGAGGAGAGAGGAGGGAGGAGAGAGAAAGGAAAAATTCAGAGAGAGCTCTCTATAAATGCTTGAAGCTTCTCTGAAGCTTCAGGTAGTTTCATATACATATATATATATATATATATATATACATATAATAATAATAATAAAAATAAATTTTAATTATATTAATAATAATATATGTTATTAATAAAAAAATAAATTTTAATTATTAATATTTTATTTTATTTTTTTATAATTTTGATTAATTAATTAATTAATTTTTAATTTTTTATTTTTTTATTTATATATATATTTATTTTTATTTTTTAAATTTTTTGGAATCACTTCACTAATCTTCTATATCCCTTTTTATGGTTATTACAACTGTAACTAGCTCCAAATCATGCACAGGATAATTCTTCTCATATTCTTTAAGCTATCTAGAAGCACAAGCGATAACCCTGCCGTGCTATATCAACACGCACCCAAGTCTCTTCAGGGACGCATTACTGTATATCACGAACCCGTCCTCTCCTGATGGAATAACCAACACTGGGGCAGTAACCAACCTTTACTTCAATTCCTGAAAGCTTTGTTCACAATCATTGGTCCATTCAAATCTCATATTTTTCCTCGTAAGTCGCGTCAGCGGACCAGATAATCTGAAAAAATCGTCAACAAAGCGTCGGTAGTAGCTTGCCAAACCCAGAAAACTTCTAACCTTTTGAACATTCCCTGGTCTCACCTAATTCACCACTGCCTCTACCTTACTTGGGTCAACTGATACACCCGCCTCAGAAATCACATGGCCAAGAAAAGAAACTTGCCTCGGTCAGAATTCACATTTCTTGAATTTTGCGTACAATTTTCTTTTCCTTAATGTCTGTAACACCAGCCTCAAATGATACTCGTGCTCCTCAAAACTTCTCGAGTATACCAGTATATCATCAATGAATACTACAACAAACTGATCCAAGTACTAATGAAACACCCTATTCATTAAATCCATAAATACTGCTAGTGTGTTATTCAACCCAAATGGCATCACCCAAAACTCGTAGTGCCCGTATCTAGTTCGAAATGCCATCCTTGAAATGTCTTTTGCCCTAACTTTCGCTTGATGGTAACCCGACTGAAGATCGATTTTAGAATATACCTAGGTCCCCTGGAGCTGATCAAACAAGTTGTCGATCCTGGGAAGAGGATATTTATTCTTAACTGTCAGTTTATTTATTTCCCTGTAATCTATACACATCCTCATGGTCCCATGTTTCTTTTTCACAAATAGAAATGATGCTCCCCAGGGCAACACGCTGGGCCTGATAAATCCTTTGTCCAGCAATTTTTGCAATTGGTTTTTCAGTTCCTTTAACTCAGCTGGAGCTATTTAGTAAGGTGCTTTAGATACTGGTGCTGACCTCGGTAGAAGATCCACAATAAATTCAACTTCTCAATCTGGTGGTAAAAAACGTCTAAGAATTCTCTAACCACGGGAATATCGGCTTGTCTCAGTTCTTTTTTTGGAAATTCCTTTATGTAGGCAACAAATCCCTGACATCCATCTTGAATCAGTTTCCTCACCTGAATATTTGACGCAAGCTGTGGCGAAGGACACACACGTGAACCAAGAAATCTATATTCTTGCTTACCTAGAGGTCTGAAAATTACTTCTTTCAAATGATAATCAATACCAGCATTATTAACTATCAACCAATCCATACCCAGAATTATATCAAACCCATGCATGTCTATTATCACAAGATCAACTGGCAGTACTTTTTCCTGAATGGTCACTGGAAAGTGCCTGAGTATTCTCCTACATCTCACCACTGATCCAGTCAGTGTAGCTACAGCCAATCCAACATCTAGCAACTGTGCCTCATACCTCATCAATTTAGCATACACTGATGAAATAAAAGAATGGGTGACACCAATATCAAACAAAAAAACAACTTTATACGAAAAGGCAATAAGGGTACCTATAACTACGTCTCCAGCTGCCTCGGTGTCACTCGGAGTCAACGTATATACCCTCGCTGGTGCAGTGTTCCTCTGCTGGCCTCCATGGGGCACCTGATAATCACCCCAAAATGGTCTGGGAGCTAGTCCCTGTACTAGCAGTCCTTGCCATGACCAAGACCTGTGCCCGGGTCTCCCACAACAATAATAGACGTCCTCTCTCATCCTACATTTACCTAGATGCTTCTAGCCACATCTAGGACAAGTAGGAATAGTACATCCACCCTGAGGACCACTGTGCCCCATAATCCGTCCCTGACTACCTCCATATTGGTCTCCTCTCCATAGGCCCCGGCTGGAACTCGCCTAAAAATCCTGAGGCGTGGGCCTCTTCGTCTAACTCTGAGCTGTGATACCTCTCTGCATGCCACTCTCGATAATAGTAGCTCTGTCCACCACCTCCGCAAACGTTTGAGCCCAAAAATTGATGACTTGCTCAAACCAATTCTGCCTCAGGCCTTCCTCAAATTTCCTTGCTTTCTTTTCCTCATTTGGAGCCAAGTGTGGGGCAAAATGAGACAACTTAATAAACTGTGTTGCATACTGTGATACTGTCATCTACCCCTGAGCTAAATGCAAGAATTCCGCTGCCTTTGCACCCTGAGCGATAGTAGGGAAATATCACTTGAAGAATATTTCCTTGAATCGACTCCATGTCACTGGCACGGGATCAGACCTCTGTTTCTCAATCAATCGCGCTGATCTCCACCAGTGCTTTACCTCTCCTATCAGTTTAAACGATGCAAATGACGCCTTCTGCTCGTCTGTACATGTAAGCACCGCCAAAATCTCTTCAATATCCTGAACCCAATTTTTAGCCACAATTGGTCAGCTCCTCCAGCAAAAGATGGAGGTTTCATTCACGTAAACTGTTCGATCGTGTAGCCACGCTCTCCCGCACTTCTAGCCATCTCAACCATCACCTGCCAGGTGACGCTGCGCAACACTGCAACTGTATCTCCACCTTTCATACTAGAGGGTTTTGCTCTTTCACCTCCTGCATTCATACCACTGCTCCTAAGATCCATCTTGAAAATACATAGAACACTATTTAAGGGTCCTATCTCCCATACAAATCTAATTTATTACATTAAACTAAAATCTCATATTCTCTATTAACTATCCCCCCTGTTCCTAACCCAAAATCCAATCCTACAACCTAGACACATGACTTGTCAATAGTTTACTATGACTTTCCTGAAATCGTCACCCCATGAAAAACACAGAAACCACCACAAAGTCCTGTATCCAGACCATAAAACAAAACCTCAAATCCATTTCCTGTATTCTGGTATTGTTTCCAATGCATTCCAGGTTTATAGAACCTAACAACCTAGACTCTGATACCAAGCTGTAACGACCTGCTACTTATGTTTTTTTTTTCTTTTTTTCCCTTAATATATATAAAACACATAGTCAATCTGTCTGTAATACTACTGAAGATACATCAAGCCCAATGGAGCACTGAGGAAACTCTATACATAATACATTCCTAAGCAGCGGTAAACATGAAACTGTAAACAACTATATACAATACCAGAAATCTAAGGAAAAATCCCAAAATATACATCACAAAATACCTAGTGACTTCATCAAAAATTCTGGGATCTACCCTAAACAATTAACACCACAGAAACACCTACCCTTCCGAAAAGGGCAGCACAAGAAGTCCTCTACTCGCAAGCCTGATCCGTTCGCCTAGTTGGATCACCTGAAAAATGGTAAGTCAATGGGATGATACAACGCTCAAAAAGAAGAAATATGCTATTACTAGTGTGTGGCGGCTGAGTTACATATTTAATGTAAGAACCCGAACCATTATAGGTAGGTTTAATTAAAATAAGATAAGGGTAAAGAGGTAATTAAATAGGCTTCATCGACGAAGCCAGAGTTCGTCGACGAAGGCCTCATATTTCTCGCTGACAAGGAGCAAGTGTTCGTTGATGAGGAGAAACTGAGAGGTATTGTGAAGTGCGATGAAATTCAGGGCCTATCGACAAGAAGAAGCCGAGGGGTTTCAGAAAATCAAAAATCCCAGGCTCGTCCACAAGACCATGACATCATCGATGAGAAGACTATAAGGTCTCATCGACGAGGACGCAATTTGTCGACAAGAACTGTTGATTCAAAGGTGCTAAAAATATTAGTTTCATTACTTCTCAACTAAGAAATCTAAATATCCTCTCTCTATCTCTCTAGAAACTCTCCCTACACTTCCTCTCTCTAGATTTATTCGCCCTTTGTTTCGAGAATCGTTTATCTGAAGTTACCACGAGGATCAGTGAAGGATTCTCTACAAGTTCTGCAGATCGGATCTTCGTTTCGGAGAGATTCAGGTTTTGGGGTAAAATCGAGGTAAGGCTCGGTTTTCAATTTTGATCCGGTAGTTTTGTAGAGAACAGTGTTGTGAGTATATTCTGTACTGTATGTTGTAGGTTTTGGAACTCGGTTCGCTATTTAGGAACTTTTGAGTTCGGGATTTGTTATTTGGGGGAAAGGTAAGGGGAATCTGTTTATGTCGGTTATTTTTGAAATTGGACTCGGTAGAACTGTGGTTGATGGTCCTGTGTGTATTTTGGCTACTCATTTGGGGGGATCTAACGGGGGAAAACTATGGGTTTTTCATGATTACAGTTTTGGGAAAAAGGGGGTGGCGGGCTGCATCCTTGGTTTTTTTGAAAACCGAATGTATATTTTGATTTATATTGTGTTATAGGAATGGCCATGCCTTGACTTGTTTAAACTGTTTGTGTTTGGAAAACCATGATTTTAGATTACCAAATGGGTATGGTTTGTTTGGTTATATGAGCATGCATGTTTATGTTATGTTTTGTTGAAATGCGAGTAGGAACGGGGTTCCGAATTTGTTCCAGGTACTGAGAGTGTTCAGCTCTATATCCGAGGGCGTATAAAATTGCTGATCATGTTTGGTAAAAGTATCCAACTCTATATTCGAGGGCGTGAGCCTTATCAACTGATCACCAAAGGGTGTGGATCCACCAGTTTAGTGCCGATACGATGCCATGGGAGTCTGGGACTAGCCATGTGCCGATGGCGCTGTGATTGCGGGTTGGCTACGGGTCAACATCGTATATCACGGGCCAGCTTCGGGCCGAAGGGTGTGATAACACCGGGATTGCTTGATCGTGTGTGTGTGCATGTATACACTGTTGTGAAATTAGTATTGGAACTACATTTAACTGTATATGTGTTGTGTCGTGATAACACTTAAATGCCACACACCAATATAATCTGCATTCTTCCTTACTAAGAGGTGTCTCTCCCCTACTGTAAGTACATATTTTTCAGGTCCTCCGAGTAACCGAAACTAGCGTCCTTGTGTCGGGAGCGTAGTGGTCGGTGTATTGCGGGTAGCGCTTGGGTAAGTGTTAGGACTTGTGTTTTGTGGGTTGTTGTTTTGAGATATGTTGAGCACCCGGTTGTACGTTGAATGATGGAACCTTGACTCTGTTTGTGTATAGACTCGGGAATGGTATCATGTATGTATAGAATGACCTTTTTTCGCTGCGTATATTCTGTTGTGTTTATATGTGTATAGGGTGCTTGGGAACCCCACGAGGTCGGTCCCTCATCCTTCGTACTGTATCTTTGGATGTTTTGTTAGATACAAGGACAAATTAGGTTACATTCTCACCCATGGGTCTCATTTTCGGGTTCGGGGCGTGACAACTTGGTATCAGAGTTAACTAGGTTATTAGGTCTTGTAGACTTGGTTAGACTTAGTTATGAGTACATACCAGCGTATAGGATGTTGGATGTGGGTAGAGTTGGTTAAGGTTTGTTCCGTTGCTAGACCAAGACTTGTTGGCGATATTCCGTGTTTTTCCTAGAATGACAATTTCTGTAAAAGTAGGGTAAACCATTGATGACTTTCATGTCGGTGTGATAGGACAGATAATTATGTTAATTGTACGTCTGTATGTGTTATAGGAGTTTTTGTTGACTCTATGAGTCCAATCCGGTTTTTGATAATGACAAATCACTTGATATTTGATCTGTGCATTGAGTTTGTGAACAGGACTTACATTGAGCATGCACGGAAAGATAACGAGTCATGGATGCCATAAAGTAAAGCTTATACATATTAGAAAGTACCATGGAACTCAAAGAGTATGAGAATCAAGATGCAAGCAGCAAAGTTCAAGGATGTATTGGGAATGGGTATTTAGAACTCTTGTATCTACATTTTCGTATGATTTATCTTGAGGCTCAACATAACTTAGAATGATTTTAGGATTCATGCATTTCATATATATCATTAGGGAACCTTCATGGATTTAGAAATGTTTTTGAAATCATGAAAAATATGTTTTATAAAAGGCCCAAGAAAAAGAGCAAAGCATTTTCTAAAATTAGAAAAAGGAAATAAAAATTTGGACTTCGGTAGCCTGAACATCACTTCAGTAGCCTGAAGAAATTTCTTCGGTAGCCTGAAGAATTAAATAGGAAAGATGGAACCTGGCAAAGGTACCTCGGTCGCCTAACCTTGGAACCTCAGGCGCCTGAAGTTGACACTTCAGGAGCCTGAAGTCGAGTTCGGTTGCCTGAACTCGCGGGAAAGCCTAAAAATCAGTTCTTTATTAAAAAGACATGCGAGGTATCTTATTGATCCAACGGCTGAGATCAATTCTAAGGGTAATATACTATATATTATGAATATCTAAACCCTAGAAGATATAAAGACACACAAGAAAGAGAAGAACACACCTTGTTGCAAGTTTGTTGATTATCTACTCTTAGTGTTATTCGTTTGCCTATACATCAATCTCATATCTTCAAAGTTTGGGCAAATCAATTTAGATTTTCAAAGGGAACTTGTTTACTCTACTGTACTTTAGTCTAGTATTGAGGTTTGATCTTTCAAGTTATTAGTCTTGTGATTTTTGCATGTCATCTCATTGTTTGTTCTTGACTAGTATTGAAAAGTATTGATCTTGAGTGTCCCTTTCGTACAAAAATTAATTTTCTAAGAGATCATTACTTGAGAAAGTTTATCTAACTTGGTAGATTAAATTTTGGTTCAAGAGCATATAAATATACATATATTGTCTCAAAGGGCTTCTTATTGAAAAACCTAGTTTTTGATTAAAAGAGTGATCTTGAAAGTATCTTTATATATACCAAGTTATTTTAAACAAGATCATTATTTGTTTTATGGTGTATGACTCATTGAAAGGTTTGATTCAAGTGTGTGGTTTCTAAAAGGATCTATCTTTAGATACATTAGAACTTGATTTAATATCCTTGATACTTATAAATATAATTTTAACTGAGGGATATTTTTCTGCAACTTAATATACTCTGTTTTGTGGTTGAGTACTTGAAATAAAACTTTGTGATTTTGATTGAGTGTATATTCAAGACAAAGTTTTTGCCAACAAGTTCACTTCAATTATATAAGTGTGCATTTTTGCAAAGTGAACCAAGAACCCTAGATTATTCCAAAACGTTTTGAATTTATCTTTACTTGAAAGTTTTGGTTAAAAAGGGATTCGTGTGTTGAGGCATATCATACATAAAACTATGTTATCGTTTTTCATTCATTTACGAGCTTCAAGTTTTATCATATGTCAATGTTTTAGGAATTTGAATTGCACTCACCATTTAGAAGCATTGTTTTTGAGTGTATCTTTCAGATTCTATTGTATACACGGTTTGGTGTGTGAACCGGTGTGAGAGGAGAGAGCTGTATCTCTTGTAAGCAGCGGAGTAGGAGGAAGTTGTACCTTTTGTAAGTAGCGGATTGTAAGGGAAGCTTCGTCCCACTTTAAGGAGTAGGGTTAGTGAATCCTTGAGTGGTTGCTCAAGGCGAGGACGTAGGTCAAATAGGCTGAACCTCGTAAAATCGTGGTTGCATTCTCTCTTCCCTTATGTGTTTATTTTCCGCATCGTATTTCAATTTCCAGCTTGCTTGTGTATGTTGAATAATTTCACACCAACTTGATAAGTGACTAATTAAACTTAGATATAGGGATTGATTGGTAAATAGGTTTCAAAGAATTTTTTTAAAACACCCAATTCACCCCCCCTCTTGGGATTACACCTTGATCAACAGTTTTGATAAAACTCTATTATGTTGCAACATGGAGCCCAAGGATAATGACCTAGGAAGTGGCTCCGAGGAGACTGCGAATGATGAATCTCCGACTGTGCCTTGGGGACTAACGAGGCAGGTTTTACGGGAGATCAAGTGAAATGAGAGGAGACACGAGCGCTCTTCTACTGCTGCGGGGTGCACCATTGAGAGGTTCACACGCATACATCCTCCGACATTCTCTAGGGGACATGACCCAACGATAGCAGAGGACTGGGTGGAGAAGACTGAGAGGATCTTGGAGGTCTTGCACTGCATGGATAGGTAGCGAGTTCTTTATGCTACCTTCTAGTTATCTGGGGAGGCGGGTTGATGGTGGACTGCGATGAGTTTGCTAGAAAAGCAGAGGGTCGGTCTTGAGGAGATGTCGTGGAGTCATTTCAAGGAGGTGATAGATACTTCCCGGCTTCTATCAGGGGAGTATGACGGTGCAGGGGTACGTGGCTCGATATATAGAGCTGTCTTATTTTGCGTCGTGTTTGGTCTCGAGAGAGTACGAGAAGACTCGGAGGTTCGAGAAGGGTTTGAAGAAGGATATCCGCATATTGGTGGGTATGCTTCAGATCCGCGAGTTCTTGGTGTTGGTGGATAAAGCCACGGTGATTGAGACCAGTTTCCGAGAGGATGAAGTGGATTAGGAATTGAGGAAGAGGACAGTACCTTTTGGTTCTTAGTCTGGATCTTATCAAGGATCATGGAAGAAGAAGAGCAAGGGCTCGGGTTACCGTACAAATACCGAGCGCTAGGGTTCTCAGAGGAGCCAGACTAGTGGTCGTTGTACCAGATGCCACAGATGGCATGAGCGTGAGTACCGGTCATTTGGGGATAACTGTTACAACTGTGGCTTGTCAGGTCACATGTTTCATGATTGTCGTGCACCAAAGCGAGACGTACCTACATCTAGTGTGAACCAGAGAAGCAATAAGATACCGTGGGGAACCATTCAGGCGAATATAGCTCTGGCTAGAGTATACTCTCTTACTCCAGCGGATGCTGGACATGCAGGGAACGTAGTGATAGGTACCTTATTATTGCTTTCAAATAAGGCTTCTGTTTTGTTTGATTCGGGTGCAACCCATTCTTTTGTATTTGTGAGTTTTATTAAACGGTGTGGGGTTGAGACCCAAGTCATGAATGAGGTGTTACCTGTTACTACATCAACTGGGAGTGTATCATTATGTAGAAGGATGTTGGAAGACTGCCCAGTGGTAATCTAGGGGAAGCTCCTACCAGCGAATTGTGTGGTATACGACATGGCAGGGTTTGATGTTATACTAGGGATGAATTGGTTGTTCTCCAGTTATGTTGTGTTTGACTGTCGTAGGAAGGTGGTGGTGTTCAGACCTTCGAGGAGCAGGAGTACGAGTTTGTAGGATCGTGTGTGCGTTCAACGCCAAAGATTCTATCAGCACTACAGGTGAGAAGGTTACTCTTGGACGGGTGTTAAGGGTACCTAGCTTGTGTGAAGGAACTGCCATGGGAGGAGTTGAGACTCGAGGATATTCGGGTAGTCAACAAGTTCCTGAAAGTGTTTCCAAATGATTTACCCGGTTTACCTTCGGATAATGAGGTGGAGTTCACTATAGAGTTACTGCTTAGTAAGGCACCGATCTTTAAAACTCCGTATCGGATGGCTCCAGCAGAAGGGGTTTCATTCAACCTAGTGTTTCACTCTGGGGAGCACCAGTACTATAAGTGAAGAAGAAGGAATGGTCGATGCGGATGTGCATTGATTACCGTAAGATCAATAAAGTGACTGTGAAGAATCGCTATCCTTTACCTCGTATAGATGATCTCTTTGACTAGTTGCAGGGGACGTGGGTCTTTTCGAAAATCGACTTACGGTCAGGGTATCATCAAGTGAGGGTTAGATTTGAGGATGTAGCGAAGACTGCTTTCTGAACCATATATGACCACTACGAGTTCTTGGTCATGCCTTTTGGGTTGATGAATGCTCTGGTGGTGTTCATGGATCTGATGAACAGGGTTTTCAATGAGTACCTGGACCGGTTCGTGGTGGTATTCATTGATGATATTTTGGTATACTCGAGAAGTAGGGAAAAGCATAAGAGTCATCTGAGGTTAGTATTACAGATTCTGCGGGAGAAGAAGTTGTATGCTAAACTAAAGAAGTGTGAATTCTGGTTGAGTTAGATTGCATTCTTAGGCCATGTGGTATCTGGTGACGGTATATCGGTTGATCCTAGCAAGATCGAGGCGGTGGTCGACTAGGCCAGGTCGAAGAATGTGCAGGAGGTTCAGAGTTTTCTAGGACTGGAGGGTTACTATCATCGGTTCGTGGAAGGTTTTTCTAAACTGTCTAGGCCTCTAACTCGATTGACCAGGAAGGGAGTGAAATTTGAGTGGACTAGTGATTGCGGGCAGTGTTTTCAGGAGTTGAAGCATCAATTGGTCACTGTTCCAATTTTGACCATTCCTTCAGGGGATGGTGGTTTTGTGATTTATAGCAACGCGTCTCTGAAAGGTCTGGGGTGTGTGCTTATGCAGCAGGGTAAGGTAGTAGCATATGCTTCTTGGCAACTGTAGGAATACGAGAAGAACTATCCTACGCATGATCTAGAATTGGCTGCTGTTGTATATGCATTGAAGATCTGGTGACACTACTTATATGGTGTGCAATGCGATATTTTTACTGACCACAAAAGCCTCGGGTACTTTTTCACGCAGAAGGAGTTAAATATGAGGTAGAGACGGTGGCTTGAATTGATTAAAGACTACGATTGTACCATCAGTTATCACCCGGGGAGAGCTAATGTGGTGGTTGATGCGTTGAGTCAAAAGTCGAAACCTACAACTGTATCTGCAGCTGTAGCTCACCATCACATCAGACAAAATCTGGAGAACTCAGGTATAGAGTTGGTGCATGGTGATCATCAGGCTTTTCTTGCTAATTTGGTGGTTCAGCCGACTTTGTTTGAACGTATAAAGGTCGCACAGGCTAGTGATGTGGAGTTGGTGGAGGTTATGGAAAAGGTACAACAAGGATTGGCTACGGATTTTAATATCTCTGAGGGAGGTGTGTTGATGTTTGGGACCAGGCTACGTGTTTCGAACGACAATGAGATCAGAAGGACAATTTTAGAGGAAGCGCATCGTTCATTATATACGGTACATCCTGGTAGTACAAATATGTATCGGAATTTGCGCGAGACCTTCTGGTGGAGTGGTATGAAGAGGCAAATTGGCCAGTTCATGGAGCAGTGCCTGACGTATTAGTAGGTGAAAGCTGAACATCAGAGGCCGACAGGGCCGTTGCAGCCTTTACCTATTCCAGTGTTCAAATAGAAGCATATTTCCATGGATTTTGTAACCGGATTGCTGCCAGCACTTGACGAGCAGAATGCTATCTGGGTGATCGTGAACAAATTGACAAAATTTGCTTATTTCATACCATTGAAGGTTAGCTATCCTTTGAGTAGGTTAGCAGACCTATGCATGCATGAGATAGTTAGAATGCACAGAGTACTGGTGTCCATTGTATCAGATTGAGACCCGAGGTTAACTTCTCGATTCTGGCCAAGCTTGCAGGAGGCACTAGGGATGAAGCTTACTTTCAGTACATCGTTCCACCTTCATACTGATGAACAGTCGAAGAGGACGATACAAATCTTCGAAGATATGTTGCGAGCTTGTGTGTTAGACTTCAGTGGTAGATGGATACAGTTTATGTCACTAGTAGAGTTCGCTTATAATAACAGCTTCCAGGCTAGTATCGGGATGGCACCATTTGAGGCTTTGTATGGTCGAAGGTGTCAATCTCCTTTATATTGGAGTGAGGTTGGGGAACATTAGGTGTTAGGACCTGAACTTGTGCAGTAGGCGTTTGAGAATGTGGGTTTGATCCAGGAGAGGATTAAATCAGCTCAGAGTTGATAGAAGAGCTACGTAGATGTTCGCCGCCATGAGTTAGAGTTTGAGGTGGGGGGTAAGGTATTTTTTAGGATCGCTCCGATGAAAGGTGTTGGCTTTACAAGGCTTAAAATCTTGTTATCTTGTTTTGATGCTAACAAATAAGTGGAATTTAACATATTTGTGTGTAATGTTGTTTCAGGGCTCATATATGAGAAAGCAAGGTTAAAGTTCCCACAAGGATCAAATGAAGCTTAAAAGAGTCAAAACATGGATTTAAAGACGATATATTAAAACTTGAAGAATATGAGGACATGAATGATTTGTTGAAAGTCAAGGAATGTTAAAGTCAAAAGACCCAAAGAAAAGCAAAGTGAGGAAGCTCAAAGAATATGAAAGTTTGAAGAAAAGATGAACTCAATCCAAGGACAAAGCATGAAGACTCCAGAATCTAAAATGTTAAAGTCTTAGAAATTTTCATGTAATTACTTTAATGTTTAAAATATCATTTGAAATATTTTAAAACTCTTAGGTTAACTTTTTCAACCTAGATACCTTTTAAAATACTTGAAAAATATTTTTATAAGGTCAAAAAATATTTTAAAAGGGTTTGAATCATTTTTGGAATGAAAAGCACACAAAAAAGAGTTCTTCCAAATGTTGTTAGTTTTTATACAGCCGCATTGAGGTGAATTTTTCTATATCAAAATCTCATTATTTTAAAATGTGTTCAACATTAAAGTTGTAGGATTTTTTCTTATATTTCTTTTAACACCAAGAACACCTAATTTGGAGTTATATAAAAAAAGTTATGGCCAAAACACTGAAGTAGGGTCACTATTGTCAAACATTTGAACACTATTCACGGGAGGGACTTCAGATGTTCTGAAGATTAAGTTCAAACGTTTGAAGATCAAGTTCAGCCGTCTGAAGATTTTTTGGACAGAATATAAAGAAGGCAGTAGCAGTTCAGACGTCTGAACTCGCGACTTCAGACGTCTGAACACTATTTAACGGGCAAATTTTTTAAATTCTAATATTTTAAAATATAGCCATTTGAGCTCTAAACTTTCTAAAATTTTAGGAAACACTTAAAAGAAACTTTTGCAACATGGAAACAAGTTTGAAAGCCTATAAATACATGATTTTTCAAATCAAAATACATCCAAGAATTGAAAAATCTGTTTGTAAAGTAGAAAGCACTCTTGTTCTTCAAAAGCTCTCTTGCTCACTCATTGCAAAATTCTTTTGCTAAGATATTCTGAAGTGCTAATCCTTCCTCCTCTGAATTCCTACTGCTAATCCTCATCTAAGAAGGATATTAGTGAATTCTACACTTGTACTACATTCTATTTCTTATTGATATTTTACATTGAAGTATATAGTGTTGAAATTGTACTAACTTGCTCTTTCTAGAGAGTGTTTCTTGTACACAGCTATTCTTTTTATTTTTCTTATACATTGATGATCCTAAGGGTTGTTTGGATCGTTGGCTAAGAAAGGGGATATTGCTTAGAGAGGCGGGTTCTAGCCTAAAGGAGTGACCGAACAAGGGAACATCGTTTGGAGAGACAGGCTCTAACCTAGTGAAGGAGTGTTTGAGCGTGGGGTATCGCTTGTAAAGGTTTTGTTCCACCCGTCAACGGAACAGTTTTAATGAATCCTTTGGTGGTTTTCCAAGGGCGAGGACGTAGGCTGGATATAAGACGAACCTCGTAAAAATCCCCATCTCACTCTCTCTTTCCTTATTCTTTATTTTCAGTGCATATTTAAATTGTGTGGATGGTTTAAATTTGAAAATCATATAAACAACGTATATTTGGAAATCAAACAAACTTAAGGTTTAATTTTGATTTGGGTTGTGGAAACCGAAAGGGAGTACGTTGGTTACACCATATCTTGCGGAAACCATACGGGAGTACGTTACTTGGTTAACATCCCAAAGATAAATTTATCAAGAGTTTATTTGAGTTCTAAATATTTGAAAAAAGTGATTGGATTCATCTATACAGGGCTTTACATCAGCAAGCATAAATTCTCATACAGGGCTTGGTTCAAACAAACAACCATCTTGAGTTGTTATATTATATAAGTGCTGTGTATTGGTTTGTTTGTTTACGTTCTAATTTTAGTTGATTGGTTTGTTTGAATGATTGGATGTTTGTATGGTTAAAAATTAAGTAAAGAAACTAAGTTCTTGAGTGCTTAACAAATTAAACAAATCAGTCACGAATTGGTTAAAAGAAATAAAATAAGTTTAAGAATTCTAAAAGGAATTAAAAGAAATTTTTAAAAGCCAATTCATGCCCCCTCTTGGGAAGTTATTCCTAATTTCAAAATGGATGATGAGATTTGGGAAGAAGGGCAAGTTGAGTCCGAGGTACATCAGACCATTCAAGATTCTTGAGCGAGTGGGTCCAGTAATCTACAGGCTTGAACTACCCCCAACACTCTCGAGGGTCCACGATGTATTTCACGTATCCATGTTGAGGAGGTACATGAATCCTTCACATTATATTAGCTATGAGGATGTGGAGATTGGGGATACTTTGGCGTATGAGGAAGTACCTATTCAGGTTTCGGATCGTAAAGTTCAGAAGCTTCGTATTAAAGAAATACCGTTAGTGAAGGTATTGTGGCGAAACCATGAGGTTGAAGAAACTTCTTGGGATCTGGAAAAGGAAATATGCCAAAAGTATCCACAATTGTTTTGAATACGTGTACGTCATCCTACTTTGGGTTGGGATAGGTGGTTAGTCATCGGGAGTGTGTATTGTGAACTCTTGAGACGGTTGTATATGTAACCACGGTATTCCTCCGCCATAAGTGAGGGTGTGTATGTATGTGTATGATGGGGTTGTGCTGTAGTAGTTGCCAGTTTTTCTCTAAAATTGAGTGTATGTGTGAGTGTTTGATTGTATGTATGAGTTTGTGAATGAGAGATGGAAAATTTCGAGGATGAAATTTTTGTAAGGAGGGAAGACTACAAGAATCCGAACCGTTATAAGTGGGTTTAATTAAAATAAGAGAGGGGTAAAGAGGTAATTAAACAGGCTTCTTTGACGAAGCCGGAGTTCATTGATGAAGGCCTCATATTTCTCGTCGACAAGGAGCAGGTGTTTGTCGACGAGGAGAAGCTGAGAGGTATTGTGAAGTGTGATAAAATTTAGGGCTCATCGATGAGGAGAAGCCAAGAGGTTTCGAAAAACATAAAATCCCAGGCTCGTTGATGAGGTCATGGTCTCGTCAACGAAAAGACTATAAGGTCTCGCCAACGAGGACGCAATTCATCGACGAGAACTGCTGAGTCAAAGGTGCTATAAATATCATTTTCATTACTTCACAATTAAAAAATCTAAATATCCTCTCTCTATCTCTGTAGAAACTCTCCCTACACTTCCTCTCTCTAGATTTCTTCGTCGTTTGTTGCGAGAATCATTTATCCAAAATTACCACAAGAATCAGTGAAGGATTCTTTACAAGTTCTGGGGATTGGATCTTCGTTTCGGAGATTTTCGGGTTTTGGCGTAAAATCGAGATAAGGCTCGATTTTCAATTCATACTTCTAATATTATAATAATACTGTTGCTGCATGGTATATATGTATATATATAAGAACATTTGTGATAATACTCTAGGATCTGAATGTCATGATTTAACCCCTTATGGCAGGGTTGTGCGGCCCGTAGGCCAGACTTACTATAGTTGGCCTACTAGGCAAGTCCATCCATATCTCTATCAACCATCTGGCCCATTGCTGTAATAACCTGAGGAATTAATCAGGGCCTCGTTGACAAACACAAGGGGATTCGTCGATAAGGATACATGAGGACCTCGTCGACGAAGACACGTCTCGTCGACGAGAAGATACCGAGAGAGGGTTTAAGGTAGACTAAAACTAGTCGATGAAGGTGCAAGTTCGTCAATGAACTTTCTACAAGACTCGTCGATGAGATGACGTGTCTCGTCGACGAAGTCGGCCCTATAAATAGTTGAAACTCGGATTTTTTAGCAGTAAATCTCATGAGAAACTCTCTTTCTCTCTCTAAAACGTCTTCCTCTCCTTCTTTCTTCGATCCTGGCTCCATTTCTCGCCGAATTGAAGATCTGAGGCCACCACGACGCTCTTGGCGAAGTTCTCTACAAGTTTGCCAGAGTTGATCGTTGGTGGAGATGGTTTGAAATACACCCCAATTTTAGGATAAGGTATTTTATCTAGTTTTTACCTTTCCCACAGTTATAGGAAATGTAGTATGTAATGAAATACTAATATTTTGTTATGAGGGATGATGTTTTTAGGATGTTGAATAGAGAACCCTACGAGTATAGGGTCAGAGTACAGTAGGGGGTTTTCCAGAGTTTAGGTAAGGGAAATATGCTATGCTAGAGATTTTTATATGTATAACAGAAAATTATGAATAAGTATTTATAAGCATGCAGATCAAATTATTTTTCCCTAATAGCATGAATATTATTTTTACAGCAGAGTTACATAAATTGAGCATGAGATTTTGATTACTCAAATGTATGGCATGAGTTTATTATAGTATAGTATATAGATTTTACAATATTACAAATATTCAGTTATACAAATTATAGTAATGAATGAGACTTACAATATTTCTCAAAATAACATGATTTCTAAACCATAATATTTAGACAGATATTTCAGAAATTACAAATAGATATATAGATATTTCAGACAGATACTATAGAAATTACAGACACATATTGCAGATATTATAGATAGATATCACGGTTATTACAGACATATATTTCAGATATTTTAAATAGATATTACAGATAATTCAGATAGATATTTCAGATATTCCAGCTCAGATTTATAGTGTTATAGTTGTTTTGAAATCATGTTAAAAGCAGTAAGATGATTATATATTTATATATATATATATATATATACACACGGTATTACATAGTTCCAGACCCCTATAGATATTACAAACAGAGATATACAGCAGAGCACAGTACCGTTACTATTTGAGACACGTACAACCACGTTACTTAGATACTACGTGGATTCCGTTTAACCATGCGAGGAGAGATTGCAATCTCCCCAGCATGCTGGGTTGAGGTAGTCGGTTAGATGATGATAAAGGTTAGAGATGGCCCGGAGTGATTGCAGTGGGCTAGATTTACATAGATTGGCGGATGTTAGAGATTCAGATTGACTTGCTTGGTAGGCCAACCAGAGTAAGTCCAGCCTATGGGCTGCACAACCTTATCATGAGGGGATATATCATGATATACAGATCCCAAGGTATAGCAGAAGTTCCTATGTACAGATATATCACACGACAGCAGTTTATATTATTATATTAGCAATACCCTGAGATAGCAAACTCAGATACACAACTATTGTAACGACCTGCTTATCTAATCATATAATAAAACATAATAAGTAAAATAGTCAACCCGAAACTTGTGGGTAGCGGGGACACCTGTCATACACAGTGGAACCTAGGTAGCAGTAAATGTAAATCATCATACTCATAACCATAAAATATAAAATACCAGAGCCAACTACAATCCACAGTGATACTGTATTTATATACAACCTCAAAATATCAAAAAATACATCTAAGATACCACAACAAAAACCTCCTGACCCTAGTACAAGACTTACCCTCCTAACGGGGTAGCCCAACAGACTCAATGATGGCCATGACTCGCCGGTCCTTCTGGGTTTCTTGAAAATCATTTAATATTCGGGGGTGAGACACTTCTCAGTAAGGGAAAATAAACTAATAACAGTTGTGTAGAAACATGAATATTTAATGATAATATAGATATACAATACATTCTTCATACCGAAAAACATTAATCATTTAATAACTGCATAAACGTATACCTTCATATTTTTAATAAATCATACTAATCATAGATTTCTGGTATAGCTAATTATACTGAAAACATACTCAAGATGAATAGCTAGCTGATGTCATGTATTACCCCCCATGACGGGTTGTGCAGCCCGAAAGCGGGACCCAACAATGGCTGGTCGACCACTGCCGAGCCAAAAATATCCGTAAGTACGATGGCACCGCCACACCGTGGTCCGGACTGTCAGGTGGACGTTTACAACTCTACACTGAAAGTCATATCGACTATCCATCTCCCACACCTTCATGGGGTGATTAGCACCAATCTGAACATAGATATATAATCTATATAGCTATGGTACTGTGCTCCTATAACTGTACTGAACTATCATCTGGGTTTTGATAATACATAATACATGATAATATACAGTTTAACGTAAACCGATTGATAGCTTTTCTATAATAACATAATACATACGGTTATGCACCGTTTACTTTCATATCTGTGGCCTCGCACCAAAATCATACATATATACGGCCTTGTGCTGGCTATCAATCACGGCCTTGCACTAACATTCTATACATATCATTCTGATTAAGTAATCCATTTATCATGTATTTTAATATCATAATGTACTGTACTATTTCATAATCTCTGAAAAACATGTTTTATTCATAAAATTGCCATATCATAATACTTTTCATGTAAAATAATATTCATGCCACACAAAACTGAGTAAATTCATACATTTCATTCTAAAATCACATTTTCTGTATAACAACAGTATTTTCCCAAATATGCATCTTCTCAATAATATTCAAATGTAATACATGCTTCCCTAAAAATTAATTGCCGATAAATAATAATAGTTTGTATATAAAATAACTGCTTTAGTTTATTACCTTACCTAACACTGGAAAGAAACCCCCCAAAAATTTCACTCGTCCTGGACCCGCATGGTTCCTCGAGCAACACCCTGAATTCAACAACTCCTCGAACTAAACTTCAGTATTTTCACGTGACTATCATTTCCAATAACTATGAAAAGACCAAATTTGGCATAAAAGTCTTACCTCAACTTAGGGATGAATTTTAACTCACTTCCACCAACAATCCGCTCTGGCAGATTTGGAGAGAACTTTCCCAAGAGCGTCGTGGTGGCGTCAGATCGTCAATCCGGCGAACGACGGATCCAAAATCAAAAAAAGAGGAGAGAGAAATTGTAGGGAGGAGAGAGAGCGAAAATTTTCTAATTTCTCTGCATTTAAATCCGAGTTTATACTAGGGGCTTCGTCGACGAGCCA
Source organism: Malania oleifera (assembly GCF_029873635.1). Lineage (NCBI taxonomy): Eukaryota > Viridiplantae > Streptophyta > Magnoliopsida > Santalales > Ximeniaceae > Malania > Malania oleifera. The sequence goes on from NC_080418.1 coordinate 150,489,417, forward strand.
CGTCACCTCATCGATGAGGTCAATAGGCAATTTGTCGACGAACTCTCCCCTTCATCGATGAAATTCAGAGTCTCCTAAAAATCCTCTCTTAATTATTATTTAAATATCATTATTCTTCGGGTTGTTACAACTATGTTTTAAATTATATTTCATATATTCTGTATAGCTTATCAGCTTACTTAGATTACAGTATCAGTATTATTTTAGTATTTCAAATGTGTAACTCAGCCGCGACACACTAGTAATAACATATTTCCTCTTATTGAGCGTCGACTCATCCCAGTGAATTTCTATTTTTCAGGATAACCAGCTTGGCGAGCAGACTAGGCTCGCGGGTAGAGGTTGTTTTGAGCTGCCCTTGCTAGAAGGGTAGGTGTTTATAAGATACTAGTGTTTTGGGATAATTTTTAGATTATAGTGACGTCACTAGGTATATTGTATTGTAAATGAATTTCAGAACATGGTCGTTTTCTGGTATTGTATATAGTAGTTCCCAGTTTTTTTATACCGCTACTTAGATATGTATGGTGCATAGAGTTTCTTTAGTGCTGATTTAAGCTTGAGAAATTATCAGTAGTATTATAGACAGAGAATATTTGTGTATATGAATATGAAAAAAAATAATAATTAAAGAAATAGCAGGTCATTACAACTGTAGTCTCTCTGGGCAAACTCCAAGTCTATCTCGTCTAACCGGCCACCTCAACCTAACTTTCTGGGGAGATTGCAATCTCTCCTAGCGCGGTTAGACAGAATCCACATACTATCTGAGATATGTGGTTGCACTTTATCTAAAATAGCATCAGTACCGTGCTCTGCTATCTGAATCTAACTAAAAATTTCCTCAAGGATCTGATACTGTGTGTCATGACCTGCTCATTTTTCTACATATTTTTTTTTAATAAAATCATCATAAAATCAATACAACATATCCCACAATCCAGCTTAGCAAGTCACCATCCACTTGGACCCATGGGTACCAGGAATATAACAAAACATACAGCAGAAGCCTACGCAGCAGAAAGTATAAAATTATATACATCTCATCATAATGTGCCCAATACACTAGAGTACTATAAACACTAACTCTCAATATATATACATCCCAAAAATGGAAACTAAGGACAATTCTCACAAAACCCTAACTGTCCCTACCAAAAATTTACCATTCGCAGAGGGCAGATAAACAACACTAATTCTGCAGGGCTTTTCCCGTTCTCCTATCCGGGGCTCCTGAAAAGTTAATGAAATTTAGGGGTGAGACACCTCTCAGTAAGGGAAATAAACAAATACTAGTGTGTGGCAACATGAGTAATTCGTGTTCAACATATATCATATATAACACATTTAGTACTGTTTCATCAAATCTGGGAAAACATATATATATATATATATATATATATATATATATATATATATATATATAAATCAACATGGTAGAACATACTGCATTTTCATAACATATCTCAACTCATGTCATAATAATAATAACATAAAACAATCCTAGTAGGTTAGCTGGTTGTTGTCATGTATTACCCCCACATGACTGGGTTGTGTGGCCCGAAGGCGGGACCTAACAATGGTTGGCCGACCACTGCCAAGTCGATAGTCTAGTCTGTAGGTCCGATGGGTCTACCTAGACTGGTCTGTACACCAGGGGCGATAACAGCACACTTCTCGAATATAACCACATCGACCATCCAATCTCACATTACTCCATATAGCAGCGTTAACACATATATCATGATCACGAGGACCATGGACACATAGCAACGGTACCGTGCAAGTGCTAGCCTAGACCAAGCCAACCAAGTTTTGATATCATATACATATATTAAAATTGTGGTACATAAATATCTTATGTCATTTATTTTCACATCAATCATATCATATGACATATATATGTGTATCATGAAAATCATTGGCCCGTATGCCGATATTACACATTTTATCATAGCTCGGCCCGTACGCCAGCTACACATAGCACGGCCCGTACGCCGGTAAATCACATAGCACAGCCCATATACTGGCAAACCACATAGCATGGCCTGTACGCCGGCAAATCACATAGCACAGCCCGCACGCTGGAAAATCACATCCACATATATATATATATATATATATATATATATATATATATAAACATCTCGGCCCGTACGCCGGTTTTCCATCATAAAAATCCATATCATCCACATTCCTAGAAAACAGCATTTCACAACATTTTTACACATGCCACACAGTAGATTTTCCACATATTCAACATACGATCATTTTCATAGTATTTTGCAAATATAAAACATATATATTTATAAACATATACATTTTCCATAGATCAAATGATAACTATATATATATATATATGAGCAGTTTCCAAAATAGTACTAGCTTAGTTTATTCCCTTACCTGATTCCTAGAAAGCCCCTAATAAAACTGCCCCACACTCGCAGGGTTCCTAATTCAACACCCTGAAAATAAAAAATCTCTGAATTAAAGTTCAGTATTTTCATGTGCACAACATTTCTTCTAACTAGGTCAAGACCAAATATGGCTTAAAAAACCTTACCTCAACTTTGGGATGATTTCCAACTTGCTTTCTCCCACGATCCGCTCCAGCAGATTTGGAGAGAACTTCGCCAGGAGCGTCGTGGTGACTTCAGATTGTTGATTTGACGACTGGTGGGGCTGAAAACATAGAGAGAAGGGAGAGAGAACCATAGAGAGAGAGAGAGGAGGGAGAGGCTTCATACAAAATGATATTTCTCCCAGATTTTTCATTCTTATAAAACAGGATTTCGTCGACGAGCCCGACCTTCGTCGATGAGTCCTTCACAAATTTCGTCGACGAGACCCTGTATTTGTCGACGAAATTCAGGCTGCCTTAGAATCTCTCTCGGCATTTCCCTTTCCTTATTATTTAAATTTCATTTTAAATTTGGGTCGTTACACTGTGTAATACTAATATATATATATATATATATATTTATTTATTTATCTTGTTGTTTTATCATGATTTCAAAATAATCACAACACTATAAATTTGATCTGAAATACTGTAATATCTTATTGAAATATCTATAATATCTGGTTGAAATTTCTAACTGAATAATCTGTAATGTTTGAGTGTTATGGTTTTAGAAATCATGTCATTCTAAAAAATACTATAAATCATATTTTCTGCTAATATACCATATAACACGATATCTGAAAAGTTGTATAAAACAACATACTAAACTGCAATAAACTCATGCCACACAATTGGGTAATTAAAATTTCATGCTCTAATTCTGTAATTCTACTATAACATGATAATAATAATATTCTAGAAATAACTTATTAATAAGCTTATATATATAAAAAACATAACCTTCGGATATACTTTCTAAAACCCCTAGCATAACATATTTCTCTTTCTTGATTACTGAAAAGCCCCTATTGTGTCTGGTCCTACATTCGTAGGGTTCCCCGCTCAATGCCCTAAAAACAACATCTCCCATAATAAAACTTTAGTATTTCTCCATGTTCTACATTTCTTATAACTATGGAAAAGCCAAATATTGAATAAAAAGTCTCACCTTAAATTTTGTGATAAATTCCAAGGCAGCCCCACCAATGATCCACTCCAACAGACTTGAAGAAAACTTTCCAGGAATGTCGTGGTGGCCTCGGATTGTCGAACCGGTAAGAATCCGGCTCGAAATCTTAAAAAGAAGGAGGAGGGGACGAATAAGAGAGAGAGAGGAGGAGGGTTTGTGTGTGAACATTCTATAGAAAAATCGAGTTTAGGCTATTTATACACTGGCCTTCATCGACGAGACACGTCACTTCATCGACGAGGTCAAGAAGAAAGTTCGTCGACGAATGCTTACTCCTCGTCGACGAAATTCAGAACTAAAATATAGCCTCTTGGTATCTTCTCATCGACGAGACATGTGTCTCCGTTGAAGAACCCCTTAAGTGTGCTCGTCGACGAACTCCTTGTGTTTGTCGACGAGACCCTATTTAAATTCATTCTTTCCTCTTCTCCTCCTATTATTAAATTACGATAATTATTCGAGTCTCTATAGGCACTTTTCTAAATGTCTTCTATAACATGTGGGGCAATGAGGGGGCATCTGTCTGCCCTATCTTGCTCGATCTCCTCCTCCTGGTCTCCATGCCCCTCTATTGTCATATCTCCTCCAAGACCCTTTACTGGACCCGGCCTGAAATTTTGAAGGTACCGGCCTCTTCCCCTAACTCTGCATTGTAGTACCCCTCTACATGCCACTCTTGATCACTATAGCTCTGTCAACCACCTCTTCAAATGTTTGAGACTAGAAGCCGATAACCTTCTCAAATAGATTCTACCTCAAGCCTTCCTCAAATTTCCTCGCCTTCTTCTCCTTGTCCGGTGCCAAATGTGGGGCAAACTAGGACAGTTCAATAAATAGGGTTGTGTACCGCTATACCGTCATATGCCCCTATGTCAGGTGCAGGAACTCTACTGCTTTCGCTCTCCTTCTAGTGGCAGGGAAGTATCGATCAAAGAACAAATCCCTGAATCAGCTCCACGTCACTGATATAGGGTTTAGTCTCTGTTTCTTAATCAACCTCGCTGATCTCCACCAGCGCTTTGCTTTCCCAGTTAATTTAAAATTTGCAAACAATAATTTTTATTCATCTGTACATTGAAGCACTACCAACACATCCTCAATATCCTGGTCCTAGTTCTCGGTTGCTAGAGGATCCGCTCCTCCAGAAAATGATGGAGGTCTCATCCGCGTAAACTGCTCAATCGTGCAGCTATGCTCCCCAGAGCTTTGAGCCATCTTAGCCATCACTTGCTGAGTGATGCTGCCCAATACTGCATCAAAATCTCTACCTTTTATATTGGAAGGTCCTACTCCATCACCCCTAGTATTTGTGTCACTACCCCCAGGGTCCATTCTGAAAAGAAGACAACCAGTCTCTGAATTCTATCACCATTCTCACAATCAATATATACATTAATCTATACTCATATGTCATCCTTCTAGAATCATCTATCTCATCATCCTCAAATCCCATTTAAGATTCAATCCTACCACTCAGAAACAAGAACCAGTGATAATGTCCATAACTTTCCTGAAATCATCACCCCACGAAAAAGCGTAGAAAACTAGTGATAATGTCCATGACTTTCCTGAAATCGTCACCCCACGAAAAAGCGTAGAATCAACCACAGAACTCCTGCTTCTAGGTTGCAAGATAGAACCCTAAATTCTCAACCTCATCCTCTAACAATATCATGCTCATTTCTCATTCTATCCACTCCTTATTTCCTAAAAAATTCATTCCTATACTCTGGTATTGTTTCCACTGCACTCTAAAGTCTACGGAACCTAACTACCTAGGCTCTGATACCAAACTGTAATGACTTGCCTATTTTACCATATTTTTTTCCACATAAAAGCATAACATCATTTTTAATTACCATGTTTCCCTGTTATATTGATATAAACATGGACCACCCAGACCCATGGGTATCGGGGACATACCTTCCAAACAACTTTGACACTTAAGAAGTAGGAAACGTAATTTACATACAGTCATCCAATAAATCACAATACTAGAATTCCATTAATTCCGCTAATTATATATATACAATTATCTACCAAAAGACTGAAAGTATTCTAGGGCCAATTTCCAAAATAAATCTGACCCTAGCACAACAACTCACCCTTTTTGACAAGGTAGCACAGTCCAACTGTACTGTCACGGAGCTTTATTTACTCCTCCACCCGGATTTCCTAAAATGTTTTATTACTGAGGTGAGACACCTCTCAGTAAGGGAAATAAACTAGTATCAGTGTGTGATAACATAAGTATTTTCGTGTTATACATATAAATAATTCATAAAACATAACTGGAAAAGTATACTCAGATTTCCTAAAATGTTTTATTGATGGGGTGAGACACCTCTCAGTAAGGGAAATAAACTAGTATTAGTGTATGGCAACATAAGTATTTTCGTGTTGTACATATAAATAATTCATAAAACATAACTGGAAAAGTCTGACTGTACTAAACTGAGTAAAACATGATTTGTCAATTCATAATATAACATACTGCATACTGTACATGTAAAACATCTTATATAATTGTACTATACTAAAATAACACCCAGGATGGATAGCTAACTGATGTCATGTCTTACCCTCATATGACTAGGTTGTGCGGCTTGAAGGCGAGACCTAGTAATGGCTGGCCGACCATGCTAGATTAAACATAAGTTTATAAGTACGATGGGCCTACCCCACTTGCTCCCTGACTGCCAGGGGAACATCGCCACTTTACACTGAAGCCACATCGGCTGCCATCTCCCACACTACTGGTCGTGTGGTAGCACTATCTTAATTCTGAACATATAGCTACGATACCGTGCTCCTAAAAACTGAACTATACCATACCATCTGGATTCTAATAACATATAATATGTTTCATATACTAAACATAACTGTTTCATGTTTCATAATAATATCTGACATGATAATATTTCATGAATTCTGTAATATCATGCATGAATATGGCATCTGGGCCAACATGAATCACGACATCTATGCCGGTGTAACATAGCATGTAATCTCAGCATCTGCGCCGACATATCGTAATATATTGAACATGAATTTCTTGCATTATTTTACATACTATTCATAAATTCATGGTTCCTGCACTGTTTAATAATTTTCCTGGAAATTGAAAATACATGATAATTATGGGAAAACATGATATTCCATTAACATTTTTTCATGATAAATAATACTCATGCCACACAGAAATGGGTAATATCCAAAACATAAAACTTGTTCGAAAATAATATTTTCTGGTAACCCATTAAAATCATATCTCTATTCAACTGTGGTATTTTCCAAACATAATTATACAATATACCTATTTGTCTAAAATTAAATGTTATAAAATAATGATTAATTTTATGGAAAAAAAATTGAATAGTTTATCCCTTTACCTGGCTTACCAAGATGCCCACACAATTCAATCCTGAGCCCGTGCATTTCCAGCACAAAACCTACAATTTCCATTTCCCCAGAACATTCAACAAAATTCCAATATAATTCCATAAAATATTTCCTAGATTCCCAATAACTTAAATAAATTGTTAAACTCTAAAATAATCAAATTACCTTATTTTTCTTGAACTATGCCCGCAGGGTCTCGAAATTACACCCGCGACGCTTATTCGAGCCTTGAATTCAGTGATCTTAATTCAACCTCAGAATGCCGAATATTTAACATTTCCAAATCTACAATAATTAAATAATAATTAACCTGTTAATAACCCTCTTAGCCTAATTTTGGGGTTCTGCCTACGACGACCCCATGAGAAATTTGTTCCTCCAGACTTGTAGAGAATCATCCCTAGATTCTCATAATGGTGTCTAATCGTCAATTGGGCTTAAGATTTACAAGAAATTGAGGTAAAAGTTAGAATTGAGCTTACCCCATAAGATATGCCTACGCTGCTCCTATGACAAATCCATTCCGATAGAAATGTTGGTAGCGGAGAATGCAGTCTAGCAGTATTTTCTGATTTTCGATCGGACGAATATCAATCGAAAAATTGAAAAGAGTGGGAGAGAGAACGAAGGAGAGACAGAGAGATCGCTAGGGGGGGTTCTGCCCCCTTCTTTGTAATTCCTTTCCTTCCTGATTCTTCAAGGAGGAATGTGATTATATATATATAAAATATTATATTAATAGATTATATTATTTAATTAATAATAATAAATAAATAAATAAATAAATTTTATTCATTTATTTTTTTAAAATTAATTAATTAATTTATTTATTTATGTTTTTTTTTTAAATCTCTACATCTTCCTGTAATAATTATTTTTGGGGCATTACATAACTCATCTGTTTGAGAACATACATACTGCTACTAGAACAGGAGTGTGAATATCTCCAGGTTATTATTTTACTAAATATAGATATATAGCTAACTACGTGAAAAATGGAGATAATCAACCCTACTGTCTTTGGTTGGTTTTAAAACAAGTGTATGGTTTGAAATAACAACTTTTCAACTAGTGAAAATGTTCAGAAAGACCAATACTATATTTTAAAAATATCATACTTAAATTTAAATGGTTAGTTTCAAAAATAAAGTAGGTTAACCGAACCTTTGGCCTAGAAACCTTAGAAAAGTCGTAACTGTTTATCTAAAAACCATTTTAACATTTTATTCCGTTAGAACTCATAAACATAATTGATATAATATAATCCCCTTACCTATTTCTTGAAAAACATGACATCCGAGACGCTCGAAAATCGAACCCTAACTTTTTTTTTTTTTTTTTTTTTTTTTTTTTTTCTGAAATCAAGAATCCACTCCGCTAGATTTGTAGACATTCGCTTTCTGATCCTCGTGGAAACCTTCAATCGTTGAAGCGGGCAACGAACGACGAAGGACGAAAATAGAGAGAGTGTGGGCGCAGGTTTTAGAAAGAGAGGGAGAGATATTTTGATTTCTTAACCTTGAAGCAATTGAAAATCTTTTATAGACCCCTTGACTTGGTCAAATTCATCAACGAAATGAGACCTTGTCGACAAACCCTAAGCTGGATATTTTTCAAACGTTATGAATCTCGTCGTCGGCGAAACTCTAAATTTTGGTGACGAACCTCAAAAGGGCCTTCGTCGACGAGAATATGGAGTTCGTCGACGAAGTCTGCTGAAAAATCCCCCTTTTCTTTCTTATTTAATTTTCTTACTTTCCTGGTTCGGGTCTCTACACTTACTGAGTATGGTAAGTGTCTTGATATGCTTCAGTTGTAACCATAGGTTGCATAAGGTATCAGGGTAGAGTGGTGCTACTTGTATGGGCGGGTAATCACCCAATCTTTGGGAAACTCTCATTAATAAAATACGCTACATGTGTGTGAGTAGGGACAGATAATGATTTCATAATTGTGGATCAATTTGTAAATGATGATTATATTTTGTACACAAACCTCATGATAGCCACACGTTGGTATTAATTTATTCTATCTTAATAAAATGTGTCTCACCCATTATACAATTCATCTTTTTCAAGATCTCCGCGTGATCGAACTTAGCGAGCTCGGGGTTGGGTTTGTTGGCATAGTATTTTTGTGAGAGGGTACAAATTTTGGTTGTATTTTTGGTTTATGTTTTTAGTTTTTTTCATATATATATATATATATATATATATATATATATATGAATATTGGATATTAGGAAATACTGTTTTGGGATGTTTATATAATACTCTGGTATATTATTAAGGATGTTTATTTATTTTTTTCTGCCGTGTGATTGAGATTATGGTATCAGACATAGGTGATTGAATCACATCACACCCCAGGCCCCACTTAGCGGGTTCGGGGCGTGACACATAGACTCATTAAAATGATGTGAGACTAAGTATGTGATTGATAAATTCTGAATTTTATGTAAAGTAATTATTTCTTATCCCCAAGTTTTGGAGGGATCAAATTCAAACAGTGGGTTTGGGTAAAATTGCGTCAGCCTTTTCCAAATTTTCCAAGTCTCGAACCATACCCACAAACACTATGTATAAGTATTTATAGAATGAGCATTCAGATTAACCCGAGAGGTGCATCAGGGGGGGAAGGTCACAAACCCATGGATTTGAAGCCAGCAGAGAGGACCCGTGGGGGGTCGTCGATGAGCAAGGCTTCCCATGTAACAAAAAAAAAAAGTACTTATAGAACGAGGTTATCATCTTCGTGTTGTCATGGGTTTAGATAGCTTAAGTCAATAATGGACCTACATTTATTTTTAGTGGGCTCCATTTAGCCCGACCTTGTCTTAATTAAAATTTAAGAAAACATTTCATTTTTTTATGGGTAGCCCAACCCAACATTGCCCCTGTTCTGGCCCACACGTTTCCCATGTGTGTGATGAAACTAGAGTGCCATATTTATGAAATTTGCAGTCCCTTCACAAATTTCCTTCAACTCGAAATACAAATTCTAGAATGAGAAAGAAAAAAAATTCAAATTGATTTGTACCATAACTTATTTATTTATTTATTATTATTATTATTATTATTATTATTATTATTATTATTATTATTAACTAGTGCCATGCATCTTCTAATAGTTGTATATATGTAGACAAATTTTAAAAATTATTTTGAGTTCGATGGTTAATTATAGATAATTTTTTTTAAAGTTACGATTTTTTCTTTTAAAAATAATAATATTTTTATTTGCCCATTAATTGATAATATTATTTTAAATTTAATTTAATAGGAGAAAACTGTCAAATAATATGGATGATTGAAAATTATTACCTATTCTTATACTGAAAGTTTAAATAGGATGATGCAAAATTAAATAATTTATATAACTTTTTAACGACTCAAGATACAGGAAAAATAGATATTAGTCGTCCAATTGAAAGTTTCCTTTACAATGTACATATAAATTGAATTTGGAGTTCTTAATATGATTATAAATGATCATCAACGAGGGCAACTGAATTAAATCTTCTTTCCCGATGATTTTTAAAACTATTAATAATATTTTAAAATTACTTTTGAATTATTTGATTGGATTCCATGCTTCATTAAATCTGATCCAAATTTAATCATTAGATAAGTCATGTAATGAAATCATGATGTTGCGCATAATTCAACGGAATGAATCATCCTTAATTTGTATATATTGCGCATGCCGTGCAAACCTAAAGTATCTAATTATCTCAAAAATCTTGCACGCAATTCTAATTAAGATTTAAACATAAAACTTTTCAACAATAAGGTTTTATGATTAAGTCCCTCTAATGACATTATAATGGTATGAGGTTCTAATTAAGATTAAAATTTTATGATTAAGTCCCTTTAAGGTTCTATACGACATCTCTTTCTCACTTTATGTGTATAGGTGTATGATTACATTTCAATATTTAGACGATAAGTCTATGCCATATATTTATCGAAATCGAAGTCCTAGCTCATACTTTCTCTATAAGATTATATCAAGGTCGGGGGTTTAGGAATGCTTGAAATAGTTTATAGGAATTAGAAATAATTAAGCATATAATTACTAATTAAATTATTTTTTATTGAGCCTACCGATAAATCAAAAAAATTAAATGTAAGGTTAAGGAAAAAATATATATCCTTTACGTGCAAAGGAAAAATCCATATAAATGTTGGGCTAAATAAATTTGAGCCACACTAGGTGAGAGCATAGTTTTGCAAAAAAATAAATTAAGAAATGACAACACTTGGAATAAAGTTGATAACACATTTTGCAATATAATGAACTAATCTTTCATTTTTATCAAAATCCTTTCAAACATACAAAACTTACCAATATATATATATACACACGCACAAATATATATAGGGCAAAAGCCATTTACCTCCCTCGATATTTGGTAAAAAGACATAAATCTCCCTTAAGATTTTAAAAATCTCAGCGACATTCCTTGAGTTTTGTTAAAAATCACACAAACTTTCCCTAATATTTCAAATAGGGGTGAGCATAATTCGGTCCAAACTAAATTAATCGAGTAAATTGGGTTGGTTTGGTTCGATTAAAAATTTATTTGATTCGATTCGGTTTTTATTTTCGTTGAATTTCGATTTTCGGTTCAATTTTTGGGTTCGGTTAATTCGGTTAGCTGAATAGTATAAATTAATAATAATTATATATATATTAAAATATTTTATATATTGTATATATACTAAAAATTTATTTATTTATTATATATTATATATATTAAAATTTTATGCATACTATTTATATTATATATATATATATATATATATATATAAAATCTATATTTTGAATATATGAAAATATTAAATCGGTTAAAATCAATTAATCAATTTAACCAAAATACGGTTTGATTATTTTTGAGTTCAGTTAAATTTGAAATTTCAGTCGGTTCATTTAATGATTTTTTTAATCGAAATTTTTTTTATTAATTCGGTTAATTAACTAAATTCACCGAACCGATCGAATGCTCTCCCTTAACTTCAAAAATGTCATAGATCGTTTATGATATTTGCCAAAAAGATATAGATATCTTTTAAAAAAAAAATATCTTTTTATAAAATATAAAAACAAGTTTTTATCTTTTTTATAAATCTCATGGATAACCTTAAGATTTTTAAAGCCTTAAGGACTGAAATTTTTAAGATCTATGTCAAATTTAAGGGAAGGCTAGTATATATTTTATATATATATATATGAAGGGTAAACTTATGATGATTGGTGATCCACCTTACATCATCATTTCCTAATGTTGACTTTTTGTAAAAGTGTTCGGAGCAAATTACGCAGCCAATTGAAATCACCGAAGTGTTGACTTCAAGACGAGGCAAAGCCCTAGCTAGCCAGCTTAGCTAGAATGCTAGATGCATAGACGGCTAGCTAGAATGCTAGATGCATAGACGGCTAGCCAGCTTGCAAATCCACATGCAGGTACGTGCATGCCTACTTATATATATATAATAATAATTAGTACACGTCATGGGTAAATCCATGCATGTAAGAATTCATTGAGGAAATTTGGATCCAACTAATCAATTGCTTTAATTATGGATTTGATTTTTCTATTTATTTATTCTTTATTTTCGGTGAATATTCTTCATTTTATTCATCCTCACACATTTTTTAAAGCAAATGTACGTAGGAACACGAATATGGGTTATGGTCACTCATGAATTGATAGAAACACTATATATTTATGTATATAAATATATAGAAATGTATCGAGCCCAGAAGTCTACATTGTTAGTTCCTATTTTCATAGATTTTTAATTTTTTAATTTATAAAATTAATTTCTGATTGACTAATTTTTTTTCTCTTGTAAAGTTATTGGTGTACTTTTTATTTTTATTTTTATTTTCCTTGAGAAACAAACATGAAAATGCAAATTTCTTGATATTTTCCTTTCCTTTCCTTAGTGTTTCCCAAGTTCCAAACAGAGGATTAATGAGTTTGAAAATCGATTGGAGTATCATATTGTGAAAAAATGTTTAGAAGTGAAGGATGGGAAACCAGTGTTTTTAACAAGCAAAAGTTGATTGATAATTACTCAAGTTTGAATTCTTTTATTGGATTAAATGACACTTACTGCTTAATCTAGGACTTAGATCGTCGATATGCATTGTATTTTCAGACTTAAAAGAAATTTGGTTGAGATAAGAAAAGATATAATTTATTGATTAGTTTATTTTCGCGTGAAATTATGACTTTTACTATTGCTGCCTCAATCACTTTATTCTTTGAATTAATTTCATGCCCCATCAATAATCATTAATCTCTAATAAATTGATTAATTTACATATGACTATAATTAATAATCTCTCTCTCTCTCTCTCTCTCTCTCTCTCTCTCTCCTGTCTCTGTTTCTCTCTCTGGAGAGTAGTAGGTAGATACATACTAGATAGATGATGATTTTGCATAATATATCTTCATCATATCTTTATCATAATGCCTACTTTCAATTTTTGCAATGAGTTTGATTTTGAAATTAAATAACTTTTCAATCAACTCTTTCTCTCTCTCTCTCTAGTAAGCTAATTAAGACTGATGATGATTTTCATAGTATATCCTCAGCATGAGTTTGAGTTCGAATTTTAAGATTTCTCATGATACAAGTGAAGAAGCGTAGAAAGGTGAGATGATTATTTTGATGAATTACTTGAATGTGTAGGAGAATCGAGAAACCCATTATTCTATAAAAATATGATAAAAATATATTGGTTACTCTAAGAATTATAGGGTTGCTTATGAAGGGGCGGTGATGGGAGATATTTCTTTTTAATTATTTTTTAAATAATAGAATAGTAATTTCAAGAGGTTTTTAAAATATCATGTATTGCTCATACACATTTGATTATTCGTGTATAGAATTAATTGATGAAGTGTTGTAAAACACGCGTACTTATGTGGATGACTATTTAGATAATAGGTTACAACCTTTGGTATGCCCACATAATGATTCATTAATTATGTGGTTAACCTTTGGGATGTCAATGTATTTGCCTATATAAAGACATGTTTTACAACAAAATGAGATAATAAGATGATTAACAACATCTAGTTCCTGAAAAACTAAAATAACTCCAAACTTTTTTGTATTCCTCTTTATTTCATTTACAACACAATATCAGTACGATCAAGTCTCTAATGGTATAGCAAGTTTCGTTGGTATTATTCTAAGGTAAGAATCTTGTTTCCTTTAACATTTGTTATCTATATAACTTTAGTTTTTCATCTGGCCTATATTTCACAAAAATGATGATGGTTGAATCAAATTTTATGCACCAGAAGTGCTCCGAGCCTAAAAGTTTTATACTTTGACATGATCATTTTGGCCATCATGGTTCAACTATGATGCGACGAATCATTGAAAATACACATGGACATCCAATAAAGGATCGGAAAGTTCTTTGACCTGGTGATTATTTTTGTATTTGTTGGAATACACCAACTTTGTCTAATCTTGATACACGCACAAATCAGTGCAAACTTGAAGTTCAAAGAATAATTCATTTGCAAAATGCTGCAAATCAATTGCCAGATATTTTTACAGACACCAAAAGGGTCACTTAATCCCATGTTTTGGCCGCAAATATTACTGCTAGATTGATTGTTCCTGAAGAATACCGAAACACCCAATGGAAATAGCAGCTAATGAATCTAAAGTATGTCAGAAGCGTGGTAGACCAATTGGTGCAAATGATACTGTTCCTCGAAAGAAAAAGGAAATGAATAAAAGTGACACTCAAAAAGAGTTCATTAACATTTAAGAAGAGGTTAAAAGAAATATAGATCAACAATCTCATATTTCTACAGAAGCAACACCAGAAGTGGTTCCGGTATTGAAAAATTATGAGATTTCATTAAAACATGGAAATATGTGGAGAAGAAATGAAGTTGTTGTTGATAATGTGTTTGCATATGCGATTGCTTCAGAAATTATTAATGATAATGAGTCTGAACCTCAAACTGTAAAAGAATGTCGATATCGAAATGACTGACCAAAATGAAAAGAAGCGATACAGGTTGAGCTAGACTCATTAGCCAAACGTAAGGAATTTGGACCAATAGTCCAAACACCTGAGAATGTCAAACCTGTTGGGTATAAATGGGTTTTTGTACGTAAAAGAAATGAAATGAATGAAATTGTGAGATACAAGGCGCGTCTTATAGCACAAGGTTTCTCCCAAAGGCCTGGTATAGATTATAATGAGACCTATTCCCTTGTTATGGATACAGTTATTTTTAGATTTTTGATTAGTTTAAAGGTTTCTGAAGGACTCGATATATGCCTCATGGATGTAGTAACAGCTTACTTGTATGACTCATTGGATAATGACATATATATGAAAATCCCCAAGGATTTAAAATGCCTGAAACATATAATCCAAAACTACGACAAATGTATTCTGTTAAATTACAAAGATCCTTGTATGGATTGAAGTAATCTGAACGAATGTGGTACAATCGTCTAAGTGAATATTTGTTGAAAATTGGATATGAAAATAATCTTTTCTGTCGTTGTGTTTTCATTAAGAAAATAAATTTTGGATTTGTTATAGTTGCAGTTTATGTTGATGACATAAACATAGTAGGAACTCTAGAAGAGATCACAACGACTACTAACTACTTAATGAAAGAATTTGAAATGAAGGATATTGGGAAGAGAAAATTTTGTCTTGGTTTCAAGTTGAACATTTAACAAGTGGAATTCTTATTCATCAATCATCTTATATAGAAAAAATCTTGAAACAATTTTATATGGATAAATCTTATCCATTAAGCTCCCCGATTGTTGTTCATTCACTTGATGTGAAAAAGGATATTTTTCGTCCTCGAGAAGATGATGAAGAAATCCTTGATCCTGAAGTACCCTATCTTAGTGCAATAGAAGCACTCTTGTATCTTGCAAATTGCACTAGACTAGATATAGCTTTTGCGGCAAATTTGCTGGCAAGGTTTAGTTCTACATCAACTTAGAGACATTAGAATGGAGTAAAACATGTTCTTCATTATCTCCACGGCACATCTGATATGAGTTTGTTTTACCCAAAGGGAGTAAAGTCTGTGTTGAAAGGATATGTTGATGCTGAATATCTTTTTGATCCTCATAAAGTTCGATCACAAACAGACTATATTTTTACATGTGGTGATACTGCTATCTCTTGACGATCTATAAAGCAAACGATCACTACTACCTCTTCAAACAATTCAGAAATATTGACAGTTCACGAAGTAAGTCGTGAATGTATATGGTTAAGAACTATAATCCAACACATTAAAGGGACAAGTGGATTATCATTGGAGAATGACACGCCAACAATATTGTACGAGGACAATGCAGCATGTATTGCACAAATCAAAGGTGGGTATATAAAAGGTGATAAAACTAAACATATTTCACCAAAGTTCTTTTACACTCATAAACTTTGGGAGAAAGGAAATGTTGACATTTGCAAAATTCGTTTAAGTGACAACTCAGTAGATTTATTCACAAAAGTAATACCAACTTCAATTTTCAAAAAGCATGTACATAACATTAAAATACGACAACTTAAGGACATTTCTTAATTGATTGTATTTTTTAGAGGAAGTATAAATGCTGTACTATTTTTCCTTCGTTAAGGTTTTACCTCATAGGGTTTTCCATAGCAAAGGTTTTAACGAGGCATATTTATAGTGTATAGTCATCCAAGGGGAAGTATTGTAAAACATGTATATTTATGTGGATGACTATCTAGATAATAGGTTATAACCTTTTATGTGTCCACATAATGGTTCATTATATGGTTAACCTTTGGAATGCCAATGTAATTGCATATATAAGGACATGCTTTACAACAAAATGAAATAATAAGATGATTAACAATATCTAGTTCTTGAAAAATTAGACTGTTGAATTTCTATAACTCCAAACTTTTTTGTATTCTTTTTTGTTTCATTTACAACATGAAGTTTATAGTTAGATGTTTTATCAGAAAAAAGTGATTATGATGACCACCAACTACGATGCTATGAATATGATCATTATCAATTGTAGATAGGTCTTTTATGTTTGCACGATAAAAAATAAATAGTTTTCGAGGTTCTTATAAAAAATATTAGTGATGAGCCTTTTTTAAAAAAGAAAAAAACTTTATAATTAAGGTGTAACTTTTTATAGAACTAATTATGCAAATGTAGAAATCTCAAAGTGTAGTTTATAAATACCTCTTTCGCTTTATAAAGTTTCGAAGCCCAAAATATTTCTCAAAAAATGAAATTTCACAAGCAAATGAAATTTTCAAATATTGAATTTTGGATTGCTACCTTTAGTCCATAGATTAATCTATTATTTGTCCATATTTATGAAAATTACTTTTATAAAGAATAGAAAGGTTCTGATACATCTACTATTCTTCTTACTTTTGTACAGACTAATTTAAAAAAAAAAATTTAATTTCCACTCATTACTCCAAAAGCCCCTAATAGATAAAATATTTATATGCATTTATTATTTCGTCAAAATTCTAATCTGTATATTTTTTTCAATTGCTCTACATAGTTAATTAATCCTTTCATCGTCCCATTTTCTTAAACAACTCATTAAATCAATCTTACAATTTACATATTGGCGGCCTAAGTTCAAAACCTTTGGATGTTATTAGAATAAATTCGGGAAGATGGTAAATTGGTTACTCTAACCAGTTGTATAATTTAGAGCCAATGAAACTCTCTAAAGGGAAAAAAGAACCCTTTTCCTTACGACCAAGTTTGATAAATATAATGAAATTAACCTTATGTAAAGTAGTATCTCCCAATTGTTTCGAAAATATTATGGCCTATTTTTAGACGCAAAGAATAGTTTTTATTTTTCATTGTCAATTTTCAAAATAATTACAAGACTGCCACAAATTGAATTCATTGACACCACAACAAAGAATACAGAGAGTGAGAAATGATCTCTTGAGAAAGAGAGAGAGAGAATGAGAAGTCGACTATCTGTTCTTTCAATTGGATTGAGTTCAGAGTGGGCAGCCTGAGCTTTTGGCACCAGGGCCTCCAAAGTAAAAGTAAAAACCCCAATCAATGCCATTGCCAAGTTTGATGTCATAACAATTGTGTTGGTCAGTGAATGGGGAAATGCCTTTAGGGTAAATGAGATTGTTGGAGTCATCAACTACAAGGAGGTTCTTGAAATAGCTAGCCTTCCCATAACCTTCATCAGGAAAATGCCCGCTCCCCATTTGGGTTGAAGTGTAATCTCCTGCCTCTCCCCCTGAGTTCAGCACCTCCCCTCCCCACTGTACCATTGAAGCACTCTTCACCAAGTGTGAAAATATGAAAGCTGGCCAGTAACCCAGTATAACCTCATTCCCAAATTGCATCCACCAATGCCCATTCATTCCATCCTACCCATCCATCCAAAATCAAAATTAATAATAAGGAAAAATATGCAAGGAATTTATTTGGGCAAAAGACACCATCCTAACCCTCCTTTGAGGTTTAAAAAATATACAGACCTCTTCTGATGTTTCAAAAGTTCTACGGACATCTCTTGATGTTTCAAAACTCCTACAGACCTCCATTGACGTTTGATTATCAGGACACTTAGAATTTTAAAAAAGTTTGCTTTTTTTCTAAATATGACGAGAAGTCTGTTTTCTTGGAAAATTTCAAGGAGAGGTCACTAGGATTTTTGAAATCTTTGGGGCTTCTTTTACCCTTACTATTTTGTCATTTAGGCTTAGTGGGTATTTGGGATTTTACCTTCCAAACAAGTATGGAGATGTCAAACTGGGAACTGCCATAGCCAGAAATGGGTTCTATGCTTGCACCCAGTGCAATCTTAGAGTTGATTTGAATAAAGCCTGAGCAGAGCAAGTTGTAGCAGCCTGTGGCTTGGTAATTGTCACTCTGTTTATTCATAGTTATCATGCATTATTTGAGACTAATTGTTTTAATAAAGAAAAATGATAACCACGTTAGGGGAATAATGCAGCAATTAAATGGGACTTACAGTCCAGTACGTGAAGAACCTTGTTCTGCTGTCACCATAGAGATTGGGATTGACCTGATTCATTTCAGTGGCTTAGTTTCTAGGACTAGCGATGTGAATGCTTAAAGTAGAAAAATGGAATTGGGTCTCTCTCTATCTCTCTTTTTGAAAAAATTCTTCTTGGGCATGTGAAGAGTGGAATAACTTTAGTGTTTGGTTTGGGAAATCACATGTTTGGGAATTCTATGCTTGGGAATAGAATCCATTTGGGTTTCTATAAGATCCCAGATGAATTGAGTGTAATTTTTAGGACGGACCAAATAAGGACATTTAAGATTCCCCAACTCAGATTCCCAAGAATTCTCAAGGTAGTGTTTGGGAGCATGGATTTCAAACCTTTGGTTTGGATTTGTGTAGATTTGGATGAAAGTCAATATAAATACTACGTTTTGTCTAAGTTCACACAAATTCACATCAAAGGCTCGAAATCCAAGCCCCAAAACATAGCGATTTCAACCCAATGGACCAAATACATAGGGAGAGTAATTATATACCTGCCAACCAGCTTCAATTGTGTTGAGATCCTGCCCAAAAGAACCACTCAAGATCCAGAACTGAGCCAGGCTGAACTCATGAGAAGCCTTCTGTATTCTGGGTTTCCAAACATTTATAGTTGCTTTTGCTCCAAAATAAATGTTGTCTGCTCCCCCAACATACGCTATTGCATGCTATTTGATGACCACCCCCAAGCATTCCAATCAGGAAAAAAAAACAATAATAATAAACAGAACAAAATGTCAGAATAAAATTAAACTAAGTACAAAACTGAAACAAAAAAAAATCATTTCTAAAAATCAGAAGAACTTTGTAAAATAAGCTATTGCATGCAAATTAGCCAGCCCTAAGAATACCAACCAAAAGAAAAATGCTTCCTTTGCTTTGTTTTCTTTGTTGGTTTGGTTTTTTTTTTTTTATAACTCCTCTAATTGAATTCACCTGATGACTCTTGCCGTTGTCAGTATCATCATCAGGAGACAACAGGGTGTGTGAGATGCTCCCTGGGTGCTTCTTGCCAAATTTTTGGACAGAACTTGCTCTCAACACATCCTCCCTTTTTGTTCTTCTTATGGGTATGGTGCCTTCTGGGCATTCCCCTTTCAAGTGCCATAGTTGAGTAACTGGCTTTGAGGATCTCCTTGGTTTTGTACTTGTAGACACCTTGCTTTCATCAAACAAGCCCTCTGGGTGGAAGCTAGGCTTCATCTGCAAAAACCAAACAAAGCCCAAAACAACATTAACATTAAAAACAGAAGAAACACAACCCTCCCCGCCCAAAAAGGATTGAGAATGAAGGTTCTTTCGATTATGATAAAATATTAAGAAAAACTAGATTCATTTTCCGTGGTTTTCAAGCACACTCTCCTGCTGTTTCCTTGGAATTACTCTTTCCTAGAGTTTACATAAGGGGGACCTTGGATCAATGGTAAGGTTGCTCCCAGGTTCGAGTCGAAGGAAACAGCCTCTTTGCATAAAAACAGGGGTAAGGCTACGTACACTGTGATGACCCTCCCCTTTACCCTCCCAAAGTGGGGAGCCTTATGACCCAAGGATGCCCCTTTTTTTTTTTTACAGTGGTAAAAGTGTGCGTCTCTCTCCTGCTCTCTTTTCTTAGAAATCTGTAGATGTTACATATAGCACCACTATCAGAAATTTCAACACATGCATTGTGTAAGAAGGTGTATGCATGTGTTTGTGTTTATATTTATGGAGTACCTGAATTGTGTGGTTTTTGAGGAGAGGGTGATCAAAGGCTGGCTGCTGAGAGACTGGAACACAGTCAATAATATCCCCATCTGGGCTCTGTTGAATTCACCATTATCCAAATTAATCAAAACATCAAACCAATCTTGTCCTCACAAAAAAGAATCCACATAAATCAAATTAATCAACTAATGTTCATGACAGACAGATGGAGATAGAGGGAGAACAGAGAACCTTAATGGTCTTGAGAGGAGTTTTGTTGAACCTACTCAAGTGCTTCTTGGCCTCTTCAAGTTCAATCTTCCTACCAGCAGAAGAGGATAGAGAGATGAGCAAAACCCAGAAGAAGAGAAGCTTCTCCTTCCACAATTCATATGCAGCCATATAGCTTAAACTATTCTAAAACCCGAAGAAGATCTCAGAAACCCAAACACAGAGAAAGCCTATGGTTTTGAGTGCGTTTTGGAGAATATCATGTTGGTGAGAATTATAGCAGTAAATGTTGGGCGGGTTCTGAAAATTGAGAATTCACCAAATTCAAAAGACAGATTGGTTAGTTGCTTATTCTGTTCAATGGGATATGCATACATTAATGATAATTAAACAAGAAAAAGAAAGCTATTAATTAGCATTTTAAGAGAACAAAGGAAAATTAACTTTAGACTTGGGCCGTTTGAACGTACAAAGTAGGATGGGAAAAGTAGCTAACTCCTTGATATCTGCCTTGGCTTTACAACTTTGCCACAAGAAAATTAAATCAACTAAAATAATTAAATGGAACTCTCTTTGATTTGAGAGAATTTACCTAAGTATATGTTAAATTATTAACCTTTTTAAAAAAGTTTTCACATTTTTTCCCTTCTCAACAGCCTGTTTGCAGTTGTCTAAATCCATAAGATTTTTAGTAGTGATTTATTATTTTAAAATAGAACTTTGCACTAGGATTGTAAGTGAGTCATGTCTTCTCACGAGCTATCGGACTCGAGTTACTTGAATATTTTAATGAGTCAAGTTTGAACTATGTGCTACTATTTGAGTCGAGTTTGAACTTAATCGAACTTTAAATTTTATTATTTTTATATTATATAAGTCATATAATATATTTTATACATATATTTAATATTTTATACATCGTATATATTTATATATGTATTCAATATTAATTTATAATTAAGTCAAGTTTGAGTTTTAAGAACTTGTAGTCAAGTTAAGTTCGAGTTTAACAATTTTAAGATTAATCGAGTTTGAGTTGAGTTTCGAACTTAAGGTTTTTGAACTGAGTCGAGTTTGAATATCTTATTATGCCGACTCAACTTGACTCGAGTATACCCATATAACCCATTATTGAATAAACCCTAAATTTGATTAACATATTAATAATACATGTGCATATATATATATATATATAAAATGGTAAAAAAGGACAGGCCATTGGGACCCAATTTCTAAGAAAGGAAGGACAGGGAGCGTGCTGCCTTTAGATTTTTTATTTAAGGGATAAAGAGAGATTTAAGAGTATGTTTTGGGGATTGACTCCTCAATTAGAAGGGCTTTTGGCTCCCTTGAAAGTCTTTCAAGTCATATTATTAGTGAGCCTTGTTTAATTGAATCATGCACTTAAAAATTCTAATCGAACCCAATTTTAACTTTGGCCAAAAGCAAAACGGAAACAAATTATTTTGACTCATTAACCGATAATTTTGGCCAACATTCAACTCTTAATAGCATCAATTAATTTAAAATTATATTTTTTTTCATATT
This sequence comes from Malania oleifera, assembly GCF_029873635.1. Taxonomy (NCBI): domain Eukaryota; kingdom Viridiplantae; phylum Streptophyta; class Magnoliopsida; order Santalales; family Ximeniaceae; genus Malania; species Malania oleifera. Next base: position 150,511,945 of record NC_080418.1, read on the forward strand.
TAAAAAATATTTTTAAGAATAACAAGTCTTCAAGATGTGAAAAAACAAATATATATATATATATATATAATATTTATATAATAGATGTTTAAAATATTTAATAGGATATCGAATTATACAGAAGAACCATATTGATAACCAAGCATGTGGAAAAAATAAAGCAACTAAAACAAAAGTTTAAGTGATTTTTCAACTCGATATTTTCGAGCTTCTTTGCTCACTGACGGTTGTTCATACTTGCCAACTAGTTTCGTAAAAAGGAAAATTAAGTGGGTTAAAAATCTTAATTTCATTTTCAAGAATATTAAAATTTGTTGGGATTAAAAACTTTATTTGAAAGGAAAAAAAAAAGAAAAAGAAAAAAGGAAAACATAAAAAAGAGGTTCACAGTTTTCTTTCTTTTCCACTAGGATAATCAAAGATTACACGTGAGAAAAGAAAAGGATAATATGAATGAAACTCATTTTCCTTTATATTTGCTTCTCTATTAAATATTATAAAAAATGAAAGATGACTAAAAATTTTAAAAACTAAATATGAAAGAAGTGTAAAATCAAATTTTCATTTATATATTCAGTATATTTTTTTATTTTCTTTCTCATCTTCTTGAATAAGAGAATGAAAATTCCTTTATATTTTACTTTCCTCTCCATAATATTTTCTAAGATTCAAACAGGATTTCCAAACAAAGCATTAAGATTCATAACAAATCAGATTTCAATGTCCAAATAAAGGTGAAAATGAAATAACAGGGGATGTTTATGAGAAATTTTAAAAGACACATAACCAGGTAATATCATTTGCTGAAATATTAACCAAATAATTTTTCAAGAGAAAAATCATAGCTACTTCTCCCTTATGACTTCTTGACATATTTTTTTCTTTCCATACAAAGTTATAGAAGCCCAGATGCACCTTAAACTTGAGCGTGCACTTGCTGCCAAGCTTAAAAATTTTTTTAACACATTAACATTATGATATAACAAGATTCAATTTTATGAGTAGAAAGAAAGATTGTCAATATATGCAATTTTACTCTTTAACTTTTTATGTAACGAGCCCGTGTCCCTAGACTTGAACCCATAATCGATCAGAAGAACAATATTACTGTTAATCCAGAGTCCTCTCTTGAACAAATTGTAGTATATTTGACATAAGTCATAAAACCAAAAATGCATAAACTTTAAATAAATGATATGATGTAATCAATACATGCTCCAAAATAATATAGTACCAACAGCCCAGATATATACCTAAATGCTTTTGGTAGGTAACAGAGGCAAACCTCAAAGTGGACTTTTCCTGCAGTATACAAATCTGAAAGCCAGCAGGCCTCTAAGCTGTTGGCTCGTAAGCCGGTTCAGTCATAAGAGGTTTTCGCTTTGCAGTGGGCATAATGGGATACTTAATAAAAGCAGATTCATCATGATGCTGCTAACACAAAGATGCCATGACCTCCCTCACATGCAATTCTCATCCAAACATCTTTTCAGTTGGTTCATGTTCTCCAAATGTCACCATCACTAAAAGCCCACAAAAAACACAAAAACATCCTCTAAAATCCCAACCGTTGTTACATACACAAAGCCAAAAAGGATTTTTTTTTTTTTCCCTTTGGGGGTGCATTAGAAAGCATAACACCCTCTAGACTCCAGAGGATCTTCATCCCAACACAAAGGCACCTGACAGGATGGAGCTTACACAAAAGAAGAAGAAGCAGAAGCAGAAGCAATCAATATGAGAAGATCATGTATCTTGGTCTAAACCCACATGAGAAATTCCTTCATTCATTAGCGACCACTCCAAGAGAGGAGCAAAACAAATAAAACAGAGAGACTGGTAGAGGCCTGTTTCTTTCATGCTTTGAGAAACTTGGCCTCCCTTCCCCAATCACTTATATTGACGATTTTAAAGTGAAAACAGGGTCAAAACTTCCCACCCACTAAAGAAAAGGTCATATGTCACTGGCCCAACCTAGAGAGTAAAAAAAGGGTATACACGAGACAGATAGAGAGGGAGAGAGATTACAACTATTGAATGATACAGAGAAGAGAGAGAGAGAGAGAGAGAGAGGGTGAAATGGACTTCCTACTTCATGGACAATTTGCGTTTTGACCTGGGCCTCCATAGTAAAAATAAGTACCCCAATTATCATTATTGCCAGTTTGGACATCGTAACAGTTGGATTGCTCAGTGAAGGTGCCGAACCCCTTGGGGGTCTTGAGATTGTTGGAGCTATCGACAGTTTGAACATTCCTGAAATAACTTGACTTTCCAAATCCCTCTTCAGGGAAGTGGCCACTTCCCATCTGAGTTGAGGTGTGCTCACCATTTGGCGCCGAGTTCACCACCTCTCCTCCCCATTCTATCATGGTAGCACTATCGGCCAAGTATGAGAATAGGAAAGAGGGCCAATAGCCCAAAACATAGTTGTTCCCAAACTGCATCCACCAATTTCCCAGAGTTGGATCCTACAACAAGTTTCAAGTAAATTTATAGGTAGTTAATATTGAGGAACACGAGGAAGGAAAATGGAGAATATATAATTGGAGCATTCAACACTAACTGTTTCTGGCTAGGGGCAAAACCCCCCAATTTAAGAGGTGGTGTCCCCCATTCTATCAGTTGCAGGGAATTTTCAAGACAAGCAGCAACAAAAATCAACTGCGGGCTAATAAATGGCAAAGGGATTCCAAAATTGTAGAATTTTAAAAGTTCTAAAATAAACTAGTGTATATTGAGCTTCAAAACCCAATTATGGTTTTTTGCAGAAATCAAAATATTTTATTTTAAAATACACTGGATCACACCTGATTCCTTGGCATAGCTTTCCTGTTTAATTAAATAACAGAAAGTATTTGGCCTAAGGAATTCACCAATCCTGACCAGAAGAACAATCAGAGGACTCAGAAATTTGAACTTAACCAATCATCCAACTCTACGAAAATTCACATGGTATGAACAGTATCAACAGGACAGAGAATAACAGGGTGAGACATCAAAATTTGAGGACCTCATTCCCCTCAAATATGCTAGAGAGAATTACCATCTTACAATTGGCATGATCAGCCCTCATTTCCTCATTTTGATATTTTAAAAAATGCTATTGTAGAAATTGAAAAAGAAAACATGCAAAAAATGTCTTAAAAGATATATAAAGAAGCAATTTGGTTTGCTAACAATCATTTCTCAAAATAGATTTCCCCAATACCTTCCGAATATAGTTTCAAAAATAAAAGGCTAATTTAACAACCAAATATAAATATGCAGAAGATCCTCAGGTCGTAGTACTAAATATTCCTCCTAACTTCACAATTTCAAGATTTGAGTAAATCATTTTCTTATTAGTTTGGGATTGGTTGAAGTGTTCCACAACCAATCCTAGGGTGTTCTCTATCGTTCAACAAAAATTATCTATATCAAGAATAGATTATATATGCTTCATTTTATTGAAGTTTTTTCCTGAAGAAAAACAATCAAAATCAACAATCCATTGAATCCAGACCAGAAAGGGTTAACCAAACATAATGTTTTGCAATGGTTTTTAGAAAATCAAGGAACCAAATTATTTCAGGAATTGAAATCCAGATTTATGATTCATATGAGTTTCTCTCAAACCTATCTTCTACAAGAGAAATTTTGAAGCATAAAATTTTTTTTCTTAAAATTAAAAATTCTACTTGTGATAGCAATAAAGAAAGAAGCATCACTGGCAGCACAAACTATGCTGTCAATAACGAAGATGATTGCTATGGCATATTTTTCAAAATCAAATAAAAGTAAAAGAAAAACTACTTTAAAAATTAATAATAAAGGATGGTTACCCAGATTTTCAAAAAATGGAAACCTTATTTTCAAAAAGGACACTGAGAATAAAAAATGAAGGCCTTCTTTCAAAAAACAAAGCACCCAAAGATATTGTTAGAAATCATCTCAAATCAGGTTGAGATTACCAAAGCATTTCAAATTTCTTCAAGCCCCAGGCATAAAATAGAGCAAACTCACAAGTTTCATGCAGGTCCAGTGACAGTTCTCCTTCTATCACCCTTCTGCAAGCCCAGCCTCAGTAATCAATATTTTGAAGAGTGGTGAGATCAAATCCGAATCTTCAAATTTTTTGTACGTTCACAATCTTTATTTCAATTTTGACAACAATCATTCATGTTCATGTTATTTTTCCTGTCAGATATTTTTTATATTTATTTGTTGTTTTTATTTACACCAGATCTGCACCATATCAAGCTTTCCCAAGCTCTATTGCTATCGAAATGAAATTAGAGTGTATTAAACAAAATAACCATAACTAAAATCTCAGTATCATAATCATCAACTCAACAGAGTTGAAAATTTTGGTTTAGTAAAAATTATATATTTCAAAAACAAATGCACCTCCAATCTTTAAACCTCATGAAATTCCTGAAAGTATTATTCTCAGTAACTCAAGTAAAAAACCTTTGAAAGAAATCAAGGGAAAAAAATTTCTACACAAATACTAATTTGGTTATTCAAAACAGCCTTGAACAGTTGAAATTTGTAACGTTGTTGTTGGCCCACAATCATAGTTACTAAACAACTTAAGTTTTTGGGTAAAGGGGTAATCTAACAGTTTACTAGGGACATGGTTACCAGGAGGTCTGAGGTTCTAATCCTGAGTTTCTTGTAAGTTTGTTGAGAAAATTGACATGTTCCAAATAATTGGTGTTAGGTTGTTTCTCTCCGCATGCAATTGGACTACGAGTGCAGACTCTTATGATAAAACCCCATTTCTGGGCATGCCCTGGGAAGAGAAGCTGAGTGAGTCCAATATAATGGAAGTTTAATTTCTAAATGAAGTAAAGATGGAATCGTGGAGATAATTGGAACAATGGTAAAAAAGTTTCAAAATAAAAATTCATTTAGAAAAAAGGATTTATACAATATCATGTTTCTTAGGATATTATAATCCCCATTGTTTCACGCTCACTTGGAACTTCTACTCACCAACATGGCATTTTCCATGTCACTACCATATCCCCACTTTAAAAAAAGAAAACAAAAATTATGGATGCAATCTAAGAGATAAAAATGAGTGCAGATGGTTACCCTGTACAAATACCACTACCAAGGGGAAATGCACAAAGCCATTGATGCTTAAATGCATCATTGTTCTTCAAGTAAACATAAATTTGTAAGTATTTTTATTCACGTGCTGTCACCATAGACTAGAGTAGCAAGGGTATTTTGGATTTTACCTTCCAGACAAGGATATTGATATCATATTGGGAACCATGATATGCAGAAACTGGGAAGATGCTTGCACCCATTGCTATTTCATTATTGATTTGAATAAAGCCAGAACAGAGAAGGTTGTAGCAGCCTGTGGCTTGATAAGCGTCACTCTGTATATGTTTTATCACAGAGAGAGAGAGAGCAACTCACGGTGTTAGAGGAAGTGTATAAATTAAAATGCTAACTCAACCGGGGATTGAATAATGGTGGCTTACAGTCCAATAAGTGAAGAGTCTTGTGTTGTTGTCACCATATAGATCAGGGCTGACCTGTCCACAGTTGCATCATAGCATTAAAAATGAAAGTAGAAAAACGAAATTCCTTTTTCCCAAATTTTCCCACTTTTGAGAATTCATAGAGCAAGAAATGGAAATAATTATACCTGCCAACCAGCTTCAATGCTATTGAGATCCTGCCCAAATGATCCACCTAAAATCCAGATCTGAGACAAGCTAAACTCATTAGACTGCTGTACTTTGGGTTCCCAAACATTAATGGTCGCTTTTGCTCCATAATACTTGTCTCCTTCAACGTAAGCTATTGCATGCTAATCATCATCAACAGGGAAAAAAACACAAGAAGGTTAGAAAAAAATGTATAAAATGGAAGGAAAAGTGATTTTTCCTTTTTCAGGTTTAGGTCTTTAAAAATAAACTAACTAAAAAATAAAAGATATATTAGGAACTAAAAAAGAGAAAACTTATTTCTCATTACCAGATGACCAGACTGAGTGAGGGGTTCAGGCTCTGCAGACCTTGGCTTTGGGATGCTGGTGTGTTTCTTCTTTCCATACCTTCTGACTGAACTTGCTCTCAGAACATCATCCTTCTTTGTTCTTCTTATGGGTATGGTTCCTTCAGGGCATTTTCCATTCAAGTGCCATAACTGAGTAATAGGGTTTGATGTCTCCTTGGGCTTTGCAGATGACTTGTTTTCATCAAACAACCCCTCTGGGTGAAAGCTAGGTCTCATCTGGAATAACCAAACAGCAGCCAAATCAGCATTTATTAAATGAAGAAAAAACTCCAAGAGAGAGAGAGAGAGAATATAGCGGTATCATACAAAATATTTATAGACAGGTTAGGAAGGTGGACCTGAATTGTGTGGTTTTTGAGGAAAGGATGATCAAAAGCTGGCTGATGACTCATGTGAACACAGTCGATTATATCTCCATCCGAACTCTGATGAAAAAATCAAAAAATCAAGATGAGAAATCTTACAGTCCTTACTCCATAAACACCTCATTCAGAAAACACAAAATTTTGAATTTCTTTTACAGAACTCTACACTTTAAAACACACTTGTAGCTACTGAGATACGAATAATGACCCAAAAAGGATAACAAAACAGAGTCCTCGCTTGAAAAGCCCCTTAACAACACTTCAATCAAAAAAAAAAATCCAAAAAACATACACAAAGAATAAATGATTTTCACAGACAAAACACTAAAAACTACAAAATTAATAAGCTTGAAAGTTACAAACACTAAGGTATGACTGAGCAAACACATCAAAAGCCCGTTCAAGAGAACTGTTAAAGAGAAGATGCTGGTCAGAAAAATCACTATTGTTTTAAAAAAAACCCCTTCCCATGAAGATCCAGATAAGAAATCTCAACACTCCTTACTTCTAGTTCCACATAAACTCCCAAAAAGAAATCCAAATACCAAAAAAAATTGATTTTCGAAGAAATAAACACTAAAAAGCATAAACAATAATTAAATCCCAAAAGCCCATGAAAGAGAGCGGTTAAAAGGAAATATGAGACTAAACAAAATCATTGTTGTTTCAAAAAGGCCCAAATTCCCGCAAAAATTGTTCAACGTATATGAATATACAAAACATGAAACAACATTAAATCGAATACCCACTTTGACTTAATCCAACAAAATTGGGAAGAAAAAGTAAAGAGAACAACAACATTCATGCCAGAGAGTGAGAGAAAGGAGGCAGAAAAGGGAGGAAAAGCAAAAAAGGGGGAAATAAAAAAGAAGAAAACCGTAATGCTCTTCACGGCGGGTTTGTTAAGCCGCTTCAGGTGCTTCCGGACCTCAAGCTTCTGCCGGGAAGCAGGCAGCTCACGCGCCCCGGCGCAAGATAGCGAGATCAAAGCCCAGAAGAGGAGCAGCGCCGTCGCAGTCCTCCTCGCCCTCCCACAGCTAAAATGCGCAGCCATACTGACCCAAGAAAACCCCAGATGCAAAACAGCGAGACGGCCGCTCTACACCCCCCCGTGCAGGTTAGAACTGATGAGAGGCCACTGCCATAGCTCGAGAAGAAAAGAAATCAAACTTAAAGTAAACCCCGGTCTCTCTCTATCTCTTTACTTATCCTGCGCACCCCAAGCTTGGCCTCTTCCACTGACCAACCAGAGGATTAACAGAGAGCAGTGGGCCGGTTCTGTTTCCACAAAAATCCAATAAAACCTCTCTCTCTCTCTCTCTCTCTCTCTCTCTCTCTCCTCTTTTTAAAAAATGTATTTTCTCTCTCACGGGGGTTTGTGGATTCACGAGGGGCAAAGGGTTTATAAGAAAGAATCGAATCATAAAGATGGAGAGAAAGTGGCGAGAAAATTTTTATTTTGAGAAAATGGTTGGACTCATCGCATCATCTCATCCTTTGCTGCTTACAGCTTTTCTTTTGTCCTTTTGGAAGAGAAAGAAGGGAGCCGTTTGGGCGTCTGCACTTTGGACAGTACCATCCCCTTCGCTTCCCATTTTGCCCCTCCCTTTCAAATTTGCCCCACTTTCATTCCCATATTGCCCTTCTTTAAAAAAATAAACCCTCCATTAATTTTGCATTTGAGAGTTTAGAATTTAAGTTTTCAAATTAAATTTGAGTAGATTTAAATATAATGTAGTGGAAAGTTATATTATTTTTGAAAAAAAAATAAAATTTATTCTTACGAAATGTAAAATTAGAGGGTGGTTGGTATCATTATTATTTGTCTTTCTCGTATAAGAATTTCGATCAAATTACACATCACAGTCTTTTAGATTTTTTAACTCTTTAAGAGATTTATCTAAAAGATTTATAATACAGAAGAAAACAAAAATTTCTAAAACACATTTATTTATATTATTAGTTTTTTATTTTATTATCGATTTTTAACTATTTGTGAAAAGATGAAAATTAAAAAAATTATAATTTTTAGTTGTTTTAACATCTTGTTGTCAAATATTTCAGTATCTATAATTAATTTTATATATATACTTTTTAATTAAAATTTAAATAAAATAATCACATCAGTCCAAAATATAATTAAAATAAAAATACACATATAATTTCTTCTATTATGCATTTCTTGGAAATCATGATAATCATTTTTGTTAACATTGAAGTTCTTTTTACAGTACTTTGATCTTGATTGGGGAAGTAGGCATTTTCACTTTATGTGTACTATTTGATTTCTTGGAGTGGAATGGGACATCACTTCCGAATCTAACACGATTGCCTTTTTTTTTTTTTTTTTCCCCTTTTTAAATGGCAGAAGATAGTGTTTTCATCCTCAAATTTGATACCGTCTAAATGAGTCTAAAACGTTTGTTCAAGTTAGAGTTTAGGATTATAATATATATATATATATATATATATATATATAAAATGAAAATTGATAGACCCAAAATTGTTAGGCATGCTCGTAGGGTCAAACGATTAAACCGTCATTTGATGTCTTACATAACCGCCCTTAAGTTATTTATAACTTTCGATATGTTTACGAGAGTTACTATTGATATTCTACATAACCTCTCTTAAGTTATCCATTACTCCATTAAGCATAAATGTCAAACTCAATGAGGGTATATATTGATCGCTATAAAAAGGGGATCCCAAGATGATGCAAGCATTTTATTCTCACTCACTCTTCACCTATTGTTGTAATTTAAACCTCTCATTCCCTAACTTAGGCATTGAAGTCATTTCTCGGAGTACACCCCGAGTCATTCTTGTTTGATTATTCTTAGGTGATCGCAGTTCAAGGATGGAGTAGCAAAAATAGTACGATCCTTGGCAGCATAAGTAACCAATGTACCCAACTGAACATAATCAAAAGATTATGTACCAATATTATTAATAGTTATAATAATAAATGGAGTTTAGTTTAATAATAAAATAAATGATTGTGCTGGACCGCCTAATTTTGCAAGCAAATTTCAAATAGTAATTAGAAAAAAATGATCTCACTATGCTATCTTTGCCAATTTTTAATTGCTAGTTAATTGATTAAAATTTTGACTTATTTTAAACAAATTATTCTTATATTTTTAGTAGATTGCTTGAAATATAATTCTTTTTAACCTAAATTTTTCAATAGTAAATCATTTAAAAACAATGTTATATAACCGTAGGGGTGTGCAATCGGTCGATTCGACCAATTAACTGAATTTGTTTGATTAATGCCACCTCATAACCAAATCGATCGAATTGAATTCTTTAATCTAATTGTACCCAAAAAAACCGAATTTTTGGGTAATTTAGTTAACTGAATTTAACCAAATAAAATTAAAATTAATTATATAAAAAAATATGAATTTATAATTTGTATGCCGAAATGAGAATGGTCGAATGGGAAGGGAATTTAGGAATAGCTAAATGAAACATTGGAAGTTTGGAACACTAACCTAAAATCATATAATTTAATGATTTATACTTAAATATTAATTAATTAAAATTCAGGCAATTCGATTAATAGAATTATATTTTTTTCCATAACCAAATAGAAAACCGAATACCTAAATTTGCCCCATTCTAAAAACCGAACTGAATCAAATCGAGCTACAAATTAACCAAATCGAACCAACCGAATTTGATTAGTTAATTCGGTTAAAACTGAATTATACTTGCCCCTATATAACCCATTTAAATTTTATCTTACGAACCCTTTACTAGAAAGTTTATGGTAATTACATAAATGATATTATAAAAGAAAATCAATCCTTTAAACAAAAAAATTTATGTAAACTTAACATATCAAACTTAAAAGAATAAATAACTTTTAAGTGTATTTAAATAAAGTAAAGTATCATTAATTTTTTCTTTCACAGAATTAAATTAAATATATTTCAATTCTTATGGTAATTATCTATTTCAAACTACTATTAGAGAAACTCGTAATCTCAAAATTTAATTACACTTTAAGTTACCACAATAATTTTAGAGTTAATAGAAAATCAATTAATCTACCGTATTAATTATAATTGAAAAATGACATTTTTTAAATTTTAACACCAACACTTTTATGCTAATCTAGGCAAAGATTCTGCCATTAATCACAAAACCAAATTTAAAAGGGAAAAAATCACTTTATACTTTTTATAAAAAATATATATATTTAAAATTTAGAAAATAAATAAATAAAGTATACTTTACACATACAAAAAAATAAAAAAGGAAAGGTAGATTGGATATGAGAATCAAAGCATTATTAAAATAAGATAAAAATGAGGAATATTAAGGGATGACGTGGCAGTGGCAGAGGTCAAAATCCCACATCGGTCTGCTAATGCTGACTATTAAAATAGAGTTTTTCTGAGTTGGCAATCCATAATTGCCACGATGGAATCTGGATGAAATGTCGAAAATGACCTCAATTATTGGGAATGGAACGACGTGACTAGGTTTTTGAGTGGGGTCAATATGGTCCACCGCTGGGAAAAGACGCTGTACGTTGCCCACTCAAGTTGGGTTTATTAAATGAACCCCGTAAATAATTGATTATTAATTTTTTTTTTGTGTTTGAAGAGTAGGGGCGGTTTGGTCATTTCAAATATAGAGATGGGGGCACGGCAAGGTTCGTATTCCAACGATGCCCCTCGTCGGTCGTCAGCGGTCTCGGGAGTCCCGAGACGGAGTTGTTGCCGTTCCGTTTGTTAACGTCGTTAACTTTTCCACACCCCCTTTAAATGTAAGAAATGAAATGCCATAATCAAAAATATTAGAATTTGGCTTATTTTTATTGGTGATGTGTAATTTCAAAAAATGACCTTTTTTTTTTTTTTTTTTCTAATGACTCAAAACTCCAACCCGAACAAAGTTTTTCGAATCCATTTACGTGACACCAAATCGAAAGGAGTGTATTTGAGTCAAATCGAGTCAATAAAATAAAACACTCGAATTCAGGTTAAATTTGACGATCAATTTCATAATTATTCAACTTAAATTCGACTCAAATTCAAGTTCATAAAATTTGAGCTCACATCGATTATAAAGTAATATTAAACAAATATATAAATATATAATGTACGTATAATATTAAATATATTTATAAAATATACATACAAAACATATATAATATAAGATTAAAAAAATTGAGTAGACTTGAAACTAAACTTAGGTACTATTATTGAGTTTGAGCTCGACTCGTTTAAATACTTAAGTAGTTCAAATTCCACTCAATTAATTGATAACTGATAAATATAATTTAAGAAAAATATATTTTAAAATAAAAAATATATAAAATCAAACATTTAATGTAATTAATATCGAGTTTGTTCACAAATTTAATATCAAGCTAATTCACGAGCCCAATATCAAGTAATACTAACGAACTAGTAAACGAGCCAATAAACAAATTGATAAATGAGCCGACTCATGAATCTACAAAAATTAAAACTAAAAATTAATAATTTATTTAGTTAATTTTGTTATAAAATTATAAAAATAAAAATTGATAAATGAGTTGATTCATAAATCTCACGGGTTTGAAGCATGAAAATAGTTTCTTACAAAAATATAAGATAAGACGATATACTATAAATCTATTGTGACCCGTCCCTTTTCGGAACCCTATATGTACGGAAGCTTTGTATACCGAACTACTTTTTATTTATTTTTATTTTTTTATTTTTTAGATTACGCATCAAATATCCACGTATCCGTTTTACAGTCTATGTGACTAATCTCGTGCCGCTTGAAGTTGCCCCATAACTCCAAAGAAATGGTAAATTCAGGAGTTTAGGAGTGGAAACGAATCTGAAAAAATTTGAACACCTAATCTCATGAGAGGCACTCCCAAGCTACTCTTTATTAAGGCGCTTAGGAGCGGTTTGACTCGTTCTTAGTCTTCCCTGTTTGCATATGAAAATAAGAAAGGGCAAGGTTTGAATAAGTAACACGGGGGGTGTACTGTACAGTAGAAATTCAGATAAGGACACGTGTACGGCCAGAGGGGGGAGGTAAACCCGTGAATGCGTACGTGTGGGGCGATGATTCAGGAAGCACGGGGGGGGCGCGGTAATAAAATTGACGGTAAAAAAGTGGTGAGGGTATCCAATGGGAAGAGGTAAAAAAGTAAAAAAAAAAAAAAAAGGAGAAAGAAGAAAGTGATTGTAAGATTCTACACTTCTGAAACCGAATCCATCCAAGAGAGGCATCCGAATCTACAGCGTATATAAAAATTGTACGCGCGGATGGGTTGGTGCTGGTGGGCCCGATTCTGACACGTGTCACCATCTAGAGGAAGATGCCATGTGGTAACAACTAGGATTGGTTGCAGGGGAAAGTTTCCCTGCCTCCCAAAATAATACAAAGATAATAATAATAATAATTTATTATTAGTATTTTGAAATCTTAGGGTTTAGGATGATTTCTAACAATTAAATATAGCATAAAAAGAAATGATTTATTGTAAAAAAAATATGTAATATTTTATAAAAAATAATGTTATTAGATTTTTTAACTTAAATAACACCTTTTTTAGTAGTCAAAAAATACAGAAACAATAATTAAAACTAAAAATTAATAATTTATTTAGTTAATTTTTTTACAAAATTATAAAGATAAAAATATATAATTAATAAATTATTTTTTAAAAAAATAATATGAGGAATGGAAATACAAAAGAGCATAAAATATTGAAAGATATTATGATAAAAAATTAATTATAATTATTTTACTTAAACTTTAAATGCTCAAAAAAATTTTATTCTACATGAAATTCATAAAATAAAAGAGGAATTTCTGAATGACATCCTTTTTTTGTCGAATGTTTATAAATTATATTTATTTTAGTCATATTTTAATATTAATTAAAAATACATATAAAATTAATAATTTATTTTCTCTTAAATCAATTATAGATATTGGAGTAGTATTTTTCACTTTTTTATGTTAAAATTAATAAAAATTTATTAAAAAATTACACACTATTTCTTACTTTCTTAACGTTTGCAAGAAAGTAAGCAAACATTTAATTAAAATATACAATAATTGATCGCATTAGAAAATGCAACAATTAATTACATAAAAATTAAAAATGTACTGATCAGATGTGCATCCAACTTCTAGTTATTAAAGAAGAAATTAATAAAACATGGAAATTATTTAATGAATTTTTCCCCCCAAAAATAAGAGATAGTATTTAATAATAACACTAAACTTTATGTAGCATAGCTTGTAGAAGGGACCCTAGTGGTAGTGGGAGGTAGGCATCTCACCATCACTATTCACTAATAGTTATTGTTTGTCACCATCATTTCCCACTCATATGCTACTTTGAAAATGAGATACACACACCCTAACAAAATTCTAAGAGAAATCTACAACTGTTATTATTATTATTATTATTATTATTATTATTATTATTATTTGTGAATGAGTAATTTCAACCTATTTTTAATTTAAATTGATGAGTTTTTTGGGTGAAAAAAAAAATCATTCCACCCACGTATTCGCACAAATTCAATTTAAGTTAAGTTTCGTGAATATAATATTGAAGATATATCGTTGAAGGGTAAATTAAATTTAGTGTCTTTAATTTTAGAAAAGTGTTTATTATGAAAAGGGATATTTTGGAACCTAGCATACTTGATTTTTTATGTTGATCGTTTCTATCATATAGTGTTAGAGTTATATTCAATTATACGTTTGATAAATGGTACATAAGAAAGGATGTATGAAAAAATCATAAAGAAATTATTCTGCTTTTACAATTTTTTTTTTAAGCATGATAGGAGACAGTCCATGTTTCATATGATATATACTCCTTTTTACCTCGAAAATTTGAATATGAGACCTTTAATACGAGAGTTTCAAACTTTAAGTATGAATTATCTTGCAAGAGAACTTATTTTTAGCCTTGATCAGGGTGTTCGATAAGTTTGACGTGTAGGTACAACTACCTTAGATGTGTGTTTGAGTCGAGTCAAGTCGACACGATAGAATACTCGAAGACGATTCGACTCGAAAACGATAAGTTTGAAATATTACAGTAGGACATTGGAATTTGTACAATATATAATTTGTAATAACATAACCCTTTCATTATTGTGTGACCACAAGCATTCCATCATACATAATTGTGTTTAGTTTATTTTTAATCTTTAACAAATGTACTATGCGTTTCTTAACAATAACATGTGCACTTTTTTGCATTATATTAAATCAAAATTTCTACTAGCGGTTCATGTGCACCACATTATCTACATTGAAATTTTTTTTAAAAAAAAAATAAGAAATAGCAACTCGCTGAGTGCTGAAAGTATTGACTTTGTGATTAGATTAAATTTGACAAAGTAGAAAAAACCCATTAATTTAAATTAAAGCTGACTTGCTTAAATTGATTTATAATTGATCTGTAGTTAAATAAGTCAAATAGAATTCCTTTTAAAAAATTTATCTGTCCCTAAATGAGTCGGTTGACGAATATCGAGTTTTATCCGATAAATATCCACCAGCCCGTTAATGACAAATGTTGAATCCATATGCAACTATACATGCCCATGATTATCAGCCATTTGCCTAACCAACATAAGTCCAATTAGTCAAAACTCGTGTCACACTTCCAACTTTTTCACTACTATCAGTGTCTCCAAGCTTGTTTCGTGTCCTCACTCAAATTAAAGTTTAAATGCCTTATTCTTATGATCAAAACAGAAGTTTCGTCTAATCTTTCATGAACTATCTGATCTGATTTGCTTTATCATGTCCAAAGGAATTTTTTTTTAAATAATGCTTAGAGCCCATTTGATTTTTGGGGGGGTTGATACCTTTCCTCCAATAAAAGGTACTCACAAAGAGGAAGCACATGTGGAGTAGCCACCCCCTTCTCTCTTTTTTGTGAATGCAATTTTCAATGGTGGAGCCTTATAAAAAAGGAAGTACTTTCCCTCTCTATACAATACTACATGTCTATTTAAGCTTTGCCCCATTCTCACCCCCCCCCCCCCCCCCCCACCACAAAAATGGCCACCATAAAAGGAAAAGCAGATTCTCTTATGCTACTTCCCATTGTAAAGCATCAAGAAAAGAAAATCCTCATTCTCTTTCACTATGAACAAAAAAAAAACCAATCATATTTTTCCATTGTAAACCCAATGATGATTATATATTTGAACTAAAAGGGGCTTTTGTTCTCCCCCATTGGGCCATTACAAAGAACACCAACCCCTTAATTGCTTCATTTAAAACTAGCTTATGCTCATTAATTAATTTAATATACTAGCTCCCAAATTCATGTATAGTGGTTCACACCTAGTTCAACCATTTCTTATACTTTAAATCATATGAAAATAACTTAAAAGTGTTATGAATGGTGAAGTTTATTTTAAATTTTAAAAAGATGAACAATCTAGTGTCGTGTGTATTTGTAAAAATTAAATAAATAAATTTAAATTATTTTAGAGAACATGAATTTTGAATATTGGATCTGGGTTTGTGTGGATATGAACAAATTTAAATGAAAATTTTATATTACATCTTATACAAATTCAATATAAATTCATATTTAAGATCTCTCCAATCAATAAGTATTATTAATCAATAATTTTTTGTAGCCAAATTTTCTTGCTAAATTTTTTTACCAAACAAGTGAGAAAAAGATAACTAATTAAAGTATAAGTTATGCGCCAATGTCGAAATTAATTATTTTTATCAATGTTATTCAACTCTCTTATAAAAAGACTAGGTCATGGCCATTAAATCAAATATATATATATATATATATATATATATAAAATTAAAATTATTTGTAATATTTAGAAATACTTTTTAAAATAGTAGATGTATCCATTAAAAAGAGAAGTCCACAAAGCTAAAAAAATAAAAAATAAAAATGCAAGCTACAAAGTCAATAAAAAGTGAAAAATATTTTTGAAATTCACGTGGAGTAATATTCAATGTGGAGTAATAGTCAATGTTTTTTCATTTACTTATTTTCCACATGAGACCCAACGAAAGTTATTTTATTTCACATTATCTAACCTTATGTTCAATAGTGAAATTTCTTTCAACTGCCGCATTAGTTTTATGTTTGGTTCCAGGGACTATGAGCTATGGGCAAGTGCGATCCGACATCTGAAAGAAGATCCTATTCTTAATAAACTGGGGCTGCCGTACAGATTTAGACTAAGTGTAGTATCAAATTACATTGTATTTCTTCTAAATTTGCTTAAACTTAAATTTAAACCTTAAAATCCATCTCTCTAAATAAAACCAAATTTATCTTGCTTTTAAATTTTATTTTTTTTTTGAATTTACATTTCTTCCATAATTCTTTTGTTGAAGGATGTAACACCCCGAACCCAAAACTGGGGTCCAAAGTGTTATTTTTTTAAATAAATAAATAAATATCTGATACCAAATAATTATACAGCGGAAGACTTCAATATTTATATACCAGAGTATTAAAAACCTTTTTATTATAAGAATATTTCCAATAACAAATTTAAATACATTCTTAAAAATTTTAAGATAAATCATAAATAACAAATTTAATTATTAATCTAAACTACTATTTCTAATCTCACCCATGCTTGCACTGTGCTATTCTGATTCTTGTCTCTTTTCACAAGGCATCTAAAAAATGTTTGATAATGATGGGGTGAGTCACTTTCAGTAAGGATGAAATAAATTATTATTAGTGTGTGGCAGATGAGTTTTAGTGTATACAAAATATAATCTTTTTTTTTTTTAATAAAAGAGGGCGGAACCTCTATTTATTTATTAATATACCATTACTTTTGGTGGAAGAATACCATGGTTACAAGATAAAACAAAAGAGAGAGTACAGAAAAATCCTAAAAAAAAATAAACCAACACCAACAACCAAGCAAACTAGGACAACAAACTAAACATAATTGACAAAGAAGATAAAACAAAAACACAACCAAAAACAAAACAAAATACACCAAACGAAACTATAGAGTTGAACTAACGACGAATAGAAACAAGACCCCACATATCCATCCGAAAAATACCTTTCAAATAACGTGGTAGAAGATGTTGTTCTTTGTAGATTACGTTGTTTCCCATTTTTCCTTCTTTAGCAAGAAAAACAATCGCACTATTGTCTTCCCTATATTAATGCATCACCATGACGTTCACTCATTCTAACTCCACGACGAGTTCCTCCCAAAATTTCCAAAGATACCACAAAGTACATCTACCTTTCCGAAACCAATCAATTACAATTCGCGAGTCACTTTCAATAATCACATTAAAATAATGCAAACATTTGCACAAACGAATTCCTTCCCTAATTGCTTTTAATTCTGCACCATTATTCGTATCATTACCAAAATAACTTGAAAAAATTGCTTTTACCATATCATGACAATCTTGAATAATTTCTCCACCTCTCGAAGTACCCAAATTGCCCCTACAACTCCCATCACAATTAAGTTTTATCCACCCTACTGGAAGTTTAACCCACGAAATAATTTTTCCAAGCCTGTCACAAATTCCCTAATGCTTAATTTGAAACTCATACAAAATATAATCATTTGTTAAACGACAACAACTGTTAAAATACTTATAAACTGTATTTCACATATGCAACATTATTTTAAAAGAGAGAGTTCCCGAGGATTAGGGAGATTAAACACTCATACATGTAACACCTCTTTGCTCTAATATCGTTTGTAACTTTGTCCTTTTAGTTGGGCGAGGCCACAACTAATACTTATCAGGGCACTCACCTTATTCAGTAAGCCCTCGGGCGAAGAGTTTTACCTCGTCGTAATTTGTTTATGCATTTTAATTCACATACATGTACTCACACACATTCAACATTAATCATACCACAGAACCTGCATATACGTATTTTTCATAATAACACAGCATATCCAAAATCATAATGTATTCAATTCACCAACACATACTCACACCCACCAAGGTTAATGCACAAGTACTTTAGTATTCATTATTCTCACTGCGTACCGAACAGATCTCAATACGTGGCCCACACAGGAACTTTCACAGATATAATACACATCACCATTCTTAGCACATCGACAAAAACGAACTCATCATCTATCCTACCAACATTTTTGCCCAATTTATATAAATGATAATATAACGAACTCCTTATAATCCTATCAACGTTATATTGCAACTTATATTATGGACAATATATAACGAACTCTTCATCTGCCTACCAACGTTATATTGCAATATGCATGAAAGACATTAAATGTAACGACCCGAAAAATATTGATATTTAAATATTAAAGAGAGAGGAAAATGGAAACTTGAACAGAAGGAGACCGTAAATTTCGTTGACGACATCGCATTTTGGAGATAATAATAATAATAATAATAATAATAATAATAATTTCAAAGAAATTGCCAAAATTCGTCGACAAATACAGGGGTTCGTCAATGAGAAAATACCGAGAGAGGTTCTGGAGCAGCCTGAATTTCATCAACGAATATAGGGAGTTGTGGACAAATTTATTGAAGGATTCGTCGACGAAGTGACGTGTCTCGTCGACGAATTTGGCCCTATAAATAAGGAAAAATCGGATTTTTATCTCATTTCAGAGCCCCTCTCTCTCTCCTACGACTCTCTCTCCTTCTCTCTTCATTTCCGGGCCTGTTTTTCGCCGAATCGAAGATCTAAGGATACCACGACGCTCCTGGCAAAGTTTTTTGTAAGTCTGCCGGAGCTGATCGTTGGAAAAGTTGGGTTGGATTTCGTCTCAATCTCAGGGTAAGATATTTTATTCAGTATTTGTCTTTTCCCCAATTATGAGAAATGTTGTAGGTAAGAAAATACTGATATTTTGTTCTGCAGGATTGTGTTTTCAGGATGTTGAGTTAGAAATCCTGCGGGTATAGAGCCAGAATTTTATAGGGGCTTTTCAAAGTTAAGGTAAGGGAAATATGTTATGTTAGGATTTTTCATAATGCTATCAGAGATTTCATAGACACATATTTATACCAGTTTATTATACAATATTTACAGAATATGAGTTTAAATGCTTGTATAGCCTGAGTAGATTTTCATGTGATGAAGGAATTTATATAGCTTATATAAGGTATCATACTATACTGAATACACAGATATAGATAGTATATACAGTTTATATAGTTTTTCCAGTATATGAGATTACACAGAATATACAGATATAGATTTATATTCACAGAGTGTACAGAGAAATGTACATGCATATACAACTTTTATATGAATAGTTTCATGAAACAAATATATATATATATACATATACATGCATACAGTTTTACTCAGATCAGTATTTATATTACAGTTTTATACAGAATAGTATATACAAAGTTATAGCATGTCATGTTTCCTATTACCATAACATACAGAGTAGACAGAGATACAGGGGTAGCATCAAGATACTACGGATACAGTATACAGAGATTATAGTATTTACAATACAGAAAGATAGAGTTATGGTAATTTTGAAAACATGATGAAAACAGTAAAAGAGTATATATTTATATATATATATATAGTATCAAATCCCTGAAAAAGGATTACAGACAAATACAGATAAAGATTACAGAGCACGTTACCGTTACTAGATACAGATAGAGTGCAACCACATATCTCAGATAGTATGTGGGTACCGTCAACCGTGCTCAGAGAATATGCAACTCCCCAGTTCGCTGGATTGAGGGGGCCGGTTTGAGGAAGTAGTAGTCAATCTCAAGCTTAAGAGTAGATGCAGTTTGGCTTGGCTGAGGTAGTGTAGAGTATATTGACTTATTTGGAGGGCCGATCAGATGAAGTCCCGCCTACGGGCCGCACAACCCTGTCATGAGGGGTCAAATCATGACGTATAGAGTCCCAGGGATAAAGCACAGTTATGTATATGTATACAATTTTATAGTATATGATAAGTATAGTATGATATTAGTAGTATGAAAAGTAGAAAATACAGATAATACAGTTATATTTTAAATTGTGAAAAGAAAGATATGCTTTATAGATTGTTTGTTGCATTACAGTTCAATTGCTATTTAAAAAGTATTCTTAACTTAGTTGTCACACACTAGTAATAACATATTTCCACTTACTGAACATCGACTCACCCCATTACTTCAACATTTTTCAGGTGAGCCGGCTAGGCGAGCAGATCAGGCTCATAGATAGAGAGTAGTTTGATTACCCTGGTTATAGAGTGAGTTTTTGCAGAATTGTGTATATTTTTGAGTAGATGATGTTGGGGGGTATTTTTGTATGGCTATGGTTTGTATATACTGGATTCTAGTATTATATAGTATATATATATATATATGAATGGTTAAATATTATGTATTCCCATTGCTTAGGTATGGATGTAGATGCACAAATATATATATAAAAAAAAATGGTAAGAATTTTGAGTTCGTTACATTAAATCTCACAAACATATGAGTACTCACATCACAACAATCACAACCGGTTTATTAAAATAAAATATTAATCTCATGTCACACGATTTATGTATTTAGTCATACTTTACTAAACTGTCTGTAAATAATAAATCATACTTTAATAATCAAGACTATTAATTTCGTCCTCTTAATTTATTCAGAAAATTCATTATAATAATTCAGAAATCAAATACTTTAATTCAATCGGTTCAACTTTAAAATAATAATTATTATAAAATCTTTAAACTCACAAAGACCAATTTAATCAATTCATAATAAATATAATAATCCAAAATTCAATCTCTATATGCCAAAATATTCAAAAAAACGTATACATAATTCCTACAATTTTAGATTATAATTTAATCGGTTAAATTATGAAATTCCTGACATAATTTATTCCTATTACCTTTCCCCAGGAGTGGTGCTTAGGATCCCCAAACCACGAATCTACAATGATTAACTTGTTAAGGATCGAAGCCAAGGCCCTGTGGTGGTGTCCGATCGTCAATTTTGCTGAATATTAACGAGAAATTGAAGAGAGAGAGAGAGAGAATGAGTTTAGCTTATCCCAATAGTGGTGTCTACGATGCCCTACTCACGAATCCACTCCGGTTAAAATGTTGGTGGCTGAGATACAAACCCAGTGGTATTTTCTATTTTTCAATCGGTGCACTTATCACTAAAAAATTGAGGGGGGAGAGAGAGAGAGAGAGAGAGAGAGTTGAGGAGAGAGACGAAAATGGCGCAGGGGGTAATGTTCTCAAAAAATAAACATTTCCTCTGGCTTCAAGAATAGTTATATATATATATATATATTATTTAATTAATAATAATTATTTAATTATTAAATTTTATTTTATTTTAATTTTAATTTTTTTTTAAGATCATAACCCTAATCAAGTATAACTATTTTTTGGATCATTACAAAGGATGTGGTCGTTATTTGATTATTTTTAATTATGATTTTTTTTCTTTAAACAAAGTCAATAAATGATTTAAAACTTGAAAAAAAAAAGTTTAATTAGATAAAAATTCTCTATCCAACCTGACTCGAATTTCTCTACTCAGTACATTATTTAGATCTTATAATAATAGTCAAATTTAGTAAAATTAATTTAGTTGGCTTTATTAAAGTTTTAGTTTAATTGGAAAATCAAACTAGATTATCGACCAATCAAATTGGTTCATATTTAAAGATTAACATTTATTATTATAATTATAATAATAAAATTTGTCAAAAGAGTTAGGTCACAAATTATTAATAGTTAAATTGATGTATGTTTGTCTTGTATCCTATCAATGTCCAACTATGGCTACTTTTGTCACCAAGCGATGGATCACATGGTGCACCGCTTGCTCTTTTAGCTACTTCCATACACAACAAGTTTTCAAGCACTTCATTTTCATTGCATTATATAGATTGAATTTATATATTATTATTATTATTATTATTATTGAATTTATATATTATTATTATTATTAGGATGTGAGTTGGTCGAGTTTATTTGAACCCTTACCTCTAGGGGTGGCAAAACGGGTCAAAACCCGACGGGTGATCCGTCCATTTAAACCGAGTTTGGGTTTAATACAAGTTGACCTGTTTATAAACGGGTTAATTCAGACCCAAACCGTTTATTAAACGGGTTGGGCGGGTTTGGGTCGGATCACTCGACGGTTGATCCATTTATGACCCGTTTAAAAATAAAATGAAAGAGTGTGTGTGTGTGTGTTTTTTTTTTTTTTTTAAATATCATTTTATATGAAATGTATAAAATATTTTAAAGTAAATAAATTATATTTTTTAAACGGGTGACTCGTTTATGACCCGTTTATTAAACAGGCAGGTTTGAGTTTATATAGTAGTCAACTGTTTTATCTTGTAACCACGGTATTCCTCCGCCAAAAGTGAGGGTATATGAATAAATAAATGAATGTGCCACCATCTTTTCTTAAAAAAAAAAAGAAAAGTAGTCAACTGTTAATAAATAAGCCAACCTGAACCTAAACTCGAACCCGTTTAGCCTCGACCCGTTTATGACCCGTATGAACCCAGCTCGATAACCCGTTTTGCCACCCCTACTTACCTCCTTATCAAATTTAGGACAAATTGACTATGTGCACAATCGCCAACATTAGGTAATTAAGGCTTAGTTTGACCCTCCCTTTGTGGCGTCTTAAAAGGAATTGATGAAAAATATTTAGTCCTTATGTGAAAAGAAGAAGTTGTTAGACAAAAAAAAAAAAAATTGGCTTTGAGTGTTTGGTAAAAAAATGTAATGTGCTTAAGGCCACGTTTGAGAGTATAGGTTTCAAACCTCAAGTTTTAATTTAGGAGAATTTAGACAAATTTCAATACAATTTTGTATTACATCTTATTCGAAGACTATCCAAACATAGGGTGAAAGTATTTAAAATGATCAAAGTTGATGTGTCTTCTTATGAAGTATAATTAATGCATTGATAGTTTTGTAATATTTTAAAAAAATTAAGGACAATAATGAAATTGAATGATTTGTTAGAGAAAAAGTTAGCTTTTATATGTTTCAAAGGTGTAACTTTTAAAAACTCACAAAAAAAACTAAAAGTTAATTCTTAGAAGTTGAAAAAGTTATATACCAAACATAAACACAATTTTTTTTTTCACGAAAACTCTAATTTTATTGATAGCCCTCACTTATGGGAGAGGAATATTGTGGTTATAAGTAGAACACATGAGATTTACAATTAAACTATCAAAATCATCGTAAACATCAAAACCAATACTAAAAAATCAGTACCATTATCTAACTAAAACAATTTAAAAATGTCTATATGTAATCAAAATCAAACAAAACGAATATAAACACGTTTGCCCTAATTTTTACTCACTCTGATTTAAGTTTGCATTCCTGCAAAATTCGAAATTAAGACCTTTCATAATTTCTCATTTACCTTACTACCAAACCCACTCTAACATGGACAAAAGCTTTGGCTACTTGTGGCCAAACCAATGAAGCCAATTGTGGTGGGGCAAAGCTCCAATGTGTGAAAGGCACACATGCAGTTTTCTCTAGATATAGATGAACTAATTAATTTGGTTCTTGTAGGGAAAACTTTTCTCATGTGCCCCATGCATATATTTTTGAAACTATCACTATCATATTTACCTTTTTAAAAATATCACTGTCATTTTTTTTTTTGTTTTGTTTTGTTGACAAGATATATCTTTGTCATTTATTCGATAAATCTCATCTCAATAATGTAATTAGGGTAAAATTCCTCAAATGAATAGTATCGCGGTGCGGCGCATATATTAAAAGGTTATCAACTTGAACTTTGATACAAATGAATGTAAAATCTCTTTGTTTACTTAAACAAAGCCCAACGAGGGTGCATTGGTGCCTGTAGGGGGCTTTACCTCGCAATACCGTACAACGCGTTAAGTCAAGGCACAAATATAATTATACTATCACAAAAGGGTATTTTGGGGGTTTCATATAGAGTTATATATACATGTTGTAACCGACAGTTGAAACCATAAGGCAGTTTTCGTTTGATGGTAAAAATTGCGCAGGAATTTAGTGGACGTAGACATATTGTCAAACCACTTCTTCCTTTTAATATTTGTCGTGTGTGTGTGTGCATAATCTTAGGGTGTAATTTCACGACAAATAATAATATATATATAAGTATGAACTTAATCTATAGAATTTATTTTGCTTTTATTTGGATCAATAATTTTATGTGAGAAATTTTTTTTTTATGGAAATTCATTTTTATTGTATTTTTCCATTTTATTGAAAATAAAATTTGTTATAATGTGATTAAAAGCTAAGGAAAATTAAATGTTAATGGTTTGTAAAATTTATTTATTATTAATATATATATTATTTAATTTCTTTATCGCTTTTCTTGATGACAAAATATAATGTTTTTACATTTTACGAATGCTGAGTTTGAGAGCATGAATTTCAAAACCTGAATTTGGATTTGAGTCGATTTGGACAAATTATAATATGATTTTGTACAATATTTTATTCAAATTTAACACAAATCCAAATCCAAAAGTTTTCCAAACATGGGGTAAATATTTTTCAAACGTAAAATGAGGTCTTACACAAATTAAAATATAGAAAATGAAAAATAATGGGAGATTACTTGTTAATTAAATATTTGGGCATTTGATTTTTTAATGAAAATAATCATTCTAAGTCTTCAATCAAAACATTATGACAAAAAGTCAAAATTCAAGAGTGTATTTCTACAAGCTAAGGCCAAGAGTTTGAACGCATAATGATACTTCTCCTTTCTACCTTCTAAGTTCTAAAGCCAATCCTAATGAGAATTGCCTTTACACAAAGAGAGAGAAAAAAAATTAAAAAAATAAAAAAAATAAAAAAGGAATTGAACATTTTTCAATCATACTATTTGAGTGCATTGAGACACATGTGAATGAGTTTGTCTCCAATTTTTTAATAAATATTTTAATTCTTTAACGTTAGGTACAAAAAGTTGAACACTTCAAAAATTAAAAGTTATGACTTTGAAACTTTTAAAACATAAATGATTTATAATTTAATTTTGACATGCTTTAATTTTTATACTATAAATTTTATTTCTATTGTAGTAATATTTATGGATGATGTTTTGATCCTTCTAGAAGACTATATACATATTTTACATTTAACCGAACTAATCCAAAAAAATCGATTTCAAGTAGTTTACTAGTCAAGTCGTGATTTATATAAAACTTTCAAATATGTTCCTTTGTATGTGTGTATTTTTTTCCCATACCGTTAAGCAAGTTAAATTGTCAACCCAACCCGACCCAACCCAACCCACTAGAGGATAATCAAATCGATTCAAACCGCATCCTTAATGGTTCGATTTAAGATTGATTTTTTTATCAAGCCTGCAAGATTTGATCAATTGAAATTTTAAGCCCACAGACTTAACTCGATCCATGAACACCCGTAAAAATTTTTTTTAAAAAACATCTAACAAAACTGAGAATCAACTCATTTTCATCGATTTCTTTTCAAAAGCTCCTTTTGTCAACTAACATAAGAGGCTCTAATTAAGCTTTAGAGTACCTTTAAAATAAAAAAAAAAAGTGTTGTTCTACCAAACTTGACATCACAAAAAGATTGACTAGAATTATAAAATAGTTATCATTTTTATTTAGTAGCTGAAATCAATTAATTGAAATTGAAGTCACATGTTGAAAGAAGAGAAAAGTCTTGAGGTTTATGAGGTAATCCCAAACCCTAAGTAATGCTGCTTTGACTGTAGATCCCACTGCATCATAAAAGGAAGACTACTGAAATGTTGAAAGCAACTAATAATTAGGTAAAAATGTAATTTGAATCAATTGGCGCCTTCTTCTCAGTTGGAAGCAATCATCATTGAAACCCTAATTTCAAATCAGCTATTATGTTTTGCAATTGAATTTGAAAATTGTTCAAATACCAATCACTTGCAATTATTGATATGGGTTCATTAAAACTCATTTCAATTGAACAACGTTGGATGCACAATGGGTTCATCTTGAATTCTGTGAAAAACAATTCTGACATTTCAATTTCTCAAGTCAAAATTAGATTATTGAACAAAATGTGCAGCTGGCAAGTGGGTCAAAATATTGTTTTGTTCTAATTGTCAATGATTGAGTATTAGGTGATGCTCTGGCTATTCCAATATGCTATCATTTTTATTTCTTGGGTGGAATATTTGGGACCTTTAGGTTTTCTTAATTAATAGTTATTGCTTTTAAGTTTTAATTGGTCTGATTAAAATTTCAAGAGAAGGAGTGTAATTTAATAAAATTTTAATTTGCAGCGTAATTTATTCACCGATTTGTATTATTCTATGTTACGGGGAAACCAAAAACCAAAAATAAAAAATAGAATGAACAATTATTTTACCTGAAATTAGTCTCTTAAGATTTAAGGATTTAATTATTTGTATATTATTTATGGCTATAAACTATAAAGGTGTTAGTTGTTTTTAGTGGCATGGCAGATGTAAAATGTTTGTACTGTAAGGTTGAAGAATGGGTTGATTATGTGGACATGAGTAGGGTACAATGTTTTTTGATAGTAGGAGATTTTTAGTTCGATTACATACAAAATTTTAATTTCGGATTTATCTGGAGAGAGCTCTGGGGTCAATCATGTTTTTACCCAATTTGATACTACTTGGGAGTTTAAAAGGCTCGAATAGGTTGGAATTACAGACAAAAAAAAAAAAGTTCGAGATAAATTACAGAAGGGAGGGAGATAAGGGACAACCTAAGGAGGAGAAAAAAAATATAATCATCTCCCTAGTTCCCCCTCCCTCCCGGGGCTTGCATATTTTGGATTTATTTGGTATTTTAGTTGTGTTTGAATTATGTTGTAATTTTTTGTTATTTTATCAATAGAATTTCTAAGTTGCTATAGGCTTATGCATCTAATCAAATATCTTTTGATAGATTATTAAGAATTTTCGTAATATATAGTTTCTTGTCTCCATGTGCTTCTTTCTCCTCTCACCTCTCTCTTCCTCTTGCCCAATATCCCAAGCCCTAATTTCTCAAAACTTGGCTAAATTTTCAACAAGTGCAAGCAATGAATTGCACCCAATTGATAATGCAATAGCAATTCTCCTTATTATTAGTCAATAAGCAAGATTACACAATAACTTTTATTTCTATCCTTCGCCCGGCCCCTTAATTTATGAGGGTGGGAAGAGAGCCGACACAATGTACGCAGTCTTAATACTATTTTTATATAAAAATACTATTTTTGTGGACTAAAAAGAATGACGTACCAATCATAAAAGAACAAATTTACTATTGATCCAAACTTGTCTCAATGCAATTTCACAATTGGACATCCATTTTATTCTATTTTTAAAGCAAAATCTTAGTGTGCTACATGTGTATATATACAGACATACATAATTGCACAAGAATTCATTTAATTTACTGAAGTTGGCCACATGGGCTAGCCTGCTTCAAGGGCAATACTCATAATTATTAAACCATAACATTTCCATCATACACAATAGAATATGCATGCAATGCTGTGCAGGGTATAGATAGTGAATAGATTGTATTTATTGAAACAGTGGACTGTGGGGTTGGGCATATATATATATATATATATAGCAAAGGTTATACACAGAGTATTATAGTTTGTGGGGTGGGGGCTAACTGTCCTGATGAGGAATCCTCAATAAAAGAAAAGAAGGAAGGAGGGTGGGAGGGAGAAAGGGGTACCCACACGTTTGAAGGAGACAAAGAAAGCCATAATTTAGGGGTTGGCCTCATTTCGGCTTATGCAGAGAGAGAGAGAGAGAGAGAGAGAGAGAGAGAGATCATAGCTATTAGCCACCACACGCCCTCCCCTCCCCCACCATTTCAGAAGTAGAAAAGTAGTAAGTAAAAAGGGAAACTCAAGAGTCGCTCAGACTATAAATTCAAAGCTGTTTTGGTTAAATGATTAAGATTCGACTCTTAGGGGCTATGATTTCTATTTGAGATAATACGGTAGAGAAGCGAATCCATTATCTAGGTAGATTATCTAGGTGAGAGAACACTGTGCTCCTTTTGCATTTATGTTATATTTCATTTTAATGCTAACCCCCATTCACTTCAAACAAAAAAATAAAAATAAAAATAAGATAACAGACACTAATCTTCTTGACATTTGACGAAAAAAAAGTTATAAAAATTCTAAAAACTTCTCCTGCTGTTTGTCAATATAGAAACCACCCCTTACATTTTGTAAAAAAATAAATTTTTTTAGGGGGGAGGTGTGCCTGTTCGGCAAACCTCAAAGAAGACGTATGATATTTTTAAAGAGGTCCGTAGTATTTTGAAAACTTAAGAGCAGTCTCTATCGTCGTTGCTAGAGGTGATTATTTTTTGGCATAAAAAAATAAAAATGAATGAGTAAAAGTTGGCCTATCTTCATTTTCAATAGATATGGATATTCTGTATAAATGAGGGAAGCATGGCCAAAGATACCCTTTCGGCTTTTGGTTGGAGTTATGGGCTCCATATGGGTTTACACTTTACGGTCATCCCGTGATTGGTGCAAAGCCGCCCCCCCACCCCCCTTCTCTCTCTCTCTCTCTCAACTTAATAATTTATCGTACATGTTTCGTGTGTGTGTGTTTGTTTTCGTGGGCCTCTGTTTCTTTGTTTTTTCGCTTTTATTTTATTTTATTTTTTATGTTTTTCATCAGTTTGATAGTTTTCACAAATCAAATCAAATCAAATCAATGGTTTTGGTGAGTCCTCTAATGGATAATTTATAAGTCTAAATTCAAGATTTGGAATTCATAATTGCCTGTTAATGTTATTGTTTCATTATTTATTATCCTCCACCTTTTAGTTTTGTCTATTATTTTCTTCAAGACAATTCCACATTCTCATTTTATTCCATAAATTTTCTAACCAACCCCACTTCAAACCTTATGTAACATAAAATGCTTTGACAAAATACAAAACTCAACACAACAAGTACAAACCATAGTTCACATTTCACAAGCCCTGAACTGAAAAACATTTTCTTAATTAACAATAGACAGTGCCTCTTAATTAATCACATGGTTAGTCCTCAAGGGGTCATCACCTGGTGGGCACTTTCATGCTCGGTGCCTCATTAGATGATCCTTCCCTTCCTACTTACCATCTTACATATCTAGTGAAAAAAACAAATTGGGCATCTGAGATTTTGGACAGATTTGGTAAAGTCGTCCAAAATGGATGGAGGGTGTATTCATGGATGACAGAAGTGTCACAGCTAATCTTGGAATTTGAGAAGTGATCGTACGGTGGAGATGATGGTCCATGGGTTGCATGTGATCCACTAGTACTTATTTTCCCCCTGTTGAATCACATGCCCACAATTTGACCCTTTTGTGCAATCTCTATTATCCATCCTTTTTGGCTGTGTCATCCAGCATCCCTCTTTGACTTTTGTATCCCCCTTCCCTTCTCATTTTCTTCTTCATAATGATGCTGTCCATACCATGACACTAGACTCTTGCCCTCTTACCTTTGATGCGTTAAAAATAAATAAATAAATAAATAAATAAATTTTGATCTCATATTAATTGTAAAAAAATTCTGTATTTGTGTATCTGATAAATTTGGATTGGCCTAGTATCAAACCACTTGACTTCAGCATTTTGGGATAATCAACCAGCTCAAAAGATTTTGGACTGGTAGACTTTGCCTGAAATTTTATAACAGTGTTAGGAATAAAGTGTGGAAACAATGCTATGCCCATGACTACCAAACTGTCATCTCTCTTCATTTCTACCCTATTCTATTATGCAAGCTAAACATAAAAGATATAATCACATACAGCCCAAGGGCTACTACAACTATGGTGAATTGCAAACATCTCTAGCTGAACAGAAATACAATCCTTGTAGTCGCATTCTCTTTTTAAGCATACAAATCATCTATTACAATGCTGTTGGTCACTCTTTTCACCACCATAATTTGCATAATTCCCGCAGGACTATATGCATAGGAACATCCAAAAAAAGTGAAAAGAAAAAACAAAGGGAAAAAGAAAGGGCAGAGGGCACAAGAGTACTTGTTCAGAAAGTTATGATGACAATTTAAAGAACTAAGCACCACCAGCCAGCCAATTTTGGAGGGTTACATTCAGAGGTGGAGAAGTTGACACAACACTGGAAGCCTAGACGTATTATTGAAGTGATGATGAGTGTTTTTGTTTTCTGGGGAAATGTTCTGATAAAATGCTGATAATGTATCAGTCACAAGTTGGATTATGAGTTCTTTGAACCTAAATTATCCTACCAACCACTAAAACAATAAATTTTGGGATGAACAGGATTGACAATGTTACCATTTAAGTATCTTCTTCTGTTTGTGCATTGAAAGAGTTTCTTGGGGGGGGTTCTCAAATCTCCACATGGAGAAAAACTCAAACTTTTCCCATTCCAAAAGATGGATAAACTCACACCCAACACACAATTCATAATGAGATGAATTATCCCATCAAGAAAACCAAAATCAAGTAGTCTATCGAAGAAATCTCCAATAAACTCTATGATAAGCTTTTGCCAAATCAATTTCAATAGCCATCAGCCCTCTCCTACTTTCGTTGCCCAAGAAGTTATTGAAGTTAATTGTATGAATAACTTCTTGGGCAGCAACGATATTACCTATGGTACCTCACACACAAATGAAACTACTCTCATGAGAAGAAATGACTTCGTTTAAATGAGGCCTCAAATGATTAAGAATCACCTTGGTTAGCAACTTGAAAACCACATTACAAAGGCTAATAGGGGCAAAATTGACATACCTATGTAGGTGTCGTTCTACTTTGGATTAAGAACAAGAAAGTATCAACCAAAAAATCAAGAACTAAACCATAAAGGAATGCCTGATTTATCATCCTAACAATCGAATGCCCCACCATGCACCAATATCTCTTAAAGAGGATAGTTTGGAAAGCAATAGGAAGGACCCATGGTTATGTTCGGTAATCTATTCTAGGAATATACGTTCTGGATTGCATTTCATTAGTCTAGATTGCATTTCGTGTTCCCAAAAGTTGTGTACACTTTTGGGTAATAGCGTGTGTAAGTCCTTGCGCGCGCACACACACACACAAAAAGGTGGGGTGGGTGGGACTTAAGTACCACGCTAAGTTGTGTGAACCACTGTTAAAATTTGTCGCGAGCCACCTGTTGAACATTGAAGCTTTGAGCTCATGATATGAGATAATGACATGGCACAACAAAGGCATCATGCAATTTAGCGAGGGAGGGTTGTGATCTAATTCCTGATCCCATATCAATAGTGGAGGGTATATTAATGTGACTTGTAAGGTTAAAGAAGCCTACCAAGCAAGTTAACTTACACAAGGCACTGCTACGCCATGACAAAGGACCAAGCAAGAGTTGACACTCTCCCTACCCTCACAAAGTGGGGAGACTTATGGCCTGGGGACCCTTTTTTGTAAAGTCAATTTTTAGCTGTATTCCAGATTAGGCAGAATAATACAAAGTTTTGTATGTTGGAGCCTTAAATGGCACAAGATTATTATTGGGTAAAAATATCTCTATGGAATTAACAACTTCATTTCTACCCGATTCTACTGTGCAAACCAAACATAAAATACCACATACAGCCAAACAGCTACCACCACGGCACCACTATTAAATGGAAACATCTTTAGACCCTAAAGCTGCACAGAAATACAATCCTTGTAGTTGCTTTCTCTCTTTTAGCATATAACTCATGTATTACAATGCTTGTAGGTTAGTCTTCTCACCACCATATTTTGCATCATTTTCGCAGGATATATGCACTCAGAACATAAAAAAAACAAGCAACAAAAAGGAAAAGAAAATAAAAAAGAAAAGGTAAGGACACAAGAGTACCAGAAAGTTATGAAGAAAGTTTAAACCTAAGAACCACCTGCCAGCCAGTTTTGGAGGGCTACATTCAACAGTGTCATTGATTCAACTTCAAGACAATATGGGAGGAAAACCATCAATGGAGAAGTTGATGCAACAGTGGAATCCTAGGCATATTACTCGCATAATGATGAGTGTTTTTTGCCTTTTGGTGAAAATTTCTGATAAAATGCTGCTAAATGGATCAGTCACAAATTGGATTATGACATCTTCAGTTGAACTTAAAGTGCCTTATCAACCATTAAAACAATAAATTTTGTGATTTAGAGGATCCATAAGGTTACTGTTTAAATACCCTCTTCAGATAAATCAATCTCCTAGCTCCGAGTTGATGCTGGCTACCACTTTCAGCTAGTTCAACTAATTCTGCACTGCTAAGCAACTCACCAAATGTGTGCGTGTTACGAATAAGACCTAGATTATACACATGCAAAGAGCTAACTGAAAGAAAAATAGAACAAAAGAGCAGATCAATTTTTTTAACATGATTGAGCAGTGCAACTATGTCTACGTAGCCCCTGGGAACTCTCCACTATACTGTTAACAAAAACTGCCATAGGATTCAACACCCTGCTGCAAGTATAAATAGTCCGCTAATCCCCATCGGAAAAATCCAAACTAGTTCCATTAGTCCCCATCGGAAAAATCCAAACTACTCAAAACTGGAAAAAATAAAAAATAAAAAATGAAAGCAACAAGAAGGAAATATAGGGTGTACATTTTCAAGACCTTAGTCAAAATGAGCCTATAACCACCATTAGTTTTTGGGAAGCTTTAGAAGCTTTATTTACAGTTTATCATCTGGAGTAAAGGATTAAAACTAGAAAGAAGGCCAATGATAAAAGAATTTAACCAAGTCATACCAAAGAATAAGCTACTTTGATAAATGTGATGTTGCTATTGGATTATTGGAAAGACCATCTAATGTAGGACAAGAAGCAAGCCATTTGGAAGATCCTTGTAGGAGAATAATTACAAAGAAATGAGATTGTGGGTTTAGTTAGTAGTTTCTTATGTGTTTAGTTTAATTAATATAGTATTATGTGTATTTGGGGGCTGGTTTGCAATACTTGTGTATTCTAGGGTTATGTTTGCAATGTAATGTAGTTTTAGGGGTATACATGTAGTTTCATGTAAAGAAGCTTTCTTATAAACAGTGTGAAAGCCATGTATCTCCTCTCTCCTCTCTTCCTTCTTCCCCTTCCTCCCTTCTATCTCTCATGGCTGCAGATCCTTGATGCTGCCCCTGCATCACCATCACTGACCTTTTACCAACATAAACATTACCAAAACTACCCCTGGGCCCCAGCATTGAAGATGATAAAATGTGGAACACTGGCTTAGCATTGAGGAAGCTTGAGCAAGGACAAAAATTCAAACCTGACATATTTTCAAGTTAGGTTCGTTTTTTTCATTTCTGTTATGGTGATAGGTAAAGTAAGTCTATAATACTATAACAAATATATAAGCATTTCCAGTATATAAGCATTTCCTCATTTTATACGTATTTTGTTTGCCTTTTGAAGTTCAATAATCTTTCTATAATCTTTTCACAATGCAATGCAAATAGAATGTATGAATCAACCCCCATTTCAATCGTTACATAAATCTACTTTACAGTTATTTTATTTATTATATATATATTTTTTAGTTTTAGTTTAGTTTTAGAAATTTATTCAATTATTACAACCAAACACGCAAAATCTAAAAATGAGTTTCAAAGAACATATGCCTAACACATATATAACTGACGTAAAGCATATAAATATGATTGGCTGCTTGGATGAATCTTAAATGGTCAAAATTTGTCTATTGGGGGTGGATTACTCCTAATCAACACACTATGTCTACAATAAGCCAAATAACTTGTTCCAAATCCTCCAAGAGAAAGAACAAACACATAAACAAACACGAGGCATATTCACAACTATCAAAGCAAAGAACACACACAAGTGGAGATAATTCTCAGAAGGCCTCCTCCTCTGCAACAGATTGTTAGTGTTAACTCTATTAAGAACCAACCAAATGCAAGCCTTAATTTCAGAGGGAACCATGCCCTTCCAAATCATATGAAAGAAAGAAAATGACATACTCTCTCAGATCAAGAACTCAAAAGGAAAAATTTCAAGAAAATTGTCCTGAGGAGTCCAGCAATCATTTCCTCACATCCTCACTAGTCTCCAATAAACTCAACAAAGTTCAAGCTCCTCCACCTCTATTATTCAAAGATCAATGGAAATTAAAATCCCAAGAAAAATTATCCCCATTAGAAAGCAAAAGGGAAGAAATAGGGCCGTTATGTATTGAAGAAAGACAATATAAACGAGGAAACAACATGGAAAGAGCCAAATCTTCTATCTATCCAAGGCTCTTCCCAAAAACAAATATCCCATTGCCCACGTCAAATTTGGTACTAGGAAATTAGGTATAAAAGTGGATACAGCGGAGATATAATCTCCAAGGACTCTTACAAGAAGATCTAAAACACACTTTAGTATCCCATCCATTTCCTTGTATGCCAAATTTAATTCAAATAACTTTATGCCAAAGTGAATTCTCCTATAAAGAAAATCTCCGTAACCACGTACTCGTTAAGGTAATATTTTTAGGCAATCATTTATCATTCTTTCCTTCTTTTTCTGCCAACAATTCATCTCAACAAGTACTTATGTTACTAAAATCTAGAAATACTTGTACCTTGCAACCATCTACAAAACCTTGATAGAATGAGTGGTTAAAAACTTTAAACATTTGGGTATACTGGGAATTGTGATATGGTTATACATGATAGTTTAGATATTCTGCTCTTTTTGGCGTGTAAATAATCTGCGATTGTACATGGGCTCAAACCCCATTGGCACATGTCCTCAATATAAATATAATTTATTTGTAAACTCCAAATCCATGCACTTTACCCCTTATTGGTGCACATGGGCAAAGTAAAGCACATTGAAACCAAAACAAGGGTTTGATTTAGAATGATCTTGTAGTATTAATGAGTAATATTTCAGTTCAGAAAAGTGAGTATCTGCATTATAAGTAGGAATGCCTACTTTATATGGGTTGGAAAAATGGGTAGCACCACTCAAAAATCTAGAAGACGATAAGTGAAGTACAATAGAGGCAGCTGGTTCTACAAGCATAATAATTTTCATTAGAGTTGAGAGAAAACACCAGGGGTGTAAAACACCAACAATGCAGTAGTGGTGGGCATGGTCTTAAATTTCCACGAAACTGTCGAAATTTCCGATTTCCGTCACCTTCGAAATCGAAATGGCAATCAATTTCCGTCTTGCATAATTTCCGCCGAAATCTCAACGAATCATCTGAAATTTATCGAAACCTCGAGAGTGAAGTGAAATTTCTATTTTAATTTATTTTATTGAAACAAAAGGTTATCACAAGTGCTTTTGAAATTATATGAAAAAATAAACTTATAGTAATATTTTATTTAACCATTCATGTCTAAATTATCAATATTTGTATAATAAATAATATTTAAATGATTTATGAATTTCATTTGCATTAACTGAATATGTTTAATGTACATTATTTTACAAACATGTTTGATACACATACTATTTTACAACTTTTCCACCTCATACAAAACATAGATGTATTTAATTTGTAATATATTAGTCTTAAAACTTATATTTTTATGTTTGTTCACCATTTCTAAAGTAAGAATTCCATGCTTTACTACTAGTTTCCGTTATTTTTTCAAATCAAAATCGAAATCGAAATCGACATCGAAATCAAAATTTCTGTCAAAATTTCCGTACTTTTGGAGCTTCGAAATTTGAGTCGAAATCGAAATTTAAGACCTTGGTGGTGGGACAAAATCAAAGGACATTCTTTCATGTCTTCTCTTTCTGACTGTGACAACCCACATCTTTGAGAATCAACTGCTCATTTTACACAATAGTTTATTAAAGGAGCCTTGAAGGTAAAAATTTGAGGCACAAGTAAAAAAATTTATAGGGTGTCGAGAATTACAGTGCATTCTTGCTTTTGTGTGTTTGAGGACGGGGCACAGAGGGTGACAGGCACTTGGAATGTGCAAACAAATTATGGAAACATTTGGATGTCATATTTATCGGGGATGATCCCATTTTGTTCCTGTTTACATCACATCCTTGTTTTCTATATTCTAGGGGTGAGAAAGATGGGGTGGCAGGGACTTAGGGGGAGGATAGCTGCGGCAGTGATAAACTAGGGGGGCAGTAGGCATCATGTATAACTAAGACCACCCAATCTTGGTTCTGCAAAGCATTGTACGTCAGGGATCCATCTTTTGCAATGACAAATTGAAAAAAATATGGAATAGAATAATTTCAACTGCAATTAAAATACAACTGAATTTTTGGAAAGATCAAAGTGGAAAGGAAGAGTGGAAATTAAGTCTGGGGCTTTTCTACAATTTCTTGTCGCAGTTACTGAAAGTTCCCTCTAAGAGCAAAGCATTTACTTGTACCTTGGCTCTTAACAGGATAAATACTAATGGTTTGTTGAGTAATTACAGGATAGGACCTAACAAGGCAATCAGTATGAATATTTTATTTACTTGATTGTACTAACTCTAACGAGACTGGTGAGCATTTATTTCTTTATTGGTGCTTCAGCTTCTAATGGAACCACCTTGATGCCTTTCCTTAATACCTCGTATATTGAAGCTTAAACATGCATATAAAACTCAAAGCATGTGGAAACCAATAAAAAGGGTTTGACGGAGCTCAATCTGTTAGAATTGGTGAGCAATATTGGTTTCGAGGGAAGAGAGTGCCCACTTTCTGGCTAGGTTCAGCTATGCATACTTTATGAGTAGCAAAAATGGGCAGCATCACATAAAAATGAAAATGTTAAGTGATCCATTATAGAGTCAGGTGGTGATACAAGCAAGAGGAGGAAGGATACCCACCGTGCAAGACTCCAACAATGAAGCAGAGGGGAGGAAGGAAAAATCAAATGACTCCTGGTCCTCTATTTCTGGCAGTAACAGCCAACTTCTTTGAGAGCTCAACTGCTCATTTTATGCAATAGTTTCAAGTCCAGGGATATGTGGGTACAAATTTGCAGCACAAGTACACAACTTTAATACAGTGCCAACAATTCAGTCTAGGGTTAAATTTACAATGCACTCTTGCAATTAAAGGAGAGAGTGCAGGGGGGAGGTAAAAATACATTTATAGAGAAAAGAATAGAGGAGTAAGAAAACCTCCAAAATCTTACAAAAGCTCAAAACAAAAGAAAACAGAACAGATACAAGAAATCAAAAGCTACAACACCATCCAATATCTTTGAGAATCAATGAAACTGTAGTACCACCAACATCCAGAGGCGAAAACCCAGGATGCTAAAAAAAAAAAAAAACAAAGGATTCTATTTCACTTCAAACCAGAAACTAGGATTAGATTAGCAACTTTGAATATAGGGATACTTACGAGCAAACGCATGGAAATAGTGGAAACAATGATCAGAAGGAAAATTAACTTGATCTGCCTTCAAGGGATGAAATGGGTAGGCGAAAAAACTAGAGAAATTGAAAAATCAGGATTTAAACTTCGGTACACTAGTAAAGAGAAACAAAAAAATAGGGTAGGAAGCATTGTAAACAAAGAACTAAAAGATAATGCAATAGATGTTAACAGAATAGAAGATAGGATCATTAAAATCGCGATAACTCTAGGCTTGGAAATAGTAAATGTCATTAGTGCATAGGCTCTCCAAATAGGCTCAGCCGAAAATCTTAAAGACAATATTGGGAAGATATGGATAGCCTTTTTACAAGGGATACCCATATGAACTGATTTGAATGGACACATTGGAAAGGACAATATAGGTTATGAGAGGATATATGGAGTCTATGGATATAAAAATAAAAATGAGGCCAACAATATAATTATAGATTTTTTCATATCTTAAGATTTGGTTATATTGAATACATGCTTTAAAAAAGAGAAGAACAATTAATAACTTTCAAGATTGGGCAAACTAAAAATCAATAGATTTCTTCTTAACTAGGAAGGGGGACAATCATCTTGTAAGGATTGTAAAGTTATCCGAGGGGAAAGTTTGGCTACACAACATAAAGTTCTAGTATTAGATATATATATATATATATATATATATATATGCATTTAAAAAATGGAAGAGAAATAGTAACATAAATTAACACAAGAGGGCTAGGTGGTGAAGCTTGAAGGAAGAAAATATAGTAAAATTTAAAGATAAAATTATCAAAGAGTGTGACTGGACAATATAGGATAAGGTATAAAACAAGGCAAAGCTGTAGAAATATAGAAAACCTTGAAAAGTATAAAGAGCCAAGAAAAAACGCAAAAAAATGCCATTAGTGAAGCTAAATATAGAGCTTACGATACTTTATATACTAGACTAGATACAAAAGAAGGAGAAAGAGACATTTATAAACTTGCTTGAGCTAGAGAAAGAAGATGCAAAGATTTAGATAATGTAAAATGTATAAAGGATGAGAATGATAATGTCTTAGCTAAAGAAGAATATATAAAAGAGAGGCGACGGAGATACTTTGATAAACTATTTAATGAAGACAAAATTGAAAGCTTGAGCTAGGAAGTGACAAATGAGGAAAAGACTAAAAGTAAAATATTTATTCGCAAAATTAGAGTCCTTGAAGTTACGATTAAAAAAGATGAAAAGTGGGAAATCTATTACACCAAATAACATACCAATTGAAGTTTGGAAATGTTTAGGGACAAAGGAAATACATGGCTTAACTAATATATTCAACACTATTATAAAAACCAAGAAAATGCCAAAAGAATGAAGGAAAAGCACGTTTATAACTTTATACAAAAACAAAGGCGACATTCAAAATTATAATAACTATCGAAGAATTAAGATTATGAGTCATACAATGATACTATGCAAAAAGGGTAATTGAACAAAGAATAAGACTAGAAATGAGGGTTTTGGAGAATCAATTTGGTTTTACACCTAAGCGATCAACAACAGAAGCTATTTATCTTTTAAGAAGATTAATGGAAAGGTATAGGGAAAAGAAGAGGGACTAGCATATGGCTTTTATTGACCTAGAGAAATCCTAAGTTAGAGTACCTTTGGGTGTTCTTTGGTGGGTTTTAGAAAAAAAGAGAGCCTACAGTAGATATATTAAGGTCATAAAGGATATGTATAATAGAATAACAAATAGCACTAGGACTGTAGGAGGGGAATGTAGAGAATTTCCAATCACAATAGGTGTACATCAAGGTTCTATTTTTTTGAGTCCTTATCGTTTTGTTTTAGTGATTAATGAACTCACGAAAAATATCAGAACGTGATCACTTGGTGTATGTTATTTGCCAATGATATTATCTTGAGTGAAGAAAGTTGGAGTGGTGTGGAATATAAGTTAGAACTTTAGAGAACCATTTTAGAGTCTTTAGTTCTAGGATAAGTAGGAATATGACAAAATATATGAAATATAATTTCAATAACGTAAGGGGGAGTATTGGAGAAAAGATTAAACTTGATAATCAAGAAATATAGCACTATAGATTTCGATATCTTGGATCTATTATGCAAGTAGAAGAGGAAATTAAAGAGAATGAAATACATAGAGATACAGCTAGTTGGGTAAAATGGAGGAGTGCATTACATGTGTTGTGTGATTGTAGAATATCCTTAAAATTAAGAGGAAAGTTCTATAAGATGGCTATTAAACTAGCTATGCTTTTATGGTTCAAAATGTTGGGCAACTAAGAAACACATGTACAAAAAGTAAAAGTTGTCGAAATGCGTATATTAAAGTGGATGAGTGGCATAAGATTCAAAGATAAATTAAGGAACAAGCATATACGCAATAAACTAGGCATAGCACCAGTTGAAGACTAATAAAGGGAGGGGCGGTTAGATGGTTTGGGCATTTGAAACACAGGCCAAGTAGTGCACCTGTGAGGAAAAGTGAGCTAGTTATTGTTTCTAGCATGAAAGGGGGTAGAGGTAGATCTAAAATAACTTGAAATGAGGTAGTGAGAAAGGATTTAGTAGCTCTTAAACTAGCAGAGGAAAATGCTCTTGATTAGATGAATTGGCAGAAAAAGATTCATGTAACCGACCCCATCTAGTGGGACTTGAGACTTCTTCTTCTTCTTGTTATATACATCAAACCAATAGTCATATAACAATCATGGAAAATGTGAACATGTCTCTTAAGCCAAATCATCCATAAAGTAATCAAAATTGCACAACATCATAAATTCCTTGCTCCTTTTTCTTCCCAAAACCTCTAAAAGTGATTGAAAGAAAATCCTCTAATGCGGTAGGGAAAACCCAACTCACCAAATAAATCAAACAACTTGCTCCAAAGACTCCAAAGACCAACACGATAAAGAAACAAGTGATCATGACTCTAGGGCCTTCTAGAGTACTTGTACAACTGATAGTTTGTGTGAACTATATTTAGAATGACCATCCACGCAAAAGCCTTAACCTTAAAACGGACCTTAGCTCACCACAAAAATAAATAAATAGAAAGAGAAAATGAATTTGGGGACTAAATCAAATAAAGATAGAAATATTTACAAGAGAACAAACTTAAAACATCAAAAGTTGAAACCCAAATATCGTATCTACTGGAAGGACTGAAGAAAATACGACAAATGAAGGACATAAAGTTCCTCTAGCTCTTTAGCATTAATGTTCCCACAAAAAAATAAAAAAGATCCCGTAAGGCACAATGTTCGTTAATAACAAGAAATTGACAAATTGGAGCATGCAAACACAAAGAAATGCAAAACAAAGAAGGAAACTCAAAATAAAAGCATTGCCCTCCCGACTCTGACTTGAAGATCCTCTTAAAGGAAAACCCAAGAACCATCAACTATTTTATATTCAATATGAGGAAGGAAAAGAGTTGAAATTTGCAAGAGAAATTTCCATTCACTTTTATGAGAAAATTTGTTTCCAATTTTAGCATCCCAATCATTCCCATGAAAACCAAATTTATTTTTGATAACTTTATGCCAAAGGGAGTTAGTTTGCAATATTTTTAGACATCAAATTTCCAAGATCAAGCCCCCTCTAATCTTACTCCTACAACAATCTCCCAACTCACAAGATGATCCCTCCTCTCCTCCAACTTTTATCAAAGGAAACCCCTCATAATCCTCTCCAAGCTGGCTGCTACACCAACAAGGACCTTAAAAATCAAGAAATACAAAGGAAAACAGGAGAGATGCTGAATTGAAGTAATATGACCCCCAAAACATAAAGAGCACTCTTCCTTCCATTTATGCACTTGGAGACCTTAGCAATAATTATGCCCCAAAACTGAACAGATCAAGAATTCCTACCCAAAGGAATTACTAAGCCAATATACATCCCACAAGAGTAACAAAAGGCAAAACTTCGTCGCGGCTCAAGTTATAGCCAATAAGCCGCACATACCCAAATTACACTTTAACCCTAACACTAACTCAAAGACTTGAAGGATGGTAAAAACATTACAAAAAAAGAAGTTTTATCACCAAACACGAAAAACATTAGTATCACAGCAATTGTAAATGTGAAACAATTGCATCATCATTCCCCAAAGATAGACCCTTACCCACACCCTCATCCTATTCAAAACATCACCCACAAGAATAAAGAAAAAAGGGGCAACATATCATCTTTCCTCACCCACCTGGTCCCTAGAGGCCAAAAACCAGGCCTTGGAAGCTCCACTTGCAATTACTGAAAAAATAAGTAAATAAAAGACATCCTTGCCAACCACTCCATCTTTAATTAAGAAAAAAAAATAATAATAATAACACCACTATACACAAGGTTCCCACGCCATCAAGGGCCTAGGGAGGGCATGATGACCATTGGGCTTGAATCCTTCCTATCTAAAACTATATCCAATAAAAGCCGATTCACTTTGTATAAGCCTTCTAAAAATATAGCTTAAAAGTTAAACTCTCCCTCTTGCTTCTTTTAATATCTTCAACAGCCTCATTAGCTATGTGCATAGAACAAAATCAGGGACTAAGAACTAGATACAATAATCATCTAAAACCTCCCTCATCTATCTACAACAATCTTACACACACTCGTATTCAAATTAATAGGTCTTAAAATCATCAACCTTGATGGGACGACCTTTTTGGAAATTAAAGTCATGATAGTGAATCATGTTTTTAGGAATTAACCCATCGCCAAAAAATTCCAAAAAAACATTCAACAAATCATATTTGACCACATCCAATAGTGCTCAAAAGCCTTCTCCAACCACAGCCCCTTATCCTTGAAATAGGATACCAATCCAACCCCTCAATTATAGGCCTACAACTAGCATCGTCTGAATAAAGGCTCCTAAAAAACTTGTGATCTCTTCTTTTATTATGCTCAAAATCTCGGATCAAGTGAGAATAGACCTTCTGCTAGCTTCCACTCTTTCATCACACTCTTCCTCCACCAACCATTAGCAATCAAATGAGAAAAGTTTGTGTTCCAATCCCCCTCTTTGGCCTACCTCCAACTAATATCTTCCTTTAAAATCATTTCTTAAGTTCACTCATAAGGGAAGCTCTCCTCACCCATAACTCTCTCAAAGCAGCCCCTATTCTCCAAGTTATATGGATTTCATGATCCACACATCTCCAAACACCTCCGTGTTCCAATTTTTGAAGCTAGCTTTAAGATGTTGCAATTTCCTCATAAACCTAAATCCTTCCCAACCATATTCCGAAGTGCAATGGCGGAAGTGTGCTAGTTTTGCTGCTCTTTCATTTTGTGGAAGGAAAGGAATTATAGAATTTTTAACTAGTTTCTCCTTGGGCTATAGCTTCTTGTGTTTTTAGGACTGTTTCTTTGAATGGTATGTAAAGGGGAGCGAACTCCAATGACTCATCTGTAATTTTTAGTTTTCTATTGAGGACAGCCTGTCCTTCCTTTGTATTCTCTACTTATTTCTAATTAAATTCTTCTTAAATCCAAAAAATTGAATGATTTCATTTCAATTGAAATCTTAATATTCCTAACCATGGGCATTATCTTCATAAATAGCCAATCATAAATTCTAAAGCATGAAATCTATATCAAAATTTCAATGGAATATCAGAAGAATCAGAAGCATGATAACTAATCTAATAATCTAATCTCAATAGCTTATGGCAAGTCAACAAATGAGCAGCATTCAAACATCAAAATTAATCCAAAACTTCCAATGTCTACTATACACGCAGTTTGCCAATCCAAACAATTTACCAAAAGCAACAACTAGTAAACCTGAGCTACCAATTGATCTACAAAACCAAAGGGCATCAAATTGAAGGGCCGGCTATGGATGGACAAATCGGATGGGGGGTTTTGCAGTATATTCGTCGTTATTAGTTCAAAGATCAATCTAACATTCTAATCTCAATAGCTTACAGCAACATAGCGAACGAAAAACATACAAACATCCGAATTGATCAGAAAAATTCCAATTCCAGCCACATATATACAAATGTACCAATCACGCAGTTAGCTAATTCAAACAATTTGCCGAGTACATCAACAAATTCATCTAGAAAAGCAAAGCACGCCAAATATACAGAAGGAGAGGAGATGGATGGAGAAGTAATTACTGTACACGCAGGAAGGGGCGGAGATG
The DNA here is from genome assembly GCF_029873635.1 of Malania oleifera. Classification (NCBI taxonomy): domain Eukaryota; kingdom Viridiplantae; phylum Streptophyta; class Magnoliopsida; order Santalales; family Ximeniaceae; genus Malania; species Malania oleifera. The sequence goes on from NC_080418.1 coordinate 150,555,865, forward strand.
GATGGATCAATCGGAGTGAGAATCGTAGTAGTAAACGTCGTCGTCGTCGTAATCGGAGGATGAAGAATCGGAATCATAGTAATTGGAGGGATAGTAGTAGGAGTCCGGTGGGGGCAAGCAGAAGAAGGTGCAGAAGCAGATAGCGAGACGGCCAAGCTGGTGCAAGGGGAAGCAGCAGATGAGATCCAGCAACTGGTCGGGGCTTATGCGGTCGGGAATGCATGCTATTTGTTGCCATACGTCTGCAGATGTCTTCGCCACCGATAGAACAAGCAAGCTGTTGAACACCATCTCTCTCTCTCTCTCTCTCTCTCTCTCTCCTACTTAACCAGAGGACAGACGGAGAGTCGGAGAGAGAGTGAAAGAGAAGAAGAAGACGACGGGGAGGGGGGCCTCGGTTTGGAAATTTCCTGGGCAGCGCCGCTGCGGAAATGGGGTTGACGATGTTTGTTCAAACATGAAACGACGTCACTCCCAAAAGACGGTTTCAGTTCCCCCTACCAAGCCTACTTTGCTAAGGGCCCGTTTGGTTCGGGAATTATACTCGGAGAGAGGGGGAAAAACAGAAAGAGAAAATATAAGAAAAATTAATTTATTATTATATATATGAATCTATTTTGCTATAATTATAAATTTTTAAAAAGTAAATACTAATAATGTATAAATTAAAATTTTAAATTGATTTAACATATTTTTTTATTTTATTTTTTTTACTTTTCTTCTTCATCTAACATGAAAAATGAATTCATTCATTTTTTTTCTTATCTTAACTTTTTCAAGTTCCAAACAAGATTTAAAAGAATAAAATTATTCAAAGATATTTTAAACTATTTTTCAAATATAAAACTCTCCCAAATGTTTATAATTATTAAATATTTTTAAGGTTTGTGTTAGAAAATCAGTGATTTTTTTGAGTAAAAATTTTAACAAAAAGAGTTTTTAACTCCATGCGATTGAATTTAAATAATTGATTATGAACAATGACATGTGACTATTTGAAAATATATAAGATATATCTTCTTCCTCTTGTAAAAATGCAAGTAAAGACTGCATACTATAGACCCATTTGGTCCGCCCCTTCCCTAGACCCTACATACATGGGAGCTTTGTGTACTGGGTTGTCCTTGTAAATTATTTACAAATTAATCAAACTTTTTAAAAATATTTAATTAAACTCATTGTGTAATGTGAAAGTGAATGTTAATAATGAAGAAGATAATGAAATTGACTTGTCAACATTAAAATAAGTAAAAATTTACTACTTGTGAATACTTATCTCGTGTTTAGAAGCATATGTTTCGTGTCTTGTATTTCGATTTGTCTGGATTTGAATAAATTGGAATACAAAATCGTATTGAATTTATTTCAAATTCACACAAATTCGAATCCAAATCTAAAATTTCATGATCCTAAACACTACCTTAGTGATTTTTTATATTGAATTAAGGTTAATAGGTTGAATTGTAAAAGATCCATTGTGGTCCACCCCTTCTCCAGACCCGCATGCGCGAGAGCTTTGTGCACTAGGCTGACCTCTTTTTTTTTTAGGTTGAATGGTAAAAGAAGAAAGTTAATGGGTTTTATGATTTTGACTCATTGTTTTCTTTTAAACAAATTAATGAAATGATTGACTCAATTAAATGTAATGGTTAATGAATGTTTCGTATGGAATTAAATCAGAGTAATAGACTGACTTTTAATTTAAAAAAAAAATAATGAACTTATTTGATTTTAACCCAATTTTTTTTATGCTAACGTGATATGTATAATTAGTAGCAATTATGATGGTTTTAATTTTTTGGGAACAATCGACAATAGATTGATCTTGAGATGTCAATTGTGTGCACACACTAAATGATTCGTGAGGGGAAAAATCAACATAACTCGACATAAATAATTGTTAGATTTTAATCTAATATTCTGCTATAATTTTACTGAAATAGGATGTTTAATTATCATGATTTTCCCATATATATTACCTTTGATGCGGAAAATTAAAGAAAGCCATAAATTAACATACCGGGATCGTTCATGATATATATCAATCGGGAAGAACAATTGAATAAATCGTTTTTTTCGCTTCACACTGATCTCTTTCGGTACTTCGCCAGATCTTATGGGAGTAGGGTTGATGAGAAGAGAGCAAAGGTGGAGATAGGACAATTTCTATATATCTCTTTCTTTTCATTCCATTAGATTACTATATATTAGCTACTCCCCATAAGAGTAGATATATAGGAAAACCTTTCCACTTCCATCAATTAATCCTCACATTATTCTCAAAGCTAAACTCTTTATTTAACCCATAAATGTGACATTTCATTATCCTCATCATATGTCATTACTCTTATCATATGGGACATATTCTTACAATAATATCATTAAAATGGATAACTCATTATAAGAAATGTAATTGGGAACATGGGTTTTGAATTTTAGATTTAAATTAATGTAAATGTAAGAGAAATTCCATACAATTTAAATTCATACAATTCTATAATGTGTTTGGCTTAAATTTACAAAAATTCAAATTCAAACCTCGAGATGCATGTTCCAAACACAAGGATACAAGATTTTAACATGTAAATTTTCATGAAAAGTAAATTCGTGCATGCATGAAGATCCTAACATTAGCTAGATTAACAAAAATCCATTTTCTCTTTTAGAAAAAAAATAAAACTAAAGAGACGTTAATTAGTTAATTAAGCAAAGCCATTGAATCATGCATGTCCTCATTTCCCTCCTCACCCTTACACTTGGGAGGCTCCTCTCCACACCCATAATTGAAGACTAAAAATTATCCTGCAAAGGGATCTCCTTCTCATTCCCAATGGGATAGTAAATTGAAAAGGCAACAAGAAAGAAAGAAGGAAAGGAAGAATGGCAAAGAAGATGAAGCAGCTCATCAGGAGATTATGTCCTTCTTCATCATCACCATGGATCTTCATCTTTGTCACCATCTCTGCGTTAACGACGACAATGGCAGATGCTGTAGATACGACTAAGCATGATAGTGAGAGTAGTAGTAATCAAAAAATAGCAATGCCTGCGTGCTTGGAGGAATGCATGCCCATTTGCATGGGAATAACTCTAGCCACCAGCCCTGCTTGCACCTTCGCCTGCACCCTTGGTTGCACCCAATTGCAAGGCAAGGGTCGCACCCCCGGCACCCCACTTAAGTAATTCCTTACGATATGCCCATTGATCATGGGATCTCACTTCATCTACATACAAGACCATTCATCCCGCCATGGATGTGTGGTTGTCTTTCTCCATCTTCAAGAATATACATAGAGTTTCCAAGCATTAGTTTTATAGGTAAAGATCATTTTTGTAGATAGTGGCTTACTTAAACATAGTCTTGATCATGCCACGATCAAAAATTTGTAATATATGTTTTACTTTTTAAAGTACTAGTTTTAGCTTGATCATGCGGTACTAATACTTAATTTATTTGTTTAAGTTGTCGATATGTAATAAACACAACATATCTTTAAAATACATCTCACATTACTTACTCTACAATCATCATTCGTAATATTACTTGACAAAAATAGAAATGCAAAACTAATGCATTGCATGTGGATCGAAGTGTCATAATGTGTGTGTTGGGTGGTTGAATTTCAAGTTTTAATTAGATCTGAATTTGTGTGAATTTGGATAAAATGGAATACAAAAGTATATTGAGTTATGTTAAAATCGAAAACTCAAAATTCATTCACCCGACACAATGCGAATAACTTTCAATGAAATATTTTATTAGTTGGGATATATAGTTTTCCCAAATCAAACTATTGACGGGCTTCTTATGATTTCATTTAAAGTCAATATTTCGAGCCTACTTAAAAATTCATAAAAGAAGCAAAACTCACGAGCCAATAAACAAACTATATAAGCTTAATGGCGTAATTAATGTCGATGTACTTAATACTAATCTTTATATTAATAACATGCGTTGGGATTTAAAAAAGAAAATGCCTTGTTTCTACATAAAGCAAATGAGAATTCAAAATTTTCTATGAACCATAATATATAATGAAGGTTGAATGATTATTATCGAATTTTATAATTATTTTTATCCTATTTCGGGATGAATGTAATAATTTTATTTTATTAAAAATTATATAAATTAATTGAAAATTGGAAGGCATCTTCAATATATTCCTAAAAAGGATTTTTGGGTGGGGGGAGAGAGCAGATAGTAGAGAGTAGAGATGGAGGTGCTGAAGGTGTGGGGAGTGTCGTCGCAGCCTTTCAAGCACCTCATCCACTTCGCTTCTTCAACCTCCAGACGTCGACCCTCTTCCCGTTTGTTGCTCAGGTGCTGCACCACTACCACCACCACTGCCGTCGGCAGCGGCGGGAGGAGCCGGAGGTCCTCTTCCTCATCTTCTTCTTCCACCTCCGACAGAGAAGCCGTCCGCGCCATTCGTCTAAAGAAGGTTGTAAAATAACATCCGTTGTGTTGTTTACGAATTGATATCTTTTGTTTAGAGAAAATTGTTCGCTACTTTTTTGTTTTAATTCGTATCCGTTCTCTGGATTGTTGAACGCGACAATGCAGTCGTTGTATAATTTGTGTTATACTTTCCGAATTTTTTTAAGCTCCATATGGGTTACGCATTCTGTGTGAGGAAAGGAAGTGAAAAGATAAGTTCGAAGGAAATGGATTTTACATTGTCTCTGCTCTCTATACTGTTAGGAGTGAAAATATGTTCAAACATGATCGAAATTAAGAACATTCAGAGGTTGATGGCATGTAAAATAATTTTTTTGTTCATTTATCTGCTATATATTTTGTTTCTTCTCGGTTTTCTCAATAATCAAGCAAGAAAGATTGAATTCCTTTGTAGTTTTTTTTTTTTTCCCTTCATTACCCAAGTTATAACATAACCTTAGGGTTTGAATGTGCTTTAATATGATTTTGAATTACTTTCCTATAGATTGAAGCTTAACCTGGTCTGAGAAGCTATAACTGTTGCGGTGCTGCTATAAGTAAATTAAACTTTGTGCCTGGGAATTAAACTTCCTATTTTGTAGGAATTTTATTGGGGAAATGCTAATTTGAATATTAGCACTGTATTGACGTGAGCATATTTAGATATAATTGTGAATATAATGAACTAAACAACAATTGGGAAGAATAGTCTGTACAAAATCAAGAACTGATGGCTACTCATCCCTGCCAGAGTTATGTATATTGCAAATGAGGTTTTGGAGTCCATCTAAAGTGTTGCACTGAAATTATTTATTGAATTACATTTCCTATCTTATATGGCATATTTTTCAAAAAGAATAGGTTTTTTTCCCATAGATGAGCGTATCTTTGTTTGTTGAACTACTTGGATACATTTTTCTTGGATGAAGACCATGGATACTGTTTTATTGGATGAAGTATTCCATTGTCTGGATAGACTAAGCAGCCCTAAATTAATGCGGTGTTTGGTGATTTATAGTTGCAATAGTACAAAAAGTGACTTTCTTTGGAGTAATCTTGGTATAGTACGCTGGAAGTCAATATAGTGGTTCCTGGAAGTTCTTCCCCAAGTTGGCTTCAAGTGGCTTTTGGAAACCATTACAGTGGTAATTAGAAGTTGTTCTTCCTTAAAGTTGGCAAGCAATGCAGGAGCAAAATGGAGTTGCTGACAGATTAATGTTAAAAATGTACATAGGGTTGTTTGGAAGCTATTGAAGTTGACAAGAAAAGGATGAATGAACTAATTTAACACCCAAAATAAAGAGATCGTTAACATTCTACATCTTCAGATTATTTGAACACATACTATCTAAAATTATACATCTTCAGATTATCTGTACACATACTATCTAAAATTGTCATTACCATAACAGTGTGGTTGAAAGCATTTTAGACATAGGTTATTTAACTATTTGCAAAAAGGATGGTAATTTGCCTGTTATTTGAAAGAATTTGAAGAGAACCATTATCTACAATTTTTTATTCTTGGTCAGTAAACACAGTTTGTTTTCTAGGTTGAAGAATTGAGGGGCAAGGGTTTTGAGCCCTATGCATACAAATGGGATAGGACTCATTCTGCCAATCAGCTGCAAGATATATACAAGCATCTGGGGAATGGTGAAGAATCAAACACCGAGAGTGATTATGTATCGATAGCGGGAAGAATTGTGGCTCGTAGAGCGTTTGGGAAGCTTGCCTTTTTGACCTTAAGAGATGATTCAGGGACAATTCAGGTATAGTTATTTACCCATTTAAAGCCTTTTTACATAAATCTATGAGCCACTACTTGAGATGGATTAATTGGCCCCATACTTGTTTTCTCTACAACATCTCTGCTAAATATAAATTGGTTTGATGTGAATTTATAATTTGGAGTTCAGCTGCATTAGTTAGTAATTGTTTTATAATTTTTAAATGTCTTATTTCCTTTGAGAATTATTGTTGGGGCTTGATACACATTGTTGGCCTACAACCTAACAGCTTGAGCTTTTAGGTAAAGTGGTAATCTAACAATTTATGGTTTCACTGTTTAATAATTAAATCTATAATAAAGGCAGAATGTCTATTGTCCTTTCATACCCTTGAAAAGTTCCAATATTCTTGTGCTTATTCTCATGCAAGATTTTAGTTGTTTGTTTTGTTTCTATTTCCTTACCTTCTTGCTCAATGGTGCTTGAAAGAAAAGCAAAATTATAGCAATTTAAATTTTCATCTTACTTTATATAAACCTTAGAATGTGCATCTCTTGTGCTCGACTATTTTTAGTTGAAAACATTGAAAAAATAGCATACAAATTTCTCTTACCATACAATGCAACCTAATTTAGTGCAAGAAGCAATGAATATTAAATAATAGATTAACAAAGGTTTAATAGCAATATTGAAAAAACCTTATGCTCTTTTATTTGTGTGCAAATGAATTTTTTTATCTGGTTCTAATGTCTTTTAAATTGCAAAAATGCCTAAGTACAACTTTGTAATATCACACACTTGAATTGGCATTTTTTTTTTTTAATTTAAAAATTTTTTCAACGTTGGGCTTTTGACAAAGTGAAGATGCTTCATCAATCTCTCGTCAAAGGATGACATTTCTTGTTGATGAAAAAAATGGAAGCAAGCCCTGGAAAATCGTTCAACCTTAGGTCAGAGAAAATTAGTGGAGAGTCATTTGTGATTATTTGTGGGAAGAATAAGATTTGCAATCTGTTGGTGAAAGTGCCACTGTTGGTTATTTGGTGGACTGTTCAAAGCGTGACCTTGATGAAGGCTTAGTTGAGTTGCTTCGTTCTTAGGGAAAAATTGGTTGATTTGAATATCTGGTGGCAATTAGACCAACTTGAGCTGGAAAATTTCTAGTAGTGGTTTTGATTTCTAGAGTTAAGGTCTTGTAATGCCCCGAACCCTTAATCCTGGGTCCGGTGCGTTATACCTGTCATATCCTGATAAATCATAATCCATAACATATGTAACGGAAAATATAATCATAATCTCTATATAACATAATACCAGAGTTTACTAATTCTAATTATAATTCATATTAAATCACCCATCACCTGCATTTCCATAAATCTACATGACTTCCAAAACAATTCAGTATTTTTACAATCATTCCTTACCCAATAGCCTTAAAACATAAAGGCATAAAACACAAATATTTACATTCTCCCAAAGTATATAAAAATATACCCTTTCTCCTTATACAATTCTCAGAAGGCTAAAAACCCTCGAGCTCTCAAAGCTTGATCTTGAGGAAATCCTGAAAAAAAATAAATTCATATTTGGGTGAGACACATATTAGTAAAGGAAGAAATAATATATTAAAACAGTGTGTGACCAAGATGAGTTTATAATCAACATAATATTTAACATTTGCAAATTCTTAACATAATTTCTGAAATCATTTTCTGATCCTATTCAAACATATGCAAGATATTTTACCCACGAGATTACCCAAGGATAGGGTTGATCACCCGCCCATACAAGTAGCATCCCTCTGCTCTGATACATTTGGCAACCCAAATGTCACAATTAAAGCATACCAGGGCACTCATCTTACTCAATAAGCCCTCAAGTGATAAATTGATCTCGTACTCACATAGTTCATACAAAAGTTTACTGGCAAAGGCCCTAAGAATAGGAAAATCTACCCGCCCATACAAGTAGGTTCCCTTTGCCCTAGTACGTTATGCGGCTACTGCTGCATCTGTAGCTACTAGTGCATTCGCCTTACTTAGCAAGCCCTTAGACGAAAGGTACGTCTCGCCCAATCGTAACATGTTTTACATACATACATACTTCTAATATCATAATACATCATTCTTTTTATCATTATTCAATCATACACATCTGTTCATATTCATAGCTTAACATTGCATTGCATTTCACTTTAAGTGACTCTTTCCCATTCGTATCATTCACGTTTCACATTTCATTTCATTGCATTGTCATTCCATTGTCATTTCATTGCATAACGTTTTCATTTCATTCCTTTGTACAATAGCCGCTCTTTAGCCGTCATCAGTTAGTGCACATAGAAATGCACTAGAATCTGCTAACAGTTAGTCCACATAGAAATGAGTTAGATCTACTAACAATTAGTCCACATAGAAATGCGCTAGAATTTGCTAACCCGGCTTTCAGCTGTTTTACCCAATATCTTTCAGCTGTTTTACCTAGCATCTTTCAGCTATTTACATGATTGCATTAACACACACAAGTAACATAGTCCATTTCATGTTTTATTCACAATGCATTACTTACTTAACCTGCATCTCATACATTTAACATATATTCCACACAACATTCTATTTACTCATGCCACACAATTTAGCAATAAAATTCATACACTGCCTGTAAAATAAGACAACCAACATTTAATATTTATATACTGAAAATACCTTTCATTTTTTACATAATTATCCTGAAAATATTTCCCACTATCATCAGTTTATTTTCGCATATACATTATCTAATAAACAACCCTAAACTCGAAAAAATATAATTTAAACAGTTGGCATTTTACCCATACCGAAACATATACACGTATATATAACACAATTTATTTTTCCATTAAATTCATAAAAATTATGATTTAACATATATTTTTCCCCTTACCTCGTTTCTTGAACTACGCCAACAGGGACCCCGAAAAGATGCCTGCGGTGCTCACTCGGATCCTGAAATTAAATTCCTAGTTCCAATAAATTATTTCTAAATAAAATATTATTTAAATATTTCCTAGGGCCATAATTTCTAAATAAATAATAATACCCTTAAATATAGCTAAATTACCAAATTTCTCAAATCCCACTCTCGCTTTGGAGTGAGGTCTAGAAAACCCCAATTGAAAAATTACCTACGCCAAAATGATGACGACGACAACTAGGACCTTGTGGTGGTGTCCGATCGTCAATTTAACCGCATATTAACAGCGAAATTGAAAAAATGGGAAAAAATTACCTTTCCCCAGGAGCAGTACCTAAGCTGTTTCTATGAAAAATCTGCTCCAGTAGAAATGTCGGCAGCGGAACCAGGATTCTAACGACACCTTCCGTTTCCCGATCCGTCGCAAACTTGCCGAGAAATTGAGAGAGAGAGAGACGGAGACGGAGCGGCCGTAGGAAAATCTCAGAGGGGGGGGGGGGTTGCCGCCTCTGTTCTTCTCCTCCTTCTTATTTCTTCTTCTTTCTTCTTTCTTCTTCTTTCTTTAACTTTAACTTTAAGTTTATATATATATCTTTAACTTATACTTATTATATATATATATATATATATATTTTATAATATATTCTTCTTATTTCAATTAGTTTTTTTTTTTTAAAATCCTATGTAAAAATATTTAATTTAATAACTAATTATTTAATTTATCTTAATTTAATTTAATTTCTTAATTTTATTATTATGTTATTATTATTTTTTTCTTTTTCCCACACCATTCCTTTTATTTATTTATCTGTTATTTTATTTATTTATTTATTTCTAATTATTTTAATCATTTTAATTTTTCGGGTCTTTACAGGTCTATTTTATTTTCATTCTAGAGGGTTGCAAGGGCTTTGTTGGAGAATTTTTGTGAATGGGTTGCAAGGGTTTTTAATGCAACAGGGATTGAATATCCTTAAATCAAAGGAACTGCAACCTAAAAGTTGATAGGGTCAAATAATTTGAGGAGGGAGGACAAGTTGATGTTTTGTGCATGTGTAAAAAATGACTTCTTTTGGGATTAGTTTTTGAAGCTGGCGGTGGAGATTAGCAAGCGTTCTTTTGCCTTGTTGGATAGAAGGGAGGGGGCGGTGGGGCTGGAGAAAGGTTGTAAATTCAGATAATTTGAGGAGTCAAAAGGTTTATGCTCGGCAAAGGGAAGTGCAAAGGGTTTCAAATTGAGGAAATATTTTGAATTTTTTTTTTTTTTTTGAGATTCTTCTGGTTAGATTACAAAAAAAATTCTTGAAAGACATACAAATGGTGTTTTGTGTGTAATGGAGGAGCTAATTGGTGAGAGGGCTAGCATTTGCTAGGATTAAGAGGTGGGGGGCATTCTCTGAAGATGATAGTGAAGTAGTGATTTTGAATGTGATAGAGATTTGCTTTGAAATTTGGGAGCTATATTTTTAACTGTTCTTCTAGTTGTTTTGGGGATTTGAATTATGTGTCACTGCCCCTAATGGTAGTATTGGGAAGTGGGGGGGATGAGTATTTTTGAAGATGACAGTACGGTCACTACTACAATTAAAGAGCAAAAGGGTTGTGATGGAATATTGGCCACCCCAGCTCATGAGATTTGTAAGAAAGACCTTCAAGCTTAGATTTTGTGGGATAAATTGGACCTTTAGTTGGCTAGTTGTGGAGGAGTTTTTTACCAAAATATTAAAAAAAAAAAAAAAATCAAAAAACAAAAATATGAAGGAAATTGAGAAAATTTACACAAATGTACTCAACCGACTTTCCAAAAGTTGGTTTGGGCTTTAAAATAATAAAAAAAAAAGGTCAGCCGTCAACTCTTGTCAGCCAAAATAAAAAAAAAATGAGAACCTTCTTGACTGCAACAAGCCTCCCTGCCCCCCCCCCCCGCGGGTGCGCCCAAAAATAAAATACCACCCCTCCCTCCCAGTTCTGCCCCCTGCCTCCCCCCTCAAATCCCACTTTAAAGTGGGAATCATAAATTTTTTTTAATTTAAATATTAATATATATATTATTTTTAAAATTTTAATAAAAAAATATTTTTAAGTGTCATTTAATACAAAAAGGATTTTTTATTTTTTATTTATTTTTCAAATGAATTAAAAAAAGTAAGTTAATTTTTTTAATTTAAAAATTTTATATAAAAATGAATACAATAACAAAAAATTTTGAAATAATTTACTTTTCGGAATATTAAGACAAAAAAGGGCATCTTACTTCCTAATTACATAAAAAAAATTATTTAACATATAATTAAGAATGAAATAAAATTGAACTGAGTTTAAGTGTCATTTAATACTAAAAATATTTTTCACTTTTTATTTCATTACACTTTTCTTCCATTCCATTATTTCATTCTACTCCCATTTTTTTTTAATTTTAATATACCAAATATCAGTAAATTTATAATAAAATTATATTCTAGTGAGCGTAAAACAGGATATTTCAAAATGAAAAAAAAAATTATTTTAAATAGGAAAATATTAAAATTTAATATTTCTTACCTAGGCACAAAAAACAAAAACAAAAAGTCAGTTTGGATTTAAAAACAAAAAACAAAACAAAAAACTTGCACAAAAATCTAGGCACAAAAAACAAAACTGGCTTCTTAAAATATATATATTTCTTTTAAGAAATATGTTAGGTCAAAGTTCATTAGCCCGCCGGCCCTTTACTTCTACATGTTTCATTCATAAAACTAGTGCGCTCTGTCTTTTTTCTCTCCCTGTCTCTCTTGTCTCCCTCTCTGCAAGTCTCTCTACTTCCTGAAACCCTAGCCCTCTTGATTTTCCCTCCTCTCCGTGAATAGTTTCCTTACCAAGGAATTCAACTTCTACTCAAACTATCAAGGTCGTACGAGACCTCTCCCAATACCTTCATCAATTAGCAGTATCTCCTTCACCCCCCATGATCCCCCACAATACTCCGCAAGTTTCAACAATTTCTACTCCACTTTTGTTTATTGAATAATTATAAAAATATTACATTCTTTTTTATTTTTTTAAATTTTATAAAAATATTATATATTTGTACAAACCTGCAAAAAAATAAATTTAAAATCCATATTTTTATACTCTCAAATGTAGGCAAGAAATATAAAATTTTAAAATTTTCCTATGTAAATTTATAGATGCTTTGGTATATTAAAATAAAAAAGAATGGGAGTATAATGAAATAATGGAATGGAAGAAAAATGTAATGAAATAAAAAAATTATAACATATATACATATATATAATTACATAGACTAATTCAATTTTATTTCATTCTTAATTATATGTTAAAAAATTTTTTCTATGTAATTAGGAAGTAAGATGTCATTTTTTGTCTTAATATTCTCAAAAGTAAATTATTTCAAAATTTTTTGTTATTGTATTCATTTTTTATATAATATTTTGAAATAAAAATATTAACTTACTTTTTTTAATTCATTTGAAAAATAAATAAAAAGTAATTTTTTTTTTTTATTAAATGACACTTAAAAATATATATTTTATTTATAAATTTTTATTTACATATTAAAATTTGAAAAATAATATATATTTTATTATTATTTAAATTTTAAAAAAATTATGATTCCCACTTTAAAGTGGAATTTATTTTGGGTGCGGGGGGTGGGGGGAAGGGGACAGGTGCATGGGTGAGGCAGGGGGCAGAACCTTGGGGGGGAGGCCTTTGGCAATCAAGGACCGACTTTTGAAAAGTCAGTTCTCAATTTTTTATTTTGGCTGATAAGAGTCAACGGCTGACCTTTTTTTTTTAAAATTTTAAAACCCCAACCTACTTTTGAAAAGTCGGTTGGTACATTTGTGTAAATTTTTCCAATTTCCTCCATATTTGTGTTTTATTTATTTATTTTTTAATATTTTGGTAAAAAACTCAATTGTGGAGGAAATGAAGTTTGGCTTGATGGTGGTGAATTTGAGGCGAAGAAGTGTCGAAGGGAATTAGCGAATTTGGAATGTTTGGTGAATTATGATGGGAAGGGCTTAAAGAGGGGTTTTCTTGGTTAATTCTAAATTTGCATAAAATTTTTTCCTCTTTCAATTTTCTTTTTAATTTATTTTTAATGTTATTTCTTGTTTTCTTTTTGTGGATTTCATATCATCACCCAGATTGTATATTCTCTCCCTTTTAATATATCTTTTTATTATTTTTTATCATTTTTTTTTTTTACAAAAAATGTTAAATTATAGTATAAATAGCTAAAATTAGTAGCTCCAAAAATTGAAAATTATGATTAACATATTTAGTTCAAAATGACAAGTAAAAATTCTCTTGAAGAAAAACAACAATAATAAAAATAAATATTAAAGAATATTATCACAAATATTTTAACAAGCATCTAGGAGTGGTTTTGATTTCTAGAGTTAAGGGCTATTCTATTTTCATTCCAGGGGGTTGTAAGGGCTTTTTTTGAGAATTTTTGTGAATGGGTTACAAGGGTTTTTAATGCTGTAGGGGTTGAGTATCTTTAAATCAAAGGAACTTCAACCTAAAGTTGATAGGGTCAAATAATTTGAGGAAGGAGGACAAGTTGTTCTGTGCATGTGGTGGAAAAATGACTTCTTCTAGGATTAGTTTCTGAAGCTGGCAGCAGATCAGCAAGCATTCATTTGCCTTGTTGGATAGAAGGGAGGAGGTGGTGGCGCTGGAGAAAGGTTATAAATTCAGATAATTTGAGGAGTCAAAGGTCTATGCTCGGAAAAAAGAAGTGCAAAGGGTTTCAAATTGAGGAAATATTTTGAAAAAAATTGAGATTCTTCTGGTGAGAAAACAAAAAAAAAATTTAAAAGACATTCAGATGGTGTTTTGAGTATGATGGAGGAGCTAATTGGTGAGAGCGCTAGCATTTTCTAGGATAAATAGGTAGGGGGATTCTCTGACAATGATAGTGAAGTAGTGATTTTGAATGTGATAGGGATTTACTTTTGAAATTTGAGGGCTATATTTTTGACTGTTCTTCTGGTTGTTTTGGGGATTTGACTCATGTGTCACCACCCCTAATGGAGGGATTGGAGGGGATTAGCATTTTTGAAGACGACAGTACGATTAAAGAGCAAAGGGGTTGTGATGGAATATTGGCCACCGTAGCTCAAGACATTTCTGAGAAAGACCTTTAAGCTTAGATTTTTTGGGATAAACTGGACCTTTGGTTGGCTAGTTGTGGTGGAAATGAAATTTGGCTTGATGATGGTAAATTTGAGGTCAAGAAGTGTCAAAAGGAATTAGCAAATTTGAAATGTTTGGTGAATTATGATGGGAAGGGCTTAAAGAGGGGTTTTCTCGGTTAATTCTAAAGTCACTTAAAATTTTTTCCTCTTTCAATTTTCTTTTTAATTTATTTTTGTGTTTTAATATTATTTTTTGTTTTCTTTTTGAGGATTTCATATCCTCACCCAGATTGTATGTTCTCTCCCTCTTAATATATCTTCTTTTCACTCTCCAGGCTAACCATTGACAATAGTATAAATGTTGGTCAAACTCAGACGAGCTCCGATCTATTTTCCACGAATCCTAAGGCCTTTTCTACTCATCATAATATCCAAAAAAACCCAAGTCACTGCCCCTTCTCGAAGTCCAACTTGAAAACTAGCCCCTTCCTGCTCCTCCTCCTCAATTCCTCTGCTAGGATGGTAAAAAACACTCAATAATGTGCCAAATACCATGCATTGCTATGCCTCTGCCTCCAAATGAATGGTTTGCAATTGAATTGGGTTACTATGTCTTTATGACACTAGCGTTAAACAATGGTAAGCTTGCTTTGCCAAAGCATTCTTTCTATCAACAAAAGAAATAGCTCCTTTTTGAGGGAAAAGAGAATTCATTGTGTGTCATTGAGAAAATCAAGTGTAGTTTGTCCTCTAGCTCATTTTTATACATTGAATGTTGATGGTTGTCAAAGGAGTTGCTATTGTTCATCTTTGTAAAAACATCGAACCCATGGGGTGATGACTTTTAGGGCATCCAATGATTTCATTTTGGTTTGTTTGACGGCTAATGCCTCTGGGTACTTTATTTTCATGAATAGAATTAAGGGAGTCATTTGAAGGATCTGCTGCACACCAGATGGAATGGGGGTGTTGGAATGGAAGACCTTTTGGGAAGCAATGCAGAGGACAAAAGAGGAAGGTAATCCAACCAATCTCCACCTAAAGATGCAATGCATCAAGTGCGGATCTGTGAAGGTAGGTAGGGGTATAGAGTAAAGTCAGTCTTCTTTTGATCAGATGCTCAGCCTCGTCGATGATGACATAACTTCAATAAGTCTACTGGTGTAAGGAGAATTTTTGGGAATGGAAAATTTCATGATGAGGGGAGTCAATATGGCAGGTTCTTGCCTACTTAAACTTTGCACTTGGAAGGCTAGGGCCACAAAGTTTTAGTCCAATTGTGGGAGGGCCCAAAAATGAGAAACCAACAGGCCCAATGAGAAGGCTGGCTTTAAGAAGGCATCAAATAGGCCGAAAGCAAGTAATATAAGCCCAAAAGAAAGACCATCTTAGTTACAAAGAAGCACTTGTGCAGGGTGTTTCTAAGCCCAAGCTGCCATTTCTTTCTAGGGCTGGAGGCTTGGATAATCATGAAAAGAGGGAGAGGCCACATGGATGTTCTGGAGAGGAGGCACAGTTAGCAGTAGCAAGCAAGTCTTAGAAGGGTTTTGGATTAACCAGACTAGAAATGTTGGGCTACTAGACGTAACCTTGAGTTGATTCTCTGAGTTCTACAAGAGGGTGAAACAGAAGTTGATGGCAGAACAGGATAAGTGATTCAAAGGAGATGCATACTCCTCAGGTTTTGAAGACAAGGATTCCTCATACTCCTCGTATGAATATGTGAAAGAATGGCTACTGATTGAGCACTTTTGAAGGAAAGGAGGTGCATCCAAGGACAATATGGAGGCTAGCCATGCGAGTCTGGAGAGGTTGTGGGATCTGACAGAGAAGGTGGTAATGCTTTTAAGAGACACAAGTTTAAATGTTGTCCTTAGCAGAGAGGACCTTGGGTATTCTCCCTCGAGAACACATCTTGTAGTCTAGCCATTGTCTCATACATCCATTGTTTCCTAATGCAGATCCATCCTTGTCAATAGTGCACCTTGGAAATGAACAACTTGAGGTCCACTAGGTAAAGGTTGTTTCTTCTGATAGTGTTATCTCAGAATTGATGGTATCCTGTATAAACTTCCTGCACCACCATGCCATAAGGAGTTAACGGGTAACCAAAAGAGGGGGATAACAAAGATACTCAGGATCTCCTAGATGAGTTGGGTTGGTCTTTGGTGAACTCTAGTGGCGAGAGAGTTAAAATGAGGGTAGAGCAGCCTGGGGTTCGGAAAAAAGTTAAGAAGTTAAGCAAATAGCTGTTGAAGTTAGCTTTGTTGGTTAATTATGATAAGGAAGGCAAGTCCCTAGGGGTTCTTTAGATTGTTAAATGAAAATTCTATCTTGGAATATCTGAGGATTAGGAGGGTGTAGCAAGAGGATGGTTAATGGAACTTGTAAATAATACTAATCCTGATAGTTTGTTCCTGCAGGAGACTAGACTAGAAGTAGTTGATACTGTAATGTCCCCCTTTCGGGTGTTGTCACTTTTCTTATGGGCCTTGCGCCCGTGGCAATACCTATCAGAGCACTCACTAAGATTGAGGCGTTACGTATCGCCGTCCCTCAATCCAGCAAGCCCCCGGGCGGAGAGTCTTACTTCGCCACAATCGTTCATAAGCGAGAGTTCCCGAGGTAACTACCCCTTTGCTCTGATACTACAATGTAACGCCCCGAACCCTTAAACCCGGGTCCAGCGCGTTATACCTGATAAAATCCCTAAATAGTCCATAATTCATAATATATACAGCGGAAAACATAAACATAATCTTGATATAACATAATACCAGAGTTTACTAATTCTAACTATAACCCATAATAAATCATCCATCACCTGCATTTTCATAAATCTACATAACTCCCAAAATATTTCAGTATTTTCACAATCATTCCTTACTCAACAGCCTTAAAAAAAAAAGACATAAAACATAAACATTTACATTCCCCAAAATAACATAGAAATATACCATTTTCTTTTTCTATTTACCAAAAGTGTTATAAAATCTCGAGCTCTCTAAGCTTGATCTCGAGAAAACCCTGAAAAAGATAATTTCATATTCGGGTGAGACACATCTCAATAAGGGAAGAAATAATATATTAAACTCAGCGTGTGGCCATCATGAGATAATACATATCATTTTATAATATTTGCAAATCATTAACATAATACTGAAAGTCATTTTCTGATCCTAATCAAATACATGTAAATGTTTAACCCACGAGATTACCCGAGGATAGGGGTGATTACTCGCCCATACAAGTAGCACTCCTCTGCTCTGATATTTAGGCAATCCAAAGGTCGCAGCCAAAGCATACCAGAGCACTCACCTTACTCAGTAAGCCCTCAAGTGATAAATTGATTTTGTACTCACACAGTTCATACAAAAGTTTATCGGCGAAGGCCCTAAGGATAGGGAAATCTACCCGTCCATACAAGTAGGTTCCCTTTGCCCTAGTACGTTATGCGGCTATTGCCACATCTGTAACTACTAGTGCACTCGCCTTACTCAGCAAGCCCTCAGGCGAAAGGTATGCCTGGCCCAATCATAACATATTCTACGTACGTACATATTTCTAATATCATATTACATCATTCTTTCTATCATTATTCAATCATACACATCTGTTCATATTCATAACTTAACATTGCATTGCATTTCACTTTAAGTGACTCTTTCCCATTCGTATCATTCATGTTTCACATTTCATTTCATTGCATTGTCATTCCATTGTCATTTCATTGCATAATATTTTCATATCATTCTTTTGTACTACAGTTGCTCTTTAGCCATCATCAGTTAGTCCACATAGAAATGCATTAGAATCTAACACAGCTCCTTTTAGTTGTCATCAGTTAGTCCACATAGAAATGAGTTAGATCTGCTAACATGGCTGTCTTTCAGCTGTCTTACATTTACATGGTTGTATTTAACATACACGGGCAACATTGTCCATATCACATTTTATTCTCATTGCTTTACTTATTTAACCTGTATCTCGTACATTTAACATATATTTGCACAGAATCTAATGCCACACAGTTTAGTAGTAAAATTCATACATTGCCTGTAAAATAAGTCAACCAACATTTAATGTTTGTATACTGAAAATACCTTTCATTCCTTACATAATTACACTGAAAATATTTTTCCACTTTCATCCGTTCATTTTCGCATATACATATCTAATAAACATCCCTAAACTCGAAAGAAATACAATTTAAACAGTTGACATTTTACCCATATCGAAACATATACACATACATATAACACAATTTATTTTTTCATTAAATTCATAAAAATTCTGATTTAATATATATTTTTTCCCTTACCTGATTTCTTGAATTACGCCAACAGGGACTCCGGAAAAAAACCTGCTGCGCTCACCCGGACCTTGAATCAAAAATTCTAATTCCATATAATTAATCTTGAATAAAATATTATTTTAATATTTCCTAAACCCATAAAATTGCAAATAGAGCACAAAATATAAATAAAAGTATAGTAAAAAAAAAATTCGAAATAAAAATATATATATTTATATATAATATGTTAGTTTAATGTGTGTGTATCATATATATATATATATATATATATATGATATAATATTATTATGTTAAAGTAAGTAAAAAAAAAAAAAAAAAAAAGGGGGATTAGGAAGCCTGAAGAGGCATCCTGCGAAAAAAAAAAAACAGAAAGCTGCGCTCTCTCCTACGCTCATCATCCACTCCTCCGTCTTCTCTCTCTGTCCCCTCATTTCTTGATGGATATTCAACCGATCGGGAAACGGAAGATGCCGTTGGATTCCTAATTCTGCCACCAATATTTCTATTGGAGCGGATTTGTCATGGGAGCGGCATACGTACCATTCCTTGGGAAATGTATATTTTCCCTAATTTCTCAATTTTTTGGTTAAATCTACTGTTAAATCGACGATCAGGCACCACCATGGGGTCCTAGTCGTGATCGTCATTATTTTGACATAAGTAAAGTTCCAATTGAAGTTTTCTAGGTCCTACTCCAAAGCGAGAGTGGGATTTGGGAAATTTGGTAATTTGGCTAAATTTAAGGGTATATTTATTTATTTTGAATTTATGGGTTTAGGAAGTATTAAAATAATATTTTATTCAGGATTAATTATATGGAATTAGAATTTTTGATTTAGGGTCCGGGTGAGCGCCGTAGGTTTTTTTTTCAGAGTCCTTGTTGGCGTAGTTCAAGAAATCAGGTAAGGGAAAAAATATATATTAAATCAGAATTTTTATGAATTTAATGAAAAAATAAATTGTGTTATATGTACGTGTATATGTTTCGATATGGGTAAAATGCCAACTGTTTAAATTGTATTTTTTTCGAGTTTATGGCTGTTTATTAGATATGTATATGCGAAAATGAACGGATGAAAGTGGAAAAATATTTTCAGTGTAATTATGTAAGGAATGAAAGGTATTTTCAGTATATAAACGTTAAATGTTGGTTGGCTTATTTTATAGGCAATGTATGAAATTTACTGCTAAATTGTGTGGCATGAGATTCTGTGCAAATATATGTTAAATGTACGAGATACAGGTTAAGTAAGTAAAGCAATGAGAATAAAATGTGATACGGATAATGTTGCCTGTGTATGTTAAATGCAACCATGTAAATGTAAGACAGCTGAAAGACAGCCATGTTAGCAGATCTAGCTCATTTCTATGTGGACTAACTGATGACAGCTAAAAGGAGCTGTGTTAGATTCTAGCGCATTTTTATGTGGACTAACTAATGATGGCTAAAGAGCAACTGTAGTACAAAGGAATGATATGAAAACATTATGCGATGAAATGACAATGGAATGACAATGCAATGAAATGAAATGTGAAACGTGAATGATACGAATGGGAAAGAGTTACTTAAAGTGAAATACAATGCAATGTTAAGCTATGAATATGAATAGATGTGTATGATTGAATAATGATAGAAAGAATGATGTATTATGATATTAGAAATATGTACGTACATAGAATATGTTATGATTGGGCGATGCGTACCTTTCGCCTGAGGGCTTGCTGGGTAAGGTGAGTGCACTAATAGCTACAGATGTGGCAGTAGTGAGTGCACTAATAGCTACAGATGTGGCAGTAGCCGCATAACGTACTAGGGTAGAGGGAACCTACTTGTATGGGCGAGTAGATTTCCCTATCCTTAGGGCCTTCGTCGATAAACTTTTGTATGAACTGTGTGAGTACGAGATCAATTTATCACTTGAGGGTTTACTGAGTAAGGTGAGTGCTCTGGTATGCTTTAGTTGCGACCTTTGGGTTGCCTAAATATCAGAGCAGAGGGGTGCTACTTGTATGGGCGGGTAATCACCCCTATCCTCGGGTAATCTCGTGGGTTAAACATTTACATGTGTTTGATTAGGATCAGAAAATGACTTTTAGTATTACGTTAATGATTTACAAATATTATAAAATGATATGTATTATCTCATGATGGCCACACGCAGAGTTTAATATATTGTTTCTTCCCTTACTGAGATGTGTCTCACCCGAATATGAAATTATCTTTTTCAGGGTTTTCTCGAGATCGAGCTTAGAGAGCTCGAGATTTTATAACACTTTTGGTAAATAGAAAAAGAAAATGATTTATTTCTATGTTATTTTGGGGAATGTAAATGTTTATGTTTTATGTCTTTATGTTTTAAGGCTGTTGAGTAAGGAATGATTGTGAAAATACTGAAATATTTTGGGAGTTATGTAAATTTATGGAAATGTAGGTGATGGATGATTTATTATGGGTTATAGTTAGAATTAGTAAACTCTGGTATTATGTTCTATGGAGATTATATTTATGTTTTCCGCTGCGTATATTATGGATTATGGATTATTTAGGGATTTTATCAGGTATAACGCGCCGGACCCGGGTTTAAGGGTTCGGGGCGTTACAGATACCCTCTTGATTAGAAGCATTTGGGACTCTAAAGGGAGAGATTGGGTGGTTCGCTGCTCTTACGAGCGTGTCAAGGGGTCAAATGGTCATATTGAACACAAGGGTTGCTTCTTTTAAGGAGTTTCTTATGGGGTCCTCTTCTCTATTGGTTTTTCTTGATCTTAAAGGCTATGTCGAGTGATGTTTCACATTCCAAATTTTTCATCCTTGTGGAATTTGAAGAGTTATCTGGTGTCTAGTCTGCAGTGGGTGGTCGGGGTGACCTCAATGTTACTTGTAGCTCTAGGGACAGGCTGGATCATTCTTCTCCTCTCCTAATTGTTGGTCATCTGGGGCAATAGTGGGAAAAATGTGTCTTGTTAGAAAGTCGTTGCATCTCTCTTTTAGTTGGTTGAAATTGTTAGACAAATAGTTGTCATGACCTTTCATCTTTGTCATTGTTATTGCATTGAATCACCACTCTTTCACATCTTTTGGTAATTTGTAGGGCATGGAAGGATGCCCAAAATGTAAGAATGCGTGTGGGCACATGTATATATCAAATATAAATATGAGATCAATGCAAAGATGTCCTGAAATTTGGAGTGAGGAACATTTTTGAACTTGGGAATATAGAAAGTGAGAAATACATGTTGGAACACGAAGAGGCACACTGAAATATGGAAGAGAGAAAAATTAAGGACCTATAATGCTTAGAACAAAGACTATGATTGTAAAGGGGCACTAAAGGCCATTGGTTATTGCTATTTATTTTTTGAAATAAATCATAAATAAAAAAAGAAAAAAATGAGATGACCTATTGCTTAATGATAAGAAAACTCATCTTGAGTTTACAAAATTTTATATATGACAATATATTAGTTGTTTTTTTTTTTTTTTTGGTTTTTTTCCCCATTGTTGGCATTTCAAATTTTCTTGTCGTTACCATAACAATCCTTGAAACATTTTCCCGTTAAGCTAAGGATAGCAAGGTAATACCTAATATTTTTTGTTTGTGGTTGTAGCTTTACTGTGAGAAGGAAAGGCTTTTGAATGAACAATTTGAGCAATTAAAGGCGCTTGTTGATATTGGTGATATACTGGGTGCAAGTGGTTCAATGAAGCGGACAGAGAAAGGTACTCTGTTGCTTATATGATTCTTTTCTTTTTGTTCTGTTTCTTCATCTTTTTGATGTGGGTTGGGACTTTAGATTAGATTTAACTCCAGGTACATTTATTTTACCCTGCGATGTTGGCAAAATTTTGAAGATTGATAGCATTTTACTTTCAATTGATCTCCTTTTCTTTTTGTTCGCCTTTTGTGCAAGAGGAATATTTGAGTATTTGGTACCGTTTTCTCTTTAGTATATAATTGAAATATTTGTCTGGGGTCGTGCATCAGCAAAATTTTCTTCTTTCAATATGTGAATTGTTGAAAAGTGAAGCACACACAATGTGATTCTTATGCTTGGTACAATTGTTATACGTGATATTGTGGAACTGTCATGTTATTATTTTGTGGTTTTCTTTCAAAAAATACTCTGTGATCCTTATTTTGCTACTATTGTTGTTATTTGATATTTTGGGACATATCATGGTATTTTGTTTTTCTTCTTCTTTAAATAAACCTGTATTTAATTGAAGATTATGTGCTATTTAATGAATTATGTAATTGTGTTTTAGTGTGTTGCTTATTTATAAATAAGTGAGAAACCTTGTTATCTGGTTTGCAAGTTGCAGATACCTGTCTTTGAAATGAAATAAATGTATATTCCAAATACTGATGATTTGATTTCATATCTGGCTTACCTTCGCTAGACCTTAGTTTTCCTTTTCTGGTTGATTCTTCAGGGGAGCTCTCTGTTTGTGTGGATTCGTTTGCAATTCTTACAAAATCTCTACTCCCTTTACCAGATAAATATCATGGTTTAACCGATGTTGATAAACGCTACCGCCAGCGGTGAGTTATTTCTTTTCTTTACCCTTCTTGGACATGCAATGTGTCTGGATCATAACATAATTTGATGAGATGTTGGAGTGGTTTTTTATGTGAAATTTAATGGGAACATTCACTATCTAAGGGCTTATAAATTCACATGCAATGTGGTAATTTTCACTGTGTCTTCCTGTGAAGAAAGTTCTCTTCTTGCGTGTGTGCGCAAACATGTGCATACAGAGCATGCTCTTTTCAATCTTATTTAAAAAATCCAGATAATGATTTTTTTTGATTGAAAAAGAAGAATTATGTTAATAAAAAGAGAAAGTGTAAAGAAGGAGAATAAGGAATTGTCCTAATGAAAACAGTGAAAAAAAACTGAAAAAAGAAAAAAAAAAACAGTCAATGTAGAACAGCCAACAAATCGTATTAACATCCTTAGAACACATTTCCTTGTAACAACCTGCAGCAGCAGCCTCGTGTAAAGAAGCCAAATGTTGATATCTTGTACTATACCAAAAACCATGAAGTCTTATTCCCCTTAAAATGTGAGTGTTCCTTTCCATCCAAATACCCCACAACACAGCATACAACCCACATCTCCCCAGGTTGATCTTTCTTAGCTCATGCTAAAACCCCATAAATGGAATGGCCAACATATTCTCAACCTTTTTTTTGGATTTTGGACAAACTCAATTTTCCCAATGAAACCAGAAAGCTTGTTCCATATCCTCTGAAAGAAGGAACAATGCATAAACAAATGAGAGGCAGATTCTGAACTACTGAAACTTTGCAACAGATTGTTAGTGTTAAGGATTCCTAACTGAATCTGAGCCACCTAAACCGAGTCTAAGGATTAACGAACTTTTATCCTTTTTGCAGGTCTAAGCTTGACATGGTGTTAAAACAATTTAATGCACTTAATCCTTAGGGTTAAGCCAATCCAAAGTGATTTCATGCACTTGCATGCGTATCTTGTTAATGCTTGCTTGGTACTTGGGTTTCATTTTGCTTCACACCCGAAAAGTGAGTTATGTTTAAATATTGATGATGGTCTTCCTGGTTTGTTTGACAGTGAACTAGGACCAACCTTATAAGTTTATTTATTACTTTGCTGGCTTAGAAAAAATTGACTGGAACCTCTTTTCGTTTGTAAGAATGCATGCACATGCCATGATGCCAAAATGAATCACAATCAATATGAATTCTCCTATAATCAATTTTGAGACACCTTAAAATTTGTTTTTGACTTCCATATCCCATATATCTCCTTTGATGCTTCACTTTTGGTAATGCTAGATTCCTGGGTTATATACTTGACTGATAAGCATTGCCATTTTCTGTGCTTAGGTACGTAGATATGATTGCAAATCCTGAAGTAGGTGATATATTCAGGAAAAGAGCAAAGGTGGGTATTAAGGTGGTGGTGATGGCTGTAGTCGTTATCATTTAATTAGTTTTTTTTTTTTTTTGTGTCCGCTTAATATAAAAATTTTGATAAATTTAAAAACATAATGCTGCCTTTGCCATCATTTCCATGCTTAAGGTTCACGTTATATCTTAGTTATCTCATTGATTATCACTGAAGTGAGATTTGTTTCCATGTATGTCTTGAGTTTATTTGTGAACTACAATGTCAGAAGAATTAAAATCATGTTTGTGGGAAAGTTGCAGGCCTCAACTACATCGTATAATTTTGACTCCATTTTATCTGGTGTAGAATGAATCTAATGGAGGAAATTTTTTCCTTGCTGTTTGATGGGCTGTATATTATTTGTTTGACATGGGAATATGGGATGTGTGAGGCCGAAACCTACAGAAAATAAGATGTGCGAGTCCAACTTCCTGGAAAGTGGCTTCTAGAAAAAGTGAAAAATTTTTGTCTATGAATTGTGCTCATAATTATATGCTGCATGCGCCGCAGACGCAGTTTTCCTGTTGTCCTAGAGAACAATGGAGTGTTGATTTATTCATGGCCATTGGGCTTGTCTGGATGAACCTTGAATCTTGGCTTAAAAATTAAGGTTTAATAATTGGAAGTCAAAAGGGGTTATAAAAAAAAAGGAAAATTGGAAGCCAAATGAACAGCGCTATAGCCCCCAACTTCTTGTATTATAGACCAGATTTGAAAAATCTAGCATGGCTTAAATGAAAAGAACTTTGAAATTCTCAAAAATCTGTAGGAGCGTTCAGCCTTCACCTGTAGCGCTCCTGGATTATGAGCTGCCTTCACATATAAGTTTCTGTTCTTTCCTATGCTTGAACAGTATAGTATTTCTTGCATGAAATCTAGTATTTAAATTGAATCTGCTTTCAGTAGATTGTATCAGAGATTCGCAAGACAGTGGAATCTTTTGGCTTTATTGAAGTTGAGACTCCAGTTTTACAGGTTTGTCAATGTCTTTGTCACTGTTTATGGCATTATTTCATTAATGAACTTTATATTTGAGTAGTTTAATTATTTTGTTTATTTTTTTGTAATAGTTGAGGGCGGGGGAGGATAATAAAATAATATGTTTGCCCTTCATTGATTGGATTGTTTATGTTCATAGGCATATATGATTGCTTGACATGGGTTTTCTAAATGTTTGCTTGGACCGACCTTTCAAAGATGTTTTTAGTCAAAAACTTAAAGTGTGCTCTTGTCTGTTGCTGATGCTGTCATTAATTTGTCATTATTATTGTTGTTGTGTTTTGAAACTCAATTGTTGGTTTAATGTACACAAGAAAAAAATTTAAGAAGTTGAATAAGATGAGAAACATATTGAAATATGCTTCAAATCTTTGTTAGATTTTGATGTTTTGTCTTGTTATGTAATTAATCTGAAGTGACTAAAATTCACATTTCTTTAGTGAAAACTTCATATATATAAGTTCAAAAAGGAAAAATATATAAAGTAATTTGGTGGCGTCTTTCCATATAGGAATTTTGATTTGTTTCCTGAGATGTGAATAAGAGACTTGTGGCATACAACTGTTTTTAAAATCCAATTGGAATTGCACACCTTGGAAATTGAAAACCAGAGCAGTGAGAGCTAAATTATATGGACTTATGACTCTAGAAAGAAACCCCATTTTCTACCTGAAAGGAAGATTTGGTAGGGAGCATGGATCTGTTCGTTTTGGCTGTTTGGACATTGAACTTATGCAACACGATTGAGACATACAAATTCATAATCAATATGGCTTATGGAGGAGATTAGATGGGCTATGTTTGATATGGATAGGGACAAAACATTAATTCTACTTTTGTTCTCATTCCTAAAAAAGAGAGGTCTAGGAAGGTAAGGGATTTTAGTCCGATAAGTCCAGTTAAGAGGGGTTGTGGAAGGAACAGTTTCCAAATCACCATTTGAAGATGGTGGTTTGGGCAACAATTCAGTGTAGGGATGGAATATTGCCTACTTCTGTAGAGGAAATTCCCAGGGAGGATTTAGAAACTCAAGATCGTTTGGATAAGTTGGATTTAAAGTTGAGTGATATTGAGAGAAAAAAGGTTTGCATGGATGATGGCAAAAATCGTAAATTGAAGGGTCAACATTAGCAAATTTGAAGAGTTCAGTAAAATATGACGGAAAGGGTCTGAAAGGGGTTTTCTTGGTTAATTTTATCCAGTTTCATGGTGTGATCTTCAGTTTTTTGTTTGTGTTTTTTTTTGTTTTTTATTTTTTCTTTCTTTCTTTTCTGTTTTTTTGGCGGATTCCTTGTCCCTGCATGTTGTACCTTCTTTTTTTCCTATCTAATATACTTCCTTTTATTATAAAAAAAAAATCAATTACTTTTTCTAATCTTGCTGCAGCAGCACGAGCCCTTCCTGCCTGCCACAAATGATCTACAAATAGAAGGAATCTTAGAACAACGTGAGAGGTAGCTAACAAACTTCTAGGAGAGACATAATTGACTGCATTACTAGCATCTACAAATTCCTCACTAAGGTCTTGTTGAGGATTCTCAAAGAGGTCTTGGGGGAACCATATATTTGGCCCAGTCTACCTTTGTCCAAGAGAGACAAATTTTAGATGTAGTCTTGGTAGCTAATGAAGTGGTTGAGGATGTGAAAAGGAGGCGTAAAAAGGGCATTATCCTTAAATTAGATTCTGAGAAAGCTTATGACATGGTCAATTATGGCTTCTTGGATAAGATAAAAACAACAACAACAAAACCAAGCCTTAGTCCCACTAGGTGGGGTTGGCTATATGAATATTTTTCCGCCAATTTATGCGAGGCTTCTTGGATAAGATGTTGGTTAAAAAGGCTTTGGGCCTTTATTGCATAAATGGGTTAGAGGATGCCTTAGTTCAGTCAATATGGCAGCGATTGTCAATGGCCAGCTCAGGGTTTGGTTTGGGGTTTCTAGGGTTTAAGACAAGGGGATCCATTATCTCCTTTTTTTTTTTTGGATACGCTGGGTTTCTTGGGCTTACGCACCAGACTAATTCCACGCCTACGCCAGTCGTGCCCTCAGCCAACACGTAGGAGGTAAATTGCAGATGTGTGCTGTAGGCGGCAAGGTTTGAACCCCAGACTTCACCTTTGTTCAAGGCCTTCTGGTGAACCTCCTCACCACCTGAGTTTATGCCCGAGGGCCGGTTATCTCCTTTCTTGTTCATGCTGGCAGTGGATGATTTGAGTAGGCTTGTGCTTTGTGCCTAGGATCTAGGTGTGATTAGGAGGGTTGGCATATGGTAGGAAGGAGGTGGAGGCATCTCATTTGCAATTTGCTGATGGTACTATTTCTTTCTTGGAAATAGTATTGAGAAAGTTTGTAAGGCCCTTCCCTTGCTAAGAATCTCTTGGAAGATTTCAGGGTTGAAAATAAATTAGTCTAAGAGGCGCGTAGTAGGCATTAATCTGAGTAATAGGGTGATAGAGGACTTTAGATCTCTAGTAGGGTGCGATATGTTAACTTAGCTTGACCTTCCTTTGCGGGGTTACCCTTTGTCAGCTGCTTTATGGGGCCTGGTGAATTAAAGAATACGAAAAAGATAAAGAGGGGTCGAAGAAAGCTTATCTCTCTTAAGGAGGTAGGATTACTCTCATTAGTCCTTTCGTTTCTAATATTCCCATTTATTTATTTTTATCTCTTTTTAACTCTGCCTGTGATGCACTTAATGTCCTAATTTTTTCACACACAGCCGGTACCAAGCTCGGGTAAAGGAGGGTTGCGTTAGGTAGCTGACAGCCAGTGTAAAATTTGTTAGATCACTATGAAATGAATCTTTACCGAATATTTGCTAGGGCGTCCCCTACGAGCGACACGTTGCACTTGAACCACCTGGATGTAGCGAAAAGTGTGCGAGGGTTGGCTAGGTCGTCGCCTCAAAGCAACGTGCCGTGTTGGCGCCCAGGTACGGTGTCAAATATGCGAGGGTTCTTGCATCATTATGGACGTGGGCAGGTAAAGACGTTATTTCAGGAAACTAGGATTAGATTAGCAACTTGGAATATAGGGACACTTATGGGTAAAAGCATGGAAATTGTGGATACAATGATCAGAAGAAGAATTAATATAATTTACCTTCAAGAAACTAAGTGGGTGGGGGAGAAAGTTGGAGAAATTGATAAACCAGGATTTAAACTTTGGTACACTGGAAAAGGAAATCATAAGAATAGAGTAGGCATTATTATAGACAAAAACTTAAAAGATAGCGTTGTGGATGTAATTAGAGTAGGGGATAGAATTATAAAAATCAAGACGGTATTAGGACAAGAGATAATAGATATCATTAGTGCTTATGCTCCTTAAGTTGGCTTGGCAGAAAATCTTAAGAGACAATTTTGGGAAGATATGGATAGTACAAGGCATACCAAGGACTGAGAAAATATTTATAGGAGGAGATCTGAATGGACACATCGGAAGAGATAATAAAAATTATGAGAGGATACATAGAGGATATGAATATGGAGACAAAAATGAGTCTGGGGAGGTGATCTTAGATTTTGCTATGTCATATGATTTTAGTATAATGAATGCTTGTTTTAAGAAGAGAGAAAAACACTTAATAACCTTTAAAAGTGGACAAAATAGAAGTCAAATAGATTTTTTTTTAAACTAGGAGGGTAGATCGTTTATCATGCAAGGATTGTAAAGTTATTCCAAGTGAAAGCCTAACCACACAACATAGAGTGTTAGTGTTAGATATATGTATTAAAAAATGGAAGAAAAAGAATAAAATAAACCAGTGTAGAAGAACTAGATGGTGGAACCTAAAAGGAGAAAATATAATAAAATTTAAAGATAAAATGATCAAAGATGAGGATTGGACCATAGAGGATGAGATAGATTTCGAATAGATTAGTTCTATTAAAAAATAGAAAAAGAGATTTTAGGTGAATCAAGGGGAAGATTCTCGAATAGCAAAGAGAGTTGGTGGTGGGATAAAGATGTACAAAAAATCATAAAGACAAAAAGAATTTGGTATAAAACGTGGCAAAAATGTAGAAACAGAGATAACTTTGAAAAATATAAGGAAACAAGAAAAGATGCAAAAAGGACCGTTAGTGAAGCTAAATATAGATCATTTAATAGTTTGTATGATAGGTTATTTACAAAAGTAGGGAAAAGCGATATATTTAAACTTGCTAAAGTTAGAGAAAGGAAGAGCAAGGACTTAGGAAATGTAAAATGTATAAAAAGTGAGGATGATATTGTCTTGGTTAAGGACGAAGATATTAAAGAAAGATAGCGAAGTTACTTTAGTAAGTTTAACGAAAACCAAATAGAAGACTTAGAATTGTCAATGGAGGAAAAGATTAAAAATATCAGATTTATTCGCAAAATTAGAGTTAACGAAGTTAAGTTTGTACTAAAAAAGATGAAAAATGGGAAAGCTCTCGGACTAGATAAAATCCCAATTGAAGTTTGGAAATGCTTGGGTAATAACGGAATTATATGGTTAACTAATTTATTTAATACAATTATAAAAACTAAGAAAATGTCAGATAAATGGAGGAAAAACACTTTAATACCTATATACAAAAATAAAGGAGATATTAAAAATTCTAATAACTATCGTGGAATTAAACTTATGAGTCATACGATGAAACTATGAGAAAGGGTAGTTGAACAAAGATTAAGGTTAGAAACGAAGGTCTTAGAAAATCAATTTGGTTTTATGTTTGGGAGATCTACCACAAAAGCTATTTATCTTTTAAGAAGATTAATGGAAAAGTTTAGGGAAAAGAAGAGAGACTTGCATATGATTTTTATTGACCTTGAAATAGCATATGATAGGATACCTAGGGAAATTCTATGGTGAGTTTTTGAAAAAATAGGTGTATGTAGTAGGTATACCGATGTTATTAAGGATATGTATGATGGAGTAATGACTAGTGTAAGGACTATAGATGGAGAAACTAGAGAATTTTCAATCACCATAGGTGTGCATCAAGGATTTGCTTTGAGTCTTTATCCTTTTTGCTTTAGTGATGGACCAATTGACTGAGAGTATTCAAAAAGAGGTTCCATGGTGTATGTTGTTTGCAGATGATATTGTATTAATTGATGAAATTAGGGATGGAGAGAGGCCGAGTTAGAATTATGGAGAGAAGCTTTGGAATCTAGAGGCTTTAGGATAAGTAGAAATAAGACATAATATATGAAATATAATTTTAGTAATGATAAGAGGAATGTTGGGGACAAAGTTAAACTTGATGATGAAGAAATAAATAACACTTGTAGATTTCGATACCTTGGATCTATTATGTGTGCTGAAGGAGAAATTGAAGATGATGTAATGCATAGAGTTGAAGTAGGTTGGGTAAAATGGAGAAGTGCTTCAAGTGTGCTCTGTGATTGTAGAATACCCTTCAAATTGAAAGGGAAGTTTTATAGGACAACTATAAGACTAGCAATGCTATATGGATCGGAATGTTGAGCGACGAAGAAACATAATATTCAAAAAGTAAAGGTTGCCGAGATGAGAATGCTTAGATGGATTAGTATAGCATTGAAAGATAAATTAAGGAATGAACATATTCATGGTAAGTTAGGTGTAGCTCCTATAGAAGATGAGACAAGGGAGGGATGAGTGAGGGACGACTCAGATGGTATGGACACTTGCAACGTATGCCACATAGTGCACTTGTGAGGAAGAGTGACTTAGTTATTGTGGTGGGCAATAGAAGGGGTAGGGATAGACCTAAAATAACTTGGGAGGAGATAGTGAGTAAGGATTTAAGATCCTTGAATTTATCAAAAGAAATGGTCCATGATCGCATAAATTGGCGGGAAAGGATTCATATAATCGACCCCACCTAGTGGGACTAAGGCTTGGTTTTGTTGTTGTTGTTGTTGTGTTTATTTTTATCTCTTTTGACAGTTTCGAAGAAAGCAGCTGGGCGCTTGGAGAGTCTTATGAGAGATTTCTTGTGGTTTGGTTTTGGGAAGGATAAGAGGGATCACATTGTTAGCTAGGATGCAGTTAAGGTGGGGGCTGCGACTCAGCAATGTGGCTTCTAAGAACATCTCCTCAATAGGCAATGGTTATGGAGATCCCCTTTGGAGTCTAACTCCTTATGGACAAGGTATATGAGCAAGTATGGTATTAATAGGATGGGTAGGATACTAGGGGAGTAGCTGTGTTACTCATGGAAGCCCCTGGAAATTTGTTTCAGAGTTATTTCCCCCCTCATTCGTTTCATTTTTTGCATTGTGATGGGGTTTGTTATAGGGAGGTTAATTAGGCGGGTGATACTTCTTTGGAATTGGCAGTGCTTCGATTGTAAGACTATTTTCCATCCATAAATTTCAGAATCCTATTCTTCCAAGGTCTTTTCTTCCAAGGGGGGCTTTGTATCATGGGACTTCCATTTTTTCAAGAGTCTTAATGAAGGAGAGGTAGATGAACTTACTCTCCTATTGAGCGTTCTGAATTCCTTCAATCCTAGTGGAGGGGGGATGCTAGGCTTTGGATTGGGACTCTTCAGGAACTTTTTCTTCAAAATCTTTTTTTCATTCATCTTACAAAATCTCTAATCCCCACTTCATTCCTTTTGGATAAAGTTGGGCGTAAGGCTAAAGCCCCTTTTAAGATTAGATTTCGGCATTGGTTCTCCACAGGATTAACATGAATACTTGCTTTAGACTAAGAGGCCTCAGGCTCTCAGGCCAGATGTATGCATGATGTGTCATGAGGTGAAAGTGAGTAATTGTCATTTATTTTTGCATTGCAGGGTGGCGAGGTTTTTCTGGAACAATTTGTTTTCCTGCTTTGTTGAGGTTTGGGTGGCACTGCACACTGTTCATGAATTTATAGCAGTGTACTATTGGGGTTTTGGAAGGGATATAGAAGGAGAACCTTTTGGAATTGTGCAGTTTTTGCTTCCTTGTGGACATTCTGGCTTGAAGGGAATGCTAGATTTTTTAAAGACCAGAAAACTCCTCCGAGTTGATGTGGGAGAAAGCTACACTTTTGACTTCCTTTCAGGCTCTTTCTTTTGGGGTTTTTGAGGGTCTCTTGCTGTCTGATATCCGTAGGGCCTGGAAGGCAGCGATGATGTAATCTTTTGTATTTTTACCTTTCCTGTTTTGTCGACAATGTTGTAGATTGGCTCTGTGTTTAAATAACACAGTCCTGGAAAATAAGAACAGCAAAAGAAAAATCTAATGAGCCACGAGACATGGAGTTGAGATCTTAATATTAATTCCTTTGTGTGTGCATTGGTAAAGAACTTTGGTGACTATTAAAGCAATTGGATTAATAGATTGTAGATTAACTGAGCTAGCTATTGGAGATTGTTAATTATTATATTTTTTTACTAAAAAAAGTTTGCCAGTTATTTCTGCTAGTTGAGTGGTTGGGGTGAGTAGAATATATATATATATATATATATATATCTATTTTGTTGTTTCCCAATTTCTTAACGAATTTCATGTATCCATAAAATATATATTTTTTTCTTGAACATTTATTTAACATCTGATACTTGTTAAAGAAAAGGAGCATTTGCATCTGGAGCTTGGTTTTTAATCTATTTGATCAACTAGGGAGCAGCTGGTGGAGCAGAAGCTAGGCCATTCATTACATACCATAATTCACTTGCCCGGGATCTTTTTTTGAGGATTGCTACTGAGCTACACTTAAAGAGAATGCTGGTTAGACTTACTTATATCTTACCTTCCATTTTCCATATTGAATCTTTATTTGTCCTATTATTGCTTTGTTTGAAGTTCATGATAAGCTGTTGTTTGTGATGTTAAACATACTATATTTTGAAGCAATGAAGCATCTAAGTTAAGTGGAGTGGCTTTTGGGCGAGTTATGTTGCAAAGTGACTTGTAACCGGCTAAATTTTGTGTTATCAGTAAACGAAGATTTTAATAAAATAAGAAGAAAAGAGAGTGTTAGCTAAGGTGTGATATCATCTGCTTGTGTGATGGAGGCCTGGGGTGTGGGTCAAGTCATAGTTCCTGAATCTTCATCATATGGAACAGAAAACTCTCATCAGTATTGTCCCAAGCTTTTTTGAAGTCAAATTTAAATACACTCCTTGTTAAAATTTCCAACCAACAATGATTTAGAGGACTTCATTGAGTGAAAGAG
This sequence comes from Malania oleifera, assembly GCF_029873635.1. Lineage (NCBI taxonomy): Eukaryota > Viridiplantae > Streptophyta > Magnoliopsida > Santalales > Ximeniaceae > Malania > Malania oleifera. The sequence continues at coordinate 150,589,514 of NC_080418.1, forward strand.
AACTTAGGCAGTAATCAACTAGAGTCTAGAAGCCAGGCTATGGCCTTGAAATCTTGAGTTTCACACCTTCATCAGTCTTGAGTATTGTTAGATTACCACTATACCTAAAAGCTTAAGCTGTTGGGTTGTGGGCCAACAATGTATATCAAACTTGAACACTCCCCTGCACGTGCAGCCCGACTGTGTGTGGGGAGATAAACACATGATAGATAACACGCATTACAGGGAATACAATAATTTTTTAAAACACCACACAATAAACAAGAGCATGAAACTAGAACCTAAGACCTTTTGGTAACCAGATCTGATTCCATGTTAGATTACCACTTGACCTAAAAGTTTAAGTTGTTAAGTTGTGAGCCTACAATGTATATCAAGCTTTAACAAGTATCAAAGTGGTGCATTCAAATCAGCGCTCTTCTTGGTCATTCCTTTAATTTCAATTAATTCTAAAATTTGAATATCAAATATATGCATCAAGCTAAGTGGGCAGCATGTTCTAACTCCGTAGCAATTCTTTTCTCCCAAGTCAAGGCTAAAATATTATTGGGTATGTTTTCTTCTTCATATGTGCTTTGCTGAAGTTTGTGTCTCAAATAACTATCTCTATTCGCAAATGACAGGTTGGAGGGTTTGAAAGAGTATATGAGATGGGCCGAATTTTCAGAAATGAGGGCATTTCAACTCGTCATAATCCTGAATTTACTACCATAGAGGTAATGTCTCTTGGTATGCTATTTTCGTTTGATCTAGTACATTTTTGTGAATGTTTATTTCATGATAAAAACCATTAATTCAATTATTATAACATATATTAGCCATTCATCTCTATTCAAACAAGCACTGATCAATATTTTTGTTAGCTTGATGATAGATGTATGAAGCATATTCAGACTATCAAAGCATGATGAACATGGCTGAGGAAATTATTACTCGATGTGCTCTTGCAGTTCATGGGAAGCTTTCCATTGATTATCAAGTAAACATGCTTTTAAGCTATCATTTGATGAACATAGATATCTCAGTTGAAATATTGTTTGGTGAGACACAAAAGAGTACTAACTAATTTTGTTCTCGCCAAATCAATAAACTTTTGACAAAACCTTATATTTTCTCATGTTGACATTGCTTCCATGATTGGCTGAATTTATTTATTTTGTTTATTATTTTTATAACTGTAAAAATAGTCTGTGAGCTTTAATATTTGGGTGCTGCTTGTAAAGGACTGTGGTGGGTTATGGCACCCACCTCTGTGTTAGATACACTGTTGAACTCTTAATTGACACACTTGTATTCTAATTACATTGTCAAATGGCTTTGAACTCTAATTTTAGGCATTTAAAATTTGTAAATGATGGTGTCTCCTGCAGGGAGTGGAGATTTGTTTGGAGCGGCCTTGGAAGAGAGAAACTATGCACAATCTTGTAAAAGAAGCAACTGGGATTGACTTCAATGAGTTGGGTAGTGATTTTAAAGTTGCTCAAGAAGTTGCATTGAGGACGCTTAGAGCCGAGCATGACATTAAAGAAATATCTTCCATTGAAGCATGCCCATCTGTTGGCCATCTCCTTAATGAGGTTGATCTGTATCTCTTTATCCAAAAATTCAGCTCTTGATTTTATATGTTTATTTAATTACTCATATTTCCAACATGCCAGCTGCAGTAGCTGCACAGTATTAAATCCTGAAACATTAGATTATTTTTGGGGTTGAGATGTTCGTATGTTAGTCCTTGGTAGGGGATTTCACAGTTACATACTTTTTTTATTCCTTACACAACTTTTATTGGGTTGGTAGGCTCCTTATTAAGTTTGTTGGGTTGGTAGGCTCCTTTCCAAAGGAGAGACCCTTGTTCTCGGATTCTTGATTCTTCAGGGGAGTATTCTTGTGAATCTTGTTAATGAATAAAAACTTGTTTTTCCCACTAAGATTAAGGTTTTTATTTGGAAGGCTACAGTCCCCTCTAAGATTGAAGTTTTTATTTGGTTGGTCATTCTTAACAGAGTTAACACTATGTTGCAGAGTAGGAGGCCTTTCAAGGCTTTATCTCTAGATGTTTGTTCTCTCTGTTTTCAAAATTCAGAATTTGTTTTTCACCTTTACCTTCATTGTTCCTTTACTTGGAGGTTGTAGAACAATCTTTTGGGTCTGATTGGAGAGAATTGGGTGTGTTTGGAGTCAGTGGAAGATCCATATTTTAGGTTTTGGAAGGGGTAAGGATGCTTCGGCACTGTGGAAGAGTGCATATTTTGCAGTTTTTGTGGGGGATTTAGTTGGAATGGAATGCTTATATTTTTATGCAGAAATGGAAGTCTTTGGTTTTGCTTTAGGATAGATTCACTATTTGGCCTCCTTGTGGGTTTTTTCAGCTGTGTTTCAAAAATTCAACCTCAACAATCCAAAACAGCAAAGGACACTGGTTCACTGCAGTCAATGGCTGGGCATAGCAGGACTATTATTAAGGACTATAATGTAATTTTTGATTTGTGTGACACTCGTCAGGGTGCTTGATTAACTGTACCATGGGCTGGCATCCCTTTATCCAAAAAAATTGAGGGGGGAGGGGGTTTGTTTTCTGATTTACAGCATGATTGGTTGGCTGTGCTGTTTTTATCTATTTTTATTTTGTTTTTTTCTTTCTTCTTGCATCATGTAAGGAGGATTTTTTAAGCTCATTGTTGTACTTCTTCTTCTTAATAAAATCTTCTTTTTCAATTAAAAAAAATAGATTATTTTTCTTGTATGGTTCAACTGAGCTTTTAGATGTTTGATTTTTGCAGGTTTTTGAGATTGTGGTAGAACCAAAGCTTTTACAACCAACATTTGTTTTGGATTATCCAATTGAAATATCTCCTTTGGCAAAACGACATCGAAGGTACCGATGCCTTTCCAGGAAATGAGACAGTTTTGTACTACTCTGTGTATTGAAATATTTTCTGTTGTGGAATTAAGACATTAATGAACCTGTTGAAGGCCCATGCTATTTTGATTGAATTGGAACTCATAAACTTTTTGTTCATTCTCTTTTCTAATACTTTTGAAACTCAAGTTACACTTTGCTCTTTATATAATTAAGAAGTTTCAAGCTATTCTCTTTTCTAGTACTTTTAAAACTAAAATTGCACTTTGCTCTTCATATAGTTAAGAAGTTTCATTAGCTTGAACCTTTGTTATACTCATCTAGGGTGGCAACTTACTTTTTTTTTTTTTTTTGTTTCCAAGTGACAGTACTCCTAAATTAATCATATGTAGTCCCATCCTGTTGGTTGCCTGCTTCTAATTTAATCTCCATATTACTTCAGCTGAGAGCAAAAAATCCTATCTTTCATTTGATTCTGAAACTTTACATGGCTTTAGATGACTCCGGTTATTTGCTGCCAATTTTCACCTCAATTGGGTGTATGATGCAACACCTGTGTCCAGTGAATACTTGTATGAGTTTTATGCTGAAAATCAGGAGCCATGGCCTGATTGAATGAAATTTATTGGGTTGCCAACCTGTTTAAACCATCCATAATTTGTGGTTCAGTTTACATCACCAGTTTATATCATCACTCACAGGGATCTTTTCCCCCCTTCTAAGCAGAATAAATTGATCTTGTTGACCAAATTTCTCTTAATACTAGCATAATTAATTCTGCTTATAATATTTGTCACTAGTTTGTCTGCAGCCATGTTTAGTTTCTCTGTCACATGCCTTCTCTGTCATGTAGTCAGGAGTTTATGAAATGCGAAGTGGGGCAAATAAGCATTTTAGTGATATAAATACTGCAACTATTGAAATGTTTACTGTTTTGAGTTCTTCTTATCTTACTTTCATTCCTTCCACTATAGGTGTGCAGGCTTGACTGAGAGATTTGAACTATTCATCTGTGGTCGTGAATTGGCCAATGCATTCTCTGAGTTGACTGATCCTATGGATCAGGTAAGCATTAGTGCATCTTAGTGGATTTGGCTTCTTGCTGAAAGCAATTATGCTGGTTGGGGTTCTTTCACTTTGATAATTGTACTTTGGAGAGCCCTGATAAGGAAATTGGGATAAAATGTGGTAAATGAATTGTGTCCAATTTGGTTTCTCAATTTGGACAAACAAAGCAAGCCAACTTGATGGAACATATAACCTGGTGTGGAACTTTAGAGTTAAATTCTGGGTGCTCCTTGCCTCAATCACGGACCAATGGGCAGGTTTAGAATCCTTCACGATGATTTTTGTCCTAGTCTTATTCTCATTTTATTTGGAGGTGTAAGGTGGATAGTTGGATTGTGGTCCCTGCCCCTATCAGTATCTTCTTTTGATTTGCAAAGGTTCATATCTTTTCTCCATGTCCCTTTTTTTGGTTGCATTGAGTCCTTTTGATTGAATTTTTGAAATATTATATAGCAGTATATACTGTGAACGTAGTTGGAGATATAGTGTACCTCATTGGTGGCAACTTTTTATTTTGTTGACTAGTTTTGATGGAGAACTACCAGAAATGGTGTGATGGCTAAATTTCTGAAAGAGATGAGAAGGAACTTCTGACACTTGTAGATGGAAAAAATCTTGATTATTTATTATTGTAGATATCTTCACATTGTTGTGATTAGATAACATCTATTGGTAATAATTACTTGTAGTAGACCAAGCAGCATAAACAAAAAAAATGGCATGAGCAATAATCCTCAGTTGCTACAGATCTATAACCCTCCTGTTTGTAATTGGAAAATGCACTTTGATTGGAGAGCATACTTAGATCTACTTTAATAAAATTAAATTTTAATCTTTTGCCATTGTGATACGGAAATGAAAAGATATAGATGGCGTTGACCTTGATACCATTAGCTTCAATATTTGGTAGATTCTGGATTCATGCTGAGGCTGGTGTTTATTTATTTTGTTAGTTCTTTCTTTGGCATCCATGAGAATTATGCAGGAAGACTTGTTCCTAAGATTTTGCGAATGCCTCAAATTGCTAAACAAACTGAGCCAAGGTCCTTGGTTGGAGAAGAAAGCATTTGTTTTCCTGTTACCCTGTATTTTATTTTGTAGTATATCATGAAGAGCACTTGTAAAGCTAAAAATTTATCATTAATTTCTATGGTGCAGAGAGGACGCTTGGAAGAGCAAGTGAAGCAGCATAATGAGAAGAGAGCAATGAATATTTCAGAAGCACAAATTGTAGAAGAGAGCAAGGAGAAATGTGATGATGATTCGTATGAAGTGACACTCGATGAAGACTTTCTAACAGCTTTGGAATATGGAATGCCTCCAGCTTCAGGAATGGTACGGTTACCCATTCATCTGTGTTGGTTCACTGAGGGGTTGGCAGTTGAAAAAATCATCCAACTAATTTGATGAAGCTATGTTGACTTGTTCTTAAATACTTGTAGGCAGAAACCATACCAGAGACCTAGACTTAATACACTTGTACCCAAACTTCACAGATTGCATCATTAAAAGTCTGCTCTGTTTGCAAAATGTGCAACAATATCCAAAATGAAAGAATTATTTTATTAATTCGCATGCCTTACAACCATGCCCCCCTCCCCACTGGCCTAGCTTTCCTTCACTGAATTCCTAGCACTTAAGACTTTCTTGCCTATTTTCAAAATTTTGGCTAAATTCTAAATTATTTTATGCCAAGTAAGTACCCAATCTGCAATTCCTCAGATACACATAACAGATTGAAGTGCTGCAGCATCCCCCATTTCCTGTTCCCTTCCCTTGACAAAAAATTGTGGGTTGGGGCAGGGGGTGTTGAGGTTGCTACATGAGCTTTATTGTTGGATAAAATGACCAGAGGAACTAAATTCAAATCAATAACCTTGAACATAAAAACATAATTTGTGTTTAATTGCATTGCTGATAATCTTCTTAGTGACTTTGAAATTCATTTTTAGGGACTTGGAATTGACCGGCTGGTGATGCTTCTGACCAACTCTGCAAGTATTCGAGATGTTATTGCTTTTCCAGTCCTCAAGGTTCAGCAGTAATTCTGCAGCTAAAAGGTCTGCTGTTGTAGTTTTCTTCTAGATTATGAAACTGTTGAAGACAAAAGAGGAATTTAGTGCCCTCAGATTACAGCGCTTGTACCATGGCTGGATGGTGCTGCAAGTTTCTATCAATTACATCAATATGAAGAGGAAAAGTTAGCTGCAACTGTGGGATCTCAGTAGAGCTATATGAAAAGGAAAATTTTTGCTGCAACTGTGAGGACTTCTTGCTGTTGTTTGGATCAAAAGAAAGTTCTGATTTGATGATGTTATGTTGTATTTTCTCCATGCATTTTTCGCCAAGGTCACCTCTTTCTGGTTTGTGGGTCGAAAGAAAGCCTGGCTCCTTTGATGGTGTTGAGTTATACTTCTTCATACAATTTTGGAAATCTGTGATGCAAAAAAGGAAAAAAAAAAGAAAAAAAATATATTCCTTTAATAAATTTATTTGTTTGAAGTATATGAGTCTATGACAGGAATATTTACATGCACTTCATCATGTGAAATGTATTCCATAAATAAATTTATTTCTTTGACATTACTTTTGTTTCATGCTGCTCTAGAACAAAGATCCATCCTTAAAGAGGTTGCTTTTGTATTGCAGCCATGACATACAATTTCTCATAGCTTCTTATTACTAATATTTTCGTTCCTTTCTTTTAGTCTACTAAAATAAAGGAAAAATTGCAGCAGGTAACCGAGAGCGGGCATTAAGGGTAAACCAATACAAGTTATTTTTTATAAACTTTATTTCAATAAATGAGAGCAATTACCTTGTTTTGCTAAGTTCATTTTTTAAAAAGAAAAAAAAAATAAATGAAGGAATTTTCTACACTAAGAATTTTGGTGGTTGAATAAGAGTCGAAATTACTATTTTTGTAGTCGCGCCTAATTCAATAAAATAATTATAACTCAAAATATCTATGAAATAATACTTTTAATTTTGCATAAACCCCTTCATGGAGGGAGGTGGGTACACCTTCATTTTGAAATGGTATTATTGTTTGTATTAATATAAAAAGTTTTATTTAGAGTCACTTTTCTAGAGAAAAAGATAAAAGCAATGATGTACTGTATTTTGGACATTTATAAGTATTGCTTTAAAGAGATGATGACAAAAAATTGTGCTGTCTAAGTTTATATTTTTTTTGTCTGCATCTCTTTTCGATTTGAAAAAATTGTGGTGTCTGAGTTGTTATCTTTTATTGGTATCTCTCTTAAGCATGTGCGTATGTTGTTGGTGTTTTGCCGAATTAAGGGTTGCTCTTTTATACCTCTCCTCCTATTTAGGAATTAGTAATGAATAATAAAAAATAATGATCATATATTGCTTTATTTAATAGAAAAGATTAAAATGTTAATTAAAAATATTAATAAAAATGTTAGTTTATTTTATAATATTAATGGTTTGACATAATTTAGTTATCATACATTATTTTTTATTACGTATTAATAATATGTTATTATTATTATTATTATTATTATTATTATTATTAAATAATGGTACTCTAATAAATTCAAATAAGACTCATAATAAAAGCTGAGCATTCAACTATATCTTATTTAATAGATAACAATTTATTTACAAATATAAACAATATAAATACTTTATTCATGGATTGTGATTTCTTAGCAACACATCTCACATATATAGTTTCATCAAAATCAAATTCGTAATGCATGAACCCACAATTTTCTGCTAAAGAAAAAGCAAAAGGAAACGAAGCAAAAGGGTCGAGGCCCACAGGATCGACGGTGTTCTTGCTTCGTGCATCTGTGCAGTGACTCATTGCGTTTATCTGTGGCCCTTTTCTCATTCTCTCTCTCTTGCTGGAATATATTTGCAGCCAGTCGAATGGTGACACAGGGAGAGAAACAGACAGATTTAGCAGTGAGTCATTACTCGCTTAGTTCTAAAAATTTATCAACTGGAGAAAATTTTCTCTTTATGCAGCTCGATTTCTCAACAGCCCATTTGTTTTCATGCTTATTTGAATTTGAATTTGAATTTTCCTGTGTATAAACCATCGGCGATGATTTTGAGTTGAGGGGATTAACCAAAAAAAAAAAAAAAAAAAGAGAAATGGCACCGAAGAGGAAGGTAGAGCTCACTGCCATTGATGAGAGTGACGCTGCATTGTACCCCGTGTTCCGCAATGCAGCCAATGACCTCTCTCAGCTCTACAATCAAGCGCTCAGTCTGCAGAAGACGGTGTTTGAGGCTGGCCAAAGACATGCTCTTGTGAGAATTGACAACCCTTTGTTGAATTCCGCGGTTTCTGCCTGTTTTTCTTGTTCTATTTGATGGGATGAGACCTTATCTTTGCTGTTGATGCTGTTTGCTAAATGCCCATTTGAGGATGGCTGCTCTGATTGGCTTTTGGGGAAATACCTGTGCCAATTTGAGACTCTTTTCTTTGATGTTAATTGGAAGTTTTAAATATTTTTTTCTAATGCCCATTTGGTGGATGATTGCCTTGATTCCCAATAATTTATTCTTTTGATCGGTTAACTTTTGTTTAATTTGAAATTGAGTTTGCTACAGGGCCAACTGGCTTGGGTGGAGGAATAATTGTGTCCTATTTCAACTTAACTGATTGTTAATTTCCTTTTTAACATCTACTTAGGTGGTTCAGTTGTGTGTGCGTGCGCACCCGTGTTTTTTTGGGTGCACTTGTGAATGTTGACTTTTAAGGCTGAAAGCCTGAAGCATATTGGGGTTATGGCAAGAGCATTGGAGAAATTGGACAGAAGCAGGCTGGAGTAGTTGCTTTATCTTTTGCAACCATTCTATCTACTGATCGAAACAGTGACAGGTTTTATTTATTCTCTGTAGATGACTCTTTTAGGTATGGTTGCGGAATGGAATGGTTATAGCATAGAGATACAATAGCTTACAAAAATATATATATACATTATCACTATGAAGCAAATAATCATGCAAGATTTTAATTAATCCAAAATCCATAACATGAAATAGACAAGGTATAAGCAATTCTTAAATTTCACCGAATGTCTATTCATATCCTATTCATGTTGGATGGAATAATACAACATTTGCATGTGTGACATTTTTTTATCGTAAATTATTATATTCCTAAATTTATATTTAGTCTTCACCCTATTAATTGACAGAAGCGTTTTTGTTGTGATTAGGAAGCTGTGTTCTGTACTTGGTTTATTGGTATTGTGTTGAAGAAGAAAATGATGATCACATCATTAATGAATCCATAAAAATAGATTTTCTTCATTTTTGCTATCTTGAATACCTTATATATCTCGCAGGTAGTGAATTGCAATCCATAATAAAAATAAAACCAAAATACGATGTTCTTCTCTCTCTCTCTCTCTCTCTCTCCACAGACGACCACCTCTCCCTAACCCCGCAATAAACTATTTACCTTTTTGTTACTGTGGAACTTTATGGAATGGACTTCTATGTATTTTACATTCAATCTAAACTATAAGAAACACTGACACTTCTGGAAGCCTGAAGTTTCTTGCCTGGCACTTCTTGACACGTATCCTACATGTGTCGGAAATTAATTAATTAATTATATATTTTTGGACACAGCCGACACTTCTTGACACTTTCAAACCCGGCGAGAACACCTTTGGGACACTTCTCGCATTGAAATGCTGTGTTTTGTTGTCCCATTTAATTCTATTGACAAAATCCTAAGAGGAGAAGTCAAGAAACTGAGAGTCAAGAGGTTCTTTGACATTGGAGTTGGACATTAAGCCATAGCACCACTATGCCAGCCTTGCGGAGCACCATCAGACCTCCCAGCCCCCTGCATTCCTCCTCTCTCTAAAGCCATCGCTAGTTTGCAACATTCTGTTGATCTATTTCTTTTTTACTTGATGAGCCATGCTCATTGCCCACCATCAGCCATGCCCTTGAGTTGTTTTTCTATTGTTGGACCAACACTCTATAATATGAATGTAGTTGATGATTGCATAAGCGTAGTTTGTAAAATGTCTATTGATAATTTTGTGTAAGTGGTGCTTATACTTCTTTTTAAATCAAAGTTACTACAACACTTGTTATCTGAAAGGAAAAACATAACCTAAATATGTATATTTTTATATTAATTAATTTATCTTGCTGTGCCATATCCTCATCATTTCAAAATTGACAGATCGCCGTGTCAGTACCATGTCATTTTCATCTCTCGTGTCATTAACGGTCCTTCCTAGACTTAATTTTGTGTTAATTATTTAATATTAGATTTTCTGTTCTTTTACCTTTTTTTTTTTTTGGCATGATGTAGGATGTTGGGATAAATTTTGTTTTTACTTTCTTTATAGATTTATACTTCGTAAGCTTAAGAGGTAAGAATTTAATATGAGCTGGTTTCAACATTGATAAGATGTTTCATCTTTCAAGCTAACGTGTTGCAGAATCTAAATAACCTTTTTATACCATCTCCTAGATTTGCCTCATAATGTTACTCCACGTGGCAGCATCATGTAGGGAAAAATAGTTGCCTCATATTGTTACTCCACATGGCAGTGCGTGGAGAGAAAAATAGGTGAAGTCAAAGTGTTTTATATATATATATTTTTTTTTCCGGTCTTTCAAATGGAACTTGAGGGCAGGCCTTGGATCAACAGTAAGGTTGATTCATTGTGACCAGCTGGTCATGGCTTTTAGTCCTAGGAAACAACATCTTTGCATAAAAGCAGGTATAAGGCTGTGAACACTAAGATGACCCTCTCCTTTGCAAAGACAGGGAGCCTTGTGGCCTATGAACGCCCTCTTTTTTTTTTTTTCAGTTGGAACTTAAATTATGGAAATATCAAATATTGTGAAACCAACTGAAGCAATGAGACATTCCATGTTTGTGCTTGTATTTTTTACAGTTGTTGGATAAGGGAAGACTTCAAATTTGATAAAGATACAGAGTTATTACCCAATTTAGCATGTACATAAGGATACTGGAGTAGTAGTTATGTTACTAATAAGTAATTAGGGTGAACTCTATCATTTAATCGTTTCCTGCTTGTAGCTTCAAGACGAAATGGATCTTAATGATTTAATTATTGTTGAATATAGTGAAGACACTGTTTTCTCACGAGTAATATTGTAAGGAGCCATGAGACAGTTAAACTAACTGGTTTGATGGACCTATTAAATTCCTTATGTGATTAGTATTTGCCAGGAATGGTTGAACTATGGTTTTATGTATAAATATTATTTCAATGATCAACTGATTTAGAATAGAATTGCTGTCTTGAAGACCTAATTTTATGTACTTTGCTTAAAATTTTAGGCTTTTTTTAATTTTATCTTTAGTTATTTCGGGATTTTATGAGTTGGCTAGAAGGTTTAATTTTAGGATTTCATGAGTTATGTAGAAAGCTTGATTTTTGGGTTAACTCTAGAGTCTAGGCTTAATATTATTTTATTAAATTTCTGTTTAATTAGCCCTGTAAGGCCGCCATTCATTGACAATATTTTTGGATTAAAAAGTTCAGTTTTCCTTCTATCTTGACTCGAGAATTGGTGTAGGACAGGATTAATTACTTTTACGTTAATATCTTAAACACCTTATGCTTTCATTATGTGTTAGTTGGTAAGTGATGAGGCTTAGCTTGACTGATGGCTAACAATTAAGGAGGAAACAACAACTCTGTGAGCAATGAAGCTCTTACAAGTGTCGAAGCTGGCACTGCAGCATTTTTTGTACTGATGTATAATCAAGCAAAATATCTATGATGTAATCATAGATTGCAGGAGCAGCGAGAGTATTTTGTCCAAAGACATGGTCAACATTGCAATTGCAAACTGAAAAAGCATCCAATCTAATATAAGATCGGTTGGATTAAGGAAGTTGGCAAGATCAATGTAAGCAAGCCATGCTTAATTGTTAGATTACCACTTTACCTAAAAGCTTAAGCTGTTAGGTTGTGGGCCAACAATATATATCAAGCTTTAACACTCCCCCGCATGTGCAGCCCGACAACACGTGGAGAGATAAACACATAATAAATAGCACCTATAGTAAGGAATGCAATATATATATATATATATATATTTTTAAATTATGGGCAACAAGACTAGAACCCAGGACCTCCTGGTAACCAGCTCTGATACCATGTGAGTGGAATTCAATACTTCTTGAATTCTTCTATTAATTATGTACATCCCATTCTTACATTATATAATACAATCAACTATTCTAAATAAGGAAATAATCCGCCTATAGAATAATATATAATCTTCTACATTTACCCACTTTCCTAATTTACTCATTATTCACTAAGATACTTGGGATATTAAAACCCAGGCATAAAATCAAATTGATTTTCTGAGATCTTCGTTTCTAATCTTAATCTTTGTTCAACTACTCTTTTCCATAGTTTTATCGTATGACTCATAAGTTTAATTCCACAATAGTTATTAAAATTTTGAATATCTCCTTTATTTTTGTATATAGGTATTAAAGTGCTTTTCCTCCATTCATCTGACATTTTCTTAGTTTTTACAATTGTATTAAATAAATTAGTTAACCATATAATTCTGTTATCACCCAAGCATTTCCAAACTTCAATTGGGATGTTATCTAGTCCCATAGCTTTCCCATTTTTCATTTTTTTAGTGCAACTTAACTTCGTTAACTCTAATTTTGCGAATAAATCTTATATTTTAAGTCTTTTTCCCATTTGACAATTCTAAGTTTAAGCCTTCTATTTGGTTTTCGTTAAACAACTTACTAAAATAATTTCGCCATCTTTCTTTAATATCTTCGTCTTTAACCAAGACAATATCATCCTCACTTTTTATACATTTTACATTTCTTAAGTCTTTGCTCTTCCTTTCTCTAGCTTTAGTAAGTTTAAATATATCTCTTTCCCCTTCTTTTGTACCTAATCTATCATACAAATTATTAAATGATCTATATTTAGCTTCACTAATGGCCCTTTTTGCATCTTTTCTTGCCTCCCTATATTTTTCAAAGTTATCTCTATTTCTACATTTTTGCCACGTTTTATACCAAATTCTTTTTGTCTTTATGATTTTTTGTACATCTTTATCCCACCACCAACTCTCTTTGCTATTTGAGAATCTTCCCTTTGATTCTCCTAAAATCTCTTTTGCTATCTTTTTAATAAAGTTGGCTAATCTATTCCAAAGAGTATTTGTATCTATCCCATCCTCTATGGTCCAATCCCCATCTTTGATCATTTTATCTTTAATTTTTATTATATTTTCTCCTTTTAGGTTCCACCATCTAGTTCTCCTACACTGGTTTATTTTATTTTTCTTCCATTTTTTAATACATATATCTAACACTAAGACTCTATGTTGTGTGGTTAGACTTTCACCTGGAATAACTTTACAATCCTTACATGATAAATGATCTACCCTCCTAGTTAAAAAAAAATCTCTTTGACTTCTATTTTGTCCACTTTTAAAGATTATTAAGTGTTTTTCTCTTTTCTTAAAGCAAGTATTCATTATACTAAAATCATATGACATAGCAAAGTCTAAAATCATCTCCCCAGACTCATTTTTGTCTCCATATCCATATCCTCTTTGTATCCTCTCATAATTTTTATTATCTCTTCCAACGTGTTCATTCAGATCTCCTCCTATAAATATTTTCTCAGTCCCTGATATGCCTTGTATAATACTATCCATATCTTCCCAAAATTGTCTCTTAAAATTTTCTGCTAAGCCAACTTGAGGAGTATAAGCACTAATGATATTTATTATCTCTTGTCCTAATACCATCTTGATTTTTATAATTCTATCCCTTACTCTAGTTACATCCACAACACTATATTTTAAGTTTTTGTCTATAATAATGCCTACTCTATTCTTATGATTTTCTTTTCCAGTGTACCAAAGTTTAAATCCTGATTTATTGATTTCTCTAGCTTTCGCCCCCACCCACTTAGTTTCCGGAAGGCAAATTGTATTAAATCTTCTTCTAATCATTGTATCCACAATTTCCATGCTTTTACCCGTAAGTGTCCCTATATTCCAAGTTGCTAATCTAATCCTAGTTTTTTGAACTAACGTCTTTACCTGCGCATGTCCAGAATGATGCAGGAACCCTCGCATAGTTGACACCGTACCTAGGCGACAACCTAGCCCAACCTCGCTCACTTTTTGCTACACTTGGGTGGTTCAAGTGCAACGCGTCGCTCGTAGGAGATGTCCCGGGAAATATTCGATAAGGATTCATATCATAGTGATCTGACAAATTTTACGCTGGTTGTCAGCTACCTAACGCAACCCTCACCCTTAACCCGGGCTTGGGACCGACTGTGTGAAAAAATTAGGACATTAAGTGCATCACAAGCGGAGTTAATATTGTAAAAAGACAAGGATTCAAAATAGATCCATGATGTATACCTGTTCTCTAGATTCCCCTCCTATAGTCTTAATGCTAGTCACTACTATATCATTCATATCCTTAATGACCTTAATATATATACTACATACCCCCTTCTTTTTTAAGAACCACCAAAGAACTTCCCTAGGTATTCTATCATATGCTTTCTCTAGGTCAATAAAAACATGTGCAAGTCCTTCTTTTTCCTAAACTTTTTCCATTATTCTCTTTAAAAGATAAATAGATTCTATCGTTGATCTCTCAGGCATAAAACCAAATTGATTCCCTGAAACACTCCTTCTAGTCTTATTCTTTGTTTAATTGCCCTTTACTAAAGTTTCATCATATGATTCATAATCTTAATTTGCGATAGTTATTACAATTTTGAATATTGCCTTTGTTTTTTTTATAAAGGTAATAACGTGCTTTTCCTCCATTCCTTCAACATTTTTTTAGTTTTTAGAATAATGTTGAATAGATTAGTTAACTATATACTTCCTTTATCCTCTAAACCCTAAACATTTCCAAACTTCAATTGGTATGTTATCCAGTCCTATAGATTTCCTATTTTTCATTTTTTTAAAGCCATCTTAACTTCAAAAACTCTTAACTTTGCAAGTAAATCTCCTATTTTTATATTTTTCATCATTTGTCACTTTCAAGTTCAATCTTTCATTTTGGTTTTCATTAAACAAATTATCAAAGTATCTCCACCACCTCTCTTTTATTTATTTTTCTCTGGTTAGGACATTATCATTCTCATCCTTTATACATTTTATATTACCTAAAGTTTTGCTTTTTCTTTCTCTAGCTCTAGCAAGTTTATAAATGTCCCTTTCTCCTTCTTTTGTATTTAATCTATTATTTTAAGTATCGCACACTTTATGTTTAGCTTCACTAATAGTCTTTTTTGCATTTTTTCTTGCCTCTTTATACTTTCCAAGGTTTTCTATATTTCTAAAACTGCCATATTTTATACCAATTTCTTTTTGTCTTAACGGTTTTTTGAACTTCTTAATCCCACTTCCGACTTTTTTTACTTCCCGATACTTCAGGCTACCAGAAGTGTCCATGTTTCCTAGTACTCTACACTGACCATCTAACTTTGAAGTAATTCAAGAGTCCAAAAAATTTGAGCAAAATGCATTATTATTGAGTTTCGTACTTCAAGTAGTTCAACTTTGTTCTTGGGCAGGTCAGGCCAGTAGAACAAAGTGGCTAATGCGCTTAGCCTATGAGCTGGTCACACAAAAGAGATGAGTTTTGAAGGGGTTGTATGCGCAAGATGAGAATTTTCAGGATTGGTTGCATACGTGCCAATCCAACCAACTGACTTTAGTGATCTTGCAGGAAGGATTTTTGTTCTTTGGTAGTAGAATGTACATCTGTCGTTGATTGTTGAGGGAGAAGCTTATTTCAGAATTACATGTTGGTGGCCTCATGGGCAGTTGGATCGCAATAAGATAGTGTCTTTAGTGTAGGAGTGTTATTTCTGACCTTAGTTGAAGAAAGACGTGATCAAGTATATATATAATTGAGGAGAGTTGTTACCGTATATATATATATATATATATATAGAAAAGTACCTTTCTGGAAAAATAATTATTTGAAAAGTACTTTTCTGGAAAAAGTACTTACCTGAAAAAGTATATGTCCAAAGTGTGTGATTTGTCAGACTACCTAGAAAAAATCTGTAACACAGGACTCTACATGTTGCTGCTGTCGACCTTAGGAGGATATTTCCATGGATTTAATGTTGGGTCTTCCATGAACTCGATTAGGTATGAACTCTATTTTTGCTGCGGGTGACAGTTTCTCAAAGATGACACATTTCATACAATGTAAGAAGACATCAAATGCATGTCATGTAACCAGTTTATTCTTTAGCAAGGTGGTCCAGTTGCATTGAGTACCAATGTCAATGACACTTGACTGAGATTGACAATTCCTTAGTCAGTTTTGGGACTTCATGGCAGTTCTTTCCATCCTCATACAGGTGGTCTGCGTGAAGTAGTGAATTAAACTTTTTGGCAATATCATTCCATGCCTATGCAGTGACTGACCAAAACAATGGGATCTTAGCCTTCCTATAATCATGTTTGCCTGCAATAAGTGAATAGGTCTATAGAAAGATGTCTTTTGAGATCATTTATTAGTGGGGCCCACAACGAACCTTGATCTTCTTCCTTCATCAAAGATCCGATAGAGCATATGGCTAAATGAATCCAAGCAATTCAATAAGTCAAGCAGAAGCTGCAACAGTTGAATGCGAAGTACAAGGAAGCTGCAAACCAGCATCATCGCAAGATCTTTAAAGAAGTATAACCAGTGATGGTAGTTTTGCGTAAAGAACAATTCCCAGCAAGTACCTATAACAAATTGAAGCAGAAAAAGATTGAGCCTTGAAGGATTTTACAGAAGTTCAATGACGACGTTTATGTTTTGGATTTGCTATAAGATTTGGATCTCTCATACTATCCATGTTGTTGATCTCTTTGATTGTCACTTTCCCCAGATGTTCCTTTTTCATCCAAGCTCAAACTAGAAGGTGAGTTTTTTGCAAGTTAGGGGGTTTGTAAAATTGGATTAATGTCTTAAAGACCTAATTTTAGGCTACTTTAGCCGTAATTCAAGGTTTTATTTTGTTTATTTTATTTTAGATTTTTCTAAGTTGATTAGAAGGTTTAATTTTAGGATTCCATGTGTTATCTAGAACACTTGGTTTTAGATGGAATTCTTGGCGTAATTTTATGTTATTAAATTTATGCTTAATTTTTTGGGTTTTGAGGGCTATAAAAGGCCACTGGCCAGTAATGCTGTCTTTCAATTAAAAGATTCAGCTTTCCCTATATCCTTGTTTGCATGAAATCCTAGAATCGGTCAACAGGATTAATTGCGTTGCCATCAATACATTAAACACCCTACTCTTCGGTTCTGTGTCATCAATAGTCAGCATTTCTTTGCTGTTATGGGGTATTATAAGTGTGCCCTTTTGTTGAAATTCTAGTGCCGATTCTTGATTCATAAATTAAATGGTTCAAGTACATGGTTCAATCCCATATGATGCACTTCTCTCATTTAAAAATCATTCATTGGTAGAGCTTTTTTATATTTTTATGAGTATGATTGTTCAATTCAAGATTTGATTCCTTGTAATTTGATATGTTCTTTTTTCTTTTATTTAGTACTACGAACAATAAGAAAAAGTAGGCTCATGCCCATCTAGCAATATTTTAAGGCAATTAATACTAAATGATTGATGTTCAATTGAGGATGCCGTTACACCTGCTAGGGTGGAACAAGCATATACTGATGCTTTGGCAGGCAAAAGTAATTGATCTCTGTAGGTGCCTGCAGATGAAAAATTGACAGATAGTTAAAGAGGATGGGAGGAAAATTGCTCCCCACTTTTTTTGTCAGTGGCTGTCTAGGAAACTGCAATTTTATGTAAATATTCTTCGTGTAGGATGTGTCTTTTCTTGGAACCAACGAAAATGGGATGAATTATAAAGGTATGGCCAGTTTCTTTCCCTGGTTGATGATGGAACTTTAAAAATTGAGAAGATTGAGTTCAAACCTAATACAGTCAACTGAATTCTCCCTTCCAGTTTCTTAGCAAGGCTTATTTGAGATCATAGTTTTAGGATCATTCAGGCTTTCTATCTATGAGTATTTGGGGATTACTTCCTTCTATGATTCATGCCATTATTTTGTTGTATATAAATCTTTACCATATTTCTAGGTTTTGTGTAAATATTCAAAAATGGCTTAATTGACACTTTCTATGGAAAAACTCATTCTTAGAGTACAAAATCTTAGTGTATCTAATTAAAATCTACATTGCATTAAATTATATGTCATCAATATTGATTTTAATGGAAAAAATTTATTCATCATGAGTGCCTCTCTTCGGCTATATAGACAGTTTTTCTAGCAATTTCATGAATTCAGTTAATTTATTGTTTTTGTGATATGGCCAGTAGTGTCTTGATTTGGCGTAGTGATTTACTTATTGACAAATAAACATAGATTTAGAATGATCATCAAAATTTTGGATGCATCATGGACTTAATGTAATCATTTAATCTGTGTTTTGTTTGAACTGCAATCTGATAGATAAATATTATTGTTACACAATTGACATTTCTGTCCTCTTATAGTTTAAAGTGTGATTGACATGATCGTCATTCATTTTACATTGCTGCGATCTTGCAGGAGACTCTGAATGAATGGATGGCACGAAAACTGCAAGAAGGAATTATGATCACTGTAGGTGATATATATGCATACCTGCAGGTTATCTCAGACTCATGTTTATTTTTTGGTCATTTTCCCTCTTTTCTGTATGTTTGTTTCAACATTGATTAGTTATTTAAATTTGTATGTGCTTTAAATTTGTGCAGGCTTTATAATTTTGCAAGGAAACTGTTCTTGGATTTAAATAATGCTTTCCTGTGATGGTTATAAGCATATATTATTGGTGCTGTTGAATATCAGCCAACAATTTCTATGAATAACTTTGTATTGCTAACTTTCTCACAATTTGCAGATTTCTATAAGTGAAATAATTAATACCGGGTTTTCAATACTCTTTATTAATAAAGAGAAGGTCACTTCGCATATGTGGCAATAGGTGTTAAGCTAAGCCCTATACGGATCTATATAAGCTTTTTTTTTTCTTTGCCAAAAATGCTTGCAGTGTGTCCAACATAACTCTTAAAAGATCCTCGTATCTTTTTTAATTAGAGAACAATAGGTTGCGTGTATTTGTTAATGCTTAATGTATATATATATTTTTAACTTCCACCTTTCAATATTAAAAAAAAAAAAAAGGCCTTCCTTTTTGAAAATTTATCTTTTCCTTTCTTTCCTCCAACACCTTTTGAAAATTTTAAAAAATTTCTCAGGAAGGTTCTTTTGTCATTCGCTAAATAAATCTTTCTTTCGAAAAGTGGATTTTTCTTTTGCTTTTGTTAAAAATGCTTGTCTCTTCTCTTTCTCTATCACCATCAAATCCTATCAAAATTATTGGAATATGCTTCTAAAACTCCAGCTTGATTTATTTATTTATTTTTGATAGAATCACATAAATAAACTCCTCTGGGCTAGAATGTTGGTGCTTCAATTGCTTTCGATTTCAGTGCACTGTAAGGTAGTGTTTGGGAGTATGGATTTTGGATCTTAAATTTGAATTTGGAGGGATTTGGATAGATTTCAATACAATTTTTAACTATATCTTATTCAAACCCAATACAACTCCAAATCTAAGGCCTCTCCAAACATGGGGTAAGAAAACCTTGGATATGATTGTGAATTTCCACAGAATAGCTTTTTGGAGTAGGAGAAGATCCTGAAGTGATAAGCTCAAATTTCTAGAGTTTTGTCCGAATCATTTTGTAGCAGCTTTCTTACTCCCTTTTTAACCATTTTGCTCAACTTAGGGTACAATTTTATTAAATCCTAGGTCATATGATTCATTTCTACTTTTGCATTTGTCAATAATTGTTTTTTGGGTGCCTCCCCTTGCTGTGCTTAGATAAATACCTTTGGATAATCATAAAACATTTTCCAACTAAAAATCTTTTGTATGCTTTGGTTGTAGAATGAGCTGAACGAGACCCCGCCTGTTTCTCAGCCTCAACAGCCATGTAGTGGCAGATCTCACCAGAGTGGTGCATCCCAAAGTGGGCAGGTTGAGGTGAATTTATCTTCCTCTTCTTCTATGCAGACTCGAAATGCAGATGGAAAGGCATTTGATTCTCATGATATGGAAATGGTGATGAACATGGACGATCCTATTCATTAATGCCCTGAAGTTCATTGCTCACCATGCTGTAGTGTTGTGTGCATCTTAATAACAATATCACAAGTTTGGATAATTCTGTCGTCTGTCATCTTGTTTGGTATTAGCAATCTCTATGATCTGGGTCTTGTTCTTAAACGGTTCGTCGCTCGAGAAATACCTATGTATGGTTTATGACTTTGATACTATACATGAACCATGGTTAATGGAATGTGAGTCAACTCATCCAAGAGTTTTAGTAATATTTGAGGCTTTTGAGCCGTAGCTTTTGCTCTATTGTTTGAACGCTTGCAGCCGTGCATGCTTATTCAGCCCTCCAGGCTTGGACCGCTGCCTTCTGCGCAAAAGGATCCCATTTAAGACAAGCTCTCATTACTTTGATCTCATATTAATGTCTTGTTACTACATGACAATTATTTAAATATATATGAAATACCGAAACTATGCATCGATGCATATAGTAGAGGAGTTGAGTGAATGGTAGAGGAGTTGGAGCTTTCTCAATGCACAATTGAAGGAGTCGAAAGGCCAAAATCGATGCTCTTCGTGATATCGATTTAGCATTTATAGAAAGAAGTCAAATTTTGGAATACATTCTTATGGCAGAAGACAAATGCATTTGAAGGAGCTCATCCATTTAACTGAGTTTAATTTGCGAGTTTTGAATTTTTTTAGCATGTATTGAAGACTCCAAGTTTTCTATTAGGTTCATTGAAAGAGAAAAAGTTGCAATTAATTGTTTTGATCATTAATAGATGTGAACTACTTAATGTTAAAAAGAAAAAAATATTTTAAAATTTAGTTAATTATTCATTGCTTTTAAAATGGAAATATGCTTTTAATGTATAGCTCAAATGAAATTGCTATTAGCTCAAACATAATTCTTCTAACTTATGACCATTCGAAAGCCATAACTTAATTGCACCATCAGCTTAAATATATGAAAATAACATAAAAGAGCGGTTAGTAATTAATTAGTTCTCCTTGTATCAAAAATAAAAAATTTAAAAATATCCAAAAAAAAAAAATTGAGTTTGTTGAACTAAGGATGAGAATAATTATTATTTGAGAGGAAGTAATTTATTGTTCATTACCATAAAAGGTGCTCATGCAAATCAATACAACATTGGAACCTAAATAAATAAATATAATCTACTTCTTTATTAAATGTATGTTGTTTTGAGAAATAACAAAAATGGTTTTTTTAATAATTTGTCAAGGGAGGTTGGTAAATTAATGCTCTTATTAGTAATGGGTTAAAATATGTTGGACCTAGCATTAAAAGCATAATAAATATGTCTCCTTTTATTTTCGAAGAAATCTAATTAAATAAGAATAAGAAAAGAATGATTAGCATAAGTATGTGTACCTTCTTTATTAAAATAAAATATGTTTAAAATTTAAGATAGGATATTCAATTTATTAAAAAAATTATTAACCTTAGATGTGTACTAAGGAGATCTTAAACTTGTAAGATTGGTTTGGGCTCCAAGTATGTGAGACGCCATTTATAGAACAAAACTGTGAGGCTAGTAGGACATAGCAATAATACCTCGTTAGAGTTTAACCCAAGACCGTTACATTTGACAGACAGTTCCTTACCAAAGTTGAAGTCCAAATCATCCTTATAAGTTCAAGATCTTCGTAGTACACATCTGATGTGGGATGGTGACACTTAGCCTTTAAAATTAAGATGAATTTTGCATTTCCATTCAATAGCCAAAAATATCTAACTACTTGACTCATAACATACCTTGTTTCTTCAAAAAGTATATTGAATTAGTCATGTGACGAGAAGAATGCCTTGTCACCACACTCTGCAAGTATTCATAATATTGATATTTAGATAGTGACTACATGTTTTTATATTGTTTGGAAAAGCATTTTTAGTGAATTATGTGTCAACATTATAGACATTATATTAAGTGTTTTTTATTATAAAATGAGATATGAATAGTAATACCCTTGAACAAATACAAACCATACTCTCATCACACAAAAGAAATTCAAAATTATAGATACATGTTATCTAGCTCTAATCATTATAAAATTTTTAAAATAATGAGGGTGTATTTGGATTAAGAATTTTATTTGAGGGAAAAAAAAGAAAAGTAAGGAGAAAACTTATTTTTCCTTATATTTTCTTTCTCTATTAAATACTATTTTAAAAAATAAGAGTTTATTTTAATATGACTAAATATTAAGAGAAATTAAATATTAATGATGTATAAAATCTGTTAAAAATTAAACTTGACTGGAGATGGTCTGCAGCCCACCTCTGTTGAATTTGGGCTGGAGTCAGCAGCAATCTCACAAACTTTAGCCACCATTGTTGATTATATTGTTCTAACCTTACTATAAATAGATGTGTGTGTGTGTGTAATGTAAAATGTGGTGTAGAGAGAGACATTAACTAGTGAAAAGAAGTGTTTGTATATTTTGGATTCCTCTGTAATTTTTTCAGATTATTCATTGAAATTAATTGAGTGTATTTGTGTGCAATCTTCATTGAGTTTCAATCACAACCAGATTTTGAGTGAGTCTCCTCCACCCATCAAAATCAAAATTTTGTTCATAAATTTGGAATATTCTTATTTTCTTTCTTACTTTTCTTGATAATCAAACATAAGAATGTAAATTTTTTAAATATTTTTCTTTTCTTTTCATAATTTTTTTATAGTCCATTTGGATTAAGGATTGGTGGGGAAAGGAAAAGAAGATGAGAACAAAACTTATTTTTCATTATATTTTTCATTTTATATCAAATACTACTAAAAATGAAAGTTTGTTCTAATATAATTAAAAATTAAGGAAAATTAAACGTGAATGGTGTATAAAATAAAATTTTTTATTCTTTGATTTGATATATCTTTTATTTTTTTTAAATTTCTTAATAACCAATATAAAAAATTAAATTCATTTCTATTTTCCTTTCTTTTCCCTCATATTTTTCGAATTTCAAATGATTATGAAGAAATATAACCTTAAATATCTTACCACCCTCATTAAATAATTAAACCAACCCTATTAATGGAAATAACTTGAAAATCTTTTAAACTTGTTCAATCCTATTAGTGGAAATAACTTGAAAATCTTTTAAACTTGTTCATACATACATACATACATACATACATATATACATACATACATATATGTATGCATATATATATATATATATATATATATATATATAAGTGAGTGATTAATAGCAATGATGACGTGGGGGGTCATTGGAGGGGTATGATGGGTTAGAGGGACAGGGCTGCAAGAAGGGATGGGGCATGCCTCCCACAATGGAATACAGAGGGGCATGCCCCTGTCCTCTCCTATAACTGCTAACCATAAAAGTCAAAAGCAACAACAAACAAACTAAAATACCCATTTTACCTTCCTACCCACATCCATCTACATGGGCCTTTGTTTTTTTTTTTTTTTTAAAATTTTATGGGCTCCTTCCATTCATTTGATTTGGTTTTCCACTTTCTTCATTGGGCCCCTTGGCCCAATTCCTTCCCCTTTTAACACGTGTCACCACCATCACCAACTAATTGCAAAGGAATGTTTTCTTTTGATAATGGAAGTATGAGCTTTTCTTGCTTCTCTTTTTCTTTGTTTTAGAGGTTGAGCCCATGTGGGTGTGGCTTGGAGAAGTGTTATTCTAATACCAACCCATGATCAAAGAAAAATTTATTATTATCCTAATATAAAATGAAAAGTATATTTTTATTCTTTTTTTATGGTGTATTCTTTGCTCCGTAAGTACAATTGTGATTCTCGATAACATAGAATTTTTTAAACTGCTTATTTTAATTTGATAAAATTATAAAATTTTGAGTATAAAAAAGTTTAGATTTGATCCATTTAGTTAGAATTTTCGGAAGGACTTTCTGAATTTTTGAAATTCTAAACCATGTTATTCATTTCACTTGTTCACTTTCACTAGTTGTATGACAAAATATTGATGTTTATTTTGAGATTTTGTCAAAAGTTATAAAAAAAGTTTTAAGTATATAGGTAACACACCTTTTCAAGCATAGCCATCTTTCTCTGTTTTCTTTTCATGATTACGATGACTAATTTTTGCCACTAGACTTACTAATTACTATGGTCACTAATTAAAATTGCAGGTATTGTTCTTATAATTAATTATACAAAAATCTCTATACGCACACACACACACACACTCATCTACTGTCTTATGAATAACGAATAGATAGAAAAAAAAAAAAAAATTAAAGAGTCAATAATTTTGCTGATTAGTTGAGAGAAAGAGACCATTTGACTAATGCAAAAGGGGGAAAAAAAATCTCCTCTCGTGTTTTTCGAGCCTCAATTTCATATTCGTGATTACATTAATCAACACTTTTTGTTAAAATATTTTAGATTATTTTTTTTATAAATTGAACTTCATGAAAGATATTGATTTATTTGATTACATTGGGTATTCGTATTTGAGTTCACTTCTAAACTCATAGACATGGTATCCACTTAACAAACAACCCTTAACTTTTGATATAGGAAAATCACCTTTTTGACGAAAAAGAATTTTACAAAAACATTAAACGATCAATATTGAAACGCCCCAAACCCTCAAACTCGGGTCCGGTGTGTTATACCTGATCACATCCTCATAAATCATATTCCAAAACATACGCAGCGGAAAAACATGATCATAACCTCCATATAACATAATACCAGAGTTTACTAATTCTAACTATAATCTATAATAAATCATCCAACACCTGCATTTCCATAATTACATATATCTCCAAAACATTTCAGTATGTTCACAACTTTCTTTTCTCCACAGACTTAAAATATAAGGACGTAAAACATATATATTTTCATCCCATAATTAAAATAAAAATATACAATTTTCTTTTACTATTTCCCAATAATGTTATAGAACCTCGAGCTCTCTAAGTTCGATCTCGATGAAATCCTGAAAAAAAGATAAATTTATATTTGGGTGAGACACATCTCAGTAAAGGAAGAAATCATATATTAAAACAGTGTGTGGTCAACATGAGTTTATATATAATATAATATTTAACATTTGAAAATCCTTAACATAATTTCTGAAATCATTTCCTGATCCTAATCAAACACATGCAAATGTTTAATCCACGAGATTACCCAAGGATAGGGGTGATTATCTGCCCATACAAGTAGCACCCCTTTGCTCTGATACATTTGGCAACCCAAAGGTCACAACTAAAGTATATTAGGGCACTCACCTTACTTAGTAAGCCTTCAAGTGATAAATTAATCTCGTATTCACACCGTTCAACAATAGCTTACTAGCAAAGGCCCTAAGAATAGGGAAATCTGTCCTAGTACGTTATGCGACTACTGCCACATCTGTAGCTACTAGTGCACTCGCCTTACTCAGTAAGCCCTCAGGAAAAATGTATGCCTCGCCCAATCGTAACATGTTCTATGTACATACATACTTCTAATATCATAATACATCATTCTTTCTATCATTATTCAATCATACACATTTGTCCATATTCATGGCTTAACATTACATTTCATTTCACTTTAAGTGACTCTTTCCCATTTTACATTGTTCACATTTCACATTTCCTTTCTATTTCATTCATTTTCCTTTTCATTTCATTTTCATTTCATACTCATTTTTATTTTAATTCATAAATACTCGGCATCTTTCCAGCCGTGGTTGGTTAGTTTCGGCATCCTTTCAGTCGTGGTCAGCATCTATTCAGCTGTGATTGGTTAGCTTCGGCATCCTTTCAGCCGTGTTTGGTTAGTTTCGGCATCCTTTCAGCCGTGGTCGGCATATTTTCAGCCGTGGTTGGTTAGCTTCGGCATCCTTTCAGCCGTGGTCGGCATCTTTTCATCCGTGATTGGTTAGCTTCGGCATCCTTTCAGCTGTGGTCGGCATCTTTTCAGCCGTGGTCGGCATCTTTTCAGCCGTGTTTGGTTAGCTTCGGCATCCTTTCAGCCGTGGTCGGCATCTTTTCAGCCGTGGTTTGTTAGCTTCGGCATCTTTTCAGCCGTGGTTGGCATCTTTTCAGCCGTGATTGGTTCCATAATTGCATTAACACTCACATGCAGCAATTTCATAGATCATTTTCATGCTCATTTCATTTTCTGTATATCTTGCATCTCGTATATATATATATATATATATATATATATATATATATATATATATATATATATATATATATATATCATAATTCCACACAAAATTCTATTTTACTCATGCCACACAATTTAACAATAAAATTCATACAATGCCTATAAAATAAGCTAACCAACATTTAATGTTTATATGCTGAAAATACCTTTCATTTCTCACTTAATTATCCTGAAAATATTTCTTACTTTCATTAGTTCATTTTTGCATATACATATCTAATAAATAACCCTAAACTCGAAAGAAATATAATTTATATGGTTGGCATTTTACCCATACCGAAACATATACACATATATATAACACAATTTATTTTTCTATTAAATTCATAAAAATTCTGATTTAATATATATTTTTCTCCTTACCTGATTTCTTGAACTACGCCAACAGGGACTCCGAAAAATACCTGCGGCGCTCACCCAGACCTTAAAATTAAATTCCTAGTTCCAATAAATTAATACTTCTTAGGGCCATAATTCCTAAATAAATAATAATATTCTTAAATTTAACCAAATTCTCAAATCCCACTCTCGCTTTGAAGTAGGGCCTAAAAAACCCCAATTGACAAATTACCTACGTCAAAATGACGATAACGACGACTAGGACCCCGTGGTGGTGTCCGTTCGTCGATTTAACCACATATTAATGGAAAAATTGAGAAAATAGAGAAAAATTACCTTTCCCTAAGAGTAGTGCCTAAGCCGTTCCCATGAAAAATCTGCTCTAGTAGAAATGTCGGTAGCAGAACCAGGAATCCAACGGCACCTTCTGTTTTTCGATCCGCTACCAATTCACCGAGTAATTGAGAGAAGAAGAGAGACAGAGACGGAGCGGCTGCACATAGGAAAAAAATATTCAAGGGGGGCGGGGGCGCTGATTCTTCTTCTTCCTTCTTCTTTCTTCTTCTTCCTACTTCTTTTACTTTTCTTCTGTCAGCAACTTTATATATATATATATATATATCTTATTTTAATTAATTTTTTTATAAATCCAATACAATAATATTTAATTTAACAACTAGTTATTTAATTATTTAATTTATCTTAATTTAATTTAATTTCTTTATTTTTAATTTTTTTTCTCCTTTCCCACGTCATTCCTTTTATTTATTTATCTGTTATTTTATTTATTTTTTCTAAATTATTTTAATCCTTTTAAATTTTTGGGTTTTTACAAATATTATTGGTATAAAATGCCGTAAATTAATTTTATTACTTGTTTTGATAGTAGAAAGTAATTTTGGCTTTGTTAGGGTGAAGGTAATTTTTTATACTGAAGAGGAGGAAATACTCAAACACCCAAAAATGAGGAGAATGTTTTCCAAAGGGCTATTTAGGGTGAAACAAATGGAGCTTAATTGGGGAATTATTTTTTGAACATGTCCCTGGATAACTGCATTGGAACTTCTATAAAGGTCAATGAGGTGTACAACTCTGTTCAACAAATTTCTTTTTAAATTTTTTTTTAAAAATCCAACTAGGGGGATTTTTTTTTAAAATTTTTTATTTTATCAATTAAAAACTTACTCTGATTTAAGTTACACAATGGGAAGTAGCATATTCCTTATTTTATAGCTTTTAATTGGGTGAATGTTTAGTTGGTGTTGTGATTATGATGATCATTTTGACTTAGATTCACCTTGTGAAAGAGAGAGAAAATAAATTTTATTTTTAAATTAATTATAAAAATAGTATTTTGTATTTTATTTCTAAATATTTGCATAAAAACTTAAAAGATATATTTTTCAATTTTTTTTTTGTGAAAAATTTAAAAGATAAGAGTAAAAGACACTTACCTCTCCTGAAGTTTAGAAAAAAGATAAGGACCTCCCTTGCAAAATACAAGGGGAGATTTGTATCTTTTTAACAAATTTCAAGAAGAGTTCTTAGAATTCTTGAAACCTCAAGGAAAGTTTTTGGGATTTTTGATACCTTACGGGAGAGGTTCATGTCTTTTTGCAAAACCTTACGGGAGGTCAGCATTTTTTACCCTAAAAGATAATATCTTTAAGGGTTTTCAAAAATAAAGAATATTTTTTTTCCTCCAAATGGGATAAGTCACATTTGCACTTGAGAAGAATTAGGGGAAAAGAAACCGATTAAAGCCGCCTTTCTCATTTGGATTAAGGATACTCTTTAATGAAAGAAAAGAAAAATGATTTTTCTTTAAAAAAATTATTTTTCAATACATTTTCTCAATATATTAAATATTGTTAAAATGATTATTTTTTTATAAAAAATAAATAAATGTGATGATGTGTCAAAACTAATTTTATTCATCAATATATATATATATATATATATATATAAATAAATAAATTTTCTTGATAAATAAACATAAAAAAAAAAATTATTTTCAAAATTCCAAGAGAGCCTTATAGTCACAACCTTTAGAGCACTCAATGACTTGCTTTGGCCCCAAAGCTTCATAAATTGGTTGGAGGGAATTGAAGGTAATTAATCAATTAATTAGAATGCATGCACATGTACATGTGAGGTAACTTGGGCTGCTTTTGATGGCTAATCATTTTCAATAAAGAAGCAATTTCCCTCTTTTGAGTCATAAGCATGCATGCTGCATGAAATTAAGATCACTAAAAATATTGTCATACCAAACATCTTTTTGAGTAAAATTAATATTCAAAAATTTATCTTCAAATTTGAACCCCCTCTATAATAAGATTGTTTTGAGTCTTTGAATTAGTCCAAAATTTTCTAAATCCTAAGGCTATTTTGTGTTGAGGATTTTATTTGAAAAAAAAAAAAAAAGAAAAGAGAGAAAAATAAGAAGGAAATTCATTCACTGCATTTTCTCTCTAAATAAAATATTATTAAAAATAGAAAAATTGTTTTAATATGGTTAAAAATTAACAAAAATAAAATATTAAGGATGTGTAAAATTAAAATTTTGTTCATTGATTTGATATATATATATATCTTTTTCACTTTTCTTGATGACTAAATATAAGAAAGTGAAACCTTTCCTATTTTCCTTTCCTTCCTCAATATTTTTCCATTCACTTTCTACTATGTGAGTTAATTTTTTTAGAAGGTTAATCATTTACTTTCTTTTTGATTTACTCTTCTTTTTTTTTTTTAACTTCTTTTGTGTGACTTACAAATTACAAATTCTTTTTAGTAATTTGGGCATGCCTTTAATTAATATGAAGAATCTCTTAGATATTAATACTAAATATCTCATTAAATGATAGTAATAAATATAATCATTTATACAGATGAATATAGGGCTCTCCAATTTTGACTGGATATATAAACTATCAAGGGATCTAATTTGGAAACAAGAGCTATGTGTGAGGTGAAGTCCTGCTCATTGGAACAACAGCATAATCTTTTTTGTGTGTTAAATTGACACCAACTATTAGTTAAAATTCTCTTTCCAATATACTATATAATCCATGATGCGTGCATCTTGTTCTTATTCCTTTGCAGCTGCCTACAATCAACTTCTTATTTATTTATCATTTATTTTTTTCTGTCGTGATGGAGAGGATTTGATTTCATTGTAGCATCCATTTATATTGGATTTGTGAGAAGTCCTACCAAGTGTAGGAGTTTTTATTACATGTTGGTTGGTGAGGAAAGCAACTTTAATCCACCCAAAAGTATTATATTTATGCTGACAGTTACTGTTGTGAATTTTTTTTTTTTTTAAAATTTGTTTAGGGGAGCTACAGTTAGCTGTTAGATCAATGAAATTAATGAATAATGAATAGAATGTTTGGATAGCTGGGTTTGTCATTCACTCTGGTGTGTCTTCTTTAGGCTCTCCACCTAAGCTCTGCCTTGTTCTTTTGTCATTCTTTCATTTCAGGAACCTTGCTTGCTAGCCTGCCTGTTACTATTTGTTTCTCTGGAAGATCTGCAGAATAAGGTGTCTTTTCCTTCATTAGAAAAAAAACACCCACGAATCAGAGATTTCTGATTTCTGCGTGGTTTCAGGTTTGTTTGAGAAACACCCATTTCTCAGTTACGTCCAAAACTGAGAATCCTTTCTGGGTTTGGACCAAAAAGGAGATTCCTTTCTAGATTTCACTTCTTCCCCTCAGAAAGAAAAAGAGAATTGTATTTTCTGTCACCCAAATCTGAAAATTCAGAACTGGGACTACTTGGGTTTCTTAAAAAAAGAACTTTGATCTTTAATTAGTGAATGATTTGGGATTTTAGTCTCTTCTAGTTCTGTTTTAACTGTACTTCGATTTCCATATTCACAGTGATGAGTCGTAACTTCATAAGAATTGAGTTCCCATTTTCTGATATGACCTTGTTTTGAAATTCAGCTTCTGGGTATGTTGATTTGTGTCTAAATTGGACCTGAAAATGGTGTAGATATGAGTTGTGATGAATTGTTATCCTAAGCAAAAATTTTCATGAGGGTTTTGTTCTGCAAGATCCACTGTCCTTTCATTTGCTTCTGCAAATCCTCTTCTCACATATACGCTCCTGGGCCATTGAAATTGGAAAACACCCGGCGTCAACATCATGTGCCTTCATCCACAGTTGATGCCTCTGATCAGTTATCTGTTCATACTGTTGAGGTCAGGGAAGAAGATGGGAAGCAACGAGATGGGAACTTGCTCAGAAGCAGTTTGAGAAAGGCACAGCCTTCGGAGGATGGTGCTGTGAAAGAGGTCTCACAGAAGAAAGTACAATGGATGGATTTTTTAGGACAAGAGCTTGTTGAGATAAAAGAATTTGAATCCAGGTGCTGACAATCTCTCTCTCTCTCTCTCTTTAAATTAGTTGTGTGAAAATCATTACTTGAATAATATTGATTAGATGAAACTATACAAAAATCTGTTGCCAACTGTAGCTTACGGTTATGGAAGCATAATCCTTCCGATTTGGGTAAAATCTTTAATGTGCAAACATTTTTTCGATAGAAAGATGGATTACTCATATATTTTAGTCCGTTGTTGGATCTTTGAAAGGAGTGAAAAGGAAGAGTTTAAAAAAAAAAGCTTTTGAAAGAGATCTGTTTGTGAGCAGTTTGCATGTTTTCCTTTTCTTTACTTTCCCTCATGCTTTTGGGATCCCAATGGAGCCTAAGAGAGACAGGCTTTGTGTTTGCGTTTCATTTGTGACTGCAGAAAGGTTGAATGGTGGTACAAAATATCATGGCTTTCTTAATGGAAAATAAATGTGCTAGTTATGGGTATTCCATCCATCAAAAAGGTGAAAATGTGATGGGTTAGATGAATTTTTTGTGCTTTCCTTGGTGAAAGAGCATTCTGAAAGAAATCTTGAGCCAATCAGGGTTTATGGCATTATATCCACATACTAATCACAGCAGCATCTGGACTTGAAAATAGCATTTTGTTGCTCGTGGTCTATGTTTTGATTGATGAAATCAAGGTTGTTGAAGTGCAAATTTGACCATGATGGTGAAATATTTTTAGTTCAAACAATTGCCTTCTGGCCTTCTGGGCTTTCAATTATCTGCTTCAAGATGGTTTCAGGGGCATCATACTGGCTTTTCTGCATGTAACTGGATGACTTTGGAGTCTCGAAAATTGCAGAAATTAATTCTGTTATTTATTTTTTTGAGATGGTGAAACAACATAATGCTGTGCCACCATATGAGGGAGCCTACTCCCAGAACGAAACATGGCTTACATGCTACAAAGCTTAACCCTAGAATGAAACATGGCTTACATGCAACAATCTGATTCATTATTGAAGATTTACATTTTATTTGTCATCCAACAGTTCATAAGCATTCTTTCTGTTGTTTATGATGTGGCTCTTATATTTCTCGGGAGTTTATAAACAAAGGGAAAAAAACATATGAATGTGGTCTTGGTGCAGGGTAGCAACAAAGACTCGTCAACGAGTGCGAACTCGTCAATGAGGAGGTACCGAGAGTTAGGAAATCTTAGAGTTCAAAGCCTCGTCGATGAGTGGACAAAATCGTCGACGAGTGACCTTCTCTGGCTTGTCGACGAGTGCCCTTTTCTCGTCGACGAGTGGTCGCTGGGCTGTGAGAAAGAATTTAAATTTTGAATTTGAACGTTGGAGTGGTTGGGTATTCGGAGGGAAACCTACGAGGGGTTGTTATATATGTCATTCAGGGCATATTTCAACATTTAAGAGAGTAAGAGAAGAGTGAGAGAAGGAGAGAAGATCATTGAGTGTGTATCTTTGATTTTCATAGTGAAATTTCTTGCCGATTGTTTCCGTGGATGTAGGTTTTGCTGAACCACGTAATTCCTGGTGTCGTTGCTTTTATTATTACTCCCTTTATATTACTATGGTTGTGGAATGTTTTCTGTTTGTCACCATTTTGTTTGTTGCAAGTATGTATATGTGATCCTTTATACAATGTTCATTCCGCTACGCATTGTTGGGAGAGGTCGCCCTTATTTTTTTCACAACAATTGGTATCAGAGCATGTTGTATGACCTCTGAATTTAAGGATCTCGTGTTGTAACAAGGTATGGTGAAGGTTTATACAGAATTTCAACCGGATAGCATGGATGCAACGACTTGGAATAAATTGGGAGCAATCATTCATTTTTGTTTGGCTAAGGACGTGTTGTATTACGTCATGGATGAGAATTTTCCAGCATTAGTTTGGTGAAAACGGGAATGCCGATATATGTCTAAGGGTTCGTCAAAATCTGCAAGTGTAGTGGAGAAAGACTCAAAATGTAGTATTAGAGATATGCTACGTGTTTCATCGGGTTCGGAGTGCCTCACGGGTGATTCTTAAATCTTAGTCACCAGATGCTTTTATCCTAGAAAATGGTTTGACACCGACAGGTCAGTTTATACTGGTTGTATTTTGATGGAAAATGATATTTCATGCAAAATATTTGGTATTGGAAATGTCAAAATCAAAATGTATGATGGTGTTGTAAAAGCCATATGTGATGTAAAGCATGAATCGAGTCTAAGGAAGAATGGTATTTTCATTGGAAATTTTAGACCGTAATGGATATTGTTATGAGTCTAAATTCAAAGAAATGAAAATGTGTGGTAACTCGATAGTGATAAAAGGGGATAAAGTAGCGGGAAACATCTTTGCACTATGAGATGTTACAGTCGTAGGTGGAGTTGCAACTGTTGAGTATGAGTCGGGTTTCTTGTGGCATATGCGGTTAAAGCATATGGGTGACTACATGTATTCAGATGTTTGGGAACCAATGATGATAGCATTAGGGGATAGACATATGTTTTTCGTGGGAATATCACAAAAGGTCTTGGTGTACTTCATGCAGTGGCTAAGGTTGAGAACCAGACCAGAAGAGAGTTTCTCAAGTCAAACACTGGGGTTGAGTACGCTGGTTTTGTTCAACTAGTTTTGTGAGCTGGGCAGGTTATATGTAAGGCTTGTAGGGTACTTCTTGGTGAAGTCAGTGAGTATGACGCATTTCTCGTGTAATCGATTGCCAAAGGTATCGCTAGATGAGAAAGTTGCAGGTGAATGGTGGGCAGGTTTTGCGGTAGACTACTTGATTGTGAGTGGATGTCCACTAGTGCACTATTCTAGTGATGGAGGATTTAGGCTTAGTGTTGTGTTCGGACAATACATCTTTCTGGATTATAAGAAAGGTGGGTGCAAGTTAGGTGATCTTATGACAAACAAAAGGGTGATCAAGGACATAACTTTTGGTGATAAAGTCATGGGGCAGCGTACTCAGGTAAAAGGAAGAGAAACAAATGCCAAAAAACTGCAGTAGCAGCAATCGTGTTATTCAGGTGGAGTTAGGAACTCAGGGCAGGAATGCAAGGAGTTCTATCTCGGGTCAACAGTATCACGGTTTGAATGGGCATGTGATGCAGGTGGAGCAATAGACTCAGGGTAGAGATAACATTTTTTATATTGCAAGGAGTTTTCAGCTCGGGAGACCAGTAGGATCACGGTGGGCTCATGTGTACTATCAGACCACTACTCAGGTGTGTGAGTTAGTGAAACTTCCAGTGTGGAAGAGGGTGATAGGATGTCGTGGAGTGATGTATTTGTTGTGTGTGAATGACATGTTATTGGCTGGAAAGACTTTGACTGAGACTAATCAGTTGGATTCTTTGTTGGAAGGTTTTGACATGAATGTGTTGGGTACGGCCAAGATGGGTCTTGGTTTGCTGATTCGCTTGAAAAAAACTGCAGGGAGATTGATGTTATCTCAGGGTAGTTTTGTAGACAGGGCTAAAGGGAGATTGGTGTTATCTTAGGGTGGTTTTGTAGATAGACCTATAGGGAGATTGGTGTTATCTTAGGGTGGCTTTATTGATAGAGTTACAGGGAGATTGGTGTTATCTCAGGGTGACTTTGTTGATAGAGCTACAGGGAGATTGGTGTTATCTTAGGGTGACTTTATGGATGGAACTGCAGGGAGACTTTTGTTTGCTGTCTCAGGAGAGTTCTGTGGAGAATCTATATGCAATGTTTACCGCTTGGTACCTAAGGACGGGTTGTGATGTTTGGGATATGTCAAAGGTCCTCCATGATTGTACAATGGAGTGTTTCAGCAGGCAACAGAGTGGACTTTCAGTTGTTAGTTTTGTTGAAGACTATGCAGGGGGTTTTGGTAATATAAGGTTTGCAGTAGCTTTTGTGTTTACTGTTGTGGGATGGTCTTATTGGAAGCCTAGGGTAAAGTCTTCGGGTGTTGTATCTACAACTGTATCGGGGTTGATGGTAGAAGCTAAAGCTACCATCAGCAAGTTCAAGCGGCGTTGCTTGGACTTGGTGCATTTCTTCAAGTGCTAGAGGGGAGACGGTCTCAACCGAACGTTCAGAGTTCAAGGTGGAGCAGTCAGATATGTTTTTCGGGTTCTCCTAAGGGGTGTATAATCGCCAAGGTGAAGATTAGACTTTATGGTGTAGCTCTTATACTTCGGGAGTTTATAAATAAAGGGAAAAACATATGGATGTGGTCTTGGTGCAAGGCAACAACAAAGATTTGTCGACGAGTGGCCTTCTCTGGCTCGTCAATGAGTGCCCTGTTCTCGTCGACGAGTGGTCGCTGGGTTGCGAGAAAGAATTTAAATTTTGAATTTGAACATTGGAGTGGTTGGGTATTCGGAGTAAGAAACCTACGAGGGGTTGTTATATATGTCATTCAGGGCATATATTAACATGTAAGAGAGTAAGAGAAGGGTGAGAGAAGGAGAGAAGATCATTGAGTGTGTATCTTTGATTTTCATAGTAAAATCTCTTGTTGATTGTTTCCGTGGATGTGACTTTGCCGAACCACGTAATTCCTGGTGTCGTTACTTTTATTATTACTCTCTTTATATTGCTATGGTTGTGGAATGCTTCTATTTATCACCATTTTGTTTGTTGCAAGTATGTATGTATGATCCTTTATAAAATGTTTATGCCGCTGC
The DNA here is from genome assembly GCF_029873635.1 of Malania oleifera. Lineage (NCBI taxonomy): Eukaryota > Viridiplantae > Streptophyta > Magnoliopsida > Santalales > Ximeniaceae > Malania > Malania oleifera. The sequence continues at coordinate 150,625,154 of NC_080418.1, forward strand.
GCATTGTTGGGAGAGGCCGCCCTTATTTTTTCACAACACTTTCATTCTCCTTATTCTCTTAATGAGTTTATGTTAGGTAATTGTTGTCAATGGCAAGAATAAAATGTGGAAAAGGAATTCCTATGTTTAAATGAAATTTCAATGTGTGAAATTCTTGTAAAATGACTAAAATGTAAAAGCCCATTAAAATTTTGAAGATGGAGGAAATTTCAAATGCTTGAAGTTTTATGGTAACTAGAGAATATAAAAGAGATCCCCTGGCTGCAGGTATTGCAATTAGCATTCCAGTCAAGCGAAGAGTCATAGAGAAAATAGTGAAACTGTGGCATTTATGTGTGTGCTTAGCATTAAGGTTACACTCTGTATATTGTATGGCCAAAGTAGATTTGAAGACAGCTTATGGAAGACTTTTTAAATGATTCATTTGTTGGATTTTAGGGATCAATTGAATAAAAATGTTACATCTCAAATTACCTGCAAAGGATTTGTGTAGCATGAGAACTAATGTGGTGAGATAAAAAAGGTTTTCAGTTTCGCATTAGATAAGGGTATTAGTTTTGATTAAAGTTACTGAGTTTGATTCAACTCCCTATGATAGAGGTCAATGTAAAATGATGGTGAAAGCTGATGATAAAGTGAGATCTCCGATCAGCAGTTTTGATACCTCAGTTTCATTTAGAGTAAGAAAGGTTGAGCATGTTGTTTATAGCATATGTTGAGGAACATAATGAAGTAGGTGTCTGTCTCCAGTTTTATTGTATTGATGGATCCAAATGTGAGTGGCAAAATCCTGAAAGTCAAATGGGTGAAGTTTGGAAGGAAAGTTAAAAAATTACTTAAATGGTTAATATATAATAAGTTGAACTCTTGAAAATCTCGAAAGAGGGAAGGATTTTTAAGTGCTTTCCCTGATAGCTGGGATAAGGCATGTAGCGTATGATATTTTGACATACTATTCTTTCTTGATGCTGGGAAGCTCTTGTTAGAGAAAAGTCTTCTCATATAAGTGACTTGGTCTATTCTGTTGTGATTTTAGTCATGGGACAAATCACATTCCCATGCTTAAGATATTTGTTAATGACCTTCCAATGGTGGTCAAAATCGAAGGGTAGCCAATCACCCTGGAAATATTATGGCTCGTGTCCTTTTCAGTTCATGAAGAGAGTCAACAAAAACCTGAAATGATAATTGACCGCATTTATTCATGCCATCTTTGAGTTGGGAATGTGGTAAAATTCTATCATGCACTTCCATATCTAGCTTGAAATGACATCTGTCACCCTCTCTGCAACTTTAAGTTTTGTTCTGTTCTTTCTCTTTCAGATTTCTTTGTTTTTAACTGCTCATCATGTGAGACAAGACAAAAAAAAAAGGGGAAAAGGAAAACCTCATTTCTCCAAATTCAAATATTAATGGAATTGAGTATTTCCTCTTTAAAGTAAACTGACATGTTTCATGATAGGATACTACTCACCTTTCACAGGAATGTAATGCACTTAAAACATTGGCTGAAATTGGCTTCTGCAGAAGAACAGGACATTAACATGCACATCTAAGTGGAACTGGGATCCCTAAATTGGTTGTATACTTGAATGGATCTGTGTACAATTGTTTGCTTTATTCTGTAATTGTGCCTCTCCAATTTAACTGAACTCGTATGTGGATCATATGGCTAAAACTTGTCAGTCATGCTATATTCATGCATGCAACATATATTATGTATGTCCATGTATATGTATTACTTGGTTCCACAGGTTTATAATTCTTTGAAGCATGTGGCAGTGAGATGCACGTGATGTAAATGCTTTTAGCCATACGAAGGTTCTGATACAAGACGTGTGCAGACTTTTCTTGCCAGTCAGAAACTAATCTCGTTGCTATTTACTTGGGAAACTGGAGCATGTCTATAATGCTTATTACATTTTATGCAGAATGGAATTTAAAATAGTGCTCTCTGTGTTTCATTTGGCTAAATGAATTTTTGTTGGTGAAACACTTAGAAACTACCTTTTTCCCCTCCCTCCCCCCCCCCCCCCCCCCCCCCCCCCCCCCCGCGCGGGGCTCAAATCAGAAGAAAACCATGGAACTTCCAAAACACAACTCAATAAAATGCCTCCACTTAGACAAATTCAGGAAATAATTGGAAGACTAATTTTTCAATGCATTTGAAATATCCCAAACTATTATGGGAACATTTTGGAATTGAATGTGCATTACTTGTTGCAATTTTTAACTTTCTGTTCATTCTCATGCTGAGTTATTGATTGTTGTAATCTGATGTTTTTTTTCTTTTGTGGTCCAACAGTGAAACTGAAGATGCTAACAATGAAGTGGAGGAGAGTAGAGGTTGTCTCTGCACTATTCTTTGACCCAGCTCCATCAGTTTATCCGCATGCAAATTCTTATGGCGGCAAGAAAAGAGCTAATGACTTCATTCCATTCATTCAATGTGTTTGGATCTAGAGAAGGGCTTCGAGTGAATTGTGGTGTCGATCTTCCTTTATTTTAGCCCTTGTTCACCAGCTTCCACACCAAGAGTTTTCTGTGGCGATTCTGTTTAGCAAACAGTTGTTTTTTCCTTGGAAGATTTTGAAGCTATTGTTTCTTTTTCCCTTACACTAGTATAGTGATTCTTCGACTGATTACAAAACCTCATACCAGGTCTGACACTTTTTCTAGTAAATATATTGCTCAATCAGTTGCAAAACTTCTGTATTTTAGGAACCATGTTTGAATAATGGTAATACAAACCTTCAGGCTTCAGATTAGCCATTTAAGTAAAACTTCTTAACTGCTAGCCTGGAAACACTTGGTAATTACAGTTCATTTGTTTGCTTAATGTATCTCGCAATGATTGGTTTTAACCGGTGTTTTAAAAAGCTCAATCAAAGCTTGCCTCAAGGCAAGACATGCTTCAAATGCCTTGAGGCTCAATCTAAAATACTAAATTCTAAAAAGGGTTATGCTTTTTAGCCAAAAGCACACCTTTTGCACCTTTTTAGTTGAGACTTACACATTTTGGGTGTGTGATTCTCAAGTTAGAATTGGTTAAAAAATAACTACATGTTTGTAGAAAAGAAATGCCATAATATGAGTTTATTTCTAAAACTTTTGAACCTCAACATTTTCAAAATAACTGTATCTTTAGTAATGAAAATAGTTTCAACTTTGTAATGGTATATCTCTTGTCATGATTTATGTCATGTATTTAAGTTAGTAATTTTTGAATGGCCGACAAGTATTTTGCGAAATACATCTAGTTTTTCTTTTTTACATCATATTTGTGATTTTCTTAATTTTTACTTTATTTTAAATATATATAATTTATTTAACAAATTTTTATCTTAAAAAATAAATTCTCAAGAGGCCTACTGTAAAAATCCTAGAAAGAGATATAAAGGATTAATAGAATGATTCCAAAATAAAAATAAAAATAATAAAATAAAATAAAATTAAAATTAAAATTAAAAAAATAAATAATTAATTAAATAATTAAACGAATTTTTAAAAAAAAAATAAAAAAAATTAAATAAATAATAATAATAATAATATTATTATTTATTATTATTATTATTATTATTATTATTATTATTATCCTCCTGAAGCTTCAACAAGCTTAAGGAGATTCAAACTTTTATATATATATATATATATATATATATATATATATATATATATATATATTATTATTATTATTATTATTATTCTTCTTCTTTTCTTTTCTTTTCTTCTTTGCAACTCTCTGAACTCTCTCTCTCTCTCTCTCCCCCTCTCTTCGATTTCGTGACAGATTTTCGCCTGATCGAAAATTCGAAGATACCACTGAACTCCATTCGCTGCTGCTGTCATTTCTACCGGAGCGGATCGGTGGTAGGAGCGGCGTAAGCATATTCCCTAGGGTAAGCCATTTTTCCCTTTTTCTTTAATTTCTTGCAAAATATAAGTCCAATTGACAAACGGACACCATCACGAGAATCTAGGGATGATTCTCTATAAGTCTAGTGGGACGGAATTTTCGTAGGGGTGTCGGACCAAAACCCCAAATTTGGGGTGCGGGGGTTATTAAGAGGCTTATTTTTAATTAATTAGCATTAATTTAGAAATGCTAAAATATTGAGCATTTTGGGTTGAAGTAGGATTTCTGAAATTAAAGGCCCACGTGAGCACCGCGGGTATAATTTTGGGACCCGCATGAAAAATTTAGAAAATTAAGTGAGTGTTTTAAATAATAGTTTAAATATTAATTTGAGGTATATGGGGCCTAAGGAAGGCTAGATGGGTATTATTTTGGAAAAATAGATTAATTAATTTGGAAAAAATGTAAATTGTAGGAGTTAAATTTTGGGCGCTAAGGGCGTGAAATTTTGGATTCTAGCGAGACTCTCAGTAAGCCAGGTAAGGGGAATAAATTATAGCAGTGTTTTTAAAATTATTATTTGAATTAATATATGAAAATGAGCATATGATATTTTGTCTGAAAATTATTATGATATAAATATCAGATAAATTATATGGCATTTGAGTGATGTTAAATTGTGGTATTTTGGAGTGTAAAATATAACGATAAGTAATTTCTAAGAAAATATTGAGATGAGAATTACTTATGTGATTAGTGAAAAATAATGTAATATGGTATTATTATATGAGTAGAAATGTTTTACTTGGAAAATGGGATTTTGTCAATTATTGATATTGAAAAATAATAAAATGTGGTATTTATTTGTGAGTGAAAATTATTTGCATGAGAAATAAGTATTTTGGGAAAATGTGAAAAATACATGAAATATGATATATGATATTATGAGATGATGAAATGTGCACAGAAAATTATGAGAATATTTATATTGAACTGAATTGTGATATACTAGAATATAATTGATGAAATGCCAATATCGCATAATGATTGCGGGTATGTGGTGGTAAATCCCGTTGGATGGTTATGATATTCGGCACGGTACCGTTGCAAGTGGTGTTAGTGCAACCACACGGACTCTTGGAGCGTGTGGCGTGACAGTCGACTGTGCCATTGTGTAGGGTTGTTGGGTCTCTTAAGTCCGGATCAGGGTATTAGGCCGGCCAGTTGTATTACAGACGCAATATGTGATATGATATTTGATCTAACCGGGTCGGCCAACCACGGTTAGATTCAGCCTTCGGGCCACACAACCTTGACCATGGAGGGAAGCATGACATGTATAGAAAGATCCTCAAGGTGGCCATGAGTTACAGACGCAATATTGGTATTTGATACCGAAGATACTCATGAGTCGGAAAGTAAAGTGTAAATGAAAAGTGAAAGAATGATAAAATTGGTTAAAATGAGGAATGAAAGAAAGAATGAAAATTGAGAAATAAAGAATGATAAAATTGAGAAATTGAACAGTGTGAGTTAATAATATAAATAATTAAGGTGAAGTGAAACTCTCCGCCTGAGGGCTTACTGAGTAAGGTGAGTGCCCTGATGGGTATCAGATGTGGTCATACCCGGCTACATAACATGTTAGGGCAGAGGGAAGTTACCTGTATGGGCGGGTAATCTTCCCTATTTTCAAGAATTTCGCGGGTAAATATGTGTTGGAAATCATTGAATTTGATAAATGATTTTAAAGCTTATAAAAGCTTGTGTTGTATATCTATATGATTATGTGTATGTCAATATTAGTGTATTTTCTCAGATGAAATGGTGATTTGAAAAGTAAAGTGTATTATAATTGTACTCATTTGGCCACACACTGTAAATATTTTATTCCTTCTTACTGAGATGTGTCTCACCCAAATTATCTAAATTTTTCAGGGGATAGAGATAGGCCAGGTGGTAGAGCTCCGTGATCATAGGGAGCTGGGACCCTGAGATACAGGGTGAGTTTTGACTAGGGAGGTGTGGTTCCCTAGGGTTGTAATATTTTTTGGTATGAAATAGTGTTATGTATTTATGTACGTTGATACTCTGGGTATTGTATTATGACTAATGTGTATATACTGTCTTTTACTGTTAGGTTGTTTAATAAAATACTTCCCAATGCGGGTCGGGTCGTATGAATGATAATAGGATTGTTGACGTGGCCGATTAATGGATTTATGACATGATTATTTATTTATTATTAAAAAAAAAAATTGTATGAAAACCGGGGCGTCACACCTACGTCCCAACGCCTTAAAGCTTATGCCTTGCCTTTTGAAGGTTAAAACACCTAACACATACGCCTTTGAAAAAACATTGGTTTTAACCACTTAAGAAAAGAATTCATGTGTCATTCTAGGCACACCAGAAATGGATCCTCCAGAGTTACTCTCCCTAGAATTCTTGAAATTGAATCATCTAATTATTTTTCAACAGTCCTGGTATTGCCACATTATTCATGTATTTGCCATGGAAAGGGAGGGAGAGAGAGAGTTTTTCAACTTCAAGCAAGTAACTCTAAAGGATCTTAATGCTAAGGGCATCATGCTGATGGGTTTTATGCACTGTCGACTGCCAAAAGCTTAAAAAACTCGTCAATGCTTCCATCTTCCATCCCAAACCTCTGCAACATTTAAATTATTTCAGTTAGTTTTCCTTGGGACTTTTTTTTTTTTTTTAATATAATTCTGTTCACGGAGTTAGCTTACATTCCTTGTGTGGAGAGAGAGAGAGAGAGAGACCTTTTAAATCCTCTAGCCTTTCAAAGTTCTTTTTAGCTAGATTATACTAGATACATGACATCTGTGCCCGCCTACTTATGTTGCTCTTAGTTTTATTCTGCAGTTCCACGAGAATATTATTGTTTCTAGCTTTCATTGTAATTGAGGAAAGAACGTTACTAGTATTCTTTACTTCATACTCCTTAGGCTCCTACGGATTTCAGAACTTTTACCATGGAAGCCAGAGCCTGGCATAGATCCCCCTCCTTGTTTGGCCACGATGATTTGTACGTGGTGCTGGGCCAAAGTAGCCAGCAAAAAACATGATTGCCACTGCCCAGAAAAATCCGACCGGGTAGCCAATCCCCATAGCTGCCCAGGAAAACCATCTTTTGTTAGTTTCTTTTTCTTTTTCTTCTTCTTCTTCTTCTTCTTCATGTGGCTCTGGTGGTGGCATCTGATCAGGACATGGCGTCTCAATTTGTGTTCCACACAATCCACTGTTGTTGGCAAAGTAATTTGGATAATTCATTGTGTCCATTTGGCCACCCACTGGAATATGACCCACGAGCTTGTTGTTGCTCACATCCAAAGTTGTGAGTTGTTGCAGGTTTGTTAGTGTTTGTGGAATTGAGCCAGAGAGTACGTTGTGTGACAAATCCAAGCTCTCTAAACTCTGCAAATTTCCAAAAGTAGCTGGTATGTTGCCAGAGAGGTTGTTATATGAGATGTTGAGTAGCTTTAGACTCCTCAGGTGGCCTAAAGAAGCAGGAATTTTGCCTGAAAGTTGGTTTTTTGACAGGTCCAACAAGGAGTAGATTTCAAGACTCAGACTTGAGAGACCTCGTTTCGACTTTTTCCAATTCACGATCAAGTCATTGAACTCGATCTGGAAGGTGAACATATAATCAAAAGTTGATGGTAATTTGGAAGTCGGTGTTTCAGTCATTCCAGTGAGATTTCCCAGCTGTTCAGGTATTTCTCCAACCAGGTTGTTGCTCGAGAGATCGAGGATTCGGAGGCTAGTAAAGTTGGAAAAGGTCTTGGAGATTGAGCCTTCAAGGGAATTGTTTCGCAGATTTAGAACTTGAAGGGTGGAGATTTGGGAGAGGAACTGTGGCAACTCACCAGTGATTTTGTTGCCATGGAGATCAAGGTATTCGAGCTTGCTCAGATTAGTCAGGTTCCAGGGCAAGCTTCCAGAGAATTTATTTCCTCCTAATGCAAGCATTGAGGTCTTTTGAGGGAAGGTCACTGGAATCTCCCCTGAGAACTCGTTGTCAGATAAATCTACGTAACTAAGGAAGGCGTCGGGGTTAAAAACTGGGAAAGTGTTGCCAGAGAATTTATTTCTTGACAAGTCTAACAGCAAGAGCCGATGAATTTGGGAGATGGATTTCGGAATTGGCCCGGAAAAATTGTTTCCGGCCAACATAAGAAGCATGATTGCAGCGTCTCCGATGGTTTCTGGCAGCTCCCCGGAGAAATTGTTCTGCGAGAGGTCGAGGACTGATAAACTTTGAGATTGAAATAGACGAGCAGGAAGAGTTCCCACAAGCTTGTTATCTGACAGAATTATGCTTCCGAGGTCCATTTCAGCAAGCCATTGTGGGAATGTTCCTTCAAGATTGTTCTCACTCAAATCCAGGAAATCAAGACCTGTTTGCGTTGAAATCCAACGTGGGATTTCTCCAACAAGGCCACAAGACCGCAAAGATAGTCGAGACAGCATACACTTGGGCACTATCTCAGCATTGTTATTCCAGGTAAGATTGTTTCCTCCAAGAGATAAGACTTTCATATCCTTAACGTTGAACACTTGAGCTGGGATTTCTCCCTTAAGCCAGTTGCTTTCCAGCTGAAGTGTTTCCAACTTGCTCAGTTTCTGTATTGATGGTGGGAATCTGCCAGTCAGCTTGTTCTTGCTCAAGTCCAGAATGGAAAGGTTGGATAAACTTCCAATGTCGGCTGGAATCTCCAGTGACAAAGAGTTGTTCATCAAGTTCAATTCTTCCAACTCCTTCAAAAGCAGAACTGTGGATGGAATTCCACCAGAGAATTTGTTTCTTGAAAGATCCAACTGATGCAACTTTGTAAGGTTCCCAATCTCTTCAGGGATATTTCCGCCAAGAAGATTGTCATCCAACTTCAGTGTCATCAAGTTCCCAAGCGAGCCCACTTCTGGACTTAGAACACCATCGATCAAATTAGAGCTGAGATCAAGATACTGTAGAAACCTCAAGCGGAAAATTTCAGGAGGAATGGGGCCAGTGAAGCTGTTTTGCGCCATTTCAAGGTGAACCAGGCTGAGGTTACGAAAGCCGTGCGCTGGAATTTCACCTTGTATGTTATTCTGAGATAGGACTAGCAGCATCAAGCTTCTGATGCGAAACAGTGGTTTCAAGACTCTGGAGGGAACCACCACGGGCTCTGAATAAGATTCAGAGTTTGGAAGAATGAGGGAATAGAGATCCAGGCCGATGATGCTCCTCTTCGTACTCGACCTTGATCGAGAATCATCGCACACGACGTGATCCCACCGGCAACAGTCAGAACTGGAATTCCAGAATTCCAGGCCCAAAGTGAAACTGTCAATGGGATAGTTACTTGTGAGGGCTGTGATGAGGAGTGATTTGAACTGGAGAAGGGATTGCTTTTGATCTGCAGGACAACAGAAACAAGAGAGGAAGAAGATGAAGAAGAAGAGGAAGGACAGAAGCAGTGGGCATGTTTTGGACATTGTTGGGTTCATTTTGCAGTGCTGAAGTGCATTGGAAGTAGGAAGTGGAAGAGAATGCTTTTTAAAGAATTCACATCTCTTTCGGTGGAGGATTCTTCAGGTCAATGGCAGTGGAATCTTTTTCAATGGGTAGAAGTCATTGCAATCTTCATGATATCCTTGATTTCCATGGCAACAAAATAACATAATATGGAGAGAGAGAGAGAGATGGAGGAAGGCTCATTTCCTCGTTTCTTTTCATGGATCATTTCACCATGACTTTGACTTTGAATGCTACAGTATGGTTGACCTTAACTACAGTGTGGGCGACCATCCTTCAAGATATCCTTCACCAAACATTTCGGAAAAGGGCTACTTTAGGGCAGAAGTTATTGACATCTCTCAAAAAAAATAGCATGAATCTCTCATGAGATTTTAAAAATGAGCACCTATTTTCCTTTGGTTTGGCAAAGAGACAAAGACTTCAAATATTTTCATGAGTTTCTATGGAAATTTATTTTTGAGAACACTTATATCTCCTTTTTGTGTTTAACGGTTATTTGATGGTGGTAGTATAGGTGTCTTAGAAATAGAATGGTAAGTTCTGTCATTTTTTGTCAAAACTCAAGTAAGGTTAATATTTTTTTACCTTTTTATTATGATATTTCTCATATAGCATTTCATTTTTGTTTACTTCACTTGCTTCAGAAATAAAGGTGTGTTTAGTTCGGTAGCTTGGGTCGACTTAAAACCCTAAGCCTAGGTTTGTTGCAACATACTAGTGGGAGAGGATTGGTCAAGGATGGCTCAACCCATTTATGTGATAGACAATGAATCATGAGAATGCCGATCTCCAAAGAGAGACCCAATTGAGATTTTAGTTAAAACTTCATTTGAACTTTTAAAACTAATTGAGGAATTTAGACATGAAGAATGTTCCAATAGAAAATCTCCCTATTACCCACCGGGGAGAGTTGTACGATTGAGGCTTGCTATTGGAGAGTTCTAAAAAGTTTTTTGTTCTCATTTTTTTTTTTGGGTCTTTAGTTTGATTGATTGTCTTTAGTGACAATAATGAAAAAGAATATGTTTTGGAAAATATTAGGCCTTATTTAGTTGTATAAGATAATTTTTAATTTTAATTTTGTAAAGAATTACAAATATATCACATTCTTTTTAAAATTTTCTAACATTGTATAGAAAATTTTGAAAAAAAAAAATGTATTTTTTATTTTTTTCAAGTTTTCTTTCAGAAAAAAACCAAGATAGCATTTTTTTTAATTATTTGAAAACTTAGAAATGAAAAATAATTCTTTTCCACAATTGAATAGACAGACCCTCATATATTATCAAGGCTGCCTACTTGCTACTTTCAGAATTCAAAATTGTTTTTCCACATAGAAAATTAGTTTCTATTTTTAATTATTTTTTAATTACATTCCATGATCTCCCATTAAATTTTATCAACCAGGGCAACGGGCGACGACCTTATTCCAATTCCACATCTGCCTCTCTTTGTCTAATGATTTCTCATGGAATGTAAGAATAGACTGATGATAAGAGTGCACCTAAAGGGCGTTGACAAAAATGAGTACCCCATGGAAATGAAATGGCCTTCCCTCTTTCTTCGCATAAAAATAGGCATACAAGTTTTCATATTTTTAGCTTTTTGTGATGGTACTTAAAAAATGACTTATGACTTATGACTCATACTGCAAAACCTCCATATAAAACAAGATTCCATTTCCACAAAGAAAGAAAGCAAATCCTAAATCATCCCCCATGAGTACAACTTCAACTCCATATAAGTGGGTGATAAAGAGGGTTTACCACTTGCTGTCCAAGTTGGTTGCACAGCCAGAGCTAAACTCTACAAAAATAACTGATGACAGCACCAACACTGCTACTGTTACTGCCCCTCTTCTTCCTGTTCTTCTTCTTCTTCCTCTTCTTCATAGTAAAAATCAAGTTAACAGCCAGGAGAGGAGGGGGGGCAGAGGACTCGAGACTTCCTCCTGGAAGCAAAGGATGGCCTGTGCTGGGGGAGACCCTGCAGTTTCTGGGAGCAAGCCGGAGGGGAAAGCCGGAGAGTTTCATCCAGGAGCGAATGGCGAAATACAATTCCCGGGTGTTCAGGACATCACTGCTGGGAGAAAATGTTGCTGTTGTGTGTGGACCGCCAGGGAACAAGTTCCTGTTTGGGAACGAGGGGAAGCTGGTGGAGATGTGGTGGCCGAGCTCCGTGCGGAAGCTGTTCGGGGACCAGTGCCTGATAAACATGGTGGGAGATGAAGCGAGGAGGGTGCGCAAGATGATGATGGCATTTATGGGACCTGATCAGGCTCTGGTGCAGTACTATATCACTGCCATGGAAGATGTCGCACACCGCCATTTCACAACTCAGTGGGAAGGTATGGAAATCAAATATGATTGTATACTATGTTTTGTTCAAATCTGCATAGATAATAGAACTCAAAATTCAATATCTAAACTCAAGACCTCCCAAACATGAGTTCATTCATTTCTCATGAGATAAGTTTACAGGAGTAACATAAATAATCAATATTGTTTACGCCAGTATACAATACATATATACATCAGCGCTGAAAAGTTTTTACTACAAGAAACTGAGATTGCTCTTTTCCTTCTCCTTTCTTTTTTGTTGGTGGCAAGCATCCAGTTCATGGTGTCTCACTCAGGTAGCCTGGAATTAAAATATATGAAAAAAAACATAAATGGGTTGGTAATATTGTAACTTCAAGATTTCAAATGAATTAAAAAAATAATAAAGTTTTAGTTGACTTACCTACCATGTTACACCCAACACTCAAGAAAAGAAGAAAAACAATTTACAAGAAAAGTAGTGATATTACACTCATCTTATCATGATTCAAGACCACTAACATTATTAAAAGTTGCTATATCCCCAAAAAAATAATGCAAAAATGAAATCCACATGAGTGGATGTGGATGAGAATAAATGGTAGCTATATCTGTTTCCTGTATTAAGAGAAGGTAAAACGTGGGATCCACATGAGTGGAGCAGTATTTTGTAATGGTTTTTGCTAACCAGTATTATGAAAATGGTGAGCCTATTCCTAGCAGAATGCTCTTATTATTGTATTTTCTCAAATGAAGAAAATTTGAGGATAATTATTAAAAATATTTTTAGCATTTAACCAGGTTCAAACCTCACCAGTCTCATTTGACCAAAAAAAAAAAAGACCACACTAATTTCACACTGACATTTCTCCTAGGGAAATAAACAGTAAAATATGGAAAATAAAATAATTAAAATAATTCCCCACAGGATTAAAATAATTCCCCACAGGAATCAATGTGGAATCCAAGGTTCAATGTCCTATTTTAATGCCCATTTGTATTGTATAGCGTTTAGTACCATTAAATTGGAGTCAAGTGGCATGAAAACTGGCTCCTAGGCAAAGAGGAGAGCAGAACAGGAATACCAACTTCTAAGATAGAGGGTTCATATATAGTTTTTTTTTTTTTGGCTAGGTAGGTTAATATTCAGTCTTGACCAAAGCAAATTGATGCAACCACTGGCACAGGCCCGTGGTTCTAGGAATATTAATATTTATTAAGATGCTGTTTGAAATTTAAAGAATATTTAAAAAAATATCAAAAAAATTATATTTTCATGTTTGGTTATTAAGGAAAATGAGAAAGAAAATAAAAGATATATAAAATATTTATAAATAAAATTTTGATTTTACACATAATATTTTTATTTTTCTAATTTTTAATTGTATTAAAACAACTTCATTTTTAATAGTATTTAATATAGAAGGAAAATGCAATAGAAAACAAGTTTCCTCCTTATTTTCTTTCCTTTTCTTTTCCTTAATAAAATCCTTGATCCAACCACACCCTAAATAATTACTTATTCCATTAAGTTTAGCGCAACATGCTCACGGTGGACTTTCTCATCTTATGACCAATTGTTTCGAAACTAATATGCTCTGGTTTTTTTTAATATTATTTTATTTGTTCCGCAGAAATAAAAGAATTAACAGTTAAAATCTAGAAACAAGCAAAATTACGGGCCAACAAGTAAAAAGAATTAAAAACAAAAACAACGAATTCGCACTATAACCATGGATCCTAGAGTTTTGTTGTCTCAATAATGTGTGCCATGTGTTTTGAAGACATTAGTTGAGTTTAATGTCTTCAAGAAAGAGAATTAAAAAATATTAAAATGTGAGAATTGATCTCTCTAAAAGTACAATATGACATTTAGGATTATATTTTATGCACAAAAACAAGACGACAATGTAAAAGACGCAACACAATAATTTTGCATTCATGTGCTATAAGTCCACCCTCCACCATGTCGTGAATGAATCCCATTAAGATTTTGAATGCTCAATTATAAAAATAAATAATTGCATGCAAATATCTCAAAATACTCTTATACAATAATATAGGAATACTATGCCTCAAACTCAAAATACTAAACCATCCCCTCACATTGCCCCCAATGCCCACCCTACACTCACCCTAATCACAAAAATTTTCCCCTCATAAATTTCAAGTAGACCACCCTCTCAACAAGACCCACAACTCAACATTCTCCACTATGTGAACAATCACCCTTAGGATCTTTTTAGCCTTATACTTCCACATGATTGATAAGAGATTATGTATTTTGAGTCTTTGATGTGTATGATGTACATTCCTCTTAGATATAACAACAAATTAAAGCCTTAGGTCCCACTAGATAGGGTCAGCTACATGAATCCTTTTCCGCCAATTATGCAAACATCCCTCTTAGATATGATCTATTTTTATTTTATTTTTTATATATTTGTAATTTATTCAATTTAATATGAAATATAAAATATTTTTAATTTAATAGTCTCAAGAAGCCGAGTGCATCTTCTCTTGCACATAAGAAGTAAGGATTGTAAGTGCTGCTAAGGATCAGTCTAATTCTATATTTGTTCGTTCTCCTTGAAGATAGGAAAGATCCCAATCGATCTTTCTTTAGTTGTTGAATTTTTGAATCTCTCTTTGATTGATCAACATGATATGAATCCTTACCGAATATTTGCTGGGGCGTCCCCTACGAGCGACGCGTTGCACTTGAACCACCCGGGTGTAGCGAAAAGTGGGCGAGGGTGGGCTAGGTCGTCGCCCCGAAGCGACGCGCCGTGTCGGCGCCCGGGTACGGTGTCAAATATGAGAGGGTTCCTGCATCATTCTGGACGTGGGCAGGTAAAGACGTTAGTTCACGAAACTAGGATTAGATTAGCAACTTGGAATATAGGGACACTTACGGGTAAAAGCATGGAAATTGTGGATACAATGATTAGAAGAAGAATTAATATAATTTGCCTTCAAGAAACTAAGTGGGTGGGGGAGAAAGCTAGAGAAATCGATAAATCAGGATTTAAACTTTGGTACATTGGAAAAGAAAAACATAAGAATGAAGTAGGCATTATTATAGACAAAAACTTAAAAGATAGCGTTGTAGATGTAACTAGAGTAAGAGATAGAATTATAAAAATCAAAATGGTATTAGGACAAGAGATAATAAATATCATTAGTGCTTATGCTCCTCAAGTTGGCTTAGCAGAAAATCTTAAGAGACAATTTTGGGAAGATATGGATAGTATTATACAAGGCATATCAGGGACTGAGAAAATATTTATAGGAGGAGATTTGAATGGACACGTTGGAAGAGATAATAAAAATTATAAAAGGATACATAGAGGATATGGATATGGAGACAAAAATGAGTCTGGGGAGATGATCTTAGACTTTGCTATGTCATATGATTTTAGTATAATGAATACTTGCTTTAAGAAGAGAGAAGAACACTTAATAACCTTTAAAAGTGGACAAAATAGAAGTCAAATAGATTTTTTTTTAACTAGGAGGGTAGATCGTTTATCATGCAAGGATTGTAAAGTTATTCCAGGTGAAAGTCTAACCACACAACATAGAGTCTTAGTGTTAGATATATGCATTAAAAAATGGAAGAAAAATGATAAAATAAACCAGTGTAGGAGAACTAGATGGTGGAACCTAAAAGGAGAAAATATAATAAAATTTAAAGATAAAATGATCAAAGATGGGGATTGGACCTTAGAGGATGGGATAGATTCAAATACTCTTTGGAATAGATTAGCTAGCTCTATTAAAAAGATAGCAAAAGAGATTTTAGGTGAATCAAGGGGAAGATTCTCAAATAGCAAAGAAAGTTGGTGGTGGGATAAAGATGTACAAAAAATTATAAAGACAAAAAGAATTTGGTATAAAACGTGGCAAAAATGTAGAAACAGAGATAACTTTGAAAAATATAAGGAGGCAAGAAAAGATGCAAAAAGGGCCGTTAGTGAAGCTAAACATAGATCATTTAATAGTTTGTATGATAGATTAGGTACAAAAGAAGGGGAAAGAGATATATTTAAAATTGCTGAAGCTAGAGAAAGGAAGAACAAGGACTTAGGAAATGTAAAATGTATAAAAAGTGAGGATGATATTGTCTTGGTTAAGGACGAAGATATTAAAGAAAGATGGGGAAGTTACTTTAGTAAGTTGTTTAATGAAAACCAAATAGAAGACTTAAATTTAGAATTGTCAAATGAGGAAAAGACTAAAAATATAAGATTTATTCGCAAAATTAGAGTTAACGAAGTTAAGTTTGCACTAAAAAAGATGAAAAATGGGAAAGCTATGGGACCAGATAACATCCCAATTGAAGTTTGGAAATGCTTGGGTGATAACGGAATTGTATGGTTAACTAATTTATTTAATACAATTGTAAAAACTAAGAAAATGCCAGATGAATGAAGAAAAAGCACTTTAATACCTATATACAAAAATAAAGGAGATATTCAAAATTGTAATAACTATCGTGGAATTAAACTTATGAGTCATACGATGAAACTATGGGAAAGAGTAGTTGAACAAAGATTAAGGTTAGAAACGAAGATCTCAGAAAATCAATTTGGTTTTATGCCTGGGAGATCTACCACAGAAGCTATTTATCTTTTAAGAAGATTAATGGAAAAGTTTAGGGAAAAGAAGAGGGACTTGCATATGATATTTATTGACCTTGAGAAAGCATATGATAGGATACCTAGGGAAGTTCTATGGTGGGTTTTAGAAAAAAAGGGTGTATGTTGTAGGTATACCGATGTCATTAAGGATATGTACGATGGAGTAATGACTAGTGTAAAGACTATAGATGGAGAAACTAGAGAATTTCCAATTACCATAGGTGTACATCAAGGATCTGCTTTGAGTCCTTATCTTTTTGCTTTAGTGATGGACCAATTGACTAAGAGTATTCAAAAGGAAGTTCCATGGTGTATGTTGTTTGCAGATGATATTGTATTAATTGACGAAACTAGGGATGGAGTAGAGGCTAAGTTAGAATTATGGAGAGAAGCTTTGGAATCTAGAGACTTTAAGATAAGTAGAAATAAAACAGAATATATGAAATGTAATTTTAGTAATGATAGGAGGAATATTGGAGACAAAGTTAAACTTGATGATGAAGAAATAAATAACACTTGTAGATTTCAATACCTTGGATCTATTATGCAAGCTGAAGGAGAAATTGAAGATGATGTAATGCATAGAGTTAAAGCAGGTTGGGTAAAATGGAGAAGTGCTTCAAGTGTTCTATGTGATCGTAGAATACCCTTAAAATTGAAAGGGAAATTTTATAGAACAGCTATAAGACCAGCCATGCTATATGGATCAGAATGTTGGGCGACGAAGAAACATAATATCCAAAAAGTAAAAGTTGCCGAGATGAGGATGCTTAGATGGATGAGTGGTACAACATTGAAAGATAAATTAAGGAATGAATATATTCGTGGTAAGTTAGGTGTAACTCCTATAGAAGATAAGATAAAGGAGGGACGACTCAGATGGTATGGACACTTGCAACGTAGGCCTTATAGTGCACCTGTGAGGAAGAGTGACTTAGTTACTGTGGGGGGCAGTAGAAGGGGTAGGGGTAGACCTAAAATAACTTAGGAGGAGATAGTGAGTAAGGATTTAATATCTTTGAATCTATCAAAAGAAATGGTCCATGATCACATAAATTGGCGGAAAAGGATTCATATAGCCGACCCCACTTAGTAGGACTAAGGCTTGGTTTTGTTGGTATTGTTGTTGTTCTTTGATTGATCAACATGTGATATTTTGAATTCTCATTACTAATGGAACCCAATCTCTAGATAGATCCTTTCCATTAGCTAGAATACATTACTTGAACAAAATTGGATCTTGTGGAATCATATTGAACATTCAATGATGCATCTCATACCTTACTAAAGAATGAAAAATCCTTGTTCGACTAGAATGGGGGGCAGTTTAATGTCTGTGTCATTAGTGGGAGAGGGCTGCGTCATGGGGAGAACGGTTAGGTTCCTTCAACGAATAGTGTGGAGATTTTGATTAAGGATTAGGAAGGGTGTGGGGAGGAATTATAGGTCAAAGGTGATAACAGGGGATAAGGTCAATGGAAAAGAAAGCTATAGCGAAAATTATATTGGTAATAAGGTGTACGTTCATCAGAGTGTTGGGGAGAGGTGTGGATATAGAAGAAGGTTTTGAATCCAAGTGAACTAATTCAAATCAGAGATAGCAATATATATAAAAAATAATTTTGAAGGTAGCTTGCATAGTGGACTCTTGGAGTGGTAAAAATGGAGATTTGAAAAGGGAAGAAGAAGAAAAAAATGAGGAGATATGTCAAATAGTGAGAGTGATGATACTAGCCATATTGATTATCATGGTTGCTGTCACGGGGTCCAAGTTCACAACACACAACTTGACACTGTGATGGCATCAAATGGCACACTTGGTTAATCACACTCACAAAATCATTGGTTAAGTACTACAAGTGTATAGCAATTGTGACAATAATTACAAGGCGACAATATTTACAAAAGCAACACCTCCAAACCTTTTCTCTTATTCAAAGACAAGGATTACACACTCTTAACATGTGCAGGAACACCATGCACGAATTTCCTGTGTCCTATGCCATCCACATGTTAAATTAATACATAGTTGACACCCCCAACTGCCTAGGTTGTGTTGGATGCAGCTAGCATTTGCCAACAAGGCTAAAAAAAAAATATGCTTCAATTATAGGGCTAAAAAAACATGCCCAGATGTCAACCTACGAAATTACCCTCAAGCAAAGCTGTCTGCCAACCTTACAAGGAAAAACTATCAAGTAACAGCCCTACCTGGTCAACATGTCAGCACTGAAGCATTTGGCATTGACATTGCATGCTATCCACAGGTCAACACTTTGTGTCAAGTATGCTTTCACCTTAACCATGACATATTTTGTGCCACAGCCACACTATATCTCAATAAGGCACTTAACATACCCATGTCAATCAAAACTAGCTACCATATGCGACCTTGTCAAGGACCATGGCCCCAACCATCCCCACCAAAAGGCACCAACGCCCTCATTCAGAGGCTGTCAACATAGTCCCTTATCTATTTCTCAAATTGCCATAGTGTGACATCTCATTCTCGTGTAGCTTATGCTCATGACAAACCCTTCCACTTCACCAAGTAATAGGTCCTTCAATTCTTCTTACTCTATCCCTCAGTTTTGTGATCAAGGATCCCGCCAACATCTCTGTCAAAAACTATTTCCTTATCGATGGTGGAGCTCTCTTTGTTTGCCTCTTTTCCTCATTTAAGAGGCCTGCATTGTAAGGCTTCAAGGAACTCATATAGAAAGTTTGATGAACCTTCGATCGGTCAAATAGATTCAATTTGTAGGCAACATTTCCCACCTTCTTCTGAATTTTCAAATGGACCATCATACTTGGGGTTCAATCCCCTATGCAGTGTCTTGCTACTAATCTTCTTCCATATCTCAAGTGTTAGTTTCATAAGAACTATGTCTCTTTCTTGAAACTGAACATCCCTTCTCTTTCTGTCAGCATATTTTTTCATCCTCAGAGCTGCCTTGGACAAACTGTCTCTTACCTCTTCAAGCATCTCCTGTCTACTGCGGACTAACCGATATGTAGCAAGACATTTCCCACCATATGTTGTACAAGCACGTCATGAAGGGTGAGTGGCTAAAATCCCAAATCCAACTCAAAAGGACATCCTTGTGGAAGAAGATTTATATAGGTTGTGACAGAACTGGGCAACATCAAGCAAATCAACTCAATTCTTTTGACTTGCACTCACATTGTGCCTGAA
This sequence comes from Malania oleifera, assembly GCF_029873635.1. NCBI lineage: Eukaryota > Viridiplantae > Streptophyta > Magnoliopsida > Santalales > Ximeniaceae > Malania > Malania oleifera. Next base: position 150,644,715 of record NC_080418.1, read on the forward strand.
ATACTCCTCAAGCAAAACATTCACCCTTTCAGTTTGGTCGTCAGTCTGAAGGGTGATTGTTAGTTGAAAACTTCAACTCAGTCCCCATCGGGTTGAACAAATGTGTCCAGCATCAACATATAAATCTGGTGTCTCTGTATATCCTTTGGCATCCCAAAGTGTTTAACCACATGTTTGAAGAACAACTTTGCAACCACCTCTGCAGGACAAGAATATGGTGCCGAAATGAACCCTGCATACTTGGAGAACATGTCCATAATCACAAAAATGGACTGCAGGTCCTTTACCTTCAATAAACCCACAATAAAATCCATAAATACATTTCTCCATAACTTTTCTAGAATAGAAAGGGGTTACAGCAACCCTACCTCCCTCTGTCTCTCCAGCTTGTCTTGTTGGCATACAAGACATGTCTTCAAATAAATAAGCTTCAACATTTTACTCCATTTTAGGCAAAAAATACGATCTGGTTAGTAGTGCCAGTGTTCTTTCCCTTCTCGGATGACCAGCTCATTGTGCATCATGCACCTTTCGCATTAAACTCAGAACTGTCTTCGCAACATCCCATACACGGTCTAAGAACCTGCATTCTAATTGTATGAGGGCTATGACATATGTCTCTACTTATTTTCAACTCAAAGCATCAGCCACTTGGCTTTGTCTCCTCAGGTTTCCACCCATTCAAAATCAAACTCAGCCAAAAACTCTTTCCACCAAGCTTGCATTGGTGAGAATTTCTTTTGAGCCTTGAAGTACTAGCCACATTATCAATCACCATAGTGAACCAAATTGCTAGCAGGTAATGTTTCCAAGCCTCCAAGCAATGCATCATTACAATCATTTGCTTTTTATAAGTGGACTACCGAGTCTCAACCTCTTTCAATTTTTTACTCTCAAAGGCCACAGAATGTCCCTCTAGCACAAGGACTCCTCCGATGGCTCTGTTCGAAGCATTTGTATATACCTCAAAAGGTAGATCAAATAAAGACAATCACTGTACCGATTCTGATGACACTGCTATTTTCAGGACATCAAAGGCACTCTGACATCCATCTATCCATGCCCATGTGGTTTTTTTCAACAAGTTTGCAATGGGGCAACTCTTCTTGAGTGCCTTTGAACAAACTTCTAGTAATAGTTATCCAAACCCAGAAATCAACATAACTCTATTAATATTTGATTAAAATGAATGACCTAACTTGAAGATAGGTCTCTCCCTCTTTTTATAATACAAATTAAATACATTCTAATGAAAATAATACCTTTCCTAACTCTCATTAATTAACATATTAACACAATCAATAATAATAATACTCCCCCTAACACTCCCCCTCAAGTTGGAGCATAAATGTCATATGCTCTTAGCTTGTTACAAAATGAAATTCACACGAGCACCCCCCCAATGCTTTGGCAAACAAAACAGCAAGCTGTATGTCTGACTTCACATAAGCAGTTGTAATGAGCTTCTACACAAGTTTCTCCCAAACAAAGTGGCAATAAACTTTAATGTCCTTCGTATGCTCATGAAAGACCGGGTTAGAGGCAATATGAAGAGCAGATTGATTGTCACGCATCAACTTCATAGGCTGAGAATGCAAAAAACCCCAATTCTTCCAACATGTTCTTCAACCAGACAAGTTCACAAGCAGTGTGTGTCATAGCTCTATATTCTGATTCAGCACTTGACCTTGCCACCACAATTTGTTTCGTACTCTTTCAAGAAACCAACTTGCCACCAACCAAGATACAATACCTGGTGGTGGATCTCCTGTCAAAAGGTGATTCAACCCAATCTGCATCTATATATCCATGGATATAAGTGTGACCCTAATCACAATATAAAAGACCTCTCCCAGTACACCTTTGAAATATCTCAAGATGCGAATTACTGCATCCCAATGACTTATCCTCGGAGAATCTAGAAATTGACACACTTGTTGCAAAATATGTATCCGACCAGGTAATTGTGAGATAATTCAAATTTCCAACAAGTCTCCAGAATTGTCCAGGATTAAGTAGCAAATTATCCATAACAGAAATTAACTTGCTGTAAGGATCCAAGGGTGTATCAACCAGTTTAGACAAGCCAGTTTCATCCAACAAATCAAGAACATACTTCCTTTGTGACAAAACAGTTCCGATACAAGATCTAGATACTTCTATACCCAAGAAGTATTTCAATGGTCCCAAATCTTTAATATGAAACTTAGTCGAAAAAGGTTTAAGACTCTGAATACCTTTATCACCATCACCTGTAATAAAAATATCATCCACATAAACAACAAGAAGGATCCTACCTGATAAAGTATGATGATAAAACACAGAATGATCCACAATACACTATCGAAGACCAAACTCGAGTACTACATCACTGAAATGACCTAACCATGCTCTGGGAGACTGTTTTAAACCATATAAAGCCTTCTTGAGCTGAGAAACTAAGCTCGACTCCCCTTGAGTAACAAACCTAGGTGGTTGCTCCATGTAAACCTCCTCCTCAAGGTCACCATGCAAGAAGACATTTTTCACATCTAACTGATGTAGAGGATAGTGATAAGTAGTAGCCAAGGAGGTGAACAAACGTAGTGATGTAAGTTTGGCAACCAGAGAAAAAACATCAAAACAATCCAGACCATACACTTGAGTGTGTCCCTTAGCAACAAGATGAGCCTTTAGATGAGCCACAGAACCATCAAGGTTGACTTTCACAATATAAACCCAACGACAAGCAACCACAGACTTGTCAGGAGGAATAGATAGCAAGTCCCAAGTATCATTGTCATGTCAAGCGTTCATCTCTTCAACCATTGCATCTCTCCACCCAGAATAGGCTAAGGCTTCCAAAACAGACTTAGGAAGGGTAGTAGATGATAAAGCAGTAACAAAACAATGATAGGAGGGTGATATGGAGTCATAAGAAACATAGTTGGACGTGGGATGTTAAGTACATGTGCATTTACCTTTCCAAACAGAAATTGGAGGATCAACATCATGGGGAGTATGATCATCCGACGAAACCAATGGCGTAGTAGTAGAAGCTAGAGGGGATTCTCTTCCTTGGAGCTGCCGTCGGGAATACACCTACAAATTAGGATGATCAAGACGATGAGAAGGACTCAAAATATATGGAAAATTAGATGGTTGGTCGGGCAAGGACAGCAACATTGTTTTAAATAACGGCAGTTACATAGGGTAACGGCTGTTGCATAACATAATTTCAAGGCCCCGATACCGATACGGGCTGCTATAGCGGTGAGGAAAGAAATCACGGCCATAATGGCCATTACGCTTTCGTAATGGGCTGCAATGGTCGTTATGCTTCCGTTACAGGCTGTTACATCCCATTACACCATCGTTCCCTGCCGACAGCCCTATATACTGAAAAATACCTCATTTGTTCCTTTTTTTTTTTTTTTTTTTTTTGAGTTTAACTGCAATTCTCCCTCACCCCAAGGTCATCCAGCTTAGATCCAGTGATCTATGGATGCCAAATCAGAAATGTGTGCTTAAAATCGCCATATGAAGGCGACCTACTGCATCCCCTTCCCTCTAAAATTTTATCCATTTGGGAAGAAAATTTGTTGCTATTTGGAAGTGATTTGGGTAGATTTGAGTAAAAAATAAAGCTAGAAACTTGGTATTTGAGTAGATCCGAAGAGGATTTTAGGCTTTGAGGCTTGAGCTTTGAAGAGGGTTCGAGAATGGGAGATGCTTTGCATTCGTGAGTTCCTAAGTCCTGACTTCCTTTTCGTGGGTCTGCCTACTGCCAGCATGTACAATTTATTCCACCCCACTCTTACTTTTTTTTTTGGCTAAAGCAAGTTAGGCAGCTTATTAGCTTAACTAATTAATTTGCTACTTATGAACATTAAATGTAACTATTTCACATACTGATATAAATTTATTGTGTATGTATAATTGAATATTGACTCATCTTATGTCTCTAATTAATTGGATTTCATTTTCAATTACATTTCTAAATTTTTGAATCATTAAAGTAGTGAAAAGTATTAAAAAAAATGACTTTTCCTATAAACAATGCACTAAAATTAGTATAAAAATAATGTTGCAGATTAAGAAGTGTTTGTTTGTTGAATAAAAGAAGTCAAAATTCATTAAAAACCATGTCTTAAAAGATTCCAAGCATATTCTTCAATTTTGGCATGGTTGTGCATGCATGAAAAAAATTCATGACTGCTAAAACCGCTTTTCGTTATGTAAGAGCGTGCTTCCTCTACGCCCTACGACATGCACGACCATTACGCAACGTTACTTGCAACCACAATTTAAAACCATGGACAACAACATAGAATTTGGAAGATTGGGCAAAGGAAGAGACTCATTGACTAGGTGTAGTAAGGTGTAGACTAGGTGTAGTTAGGTGTAGACTCAAAGAATGTAACATAGCTGTAAACAAAGAAGTGATGCGGACCCGGCACGAGACTATGACAACGATATTCCTTTTGAGTATATGAGTAGCCCAGAAAGACACATTTTATAACACAAGAATCCAACTTATCCGCGCCAAGAGTTAGTTGATGAACAAAGGAAACATCCAAATATACGAGGAGGAAGAGAAAATAAAGGTGAATTAAGAAAGAGAATGGAGTAGGGAATTTTACCACTACGAACAAAGGATGGCATTCTATTTATCAAATAACAAACAGTAAGTACAACATCACTCCAAAGTAAGGTGGCAGTGATTTCTAGATGTCTATTGTTCCGCTCTGTAACCCCATTTTGTTGAGGAGTGTGGGCACAGGATGATTGATGAACAATACCAAACTGAGTCATATAAGTAGTGAATTGTGCACTGAAAAACTCTTTAGCGTTATCACTTCGAAGTATTCGAACTGGCAAATCAAATTGAGTCTTTATTTTAGAACAAAAGGCACAAAATACATGAAATAACTTAGAACGATCTTTTATTAAATATAACCAATTCATTCTTGAACAATCATCCACAAAGGTTACAAACTACAAAGTACTGGAAACCTAACTTTGACACAACCCTACTAGGACCCCAAACATTTGAATGATAATTTTAACTTTTCCAATGAAGGATGATCCGGACGACAATGAACTTCAAAAGGTGTGGCAGCAACAATGTACGCAGTAGAAGGATATAGGGGCTCAAAGCGATAGAGTTCACTAGCTTCACGCTCTCTACCCATAGTCTTCCTCATCTTCAAATCCTAAATAACCACAAAATCAAGGAAGAATGTTACTAAACAATTCATAGATTTAATAAATTCGCTAACTGACATAAGATTGAAAGGAAATTTGGGAATATATAAAACCTAAGGAAGAGAAATAGAAAATGTAGGATTTATAGTCCCACTTCCCATGATTACAGTAATGGATCCATCAGAAAGAGTAACACAAGGTAAATTTATAGGATATTGAAGAGTGGAGAAAAAGAGGTGGGTATACCTGTGTGTCACAATTTCACATAGGATGTGTATTGGGAAGATCTTGGACTTATAAGGAGGGTTTGGGCTCAAACTAAGTAAGGCTCCGTTTATAGGACAAACTCGTGAGGCCAGTGGGCCAAAGCAGACAATACCTCACCATATGTAGACCCAAGACCATTACATTTGGTATTAGAGCCATCCAGGGAGTACTATCATGTGAGTGGATCTGCCCTAGGGGTATCACGTGAGTGGATTTGCCTTATGGGTACTATCATGTGAGTGGATCTTACACAAAGGTGTAAGCCACTTTGACTAGGACGTTAGAGATTAAACGAGAGAGCCTATCACGGTCTCACATCAGATGTGTACTAGGAAAATCACTTTGACGAGAACGTCAGAAATTGTACAGGAGAGCCTGTCATGGTTCCACATCGGATGTGTATTAGGAAAATTGCACTGACAAGGTTTGCCTTGAAGATCCCAACACTGCTCAATAGTATGATGACTCCATCCACAATGAGTGCACTTGTGAGTTCCTCTACCTTGTCTATCTCTACCACTACGACCACTCGAACCACCACGATAACTTTTGCGATTGTTTCGTAGAGAACTAGAAACGCCCTGTGTAGCAAAGGCTGTCCTCTCAAAGCCACATGCAAGAGCAAGAGAAAGTGTGCTAAAGGAAGTACGACATGTGAGAAAGTCGTGAACCTACTGAAGTTAGTTAATTCAGTTATTTAGTTGAAAAGTCAACAAACAACTCAGCTTACAGTCAGCAGAACATTCAGCAATAAAATTATTCAGTCAGCAAGTTGCAGCCAGTGTGATTCTTATTCAAAGTTCTGTTCAGTTTTCCAAAGTGGCATACAGCTGTCATTCATTAATAGCACAAGAGTGAGTTATTTAGTCTAGAAACTTGTCATATTCTTTGCCTTGTTTCTAGGTTTATTTAATGAGTTGTTAAGTCCCTAGAATATTAAAATTTCCCATCTATTCCCCATGTACTCTGCCCTATAAATAGTGGCCTTATCCTAGTCATTTGAAGTAGTGAAAAAATAGAAAAGAATCTCAAAATTCAGAAAAAAGTGTTGCAGCACTGTAGCTTTTTATATATGTAATTTCTTCATCAAGTCAATAAATTAAAGAGGCATTTTTTAGTATTTTTCTTCTCTGTTTTTTCTGCTTTTCTATTCTTCTGTTCCAACAAAATTTGGTATCAGAGCCATGTCGTCCAGCACCTCTTCCTCTGCTGGAACTATGTTTATTCTCAAAACCAAGTACCCATCTTTGAAGGGGAAAATTATGGGTACTGGGCCAATCAAATGAAAATTTTATTCATTGCACGAGACTTATGGGAGATTATTGAAGAAGGGTATGATGATTTAACTTCAGCAAATGATGATTCATCCTCTACAAACACAAGCACAAAAACGTCATCTCAGAGATCTGCCCAAGATAAAGAAAAAATAAAAAATAATGCTCTTGCTTTGAGTTATCTTTCATCAAGGGATTTGCAAGACCATCTATCCCCACATCTTTGGCATTCAAAAGGCCATGGGAAACACTGCAGAAGGAATTTCAAGGAAACAATGAAGTAGTCTCAATCCGACTACAATCTCTTTGGAAGAACTTTGATTGCTTGGCAATGAAAGATTATGAAAGCATCAAAGATTTCTTCTCCAAGGTTGCTAAAATAGTCAACCAAATAAGAGCTTATGGTGATCAGATAGAATAAAAAAAGATCATTGAAAAAATTCTCAAAAGTTTACCACCAAAATTTGATCATGCAGCTGCAGCAATTGAAGAATCAAAAGACCTCTCAATTATGACCATGTTTGACCTCTGGTTCTTTAGAATCACATGAGGAAAGAATTAAAAGATCTTTAGGTCAGCCCTTGGAGCAGGCTTTTCAATCAAAGCTCAATTTGAATCGGAAAAATCAAGAGAGGAAGGGAAATTTTCAGCAACAAGACCAGTCTCAAAGAGGCCAAAATAATCAATCCCGTGGTCGTGGAAGAGGCCGTTGCAGAGGCAGGAATTTTCAGCCTCAAAGGTCTAGCAATCAAGGAGGACAGAATTGCATCATATGCAAGAAGTCAAATCACACCTCAACTGAATGCTATTTAAGGTGTAAAAGGTGCCACATTCCAAACCATTTAGATCGGGATTGTTGGCACAAGAAGAATGAAAGTTCAGAAGCAAATTTCTGCAAGGAAAATGATGAAGAGCAAGTGTTTCTCACTTGTCTCAATGCTGAAAGCAACGACGACAAGGTTTGGTACCTTGACAGTGGCTGCAGCAATCATATGATAGGTAACTGTGAGCTATTTGTTAAAATTGATGAAAATGCTTCAAATTTTATTTTATTTTTTTGGTGATGGGAAATTTGTAAAAGTTAAAAGAAAATGAGTAATAGCAGTGCAGTCTAGATCAGGTGAGCAAAAATTCATCCATGATGTTCTTTTATGTCCCAAGTCTAGCTCACAATCTCTTAAGTGTGGGGCAATTAATTCAAAAAGGATATTAAGTCCATTTCAAAGGAAATGAATGCAAAATCATAGACAAGAAGAAGAACTCACTAATGGCTAAAGTTGAGATGACTCGAAACAAGGTTTTTCCACTCTCCATCAGCTAAACAAGTCCAGTGGCTTTGAAGAGTAAAATTTCAGACAAATCTCAACTATGGCATCTCAAATATAGGCATTTAAATCAAAAGGGACTGCAACTTCTCAAGCAAAAGGATATGGTTCGTGGTCTTCCCCAAATAAATCAAATTGAAGGAGTTTGCTGTATTTACGGGAAGATGCACCACCTTCCTTTCCCCAAAACTTCTTGGAGGGCCAAAGCTCCTTTGGAGCTTGTTCATGCAGATATATTTGGTCCCACAATAACACCATCTCTTGGAAACAAAAGGTATTTCATCCTTTTTATTGATGAATTTACTAGAACGATATGGTTGTATTTTATTCAGCAAAAATCAGATGCCTTCTCAATATTTCTGGCATTCAAAGCCCTCGTTGAAAGGCAAAGTGGGCTGAAAATGAAGACCTTAAGAACTGATCATGGAGGTGAACTCATACATCACCTGTTCATGAATTATTGCAAGAAGGAAGGCATTCAAAGGCAACTAACAGTGAATAGAAGCCCTTAGCAGAACGGAGTTGCTGAAAGAAAGAACCGGACCATTGTTGAAATGGCTCGGAGCACGTTAAAAGGTAAAGGACTTCCTAATTCTCTTTGGGCTAAAACTGTACATGCCACTGTTTTTATATCTTAAACAAGTCACCAACAAAATCAGTGAAGAATAGAATTCCCTATCAGGCTTGGAGTGGGAGAAAACCAGATGTTAGCCATCTGAAAGTGTTTGGTTGTCTAGTCTACTCACTCAAAAAAGCTCGTAATAAGAACAAGTTTGAATCAAAGGGCTACCGGCTACTGAATCTTGTTAATCACAAGCTGACAGTGGCAAGAGATGTCATCTTTGACAAAAGGGGAGTATGGTAGTGGACTTCCAGCAGCCAGAACTCAACAAATATTCTATATTTTGTACCAGCTGAAGCAACAAGACCTAAATCAGCTACTAAATCTCAAAATCCAGCAATTTCAGAAGTTGAAATTGCACCCGGGAACCTTAGTTCAAAATCTGAAAATTCAGAAAATGAAGGAACTTCATCCTCTTCACCTGTCCTAAGAAGATCTGAAAGAGTTAGAAGACCTCCAGGGAGGTATGGTGATTTTAGAAGCTATTTTTCTAATGAAAATTCAGAATTTGCTCTTTTCTCATGTGAGCCACAGAATTTTGAAGATGCAGTGAAAGATAAAAAAATGGAAAAAGGCCATGGAAGAAGAGCTGAACGTGATTGAAAAGAACAACACATGGAAGCTTGTGGATCCTCCTGAAGGCAAAGACATTATTAGTCTCAAGTGAGTTTACAAAACCAAGTACAACGAGGATGGTTCCATTCAAAAGTACAAGGCCATATTGGTTGGCAAAGGTTATTCTCAACAACTTGGAGTTGATTTCAACAAGACCTTTGCACCGGTTGCAAGAATTGAGACAATTCGGCTTATACTTGCAATAGCTGCCAAATTGGAGTTAAATGTGTATCAAATGGATGTTAATTCTGCGTTTCTCAACGGAGAACTGAATGAGGAAGTTTATGTTGAGCAGCCACATGGATATGAAGTGAAGGGCAAAGAAGAAAAGGTGTACAAACTGAACAAGGCTTTGTATGGCCTCAAACAAGCTCCACAAGCTTGGAATAGTAAGATTGATTCTTATTTTCAGAATTCAGGATTTCAGAAAAGCTCTCATGAACCAGCTCTTTATTTTTTTTAAAAAGAAACTGATTTCATCATTGTTTGCTTGTACGTTGATGATTTGATTTACTTTGGAAGCAATCTTCATTTACTTGCTGATTTCAAGCACTCAATGATGAAAAATTTTGAGATGACAGACTTAGGGATCATGAAGTACTTCCTCGGGATGCAAGTTAAGCAAGGAAGAAAGGAAATTTTCATTTCCCAAGAAAAGTATGCAGTTGATATCTTGAAGAAATTTCATATGGACTGTAAGGCTGTAAGTACTCCTATGGCTCTAAATGAAAAATTAAATTCTGATGATGGAGCTAAGAAATTCGACGAAAATCAGTATAGGAGTTTAGTTGCAGCTAGTGTGATTCTAATTCAAAACTCTGCTCAGTTTTTCAAAGTGGAATACAACTGTCATCCATTAATAGCATAGGAGTGAGTTATTTAGTCTAGGAACTTGTCATATTCTTTGCCTTGTTTCTAGGTTTATTTAATGAGTTGTTAAGTCCCTAAAATATTAAAATTTCCCATCTATTCCCCATGTACTCTGCCCTATAAATAGTGGCCTTGTCCCAGTCATTTGAAGTAGTGAAAAAATAGAAAAGAATCTCAAAATTCAGCAAAAAGTGCTGCAGCACTTTAGCTTTTTATATATGTAATTCCTTCATCAAGTCAGTAAATAAGAGGCATTTTTCAATATTTTTCTTCTCTGCTTTTTCTGTTTTCTATTCTTCTGTTCTAACACGACAAACATGAGAATAAACATCGGCAAGTGATGGCAGCTCAGCACTACGCCTTAAACTCAGGTCTCAAGCCTACTAGCACACGAAGAACTATTATTTGCTCCCTCTGCTTTTGCATCTCGTGAATGTCGGCAGTTATAGGTTGCACAACGTTCAACTCCTCATAAATATGCTTCATCTCTCCAAAATAATCTGCGATACTCGTATCTCCTTTATGCAACTAAAAGTACTTCTAGGATAAATCAAACATATGTGTAATATTACTGGAGTATAGAAGTTTAACATAATCCCAAATCTCTTTGCTTGTATCAAGATATATACACATCTGTGCAATCTGTGGGCTCCATCAAATTCCATAAAAGGGAAACAATCAAGGCATCTTCTTAAACCCACACATCTTTTCTCTTCTCATTAGAAGGATTAGATTGGAGCAAATGGTCAAATTTCCCTAATCCTGCTAAATAAATATTAACAGCCTTAGACCATTGAACATAGTTCTTTCCATTCAACTTTTGAGTCGTTACTTGTGGCAACGATGTAGGAAACAAATTTTTGGGATTCATAGATTCCTTCCCAACACTCACAAATCAGCAACCACACTATAAATAAAAAATAAAATAAAAAAAAAGAACAATCAAAACTAATCAGGACAATCACAAACTACGTGAAGCACCAGCAAAACCACGGAAAAGGTGAACTGCTCACCGACGGATATAGCACTGCCACAGCCTCACAACTGAACATATGAATGCTGCCACAGCTCCAAAAAAACTCACAAAGAAGCCTTCATAAACCTTGAATAGAAATTAACGAAATGCCATGAGTGCATAGCTGAAAAAGGTTGAATTTTTGAGCAAAAAACTTGCCTAACAATTTGATAATGGAGTCTAGAGAAGGAATCAGAGCATGGCAGAGGGAAAAGATGAGAAAACGAAAAAAGTGGCCAGAACTTCACTCACGCGCTGGTGCATGGGGTTGGCCTTGCCAACATTTGACCAGCACGATGGGCGTCCTCCGACGATGGAGTTTTGTGGGGTGAGTCATCAGGCAGGTCTGTTTATGGGTGTATGGTTGGTTTTGTGAAATAATATGGGATGGAGGTGGATCTGGGAAGGACAGCCGCGGGAATGGTGTTTTTCGGCGATGGCCGAGGGGAATAGGGTTCAAGTTGCATCACACTTTGATACCATGTTAAGATTTGATTAAAATGAATGACCTAACATGTACATAGGTCTCTCCCTCTATTTATAATATAAATTAAATACATTCTAATGACAATAATACCTTTACTCTCATTAATTAACATACTAGTACACTAAATAATAATAATAGTGCTGTTTTCTACTTTATTATAACGCGTAATAAAATATAATAATTGTTCGGTTTCAAATTTTTTACCATGCAGTTTTTACTGGTGATATCTATTATATAACACAGTAAAAGGTCCCTTAAAATTTCATCCCCATAAGAACCATTACTTGCTGAATTAAAAATTTTCTTGCACATTTCGCCAAATTGAATTATGTCTAAAATATTATAGTTTCTCGTATTCAAATTTCTTCATGTGCTGTTTTTTACCAGTGATATTCATAATATCATGCTTAATGGACTATTTATCATGCCCAATAAACTTATTGTCACACGTAACAAAAAGTCCCTTCAATTATATAAGAATCATTACTTGCTCAATTGAACTCAACCACCTTTGATGGTGCAGGCCAGTCAAGGAATGCCTTTATCTTCTATTCATCCATGTGCACCAACTCTTTGCTAACTTCTGGACAATAAAACTCACACTTCTCTGTCTTGACATACAATTGGTTTTCCCTCAACTCAGCGAACACTTTCCTCAAGTGATGCACATGATCTTCCAGAGAATTGTTGTAAACAACAATGTTACCCAAATAGATAACAATAAACCGATCTATAAATTCATAGAAAACATCATTCATTAAATTACAGAAAGTTACAGGGGCATTAGTCAACCAAATGGCATTACTAGGAACCATATCTGTCACACAAGCTGTTTTAGATTCATCCCCCTCTGTAACTCTTGCTTGCCAATAACCGGATAGCAAGTCTAGCTTTGTGAAGAATGATGCTTTTGCCAATCGATCAAACAACAACGCAACATTGGGGATTGGATATTTGTTCCATATTGTGACCTTGTTCAAGGCCCGATAACCTACACATACCGCGGTGAACCATCCAACTTCTTTTGGAACAGCACTGAAGCCTAGGAGGGTCGAACAAGTTCTGCACTCAGCAACTCATCCAATTGCTTCCTCAATTCTTCCAACTCCAAAGGTCCCATTTTGTATGGGGCTTGTGCAGGAGTTTAGAACCAAACATCAACTCTATTTGATGATCAATAGCAGTCTGGGTTGGAGAGATTTGGGGATTTCTGCAGGCATGCCATCAGAAAATTTCCCCAAAAGTTTTGCAACCACATCAGGAACTTCCACCATCTTGGTTTGATCTCCACAAGTGCAGCAAAGAATGTGGTGTGCCCTTTTCTTAATTTGTCATTCAATTGCATGGTTGAGATGACACCAATCTTCCGTTTACCACACTTCTTGCTTGAATCCTTGTACATTGTAGGAACAAACCAAGATGTCTTCTCATCAGAGAATAGGATTCCAGCAATATACAGCATCAACATCACTTTAGCCTTCACAAAGAATTCCACGCCAAGAATGACATCAAAATCATCTAGAGGCACCCTCATAAGACTACATTTTCCTTCCCACATCCCACGGTTAGGACAGCAATGATCCTTCCATGAATAGGCCTTGCTTTTGAATTTGCAACCTTGATTTGACTTGAATTCTAAGTGAGTTTGAGGCTAAACTTTGTCACCTCATTCTCTGTAATAAAGTTGTGCATAGCCCCAAAATCAACCATAGCACTTAGGGGTGAGCATAATTCGGGGAAACCCGAATTAACCAAATTAACCGACCAATTTTGGTCAGTTCGGTTCGGTCAAGAAATAGGGTTAGTTCGGTTCGGTTACGATTTTACCAATTTTCGGTTAATTGGTTATCGGTTCGGTTAATATGAATTATCAATTCGGTTAACCGAATTAACCGAATTGATAATTAATGATTCTAGTGATTCTACTCTTATAGTTTAATACCAAAATATCTTTTTTTTTAATAAAATTAATAGATGAGATGCTTAATTAAGCTCGAATTAGTAAAAAAGTTATAATTATATTATGTTTTTAATAATTAATTTCAAATTATTTCTGTTAAATTCGGTTAACCGAATTACCCGAAAAGGTAATTCGGTCGGGTTCGGTTCGATGAGCTTCCTTTGTTCGGTCGGTTCGGTTATCAGAAATCATTAACCGAAAATTTCAGTTAATTCGGTTAATTAACCGAATTTGGCCGAACCGACCGTTTGCTCACCCCTAATAGCACTTCAATACCATTGATCTTCACTGGAACATACATTAGGTCTTTCTAAGAGAAGGGCTAATGATAGCAATCAACAACTGCAGTGGGTTGACGTGCAAAGGTCCCTCTTCATCTAAATCACCATCCTTCTAATATGAGGCTACGAAGGCATTCAACTTCTCCAGCTTAAGACAATCATGGGCTTGATGAGGACCCTTGCAAATGAAATAACTAGATTTTTGGAAACTTTAGGAAGCACCGTCCCCTTTATTCTGGTTGTGGCCTTCACTTTTAGACTTCTCCTGTGTATCCTTCTTCCCCCTTCTCTTCCTTGGCCTTACCCTTATCCCTATCTTTCTTTGTCTTGGCCTTGGGACCCTCGGACTTGGCATTAATTCTAAAATCAACGAAGCCATCTGTTGCTGCAATAACTCCTGGAAGATCTATCAATCCTTGTCTACGTAATTCCATTTGTGCCACAGTTGTAAACCAAAGAGGAAGTTGAACAACTTGTCTTCCTCCAACATGTTCTTTGTGTCCAACATCAAGGAGCTGAATTCCTTAACATAATCTCACATGGCTCCAATCTGCTTCAATCATTTAAGAGCATTCCTTGCAAGCCAAGCCATGTTGCAAGGAAGGAATTGATCTTTCAACTCTTTCAATGTCTCTCATGTCTCAATTCGAGGTATGTTTGCATCTGAATCATCCTCTGCCCGAGTATGTCACCATAACTTAGCATCACCTGATAGATACATTGATGTTATGGCAACCTTCCCATTCTTTGGAATGTGCGTAGCCTTGAAATATTGCTCCATGTCCCATAGGAAATTCTCAAAGTTCTTTGAAATGTGATTGCCCTCGAAGGATTTCAATTCAGGATATCAAATTTTATGAGAGGTCTCAACCCCACCAGAGCTTGAGGAGATGGCCCTCTTTACAAGAGTAATTTCACCATCTATCGAGCCAAGTCTGCCATGCAAGGTTTCAACAAGCGTTGTGATGTCACTAAACAATGCTGAAATTGGCTTCTATTTCTAGCAATTCAACCAATTCCTTGGTTAAAGGCTCACACTGCACCACCCATGGAACTGCATCATCAGTTTGTGGAAAACCAAAGAAGTTCCCCAACCGATCCAATTGATCCCGCCAACATCATCAAACCAGAATTGATACCAATTGTCACAGGGACTAAGCTCACAGCAGACAATTTGACACTCCGATGTCACCAAGTGGTACACTTGGTTAAGCCATGTCACACACACACAAATTCGTTAGATAAGTCATGCAAGTGTATAGCAATTGAAACAACATTCACAATGCAATAGTATTTATAGAAGCAACAACTCCGAACCATTTCTTTTATTCAAAGACAAAGATTACACACTCTAATATGTGCAGGAACGCCATGCACGAATTTCCTCTATCCCATGCCACCCACATGTTAAATAAATAAATACACAGTTGACATCCCTAACAACCTAAGTTGTGCAGGATGCACCCAGCATTTACCAACAAGGCTAAAACAAGTTATGGTTAGAATTATATGGCTAAAGACATGCCCAAATGTCAACCCACAAAATTACCCCCATCAGCCAAGCTTGTCCACCAGCCTCACAAGGGGAAACTTCCAAGTAATTGCACTGCCTGGTCAACACTGCAAGCATTTGACATTGACACTGCATGCTACCCACAGGTTAACACTTTGTGTCAAGCACAGTTTCCCCTTAACCATGACTTATCCCACATCCCAACAACACCATTTTTCAATAAGGCACTTGACATACCCAAGTTAACTATCTAACCATGTCAATGGAAACTAACTACCATGAGCAACCTTGTCAAGGCCATGGCTCCAACTATGTCCATCTCTGACCACATCGAGTAGGCAACTTTGTGTTTGTGTTTTCTCCCTTTAACAACATAGACAAACCAACCATCAAATCTCAAGATAACCCATGACAGGCCATCTCTTGGAAAGTTTCCAAATTAATATAGTCAACTCTCCTAGATTATAGGAGAAATTTCTGTAATTATGTAAATATTCTTAGGAGATATTCTGGGAGATTTGTTAGCAACTGTCATTCTTTCCTTTTGTTATTCTTTCCTTTTAGATTATCCTTGTAGTCTATAAGACATTCAGATTGTACCTTATTTTAAAATAATAAGAAACACTATTTCAATTCTTCTCCACTTCTAGATGGTATCAGAGCCTGGTTTTCTTTTCCTTTCGGCACTCATAGTCTCTAAAACCTAGGCCTTATTGCCTTAACCCTATTCAGCCTCCATTATGTCAGAAATTTCCGAAACTTCCACCATGGCCAGACTTGAACCTATGGTCAACACCAAAACTAAAACCAAAGTAGCCCGTACCAAACCCCATTCAATCCAAATCACAAATATTCGTCTCAATGAAGCCAACTTCTTGATATGGTCTCGGTCAGTTCGAATGTATATCCACGGGAGAGGTAAGATTGGGTACCTTACAAGTGAAAGCAAGGCCTTTGACAGAGCAGACCCATCACATGCTATATAAAAATCCACGATTATGGCTTGGCTTGTGAATGCAATGGTGAAGATATTAGTGCTAATTGCATGTGTTATCCTACTGCAAAAGAACTCTGGGATAATGTAAGTCAAATGTATTCTGACCTTGGAAATTATTCTCAAAAATTGTAGCAAAAAATTGGCAAGACCCAACAAGGGGAAGACAGTGTGACTATGTATTTTAATGTCCTTGAGGGACTGTGGCAGGACTTGGATATGATAAATGATTATGAATGGAAGAGCCCTGATGATTGCAACTACAACAAGAAGATGGCGGAAAATGCAAGGATTTTTAAATTCTTGGCTGGACTCAATGATGAGTTTGATGAGGTCAGGGGGAGGATTCTTGGAAGACAACCCCTGCCTCCAATCGGAGAAGTATTTTCTTAAGTAATAAAAAAGGGGCTGATGGAACAGTGGAGAACTCAGCTTTGGTTGCTGCTAATCCTACTGTTTTGGTTGCTGCTAATGCCTTTGTACAGCGGTCATATCCCAATCAAAAAACTCGAGTATGGTGTGACTATTGTAATAAGCCACACCATACCCGAGAAACCTACTAGAAACTACATGGAAGACCATCAAATTAGAAGAGCAACAAACTCGGACTTGGAAACAACCAAGTAATTCCTATAGCAAATGAAGCCCAGACCAATGTTCTAAGTTAAGAGCAAAAGGATCAACTTTTTCAACTGTTGAAATCCAATTCGATATCCGATACATCGATTGGTCCCTTGGCCCAAACAGGTAATATGCCGAGTGCCTATTCCAGTTCTTTAGTAGCCTTTGCACCATGGATTACTGATTCAGGTGCATCAAACCATATGACTAGTATATCTCAATTGTTTCAATCTTACTATCCTTGTCCATGTAATAAAAAGGTGAGGATTGCAGATGGGAGTCTTCCATCCATTGCAGGAGCAGGTTCAAGTAAAATTTTTTGGAAAATAGAATTAAAATCTGTCCTTCATGTTCCTAAACTTACTTGCAATCTTCTAACTGTTAGTAGATTATCCTGTGATTCTAATTATCGTATCATATTCTTTGATTCTCACTATGAATTTTAGGACCAAAACTCAAAGGCAATGATTGGCAGTCTAGGATGATTGATGGCCTTTATTATTTTGATGATACCCTATTCAGCAATAAACATGCTCAAGGCTTGAGTGGTAGTACTAGTTCAATCCCCGTGCGTGATCTAATAATGCTTTGGCCTCTTAGATTTGGGCATCCTAGTTTTTCTCATTTAAATATTTGTTGCCGAGTTTGTTTAAAAATTTGGATTGTACTTCTCTTCATTGTGACATTTGTCATTTATCAAAAAGTCATCGCGTTCCTTATAATTCAAAAGGCTATCATGCATCAAAACCTTTTTATTTGATTCATAGTGATGTTTGGGGTCCCTCTAAGCAAGGTCTTAAATTTCGATTTCAACTCAAATTTCGAAGCTCCAAAAGTACGGAAATTTCGACAAAAATTTGGATTTCGATGTCAATTTTGATTTCGATTTGAAAAAGTAACGGAATTCCGTAATAAAGCATGAAATTCTTTGTGAAGCTTTAGAAATGGTTAACAAACATAATAATATAAGTTTTAGGACTAATATATTACAAATTAAATACATTTATGTTTTGTATGAGGTGTAAAAGTTGTAAAATAGTATGTGTATCAAATATATTTAAGATAATATACATTAAACATATTCAGTTAATACAAATGAAATTCATAAATCATTTAAATATTATTTATTATACAAATAATGATAATTTAGACATGAATGGTTAAATAAAATGTTACTGTAAGTTTATTTTTTCATATAATTTCAAAAGCACTTGTAATAATCTTTTGTTCCGAAAAAATAAATAAAATAAATAAAGATAGAATTTCACTTTACTCCTAAATTTCTCATTTGAATTTCAAGGAAATTTTATTGTATAGTTAAAATTTAGGCAAGTTTCGCTAAAATTTCGAGATTTCGATAAATTTCGGATGATTCATTGAGATTTCGATGGAAATTATGCAAGACGGAAATCGAATGCCATTTTGATTTCGAGGGTGACGGAAATCGGAAATTTCAATGGAAATTTCGACAATTTCGTGGAAATTTAAGACTATGCCTCTAAGGTTACTACCTTATCCGGGAAAAAAAATGGTTTGTGACTTTTACAGATGATCATACTCGGAATTTTTGGGTATATTTAATGAATGGAAAATCTGGAGTTGAAATATTCAAGAATTTTTAGAATATGATCGAAAATCAATATCACACAAAAATAAGCATACCTTGTACAAATAATGGAACATAATATTTCAACCAAGTTTTGGGAAATTTTTTGAAAGAAAGAGGAATTCAACATCAATCCATGTGTCGTGACACCCCACAACAAAATGGCACCGCTAAAATAAAAAATTGCCATTTACTTGAGGTTGCACGGACTATAATGTTTTCTACGCATATTCCAAAATATTTGTAGGGGGATGCTATTCCAACTGCTTGTTACCTTATTAATAGAATGTCTACCTGTGTGCTGCAGTATATCACTCCTTTGGCATGCCTAAAAAAATCCTTTCCTGATAATAGGATAATTTCTGATCATCCTCCAAAAGTATTTAGATGCATTGTTTTTGTTCATATTCCAGCTCATCTTAAATCTAAACTTGATCCTAGGGCTGAAAAATGTGTGCTTCTTGGATATGCTCCCAATAAGAGAGGGTAAAAATGTTTGAATCCAAAAACAAAACAAAAAAAAAATCACATCAATATGGATGACATTTTTGTTGAAAATCAGTCTTACTTTAACCAAACTTATCTTCAGGGGGAGAAAGAGAGCAGTGAAGATTAGTTTTGGCAAACTTCTATACCAATGGCTAATGTTTTCCTTGACATTGACATCCCTCTACAAAACATTCAAGGAACTGAAATTTTAAATATAAAAAAAAAAAATGGAAATCCCAATCTGCCTGTACAAAGCAGAAGGGAATCACAAATAGGGGGAGAATTGCTACAGAATAATCCCTCTTCTGAGCTTCATGTTTATACTAGAGGTAGGTATCGTTCTAATACTAAGGATCATCCCACAATTTCAGAGCGGAATCAATCATCACCTCCAAAAATTGGTCATTTGGTAATCCTTCTACTACGCTTCCAGTTGATCAATCTACTGACCTCGATGTACCTACAACCATTAAAAAAGCAGTTAGAACCTGTACCACACACCCCATTGCCAAATATTTATCAAACCATAGACTTTCTCATAATCATAAGGCCTTTACATCCAATATTTCTCACCTATTTGCTCCAAGGACCGTTCAGAAAGCTATGGATCATCCAAATTGGAAGTTAGTAGTTCTTGAAGAGATGAACGCACTATGGAACAACGTACTTAGGAAATTGTTGATTTACCAACGGAAAAGAAAACTGTAGGTTGCAAGTGCGTGTTTACAATTAAATGCAAGGTTGATGGCAATATAGAGAGATATAAGGTGAGACTCGTTGCAAAAGGGTTTACACAAACATACGGAATTTACTATCAAGAAACTTTTGCTCCAGTGGCCAAGATAAACTCAATCCGAATGTTACTCGCCTTAGCTGTACATTCTAACTAGCCCTTACACCAATTGGATGTAAAGAATGCCTTTTTAAATGGAGATCTATAGGATGAAGTGTTTATGGAATTGCCACCAGGTTTTGAAGGTAATCTTGGCAGACATAAGGTGAGTAAATTGAAAAAACCATTGTATGGGCTCAAGCAATCTCCGAAAGCTTGGTTTGAACGCTTTGGGAAGGCTGTAAAGGGTCATGGTTACAGCCAAGGTCAAGCTAATCACACCATGTTCTATAAACACTCAAGTGAAGGGAAGGTTGCTATTCTAATTTTCTATGTTGACAATATTGTTTTGATAGGTAATGATAGCAAGGAACTTGAGAAATTAAAAAAGATGCTTGCTAAAGAATTTGAGATTAAAGACTTGGGTGACTTGGAAGTATTTTCTCGGTATGGAATTTGCAAGGTCAAGAAAAAGTATTTTTGTTTCACAAAGAAAATATGTGCTTGACTTGCTTGGATAAGCAGGTTTAGTAGGGTGTAAAGCAACTGAGACACCTATAGAGCCTAATATTAAAATGCAACCTACCAAGCCTAAAGAAGTAACCAATAGAGACCAGTACCAAAGTTTGGTTGGAAGGCTACTTTGTCTATCACATACACATCCTGACATAGCCTTTGCTATCAGTATGGTTAGCCAATTCATGCACTCACCAGGGCCTGACCACTTTGATGCAGTTTATAGAATCCTGAGTTATTTAAAGGGAACTCCAAGAAAAGGTCTATTGTTTGAAGACCATAGACATCTACAAGTTAAGGTATACACTGATGTAGATCAAGCTGGGAGTATAACCGATAGAAGATCAACTTCTGGTTATTGAGCCTTTGTTGGTGGAAATTTGGTTACATGGTGAAGTAAAAAAAAAAATGTGGTAGCTAGGAGTAGTGCAGAGGCAGAATTTAGAGCAATTACTTATGGAATTTGTGAAGTGTTTTGGATTAAAAAATTATTGGAAGAATTGAAAGTCACTAATCCACTACCTATGAGACTATATTGCGATAACAAATCTGCCATAGCCATCGCTCACAATCCAGTGCTTCATGATAGAACGAAACATGTTCAGGTCGACAAGCATTTTATAAAGGAGAAGTTGGATAGTGGACTGATTTGTTTACCCTATATATCTACTATTGAACAAGTAGTAGATATACTTACAAAAGGACTACCAAAGAAGCAATTTGAAAATTTGATCGAGAGTTATGGTGCGATCCCAAGAGGGGGGGTGAATTGGGTTTTAAAAACTTTTTGGCTAAATTAAATTACGCTGATTCACCAACAATCATATCCCAATTAAATTGAAACGTGTAAGTAAAATAATTATAATAATGAATGCAAACATACACGTGCGGAATTTAAAGTACAGAAATATAAACGAGATACAGAGAAAGAGAGAGAATGACACAAGATTTTTAACGAGGTTCGACCAATCCTGCCTACGTCCTCGCATTGGGCAATCCCCCTAAAGATTTCACTAACCTTACTCACTTAATCGGGTGGAGCAGAAACCGTTTACGCTCCTTATAGGGTGAAGCCCCCCTAGCTCCCTTAACCAAGCAGAGTCAAGCTGTTACACACTCCTTATAGGGTGGAGTCCCCCTAGCTCACTTAACCAGACGGAGCCAAACCGTTTCTCCTTACAGGGCAGAATCTCCCTAGCTCACTTACCGGGTGGAGCCAAACCGGTTCTTCCTACAGGGCGGAATCTCCTCAGCTCACTTAACCGAGTGAAGCCAAACCTCTCCAAGTGATGTACGCTCACTTGGCCACGTTTCACAACCCGAACCGGGAAGGGCTGTTTCGAAAAACAAATTTTTCATACAATAAAGATGCTTCTGAAAAAGCTGATTTGTACACATTACACACTAATGCACTCTCATATGGTTTAAGAATGAAGCTCTGTTGAGTATATAAGAATCCTCTCAAAATATTTTTCAAGTAAATTGGTGAGAGTATGGAAAATGATTTTTCTTTTCAAAATGACCTTTTATAATTCAATTGCTAGTAGGTCTATGAGCAAGATATATGAAAGTGAATATATGCTCAAGCCATTATCAAGAAGTTTTTCAAGCACAATATATATATCAATGA
Source organism: Malania oleifera (assembly GCF_029873635.1). Lineage (NCBI taxonomy): Eukaryota > Viridiplantae > Streptophyta > Magnoliopsida > Santalales > Ximeniaceae > Malania > Malania oleifera. The sequence goes on from NC_080418.1 coordinate 150,666,819, forward strand.
ATATATGTGCTCAAAGCATTCTTGAACAAATCCCCTAAGTTTTTCTCAAAAATATTTTCAAATAAAAGAGTGTGAGAAACTAGGGTTTTCTTTCAAACTATGATTGACCTTTTGAAATATAAAACACAAGAAGGCCCTCAAGCAGTATATATATATGTATGTGAAATATATGCTCAAGCCTTACTTGAATAATTCAAAAATTTCTCCAAAAAATAATTTTGACAAAGAAGAGTATGGGAGAAATCTTATCTTTGAAAAATACAATAAAAGAACTTCAAGCAATATACATGAAATGATATATGCTCAAGCCTTTTGAAATAACACCCTCAAAAATATTTTCTCCAAAAAGAATTTTCAAAATGAATGAAGGAGAAATTTTAACTTTGAAATAGCACAAGGGTAAGAAGTCTTTGGAGCAATATATATGAATTAATAGGTGCCCAAGACTTTCAAATATAACTCAAAGGATTTTCCTCCAAAAATATTTTTCAAATAAAAGAAGGGGAGGAATTTTGATTTTTGAAAAAACAACAAGAGTAACAAGGTTATCAAGCAAAATATATGAAAGGAAATACAAGCTCAAGCCCTTTAAAAATAAACCCCCAAAATATTTTCCTCCAAAAAGATTTTCAAGAAGAGGAGTAGGAGAAAATAGAAATTAAAGCTCAAAAGGGATATAAAAATGAAGAGAACCACAAAGCTATTTAACTAATCTTCCAACATGATTCTCTAGCATTTTTCAAGTGTTTTAGCTTGTGTTTATAGGCTAAAAACCCAATATAGCCGTTATATGGTCGTTGGGGGGTTAAAATATTATTATATTTCGAAAACTAGTCGTTTTACGGCTGTTGGGGCACTTTCCCGAGAGGGCCGGTCAACTGGGGCCAAGCTTCGGTCGGCTGGGGGCTTCAAATAAGCAAGGTATGGTCGGCTGGAGCGAAGATCCGGTCAGCTGGACTTGGGTTTTCTGTGCAGACACCCTTCAGTGTTTTAGCCATAACTTTTTCTATACAACTCCGAATTGGACGTTCTTGGTATCAAACAGAAAGTTAAGAGAAAATCCCACAACTTTCATGTTGAACACTTTTTAAAATATGAAGTTATGGATTAATAAAAATGCTCATCAATGATACGGAAGAAACATGAAGGGAATTTTCTGCTACAGACACCTTTTAGTATTTTGGGCATTACTTTTTCTAGAAAACTCCAAATGGGGCGTTCCTGGTATCAAAAGAAAGCTAAGAGAAAATCCCACAATTTTCATGTTGAACATATTTTAATATGAGAACTGATTGATCGAGAAAACTGCTCATCAATGTGACGGAAGAAGCATGAAAGGGGTTTTGAAAAACTTGTTTTGGAGTTTTTCATTCCAAAAATGATTTTTGCCCTCGTTTTGATTTTCAAAACCAATTTAAACCTTTTGGTATAAGTTTAACATTTTGAATAAAAGGTTTTCATTAAAATCTTGGGTCCTAAGGTCTTGGTCATTTTGAGAGATTGAGAGAGAACTTCAAATTAAATCAATGATCATGCATGCACACATTAAACCTAATTTACTATTGCAACCCAATAATAAATAAAGTCTCTAGTCTTTTGCTCCTAATGTTCATGGAATATGCCAGAGATTGTTCTTGATTGAGTGTTTCATGGCTTCCATTTTGCATTTCTCATTTGCGCCTTTTGCATCATAAATCTATTCAAAGACTAAACACACAAATGAGATACTGTGGTTTGTCATATTCAAAACAAAGATCGGACTCAAAAAGTCAACAATCGGCAAGTTGACTATGGAAGACATCTTCAAACCAGCTTGAGGGGGAGTGTTGGAAAGTTTCCAAATTTATCCAGCCAACTCTCCTTGATTATAAGAGAAATTTCTGTAATTATGTAAATATTCTTAGGAGATATTCTAGGATATATTCTTAGGAGATATTCTAGAAGATTTGTTAGCAATTGTCATTCTTTTCTTTTGTTATTCTTTCCTTTTAGATTATCCTTGTAGTCTATAAGACATTCAGATTGTACCGTATTTTAAAATAATAAGAAATACTATTTCAAATCTTCTCCACTTCTAGACCATCTTAAGCTACTGCCTTGGAACATGGGCACATGAGATGCCCAAGCCATGTGCCTTGGCAATGTGAAGCTACTCAAGGGTCTGACAGTTGCCTACTTAATAAATTTTGAGAACAATATGGCTACGAGTTTGGGAGGTTTTACTTTATTTGAGGATGATGGAGTGGGTTAGGAGCAGCAATGAAAGGACAAATTCCACCTATCCGTATTGAGGAGATTACTGGGAAGGGCTTAGATGTTCAATGATTACCAGATAAGATGAGCGGATGGTTCAATCCTGGATGTAATGAAGTTGTTTGTATGGGGTTAAATGCAAGAGGAAGAGGGGTAGCAATATTCGGCTAACCTATTGTATTTGGTGAATTAAAATGGGAAGGATTTAAAGAAAGGCTTTTTCATTTGGTTTTGTTTTGATTTTCTTTTTTTGTTTTACTTTTTCTTAAGGATTTCTCATTCTCTCTTTTAGATTGTATTTTCTTCTCCTTTCTTAATATAGTTTCTTTTTTTACCAAAAAATGTTGGGTTCTTTTTTTCTGCCCAACTTATTCTTAATCATGTACTCAATATTTCCTAAAGTTCCATTTGTAATTTCTATAATTTATTATAATACGTTTCCATTGTTTCTTTAAATAAAAATCAAAATTTCTATCAAAATCAAAATTTTTGTTAAAATGTTCGTAAATTGAGACCCTCAAAATATCTATCAAAATCCAAAATTTAGTCCTTACTCAACTATGAAAAACTCTACAAATCTACAAACCCTTTTTAAACCAACAAATAAAAGCCAAAGTCAAGAGATGAATTTGAAAATAGTCTTGCCACTATCTTGCACTTTTTCCTTGGAAAGTTCTGCATGCACCTAAGCCACCCATGATTTTTACCAACATGGAACCCATTAACTCATACAAAGTTTTCAATTTGAGATACACACAAGTGAATCCAATGATATTTTGATAGATTCAAAGTATACCATCTTGAAACTAAATTGAGGTCCTCGAAATTTCTATTGAAATCTAGTTTGTGCTCTCACAAATTGTGAGAGACTCCAAAAGCCCTTTTTAGACCAAGAAAGAAAGACAAAACCAAAAGATGACTATGGAAATAGTCAATTTACTTCCACCACCTTGCCCTTCTTCCTTGCAAAGTTTTGCATGCACTAGAACCGCCCCTATTTTTACCTACTTGGTACCAATTAACTTAAACAAATTTTTAGTTTGAGATACACAGGAGAACCCTTTTGATATTTTGATACCCACTAAAAGAAGGTTAAAGTATATGGTCGTGAATCTAAATCCAAGAGCAAAATGCTTCAATTCTATGCTTGTTGTCTTGATCTTTTCTATACCTACATTCTTTTTCGACATGTTTCTTTTTGCATGTCAACAAACACATCTAATATTCTAACTTCTTGAATGATCCTTCATGATGTCCCACATTCACTTAAGGATCCTCTAATAGCAAGAACTTCATTTCTACCTGTTGCTGCCAAAAATTGTTTGGAAGAATTAGAATCAATCACAACTTCGATCACTTGCCAAGAATGAGAGAAAAACAGCTTGGAGGACATGGGTGTACTTTGGGGAATCACTCTGATGCCTAAGTTAGGGAATTTGGAAGGATTATATGATAGCAAAAGTAGAGGAGTGAGTGAGAGTGAGATGAGATGAGATGAGATGTCTTACCTTCCTTAGGAGGTCCTTTCTATAGGCATTCGGGATACCTACCTACTGATTTCCCTGCTAATGGATTGCAGGGGTTACATTTTGGCCATAGATATGTTACTAATGAGTAAATATTGATATGCTAACCCCTTGCTTTAATTAATGGATGTTACCTCCTTTTATTTGAACCCTGGATGTCCTTTCATTTTTGGGTCTTACATAAGTTAAAGCCGAGTTTAATTGCCGGGTCTCGTTTTGGTTATATTAGTTGTCCCCCTTCAAGTATGCTTTGTGATCGTAGATTACCCTTAAAATTAAAAGGGAAGTTTTATAGGACGGCTATAAGACCAACTATGCTATATGGATCAGAATATGGGGTGACGAAGAAACAAAATATCCAAAATGTAATAGTTGTCCAGATGAAAAATGCTTAAATGGATGAGTAATATAACACTAAAAGATAAATTAAGGAATGAACATATTTGCAATAAGTTAGGTGTAGCTCCTATAGAAGATAAGATAAGGGAGGGACGACTCAGATGGTTTGAGTACTTGCAATATAGGCCACATAGTGTGCCAGTGAGGAAGAACGAGTTAGTTAACATGGGGTGTAGTAAAAGGGATAAGGGTAGACCTAAAATAACTTGGAATGAGATAACGAATAAGGATTTAATAGCTCTAAATTTGTCAAAATAAATGATCCATGATCGCATAAATTAGCGAAAAATGATTTATATAACTGACCCCACCTAGTGGGACTTAAGGCTTGGTTTTGTTGTTGTTGTACTAAGTCCTTGTATTATCATGAAATTCGAATTAAGTCATCAGATGGGCATCTTTGGGTCTTATGAGCGGTGCTCATCAGATGTGCCAATACTTTACCGAGAAGTGCCCGTTTCTTGTTGCCTCGTGAGCGATACTTATCATATGGGTCTATACATTGTTGAGCAATGCTCCTCTCTTATTGCCTCATAAGCAGAGCTCATAAGATGAACATTTTTGGGCCTCATGAGAGGTGTTCATCAGATGGGCCAATTTTTTTGTTGAGCAGTGCTCATTTCTTGTTGTCGCATAAGTGGTGTCTCATCATATGGGCATTTTAAATTTACTAGGCAAAGGGATCTCCATTATTTCCTTGGCAAAGGTGAAATTGGAAGATCTAAGGTTTCCTCTATTAAGGGTTGGCTATGAACTTCTTTCACCAGCTTTTCTAGTTGATCAATTTTATTAAGTTTTCCTTCAAATTCCTAGGATTGTTGCTCATTATGGCCACATTTTGGCTCCTTCTACTTTCTTTTTCGGATTTGAAATTTTTAAGGTAGCTTCATATGGTACCACCAACTTGCCCTTAAGTTCCATTTCTACTTGAACAATCCCTGGGTCATTTTTTACATGATCTTTTCTCTATTGTAAGATCATACTATACATGTCGTAACCCGAACCAAGAAAATAAAGAAATAAATAAAAGAAAAGTGAAAGGAAAATAAAAGAGGGAAATAGGTTTGGCATAGGGCCAAACTGTCGACGGTTTCAGAAAGGCTCAAAAAAACCGTTGACAGTTATGATTTCAGGAAGCGGAGTAAGTGCCAAACCGTCAACGGTTTTGTCAAGCTCAGGTCGACGGTTTTCTTGCGGGCCTGTTTACTTGAGGGCTAAGTTATGTTTTATTTTTCATAACTCTCATATCCTCTCTCTCTCTCTACTTAGACTTTTTGGAAGGCTCTCTCTCTCTCCCTCTCTCCTAAACCTCCCGGATCATCTTCGAGTGCTCTTCGATCTTTTGTCCCATCTCCCGGCATGTAGGTCGTCGATATTTGGCTGATTCGTGCGGTTAGCGTTTTCGTGGTTTCGAAGGTTTTAGACATTTTCTTCAAGAACAAGTAAGGGGATTATATTATGTCAGTTAATTTTGTAAGTTCCACCGATTAAAATGCGGTATATGTTTTATATACATATGATTAAGGCATTTATTTTCCAATCCAACTGTTCAAACTGAGGTTTTCGAGCCTAGGGTTCGGTTAATTGATGTTATTTTCGAAACCAACCGATTAAATTTGAATATGAGATTATTGGGCTAAAGTACTAAATTTTCTGAACGTTTTGACCGATTGAAATTATTGATTTTGAATTGTTATGCGTGTTTTATAAAGAACCAAAGTGAGTAGGATTAGTTATCTCCGTTTTTCCTTTACAAATATATATTCTTAGTTAAACAAAAACGGTGGAGATGATTAAATCCGTATTTTTAACAAAGCAGATATTTAGTATGATATGACATGTTTTCAGTCGATAATATAATTATGATTTATCAGATGAAAATTGTGTAGCATGAGAATGATTTAAATGGGATATATGAACAGAATGTTTTCATTAATACTATACAGTATGATATGACGGCTATATACCGAGATATGATGTGATGGCTAAAAGTCGATATGTATTATGCCAGCTATAAGCCGAGATTTGATATGACGGCTAGATGCTGAGATTATGATATGCTGATTTTTATACCGAGGCAGTATATGACAGATATTTTACAGAATTATGAACAAATTATGTTTTATACAGCTTTTATTGCGTAAATTGTCATATATGATTTAAGAACCCTGAGGATCAAATGTTGTATTATGAGCACGATACCGTAGCTAGTTTTGGGAGGTGGTGCAATCACACTGGGATGATAGTGCGATGATGGATAGTCGATTGGAGACATAAGTACAATACTACCTCGAGGCAGTTCCGGGGACCCCATCCGATGTAGTTCCGGGTGACCCTTCTCGATGTAGTTTTGGGTTAAGGGTAGGCACAATCGTACTTACTACCTTTTTCTAACTCAGCTATGATCGGACGGCCATATACTAAGTCCAGCCTTCAGGCCGCACAACCCATCATAGAGGGAAGCATGTCGTATGAGTATGTGAAAGTGTGACAACGCTAGTTCAGCAGTCCCAGTTGTATCTTCTACGCAAACATGGGCAAATTTACTATAAAAAGGGGCTATATTGAGCTAACAGTTTATTATTCTGAAATTATGTATTTTCAGATATATAGTGCAGTACATTTTTAAAATGTCATTTCAGATACAGTTAAATCATGACAGTAATGTGTTTACACGAAACCTCATGCTAGCCACACACTTCTAATAATATAATTCGTCTTACTAAGAAGTGTCTCACCCCATTATACAAATCATTTTTCAGATCCTACAAAGAATCGAGCCTAGCATACTATGGGGTTGGGATTAGATAGTTAATAGTGATGGTCAGAGTTGGTGAGACATTGGACAGCAGTTTTTGTTCTTTTTGGGTTATAATATCGTGATATGGAGTTATGTATGTATGTATTTGGGAACAGATAGAACTCTGGTAAAGTGTTTTGATGTTTTAGTATTTTCCGCTGTGTGTTTATTTTTAGTAATGACAGGACCACCCAGTTTTCCCTTATTAGGGCGGGTAAGGGGATATTATGGTATCAGAGTATTTTATTCATAAAGGGGCCCACGTGGCGGGTCAGGGCACTATCGGTGGTATCAGAGCATTTCTATATTTATAGCAGTTTAAATTTTCGGGTAGTTACAATACATGTCTTCCACCCGCCTTTGGAAGGATAGAGATTGCTCGAAAGACACAATTTGCCGTGAATTGCCTAATAGTGGAAAGTGAACCGATTAGGGCGCGTGATCCCCAACAATGAGTTCAGACTCGAAATTGCATAATGCAACCATGATTCAATTTTGGGAAGAAATCCTTCCAAGTTTCCAACAAACGATGCCAACTATTGCTGCCAAAATTTGTCCAAGAGAATTTGGATTAATCACGACTTCAATCACTTGTCAAGAATGAAAGAAAATAGGCTTGGAGGACTTGGGACATTCTCCGAGGGATTGCTCTGATGCCTAACTCAATGAATTTGGAAGGATTGTGCAATTGCAACAGTAAATGAGTAAGAATGAGATGAGATGAGATAAGATGCCTTATCATCCTTAAGGGGTCCTTTTTATAGGCATTCCGAATACGTCCCTATTGATTTCCCTACTAATGGATCACAGGGGTTACATTTTGGCTATGGATGTTCATAAGGAGTAAAGATTAATGTGCTAACCCCTTGCTTTAATTAATGAACATTACCTCCTTGCTATTGATCCCTTGATGTCTTTTTATTTTTTGGTTTTACATAAGTTCATGCCGAGTTTAATTTCGGGATCTCTTTTTAGTTATGTCACCACCAAACCAAAAACTCTCCACAATTACATCCCTATGAAGCTTGTTGGCTAATAATGTTATTGTCACATCATTTAACTTGAGTTTTCTCTTCCTTGGAGCAACTTATCATCATGACTAGATTATGATAGCTATCCAACAATGTGCATAGCAAATTCATAAATTTGTTTCATCTTCTAGCATCACATCAATTCTCACTAATTGACCAGATGTCACTGAAAGCATTAAGTGATTCGGGATCTTGATGCCATCATTTATTATTAGGAGTAGAGCTTCTAATTCAATAGAATCTCATTAAGAAGGGATTTATCTGGGTACAAGCTTCCATAAATTGATGATATTTTCTCCCTTTTTATGTTGAACATGAATGACTTGACAGACATAAATGAAATGTCGAAATTGCTCTCACATCCTTCTCTTCCTATTCATGATTGGACATCCTTTCTAGCTTGATCTCTTGGGAAGATAAACAAGCACGTTATGTAGGAAGGAGTTCTGCAAAATAACATTCACCAATTAACACCTTGCTAAAAAAACCCATGCAAGCCAACCAAACAACATTTAGCCTTATAATTGACCCATGCATAGAACCTACCAAAACCTTAGAAACATAATTGCAGCCACAGATTAAAAACTGCCATTCATGCCCCCACAACCTTGAACATGCAATGACTCCATTTTTCAAGTATTTTTTTCCTCACCATATTGACGGACAACCCAACGTAGATAGGCACAGATATTTTTCCATTTCACATTTTTTTTCATACCTTGTGTTTGAGGGCTTGAAGTTTGGAACTTGAATTTGGATTTTTATCCACACTAATCCATATCAAATGCACAAAATATGTACTCCTAGACACAACCTTAATGCATATCTTGAGTTGACATACAAATGAAGATTCTGACTAAATAATTTAATTCCTGCAAAGGTAGAAAGGAGGTAAAGGTGTACCCAGCAGTCAAATCCTACGCCTTCGAACTCGCTTGCCGCCTACTTGCAGACATTGAAGACCCAGAAAGCATTTCAAGGCTGGCAGCTCAATTTAGTGTGTTCCTCAAAGGGGTCATTCAAATTCCCCTCCACTTTCCTGGCACAAGATTCTATTGGGCAATGAGAGCTGCTGATAATATCAGGAAGGAGCTTCAAGCCATAATCAAGCAGAGAAGAGTGGCTTTGGAACAGGAGAGGGCCTCATCTTCTCAAGACCTTTTATCACATATGCTTGTGACACCAGATGAAAATGGGAGGTTTTTGGCTGAGGTGGAGATTATTAATAATATACTCACACTATTGTTTGCAGGCCATGATACTTCTGCCTCTGCCATAACAATGCTTGTGAAGTATCTTGGAGAATTGCCTCAAGTATATGAAAAGGTGTTCAAAGGTCAGTTCCTGTCCATCTAACTTCATTTTTTTTTTTTTTTCACATTGTGAGTATATTATTTTACTGCACTAAATTTTCATTTTATTTCTTATGGGGCATGACTTGGAAAATTAAAGTTCGCTTGATTCATTGGTTCTAGGTCCCAAATAAGAGTGGGCCATGTGATTTGAGACACCACTACCAATTTTAGACAGGTCCTACTGTTTTACATAGTGTGTGTACTCTTCTTGGAGACTAGCATGAAATGCACACAAAAAATTTTACCTAAATCCATCCCATTTTAACATACACATCCCTATAACCCACAATGTGGGCACATAATTTTGACTACAGATCAACGTTCACTTCTGAAAATTTTGTTATTGGTTAAAATGTTCACACCTCTTCTAGTTCTTTATTTTTTTTCCGGATCAGTTGTTACACGATTGCATCCTGCTACAACAAGAATGCAATTTCTACATGGACAAATATTTAACGGAAGTTTCACCAATGTTTTAGATGCTATTCACGTGCGTTGTCTAATACTTAGCCAATATATAAATTTATTTTCAAGGATCACAGCTTAGGTATTTTTATTTTTTTTATAAAATATGAAATGCTGGATACAAATGTAAACATACCTCGATTGGTTCAGTCAGATTATTTAGTAAGATATGAATTGATGTTTGAGGCATCACTTCATTAATCAGAGTCCATTCTTTGTGAACTCTGCTATCTACTAACAAGTCCATCCCTCTCCAAGTAGTCAGTCTGTTCTCTTCAGGAGAAAGCCTTAATCTCATCAACGTCAAATGTAGCCTGCAAGAGTCAAGAGGCTGTTGGGTGACTTCCAAATAGAAGATCTAATGATAATCACAATAGTTTATAATGGATTATAATAAGGGGAGGACATTGCAACACCTTTGGAGCTCGTTACCTAGATTCACTAAGCGAACTCAATTGTTCCACGCATCAAAAGAAGCTAAACACCAAAATCCACCATCAACCTAACAATTTCACCACAAGAAATAGGCCAATTACGCAACAAAAACCACAACTAGCAATTTGCCAATAAGAAAAAAAGGAATAAAAAAGAACTCCAAGCAAACACATGCAGCAATCTCTTATAGCACCTGGCTCTGATTGCAACTGGCCCAGGAAACAACACCTAAACAACCCAGCAACAGACACATGGCAACCAGCTACCAAGTCATGGATACAACAAACAACAACTACAAACCAAGCCTTAAGTTGGCTACATGAATCCTTTTTCCACCAATTTACATGATTGTAGGCAACTCCTCCAACAATTTGAGGGCTATTAAATCCTTACTATCTCATCCAAGCCATTAAGGTATGCCTATACTCCTTCTGCCACTCATAGTAACTAGCTACTCCTCACTGGTGCATTATTTGGACTATGTTGCAGTTACCAAATCATGGATCAACAACACAAATTCAGTAGCTTAAGACAACTAAAACAATAGAAGATCACACCATCCAGCAACTGCAGCAGCTATGCAGTTCAATAAACTCCAAACGGCAGGACAGAACACTTATCACCAAAAAAGCGATATGGTGGGCCAACTAGAAAGCTGGTAAAACACAATAATGGAATTTAAAAAACAATAGTTGTTAATATAAACGGTTGCAGCCATCATAGAAATTACACAATGGGAAATGAATGTCATGTTTGTGAATTCATTTTTGTATTGAACTCGTTAGACACCAATAGATTCACATGTTTTGATCCCATAATCCAACATAATAATGTTTCAAATGATTTTCATTTAAGTGTAATCAATCTATAATAATGCATCAAAAAAGTATTGAATGTTATCTAAGGGCCTGTATAGCATCATTTTTGTTTTCTATTTTATATTTTTATTTCTCCATAATGAAGAAATAGATTATAAAGATGCGTTTGTTTATGTTGTCAGTTTTCTATTTCTGTAGCCGGTTTTTTGTTTGCCAAAAAATTGAAAACCAAATTTTATAGTTTTCAGTTGTTTTGGCAATCTATTGCCATAAATTTTAATATCCAAAAATAGTATTTTTGGGTTAAGTTAGCCATTTATACACTTTTAAATTAAAATAAAAATTAAATAATCATATGAATTTAAATATAATTAAAATAAAAATATACATAAATTTAAAATATTAATAAAGCCAATTAAAAAATACATTTACTATTTTTCAATTGCCATGTCCAATAAAATTTTTAATGTAGAGTAAATTTCTAAATTAGAACAATTAAGTAAAATAATTATAAAAAATTTAACTTTTATTATAGTAATTTTTTAATGTGTATTATTTGTAATTTTATTACTTTAATCATATTTTTATAATATTATTTGAGTTAAAGATGAAAATGACCTTTTCTTTAATTAATTTTTTAATTTTTATTAGTTTTGTAAATGTTAACCAAACAGGTTGCTAGTTTTTAATTTTTAGTTTCTATTTCTTGTCTTTTAGTTTTCGTTTCTCTAACTTCTGACAATGATACCAAATGGCCCCTAAAAAATTTCTTTAGCCACTTTTGGCACAAAAAGGCTTGTAATTGCTACTTTTCCCTTCTATATTGAATTGAAAGGCCTCCAAGGTTCACCCTACAACAGTGTCCAAAAAGCCACCATTATTATATGTAGATAGCCAATACAACCATTAAGCATTGATTTTTAAAACTACGCAACACAATAAGAATCTTTTTTACATCAAATTGCCTAAAAAGGCATGGACAAACACTAAAACACTAGTCAATAGAAGATAGTCACAAGAAGAAGAATCAATCCAGGCATACCTCAACAAGGTTTCAATGCCAGATTTCATACGGGGGTGCTGAAGAGGAGTTTGCATGGTGCTCCCAAACAAGAAAACCTAAGGAAAAGGAAAAGAAGAACTAAAAGAAACGCAAAAACAAGAAAGTAGTGTCGCCACCTTATTTTTTTATTAAGGGGAAAAAAGAAAAACCCTAAAATATTTACAAAACAAAGAATGGGTAGAGGAGTACAATTGTGTGTAGAAAATGTGACTGACTAACCATCCTAAGGGAAATTTGCCAACTAGCACCCATAGGCACCTCTTCTACGAATGGTTACTATAGCACATTGTATATGTGTCTTGAACAAGAAGAATAATATAGTAGAACAAATCTCCTTTTGATCTTCTAGTGAGACCATCACCATTAAGAGTATACAAGATAGAGTTCTTGGAATCCAAAATCTAGTAATACTCTTTAAGAAGGAGGTGGCCTCAGAAAATCCTAATTTTGAAATTTGGAAAGACGGGATATGAAAGATGCGTTTGTTTGAAAATAATGATTGAGTTTGAAAGAGATTGGGTTTGAATACCAATTTGAATGAAAAAAAAAAATGTTTGAAAAAGATGAAATTTGAAAGAAAACATCAATTTGAATATTGATTTGACCGAAGCATGCTTGGAGAGATGAAATTTGGATGAAAACAAAGGGTTTGTATACCAATTTGAATGAAAACATGTTTGCAAGATATGAAGTTTTGAATAAAAATAAAAAACATCAAGTTTGAATACTGATTTGAATGAAAACAAGTTCAAAAAAAGAGATTAATTTTGAATGAAAACCCCCTAGGAATCATCAAATGACAAATAAAGAAAGAATGCTTCGAAAACATTTATTTTAGAGGTGTTGTTGAAAAGCAAGTTTAAAAAGACAAAAGGGGACTTCATGTAAGCCCCTGAAAGCTCATTCTCCTTGATGACAGCACCTACTTCCATCGATCATCTAGTTTTAAGGAAGAAATACTCTCATTTTGCCTTGGGAAGGATAAGAGAAAGGATCATCTCATAGAGTTCTCCCAACAATTCCATCATTAGCCGAGATGGATCATGAAAGACAAAGATAGACAAAACACATAAAAGCCAAAAGGATCACAACCCAAATGTACACTTGAGAGAGACATTATCAATTGAGAAAGGGATAAACACAAGCTAATATAAAAAATAAATGTGCAACAAACAAAGCTAAATCAAGCCCTGAGGGGTATTCCTTTAAAGTTCCAAGCCCTTTCTAACACTTTTTCCTGGATTTTTCCTTATTTTTAGGGATTTTTATTGCATTTATTTGAATTTTTTGTTAAAATCAGAATATTAATAATAAATGTTTTAAAATTAACGTAAGACAAAATCATCAATGATAATGATAACAATAATAATAATAATAAAAATAATAGCAATAATATAATAACCCTAAAAAAACAAAAACATGAAATTAAAGCACTTACTAGAAACAAAAAATACACATTTTTTGGAATTTTGAATTTATTTGAGTTTTTATGATTTTTTTATACTTTTTTGGATTTTTGGCATATTTCCTATTTTTTAGGGTTTTAACTCGATTTAAAAACAATTAATTAAAAAAATAAAACGAAAAGAAAAAGAAAAGAAAACAAAATGGGTTATGGTGAGTTGAGGATGATTTCTTGTTCAAGTTTGGTGACAGCTCATGGATTTAGTATGACCTTAGCATGATGAAACGTAAGAACATGCTACAAACATCAACAAACATGCAACTTCAACAAGAATACCATCAAAGGGAGAGTATGGAGAACATGCCTTTCAAGAAAGAGAAAAGATTTTGGCTTCCTCTCACCTTGACCTTCCTCCTCAATCTCAAAATACCTGAGTCTTTCAATCTTCTTGTGCCTCCCTTTGTCATTGTCCCCCTAAAGTGCACCCCTAGCCTCTATTATAGAGAAACAAGGCTAGGGTTTTGCCCTAAGGCTCATTTTCTGAGAATATCATTAAAAACAAGATGGCTTCCCACCTTGTCCTAAAGGGGTGCTTGGAAACAATCTTGCCCTATCCTAAGCAAAGAAAGCTAAGAACAGGCCAATGATGCAATACTATTCCTACAAAGTGGCCCCCAAACTCAAAAAACATGGAATTGGAGCTTAGAATTAACAAAACTATGCTCAGGATTTACCACATGTAAGGAAAGGTAGGGCATTCTCTAATTTTAAGGAAACTACAAGTTTGAAAACATGTTTAGTCAAAATGACCATCGAACTTAGTGTTTATGGTCTGCTATTAAGAACAAGAATTGAGAGAGAAATACTCTCATACAATGTCAACGCAAGAGAGAGAAAGAGAGAGAGAGAGAGCTTACAATCTCCCTTTCCACTCATATATTAAGATTAAAAAAAATGTAGGAAATTCTAGCACTACCCTTACACTTTAGCTTGTTTTCACCACATCTCATAATCAAATAGAAATAAAGCATGAAAATAATTATCAACTATTTATCATCATAGAACATCAATGTCCCACATTTGAAAAATTTTTAAAGTGTTTCCATCTACAAAGATACTTAAATGAAATCTAATTGACTATAAATGAAATATAGATAGCAAAGTTGAAGTTCTATCAATAGATGCCCAAATCAAAATTTCATGGGCCTTCCAAAGTTTTATCAAAAAATGAAATCTTCAGCGCTATCATAGGCTTCAACACTAATGCAAAGGAGAGAATGTTTGCATGTGAAAGGCAGATTAGGCAATATTGATTTGGCACCCTCTCTCAATGCAGGGACTAAAAATGTCTTGACAACTTTTACTTTTATGTCATAAAGAGGAGAAAACGAAGGGGGGGGGGGGGGGAAGGAATGGATAATCATATCACAAATTTACAAAATATTTGTGGACTGCACATGCAGAGTGATGGATCAAAACCACCATTAATGAGTTTCCATTTTTTGTTTTTTCTTCACAAACAAAGAATTTTATTGAGAGAAAGGCAGAAAGATATATCAGAGAGGACAAGGCATTCTCCAACAATCAAAAAAGAAACAAAACAGAATGAATATATATGTACCAACAGTACAAAACTAATGAAGCAAAGCATTCCATCCTTCCTGCATTTTGGTAACCAGCATCGAGTATTGCAATAAGAGAGGGTGCTGAGACAAGTAGAATTCTTTCCATAATCTTGATAAAACATTTACATTGAGGTTTAAGACGAGAACAAGATCTACATCTGACCTTATGATGATTGTGCACACCAGAGCAAATCAACATTGCAATGTCAAAAGAGCCAGGAGAATCGCTGCAATGGGAGGACATCCAGAAGATGAGATACTCATGGAGTGTTGTATCTGAAATTATCAGAATAGCGCCACCAATAATTGGTAGTTTTAGAGAAGCCTTGACAGATTTAACATATGAAGGTTATACCATTCCCAAAGGATGGAAGGTACATCATTTCATTTATTATCAGGTCTAATTTTTTTCACTCTGATTTCCAAAATGGTATCCTAAACTTTGAGCTTTTGCGCTTTTTCTTTTTTTTCTTTTTTTTTTTTTTTAGAGAAAAGGCTTGAAAGTATGAGGATATTTTAATTTAGAAAAAATAGAAGCAGGTGAACTAGAGTTTCTTAATAACAAAAAATTTAAATTATGTAAAGGTTGTTCAGTGCCCTTCAAACATTTAGCTTCTAAATGCACTCAAATTGCTGAAAACAACTAATTGTTTGGCTGTTTCATCAAACAGTTGTACTGGAGTGCTGCTTCAACGCACAAAGATCCAAGCTTATTCTCCAGTCCAGAGAACTTTGATGTTTCAAGATTTGAAGAAGCAGGAACTAGTCCATTTTCATATGTTCCATTTGGAGGGGGGCCCAGGATGTGCTTGGGGAAAGAATACGCACGGCTTGAAATACTTGTCTTTCTACACAATTTGGTGAAGAGATTCAAATGGGATTTAGTGATCCTCAACGAGAAAATTGAATATGATCCAATGCCTACCCCAGCAAAAGGACTACTAATTCATCTTCGACCTCACTAGTCCAAAGCCTAATATCTCCACTTTAAATTACCAAGTAGTTAAGCTGCAAAGCGTACCACTGTATCATAAAATGCCATCCAATATAACACCCACAAGCAAAACGTAACAACATCACATGTCTTTCATGTTACTGATGACCTGTATTTAACACCCATTTCCTGATGTGGTAGATCAAGTTGAAGAGTTCTATGGAGTTCTACATTACATGGACCTGTACATCCTGAAACAGCACTTTTATATTACTCCTAGCATGTTGTCATATACTATCCCATGCTATATGCATATTCAAGATTCCAAAACATACATATTAGAGGAGTCCCTAATCCAATGTATGTGTCTGTGCAATTGTGCATATGTGCAAGTACACCTTTATCTATGCATACACATCTGTGTTCAATTCTAGGCACAACTTTTACTTTTTTTAGCATAAGCATAGTGATTAAACAATGATTCTTAATAATGGGACTAAAACTAAACCTGCCATCAGAAATGGTGTTTTGTCTTTTCTCATGAATAATTGGAACCGCTATTCAACATTTATTTCCATAGTGTGCTTACAGATTTCGAGTAAATATGAATTAGGTGTCATGGTGCTACATATGTTTTCAGAGAAGCACTTTTCCATTAAATTTTCCAGTTAAACACTTTTCTGGAAGTATAAATGCTGCATTTTGGTGTTTAGATGCAAATTGTTATTTACTTTTGATGAAATGATGAATGAGTGTTTTTTAAGTTGCAAAGTGTTTGGGAGCTAAAGCAAATAAGTACTTACTTTCAAATATTTGTACTTGCAAATTTTTTGTTAGTCTCATTTAAACCCAATGTTGGCTTTAAATAAAATGTCCACATCATATTACCCAAAAATATGCCAAAATAAAATTAGTATGCAGTGTAAAAAATAATATATAACATCACTAGAAGAAACCTGGAGGAGTTCTCTTCTTTGTTGTGGGGGGTATTCGCTCCCCGATTTTAGATTCTGCAAACATTTTCTTGTAAATCATTTTTTGAGCATTTGGTTCATGCTGACATGCCCTTTTTGAAGCATCATACTATTTGGAAGGCTAAAGTCCCTGAAAATATTTATTTGGTTGATGTTTTCTTAATAAAAATGAACAGCAACATTCTTTTGCAAACTTGCAGAGTAGGAAACCTGTGAAGGCTTTATCTCTGAATATATAGCTCCAAATCTGCCTCTCATCATTTTTTTCTTTTTTTTTTCATTGTTCTTTCCTGGGAAAGTTTGGACTAAACCTTGATTTGTTTGGAGAAGACTGGTTCGTTCAGAATCAATGGAGGATTGTTGGCTATTTCCCATACAGGTTTTGGTAAGAGTAGACATGGCTCAGCCTTGTTGAGAAGTGGGATTTTTGCAGTTTTGCTGAGTGTTTGGTTGTAACAGAATGAGCTACATGAGGTGGATATTTCACATTTGTATGTATGCGAAATTGAATTTGAATAATGAATAATATTGCATAGGGAGGTATTTTTTTTCTTACCCCCACACTGCTGTTTTTTTGGGCATACGTTGTACATGATTTAGGGGGAGCACACATCTTTTGATTTACATGTTAGAGGGTAGTTTGTCATCATCAAAAAGAGGGAGCTTGATAGACCCAAGGTTTCAATATTTGGACTAAGAATATTTAAGTAAGAGTTATACATTTACGAGTTTAGATCAATTGAGTGTGAAAGAGCTTCAGGATCAGAGATCTTTATTTATTCTCTTTGCTCTTGAATTCATTGTGTATTTGTTTAAATTTCATGCATGCTTTTTTATATAGTAAAAGAAGATTTCATTAATAGGAAAACATTTTACAAAAAGGGGGATGAGAAATCTCCTGAAAATATTTTAGGAAAAAAAAGGGACACAAACTAAAAACAACAAAGAAAAAATAAACATCAAGCCAGCATGTTCCTCCAACATCTTTGTAAATCCAAGAAGCTAGCACCCCTAAAAATTCCAAACCTGCCACACCATAAAGGGCTATAAATCTTTTCCCACACCAGTAACCAATTTAACTTTTTCCCTATAAGAGATCCGTGCATTATGCTCCAATTATACAACCCACCCCCCAACAAGACTGCAAATATGACACATTTCCACAATGCTGCCCTATACTTCCTCCTTCCAAAAACTGCGAAAGATATAGTGAGCAAGCCCTCCATTGAAATACGGCAGACCCAACTCTCACCCAAAATTCCACATCACTAATTTCAAATCCAGTGCAAAAGAAGATGACAGAAGCAGTCTCAGAATTCTTATAACAGAGCACACAAACGTCTGGAGAAGAGCCTTCAGAGATCTTCTGATCTACAAGAAGTCATTGGTATTGATTTTACCAAGCACAACCAACCTAGTAAAAGCATTAATTTTGAGGGAACTTTGGCCTTCCAAATAATAGACTAGAGAGGAAATAAAGAATTGGAACAGGTCAAGAATTCAAAGAATGATTTGCAAGGATACACACCCGAAGGATCCAAGGACCAAGAGCAAACATCTCTCCTGAAGAAAGATTACAATTATTCAATAAGGACAACAAGGATGACAACCCCACTAATTCCCTATCATTAAGAGATCACCCGAAATAGAAATTCCAAGAAACCAAAGGACTCCTAAAATTGCCAGCAAAGAAAGAAATGACACTATTCTGCCCTGAGCTCAATTGGAAAGGATGAGGGAAAGAAGTGGAAAGTACATCATCCCCCAAACATGGGTCATTCCAAAAATGAATCCAAGAACCACTCCCCACCTTAAATTTAGTGTTAGGAGTGAGTAAGGGATAAAAATAAGAAAATAGACCTCCACAGACTCTCTGAGGAACATCTTAAAACTAGCATTGATAACCCAAACTTACTTCTTTTTACTCTATACCAAAGGGAAGAATCTTCAAGGTGGAAGCGCCATAACCATTGAGCTGAAAGAGCAATGTTTTTAGACACCAACTTACCAACGCACAGCCACCTCTCCTTTTTAGACCTACAAACCTCTTCCCAGCTCACAAAAGTGGTCCCTACCCACACCAGACCACAAGGGATCTCTCAGTTCTCTCAAGCTTGCTAGTGATTCTCACTAAATCTTAAAACAGACAAGAAACACAACAAAATACTAGAAAGACAAGCCTGAATAAGAGTAATTCTAGCCCCAAGAAAAAAAAAAGCCCCTTCCAACCATCTAAACGCTTCATTATCCTTTCCACTACCAAATTTCAAAAATCCACACCTTTAGAATTAATGTCCTAATTTTTTCACACACAGCCGGTCCCAAGCCCGGGTAAAGGAGGAGGGTTGTGTTAGGTAGCTAACAGACAGCGTAAAATTTGTCAAATCCCTATGATTCAAAAGAAATGGTCCATGATCGCATAAATTGGCGGAAAATGATTCATATAACCGACCCCACTTAGTGTGACTAAGGCTTGGTTTTGTTGTTTGTTGTATAATCTGTCTCCAAGGAACTAAGGGACTATTTGGTATCACTATAAAAAATTATGAAAATAAAAAATAGAAACAAAAACTAAAAATGAAAAAACAGAAAAAATAAAAACCAAAAACTAGCAACATATTTGGTTAATATTTCCAAAATTGAAAAAATTTAAAAATATAATTGAGCAAATGACCATTTTTATTCTTGATAAATAACAATCAGAAAATATAATTAACAAAAATTACAATAAAAAGGACATTCTAGTACATAAAGCTCTAGCATATGTGCGTTCCAGGGAACGGGCAGACTACAATGAATCTACTGTACACAACTTTACCTTGTATTTTTGCAAGAGGTTATTTCCATGCCACAGTTTTTAGCTGTTTTGAAACAACCTGAAAATCATATTTTATAATTTTAGGATAAGTAGAAATTGAGGTGGCAAAATAACTGCTTTGGAAGGGAGGTTAGGGAATCAAAGATTCGGCCAGCTCCACTAGGACCTTACTGGGGACATGCTTATGGAGATTTACGGTGAAGAAGGTGGAGTTGTGGACGATGGTTGCAAGGACAAATATGGCAGTGATATACTAGAGGGATAAAAGAACGAACTGTAAGGGGTAGAGTTATGAAAGGATGTAAGGAAAGATCGGCAGTATTTTGCTGACCATAGCACCTGCATTGGGGATGATTGGGAATCTGCTCTCTTCTGACTCTTCTTGGATGGCTGTTGGTGTGGGGGCACACCTCTGAACTTGTAGTTTCCTGACTTACTCCTACTGGAAAAAAACGAAAATGACATTATGAGTTCCTACTAGCAGATTTCAGCAATGGGGTTACGTGATCTGCCTTTCATTAGAAGGGCCCGGGATTGAGAGCTTGATATGTTCTATAGATTTTTCAATTATTTGTAAAGGTCTTTTGTTAATAGATGGGGAAGAATGGGGTCAAAAGGGGGAAAAAAAAAAAAAAGGATTAGATGTTACTACCCATATCAACAAGGTGCACCTTTCTTTTCGGGAACTTTTCCATAAGAACTTCACGATTAAGCGTGTTTGACTTGGAGTAATCTTATGATGGGTGACCTTTTGGAAAGTTTTCTCAGGAAGTGTGTGAGTGAGGACAAAACACACTTAAAAGGATATGTGTTGGTCTGTGGGGTCAGTCATTAGTCCAATAAGGCCTGTCCCCCGTTGTCTGGTCCAGGTGGTGGAGGAGAGACGCAGTACTCCCTAACAGACCCAGGTCAGGGTGTTACAAAATGGTATCAGAACCATTACCCAACCGGAAGTGTGATGAGATTCACATCGCCTAAATTTGGAAATGTGGGTTCGTAACGAGGACGTTGCGTTCTGTAAGTGGGGGAGAATGTGATACCCCGTGGAAGAAAGGCTTAAAAAAGATTAAATGTTACTACTCATATCAATAAGGTGCACTTTTCTTTTCAGGAACCTTCCCATGAGAACTTCACGGTTAAGCGTGCTTGACTTGAAGTAATCTTGGGATGGGTAACTTTCTAGAAAGTTTTTTCAGGAAGTGTGTAAGTAAGGACAAAACACACTTAAAAGGACACATGTTGGTCTGTGGGGCCAGTCATTAGTCCGATAAGGCCCGCCCCCCTGTTGTCTGCTCTAGGTGATGGAGGAGAGATGCAGTACTCCTTAACAGACCCAGGTCGGGACGTTACAGTTACCCTGAAAATCTACAAGGAAAACTAAAGATCCCACAAATGTTGCTTTATTCACTTGGGAAACTGCAACTAAAAAGATTTCAACACTTAATTTGAAGAAAAGGGAAATTGTCCTGGTGAACAGATGATATTTGTGTAAAAGTGAGGTTGGGACGGTGTATCACCTCCATGTCGACTGTAGCTGAACTAGGACTCTGTGAGAATGTGCTTCGAGTATGACTGAAATCCATTGGGCAGGTGGAGACTTGCTTCGGGAGCATGTGGGCTCGGAGGGGTATCTTGACCGAAGAGAGAGGGGAAGGATTGTTGATTTGATCCGACTTACTATTTTTTGGTTAGTGTCTAGGCAGAAAAACTGAGAGAAACCGAGAGCTTTTGAATGCTGTAAAGGATAATTGGCTTAAAACAGCTTCTTTTTTTTTCGTTTAGTGGGCAGCAATTTGTAAATTGTCAAACTGCCATTGATTTTGTGGATGTAATATCTCTGCAATTTCTTCTTTTGTGTTTGGATTGCACCACCTTGAAGCTAGTAATATACATTTCTCTTTACTTTTATATATATAAAGAGTTATTTCTCAACTTAAGAAACTCATTTCTCAAAATCTTCATGCATTTTTCTAAGCTTTTAAGGTTGCATAAACACATGGCATCCGCAGTGGTATGCAAACACAGGTAGGAAATAAATGCATTAATTCCCAGCAGAAACATTATAGATAGATCCTCAATCATCAAATAAATTATATATCACAGATAAGACCTCTATTCTAAGAAACAAAACTTCGTCATCTATTGCTAGGGCATTGGTGGCACTTGCAACCTGTTTTACAAGGCTCACTATTTTATTTTGTCCTTAAATTCAATGCGCTTAGCAACAGCTACACCATCTATTATCTCCTCATAAACTTCTTTATGGATCCATTTGGAACATGGAAAATGTTACCAAAAGTAAAGGAAAATATGAAAGGTTTGTTTGGTTAACAAGGAAAGAAAAAAAATAAATAAAAAATAAAATATACAACAAATCAATTAACAAAGTTTTAATTTACCACGCCATTATTATTATATTTTTCTTAATTTATAATCATATTACAAAAAATTAAATATTTTTAGTAATATTTCATATAGGGAGAAAGTATAATGAAAAATGACTTTCTTTCTTATTTTCCTTTCCTTTTCTTTCCCCAAACAAAATCCTTAATCTAAACATACCCTATGAGTCCATTCAAAGAAATTTGGAGAGGATACCAACTTCATATTACTTCTTTAGAATAACAAAAATACTTAGAGAAAGAAAGTTTATCGTTCTAGTTAAAAAATAAAAGGTCAATTTAATAAAATCGTCTAAAATCCTTCTTTTTTCTTCAATTATCCAAACAACGCAAGCAAGAAATCACCTATTTCCTTTTCATTTCTCTCTAGTTATACAAATAATATATGGTAGAGAAATCACTCACCATTCTTTTCCTTTCTCTTCATTCAAAGAAACAGCTATCATTTCTTTTCTTTTTTCCCCTATTTATCCAAACAAAGTGTAGAATCAAAAGAGAATGGGCGACGCAAATCAAAAACCCAACCAAAATCCCAGAAAAAAAAATAAATTAAAAAATAACACCCGTGAACTACACTCGAGAAGAAAGCCGAGATGAACCCAAATCACAGTAATTCCATATTTCAAGCAACAACCAGCGGTCAAACGTCACTCATTCGTATTCAAGCAGTACGAATTCATACCAGATAAAGTAGAAATTAACTTCAATACACAAAATTATGACAACACAAAAACGATTGATTGAATGAAGTTCACTTCCAAGCACCTTTAGGCTTCCTGCCCGGCCGATAATTTCGCCGGAAAGATCAAATGCCACTAGCGGCGAAGCGCGGTGGAAGAACGAAGGGCGGAGGGAACGACGTCACTTATTATCGTCTTAAAAACACTACGTGGGAGCATGCAATTGGTGCAATAGTACCTACTTGTACCCCCAAAAAAAAAAATACAATATAAAATAACATTAAAATTCGTTTAAATTTACACAAATTCAATTTTTTATTTTGAAATTATAACACCAAACACAATCTAAGGCCTCGTTCTTTTATTGAAAATAATTTTTTCTACTTCAATTTTCTAAATAACTTTTAAATGTCATTTAAAATTATATTTATAAATTTTAATTTTATTATAAATTTTAATTATATTTATAATTTTTTATTATTTTTCTAAATTTATCATATAGATATTTGAAAATAAAGTTGTGTTTTGTAATTATTTAAAATTTTAAAATTAAAAATATTTTCACAACTAAACAGCTAACAATTTTCACCTGAATCTTGTTCGTAATTTTTTATTTTCAAGTACTAAATCACATCTTTAAAAGAAATATTAAGTTGTTGCAGAACACAAAATAATCCTCCTGTTTGCAGTTAAAAATTATCCTCATTTTATAATTTAAAAAATATTTCTACTAATATTTATTTTTAATAATAAAATATATAATAAAAATAATGGAGTAATTTTTCACCAAATGCTCTCAAACTAATAACTAATTATGTTTGGCTTACTTGCATTTTCAAATGTTATAAGACAAATTTGAAAAATTGTCAATGCCATATCTTGCCAATAGGATATGCTAATGCATTTTTTTAATATTATACAAGGGATGAATATGGGCGAATGCATCTTGAGAGAAGGGAAATATATTTTAAAAAGACATGTGCATCTATAATTAATTATGTTATTGATAAATAAATTTTATAAATTTTAAATACTAATTAATCGAACTCACATATTTACTTGATCTAAATGCATCTTATAGGAGTTTATATATAATGAAATATCATAAGTATCTATTCAATTGTTATTTTATCAATAAGTTAAGAAGTTCTTTTGTATGATTGGTCTAAATCGCAGAGGGCTTGAATTCTTTTTAAGAGAAAATAAGGTTTCTATGCATATTAAAATCGTGTTTGTACATAATCTATTAAATTTTGTTCATTCTCATTTTTGTGCTAAATTCTCAACAGTGAACAATCGCAATATAAAATATTTTGTTTCACTTTCATTTTGGAACATCGATTTGTCTAAATGGAAGCTTGAACATTTGGAACTCATGAGATTTTAGCCTATAAATATTCCAATTAATGGCAATAAGCTTAGTTGTAAACTGTAATGCACCAAAAGGTATTTTGGAGATTGATTTAGGGTTGATTCAACTTTTTAAAGAGTTTTTGGTATTGTAACAAAGCACCATTTTGGTTAGGTGATAAAAAATGATCACGATTTACTTGATTGTACTATAATTTTACAATTTGTACAAATTTAGATAAAACATGAAATAAATTTATATTAAATTATATTGAAATATACATAAAACTCAATACTTTAGATCCATGCTCCCCACTCAACTTGTGAACTAGGGATGGCAAAATGGGTCGGAACCCTACGGCTAACCCGTGACCCGTCTGTTTAAGTTGGGTTTGAGTTTAGTAAAAGATTATCCGTTTATAGACGAGTTAATCCGAACCCAACCCATTTAATAAATGGGTTGGGCGGATTTGGGTTGGGTACTGGCCGGATGACCCATTTAAATCTTGACACTACATTACTCTTATTACTTAATGTTTTACATGCTGAATGGAATGAACGGAAAGAGTTAGGAAATTCAATACAAATATAACCAAAAAAAACTCAAAACAAATGCAAATAAGATTCACAATAAGGTTGAGGCACAGATATCTTGATCTTTTTAAGGAGACTCAAACCCTCTGCTATTTTTTTCACTTAACCCACAAATCGGTGCAGTAGAACTCTCCCCTAAGATACAACAACCCTATTTGAATCATGTGACTTTCTCCAATTCTATACAAAATGAAAGATTCCAAAGTTTAACAAAAGAACACTTTTCTTTAGTTATCAAACTTTTTGGACTCAAATGATTATGAGGATTATGTAAAGATGTTAGTATATAGAAATTATGTTGTGTAGAGCTAAGACTATAGGGATTTATTTATAGGTATACTAGACTTTTCATTACTCATGCACTTAATAAAATATGATAGGATGTATCTACACTAAATTAGATACATATCCAAAATCAAGATATACTCACATAAATGACTTATGGATTAATGGGATACAAGAATCAAAGACTCATCTAAAGATATATTCACTCCATATTTAAATTAATAATATAAAATATTAAAATACAAAGTGAAGTAAAATGAAAATTATATAGCAAAATTTTGTTTATATTAGAAAGGCTAATTTCATTGGATTTTCATTTCATTCATGCATACCAAACAAATCATTGGCATGATCTTTGGTTTCATTATGGAATGTGGTAGAAAAAGATGGAAATTAAAATTTAAAGAAGTGTAATGAAATAAATTATAAATTTGATTCCACTCCTCTCAATTTTATTTCATTCGTATGTGTCAAATGTGCAGTTAAAAGTATGGTATTCTCTAATTCTAACCAAATGCTTAGTACCTAGAAATGAAACAATTTGAAAGAAGATGATTTTAAATTAGTTGACAGTGATAATGATATGTCATATGAAGCAAATGTGAATACTGTTAGGATTGAAAGAGGTGTAAGAAACAGTCAGGGGGTCAGTCAGCGTCAGTGTAGCTTAAGTGAGAATTGGCATTTACAAAATGAATGTTGAGATTTCCAATTGCGAGTTTGTCCCACATTGGAAAAATTGAGTAGATGATGGATGTTTATATACATAGTTGGACAAGACCCAATAGGCTTAAACTTTTGGATCAAATTGGTGTTCACTCATGCATATAAAGCCAACCCATGGGCTCATCTGGTCCTACCAAGTGGTATCAGAGTCGACGATTCGTAACTCTGGGTGTGTGACATCGTGAAAATTCAACACATTAAGCTAATTCTCCTAACGTGCTAACAGTTGGAGGACCAAGTGTGTGACCAAGGCCAATAAGAATCATCTAGTCTAGGAGGTAGGATTGGTTTGTAAGCATGTAGAATGCAATCCGAGACACGTAAGGCGTAAGTGGTAAGACTCACTTGAGCAACTGTTGGGGAATTGGGGTTATTTCCATCAAGGAGATGATTTTCGTTCAAGGGGAAGCAGTTGGAACTCACAAGTGAGGGGGAGATTGTTGAGAATTCCACTTGTGAGTTTGTCCCACATTGAAAAAATTGAGTGGATGATGGATGCTTATATACATGGTTGGGCACAAGACCCAATAGGCTTAAGCTTTTGGGTCAAGTTGGTATTCACTCATGTGAATCAAGCCCACCCATGGGCTCCTTCGGTCAAGAGCAGTAGTTTGAGGATATCCAGTTCAATGAGTGTTTCATATGGTTAATCTCATTAAGGTTGAAATTCACAATTTATGTTACAATGTCAGCACAATAAATTATTGTAATTAGTTTGTGTGTCCAAGATTGCTAATGAGACAAATTGATGTTGGGAAATGGTTGTTTCAAAACTCACCACATGTTTGCAGAAATACCTAAGCCATCTTAATACAGTTCTCAATACTGCTTCTTTCACAGATAGAAGGTGAACTAAAATGCAAGCATGCATGTATTTGGTTGATAAGGTGAAGTTATGTAATAACCCCAAAAATGACTATACATGTAACGACCCGAAGAATAATGATATTTAAATAATAGAGAGGGTGGGAAATGGAAACAGAAACAGAAGGATGCAACAGGCTTCGTCAAAGAATGTTTCGCTTTCGTTGACGACATTGCACTTTGGACGTAATAACCCAGAAGTTTTACACAGGGCCTCGTTGACAAACACAGGGAGTTCTTCGTCGAGCTCATAAGTAGGTCTCATCAACGAAGCCATGCCTCGTCGACGACAAGATGCCGAGAGGGGTTTTTGGGCAGTCTGAATTTCGTCGACGAGGAGGTAAGGTTCGTCGACGAAATTACTTAAGAACTCGTCGACGAGATGACGTGTCTTGTCGACGAATCTGACCCTATAAATAGTTGAAACCCAAATTTTTTGATGATATTTCAGCACAAACTCTCTCTCTCTCTCTCTCTCTCTCTCTCTCTCTCTCTCTCTCTTTTTCTCTCTCTAAAATGCCTCTCCCTCCTTCTCTCTTCTATCCTAGCCCCATTTCTCTCCGAATTGAAGATCTGAGGCCACCACGACCCTCCTAGCGAAGTTCTCTACAAGTCTGCCGGAGCTGATCGTGGGAGAAGTTGGTTTGGAATTCATCCTAAATCCAGGGTAAGGCAATTTATTTAGATTATGTCTTCCTCATAGTTATAAGAAATGTTGTGGGTAAGAAAATACTGATGTTTTGTTCTAGGGGATGTTGTTTTCAGAATGTTGAGTGGAGAATCCTGCGAGTGTAGGGCTAAAGTTCGGTGAGAGGCTTTTCAAATTTAAGGTAAGGGAAATATACTATGCTAGGAGAATTACTTACGTTATCAGAAATTTTATATATATATATATATATATATATATATATATATATATGCATGCATACAAAATATTATACAGGATGTGAATTTTTAAAGTATGTGTGGCCTAAGTACATGATATTGATATGGAGTTTTATGCAGATTTTCAATATTTCAAGTTATACAGATATAGTTAGATAATTGCGGATTTTATACAGACAGAATATGTATACATATACAGTTTTATTCAGATGATTACATTGATAGATATATATAACAGTATACAAATATTTATTCAAGAACAGTATATCCAATGTATATAGAAAGTTATGTTTTCCTAAATGTCATAACACTCATATTATAAAGAAAGAAAGTACAGACAGATTATATAGTTATAACATCAAGATGCTACAGATATTATAACATTTACAGTACAACAATATAGTGTTATGGTTATTTTGGAAATATCATAAAAACAGTAAAAAGAGTATAGTATATATATATATATAGTATCAGATCCCTGTGGAAAGATTACCGACAGATACAATACAAATATAGAATACAGAGCACGGTACCGTTGCTAATATAGATAGAGTGCAACGATATATCTCAGATAGTGTGTGGGTACCGTCAACCGTACTCGGAGAGTATGCAACTTCCCAGTTCGCTGGGTTGAGAGGACCGATTTGATGAGGTAGCATCCAGTCCCGCGCCTAGGAGAGTACGTAGTTTGGTCGGGCAGAGGTAGTGTAGAGTATAGTGACTTATTTGGAGGACCGACCAGATTAAGTTTCTCCTACGGGCCGCACAACCCTATCATGAGTGTCACGCCCCGAACCTGGAAATGGGACCCAAGGGTGAAAATGTAACCTAACCTGTCCCTATATTATACAAATCATCACAGATACAATACAATGGATGAGGGTCTGACCCCGTGGGGTTCCTAGGCACCCTAAGCACATCCAACCACAATCATATACGCAGCGGAAAAAGTTATTCTATATCAACATATGCAGTACCATACTAGAGTCTATACAAGAGCAGAACATAACTCTAACAAAACGTACAAACTGGGTGCCTAAATACAACTCAAAATGGCAACCCAACAAACTACAGTCCTAGCACTTACCCAAGCGCTAACATAGTACACCGGCCACTACGCTCCCTACACTAAGACGCTAGTTCCGGTTACTCGAAGGACCTGTAAAAATGTAGGTACAGCAGGGGTGAGACGCCTCTCAGTAAGGAAGAACACAGGTTAAATCGGTGTGTGTCATTTGAGTGTTATCATGATACAACATACATGTAGTTGAATGCAATCCAATACTAATTCACACAGTGCATACACGCACGCATACGGAGGCCATTTATACGCAACCCCGTCACAATACACACACATGATCAGTAATACATAGTGCCATCACACTCATCAGCCCGAAGCCAGTCCGGCTTTCTGACGTTGGCCCGTAGCCAACCCGCGAAGCACGGCACCACCGGCACATGGCTAGTCCTCGACTCCCATGGCATCGTACCGGCGCTAACTGGTGGATCCACACCCTTCGGCCTGATATGCCAGAATAGGCTCACGCCCTCGAATATAGAGTCGGACACTCTTACCTACACAGCAGGCGATAAACACAAGCCCTCGGATATAGAGCCGGACACCCTCAATACCTGGAATCATTTTGGAACCGCGTTCCTATCAGTAATTCTGCATATCACACACACACGCATGCTCATATAACTAAACAAACCACACTCATTTGATAATCTAAATCATGGTTTTCCAAACAAATACAGTTTAAACAAAGTCAAGGTACGGCCATCCCAATATCACAGTATAAATCATACATATACTCGATTTTCAACACAACTCGGGATTCAGCCTATTGCCCATTTTTTCCCAAAACTGCAATAATGAAAAACCCATAGTTTTCCCCATTAGATCCCCCCAAATGAGTAGCCAAAACACACACAAGACCGTGGACCACAGTTCCACTGAGTTCGATTTTGAAAAGAACCAATATAAACATAGTTCCCCTTATCTTAACCCCGTATAACAAATCCCGAACTCCAAGGCTCCTAAACAACGAACCGAGTTCCAAAACCTACAAATCACAATACAAAATATACTCACAAGACCATCCTCTACAAAACTACAAGATCAGAAATGAAAACTGAGCCTTACCTCGATTTTTCGCCAAAACTCAAAAACCTCCGAAACAAGATTCCATTCCGTAGAAGTTGTAGAGAAGCCTTCCACGATCCTCGTGGCAACTTCCGTTTCCCGATTCTATCAACGATCAGCGAAGAAATCTAGAGAGAGAGAGAGCAGG
This sequence comes from Malania oleifera, assembly GCF_029873635.1. NCBI lineage: Eukaryota > Viridiplantae > Streptophyta > Magnoliopsida > Santalales > Ximeniaceae > Malania > Malania oleifera. The sequence continues at coordinate 150,696,800 of NC_080418.1, forward strand.
GAGAGGTTTAGAGAGAGAGAGAGAGAGAAAGAGATAAGTTTGAGATTTCTTAATGAAGAAGTAATGAGAATTTCCTTTTATAGCCCTTCGACCCGGCCCAATTTCATCGACAAAATGGTGCCTTCGTCGACGAATCTTTCACTGGCTTCATCGACGAATCGGTAGCCTCGTCGACGAATCTGAGATCGCCGGTTTTTCCGAGACCCCTCGACTTCTCCTCGTCGACGAGAAGAACACATGCTTTGTTAACGAATCTGCTCTTTTACCAAAATGTCCCTCTCTTTATATATATAAATGCATTATCACGGTTTGGGTTCTTACAATCTCCCCTCCTTACAAAAATTTCGTCCTCGAAATTTGTCATCTCTCATTCACAAATTCATACATACAATCAAACACATAGACACAACTCAAGAGCGAACCGGCGATCACCACAGTGCAGTCCCATCATACATATACACATACATACCCTCACTTATGGCAAAGGAATACCGTGGCTACATATACAATGGTCTCACAAGTTGATAATACACACATACTCCCGACGACTAACCACCTATCCCAACCCATAGTAGGATCATGTACAAGTGCTCAAAACAACTGTGGATACTTCCGGCATATTTCCGTTTCCAGTTCCCAAGAAGCTTCCTCAACCTCGTGGTTTCGCCACAATACCTTCATTAACAGTATCTCTCTAGTATGAAGCTTCTGAACTTTACGGTCCAGAACCTGAATACGTATCTCCTCATATGCTAAAGTATCCCCAATTTCCAACTCATCATAACTAATAACATGTGAAGGATCCAACACATACCTCCTCTACATGGAGACGTGAAACACATCATGGACCCTCGAAAGTACTGGAGGTAATGCAACTCTATAGGCTACTGGATCCACTCACTCAAGTACCTCGAATGGTCTGATATGCCTTGGGCTCAGCTTGCCCTTTCTCCCAAATCTCATCACCCCTTTCATTGGAGCAATACGTAGAAATACCATACCTCCCACTTCAAACTTTAACTCACGGCGGCAAACATCTACATAACTCTTCTGCCGACTCTGAGCTAATCTAATCCTCTCCCGGATCAAACCCACCTTCTCAGATGCCTACTGCACAAGTTCAGGTCCTAACACTTGACGTTCACCAATCTCATCCCAACATAAGGGAGATCGACACCTCCGACCATACAAAACCTTGAACGGTGTCATCCCGATACTAAACTGAAAGCTGTTGTTATAAGCGAACTCCACAAGTGGCATAAACTGTATCTAGCTACCACAAAAGTCTAACACACAAGCTTGCAACATATCCTCCAATATCTATATCGTCCTCTCCGACTGTCCATCAGTTTGGAGGTGGAACGCCGGACTGAAAGTAAGCTTCATCCCCAATGTCTCATGCAAGCTCGTCCAGCATTGAGAAGTAAACCTCAGATCTCGATCCGACACAATGGACACCGGTACTCCGTTCATTCTTACAATCTCATGCACTTACAACTCTGCTAGCCTACTCAAAGGATAGCTAACTCTTATCGGTATGAAATTAGCATATTTTGTCAATCTATCAAAGATCACCCAGATAGCATTCTTCCCGTGAAGCGCTGGCGGCAATCCGGTCACAAAATCCATGAAAATATGCTCCAATTTCCACACCTGAATAGGCAAAGGATGCAACTACCCTGCCAGCCTCTAATGTTCAGCTTTCACCTGTTGACACGTCATACACTGCTCCACGAACTGAGCAATCTGCTTCTTCATACCAGACCACCAGAAGGTCTCGCGCAAGTCCCAAATCATCTTTGTACTACCGGGACGTACCGTATACATAGAACGATACCCCTCCTCTAGAATCATCCTTCTGATCTCATCATCGTTCAGAACATATAGCCTGGTCCCAAACCTTAGCACACCTTCCTCACAGATGTTAAAGTATGTAGCCAGTCCCTGCTGTACCTTTTTCTTAAACTCGGTCAACTCTACATCACTAGCCTGCGCGGCTTGTATACGCTCAAACAAAGTCGGTTGGACCACCAAACTAGTAAGATAAGCCTGATGATCACCAACCACCAACTCTATACCTAAGCTCTCCAAATCCCATCTGATGTGACACGGAGTTATAACCGCAAATACAGCTGTAAGCCCTGACTTCTGACTCATCCATCAGCTACCACATTAGCCTTCCCTGGGTGATAATTGATCGTGCAATCATAGTCCTTAATCAACTCTAGCCAACGCCTCTGCCTCATGTTCAACTCCTTCTGTGTGAAGAAATACCTGAGGCTCTTATGGTCAATGAAGATCTCACACTGCACCTCGTACAGATAATGTCGCAAGATCTTCAGTGCATATACCACAGCAGCCAATTCCAGATCATGCGTAGGGTAGTTCTTCTCATACTCTTTCAGTTGCCGAGAAGCATATGCTACTACCTTACCCTTCTGCATAAGCACACATCCTAGGCCTTTCAAAGACGCGTCGCTATAAATCACAAACACACCATCCCCTGAAGGAATGGTCAACACTGGAGCAGTAACCAGCCGGTGCTTCAATTCTTGAAAGCACTGCTCGCAATCACTGGTCCACTCAAACTGAACTCCCTTCCGGGTCAATCGTGTCAGAGGTCCAAACAGTTTAAAGAAACCCTCTATGAATCGACGACAGTAACCCGCCAGTCCTAGAAAACTCCAAACCTCCTGCACATTCTTCAGCCTTACCTAGTCGACCACAACCTCAATCTTGCTAGGATCAACTGATATACCATCCCCAATAACCACATGGCCTAAGAACGCAATCTGACTCAACTAGAATTCACACTTCTTCAATTTAGCATACAACCTCTTCTCCCGTAGAATCTGTAATACTAACCTCAAATGTTCAACGTGCTCTTTCGTATTCCTCGAGTATACCAGAATGTCATCAATAAATACCACTACGAATCGATCTAGGTACTCATGGAAAACCTTGTTCATCAGATCCATGAACACCGCTGGTGCATTTGTCAATCCAAAAGGCATGACTAAGAACTCGTAGTGGTCATATCTGGTTCGGAAAGCAGTCTTTGCTAAATCATCTGCTCTGACCCTCACCTGATGATATCTTGACAGCAAGTCGATCTTTGAAAAGACTCACGTGCCCTGTAACTGGTCAAAAAGATCATCTATACGAGGTAAAGGATAGCGATTCTTCACAGTTACCTTGTTAATCTCACAGTAATCAATGCACATCTGCATCGACCCGTCCTTCTTCTTCACAAACAGTACTGGAACTCTCCAGGGTGAAACGCTAGGTCGAATGAATCACCTGTTCAGTAATTCCTGCAATTGCTCCTTCAACTCCTGAAGTTCTACTGGAGTCATCCGGTACGGAGCTTTAGAGATCGGTGCCTTACCGGGCAGCAACTCTATCGCAAACTCCACCTCACGATCTGGAGGTAAACCGGGTAAATCTTATGGAAACACATCTGGGAACTCGCTGACCACCCGAATGTCCTCGAGTCTCAACTCATCCCATGGCTGTACTTTTATACAAACTAGGTACCCCTGACATCCGTCCAAGAGTAACCTTCTTGCCTGTAGTGCTGACAGAATCTGTGGTGCTGAACGCACACACGATCCCACGAATTCGTACTCCTGCTCCCCAAGAGGTCTGAAAACTACCACCTTCCTACGACAGTCGATCACTGCATAACTGGAGAACAACCAATCCATCCCCAGAATGATGTCGAACCCCGATATGTCGTATACCACAAGATTCGCTGGTAGCAGCTTCTTCTGAATTTTCACTAAGCAGTCTACTAACATCTTCCTACAAAAAGATACACTCCCCGATGGCGTAGTAACAAATAACACCTCATTCATGTCTTGGATCTCAACCCCACATCGTCCCACAAAATTCATAGATACAAAGGAATGGGTTGCACCCGAATCAAACAAGATAAAAGCTTTATTCGAAAGCAATAATAAGGTACCTGTCACCACGTAACTTGCATGCTTAGCGTCCACTGGAGTAAGAGAGTATACTCTAGATGGAGCTGTATTCGTCTGAGCGGTTCCCCAAGGTATCTGGTTGTTCCCTCGATCCCCACTAAATGCAGGCACGTCTCGCCTCGGTGCTCGACAATCATGAGAAATGTGGTCTGGCTGGCCACAGTTGTAGATCTACCCCCAAATGTCTGGCACTCACCCTCATACCGCCTGTGGCATCTGGTACAACGACCACCAGCCTGGCTCATCTGAGAATTCTGGCGCTCAGTATTCTGGAGGTAACCCGAGCCCTTGCTCCTCTTCTTCCACGATCCCTGACGAGATCTTGTCTAAGAACTAGAAGGTACTGTCCTCTTCCTTGATTCTTGATCTGCCTCATCCTCTCAAATACTAGTCTCGATCACTGTGGCCTTATCCACTGATACCGAGAACTCGCGAATCTGAAGCATACCCACCAGTCTACGAAATATCCTTCCTTAAACCCTTCTCAAACCTTCGAGTCTTCTCATATTCGCTCGAGATCATACATGGTGCAAAACAGGACAGCTCTATGTATCGAGCTGCATACCCCTGCACCGTCAAACTCTCCTGCGTTAGAGCAGAAAACTCATCTGCCTTTGCATCACGTACTGAAACTGGGAAGTATCTATCAAAGAACACCTCCTTGAAACGGCTCCATGTCATCTCCTCAGGACCACCTCTCTGCTTCTCCAGCAGATTCACTGCAGTCCACCATCGACCCGCCTCCCTAAACAGCTGGAAGGTGGCATAAAGAACTCGCTGCCTATTCGTGCAGTGCAAGACCTCCAAGATCCTTTTAGTCTTCTCCACCCAATCCTTTGTTGTCGTTGGGTCAGGTCCCCTAGAGAACGTCAGAGGATGCATGCGTGTAAACCTCTCAATGGTGCACCATGCAGCAGTAGGAGAGCGCTCGCATCTCCTTACACTCTACTTGATCTCTCGTAACACCTGCCTCGTCAAACCTCGAGGCAGAGAAGGAGACTCATCACTCGCAGTCTCCTCGGAGCCACTTCCCAGGTTATTATCCTTGGGCTCCATGCTGTAACACAATAGGAATCTATCAGTATCCCTACAACACATACAGTTAACACCATGATCTTCACTAATCGTATTAACTACTCCCTACCAGGTTTAGGTCTGTCCTATCATACCAACATGAAAGTTATTAATGATCTGCCCTGCTTTTACTAGAATCGTCATCCTAGGAAAAACACGGAATACCGTTGACAAATCCTAGCCTAGCAACTGAACAACCCTCAACCAACTCTACCCATATCCACATCCTATACTTTGGTATGTACTCATAACTAAGCCTAACCAAGTCTACAAGATCTAGTAACCTGGATAGCTCTAATACCAAACTATCATGCCCCGAACCCCTAAATGGGACCCATGGGTGAAAATGTAACCTAACCTGTCCCTATATCATACAAATCATCACAGATACAGTATAATGGATGAGGGTCCGACCTTGTGGGGTTCCCAGGCACCCTAAACACATCCAACCACAATCATATACGCAGCGGAAAAAGTCATTCTATATCAACATATGCAGTACCATACCAGAGTCTATACAAGAGCAGAACATAGCTCTAACAAAATGTACAAATTAGGTGCCCAAATACAACTCAAAATGGCAACCCAACAAACTACAATCCTAGAACTTACCCAAGCGCTAACACAGTACATCGGCCACTACGTTCCCTACACCAGGACGTTAGTTCCGGTTACTCGAAGGACCTGTAAAAATGTACGTACAGCGGGGGTGAGACACCTCTCAGTAAGGAAGAACACAGGTTATATCGGTGTGTAGCATTTGAGTGTTATCATGATACAACATACACGCAGTTGAATGCAATCCAGTACTAATTCACATAGTGCATACATGCACCATACAATGGCCATTTATACGCAGCCCCGTCACAATACACACACATGATCAGTAATACACAGTGTCGTCACACTTATCGACCCAAAGCCGGTCCGGCATCCCGACATTGGCCCGTAGCCAACCCGCAAAGCACGGCACCATCGGCACATGACTACTCCTCGACTCCCATGGCATCGTACCGATGCTAACTGGTGGATCCACACCCTTCGGCCTAATCTGCCGGAATAGGCTCACGCCTTCGGATATAGAGCCAGACACTCTTGCCTACATGGTAGGCGATAAACACACGCCTTCGGATATAGAGCCGGACACTCTCAATACCTGGAATCATTTTGGAATCTCGTTCCTATCAGCAATTCCGTATATCACACACACATGCATACTCATATAACCAAACAAACCACACTTATTTGATAATCTAAATCATGGTTTTCTAAACAAATACAGTTTAAACAAATTCAAGGCACGACCATCCCAATATCACAGTATAAATCACACATATACTCGATTTTCAACACAACCAAGGATTCAGTCCGTCGCCCCTTTTTTCCCAAAACTGCAATAATGAAAAACCCATAGTTTTTCCCGTTAGATCCCCCCAAAATGAGTAGCCAAAACACACACAGGACCGTGGACCACAGTTCCACCGAGTCTGATTTTGAAAAGAACCAATATAAACATAGTTCCCCTTACCTTAATCCCGTATAACAAATCCCAAACTCCAAGGTTCCTAAACAGCGAACCGAGTTCCAAAACCTACAAATCACAGTACAAAATATACTCACAAGACCATCCTCTACAAAACTTCCAAATCAAAAATGAAAACAGAGCCGTACCTCGATTTTTCACCAAAACCCAAAAACCTCTGAAACGAGATTCTGATCCGTAGAAGTTGTAGAGAATCCTTCCACGATCCTCGTGTCAACTTCCGTTTCCCGATTCTATCAACGATCGGCGAAGAAATCGAGAGAGAGAGAGAGAGAGTAGGGAGAGGTTTAAAGAGAGAGAGAGAGATAAGTTTGAGATTTCTTAATGAAGAAGTAATGAGAATTTCCTTTTATAGCCCTTTGACCCGGCCCAATTTTGCCGATGAAATGGTTTATAGCCCTTTGACCCGACCCAATTTTGCCGACGAAATGGTGCCTTCGTCTACGAATCTTTCATTGGCTTTGTCGACGAATCGATGGCCTCGTCGACAAATCTGAGATCGCCGATTTTTCCGAGACCCCTCGACTTCTCCTCGTCGACAAGTCTCTGAATTTCATCGACGAGAAAAACACAGGCTTCGTCGATGAATCTGCTCTTTTACCAAAATGTCCCTCTCTTTATATATATAAACGCATTATCACGGTTGGGGTTCTTACAATGAGGGGTCAAATCATGACATATAGAGTCCCGGGGAAAGAACATAGTTATGTATATGTATATAGTTTTACAGTTTTTGTCGTATGTAGTATGATATAGCAATATAAATGATAGAAATCTTAGATAATACAAATGTTTTAAGCTTCTATACCCGTGTTTACAGATTTGCCAGATCATGCAGTTTTAAATACTATTATCATAGTTTTATGACTCGGTCGCCACACACTAGTAATAGCATTTTTCCACTTACTGAGCGTCGACTCACCCCATTATTTTACCATTTTTCAGGTGAGCTAGCTAGGCGAGTAGATCAAGCTCGCGAATAGAGAGTCTTCTTAATTACCCTGGTTATAGGGTGAGTTTGTGACAGAGTTTTTGTATTTTTGGGTAGTTGACACTATAAAGAGAGATATGTATTATAAATGTAACGACCTAGAAAATACTGATATTTAAATATTAAAAAGAGAGGAAAAATGGAAACAGGAACAGAAGAAGGCAGTAGACTTGCGTTCGTCGACGACATCGCATTTTGAAGATAATAATAATTGGGGATAATATTAATAATTTCAAGGAATTGCCAGAACTCGTCGACGAATACAGGGCTTTGTCGACGAGTACATAAGGAAACTCGTCAACGAATACAAGGCCTCGTTGATGAGAAAATACCGAGATGGGTTATAGGGCAGCCTGAAATTCATTGACGAATACAGGGATTCGTCGATTAATTTATTAAAAGATTCTTCGACGAGATGATGTTTCTCGTCGGCGAAGACCACAGTATATAAAGGGAAAACTTATATTTTTATCACTTATCCGTGCCCCTCTCTCTCTCTCCTCTCTCTCTCTACAACTCTCTCTCACTTCTCTCTTCGTGTTTAGGCTTGTTTCTCGCCGGATCGAAGATTTGAGGCTACCACGACGCTCCTGACGAGATTCTCTGCAAGTCTGTTGGAGTTTATCGCTTGAAAAGTTGGGTTGAGTTTCGTCCCAATCTCAGGGTAAGGCATTTTATTCTGTATTTACCTTTTTCCTAGTTATAAGAAATGTTGTAGGTAAGAAAATACTGATATTTTGTTTTGGGGGATTGTGTTTTCAGGATGTTGAACTAGGAACCCTACGGGTATAGAGCCAGAATTTTATAGGGACTTTTCAAAGTTAAGGTAAGGAAAATATGCTATGCTAGGATTTTTCATAATGCTATCAGAAATTTCATAGACACATATTTATACCAGTTTATTATACAGTATTTGCAGAATATGAGTTTAAATGCTTGTGTCGTCTGAGTAGATTTTCATGTGATAAAGGAATTTATATAGCTTTTATAAAGTATCATACTATACTGAATATACAGATATAGACAGTATATATAGTTTATATAGTTCTTTTCTAGTATATGAGATTACATAGAATATACAGATATAGATTCATAGTCACAGAGAGTATTCAGAGAAATGTACATGCATATACAACTTTTATATGAATAGTTTCATGAAACAAGTATATATACATATACATGCATACAGTTTTACTCAGATCAGTATTTATATTACAATTTTATACAGAATAGTATATACAGAGTTATAGCATGTCATGTTTCCTATCACCATAACATATAGAGTATATAGATAGAGTATACAGACAAAGATACAGAGGTAGCATCAAGATGCTACAGATACAGTATACAGAGATTATAGTATTTACAGTACAAAAAGATAAAGTTATGGTAATTTTGGAAACATAATGAAAACATTAAAAGAGTATATATGTATATATATATAGTATCAGATCCCTGAGAAAAGATTACAGACAGATACAGATAAAGATTACAGAGCACGGTATCGTTGCTAGATACAGATAGAGTGCAACCACATATCTCAGATAGTGTGTGGGTAGCGTCAACCGTGCTCGGAGAGTATGCAGCTCCCCAATTCACTAGGTGGAGGGGGTCGATTTGACGAGATAGTAGCTAGTCCCGAGCTTAGGAGAGGATGCAGTTTGGCCGGACTGAGGTAGTGTAGAGTATATTGACTTATCTGGAGGGCCAACCAGATGAAGTCCCGTATACGGGCCGCACAACCCTGTCATGAGGGGTCAAATTATGACGTACAGAGTCCCAAGGATAAAGCACAGTTATGTATATGTATACAGTTTTACAGTATATGATGAGTATAGTATGATATTATCAGTATGAAAAGAAGAAAAACAGACGATACAATATATTTTAAATTGTGAAAGAAAGATATGTTATATAGATGATTTAATGCATTACAATTCAGTTACTATATTAAAAATATCTTTAACTTAGTTGTCACACACTAGTAATAGCATATTTCCACTTACTGAGCGTCGACTCACCCCATTACTTTACCATTTTTCAAGTGAGCCAGCTAGGTGAGCAGATCAGACTCACGAATAGAAAGTAGTTTGATCACCCTAGTTATTGGGTGAGTTTTTGTCAGAGTGGTGTATTTTGAGTAAATGATGCTGGAGGGGTATTTTTGTTTGGCTATAGTCTGTATATGCTGGATTTTGGTATTGTATAGTAAATATGTAAATGGTTATATAATATGTGTTTCCGCTGCTTAGATATGGATATGGATATATATATAAAAATGGTATGAATTTTGAGGGCGTTACAATTAATGTGATACCCCATGGATGAAAGGCTTAAAAGATTAGATGTTACTAGCCATATCAACGAGGTGCACATTTCTTTTCGGGAGCTTTCCCATAAGAACTCCATAGTTAAGCGTGCTTGGCTTGGAGCAATCTTGGGATGAGTGACCACCTGGGAAGTTTTCTCAGGAAGTGTATGAGTGAGGACAAAACACACTAAAAAGGACACATGTTGGTTTGTGGAGCCAGTCATTAGTCGAATAAGGCCCGCCCCTTGTTGTCTGGTTCAGGTGGAGGAGGAGAGACGCAGTGCTCCCTAGTAGACCCAGGTTGGGGTGTTACAATGTAACTATGGTTTGAAAATATTGAATTCTGGTATTGTATATATATGTATATGTGGTTATATGATTTATGTTTTCCGCTGCTTAGGGGTGCCCATTACATACAAATATTAGAGTAAATTTTTATTATATAAAAAATGATATAAATTTTGAGGACGTTACAATACAAGATTAGTGGGGTGATTCCGAAAAAAAATTTTAAATAAAAATTTTTTTTAATTTAATTTAAAATAAAAAATAATAATTAATTTTTATTTTTATTTTTATTAATTAAATAAAATTATTATTATTAATTATTATTATTATTATTATTATTATTATTATTATTATTACTCATCTTGAAGCTTCTTTAAGCTTCAAGATTTCACTCTCCTTCAAAACTGCGCAGGACTAGCCCCCCTCCCCTTTCCTCTAAAATTCTCTCTCTCCTCTCGTTCTCTCTCCCTCTCTCCTCAGTTTTATGACGGATTCTCGCCTGATTGGAAATCGAAAAATACCGTTGGACTCCATTCTCCGCTGCCATCATTTCTATCGGAGCGGATTGGTGGTAGGAGCGGCATAGACGTATCTCCTGGGGTAAGCTAATTTCTGCTTTTATATTAATTTCTTGCAAATTATAAGCTCGATTGATGATCGGATACCACCACGAGAATCTGGGAATGATTCTTTACAAGTCTAACGGAGCAGATTTCTCGTGGGGTCGTCGTGGGCATAATCCCAAATTTGGGATAAAGGGGTTATTAAGGGGCTTATTATCATTTAATTAGTATTAATTTAGAAATATTAAAATATTGAGTATCTGAAATTGAAGTAGGATTTTCAGAATTTAGGATCCGGGTGAGCGTCGCGGGTGTAATTTCTAGACCCGCAGGCATAGTTCAGAAAATTAAGTGGGGGTGTTTAATATTAGTTTAAATGAGCTTAGGAAAAGTTAGATAAGTATTATTTTGGGAAAATGAGTTAATTAATTTGATGAAAATGCAAATTGCAGGATTTGAGTTTTGGGCGCCAAGGACGTAGGATTTGGGTTCTACCGAGACTTTCAGTAAGTTAGGTAAGGAGAATAAATTATAGCAGTATTTTTTGAATTTCTGTTTAAATTAATATGTGAAAATGAGCATCTCCGTATGACAAGCAGTTTCCACCCTTGGAACCAAGATCATACGCAGACTCCAACCTTCATACCAAACCCTTCATCCAACCCTCTGAAATCCAACCAGACGGTTCCAGAAAGCTTCCATCACAAGCTGAACAAATTCTGAACCGGCAAACTCAGAATGCCAGATCACAGAATACAACGTTGACTGCCATTGATCACAAGGTTGAAACTCATACATCATGGCACTCAGATGGAACAACGATTTGGCAACCTTGATTCCAGAATTGAAGCTTTATATGTTGATCTCAATAGAAGAATTGATAGTCTTAATGCTGAACTCAGACAATTTATTTCTGCAGGATATTTTGAATCCATGTTCAATGATAAAGAAGCAGAAATCAGAAGGCTCAAAGACCAATTATCTCAGATTGAACGAGATCATCGTCCGATCCCTTCAGCCACCTATGTTCCTAAAGCTTTTCTATATACTCCACCGTACTCTTTCATTCCTCAGTCACCACCAACTCCATCCTACCAACAGCCAGATTATTCCAAGCATTTCAAATCCACTGCTGAGATCTTTAAGAGACATTCTCTTATTCCATCCTCACCCATTACTCCAAGATCTCCAATTCCGGCAAAACCTTTACCTTCTGAGCCTGTTGATCATAAACTTAAAAGCCCATTTCTATCACTTGATCAATCTCCATCTTTCCTTGCTGACATTATCCCTGAAGTACCCATTGATGATAACAATGACGTTTCCACCGAAACATCGTCCTCCTCAGATCAAGAGATTACTGATCTCACCGATATGATGATGGCATCTCCCACTGATCCAGGATCATCCAGAACCCAAGAGTTCCATGAAGAGACTGACACCACAGTTCCCATTGTGGAAGAACCTTCTGAGGCCACTTCAACTACTCCTCATTCGGATCCTCATCATTCAACCAATGGTTCTTGGTTCTCTTTTGATGGATTACCTCCAACTAAATGGCGTGATCGAATTGGTGAATTTGGTGCATGGATTGACCTGCAACTTTCAAAACCCGGGAATACTTTAGAATCAGTTCTCGTTGAATTCACATCCAGATTTACTGGAACTTTAAGAGACTGGTTTCAAAGTCTTGGTGAATACAGACAAGTAACATTCATTAAATCCCAGACTCCCTCCTATGCTTTGGGTACGCTCTATCAAGAATTTGTTAGAGATCCAGATATTTATGCCAATGAAGTTCGACAAGAATATTTTGAAATGAGATGTTGTTATTTAAAAAGAAAATATCTTGATTTTCACTATCAAATGATGTCCAAGCGATATTATCTTCTTAGTGGATTTCATGATGACAATCTCAGACAAGTTTACATTAATTCTCTGCCAGAAGACATCCAGCAGATTTACAGAGAAAGATTGCATCTCTGTCACGACCACTCAGAGAAATCTCATTAGGAGAAATTCATCAACTGACACTCACTACTCTTGAAAAATTATGTGATACCCATCAGTTGTTTTCAAAAATGATGAAACAGAATCATAAGTTCACAAAGCAATGCAAGAAGCCTTACTTGTAGATCAAATGTAAAGAAAAGGATTGCATCTGTAGTCCTAAAAAGAAGAAACATTTCAAAGATTATGGTTCTGACAAACGTTTTAGGAAAGATCCCAGAAAGAAGAAAAAATTCAGATTCTTCAAAAAGAAGTTCTGACGAGGACATGACAAATCTACTCGATGTTTCATTTGCAAGAAGAAAGACCACTATGCAAAGCAATGCCCAATGAACAGGACAAAATTTGCAAAACTTGCCCAGCAATTATAGAATGAAGAACTTGATGATGCAGAATCTGTTCTTTTAGAACAAGAAGAGATGATTGAAGAAACTATTCTCGTCCTTACTGATTCAAAAAATTCTGATTCAGAAGATGACTATCATTCAGATGAAACTAATTATGATGACATAAATATTAGATAAATTGTGTGGCATTTGAGTAATATTAAATTGTGATATTTTGGTGTGTGAAATTAATATGTTATGAATTAGATGAGAATTGTGTGGCATATGACGTGTATTGAAAAAATGTGAAATATAACGATGAGTAATTTCTGAGAAAATATGGAAATGAGAATTATTGTTGTGATTAGTGAAAAATAATGAAATATGGTATTTATATGTGAGTAAAAATGATTTACATGAAAAATGAGATTTTGTGAATTATTGATATGAGTATTTTGAGAAATGTTGAAACACGTGAAACACGATATATACTATTATGAGATGATGAAATGTGCGCAGAAAATGATGAGAACAGTTATATTGAGATGAATTTAGATATACTAATATATGGTTAATGATGTATATTGATTTAGAAATACTGAAATGTGAAAATGGGAAATATGAATACTGCAATATGGAATTGTAATGTAATTAATGAAATTCCAATACCGCATAATGATTGCGAGTATGTGGTAGTAAATCCTGCTGGATGGTTGTGATATTGAGCATGGTACTGTTTCTAGTAGTCTAGTGCAACCACACGGACTCTTGGAGCGTATGACATGACAGTCGACTTATCCATTTTGTAGGGTTGTTGGGTCCCTTGAGTCCGGATCAGGGCTATAGGCCGGCCAGTCGTACTACAATTGTGATATGATATTTTGATCTAACCGGGTCGGCCAACCACGGTTAGATCCAGCCTTCGAGCTGAACAACCTTGACCATGGGGGGAAGCATGGCGTGGAAAGAAAGGTCCTCGGGGTGGCCATGAGTTACAAACGCGATGTTGATATTTGATACCAAGGATACTCATGAGCCGGAAAGTAAAATGAAAACGAAAAGTGAAAGAATGACAAAATGGGCTAAAATGAGAAATGAAAGAAATAATGGAAATTGAGAAATAGAGAATGATAAAATTGAAAAATGGATTCGTGTAAGTTAATAATATAAATAATTGGGGCAAAGTGAAACTCTCCCCTTGAGGGCTTACTGAGTAAGGTGAGTGCCCAGACAGGTATCAGTTGTGACCATACTTGGCTGCATAACGTGTTAGGGCAGAGGGAAGTTATATGCATGGGCGGGTAATCTTCCCTATTTTCAGGAACTTCACGGATAATTTGTGTTGGAAATAATTGAATTTGAGAAATGATTTTAAAGTTTATAAAAGCTTGTATTGTATATCTATATGATTATGAGAATATATTTATTAGTATATTTTTTTCAGATGAAATGTTGATTTGAAAAGTAAATTGTATTATAACTGAACTCATATAGTCACACACTGTAAATAATTTATTCCTTCTTACTGAGATGTGTTTCACCCAAATTATCTAAATTTTTCAGGGAACAGGGATAGGTCAGGTGATAGAGCTCCGTGACCATAGGGAGCTGAGACCCTAACATACAGGGTGAGTTTTTGGATTATGAGAGGTATAGTTCCCCTAGAGTTGAGTTGCTTTTGAGTTTGTGATGGTGATGTATATATATATATATATATATATATATATATATATATATATATATATATATATATGTTGATATTCTGCGTATTGTATTCTGACTGATATGTATGTATTATCTTCTGCTGTTAGGTTATATAAATAAAATGACTTTTTACCCGGTACTCAATAAGGGTCGGGTCGTATGAATGACAGTAGGATTGTTGACGTGACCCATTTATGAATGTTGTTGATGACGAGTGAATATTTATTTATTATTATTTATATAAAAAAAAATTGTACGAAAATCGGGGCACCACAAGTTAGTTTTGGAATTTGGGAGCTCCACTTCTCATGTATCTTATGCATGTTAAAACTTATTCAGCTGGGCAAGAGTTGGGCTCAATTCATATTCTATCAATTGTAAAGAGTTAGGAAACAAGCGTGACCATGATGACTTCTTAATCAATCAGCTTCTCAGTGCCTGTAGCATCGGATCCCACTACTGAAGCCTTCATTCTGGCTTTTATTTTCTGATGGGTATGTTTCTTGTTTCTATTATTTTCCAATAGGCTTTTATTGTTGTTCGTCATTTTTGACTTTGGATTCAGTGGCGGAGCCGTGAACTTTATTCAGTAGGATTCAGTAAAGATATGATCAACAATATTTAATGAGGGGCTCTCTAGTAAAGAGAAAGTGTTAAATGACAGGAAGTGTCACATCCTTTTCCCTCCGAAAATGTGATAAGGGACAGAAAGTGTAAGGCTTGTGTCCCTCCATTTTGACATGCACTGTGGCCATACAAAATTTTAAAGTGATTAGGCCCTTCTGATCATAGAAATTTCGGCATCTGCATTATCATTTCTTCTTTGTCTGAAAGCCAAATAAATTGCAAAACTTGTGTTGCTTGATGTTCCTGCGTGTTGACATGCATAGTCGCCATGCCAATATTTATAGTCATTATGCAGTTTTGATTAAGACATCTGACCTCTGCATCATCACTTTTTTACTTTTTGGTCTGGAAATGAAAAAAGCAATAAAATGCATGATACTTCATCTATGTGCATATTAACATGAACATCAGTTTATGCGTTGCATCACCATAGCATGATTTAAAGTGGCATCGATTTAGTTATATACTGCTATTACCGGCGGCCTGCGTGCTATCGTTTTTCTATTTTTGGGTCTCAAAATTAAATGAGTGACAGAACGAAAAGAAGCGTAGGGAAGAGGTAATGGAAATATCACAAAATAAATAGGACAGAATTGTAAAATTGTTGTTCATCTCAGACTATAACTAAGGGAGCTACCTGGCCAGCCGACCCTGCATCTTGAAAACGAAAGTGTGCAGAACACCACGAAGAGAGTCCCAAGTAGTAAAGCAGTGGACGTGCTGATGGTCTTACTCATAGCATGTGCTGCAGTTCTAGCGCTGCTCCTCTTGGTCTTTATGTATGTCAACACTAAACCCAGAAGGTGTTCAAACCTTCCCCCAGGGAGCACTGGATGGCCTCTCCTAGGCGAAACATCAGCGTTTCTTCAAGCACACCGGAAGGGAAGGCCAGAGAGTTTCGTCCAAGAGCGAATGGACAAACACAACTCTCGAATCTTCAGGACATCGTTACTCGGTGAAAACATCGCTGTTTTATGTGGTCCTCCGGGGAACAAGTTCCTGTTTGGGAATGAGAACAAGCTGGTGGCTCTTTGGTGGCCTAGCCCTATCAGAAAGCTGTTTGGTTGCTCCTTGATTAGTATGGTGGGAGATGAAGCAAAGCGGGTACGTAAAATGCTCATGACTTTTCTGGGACCTGAAGCACTGGCACGGTATATCACAGACATGGACAACGTCACACAGCACCATTTCAGAACTCACTGGGACGGTTAGTATCACCATGCAGCTGCAACTAACTAGTGCACATTAGACCTAAAACAATGTATTTAATTACCCTTTGTTTAACTTTTGCATGATTCGTATTAGTTCAGGCTTTATGTTATAGACTAGAATCACATAAATGAAAATATATATGCATGATTAAAGCAGTGCAGTAATATATTCTGAAAAATGATATATGCTGAAAAGAAAAAGGACCATTAGAGAGAATTCAATTTCTGAAGACCTACTTTTTGGCACCATTGCTGGTTTTGGTTTCCAACTCTTTCTTCTTTGCATTTTTAGAACATCTTGACAGACAATGAAATTCCAAAATTTGTCACTGTGAAGGTAAAAGGGAGTTGAAGGTCTACCCGGCAGTCAAAATCTACACATTTGAACTAGCGTGCCGCCTATTTGCAAGTGTTGAAGACCCACAGGATATTTCAAGGCTTGCAATTCAATTCAATGTGTTCCTTAAAGGACTCATGGAGATTCCTCTCAAATTACCTGGCACAAGATTCTATCGGGCAGGAAGAGCAGCTAATAATATTAGGGAAAAGCTTCAAACAATGATCAAACTGAGGAGAGTAGCTTTGGAACAGAAGAGGGCATCACCTTGCCAAGACCTTTTATCTTACATGCTCGTAACACCAGATGAGAATGGGAGGTTTTTGACTGAGGTTGAGATCATTGATGATATACTTACGCTGTTATTTGCAGGCCATGATACTTCTGCCTCTGCCATAACAATGCTAGTGAAGTATCTTGGAGAATTGCCTCAAGTGTATGAGAAGGTGTTTAAAGGTCACTTACTGTCGATCTCACTTCATTTTCTCATATTTTCTGTCTACTCTTGAATGCTTTTAGAATGTGCTCATCTCCACCTGTGTTTTCCAAACTTTTTTATAATAATCTGTTTGCACATAATTTTAGTAGACTAGTTAACATCCAACAATCATACATATGCACCGAACGATTTCACATGCTCAGTAATAGATCAAAGCTACCATCAAATGAGCCTTCCAATAAGGGAATGTTGATGCTTGACAGTTTATAGTAATCCTGATCAACGTTATAAGGTGAGATGATTTAAATATAATTTAGATCATATTTATCTAGGTGTGCTGCTAGGTGGTAATCCTAGAATGGTTGGGTTTTGGGTTGCTCCGGCAGAGAAGGTGTCTAAGAGGCTGGATGGGTGGAAGGGTGCTTTATTTTCTCCAGGTGGGCATATTACCCTCATTCAGGCTTGCCTTGCTAGTATTCCTATTTATTATTTCTTTTCTATCTTAAGAATGCCTGTGAGGGTACCCAATAATATTGAGAAAATCAAGAGAGAGTTTCTTTGGTCTGGGTGGGGGAGAATAAAGATCATTTGGTCAATTAGGTGGTTGTTTGTAGGTCTAAAAATGAAGGTTTTGGGTCTTGGTAAGTTCATGTCCAAGAATGTTGCTTTAATTGAGCAAATGGTTGTGGCCTTTTCCCTTAGATGAGTCTTCCCTTTGGCATAAGTTATTAAGAGTAAATTTGGCTTGCATTATAATGGGTGGGATGCTAATTTGTGGTTGAGATGTTCTTGTGAAAGTCCTTGGAAGGATATTTCATAGTTATATCCTTTTTTTATTTGTTTATGTACAAATTTTATTGTGGGAAATGGGTAGTTGTATTCAGTTTTGGGGAGACACTTGGGTTGAGGGTTCTTCACTTTGCTCATCTTCTCCTCATTTGTATGGATTGTCCTCTTTGCACAATGAATCTATTTTTTCATTGTTTATTTCCAACAGGGCTGGTTTCTATTGGGATTTCATTTCCATAGGGCTCCTAATGATAAGGAGGTGTTGAAGCTCGCGTTGTTATTAAGTTTGTTGGGTGGTAGCAAGGACTTAAATTTCAGTTGAAATATCGAAAGAGTTTCAAAGGGTATCAAATGGAAACCCACTACCAAATTCATTTTGGAAAATTTCGACCAAAATTTCAGTAAGTTTCAACAGAAATTTTGAAAATTTCAATAAATTCAGCACTATAGCTCAAATTTGATGAAAATAATAATAATAATTTTGAAGCCCTAAACAAAGCAAATTTCTTATTATTATTATTATTATTATTATTTAATTAAAATGCCTTTTCACCCTTGTTTTACTATTTTGTCCATCCCAATTCCCAATTAATCTTTACTTAATTACAACACTTCCCCACTATTTAACTATGACTCTATTATAAATGTTCTTTATTTCCTTCCTTGCTTTGTAATATGCAATTTATATACCCTACACACTAAAAAAGTATCATGCATGCAATTTCTAAATTTATTTTGATTACGAATTATGCATATATATTTATTTCAATATTTCCAAAAGTTACATTAAAAATTTCCATCATTTACTATAAATTTTTGTCATTTCTTTAAATTGAAATCAACACTTCTTCCAAAAATTTTGTAGATTGAGACCATCGAAATCGAACTTTAAGTCTTTGAATGGTAGGATTCTTTCCAAAAGGAGAGACTACCAGTCCTAGATTTTTTATTCTTATGGGGGCGGATTCTTGTAAATCTTTTTTGAACATTTAACCAATAAAAACTTGTCTTTTCTGCTTTATGGATATATTTGGATGGCCAAAGTCCCATTTAAGATTAAGGCTTTTATTTAATTGGTTGTTCTTAATATAGTTAACACTAACAATCTGCTGCAGAGTAGAACTTTTTAGGCTTTTATCTCCATGCATGTTCTCTTTGTTTTGAAAATTTAGAATCTGCTTCTCATATGTTCCTTCATCACTTCTTCTCTTGGAGGGTGTGGAATAATCTTGTTTGCTTATTTGGAGAGAGAGTTAGGTGTGTCTGGAGTCGATGGAGGATTTGTTGGCTCTTTTTCAGGTTTTGGAAGGGGTAAAGATGGTTTGGTGTTGTGATGGTGTGCAATTTTTGCAGTTTTGTGGGAAGTTTTGTTGGAGGCTTGGAGCAGAATGCTTATATTTTTATGGGGAAGTGGATGTCTTTGATTTTTCTTGGGGATAGAATTCAGTATATGGCCTCCTTGTGGAATTTTGAAGCAGGATGTTTCAAAAGTTTTTCTTTTTCAGATTTACAGAGTGATTGGCTGGCTGTGCTGCTTTAATTTCTTTTGATTTTTTTTGTTGTTTTGTTTGGAGGATTTCTTATGCTACTTGTTGTACTTCTTCTTCTTAATAAAATCTCTTCTTTTTGATTGAAAAAAAAAATATGATTTGCTTATGAACTTGTGATTACAATGTGGACAACAGAGCAAATCGATATTGCAATGTCAAAGGAAACAGGTGCATCACTGCAGTGGGAGGACATACAGAAGATGAGATACTCGTGGAATGTTGTATCCGAAGTAATGAGACTCACGCCACCAGTATCTGGTAACTTCAGAGAGGCCTTGGTTGATTTCACCTATGAAGGTTACACCATTCCCAAAGGATGGAAGGTACTTGATAAAAGCTTTGCTTTTTCCATTGTCGCGATCCTTTTATATCTTTTGTTTTAGCTAAAATTGAGGCAAGCAAACAGCTTTCCTAATGATGAAAATTTTGAAATCATGTGAAATTTGTTCTTCAATGGATTGCTTCCTTATGCACCCCAAATATTTCAAACAACTTATTCAATGGCTTCATCAAACAGTTATACTGGAGTGCTTCTTCAACACATAAGGATCCAAGCTTATTCCCCAGTGCAGAGAACTTCAATGCTTCAAGGTTTGAAGAAGCAGGGGGCACTCCATTCTCATATGTCCCGTTTGGGGGAGGACCTAGAATGTGTTTGGGAAAAGAATATGCACGGCTTGAAATACTTGTTTTCCTGCACAATTTGGTGAAGAGGTTCAAATGGGATCTACTGATTCTTGATGAGAAAATTGAATATGATCCAATGGCCACCCCAGAAAAAGGACTTCCCATTCATCTTCAACCTCATGCGTCGAAGTTTTAATATTTTCACTGGGTATTCCTAGGCAGTTCTATTATATGCAGTTCTGGTTATACACACAACTGCCTTGAGATACAATATCGTCCAATGTAATATCCACAAACTAAATATATCAACCTAAACGCACGTGCACGTTTCATCTATTATTGATAATCTGCATTTCTCTTGCATTTTCTAATATGACTAAAGCAGAGGGAGAGAGATTTCTCAATGATTTCATTGGTACTTATATTAACCCATAGTGTTCAATGTAATCTTGCCTTGTCTCATATTATCCAATCTGATAATTTTAACTCTTTCAGTTTCTGAAACCTGCCGGGTGGATATACCCCACATTCCTTTAGATACAGGCCATGACGTGCACATTTGTGTGTATATGTGTATCTACACCCCTAAGTGCATATTCTGAAATATTAACTAAAATGAGCGAGGAAGCCAAAAAAATGAAGATTTTCTTTCTTTCTTGTTTCCTTCAATTTTCTTTCATTGAAATTACAGATAACAAAACCAAGTTGGTCAAATCATTAAAAAAAAAAAAAAAGCAACTTACAATTGAAATAATTTTGAGCTGCTTCGATAAAAACCTCATCTTCATCTATAGCTAAAACAAATCTGACAAGAGAATCTAATTGGGTGAGAATCACTAGACAGCTTGACTCAACCCTGTATCAGCTCTCTTATAAGCGTGTGCTCCCAAACTGAATCTTTTGAGTTTTCCAAGCAAATTCCTGGCTCTACTTGTTGAAGCCAAACAGAGATTTAATGGCATTAATAGCATTCTCATTGATAAATGATTCATCAAACCTCTTCAGAAGAGGCTCGAATTCTTCTGATGCTCTTAGATTGACTAGATCAGGATCTATTCGGATTCTCTGAAACAGTGGAAACAGTTTAGAGCAGTTTGTATCTATCAATATTCCATTCCCTGTTGTTTAAACCAAACCACATTACTTTTTGTTCAATTCATTACCTTGAAATCTTCAAATCCTGCTTGCATGGCATCCTCAAGTGCAGAAAGTCCTGCTTGTATCTGTTTATTGAAAAAGATGGGAGCAAAGAAACTAAGCATCTATATTAATATGAAACATGACAATGGAATAGCTATCAGGCATGGATAATAGGACTGCAAGAATATCCGCCCATTATTAACCACCACTGTATGTTCAAGTAGTAGCTGATCAGAAGAAGAAGAAGAAGAAGAATATCCACTTTTTAGTAGCATGATCAGCAATACTGGACATGGCAGCAAGAGAGCAGTACCTGATTGAGCTTAGAATAACAACATGCAACATTGTAGCTTGCCACTGATGCTTCATTGGGATCTGGTTTTGATCCCAGTACAGACTCAAATTTCTCAAGTGCTTCTTCATATTTGGCATTCCTTTATGAATAATTTAAAAAAAAAATGTAATTTAATACAAGTTTGAGCTAGCAGGAGCAGCTATCAATGGGGTGTGGTCTGTCAACTTAGAAGGGAAAAAGCCAAAGAACAACTACTATAATAGCATGGACATACTTGTAAAGCTGCAGTCCTTCGCTAAGTTCCTTCGCTCTGCGTTCTTTCTGTTCCATCTTCCTGACGTAATTTTGCATCTGAAATCAATTTGAAGTTTCAGATGCTCATATGCTTCTCTCACATAAAGAATAAGCAATCAAAAGAGTGGGGCGGGAGCAATATCACTCCTTGTGAAATTGGAAGTAACGAGTTCAAGCCTTGGATTTGGAAGTGTGTGCAATTTGATAAAGCAATTTCAATCTTTAAAACTTGAAAGTATTGCTCCTAATTACAATATGATTTTAATTATAAGGGCTACACTCACTTGGATTTCCCTCACTCTGCTACTAATTACGCCAGAGTTCCTCTCAGCTCTAATAATCTCCTTTTCTGTTAATTCACCAGTATTATCCATCTTTCCTGGAAACAGTTTAAAAGAATTCAGTCAGATATTATGATTCATGCCCAGTTGACAATATGACTCAGAATTTTATGTCAACCTGTGGATAAAGCTGGTTTTGACATTACAAAAGACAAAAGAACAGTACAAAATCCAAAAATGAGTGATGAACTCAACTAACCATATCTCTTCTGCATTTTCATGAGTAACGGGCCAATTCTCTGGCGAATGGTGTACATTGTTCTCCCATATTCAGCAGCAGGCCATATTTCTGTTCCGAACACTGCACTGCGCATACACATTATAGAACTCCTTTGTCACAGTCTCAACAAAGGCAGATGGAACAAAAAAAGCATAACATGATGAAAACGGTAAATAGAAGATTGAGAAAAGAGAATGCTTGTGAATAGTAGTCCAAGTAGCTTAAGCTCGCCAATGAGCTAAGCATGACTTGCTTCATGGCCCATTTCAACTTAATTCTATTTGAGTTTAGGGTCAAGTTCAAGCTATTTGACCAGTTTGACAAGTTGAATTCAAATTTTGTAACACTATTAACAAGTCTAATCAAGCTTAATTGACTTCTTGTTATTTTATTATATATATTTCAAACATATTTTAAAAGAGGAGCCTTAACTCAACAATAAAGTTGTCGCCATGTAACGTGGAGGTCATACGTTTGAGCATGGAAACTACCTCTTGCAAAAATGCAAGGTAAGACTGCGTACTATACCTAATACCCCCATCATGGTCCATCCCTTTTCGATACCTTGCATATGGGGAAGCTCTGTGCACGGGGCTGCCCTTTATATGTATTTTATAGTCACATCAAGTTGAATTCAAGTTCTACAATTATAAGTTCGACCGAGTTCAAGATTGAATTTTGAGCATAAAATTTTCAAGGCAAGTTTAATTTAAGTATCCAAACATGCTTGAAAGTGTCAAAAAGGCATACTACAAGCCAAAGAGCCAAAAATAATCAACTTCTCAAATTCATAATAAATTCATAAAAATATAAATCTAAAAGTTTCTTTGTGAGGAACAAAAGGGGTCGCCCAAAAGAATATATACAAAAATCTTCCTTGGCTGCACCAAGCCAGCCCTCATTGTCATAGCTTTCTCATAATGTACCAATTAAGGACACATTAACATCATTCGAATAATATCATTCAAAGATGAAATACTGTCAAATCCTTACTCATTGCCTCAGTCAAAATTATTCAACATGTATCACTCCTCTCAT
The DNA here is from genome assembly GCF_029873635.1 of Malania oleifera. NCBI lineage: Eukaryota > Viridiplantae > Streptophyta > Magnoliopsida > Santalales > Ximeniaceae > Malania > Malania oleifera. The sequence goes on from NC_080418.1 coordinate 150,720,504, forward strand.
ATTGCCACTAAAAACAACTATATCACTCCTTCGAATTGTTATTTAGACTATCTAGCAAGTGCCAAGACCATCTTAGCCGTTTTTCCCTTATTTTATATTCTAAAGAAAGATCCCAAAGACATGCCATAGATTGGCGAAGGTAGATTTTCTAACAACAGCGAAAAATTATCAGAAGCAAAATAATTAAAAGAAAACCAACCTGGTGGCAAGCACTTTATCCCCAACAGTGAACAATCCAGTTTTGTCAGCGGATCCTCCCGGAGCAATGGCATCTATATAAGTTCCGCCATCTCTGCCCTTGGTGAATCTTAACCCATAAGGCTGCTCCAGTTCTACTTCATACTCTTCATTCTCTTCTTCTTCTTCTCCCCCCTTTTCTTCTTCTTCAATTACCTCGCTTTTGCTCTGTGTTTTTGACCTCTGGGCTTCGTCGGTTTCCGATGATGCTTTCGAGATCAAGATGAAGGGTTTGAGCAAGTGGGTCTTGCTGAATCTTTCTGAATTACTAGGGAATGAGTGAAATTGGGGGGAGTGAAGCTTGGTTTGGGAGAACAGAGCCGCAATTAATGGCTTCTTTGCAGGGGAAGAACAGAGAGATGGATATGTGCTTGGAGCTATGGACATGCTTGGCGGACTGAATATTGATGAGTGATTGTTTGAGGAGAGGAGATAAAGATCAGCGGGTGATTGGTGAAACTTTGTGAGGAATTGCAGAGTGGCCTCCCATTTGAGAGGGACAAGAAAGAAAGATTACAGCTAAATGTTTTGGTGGCTCTAATGTGCTGTTGGGGTTCTATTCTAGGCCATTGTTGTCTTGCCACGTGTCAGTATATGGGTGATGGAACTTGGGAGGATGCATGGCTGCATTACAAGTAAGTGATTTTTTTTTTTTTGAAGGGACAACAAACTCTGTGTATCTGCTTTGAAACTCATTATACAGAGTCGAAGAAAGAGATCATATAGTTCCAAAGTTTGAAAGTTCGAAGACAAAATTCTCTGATGTGAAAGTCAAATAAAATATTCAAAATGTGAAACTAAGATAAAAGAAAAAATATATTGAGAGAGATAAAAACTTGTATAAAACATTTTTTTGCTTTAAGAGACTTAGGATAGACTAGTGATTAGTTTAGTGGACACTTAAGTCCATTTATGTTAGTGGCATTTGTCAATTAGCTTCTTAATGATCAATTTTTCTCCTTCATCTCAAATTTCATACTTTTTGAACTTTACTTCATTAATGTACCAGAGAAAGAAGCATTATTGTCTGTCTAAATATAATTTTTTCTTCTTGCACTGAAATGATGGATTTGTCAATTTTCCCTCCATCCATGAAATTATTACTAGAAATGTAAAAGAAGCTACACGAGCATGAGCCCACAAAGCCAGAGGATGCAATGGAGGCTTCATTTGGATATCGTCTCATCTTAAGACCATTTGGTCCGAAATTTTTCATATTCACAAATCCTATTCCTAAGAATAGAATGCCATTTTCATAGAAATCTGAATTATCGAAAAAAATAAATCTCCCCAAACAAATACATCAAGAATTTTCAACCTATTAGCCAAAACGACCAGTTAGCCTTATTCCTTTCTGTTAGGAATGATGAATCAAACCCATCTCTTCTGCAATATCACGAGGAACTGATCCAAATCTCAACAAATCTCAATAAATCGTCCTGCCAAATTCAAGAGAACTTAGCTTATTTATTCAAGGAACCAATTACCAATCCCAGACTTGCTTTACCAAAGGAGCTTTAAAATTAGGCTCAAAATCACTTATTGTGAATAAACAAACTCAACCGAGCCTTTAAAAAGCCAAGCATCCGAGTAGTTGATAGAATATCCCTAACCCTAACAAAAAGAAAAGGGGAGAATAAAAAAAAGAAAAAAAGAAAAGAAAATCAGGTGGTTTCTGAGTAAAAAACAAGCCATGAACCATCAAGGGATGGAATTAATAATAATTCTCATAACTCAAGATTGCCAAATGATTGGTCTAGAAAAAGGAATTCGAAGGAATGTTACAAACTTAAACAATAGTGCCATATACATACGACAAAATAAACAAGGCATGACTATGCAGATTTATAGACATGGAGTGTACACCAAAAATTTAAGGTCTGGCATGAAAACCCAGATAATGCAAAATCAGCCCTCAAATCTTCCAGGCACGAGCTTTGGTACGAGTTCCATATTTAGCTTTAAAAAACTCTACAACCTTCGCATTTCTTTGTTTCTGCGCAAAAGGAAAAACATCAATCCCCAAACATGTGAATGGTGTCATCATAATTTGGCTTTGAAGGAAAATAAAGTGCAGGGAAAGATGAACAGAAGTTCACCTTCCATCTGTTCAGATGAGCTGTTAAATGCACTTTGATCCTCTATTTTTTCTATGAGCTCCAAGACTCGATGTTTATTACAACAGAGTCTGCAGGATCCTCTGGGAAAATAAAACCTGCATTCAAATGAAGCTTAGCTTCATTGCCCCCATCAATGGATTAAAAGAAGAAAAAAAAAAAACTAAAAGTGTTGCCATGAAAGTATGAAACAAATAAAGCTTTGGAAAAATGTCAAGGAAAAAAATATCAATGAAAGAATGATTATTTTCATACCCATAAATTATTTCCTCAAACTATAACTTGATAGGACTTTCTTCCCATATGGGCTGGTCCGCAGCACAGAAACATGAGGTTTAATGGCCTCCACTAATGCAGCATGAAGAGCTCCCTGCGCAATTAGAGAATATAAAACTCACCTAATTAGATCCATAAAAATCTATTCCCATCACCACCATAACTCAAATACCAGCTAGCTATTAATTTTAATTATCTCTTCTAGCCAGTCAGTTTTATAGACCAACTTTGCTGGGCAAACAATGGCTAATATATATACAAGGCCCATAATTCAAGTCATTATTGAGTTGAATGTTTCTAAAGTTTGATATTTACTTTAAATTATTATGCTATCAAATTTTAAAATGTGTCATGTAGGAAGGTAAAACTAGAAGACTATTCATAAAAGAACATTTATTGAACAGAAAAAGCATCAAATGCTACCAAGTATGACAGCTGTAATAACAGTCATTAACAGCAAGTAAAACCCAACAAAAATTACTTCAATCACCACAAAAGGAGCAAAGGGTGCATAACGCCTGAAGCTCTTTCCCTAAAGCATATGATCATTAACAAATCAGTTTCCATATACAACTTAGTATGATCATAAACAAAACTGCTGAGGGTCGTTGTTGCATAACCCCAGAAGCTCTTTACTCGTGCATTGACATGATAATAAACAAATCAGTTTCCATAAAACAGAAAAACAATGACTATATGGGTGTATTTTCTAACCTTCGAATAATTTAATGCTGCTTGGATAACATAATTTCCATATGGATCTTGCATGATTTGATCTAACCGTGGATTATTTATTAGCTCCTGAATAATACCCAAGCGGCATTCTTCTCCTGCATATTTCAGGCATTTCTCAACCACATTACTGCTACATTTCTGCACGGACAGGTCCCCATAATTGCCTTCCAGTTGGCCAAGTATATCCATGGTTGCCCATGGAACCTGAAGCTCAAAGACAAACTGAACAACATAGTTCCTGCACAGTTGAAGTTAAGATTTATAAACAATTGTATAGATTCAAACATGAACATAAAAAGGGAGCATCTGAAACGACCAAGTAAAAACCTCAGGGAGATTCAAGGAAAAAAGAATAACAACACTTTTTACATATAATATGTTTTGAAGATGGGAGAGTTAAAAGAATAAAGGGAAGAATAAATACAGTACCCAAACGGATCCTGGGATAGAATTAGAGCATTTGACGTGATCTCACAAATCAAACGGCGTCTTTGTTCACCATCAGAATGACTAAGACATTTTTGAAGCACACAGCAGCCATGACGGTCTGTTGCAAGCTCGACACAATTAGCAGTCGCAGCTTCAAAAAGGAACTGCAACAGAGACCATCACCAGTTTCCATTCAATGTCACAAATTTGCTTCAAATAGCACATTTTTTTTCCAAAAAGCAGGAATACCAGTTAATGATTCAGCAAGTAAGAAACGAAAAAAATGATGGAAGACAATAAATTAATAAATTGTCTGAAATCATTTAAGAAACAACTTCAGTTTGCTTTCCATGTAATCATCAACAAAAACGATCAATTAAAATCATAAACAATTCAAATGATCTATACAGAAAAACAAAAACAAAAAAAATCCCAGTGCCAAGAAAATTTTCTTTTAGTGCAAAGACAACATTGCTAATGCTCCAAACTTTTTCCCACTGCATTTAACATTGTTTTATTTGAAATAACCAAACTTGTCCACCACATTCTTTGTGACTAAAACCTGGTTTTCAGAATGTAGGATAACCTGAATGCCAATGAATTTGCAAGGATGGATCATCTGAGAGGTAACTGAAGAGTGTAACTTGAGCTAATTATAACTTTTTGACACAATTTGATCATTATGATGCAGAATTACTATTATAACATTATAAGGCAGTTATCTTGAGAGTTGGAATAAATATTAATGCACCTAGGGAGCAAAATCCAAACATCTAACCAGCAGTCAACAGTTGCCCAAATTGTCTATTCTGATATGACACTAAGCAATAAATCAAAGCTAAAGCAAGAAAGCAGACAATTGAAAACACAAGGAAATATTTATTGACCACAAAGACGGGGGGATATTGCCCCCCAACTGGGCATGTGGTGCAGCTGATTGCAATTTGTCACAACGTCCCCGAGAAGGGTCTAGAATGGAGAGGAATAATAATATTGAAAGTTCAAACTAACCTGTTATTTAACTAGGTGCGGTTAGTTCACCTAATTACTACTATTCTCTAAGATTTTTAAAGACTCTTTTCACTCAAATTTGATGATTTTATTTGATTATTATCTATATATATATATATATATATATATATATACATATATATTCTATTTTTGTGTGTGTGCGTCCTAATGATTTAACAAAGGTAAAGAGGTATTTCAAACCTCACCTACATTAATACTGAGGGGGTTTATCTAACAAGACCCTCTCCTTTGGAGGTCTTATTAGACATTCCTAAATCACACTTTATTTTTCATTTTTCCTTTAAATTTGTTATTATTTATTTCTTTATTTTAAAGGAGTTAATTAAAGACCATTAGATTCAATTTAGGATGATTCATAATTAATTATCATTCATAGAACGGGTGTGTAGGGGTAAGAGGTGCAAGTACTTTCTTCTCGCATAACTGAACTCCCGATCCCAACTTTGATAAAAGAAGATTGAGACTATTGTTTCCTTGGCCTAAAATTAGCTTAAAGACCAATCAACGAGTAGTAATTAGGTGAACTAACCACACCTAGGTAAATAATAGGTTAATGGCGACTCCTTTGAACTTTCAATATTATTATTTCTCGCCATTCCGACCCCTCTCCGAGACGTTGTGACATAGTTCATTTATGACTTGAAAGAACAATTACCCACAGTTAATAATAAAAAATAAAAAATTTCAACAACAAAACGCAACTATAAGAAAAAAGAGGATTTGACATTTAGATAGAAGAGGACGTATGTTAATAGGAGAAAAAGAATGCATAATTAAGAGGACAAGAAATCAAAAAGAGAGAATGAAAATAAAATACAGTTATTTTAATGAACCTGTCCAGTCCAGCTGAAAATCCTCAAAACATGTACCCTTCAAACAGCCTCCACTAGAAGCCCAAAGAGATGCTACATATCAAATCTTGTCTCAAAGCAAAGACGGAAACAAGTTTTTCCTAGTGAAAATCTGTGCATTCTGCTCTGACCAAATCCCCAACATAACAGCAAAGAGCACACACCTCCACAAACTTACAGCATCCTTCCTCTTCCCAGACACTATGAAAGAAATCCCCAATAGCTCTATCATCATCTTTGGGCATACCCAGTCCTTACGAACAAAATAATCCAACAATCTATTCTACATGCCCCAAGAAGATGGTGTACAAATTGGTGAAAAACAGTCTCAAAACTCTTAAAACACAAGAAATAACATCTAGGGACGGTGCCTTTGAAGGCTTCCTCCTCCGCAGCATATTGTTGGTGTTAACTCTATCAAGAGCCATAAAACATACAAATGCCATGATCTTAGAAGACACTTCCGTCTTCCAAATATGTCGATGAAGTAGATAAGACATATTAAACTAGATAAGATGACCAAAAATAGAGAAAAGAGGACTTTCAAGAAAATTCATTTGATGAATCCAAAACCCACACCCTAACATCCCTCCTATCAGAAATATGACAATCCTCCAACACATCAAGCAAAGAAGAAAGCTCCTCCAACTCCCTATCATTTAAATCCCTTCACCATCATAAATCAAAAAAGAAAAAAAAATGGCATTATGCACCAAAGAATGACAATAGAGCTGAATAAGGTACTGAATAATACTGAATCCCCCACACATACATCTTACTAGAAGTGTATACAAGAACCAATTCCCAAATTAAACTTGGTCAAAGGAGTAGAGCAAGGGTATTGCAAGATGACCTCCATGGCCTATCATATGAACATCTAAGCCTCATATCAGCATTCCAAGATTCCAACCATTCACCTGCAGGCCAAATGTGCTTTTAATAACTCTGTTCCACATGTGCCACGGGGATTCTAGCTCCAAGGGGAACTGTCATAATCACCCAACAGAAAACACAAAAATTATCCATCCATACATAACTAACCATAAGTCCAACAGTATGGTGTTAACCTGTAGATCACACGTTCAAGTCAAAGGAACAGCCTCTCCCAAAGTGGAAGTAAGGCTGTGTACATCATGCTTTCACCCCCCAAATATCACAGGGGAGCCTTGTGTACTTGGTATTGCATTATATATATGCATATGTTTAAATATATCCAACCATCAACCATAAGTGCAATTGCAATCCATACAGCAGCATGCACTCCAGCAGAATCTGCCATTGTTTGATGGGGTTCCGGCAAGATCTCTAAGGCCAAATCAACACCAAATTTGCCTGTTATTTAGACAACACAACAATATGCTTTTGGTTTTGGAATGTACATAATAGTGAAAATTTTTGAAGCTAGATAATTAGAACCTTACAATCAGAGTAGGAGTTATTTTGTCCGATGACTACTAGATATAGAAGCTCGATAACTATAGGAGAACCATCAGCTCTTCATGAAAATGATGTCGGGAGTTATTATAAGACAATTAAGAGTAATACAAGACCAAGATAATAGTTCTAATTTTAAAAATTTGCATGCTTAATTTAAGAATTTCCATGGAAACTAACCATTACAGTTACTACCATTAATTAACTTTTTTTCCTTCGTCAGAAAAACTTTTGTTTTTCAGCCCACACCCAGGGGCTCCACACGCGCCCAGGGGGGGTGCAGCAGGGGAGGTGGGGGTGAGGTCATTGGTCGGACAGAGGAGGTGTCAATGGTTAATTATCTAATTTATCTCAATCAACCTTTCGGCATGAAGACAAATAACTATAAGAGAACTATACACAAAAGATGCACTTGATGCCTTTACATGACATAAATGGTGATGCTAAAGTGTTAAATTGAGATTGTTGGATATGTAAAAAATATATTACTTCTCTGTTAGAGAATGCCAGTGAATAAGTGACTTGTACACAATAACAACAACAATAACAAGCCTCAAGTCCCACTAAATGGTGTTGGCTACATGAAATTATGAATCCTTTTTCGTCAATTCACACCATCGAGGGCATTTTCTTCAACCAACTTAAGAGCTGTAAGATCCTTACTCACTACCTCATTCCAAATTATTTTAGGTATATCTCTTCCTCTTCTAGTACCATCAACAATAACTAACTCGTTCCTCCACATTGGTGCACTAGTTGGCCTGTGTTTCAAATGCCCAAATCATCTAAGCTGCCTCTTCCTTACCTTATCCTCTAGGAGTGCAATGCCTAACATATTGCAAATATGTTCGTACCTTAATTTATCCTTTAATGTAATACCACTCATCCACTTTAGCATGCACATTTCAGCCACTTCCACTTTTTGAACATATATATATGTATAAAGCCCAAACCCCCCCCCCCCCCCCCTTCTTCTCCTACCCCTACCCCAAAATCCCCCCTCCCTTTCTAAAACAAGGAAGGATCCTCACTAAGCAGATTTGATCCCTAGACCTCCTCAAAGGGAGCCAAGCAACAATCCACTAGACCAACGTCCAAGTTCTTTTGAATATGTTGTTTCTTAGTTGCTCAACATTTTGATCCATAAAGCATGGCTGGTCTTATAGCCATCCTATAGAACTTTTCAACATGACAAAGGGAGAGAGAAGATTTTTTAAAATGACAAAAGAAGCATTTTTCAGGGACTAGTCTTGTAAGTCTTTTTTTGAGCATTTGACCAATTAAAACATGTGCTTCCCGCTTCATAGTTCTACCTGGAAAGCTAACGTCCCCTCAATGATAGGTTTTTATTTGGTTGGTTGCAGCATCAATCTGTTGCAAAATAGAAGGCCTTTTAAGGTTATTTCCAGATTTTTGTTCCCTTTGTTTTGAGAGTTCAGAATCTGTTTCTCACCTGTTCCTTCATTGCTCTTTTTCATGCAGAGTGTGGAATAATCTTTTTGATTTAGTTGGAGATAGTTGGGTGTGTCAGAGTTGATGAAAGATTTTTTGGCTATATCATTTTCAGGTTTTGGGAGAGCTAAAGATGGTTTGGCATTGTGCAGGTGTGCGATTTTTAGAGTTTTGTGGGGGATTTGGTTGGAGCAGAATGCTTGAATTTTTACGGGAACAAGGATGTCTTCTATAGGCGCAACAGTAAGGTTGTCGTCGTGTGACCTGGACAAGGGTTAGAGGCGTGGAAACAGCCTCTTGCAAAAATGCAAGGCAAGGCTGTGTACTATAGACCCATTGTGGTCTGCCCCTTCCCCGGACCCCACATATGCAGGAGCTTTGTGCACCGGGCTGCCCTTTAAGAATGTCCTCCATAACGCTTTAGCATAGGATTCAGTATCTGGCCTTGTTGTGGGCTATTGCAGCAGGATGTTCTAGAGGAGTTTCTTTGTCAGATTTACAGTGTGATTGGCTGGCTGAGCCGTTTTGATTTTTTTTTTTTATAATTTTTTTTTTTGTTTTTTGTTCTTTGATCTTCTAAGGAGGATTTCTTATGCTCATGCTCCTTGTTTTACTTCTTGATCTCCTTAAGAAGATCTCTTCTTTTTCAATAAAAAAAAAATTGACAAAAGAAGCACATCAACTAGATTATAGCACATGGCCATGCCACTCGATGTAGAGTAATATGCTACAATGCAGAATATTAGTAAATGAACCAAATGACAAATGAGAAATACAAATGCATTAAAAGAAGAAAATGGGTGAAAGCTGCAGTTCACAAATACCTTGTGATAAAAATAGGTAACTAATGGTTCATTCATCTATCAGGTCATTGATTAAGACTTAAGTTTAAATGGTCAGCAGCATCCTCAAGCCAGCGATAAACAAATAGCGCTCAAAACATCATTTTTCCCTCTTCCAGCAATAAATCCTTTTTCTTATAACATTCTTTCTTTAACTAAATATTCAACCTACTTGAAAATTAAAAGTGAAACACTCCGAGTATGTTTCCAATCTTTGCAAAACCATATAGTTGAGACTTTTCCTAGTGTTGGTGTGATTTATAGAATCTTGCAAGTGCAAGGAACAAATATTTCCAGAGCTGTTGTACATTCTCCAGAGTGTCAGCCAAGTATGTGATGATAGATGTAGGTGTTGGACACCTACATCCATATGTTGCAATACATTAAGGCACTTTACACAACTGTTGAATATATAAACAAATCAAATTCTAACTGAAACAGTCGGACTGTCATCTGACTAATGGTAGATATTTCAAAGCTTAAACATATGGGAGTGCAGTGATACATAGTGATCCCACTAACTAATGCAGTTCTAAGGTTCCAAAGTCATGATCTCATTCAGTAGCCTTGAGTATATTATAAACCAAAAAGAAGCATCCTTGTCTTCTAAAAAACTCACTATACTTGTTCAAGCTGATAGAACAGGCACAAAGCATAAAACACAAGATTCTTATTTGGAAAAATTTTCCAGTAAGGAACGGAGGTTAGACAAACAATTATTTCATGAAAAAACTACTAATATCTCAATAAAAAATAAACATTAAATTTTTATGCTTCAACTTATTCGCATGGAAAGGTAAGAAACAGAATATTTCTACAACCCTGTTGTTTTCCGAATAATAAAATAGCATATGCCCTACCCACGCATGTACTTAAAGACAACAAAACACACATAAATGGAGAAACAAGAGTCTTCAAAGATTTGCACTTTAATGTCTCTTATCCATTTTTTGATTCTGTAACTCATAAGCAAAAAAGATCAAGCCCCCTGTAAGGCTACTTTTATTAACAAACTAATTTCAAGAAACAATGGATTTTCAGCTAGGTTATAAATATATTAAAAAACATATGTACAAGCAAGTGTGTATGTGCAAATTTCTCACCTCACTATATTCAGGCAACAAGTACTGCAAACAGCGTTGTGCAACATGGTTACCATTCATGTTTTTCATCAAAGTCACTATACCCGGCTTTAGAGAGGAAACAACCATGGAAAACTGTTCCGGAGTCTTGAGGGTCTCAATAGCCTTCTGAACAGCTCGGGTCCTATATTTGGAAAGAACAACTCAAACCACAACCAAAAAACGGTAACAATACATGAAATGCGCAGAGGAAAGAAAGAGATGGGAAAAGTGGAGGGCAGATTTTTGGAGCAAACCCGTGCACATCACATGAAATTCTAACAAGGTCCCCAGCTTTCCTAGTAATTGCATGAAGAATCTGCATCTGCTGATCCTCATCACAAACCTCGAGCAGCTTCTGGACAAGATAATTCCCAAATGGATCTGTCATGAGCTCAACAATGTGATCTATAATCTCTACGAAAATTTTCTCAACATCTTCAGGTGTTCCCTCCATAAATTTCCTTTGTAAGAATCGACAGCCATTCTGGTCCTTTGCCATCAGATATATTTTACCAGAGACTTCATCCAACAAGTAAGACTGCAGCCTCTGATTGTTATGTTTAACATCTGTTGTCTCAGCCAACAAACCTAGTGAACTGAGACTATCAGAGTGGAAGCATGCAGCATTTGAAGTGGATAAACTGTGACGGAAATTACCATTTGAGAGAGGATTGTGGTTGAAACTATTGACTGATTCATTTCCTCCAATGGTGCCAAACTTGACTGATCTGATTGAGTTCAATCCATGTGATCTTGTTAGAATCTTTTCAGGAAAAAATTGTTTACCAATTTTGTCCAAAATGTGAGGTGTGGTATAATCAGTAGAGGAAATGGCAGGACTGGTTTGATTTAAACCCTTTCTAACAGCATAGCTATTCCAATATGATTTTTGATTACATTGTTCATATTGCTGAGGGACTGGCATCTCATAGTATGGTTGCATTTGTTTCCGACCAATCAGCCTAGTTGACACATTTCCATTTGCTTGAATTGGAGGCCGAGCTTCCAAATTCTGATTCCAAAGTTGTTGCAAGTACAAGTTTTGCTGATGCATCCTATAATATTGTTCCTCTTCCATATGACTCCATGTAATATGAGGCTGGCTTAATTGTTGTGAATGCAAGTATTGGAGTCGAGATTGTGCCTCCAAGAAATATTGCTGCTGATTGGCCATTACAGGGAACTCCACATGAGGGACAGTCATATCTGAGAGAAACTGAAAACCTTGCACTCCATGAGCAAATGGCATGGCACTGGTGAAATTTTGTACGTGCTCAGAGTAACTAAATGGCTGTTTCTTCAGTTCTTGAACATTGAATTTTAACAAATTTGAACATTCACGTCTACTCCTTTCCACATCAAACTCATTAAAACCACCCAACGAACTATTTGGCGACTCTGGAGAGTGAACTGCCATGATCTGAGAATCCATAACAGAAGGAGGTTTCTTTAAGCCATTTGGGTATTGGTCATCAAGCATTACAGTATTATTGACGAGAGATTTATAAACCACAAAATTTGGATTCACAGCATCCACTGTCACTCCTTCGCCAAAGTTCAATTTTGACAATGCAGATGTCAAGGATTGGTCATCAGGCAGATTTTGGCCCTCTTGCCGAAACCTTTTGATGGGTGATTGAAGAACATTATTCACTGGCATCTTTCCATCTTCCACAATACCATAGCTCTGGAGTTTGTCATGGAAAGATCCCTCAGAGGAATTGACACAAACAGGCCTGGGGATTTCATGGGACAAGCTATCATGCAAGGACACCCTTTGGAAATCCTTGGAGGAGGTGTTTAGTCCAGAGTCCTCAGAATGTGGGTTCCCAGAAGTGACAGTTGGTATCTCACCAAGAAGTATTTCTAATTCATCAAACTCCGGTTCATTCCTTCTTTCTCCCATTTTGTTAACTGCAGAAACAGAGCAATCTACACTGAGCAATGCAGATCCACAAAGAAACCATTCAATGCAAATAGATTCTCTATTATTTAAAAGAAAATGTCCTATGAAAGGAACCCATCAAATTTTAAACTAACTGTACACAAAACCATAAACAAAAATATTATCAATTCAACGAACTAAAACACGGCTACACAGCAAGCTCCTGAAATTGTTTTCTATCAAAATTTAATAAACCAAAAATCTGATGAAAACCCATTAATCCAAACATCATCCGCCATTATTGCTAATTTGTAAGAACCATTAACTTAATCGCCCAAAAAATAAAAATCAACTTTGTTCCTTTACTAATATACTAATGCCCAGAATTGAAACACATCCCTTGAATCGACCAATCCATTTATGGAATTACAATTATAAAAGCATAAATAAAAGTATATACACTAACATACGAGCGTCAGCGAACACCGACAAATTCAAAATACTAGAAAAGCGATCAATGCCAAAACCCCAGCTCGAAACCAGAGTTCAAACAAAACAGTAGGATCGTCTTCGTCGTCGTTGGAGTCATCAGGCCAACCCAGTCGAGTCTTTCCTCGATTTTCACGTCTAATATAAAAAGAAAAAAAAAAAGTAGAATCGGGATTTTCTACATAAAATAAAACCCTTGTAAACAGAGCTCGATCAAACACAATCAGTAGGCGAAATGTGCCAAAACCCAAAACCCAGAAAGCCCCGATCATCAAAACCAAACCTCAAAACGGCAAAACAAACAAGTGGGTAATTTTGAAAACACGAGAAAAATTCCCAAAAAACAATTATTAGAGAAAATACCAAAAAAGCATAAACGAAATAAGCCAGCCCATAGAGTGAGAAGAAAGTTGATGATTAACGTCAAACGGAGACATACCAGTAACAGAAGCGCCGGCATTAGAGAGATGATGAACCCATGGCCAATGGGACTGATTGGTAGTAAAAGAAAAGAAAACAAAAAGAAGGTTTTGGAGCAGAATTCGGAGAAAAGGAAGGTTTTGGGTCAGGTCAGGAGAAGAGGCGGCGTGGGGAGGAAGGAGAGATTATCAAAGGAATAGAGAGAGAGAGAGAGAGAGAGATGACATTGGCATATCACAAACACCAAACAACACACCAACTACAAGCTATAGGCAATTACCATACCCATGCATGGTTCCTCCTTTTTCCTCTGCTTCCCTGTGGTCTGTTTGGTACGTTTTTGGTTTTTGGTTTTTGGTCTTCTCTTTCATTTCATGTATTTACATATACATATAAGTAGAATAATAATGTTGCAATTTGATTCATGTTCAACTTCAGATTCTTCAATAAATTTTTTCTCTTTCTTTTTTAATTTCCACATCCATCCTTTTGCTACTGCCATTCCCCTGCTGAGTTTTTGTGCCTCATTTTTTTTTCATTGCTCCAAAAGTATGTAAAAACATTTGTTTTTCCTTTTTATTTGGTGATAGGCTCACATTCATCCAAATTATATTTATTATAATTTTTTAAAAAAAAGATATATTAATCCAATTCAAATTTTACTTACAAATTCGATGCTCATATTTCTCGTCCTCACATCTAAATTATATAATACACATATGTATGGGCGCTTATGCACTCTATTTCTATGTACTAAAATTTACAATTACCTAATATTGGGTATGTTAAAATGGGATGAATTGAAAGTGAAATAAAATTTATATATATATATATATATATAAAGACAAAATGTAAAAATATAAAGACAAAATTATATCCTATTTCGATCTTTGGTCTTTATATTTTTTATTCATTCAAAAGAATCTATAGATTTTTCATTAGAACTTATAATTTGTTTGGTATGAAGAATGGAATGAAATATTTTTTACCATATGATTTTTTGTTCCATTGATACGGGCAAACATAAAGGGACAAATTTTTCATGAAAAGGAAAAAAGAATGTAACCTGCTATTCATTCGTTGTCCACTTAACACAAATGTTTTTCTAACTTTTTAAATTGCTGCAATGAAAACAAATGATGTTTGGACAACTTTTACCGACATATTTTGTATTTGTTGAGGAAAAAAAAGATACTCGTAAATTTTTTTTTTTTTTTTTTTTTCAATTTGTAATTTCAAAAAAAAATTACATAATTTTAATATTATGAAAAAAAATTAGAAAATATATTTTGCAATCCTTCTATTGATTTTTTTTTTTTATAAATGATAAAAAAAATAAAAGTTAGTGTGATATTTTTTTTTAGTTTAAATTAAAAATAAAATTGTTGAACAATTGAATTGGATCTAATTCCCAGTGTAGCTATGATGTCTCCGAGATCCTTGCATCTCTATTAGATAGTTAGTTAAAGATATTATATTTGAGGTTTACTTGGAAATTCAAAAAGAAAAAAAGTATTGATTTTTGTTTTGTTCATTAGGGTTTATCTTAGGGAAAATCAATATATTGAGAAATAGAAATGGGAATGCTTCGTGGGGATTGCATTTCATGAATTACCAATATTACAAATTGGAACAAATGACATGCACCGCCATCAGGGTCCATTTGGATTAAGGAATTTGGTAGGAAAATGAGAAGGAAATTCACTTTGTATTATATATTTTTATTTATATCAAATACTACTAAAAATACAAACAAAAGAAATTGGATTCCTTTCTCTCTTATTTTTTAAGTTCCAAACGAAGCCTTAATGTTGTCCACTAAGAAAAAAAAGGAACAAAGAGATGTGAAGTGAAATAAAAGAAAATGTTCCTCATTCAATTTGTGGTCAATTTTATTTTCCCATAATTTATGTCTTGGAGGAATAGAGGAGAAAAAAAAAAAAAAAAGGCCCTTCCCATTTTCATTTTTTTATTTTTCTTGCCTATTCTATTTATCTCAACTCAATGTAGCAAATCTCCCATTATGTATGGGTCAAATGGAGTAGGTGGGAATAGAATGAAATGGAAACTTGAATAGAAAATTTGAAAAAATCAAGTGGTAATTTTAATTTTCCATTCCATTTGTACAAATAATAGAAAAAAAAATGTAGTCAGGAATGACTAAAATGGCAAATTCTTGGATGTACTTCGTGTTTAGACTTGAAAATTTGCTCCCATTTGGTTCATGGAATCAAATTAGAAACAAAATCAAATTTCAAGAATGGAATCTTATTCCTAAGTATGGCTTCCGAAATCAAAGGCGCAATAATATCGCATCAATTATAGACAAATCCAAATGAATGTCACCGTATGAGCATAAATGAATGGGGGCAAGTGCACAAAATGAGAAAAAAATATATATAGAGATTAGTTAAACAAGAGAAAAGAGGGGAGCTATGAGTAGAAAATATTGATGACCCGAAATTCTATTATTTATAAACCTTCCTCTCAAGTCAAATCGAAGCCTAGAGCCACCATACAAAATTTTGCCAACAATTAATTGCAAAGTCGATGTTATAAACAACTCCTTCCACCCACTTGAAATTTCTTCGATCACACTTCAAAAATATGCAAGCTTGATTACTCCATATTTTAAAAAATCTTAAATTTGAATTTGAATATCTACGTAAATGCGTTTAAGCTCTCAAAAAAAATTGAGAAAGAAAAAAAATATATCAAGAAATTCATGCCCCATCTCAGCTATTTGAAGCATGACACATGGTGCGCACTGGTTTGGATTGATCTGGGAGAGAATGATTGTAAAGCATGATAACAGGGCGCACTCCTGAAGACACATGCTATTATGATCTTTTAAAGAAATAGGGATTATTATTATTCTACTACAAACGTGACTATTTCCCTTTTCCCAATGAAAACATGCTCTGCCTTTTGCCGCCCCTGTATTCACGCATACATGTAGTAAAACGTAGCAGCCTGCTCCCACTGGGCCACTGCTGCTAGCGTAGTCTAATATTTTCTTGTTTCTTAGACTTTATTTATTTGATGACTATATAGAAGTTACCTGCATCAGAAATGAAGCTGTGTACATTTAACCCTACTTCATAACCTACCCTGCCTTTTCTTTTTTCAGCTGCCCCAGGCATCACATTTGCCTCCAAAAGCAAAACACCTTCCCTTACGCCTCATTTTGAAACCAAGCTGCTCCCCCAAGATGAATAGTCTATAGTTACTACTGTTTTAATTACTAAAAACCTAATTTCACTTGCTGCCATATCATTTTGAACCTACAAGAAGGAATCAAGAACTAACAATGCAGAACTGTCCATCCAGTTTCCATGCAATAAAAACAGAAAACAGCGCAAAAAATGGTAATCCAAGCCTAGCATCAACAATCAACCCGAATTTGTAGTGAAAAGACTCGAAGCAGATGGGGAGGAAAGCAGAAAGATAAATAATATATGGGCATCTCAAATAAGAGAGAACTTGAAAGGGGGTAAAGGGGGGCAAGGGAAAAAGAGGGCATGGGCAGGTTGAATTTTCTTCTACACTCAAAATGTTTTCAAGATATCTGCAATTGTATATTCTTGCATCATATGCCGTATCCCAGCACCCTATTCCTTGCTGAGATTTCAATTTCTAAGATGCTTCAACAACAAAGTATACAAAAATCAAGCCCCATTACCAGCACATGAACAACCAAGGCTCCAACCATGCTCATTTCTTGCTCTCTGGATCTTTGCTCAACCCGCCTCATCAATAGCCATATCCTGTCAGAACAAGGAAGAAAACAACTAGGGTTAAATTAAATACATTAGGAAACTAAGACAAGGAAAACAGTACTCAAACAGAGCATCAGGAACTCAGAATTATGCATTCTGTTATCGACCAAAACCTGAATTGTCCATTGGGTTTCCAGCAGCCACAGGCTCGGGTTCCTTGATCTCAACCACCACACAATCGGACATCAAGAAAGTTTTAGCTACTGATGCTGCATGCTCCAGGCAACATCTCACCACCTGAATCCAGAAAATTGTGAGTCCATTTACTTCTATAACAACACTAAACACATCCAGCTCTATGCTAGTGCAAGGGCATTTTGAATGATGCACTTGCTTCGACACTCCTCAAAACACTCTTTCAAGAGAAAAAAATGAACTTGTGTAGGATGATAGTAATTAAAGGAATTCAAACAAAACAAATGCAGTGACACATTAAAATGCAGACTGTCAATGAAAATATCTGAAGAAAGAAACAAATCAACCCTAAAATCCTCCAAAAGAAGGGATACCACTTCAGATTTCAAACACACACAATCAGATGGTTCCAATTCTTTATTACTCTAAATTATCCATAGTTACTTGCAACTAACAATGTCTCATTGAAAGCTTTAAAGAGTGGAATCAGATTAATCCACATTATCTAGTTTAACTAGTAATCCACAACAACTGCAGTCATCTACTCAATGTCGAATTATAACGTGCCTCCTTCAAGGCCTGCTTCTAGTGCATCAGAAGGCCACCAATTGCCAACAACTCATAAACAAAGTGAAGGAGCCTTTCATCATAGTATAGTCTACACTGATTTCAAACAACATGCTGCCTCAGCAGCAAAAGTGGGTTCTTGATATTGTAAGACACAGTGGTCCACCCATAAACTAATCCATATAAAACGAAACAGTGCAAACTCACTTTTGTTGGATCAATAATGCCAGCAGCCATTAAATCTTCATAATTTCCAGTTGCAGCATTGTATCCATATTTTGGATTGTCACTTGAAAGCACCTGAACATAAATTTATATGGAGTGTCGTGATAAATAAATAAACAGAAATCCCATTCATCAGTAAGCCAACAATTGAATACATACCTTCTCACTGACAACACTTCCATTAACACCAGCATTCTTGGCAATTAACTTCAGAGGATAACTCAAAGCTCTCTTGACAATATCTGCTCCAACCTGCAAACCATTCACAAGGTGGCGATTCCAACATTTAGAATACTGACAATCTTCACATGTTGGCATCCAATTCTAATACCTATTTCTATTAAGCCATTTAAATACTTGAAATATATGAATATCAATTTCTAACACAAACTGAAAGTACCAGCAGGAAAGAATTTTAAAACACTAAACGAGTCTAATGATAAACAACACCCTAAATTACCTTCTCCTCATCATTATCAAGGTTGCCCTTGATGGCATCCACTTTTGAAGCAAGTCTCAGCAGGGTACATCCACCCCCAACTACAATACCTTCCTCGACAGCAGCCTGAAATCACGACAGAAACAAGTTCAATGCTCTTCATGACTCCATGTTACCCTAAATTTGAAATGGGAATAACTTGCCTAGAACAAACCAATTAAGCCTTTATGTTTCATGGATGGCATTACCTTTGTTGCATTTAACGCATCTTCAACCCTCAGTTTCTTTTCTTTCAGTTCAGTCTCAGTTTGTGCTCCAACCTTCAACAAATCAAATAAGAAATTAAGAGTTTATGTATAGGTATCTCAACTTATTTCTTAAATCATTTCTACTAAAAATGAATGCAACCTCTTACCTGAATCACAGCAACACCGCCTGATAATTTTGCAATTCTTTCATTCAATTTCTCCTTCTCATAGTCTTGCTCTGCAACCTGCACAAAATGCTTTCATGATTAGCATCAACAATATTAAGAAAACTGAGCAAGGACAGACAAGCATGTGAATGTGTGTGTGTGACTGTGAGAGAGAGAGAGAGAGAGAGAGATGCACCTCAATAAGGTTTCTAATTTGCGCAACTCGTTTATTTACTACTTCCTGGGTGCTTCCATCCCCAACAACTGTTGTAGCATCCTTGGTAAGCACTACCTTGGCAGCATGGCCGAGGACTTCCTTGTCTGCTTTGTCTAAGGTAAGCCCCACTTCATCTCGGATCACAGTTCCTGCATGCCAATGATGCAAAAACTCTCAATGAAATAAGTTGGAGACAAAATAATGCATATTGAAAACACAATGTGCCCATATGAAGATCCCCCACAAATCAAGAACCAAATAAGAAATTGTGTAGATTATAGTTCATGTGCTGACCTCCAGTCAAAATGGCAATATCATCAAGGTATTGGCTCTTGCGCTCTCCAAAACCAGGAGCTTTAAGTGCAGCGATTTTCAGTGCCCCTCGAAGCTTGTTCACCACAAGAGTAGCTAAAGCCTCCTGTTCAATGTCTTCTGCTATGATCAAAATTGGGTACCCACCTCTGATAGCATCTTCCAGAACGTTAATAAGATCTCTTGCATTCGTTATTTTCTTGTCAACAAGAAGCAACTGCAATAGACAAAATCCAAAATTAGAAAACAAGAACTATCTAAAATGTATTTGTTCTAAAATTTTGCCAAACATTGGATCGACTCAACAAGTTCGCCATGGTGCATACCTTGCAGTTCTCATATTCAACTGCCATCTTCTCACTATCAGTGACAAAGTAAGGTGAGATATAACCACGATCAAATTGCATCCCCTCAACAACATAGAGGCTGTTCTCTGCACTTTTTCCCTCTTCAAGAGTCACCACCCCCTTCCGACCCACTTTGCTCATGGCTTCAGCTATCATATTTCCTATTTCATAATTGTTCCCTGCACTAACTGCTGCAACATCTGCTAGTTCACTCTCTTCAACCTGCAATGCCATATTCTATCATTAAATAACAGGCATTATCTAACAAAAACTAGGATATGCCATCAAGTTTTTCCCTTAACAGAACAAATAAGACTAAGAGCTTCCGCTTTCTAAATCTCTTATCAGAGTACAGAGATCATTTAGATTTTACCTCCTTTGACATAGATTTAAGCTCAGACACTAGAGCTTTTGCGGTCTTCTCAATGCCTCGAGTGATTAGAACAGGGTTTGCACCAGCTGCTACCACCTGATCATAGGATCATAGAATATGTTAACAATGCCAAAGATATTTAGATATACTGTAGAAGTTTACCATGCAAAACTGTACAATGAATCTCTCTGCCCATACCTTCACACCTTCCGCAATAAGACCTTGGGCAAGCACAACAGATGTTGTTGTACCATCCCCAGCCAAGTCATTTGTCTTGGCAGCTGCTTGCCTCACTAACTTAGCACCTATGTTCTCAACTGGGTCCTCCAATTCAACCTACAAGAAAAATATTATCCTCCAGTTCCACATACTTGCGTAATATAATCAAATAAATCAAATAAGAAGTTGAGCTGTCAGTCCTCTAATCGACATCCACGTCCAATCATTATGTTCAATAGGAAAAAAAAAATTCTAGCAAGCACACCTCTTTGGCCACAGTCACGCCATCATTTACAATTTTGGGCGAGCCATACTTGCTCTCTAGAACGACATTCCTGCCTTTGGGACCAAGAGTTACTCCTACTAGATCCGCAAGCTTGTTCACACCAGTCTGAAGCCAAACAACAATAAAATGATAAGGGACCAAAAAAACAGGGGGAGAGGGGCGAGGGTAGTGCACAAAAAAATAAAAAAGAATTTAGAGTCCTATATGCAAACACACTTGCAGCTTCTTAATAGCAGTTCCATCCTTGTTGAAATGCAAATCCTTTGCCATAGCACTAATCTTGGGAGTACGCGTTCTCCTTAGAATCACATTACTCTTCCTACCCAACGAGCTTGAAGAAATGGAAGCAAAAGATGACAACTTGTTCGAAGAAGTTGCGTATTTCTTATCCGCAATATGACCACCAGGGGCAGCCAAGGAGCCAACTGAAGACATGGCTGTAAAAGCAGACGCCATCTAAACCTTAAAAGCAGAAGAAAACTTCATCAGCCTCACCAATGTCGATGAACCAAATCAATCAACAGAGCCAAGATGAAAATCCAGAAATCATGTACATTAAACACCGCAACAAAACATGTGCAGTCATCGTGAATCAAACTAAGGTTAATTATAAGTCAATTGCTGAATAATACAACCGCTTCATGAAAATATTGATACATTAGTTATGATTTATTTTGAAATGAAACCAACCACATGAAACAATTTGGCGAGATTTGCAGACATTGTTAATAGTTTACAGTCTCCTGTCATAAAAATTCTCAGGTGTCTAGCTTCTACTCAGCACTAGCCACTAAGCTCACGGGAGGCCAAAGAAGCCGGTAGAACTACCTAATCACCATCAAAGTTCCAGGATATATATGCATATAAAACAAAATAAACATTATCAGTTCAGTGCCTTCCTAGCAATATAACTGGAAATGACCCAGAAGACAAAAAAAAATAAGGAAAAATAAAATGTAACCCAAATTCCATCTAAGCTCAACTTAGCTCAAACATATTGTTTTGACGTTCAATTCTGTTTAACAACCTCGGGCTTGACTTTTATTTCAATAAGAAATGAAGGAAATTTCATCAGCAAACAATCAGAACCTCGGCATGCGATTAGCAAACAACATAACCACTTAAGCTGCTGAATCGCTATTAAATTCGCGGAACGGGTGGATGTGTGTGCGCGCGTGCATGTGAAACAAAATGAGCAGCAGCAATTCAGTTCCTTCAGGTCAATATGAACGCACAAAACCCCAAAGAACAAAAACAAAGAAAATTCAAATTCCGTTAGCTCCAGCATATTTTTCCATTTCTTCTTCTGGTTTTCAACCTCAGGCTCCATTTTTCCTTCACGAAAACACGTGGAAGAATTGTTCGGAAGCAATGGGAACCTCAGCATGCTAGAAGGGAATTTTGAGAGAGAAAACGATTAAGAAGAGACAGAAGAGAACTTACCGACGAAAAAGAGTAGTCAACGAGAGACGGGGTAGGGTTCAAGGAGCTAGGGTTTATCAGAGAGAGCAGAAGCGAGAGAAGAGTGGGGATTAGGTTGGATACAATATGGAGAAATGGGGAAGAAGAGAAGGGGCCCGTTTGGTTCTTGAAGCTTCGGTTTAATCCAAGCCGTCGGATTGGATTACTAGGCCGTTTTGATTGTCATACGTTGGAACTCTCTAGAACATTGGATACACTTCGTGTGTGTAAATATTGCTCCGCCACACGTGTGTGGATCACTCGCGCTATTGGGTATTGGGTGGTGACGACTCCTCAATCCTCATGATAGCAATTTTTTTTTTTTTTTTTAAATTTACCAAAAGCCTATTCAAACTGCATAGAAAAAAAAATCAAATTAAAATGTAACTTATGCCCATAAAAAAAACCGTATAAAAGTTGTCATATGTTCTTTTCATTTATTTCACATTAGATGTTTATGAACTCTTTTCTATGTCCCGGGATAATGATGTCTTACATATTATGACCTTTACAATAACGGTACTGTCCATAGACAAAATTATTTCGAAATTGAATCTCACTGTCAGTCTATGACTCTATTACCTGTATTTTAAATCT
Source organism: Malania oleifera (assembly GCF_029873635.1). Classification (NCBI taxonomy): domain Eukaryota; kingdom Viridiplantae; phylum Streptophyta; class Magnoliopsida; order Santalales; family Ximeniaceae; genus Malania; species Malania oleifera. The sequence goes on from NC_080418.1 coordinate 150,743,199, forward strand.
AATATCATTTATTAGTAACTCCACAATTAGATGTGTTGTCGTTATCTTATTTTTTTGCAACAATTTATTGAATTAAAAAACATTTAAATATTCTCGTATCTTTCATATTTTTAAATAACAATTCTTTGGTAAGCCCGTTATAATAAACAAACATCAAGACATGTAAAAATCCATAAGTCTCCAGTAGGGGTGATCATAATTCGGTTTCAACCAAATTAACTGATTAATTGACTAAATTCAATCAATTCGGTTCGGTTTCAGAATAGGGTAAATTTGGATATTCGATTTTCGAGTCGGTTATGGGAAGATTGTAATTCGGTTAACCAAATTACCTGAATTGTAATTAACAAGAAGAAGAAGAAGAAGAAGTTTTACGCTGCCTGTTAGCTACCTAACGCAACCCTCATCCTTTACCTGAGCTCAGGACCGGTTGTGTATGAAAAAAAATTAGGACATTAAGTGCATCATAGGTGGAGTTACCTGAATTTTAATTAATTAATAATTAAATATAAATTATTAAATTATATGATTTTAGGCTAGGGTTCCAATGTTCCATTCGGTCATTCCCTTCCCAAGTTCGCACTTCGCAGTTCGGAACTTCGCTGCATGCAGCACCACAGTGGCATGCCAGCAGTCGGCACTCCCAGTCCTAGTTCCCTTCTGCGTCCACCTTCCCTTCCTAGTTCCTTCCCACCTCGCAGTGCGCACGTAGTCGACGACTCGAAGGCACTCCTAGTTCCCCCTTCACAATTTCGTGAAGACGACTGCCGCGACTCCGTGAGTTCCTATTTCTAGTTTCAGATCTAGTGAGAGTTTTTGTAGCGCCTCGACCCGCCACATGGGCCCGGAGTGCTAATAAAACTTACAAATATTTATATATCTCTTTCTAATACCACCTGTAGCATATATAAATGCAACCCACCTTAACTAGGGAATCTCGAGTGTACCTGCCATTACTAAAATTAAACCATACAGCGGAAAATTTCTAAAACGTCCAACGGATTTACTAGAGTTCTATCTAATTCCAAATACATACACACCACTATCTGTCTACATATTACAATCCAAAAATGACAAAATAAAAGTATGGTATCTCACCAGTTTTGATAACCACTCCTAGAAATCTAATCCTAGCCCCGAGGTAAGCTAGGTATGGTTTCCTGAAGGACCTGAAAAATAATTTGTATAATGGGGTGAGACATTTCTCAATAAGGCGGATTATATTAATATCAGTGTGTGGCTAGCATGAGTTCTCGTGTGAATATAAAACTTTCATTATTTAACTGTATATGAAATGACATTTAAAATTGTACTACATCGTACATCTGAAAATACATAATTTTTTAATAATAACTATCGGCTCAATATAGCCCTTTTTATAGTAAATTTGCTCATATATGCATAAAAGATACAACCTCAAGTGCTGTATTAGCGTCGTCACGCTATCATAAACTCATACAAGATGCTTCTTCCCATGACGGGTTGTGCGGCCCGAAGACTGGATTCAACATATGGTTGGCTGACTATAACTGAGTCAGTAAAGGTAGTAGGCACGATTATGCCTACCTGTGTTCATCCGGAACTGCCTCAGATGGGCCCCCCTGATAAAAACCTCAGAGTAGTACTATGACCCAGGTCACCAAATCGTTTATCCATCACCACACTATCATCCCAGTATGATTACACTCTCTACCAACATATAGCTACAGTACTGTGCTCATGACATCACATTTCATATCCATAGGCCTCTAGAATCATATATGGAAATTTACATAATAAAATTGTATTATATCTCATTCATATAAAATCTATCATTTATTAACTCTTGACCCCAGACCGTCAAATTAAATCTCAGCCCCTGACCGTCATATTAAATCTTGGCCCTCGGCAATCATATCAAATCTCAGCCCCTGGTCGTCATATCAAATCTCCGCCCTCAACCATCATATCATGCTTTGAATTATCAATAAAAGCATTCTACTCATATATATACCATTTAAAAACTGTTCTCATGCCACACAATCTTTATCTCATAAATCATAAATAAAATAAATTGACGGGAAAAGACATAAATTGCTGAAAATAGGGTCTAAGCATCTCCAGAGCTTTATTTAACTTAAACTGTTTATTTTATAAAAAATAGAAGATTTCAAACCAATCACGTTAATTTTCCCTAAAACATATAATAGTCAAAACTATCATTTTTCATATACCCAATTTATTCAAAAAATTACATTTACTATTTCTGAAATTAAATTGGTCCATATATAAAAATTGACTAACATAATATAATCCCCTTACCTAGCTTACTGGGAATCCTAAATCCACGCCCTACAACATTCAAAGATCAAAACCCTGAAATTGCATTTTCCCCAAATTAATCAACTCAACTCACAAAATATTTCTCATTAAGCATTTTCTAGGCCTCATATACTCCAAATTAACCATAAAATCCTAAAATACCCTACTTACCCTAGTTTTGGAGTGGTGCCAGGAAAAACTCAGGTCAAAAATCTGCTCTACTAGACTTGTAGAGAGACACCCCTAGATCCTCGTGGCGGCTTCCGATCGTCGATTCAGGAGACAAACGGCGAGAAATCGAAGAGAGAAGAAGTGGGGGTGCGAGTTAGAGAAAAAGAGAGAGAGAAAAAAAATTAAGTTTCTTAATGAAGAAGTAATTTAAAAAATAATTGGAAGTTGTATCATAAATCTTGAAAGTAATATGAACTTTGTAATTTTATAACTTTCTCTTGACTTGATTTACTTAATGAATTTAAGTTAGCATTTTGAATAACTAAAAAATAGTTTAAAAAGTATATTTATCTTTTACATCGCATTTATAATTACATTGTTTTTCCTTATTTTTAAAGTACATGTAATTTATTTATGTATTTTTATCTAAAAATTGAAATTCTCAAAAGGTTTACACCTTAATGCCATAAGGCTTATGCCTTGCCTACTTATTACGGGCTCCATATGCAAAATTAATTATTGTCATTTCATGTATACATTGAAGTTTAGACCCATTCAAGAATGGTTACTATACATTCATGTCTCATCGTACATGTGGAACAAATCATTTGTTAAAATTCAATTGATTATTAGTCATATTATGTAAACTAATAATCAATTGAACATGTTGATTATTTGTTTCATTTACGATTAGTGATGTTTGTATTTCAACCATTTTTGAATTGTCCAATGTGGACAGTTTAGGAAGTTGTATTTACATTGTTGTCATTGTTCACGCTGTGGTCATTGTCATTATATATTTCGATCGTGTCTCTTCTTGTGTTCTCTGGGTGCATAGTGGGGTATGGTGACAATTTGTTAGTGATGGAAAACTAGCATGTGATGTGCACTTCCCCCATCTCGTGTACTTGGAGAGCCATGGGGAGACGCTATTGAAATTTATAATGACTACGACGAAGGAATTTGAGCGATTGATCGCAATGTAATTGCAACATTCCTGAATGGGATAGGATTCGTACCCTTTAGACAGAAGGTGGTTGATTATAGGATTCACAATGCATGCGTCATAAACATTCTGACAATGTAATCAACACCATTTACTTGAACATGTTATAGGGAATTAATGAACATGGATAAGAGTTGGATGAACGCTCGGGATAGGTTTTTGCCAGAATACGTGAAAGGGGTACATGATTTCATAGAGTTCGCGCATCCTCGTGCTGACGGTGCTAGTAGAATAAGGTGTCCTTGCAAGAAATGCCAAAACATAACATTCAAATACATTGATTTGGTTCACACACATTTATTAGACTTTAGAATGGAGAAAAGGTACACAACATGGGTATTCCACGGTGAAGACTACGCAATTTAGAGCGATGATGATGATGATGAAGATGAGGGGGCAAATGTAGTAGGTGGTGATACACGTTCAAAAGGGTTAATCGAAATGTTAAATGACTTACAAGGGGGATTGCAGTGAACATGAAAGACGTCAGTGTGTCACGTACTGGTGATGAATCTACTTCAGTAGGTACCATACCTTGCGATCCTAGTATGTTAAATCGACTTGGTAAACAATTTGCTAATCTCGTGAGGGATGCACGGGTGCCCCTATATCCAAATTGTACAAAGTTCTCAAAATTAGAGTTCCTGATAAAGTTGCTTCATACAAGGACAATGCATGGGTTATCTCAAAGTGCATTCAACATGCAATTAAGCCTCATTAAGCCTAGAGGATTGGCGGGTGGTGTGTCGCCATTTTCACGACCCTAACTATTAGGTGATGTGTTTCTATTAATTACAATAACTACTTTTCATATTTATGTAAATAATAAAAAGTCATTGCATCTATTTTGTAGGCTATCTATGAAAAAAATGCTGCAAATTGCAGTAAACTAGATACGATGCATTGCGGTGGCTCGAAATTATTTGTCAATCATCGAAAGGTAATTGCTACGAAACTATCTGACCATTACTTGACATGTAATGACCCGGAAAATAATGGTATTTCATCGATGAATTTACTGAAGGACTCGTCGACGAGGTGACGTGTCTCGTCGACGAATCTAGCCCTATAAGTAGTGAAAAATCTAATTTTTATCACATTTTCAGGGAAAAGGGGTGGTGTGTTTTATTATTTATACCATACTTTTGTACTCAGTTATTCATGTTTATATGAAACAGATTTCATGATATGTAGTAACTCATTTGCCACACACTAGTAATAGCATATTTTCTCTTACTAAGCGTTGGCTCATCCCAGTGTTGATATATTTTTCAGGTGATCCAGGTGGGCGAGCAGATTAGGCTCTCAAATAGAAGGGCTTCAGTAGTGCCCTGACAGAGAGTGAGTATCATTTTTGGGAACATTTTTGTATAGCCCTCACCAGTTGAGGATATTTTGGGAATACAATTATATTTGTATATATTGGAAAACATTTCAAAACTCTGATATTGTATGTAATGGTTTAGGTTTTGCTTATATGATTATGCTTCTCGCTGCTTAGGATAATGTTATGGTATCAGAGTATGATAATTATTACAGTGGAAAAAAAATCAATTTATTAAGCAGGTCGTTACAATTTGGTATCAGAGCCTAGGTTTGCTAGGTTCTGTAGACTTTAGAATGCAACAGAAGTAATACCAGAGTATAGGAAAAGGATTTGAGGTTGTTCTATGTTTGGGTACAGGATTACCGCAATGGTTTCTGTGCTTTTCTTGGGGTGACGATTTCAGGAAAACCATAGTAAACTATTGTCGGGTCGTGTGTCTAGATGACATGATTGGTTATTGGGTAGAGGCAGGGAAGATAGCTAATTGTGAGTCGGTATAGGATAGGTCCTTATAGGGGATAAGATGCTTAAGTGTGCTTCTTGTTTTCAGGATGGATCCAGGAAGTAGTGGTATGAACGCTGGGAGGGATGGAGCAGGTCCTTCCAGGATGGGTGGAGAAGACTCAGATGCTGTACTGCGCAGTGTCACTTAGTGGGTGATGGCTGAGATGGCTAGGAGCTCTAGGGAGCGTGGCTGTTCGATAGAGCAGTTTACCCATATCAAGCCCCCATCCTTTGCTGGAGGTGATGACACAATCATAGCTGAGAATTGGGTCCATGATATTGAGGAGACATTGGCAGTGCTTCCATGTACGGACGAGCAGAAGGTAGCATTTGCCACATTTAAGCTGACAGGGGAGGCAAAGCGCTGGTGGAGAGCATCGCGTTTGATAGAGGAGCAGAGGCCGGTTCCAGTTCCAGTGACGTGGGACCAATTCAAGGAGTTGTTCTTCGACCGATATTTCTTTGCTATCGTTCGGAGTGCGAAAGCTGCAGAGTTTCTGTATTTGGTACAAGGGCAGACGATTGTATCCCAGTACGCGGCTTGGTTTGTCGAGTTGTCGCGTTTCGCTCCACATTTAGTGCTTGATGAAAAGAAGAAAGCGAGAAAGTTTGAAGAAGGGCTGAGACAGAATTTGTTTGAGCAGCTGATTGGTTTCTGGGCTCAAACATTTACAGAGGTTGTAGACAGAGCTGCGATTATTGAGAGTGACATTCAGAGGGGTGTAGCAGCTCAGAGTTAGAGAAGAGGCCTGCGCCTCAGGGTTTTCAGGCTGGCTTCAGTAGGGGTCCATGGAGAGGTGGTCGCGATAAAGGTGACTAGAGGCAGATGGCAAAACCTTGTGGGAACCAGGGTGTATAGACTTACCCAGTGTATCAGACACGCGAGAGACATCATTTGGGTTAGTGCCAACCATTGTTAGGTCCCGCCTTCGGGCCACACAACCCAGTCATGTGGGTGTAATACATGACAACAGCTAGCTAACCTATCAGGATTGTTTTATGTTATTATTATGATATGAGCTGAGATATGCTTATGAAATGCAGTATGTTCTGCCATGTTTTGATATACATATGTTTTCCTAGATTTGATAAACAGTACTGAATATGATATATATGGTATATGTAGAACACGGTATACTCATGTTGCCACATGTAACGACCTGCTTAATTAACTGATTTTTTTTCCATATTATAATATTCTACATGCTCTGATACCATACTGAGGAAAAAACCATTAATAAACCTAAGTAGCAAGAAGCAGAAATCATACAAACATATCCATAAACCATTATATACAATACCAGAGTTCTAAAATATTTTCCAATATTTACAAATATAACTGTATTCCCAAAATATCCTCAACTGGTGAGGGCTATACAAAAACGTTCCCAAAAATGATACTCACTCTCTGATAGGGCACTACAGATGCCCCTCTATTTGCGAGCCTGATCTACTCGCTTACCTGGATCACCTGAAAAAATGTTTCAACACTGGGGTGAGCCAACGCTCAGTAAGAAGAAATATGCTATTACTAGTGTGTGGCAAATGAGCTGCTATATATATCATGAAATATGTTTTTATATAAACATGAATAACTGAATACGAAAGTACCGTACAAATAATAAAATACACCACCCATTTTCCCTGTTACTTAACATAACAGTATTATGGTTATAATTCAAAGTACTTCTAGTGTACATAAATATGGTCCCTATTTCTGTAAATCCATATGTAAGTAATAGTAATTGAAACTGTTCCCTGTTGCTATCTGTGTGTCATGACTTGCCCCCCCCAATGACAGGGTTGTGCGGCCCATAGGCTGGATTTACCCTAACTGGCCAACCAAGAATAAATCACTGAACTTCGTCAGTCGACCTGCCCACCTCAACCCATATCTGGATGGGGAGCCTAATCTCTTCAAGGGCCTAGGTGGTCGACCTTACCACGTATTATCTGAATAGGTGGTTGCACTAAATAAGTAACATAATATCTATAGCAACAGTACCGTGCTCTGTAGCTGCAAGTCCAACAGGGTCTGATATCATATAATATATTTATATATATATATATATATCTGATTTGTCATGATTCTGAAGTACTGAAATACTCATGATGCTGCATAAACTGTAATTGTAATTCATACGTAATACTGAGAACTGAATAATCATAATACCGAAACTGCATGATCATAATACTAAAATTCATAAAATCATGAAACTAACATTCGTAAAACATATACCCATACCATAATCATAATCACAAGCCACACCATACATTAATACATAATTTTCATAATTAAATAAGTTGTATAGTATTTTAAGAAATACCTAGCATAGCATATTTCTTTTGCCTTAACTTTGAAAAGCCCCTATAGAAAACTGGCCTAACCCTAATAGGGCCTCATACACAACACCCTAAAAATAATATTTTCCAGAACTAAACATAAGTATTTTTCCGTCTATATCATTTCCTATAACTGACAGAAAGCCAAAAACTAGCTAAAAGGCCTTACCCTGAATTTGGGATGAAATTCAACTTCGTTTTCTTGACGATCCACTCTAGAAATCTTGTAGAGAACTCCGCCAGGAGCGTCGTGGTAGCTTCGGATCGTCGATCCGGCGATTGGTGGGGCCGAAAACGAAGAGAGAAGGGAGAGAGAATCGTAAGAGAGAGAGAGAGAGAGAGAGAGAGAGAGCGGCGAGAGAAATGAGAAATATCTTGGTTTTCCTCCTTATATACTGCTAGATTCGTCGACGAGACACGTCACCTCATCAACGAGTCTTTCATAAAATTCGTCGACAAAGCCCTGTATTCGTTGACGAAATTCAGAGCAGCCGGAAAACTCTCTCGGTATTTTCTCGTCGACGAAGTCCTGTGTTCGTCGACAAAATTCTGAAGACCTTTGTCGACGAGACCCTGTGTTCATCGACGAAGTTAGGCAATTTCCTGAAATTTTGATTATTTAATATTATCTCCAAAATGTAATGTCGTCGACAAACGCGGAGCGTTCATCGATGAAATCTACGGCCTCCTTCTGTTTTTGTATCTATTTTCTCTCCCTCTTATTATTAAAATGCTATTATTCTTTAGGTCACTGCACCACACACTAGTATTAGTTTTTTTTCCCTTACTGAAAGGTGTCTCACCCCTAAATCTTATTAACTTTTCAAGAGTCCCGGATAGAAGAGCGGGAAAAGCCCCGCTGATATAGTACAGTCTATCTGCCCTTTTTGAAGGGTAATTTTTGTATTAACAGTTGGATTTTGTGGAAAATGTCCCTAGGTTTTATTTTTGGGATGTATATATGAAAATACAGTGATTGTAGTAATTCTGGTATATTGTGGTATATGGTATTGAGATGTACATGTTTGTATATTTTCTGCTGTTAGGGCTTCTGCTTTATGTTCTGATATATCCCTGGTGCCAACGGGCCCAGGTGGATTGTGACCTGTTGAGCTAGAATATGGGATATGTGATATTGATATTATATAAAAAAAAATATGTTGAAAAATGAGCAGGTCATGACATATGTTTTACAGAATATATAGACAGTGAATGTATTTTATAGCAATTACAGAAATACCATGATTATACAGTTTTACAGTACCATGACATATAGATTTACAGTTAATTACAGAGACACAGTTGATATAGATACAGTTTTCTACAGCGTCATGGTTTGTACAGTTATTACAGAATCATGGTAAAACAGATAGTGGTATATAGAGATATATTATATAGTATCAGACCCTGTTAGACCATACAGTTACAAAGCACTATACCGTAACTACATATAGTTTATAGAGTGCAACCACCTATTTAGATAATACGTGGTATAAAGGTCGATCGCATAAAGTCCACGAGTGGACAGGCTTCCCATCAGATATGGGTTGAGGAGGGCTGATTAGACTATGGAGTATAATGATTTATTCCTGGTTGACCAGCCAGGGTAAATCCCGCCTACGGGCCGCACAACCCTATCATGAGGGGTTAAATCATGACACACAGTTATCCACAAGGAAGTTTATAGTTATTATTATGTTTATACAGCTTTAGAGAAACAAAAAAGATATACATATACTAGCTGTATTTTGAATAGAAACCCAAAGTATAGAAATGTTAAGCAACAGGTAAAAGACGAAAATTATATTTCTAGTATTGTACTTTACAGATCCAGTGATGCATAACTATATAGTAATAGATTTTCTCAGTATTGTAGCTCAATTGTCACACACTAGTAATAGCATATTTCGTCTTACTGAGTGTTGGCTCATCCCAGTGTTTAATCATTTTTCAAGTGATCCAGGTAGGCGAGCAGACCAGGTTCGCAGATAGAGGGGCTTTAGTACTGCCCTGTCAGAGAGAGAGTAAGTATATTTTGAGAATATTTTTGTATACCCCTCACCGATTGAGGATATTGGGGGAACAGTGATATGTGTATATTTTGGGAAACATGTTAGTACTCAGGTATTGTATTGTATATAATTATATATGGATATGTTTATTTGATTATGCTTCTCACTGCTTAGGTTAATGATTGGGTTCAATCCAGTATGGTATCAGAGCATGTTAAATATCATAGTATATATATATAAAAAAAAAAAACCCATGTTAAATAGCAGGTCGTTACATGACAAGTGTTATTTATATTAACACCGCTGAATTAATATTAAAGAATTTTTTTATGATAATGTAGCGTGATCCCATCACTGGCGACTTGGAGTCGAGGCCGGATCTTTATCAGAGAACACATTATAGGCCATCGAGGGAGTGGTGCCAGGGTGCGTAGAGGAAACATGTAAGTCAAGCAGATTATTGAGTTCGGTATTTTATTCAAAACGTCAGTTGTATTCTTATTTCTTCATTTTCATCATTTTCATAACTGAAAATAGGCAAAGATGTTTTAGCTGAGGGATGCACCTATTCCAGAGGACAGTCAGCTGATGACGGATGACGAGATCTGCACTCAGGTGCTTGGGCAACGAACGGGTGGCTGGTTGAATGGTCTTGGGAGTGGATACGTCGCCTCAACATCATCATCTTCTTTCGGTGCGGTGTCTCGTGCTGAGATTGACTAAGAGCGTCGAGCCGCCTAGGCTCAAGCGGAGGAGATGGTTATCCGGATGCAAATGATGGAAGCAGAGAACTAGCAATTGAAAGAAAAGATGTCGAACTGGGAAGCGGAGATGGAAGTCATGAAGAATTGGAAAGTGCAGATCGAACAAATGATGCACCAATCCCGTCCAGATGATGTGGGTGACTCCTCTCATTAGGTAATCTTGATGGTTCACTTTTTTTTCAATATAAATTTTATTTAAATATTATTTATATAAAATAAATGTCTCTGCAAACTAATCTTTAAACGTCTCTATAAACTAATCTTTCATTATTTTTATTTGACAAATAAAAACATCATACACAACCAATTAAAAGGGCAGGCATTTACATCAATGTACCCTTCATCTTTCATCAAAAGATATGTATCTTACACTCTCCCACTCTTCCAACAAACTTATTGATAACTATTAGGGCAACTTGTGTGCAATGGTTTGATGTTTCAATATGCGAAAAAAAAAATGCAAAAATTAAGGGACAATGTGGCAACAGAAAGGGTGAAAGAAAGTTGTCCAAATATACTTCTAGGCCGGATTTTGATTGTATTTTCCTCCCTTGAACTCCCAGTGGATCCTGATTAACATCAATGACTTCCTTGTTTCCAAAGATCGTGAGAATCTCTTTGCTTGAAGATCTGATATCACATCCAATGAGTAAAGGAGCCTGTAAAAATTAGATTTTTGGATCATCGCAGGATGTAAGTTAAATAGAAAAAAAAAAAAAATACTAGAATGTGCACTCTCTAGTAGACTAACTTTCATAAGAGCCCAAATGCTAAAATGAGATCGATACTCTTCTAAACTCATCCCTCCATTGCCCACTTCCAGCATATCAGGATCTATAAAGATAAGCACAAGTTAGAGAACTAAATATTACACAACAAATTTCCCTGGAGTTGCATAGTCCATGCAAATATACATGTATGTGTCCAAAAAATTAAAACTAAAAGTTACCATTCCACCTACCAGGCCCATCATAGCTTCCCCACTTGTCATTTGCATCTGCAATTGACGTGATACTGAAATAAAAAAATTTAAGAAAAAAAAACAGAGAAAAAACAATAAGCAAAAAGAATACTCAAAGATCAAGAATCAGTCTCTGACAAAACCAAGATCATCTAGGAGCATGAGAGGGAAATTGACAAGAGAATGAGCAAATCAAGTTGTTTTTCTTCTTATCGAGTCTCTCAATTTTAAATCTTTTTTTCTGTATGTGTGGTTAAACAAAACTTGGGAATCAGCTGCCTGTAATATTAGATCGAGCTTGTCTTGTATAAGCAAATTATATATTATGTCATAAAGTTCGAACTTCAGTTTAATAGATTATTTAACTTTTGGACTGCATGTTTGGATTGATATATATTGTAAACTGCATGCTGGTAGTGGACATTAGGACTGCATGCTTGATTGGAACGTCACCTGCATGATTGGTGCAGTGATGTGTATTGCCTACTGGTAGATACTTTTAGGTTGTTGCATGTCTTAATTTAAATGACATCTGTATGATGCAAAAATATTGTGAATTGCATGCTTTTGTGACTTACAAGTTTGGGAAATGTTCTATTTATAGATGGCATGCTACCGAAAATATGTTGAAAATTTTAGGGAAAGGGAAGAAAAATTCAAAAGAGACCAATTTTGAAAATTTGTGAAAAACATGTAAGTGAAAATTCTTACAAGTTTTTGTTTATCTGAATCCAGACTGAGAGATGATGAAGAAATTAATTTTGTTTACTTAGATTCTTCAATCAGCTCAGTTGAGGAGAATAATTTTGGAGATGATGAAGAAATTAATAATTTCGTTCTCTGAATCCAAACTGAGAAAATGCAATCTACCCTCCAGATGCAATGTAATTTTAGATTCAGAATCAAGTAAGCAAAAAGAAAAGCTGTTTTATTACTTCCATTGCAATAGACATCTAGAAATTTTTCCAAAATACTTCTCTAGAACATATCTCGAGTTTAGAACATTCTGTTGAAGAAGGGTACTACTGAAAAAATATGCATCACAATTCACAACAAGGACAAGAAACCTATTTAACTCTTCTTGAAATATGCTTTTGCTGCATCATCTGTCCATGATAGAATCCTGCCTCCAAAGAAAGGGGTCCAAACCTGTTTATTAACATTCTAGTTGGTACAACCCCAACATTGAGAGTCCTGAAAAAATAAAATAATAATAGAACAAAAAATAAGCCCGACATGCCAATTCTACTATCATATGCTACAATATATGTCAACAACATTCACACACTTTGGGCGAAACCATCTTCAGAAATGGGCAATTACATGGAGCAAAGATGAATCAAAGAAGAACCTTAACATAAAATTGAATCCGCGTGGGTGTGGATGGAGAAGCCAAGCCATTCCTTAATTTAAATCCATGTGAGCAGTAACGGATCATTAATCCATATCTACGACTGGACAGCTGTTTTGGAAGCAGATCAACGCCCCTTGCGTGGAGTTTGTTCAATCTCAAACTTTCTAGACTACAAGGCCCTCATTTCTGATTCGGTGGATTTTATCTAATTTTCTCGAATTGATGGTTGAACCGCCCAGGATATTTTGAAAATGGTTATTGAATTTTTAAATGATGGGTGTTCCTGTGATGTTAAGGTTCTTTAGACAAAATTTTTTCAATTTAATCTATATATCTCAAGCTTTTAGGGACCTAATTACTTGAACATGGTTTAAAACTTCCAATGCCACTGATAATTTTATGCTCTTAAAATTTGGATGATTGTATAAGCTTAGGTGTGCATTCTATATTATGATTTTTTAGAATGCTAGAATTTTGATTGATATAATTAGCTCTAAATTCTAGCAATGTAGGTTTAACTCCAAAAAGTCAATGAGTCAGCAAAAATCTTTTACGTTAAAACAAGCTTAAATCTGAAAACTTAATGATTTCTATAGCAATGTGATTTATTTACTAGATTTTGTTTATATTGAGTTCTATTTCATAAGCCTATAAAGAATAACCATATTCTTAATTTGAAGTTCTGCAAGTCCAGAATTGTTTTCATGTTACTGCATTAAGAATAAAAGTATTAAATTTTATAAGTTCCTTCTCTCTATTTATACTTAAATTTATGATCTTTCCAACTTCAACCAAAAGAATATGGAAGTAGTACGCACCTTGAAGTATTTGCAGATATTTATTCTATTTACTTAGGTTTAACTCTTTTGAAAATTTGTGACAAACATGTAAGTGAAAATTCTAACTATCATGAACTTATTTGCATTATTTGATTATTATAATTATTTTAGAGTCCTATGGAAGCCTTGTAAACCATAAACATCACATTCTATTTTTTCATAGATCTATAATCTGATATATGTTGTTTGTGGGATGCATGAACACGTTACATTATTTAATACTTATTATATGAAGCTCTTGTGCACTCGTAAAATTTATTACTAGTTGAATTATTATAAACTGTTTATTGTAAATGTCACGATCTGCTCATTTTTCCACATTTTTTTTTTTATAATAATATCATCATAACATTTCACATTCCAACTCAACAGGTCACAATCCACCTAAACCCGTGGGTACCAGGGATACATCAGAACATACTGCAGAAGCCCTAGCAGCAGAAAACATACAATCTCATGCATCTCATCATTTCATATATCACAATATACCAGAGTTACTACAATCGTTGTACTTCTATATATATACATCCCAAAAACAAAATCTAGGGACAAATCCCACAAAACCTAACTATCCATACAAAAAACTTACCCTTCAAAAAGGGTAGATATCCAGCACTAGGTCAGCGAGGCTTTTCCCGCTCTCCTATCAGGGGCTCCTGAAAAGTTTATAAGATTAAGGAATGAGACACCTCTCAGTAAGGGAAATAAACTAATACTAGTGTGTGGCAACATCAGTATTCTGTGTTCAATATATATCATACATAACATGTTCAGTACTATTTATCAAATCTGGGAAAACATACATATACCATCAAAACATGACAAAACATACTGCATTTTTCATAATCATATTTCATCTCATAATAATAATAATAACATAAAACATTCATGGTAGGTTAGCTGGCTGTTGTCATGTATTACCCCCACATGACTGGGTTGTGTGGCCCGAAGGAGGAACCTGACAATGGTTGGCCGACCACTGCCAAGTCAAACAGTAGTCTGTAAGTCCTATGGGTCTGCCTGACCTGGTCCATACACCAGGGGTGATCAGCACACTTCTTATAAACCACATCGACCATCCAATCTCACACCACTCCGTACAGCGGCGTTAACACAGATAACATGATTACGAAGACCATAGACACATAACAACGGTACCGTGCAAGTGCTAGCCTAAACCAAGCCAACCAAGTTCTAATATCATATACATATACTAAAATCGTGATACATGGATATCTCATATCAATAATTATCAAATCAATCATATCATTTTTCACATATACATATTTCATGAAAATCATCGGCCCGTACACTGGAATTACACATTTTATCATAACTCGACCCGTACGTCGGAAAATCATAGCACAGCCCGTACACTGGCAAATCACATCCACATAACATGGCCCGTATGCCGGCAAATCACAGTCACATAGCACGGCCCGTACGTCGGCAAATCATATAAAAATCTCAGCCCATACACCGATTTTTCATCATAAAAATTCATATCATCCACATTCCTAGAAAACAGTATTTCATAACATTTTTACTCATGCCACACAAACGGATTTTCACATATTCAGTCATACGATCATTTTCATAGTATTTTGCAAATATAACATATATATATATATATACAAGTATTTTCTCAAAACTAACTTAGTTTATCCCCTTACCTGACTACTGCAAAGCTCCTAAAAAAATCTTCCCCGCACCCGCAAGGTTCCTAACTCAACGCTCTGAAAATGAAAACTCTCAGTATTAAACTTCAATATTTCTACGTGCATAACATTTCTTATAACTACCGTTAAGTCAAATTTGACTTAAAAAGCCTTACCTCAACTTAGGGATGATTCCTAACGTTCCAAATTCAACACCCCTGGAAATGGAAATTCTCAGTATTAAAGTTCAGTATTTCTAAGCATATAACACTTTTCTCAACTGTCATCAATCCAAATATTGAGTAAAAAATCTTACCTTGAATTTGGGATGAAATCTAACTTCGTTTCCCTAACGATTCGCTCCGGCAGACTTGTAGAGAATCTCGCTAGGAGCATCGTGGTAACTTCGGATTTTCGATCTGGCGTAAAATTGGCCCAAAATCGAAGAGAGAGAGAGAGAGAAAAAAAAAAAAAAAAAACAATGGGGCATCCTAGGGAGGCTTGTACAATTATATATATTAATATTATAATAATTTACTAATTGAAGTAAAGCTTTTGTACAACTTTATATATATATTAATATTATAATAATTTACTAATTGAAGCAAAGCTTCTTGGAGAAGTTTGTACAACTTTATATATATATTAATATTATAATAATTTATTAATTGAAGTAAAACTTCTTAGAGAAACTTGTACAACTTTTTATATATTACATATATATCATAATAACTTACTTTTATATATATTTCCTTATCATACTGTTCATTTTACTTGTTAATTTAATTAATTTATTTCATTTTATTATTATTATTTTTTTTAAAAAATTATTATTATTATTAATATTATTATTTTATTATATATATTTTTTAATTTTATTTTTTTTTTCTGGTTACTACAGTAAACACCTAGATTTGGAGCATATCTCTATAAAAAATGTCATATTTATAGGAGAAATGTTGCCAAAATTTTTCAAAAAGCGTTTACTAATTTTTTTAACTTTCTTAATTTGTAGAGTTTACAACTATGACAACGTCAGCACGATGTCATGCACTACAGATGCAACTTTTGACTTCTTTTGTTATCTGAACAGATAAAATGTATTTGAATTTGAATTTGTATAATGTATTTGTATTTAAATTTGAATTTGTATAATATATTTGTATTTGAATTTAAATTTGTATAATATATTTGTATTTGTATTTAAATTTGAATTAGAATTTTGAATAATTTATGAATTTTTTTTGCAATTATGGTTTAATATTATGTATAAGAAAATGTAATTTAATTACAGATTTTTGCAAGAATTAATAATTGCAAAAAAAATTAATTTATCTACTAATTGTCCAATTTAAGTATTAGTGACGATTTCTAAATCATCACTAATATTGCTTTTTAAAAAAGTTTTAGTAAAGATTTTCAAACCGTCACTAATACTATGAATTTAGTGACGGTTTTAAGGAGAGCAATAGTGACGGTTTTAAAACCGTCACTAATAATAGAGCATTAGTGACGAATTTTAAACTGTCACTAATACTATAACTTTAGTTACAATTTTTGATCGAGTCGATGTAGAATCTATAGTGACGGGCTTAGGTTTTTAGTGACAGTTTTAATCCATCACTAATACTCTATTATTAGTGACAGTTTGAAAAATTCATCGCTAATAAGTATTAGTAACGGTAGATATAGCGACTAATTGAAAACCGTCACTAATAACTTTATTTTTTGTAGTGTGAATATTTTAAAAAAAAATATATATTTTTTTTCAAAAAATACTAATTTTTTCATAAAGAAAAAAATTTAGAAAAATATTCTTTGAAATAAGTATTTATTTAATTGTAAACCAAATAATGCTCATTGATATAAGTACTTCATTTTAAAAAGTAAAGTTATTGCACTTATCGCATGTTTAGTTTATAGAATAAGATAGGGTAAAAAAGCAATTAAAGATTTAGAGGGAATAGAGATCGAAAAGTTATTGTACTTATGGTATGTTTAGTTTGTAGAATGAAATAGGGTAGAAAAGGAACCGAATGAAATTTCGAATAGGGTTCATGATGAAATCGACATAGAAATTTAATTCCATTCCAAACATGTAACTATTATTAGTTTGGTATGCAAAAATAGAATGAAATAGAATAGAATTAGTTTTTATAATTTCACATATACTAAAGAAACAAAAATTAAAAAGTGATTGCTCCACATTATTGTACGCAAAAAGAATTTTCATCATTAATCTGCATGCAAATTAATGACATAAATCAGCACTATAACATAAAAATTATATTAAAATTTGTCAGAAATTCATGTTTTCATAGGTAGCATAAGTCCATGCAACTATGTGTATATATATTAAATCAATAATTAATCATCATGATCGTGATGATGATGAAGATGGATGATGGTGATCGAAGGGTGTAGGATGTCCAAAAACTTGGGTCACCAAATCATACGGGTTGGATCTTATTGCTGCTGCTGCTGCTGATGATGAACCATGGCCATGCAACCCTTCGTATAAGACTCGAATGTTATTAGGCTCTGAGCTTGACCAATCTACTCGCTTCTTTGCTGAACAATTATCCTTCTGGCACTTATAATAGCTCCTATATATATATTCAACAAATTAATCCAAACCCATCAATAATTTATTAGTGTGTATATATGACTTTTTTAATAAAAATCTACTTCATGAAAATGAAGCTAATTTATGAAAACGGTTTCACCAGTTTATGGCATAGTATTTCTCGGCATGTTTTTGTTTAAGTAGTTTATAACACAATTCTTTCATCAAGTCCTATCGTCTAATGAAATCACTTCAAACAATGGACCTCACATGATAGGATTCACACATATTTTGACAGGTCGTACTTTAGGGTATGAGTAAGTCAAATATACTCGCAAGTTATTTGAATTTGACTCGTTCTTTAACTCGATTCAACTCGATTGTGCTCGAGTTATCGAGCTACTCGAGTATTTTAATGAGTTGAGTTCGATTTTGAAGTCTAATTAAGCTTTTTAATTTAATTATTTTTATATTATATAAGTCATATAATATATATTTTATAAACATATATAATACTATATGGACATTATATTTATTTGTACTTGTATTTAATATTTATTTATAATCGAGTCGAATTCAAGTTTAGAAAATTTTAGATCAATCAAATTTGAGTCAACTTTGAGATTAAAATTTTCGAGTCAAGTCAAGTTCAAGTATTTGATGTGTCGGTTTGACTCGAATAGAGGCCTAGTCCTACTATTTAGATCGATTTCGTTGGATAGGAAAGTTTGATGGTAGTATTAGGGCCTAATTTTTTCTCCTCAAAAGGGTTAAACTTCTCATCAAGTTTTATATCAGAGTGATTTTAATTAGGTCCAAACTCAATTTCTAACTAATTAATCAAATTGTAGAAGATCATCAACTTTCAAATTAATAATCTTACATTATAAATCAAAACAATTTTGTAATTAAAACAATGCCGAACAATCTCAAACTTAGTGCATGCATGTGTGTATACGTACAATATGATTAAACATAAACATTGTTAAAGGTTTGGTGTACATTGTTGGCCCTCAATTTAACAGTTTAAGTTTTTAGGTAAAGTGGTAATCTAACTTTGTATCAGAACCAGGGTTGAATCGAAAATTTTCAATTAAAAAATTTTATTAATCAAATTAACCGAAATTTCATATTTAATCGAATTCAAAAGTGATTGAATCGAATTTTGGTTAAATCGGTTGACAGATGTTAACCGATTTAATATTTTAATATATATAAAATAAATAAAATTTTAGTATATATTTTTAATATAATATATATAATTATTTATTATTAATTTAAACTATTTAGTTAATTCGATAACTTAATTAACCGAACCCAAAAATCGAAATTGAATGAAAATGAAAACCGAATCAACCGAATTTACTTAGTTAATTCGGTTTTAACCAAATTATACTCACCCCTAATCAGAGTTGGTTACTATGAGATCTTGGGTTCTAGTCTTGTTACCCGTATTTATTGTGTGATGTTTAAAAATTATTATACTCCCTATAAAATGGTGTTATCCATCGTTCGTTTTTCTCTCCACGTGTTGTCCGACACATAAACTTAAACTTTTAGGTAAAATAATAATCTAACAAACAAACAGATAAGAATATATGCACACATAATAGAGGCCCAAAAAAATAAAAATAAAAATTAATAGCAATAATTCATTTACCTGTATTTAGCAGTATTTTTTATGAATTTTTGGCCGTATTTTTTCCATTGATACCCATCCTCAGGTAAGAGTACTACTGGGTTATTTTCTGCTCTATCCAGATCTTTCTCTTCTCCAACTGCTATTTCTTCTTCGTCTTCCCTGGTTGGAAAAATAAATTAATGAATATATCATTAATAAGGATTAATAATCAATATATTGTCATTTGAATCCAGTTCGATGAATGGGCCATTAATTAGATTAGGCGACAGCTGGTGAATGCATAAATAAAGAAGGAAGGAAGAAGAGTAGTGCAGAAAAATCAGAGAGCGATTGCCGAAACGAGGGCGGTAGCAGAAAAGATTGAGAAAAATTTCTGACGAGAAGTTGCTTAATCGATAGACTGACTGAGTTCGTAGTTCTCAATATCATCATCGATATATGATTGACGGGGGCAGATGTGCAGTAGATGAGCCATGATGATGATATGAAAGATAAAAGAGAGATCATATGAACTTATGTACGTACATGTATACATGCATATGGAGTGTAGAGAGATGGAGTAGTCCGGAGTTATATATATATAAGTTAAAGTGATGACGATGGTCAACCTTTTTTATTTTCCTATATATATCCCATGGAAATCCCATGACACACACACACACACACACTATATATATATATACGGAAACTTTTCCCTCCACATATCCGTCTTGTTATTTCTTAAATTATATGCATATTAAAAATGGATTTCCCTTCTTATAGGAAATTATATAAAAGACGAAAAATTATGTAGGGGACCTCCCCTCCATGTGTCAGTATGCCTATTTCCTTAATTATACACATACTAAAAATGATTTCTATTTTATATTGATGAATGTATTATGATCAATTTATTACACATCTAATATTAAAGAAGCCGTCATATAAATAGGTAAAGGGAGAGATCCCTTATATAATTTCTCATAAGGGACTTTCTCCTCTGCGTGTTCATATGTCTGTAATTTAGATGTCAAATGTATAGTAAATTGGTCCAACATTCATAAAGAAACTCATTTCTAATATATGTATAATTTAGAAATTAAGTGTATAAACTTATGAAGGGAAAGTCTCTTGTATGTATATATATATATATTTTTGATAATATGAGGACTTTAACCATCAATGAGCCTTTTGGACCCTCTGGTGCGGCACCAACCCTCTGGAGTGATGCCCCCCCCCCCCCGAGTGCGCCCCTCATGATTAAACCGGATGCGGTTTACAGCTTTCTTCACCTTTTGGCCAACTATTCACTTGATTCTTCATCCCAGAACACGTGTTGGGATCTCCGTGTGTAGCCTGATCACCAAATGCATCAACTGAGACTAGGAGTAAGTATAATTCGAGGAAACCCGAATTAATCGACTGAAATTGGTCGATTTGGTTCGATTAACAACACAAGATCGGTCAGTTCGGTTATGATTTTACAAAGTTCGGTTAATTGGTTAATCGGTTTGGTTAAGAGGAATGTTAATTCGATCAGTCGAAATAACCGATTAATAATTAATTAAAATTTAAATATAAATATGTTAATTTATTAATATGTTAATTAGTATTTAGTAAAGAAATATATAATTATATTATATTTTTATTAATTAATTTCAAATTAATTTAGTTAAATTCGGTCAGTTAAATTACCCGAAAAGATAATTCGATTGGATTCGATTCGGTGAGGCGCTTCTATTCGACCGATTCGATTAACCGCCGGTATTAATTAAAAATTTCAGATAATTTAATTAATTAATCGAATTTGACCGCTCACCCCGGACTGCATACATATCTAAAATCTGAAGTATAACCACATGAACAAGTAAGGTAGTACTGTGGTAGGTAATTTTGAGTAGGGGGTGATGAAAGAATCAATAAATAGAAGACACGGCAGCAAGCTACTTCGCCGGCCACACCTACTGCATTTGCTTTTGCCAGCTGCTTTCCACATTACACCTACTCCATTTGCTTTTGCCATGCCAAATTGCCACTTACAGCTGTACCTGACGTCATCTTGCTGACGTCACCCTGGCGTTGGACTTTTACTCGATTATTATAGGGAGAGAATGAGTCCGTAAAAGAAATAAACAACTCTGTTAGTAGTGTTTTGAAAACAGTTGGAGGTAGGTTGCATACAATAATAACTTAAAACCTTAATTATTATAGTAAAATAATAGTATTTGATTGTTGGTTATCGTTTATGTTAAGTGCTTAGAATTCATCCCATCTCGAAGTTTTTACTACTAGCTTTCTAGTTAACTTGTTTGTTAAAGGATCTATTAAACTTCTCTCTAACCTTACGTGTTACAAGACAAACCTAACAACTATGTTAGAATTGGTGTATTCCCAAGAGGGGGGTGAATTAAAAATTTAAACTTTTTTTCTAGGTTAATTTATCCAACAGCAGTATATACACAACCTAGGGTCTGTTTATGTAATTTCCAAATGCGTAGATAAATATAATGTGGAAATTAAATCAAACGCATCATTCACACCATAACATGCATATGCGTTAAATATAAAGCGCATAAATATAAACAAGGCACACGATATGTTATCGTGGTTCGGTCAACTGTACCTACATCCCCATCTCTAGCTTGCAAGTCCGAGGATTCCACTAAAGGTTCACTTAAGGGTGGAGCGGCACCGATACAAACCAGGTCAATTAGCACTGGGCTGACCTCAACCTTTACAACTAGGTCAATTAGTGGGGCTGACCTCAACCTACACGCCTTAATAGGATGGCGCACCTAGCTTGTCTAATCGAGTCTAAACCAATCTGGGACTATTTCAAAGGGCTAGTCTCCCTCTTCAGGCCCATGCTTGGAATACAACAGTTTTGTTCAATCAATGAAACAATACAGTGATTGTGCTTTCAAGTAAAGTAGATATGTACCTAATTACGTGCAATCATATACACCACCAACAAGATATAATATGTAAGCTTAATGTGGTTTAAGATATATCAGCTCTCAACTAAATATTTACCATCGATGTAATCAATGCATGAGAGTACAATCACTATAATATTTGTATCACAAGATGTATTCAATCTAAGTGCTCAAACAAAGATATTAGCCAAATAATATATATATATATATATATATATATATATGTATGTATATTTCAATCAGTAGATTTTCTCAATTGTATGATGCTCAAGTAATGTATATGTTTGGTTTGCAAAAGATATGTAATCTTTGTATTAAGCAAATAATATATTAGTTAATGAATATTGCAACAAAAATCAATATCACATAAACAAATATCTTTTCAAAGTTATATCAAAATAAATCCCACAAGATATTTGGAAATGTTTTGAAGAGATATTGCAATCCAAAAATAAACACAAATTTCACAAGATATTGCAATGAATGTGCAATAGTCGGAAGTTTAATATAAATCTTCTTATGAAAGACTTATTAACAAAGTCCCCTAAGAAAACTTAAGTTTGGTTCTCTAAAAAATCGAATCAATCAAATAGAGCAAGGAGAGCTAGCCTATAGAACAACTAGACTTAAACACACTTATAAAGATATTTGAGTAGTAAGATTGGGTAAGAATAAGTGTAAAAGACTCAAAAGTGAGTATTATAGTTTTTTGGATTTTCAAAGAAATTTCTCTAATCAAATCTGTTAATCTCTTGCTAATAATCCCAAATGAGGGGGTATATATAGACATCCCATGAAATATAACCGTTGGGGACATAGCTGAGATTATTAGAAAAGATTAATGATCTTTTAAGTATTTTAACCCTGATAAAAATAAGTTAGCCACAGTAAATATGCAGGGCAACCCGAGAGACCTAGTCGACCAGAAACATTTTCAGTCGACTCAAGTTCATATGGTTCGGTCGACCAGGACAAAAATGAACTGGGGACTCGGTCAACCGGACATATATGTCAAAGGCAATTTTTCGAGGTTCAATCGACTAGGAGAAAAATGAACTATGGTCTCGGTCAACCGTAAGGAAAATCGCGTGATTCGGCTGACCAGGCAGAGATGAACTGAGCCTATCCTTCGACCAGACTGTTGGGACAATTCCCGAGGACTCTCGATTGACCAAGTTGGTGCAGTACAAATTTCACTCGGTCGACTAGGAAGTCAAATTATTGACTTCAAGGGGATTTGATCGATCGGGGTAAAAAGGGCTTTAAAAGCTCGGTCGATCGAACTACGGTCAACATGTTGACCTGATCCAGGTTCGGTCGACTGGAAGTATATGTATTGTGAAGTACGATCGACCGAATGAGCCTATTTCGAGCATTTTGGTCCTGTTAAAGCATGCAGACACCCTATTCAAATGACCACACATATATATGCATGAGTGAGTGTCCTAGGGTCATTTTTAGGTCTTTTTCTTTTTGAAGATACTGAAAAAATCCAATATCGGTCGACCGAAGGGTAATCCCTAAGGTCTTTCTATGGTCATTTTCATTTTAAGCTTATTTATTAGACCATGCATGTGGGGTGTGTGATTATTACATACAAAAGCCCTAATTACTATTACAAACCAATTACATGAATGAATTATATATTACAACACAAAGTAATTGGGTTTTGACTCTTCACTTTTTCTATGTGCATCTTGATGTGACAATATAGGTTCCTGCACACAATCTCAAACATCCATTAGATATAATGAGTATTTGTCATAATCAAAATCGGGCGTGACCTATAAGGTCAACAAACTATATCATTCTATTCAAGTGCATAAGAAGCTATTACTTCATGTATTATTCCATTTTATTCACAAAATTCACTTAAAAATCTTTATTCATATTCCCTTCCTCAATCGGTTCTTAATCTTTTAATTTTTCCCGTCGTTTTGACTTTTAACATAATTTTTTAAATTAACAAAAGCATTTTGACTTCATCTTTTGATTTTAATAAATAAACTATATATATATATCTTGATATCAACAAAGGTTATCAAATATTTCTTACCACCTTTACTCATTTGATTTTTTAAAATCTCTTAAACAATATGAATGAGTTCTTATAATTGCAAACTCCTAATTATCACATATTCAAAAGGTTTTCCAGTAAATTTAGTTTCTACACAAATTTTATATTTTTCTTTTTTGAGGTTACCTAAGGTTGCTATTAGACCTAGATTCCTCATTCGTTTAATAGAAACAAAGTTTATATGTTCTAATATGTCAAGCCAAAATTTTAAAAAATTAACTAAATAAGCATAATAATTAACATTTTTATTTATATCATTAATAACAATCAGCACAAACAAACTATTATCACAATAACCCTTATCCAAGAAGATACTGTTACGAATCAACAAGATCAATTTGTATAACTCAAAAACCACTTTAATACCAACCTTATTAAGGATGGATCCAAAAGTTAAGTCTCTCCTAGTATCTAGTACAAGATGTACATCTGTCAATTTAAGTTTTTCGTAGAGGCAAGCTTAAGGTTCACAACACTCTTTCCTAGCATATGTGAGGAATGGACATTACCCATAAAAATTGATTCCTCATCAACCTTTTCATATATGTTGAAAAGATTACAATCACTGCAAATATGTTTATTGGCACTAATATCCATTACTTAGTCACATGAATTTTTCACAAGATTCACCTCATATACCACACCAACAATCACCTCATCTTCCACTATATAAACTTAATTAAGACTTATTATTATTACTACTATTACTACCCTTCTCACCAAACCTACATTGAGGTGCATGATATCCAAATTTACCACAAACATAATAGCTACATCATGTCTTCTTTATGTTGAAGGAGTTGTACCTCTGTCGACTGTTAGAATGGTTGCTATTCTTATTATCTCTTCAATTGTTGATCTGATTTTGTAGCCGATTGTTGGTCTGATTGTTTCATTACAAACATTATAGTTACCTTATGTCTTCTCTATGTTGGAGGAGTTGTGTCTCAGTCGATTGTCAAAATGGTTGTTATATCAATCATCTCCTCATTTTTATTCAATTATGTGACCAGTTGTTGGTCTGGTTGTTTCCTCTCGGCCAATCATCTTTCACCAAAATTGTCTTTCTTACTACTTCTTTTTTTATTTTTTTGTTTTTTTGAAAAGAGGACAGCACCTTATTTCTTTATTAGAAAACTCCTCACTTATGGTGAAGGAATACCATGGTTCCAGTAAAACAAGTTACAAACAAATAAAAACGAAACATAACAAAATGAAACAAAATCAAAACAACACATTAGACTCTTAAATTAGGAAGACCAATTTTTTCAAGGTGTATCATGCCTTTAACTAGACGAGGTAAAGAAGCAAACTCCAGATATCTCATAGTGGTGCCTTCCTTTCCCTGACGAGCCAATAAGTCCACAACCTTATTTCCTTCTCTGAATTGGTGAGTAATGGTGAAATTAATCATGGAAAGAGCCTCAAGAAGCTCTTCCCAAAAATCCCACAAATACTATACCATGCATCTCCGAGAATGAACCCAATCGACGCCTACCTTAGAATCACATTCAATCTCCACATTCATATAGCCCATTTCTTTGCACATCCGCACTCCCTACGTTAGGGCCCTAAGTTTGGCTTTATTATTAGAGTCATAGTCAAAGAAGGAAGAATAACCACCTAGGAAAGCCCTACTGCAATCTCGAATCACACCACCCCCTCTACATGTCCCTGGGTTTCCACGAACCTACCATTTATGTTCAACTTTACAGACCCAACCCAAGGGTTCCCCCACCTAGCTAACAACATAAGGAGTCCATGCCTTCGGAGTGATAATTAGAATCTCAAGAGCACTTAAAACTTTGCTATCCTAAGTGGAAAGGGATCCACTTGATCTCATATTCTCTAAAATCCTCCTAATCCATACCTTGAATGCCAACCAAACACCTTCAGCCGATTCCTTAGTACCTTCCATTTGGACTCTACACCGACGCACCCAAACTCTCCAAGTTATTAAACTCGAAAAGATACCAATGATTACACCCCTCTGAGTCGATTTTTTAGCATAATTAAATCATTGTTAAGCACAACAAATCCGAGAAACTGCATTCATACAAGGAACCCCCAAGGCTGTAGCAGCAAAATCCCAAACCTTCACAACAATCTCACTCGAGCAAAGGACATGATTCAAGGTTTTTGTTTGCCCCAGCTCGCAACAGTTACATCGAGAAGCAATAGCAATACTCAAGGATTGAACTTTCTCATCCACCGACAATCTGTCAAAACAAGCTTTCCAAGCACATATGCTGACTTTTTTTGGCAAGAGATTGTGCCACAACCAAGCCATATCCCTTACATGTGGCCCTATGACTCTAATTAAATCCCAATCACTTGACGACGTGAAGCTTCCTTTATCATTGAGTTTTCAAATTAGAATATCCTCACCTAGTCTCCCAAGTGCAATATTCTGTATGACTTCTTCGGCTTTATCCTTACCAACCAACTCCATTAAGTGCTGCTTATCCCAGGCACCATCCACCCATACATCTTTAATATTAAGTAGAGGGTTTTGAATATTGTTAAATTGAAAACAAAGCGGGCCATTGGCCAACCAATTATCAAACCAAAATGAACCCTTGCTATTCTTTACCTTCAGCTTCACATTCTCCGTCACCTGAGGTAAGACCCGCATGACTGATTTCCAAAATCGAGAGCTCGAGTCTTTAGAAACCACCATGGAGATTGTTGTAGGATCTTGGACTTAAAAAATAAAACAAAATGAATATAAAAGAGATAAATAAAGGAAAATAAGAGAAAAAGAATGAATTTGGTAAGGCAGGACCAAAATCGTAGACGGTTTTTTGAGTAGGAGAAAAATCGTCACCGATTTTGGATCAACAAGGCGAGTCAACCACAAAATTGGCAACGGTTTTGTGGAGACAGGGGAAACCGGCGCTAGTTTTCCTCTGGGCCCGCTAACCTATAAATAGGTTTGAGCTCATTTTTTTTAAAGGATTTCAAATCTCTCTCTTTTCTCTTATAGGGTTTCAAAATTTTTTCACCATAAGACTCTTCTGAGCTCTCCCTTGCTTCCCAGTTGTCTCTCTTATCCACCGTCTAGCAAATACAAGTATTTTCACTAGTTGGAAGTTTTAGGGTTTTGCCGTTTCGAGCCGTTCAGGTTCCTTTTTCCGAAAATAGGTAAGGGGATTTGTTTACATCAGTATTTTTGAAATCTAAATTAACCGGTAGAACTGTAGGTTATGATATCATGTATGATATGATTGCTTATTTGGAAAATTTTACTGGGTGGAATTGCTGACTTTTTTTTGGTTTTATAATTTTGGGAAAAACTAGGGTTTTGGGGTATGACCTCCATTTTTCCTAAAACTCATTTCTTTGTATTAAACCTAAAGTAGTAGGTGCTTGAAACCCCTTTTTTTTTTATTTAAATTATGTTTTTTGAACCATATACTATACTAATGGTTTATAAAACCAAATGAGTGTGGCATGAGATGTTAACTGGAAATATGCAGAACTGAGAAATACAATTATGAGATATGGGAACTGGAGTTCCAAATGATTATCAGAAAATGTAGAAAAGAGATGTCAGTTAGATATCGAGAGATATATGTGCCAAGGTCAAACCGAGAGTTGTGTGTGCCAGTTTATACTGATGAATGAATGAATGAATTGTGAAAAATACTGAAATTGCTTAAATGCTTTATGAATGAAAACATGTTACTGTTCTTTCAATATAAATTGTATATATGATATATGAACCGCTTGAGAAAGCTTGTTACCAAGAAAGCATGGTACCGTTGCTAGCAGGAGAGGTACAGTGTAACCACACGTTATTCTTGAGTGTGGGTATTGAACTAGTCGACTTGGTAAGAAGAGACACTGGTCGATCACAGACTAGGGTGGTGTAGGCCAAGTCGGACTGAAGAGAGTAGCGTGACTAGCCTAGTGCCCCCAGTTCCTGATCAAAGCATTATAAACGCACAACTCGTACCATGGAGGAAGTAAATAGTGTTAATATGATGTTTCAATGTTGATATGAGTTCATTAGGCATATACATGCTTTAAAAAAAAAAAGGATAAAGTTACAGTTTTGAGTACTGAGCAGAGGGATCGTACAGTGTATGGGCCTATACCCTACCCCAACCTCGGGGACTTTCACTTGTAATGAGTCGAACTATATTATGCAGGATATATATATATATATATATATATCTTCTATATTACAGGTTTGTGAATGATTTAACGTGTAACTAAAAACTAAGGTGTAATCCCAAGAGGGGGGTAAATTGGATTTAAAAATTTTTTTTACTTCTTTTTAATGTATTCTTGACTTCTAGTTAATTTATCAAATACACAAGAACTTAATTCTTTTAAACAATCAACAACACTATTACTTAACCAAACAAGTAATCAATTATTCAACCAAACCAATCAATCAAGCACAATATTCAAACCAAATAATCATAAAATATTCAATCAAGATATACGTTGCAACTTAATAAAATTCTCAGCTTTTTAACTTTGTGTGCAACCCTGTTGTTAATGCAATCCTTTTGATAATGAATTAGCTTTCTCAATCCACACAATATTCACCCTCTTCCTAAAATTCAGAATTCAAATAAACTCTTAGATAATTTATCTTTGGGTGTTTAACCAAGTAACGTACTCCCCTATGGTTTTCGCAAAGTATGATTTAACCAACGTACCCCCTTTCGATTTCTACAATCCCAAATCAAAATTAGACTTTAAGTTTACTTGATATCTAAATATACATAGTATATATGATTACTAATTAAATCATCCATGCAATTTAAATGTGCTGGAAATAAAGAGTAAGGGAAAGAGAAAGTGAGACCGGGACTTTTACGAGGTTCGGCTTATACCCAGCCTACGTCCTCGCCTTTGGCAAACCACCAAAGGATTCACTAAAACTAGTTCCTTTACCGGGTAGAACAACACCATTACACACTCCTTCAGTAGGCTAAAGCCCGTCTCTCCAAACGATGTACTCTCGTTCGGTCACTCCTTTAATTAGGCTAGAGCCCGCCTCTCTAAGCGATATCCCCATGCTTAGCCAACGATCTAAATAACCTTGAACCATCAATATCTACAAGATATAAATCAAATAGATGTCTACAAAGAATGCTCACACAATGAGCTGATTAGTACAATTGAAATCTATATACTTCAAAAGTTAAATATCAAGAAAGAAATACACTTTGAAGCTTAAGAATAGAATTCACGAAACTCTCTTTTTTCCAGATGATAAATCAACAAGTATAACTCAAGGACTAATGATCAATGATCTCAAAATACCAGCACTATCAGTTTGCAAAAGATGAGCAAGTTGGAACTTTGGGAGCAAGAGAGCTTATGGCAGATTTTTCAATACTTGGTCTGTTTTGATTTGGAAAACCATGTATTTTATAGGCATTCAAAAGAGTTTTCTTGTTGCCCAAGTCTACTTGGAGTATTTCCCAAGTTTTTAGAAAGTTTGGAGCCCAAACAACTAATATTTAAAAAATAAAATTTTTAAAAAATTTGTCCGTTAACAGTGTTCAGTCGAATTCAGTCTTCTGAAGTTCCTTAGCCATTGAAAAAATTGAACTTCTTACAGGGCCAAACGACCGAGGTCAAGGGTCAGACAACCAAAGAGTCGAGTTCAGACGACCGAAGTCAGAGTTTAGTCATCTGAGGGGCTTTTGCCAGTTTCTGTCTTTCACCAATAAATCTTCAGACAATTGAGTTTATTCTTTAGACATCTGAAATTGCCACTTCAGGCTTCTGAATAGAACTTCAGTCGTCTAAATATATTGTTTTCTGATTTTTAATTTCCAATAAGAAAATTGTTTGCTCTCTTTCTTTATTCTTTTATAAAACATTTTCCGGGGTTTTAAACAGGTCTCTAAGTCCAAATAATTTTCCTAAAAAGCTTCAAAAGATATTTCAATAGATATTTTGACTTTGAAGTACTTACATTGTTTTTCCTAAAACCTTATATGCTAAACTTGAAATCATCCACTTTATTTTTTCTTTGAAATCCCTTGGATGTTTACTTGAGCTGGTTTTAGCTTCCCATGCTTTGATCAGTATAATGTTGCTTTAAGCTTCTTTTTGGATCACTTGTTAGTTTATGTAGCTTGATGGTCCACAAAGATCCTTGTTTTCTTATCAAACCTGAAACACCATAACTCAGCCATTCCAAGTTAAAATATCCTTTGTTTGTTATCACCAAAACTGATTGAAAAGCCTAGTTAGGCCAACAATAAATGATTTCTATTGGAATAAACTTATGTTGTCACATATTGATGTAATATGATCTACCTTACTGAGAAGTGTCTCACCCGAATATACAAACCTTATTTCAGGTCCAGTAAGAAATCGGTCCTAGCATTCTATGGGGATTCAGGGGCGCAGTGCTTTTGTTAGTTTAAGTAAGTTCTTGTATACATACTGGGCTTTGGCCAAGATATATTTTGGGGTTTGTAATAGCAAGTTATTTTTTTAGTTATATATGGATATATGTGAAGAAATAGTTAGAAACTCTAGTAAGTTTTATTAGATGATGTATGCTTATGTTTTCTGCTATGTATGACTATGAAGATCAGTATGAAACAACTGATTTCCCTTATTTGAGCAGGTTGTATATGTATGGTATTAAAGATTTGCACGTTATATATGTATAGTAACACTCCAGGCACACCTAGAGGGTCAAGGCATTACTGTAACGACCTCAAAGTTCTTATCATTTTTTTTTTATACAATAACCATTCCTACGCAGCGGAAACACAAATCATAAAACCATTTATACATAAACTGTACAATACCAGAATCCAGAATCTACAGACCATCAAAAAATATCCCTTCAGTGTCATCTATTCAAAAACATACACCATTTTGACAAAAACTCACCCTATAACCAGGGTAACCTGAGCTACACTCTATTCGCGAGCCTGATCTGTTCGCCTCACTGGCTCACCTGAAAAAAAAATGTTAGAGTAATGGGGTGAGTCGATGCTCAGTAAATGAAAATATGCTATCACTAGTGTGAAGCAACTAAATTAAGGATACTTTTAAAAATAATAACTGAACTACAATGTAATAAATCATCTGTAAAACATATCTTTCTTTCACAATTTCAAACATATGGTATCGTCTGTTTTTCTACTTTTCATACTGGTAATATAATACTATACTCATCATATACTGTAAAACTGTAAACATATATATATATATATATATATATATATATATATATAACTGTGCTTTTATCCCTAGGACTCTGTACGTCATGATTTGACCCCTCATGACAGGATTATGCGGCCCATAGGCGGGACTCTATCTGGTCGACCCTCTAGATAAGTCATCATACTCTACACTACCTTAACCCGGCCAAACTGCATCCTCTCCTAAGATCGAGACTGGCTACTACCTCATCAAACCGGCCCCCTCAACCCAGTGTACTGGGGAGCTACATACTCTCCGAGCACGGCTGACGGTACCCACATACTATCTGAGATATGTGGTTGCACTCTATCTGTATCTAGCAACGGTACCGTGCTCTGTAATCTATATCTGTCTGTGTACCTTTCCTCAGGGATCTGTTACTATATACATATATACATATATACTCTTTTACTGTTTTCATCATGCTTCCAAAATTACCGTAACGCTATCTTTATGTACTATATATATATATACTGTAAAACTGTATACTGCATCTGTAGCATCTTGATGCTACCTTTGTATCTCTGTCTATATATTACGGTAATAGGAAACATAGCATAACAAATTCTGTATGAAGCTGTGGTATAGAATAAATACCGATCTGAATAATACTGAATACATGTATATGTATATATATATCACTGTTTCAAGAAACTATTCTTATAAAACTGTAAATGCATGTACATTCTCTATATAATCTCTGTGAATATATATATATATATATATATGTATATATCTGCATCTGTTTATTTTGTATAATTTCGTATATTGAGAAAAACCATATAAACTGTACATACTGTCTACTTCCATGCATTCCGTATAGTATGATATATATATATATATATATATATATATTATTAAAGTTATATAAATTGCTTCATCTCATGAAAATCACTTAGGCCACACAATCATTTAAACTCATATTCTAAAACACATATTGTTTCAAACTCATGTTCTAAAAATTCTATATAGTAAAATGGTGGAGTTATGCATTTATAAAATCTCTAATATCATTACAAAAACTCCTAGCATAGCATATTTCCCTTACCTCAATTTTGAAAAACCCCTACAAAAATCTGACTCTATACTCACAGGATTCCTAACTCAACATCCTGAAAACACAATGTCCCAGAACAAAACATCAGTATTTCTTAGTCTACGTCATTTCCTATAACTGCTAGAAAGTCAAAAACTCAATAAAAGACCTTACCCTGAATTTGGGATGAAATCCAACTTTGTTTTCTTGACGATCCGCTCCGGCAAACTTCTAGCGAATTCCACTAGGAGCGTCATGGTAGCTTTGGATCGTCGATCCGACGACTGGTGGGGCCGAAAACAAAGAGAGAAGGGAGAGGGAGACGTAGAGAGAGAGAGAGAGAGAGAGAGGAGAGAGAGAGCTTGGTGAAAAATGATAAAAATCCCGGGTTTCCACTATTTATAGAGCCAAGTTCGTCGATGAGACACGTCACCTCGTCGACGAGCCCTTCGTCGACGAGACCTTGTGTTCGTCGACGGAATTCAGAGCAGCCCAAACTGTCTCTTGGTATTTTCTCGTCGACGAAGCCCTGTGTTCGTCAACGAAATTCTTAAAGCCTTCATCGACGAAACCCTGTGTTCATCGACAAAGCTTGGTAGCTCCCTTCTATTTTTGCTTTCATTTCTCTTTCTTTTAATATTTAAATATTATTATTTTTCCAGGTCGTTACAGTTACAGTTGGTATCAGAGCTTTACTAGCTGGAAGTGTGAAGCATGTTGCCTAGTTAAGGAAATGTTCAGATCTTAGGTTGTTATGTTCTGTAGACTGGGTTGGATGACTTTAGCAGAGTATAGGAAGATGATAAGACATTTAGGTTTTGCTTTGAAGACCTGGAGACAAAAATCCATCAATGGACTTCTGTTTTTTCTGGATCAGTCGATGGGTTTAGAAAATCATGGAAATCCATCAACGGTTTTGTTTCCGAGTGGAGGGGCGGAACTTAACCTAGAATGAGGGTATCAAGTTAGCAGAGTATGTCATTGTTAGGAACGTTAATTCATTGAAATGAGTCTTATGGTATTGTAGTTGTGGTAGATATGTAATGCACTAAGATTCTAAACAATTTTCTCAATTATCTCTTCACAATGGAGTCTAGGGATAATACTGCTAACACCGGAGGCAGTAGCAGTGAAGGGGTTGGTCATGAGGTTGGCAATGACTCCACAGTAGTATTGTGGGACTTTTCTTAGCAGCTTATGGCTGGGGTCGTGCGAACTTCTAGCGGGCAGGACTGTCCCACAACTGAGATGGGATGTTCTATTGACCAGTTCACCCGATTGAAGCCTCCTACCTTCGTAGGGAGTGCAGACCCGATATGAGCAGAGAATTGGTTTTGAGAGATCGAGAAGATATTGGTTGTTTTATGTTGTACGGAAGAGCAGAAGGTGGCTTATGCGACGTTCAAATTTATTGGAGAAGCCGAGAGGTGGTGGAAATCGTAAAGGATGTTGGAGGAGCATCGACTAGTACTAGTAGTGATGACGTGGGGCCATTTCAGAGAGGTGTTCTTTGAGTGGTATTTTCCAACCACTGTCAGGAACACAAAGATGGAGGATTTTATGATCCTGACTCAGGGGTAGCTGACAGTTTAGTAGTATGTTGCCTGATTCATGCAGTTATCACATTTTGCTCTTTTTATGATACCAGATGAGGTGAGGAAGGCCTGGAAGTTTGATAGGGGTTTGAAGAAGGATATCCAGAAGCAGACAGCGATATTGCAAGTTCAGAACTTTGCTACTCTAGTGGATAAAGCCACTGTGGTAGAGGAGAGCCTGCAGGAGGACTCAGAGGTTCAAATCCAAAAGAAGAGGCCAGCGCCTCCCAGTTCTTATTCAAGTGCGAGGCAGGGCACTTGGAAGAAATATAGTGGTAGCAAAGGCCAAAGGTGAGAGACTGGTGGTGGTACATCTCAAGGTACCAAATTTTCTTAACTTATCCCACTTACAGCAAGCAACATGTAGGGAAGTGCTTGTTGGGTTCAGGTGTTTGCTTTTGGTGTGGTAAACCAAGGCATCTGGTGTAAGATTCTAGCACGCCGAGGAGCAATGCTCCCCCACAGCAGCCATATAGAGGAGGTACTCAAGTGCCACATGGTGGGTACCAAAGGGGTACAACTCAGGCAAGGGTGTATTCCCTAACTCCAGGCAACGCAAAGAATGCCGGAGATGTGGTGACAAGTAATATTTATATGCTTTTGAATAAAACTATAGTACTTTTTGATTCAAGTGTGACACATTCCTTTATTTCCCAAGGATTCGTCAAAATATGTGGATTAGAGGTACAACGGTTAGATGATGAATTAGCAGTGGCTACACCGTCAGGGTTAGTAGTCGTATATAGTAAGGTGAGTCGGGATTTCCCAGTAGAGATTTAGGATAAAGTATTACCAGTACATTTAATTGCGTTTGATATGCATGGCTTCGATATCTTTTTCGGGATGGACTGGCTATCATCCGATTATGCCAACATCGATTGCCACAAGAGAGGTAATATTCAGGCCTCTCATGGAGTAGGAATTCAAGTTCGTAGGGTCATGTGTGCGTTCTACACCACGGATCCTTTCAGCTATATAGGCTAGGAGGTTACTTCTGGAGCGATGCTAAGGGTACTTGGCATTTGAGAAAGAAATGTTGAGAGCTGGAGGAGATTCCCGTACTAAGCAAGTTCTCAGATGTGTTTCCAGACGACTTGCTAGGATTGCCTCTGAATCGTGAGGTGGAGTTCGCTATAGAGTTGACATTAGGGACAACACCAATATCAAAAGCTCCGTATAGAATGACTCCACCAGAATTGAGGGAATTGAAGGAGCAGCTACATGAGCTACTAGATAAAGGTTACATCCGACCGAGTGTTTCACCCTAAGGAGCACCAGTGTTGTTTGTGAAGAAGAATGATGGGTCAATAAGGATGTGCATCAACTATAGAGAGCTTAATAAGGTGACAGTGAAGAATAAATACTCGTTACCCAGAATTGACGATCTATTTGACCAGTTACAGGGCACATAGTTCTTTTCTAAGATCGATCTACTATCCGGGTATCACAAGCCGAAGGTTAAATTGGAAGACATACCGAAGAAAGCTTTCTGAACCCGGTATGGACATTACAAATTTTTTATTATGCCATTCATCTTAACGAATGTGCTTGCCGCATTCATGGACCTGATAAACAGGGTGTTTCACGCCCAAAAACCGGCATATTCCATGCTCTAAGAGCTATCTTTGTTTTTTTCAGTTTGGCTACAAGCTTCAAAAGACCCTTGGCATATACCGGCTCAACCCACGCCTTCATCACACAGTCAATAAAAGAATCATGTGAACACCACATATTATGAAAACGAAAAGGTGATGGGTCATACCTCATCTCTAATTTGTCAAAATTGATAACCATAGGACTATAATCCAACAACTTCCTCATTAGATACTCCAAATGAGCATTAGGGAAGGTGTTAGAGAAACTCGTATTCATAACCGCTTGATGGAATTGGTGTGATCCCATGAGGGGGGCAAATTGGGTTTTAAAGCATTTTGGATAAATTAAACATTTACGCCGATTCACCACATATCATATCTAATTCAATATAATAACGTGTATGAAAAAATGATTAACCTGTAAGTGTGAACATACACGTGCAGCATGTCTCATTTAAATAAAAGTGTGCATGTAAATAATCATAACCATAAATGAACAAGCATACACATGCTGAATCTAAAGGGCATAAATTAAATGAGATAAGGAGATAAGGAGAGAGCGACACACAATATTTGTTAATGAGGTTCAGCCAAACCAGCCTATGTCCCCGCCTTGGGCATACCCCCCAAGGATTCCACCAAACCTGCTCACTTAAATGGGCAGAGCAGAAGTTGTTAGAACCTCTCCTTGCGAGACGAGGTAAATCTCAACTCAATTACAAGGCTGAGCTCAACTTGTCTCACTGACGGGGTTGAGACTCCCTAGTTTAATTTTTGGGCTAAACCGAACCGATTTCACTTACGGGGCTGAGACTCCCTAGTTCAATTAATGGGATGAACCCAACCGGTACATTAAAACATTTTTGTACATAAAGCATGCTTCTGAAATACAAGTAGAGATGTATACATTAAAGCTCAAATATATGCACTCTTTTATGATTTGCATTATCCTTAGTAGAGTAAGGGTGCTATCAAATAATTTTGCACAAATTAAATGTATGTGAAAAATGAGTATTATTGTTCTCCTATAAATATTTTTGTAAATAAAGAATATTTGAAGAATCTAGGAATTTAAGTTCAAGAAAATATTTGTGCAAAAAATAACTTTCTCCCAAAAATATTTATCAAGGAAATAACAGGGGGAAACCAAAGCTATACTCTCAAAAAGTATTTTAAAATATAAATAATAAGTGAGAGTAAGCATGTAAAAATAAATGTCCAAAAATAAATATACTCTCGTCAAAAGTAATTTTGAAATGAAGGAGTGGAAGAGAGTTGGAGAGTTTTGCTTAAAAAAATTTTGCCCCAAAGAAGAGATTTTAGTAATAAAAATTGGTTTGAGGGAACTTTGATTAACAAAGGTTTAGAGAGAATTTTAGAGTTAATAAAAGTTGCTAATTTAGAGTAAGGAGGGGGTATTTACAGATTTTTCAAAAAATATGATTGTTGGGAATGCGCTCAGTATTTTGGAAAAGTTTAATTAAAAAATTAATGACATTTTAGCCCTTAAAAAATTTCCAACCTGAGAGGTTCAATCGACTGTATTTTAAGTTCGGTCGACTATATTGATAAGTACGGCTGACCGAGGCACCTTTGAACCACAAATGTAGTCGACTGAATTAAGGCGATTTTGAAAACGTTCGAGGTTCGATTGACTATATTTGAAATTCAATCTGCTATTTATATGGTTCAGTCAACTCAATCATAAATAAACTGAACATTTGGTCGGCTAAACCGTTGGGGGTTAGACATGTTCTAGTTCAGTTAACTGTAGAAGATACGTTCAAAAACATTCGATCGACTGAACCTTGGTCAAACTGTCAACCCCTGAATGGTTCGGTCGACTGAGCTGAATATACACAGTTGGGTTTGGTCAATCGAGACCCTTTCAAATTTCATTTTGGGTCTAGATTCTTGCCAGAGTTTACCCCTGATACACATGTATGATTTGTAAGATAAAGGGGATTTGTGCAAGTGATGTGTAGGGACCTAGGGTCGATTTAAGATCATTGAGTTAACCCCAAAAATTCGACATCGGTCGACCGAAGGTGATCCCTAAGGTCAATCTATAGTCATCTAAGCATTCAAGTCATATCATGCATATGCATACATTATTACAGACCAAATAATAAGAGAACTTAAATGCAATACAAATTAAAATGAATGTCTTTGTCTTTTGCTCTTCAATCTTTATAGAATACGCCAAAATAATATAAGCTTTACGTTCCTCTTGGCTTCCATTTTCCTTTGATCTTTGTGTGATTTGAATTATATACCTGTTCACAAGCTAAGTATACACATAAGATACATGTTCTTTGTCAGCATCAAAACAGGGATCGGACTCAAAAAGTCAACATTGCTCTATCAAGCCTTGCCCAGTTACGAGAGTTACCTTCATGACCATTACACCATGAGAACCTCCTCCCACTAAAAGACATTTCCATGAGACCACAATTATCCAAGCAAGAATTGAACTCATTAATGGCTCCAATTGGTCATGGATTGCCTCTAATCCTCTCCCCATCCTCTCCAATCACATTAAAATCCCCCACCACAATCCAAGGGTGATCCTCAAGTTGTAAATCCTCTAAAGCTTGCCACAAATCACTGCGTTCATTCAGAGTACACTTCACATAAATGAAAGAAATAAAAAATTTCTTGTTATCTAAAAGTAACCAGCCAGAAATCATTTGATTATTCATACAAATCGTCTCAAAATTTAAGTCTTCTCTCCAAAATACCCACAACTTACCTCCCACCTCGCCATTACTACAACAGTTAAGAAGTAGTATCTGGTTAGCTAGTTGGGACATCCGGGTATCCTCCAAGAACGACTCAGCGATAGCTACAATAGCAACTCTATGATGTCTAACTAAACCTTTCAACATCCTCCTCGATCTTCCTAAACCTATTACATTCCATACTAGCATTGTATCAATCATAGATTAAGTTTTGAGGGATGAGTAAGAACTTGTCGAGAATGACACACACCTTGTCCTAGCTGGTCCTTCAATGATGCCACTGTTAGGAACCTGTGAGCAATAAACAAACACCAAAAAATTGAGAGGCACCAAAAATTTATGTGGTTCGGTCTAGATCGACCTACGTCCACAGAGCACGCTACAATTCACTATACAATCGGGAAAAAATACAATCTCTCAGCTCTCTTTCTCACTTCTCTACACTCTCTCATTCCTCTCTATATATATCCACCTCTCAACAGATCTTCTCTATTTATAGATAGCCGGAAAAAATTACAATAAATTGAAATTGAGGAATTACAGTAAATCATTCAGTCAATATTTGCGAATTACAGCTACGCGGACGCGTCTCCAGCTTGCGTGCATGCGTCTCCTTAGCTCTAGCTACACAACAATCTCCCACTTGGAGATAAAGATGCCTCCTTAACCAGTATCAATATATAAATAAATGATGTGCTCAAATATCTCTTCAGGCATGAAGACCAGCTGAAGTTGAACACAACTTCAGCTTCTATGTAGTCAACACCTTTGTTAACATATCTGTCGAATTCTTGCTACCTTGGATTTTTTCAATCTCCTGCTTTAATCCAAGCTCTGTTAACAAACCCTGAAGCCAAATCATCTCTTTATTGGTTTCTGTCACTACTACATACTCAACTTCTATAGTGGATAGAACAACAATCTTCTGTATCTGTGACATCCAACTAACAGTTGTTGTACCAACAGTGAATATATATCCGGTGGTACTTCTACGATGATCTATTTTACCTGCCTTCATACCCGTGAATTTTCAAATCGTTTTTTCCGAAACATAGGCACTTATCAATAGTGCCACATAGATATCTCAAAATCTACGTCACTGCTTCTCAGTGTGTCTTCCATGGATTTGACATGTACCTGCTGATAACTCCCACTGCTTGGCCAATATCTGGTCTAATACCAACCATAGCATACATAAGACTTCCAACGGCTGAGGCGTATGGTACCTTAGCCATGAAATATTTTTCTTCATCTATCTGGGGAGACTGATCCTTTGGGAGACGGAACTGACCTGCCAATGGTGTATTTACATCTTTGGCGCTACTCATGTTAAACCTCTATAAAACACGGCTGATATACTCTGATTGAGTTAACTGCAATGTACCTTGTTGCTTATTTTTAGAGATCCGCATCCTAAGCGTCTATTTTGCAAGACCCAAGTCTTTCATATCAAACTCCTCTGGCTGTTGCTGCTTCAATTTTCTGATCTCTTCTATATCTGATCCTATGACTAACATATCATCAACATATAACAATAAGATAATATAACTAGTACAATACCTCTTGAAGTAGCAATAGTGGTCGGCATTGCACTTCTGAAAATTGTTCCTCTGCATACAACTATCAAATTTCTTGTACCACTGCCTAGGAGCTTGTTTGAGACCATATAAGTTCTTCTTCAATCTACAAACAAGATTCTCTTTACCTTTAACTGAGAAACCTTCTGACTGTTGCGTATAAATTTCCTCATCAAGATCATCGTGAAGAAACGTCATCTTCACGTCCAACTTGTAATAATTCGGGAAAAAGAAAGAAAATTAATTAATTAAAATTATTAATCAATTAATTAGTTAAACATTATTAAATTAATGTATCAAATAAACAAAATAGAAATAGTATGAAAAAAAAAAAGTTAAGAGTAATTATTAATTAATTAATTAAAAAAAGTTAGAGTAACTATACTATTTATATTATTTATATATTGAAATATTAAATCGATTAAAATCAGTTAACCAATTCAACCAAAATTTGGTTCGGTTGATTTTGAGTTCTATTAAATATGAAATTTCGGTCGATTCGGTTAAAGAGGTTTTTTAACCAAAATTTTTCGATTAATTAACCGAATTCAACGAACTAACTGAATGCTCACTCCTTGACTTCTTTTGAATCATAGGCCTTTAACCACATAATACTAAAGTTATATAATTTTGGATAAAAGACACGAACCTCCCAAAGTTTGACAAAAAGACAAGAACTTCTTTAGAGCTTCAAAAATCTCAAAACCTCTTTCGAGATTTTAAGAATTCAAGAGACTCACCTTGAGGTTTGTCAAAAAGACACAAATATCCCCTTATATTTTGCTAAAAGACAAGTCTTTTAAGGGGAGATTTGTGTCTTTTTGTCAAATTTAAGGAGAGGTTTATAACATTTTTTAAAGTTAATGGAATGTTTAAAACCTTATGGAAGATCCTTGTCTTTTTTCTAAGCTTTAGGAGAGGTGAATGTCTTTAACTTATAATTTCAATTCCACAAAATTTTGTAGGGTCGACATTAAACTTCAAAAGTAAAAAACGGAAAAAAATGAAAAAAAGTAAAAAAATTATTGTTATATTGAATATTGGCAAACAAATAAAAAAAAAAATCCCAATCAAACCTTTTGAAACCATTTATAAAAATGAAACATGGATTACAAGACTTTAAATTGAATTTATTTAGATTTGAGAACCACTCAATATTATATTTTATATATATATATAATTCACACAAATTCAAATCCAAATTCAAAGTTTCAATTCCACGCTCTCGAACAATATAAAATTTTTCGAAAAATCCTCCGATTGTTGGTGTCTATAAACAAAAACATATATGTGTGTGCGCGAGCACGTGAGAGAGAGAGAGAGAGAGAGAGAGAGAGAGAGAGATGCTTCCCATGTGTACCCATGTTGCTAGGTTGCTTGAATTGGTTCATTATATTTAATTTACAAAATCATTGTGTAACACTACATTAACCCATTTCTCCAAACCAATTAATATTACAAAGCTGATCATCTGTGGAACTCTAGCTGATTAATCAACGTGATACAATAAGATGATGTGTGTAACGTGCTCTGGATAGCAAGGCAATGTCATAAACATGTTTTAAGTTTTAAAGAACTCTTTTTTCATACAAAAACTCTCCATTAAAACTGGAGACCCGCGTCA
The DNA here is from genome assembly GCF_029873635.1 of Malania oleifera. Lineage (NCBI taxonomy): Eukaryota > Viridiplantae > Streptophyta > Magnoliopsida > Santalales > Ximeniaceae > Malania > Malania oleifera. Next base: position 150,785,001 of record NC_080418.1, read on the forward strand.
CTTGCAATGTGTCTCCTTTCTTTGAACCTCTGTATCCGAGACCTCACTAATCAACGTCACGGTAGTTTTTTCAGTTAAAACCTCGGTCGCAGGTACTTGAAGAGGCTCCAGAGAATCTACGATATCTCGCATCAGAGGCCTTGCTTTTGGGTTACGGTTGAGACAGTGATAAGCCAGCATTGCTGCCTTGTGAACTCCTTTCCCCGGGTAATCTCCTTCCAGTCTTGGATCGATAATGTTCAGCAGTTTCTTCTTCTCCCGGAGCAACGGGTGAGCCCAATCCGTGAGGTGCTGCTCTCGCGCCGGCCTGCATTTGTCTAGAGATTTTCTTCCCGTGAGGAGTTCAAGAAGAACAACCCCGAAGCTGTAAACATCGCTTCTAGGACTAAGATGGCCTGCACAAAGGGAGGTGGCTTCAGCATGCATGATCAGTCTCAACCTTGAAAAATATTAAATTGACTTCTCATCACTGCAAAATTTTTTATGGACTATTTCAGATACCAAAAAAGGGGAAAAAATAATAATTCAGGACAGCAAATGGCAATGAAATATGCTCATTTCTGTCATTTAAATTCACAAAAACCAAAGATTTATGCTATTTAAAGCTACCCTGTGATTCCAAAGGTTCAAAAGATCCGAGTATGCAGCATATGAATTCAGCTCAAATGACAAATATAGCGAAATAAAGTTGCTTCGAATGGCAGACGAAGAACCAAAAAATGGAACTATTTCATTTCCAATTTCTCACGTCAGTCACACAGGCCTCCTCATATAGTGCAGAAGTTTTTGTAGCGAAGATTTTAAAAGTTCCAGCAGTGAAGGCAATAAGTTACCTGTCATGATATACTCAGGAGCTGCATACCCATATGTCCCCATTATTCGAGTAGATACATGAGATTTATCGCCTTCTGGTCCATCTTTTGCAAGGCCAAAGTCGGCTAGCTTTGCATTATAGTCCTGTTCATACGAGTGTAAAATCAAACCAAAACCGCAAGTCAAAGCTAGTAAGATGATAATAAATTTGTGGAAGACAGGTACCTTTCAGGCTTTGTTTGGAATATGGAAAATATGAAGGAAAACAAAAGAAAATAAAAAGGAATTCACTTTTCCCTTGTTTGACTGCCAAGAAAAAGTGAGAAAATGAATAATTTATATAGCAAATCAATGAAGAAAATCTGTATTTTAGATCATATTCATTTGAACAAATTCTCATTCTTAGTATTTGATACAAAAAGAAAATATAGTAGAAAATTAATTTCTTTCTTATTTTCTTTTCCTTTTCCTCTCTCGCACAAAATCCTTAATGCATACAAATCCAAGGAATTGAAAAATCATTTTCCAACAGTCCACAAATATCAATGCTTTAGACCCAATGTTCCAAATAAAGCGGGTTTTGGACAGCAGCCAATTTGTAACTGAAACCCGTCTTTGGTACCATGAAAAGTATACACACAATATGATTCCACAATTTTCACCACCAATATTAGCAAGCAGTAGAAAGTCATGCGCTGCAGACTTCAAGTTTGCTCCAAACATAACACAGACATTTGACTTCTTCTTTTTTTTCAGGGTTTATTTCCCGGGAAAAAGGAAGGCTCCATGCCTCGACAAATTACACCCTCATCCAATAACATTAAAAACTCTTGCAGTTCTGAATTTATTTGTTCATCAAACAAACGAAACCCATATGGATTACTTGATAATAAACTAATATACAGATTCTACTATACTAACCAGGTCTAACAAAATATTTGAGGTCTTAAAATCACGATAGATGACGGGTTTCTCAGCTTCATGGAGAAAGGCAAGTCCCTTTGCAGCACCGAATGCAATCTTCATTCTAACAGACCAAGAAAGAGGAAGCAAAACTCCTGCAACCATGATGCCATCTTTAAAAATAATAAATTATACCAAAATATTAAGAAGATTAAACGGAATACGATAACAAAGACAATGAACAATTGGTCTGGCACGTCAATGAAACCTGAAATATTTGCTTAAAATACAAACAGAATTCCAGAAATTTCTGAAGCATGTCCAAAAACAAGCCTCACTTTCAAATTCTTCTCCAAATGTCTTCTTAGAAACTGCTAGAAATCATTCCTCCGGGATGTCACTTTCATCCAGAAGCAACTATCTACTTACTAAATTTAATAACTTCCCTATCAAATTAATCATATAATGCAGCTAGAGTGCTGTTTTTACCTTCACCTTCCTTTTCTTGATTTGAGAAACACATCTAACAGAGCACTACAAATCCTTATATCAGCCATTGCTAGTTGCTGTTTGTTTTACTTCATTTGAAAACCACAATTACATCCATATTTGATTTGATTTTACTATGTTTGGAGGTTTGAGGGGGAGGAAGGATTTTTCAAATGAAAGGAATGGAAAAGGATCCCCCTCCCCTCCTTCCAAGCATAATGAATATGGGTCCTAAATTAAGTCTCACTGTACCAACAATGATGGGGCTAGGATCTCCTTCATTACAATTAAATTCTCTCAATGCATCTTTGGGTAGCTGGACGAATGCCATATAGGATAGTAGTTCAAATTTTATCCATGTGAATTTAAATTTTATCAATGTGGCATTTGTTAAAGCTTGATATACATTGTTGGCCCACAACCTAAGATGTAGAGACCCGGAAAATAGAAATAATAAGAAAAACAAAGAAAAAGAGGATAATGGTTTGGTAAGGACAAAAACGACGACAATTTTCAGGTTTCTGGAGTGCTCAGAAAACCATCGACGATTTTCTCGGCAGTGCTGAAATTAAAGAAATCCCGCGAGCTTCATTTGTTAAATCAAAAACAAAATCTCTCTCTCTCTCTCTAAACTCTACGGCCCTAACCCCCTTTTCTCTTCATTTTCGCTCCAATTATGGCCTGTTTTGACGATCAAAAGTTACCATGAGGGTCGTGGGGTGATTCTCTGCAAATTAACCGGAGTGGATTGTTGAGTTGGAGCTTTGGGGCACCACTCCAAAACCAGGGTAAGTAAGGTATTTTAAGGTTTAATTGTTAATTTGGAGTATATAGGGTTTAGGAAATGCTAAATGAGAAATATTATGAGGGTTGAGTTGATTATGTGGGGAAAATGTGATTTCAGGGTTTTGAACTTCGAACGCCACGGGGCGTGGATTTAGGGTTGTTAGCAGGCTTCTCAATAAGCCAGGTAAGGGAATAGATTAAGTCAGGTATTTTCAGAAAATTAATTATTGAATATACAGTATCTGATTCAGAAATTTATATATGATTTAGTATAGCTTTTGGGAATATTGATGTTGAACTGAGGAAACTTCGAAAACAGATTTAACATTATTTTGTCAGCAAAATATGTTTTCCCAGGCCAGATAATTTATTACAGGGTAGTACTCACTTGTGTGTGGCATGAGTATAAATTTTACTGTAAATAATGATATGTCAGAATATTTTATGAATTCACAGTACAAGCCTGAATTGACAACAGTTATTTTAGAAAAACTATAAACAGTACAAAAATTATATTTTCAATATATTATGATATTCAGTCGGCCCAGATGTCGTGAACAGATTTATATATATATAATAGTTTATTAAAAAATTATGATATGACAGATTTTATGCAGAAATATGAAATGAAATATGTTTCAGTTATATATTATATAAAATGTACTATATGATATCAAAATCCCTGATGGACTAGGTATGTTATGAGCATGGTACCGTAGCTAGCTAGCCAGATCAAACAGTATAGCCCCTATTTGCCGACTCGAGAAGTGTTGCGGAGAGTAGGATGGGCGGACTAGGTCGGTGTTAGCTGACAATGTAACCCCTGTGTACCAACCCGGGAAGTGTTGCGGAGAGTAGGATGGGCGGACCAGGTTGGTGATAGCTGACAGATTAATCACACTATTTAGAAAGTGTTGGGTCGGAGGCCGATTAGCCTCGAAGTGTTGCGGAGAGTAGGATACCCACTGTGTGCCGACCCAAGAAGTGTTGTGGAGAGTAGGATGGACGGACCGGGTTAGGTGGGCAATCGTGCGTAGTTATGTCATGTTTGACTTAACCTGATAAGTCAGCCAGAGTTAAGTCCAACCCACGGGCCGCACAACCCAAATCATGCGGGGTTAATTCATGATATACAGTTATCCATCTAGGGCATAATTTTAGTAATATACAGATATAGTAGATGTTTTATATGTATACAGAAATTTAGTACGATACAATATGTTATGTTGATTTACGATTTATTCAGATTAATACAGAACAGTTTTACCTGACTTGTCAAATGCAGTTAAATTATGTACAGATCTTCCTTACTTATCAAATATAGTTTATCACAAATAATAGATGTTTATAACACAATAATACTCATATTACCACACACTGATATTAGTTTATTTCCCTTATTGAGAGGTGTCTCACCCTAACAATACAAACATTTCAAGAAACCCTGATAGACAAGTGGACCGAGCTCCGAGATAAAGGAGGCTGATAGTGCTACCTTGATTGAAGGGTAAGTATTTGGATTAAAATCAGGATGGATTTTTGGGGGTATGACCTTAGGATATTTATGGTTCTTTTTGGTATGTACATGTGTATTTTGGTTATAGTAAAACTCTGGTATTGTATATAAGGTTGAATAAATCGTGGTTTCCGCTGTGTAGTTATCATGTATGTATGGACAGGTATATAACCGGTTTCCTTTGGGGTCCAGGTTGATTTAGTGTATGTTTTATGGTATTGGAGTTATTATTATTATTATTATTATTAATATTATTATTATTATTATGTGGGAAAAAATATATAACTGAATTTTCGGGGCTTTACATAAGAGCTTAAGCTTTTAGGTAAAGCAGTAATCTAACATGGTACCAGAACTCTAGTTATCAGAAGGTCCTGAGTTCTAGTCTTGTCGTCCGCTTTTATTCTATGGTGTTATTTATCATTTGTTTATCTCTCCACGTGTTGTCGGGCTGCACGTGCGGGGGAGTGTTAAACCTTGATATACATTGTTGGCCTACAACCTAAAAGTTTAAGCTTTTAGGTAAAGTGGTAATCTAACAACATTCACCCAAGGAGTGCACTGAGGAAATCACCTATAACCCAACATATCTAAAAGCGGATTGGCAATGACAATATCTATTACGTACTATGTAACTTGAGGTTTTGGGAAAAGAGAGGAGCCAAAAGAGAGGAGGGAAATGAGAAAATAAGGGTGGACAGGGAAATTAACATTGCTGTGAATGTTTTAACTGCCATTTTATTAGATTCATTGATTTTTTACACTTTTGTTCTGTACTAGTTATCATTTTGATCCCTAGGCTATTTCCTTTATCGTTTATTAATGAACACGTTAAAGGCTTGATAAACATTGTCGGCCAACAACCTAACAGATTAAGCAATTAGATAAGGTGGTGTTCTATAATGAGTAATGGTCTCCAGGAGGTCTTGGAGCCTAGTCTTGTTGCCTTCTTTTTACTCTATGGTTGCTAAAACTCATTATCTAATTCCCCGTAACAGGTGTTATTTATTATTTTTATTTTATCTCCACATTCAAGCATGGAATCAGGCTGCACATAGTAGATAAAGTGTGTTGATCTCAGTTAGCTCAATCTTCATCATAATCTGCAGTAACAAATGCTGCAATACAAAAGCAGCAGCAGATCATCTCTCACTCAGCTAATCAGTTAATTCTTGTGTAACAGCAATCAGTTGTATCAGTTGATTAGCATTGTAGTTAGTTAAGTTAGTTGTTTAGTTAAGTTGTTATTTGATTCTTTGGTTGTTTCTTTAGTTGTTAAATCATTGTATATATTTACACCCTTGTAATCTTCTCTGAATATGGAATAAGATTGAAATACTTTCATTCAATTTTAACATGGTATCAGAGCATTTTACTCTCTATTTTCAATTTCTAAATTCTTGATTTCATTTTTTTTTTTTTTTTTTTTTCGAATATCTCAATGGCTTCCACTGCTAGTTCATCGCAAACAACATCTACTTCCAATTCTTCGCAAGTTGTGTCCAATTCAAGCACAGCAATGGCGGACGAATATGCTAACAATCCTTATTTTCTTCCTGCAAATGAAAATCTAGGTTTTGTTCTTACCTCTCAACCTCTCACTGGTCAAGAAAATTACATGAGTTGGGCTAGATCAATGTTCTTGGCTTTGAGTTCCAGAAACAAGTTTGGATTTGTAAATGGCTCAATCACAGAACTAGATTCTTCTTCCCCATTATTCAATTCTTGGAATCGCTGCAATACCACAATTCTTTCTTGGCTAACCAATTCTCTGAGTATGGAATTGAAAGCTAGTGTGATGTACATCAATAATGCAAAGGATTTGAGGTTTGATCTTAAGGATAGGCTATCACAGGGTAACACACCACGATTGTTTGAACTTGAGAAAGAAATCTCTAATCTTTCACAAGGTTCACTCTCAGTGAGTTCCTATTTTACAAAATTCAAGACTTTATGGGATGCATTTATCAGCTATCAGCCTTTTACTGTTTGTTCTTGTGTTTGTACCTGTGGATCCAAGGCTTCTCATTTGGATGCTCAGCACAAGGAACATGTTTTCAGGTTTCTGATGGGCCTAAATGATAGTTATAGCAATCTTATTGGTCAAATATTATTAATAGAACCATTTCCTTCATTAAGCAAAGTTTGTTCTTTGGTTCTACAAGAAGAAAAGAGAAGGAACATTGGTCATGGTACCATGGGTTATAATCTCGAAGCTGCTGCTGCCATGTTTGTTAACCACAACAAAGGGCAATTTCAGAATCACAATGGTGGCAAAGGAGGGCATTCTAAGAAAGAAAGGCCAGTTTGTACCTATTGTGGTCTAACAGGTCATATAGCTGATAAATGCTATAAACTTCATGGTTATCCTCTAGGATACAAACCCAAAGGAGGAAACAAGATTATGGCTAACCAAGTGACAGGTGGTTTTAGGAATTCTGATCCCACTACTGCTTTGACCAATTCTCAGGGCACTAATTCTCAAGTTAATGGTCGTTTGCCTGGTTCTTTGTCGCATCTTGGTCTTCACTTAGAGATCATGCATGCATCAAATAATTTTGGTGGTTCTTTTGGAGCAGCTTCTATGGAGTCAAATTTCTCACAACAGCCTTCCTTGGCACAATGTCCAATTACTCAAGCTCAATGTGAGCAGTTGCTTTCCTTTTTGAAAAATCATTCAGCATCCGAATCAGGAATTGGTACTCAAGTTTCTCATCAGGCTACATATGTTACGGCACTTGTTGCATCTTCTACTCCCTATTGTTCTTCCAATTTTTCAGGTAACCCCTTTTGGTTTCAACCAAATCTATCTCATTTCATTTTTTCTACCCAATCTGTTCATACACATGACTTTAAATCCAATGATTGGATCATTGATATTGGAGCCACTAGCCATATGGTCCATTATGTCTCTCAACTGACTTCCTATACTTCCATTGTACAGTCTTATGTCTACTTGCCAAATGGGAAAAAGGCCTTATTCACACACATAGGCACAGTGCAACTTTCTTCTACTCTGACTCTCACTAATGTTCTATGTGTCCCTACCTTCAGTTTCAATTTAATTTCAGCTAGTAAGCTTAACAAAAATCTTTCTTGTTGCCTTATATTTCTTGGTAATTGTTTTTTCATTCAGAACCTTGTTCTATGGAGCACGATTGGTCTGGGTAAAGAACATAATGGGCTGTATTTGCTGCAAGATTCTACTGTGCACACTGCTCTTGCTGTCAATACTGTTCATGCTGGTCATTTTTCTTCAGAATTGTGGCTCACTAGGCTGGGTCATCCTTCTTATTCCAAGTTTTCTTTGCTTAAAGAAGTTCTTGACATAAAAACTTCTAAGAAACCAGATTGTTGTGATGTTTGTCATTTTTCTAAGCAAGAAAAGACTACCCTTTGCTTGGAGTAGTCATGTTTCAAATAAGCCTTTTGAGTTAATACATTGTGACCTATGGGGTCCTTTTGCTACTTGTACTCTTGAAGGTTTTAGATATTTTTTATAACAATTGTGGATGATTTCACTAGATGTACTTGGGTTTACCTTGTTAAACAAAAATCTGATACTCAGTTTCTTCTTCCTCAATTTGTTGCATTAGTTAAAACTCAATTTAATGCCATAATTCAGACCATCAGGAGTGACAATGGCACTAAATTTTTCCTTAAGGATTTCTTCCATAATAATGGCATCTTGCATCAGTTGAGCTATGTTGATACTCCTCAACAAAACACCATTGTTGAGAGGAAGCATCAACACATCCTAAATGTTGCAAGAGCATTGTTATTTCAATCCAAGGTACCATTGAACTACTGGGGTGATTGCATATTGATTGTTGTTTACTTACTCAATAGGATTCCTTCCAAGTCTTTAGAAAATAAGAGTCCCTTTGAGCTTCTTTTCAATAAGTCTCCTTATTCTCATTTAAAATGTTTTGGCTATTTATGCTTTGCTTCTACTCTCTCTCACAATGGGCACAAGTTTGCACCTAGGGCTAGAAAATGCATGTTTATAGGCTACCCTCATGGCATTAAAGGATATAGCTTTTGGATATTAAGACTTGTTTATGGTGTGACTCTTATACTTTGGATTTCATAAACAAAGAAGAAAGAGAAACATGAAGGGGCAGCACAGTAGGGGCTTGTCGATGAGTGTCCTGTGATCGTCGACGAGGAGACAGCAAGGACTCGTCGACGAGTGACCAATGCTCGTCAATGAGAAGATCCCGAAAGGCCCAAAAGTTCAAAGTTTCTAAGATACCGAAAGCAAAAAAATGGGATCATAGACGAGTGGAATGAGTCGTCGACGAGTGTTCTTCTTGGTCTCGTCGATGAATCCCCTGTTCTCGTCGACGAGAAGTTCTGGGCTACGAGCAGTTTTTTGAATTTTGAATTTGAACGTTGGGGTGGTTGAGTAAACAGAGGGAAACCTCTGAGAGTGTTATATATGTCATTCTAGGCATGTATTGAAAAATGAGAGTGATCATTTGAGAAGTGTATTGTGTACTTTGTGATTTCCATAGTGAAATTTGTGTGTCATTGCTTCCGTGGATGTAGGCTTTGCCGAACCACGTAAATCTTGTTGTTGTTCTTGTTCTGGTTCTGTTTCATTTGCTTGTTATATTTATTCTGCTGTGTATCTTTATTATTCGATCCATATCTCAACAAATTGGTATCAGAGCGATTGTTGTTATGGCATCGGGATCGTCTTCTGCAAGATTTGACATCGTCAAATTTGATGGAACCGGGAACTTTGGTTTATGGCCGAGGAGAGTGAAGGACATTCTTGTACAACAAGGAATGGCTAAGGCTCTACTTGATACTCAACCAGAAGGAATCGATGAGGCAACATGGGTAGATTTGAAAGCAAAGGCCGCTTCTACAATACGCTTGTATTTGGCCGACGAAGTACTCTATCGGGTGATGGAGGAGGATTCTCCAGTAGCTATATGGCGAAAGTTAGAGAGTTGGTACATGTCCAAATCTCTTAATAATAAACTTTTTCTTACGCAATGCTTGTATTGACTTAAGATGGTTGAAGGATCAAACTTAGATCAACACATTAATGCTTTCAATCAAATTATTTGTGATTTGATGAGAGTTGGTGTTAAGTTTGATGAGGATGACAAAACTTTGATGTTGTTAAACTCTTTGCCCTCGACCCATACCTATGAAAATCTAGTGACCACTCTTATGTGGGGAAAAGAAACTCTTGACCTAGAAGAGGTAACAAATGTTTTGCTAAATTTTCATCAAAGATTAAAAATATGTGATGAAGGAGAAGGACTTGTGGTAAAGGGTAATAACGAGCGAGGCAAAGGAAAATCCAAACATGGATCAAGTCAAAAATCCAGAAATCAATCCAAGAAGAAGAAAGAAATCCAGTGTTATAAATGTGGTAAAAAGGGGCATGTGAAACTAGAGTGTCCAGATTGGAAGAAGGGAAATTCTGAGAAACATGAGGGTACTTCAAAATCTGTGAATGTTGTTCAAAAAGGAGGTTCAACGTGTAATGATGGTGATGTTCTATCAGTTTCAACGGGGTCAGATAATCTAACAGACTCTTGGATACTTGACTCGGCATGTTCTTATCACATAACTCCGAACAAGGAGTGATTCAACACTTACAGGTTAGTGAATTATGGATCAGTTCTTATGGGTAATGATGCTTCTTGCAAGATCATTGGCATAGGAAATGTAAAGATAAAAATGTTTGATGGTGCTGTAAGAACGTTGTGTAAAGTAAGACATATACCAAAGTTGAGGAAGAGTTTGATATCATTCGGTACTTTGGATTGTAATGGCTTTAATTACAAGTCCAAAGATAGAATTATAACGGTATGGAAAGATAATCTAACTATAATGAAAGGGTGGAGACTGGATAGGAATATTTACACATTGCAGAGAACTACCGTTGTAGGTGGAGCTACAGCCATAGAAGTTGAATCAGATGAGACCGTCTTGTGGCATATGCGTGTAGGGCATATGGGGGAACATGACATGAAGGAACTACACAAGAGAAAACTTTTGAAAGGCTTGAAATCATGTCAGCTAGAATTTTACAGGATTTGTGTTCTTGGAAAACAGAACAAGACAAAGTTCGAATCAACTAAACACAAGACAAAGGGTAATCTTGATTATGCGCATTCAGATGTTTGGGGCCCGGTTAGAGTTGCATCAAAGGGTGGACATGTGTATTATGTAAGTTTTATTGATGATTACTCACAAAAGGTCTGGTTTTACTTCATGCGTCACAAATCAAGTACGTTTTCCAAGTTTAAAATTTGGAAGGCTGAAGTGGAAAACTTGACAGGGAGGAGAATCAAATACTTAAGGTCGGATAATGGGACCGAGTACGCTGATTCTCGATTTATGGAGTTTTGTGTGGAGCAGGGCATCAAAAGACACTTTACAGTTCGCCGGACATCTCAGCAAAATGGTATAGCATAACGGATGAACCGGACTCTTAATGAAAGGGCCCGATGTCTCAGATTAAATGCAAGGCTACCGAAAAACTTCTGGGCCTAGGCAATGAGTATGGCTTGTTTTCTAATAAATCGATCACCAAGAGTGTAGTGACCCAAACATTTAAATAATTAAATAATGGAAGAAGGGGAAAAGGAAAAAGAAAAACAAGGCCTTGTCGACGAATTCAGGGGGTTCGTCAACGAGACCAATCGTCGACAAGGGATCATTTCGTCGACGAGAAAGTACCGAGAGTACGTTTTAGGCATCTTTGAATTTCGTCGACAAGAGAAGAGTTCGTCAACGAATTGTCTTCTTGACCTCGTCGACGAAATAATGTGGCTCGTCGACGAAGGTCAGTGTATAAATAGTTCTAAACGCGATTTTTCAGTCCATTTTCACGCAGGAACCCTTCTCTCTCTCTTCCTTCGGCTCCCCTTACTTCTCTCTAGGATTTCAGGTCGATCTTTTACCGGTTCGACGATCCGAGGCCACCACGACGCTCCTGGGGAAGTTCTCTTCATATCTGCCGAAGTAGATCATTGGTGGGGTTAGTTCGGAATCCATCCCAGATTCAGGGTAAGACTTTTTACTCAATATTTGACTTCTTCACAGTTGTAGAAAGCGTAGTACGCGTAGAAATACTGAATTTTAGTTCTGGAGAATATCATTTTCAGGATGTTAAACGGGGAACCCTGTGAATGCAGGACTGTTTTTCTTAAGGGATTTTCAGGAATCAGGTAAAGGGATAAACTAAGCTAATTGTATTATGAAAATTATGAGTAAAATTGTATAGCATTTGATTTCATGAAAATATATGTATATAAATGTATATATGAGTATTATGTTGGAAAATACTGCTAAAAATGATGATATGTTTTGGATATACATAATACCCATTTTTGTGTGGCATAAGTAAAATTTATGATGAATTACTGTTTTCTGAGAATATGATAATGCTATGGATATGTTTTGCTGGCGTACGAGCCGAGTTATGGATATGTTTTGCCGGCGTACGGGTCGAGCTATGATAAAATATGAAATGCCGACGTACGGGCTGATGATTTTCATGATATAAAAATGTACAAAATGATGCGATGATATTGAGTTGGTAGTTAATAATATGAAATATCCATGTATCACAGTTTGATTATATGTTATATGTTATCAGAACCTAGTTGGCTTGGTTTAGGCTAGCACTTGCACGGTACCGTTGCTATGTATTCATGATCATCGTGATATTGTGTTAACGTTGCTATACGGAATAGCGTGAGGACGGATAGTCGATGTGGTTTTACGAAGTGTGGATACCCCTGGTGCACAGACCAGGTCTGGTAGACTCATTGGACTTACAGACTGTACTTTTGACTTAACAGTGGTTGGCCAACCATTGTCAGGTCCCGCCTTCGGGTCACATAACCCAGTTATGTGGGGGTAATACATAACAACAGCAAGCTAACCTACCAAAGTTGTTTTCTTATTATTATTATTGTATGAGATGAATTATGCTTAAAGAAATCCTGTATATTCTGTTATGCTATGATTATACATGTTTTTCCCAGAAATGATACATACAGTTTTACTGGTTATGTTTATGTATATGTATATCACAGAAAAGCTCATGTTGCCACACACTAGCATTAGTTTATTTCCCTTACTGAGAGGTGTCTTACCCCAAAATTTCATAAACATTTCAAGAGCCCCAGATAGAAGAGCGGATAAAACTCCGCTGAAATAGTTACGGCTGGTCTGCCCTCTCTGAAGGGTATGTATTTTGTGATAGGGTCAGATGGATTTTTGTGGGAAGTGACCCTATGACTCTTTTGGGTGGTTTACATATGTACATACAGTGGATATAGTAACTCTGGTATTGTGATGGATGACATTGTATATGGTATTATGAGTTATTTACGATTTTATGTTTTCTGCTGCTTAGGCTTCCATGCTGTTGAATCCCTGGTACCCACGGATTCAGGTTGATTATGGCCAGCTAGATGTGTTATACTGGCTTTATTATATTATGGAAAAAAAATATATGTGAAAATTAGGCAGGTCATTACAAAGGGCATCACTAGAGGGTAGAGTGGCAGAAGAGGTTTGGACAGGAAATGCAGTAGACTATTCCGAATTGAAGGTATTCGGGTGTCCAGCCTATATTCATGTATCTAGTGAGGAGAGACCTAAACTTGACCTAAAGTCTCGTCATTGCATCCTTTTGGGATATCCAAAGGGTGTGAAGGGGTACAAGCTATGGGACCCAATGACAAACAAGGTGGTGATCAACATGTAGTCTTTGATGAAAAAGCTACGGTGAAGCGTACTCAAGAGTATGATGAACAGAAACAAGAGCCAGAAAGCTAGGGCAGTGATGAACATGTTGTGCAGGTGGAGTTGGAAGCTCAAGGCAATGAAAATGATCATGGTCCTATGGTTGTAGAGAGTTCTAACTCAGGAAACCAGCAAGTTGACGATATTCCTATACGGAGATCCAGATGCACCCTCAGGCCTCCACCAAGGTATGGACTTGAAGAGTTAGTATCTTATGCTTTCCTTACTAGTTGCAACGATCCGACTACTTTTCAATAGGCAATGCATGGCCAGGAGAAAGATAGGTTGATGGGTGCGATGATTGAGGAGATAGAATCACTACATAAGAACCAAACTTTGGATTTGGTGGAGCTTCCAGATGGGAAGAGACCAATAGGTTGCAAATGGGTATATAGAAAGGAGGAGGCAATTTCAGCAAAGGAAGGAAAAAAATTCAAGGCACGGCTGGTGGCAAAAGGATACTCACAGAAGACGGGGATAGATTATGATGATATCTTTTCTTCAGTGGTCCGACATATTTCTATCAAAATTATGTTGGAGTTGGTAGCCCATTATGATATTCATTTGGAACAAATGGACGTGAAGACGGCATTTCTTCACGGTGACTTGGAGGGACAAATCTACATGGTACAGCCGAAGGGGTTCATTGAACCGAGAAAAAAAAATTTTGTTTGCAGGTTGAAGAAATCTCTTTATGGGCTGAAACAGTCTCCAAGGCAATGGTATAAACTGTTTGATTCTTACATGATCAAGATTGACTACAAGATGTGAGTATGACTGCTGCGTATATGTGAACAAGCTTGAGGATGGTTCTCTTATTTTCTTGTTATTGTACGTCGATGACAAGTTGATAGCTGCAAAGGATATAATTGAGGTGAATCAGTTAAAGGACCTGTTGCATAAGGAATTTGACATGAAGGATCTTGGTTCAACCAAGAAAATACTTAGGATGGAGATTTGCTGTGACAGAACTACTCCATGTCTCCAAGTGATAGAAGGGAGACATACCCAACCAAGCATTTCAAGTTCAAGGTGGAGCAGTTAAACATGTTTTTCAAGATTCTCCTAAGGGGCGTATAATCGCCAAGGTGGAGATTGTTGTTTGTGGTGTGGCTCTTATACTTTTGATTTCATAAACAAAGAAGAAAGAGAAACATGAAGGGGCGGCACAGTAGGGGCTCGTTGACAAGTGCCCTATGATTGTCGACGAGAAGACAACAAGGACTCGTCGATGAGTGTCCTGTGCTCGTCAACAAGAAGATCCCAAGAGGCCTAAAAGTTCAGAGTTTCTAAGATACCGAGAACAGAAAAATGGGATCGTCGACGAGTGAAATGATTCGTCAACGAGTGTTCTTCTTGGTCTCGTCAACGAGAAGTTCTAGGCCTCGAGCAGTTTTTTGAATTTTGAATTTGAACGTTGGGGTGGTTAGGTAAACGGAGGGAAACCTCCGAGAGAGTGTTATATATGTCATTCTGGGCATGTATTGAAAAATAAGAGTGATCATTTGAGAAGTGTATTGTGTACTTTGTGATTTCCATAGTGAAATTTGTGTGTCATTGCTTCCATGGGTGTAGGCTTTGCCGAACCACGTAAATCTTCTTGTTGTTCTTATTCTAGTTGTGTTTCATTTACTTGTTGTATTTATTCCGCTGTGTATCTTAATTATTCGATCCATATCTCAACAAGACTAATTTTTTTTTCATATCCAGAGATGTTCGATTCTATGAGCACATTTTTCCTTTTGAAAATTCTGTTAATCCTTCTATTTCTTATCTAGATAATTTTGTTTTTCTTCATTGTACTTCTGGTTCTTCTGATTTTCATTATGTTCCTGTTTCTTTATCTCCTCAATTTTCTTCACATTCTCCCCATTTTGATACTTCTCCACAATCTAGTCCACCTTTACCTACTTCTACAGAACATTATTCTTCTAATCATGATTCTGAAATTCCTAGTTATTCAGCAAATGATCCTTCTAGCTTTGATTCTGCAGATGCTCTAGTGCCTACTCTCCCCTCTCCTTCCATAATTCCTCTTCCTCCTTTAAGAAGGTCTACTCGATCTCATCATCCTCCTTACTTATCAGATTATTCTTGTAAGCTTGTCAGTACCAAACCTGCCCCTAGTTTGCCATATGATGTTTCTAATGGCCTAAGCTACTCTCATCTTGGTCCCTTTTTTCACTCTTTAGTCATGGCTGTTACTTCTACTCCCTCAGAACCTGTTTCCTTTCATCAAGCAATGTAATATTCTTGTTGGCCTAACAAGGCTTACGACTCTAATTTTGATTATAACAAATCAAGGTAATTTGATATGTTTCCAAGTTGAAATGTTTCAAGAATCAAACGTTAGAAAGCTCAAGTTCAAGCAAATATAAGCATACAAACAAGTGGTTCAAAGCTTAGCTCAAAGGTTGTTAAAATTCAAAGATTGACATATTCTATGAAAGCTTAAAGTTTGAAAGATTATGAAGCTCAAAGAAAGGACTCAAAATAAAGACATGCATGAAGACTACAAGAGTTGAAGGATTTAGAGTCTTAAGGAAGCTTTCGTGTAAGTACTTCAAGTAAAACTCAATATAAAAAGTATTGAAACTCTTTAAGGACAAATTAAAATCTTAAGAAACCATTTTTAAAAACCTTGAAATATGATTTCCAAAGTTATAAGGTCTCAAATGAAAAGAGTTTTCAAAGTCAAATCTTAAAAAACAAAGCTAGTTGAAAGCTCAGGCGCCTGCCCAAAACTCCCAAGCGATTGAATTGTGTTTTTTAAGAACTGGAAGACAGAAAGGTATCAGGCGCCTGATGGTAGCCTGACAGACGCCTGCCTGGTCATCTAAGGCGCCTACCTCTGTTTTGACAGGCGACTGCCAATGTTCTGACTTTTGAATTTAACTGAGACAGGCGCCTGACTAGTCATGCCAGGTAACTGCCACTCAAGAGATTTTTAAAAATACTAACGGGAAAATTTTTACATTTGGTTTCTTGGGCTCCAATCTTTTTGTAAACTTGACCAACACTCCAAGTAAACCTGGGGAGCAAGGAATTAACTTTTTAAACTCTATAAATAACCCCCAAGACAAATATTTTAATTACCAAAAAATATTTTTCAGCAATCTAATACTCCCAAGTACTCTCAATTCTCAAAAGCTTTCTTGCTCACATCTTGCTAGTATCTCAACTGAGTTCTTGCTGATCATCTCACACGAAGTTGTACTTTAAAGTCTGAATCTTTCGATCAAAGGAAGATTAATCTGGTGATAGAATTTCATTGAGCTTCAATTTCTTTATATTGAATTTACATTGAAGTATATTGTGCTGATTGTTGTACTAACCTACTCTATCTGAGAGTGTCTCTTATACACAAATTCTCTTCTACTTGTTTCTTGTTTCTTGTTTCTTGATGGTTCAAGGCAATTGGATCGTTGTAACCAAGTGTGGGGTATCACTTAGAGAGGAATTTCTACCTGTAAAAGAGGGAATTGTAAAAGGTTTGCTCCGCCCGGAAAGGAGTGTCTAGTGGAATCCTTTGGTGGTATTGGCCAAAGGCGAGGACGTAGGCTGGGGATAAGCCGAACCTCGTAAAAATCTCAGTGTTCTTCTTTCCCTACTCTTTATTTTCAGCACCTTTATACATTGTATTGTGTTGTATGCTAAGTGCAGGCTGCAGAGAACAAAACTGAAATTAAAAGAAAACTCTTAATAAAAAGAAAGTACGTTTTGATTAACACTTTGCGGAAACCCAAAAGGGAGTACGTTGGTTAATCGTTTGCGGAAATCTTAATTAAGAGAGCAAATAATTTCATTTAAATTCAGGGCTTGCAATTACTCACAGGGCTGCTAAAACAAAAATTTTCAAAAGCTGAATCCACAAGTGCTACAAATTGTGATTGATTGAGTATTTTTGATTGGTTATTTTGAGTTATTGATTGGTTGATTGATTGGTTAAGTTTTTATTAACTTGTGGTGTGTTTAGTTTTGGTTTGTGAATTGATTGAATTAATAAGCGGTGTGTTTGATAAAACAAGTAATTCAAGAATCCAGAAAAGGAACTAAAATTTTTTAATAACCCAATTCACCCCTCCTCTTGGGATAACTACATCACTTTCAATTCTAAGTGGAGAGAAGCAATGGACAAAGAGATTGCTGCTTTCGAACTCAATGACACAGGGACTCTCACTACACTGCCTCCTGGTAAATCTCCCATTGGTTGCAAATGGGTGTACAGAATTAAGTATCACCCTTATGGTTCCATTAAAAGGTACAAGGCTCGTTTGGTTGCCAAGGGTTTCACTCAAAAACTTGGCTTAGATTACTCAAGAGACTTTTTCACCTGTTGCCAAGTCTGTTTCAGTGAGGATAGTGCTTGCTTTAGCTGCTGTGAAAGGGTGGTATTTACATCAACTTAATGTCAATAATGTTTTTCTTCATGGGGATTTAGTTGAGGATGTGTACATGTCTCTTCCACCAGGCTTTCACAGCAAGGGGGAGCATCTTGTTTGTAAATTGAATAAAAGTCTTTATGGACTTCAGCAGGCCTCTAGGCAGTGGTTTGAAAAATTCTCTACCACAATTTTGCAGATGGAATTTGTCCAATCAAAGTCTGATTATTCATTGTTCACACACACATCTGGTTGTTCTTTCATAGTACTACTGGTTTACGTCGATGATATCTTGATTACTGGTAATTATCCTTCTTGTGTTGACAATTTGAAGCAAGTACTTGATGCCAAGTTTGGTTTGATAGATCTGGGATCACTAAGATATTTTTTAGGACTTGACGTGGCCAGAACTGATAAAGGGATCAGCTTAAACCAAAGAAAGTATGCATTAGAGATTCTGAAAGATACAAGTTTTATAGGCCAGATATTACCTATGCTGTGCATAGGTTAAGCCAATTTGTATCACAACCTAGGGAGCCTCATCAACTTGCAGCTAATAGAATACTTCAGTATCTTAAAGGCTCACCAGGCAAAGGACTTTTCTTTCCAAGCAATTCAGAGCTGCATATTAAATCCTTTTGTGATGCAGACTGGGCTGGTTGCCCAGATACAAGAAGATCATTAACTGGTTATACTGTTTACTTGGGTGAATCATTGATATCTTGAAATCAAAGAAGCAAGGAATGGTTTCAAGGTCTTCTGCTGAAGCTGAGAGCTGAGTACAGGGCTATAGCAAATGCAGTCTGTAAGATCACATGGGTGTTACAATTACTTAAAGACTTAAAGATTGAACAACCTAAGCCAGCCATGCTATTTTGTGACAATCAAGCATCTTTATACATAGCTGCAAATCCTGTATTTCACGAGAGGACAAAACACATTGAAGTGGACTGTCATTTAGTGAGAGACAAGATTATGGAAGGCATGATAAAGACTCTTCATATTGCAACAAATTCTCAGGTAGCTGATATTTTCATCAAGGCATTAGGATTCTCTTCCTTTTCAAGGCTATCAGAAAGGTTGGGATTAAAGGACATTTTTGTTCCAAGGCAAAGCAAGATGAATTCTTCAGTGCAAGTCACAGAGATCAAGGATTGTGACTTGAGGGGGAGTGTTGATCTCAGTTAGCTCCATCTTCATCAGAATCTGCAGTAACAAATTCTGCAATACATAAGCAGCAGCAGATCATCTCTCACTCAGCTAATAAGTTGTTATTTGATTCTTTGGTTGTTTCTTTGGTTGTTAAATCATTGTATATAAATATACACCGTTGTAATCTTCTATGAATATGGAATAAGATAGAAATACTTTCATTAAATTTTAACAAAGTGATATTCTGAAGCCATCTTACAAGACAAGGCACAGGAAATACTTACTCGAGAAGAGATTATTTTCAACGCTACCTCGAGCCATATATTCATATATTAGTACCCGGTGGTCATCTTCGCAGCAGTATCCAATTAGTTTCACCAAATTTGGATGAGAAAGCTGCCCCAAGAATATGACTTCGGCCTAAAAACCCACAAAACTTATAATGAAACGACAAAGGAAACCAAATGGAGTAAAATATAAGATGATAAAACATGTAAACACGGAGAACTTTTCTCCAAAGAAGTGGAGAAAAAATACCAGCCATTCTCTGTGGCCCTGAAAACTGTTATCCCCATCGTGAACTTTAACAGCTACTGGAAGAGACTGAAGCCCTTCCCTTATATCCTTGGAAATGAATCCTTTATAAACACTTCCAAATCCTCCTCCACCCAGCACAAAATCTTGCCTAAAATTTCCTGTAATTATCTTTAATTCATCATATGCGAACACAATTAATGGATTTGCAGCTGAATCACGACGTAGGTACTCTACTTCTTCAGGATTTGAAGGCAATTTACTGTCATCCTTCCTTTGTTTCACTGAGGGGCTCTGATCTTTTGGAGACTCTGAAAAGAAAAGACAGGAAAGCAGACCATCTTATTGTCTGACAAAGAGCAGATTGTATTCTATTATGCACCTTTCACCAAACATATTGACCTAAAAAAATCAGCAAAAGAAAAATTAAATTTCTACCTTCGAATAATAACAAGCTCTGTAAACTATACCAACAAAAGTTAAAATTCTCTCTATAAGAATCAACTCTAATGGCCTAAAGTTCAACAAATATATATACATACACATACATACATTTATATGTATACATACATACTAATATATATATATATATATATATATATATATATATACATACATACATATATATTCAAACTCCATGCAAAAAGAGAAGAGGCTCAGTATGTAATATTGCAGAGTTAAAAGCATAATTTACCTGTGCAAAAAAGCATAAGTGTAGTCAAAGAGAGTAATCAGTTAAAAGCTTAATGAGCATATCCAGCACATGTGACGGAAAAGAACTTTGAAGATACCTTGTGATCTAGAATAAACTGAATGAGCACAAGATCAAACGTGCAACCATCTAATGCTATAACAAGAAAAAGTTTATTTATGAAACAACAACAACAACAACAAAACCAAGCCCTAGTCCCACTAATTGGGGTCGGCTATATGAATCTTTTTCCGCCAATTTATGCGATCATGGACCATTCCTTTTGATAGATTCAAGGATATTAAATCCTTACTCACTATCTCCTCCCAAGTTATTTTAAGTCTACCCCTACCCCTTCTACTACCCCCCACAGTAACTAAGTCACTCTTCCTCACAAGTGTACTATAAGGCCTACGTTGCAAGTGTCCATACCATCTAAATCGTCCCTCCCTTATCTTATCTTCTATAGGAGCTACACCTAACTTACCACGAATATGTTCATTCCTTAATTTATCTTTCAATGTTATACCACTCATCTATCTAAGCATCCTCATCTCGGCAACTTTTACTTTTTGGATATTATTTATGAAACATAAAAGGAAAAATAAGAATAAATGGCAAAGGAAAAATATATGTAGACATATACAAAAAGAAAAAATGAAAAAAATTAAACTTTGTTAAGTTTGGCTGCAGAACATCTAAAGGATAGAATGGCCGTGGTATAAGGACTTGATAGTTTATAGAAATAGACGAGGCAAATGGCAATGCAAAAAATTTTATTAGTCTATAACATGAAATAGACAATGAACGATTACGCCCAAATTTTTCCATGGGAATGTGTATTCCACTCCTATTCCATGTTGGATGGAAATTTGGAATAACATAAACTTTTGCATGAATGACTTTTTTGTAAAATATAATATTCCTATAAATTTTTTTCTATTATCTTATCCCATTCCATGGACCAAACATAATCTAATGTGTTTTATATACTTATATTACTATTAAGATAACATTAAATTCAACAAACTTGACATGGTCGAACTCCAATCAAATGCAATAGTAAACAAATAAGCAATCCAAACGAAAACAGCAAAAGAAACACCATAATTTACTCAATTCAGCTTTCAATCCTACATTCACCGATGAGGGAGGAGAGAATATTTCACTATGAACCAAAGACAAAATGAAGATCAACATTGTACGACACTCAATCCCTATCCCCACACATACCCAACCTAGGACTGCAAACAAGATAGCTGCTCATGAGAAACTTGGTACTGGACTCAATAGTGGCTCATCCAAGCCTATCGCTAATATAATTAAGCCGAGCTTGAGCTTAGTTTGAAATTCAAAAACTAAACGAGCCAAACTTGAGCTACATGATACTCGGGTCGCCAAGCTCGCAAGTTGGCTTATTTAAAAACTCAAACAACAAGCATGTTCTTATTAAGCTTATAAATTAATGAAGTAAATTCATGAACTTTTTTGTGCATAGGCTCAAAAAATGACTTGTCTAGTTTGTTAAGAGGATCATTAATTTACATATAGTTTAGAGCTCATTTTAAATTCACATAATTTTGCACATATATTATAAAATTATATTCTCTATCCACCACTAATTACATATTTATATATATTTTTTCAAAGATATTTTCATAACAGAAGATAATAATAGTAAAACACAAATCAAAGTATTAAACCTTGGGTTGTAAATGACCTAAATCATTTCTTTGTTTAGATTGATGAGGAATTTTAAGTTTAGTTTTAACTTGAAGCCCATTAAAAGACAAAAAAAAAAATTGATTTCATTTAGGCTTATTTTAAACTCTATCAATAAACGAATTGAACATGAACAAGGTTGAACTCAACTCTTCTAGTTAACGAACCATGCTCGAGCATAATTTTAAACCTAGTTTGTCAAACAAACCAAGCCTAATCATATTAACGTTCAGCTCTACTTGGCTCAATTGTAGGCCTAACCCAACCCCATAATTTTTTCTAAAAGAAAGTCCAAATCCTACTAACACAAAAAATATAAATGACCCCTATGAATGAGAAAGAAATTGTTGGGTTAGGTCAAGTCCATACCGAGAACCCCAGCAACCCAAAAAGATTTCACATAGCGGCGGCAAACATAATAAGCAAAACTCAACGAGTGATAAGCCCTACCCTCAGCAAAGGGCCCCCTTTCTAATGAGCCTGCGGAAAGGGTTCCAAAACATCAACAACAATTCTATAAAGAACATTCCACTATTCCAGGACCACAAAAGAGAAAAGCAAGCCTCCTTTACTCTCTTTAAAAACAAATGAAAAAGGAGCAAAACTTTATGAGTGAACATAAAGAAACCTTAAGGTATGCGCGTGTGTACATATATTAATTTTAGTTGTTTTCGTTGCAAAGAATCGGTAAGCCAATTCAAATTCCAGATTAAACATCCTTAAAATTCAGAAAAAGCAAAAAGAGGATGGACAATAAAGAAATAAATAAAAATTAGAACAGCGCATGAGCAGAGTATCAAATTTTAATACGTGGCTGGAGGGAATGCTAATAAGAATCATCAAATTTTCGTCCCAGATATCATGGGAAAAGCAGAATCAGCTGAATGAAACAAAACAAAATAACAGACTATGAGGAGTTTGAATCAAAGTTCTATTCAACGTTCACTAATTTTTAGACAGAAACCAAAACCCAGCAAAGAAATCGCACAAGAAGCAGAACCCAAAGATCAAATTTTAATATGTGGCTGAAGGGAAAGCTCATAAGAATCATCAAATTTTTGTTCCAGATTTCATGGGAAAAGCAAAATCAGCTGCATGAAACAAGACAAAATAACAGAGTATGATGAGTTTGAATCAAAGTTCTATTCTACATTCACTAATTTCTTCAATGAGATTTCATATTAGACAGAAACCAAAACCCAGCAAAGAAATCGCACAAGAAGCAGAACCCCAACTCCCCAAAAAAAAAAATCAGCCTGACTAGAAGAACAAGATTATAAAAAATAAAAAATAAAAATAAATAAATAAATAAATAAATAAAAGTTCACGACAACCCACCTGACTTTGCGTTCGAAGAGACCCTGTGAATTGATGCTTCCCGCCCAAAACAGCAGTTTCCCATTATACCAAACTCAGAAAATAACAGCACAATACCCACTTCCTCAGCAGGAACCCATCATCAGAACCAAAGCTTTTCACGCCCTACTTTATAAAGATCAGATAGATTCACACCTCAAAAAATAATAATAAACTTAAAAAGCACATACACACTGGGGAGAGGAGAAAAAAAAAATAGAGAGAAGAAGAAACAGAGTATGATACAAATCTAAACTACCTGAGACGGGGCTCTGGAGAGTACCATACAAGTTTCTGAACGAACCTCCTCAGCAAGAACTCATCATCAAAAGATTCAAAATTCAAAGCAAAAGCTCTTCACCACCTAATATAGAAAGATGAACCGTAATTTGACACCCCAAGTACGAAATAAAAACGCAGAAAAAACCCAGCATCAGAACAATCAATCTACCTGAGACAGGGTTCTGGAGAATGCAACAGAGCCAAAAAAAAAATTTGCAGTGGGCAATATGTGGGTGAGTGAAAATGTTGTTAATCTATGGAGATTTGTTCTACAGGAGAATGATGACGGGCGGAGGTGGACGTTGAGACTTGGCTATGGTGGAAGTATTGCGCCCAGCTGGCGTCGAGCACTGCTCTGTTTAACTCGATTCAAAAATAAACAAATATATATACTCTTTTTTTGTTTGTGCGCTTTCAATTTTGATTCCCCGTAGTGCGCCACGGCGCATTTTAATCCCTCCCAATCATTTTCCTTCGCTGGCTGAGCTCTCCTTTCCCTTAGCGTGCGCCGTTCTCTTTAACCCGTTCCCACGCCACCACTCTCCGGCCGCCACCCAACGCCACACAAGCCCTACAACGACCTTACCTACCGTTACTCTTTTCTTATTTTATTTTTCTGTAATAAAATTTACAAATTAATCTAGTAAAATTAATAAAATTATTCAGTTCTGAAATTTATTTTTTTTACTTATTTATTTTCAAAAATTGTATAGAAATTATGGCCTTATTTTTTGAAGAATAATAAAAGCTTATCTCCCAAATTTTATAAACAAATACAAGAAAATAAAAAATCAAGTGACGCTTTCATATTTAATAAAAATAAAAGGTAAGAGAAAGATCTTTCCTAGATTTTAAAAATTTTAAAGATGTTTTTTGAGATTTATCAAAAAAACATAAATTTCCTTTACATTTTGTTAAAAAACAAATATTTTGAGAGGATGTCTATGACTTTCGGACAAATCTTAGAAAAGGTATTTGGTATTTTTAAAACCTCAGAGTTTTGAAATCTTAGGGAGATCTTAGTATTTTTACCAAATCTCAGGAAAGGTGAGTGTCTTTTGCCATGAAAATAAAAATAAGTATTTTATACTGAACAAACCTTAATGCTAGGTAAAGAGCATAGATTTCGAACACTGAATTTATATTTGGATAAATTTGAACAAATTTTAATATAATTTTATATTATATTTTATTTAAATCCAATACAAATTCAAGTGTCTCTTTAAATATAGGATAAATGTTGAATCAATTAAGTATGTTGCTCTTCGAATTTCTCTCTAACTTATTTGGGTAATCATGGTTTGCTTTATGAAGAAAAAATCAAATTAAATACACGAGTACTTGTACGAGAATGTACTTTACTAACAAATATTTAAGTACGAGGTGCACAATCATGTTGAAAGATTGATATGTCCAACACATATTTTCTTTAAAAGAAGGAGAAATAGAGCATGAGATTGACGAAGGAAAAGGTGAAGATTAATAAACCTCTAATTAATGATCAAGAAAATAAACTTAAGAAAGGAAGCAGATAGTCTTTTTCATGGTCTTAATTAAATATTGCATTAACATTAATCTTCTATTATCTAATTAAAGAATTTTTCAAAAAATATAGATAAAAAAATTACATGGGAAACTAAGGGGTTATTTGATATCATTGTTAAATATTGTGTAACAAAAACACAAATTATAAATTATAAATTATAAACAGAAACTAAAAATAAAAAACTAGTAACTTATTTAGTTAATATTTTTAAAAATAAAAATAAATTAAAATATTAACTAAAAATATGATGTAAATAATAAAATTGCAAAATAATACAAATTAAAATTACGGCAATAAAAATAAAAATAATTATAATTATTTTACTAAATTATTATATTTTCAAAATTCACTTTACAATAATAATCTTATTATACATGACAATTGAAAAATAGTAACAAAATGACATATTATTCTTTATATTTTTTGAATTAAATAATAATTTTTATCATAGATATTTTTTAAAATTATTTTCAAATTAGAAAAAAAAATAATCTCATTTTTACCACTTTAACCAAAGATTTGATCAATTAGTATTCACTTATTTATTAATCGCAATCGAGAAAAAAATAATTAAAAAAAATTATAAGAGAGATTTATTTGACTACAAATGTTCACCTCTGTCTCTTAAGGAGCATTCTGTCAATCATTAGAGCAGAACATAATAGAATAGAATTAGTTTTTTTTATAATTTTATAATTTTATATTCAATTCTATTATCATTTTATTTAATTCTTACCCACCAAATATTATGGGATGCATGTCCTCTTTCTTAGAATATTTAAGATAAAAGATCTTAGCTGTTTATAATTGTCTACTAATTAATATAGATCAAACAAGAGACTTCGTGCAAACAAAAGAAAGTAATTAAAAAAAAAAAGGCTAAAAATTTATAATTAGGTAAATAACTATATATAACCGGTTAAGGGGTAAATTAAAAAGAAAGTTTTATAAAACAATTATAGGACCAATTATGTTATATGGATCAGAATATTGAGCGACGAACAAACAGATACCCAAAAAGTAAAAGTTATCGAGATGAGAATGCTTAAATGGATGAATGGTATAACATTTAAAGATAAATTAAGGAGTGACATATTCGCGGTAAGTTAGGTGTAACTCTTATAGAAAACAAGATAAGGGGATGACGACTCATATATTATAAACACTTGCAACGTATGCCACATAATGCGCTAGTTAGGAAGAGTGAGTTAGTTATTGTGGGGACAATAAAAGAGGTAGGCGTAAATCTAAAATAATTTGAGAAAAGATGGTGAGTAAGGATTTAATATTCCTAAATTTATCAAAAGAAATGACTCATGACCGCTCAAATTAACTTGTGAAACTTAATGTTTGGTTTTGTTGTTATTGCTCATAACCGGTTATGGGGTCATTATCAATGTGATTTATCTCCGATTAGATGATATAAACTAGTACCACAAAAATGGAGAAATAAAGCTAATGAGCACTGTATGATTCAAAATAAAGATTTTATACACGAAAAATAAAATGATTATGAAGAAAACCCATTATCAATTTTTATAAAAATATATATATTAATATAATATATATTAATTAACAAATTGATGCATTAATGGTGAAAAAGCGATACAGCCATGTAGAGTGAGGGGCAGCTGGCTCATTGAGAGGACATGTGTGAAAAAAAAGTAAAGAGGAATTGAAATTTGAAAAGAAGAAATGAGTTTGTAAGAGTGAGAACCAATTGCAGTGCATCCACTGAACAAATCGCACTGTGTAATTAAGAGATGAGTATGATAGCTTGTTTTACATTTGTAAAGTCAAGGCATGTGTAGCTACATTGCCAGACAGGCAATGCAAATTTCTAAGGCTCAAAATGCCGATGCATTGCATATTTTCACATACTTTCTTCCATGCCTCTTTAGTTCTTTAAAATTTGTTTGGACCAAAAAAAAATTTATTTGAATAAAGAAAATAAAAAATTCGTTCTTCCTTCTATTTTTTTTTTTTTTTTGGTTACATTTTATACAAAATAAAAATTTATTTTAGGATAAAATGTACTGTCCTTTCATGAGATTTTAGACAAAAATAGAAAAAAAATTTAAAGTTTTAAAAGTTCTATTGACCTCCCGTAAGATTTCAAAAATATCATAGACAAAACTAAGATTTGTCAAAACACACAAACATCTCCTCAAATGACTTGTCTTTTTATAAAATATAGGAGGAAATCTGTATCTTTTTAATAAACCTGACGAGAGGTCTTTAGAATATTTGAAACTTTAAGGAAAATCCTTAAGATTTTTAAGATTTCAGGGGAGGTCCATATCTTTTTGTTAAATTTTAGTGAAAGCAGTGTCTTTTGCTCTTCATTTTAATATGACTAAAAATTAAGAAATACTAAACATTAATAATGTGTGAAATCAAAATTTTGTAATAAATTTGATTATTTTTTTTATTTTTTTTTCTGAATTTTCTCGATAACTAGACATGTGGATTTCTCGATATTTTTCTTTCATTTCCTCATTATTTTTTCGAGTTCTAAACAAAACCTTAATTAATTTTATTTTCACAAAGAAAATATATTAATGCATTTAGTTTTTATATAATATTATATATATATATATATGTATGTATATATTGAAAGAAAATTGTGTTTTAATTTAGACTTCTACATCCAACTAAGAGGAAAGGAGACCATGAGTGTGGAAACAAACAGTGAGTATGTAACGACCCCAAATTTCTATTATATTTTATTATTATTGTTTTTTTACATAATATTAATAATACTCTGATATTATAAAACGTAGTTAAAGTCAACCTGGACCCATAGGTACCTAGGATCCACTTGTTTATACATACATGCTAACTAAGCAGCGAAAATCATAAAATATTTAAACTTATACACAATACCAGAGTTTACTGTTTATATATATACACATATACATCCCAAAAAGACCATAAATCCTAGAGTCATACCAAAAAATCCATCCTAATCCTGACTCAACTACTTACCCTGCGACTGGGGTAGTACCAACGAACTCCTCTATCTCGGAGCTCGCTCCACTCGTCTGTCAGGGTTTCCTGAAATGTTTATAATGTTGGGGTGAGACACCTCTCAATAAGTTAGATATACTAATATTTGTACCGACTGAATATCATAATATACTGAAAATATAATTTATGTACTGTTTATAGTTTTTCTAAAAATAGTTGTCTATTTAGGCTTGTACTGTGAATTCATGAAATATTTTGACATATCATTATTTAAGTAAAATTTATACACATGTCACACACAAATGAGTACTATACTATAATATATTATCTAGTATGGGGAAACATGTTTTGTTGACAACAAAATATTAAATCTATTTTCAAAGTTTCCTCAGTTCAACATCAGTATTTCCAAAAATTATACTAAATCATATATATATATATATATACTTTTCTGAATCAACTACTGTATATTCAATGATAAATTTACTGAAAATACCTGACTTAATCTATTCCCTTACTTGTTTCTCGAGAAGCCTGTTGAAAAACTCTAAATCACTCCTACAATGTCCAGAACTCCAAACCCTGAAATTGCATTAACTCCAGTTCAATCAACTCAAACCCCAATATATTATCATCTAACACATTTCTTGGGTTCACATATCCCAAATAACCACATAAACCCTAAAATAACTTACTTACCCTAATTTTGGGATAGTACCCAAGAACCCTAAATCAACAATCCGCTTCAATTATCTTATAGAGAATCATCCCGGGATCATCATGATAACCTTCGATCGTTGAAACAGGGTAAAACAGAGCCAAATCAAAAGAGAGAAGGAAGGAGAGTCGAAGGTAAAAAGAGAAACTGAGAGAGGAAATGAATTTCTCGCTATAAATCTGATTCTCGACCATATATAGGCAGCTGTCCACATGACTTTGTCAATGAGACATGTGGACTCGTCGACGAACCGAAGAAGGAAGTTCATCGACAAAACCGGTGAGTTTGTTGACGAACATTTTAGGGTCTGAAATTTTTTCCCCTCTCGGTATCTCCTTATCGACGAGACATATGTACTCGTTGACGAACCTTGATCCCTTTTTTTTTTAATTCCTTTTCTTTCTTTCTCTTTTCCTTGTTTTCTCATAATTTAATTTTTAGGTCTCTACATCCTCCCTTCCTTATAAAAATTTCGTCCTTGAAATTTTCTATTCCTCTCTTGCACCAAACCTTGAAGAAAAATATTGAAATTTTATTAATTACCCTCACTTAAGGCGGAGGAAAACCGTGGTTACATTTACGGTTCTAGGATAGTACAATAACCAAACAAAATCTCCAAAAACCAACCAAAATAGAAAACTATTACATACATTTGTTTTATCTACACAAAAACCTATCTATTTACATGATTTCTTACCTGTACCATTACCTTTCTTTGGCTAATGTTGTTTCCCTCTAAAATAGATGTGGGTACTTCTATCGCATTTCCTCCTCTAACTCGCACGATGCTTCCTCAACTGCATGATTTCTCCAGAATACTTTCACTAGTGGGATTTTATTGGTACGTAGTTCTTTCTCTTTATAATCTAAGACCTGAACTGGTATTTCTTGATAAGATAGAGTCTCATCAATTTCCAGTGTTTCATAACTTATTATATGAGACGGATCTGGGATGTGTCTCTTCAACATTGACACATGAAATATATCATGGATTCTAGATTGCGCTGGGGGTAATGCTAACCTGTAGGCTACTGGGCCAACTCTTTCTAATATCTCAAATGGCTCAATAAACCTAGGGCTTGGTTTACCCTTTTTCCCGAATCTCATTACTCCTTTCATTGGCACAATTTTCAAGAGCACATTATCACCCTCATCAAATTTCAGCGCTCATTGATGGATATATGCATAACTTTTCTATTGGCTCTAAGTTGTCTTAATTCTTTCTAGAATAAGCTTAATTTTCTTATAAGCCCGCTGTACCATCTCTGACCCCCAATATTTGATTCTCTCCAATTTCATCCCAATATAATGGAGATCGACATCTCCGACCATACAATGCCTCGTATAGGGCCATCCCAATATTAGCCTAGTAACTATTGTTGTAAGCAAACTCCACCAATGGCAGGTACTGAATCCAGCTTCCTCCAAAATCTAGCACACGGGCACGCAGCATATCTTCCAATATCTGAATAGTCCTTTCTGCCTGTCCATCGATCTGAGGATGAAAGGTTGTGCTAAAAGCTAACTGGGACCTCAAAGCTCTCTGTAAACTTTTCCAGAATTGTGACGTGAAATGTGGATCCCGATCACAAACGATGGACACAGGCACTCCTGCAGTCTGACCATTTCCTGTACACATGGCTCTGTCAATCTACCCATGGAGTAATTATCTCGAATGGGAAGAAAATGGGTAGTTTTCGTCAATCTATCAACAACCACCCAAATGACATCCTGTCCATGCAACGCAGGTGGTAGCCTTGATACAAAATCCATAGAAATATGTTCTCACTTCCATTCAGGAATGTGAAGTGGTTGCAAAGGCCTCGCCAGTTTCTAATGCTCAATCTTCACCTGCTAGCATGTCAAATACTGCCCTACATAGTCTGCAATCTCTCTTTTCATATTACTCCTCCAAAAGGATAATATCAAATTCCTGTACATTTTTGTACTCCCTAGATGTATTGTATACGGGGAACGGTGCGCCTCTTCCATAATGGTTCTTTTAATTTCAGTATTTGTAGGCACACAGAGTCTAGTACGGAATATTAAGACTCTGTCATCTGAAATACAGAACTCCGTGCCCTCACCACTCTGCACCTTATCCATAATCTTCATTAACTCCACATATTTCACCTGAGCAGCTTTAATTCTATCCAGCAATGTGGGTTGTATCACCAGATTGGCGATAAACGCCTAATGATTACCCTCTATAAGCTCTACCTCAAGTCTTTCCAAATCCATTTTGATATGACGTTCAATTATTATCGTTGATACGGACACGCTCTTTGATTTACGACTCAACGCATCAACTACCATATCAACTTTCCCTAGGTGGTAACTGATGGTGCAATTATAGTCTTTAATTAGCTTAAGTCATCTCCTTTGTCTCATATTCAACTCCTTCTATGTGAAGAAGTACTTTAAACTTTTATGATCAGAAAATATTTCACATCTCCCTCCATATAGATAATGCCTTCAAATTTTTAGTGCATAAACCACCGCTGCTAACTCCAAAACATAGGTTGGGTAATTCTTTTCATATTCTTTCAACTATCTAGAGGCATACGCAACAACTTTTCTCTTTGCATCATAATACATCTGAGCCCCTTCAGAGGCGCATCGCTGTAGATTACATATCCATCCTCTCTTGATGAAATAGTCAATATTGAAGCAATGACGAGTCGCTGCTTCAATTCGTTGAAGCTCTACTCACAATTATCATTCCATTCAAACCTAGAATTCTTCCTAGTTAGTCGTGTCAAAGGCTTTGAAATCCTAGAGAATCCCTCTACGAATCGATGGTAATATCCCGCCAGTCCCAAGAAACTTCTGACCTCCTGGACGTTTCTCAACCTTGCCCAATTCACCATTGCCTCTATCTTGTTGGGATCTATTGAAATTCCATCCCCGGATATAACATGCCCATGGAATGCAACTTTATCTAACCAAAATTCATACTTCTTAAATTTGGAATACAACTTCCTTTCTCTGAGCATCTAAAGTACCAGCCTTAAGTGCGTCTCGTGCTCCTTAAAACTCCTCAAATAGATCAATATATCATCAATGAAAACCACTACGAACTGGTTCAAGTACTGATGGAAAACTCTATTCATCATATCCATAAATACAGTAAAAGCATTCATCAGTTCGAATGGCATGACCAAAAACTCATAGTGGCCATACCGAGTTCGGAATGCTGTCTTGGAGATATCCTCTGCTTTGACCTTCACTTGATGGTATCCAGATCATAAATCAATGTTTGAATAGACATGTGTTCCCTAGAGCTGATCAAATAAATCATTAATACAGGGAAGATGATACTTGTTCTTAACTGTTACTTTATTGATTTCTCTGTAGTCTATACACATTCTCGTTGTCCAGTCTTTCTTCTTCACAAACAGATCTGGCGCTCGCCAAAGAGATACATTGGGTCTAATAAAACCTTTATCTAACAATTCTTGCAATTGATCTTTTAACTCTTTTAACTCTACTAGAGCCATTCTATAGGGACCTTTGGAAATTGATGTCGTCCATGAAAATAAATCAATAGCAAATTCAATCTCACGGTCAGGAGGCAATCTAGGTAGCTCCTTTGGAAAAACATGTGAAAATTCCTTCACCATTGGAATATTGGTAGGCTTCAATTCTTTCTCTATCACTTCCTTTACGCAGGCTATATACCCCTGACATCCATCCAAGTGTAGCCTCCTTACTTGAATAGCTGACACTAACTGTGGTGAGGAACACGCGCGTGACCCCACAAATCTGAACTCCTTCTCTCCAAGAGGTCTGAATATCACCTCTTTCTGATGATAGTTGATGCTAGCATAATTCGCAGCTAAACAATCCATTCCCAAAATCATATCAATTCCATGCATGTCTAACACTACTACGTTAACTGATAATACTCTTCCTTGAACATCTACGGGGTAGGCTCTGAGCACCCCTTGACACCTCACTACTGAGCCTGTCGATGTAGCTACTAACAACTTGGTGTTTAACATCTGAGTTTCTACCCTACTTAACTTGACATATCCCACAGACACAAACAAGTGTGTGGCTCCTGCATCAAATAAAATAATAGCTTTAATTGAAAGCATATTAAATGTACCTATCACCACATCACTAGCTGCCTCAGCATTACCTAGTGTCAGTGTGTAGACCCGCACTTGCGCGGTATTTCTCTGTTGTCCGCCTCGGGGCACCTAGGTATTTCCTTGAAATCGTCTAGAAGCGGGAGCATTACTCCGCTATACATGACAGTCTCGTTCCAAATGCCCCGGTCTACCACACTAATAGTAGACATTTCTTCCCACTCGACACTCTCCCAAGTGTCTCTTACCACAACTAGGACAACTGGGATGAGTCTGCTCACCTTGCATCTCACGGCTCCCCGTCTCCAACCTTTATCCCCCATGGTATCCACCTCTCCTCCACGGGCCTCGGCTAGAACCCGCCTAAGATCTGGGAGGTGTGGGTCTCTTCCTATGACCTTGTACCTCAGCACTGCTTTGCTTGCTCGCCTCTGCCACGGCAAATCCATCCACTAGCTTAATGAAATCCTACACCTTTAAAACTGCCACATGTTCATAGATTTCTTGCCTCAGACCCCTCTCAAATTTTCTTGCCTTCTTTGCTTCATCAGGAACGATATACGGGGCAAAGCGGGACATGTCAATAAATATTGTTGCATACTGCTGGACTGTCCAACTACCCTGAGTTAGGTTCAAAAATTCCTCCACTTTTGCTTCTCTAGTGGTGGTAGGAAAATATCGATCGAAGAATATTTCTTTAAATCTACTCCAGGTCATGGCCACAGGTATCGGTCTATGTTTGTCCAAGAGTCTCACAGCAGACCACCAACACTCAGCCTCCCCTGCCAATCTGAATGTAGCATATAATACTCTCTCCTCATCAGTGCAGCATAGTACAGTCTGTATCTTTTCCATTTCCTATATCCAGTTCTTTGCCGCAATCGGGTTTGTACTCCCTGAAAAAGCCAAAGGCTTCATTTTGGTGTATTGTTCTATAATACAACCCTGGCCTGCTGATGGGCCTCCCTACTCCCTAGAGTTCTGTGCAATTTCAACTATAACCTACTGAGCTACACTGCCTAGAATTGCATCTGAATCACCGCTGACTATACTAAAGGGCCCTGCACCATCATTGCCACTGACGTGACCAATGCTACCCCCAGGGTCCATCCATGAAAAGAAAATAATCATAATCTGAGGACCCTATCTTCATAACATAACTATGATATTTATCTAACTAAAATCTCATGTCATCAATTAACCTGACGTCCTTATTTTCAATTTAAGATTCATTCTTGCAATTTAGAAATACAACTCGACAATAGTTTACTATGACTTTCCTGAAATCGTCACCCTATAAAAAACACATAAACCACTACGGAAATCCTATTTCCACACTGCATAACAAAATCCTAAATTCTCATCTTAACTTCTCAACATTGACTCACTAAATTCCTGATCTACCCATTCTTTATCTTCTTCAAAATCTATTCCTATACTCTGCTATTGTTTCTACTGTACACTAAAGTCTACAAAACCTAGCAACTTAAGCTCTGATACCACAATTGTAACGACCCCAAATTTATGTTATATATTACATAATATTAATAATACTCTGATACCATAAAACATAGTCAAACTCAACTCGGACCCAAAGGTACTTGGGATCCACCTATTTATACATACATGCCAACTAAGCAGCAGAAATCATAAAATAGTTAAACTTATACACAATATCAGAGTTTACTATTTCTATATATATACATATACATCCCAAAAAGACCATAAATCCTAGAGAGTTATACCCAAAATTCAATCCTGATCCTGACTCAACTACTTACCGTGCAACTGGGGTAGTACCAATGAACTCCTCTATCTCGGAGCTCGCTCCACTCGCCTGTCGAGGTTTCCTGAAATTTTTGTAATGTTGGGGTGAGACACCTCTCAGTATGGGAGATAAACTAATATCAGTATGTAGCAACATAAGTATTATCGTATTATAAACATATACCGCAAGTAATACAACTATAATATTTTAAGTCGTAACTAATAACTCATGGAAATCTGTGCTTTTAAACATAAGCATACTATATCATAATAAATTTTTGTAACATGTAAATCATCTGTTATATTTGTATATCACTAAGATTTTCCCCTGGATGGATAACTGTATAGCATGGATTAACCCTGCATGATTTGGGTTGTGCGGCCCATAGGCTGGACTTAACTCTGACCGGCCTACTAGACTAAGTCAAACATGACATAACTATGCACAATTGTCCACCCGACCTGGTCCGCCAATTCTACTCTCTGCAACACTTCTCGAGTCAGCACACAGTGGGTATCCTACTCTCCGCAACACTTCGGGCTAATCGGCCTCCGACCCAACACTTTCTAAATAGTTTGGTTGCACTATCGGCTATTACCAACCTGGTCCACCCATCCTACTCTTCGCAACACTTCTCGGATCGGCACATTGGCTAGTTAGTTACGGTACCATGCTCATAACATACTTAGTCCATTAGGGATTCTGATATCATATAGTACAGTGAAACATATCTCATTTCATGTTTCTACATAAAATCTATCATATCATAATTTCTAAATAACTATTATATAAATCAATTCACGGCATCTAGGCCGACTGAATAATTACGGCATCTACGCTAGCTGAATTTTATAATATACTAAAAATATTATTTCTTTACTGTTTATAATTTTTCTAAAAACTATTGCCCATTTAGGCTTGTACTATGAATTCATGAAATATTTTGACATATCATTATTTACAACAAAATTTATACTCATGGCACACACAAGTGAGTACTACTCTTTAATGTATTATCTAGTATAGGAAAACATGTTTTGCTGACAACATAATATTAAATCTGTTTTTAAAGTTTCCTCAGTTCAACATCAATATTCCCAAAAACTATGTTATATATATATATACTTTTCTAAATCAAATAATGTATATTCAATGATAAATTTACTGAAAATATTTGACTTAATCCATCCGCTTACTAGTTTCCTGAGAAACCTATTGAAAAACCCTAAATCACGCCTACAGCGTCCAGAACTCGAAACCCTGAAATAGCATTAACCCCGGTTCAATCAACTCAAACCCCAATATATTACCATCTAACACGTTTCCTAGGTTTACATATCCCAAATAACCACATAAATCCTAAATAACTTACTTACCTTGATTTTGGGATGGTGACCAAGAACCCAAAATCAACAATCCACTCTGATTATCATGGTAACCTCCGATCGTTGAAATGGGGTAAAAAAGAGCCAGATTTGAAGAGAGAAAGAGGGAGAGCCGAAGGTAGAGAGAGAAAATGAGAGGAGAAATGAATTTCTAGCCAGAAATATGATTCTCGGTCATATATAGGCAGTTGTCCATGTGGCTTCGTCAACGAGACACGTGGACTCGTTGACGAACCAAAGAAGGAAGTTCATCAATGAAACGGTGAGTTTGTCGACGAACATTTTAGGGTCTGAAATTTTTTCCCCTCTCGGCATCTCTTAGTTGACAAGACACGTATACTCGTTGACGAACCAAATAAGGGCGTTCATCGACGAAACCAGTGGGATCGTCGACGAACCCTGATTCCCCTTTTTTTTTAAAAATCATTTTCTTTCATTCTTTTCCTTGTTTTCTCATAATGTAATTTCCGGGTCTTTATAGAGCACCTAATGAGTAATCCAATTATTATCATTGTCTCTCTTAATTCTTTCTTTCTTTCTTCCATCCTTTCATTTTTCTTTGGCTTGCACGAAAATTTTTTATCTAAAAGGGTTTTTTATTTATTTATTGATTTTAAAACTAATCAATGCTAAAATATTTGTTTAAAATAAATAAAAAGTCTTATAATTAAAAGTATAATTTATTTTTTGTTATATTTTCTCTCTATGTATAACTCAAAATCTCTTTCAATCCCTTGTTTGCCCTTAACATTGAGTCGCATCCTAATGAGCAGGTCCTCCCCCCCCCCCCCCTCCCTCTTTAATTACAAGGATCATCACATAGAAAACATACTTTCACTAATTTACAAATGAATCATGTTGGTATAAATGACATATATGAGTATTGCTTATAAATAAATAAACCCTATCTCATATATAGTATATATGAGTTCTATTCATAATTGGCATATATGTCACGCTAATAAAATAACATGTGATTCTCACTAATAAAATGATTGATGAACTCTCTGCACGTAATCAACATATATGTTGCCTTTTATATAATTAAGTAACAGACGAGTTTGACTCGTAATTGACAAATAGCTTCTCGTAATCTAAACACAAATTAACATGAAAAAATTAAATAGTCTCAAACTTGAAAGTATCTTCGAAGGGTTGAGAGTTAGGGGCATGCAATTGATGAAAAACAAAATAACACCACAACCTTGTGAAAGAAGATTTTGATACATTAGCTCAAAGACAATTAATTAAGAAATGACAATAAATGTCTTGTAACTCTTGAGAAAAGGAAAAATAAATGAGTATAACCTCTCTAACTTCCTTTAAATTGAAGGTGCCTAATCAATTCAGATTAATATTTAGGGATAGATTTTGCCTCTCTCCTTCGACATTCAAACAAGTTGAAATGATTGAATTTTTTTTATTGGGATTCCTATTACTTTCATTGGATTATTTGTAACTGCACGCGGTGATCAGTTGGACTTTTGATTAATTATCTTTTTTGTTTTATTGACTTCCTTATTTCTTTAGTCCGCTCGAGGTGAAAGTCGGATTATTAAGTTAATGAAGTTACTTCACACCAAATTAAAGGTCTCCTACTACTATAAAATTAGACTCTAAGAGAAGGTGCCTAAGACATACCATAAATACTTTTTTAATTGCGGCCATATTTTATTTTATTTATTTGATTTATGATCTAAGCATCAGAGAGATTCCTGAAATATACAAGCTAGGTTCTCCAAAAAAAAATTTTTCCTTTCCTTTCAAGAAATCAAGATTGCGATGTAGTCGAACAAATGCTAATGGGAACAGTTATATATTAATTTTCTTCCTCAATTTTCCTAGTAATCAAATACGAAGAAGTTCACTTGTATTTTAATTCTATTTCTTAACATTTTTCAAGTTTTAATGGGTCCTAAAAATTCACCTAAATTAAGGATTTTGCTTGAAAGAAGTAGAGGGAAATAACAAATTCATTTTCAACATATATTCTCTCCACAACACGTATTATTAAATTATTTTTAAAAAATATGATTAAAATAAAATTAAAAATCAAATATCCACAATTTGAAAAAAAAAACAATTTTTTATAATTTGCTATATTTTTTATTTTTACTTTCACGTTACATAATAATCAAACTTAAGAAATAAAATTCCTTTTTTTTTTTTTAATGTTTTGAAGGCTAGGAGAAAAAAGTAACATCAAAGAGTAATTTTATATTATAATTTATCTAAATCTACGCAAATATAAAATCAAATCCCAAAATCAACGCTTCCAAACATTACATAAAGTAAATCAATTCTCAATTACCATACACATACACACACATCATATAAATACTGTCGTGAAATAAATGCTATATAAATATATTGCGTCAAATTATTAATAATCAAACCAAAATTGATAATAAATAATATAAAAAATAAATTTGTAACTATCTATTGAGATAGTGTTCGGGAAAGTGCTAAAAATTTTGATTCTTTACTCCGTCTGTAACTCATCAAATATTGGGAAAATGAAAAAATATTAAAAAATTCACATTTTCATATTTGGTTATTGAGGAAAGCGAATATATATATATATATAAATCAAATTTATAAATAAAATTTTGATTTTACACGTCATTAAAATTTAGTTTTTCTTAATTTTTAAACGCATTAAAACAAACTTTTATTTTTGAAAATATTTAATAGAGAAGGAAAATGTAAGGAAAAATGAGTTTACCCATTTTTTGGTTTTTTTTTTCTTTTCCCGAGTTAAATATTTGATCCAAACAGGCTCTCATGGTATCTTAAAAAAAAAATTCAAAATCAATAAATATTGAAATTTGTAATTTTTATGTCACAAGTATTCAATTTTATGAAAAGTAAAATTGAATACTTGCCCAGGCCCATCAGTTCTGTTTTAGGCTTTTATAAAAGCCTGCTGGCAGACCTAATAACTAATTCATGGGCCTAACCCTTCCTTGGACTTAGGTAGGCCACTTGTGGACCAAGACATGGGCCTCATCTGTGAGGCCGTGACCCTCCAAGGCTTGTAAGAGGTATATAGAGCATCTGTTGTGATGGCTTAGACTATATTAGGTTAAGCTTAGTATAATAAAGGTATGGAAGAGGAAGGCTCTTATCAATTTACATAGTATAAGATTAGTTAATCAAGCTTCGGTATGGACATTTTATGCCATGCAATTCATAACTAAACTTAAAATAATATGCGTGTGTAGAGAGCGGACTATTCCTTTCCCTCTTTCTCGAGTTTTTTACTTGATAGAAAACCACAATAGCATTATGATGAAAAAATGAAACTCTCATTATGTTTATATACCGTCTATGACAAATCTTAGACTATTTTCTTCTCTCTTTCTCGATTTTTTTACTTGGTAGAAAACCACAATAGCATTAGGATGTAAATATGAAACTCTCTTTGTGTTTATATACCGTTTGTGATAAATCTTACTCTTTGTTGGTTCTGCCTGTCCAAATAAGCACATACTAGCCTAATTTCATTAGTTAAAGGTATGAATATATTGAATATGAAATATGACGATCGCATGTCATCATACTCATTTATTTCAAAATCTTGAAAGGTCTAAAATTCAAGTTAGCATGTCTGTCACGAAGTAAGATATATCAATCTATAAAATTCTAATGGCTAAGTAATAAAAAGGATTATATGTACTACCCTTTGCATTGTTTTATTTTCATTACGGATATTTTAATATATTTAACAACTAGCGTGTATTTTATAAAAATAATTATAATCAAAACATGAGATAGGATAGTTATTATAGTTGGTCCAATTCAGTCCCGCAATTGGTTTAATTTTTTTGGGAAAAAAAAAAAACCTATATGTTTTATTGCACTAATTAGGGCCTTAATGCATGTAATGTTCTTTCTCTATTTATGAGTTTCTATTTATTTATTTTATTTATGAAGACTTGCTATTAGGGGATGTCAACATGTTTTTTAGTATTGAAAAATAGTTATCTTTATTAGTTGATGATGGGTACTATTTTTATTTTTATTTTCATTTTTAATTTGTTCTATTTTGTTTTTTATAGAGCCATTCCAATGGGCAAGAGTACTATTAGGAAAGTGTATAAGTAGGGCATGCCAATCGATTTCATTTTTAAGCATCCTCTTCAACATCAAACTCACGATTATGCAATTGAAATGGCGCTTCTTCTAAGTTACGTTGGCTTTGAGGCAATATCATCCTTTTTTCAACTCTAAAAGTTAGCTCATGAGGTGAGACTTTCTTTCACACTTAATAATTGACCACTAAGCCCCTTCCACAATCGATGTGGGACAACTCCTGTAACAACCCCAACACGTCACATGGGCTTGGGGTGCTACTTTAATGACGTCTAGGTACCTGATATCTTATTCATCAAACATAATACACATATACGCAGCGAAAATAAAATACAAAATTCTCAAATTACATTACCAGAGTTCTAACTATCATTATACAACCCATAAAATTCCACAAAAATATACTATCTGTCCATACACAATACCTATATTTATATGACTATGAGGATATATTTGCTAGTGTATTTTTGCAGATGAAATGTTATTTTGAAAAGTAAAGCATGTTATAACTAAACTCATATGACCACACACTGTAAATAATTTATTCCTTCGTACTGAGATGTGTCACACCCAAATTATCTAAATTTTTTTAAGGGAACAAGGATAGTGTAACTACCCGAAGAATAATGGTATTTAAATAATAAAAAGGGAAAGAAATGAAAATAGTAACAGAAAGAGGCAGTTGATGACATTGCACTTTGGGGATAATAACCGAAAATTTTTCCTTGGTCCTCGTCGATGAATACAGAGGATTCATCGATGAGGGTATAGCAGGACCTCATCGACGAGGACGAGCTTCATCGACGAGAAGATACCGAGAGAGGATTATTGGAAAGTCTGAAATTCGTCGACAAGGAGTTAGGTTCTTTAACGAACTTTCTACAGGACTTGTTGATGAGGTGACGTGGCTCATCGGCGAATTCCACAGTATAAATAGCACAAAACCTCGGTTAAACACAGAATTTTAGCGCTGCTCTCTCTCCTCTCTCTCTCCTACGGCCCCTCTTCTATCTATCTTCGATTTCGGTCCTATCAGTCACCGGATCGACGATCTGAGGCCACCACGATGCTCCTGGTGAAATTCTCTTCAAGTCTACTAGGGCGGATCGTTGGTGGGATTGAGTCGAATTTCTCCCCATAATCAGGGTAAGGTCTTTTATTCAGTTTTTGACCTTCTAACAGTTGTAGGAAATAATGTAGACCAAAAAATATTGATATTCTGTTATGGGAAATGTGGTTTTCAAGGTGTGGAATTGGATGCCCTGCAAGTGTAGGACCAGTATACGATAGGGGCTTTTCGACAATTAGGTAAGGAAAACATGTTATGCTAAGAAAATCTAGTATGATTACAGTATGAAATTTATGTTTTTACCAGATTATTATTCAGAGTATAAATTTATGCAATTTATTATTGAGGTTAAAGTGTTTTAAATTATTGTGTGGCATGAGAGTATAAATAGCGTATAAAAACATGTTTATATAGTATTTTCAGGAATATGTTTTATAGAATATATAGACGGTGAAATGCGTTTATAGTGTCTTTCAGAATACCATGATTTTACAGTTTTACAGCACCATAACAAGTAGATTCACAGTTATCTCAGAAAAATATTGCTGATATAGTTACGGATTATTACAGTATCATGATTTATACAGTTATTACAAAATCTGGTAAAACAGTTAGTTGTATATAAAAACATATTATATAGTATCAGACCTTGATGGATCAGACAGCAAAGCACGGTACCGTAGCTACAGATAAACATATATTCAGTTCAGAGTGCAACCATTTAACTCAGATAGTAAGTGGTATGAGGTAGATCGTGCCTAGTTATGGACAAGTTCCCCATCAAATATGGTTGAGGAGGGCCGATTTGACCGAGGAGTATAGTGGTTTACCCTGGTCGGCCAGCCACGATAGATCCAGCTTTCGGACCGCACAAACCTGTTATGAGGGGTTAAATCATGATATACAGTCATCTAGGGAAATATTCTTAGATATTATAGTCTTATCAGATTTTTCGAAATAGTAGTATTATTATGAAAAGTAATTTCATACAGTTTGACATGTTAAATTATGTAGTTAAAGGTTTTATAATATGTTATGTAGTATCAGCATTTTCAGTTTTAGTTATTTGTACTACTCTTAACTCAGATTAATTTTTACAAATCTACATCTCAGTAGCCACATACTAGTAATAGCATGTTTCGTCTTACTGAACTTTGATTCATTCTAGTGTTGAATTATTTTTCAGGTGAGTCAGTTGGGCGAGTGGAGCAGGCTTGCAGATAGAGGAGTTGTCAATTTGTCCTTTTGAGGGTGAGTGTTTTGGTGTTCAATTGTGTTAGCTCTAGTATTAGTAAGAGTAGTTATTGAGAGTACAATGAAATATGTAATATTTGTGGAATATTTAGACACTTTGGTATTGTCTATATATATAAGGTTGTGTTTCATGTTATTTGTTTTCCGCTGTGTAGGAAATTGTTTTAATTTAAAATAACAAAGAAGGTATAATTTTATAAGAAGGTTGTTACAATGTGGTATCAGAGCATTATAAGTGTTATAGTATAAAAAAAAAAAAAAAAATAGATCGGGTGATAGAACTCCGTGACCATAGGGAGTTGGGACCCTGACACGAAGGGCGAGTTTTTGGTGGACTAGGGAGGTGTGATTCCCTAGGGTTGTATTGTTTTTGGGTATGAGATAGTATTGTGTATATGTGTATGTTAGTACTCTGGATATTGTATTATGGATGATATGAAAATACTGTCTTCCACTGTTAGATTTTATAAATAAAATAACTTTTTACCCGGTATCCAATGCTGGTTGGGTCATATGAATAGTAATATGGTGGTTGACGTGGCCGATTTGTGGATGTTGTTGAGGACGTGTAAATTATTTATTATTATTTATAAAAAAAAATTACTAAAATCAGGGTGTCACACCGGTCACTTTTGTCTCTCTGAGGACCAGGCTCCACAGACAGATGAAGAGAAGGACTTCAAGGCCAAGGTACCGTACGACCCAGCCATTGGAAGTTTTATGTACGTCGTGGTTGGTACTAGACCAGGCATTAGTCAAGCAATGGGAGCTGTCAGCAGGTTTATGTCAAATCCAGTGAAGACTCATTGGGAAGCAGTGAAGTGGATATTGAGATATTTATGTGACACTATTGATAAGTGCCTATGTTTTGGCAAAGGATATTTGAAAATTTGAGGATATGTTGATGCCAATTTTACAGGTGAAATAGATCATCGTAGAAGCACCACTGGATATGTGTTCACTGCTGGCACAACAACTGTTAGTTCGATGTCACAAATACAAAAGATTGTTATTTTATCTACTACGAAGCTGAGTCTGTAGCAGTGACAAAAACCAGTAGATAGATGATTTGGCTTCAAGGTTTGTTAACAAAGCTCGGAATAAAGCAGGAAGAAATGTTTTACACGACGACAGTTACAGTGTGATATATCTGGTAAAGAACTCTGCATTTCATTCAAGAATCAAACACATTGGATTACGTTATCATTTCGTCAGATCTCTGTTAGAGGATGAAGTGTCGACACTGGAACAAATCTAAGGTAGCAGGAATCCGACAGATATGTTGACAAAGATGGTGAATACAGAGAAGTTAAAGTTGTGCTCAACTTCAATTGGTCTTCATACTTGAAAGCAAATTTAAGCACATCATTATTTATATACCGATTGAGATAGTATCTCCGTCTCCAAGTGGGAGATTGTTAAGCTGAAATGGAAATGGATAAAATGGAAACGGATTAAATGGAAATGGAAAATTAAATGGCCTTGAAGAGGATGAGTTGTAGATGAAAATAAGTCGCGGAGGAGCCAGGTTTCATGTGCTGTAATGATAATGCCTGCGTGCTAAAATAACCCATTAAATATCCAAATTACTCCCTTCGCTTCCTATCAATTCAATATAGCTATATAATAAAGCAATTGTACGCGAATGTGAATATAGTAAAGTGAGTGAGCAAGGAATGCGAGAGTGCTGAAGGTGAGAGAGAGAAAAATGTGAGAAGAGTTGAGTTGAGTGTGTGTGTCTACTCCTTTTGTTTTTCTCGGAGGTTATAGTATATTTGGTGTGCTCTGTGGACGCAGGTCAGATTAGACCGAAATACGTAAATCTTGTAATTTTATTTTGTGTGTTTATTTTACTTGTGTGTGTTATTATTGTTTTTAGATTCCTAATAAGGGGGGAACCTTACTTGTTATGATACAATGTAATGCAAGGGCGAACGAGTAGTTGTAAAAGGTCCAAAATTTGGTTTTCTTAAGGGATGCTCAACTTCTAGATTACTTGGTGTGTGTCATGGCAGACTTAGTGACCAGGTTCGACAACAAGGTGAGAGCTCAAAAGGCCTAACCCATGCTTTCTCTTTATTTATT
Organism: Malania oleifera; assembly: GCF_029873635.1. Lineage (NCBI taxonomy): Eukaryota > Viridiplantae > Streptophyta > Magnoliopsida > Santalales > Ximeniaceae > Malania > Malania oleifera. The sequence goes on from NC_080418.1 coordinate 150,829,398, forward strand.
TATTTTTAAATTTTGATTACTTTTGTAAAAGAATAAGTTGAATCATCGTGGTTTGTTGACTTTTTAAATTTGTATTGTGCTAATATGAGAGAGAGAGAGTTAAAGCACATGTATCAGTAATTATTATTATTTTTAAATAATTACATAGTGATATATAGTGTGATAGTTAAAGTAAGTACTAATTTTAAATTTATTTATAATGATTGACTACTTTTTAGACCAATATCTAATAATTAACCAAACCGAATTATTAAGTATGATTTAAAATTTAAAATCACTAAAAATATTTTTTTTTTATAATAATCAACATGTAAATTGAAAATATTTTTTTTTAAAAATTAAGTATGAATATTAGATTAACACAACTTTTAAAATTTAAATTATTAACATTCTATATGGTATATTGTATTTATTGAATGGGCCAAACCAAAATGAAAATGATAACCAAGAAAATAAAAACTCTCAACCAAAGCCTAGCTAAAAAAATGATTAACCGATTTTTCAATTTGATTTCATTCTATTTTATGATTTGATTCGGTTCTTGTATTTTTCTTACTCACTCCTAATTATCAGTACTTTTATAGATAAATATTTTTTGTAGGAAAATAATTTTCATAAGTGATTTTACATGATCCTTAAAACCTTTTTTTACTCGTGTTACACTTTCTCATCGTCCATCATTTCCATCAAATATATATATATATATATATATTATTATTTGAGTAATTGAATTTAAGATGCGTACTTTTCTTTTTTCAACTTTTGATAGGACACATTTTTTGCCCTCACAGAAACAAAAGCCCCACGTCCACCATTGGCAAACAAAGAGGATGACAAAAGCTTTTATTTTTATTTTTTATTTTTTATTTTTTCTCCTTTAATCATTCTTAGGCTGCGTTTGGAGTGTTTGATTTTAGAAATAGATTAGTTTTAAGAGATTAGTTACAATTAATTATAAAAAAAATTATGTTATTATTATAAAGCAAATAACAATGTGAATCATTTTATGATTCCATAATAAGGAATAGAAAATGAATAACTATTTCCAAATTTTATATTATGGAAATGTCTATTCATTTTTTATTATATGTCGAATGAAATTATTAAGAATAAATAAAAAATAATTATTCCTTTGATTTTTAAAATTTAAATTATATTCCATCTTATTTCAAAGAATAACTATTTTACTGAACCAAACAAGGCGTTAGGGCACAAGTAAAGATATTACCATTTTATATGATTTGACTCCATTTGACAGGGATTTGACTATCACATTATCTGCGATATTACAATTTTCTAAGAGTGTCACAATGCATTAAGAAATTAAAAAATCAAAATATCTAGTTTTTATGAAATTTCAAGACTACCAAAATAATCTTAACGCGTGATAACTTCTTGTTATTTGTCACGATTGAGGTGATAGTTTCTACCATGGTTTAAAGGTTGGATCAAACCATTTAGTTTGACTGGAACCGGTCGCCCGTCTAGTTTCAATGAAGTTAGAAAATTAAAATGTAAGAATTTAGTTCAGAACTGATCAGTATGGTTTGAACCAGTTAGAATCGACCAAAATCGGCCAGAGCTGGGTTTGTAGCTGGGTCAACCCAATTAAACTTATTTAAATTTAAAAATGGCACAGTGCATTTTATAATTTTAAAATATTTATTATATACATTTCATGTAAATTAAATGACTAAAAAAATAAAAAAGAGTTTCCTCCACCTTTTCATTTTCATTCCTTTTGCCAAGTCCTTAGTCCAAACAGATCTATAAGCTTTCGAGGAAAAAAAAAGAAAAAACAAACAAACTTCTCTAGACTCGTGAGAAATATTTTGGATTATGACACCATACCTTTTTTTCCCTAAATTGCTTATATATATATATATATTTAAAACAAGTTTATTCTTATTAATTATTATCTAAATTACATCTACGAACACAACCAAAATTAAATTAATTTGATCTTAAATAAATTAGTTTAATATTTCTAATATCTTTCTTATGCAATGCATTATGTTAATTTTATGAATGGAATTATTACTCTTGAATTGTATAAAATCTAAATCCAGTATAGGAAAAAATAAAAAAAATTTAATTTCAAATCAACCAAAATTCTTTTAATTCCAAATAAAAAATTTCTCACAATGTGCAATAATTCAATCTGTCTATTTTTAAAAATCTCATACTTTAACTTCGCATAAATTCAAATGGTTAAGATTTTGTTTTACATGTACAACTATTAAGCTAAGTCTCGCTGATTATGGCAAAGTTCGGAATGCGGACATGGCTTTTGTGCATTAGTTGGACGTTCGATCAGCCCGACCTCCGGGACAGGGGGTCCGAAGGGCTCGTTAGTGGCTGAAGTTCCTATGTAATCAACAAAAAAAAAAAAAAAAAGAGGGTAAAATCCAACAACACCTCCTAAATTTTTTTAATTTGACACTCCACCCCCTTGAACTTTTAGAAACTACTAAAAGCCCCGTATTGTTTAATATTATTTAGAAAACAAACCTTCTATTATTTGACTGTTACTCATTCGTCTAAATGAAAAATTAAATTGTACCCTTAATAAAATAATATTTTACCCTTTTCAGTTATTTTTGGTAAGATAAATTAAGAAAATGACAATAATTTAATAAATTAAGTTAGGAAAATGATCAATTGAGTATAGTAGATTTTAAAAATTGAACTTACAAGCGAATTGAACACGCAATGACTAGCTCGAGTTGACTAGTTGACATAAACATGACAACATAATTAAATTATTATTTTAAAAATAAAAATATAAAAAATATATAAGTAGTGCCAATAATTTAGGAGAAAATACTCGGATATTACATTGTTCCAAAATATTTGTTATATACATTTCATGTAAATTAAATGACTACAAAATAAAATGTAATTTTAAAATCGACTCTAATCAACTAGTTGATCGAACTGCAACTCAATTTTTCGGTGTGTAGTTGAATACTATATCTAATAATATAGTAACTTGAATAAAATTAGGAGAAAACAACGAATTTACTTGAACAAAGTTCAATCAATTAATACAAATTTATTATGTTAATGTCAATTTGTTGATCCAAGTTGATAATATCAGGTGGACCGATCAATTTGAGAATAACTCTTTTATTTGTGTGGTCAATTTTCAAGACGTTATACTAATCAATTTCCTCAGTTTAGTTTATTAATTTGATATCTTTTTTAAAATATCATTTCATTATGGATATTTTTTTTTTCACATATACTTCACGATTGACCAACAAAAGGTTTACTATGTCAGCTAAAAATAAATTTAAATATTTTCTTTTGATAATTTCAAAAAATTCAAGGAGCAAAGTGTTATTAGAAAAATTCAGTGAGAATTGCTAGTAGGGGTATATTCGAGTTGAGTTGAATCAACATAGTAAAATACTCGAACTTAATTCGATTCAACTTGAAAATGTTAAGTTTGAAACTCGAAACAGACTCAATTAATTTCACAATTGTTAAACTTGAATTCGAATAAGTCACAAGTTCATAAAACTCGAGTTTGGCTCGATTGTAAATTAGTAGTAAATGCATTTATGAATAAATACAATTGTAAAAACTAAGAAAATGCCAGATGAATTGAGGAAAAGCACTTTAATACCTATATACAAAAATAAAGGAGATATTCAAAATTGTAATAACTATCGTGGAATTAAACTTATGAGTCATACGATGAAACTATGGGAAAGAGTAGTTGAACAAAGATTAAGGTTAGAAACGAAGATCTCAGAAAATCAATTTGGTTTTATGCCTGGGAGATCTACCACAGAAGCTATTTATCTTTTAAGAAAATTAATGGAAAAGTTTAGGGAAAAGAAGAGGGACTTGCATATGATATTTATTGACCTTGAGAAAGCATATGATAGGATACTTAGGAAAGTTTTATGGTGGGTTTTAGAAAAAAAGGGTGTATGTTGTAGGTATACCGATGTCATTAAGGATATGTACGATGGAGTAATGACTAGTGTAAAGACTATAGATGGAGAAACTAGAGAATTTCCAATTACCATAGGTGTACATCAAGGATCTGCTTTGAGTCCTTATCTTTTTGCTTTAGTGATGGACCAATTGACTAAGAGTATTCAAAAGAAGGTTCCATGGTATATGTTGTTTGCAGATGATATTGTATTAATTGATGAAACTAGGGATGGAGTAGAGGCTGAGTTAGAATTATGGAGAGAAGCTTTGGAATCCAGAGGCTTTAAGATAAGTAGAAATAAAACAGAATATATGAAATGTAATTTTAGTAATGATAGGAGGAATATTGGAGACAAAGTTAAACTTGATGATGAAGAAATAAATAGTACTTGTAGATTTCGATACCTTGGATTTATTATGCAAGCTGAATGAGAAATTGAAGATGATGTAATGCATAGAGTTAAAGCAGGTTGGGTAAAATGGAGAAGTTCTTCAAGTATTATATGTGATCGTAGAATACCCTTAAAATTGAAAGGGAAGTTTTATAGGACATCTATAAGACCAGCTATGCTATATGGATCAGAATGTTGGGCGACGAAGAAATATAATATCCAAAAAGTAAAAGTTGCCGAGATGAGGATGCTTAGATGGATGAGTGGTATAACATTAAAAGATAAATTAAGGAATGAACATATTCGTGGTAAGTTAGGTGTAGCTCCTATAGAAGATAAGATAAGGGAAGGACGACTCAGATGGTATGAACACTTGCATCGTAGGCCTTATAGTGCACCTGTGAGGAAGAGTGACTTAGTTACTGTGGGGGGCAGTAGAAGGGGTAGGAGTAGACCTAAAATAACTTGGGAGGAGATAGTGAGTAAGGATTTAATGTCTTTGAATCTATCAAAAGAAATGGTCCATGATCGCATAAATTGGCGAAAAAAGATTCATATAGCCGACCCCACTTAGTAGGACTAAGGCTTGGTTTTGTTGTTGTTGTTGTTGTTGTTATGTAATATACATATAATATTAAATAGATATTATATGACATATATATTACAAAAAATAAGAAAATTAAAAAGTTCGATTTTACTTGAAGCTTTACTTGAGTACTATTATTGAGTTCGAACTTGACTCGTTAAAATACTTGACTCGCTCAAATTAGATTCAAACTCGAGTAGAATTGAATCGGATTGAGTTAGAGAACGAGTAGATGTCGAGTAGGTCACAAGCAATCATGATTAACACAAATTGATTCAACCCATTATTGTAATTACTGAGGCCCAAATGTGTAAACCACACATTAGATATTGAAGGAAAAGGCCCATGATGGGGAAGAGGGCCGGCCCAAGAGCGAGAAGGTCAAGGGATATGATAGGGGCGGGGGGAGAGAGACGGGGACATTTTCGTCATTTAGCAATTAGGGTGGGCCGTGTGAGTGTGGGAGGAGGGAGAGAGAGAGAGAGAGAGAGAGAGCCGTGGTGCTATTTGAATCACCACTTTTCCATCAACAAAACCCTCTCTTTTCCAAAAACCCAAACCCCTTCGACTCTCCCCCAGACCTTGGCGGCTGAGACCCCCCGGTTGTCCTCTCCACTTCTCGCTCTCTCTCCCCTAGGGTTTCTCTCTCTCCCCGCGCTTCCTCCTCTTCCGAAACCCCTGTGGTGCGGATTTATTAGGTTTTGCATCGCCTCCCTCCCTCCTCGTGAAGATCTGCTCATGGCTACCGTCGCTCCAGCTGCCGATCGTATCCTTCACTGCTTCTATCAACTCTGTCTAATCTGATTTATATCTAGGTCTAATCTTTCTTCGCCGATCTGCTTTTCTCTGGCATGTTTTCCGTGCTCTTCGTTGTTCGATTGGTGTGTTTTCTTCTTCTTTTTTCCTGTAGATCGGGGCTACGACTGACTTGCTCTGTCGTTTACTTGTTTAGGGTTGTGTGTTGAATTCTAAGGTTTCTCTATGCTGATATTTTTGCATGCTTTCTGGTGCTCTTAACACATGATTCCTAGTGTTTGATAGATTTGTTGTTCGAGTATTTATTTATTAGTTATTATTTCTTTGTCGCCGCGGTTTTATCTATTTAAAAGTTTTACTTGTGCTATTATGTTTGCTATTTGTTTGCTGATTCTTTGCGCGTGTACAGGATTTATGTTTTTTTTTTTTTTTTGTTATTTTGATTGAACCGATAACGCTGGTCAAAAGAGCGATTTTATGGACGGTTTGAATATATGCTTAAAAATTTGCTGTTTGAGACGTGCCTCTAATTTTTTCATAGATCTGGGTGTACAGAATTTGCACATGTTTTTTTTCTTTTGGTTGCTATTCGGCTACGGATGGGAGCTGGTTTGCGTGAACAGTTTTGTTGGTTAGATGCCCTGTTTGAATATTTATTAACTGTAGCGTTTGGTGTTCGATAATATTGGTCTATGCATCTAGAAAAATTGGTTCCTTCACTTTTGCCCCTATAGAAGCTGCAGATTTGTTGCAGAAATTGTCACTAGATTCTCAAACCAAGAGTCTGGAACTTACAGAGCCTGCTAAGAAGGTAATCGGAAGTTTTTTGAAATCATTATTATTTTTCTGAAGATTGAATCTTATTATATCTTTTGTTTGCTGAGAAGGGGAGAGAAGAGGATGAAAAAGTTTAATCTCTCTTTTCTCTTTGGTTAAAAATTCTATTTTTTTGCTCTCCCAAATTCAAGAGGTTTGGTGAGGAATGGAGATAAATCAGTCTGAAAGACTGAAGGATCAAGTGACTTGTTGACTTTTCCCATCTAACCAGACAGAATGGAGAGAAGTTAGTTTGTTAGTTTTTCCTTGGGCTCTTCTCTTTTCTCTAACCAAACAAAGTGTTGTACTAATCTCTAGATTATAAAGATCCCTTGGTTAAGAATATCTAAATTTTCACTTCTTTTATGGGCAGCCTTCTACCAATCAATATGGGACTGTTGAGTCAGGTGATGCGGCAAATGGTCAGATCCAGCCGTATGAACGATCTATGACCCCTTTACTACAGGATTTCATGGATCCATCCATGTGCTATCTCCCTAATGCTTATACTTCTACTGCCTATTATTATGGAGGTAAATTAATATGCTTGAATTTGCTTTTTTCCTATAACATATTAAGTTCTTTGTAGTGGTTTACCATATTTATCTTTATTTGAGAATGTAAACATTGCTGTGTTTGTTCATAGATGAATAAGTTGAAAAAGTGTGTGTGTGTGTGTGTGTGTTTATTATGACTTATTATCTTCTTTTCTATCTCAGGCTATGAGGGGGCTGCTAATGAATGGGACGATTATTCCAGATATGTAAACCCAGAGGGAGTTGAGATGCCACCTGTGAGTGCTTGTGCTCTCCCATTAATGAATTTGTGATTAGCATGCAATTTGACCCATGATGTCCTTCCATGTGGATGCCATGAATCAATTTTACTTATTTATTCATCCATATTTTTTAACTTTCAAAATCTAATGTTGGGCTGGCATGCATGCATGCGTTGCTGGTTTTTTCCCAGGGAGTTTATGGGGATAACGGGTCGCTTATGTATCACCATGGTTATGGGTATGGACCGTATGCTCCATACTCTCCCGCAGGTTCCCCTGTTCCAACTCTCGGGCATGATGGTCAGTTATATGGACCTCAGCACTATCAGTACCCTACTCCTTATTTCCAGCCTCTGAATCCATCAAGTGGGCCATACAACCCAACTGGTCACTCAAAAGTGGAGGTTACCACTTCAGCAGCTGCTGAGCAAGTGCCATTGTCTGTGGAAACAGCTAATGGGAATTCTAATGGTGTTGCAAATGGTGGGGCTTTGAAGGTGAATAATGGCTCAGCAACTGTAAAACCAGCACATCCAAATCCATCATTTAGTACAAATGGTTCTCATGGAAGGGGTGCCCTGCCAGGTCCTATTCCTGCTTCTGGCTATCAAGATCCTAGGTTTGCTTTTGATGGATTGCGGTCTCCCATTCCATGGCTAGATGGCCCAATATTTTCTGATGGGCAGCCTAGACCTGTTACCAGCTCGGCAATTAATTCTTCAATCTCAAATGGCAATAATATTCCGTCATCAAGGAACCAGAATCTTCGCCCTCACTCTCATCTCATGGTATGTATGATTTGTTTTTCAATCAATTCTTTTTTCCACAAACTGCTCCAGGTTAAAGAAAATGCCTCCCTCCCGAGTTGTCTGGTGAGAGTTGAATGATCATGTGTCCGGGACTAATGCTCAACTTAGTTGATTGGGTTCTTCCTGTCTTACTGAGTTCTGACTATCAAGTCCGGTGTTAAACAAACCTCTCTACCTCTCCTAGATTACTGTCATTTTATTTTTTAAACAATCAACCTTGATTGGTTTCAAAACTTCTTTCCTAATTTGAATTTACTTAGACCATGTTCTGGCTTTGAGGTTGTTTAGATTATGTTGTGGCTTTGGGGTTGTCTTACCAAGATCTTTTGTTATCATCTGTAGGGTTTGCACCATCCAAGACCGATGCCTGGCATGGGTGCAACACATGGATATATAAATAGGATGTATCCAAACAAGATGTATGCTCAGTATGGGAATGCTGTTAGATCTGGTTTCGGATTTGGATCTAATGGTTATGATTCACGAACAAATGGCCGTGGCTGGTTGAATGCAGATAACAAATACAAACCTAGGGGGCGTGGTAATGGTTTCTTTGGTTATGGTAATGAGAACATGGATGGTTTAAATGAGCTGAACAGGGGGCCTAGAGCAAAGAGTGCTAAGAATCAAAAGGGGTTTGCGGCTGTCACATTAGCAGTCAAGGGGCAGAATGGTTCATTGAACGTAACTAATGATGAGGAAAAGGATAAGCTGAGTGCAACTCCGGATCGTGAACAATATAACCAAGCAGATTTCCCTGAGAAATATACTGATGCTAAGTTCTTCATTATTAAATCATACAGTGAGGATGACGTGCATAAGAGTATCAAGTATAATGTGTGGGCCAGCACACCAAATGGCAACAAAAAGCTTGATGCTGCATACCATGAAGCTCAGGAGAAGTCTGGAGGCTGCCCTGTGTTCCTTTTCTTCTCGGTATGCATCTCTATCTATAGCTAGCTTGACTTGTTTTAGCGTTTACTTCACAACCTTCTTTTCAATAATATTCAATTTGTTTCTCTAGGTCAATACTAGTGGGCAATTTGTGGGTGTTGCGGAGATGGTGGGCCCTGTTGATTTTCAGAAAAATTTGGAGTACTGGCAACAGGACAAGTGGAATGGCTGTTTTCCCGTTAAGTGGCACATTGTTAAGGATGTGCCCAATAGTTTGTTGAAGCACATAACCCTTGAGAACAATGAGAACAAACCTGTCACTAACAGTAGGGACACCCAAGAGGTAACTGTACACATTATTCATCATCTGTACACATCATCATCTGGTTCTTTATTCCTGGAGGAAACTAATATTCCTGGGTTTATGGTTTTTTGTTTAGGTCAAGCTTGAGCAAGGGCTCCAAATGATCAAAATATTCAAGGATCACTCTTGCAAAACCTGCATCCTTGATGATTTTGGGTTCTATGAGGCTCGGCAGAAGACAATTCAAGAGAAGAAGGCTAAGCAGCAGCAGTTCACCAAACAGGTAAGGCATATTATTTTCATTTTGTTTTACCTAATAACCCACATCTAGAGTGCAGTTGGTTTTTCAATTTTTTTTGTATTAACAATTCCAACACTACAGTTCCTTTGTATGAGGGTTGCAGAGGCACCATATGACGGTGTCTGGTGTTGTCTGTCTATGTTTTTTCCCTGCATAAGTCCTCTGCGTGGCTGACTTGTGCTGGTTTGTGGTTTGGCCAACTGTCTGGTCACTAATATGGTCTTGGAAATCATTTTTCTCCCATGTGCAGTAGGCTAAAATTTATTTATTGACCTAATCTTAACAATACAGGTATGGGAAGGGAAGCCAGTTGATGAGAAAAGCAAAGAAGGGAAAACTGGGGAACTGAGATCGCCCAAGTCATCAGAGGTTGCTTCAGACTTGATCAAGGAACCTGCTACAGCTGCGCAGACAAATGGGGATCTTAAGCTCTCCGAAAATGGATCTGTTGCAAAAACAGGAGATGCCCCAAAGGGTGCTAAACCTGTGGTGTCGGAGAAGAGAACTGTGACTAATGGGGTTGTAAATGGATGCTAGGTGCTTCTGCGGACGAGGGCCACCCGTGGTTTTCTGAGAGTTTCTTGGTGGGGGTTTGGCTAGTAGGTTCAGTGGTGGTCTAGATTAGTACAAAAACAAGCAAATGCTGGCCAACTCTTTTTATGTCCCGGGCAGCCTTAGGTGGAGGTGTTACTGCATCAGTGGTGAATAAAGGATTAAAGATGAAAGAGGACAAGTGGTGGAAAGACAAGGCTGCTGCTGTAGCTGCTGGTGGTTCTGATTCTGGGCATCACCTCCCATTGGTTCTGATGGATCTGTCTCTGTAATAGTTAGCTTCTAACAGGTTTTGTTATTGCCTAGGGGTTTTTTGGGGTATTAGGGGGGGGTCTCTCTTTCTCGTCATGTCTCATTTGTGGTCTTTTATATCATCATTGTGGTATCTTTTTTTTTTTTTTTTTTTTCGTTTGTTTTCTTCCTTATAAAAAATCTCGTTTGGTATTTTCCTGTCTTGTGAATCTAGATATACTCTGTTGGGGAGCAGCTTTGCCTCTGTATTTTCAAAGAGAGCTAGAAGCAAGGTTGGGAATGTACTTCATTATAGTTGGAGAAGCTTTCCATTTTCTTTATTTTATTTTTATTTATTTTATTGTGGTTTTTTATAATTTAAATATTATTGTTATCATGTTGAACAAATTTTCCTAGCCTCTCTCTCTCTCTCTCTCTCCCCGGCTTATAAGAGTTATTAAGTACAGAGTATTGTTTATGAATTGCTTTTCTTAGGGAGTTTTTATCATAAGCATCTGATCGGCTGCTGTACCTAGCCAAGGAAGCTTAAAATATCCTCTTATTTTTATTACGACTCTGGTGGTTAAGCTTGTCCGACGAATTGCCCTAACGAAAGTTTTACATTTGAAAAGATTATTTTAGATACCAATAAAAAACTAAATCTAATTATGTCTCCTATGGTTTTAAAATTCATAGCTATATCTTACATTGTTTTTGAATTTAGTCATTGTAATCAATCGAAACACTTCATCCTCTTCTTCACAACTCAAGTTTCCTCATCCTTAATTCTCCAAATAACAGAATGTAAGAGTTTCTTGTTATGAAAAATGGGTTTTGAAAAAGGTGACTGTCACCTCTTTCATGAAAAAGGTGAACTGTCACCTCTTTCATTACCTCATCTTTCATCGTTTTTGTTTTTTCACCTCAATAAATGTCACCTTATTCATATTGTCCTATAAAAAGACACCCTAACTCTTAGATTTGAAACATATCTTTCCATGCTTATATATACATTGTACGCTTGTATATTTACTTGCATGCTTAAAAAAGGTAGAATATATAGAAAGAGGATAGATATATCTTGTATATGGTTGGTTCCATATCATATATTTTTCCTGTGGTAGTGAAGTTTTTGATCCCATTCATTCGTAGAGTAGGTATAGTCGAATAACGTAAATTTTTGTCTCAACATTCATGCATCTTTTATAACATGTCTAACATTTGGGGCTCTTTACATAATGATGTTTTACTGAAGGGAATTTTTTCTAAGGCTCATAGATGTATATAGTGGGGATAGAGATGCCAGTCTTCTTAAGAATGGTTGGTTAACCATCCTTTTCATGCAAAAGTCTACTTTTAAGCCCTTGTGTTGTAGACTTTAGGATTTTCCCCTTTGTATTTTCCTAAAATTAATAAAGGTGACAACTCAATGTTTTCATTTAATCTTATTTTATATAGTCTTTCTTTTACTCTTATTTTTTTTGTTTAGAGGTCGCTATGTAACGCTCATTTCGTTGGGTTGGTAATACCCGACTAGAACGCATGGAGGGGATACTCGAGTGTTTATTTAAATTTTTTAGACATGCAATATTCATATTTTTATGATTTTGATCGTCAATAAAATGTTAATATGTAAGTTATAATATAAAGTGGAACGAAATTGTTGTATCCCTTGGATTATATTGGACTGTGAATGAATGATAAAATTTTAATTTGACTGATTTAAGATGTTTCCTAACAAAACATGCATCTCTATGTTTACCTATGTCTTGGATTAAATTAGATTATGAATGAATGATAAAATTTTAAATTGTTTCCTTTTGAGTTGTGTGGAGCTTTGTAATAAATTAATTATTTATTATATAAAAAATTGATTCTTATAATTTTTTTTTAATTTTTGAATTATTTAGTAAGCCGGCTTGGTTCGATTTATTAGATTCTGATATTATTGATCGATTTTGATATATATATATATATATATATATGTAGAAATATTTTTCATCATCACAACAAATCCTCAAAAAAAAAAAAAAAAAAGTTTGTACCGACTAAGGTATATACTTCAACATTCTTGTGCTAGAACTTTGGCTAATAAACACAAGATCGGATTTTAAATTTAAAATTTAAGTTTATAGCATTTCTGTGTTTTAGAGGTCAAAGTGGCCATTGATTCTATTTTATGAGAAAATTACAAGGAATTAAAAGGTATATAAATTTGATTGAAAGAATAATCATAGTTAATTATAGAGTAATAGACATTGACATCGCTTGAGACTTGACGAAAAAGCACATTCCTTTCCTAAAGTTTTAGGAATTTTGTACGTGTAAAGTTAAAAGATGATATACATTTGATTAAATGAGTAGTTCTAGTTAATTATGGAATAAAAAAAGTTGACCTCTCTTAAGATTTGACGAAAAATACAGATTTCTCTTGAAATTTTAAAAAGTTTTATGTACCAAATCTGAGATTTGTTAAAAAAATGTCATGGAGCTTTTGTTAAATTTTTAAATCTTAGGGGAAGTTAGTATTTTGACATTAACTACAAGAGTGTTTTAAGGTGGTTATTGAGTTGTTTCAAGAAAATTAATTATTGATGGTTGTGCGAGTATTTTGGATAGTCTAAAAACTAGTCCAAGAAAGCGAATCTCTTTTCACATAGTAGAGATTATCCAAGAGAAGTGCATTGTATGAAAGATCATTTACTTCTAATATAAAAATAAATATATCTCAAAATTTTTAATATTAATTTTGAATTGATAACGTATATATCTTTAGACAATTGTATCAATTGAATTGTCAAGTCTCTAAATATTTTGTCATTTAAGTCAAGTAGTAAAAGTAATTAAAAGTTTTAACTAATATAAAAGAGTAAGTCACTTAACAATTAATCAAGAAAGTGAATTATTAGCCCCCATGGGCATGGAGTAGTGGAAAGACATCAGCACGTAAGAAGGAGCATCGATGGTTCAATTCCAGGTAGATACACTCACGGAACTAACGGTATCTGTGAATGGTGAGAATTTACTCTGTGAGTCAGCGGGGACCGCGGATGGTGAGAGTTCGCTTTGTGAGCTAGCGGGAACTGTGGATGGTGAGAGTTCTTTGTGAGCCAGCGGGGACCATGGATGGTAATGGAGATGTGTCTCGGGGTTCAGGTTGGCCGAATGTCCAACTGATGCACGGAAGTCGTGTCTACATTCCGGACTTTACCTGATCGGCGAGACCTAGGGGGAGAATGCTGATCCGTAAGTTTGGTACCACACCAAGGGGTCCAAAGGGCTTGTTGGTGGCTAGAGTTCCTATGTAATAAAAAAAAAAAGGAAAAAAAAAAAGAAAAAAAAAAAAGAAAAAAAAGAAAGTGAATTATTACATTTATTCTCATACATTATTTCTCATTTAATATATGCACTCATTCACTTAGTTTAATTTTTTTATTATATGCTATTATTTTTTTATAATATTGCAAATGATTAAAAAAATTGATCAATTTAACGTTAATTTGATAAGTCTATCGTAGGGAGTCGTATCCGCCTTATAGTTATAGAATTTGAGGAACCCAAATAATAATAACGTGATTTAAGCTTAGTCGGGTCTTTCTATAACTTTTTAAAAGGACCTTTTACAAAGGAATTGATGAAAATGAGCGTATATATAATATTTTAAAAATGTTTGCCCTTTTATATATTTGGTAAAAAAATGATAAGTTGTCTAAAAATATTTTAAAAAATTAAAATAAAAATGTATTTTTAGGAAATATAACTAATGCTTTGATAGTTTTGTAATGTTTTAAAAAAATTTAGACAACACTAAAGTAGGAAATTCTGTTCGAGAAAAACCTAACTTTTAACTTTTAAAAAATTTAAATTTGTAACTCTAAAAAGCTTAAAAAAAAAAAAAAGAAGAAGCTAAATCCAACTTTTATTTTTAAAATGAAGAAATTGGAACCAAATAAAGAGACCAAACTCACCCTTAATGTTATTACTAACAACATTGTGCCTATTAAATGTAACTTTTATTTGCTTAACTTACAAAAGAAAATTTTGATAGATTGCTTTTTAGTTTAAAAAACTTTATTTAATTCAAAATTAACAGAATTAATAATAAGAGGTTTTGGAGTTGACGAGATGCCATTTTATTTTACTTTTTATTTTTATTTTTAATTTTTTTTGATAACTCAAGAACTCTAGCCACCATTGCGTCACTTTGGACACTATGGTGTGGTACTAAACTCGGGGGGGAGGGGGTGAAATCCGCTCGCCCATTGACACACCCCTAGTAATTCACTGGTGTAATGCCTCAATCGAACCTGTGATCTTGGGGTCACCAAAGTCACAAGTCGCCCGTGTAACGACCTGCCTATTTTACCATAATTTTTTTCCATAACAACATTCAATATAATAATCATGTACCACTGAATAACATAATCAACCTGGCCCCATGGGTACCAAGGATATACCCAAAATACAACTTAGATACCTAAGTAGCAGGAAACGTAAATTACAACATACCATACAACCAACCACAATACCAGAGTCATACTAAAATTGTTATATATATACAATCATCCACAAAAAGACTAAAAGTAGCCTAGGGTCACTTCCCAAAAATAAATCTAACCCTAACTCATCAACTCACCCTTCTGATAGGGTAGCTCAGTCGTACTCTATTGTCGTGGAGCTCTATCCACTCCTTTACCTGGATTTCCTGAAAGGTTTATATAGTTGGGGTGAGATACTTCTTAGTAAGAGAAATAAACTAATATCAATGTATGACAACATGAGTATTTTCGTGTTATACATATAACAGTACATAAATTATATTTGATAAAACTGCCTGTATCATATCTGGAAAAATATAATTTATCATAACATGGTATAACATACTGAATTTCTATACATGAAATCATCATATATAATTGTACATAAAATAACACCCTGGATGGATAGCTAGCTAGTGTCATGTCTTACCCTCACATGATTTAGTTGTGTGACTTGAAGGCGGGACCTAACAGTGTCTGGCCGACCACACTAGATCAACACAAGTCTGTAAATACGATGGGTCTGCCCCTCCTGGTCCGGATGCCAGAGGGATGCCTGCACTACCATAAAACCACATCGACTGCCGATCTCCCACAGTCCCTTACGACACGTGGTAGTACTAACATATACATGATCGTGATCATATAACTACGATATCGTACTTCGTGAAAGCCCAAACCAAGCCATTCAGGTTTTGATAACATATAGTATATTTCCAAATAATGATACATGACTATTTCATAATAATATCTGTCATGATAATATTTTCATAAAATTTTGCATAACATATCATATAAAATTCACGGCCCTTATGCCGACATTTTGTATCTTGTAAATCACGGCCTTTACGCTGGCATAACATGTCATATAAAACCCACGGCCCTTACGCTGGCATATCATATAAAATCACGGCCCTTACGCCGACACATCATATAAAATTCATAGTTTGAAATCCCTATATCTTCTTGAAAAACAGTAATTACATGGTTATTCTGAAAACATAATATTCTGATATTACATAAAATCAAAGAATTTCATACTCATGCCACACAAAAGTGAATATTGTTCCATTTATAAAATTTACACAATTATAATAACTGCTGAACTATATTAAAATTGTTTTCTTGTTAACAATAGAATTTCCAAACTCAGTTCTATAACATAAATAATTTCCTTAAAAATAAAAGCTGAATATTAATAAATAATTTCATGAAAATACTGACTTAGTTTACCTCCTTACGTGACTTACTAGGAAGCCCACAAAATACCCAACTTACACCCGTGTGTTCCCCAGCTCAACACCCTGAAATTGATATTTTCCCAACAAAACTTCAGTATTATCTTTTTTAACATATTCTCCTCAGTCCAGAAACACTAAAAACTTAATAAAACTGAAATTAACTAACTTACCCAAATTTTAGGATGGTTCCCAAGGGGGCCTGACCTACAAATCACTCCAACAGATGTGAAGAGAATCTTCTCAGGAGTGATGTGACAGCTTCGGATTGTCAAACCAGGGAAGAATCAGCCCGAAATCCTGGAGAGAAGAGAAGGTGGGGGGGGGGGGGGGAGACTGAAGTGAGAGAGAGAAGAGAGATTTGCATGCTATTTTCTTGCTGAAAATATGAGTTAGAGCTATTTATACACTTACCTTCATTGACGAGACATGTCACTTCATCGACGAGGCCAAGTAGAGAGTTCGTTGACGAACACTTATTCATCTTCGACGAACTTTAGGCCCTACAAAACAGCCCTCTCGGTAATTTCTCGTTGATAAGACACGTGTCCCCATCGACGATCCCAATAA
Organism: Malania oleifera; assembly: GCF_029873635.1. NCBI lineage: Eukaryota > Viridiplantae > Streptophyta > Magnoliopsida > Santalales > Ximeniaceae > Malania > Malania oleifera. The sequence continues at coordinate 150,846,111 of NC_080418.1, forward strand.
GCCGAAGCGTTCGTTGATGAGATCCTGCTATGACCCCCTTTAAAATATCCTTTTCTCCCTTTTTTATTATTTAAATACTATAATTCTTCAGGTCTCTACAGCCCGTACCACTTGAGTTGACCCAGTTAGACATGAGACGCCATTTTATTGCTTATGTGTAAGTACGTGTGTAATATATATGTTGTAAAATAACGCCTCTTACAACAATGCATAGCGGAATAACAATATTGTTGTAAAGAATCAAACAAACACTTGCAACAATCTAAATGGTGATAAACAAAATATATCCACAACCACAACAATATAAATAAAACAATAATAAAGGCAACAACATCAGGAATAACATGGTTCGGCAAAACTTACATCCACAGGAGCAATCGGCAAGAGATTTCACTATGAAGATCAAAGATATACAATACAATCACATACAATGATCTTCTCTCCTTCTGTGACGCCCTGATTTTCGTACAATTTTTTTATTATAAATAATCAATAATAATTAAGTACTCACTCACCATAAACAACATCTATAAATCGTCCACGTCAACCACCCTATTACCATTCACATGACCCGACCTGCATTGGGTACCGGGTTAAAAGTTATTTCATTATACAACCTAACAGCGGAAGACAGTACATACATATTAGTCAGAATAAAATACCTAGAGTATCAACATACATATATATACATCACTATTACAAACTCAAAAATAACTCAACTCTAGGGGAATTACACCTCTCTTAGTCCAAAAACTCACCCTATGTGTTAGGGTCCAAGCTCCCTATGATCACGAAGCTCTGTCACCTGACCTATCACTGTTCCCTGAAAAATTTAGATAATTTGGGTGAAACACATCTCAGTAAGAAGGAATAAATTATTTACAGTGTGTGGCCATAAGAGTTCAGTTATAATACATTTTACTTTTCAAATCATCATTTCATCTGAGAAAATACGTTGATATACACATTCTTATGATCATATAGATATACAACACAAGTTTTTATAAGTTTTAAAATCATTTCTCAAATTCGATGATTTCCAACACATATTTACCCTCGAAGTTCTTGAGAATATGGAAGATTACCCGCTCATATAGGTAGCTTCCCTCTGCCCTAACACGTTATGTAGCCAAGTATGGTCACATTTGATACCTATCAGGGCACTCACCTTACTCAGTAAGTCCTCAGGTGAAGAGTTTCACTTCGCCTCAATTATTTATCTTATTAACTCACACGGTTCTATTTTTCAATTTTATCATTCTCTATTTCTCATTTACCATTATTTCTTTCATTTCTCATTTTAGCCCATTATATCATTCTTTCACTTTCCATTTCCATTTCACTATCCAGCTCATGAGTATCTTTGGTACCTAGTACCAACATCGCGTCTGTAACTCATAGCTACCCTAAGGATCTTTCTTTCCACACCATACTTCCCCCCATGGTCAAGGTTGTGCGGTTCGAAGGCTGGATCTAACCGCGGTTGGCCCACCCGGTTAGATCAAAATATCATATCACATATCGCGTTTGTAGTATGATTGGCCGACCTATAGCCTTGATCTAGACTCGGGGGACCCAACAACCCTACAAAATGGCTCAGTCGACTGTCACGCCACACGCTCTAAGAGTCTGTGTGGTTGCACTACACCACTAGCAACGGTACTGTGCTCAATATTACAACCATCCATCAAGGTTTACTACCACATACCTACAATCATTATGCGGTATTGGCATTTCATTAATTATAATTTAATTCCATATTGCAGTATTCATATTTCCCATTTTCACATTTTAGTATTTCCATATCAATATATATCATTATTCTCATATCAGTATATCTCAATTCATCTTAATATAAATGTTCTCATCGTTTTCTGTGCACATTTCATCATCTCATAATAGTATATATCGTGTTTCACGTATTTCAACATTTCGCAAAATACTCATTTCAGTAATTCGCAAAATCCCATTTTTCATGCAAATCATTCTTACACACATATAAATACCATATTTCATTATTTTCCACTAATCACAACAATAATTTTCATTTCAATATTTTCTCAAAAATTACTCATCGTTATATTTCACATTTTTCAATACACGTCATATGCCACACAATTCTCATCTAATATTCATAATATATTAATTTCACAAACCAAAATATCACAATTTAATATTACTCAAATGCCACACAATTTATCTAATATTTATATCATAATAGTTTCCAGAAAAAATATCATATGCTCATTTTGACATATTAATTTAAATAGTAATTTTAAAAATACTGTTATAATTTATTCCCCTTACCTGACTTACTGAGAGTCTCGTTAGGACCCAAATCCTACGCCTTTGGTGTCCGAAACTCAAATCCTGCAATTCTTATTTTCCCCATATTAATTAACTCATTTCCCCAAAATAATATCTATATAATTTTCCCTAGGCTTCATATACCCCAAATTAACATTTAAACTATTATTTAACATCCTCACTTAATTTTCTGAATTATGCCCGTCGGTCCTGAAATTACACCCTCACCCGGGCCCTAAATTTCAAAAATCCTACTTCCACTTCAGATGCTTAATATTCTAGCATTTCTAAATTAATACTAATTAAATGATAATAAGCCCTTTAATAACCCCCTTATCTCAAATTTGGGATTTTACCTACGACGACCCCATGAGAAATTCGTTCCGCTAGACTTGTAGAGAATCATCCCTAAATTCTCGTGGTGGTGTCCGATCGTTGATTGGACTTATAATTTGCAAGAAATTGCGATAAAAGTAGAAATTAGCTTACCTTAGGAGATACGCCTACGCCACTCGTACCACCAATCCGCTCCGATAGAAATGATGGCAGCGGAGAATGGAGTCCAGCATTATCTTCCGATTTCCGATCAGGCAAGAATCCGTCACGAAATTGAGGAGAGAGGGAGAGAGAAACGGAGAGCAATTAGAGAGACTTAGGGGGAGAAACTGCTCTGCGCAGCTTTTTTTTTTATTATTATTTTTTTTTATGAAGACAACTATTGAAGTTTCAAAGAAGCTTCAGTAGAAATTAGCTTGCCCCAGGAGATACGCCTACACCACTCCTACCACCAATCCGCTCCGGTAGAAATGACGGCAGCGGAGAATGGAGTCCAGCAGTATCTTCCGATTTTCAATTAGGCAAGAATCCATCATGAAACTGAGGTGAGAGGAAGAGAGAAACAGAGAGCAATCGGAGAGACTAAGGGGGAGAAACCGCTCTGCGCAGCTTTTTTTTAAAATTTTTATGAAGACAACTCCTAAAGCTTCTTTGAAGCTTCAGGAGTGAATATATATATATATATATATATATATAATAATAATATTTAATTAATATTAATAATAATATATTTTATTAATAAAAATACAAATAATTTTTAACTATTATTTTTTTTATTTTTTTAAATTTAATTAATTAATTAATATATATTTTTTGGAAATCACCCCACTAATCTTATATAGTCATTTTTGGGGTTATTACATTCTCCCCTCCTTATAAAAATTTCGTCCTCAAAATTTGCCATTCGTCTGCTTCCCATCCTTAGAGAAAATACTTCCAATTTTATTAATTACCCTCACTTATGGCGGAAGAATACCGTGATTACAACGAAGATTTTGGTAGATTACAACTATTCAAAATTTTTCAAAAGCCATTCACGTTCCAAAACTAGAAACTCTATCTATCCTATGATATGTACTATTATGAGATGATGGAATGTACACAGAAAATGATGAGAACATTTATATTGAAATGAATTGAGATATACTGATATGTGATTAATGATGTATATTGTTATGGACATATTGAAATGTGGAAATGAGAAATATGAATATTGCAATATGGAATTGAAATATGATTGATGAAATGCCAATATCGCATAATGATTTCAGGTATGTGGTAGTGAACCCTGATGGATGGTTGTGATATTGAGCATGATACCGTTGCTAGTGGTGTAGTGCAACCACACGGACTCTTGGAGCGTGTGGCGTGACAGTCGACTGAGCCATTTTGTAGGGTTGTTGGGCTCCCTGAGTCCAAATCAGGGCTATAGGCCGGCCAATCGTACTACAGACGTGATATGTGATATGATATTTTGATATAACTGGGTCAGCCAACCGTAGTTAGATCCAGCCTTCGGGCCACACAACCTTGACCATGGGGGGAAGCATGACGTGGAAAGAAGGATCCTTAGGTTAGCCATGAGTTACAAATGCGATGTTGGTACTAGGTACCAAGGATACTCATGAGTTGGATTTTAAAATGAAAATGGAAAGTGAAAGAATGATAAAATTGGCTAAAATGAGAAATGAAAGAAATAATGAAAATTGAGAAATAGAGAATGATAAAATTGATAAATGGAACTGTGTGAGTTAATAACATAAATAATTGAGGCGAAGTGGAACTCTTCGCCTGAGGGCTTACTGAGTAAGGTGAGTGCTTTGATAGGTATCAGATGTGGCCATACTTGGCTGCATAACGTGTTAGGGTAAAGGGAAGCTACCTGTATGGGCGGGTAATCTTCCCTATTCTCAGGAGTTTCGCGGTAAATATGTGTTGGAAATCATTGAATTTGAGAAATGGTTTTAAAGCTTATAAAAGCTTGTGTTGTATATCTATATGATTATGAGAATGTGTATATCAGTGTATTTTCTCAGATGAAATGATGATTTGAAATGTAAAGTGTATTATAACTGAACTCATATGACCACACATTGTAAATAATTTATTCCTTCTTACTGAGATGTGTCTCACTCAAATTATCTAACTTTTTCAGGGAACAGGGATAGGCCAGGTGATAGAGCTCCAAGACCTTAGGGAGCTAAGACCCTGACACATAGGGTGAGTTTTTTAGACTAGGGGAGGTGTAATTCCCCTAGAGTTGAGTTGTTTTTGAGTATGGGGTGGTGATGTTTATATATATGTATGTTGATACTCTGGGTCTTGTATTCTGACTGATATGTATATACTGTCTTCCGCTGTTAGGTTGTATAATGAAATAACTTTTTACCCAGTACCCAATGTAGGTCGGGTTATATGAATGGTAATAGGGTTGTTGACGTGGCCGATTTGTGAATGTTGTAGATGATGAGTGAATATTTATTTATTATTATTTATACAAAAATTGTATGAAAATCGGGGCATCACATGTAAGTTATGTTGTAAGTTAATGGATATGTGTTATGGTTGTATAAACTAAACTAGTTGTCTAGTTTTGGGTCGAATTATAATATGGATGTTTGGGAACTTTTACGTATGAAAGGACTTAGAACTTTGGTAATGTATGTTTGGTGAATGTTTCATTATTTCTGCTGCATCTATGTTTAATGATTATGGTATTAGACACACAGAAGTCACTAAAGTAGCACCCGGGCCAACGAGGGGCTCAAGGCGTTACAGGTGGTATCAAAGCTTTGGTTAGGTTCTACAGAATTGATTAGTGATAATTACCATAGTATAGGTTGAGATAAGTTAAGGATAAGAATGGGTAGGATAAGTCGAGTCTTATTCTGGAAGCTTAGGGACGGTGATCTTTCGACGGTCTTCTATGTTTTTCCTAGAGTGAAGATTTCAGGAAAACCATGGTAAATCCATCGATGGTTTCGTTTCTAAGTTGAGGGACTGGAGCTCGGAAACTTAGGTTGGGAACGATAGGTTGGAAAAGTATGTATGTAGTGTCAGCGTCATGATTAGGGGTCGATACCTTGGCAGTTTTGTAACAGTAATGTATAAGTGATTTCTTTAAACTGCGAATTTATATGCTTTAGCTATTAGTCATTCTATACTTTCATCGACCTTGATAAATGTGGAATTTCTAAGTCAGTTTGTATCCTATCTACAGGATGGAGCCCAGGGGAAAGAAGGTCATGTTTGGAGGGGACAATATGTGGGTGCCTCTAGGGAAGATGACGTTGAGGCTTCGGCTATGCTGCATAGTATAGCACGCCAGACTAGGAAGGAAATTTGTAGGGATTCTCGTGAACATAATCAACTAGCGGCTGATAGAGGCTGCATGTTCTAGCAGTTTTCTCGGACGAACCCATCGACATTCTCGGGAGGACCAAACCAGATTGCAGCAGAAGACTGAATTCAGGAGATGAAGGAACTGCCAGGGGTGCTGGAATGCATAGAGGAGCAGAAAGTGAGGTTTTCCACCTTTAAATTGGTGGGAGAGGCAAAGATATGGTGGAGATCGGCTAAGCTAGTGGAGGAATAGTGGCCAGGGTATGCATCTGTTATGTGGAGCAGTTTCAGGGAACTCTTCTTGAGCAGATACTTCCCCGTTGCCACTAGAGAGGTGAAGGTAGAGGAATTCCTGCATCTGACGTTGGGGTGCTTGTCGGTGCAGTAGTATGTAGCAAGATTTGTGGATCTATCCCGATTCACTCCACATATGGTCCCGGATGAGCCAAAGAAGGCTCATATTTGAGAGAGGGCTGAAGTAGGCAATACGCGCATAGGTGGTAGCGTTATCAGTCCAAAGCTTTACTGAGCTAGTGCACAGAGCCATGGCAACGGAGGCTAGTATTCAAGAAGGGGAGAGAGAGACGAACCAGAGGAAGAGACCCTTGCCTCAGAGTTATCAGTACAACTCCAGTCAAAGCTCCTAGAAGCGGCCTGGTAGTTCATCGGGTCAGCGGAAGGTGACGGGATCTCGAGCCTATCAAGGGAGCTCTCAGAGTGCCACTTATTCTAGATGCCATAAGAAACATTAAGGTGAGTGTAGGGCTAGAACAACGGTTTGCTACCGTTGCAGTGTAGCAGGGCATCAGGTGTGGGATTGTCCCGCGATAGTGAATTACACACCTCAACAACAGCTGTAACGACCTGCCTAATTTACTACATAATCAACTATATTAAATATCATAAATACAAAACATAGCAAAGTCAACCCGAACCCGTGGGTAACGGGGACACACCTGTCATACACAATGGAAACCTAAGCAGCATTAAACATAAATTCCAATCCACTCAACCACATAATACAAAATGCCAAAGTATCTACATTCCACCATATACTATTTTTTTTAATATACATTCCTCAAAAACTCCAAAATATAAAACTAGGATATAAAACCAAAAACAAGCTAATCCTAACTTCAAACTCACCCTCCTAGCGGGGTAGTAAAAACTGTCTCAACGGCGAGCTTGGTCCGCTGGTCTTTCTAGGTTTCCTGAAATGATTAAAGCTGGGGTGAGACACCTATGAGTAAGGGAAAATAAACTAAATACAGTTTTATGACAACATGAATATTTACGTGCTAAATTGTACAATACATGTCACATGCTTGAAAACAGTGATAATAACATAATTAAGTAAGCATACAATTTCGTAATTCTACTAAATTTTACTGTATTTCACTGTTCATAAAATCATCTGATATAATTAGTAATTCTGAAATTTACCTAGGATGAATAACTAGCTGGTGTCATGTATTACCCCCCATGACGGGTTGTGTTGCCTAAAGGTAGGACCCAACAATGGTTGGCCGACCATTGCTGAGTCAAAAATATTTGTAAGTATGAAAGGCTCGCCACACCCTGGTCTAGACTGCTAGGTGGATGTCTACAACTCTACACTGAAAGCCACATCGACTATCCATCTCCCATCCCCTCTACTAGCAGGGGCGGTTAGCACAAGTCTGAATTAAACTTGTAATGACCTCAAAAATCTTAATATAAAATGAAATATATTAAATGGAAAAATCGACCCGAACCCGTGGGTAACGGAGATAGCCTGACATAAATAGCGGAAACCTAAGCAATAGTATAATAAATTACATCTATGAAACCATTAATTACATAATACCAGAGTCTACTACATTCCCAAAATACAGTATTTGAATACAATCTCCAATACATCAAAATAGACTTAGGATCTTGCAACAAAAATCTCCTGATCCTAGATCAAAACTTGCCCTTATAGCAGGGAAGCTCAACTCACTCAATGGCGACCACGACTCGCCGGTCTCTCAGGGTCTCCTGAAAAATTAATTAAGTTCGGGGGTGAGACTTATCTCAGTAAGGGGAAATAAACTAAATACAACTATGTGGCAACATGAACATTTAATGCAATTATACACATACAGTACATTTCATATATCTGTAAACATTCATCATGTCGTACTGAATAATCGTATGCTTTCATATTTGCTAATAAATCATATCGTACATAAAACATTTGTTATAACTAATAATGCTGAAAACATACTAAGGATGAATAGCTAGCTGATGTCATGTATTACCCCCCATGACGAGTTATGCAGCCCGAAGGAGGGACCTGACAATGTTTGGCCGACCACTGCCGAGTCAAAAATGTCTATAAGTACAATGGACCTGCCACACCCTGGTCCGGATTGTCAAGTGGACGTCCACACTCTACTGAAAGCCACAACGACTATTCATCTCCCACCCCCTCGTGGGGTGGTTAGCACCAATCTGATAATAGATATCTGATCTATAAGCTACGGTACTGTGTTTCTGAACTGAACTAAACTAAACTAACATCTGGGTTCTGATAACATATAATATAGCATCTTTCATAATTTCATAAATACGGCCTCGCGTCGAAATCGTACATAAATACGGCCTCTCGCCGAAATCATACACAAGTACGACCTCACGCCGAAATCATACATAAATACGGCCTCGCGCCGAAATCATTCATATATGTATATCATTCTGAAAATAATCAATTTATCAAGTATTTTCAACATCACAATGTACTGTATTCTTTCATAATTTCTCAAAACATACTTCATTCATATCATTATCATCTTATGATATTTTTCCACTTAAAATAATATTCTTGCCACACATTTGCTATATAAAACCATATATTGTATTCTAAAATCATAGTTTTTGACATCTCATACATACATATTCATTTCAACATATTAGCAGTATTTTCCCAAATGTACAATACCTTCGTAATATACAGATATAACATATGCTTTTCTAAAAATAAATTTACTAATAAATAATAATAATTTGCATGAAAAATAACTATTATAGTTTATTTCCTTACCTGGCTACTGAGAAAAGCCCCTATAAACTCTGGTCTCACACCCGTAGGATTTCCTACTCAATACCCTGAAAATGAAAACTCCCAGTACTAAATTTTAGTATTTTCATGTGTATATCATTTCCTATAACTACCGTAAGACCAAATTTGGCTTAAAAAGCCTTACCTCAACTCAGGGATGATTTTAAATGGAGTTCTACCAACGATCCGCTCCGGCAGATATGTAGAGAACTTCTCCAGGAGCATTGTGGTTGCTTCAAATTGTCGATCCAGCGAGCGACGGAACCGGAATCGAAGAGAGAAGAGAGAGAAACCGTAGGGAGAGAGAGAGTGAGTGAGATTTTTCCTTAATTTTGATGTTTAATTTGGGTTTTTGATATTTATAGGACTGGATTCGTCGACGAGCCACGTCATCTCGTCGACGAGTCCTTTAATAATTTCGTCGACAAAACCCACTCCTCCTTGATGAAATTCAGACGGCCTAAAACCTCTCTCGGTATTTCCTCGTCAACGAATCTTGCCTTCATCGATGAGGTCCTCTTATACCCTCGTCAACGAATCCCCTGGGTCTGCCAAGGAGCACTGCATCTCTTTTCTTACACCTGGACCAGACAATAGAGGGGCGGGCCTTATCAGACTAATGACTGGCCCCACAGATCAACACATGTCCTTTTCAATGTGTTTTGTCCTCACTCACACACTTCCTAAGAAAACTTCCCAGGAGGTCACCCATCCCAATATTGCTCCAAGGCAAGCATGCTTAACCGTGGAGTTCTTATGGGAAAGCTCCCGTAAAAGAAAGGTGCACATTGTTGATATGAGTAGTAACATCTAATCTTTTTAAGTCTTTTCATCCATGGGGTATCACATTCTCCCCCGCTTATAGAACACAATGTCCTCATTGCGAACCCACATTTCCAAACCCAAGCGATGTGAATCTCATCACACTTCCGGCTGGGTGTTGGCTCTGATACCATTTGTAATGCCCCAACCTGGGTCTGCCAAGGAGCACTACATCTCTCCTCCTTCACCTGGACCAAACAACAGGGGGCGGGCCTTATCAGACTAATGACTGGCCCCACAGATCAACACGTGTTCTTTTTTATGTGTTTTGTCCTCACTCACACACTTCCTGAGAAAACTTCCCAGGAGGTCACTCATCCCAATATTGCTCCAAGGCAAGCACGCTTAACCATTAAGTTCTTATGGGAAAGTTCTCGAAAAGAAATGTGCACCTTGTTGATATGAGTAGTAACATCTAATCTTTTTAAGTCTTTTCATCCATGGGGTATCACAGAACTGAACTGTATTTCTATGGTACCGTGCTCATGGAACTGATCTAAACTATCATCTAGGTTCTGATAACATATAGTACATGAACGTATACTATTTGATAGCATTTTCTGAGTTTTGTAATAACATAATAATTATGACCTTGTGTCGATTACATGCATAACTGTGGCCTTGCGCCGACTATCAATCACGACCTTGCGCCGAAAAACATAAATAATAATCTGAATAAATATACCATTTTTCTTGTATTCGGAAATCATAATTTCCTGCATTTATCATATTATTTCTGAAAATAACTGTAAACAGGCTTTATCCCATAAATCTAACTTAACATGATATAATATTCGTAAAATAATATTCATGCCACACAAACTGAATAAAATCATAAATTCTGTTTTGAAATCACATTTCCTGTGTAATAGCAGTATTTTCGCAAACATACTTTTTCTCAAATATACTCATACATAACACATGTATTCCGAAAATTATTCTGCTATTAAATAATAGTAATTTAAATGGAAAATGACTGCTTTATTTTATCCCCTTACCTGACTACTAAAAAGCCCCTAGTATAACAAGGCCTACACTCGCAGGGTTCCCCATTCAACACCCTAAAAACAACATTACCCAAAACAAAATTTCAGTATTTCTCCGAGTACTACATTTCTTACAACTGTAAGGAAGGAAAATATGGGATAAAAAGCCTTACCCTGAATTTGGGATGAAACCCAAGTTGACCCCACTAGCGATCCACTCCAGTAGACTTGAAGAGAACTTCCCCAAGAGTGTCGTGGCGGCCTCGAATCGTCGAGCCGACAAGAATCTGGCCTGAAATCTTAGAAAGAAGAAGGGAAAACTGAAAGGAGAGAGAGAGAGAGAGGAGGGTTTTTGCGCAAAAATCTGTTGAAAAATCCAAGTTTAGGCTATTTATACACTACCTTCGTCGATGAGCCACCTCACTTCGTCAATGAGGCCATGAAGGGAGTTCATCGACGATCGCTTATTCCTCGTCGATGAAATTCAGAGTTGAATCTAGTCCCTTGATATATTCTTGTCGACGAGACGCGACTTCGTTGATAAGCCCAATAAGACATTCGCGTTCGTTGACGAGGCCTGCTATCACCCCCTTTTCAATTTCCATTTCCCCCCCTCCTTTTATTATTTTAATACCATGATTCTTCGGGTCATTACAGCAGCAGTATAGGAGAGGGAATCAGGCACCCTGCGGTGGTCACCAGGGAAACATCGCCCAAGCACGGGTGTATTCTATGACGCCGGGCGACACCGAGCACGCAGGGGATGTAGTTACAGGTATTATTTACATGCTTTCCCATAAAATTGTTGTGCTCTTTGATTCAAGTGCGACCCACTTGTTTGTATCTAGGGGGTTTATTAAAGTATGTGTAATAGAGGCTCAATCGTTAGGCGTTGAGTTAGGAGGGGTCACGCCAACAGGTTTGGTTATCATATGCAGTAAGGTGGTTAGAGACTACTCAGTGGAGATTCAGGGGTGAAGGCTGCCTGCTAACCTAATCATCTTTGATATGTATGGATTTGACATTATCCTAGGGATGGATTGGCTAGCCTTCAACTACGCAAGCATAAACTATCACAAGAAGGAGGTGGTATTCAGGCCTCCAGGGGAACAGGAGTTTTGTAAGAACCGGTCCCGAGAAATGTGGATTAAACAAATAAGAAAAGCGGAAGGAATTTAAAAAGGTTAAAACAGCAGGGCTCGTTGATGAGGCTCCTTCTCTCGTCGACGAAGTCTCTTTTGTGGCTCGTCAGCAAGGTTCAAAGGATCATCGACGAGAGGATACTGAGAGATTTCTAGAGTTTTGGAATCTCAAGCTCGTCGACGAGGCCAACTATGTCGTTGACAAACGCCCTTTTTTTCCTCATCGATGAGCGCTCCACTTCGTCGATGAGTTTGGTTAGGTTAACGAAATTATAAATATCTTTTTCATTGCTTCATGGTTAAGAAACTCAAAACTCCCTCTCTCTAATATCTCTGGTTTTCTGTTACCCTAATCAACGATCCGTTAGTACATAGATTAGAGGGAAACCTCTACGATTGTAGCGGATCGCATCTTCGTCTTGAGGATTTTTGAGTTTTATCCCGAAATCGAGGTAAGAGTCTAAGTTCTTTTTTGGTTTGGCAGATCTATAGTAAATAGGATTGTGTTGAAGTATTGTTCTTTGGTTTTTAGGTTTTGGGAATTCGGTTCATTGTTTTGGAGCCGTATAGTTCGTGTTTCAGTGTTTGGGGAAAGGTAAGGGGATTTGTTTACATCAGTTATTTTAGAAAACTAAACCGCTAGAACTGTAGCTTATGTTTGTATGCACGTTATGACTGCTTATTTGCAAAGTTTCATCGGGTAAAAATGCCGATTTTACGATTCTTCGATTTTGATAAGAACTAGGGTTTTGACTTACGACCTCCAAACTTTTCAAGATCACTTTATTTGCATTAAACTTAAAGTAGGAGATGCTTAAAAACCCCTGTTGTAGTTTAAATGATATTTTATGAATTATTTTACTATAGTACAACATATTGAACCAAATGAGTGTGGCATATGATATGAAATGGGATATACTGAACTGATAAATATGTATATGGAATATGGGAACCGTAGTTCCAAATTGTTATCAAAAAATGTAGAAAAATAGGTTTGGGAAGAAGGGTAAGTTGAGCCCTAGGTACATTGGGTAATTCGAGATCCTGGAGATGATTGGTCCAACTGCCTATCGAGTGGCGTTACCCCCAGCTTTGTCTAGGGCTCATGATGTTTTCCACGTATCAGTGTTAAGGAAGTATGTGTCAGATCCTTTGCACGTGATAAGTTATGAGCCTTTGGAGATCAGTGATGCTTTGGCATACGAGGAGGTACCCGTTCAGATTTTGGATCAAAAAATATAGGAACTGTGTACTAAGGAAATACCATTAGTGAAAGTGCTGTGGCGGAATCATGCAGTTGAGGAGGCTTCTTGGGAATTAGAATCGAAAATATGTTAGAAGTACCTGTAGCTATTCAGAGAGGCTCAACACAAGTCAGGTTAGTGTGTCAGCGCAGGTAAGTGTTAGGTTTTGTGTGTAGGTGGTGTAAGGTAGGTATGTTTAGTATTATTAGTTTGTTTACAATTTTCGTATATGAATAGTCTTTGGGAGATTTTTGTATGATATTGTAATCTCCCGAGATATTGTGTGTAACCACGGTATTCCTCTGCCATAAGTGAGGGTATTTTAATAAACTTGGGACGTGGCCGCTATGTGGGTGGTTACCGATTCTTCTGTAGAGATGGATCGATATTTAAGAAAAATTCCAGGTCAGTTAGAAAATTTTGAGGACAAAATTTTTATAAGGGGGGGAGATTATAGAAATCCGAACTCAAAAAATAAAATAAAATAAATATAAAGAGAGAAATAAAGGAAAAAAGGAAAAATAAGGAAATTGGGTTGGAAGGACCCAAACCGTCAACAATTTTTAGAGCTTGAGAAAAATCGTCACCGGTTTCAGTCAATAGGGGTGGGTCAACTGCCAATCGTCAACGGTTTTGTGAGTGCAGGGAAAACCATCGACAGTTTTCCTACAAGTTTGCTTACTTAAGGGCTAAGCAACACATATTTTTTTATAACCCAAAATGTTCCTTTCACACTCTCTCTCTCTCTCTCTCTCTCTCTCTCTCTCTCTCTCTCTCTCTCTCTCTCTCTCTTTTAGGGTTTTTGGACTCTCTCTCTCTACTCTCACTTTCTCGTGGCTCTCTCTCTCTCTCTCTCCCCCCACCCCGTAGGCTCACTCGGAGCCCATGCATGGTCTTTGATCATCTTCCTCTATTTTCTCAGCTTGTTGGATCGTTTTCGATGGCAAAATCGAAAAGCAAGGGATTTCCATTTTTCGAACGGAATCAGTTTCTTTTTTAGGAACAGGTAAGGGGATTAAGTTAAGTTAGGTTTTTATCGAATTTGAACCAATTAAAAGGAGTTATATGTATGTATACCTATAGTTTCAAAGTTATTTCGAAAATTGACCGTTCAAAATGGGGTTTATAAACTATGATTATATGTTATAGTATTTTGAATAAAATGAACGGTGAAAAGCTTGGTTTTACTTTACAAACTAGTATACTATGAGGTATTCCTCGGTTGTTTAATGGATTATATTCAAATACTGAAATTGTGTGGCAAGTGAATAATCGGTAGAGTTTATTGTATAACTGAATTTGGGTATGATTGTGAAAATACTGAAGTGTTTGTGAAACATACTGGAACTGACTTTGCAAAATACTGGGATTTGATATGATGGCTGGTGGCCGAATTTTATTAAATGACAGGTTCTATATGAAATGAGATTTATACTACAATTTTTATTACCGAAATTGCATGATATGGTTTAAGAACCCTAAGGACCAGTTGTAATGTGAGCACAGTACCATTGTTAGGGAATTACTATTTGGCCATGTGCGCCCACACTGTATTGAGATGTGTAGGGTGGTTTCAGCCGATTGGCCTATGTAAAGGTTGTACCTTCCCTGGAGTCCAGACCAGGAAGTGGTAAGGTAATCGGACCTACAACTGGGTTGCGGATGCTTGCAGACATAGTAGTAGATGGTTACTTTGACTTTGTTTGAGTTGATCCCCTAGGGCTTAGTCTAGCCTTCGGGCCGCGTTAAGCATGTTGTTAGTGTCACGTATCTCAATAAAATACAACAATGGTCAACCCGAACCCGTGGGTAACGAGGACACTTGTCATATACAGCGGAAAATCTAGCAGCAGTAAACATAAAAATCCATACATCCATTCATAAAACATAATACCAGAGCTTTTATAACATCAATATACTGTTCATATGTACAATCTCCAAGAAGTCAAAAAACACTAGGACTATGTAACAAAAATCTCGTAGTCCTAGCTCAGGGCTTACCCTTCTAGTAGGGAAGCACCAATCACTCAACGGCGGCCCTGACCCGCCGGTCTCTTTGGGTTTCTAGAAAAATATATTAATGTTGGGGGTGAGACACTTCTCAGTAAGGGAAAGTAAACTAAATACAGCTGTGTGGCAACATAAATATTTAAAGTGCTTATACATATACAGTACATTTCATAACTTTAGAAATAATCATAATATCATGCTAGATAATCATGTATTTTCATATTCGTTAATAAATCATAACATACATAAACATCTGTTATAACTCGTAATACTGAAAATATACCCAGGATGAATAGCTAGCTAATGTCATGTATTACCCCCCATGACGGGTTGTGCAGCCCAAAGGCGGGACCCGACAATGGCTGGCCGACCACTGCCGAATCAAATATGTCTGTAAGTACGATGGGCCCGCCACACCCTGGTCCGGACTGCCAGGTGGACGTCCACACTCTACTGAAAGCCACATTGACTGTCCATCTCCCATCCCCTCGTGGAATGGTTAGCACTAATACGGCCTCGTGCCAAATCTGATCTACCCATAGCTACGGTACCGAGCTCATGGTCTGAACTAAACTAACATCCTGGTTGCAATAACATATAATACATGAACATACGTAACATCCACACGGTCTCGTGCCGAAAACATAGATACGGCCTCGCACCGAAATCATACGTATGGCCTTGTGCCAAAATCATAGTAAATATATATATGGCCTTGCGCCAATAACATCAATATGGCCTCGTGCTGATAGCATAATAAATACGGCCTCGCGCCGATAACATAAATACGGCCTTGTGCCGATAACATAATAAATACGGCCTCGTGCCGATAGCATAATAAATACGGCCTCGCGCCGATAACATAAATATGGCCTTGTGCCAATAAGATAATAAATACGGCCTCGCACCGATAACATAAATATGGCCTCGTGCCAATAACATAAATATGGCCTCGCGTCAAATACATTTTAGGTATTTACATTTGAAAATAACTCATTTATCATATATTCGTCAACTCAATATAACATAACCCCTCTTTCCAAAATACCTGAAAATGTGTTTTACTCGTAAAAGCATTCATATCTTATCTCATTTCACGTAAAATAATATTCATGCCACACATGCTCTATTAAAAGTCATACTTCATATTTTAAAATCATGATTTTCAGACATCTCATACATACATATACTTTTTAAGCATCATAGCAGTATTTTCCCAATCGTACATTTCATTCATAATAAACGAATATATCATATGTTCTTCTGAAAATAAAACTACTCATAATCAATAATAGTTTGCATGAAAAAGAACTGCTTTAGTTTACTCCCTTACCTGACTACTGAGAAAGCCCCCTAAAATCTTAGCCTGACCCCGTAGGATTTCGTACTCAATATCCTGAAATTCAAAACTCTTAGTATTAATCATCAGTATTTTCATGCGTACGTCAATTTCTATAACTACCATAAAGTCTAATTTGGCTTAAAAAGCCTTACCTTAACTTTGGGATGATTTCCAACTTCGTTTACCCGACGATCCACGCAAACTTGCAGGGAACTTCGCCAGGAGCGTCGTGGTAGCCTCAGATCTTTGATCCAGTGTAAAACTAGCCCAAAATCAAAGAGAGAGAGTGAGAGAGCCAAAGAGGAGAGAGAGGAGAGAGAGAGGCTTCTTAAAAAATGAGATATTTCCCAGATTTCCATATTTATAAAGCAGCGAGATTCATCGACGAGCCCGACCTTCGTCGACAAGTCCTTCACAAATTTCGTCGACAAGACCCTGTATTCGTTTACGAAATTTAGGCTACCTCAGAACCCCTCTCGGTATTTTCTCATCGACGAAGCCCTGTGTTCGTCGACGAAATCTTTAAAGCTTTCGTCGACGAAACCCTATGTTCGTCGACGAAGCTTGGCAGCTTCCCTCTTTTCCCTTTTTCAAATTTTCCTTTCTTTATTATTTAAATTTTATTTAAAAATTAGGGTTGTTACAGTTAGTCCCAAGGAGTGTCTTTTATGCATATCTGTTGATTTATATAAATGGTGTTATTATTTTTTGAACTGGCTGATAGCAAGGAAGCAAATGCATATTTTTCAACTGTAAAGGTGTGAGTACGTGTATGCAATTTAAAATGCATAAATGTTTATGGCAAAGTAAACTCTCCACCTGAGGGCTTGCTGAGAAAGGCAAGTACCTTGATAAGTATCAGTTGTAGCCATACTAGGTTGCATAACGTATTAGAGCATAGAGGAGTTACATATATGAGCATGTAATCTCTCCTATCCTTGAGAACTTTCGCTTATAAATAATTGGGTGTGTGTGTGAGTATGGTATAAGAATGATTTTATAACTATGGTTAATTGACAACTGATGATATTTTTTATACATTACAACTCACGTTGGTTACACACTGATATTAACTTAATCTGCCTTACTGAGCAATGTTTCACCCCAATATACAAATCATTTTTCAGGACCATCTCGAGATCGAGTTTTGCAAGCTCCGGGGCGGGGTGATAGATAGTTTCAGTTTTTGGGAGTGTCTGTAAGAACTATAATGTATTTAAGTTATGTTTTAGATCCTTGGATATGTAATACGGTCGTATGGACTGAATTAGTTTTCTTTCTTTTGGTTGGAATGTAATATGGATATTGGGAGACTTCTCTGTATGTTAGCAGTTTAAAACTCTGGTAATGTTTTGAAGAATTTATCATTTATTTTTGCTACTTTTATATGATGAATATGGTATCAAGTACATATACGTCACTTAAGTAGCACCCCGGGTACCATGTAGCGGGTCAGGGCATTACACATGTTCCCTGAAGTTGGTCAAACAGATCATCGATGCGGGGAAGTGCATACTTGTTCTTTATCATCACTTTATTTAATTCCCAGTAGTCGATGCACATCCTCATTGAACCATCTTTCTTTTTAACGAACAATATCAGTGTGCCCCACGGTGATACACTTGGCCTGATAAATCCCTTGTCCAACAGCTGCTGTAACTGTTCTTTTAATTCTTTCAACTCTACTAGAGCCATTCTATACGGAGCCTTAGAGATTGGCGCTATCCCCGGAGATAGGTCGATAGTAAACTCCACCTCACGCTCAAGAGGTAACCTTGGAAAATCCTCCGAAAACACATCAGGAAATTGCCATACTATCGAGATATGCTCAACTCTTAATTCTCTCTCTGGAGCTTCCTTTACACATGCTAGGTACCCCTGACATCCATCCAGGAGTAGCCTTTTATGTTGTATAGCTAATAGAATTGGTGGCGAAGCACGCATGCACATCCCCACGAATCTGTACCCCAGCTCCCTGGGAGGTCTGAACACTACTTCTTCTTATAACAATCAATACTGGCATAACTGGATGCTAGCCAGTCCATCCCCAAAATTATGTCAAAATCGTGCATATCAAAAACCACTAGATCTGCTGGCAGTGTTCTCCCCTGTATATACTGATTGGGTAACCTTTAAGAATCCTTCTACACACTACCACGGTCTCTGTCGGTGTGGCCACCGATAAATCAACATCCAGAAGCTGAGTTTCCATCCCACATACTCTGATAAACTCCCGTGCTATGAAGGAATGTGTCGGCCCTGAATCAAACAAAAAAACAACTTTATTTGACAGAAATGAAATATTACCTGTCACCACATCATTTGCCTTTTTTGCCTCTCCCAGCGTCAGAGAATAGACTCGAGCTGTTCGCCTCGGGATGCCTGATCATCTCCCTAATACTGGCTAATGGGGGTAGCATTGATCAGCGGTGCCCCAAATTCATGTGCAAGGTGGCCAAGTTTGTCGCACTAAAAACAAGTCCTCGTTTCCCCTCGGCATCTCCCCTCATTCCTCATGTTACACCTGGGGCATGGAGGATGTGATAGAACACCTTCTCCCACTTGATTCCTTACTACTGATCTCTGGCTTCCACTGTTGTAGTTCTTCCTCCACGGACCCTGATTCCAACCGGACTAAAAACCTGGAGGCATGAGCCTCTTCCTCTGATTTACTATCTCTGAACTCCTTTACAGACTGGTCTCCACAATCATGGCTTTATCCACCAGCTCGAAGAAAACCTGAACCTGGAACGCCACAACTTGCTCTTAAATTCCCAACCTCAGACCTTTATCGAACCTTCGAGCCTTCTTGGGCTCATCTGAGACCATGTAGGGGGCAAAGCGAGACAACTCTACGAACTTGGATATGTATTGCTACATGGTCAAGTATCCCTAAGTCGGATTCATGAACTCCTGCACCTTTGCTTCCTTGGTGGAAGTGGGGGAGTATCTATCGAAGAATATCTCCCTAAAATGGCTCGAGGTCATCACTGCAGGCCCTAACCTCTGCTCCTCAATCAGCTCTATGGCTTGCCACTATTGTTTAGCCTCTCCGACTAACTTAAAAGTGGTGTACTACACCCTCTACTCTTCTGTGCAGCATAGGACACTCAGTGTCTCCTCCATCTCCTGCACCCATTCCTCTGCAGTGATTGAGTTAGCTCCTCTCGCAAACTTCAAGGGATTCATCCGAATAAATTGCTTGATAGAGCAGCCCTGGTCTGTGGATGGACCATCCTGACTTCTGAAGTCCCATCTCATCTATACCCTAACCTGATGATTGTTGCAATGTAGAGGTATCGATGTCATCATCGTTGGAAGCCCCAAAGTCATTATCCCTTCTAGCGTCCACGTTCTTATCTCGGTGATCCATCTTAAAAAAATATGACAATAAATACTTTTCTTAGAACCTTACTACCGAAACACGACCTGTACCATCAATTCACTAAATTCATAAAATTAACTTCATTCCCATACTAAAATACTTAGACCCCCTTCTCTCCATAAACTAGTAACCCTCCAAATTCCTATTCTCAAGTTTCAATCTCACAGCATAGAAACAGAACCGTTAATGGTATGCCATAATTTTCCTGAAACCGTCGTCTTGGGAAAAGCATAGAAAACCGTCACGAAATTCTTGCCCCTAGACGGTAAGACAAAACCCAATACCCCTTTCCCATCCTTCCCTTAACTCATTCCTACACTTTGGTAGTATACTCTACTATAGTTTGCAAAACCTAGAAACCTAGGCTCTGCTACCACAATTGTAACTGTAACGTCCTGCTTATAAACTCATATAATAAAAGCAAAATAAATAAAACAGTCAACTCGAACCTGTGGTATCGGGAACACCTATCAAACACAGCGGGATTTAATACAATTATACATATACAATATATTTCATATATTTGTAAACATTCATCATATCGTACTGAATAATCATATACTTTCATATTTGCTAATAAATCATATCGTTCATAAAACATCTGTTATAGCTGATAATACTGAAAACATACCCAGGATGAATAGCTAGCTAATGTCATGTATTACCCTCTATGACAGGTTGTGTAGCTCGAAGGTGGGACCCGACAATAGCTGGTCGACCACTGCTGAGTCAAATATGTCTGTAAGTACGATGGGCCCGCCACACTTTGGTCTGGACTGCCAGGTGGACGTCTACAACTCTACACTGAAAGCCACATCGACTATTCATCTCCCACCCCCTTGTGGGGTGGTTAGCACTAATCTGAATACAGATATCTGATCTATAAGTTACGGTACCGTGCTCCTGAACTGAACTAAACTAACATCTGGGTTCTGATAACATATAATACATGATAATATAACATTTTTCATAATTTCATAAATACGGCCTCGCGCCAAAAATCATTTCATAAATACGGTCTCGCACCGAAATCATTTCATATATATATATATATATATATATCTATATACGGACTCACGCCGAAATCATTACATTCATATCATTCTGAAAATAATCAATTATTATGTACTTATCAAAATCATCATAATATACTGTATTTTTCAAAACTCTTAAAAACATGCCTCATTCGTAACATAGTCATATCATAATACTTCTCACGTAAATTAATATTCATGCCATACATTTGCTGTATAAAACTAACTTCTTATTCTAAAATCATAATTTCTGGCATCTCATACATATATATATATATATACATTTCAACATAGTAGCAGTATTTTCCCAAATGTGCATTTTCTTCGCAATATACAGATACACTACATGCTTTCCTGAAAAATAAATTTGTTGGTAAATAATAATATTTTGCATAGAAAATGACTGCTTTAGTTTACTCCCTTACCTGGCAACTAAAAGACCCCTATGTATTCCTGGACTCACACCCGTAGGATTTCTTGATCAATACCTTGAAAATGAAAACTTGCAGTACTAAATTTTAGTATTTTCACATGAATATAATTTCCTATAACTACAGTAAGACCAAATTCAGTAGAAAAAGTATTACCTCAACTCAGGGATGAATTCCAACTTGCTTCCACCAATGATCCGCTCCGGCAGATTTGGAGAGAACTTCCCCAGGAACGTCGTGGTGGCCTTGGATCCTCGAACAGGCGAGCGATGGAGCCGAAATCGAAGAGAGAAGAGGAGGGAGCTGAAGGGAGAGAGAGAGAGAGAGTGTGAAATTTTTCTTAATTTTGGAATTTAAATCCGGGTTTTTGCTATTTATAGGGTCAGATTCATCAACAAGACACGTCACCTCGTTGACGAGTCCTGTAGGAAGTTCGTCGACGAACCTGCACCCGAATTTCAGACTTCCAAAAATTCTCTCTCGGTATCTTTTCATCGATGAAACTTGGCTTCGTCAACGAGGCCCTCTTGTACCCTCGTCGACGAATCCCCCGTGTTCGTCGACGAGGACCTGATAAATTCCTTCCATTATTTCTCCCAAAGTCTGCTGCCTCCTTCTGTTTCTGTTTCCATTTCCCTTCCTCTCTATCTAAATACCATTTTTATTACTCGGGTCATTGCAGTAATGCCCCGAAAACACACATATAAATTACATAAAATTTCCATATTATATCCACATCGTTCAATACCACATGCCTTGATACCACACTTGTAAATTTTCAAGGACTTAGTGGGGTCCAAAATATCACTGTCCATAATTTAATTAATAAACAACGGAAATAAAGTATTTTTCCACAACCATAACTACCAGAGTACTAACCCATCCTAAAAAAAATACCAAGTCCCAAAATAAACATATGTACACCCCAAAATATAAACATCTAATATAAACAAAACGGTATCTTGCCCACACTCACCCTCGACGAGATCGTCCAAGTCTCGCTCTGGAGCTCCTAGGCTCAACTCCGTGAAGGCCCTGAAAGATTGATATTTTGATGGGGTGAGACACTTCTCAGTAAGACGGAATGCATTATTATCAGTGTGTGACAGATGAGTTTTATTGTATGATCATTTCTATATGCATTCCTTATATTGTCCCTAAATAAATATGTCATCGGTATAAATAGTATGCTGTAGTTCAGATAAATTTGCTAACGTAGGTTTTATGACATATCATAGATAATTTAATGCAATTTATAATAAGTCTACTAACGTAGGTTTTACAACATATCACAGGTAATTTAATTCACACTTCTATAACACTTCTATATGCCACACAGGCCTTCTACTCCTTTTTGTTTGCCACACAGGCCATCTGCTTCTATTCATATGCCACACAGGCTAGTTATACGCCATACAAGCCATCTGCTTCTATTCGTATACCACATAGGCTAGTTATATGCCACACGAGCTAGTTATACGCCACACAGGCTATTTATATGCCACACATGCTAGTTATACGCCACACAAGCTAGTTATAATTAGTCATTTCATATTTCCCCATTCGATACAAAGTCTAACTTACCATAAAACGGAATTAAATTGTCATATTCACATACCCATATCGAACCTGTTGTTTCATAATTTCACTATAATCCTGATATATATATATATATATATATATATATATATATATATATATATCCATAAATCAGCATAGCAACACATACTCGTAGTATAATACCGTAACAGTTCAACAGATCCATTTAAAAAACCTATTATTAATTTATCTCATGCCACACAATTTGAGTGATATTTCATAATTTCATAAAGTACGTGAGAAAGTTTCACAAACATATATTCAGTAAATTTAAATAAAAACGCGGGTGAGATCAATTTTATCTATTTACTTTAATTCTAAATTATTCCCAAAAATCCAATATAATCAAATCCCTACAGTTTAATTTAATCCCAAAAAAATATTCCCAAACCTAATCTGATCAAATTCCTGCAGTTTAATTTAATCCCAGACATATTTATAAAATAAAATCTGAACATAGATATAATTAATTTCACATACCGATTTAAATCGGGCATAGTTTACTTAACATAAATCAAACTAAAATTCACGTACTCAAAATTTAATCAAGAATATTTTTAAAGTAAAAACTTGACATAATCTATTCCCCTTAACTTAACCCTGGAGTGGTGCCTATGATGTCCAAACAACAAAATCTCTTTGGTTAGAATGTTCAGGATTGGAACTAGGACCCGAACATGGTGTTCGTTTTTTAATTTGGCGGAGAGATGGAGAAGAAAGCTAGAGAGAGAAAGAGAGCGTGAGGAGAGAGAGAGAGAGAGAGAGAGAGAGAGAGAGAGAGAGAGAGAGAGAGAGAGAGTAGTGATCCTATAAAATAAAAAAAATTTAAAATAAATAAAATTAAAATAAAATTAAAATAAAATTAAAATTAAAATTAAATAATTAAATGATAATAATTATTAATTAAAT
This sequence comes from Malania oleifera, assembly GCF_029873635.1. Lineage (NCBI taxonomy): Eukaryota > Viridiplantae > Streptophyta > Magnoliopsida > Santalales > Ximeniaceae > Malania > Malania oleifera. The sequence goes on from NC_080418.1 coordinate 150,870,082, forward strand.
AATATAATATAATATAATACAATATAATAATATATTATATACATATATGTAAATCTCTCGCGATAGAAATCCAGAGAGGCCGCCCCCCCTAAACGCCTCCTCCTCTCTCACCTCATTTTCTCGATAAATATTCGGCCGATCAGAAAATGAAAGATACCGTTGGATTCCTATCTCTACCACCGACATTCCTTCAGTAGTGGATTTGTTGTAGAGCGGCATAGGCACCACTTCTAGGGAAAAGTATACTCTATCTCTTTCCTTAATTTCTCCTTAAATCTTCAGCTAAATCAATGATTGGGCACCACCATAGGGTCATAGTCTTGATAATCATCATTTTGGCCGGAGCAAATTTTCAAATTGGGGGTCTTAGGCACCACTCCAAAGTGAGAGTGAGATTTAGGGAATTAAGAAAATTGGTTATTTTCAAGAGTTTAATTGTTATTTGAAATTAATGGGCCTAGGAAATGTTAAAATAATATTTTATTTAGGGCTAATTTGATTGAATTAGGGTTGTTGAATCAGGGTTCGGGTGAGTGCCGCAAACATCATTTTGGGGTCTTTATTGGCGTAGTTCAAGAAACCAAGTAAAGGGAATATATTAAACTAAGATTTTTGAGGAAATAACCATTGAAAAATGAAAATTTTATATGTATATGTATATGATTTTCACGTGAGTTCTGAAAAGCCGGTCGTTTGAATTGTAAATTTTTGAGCCTAGGGTTGTGCTACTAGATATTATTTGTGAAAATGGAAAGTTGAAATGATAGATTTTCTGGATAATTGTGTAAGAAATTAAATGTATATTTTCAGTATATCAATGATGAATGTGGGTTGACTTATTTTACAGTAAACGTATCAAATATGTTGTTAAATTGTGTGGCATGAGTAAAATAAAGTTTCTGCATTGAACTATGATATATGTATGAGATGTTGGAAATGCTAGAAATGTATTGAGAATTAAAATATAATATGATTTATTCTACATGTGTTTGAGAATGTTAAATTACAATGTATGATTTGAGAACTTCGGTGGATCAGAATAGGCATAGTATTGTTGCGGGTATTTTTGGTAGCGCTAGTGTACCCACACGTCTTAGAGAGAGTGTGGAGACTAGATGGTCGATTGTCCTGGGAAGGGTAGGGTCCCCTTGGAGTCTAGACCAGTATAGGAACAGCCAATCAGACCTACAGATTGTAGAATGTGGTTGATTTAGCTTTAGTAGGTCGACTAGGGTTAAGTCCAGCCTTCGGGCCGCACAACCTATCATGGGGCGGAAGCATGGCAATGATTTCTCCATCGGTATAGAGAGTTCTAAATGCATAATTGTTGACTTAACCAGTATTAATATGAGAACACCATATATGAGAATAGAAAATATGAGAACAATAGATATAAGAATAGCAGACGAGAATGATAAAAAAATAGAGAAATGTGAAAGATGAGAACATGAAAAGATGAATAATACAGAGATAAACATACAGAGTAATGTAGTAAAGTATTATCAGTATTAAATATAGTAGTATTTTATGTATTAGGGGCAAGATATTCTCTCCGTTCGAGGGCTTGCTAAGAAATGCGAGTACCCTGATAGGTATCAGATGTAACTGGGGGCTACATAATGAATTAGGGTAGAGGGAAGCTACTCGTATGGACGGGTAAACTTCTTTATTCTCGGGAGCCTTTGCTGTTAAAAATTTATGTGAATGTTGTGAATACGAGATAAATCATCCACCTGGGGGCTTACTGAGTAAGGTAAGTGCCCTGATATGCTTCAGTTATGACCGTAGGTTGCTTAAGGTATCAGAGTAGAGGGGTGCTACTTGTATGGGGCGAGTAATCACCCCAATCCTTGGGAACTCTCGTTGGTAAAATACCTTACATGTGTTTAAGTAAGAACAAAGAATGATTTCATAATGGTAGTTTCATTTGAAAATGATGAATATATATGTTGTACACAAACCTCATGATAGCCACACATTGATTTAATATATTCCATCCTTACTGAGATGTGTCTCACCCGATAATTGAATTTTAACTTTTTCAGGACCTCTGCGTGATCGAGCTTAGAGAGTTTGGGGCTATTGTAGCATTTTTTAGAGAAAGGGTATAGACTTTTGGATGTGTCTATTTTTGGGTTTGTTTATGTTTTCTGAGATGTATGATTCTGAATATTGGTTGTTGGAAGATGATTTTGAGATAGATATATATATATATATATATATATATATGTATGTATGCATGTATGTATGTAGATAATCTAGTATATTATTGTGGAATTATTATTACTTTCGCTGCATTTTTAAGATAATAGGGTATCAGATATAGGTAAATAGTTATCGTGGCATCCGGGCCCCACCAAGTGGGTTTGAGGCATCACAGAGCATGATTTTATTTACAATAACACTCCGGATCCCATTTTAGGGTTCGGGGTGTTACAGAGAGAGAGAGAGGGCTTCACGGTGTGTGGGGGGGCTGTGAACAAGACTTCCTAAGAAAGTTTGCCACTTCCTTTGCATATATAAATATAATATATGATTATAATAGTATATATTTATGTTAAAGAATATTATATTAGTATATATATATATATATATATATATATATATCATTATCGTACTTTAAGTAGGAAATTCTTCATATACATATATACATATATAAATTATATTATATTATTTACTTAATAGTTATTATTATTCTATATATATATATATATATATATATCCTATCACCTAATATCTACTTACATATATGTATTATACTATTTAATTTATTATCTTATTTAATTAATCACCTAATTAACCAATTAATTAATTCATAATAATAATAATAATAATAATATTATTATTATTATTATTATTATTATTACTACTTTTATTTTTGGGTTACTATAATAAAAGAATTTGGTATCTAAGATCCAAGAATCACCCGTGAGGCATTCTAAACCTGATGAAACACACAACATATGTAACGACCCCAAAAATAATATGCATGTAAGTGTAAAAATTAATTAATTAACTAATTAGTTAATAATAATTAATTAATTAATATAATATAATATAATATATATATATATATATGAATCATCAGGAAACTTCCTGATGATTCAATTGGAATTGAATACCAAACCCCCCTGCAATCTCTCTCTCTCTCTCTCACAATTTCTCTTCCATTTCTTTGGGAAATTGAAGAACGAACGTCATTTCCGAGTCCCAATTCCGTTTTTCAAAGATTTGACTAGAGAAATTTCGTCTTCTGCATGCCGTAGGCACCACTCCAGAGTTAGGGTAAGTGAACTAGATTATGTCAGTTTTTATTTTAAAATTTAATCAATTAAATTTGAGTATATGAATATGGTGATGTCATGTGAGATTTTATTTTATAATTTATCCAATTAAATTGAGTATATGTGTGATGACCCAAAAATATATAAACGATTAAAGCACAATAATAATAAAATAATAAAAATGGTCATTAAGTTAATATCAATACATAAGTGTTTTTTTTCTGTAGGATCCTTGATTCCATGTTTGATGCCTAAGAAAGACCTTGTCTAAGCGAGACACTGTTTTTTCTGTAGGCTCAGTCGCTCCCTAGAGGTCGGTCTGGTCAAAATGGAATTTCATAAGATAAACAGGATAGACACTATTTGTACACGTAAATAAGTATATATCCATAAAATAGTGTTTTGACAGACATAATTTGTAGAAATACATAATAAGATGATAATAATATAGGTATCATATGTGGGGCCCACAAGACTATGTGGGGTCCACATGAGTCCCGGAGCCACAAGACACTGTTTATATACGTAAATAAGTACATAAAATAATATTTTGACTGATATAATTTGTAAAAATATATGATAAAATAATAATAATATAGATATCCTATGCGGGGCCCACAAGACTGTGTGGGGCCCACATGAGTCCCGAAGCCGTATGGAGGTTTACATGAGTTTCAAAGTTATATAGGATGAATAAAATCGTATGAGAGTTATTCGAGTTACGTAGGATCCATTTGGGTCTCGAAGTTGTGTGGGGCCCACATGAGTTTTCAAAATTCAAATTTAATTCTTATTCAAAAAATAAAATAAATTAATACTAAAAATAGTTTAAAAGTAATAACAATGACAATAATAACGATAATAATGATTAAGAAAAATAATAAAATAATAAAATAATTAATTAACTAATTAATTAATTAGTTAGGTAAGTAATTAATTAAAAAATTTATGTTGGCAAGCACTCCCACATGGCCTCTATCCCCATCCCATACTCAACCCATACCTTGCCCATCCCTTACCCATTATTTAATTTTAAAAAAACTATAATTTCACCAATCTCCCCCCACTTTTACAAATTACATTTCTTTCCCAAAATTTTCTTATAAATAGGGAGCTCTCAACCTTCATTTTTCATAATAATTTTCTAAGGAAGAGAAGGATTAGTGAGTGAAAGAAATTGTGGTGGAGAGAGAATTTTTGAGTAAGTTCTCAATCATCCACTCTTTCCGATCTCATTTCTTAGAGATAGTTACAGTGTTCGTAAGGAATAAGGTAAGTAAATTTTGATTATGTTAGTTTTTTTTTATTTAAAATTTATACCTGAGTTTATTTTATAAGTAAATTTCAATTATGTTAATTAAAAATTTTCATGAGTTTATTTTTATGCATATTTAATTATACAAGTTCTATCTTTAATATACTTGCATTTATTTTTGGGTTAAAAAATATTTTAATCCCTTCGGATAAATTTTCAGCATTTCTTTCTATTCAAAAATAAAATTATATATATTTTTAACACAAAAATTGTGTGGCATGAGTTTATTTCTACGTTGTATTTTTTATGAAAATATGAGTAAAGATAAGATTTTCACGATATTATTTTAAATTGCCTAAATTATAATAAAATGATTTTAAAACCCCTTATGGCAACGAAAGTTCAAAGTTACAGATGCTCGGTACCGCAACTTAAAGTTTAAACGGATCAGAGTGCACCTACACTGTTACAGAGTGGTTATTTATGTTAGTGGATTTCTCCTGAGTGCACACCTGGTTCCGGACTAGGACTTAATAAGGAAAATCTCACTTAAAGTTTACATACGTTGATTTAGTTTGGTCGGCCAGCCAGCTAAGTCCAGTCTTCGGACCGCACAACCCAGTCATGGGGGTAAACATGACTTACGGCAAATAGGCCTAAGGGTGGTTTTTTACAATATATGTTTATACATAGTTAATTACGTGTGCAAAGTTACTAATGAATTTGAAAGAAAAGTGTAAGTTTACATGAAAAGGATCATTCTAGTGCTTAAATGACGATCTAAAGAAAATGTATAAGGAAAAATATATGTATATTTATCATTAAATATTTATACAGTTTTAAAGTTAAAAGTTTAATTTAACAGTTATAGTATATGATTATAAAATTTTACTGTTGTAATTGATGGTAAAAGTTTTATGTAATAAATTTTAAATTTATATTTATTCTAAAAGCAGTTTTGAAGTTATAGTATTAAATATTGTTTTACGAAATTTTTTAAAAACTTATTTTAGCCACATACTAATAATAATCTTATTTACTTACTGAGCATCGTCTTACTCCAATCATATTTTTATTTCAGATGATTCTGAAGAGTATGTCGGAAATCAGGCTTAGCAAGTATGCCGGTGGGGATAGAAAAATAAAGATTGATTAGAAATATTAGTATAATGCCAGATATTTATGCTTGTGTAATTTTTCTTTTTTGAAATAAATAATTGTAATATGGATAATTAGCGCTCTGGTTTAATAATAATTGAATTCATTTTGCTTCCTCTGTAAATTAGTAGTAAAAAGTTAATATCCCATACCCTTCGGGGTCGGGGTGTTACAATATGAGTATGGTGATATTTATTTTATTTAAATATATGCCTCAGCAAATTAAAATACGTAGGTATGATCATGTCCGTTTTTATTTAAATATATTTGAGTTAAATTAAATCATGGGAATTTGATCATATCAGTTTTATTTAAATATATTGGAGTTAAATTAAATATGTGGAATTGATCATACCCGCATTTTTATTTAAATCTACCTAATATATATATTTATAAGGATTTCTGAGAAAATTTATACAATTATAATTATTAAACAAATTGTGTGGCATGAGTTTATTTTATTTTATAGTATAAAAGAGTAAGTTTGGGGAGTTTACGGTGTTATAATTATTACGTGGTTGATTGGAAATAATGATGAGATTTATTACAAATTTTGTATTGGGAAAATGATTAGATGATTATGCTATTTAATTGCATAAATTGTGATTATATGTTTTAAGCACCCTGATGGGTTGGATGTGGTGAATGCTCGGTACCGCAGCTACAGAGGAATATTAGTGTAGCCACGCTGTTGTGGAAGTGTCGGCTGTGGATAGTCGATTTATCTTGAGTAGGGTTGTACCTCCCTATTTTTGGACCAGGATGTGGTAGACAAATTGATCTTACAGATATAATATTTTGATTTAACTTTGATCGGCCAACCAAGGTAAGTCCAATTTTCGGACCGCACAACCCGTCATGGGGGTTAAACATGACATGCATCAGCAAAAAAGAAGTCTTTTATACATATTTGGGTATTTATGTGATTATAACCTTTAATAGACAAAAATGATGCTTTGAAAGAAAGTATAGATATTTATTTATATATGTGACTTACATTTTACAAATGCAATTTTTATTAAAGCAAAATTATGATTAAATTATTTTTACACTAAAACTCATTTTAGTCACACACTGATAATAATCTAGTGCTTACTTACTGAGAGGTGTCTTACCCAATTATTGTTATACAATTCAGACACCTTGAGAAGCATAACCGAAATCAGAGTAGCGTAGCGGAAGCATGAGTGGGATTAGAAAGAGTGGTTTTGATTAAATATTAAATTTGTTATTTTTGGTATACCTTTGAATCTTTAAGGATGTATTTAATTTGATATTGAAGATATTGTTGTGATAAAGTTATTTAGTACTTTGATATAATTTCTATTTGAGGTCTTCCGCTGTATAAAATTCAGGCCACTACAGTTCTAATTCTCTCAGGTAATTTTACAGCATTATCCACTGCTCTATAAAACCATTTTGTAAATAGTGTGGGTGCACTCTGTAAACTGTAAACTATAAGTTACGGTATCGAACATTTATAATTCTATAATCTTTGAGTCATAAGAGTTTTTAAAACATATCATTATAATTGATGCAATAAAATTTTCATTTGTATTATAAAATAAAAATAAGCTCATGCCACACGCTTCCATGCTAAAAATATTTATTTTGAGTAGAAAATAATAATGTTGTAAAATTACCCAAGAGAGTTAGAACACTCTTATCCCCAAAATAAACGCAAGTATATTTATCAAAAGCCGATATAATCAAATATACGTACAAATAAATTCGGGTATAATTTTATAAAAAAAACCTAAAGTAACTAAATTTACTTATGCCAAACTCCTCCTCTAACTGGTTAACAATGAACTTTTATCTTTAGAAATGAGATTGGAAAGAGTGGAAGAGTGAGAATTTTAAGTAGATAAAAATTCTCCTTCTCTCACAAAATCTTTCTCTCACATTTTCTTCACTTCTTCTTTGAAATTTTCTATGAAAAAAAAGAATTGAAAACTCTCCTATTTATAGACAATTAGGGAGGCAATATTGTAATTTTATTGGAGGAAGAAGAAAAATTGAATTTCTCAACCTTCAGAATTAATTAAGAGATAAGTGAAGAGAAGACATCCCCATCCATATCTATGTACATATCATAATATATATATATATATATATATATATATATATATATATATATATATATAAATATAGAGGAGAAAGAGAAATTGAATTTCTCAACTTTCGAAATTAATTAAGAGATAAGTGAAGAGAAGAAAAGAGTTCAACTTGATTTTGAACTCTCCATCCCCATCCATATCTATGTATATATATAATAATAATATTATTTATTTTATTGATTTATTTATTATTATTATTTATTTTTTTATCATGCTCCTACTTATAATATATATATATATATATACATATTATTTTATTATTTATTATACGTATTATTTAGGAAGGGAGTGTAAATGGAAGTGGGAATGGATTTCCTAATAAAATATTATTTTAGTATATATATTATATTATATTACTTTACTCAACTCATGTATATATATTTTTGGGACAACTGCATATATGTGCTTTCAAAAGTAAAGAAATAAAAAAAAAAAAGAAAAAAAAAAGAGAAAGGGGACCCCTTTTGGTCCTCTAGTATTAGTATTACTGTCCAAGAGCACTCCATTATGCATGGCTTCGAGAAGCTCAAAGCATTGTTCTAGAAGGGGTTGACCTTAAAATCCTAAATTTGAAAAAAAAAATGATTATGATAATGATGGAAAACATTTGACTTGAAAACATCGGGTTTTTATTACTGACTTAAAAATCAAAGTTTTATAGAAGGGGGATCAGGTTTGTATTACTAGTCTTTGAAGAAAATGAGTGAAAATAATGAGTTTTGAAAAAGGTTTTAAGTTGAAAACATGATGTATGTGTGTTAAAAGCTAGTGCTTCATCATTTTCCATTTAAAATAAAAAAAAACTACTGGAAAACATAAATTTTTAGGATTTTTGAAAATATTCAAAGGTCACGAGTTCGATTCCCTCTTGAGAGTTTACCCTAATAAATTACCAGGGGTGTGTCAATGGGTGGGCGGCTTTCAGCCCCTTGGATTTGGTGCCACACCATAGTGTCCAAAGTGGTGCGATGGTGACTAGAGTCTCCGGGTTATTAAAAAAAAACTTTGGTTCATTTGATCTTATCCCCGCTCATCGATACTATAATCCTTCTTAAATCATACGATCTTTGAAGGTTAAAAATCTCTATCATACTTAGGAATAAGGGGAATGTTGACTTTTTGAATCCGATCCCTGGTTTTGATAATGACAAACCGCATGTTACTAATGTGTGTACCTAAGTACTTGAACAGGTTAATCATTCAAAACACACACATGTAAGTAAAGTGGAAGTTAGAAAGGACTTAAAGCACATAATCCTGGCTGATTCTATGAAGATTCAAGAGAAAAAGAAGAAGACATTTGTTTTTATTATAAATGCATTTTGTTTCATTATTTGGTCTGTAATAACTGCATCTCATGCATGATAGGTTTTTGCTCAAAGGTCATAATCTAACCATAGGGAAATTAAAAGACCAAAGAAAAGTCGACCGACGCCAGGTTTTTAGGCTTAATTAAAAAGCCTTGGCCGTAGAATGACCCTAGGACCTTGCATGCCACTTGGAAAAATCTCATCTATCTTATAAATCATAAGTATGCAAATAAGGGTAACTTATGCTCAAAAATAGGACCTAGGTTTAAGTTTGAAAGGGCTTCGGGCGACTAAACCTAGCGCGTAGAAAATGCCTCAATCGACTGAACTGGTAGAAAGTCAACATGTTGACTAAGGCCTGGGCGACCGAACCTAAATTAAACATACTGTTCTCAGTCGACCGAACGTAAAGGCTGACACTTTTTACCATCCCTGGGCGCTCGAATACTAAGTTCAATTTTACCCTGGGCGACTGAATCATAAAGTTCGGCAAATCGAACCTACCACTGGGCGATCGAACCTTGAACGATTGGGAAATCGCCTTGACTCAGCCACCCGAACCTTCCCTTAGGCACCCAAACGTGAAAAAGTTACTTTTGTCTGTGTGTCTGTTCAGGCGACCGTCCGTAAGGTCCGAGCAACTGAAACTCTAGGGTTGTCTTATTTTTACTATGGTTTATTAAGGGTAATTGAGATTAATTTTTACTTAAACAATTTCAAAACCCAATAGGTCCCCAATGGTCAGATTTCAACCCGACTCTATATATACCCCCTCATTATACATAATTAGCACGATGATTAGTGAGAAAATTCTCTCAAATTTTTAAATCTTATTTTCATCTTCCAAGCTTAATTTTTGATCCTCTCTTTGTTATTTCTTTGAAAATCATTTCTCAAAGAGAGTGTTTTATTTATCTTGGGCATTTGTTTTACAAATCAAAAATTTATTTACTCTCATATTGCATTTATTTTTCACATCCTATTTTGAGAGTATTATTCAAGTTTCTCCCACATTATCTTTGGAAAATATTTTTGGTGGAGAAATATATTCTTAGCTCGTGAATCTTGCACATCCATTGCAAGATTTAAAGGCTCATTTGCTTGTTTTTGCAAAAACATTTTTTGAGCCAAAAACCCTAATATCTATTGTGCTTGATATTTGAAAAATCTTATTGAGATATTTTTTAGGGTTATAGAGTATCTTTGAGTCTTCACATTGTGATCATACCATTCTGATTCAAAGATCTCACTCACTCACACATATACATATAGATGCTCATATTATTATGAATTGATACATTGTTTGACCAATTTCACTTAAGCATAAATCCTTATCATATGTGAGTGTATTTATTGTGCTTTAATTGTTTTACATCATCTGTTTGTATTAGAAGCACTATATTTCTATATTTGTACACAATATTTGATTATCTGTTGTATTCCCGAAGTATGGTCGGAAGAAGGAGACTAGCCCTGTGAATAGTCCTGAACTGGTTCAGACCCGATTAAGAGAACTAGGCGCACCAGCCTGTAAGGTGTTGTAAACGGAGCTGATCCACTCGTTAAGTGAGCAATAGTGGTAATTCTCGGGCTTACGAGCTGAGGTGGTAACGTAGGCAGTATTGGCAGAACCCTGATAACATATTGTGTGTGCACTTTATACTTTTGCATTCTATTTACTACACATGTATGTTATTTTCAATAGATCGTGAATGCTGCACATGATTTTATTTTTGCACATTATATTTATCTATGCATTTAGGATTGCATAGACAAACCCTAGGTTGTGTATTACTGATATTTGATTTAACCTAGGAAAAAGTTTTAAAATTCCAATTCACCCCCCTTTTTAGGAATGCACCAATTCCAACAGGGAAGAAACTGATATATGGTAAAAACTTCCCCTTATCTTATCATAATTAAACCAGAATTAGATTTTAGAAACTAAAAAACAAAATTAAATAGTAAAATAATACACACAAATGCATTCATTAATATCCAATGACACATAAATACCTTAATAATACCCATACATTAATGTATATGTAAGCATATATTATATGATTATACATTTTGAAACGTACTTACACACACACACACACATACACACAACACACACATTTATACTGTAGTGACCCAGAGAAATTATAATATTTAAATATTAAAGAGAAAGGAAAATGGAATTAGTATAAAAAGGCAGCAGCAGCCTTCATTGACGAACGCTTCACGTACGTCGACGAATCGGCATATTGGACTTGTCGACGAGGGTGTAATTCGTCGACGAGAATATACCGAGAGTGGGTTTGGGTTTTTTTGAATTTTGTTGACGAGGGAAGTGTTCGTCGACGAATTGTCTTCTTGACTTCGTCGACGAGGTGACGTGACTTGTCGACAAAGGCCAGTGTATAAGTAGCTTTAAACGCCATTTTTCAGTTGTTTTGAGCCGCATAAATCTTTTCTCTCTCTTCCTTTGGTTCCCCTTACTTCTCTCTAAGATTTTGAGTCGATCTTCTGCCGGTTCGACGATCTGAAGCCACCACGAGACTCTTGGGAAAGTTCTCTGCATATTTGCTAGAGTGGATCGTTAGTGGGTCTAGTTCATAATGCATCTCAGATTCAGGGTAAGGCTTTCTACTCAATATTTGACTTCTTGACAGTTGTAGAAAGCGTAATACACGTAGAAATACTAAAATTTAGTTCTGGAAAATATCATTGTCAGGGTGTTGAACGGGGAACCCTGCGGGTGCAAAACTGTTTTCTTAAGGGCTCTTTAGGAATCAGGTAAGGGGATAAACTAAGCTAGATATTTTATGAAAATATATGTATAATCTTACAGCATCTGGTTTCAAGAATATATATATATATATATATATATATATATATATATATATATAAGTTTATGTTTGGGAAATACTGCTGAAAATGATGGTATGTTTAAATATACGAAAAACCCATTTTGTGTGGCATGAGGAAAACTTGTTATAAATTACTATTTTCTGGGAACATGATAATGATATGGATTTTTCTAATGAAAACCGACGTACGGGCTGAGAATTTTTACATGATTTGTCGGCGTATAGGCCGTGCTATGGATATGATTTTCCGATGTATGGGCCGTGCTATGGATATGATTTGCCGGCATACAGGTCGTGCTATGGATATGTTTTGCCAGCGTACGGGCGAGTTATGGTAAAATATGAAATGCCGGCGTATGGGCTGATGATTTTCATGATGTATATATACGCAAAATGATGTGATGATAAACTTGACAATTGTTAGTGTGAAATATCCATGTATCACATTTTGATTATACTAGCTAGCTTAAACTCTAGCACTTGCACGGTACCGCTGCTATGTGTTCGTGATCATCACGATATTGTGTTAACGCTGCTATATGGAGTAGCGTGAGGTTGGATAGTCGATGTGGTTTTAAGAAGTGTGAGCGCTCCTAGTGTACGGACCAGGTTTGACAGACCCATCGGACTAACAGACTGTACTTTTGACTTGGCAGTGGTCGGCCAACCATTGTTAGGTCCCACTTTCGGGCCACACAACCCAGTCATGTGAGGGTAATACATGACAACAATCAGCTAACCTACGAGGGTGGTTTTGTATTATTATTATTATATGAGATGATCTATGCCATCAGAAATCCTCTATGTTCTGCCTTGAAATGAGTATATATGTTTTCCCAGTTATGATACATACAATATTACTGGTTATGTTTATGTATACGATTATATGTATAACACAAAAATGCTCATGTTGTCACACACTAGTATTGATTTATTTCCTTTACTGAGAGGTGTCTCACCCAAAAATTTCATAAACAATTTCAGGAGCCCCTGATAGGAGAGCGGATAAAGCTCCACTGGTTACGGCTGATTTGCCATTTCTAGAGGGTATGTATTTTGCGATAGGGTCAGATGGATTTTTTTGGGAATGACTCTAGGACTCTTTTGAGTGGTTTATATATGTATTTACAGTGGATATAACAACTCTGGTATTGTGATGGATGGTATTGTATATGGTATTATGAGTTATTTACGATTTTATGTTTCCTGCTGCTTAGGCTTCTACATTGTGTTTCTGGTATATCCCTGGTACCCACGGGTTCAGGTTGATTATGATCTTCTGGTTTTACTATATTGGTTTTATTATAAAAGGGAAAAAATGTGTGATAATTAAGTAGGTCGTTACAGTTTGGTATCAAAGCCTAGGTTGCTAGGTTCTGTAGACTTTAGAATGCAGCAGAAACGATACTAAAGTATAGGAAATGATTTAAGGTTTTGTTCTACAATCTAGAGACAGGACTTTCGTGATGGTTTCTGTGTTTTTCTTGGGGTGACGATTTCAGGAAAACCATAGTAAACTATTGTCGGGTTATGTTTCTAGAATGTAGGACTGGGGTTAGGAATAAGTTGAGAATGTTGAGATAAGAGGCTAGGTTAAGCGGGTAAATTATAAGGATAGGATTTCTGAGTTGTATTTGTTATTTTTCAGGATGGATCTAGGAGGAGGTAGTGCCCATGCGAGTGGCAGCGATGGGGCAGGGCCCTCGAGTATGGCCGGGACTGATACTGACGCAGTATTACGTAGCGTGGTTCAGCAAGTTATGGCTGAGATCGCTCGGAGCTCTAGGGAGCAGAGCGATCCATCTGCAAGACATAGGTGTACTATAGAGAAGTTTACGAAGATGAATCCTCCGGCATTCGCGGGAGAAGTCGATCTTACAGCCATTGAAAAACTGGATGCAGGAGACTGAGAAAGTCTTGGCTGTGTTGTAGTGTACCAAAGAAAAGAGGGTTCTCTTCACCACCTATAGACTGATAGGAGAGGCTGAGAGGTGGTGGACTACTGTGAGGCTTTTGGAGCAGCAGAGGACTACGCCGATAGCTATGACTTGGGATCGGTTTAAGGAATTGTTCTTTGATAGATATTTTCCAACTACTATCAGGAAGGCTAAAGTGGAAGAGTTCCTGAGTCTGAAGCAGGGACAATTATCAATCTAGTAGTATGCGACGCGTTTTATTGAGCTTTCTCGCTTCGTTCCATATATTGTCTTCTTGCTTCACTCCGTATATTGTCCTTGATGAGGTGAAGAAAGCGAGGCAGTTTGAAAGAGGTTTGAGGCGGAGTATATTCAAGCAGGTGGTAGTGCTACGGATCTAGGATTTTGTTGAGCTAGTCGATAGAGCAGCCTTGATAGAGGTTGGTGAGCGGCTGGATGCAGAGGATCAGGGACAAAGGAAGAGATCTGCATCTTCGGGCTACCAGCAGGGTCTTAAAAAGGGTCAGTGGAGGAGAGGAAACCATGGCAGATGACGGAGGCAAGAGACTGGAGGATGCGAGGTTCAGGAAGTACAGGGTCCTCCTTTCTGTCAGACTTGTGGGAGGAGACACTGGGGAGAGTGTCAAGCAGGTGGAGTTGTCTGCTATCGTTGCGGTAAATCAGGACATATGGTGAGAGACTGCCCTACACCACTGGATGCAACTCCTGTTCCTAGACAGTACCGAGGAGGGTATCAGGCGCCACATTAGGGCCAGTAGAGGAATATGGCTCCAGCCAGAGTGTTCGCTCTGACGTCGGGTGATGTTGAGACGGCTGGTGACATGGTGACAGGTATGGTTAGTATGCTTTCTTTTAAAGTTATTGCATTGTTTGATTTAGGAGCCACACACTCGCTTGTGTCTTTGGAGTGCACTAGACTGTGCGAGGCAGAAACACATTTGTTAGACACTGAACTATTGGTATCTACACCGACTGGGTTACCAATGAGGTGTAGTAGGGTGCTTCGGGGTTGTTTAGTTGATATTTAGGGGAAATCTTGTCTACCGATCTAACAGTGCTTGATATGCATGGATTCGATGTGATTTTTGGCAAGGATTGACTAGTAGCTAACTTTGCCAGCATAGAGTGTCATTCACGAGAAGTGACATTTAGACCTCTGGGATGAGCAGAATTCAAATTCGTAGGGTCACGAGTGCAATCCCCGCCTCAGCTAGTTTCAACTATCTAGGCTAGGAGACTACTGTTGAATGGTTGTCAAGGGTTTGTGGCAATTGTAAAGGAGGTGTCAGAGAGTGAATTGAAACTTGCTAGCACGACTGTGGTGAAAGAGTTTACAGATGTGTTCCTAGATGAGTTACCAGGCTTACCACCTAATCGCGAGGTGGATTTTCCTATTGATCTGCTTCCAGGTACAGCGCCGATTTCTAAAGTACCTTACCGAATGGCGCCAGCAGAGTTGGCAAAATTGAAGAATCAATTGCAAGATTTTCTTGATAAGGGTTTCATACAACCTAGTGTATCTCCGTGGGGAGCTCCAGTTCTATTTGTGAAGAAAAAAGACGGGTCTATGAGGATGTGTATAGATTATAGGGAGATTAATAAAATGACGATCAAAAACAAATATCCTCTACCCCGCATAGATGACTTATTTGACTAGCATCAGGGTACATGGGTGTATTCGAAGATTGACCTCAGATCAGGCTATCATCAGGTTGAAGTGAAAGCAGAGGATGTCTCGAAAACGGCTTTCAGGACCAGGTACGGGCATTACGAGTTCCTTATTATGCCATTTGGTCTGATGAATGCTCCTGTTATATTTATGAATTTGATGAATAGGATTTTTCATCCATATTTAGATCAGTTTGTTGTTGTTTTTATTGATGATGTACTGGTCTATTCGAGGAGCTATGAGGAGCATAAGACCCACTTGAGACAGGTTCTACAGACGCTTAGGGAGAAGAAGTGTTTATATATATAAACACACATATCCTAATACACATAAATACTAATACATATATTTGCATACTTACATGCATGCATACGTGCAAACTATATATATATATATATTCATGCTAATCCTTACAAGCGTGCATACATGTATGCATTCATATTCATACACTAAAACACCAACACACATACTCTCATGTGCACATGATCACATACACTCCTGCCTATATATGTGTTAATGTATACCTACACTAACACATATATACATGTACATATCATAATATACATACATGTGCGCGCGCACGCACACACACACACACATAAACATATATGTACTCACATACTACACACACAAGCATGCATGCATGCGTCATCCATGCTTTCTTGTACCTATGCACTCGTTTACATATCTCCATGCATCATCATGCATTCATCCATGAACACATGTTGATGCATACCCTTGCATATGCATCATGCATTCATGCATACAAGCATATTTATACATAAATGCGGGAATGTGAATATAAGCATATTTATACATATTCATCAATGCATGCCTACGTGCAAACATACATCCATTCACGCTTGCTCGCATATATACATACTATTCATGTATGTTCATACATTCATCCATGCATGCCTTCATGCCCATATGTACATGCATCCTTCATGGAAGCATATTCACATGTATACCCATCCATGTATTGACACATATACCCATCCATGCATGCATGCATCCAAGCATTCATGTGCATATGCATATTCATACATACATCTTCATATACTTACCCATGTATGGTTACAAGCTTACATACACATGAATCATCCATGCATTCATGCATCCATGTATACATATTCTTGAGTTCATGCATAACCACATATATACACCTATGCCTTCATGTATCCACATGCATCATGTAATGAACCGGAAATTAAAGTAAATAGAAAATATAATAAATGAAGTGGATTAATGGATAATAAGGGGAAGAAAGGAAGGATTTTTAGAAAAAGCAGGACTCATCGACGAATGTCCTTCTAAGCTCGTCGACGAAGGAATCCTGAGAGAGTATATTTTGAAACTATGAATTTTGTCGACGAAGGTATCTTCTCGTCGACGAAGTCTCTATAGCGTCTCGTCAACGAATTGACGTGTCTCGTCGACGAAACCCTGCCTATAAATAGGTTGTTCTTCATTTTCAGCGTGAATTCTCTGAACTCTTTCTCCTCTCTCTCTCTCTCTCTAAAACGATCTCCCAGCCTTCTCTCTTCGATTTCGGGCCGAATTTGACCCGGTTTGACAATCCGGAACCACTAGGAGGTTCGTAGGATCATTCTCTTCAAGGCTATAGGAGCTGATCGTTGGGTTATGAGGTTTGGGAAACATCCCAAAATTAGGGTAAGTGAGTTATTTTGGGATTTTCTTAAGGAATAATGTTATTTGGAGCCTAGGAAATAGTAAATAAGTGTTCTTCTTAAGATTAGAGTTAATTGGAATTTATTTTAATTAAGTTAGGATTTTTGGATTCAGGGTCCAAGTGAATGCTACGGGTATCGATTCGGGGATCTCGCCAACGTAGTTCGAAAGTCAGGTAAGGGGAAAATTTACATATTAAATTAGGATTTTCATGAATTAAAATGGATTATATGTTATTTATGTATATATGTTTATATATGGGTTTAAAATGCGAACCATAAAATTTATGTTTTCTGAGCCTATATAGTTATGTATATGTGAAAGTAAACGAATGAAGGTGAAAAGTATTTTCTAAGGAAGTAAATAAGGAATGAAATGTATTTTTAGCATATAAATGTTAAATGTGGGTTGACCTATTTTACAAGAATATGTATGAAATTACTGTCAAATTGTGTGACATGAGATTTTGTGCAAATATATGTTAAATGTATGAGATGCAGGCTAAGCAAGTAAAACTTTATGAATAAAATATGATATGGACAATGTTGCTTGTTTATCTTAAATGCAATCATGTAAATGTAAGATAGCTGAAAGATAGCCATGTTAGCAGATTCTAACGCATTTCTATGTGGAAACTAACAAATGATGACTAAAGACCAACTGTAGTACGAAGGAATGAAATGAAAATGTTATGCAATGAAATGATAATGAAATGACAATGTAATGAAATGACAAATGTGAATGATACAAATGAGAAAGAGTCACTTAAAGTGAAATGAAATGCAATGTTTAAGATATGAACATGAATGAATGTGTATGAATGTATAATGATAGAAATGAATGATATATTATGATATTAAAAGTATTTATGTAAGTAGAACATGTTACGATTGGGCAAGGCGAACTCTTCGCCTGAGAGCTTGCTGAGAAAGGCGAGTGCACTAGTAGCTTCAGATGTGGTAGTAATTACATAACGTACTAGGGCAGAGTGAACCTATTTGTATAGGCGGGTAGATTTCCCTATCCTTAGGGCCTTTGCCGGTAAACTATTGTTGAATTCGTGACTGCGAGATTAATCTAACATTTGAGGGCTTACTGAGTAAGGTAAGTGCCTTGGTATGCTTTAGTTGTGACCTTAGGGTTACCTATGTATCAGAGCAGAGGGGTGCTACTTGTATGGGCGGGTAATCACCCCTATTCTTGAGTAATCTCGTAAGTTAAACCTTTGCATGTGATTGTTTAGGTTCAAAAAATGATTTCAGAGTTATGTTAATGATTTGCAAATGTAATTAAAATGATATCTATTTACCTCATGTTGGCCACTTGTTGTTTTAATATGTATGTTTCTTCCTTTACTGAGATGTGTCTCACCCGAATATGAATGTTTCTTTTTCAGGACATCCTTGAGGTCGGGTTTAGGAGCTCGAGGGTATTTTAGCATTTTGAGGACTATAAAAAAAAAGGGTATATGTTGATACTATTTTGGAAATGGGAATGTTTATGTTTTACGTCGTTATGTTTTAAGTCGGTTATGAAAGGAATGATTGTGAAAATATTAGAATGTTTTGGAGATGTATGTATTTATGGAAATGCAGGTGATGATTGGTTTTTATGAATTTCTAGTTAGGATATAGCAAACCTTGGTATTATGGAATGTTGGTATTTTAGTATGGATGTTATATAGGGGTAGAAAACTCTGGTATATTACGTTTTTATGATATTATGTTATATGGAAATTATGTTTATGTTTTCTGCTACGTATGTTATGAATTATGAATCATCAGAATTTTATCAGGTATAACTCGCCGGACCCGAGTTTAAGGGTTCGGGGCGTTACGCATCATGCTTACATCCATACATATCCGTGCATCCATGCAGTATACAAGCAAGCATTCACTCATGTGCATCCAAACACTCAAATATACATGCATAAACACATATACATACACACTGCCACATACTCCATGCATGAACACTCCCCATGCACTCATACATGCTTGCACATACATACTACCACATCCCACCACATCCCACATGCATGCATGGTGCACGCACACACCTATGACCTCACACACAAATATACATGCCTCCACACACACTCAACATGCATGCACACACACAAAACATGAACCCGCGCAGAACAAAATCAGAGAGAGAGAGAGAGAGAGAAGAAGAAGAAGAAGAAGAAGAAGGCTAAGTGAGAGAGAGAGCTCGGGGTAAAGCACCCCCCTCCCCCCCATAATTTTCACTGTATTTTGGGCTTTTATAGACCTGAGAAAGAAAAGAAGGAAAAATAATTAAAAAAAATAGGGGGAAAGATGATAGGGTGAATGTTGAAATATTTCCTAAAATAATCGATTTTATGGGTTTTCAAACTCTTCCATTTCTGTATTCTCTAAACATTTGTGAGGAACATTTAATGCTATGTGAGTTTGTCCTACATTAGAAAGAGTGAAAAAGGAAAAGTCATTAATAAATGATAAGGTGGAATATTTTTTAATGTTGGTTAAGAGATAGTATTAGCGTGTACTCTAGTACACCCTAGGACGGTGCTTTGCACCATCTGCACACACACAAGCTAGCGCACGCGTGGCGTAGGCTGTAGGGTGTTTAACTGATTGTTTAAATTTGAATCGTATAAATAATCTAACAGTCAGATTTTAATTTGTCAAGTGACAGTTAATAAAACATTTATTTAACTAATTGTTTAAATTTGAACATGTGTAACTGTTTATTCAAATAACCACCTTTGTAACTATTGGGAATAGACATAATTCTGTCTATTTAAAGACATAATTAACTCCAAGAATCTCACAGAAATATTCAATCATTCTCTCATTTTCTTTTTCTCATAAGACTTTAACAAATTATATTTTCTTCAATTCTGGGTTTTATTTTCTGCAAAAACAATATTCCAATAATTTATTCAGATTCTTCTAAGGGTGTTTGTGATTACTTTTTTGTTTGTGTATAACGTAAACTGATATATTTTGGGTTTTATTGTATCCTGAAAACGTATTTGTTGACTCAATACACACCGATCTGGTGGGGACAGATAACGTGTAACACCCCGACCCCGAGGGGCCTGGGATATTAACTTTTTACTATTGATTTACAGTGGAAGCAAATAAACTCGATTATTATTACACTAGAGCGCTAATTATCCATATTACAATCATTTATTTCAAAAGAAGAAAAATTACACAAGCATAAATATCTGACATCATACTAATATTTCTAAAAAAATCTTTATTTTTCTATCCTCACCCGCATGCTTGCTAAGCCTGATTTCCAACATGCTCTTCAGAGTTATCTGAAATAAAAATATGATTGGAGTGAGACGACGCTCAGTAAGTAAATAAGATTATTATTAGTGTGGCCAAAATGAACTTTTTAAAAAATTTCGTAAAATAATATTTAATACTATAACTTCAAAATTTTCTTTTGGAATAAATATAAATTTAAAAATTTCTGCATAAAACTTTTGTCATCAATTACAACAGTAAAATTTTATAATTATACACTATAACTGTTAAATTAAACTTTTAACTTTAAAACTGTATAAACATTTAATGATAAACATACATATACTTTTTATTATACGTTTTCCTTATATCGTCATTTAAGCACAAAAATAATCATTTTCATGTAAACTTACACTTTTCTTTCAAATCATCAGTAACTTTGTACACGTAATTAAATATGTATAAATATATATTATAAAAACCACCCTTAGGCCTATTTATCGTAAGTCATGTTTACCTCTATGACTGGGTTGTGCGGTCCGAAGATTGGACTTAGCTGGTTGGCCAACCAAACTAAATCAACGTACGTAAACTTTAAGTGAGATTTTCCTTATTAAGTCTTAGTCCGGAACCAGGTGTGCACTCAGGAGAAATCCACTAACATAAATAACCACTTTGATCCGTATAAACTTTAAACTGCGGTACTGAGCATCTGTAACTTTGAACTTTCGTTGTCATAAGAGGTTTTAAAATTATTTTATTATAATTTATGCAATTTAAAATAATATTGTAAAAATCTCATCTTTACTCATATTTTCATAAAAAAAAAAAATACAACCTAAAAATAAACTCATGCCACATAATTTTTGTGTTAAAAATATATATAATTTTATTTTTGAATAGAAAGAAATGCTAAAAATTTATCCGAGGGGATTAGAACATTTCTTAACCCAAAAAAAGATGCAAGTATATTAAAGATAGAACTGGTATAATTAAATATGCGTAAAAATAAACTTATGGAAATTTTGTGGAACTAATTAACATAATTGAAATTTACTTATAAAATAAACTCGGGTATAAATTTTAAATAAAAAAAAAACTAACATAATCAAAATTTACTTACCTTCTTCCTTACGAATACTGTAATTATCTCTAAGAAATGAGATTGGAAAGAATGGGTGATTGAGAGCTTATTCAAAAATTCTCTCTCCACCACAAATTCTTTCACTTACTAATCCTTCTCTTCCTTGGAAAATTATTGTGAAAAATGAAGGTTGAGAACTCCCTATTTATAGGAAAATTTTGGGGAAGAAATGAAATTTATAAAAGTGTGGGGAGATGGGTGAAATTATAATTTTTTAAAAATTAAAGAATAGGCAATGGATGGACAAGGTATGGGTTGAGTATGAGATGGGGATGGAGGTCATGTGGGAGTGCTTGCCACCATTCCCATTAAATAAATTTTTAATTAATCACTTACCTAATTAATTAGTTAATTAATTATTTTATTATTTTTCTTAATCATTATTATTATTATTATTTTCATTGTTTTTACTTTTAAACTATTTTTAGTATTTATTTATTATTTATTTTTGAATAAAAATTAAATTTGAATTTTGAAAACTCATGTGGGCCCTACATGGTCTTGTGGGCCCCACACAATTTCGAGACCCGAATGGATCCTACGTAACTCGAATAACTCTTATACGATTTTATGCATCCTACATAACTTTGAGACTCGTGTAAACCTCCATACAATTTCGGGACTCATGTGGGTCCCACACAGTCTTGTGGGTCCTGCATAGGATACCTATATTATTATTATTTTATCATATATTTTTACAAATTATATCAGTTAAAACATTATTTTATGTACTTATTTACGTATATAAACAGTGTCTTGTGGCTCTGGGACTCATGTGGACCCAACATAGTCTTGTGGGCCCCACATATGATACATATATTATTATCATCTTATTATATATTTTTACAAATTATGTCTGTCAAAACACTATTTTATGTATATATACTTATTTACGTGTACAACAGTGTCTATCCTATTTATCCTATAAAATTTCATTTTGACCAAGCCGACCTCCAGGGAGCGACTGAGCCGCAATAGTTTTTGAGCACTCGCTTAGATAAGGTCTTTCTTAGGCATCAAACAGGGAATCAAGGATCTTACAGAAAAAAATACTTTTGTATTGATATTAACTTAATGACCATTTTTATTATTTTATTATTATTGTGCTTTAATCGTATATATATTTTTGGGTCATCACATAACGTTTTAAAGAAAACAATATTGTAATGTGTTTTGAAACATTTTCTATTTTGCAATATTTTCTCTATTTTTTTCTTTACAATGAAGGGCGAGACTAAAACAACGTGATTTTGATCTCCTTATATATATATATATATATAAGTAATAAAAAAATTGACCACTCACAATGCAAGTCTTTTTAATTTATTTTTTTTAATTTTAATTAAAAAACAAGGTATGTGTGTCTGTACGTGCGTGCATGTGCAGACACACATCAACATATATTTTTTATTTTTACTTTTTTAAAATTTATAGTTTTAAATATTTATTTTTTGAAAAATTTGTATTCTATTAAAATAAATAAAATGGTAAGTGGGACCTATCAAAATAGTCGAAAATTTTAGAAGTGTCCAAAATTGCCAAAAAATTACAAAAAAACTATGATTTTGCCTCGATTTTTATGCAAGAGACTAAAATCATAGTTAAATATCTTTTTTTTTTTTTCCTATTTTGGACTGTTCCTAATTACCTAGTGTAGTTAGAATTGACAAAAAAAAAAAAAAAATTAAAAAAAAAAATAATAAGGTTTTTGGCTCAATTTTCATTCGCAATGGTAAAATCATTGTCAGACATTTTCTTACTATTGTGGATCACTCCGTATAGTTAGAATTGATAAAAAAGAAACCCTTTTATAATAATGTTTTGCCTCAATTTTTGTGTTTGAAATTAAAATCATTGTTAGAACTTCTTTTTTTTTACCATTTTAGACTACTCAGATCACCTATTACTGTCATAATTGGCAGGAACAAAGTAGAAAAGTTTAGAATGATAAAGATTTTACCTTGATTTTCATGCACAAGGTCAAAACAACTATTAAATATTTTTTTATAATTTTATACTAGGGATCACCCGGTTCACTTTAAGAAAGATCCCTATATTTTTACTAAATTTCAAGAAAGTTGAATGTCTTCTATTTATTTATTTATTTTTAGGGATATTGGGGAATTGTCTAAAAACTAAACCCATGTCCTTTTGACCTTTTTTCTACATTTACATATGAATAGTTGAATTAATACCTAACTTGTTGACAGCTTTTGGCACTTCTTCGATCTTTATATATGGTTTCAAAGTTAGAATTTTATATTTGGCTTCCCAAAAATCAAAATCTCACCTGCTCAGATTTTTATTTTACTTTTATCTTCTTCTTTTTTTTTTTGGTGGAATGGGAATGCATACAATTGTTTTTTTTTTTCATCAAAACGTAATTTTTATCACAATATCACAGTGATGAGAATTGATAAGTTTCAGTTTGGATCATCAAAACATAATTTTAATCCCAATATGATAATTGATAAGTTTCAGTTTGGATAATTGGATTATTAAGATGTCGACAAGTATAAAACCAGTAAGATGCTGACTCATGTTCTTCACGTAGTTGCTGTGACCCTGCAACTCTACCCACAATTCCTCGCTGTTTCTACCTGTCCACCAATTCACCACCTTCGATTCCTGAATCCAGTCCGATCGACGAAGAGGAGTTTTCTGTTGATATGAGGAGTTTTGGCTGCAGATTACTTCTTCATTCCAAATCGTTTGTTAGGGCCTACTCATCGACGTCTTCTGCTGATTTTGCCTCCTCTGCCAAATCCTTGAATCTCTTCTCCGCCATCAACCAGGCGCTTCACATCGCCTTGGAAACCGATCCCCGGTACTTTTTTCCGATTACCCAGATTTCGTTTTGCTTCAATCTTTGTTATTTTGATTTCGAAATTTTTCGGACTCTACAGGGTTTTTTATACGATATAAAATAGTAATTTTGAATATATATGTGGTGGTTATCTTTTGCCCCTCTTCACGAAAATTCCTAGCTCCCTCATCAATTTTTTTAGCAACAAGGTCGAGCATTGGTACTATTTTTTTTAATGCATGGAATTCAAAAGCACCTTCTGCATGATGAACTGAAATCGATCATCAGTCTTGATGCATACATGCCTGAACTGATCAGCACCCTTGAAAAATATAACGAAAAGTTTATTTTTTCTTATGGGAAAGAAAACTGCTCACCTTTCACGAAAATTCCTAGCTCCCTCATCAATTTTTTTTGCAACAAGGTCGAGCATTGGTACTATTTTTTTTTAAGCATGGAATTTAAGAGCACCTTCTGCATGATGAACTGAAATCGATCATCAGTCTTGATTCATACATGCCTGAACTGATCAGCATCCTTGAAAAAATATAACGAAAAGTTTATTTTTTCTTATGGGAAAGAAAACTGCTCACCGTTCATTAAGAAATGGAAATTTATATACAATTTCTACATGTTTACATCTACAATCAAAATCCCTAGAAAAATTGCTCTGTTAATAGACAGTTTCCAAATATTGAGAATAGAAAATTTTCAGATTCTATTTACAGGAGATTGTGAAGAATCATAGGCGATTTTCTTGTTGCAATAATTTGAGGATCCAATTCAATTTGAGATTTGCTATTCCTGGAATTGAGGATGCCCACAAATTTCGTAATAACCTCCCTCTAGCTGGTGTATTTTTGGACTCCACCGAGCTTGCCATCAATGTTTTGGATATCTACCTTGTGCCTCCCCCCTCAAGTCAATAAAGAGTGAGTTCCAATACGAGCTAGCAATGAGTTGAACGTTTCGATATTAAGCTCCTTTGTCAACAAATCTGCAAGCTTCGTTCATGGAATACCGGATTTGTTGCAATGTGTATGATTGATCTATTATCACTGAAAAATGGAATGGGTTCTTTAATAGAGAAAGACAAGTCTTTTAAGACTTTGCGTGGCCATACCAGTTCTGTAGTTGTCAATGCCATTGCTCGATATTCGGCTTTGTCTTATGATCGAGATACCGTTTGTTGCTTCTTTGATTTCCAACTAATAAGAGTGTCTCCTAAAAAGATAAGCATTCTTGAAACTGATTTCAAGCTAAGCAAGTTCATACTGGAACCTGTTCAGGGTATTTCTTGGTATATCGAGCCAATTTCTTTGCCATAGCAAGATGAGGAGCTCTCGGTGCCTGTATAAATTGACTTAAAATTTGTACAACATATGAGATGTCTGGTCTGGTCATTGTCAAATAGATGAGTCTCCCCGCAAGTCTTCGATATGTAATCACATCTTCAAGTAGATCTCCTATATCACTCAATAGATTATGTTGCTGTGGAATAGGTGTTTGTGCTACCTTTGCATCTTCTAGACATGCTTTCTTTATAATATTTCCTACATATTTTTGTTGATTTACATAAATTCCATCTTGACTTTTTCTAACCTCTAAGCCCAAGAAATAATGCAAGGGTCCCAGGTCTTTTATTTTGAAACAAGTGTGGAAATATTTCTTAAATTGAGCACATTTATCTCCATTGTTCCCAACAAGTATAAGATCATCCACATAGATTAATACTACCAAAAAACTGTCCCCATCTAAAAGTGTGAATAGTGAGTGATCCCATGGACTTTGCTTAAACCCATAGTTGAGAAGAGAAGTTGAGAGTTTCCCAAACCACTGTCGTGGTGCTTGTTTGAGTCCATACAATGACTTATGCAACTTACAAACCAGTGAATCATTAGGGACAGGAGCTTTTATAAATACTTCCTCATCAAGTTCTCCATGTAAAAATGCATTGTCAACATCCATTTGGTGTAGTTGCCATCCTTTAATTGTTGAGATAGCCAACAAGCACCGAACTGTGGTGAATTTAGCCACGGGAGCGAAGGTTTCATTATAGTCAACCCCCTTTACTTGGCTATATCCTTTTGCAACTAGTTGTGCTTTGTATCCCTTGATCATTCCGTCTGCACTTTGTTTAATTTTGAACACCCATTTGCTTCCAATTGCTTTTTTGCCCTCTTGGTAAGGGAACTAGACTCCAGGTATTATTTGAATTGAGAGCTTTCAACTCTTGTATCATTGCCTCTTCCCACACTTATTTTCCTACATCATCTTCATAGGTATCCTGTTCAATATCAATTTCGTCCCGTTCTGCATTGTTAGTAGAAGATACCACAAGATTTTTAGAAAGAAATGAATTTTGATAAACCTTACCATGCAATTGGTTGATTTGAGTGGTATTCTTGGTAGGGGGTTTATGGTCTTCTTACATGTCATTACATAATCTTCAAATTTTTGTGGCATCCTCCTTTCCCTTTGTGGTCTTGAGTTCTCAACTATCATTTCTCTTTCAACTGCCTTATTTTCTATTTCAAGATTAGATTCTTCCATACATTTTTCTTTCGTTTCTTCGTTTTCCTTTAACCCGATTGAGTCTCTTACATCTCCAAATTAGTTTTGAGTATGTGTTGGCTCTTCAAGTTCAATCACGGTCGGCAATGGTTGCACCAGCAAAGGCTGTACATTTTTAAAAGGAAAAGAAACCTCATATAATATGACATCTTAGGATTCAAAAAACTTTCTAGTATTGAGTTCCATTACCCCGTAGCCCTTCTTTCCTGCGATATATCCTAGAAATACACATTTTCTAGATCTCACAGCAAACTTATCATATGGCTTATGTTTAACATAAACATAAAACAAACATCCAAATACCCTGAGATGATCATATGAGGCTTTTTCTTTAAACAAAATCTCGTGTGGGGATTTCCCATTAAGTATTGGTGTGGGAAGAAGATTTATCAAATGTGCCGTTGTCATAACACATTCTCCCCCAATATCTAAAGGGTATATCAGCTTGAAATCAGAGTGCTCTTGCAACCTCCAATAGGTAGCTGTGCTTTCTTTCCACCACTTCATTTTGTTGGGGCGTGTGCGGACAGCTGGTTTGGTGTATGATTCCTTTGTTTAAAATGAGGTTCTTGAAATTCCCATACACAATATCTTGGGCATTATCTAACTGAACTGATTACACCTGTGCCCCAAATTGAGTTTCCACCATTTTCAAAAATTGTTCAAATAGAAATGAGGCTTCACTTGTTTTTCATTAAGTGAACCCAAGTACCTCTCGAACAATCATCAACGATAGTGAAAAAATAGTGAGCTCCAAAATGTGTGCTAGTTTCATAAGGTCCCCTAGTATCAACACGGATTAATTCAAATAAGTTTCTTGATTTATTTCTACTAATTGGAATGAAAATTGAGTTTGCATAGACCTATGACATGCATCACATGGGAAAATGTTTTTATTTTCAACTGAAACATCGAATAAACTTTTTAATCTAGAAATGTCCCAACCTTCTGTGTAACAATTCTGGTTGATTCTTCAATCTCATGGCATTTGCATAGATTTGATTTTCCTCTTCAAAATAATAGTAGAGCCCTTCCATTCTACTTACTCCAATCACCCTCTTGGTGCTAAAGTCTTGCAAAATACATCTGTTTGGGAAAAATGTTACAGAACACTTTAAATCTCGGGTAATTCTACTAATTGATTCTAAATTGCAGGTGTAAACTTTGGTAAGAAAAGGACATCCTTCAGCACAATATTTTGATTTAGTTGGATATTTCCAACACAATCAACTTGTGACTTTCTTCCATCAGGTAGTGTAACTTGTGAAATAGATTTTCTTGGATTTTGCATTTTAATTTGAATATGATACAACATGGTCAGATGCTCCACTATCCAGAATCTAATTTCAGAACAAGAAATTTTACCAACAAAGTTTACGGTTAGGTGTTCCTTGTTTCTCTCGGGTGAGTATGACCATCAACTGATCAAACTGAGTTTGGGATAACCCAGATGGGTTAAGAATAATCTGTTGTTGGCTTGCTTGGTATTGAGGATCTACTTCCTTCCCCTTAGTTTTTGTCACTACTACATTAATGGATGTCTTTGCTTGAACGTTATTCTTCTTCCCTTGCCAATTTGGAGGATACCCGACAATCTCAAAAAAATTCTCTTTTGTGTAACTTGTCTTCTTACAGTGTTCACACTTTGATCTTTTGTTTGGATCTCGATTCTTTTCCCCAGTATAAACTTTGAAAGTTGTTGCCTCCACAATTGGCCTTATCATCATCGCCTCTTCTGAACTTAATAAAGAGTAAGCAATTGTTAAGGATGGTAATGGATCTTTACAGAGAATGTTCGATCTTACCACACCATAGGAATCATTCAACCCCATTAGAAACTGTTGCAGCTTCTCTTCTTCTTTTTCCCTAACCAAGATTCCACCATACAACTTGCACATCCTCGTCCATGAGACTTGGAAAAACTATCAAGTTGATCCCAAAGTCCCTTCATTTTTGTATAGTAAGCTGAGATTGTCAACTCACCATGTTTAGTGTTGACGATTTCTCTTTTCAGTTCTTCAATATGAGGCCCACTTCCTTATGAAAACCTTTCTTCTAGATCTCTCCAGACGTAATAAGCAGTGTCATGGTATGCCACATTGTTATATAACTCCTCGTTGAGTGAGTTTAACAACCATGCAACCACCATTGCATTGCAAGTTTGCCAGTCGTCCTCTTCTGAATCTCCTTCTTCTGGTTTTGGTAATTTTCCATTCACAAATACCAATTTGTGTTTTGATCGTAGAGCATTGACAACAGCTCTCCTCCATGTTGAATAGTTGGTCCCCTTTAGTGGATGAGACACCAACAAGTCACCTGTGTCAATGGAACAACAAACAGCAAAGCAAAAGATTTTTTCCCTTACTTCAGCCCACATTTATTTCCTTATATTTCAATTCATTATTTTGTATAGTTAGCATATATTTAGTTTACATGTATAGGGCTTAACAGATTATAGTTTACTTGTCTAGGGCTAGAATCATGCTAGAACTTATTTACTTTCCATGTGTAGCATTCTTGTGAGGTATATATATAATATACAGAACTCAAGGCCAACTCATTTGGCCATTCACAAAATATTTGACATAGTATCAGAGCCAGCCGACTGCTAGGTTTTTTTTTCCCCTTCAATTTTTGTCTTCTTGGTTTCATGGCTGTTGGGGTTTTGTTTTATCTTCTGGAATTTTTTCTCGGTTCTTTCGGTACTTCTGTGGCTGCGTGGTTGTCGACACAGCAAGTTTCTGGGTTGCCATTTATTCCTCTAGTTTATGTCCTTGTGATTCTTGGCAAGCAGGCAACAGTTTTCTGTTGCTGTTTGTGACTTTCGGCAAGGAGGCACAACAAGTTTCTGGTTTGCCAATTATTTCTCCAGTTTCTGTTGCTGTTTGTGACTCTCGGAAAGCAGGCTTGTGACTTTCGCCAAGCAGGCACAACAGTTTTCTGGTTTGCCACTTATTTCTCCAGTTTCTGTTGTTTTTTGTGACTCTTGGAAAGCAGACAACAACTTTCTGTTGCTGTTTCTGGCACATATCTTCTCGGCACAGCAGAATTTTGGTTGAAGATTTAATTTTTAGTGCAATTTTTTCGTTCAAGATTTAATTTTTTAGTGCAGGGAGGTTGTTCTTGGCTTTTCTTTATACCTGCATTGTTTATTTTGGGCTTCTGGATTTTCTAGTGGTCTGTTTCTTTCGGCACAGTCTGTTTTTTTGGGGCTTGTCGATTTTCTCCATTTTTTAGCATGGACTTTGCACCTGTGTGCCAAGTTTATGGGCAACAATTATTCTACGTGGGCTTTTCAGTTTAAACTTGTCCTGAAGGGAAAAAAATCTTTGGGGTCATATTGATGGCACAGATTGTGCACCCAATCCTGATAAATCCAAGGAGCTCGCAGCTTGTCCTTCATGGGCTGTGCTTGATGCTCAAATTATGTCTTGGCTTCTTGGCTCGGTTGAGCTACATATTGTTCCCAACTTGCGACCTTATCGCACCCCGCTCAATATATGTGGACTTGTTTAAAAATAGTATATCTTCAAGATAACGGTGCCCGTCATTTTCAGTGAAAGCATGTGATTGCCATGTTTCAACATGACAATCGTTCCATCTAAGACTATTATTCGGGGTTTCTGACTCTTTGGAATGAATATTCTAATCTGGTTACTGCGGATGTTCTTGTGGCTTCTCTTCCCATTATTTAAGGTCTTCACGATACTAGTCGTTGTGATTAGTTTCTTATGAAACTTCGCCCCGAGTATGAATCTGTTAGTTAGTCTCTGCTAAATCACTTTCCTGTTCCTTCTCTAGATGTTTGTTTTGATGAGTTACTTCATGAAAAACAACGGCTTAGTACTCAAGTTACTTTGGCACAATCTCATGGTTGTTCCGGGTCTGTCCTTGTGGCTTATTCTGCTCAACGATGAGGACCGCCTGCGCATTCTAGCACTTTGCTGTTTTTTTGTTGCAAAGAATTTAGACATATTGCTGCTAATTGTTCCAAGAAATTCTGCTCTTATTGCAAGAAGAAGTGTCATATTATCAAACAATGTCGTATCTGCCCGCAGAATCGTCAGGCCCAGGAATTCCAGACTTTGTAGTGTACCCCCCACAGTGATGTTTTCGGCTCCTGGCTCTTCTTCAGGTGACTTCTCTGTTCGTGCACCTCCTCTAACGAATTACTGCACACCCAAAATGGTGCAACAAATACTAATTTCGGCATTATCAGAAATGGGCCTCCAAGGTAACAATTCTACTAATCTCTAGTATGTGGACTCGGGTGCCTTGAATCACATGACGAATAATCCCACTATGTTGTCTCATATTCAGCCCTACGTTGGTCAATCTGCTATTCATACTGCCAATGGCAGTTCTTTGCCAATAGCTGCTGTTGGAGATGCCTCGTCTAAGTTCACTAATGTGTTTCTTGCTCCTCAACTTTCTACGAATCTTATTTTTGTTGGTCAATTAGTTG
Source organism: Malania oleifera (assembly GCF_029873635.1). Lineage (NCBI taxonomy): Eukaryota > Viridiplantae > Streptophyta > Magnoliopsida > Santalales > Ximeniaceae > Malania > Malania oleifera. The sequence goes on from NC_080418.1 coordinate 150,901,596, forward strand.
ATAACAATTGTGCTATTAATTTTTCTGGTAATGGTTGTGTTGTGCAGGGCTAGGTAACGGGGGAGCCAATCACGAAGGGACCTAAAGTGGGGTGCTTGTTTCCATTACTTTTGCCTATTCCAGCACGTTCTCCAGTTTCTTCTATTAAGTCTTTTGCTTGTAATAATGTCTCAGATCTTAGTATGGTGTGGCATCGTCATTTAGGGCATCCCAATAATTAGATCTTATCTTATGTTTTGAACTTTGGTTTACTTGGTAATAAACAACGTTCTTCTTAATCTCTTGAGTGTGCCTCTCGCAAACTTGGTAAAAGCAAAACTCTTCCCTTCCCTTTGAATGCTAGTAGAGCTTCTCAGTGTTTTGAGCTTATCCATATTGATGTTTGGGGACCTTCCTCGGTTAGTTCACATGAAATATTTAAATACTATGTGACTTTCATTGATGATCATAGCATATTTACTTGGGTCTACTTTCTTCGCTCTAAATATGAGGTTTTTGTACTTTCACTGAGTTTTTAGCTTATGTTGACAATCAATTTTCTGCTTCTATTAAGACACTACGCACATATTCTAGTGGTGAATATGTGCCTAATGAGTTTTAGGCATTTTTGGCTTCTAAAGGCATTATTCATCAACATTCTTGTCCTACTACTCCCCAATAGAATGGAGTAGCCGAACGCAAAAATCGTCATCTCCTAGATGTGGTCCGTACTCTCTTGTTGGAATCCTTTGTTCCATCCTTGTTCTGGGTTGAGGCTTTGAAAAGTGCTACTTACTTGATTAATCGTTTACCTTCTCAAGTCCTACTCATGGAGTCTCCCTATTTCCGTTTATTTGCTAAGCAACCTAGTTACGATAACCTCTGTGCCTTTGGTTGTGTATGTTTTGTTCATTTACCTCCTCATGAGCAACATAAATTATCTGCTCAATATGTTCAATGTGCATTCTTGGGATACAATGTGTGTCAAAAGGGATTTGTTTGCTATGATCCTACATTACATCGTACACGCATTTCTAGGAATGTTATTTTCTTTGAAAATCAACATTTCTTTCCCGTGTCCTCTGTACCCTCCTCTCCTACTGTGATTCTCCTTTCCTTTGAGGAGCACTTCTCGGATCCTCATCCATTCAGTTCTCGTTTTAAACCAGATATTGTGTATACGCGGCGCCCCCACCCACATTCTCTTCCGATAGCTCATCTGATATCTGATCCTACTACACTCGAGATTCGGTCTATTGCAGCACCTTTAGAGCCTTTGGTATGTTGCTCTTCTCGAGTGCCTGTACCCCCGGGACAGATATGGGTTTCCCTCTTCAAGTTCTAGTAACTCTGTTTCAGCTCTTATTGCTGCATTGTCCAATTTAGATATTCCCACTTCCTACTCACACACTGCCAAGCATGATTGTTGGCGACAAGTTATGTAGGAAGAAATTGCCGCTCTAGAGGCCAATCACACCTGGGACATTAAGCCTTGTCCTCCCGCCATTGTTCCTCTAGGTTGTAAATGGGTTTACTCGGTCAAGATCCGATCTGGTGGAAGTCTGGATCATTAAGAGCTTGCCTTGTTGCACTTGCGAATAATCAAGAATATGGTGTCAATTATGAAGAGACCTTTGCTCCTATGGCTAAGATGACTACTGTTCGTACGATTCTAGCTATTGTTGCTTCTAGTGAGTGGCCGCTACATCAGATGGATGTCAAGAATGCTTTTCTTTACGGGGATCTTAAAGAGCGTATTTATATGAAGCCACCCTTGGGCTTGTTTCCCTCTCCGACTTCACATGTGTGTAAGCTTCGTCATTCTCTTAATGGTCTCAAACAAGCTCTAAGGGTCTAGTTTGATAAATTCCGCACCACTTTATTACAATTTTCATTCAAGCGGAGCAAGTATGACACTTCATTGTTTCTTCGGAAATCAGACATGGGTATTGTTGTTCTTTTGGTTTATGTTGATGATATTGTGATTACTGGTTCCTATTCTGCTTTACTTGCTCAGGTCAAGACTCATCTCTCAGAGTTCTTTCATATGAAAGATCTTGGGTCTCTCACATATTTTCTTGGTCTTGAGGTGAATTGTAGTCCCTCAAGTATTTCACTCAATCAACATAAGTATGCTAGTGACTTGGTGCCCACAGCTGGCCTTTAGAAGGGTACTTCTATTGATACTCCCATGGAATTAAATGTCAAGCTTCGCAAAGAGGAGGGTGATTTACTTGTTGATCCCTGTTTATACTTGAAATTGGTGGATTGTCTTGTCTATCTCACCATTACTAGACTAGACATTTCTTTTGTTGTACAGCAAGTTAGCCAGTTTCTTTAGACTCCTCGTAATCTTCATTTGGCTGCTGTCCGTAGGATCATACGCTATGTTTAGCGCACTTCTGCCGTGGTTTATTCTTCCCTGCGGGCAATTCTACTCGCCTTGCTGCTTATGGCGATGCTGATTGGACTGGTTGTGCGGATACACGTCGCTCCATCACTAGTTGGTGTGTGTTCTTAGGTGATGCATTGATCTCTTGAAAGAGTAAGAAGCAAGACAGAGTTTCTTAGTCATTGACGGAATCTAAATACCAAGTGATGTCTTTTTCTTGTTTTGAAATTATTTGGCTTCAAGGCTTGCTTGCTGAGCTAGATTTTTCTGAGACTGATCCTACACCTCTACATGCCGATAAGATGAGTGCTATCTATATCATGGCCAATCCTGTCTATCATGAGTGCACGAAGCATATTGAAGTCGATTGTCACTCTTATCCGTGAAGCATTTGAAGCTCGTGTTATCACTCTTCCACACATTTCCACTGAATTACAAATTGCAGATATCTTCACCAAGGCTCTCACTCGTCATCGACATTGCTTCCTAAGTAGCAAATTGATGCTTGTTGATCAACACCCGCATCAATTCGAGGGGGGCTATCAATAAAACAGCAAACAGCAAAGAAAAAGATTTCTTTCCTTACTTCAGCCCACATTTATTTCCTTATATTTCAATTCATTATTTTGTACAATTAGCATATGTTTAGTTTACATGTATAGGGTTTGACAGATTATAGTTTACTTGTATAGGGCTAGAATCATGCTAGACCTTATTTACTTTCCATGTATAGCATTCTTGTAAAGTCTATGTATAATATACAGAACCCAAGGCCAATTCATTCGGCCATTCGCAAAATATTATACAAGCTGATCTATCTAAATTGCTCAAATGATAATGAGGTGGTTTTTCACTCATGATTTTGGTAGAAGTCTTTGTTTTGGTCTTTGCCATAGGATCTGAAAACAAAAGAATTCAGTGTTCACAATGTAGAACAACCTAGCCCTGATACCATGAAAAAATATAACAAAAAGTTTATTTTTTCTTATGGGAAAGAAAACTACTCACCTTTCATTAAGAAAATGGAGGTATATATACAATTTCTACATCCTATGATGTTTACATCCACAATCAAAATCCTTAGAAAGAATGCTCTGTTAATAGAAAGTTTCCAAATATTGAGAATAGAAAATTTTCAGATTCTATTTACAGGAGATTGTGGGGAATCATAGGCGATTTTCTTGTTGCAATAATTTGAGGATCCCATTCAATTTGGGATTTGCTATTCCTGGAATTGAGGATGTCCACAAATATTGTAATAACCCTAAACAGTTGAATATGACAGTATAAACTCCAAAACCCAGTTACAGAGAAACCAAAACTTGAAAGCTGCACAAATGAGTACAACTGCCTAGTTAGAAAATACTTCACGTTCACATAGCCCAGCCATCGGCCCTAGGTTATTGTTCTACCCCCGAGTATTTAACTCCTCTTATAGTTGTAGCTAGGCAAATTTAGTGTAACACCTCAAGCTGCAAAAGCCTAGCCAGTAACTTTTGGAAGGTCCGGTTTGCCCAAATTGCTTTAATCAAGTAGGTGCTCTACCTATTATGCATACCTCCCTGAAATTATGTCTTTAAATAATATCTGATATAGTTTGACTTATTTAGAGAGAGATTAAACACTGCTACTGTAACTGAGTAGTCCCTCTTTGGAACACTCTTTCGAAGCTTCTTGCAGTGATTTTGTGTTCACATTAAGTAATGCTTGTCTCAACTAGTTTTTTTCATTTTCCTTGCAGTGCTTATGTATTTGGAGAAGATGTGAGCTTTGGTGGGGTCTTCCGCTGCACTACAGGATTAGCTGATCAATTTGGAAAAAATAGGGTGTTCAATACCCCTCTTTGTGAACAGGTAAATTTATTTCACATTATCTCCTGCTGTTGCGGATGTATTTCTTAGGTGGGACTCTGCTTTTGTTGTAGTATCATGCTGGAAAGGGTTCAGAATTGTGGTGAATCTCAGCATGCGTCCTCATTCACATTTCTAAGAATCAGCCACTGGAAGGGCCAAATTATATATTTCCTGTTATGCAAATGGAGAGCAATGGAACCTGAGAATAAATCACAATGAACACAATTAGAATTAAGTGTTTCACTCATGGAGCACTATGTTTACCATCAGCTGCATGATTAACTTCTTTGTTGATGTGACCACCACTGCAACCATGGAAGATTTAGATGTCCTGCCAAATCTCTTGCCTCAACTATAGTAGTTGAGTTTCCTTCAATGATCAAGTATTTAATTAATTAATTCCCAGGTTCTTAGCTTGAATAATTCCATCCTAAAACCTACTAGATTCAGCCATCAAAATTGGAGCATACCCCAGATTCCTTTCTCTGATGCATTTGCATTGACCTTCATGATTTCTGGTAGATGGTGATTGAAACACTTCTTTCCAACCCATTAGTACCTCTGTCAGAGCCACCAAAATTTCTGATGCATAGGCAAGGACGAGACAAATATTCACTATATTGCAGAGAAACAATACAATATAGCGAGTAATGCCTTAAACCAAATGAAATTAGACCACCTTGGTCTATTCCAAAGTCTCACACCCGCATAGATGTAACTCAAAGCTCTCTGCCAATTCTACCATAGCTCCTTAGGTGCCTCTCTCTTTCACATCTAAGGCCCTAACTAATGGCATGCTCATATATATAAAGGATATTTTGCTGAGCTTCTTTTGTCCCAAGGAATTCCCTGATAATTTAGTTCCTTAATACGACTCAACAAATATAATGAAGTAATACAAGTAATTGAGACAAAATTTCCCAACAAATCTCCACCTTGTATCAATAAAACCAAACTGAGAAATCTTAGTGGAGCTGAATATCTTGTGTTGATTTCTACACTTCATCAACAGAAGAAGCAATCCTGAACTTTCCCTTAAATCAACCATAGCTTCATAGGTGACTCTCTCACATCCCACAAATGGTTCGTTTGTACACTATGCAGCATCTAGAGTCATTGTAGAACAAGAAAACGACATTGATATGGAACTTTCCCAAACACAGATTCTCATGCTCCAGTGATTCCCAAATATTGTAGTTTCCTGATGCAACTCTAGAATATTGCATTTCCAAAAAATAATAATTATATTCTATAAATATAATAAAGTGAACTAAAGGGTTCGAGATGAAATTTCCCAACATATTTAATTTCCAGTAAAATGTCACTTAGCATCTTTTATATTAGATACATTATATAACCTTCGTGCTGGCATGTTCTCTTCTACAGGGCATTGTCGGATTTGGAATTGGTCTTGCAGCGATGGTGAGTTTGAACAGTCAGTGCTGTATTACTTCTGCTTGCCATAATAATTATTGGTTTCATCTCATTTGATAGGGTAATCGAGCTATAGCAGAAATTCAATTTGCAGATTATATATATCCTGCTTTTGATCAGGTATGCGTCCTCCTTGGTACTAAATTTCTATCTTGCCATCACAATTAACACTTAGTTGACAGAATGACTGCTTTATAGATTGTCAATGAAGCTGCTAAATTTAGATACCGGAGTGGGAATCAATTCAATTGTGGAGGTATTCTTGTTATGGTTTTGTATATTTGAATCATACTTTATTTTATTTTATTTTTATTTTAGAAAATTTCTCCACATTGAGATTTATACTTGTCAGATTTGCTCGATGACTCTCAATCAAGTGGTCCTTTTCTTATATAGAAGTCATTTTCCCTAATTACAATATATCCCTTAATTAGAATATCTCCAAATTACAGCAATGGTATATATCCCTTAATTACAATATCTCGTAATTATAGCATCTCCTAACATTAAGCATCCTAATCACAGTATCTCCTAACATTAAGCATCCTAATTACAACAGCTCCTAACATTAAGCATTGACCCCTAATTCAGGAAAGATATTTACAGATTTGTTTCCTAAACAACTATACAACAATTTATGGTAGGTTTGACAGATTTGTTTCCTAAATAAATGTAGAACAAGTTATGGTGAGTTTGTTGTCTATCCTACTAACATCCCCCCTCAAATTGATGTTGGTCAATCAAGAAGCATCAATTTGCCACAAGAAATTAATGACGTAGTCGTGTCGTAGCTTTGGTGAAGACGTCCACTATCTAAAGGTCACTTGAGACATGTGGAAGAGAGATAACCCGAGTATCGATAGCTTCCAAAATAGAATTGCAGTCCACCTCGATATGTTTGGTACGCTCATGATAGACGGGATTTGTAGCGATCTGAATATTACTCGTATTATCAGCATGAAGAGGAGTGGGAGTAGACTGAGGAAAACCTATTTCAGCAAGTAAGCCTCAGAGCCACACAATCTTCGAGCAGGCTGCTGACATGGCACGGTACTCTGACTCGGTCGAAGATTTGGAAATACAATCCTATTTATTACTCTTCCAAGAGATAAAGGTAATCACCAAGAAACATACACCACTCGGTGACAGACCAGCAAGTACTAGGACATCTTGCCCAGTTGGCATCACTAAAAGCCACAAGGCGAAGAGGAATACCAGTAGAGAAGAACAAGCCACGATGAGAGGAACTCTGGAGATATCGAATAATTTGGCGGACCGCTGCAAGATGAAGGTGGTGAGGAGACTGCATAAATTGACTGACTTGCTGGACAGCAAAGGAGATGTTAGGCCGTGTAATATTGAGATAATTGAGACTACCAACTAACTATCGAAACACCGTGGGATCAGGAAGGAGATCCCCTTCCTCACATCGATACTTGACATTCACTTCCAAAAGGGTATCCATTGAAGAGGGGTCCTGCAAACCAGACAAGGAAATCAAGTCCTCCATTTATTTATGCTAATGTAGGAAAACCCCAGATGAATCGGATTGAACTTCCAAACCGAGGAAATACCGGAGAGGACCAAGATCCTTCGTATGGAAGGAATTATGAAGATGCTGCTTGAGCTGATCAATGAGAGCAGAATCAGTCCTAGAGATGACAATGTCGTCGACATAAACCAAAAGAAGAACGATACCAACAAAAGTCGTACGAAGAAACAACGAGGAATCATACTAGCTTTGGATGAAAGAAAACCGAAATAAGGTAGCCCGGAACTTATCAAACCAGGCTCGGGGAGCCTATTTCAAACCATACAGAGAGCGCTTCATCTTACACACATTTGACGTCAACGATGAGCAGAGGCCAGGAGGAGGTGTCATGTAAACATCTTCCTGTAAATCACCGTGAAGAAATGCGTTCTTCACATCCATCTAGCAAAGGGACCTTCCCTAAGAGGCTGCAATGGCAATAATAGTACACACAGTGGTCATTTTAGCAATAGGAGCAAAGGTCTCCTTGTAGTCAACCCCATACTCCTGGCGGTTTCCAAGGGCAACCAAACGAGCTTTATAACGGTCCAAAGACCCATCAGGCCGAAGTTTCACAGAAAAAACCCACTTACACCCAATTAGCTTGATATGAGAAGGTCAAGGGACCATGTCCCAAGTCCGATTTTCTTGAAGAGCTTGAAGTTCTTCTTGCATAGCCTTTCTGTGAGTATGAATTAGGAATCGACACAGTTGATAAGGTAGCCGTGAAGGAGGTATGAGGGAAACCATACCTATCCGGTGGATGAGAGGCATGACCAGATCGTTGAGGAGGATGCAAAATAGATTAGGATCAGGTTGCAAATCATACTCAGGAAGGGGTAGAGTTGGCCAACGGCGTTCATACACAAAACCAGGCTTGAAGCGTTTAGGAGGGTATATCAAATCACCAAAGTGAGGAAGAACAGAAACTGCGGGAGATGATGTAAGAGAACTAGGAAAGAAACATTGATGCTCAAAGAAAACGATTACGAGATATATGAAATTTATTGGAGGAAGCATCATAGCACACAAACCCTTTTTGAGATAAGTTATATCCCATAAAGGCACATTTCACAGATTGCGCAGAGAGTTTGTGACGTTGATGCGGAGTTAGATGCACAAAATAGACTCAGCCAAAAGTGTGCAAGTCAAGAAAGCTAGGGTGTTGTTTATGCAGACGATAGTATGGAGAGTCAAAATTTAGCACTTTAGAAGGCAACCTATTAATCAAATATACTGCTGTAGCTAAAGCTTCAACCCAAAATTTAGGAGGACCATAAGATGCAAGTAACAAGGTCCTAGCAACATCTAACAAATGCTGATTTTTGCGCTCAGCCACGCCGTTCTGTTGATGCGTATAAGGACACAAGCGGTGAGAAACAATTCTTTTGTGACAAAGAAACTCAAGAAATTCTTGAGACATATATTCTCCACCAGAATCAGATCATGAAGTCTTAATGCTAGTGGTAAACTGATTCTCAACACATGCTAGAAACAATTTGAAAACGCTAAAGACTTCAGACTTATAGCACAGAAAGTATACCCAACTATACCAACTATAGTCATCTATGAATGTCACAAAATATTTATAATGAGCATGAGAAATGACAAGAGTAATGGCGGCCATCACTCTAAACTAGGTCAAAGCAATTCTTTGCCCTACTCCCGGAAGAAGGAAAGGGAAGAATCTTAATTTTTCCAATTTTACATGTAGAACAATCAAAAGACAAAGCATGAGGCAAAGAAGAATTATAATTCAGTAAATGAGATAAAACAACATTGTTTGGATGGCCTAAACGTTTGTACCATACTTCACAATTATTGGAAACAGTAGTACAAGCCAAAGAAATGATACTAGAAATGGAAAAGTATAATGGAAACAAGTCTCCCAACTTTAGGCCCCTTCGCTATTGTCCTCCCTAACACCGGATCCTGCACATGACTACCATCACGAGAAAACTGAACATTATAATTATCATCCACTAATTGTCCAACCGAGATAAGACTCATAGAAAACCCAGGTGATACAAAAATATTAGTAAGTGATGGTGCGATATCACCAACCCCAGTAATCAGTAAAAAATGGCCATTAGCAACTTGAATATTAGAAGAACCAGTGTCCTTACGAACATTGCTAAGCATGTCACTCCCATTAACATGAGCCCACAACTCCTTTCCCATTACAAAAAGTTAAAACTGAAACTCCCAGGCAGCATAATTCTTCCCTGTAAACCGAGTTTGAAAGACTTCTGAGTTATTGTTGTTAGCCATAACTAGAATCTCTCGAAATTCACTAAAAAACTGCAAACCAGAACCCGCGCCCAAGAAATCAGAAAACCAGAACCTAGAATAGACAAGGTTGATTCAGAGAGTGGCTCTGATACCATGTCAGATTTGCTCGATGACCCTCAATCGAGTGGTCCTTTTCTTATGTAGAAGTCATTTTTTCTAATTACAATATATCCCTTAATTACAATATCTCCTAATTACAGCATCTCCTAACATTAAGCATCCTAATTACAGCATCTCCTAACATTAGGCATTGCCCCCTAATTCAGGAAAGATATTTACAAATCTGTTTCCTAAATCTATTCAACAATTTATGGTAGGTTTGACAGATTTTTTTCCTAAATAAATGTAGAACAATTTATGGTAAGTTTGTTGTCTGTCCTACTAACAATACTTTCATGTAATTTCCCAGGTTTAACAATAAGGGCTCCTTATGGGGCCGTGGGCCATGGTGGCCATTATCACTCACAATCGCCTGAAGCATTTTTCTGTCACGTTCCTGGCATCAAGGTATGTCTCTTTTTCTGGAAACTTGTTTCTGGGTTTTTAGGCTTGTCTCTCCAATTTCCTTTTTCATAGATGCGATGTTCATCATGCTAACCAGAATGTGTGATGATTTGGAGGAAACATTTATACAGGTGGAGAATAACAAAAGATCTGAATCCCATGCATTTATGATTTTATTTTCCCATCCACTTTCTTAATAATGTAACTGCTTAGGCCTATATTGCAGTGGAAGTGTATAATATACACCATCCAAACCCTGCCTAGACTTCTTCACACAGGAACATTTTTATTATTTTATATATGAGGGTTCTGAACATCTTTCTAGGCGAAGTACTATTTGAAGTGAGAACGTCTTGGCTACTTTCCCAATTGTTTCTTTGGCTGGCTTAATAAGCATGGCAGTTGGATTGCTTCCAATTCTCTTAGAATGCTGTTCTTTTATAGGTGGTTATCCCTCGAAGCCCACGACAAGCAAAAGGCTTGTTATTGTCATGCATACGTGATCCAAACCCTATTGTCTTTTTTGAACCAAAGGTAGCACATTCATTTATATTTGTCTCGAGTCCTAAACATTCAGTTTTTCAAATGAAAGTTTTGAAATCTTGTTTTGAATTTTCAGTGGCTTTATCGTTTGTCAGTAGAAGAGGTTCCTGAGGATGACTACATGTTGCCTCTATCAAAGGCAGAGGTATGCAGTGCCTAGTTTTACAATTTTTCAATTACTCTAACCCTGAGGAAAATTGCAAACTTAACACCAGGTAATTCGAGAAGGCAATGACATAACACTTGTTGGATGGGGCGCTCAACTATCAATTATGGAACAGGCCTGTGTGGATGCCGAGAAGGTAATTGATTTTTTGTGGAAGAATATTCCTAGTCTTTTCAAAATTATGCAAAATTTATTTGTTAGGCATGCCTAGTTTGATTTAAAATGAGTTTAATACAATTATTACAGTCTCTTGAGAATATCATTAGTTGGGAAACAAGGAATTTTCGAATCAATCTCTAATTTTAACTGCCTATCTTGTACTGCTTAATCATTATATTCCATACTTTCAATTAGAACCAAGATCCAGCGTCCCTACCTGCCGGCTGGGCATTTTCTGGTGACCCAAAGTTGGTAAAAAACTGACTTCTTTCAAGAATTGAAACACTTCTCTCTCAACATACTCAACCCAAAGCAGCAAAACTAGGACATTAGTTTTGTTTGGGAAAGAAGATTTGAATATATTTCTTTGCCGAAAGATTGCCTCATTATTGCTGCTGGCAACAAACCAAAGAGAGATAAAAATGAACATTTCAGGCAATTACTAGTCCAAATCACAGGATTTTATCTTATTGTGCATCTAGAATCATGGAAAACAAGCCTCTTTGGTGTGGATACCAAAGCTGGAAACAAAGATTCATGCAGATTAATTGAATCTAACTTTAATTGCATCACTTGCTGGCTGGACACATGTGCAGCGAAATCAACTAACCTTTTCTAACATGCTGGAAACATCATTCTTTGTCCTCAAACATCACATATGAACTTGCTCTTGATGGTGGGTATTACAAGCCACCACGACAAATCATTTCTGTACTATTTGCAGCATAGTGCCATGGCTTCTGAGTGACAATGGAGGACCTCTTTGGTTTCTGTGTACAAAAACTCTCCCTCAACTGCTCATCTTTATATTTGATTTTCCATGTATAGAGAGAGAGGAGTGATTTGAAGTTTTTTCCCTTGAAAGAATAACTGTTCTCTCCCAAAGTCTAGATAGTAGTTGGCTCATCTTGGGCACCCTATTTGGGTCTATGACCCAATGTCCAACTATAGGGGCTCACATCTTAAATTTTGTCTACAATTGTGAATTTGAACTTGAAACAAACCTGGATGGAACATGCTCAAATCATTGAATCAGCCTCTTCAAAATATGGAGATAAGTTTGTATATACCATGTCCTCTCTATAGACCCCACCTACCATTGGAGCCATGTGCCTCAGATGATATGTTTTTGTGCAGTTTTCCTATGTCTACTTTCAGGTTCCCAAATATTCCCAGGCAAGTAATTCCAAGATTACAAATGTCTTTCCCCAAGTTTGATTCTTTACAAGCTGTAGCTCATGGGGATAATTAAGTACAAAAGAATTTTGTTAATATTGTTGTTAAATACATTGTTGGCCCACAACCTAAGAGCTTAAGCTTTTAGGTAAAGTGGTAATCTAACATGGTATCAGAGCCGGTTTCTAGGAGGTCTTAGGTTCTAATCTTGTTGCCTGCATTTATTATGTGGTGTTTAAAAAAATTAGTGTTCCCTATAATGGGTGTTATTTATCGTGTGTTTATCTCTCCATGTGCTGTTGGGCTGCACGTGTGGGGGAGCGTTAAAGCTTGATATACATTGTTGGCCCACAACCCAAGAGCTTAAGCTTTTAGGTAAAGTGGTAATCTAACAATTATAGAGTCATTTGACCTGTGAGATTGAGCAGGATGGAATTTCTTGTGAACTCATAGACCTAAGAACTCTGATACCCTGGGACAAGGAAACAGTAGAAGCTTCGGTTAGAAAGACTGGAAGGCTTCTTGTAAGTGTTGATCTCTCCATAAAATTAAATTTATTGTTAGCCAATTGGTGTGTTTAAGTGATGAATATGATGCCTTATTTGCAGATTAGTCATGAAGCTCCTGTAACCGGAGGTTTTGGTGCTGAAATCTCTGCTTCTATTGTTGAACGTTGCTTTTTAAGGGTAAGCTCTCTTTTCGAAAATGCCACTCCTATTTGGGAATCTTTTGAGTTAAATTGCTTCAGATGATTGTTTAGTGCTCCATGATGGGTTTGCTGCCATTGGAAAAATGCTTTGTTTGATTCCCTGAGGGAAGCTTATTATTTCTTAGCCGCTCTCTTTAGGCACTTTGTGGACCAGGACATAGCACCCCTACTAGCATGTCATCTAAACTCCTCACACACTCCCCCAGCTCCACCCCCAAAATATAAAGAAGGAGAAGGTGGGGAGACTGCCACCCAACAGAAAAAAAATGGGGCAAAAATGCCCAAATGAAAGCCCTTAAAACAGAGAAAAAGAGCAGCAACACTTGCATGCATGTTAGGGAACTGGAATGCATCTTTCTGGTGACTTTGAAGTATAAGAGAATCTATTATCAAATCACGTCACATGCATTCTCTCTCTCATAAGAAAATTTTTTGCTCTCAACCGCTGGATTGGAGATCACAAAATGTTTTTGAAATTAGTCGATCTGAAATTTATTCTTAAAAATTGTTATGAACTGGCTGCATTACTAACCATATAGCTTGTCACAATATTTGATTTTGATGTTGAAGGAGGCCCTGAACTGAAATTACTCGGATCACTTCCAGTTAAATGAAAAATTCATAATATTGTTCAAGTTTGCATGAGAGTATCATTACTCAAGAGCATGAATATGTTTATGTTTCCATTTTTCTCAGACACATGTATGCTTATGCACCTAAAGGTCGTCCCTGTGCCATAAGGGTCCCCGCTTCGCGAGGGTAAGGGGAGGGTTGTCATGGAGAACGCAGCCTCCTCTTCCCTTCAATTAGTATAGAGCCTGAGGCATACCCAAAATGCGTTGAAGCATAGTCTAAAATACTAAATTCCTAAAATGCTAAAACTTTACAGCGAGCTCGCACATTATTTCAAAAGACACACCTTTAAGCATTCTGTTGGTGCGGATTTTAAGTTAGATCTGACCACAAAATTTTAACTAGATGCTTACATGAAAATGAACGTCTTAATCAGAGTTTCTCTCTCGTTTGCCTTCTCAAAACACAGGACATGTTTTTTCTGGCAGTATGCTTTAGGACCAGGTTCTGCTGATGCCATCACCTCACCTGAAGAGAAGAAATCCTCTTATTGCTCTTTTGTAGTGTTGATGCATGTTTTTAGCTTTTTCATGATCAAAAAAGCAGCTTTTAGTTTTATCTAAAATATATAGCTCTTTAGCAGTTCTGGACCTTAAATGAGCAGACCAAGGCCTGAAGTAGCTTCAATTCAAGATTAAACCATACTGGACCCTAAATGAGCCATACTGATGAGCTACACTGCATCTGGAGTTCAATCCAAAGATCGGAGATGAATTTAAGCATGGAATTTGTGTAGTAAACCAGTTCATAAAGCTTCCGCAGCTGAAAATAGTAAACAATCCATTATTGATATTGTTTAATGGACAATTTTGAGAGAAGCTTGGATGAGACTGATCCTTTATTCTTTTTAAAAATTATGAATTAATAGCTACTGTTTTTTTGGATTAAGTACAGCTAGAAGCTCCAGTGACCAGAATTTGTGGCCTGGACACTCCCTTTCCCCTTGTTTTTGAACCATTTTACATGCCGACAAAGAACAAGGTTGGTAGATTTCTAAGCTTTATATGCCATTTTGAATGGGTGTTTCTTATTCCATTTTGAGCCCATCTGCTTATTGATCTCTTTTGATGCAGATCTTGGATGCTATAAAATCAACTGTAAATTACTAGCGGACATTTTAGCCGTGGCTATCGTCACATGAATGTAATCTATGGTTGATGGAAAATGTAAAATACCATTGCTTCTGTTCCATCTCTTTCATTTTATGAGAACAGCTCTAATTTCCTTCTGGTGGAATATTTCTTATTGTTGCCCTATATTAATCCATCTCTCTGCTGAAAATAATGGAATTGTGTTTGGAATTGTAAAAAGAGGCTCATTTGTATGTGCACTTGCTTGTTTCTGGAAGTTCGAGTATCCATCTGGCCATTTAACTTAAATAATCTGATGGGAAGGTGGCATTTTCATTGTACCAATGTTAATGGCAGTTCGTTTTCCTTTTTCACAATCCAATTCAGGTGTTAGATGAAATATCGTTTACATAAACTTGACAACCAAGAATGTACATGGAACTTCATTCAATGTGCCACATTTGGGCAGAAGGACCAAATATGATCCATCAGATGATAAACACGCTATTGCATTGTTATCCAAGGACATAATATTAGAATCATTCAACCACAACAAAAGAATAAACCAGTTCAGCCTTAGTCAATTCGAAAAAGTGCCACAGGATGATAACCAACAGTGGAAAGTTCTCTTCTAGCTTCTTTATTTTATTCTCATCAACAACACTATCCTCTTGAGGGGGAAAGGGAAGAGAAAATGACACGAAATGGAACCCAAGTCTTCATTTTAATTTATCTTAAAAGAAAGGATCCACAATGCCTTTTACCTATTCACAGATAAATCCACAGATTTAAACAGTCACAACACACACTATTCCAAAGATTGCCTTCATGCCTCATGTCTGGTGCCCTTTCCATAAAAATCTGCAACAGATGGATGCAAGAAGATGAGCTCACACACTCCACATTATTAAAAAAATAAAATAAAAAAAGTGGAATATTCATCAAAACCACAAGTAAATCACTCCAAACTGGTACGGGGGTATACCCATTGCAAAGACAGGAAAAATTGAGTGAGCGAAGAGTCAAAACCAACTAATCAAAAGTCAGGAATTTTGAATAATTAAATTAACTACTCAATTGCATCCATGCATCTGAATGAAAGTGTATCCAATGCAACACATTCAAGGAAAGAGCCATACCATTGCTGGTTTTTCCTGAACTCAGTAAGAACCGGGTATATGTTCTCAAATGCTGTATAGGTCTCATCTCGAACCTGAAAAATGAATAGGCAACAATACCAACTAGGAGAATATCACAAAAACCAAACAAGACAGAACAAAAGCAATGGGAAGTCATGTCATCACCTTAGCTCCAGTAAGAACAATTTTTCCTGACACAAAGATTAGCAGCACAATCTTTGGTTGTTTCATTCGATAAATCAACCCTGGAAAGAGTTCTGGTTCATACTGAACAACAAAACACAAATCATATTACAAGGAGATCCATGGTTCACACTATCAAGTTCCAACATTAAGAGTACCACAGATATTGTGAATAATTCCAAAATATGTAGAAAATTTTCAGAATTATTCCAAAAAATTTGACATCAGGCACATCCTGTTCTCTTCCTACCAGTCGAATTAGTCTTTCTTCTGTAAATTGTTCCCAAAATTGTGGCTCAAATCTAAATACTAGACTAGTTTCTAGAATACCACCTAATATAGCATGATATAATTCCCAATTTCAAAGGGAAAAGTAACTACAACAGTGGAAGTCTTTTGCCCTAAACAAAGGCTTGAGTTGATAGCCCAAACTACAGCTGTGGCTTTCTTCCTTTCTTTTGGGGTGGTAAATTACATTTTACCTCCCTTGGGACCTCCCCAAGGTTTGAAATATTACAACATCCTTTGAAATTCGCTGCTATTAGCACTAATTACAATTACTAGTCATTACCCATCAGTGTGGACCATCAATTATCAAGTCAAAAATGGTTTGATGCAGTAACATAGATGCTTACTCTCTGTTTTTCCCCCCTTCAACTTTTTTTTTACATAAACAATAACTAGTTTATTCAGTGACTCCAGTAAAACCAAATCAAATCAAAAAATAAGAAAATGAAAATGAAGAATAAAATAATATTCAAGCAAGGATAGAACACTGCAAGAAAAAACCAACATTGTTTTTTGTCCTACCTCCATTCCCCTTTCCTTTTCTAATGGCATCCAATCTCAGGGACTCCATTTTGTTGTGGAGAGTGAGCACAAAATGACAAAAGATTTATGGAGTATACCTGAGTTGGCCATGTGGAAATGAATTGGTGCTGAATTATTTTTTAGCATTTTCATTCCAAAGAATGCAAACAGGTAGATTATACAGACTCTTAATCTCAGAACAAAATGCAAATATATTGGATAACTCAGAATGATCTTACATTATATACAGCGAATTCATCCTTAAAAAATCATCAACAAAGGTTAAAAAGAAAAACCGGGGGGGGGGGGGGGGGGGGGGGGGGAGGGAGGAGAGAACAAAAACCTAACTTAGAAAAAATAAAAATGGGAACCATCTGAATGAACACACAGAAAATGATTTACAGATAATTTATTGACTTGAGAAGAAAAGGGTACACAAAAATGCTTCCCAAACAAACAAGACCCACACTCTAGGTTAGACACGAACTCAAACTAGGAACCGGTTGCCTCAATTTGAAGATGTGGAAATGTAGTGGAACAATCATAGGAATATGACAGCAAATTGAAGTGCGACACCTCCAAATTCATGTCCTCCACCAATCATCCTTCTTATCTTTAAGTCCTAAAAGAACAATAGAATCAGGATAAAAGATATTTAAAAAATTTAAGGATTTCGTGGGACATAAGGATAAAATGCAAGTTAGGAATATAGGAAAAAGAGCAAAAGGAAACAATAGAAAAAGGTTGTACTATCTCTGCGCCAAGAACAGCCATACTATATCCATTAGCTCATAAAATCTTGTGTTGCATCAAACAATATCCGCAATGGATGATAATGATCTTGCCCCTTATTCTTCACTAAGCACAGGTCTGTCCTATCCTATCATCTCTTGTCCTGTCCAATGAAATCCTATCCCAGGAACCAAATGCACCCTTAACAACCCAGCTACAAGCACTCAAATAGACACCATCACCATCACCTTTCCAGAGCCCCCAAATTACAGCCAAATTAATCATGTTCTCTAATAAATAAACTCACGACATATAATCTCAAGGCCAAAAGGAAGGATATAAAAGCCTTGTGGTGTTGCACTATTAGGGCTGTTATTTAATGTGTTTGGTTGGAGAGAAATGCCAGAATTTCAAAGGGGTGGCCACAGCTAATAATTTGGTTTGTACAGTGGTTTATCTTGCGCCTTTGTGGGTATTGGCTAACAGCTGTTCTCTTCATGTTTCTCTGGGAGACCTGCAGTGGGACTGGTTGGCTCTACTTCATTGACTTGGCTTTCAGATTATGATGATCTCCTGATGCAATTTTTTGTTATTGTTGTAGAGGGAGAATTCCTTATGCTCCCGGTTTTCCTTTCTTTTCCATTCTTTTCTTTCGTTGCACATTCTTATCTCTTCTAATAAACTTATTTGTTTATCAAAAAAACTCAAGGCCAAATGGGCTACAATTCTGAATGTAGGATCCTCCTTTCCATTGGTTGTTTGGTGGGGCAATACAATCAATCAGAGCAAGTAATCCAACGTGAGCAAGAACTCCAATCTTGTTCTTGACAACAACCACTGCCTGTATACTTGGCAATGATTGCTGCCATTGAAACCTTTTTTAGTGAAAATCAAGTCCTTCAACAAGCAAAGGAATTACCATGAGGTAGGTGGGTTTGTAGTCCAATGGAGTTCTGCAGACTCTAGCACCAGTCTTACAGTGGGTCTGCCATGGTGTGTCACTGGGGAGAATAGGCCAAGAGTGGCTGAGATGGAAGGCATTTTATATTGAGAAGAAGCAGAAGCAGCAGGAGTAAGCAAATAAAAAAGAACAAGATGAAAGGAAATATATAATGTTGTCTTTCTGTTAAAGGTATAAATATCCAAGCTCCTGTGCAGTTTAAATCAGTTAGTTGCTGTCACTGACAAGGTTCCCACAATATCACCAAACCTTTGGAGATGGCAGTGTAATTTACCCTTTTTTGAGATCAACTACAGGTCTGATATTTAACTAGGAGATAAACAAACTACAATAAAGTAAACACAGTTCTACAATTACTTACACTTGAAAAGGCGCCATGAGAATATGCAAGACCTTCAAGCCTAATTGGAAATTTTACATCACAGGAGCCAACTATGTTCTGAATCTTGAAATCCTGAAGCCAACAACACATCAGCATGGACATATTACAGTAACACTTTATAATGTTGAAATAAAGCTTAAACCAAACCTACAACTCATACCTTAAACTTGGCTGGAAATCCAAGCTTTTGAATAATTCGAGCATACTGAAACAAAAGTGACATTAAAAAATTAAAAAGGTTCTTATAACTCAAAAGAAATTGTCAATGCACAACCAAAATCCACTTCATTGCTCCTCATCCTTTTCTAATAATAAAAAATCAGGATAACCATACAAGCTCCATGCAATTCAAAAGGCATTAAATACCTTACGTGCAGCCAATTTTGACTGTTGTTCACTCTTGGCGCCAGTGCAAACCTGGTAAAATAGTTTTTTTTTTTTTAAGTTAGCATTATCAGAATAATGAGTCATTCTGTCCTCAGTGGACCAAATAATGCATTAAAACACATAACAGCATTGAGATGAGAAACAGAAATGCCAAATAAAAGCTTTGAACAGAAAGGTGGACAGATTATGCAAACAAGGATTAAATTGGATTAAAGATAGTTTTGAATGTTTAAGGGGTGAGAGCCTATTTGACTCAAATCAAAGAAGTCTTCAACAGAAAAATAAATGAGGCAGCACTCAATTCAAGGAAATACAAACCCCCCCCCCCCCTCAAAACCGAAAAAAAAAAATCTGTATCACACCAACGGATTCTCAGTAGGTACGTGATCTGAATGGCTTGGGGTCGCAATCCAAATCATGGAAACCAAATCTACTTAACATCCCAACAAAATTATAGATGAAAAGAATAAAATGAAAGTGATAAACTTGATCCTATTTCTTGCTTTTGCATGGAAGCCCACAAGATCAAACTAGAACGAGGATGAGGGAAGTGAGCTTTGGGAGTTCTAGAAGAATGATTCACTGCATTTGTACCCTCGGAGTGAGAGTCTTCACTTTCTCTGTGATTTGCATGTAACATCCAATTATGAAGTCCTTAAGAGTTGTCGTTGCCACAAGAAAATTGAAGAACATGTCTTAGAAAGAAAGGATTGGGATTTGTTAGGATTCTTAGGAAAGAGGAAGGGACGAAGGGAGAAAATGAGAAAACAACTTCCCCCTTTAACATCAAAATTGGAATGGCATTCACTTCTCCCAACGATACAATAATTGATATAGAAACATAAAAGTTGGCACTCATCATCTGATGTAGTATGAGAAGCGGGTTTCTATATGGATCATTTTGACCAAAAAGGATATGTAAAAGGACTTTGGGCAAACCCAGGAAGGGAGCCCAAAGCTCACACACAACCAAAGAACAGCAAATACCACTCAACCTGGGGAGTTGAGTTGATAAATAGTGTGTGAAAGCCATGTAGGAGGCGGTTATTGTTGAATTTGAACTGAGAAGTGAATGTGAGTTCTCTGCTAATTGTATCTCTGTCCTCTCTTTCTTCTTCCCCTCCCCTTCTCTCCTCCATTTCTTCCAGTGTCTCTCTTGGCAGCAGATATTTGATGCTATCCTGCATCATCATGTTAAGCAGGCCCTCTATGTTAACCCAGTGATGTAGGACAAGAAGCAAGACCTTGGGAGGATCCTTGCTGGAGAATAATTAAGAAGAGTAGGGTTTAGGAATTGTGAGGTTTAGTAGTTTATTATTTGTGTTTAGCATTAATTAGTATAGGATTATGTGTATTTGGAGGTATGTTTGTAATGTAATGTAATTTTAGGGGTTTATGTGTAATTTATGTAAAGAGGCTTTCTTATAAATAGTGTGTGAAAGCCATGATGCAGGCAGTTCTTGATGAATTTGAATTGAAGTGAACATGAAATTTCCCCCCTGGCATCTCCTCTCTCCTCCCTTCCCCTTCCTTCTCTTCTAATTTCTCCATGGCAGCAGAACCTTGATGCTGCTTCTGCATCTCAAGGTTCTGCAGCCATGGAGAAATTAGAAGAGAGGGAGGAAGGGGCAGGGAGGAGAGAGGAGAATCAGGAGATACTAGTGGGTAACTCACATTCAATTAACAATTCAAATTCATCAACAACTGCCTACATCATGGTTTTCACACACTATTTATATGAAAGCCTCTTTACATAAATTACACATAAAACCCTAAAACTACATTACATTACAAACATACCTCTACTTTACACAAATATCACAAACAACCCCTAAATACACATAATCCTATACTAATAAATACTAAACACACATAATAAACTACTAGCTTAACATTACAATTCCTTAACCCTACTCTTAATTATTCTCCAGCAAGGATCCTCCCAAGGGTCTTGCTTCGTGTCCTACATCACCCAGCCACAAGAATGCCACCCTATTAAAAGGGTGCAATGGCACCCTTGACCAATGGACATCAGTATGCTCACCATCTTGCCAATATGATAGACAAAAATCTGCCAGTATTGCAAATACTTACAAGCAAGGAGTTGGCAAAAACTTTCTAAGCAACCATAACTCCCCTACTTTACACAAGCTTATAAACCAATTTAATATCAATAAACTTAGTTGAAGACAATTTGTTGAAAATATCTTCATAAGACAAATTAATTGAGCAAGTAATATAAATAAAAGAAATGGAGCATGAAAAATCAAAAGAAAATTGAACACAAATGCCAATAAAACAAATAATCATTTATATAGAACTTCAGCAGTTATCAATCAGAACATATAAAGATGCTATCCAGGAACTCACCATCTTTCCAGAAGCAAAGATTAAAGCTGTAGTTTTCGGTTCCCTTATCCTCATAATTACAGCTGCAAAACGCTGAAGGAAGAATGTGGAGCGTGAACACCGAAACAAATATTGCTGATTGCAATGAAATAGGAAATACAATTATCTTATGGGGAACAAGCTTTAACGTCTAAGTCATCTCAGAATCCAAGCTTCCATAATTAAAGCCCTAAAAGCAACTTGATCAATCAAATCTTATTAAAAAGTTGAATGGTTCAACCAAATCTCGTACAAAAGAGCAGGGCTTCTTCCAATACATTCAAGAGGCACTCAAAGATGTACTAAAAAAATCAAACTTCTAAAGCTCAACAACATCTGATTAGAATCTCTAACAAGCAAACAAAAATGGGATCCAAATTCATACTCCTATCATGAGTTGATAATATATAATTACAATTCTTAAAATAAATCAAGAAAACACTAAACAATGCTGACAGAAAAATATAATAAAAAGCATATTATACCTTTGGATTGTATTCTGCATTTCGGGCTTGCAGCGCGATGGTCTTAAGATCCAACTTGCAGTCCAAGTTGACTGTTGACACAATGTTCCTAGAAATACATAATAGCATAATTAATTAAACCAGTGACACAATCCACATCTTCAGTGATACGGCAACCATATCAGTCAACACTGAGCTCAAAACATGAAACTAACTGTTATTATCTGTTTGAAAGGAACGGGGGAATAGGGAACTTACTGAAGAGTAGGGACAATGCCAGATGGGTGCTTGGAAATATCTACCGGTTGGCTGCCTTCCAAGACTTGATCCGCCATACTACGTTCTCTTTCCTCGAATCTTCAAAGGGTTCTTTCTGTCTTCAATATGCGGTAAAAATTTGTAATCAATACCAAAGCCTTCTTATTCATTGAAAATATATATTGTTTGAAATCTTGCAGCGTTACGTAACGCAGCAATAAATGATAGATAAGGAGAGATCTCCAAAACAGCAATTTTAATGAGATTAAAAAAAAAAAATCAATTTTTTTTTTTTCTGAAAAAAATAAAACAAAAGGTAGTTACTTTGGAAAGAATAAAAGAACGAAAATAAAAATGAAATAAAATCAGAAATCAGCCTGATTTAAAAGCTTCGAAAAAAGAAAACATGAAGAAACGCAGGCAACGGGCATTAACACATTAAAAGAGATTCGATTCAATCAACATGAAGTAAAGAAATTTGAGACAATAAGCATAGGGATTAGGGAAACGAAAACAGGGTTCGATTGATTGACCGATCCGTGAGGGGATCAAGAAAAAGAGAAAGGACGAAACGAAAACATGCGAGAGAAGAAGATCGGACCTTCATGTGGGAGAAATATAGGATTCGGGAGTCGTTGAAGAGCGATCTAGAAGGTGGAAGATCTGCAAAACTGAACTGCGAGCGGGTTTCAGAGAGCTGAGATTTTGAAAGAGAGGTTTTATATATGGGGAGTATGGAGCGAGAGGATTGGGATTTGAAAGCAGAGGCTTTTATACATATGAGAATTGGGAAGAGAGGAGAGATGGATTGAGCGTTGGGTGTTTCTTGGGGAGAGAGAAGTATGAGAGTTCTGGGAGAGCAGGTCTCTTCATAACGAGGGCCTTGCTTTTCTATCTTCCCAAAATGACCTCCCCTGTAAGAGCCTACAGTCAAAGTCAACTGGGCATAATTGTAATTCGACATTTCCAGTGGAGAATTTGCACTTCTCCGCACCGCCTTCTAAAGGACCTTTATGAACGCCCAGTTGGATTCTGCCGCGTGTTTGAATTGTGAAAGTACGGATCGTGACATAAATTTTACAATTCTAAAAAAAAAAAATTATTAAATATTATAGGAATGTTAAATGTTAAATGTTAAATATTAAATATTAAATTCAATTCTAATTTTGTGGACCGGTTATAAATTGAAGTTGAACTGATTATTGAATATAAATTCAATTCAATACCATAATTGCATAACCTACACAACTATCTTGATACTGATTTAAGCATTGGATAAGGTTTTAAGTGATCTTTAAATTCTATTTTTTTTTACTTGTAAGTGATCGTCACATTTATAGACATAAAGATTGGGTTTCATTTTTGGCATCAATAGCCATAATTACCAAAGTGAAAAAAAAAAATTATTCTTTAAAATAAAAAAAAAAAGATATTTTGGGGTGAAAACTTTGCAACTAAATAGCAACCGAGACAAAAAGAAGGGAAAAAATGTGTCTTGCAACTTGTGTAAATCTATTCTAGGTTATATATAAAAGTATGAATAATATAAATCATTTTGTGGGTAAAAAATATCCTAAACCTTTTTAAAGTAAGCCTAAAAATGTTAAAAGTTGATATACATTGTTGGTCCACAACCTAATAGGTTAACCTTTTCGGTAAAGTGATAATTTAACATGGTATCAGACTTGGGTTATCAGGAGGTCTTGGGTTTTAGTCTTGTTGTCCGCAATTAAAAAAAAAATATTACATTCCTTATTATGGTTGCATTTCTTATTATGGGTGTTATTTATTATATGTTTATCTCTCCACATGCTATCGGGCTACACGTGCGGAGGAGTGTTAAAACTTGATCTACATTGTTAGCCCACAACCTAAAACTTTTAGGTAAAGTGGTAATCAAACAAAAAATTTCTCCAAATTAATTGTTGTACCATATATATATATATATCCTAATAATTTAAAAGAAAGACTAAATATTTACAAAAGAAATAAATTTTCATACTACAAATACGGTAGAAACTGTATAAATTATTTTGTGGTCACTTTTTATCATTTTAGATTAAGAATAATAAATATTCCTAAAACAAGTAAATTTTTTTACCACATAGAACTCCTACCTCAATTTCACTCTATGTTTCGCTCACATCACTCCCATAATAGTCACATTAAACCAAATGCACATGAAATAAACACGCACTCCAAAAACCCTCTCCCACAATTCCTACAATTAGATACCCTCTCAAAATATCCTAAACCCTAGCCTCCTACTTATCCACCCCCTTGCCTAGCCTACAACCTACCCTCTCCAATTTGCCCTGTTTTTTTTTTTTTTTTTTGTTTCAATTTGCCCTGTTCAACTAAAGAAATTCATTTCTTTTTTTTTTTTTTGTTCTAGAGCTCAAAGATAATAAGGGCAAATTGGGAAAGTAAAATAAAAATCATGCAATAACAATTGGAAACCCTCTTAGGCACAATAGGTAGCAAGGGCATATTTAGGAGGTGGGGAATAAAGGGCAGTCATGCAGTAACAAACCCTTCACCCTCTATCTATTCCCCTAGATTTTTCACAGCAAAGGGGAGGCAGTAACCCAACAGGCATTCCCTTTAGAGTCAACTATAAGACTATAACTTCCTCTCTTCATTCTTTTTAGCACTCTTCCCTATTCTGATCCTCTTTCTATTCTCTCTCTCCTTTTAATTTTGGCCATTCATGGAGTTTCTATGTTCCTTGCTTGAACACAAGAATGCATGCACCAATTCGTTATTACTCATGACTTTGACATGCCCACAAATTGTACACTGCTAAAAACACAGCATGCATAATGAAAATGCTAATGATAAGATGCATATTAGAAATAATTTACTCAGAAGGGGTGAAAAAGATTCAAGAAGAGATTCACAAATCCCCCACCCCCAACCCCAGCCTCTCTCTCTCTCTCTCTCTCTCTCTCATTTTTTTCTTGGGAGGTTGGACAAACATATAAAAAAAAATAGAAAGGAGACAAACCCACATGCCAAAGCTAGAAGTGGAAAGAAGAAAGATTGAAAAAATAAAAACCTCTCCCCTTTGGTCTACTTCAGTTCAACCTAGTGAAGACAAAATAGAAAAGAAAAACGAGTCCTGTTTTCCTCCTGAATTAGAGAGGAAGAGGAGAAAACAAATGAAAAAAAAACTACTTTAAAAGAATAAAATACAACAATTAAATACCATTAAAAAATTGGTTTGAATAAAATTGAATCTATACAGGGTATGATTGTGACTAAAGTTGAACATCATTTTTTCCTCATTGCCTCCTCTCGTCTTCTTCTCTATAAGTTCCTCTTCTCTCTTATTTCTCACAAACCTTGCAGGGTGTAAAAAACCGAAAAACAAATAAAATAGGCAAAAAAAAACTCCCAATCGGCAGCAGGGGCATCACTAACCAAAGGAAAAAAAATAAGCCTGAGATCAATGTTCAGCAACATTACTACCTACACTCAGATCTTGGAACCAAGGAGAGAGCATGCAACATGAGTCCAAAACTCCAAACTGAATGTCCCCACTGCACCAAATTGGAAAAATGAAAAGCAAAAGAAAATAAATGAAGGTTCCCATTCCTACCATGCATATTGAGATCCCAATAGATCACCAACAAAAACTCTGAAAAAATCCAAATTAACATGCCAATGACAACCTTCCATGCAGTAACAAGTCCACGGGTTTCGCATTGGACATAAATTTCACACAAATATAGCTGAGGAATGCAAAATTCAATGCTGCTTGCTGAGAAAATTTCACAATATGTAAATAATCATCTTAATTATCACACAGGATCTACATTGAAAAACTGTAAGAACATGGGTGACAAATATCAGATTATGAGAGACTTGAGATTACAAACAACATCGGATCTCCAAATTACCACAACCGAGGGACACCATGTACAACATAATATTCAACTATACTTCCAGGTTCTAACATTATCAGACTCCTGACTGGTTTTGACAGTGGCTTCCTTATACCGAGGGACACCTTTCATGCCCATGACTGTAAATTGAACTCTCAGCATTTCTTGACATGGGCTCTTCCACCCATCTTAGTTGTGGAAGTTTTGAGAATGAAAAAGCCAGTAGCAACCTCCAAATGAGTCCACCCTGCACATTAGCTGACCACATTATGCTGAACTTCTTAAGTCTGACTCACATCACTTCCTTCAAGATCCCTGACAAAGGTTCTGAGACATCCATTGATAATACGAGGTGCTGATCCATCACAGAATCGTTTTGCAAGATCAACAGCCTTCATGAATATACACAACTAACTAAAGTGAAAATCAGCAGCCTTCTCAAATAGCAAGATGCACAAATAAAGTGAACATGGTGGGGAAAGTACATACACACCAAAGGGAAGATTGTAAAACAAGGTAATCAAAAAAAAGGGAGAGAAAAAATATAACCTCATTAATGACAATCTGATGCCGTGTTTTTATCTCTGTTATTTCAGACATTGCCAAGTGGAGAATACAGAGCTCCAGAATCCTGCCGTTTGGCTCATTCTAAGGAAAAATAAATTAAGAATACATGAGATATTTATGGGTTAGTGAATAAATGGGATGCAATTATTTTTAGCCCACACTTAATAGCTTAAGCATTTAGGTGAATCAGTTCCTTGATGTGGTATCAAAGCCTTATTAACACAAAGGTTCAGAGTTTGAATCCTTGACATCGCCATTCTTGGATTATATTTCAGAACAAGGTAAAAGAATGGGCCTCTGATTTGTCCATGCTTTAAACCTAAAGGGCTTGCTCATGAGGGCGCAAGTTAGCTAACCTAAGCCCTCACTTAGCAACTTAAGCTTTTAGGTGAACTGATTCCTTGATAGTTATTGCCAACTCTATGATCTAATAAGTTCAGTAAGACCAAAGAAGTTCAGAAATCGAAGGGGCAAGTGAGGAGCTCTAAAGTTGGCTATGAAGTCAATTGCTAAAGCCTCCAATAAAAGTTAAAGGGATCATGCTTGAAATTAAAAAGAAAAGGCATCAATAACCATACATGATAATCAAACAATGTAAATATACCAAAAAAAATTTACAACTTTTTTTTTAAAAATTTTTTTCCTAGGTAAATGGTAGGTAGTGAAGGGGAATGGAAGTTCAAAGACTGCATAAATGTGGGCTCACCATTAGGTCATCCCAGTCCTCTTGACAACAACCAGTTTTATAGTTATAAATGGAACCCAATATTGTCATAATTCTGCTTCATTGAAACAAGTGAATTTAAATTGTTTCATGAAATCCTAAATGTGATTCTATTCATCCAAATGAAATGAAACTCATTTCAACTAATAATGAAAATAAAAATGGACTCAAAATGACACACCAAGGCTCTCTAATTTAACAGTAAGCAAAGATCACCCTCCCTTCTCGCCCACCCCACAAAAAAATGCAGTCAGTTGTCAGGAAACTTGCACTCCACCAGCGACTGTCCTTGCCAGACATTATTTTCTTCAATCACTTTTACATTTATGCACAACAATGAACATCAGAACAATTAATAATCAATTTCCGAAATTTCTGGTTCAGTTAAAATAGTTGCAGGATAAGTATCTGTACTTTCACATTCCCCCACATTACTTTCCTAGATGCTCTTTCTTGCACAACTTCTTTAACAACCAAGTGGACAATATGGACCAAGCCAAAAAAAGACACTATGGACTAGTACAGTTTTTGTTGAGTGTGTGATAATCAAGGGTATGTCAGTTGAGGGGATATTAGTTTTAATATAATTTAAAAACTAAAATTAGAGACTCAGGTATGTGCTCCTATGCCTCTTCTCGGAATCCCTCTCTCCCCACAGTTTCCAAGAGAAGTTTACATAATTCCTCAAGATTTTTAGCTACTTCTAATTTCCTAAATTTAAAACTGACAGCAAGAAAAGACATGTATAATCTATTAACTAAGCATTCAAGAGCCTAGAAATTTAACTAGAACTATTCATGAAACCTTCACATAGATTGATATCTTTCTCCTTGAACATATTTACTTCCTTTTCCCCACTCAAAGTCATCCACATGAATGTTGGCTGGATAAGAATGCACGTGCTTGTTATTAATGGCAGTGTCAAGGACTTAAAAAATAAAATTAAATCATGGTTAGGCTAAGTAAAACCCATAACGTCAGTTCATAATATGTGGATGACACTTTATGAACTTACAACCAGTATAATCTACCTCTGAACAACAGCACCAATGATTTATAACAAAGAGAATTGCGCTAGCAGAAACATATAAAGCAGGCAATTATGGAAAAAGTAGCAATCTGAGTTTCAGACCTTCCAATTCGATGGAACAACCTTGTCAATAACAAGCACATGACTATCCCACCTATCCACGACTGCAACCAAAAGGCTCCTCGTAAAACTGCAATGAAGCATACAAACAATTAGCTCTGGACAGGAGAGAATTGTGTGATGTGCCTGCATGTGAGACTTGTTACTTCTTAGTTCCTAGTTCTTACTATTACAATTATAATTATCCACTAAGCACGTTTATACTTTACCGCAAAATTAGTTTGCTATATACCAACTTTGGCGGGGCTGAAAGAACTGCAGTCTCTGAAATTAAAAACAGCACAAAATGTATCCATGTCACTAAAAAGAAAAGACGCAAAGGGAAAACAAAAATTGAGCAGGCATAAAAAGCATTGAAGTCAGCTCAAGACAGCAGTAGCATAACAATAACAGGTTTGATTAAGCTTTATTAAAAAATTGATACATATTTTCATGAATATCCCACATGAAGTGATAGTAAGCTCAATACAAAGTTCACCAACCACATCAAAGCACAACGCCTTCCATTGCCAAACCCGTTGCTCAACCCCTCATTGATTAAAGCTTACACTACTCCAGTTCAAGTAAAATCAAGTTCACATAGCATGATCCTTATGTTCACACTGGAAGATGTACTTATGGAAGTATGGATTTGTCCTAGTACAACAATTTTCTAAAAATGACAAGTGACAACCTAGATCACTCTGTCTGTTCCCACTATCGCCGCTCAGAGCAAATTCGTCCACAATCCACACTTTTACTTTTCCGAATTCACAGATTGACATACCAAACTCGCAACTTTGTTCAAAATACCAAGTTTTTTTTTTTTTTTTTTTAATACTCGTACAGATTTCCAACTTATCGGGATACCAGATATTAATCTAAAACATCTGTGAAGAAGAATAAGAAGAAGCCATGGCTGCAGCTAAGGAGAGATATTGTCAAGAAGAAGAAGAAGCAACCATCAAGTCAGCAACAAGCTGTAGCTACTGACAAAATTTCCATTTTTCTAGTCTTTCGCTCCATCGTGTTAAAGGATTTAAAAGGAAAAAAAAACCTCTCTCCATGTAAATGAGTGTTTATATACATGGTTGGACCCAAAACCCAATAGACTTAAGCTTTTGGGTCAAATTGGTGTTCACTCATGTGTATCAAGCTCACCATGGACTCCTTCAGTGCTAACAAGAAATATTAGAGCCAACGGTTTGTAACTCTGGGTGAGCAACATCGTAAAAGTCAAGATGCGAAGCCAATTCTCCTGACGTGCTAACAGTTGGAGGACCAAGTGTGTGACCAAGGCCAATAAGGATCATCTTGGCTTGAAAGATGGCTCCGAATAGGGTCAATACGTGAGATGTAGGATTGATTTGGAGGCACCTAGAATGCAATCTGAGCCACGTAAGACGCAGTGGAAAGGCCCACTTGAGCAACTGTTGGAGAATTGGGCATTTCCACACCTTTATTTTGTTTCATATTCCTATACGCCTCTGCTGTTCATTCCTATTAACATTACACCCTCAACATAGATTATAGTCGGAAGATAAAACGTATCTACTATATGTATTAAATAACCCCCGTATATAATTGATTATATTTAAGTAACAATCACGGTAATTATATATTTGACGTGCCATTGATGTTATCAAGACGCTGCTCCTCTAATATTTTTTTTTTTTATATTATATTTGCACTCTTGCTCCATTCTATGATATTTTGGTGACAACAATGTAAAATGAATTGGATAACTATGTGATGTAGAACAAGATGCAAGACTTTGGGAAGATTTGTGTTGGAGACTACTTAAGAAGAATTATATCGAGAATTGTTGGGTTTAATTAGTAGTTTACTATGTGTTTAGTTTAATTAGTATAGTATTGGGTGTATTTTTGGGGCTTGTTTGTAGTAGTTGTGTATTTTAGGGCTATGCTTGTAATGTAATGTAGTTTCAAGGGTTTATGTGTAATTTTCATATGAAGAGGCTTTCTTGTAAATAGTGTGTGAAAGCCATGTTGTAGCAGTTCTTGATGAATTTGAATTGAAGTGAACGTGAGTTTTCCCCCTGATATTTCCTCTCTCCTCCCTTCTCCTTCCTTTCTTCAAATTTCTCCATGGCTGCAGAACCTCAATGCTGCCCCTGGCATCACTATGCCTTGCCACACCATAAAAGATTATCAACCAAGCAGGACCTTAGCCGCGGCTCCAGTTTTTCAACCTAGATCATCCACAGTGCTCTAAGTTGTTTTGGAAACCCAAGACAACAAGCCAGTCATTGGTCTACTACTCTACCGACTTCATTCCACAATGGGAGTGAGTCTCATCAATACTCTAACCCTAAGTTTAGGAAAGGTCTTGGATTTGGATTTGAGTAGAGTTGTTGTAATAAAAAATTGTATTGAATTTTTCCAATTCCACCCAAATCCAAATCCAAGGCGTTCATGCTCCCAAGCGCAGGATAAAGGCTCTGTATATCCCATAGGAGCTACAAGGTTTTCACTATGAAATATCGACACTGCTGAGTTTCCTTTGACATTGATGAACTCTCAAACTTTTGACTCAGGATTCAGGAGTCATTAACATTAACAATGAAATATCAGGCAACTAAGTTTCCTTCAACATTGATGAACCCTAAAGCATTTGGCTCAGGAGTCAGAAGTCAGGAGTCTTAATGCAGCATGATTCCATTGAGGAAGCTACACACTTTGTCAATGCAAGGTGGAAAAATGCAAAGAAAAACACAAACCACACAAAACATTTCAAGCCAATATTACTTCAAACATAGATGGCAATGGTACACAGAATGTTAATGCCCCATGCAAGCCCACTAGCCCATGAGCTTTTGGGCTGGTTAACTAGTTCAAAATGCTTAAACCAAGTTCATTATTTATAGACTTCCTCACACTCATAAGCCACACAAATATCCCCTCCACAGCCCATGTGGGACTGAGATTGGAGTATCCATTACCTAGTCTCAACTCTCAACCGAGGGGTACATGTATCCACTCTACTCAACTATCCAACTCCCCATAGGCTAACACACCTCCATGCCACGTCTAGTGCCCCACATGTATAACAAGAGTATCGCTCAGCTGCTCTAGTACCATCTGTAATGTCCTAAACCAAGCCACTAGCCCAAGAACTTTTGGGCTGTCAACTAGTCCAATATGCTTAATTTAAGTAACTTAGTAGTAGGCCGTAGGCTTTCCCAAGCTCTTTTTTTTTTTTTCTTTTGCTGGGCGGCTTTCCCAAGCTTGTTAGCCACATAGATATTCCATCCATAACTGATGAACTTGTACTTTAAATTTTTATTATAGCATTAAAATTTTAAAGTATTCACTTCCACATGCTATCATACCATCAATTTAACTATAATACTTCATGAAATAAAATATCATAACAACAACAACAACAACAAGACTTCAGTCTACTAGGTGGAGTCGGCTACATGAATCATATTTCGCCAATTCACCCAATCGAGAGTTTTTTCCTTTATTAGATTAAGGGCTATTAAATCCTTCCTCACTACCTCATTCCAAGTTATTTTAAGCCTACTTCTACCTCTTTTCATGCCAGAAACAATAACAAACTCACTCCTCCTCATAGGTGTTCTACTAGGCCTATTTTTCAAATATTCAAATCATACATGCCGCCCCTCCCTTATCTTGTCTTCGACCGATGCCATGCCTAAATTATTGTGTATATGCTCATTTTTTATTTTATCTTTTAATGTAATACCACTCATCCACCTTAACATTCGCATTTCAACAATTTTTACTTTTTGTACATGTTGTTTCCTAACATTCTAAACCATAAAGCATAACCGGCCTTATAGCCGTCTCATAAAACTTTCCTTTTAATTTTAAAGGTATTCTACGATCACATAACACACCTAACGCACTCCTCCATTTTAAAACATCATCATTACAAAAATTTCAAAATAAGTAGATGCATCTCAAAATTTTTCAGTATTGAAAAATTAAAACATCTACATGCGGACTAGGACTATAAATTGTTTTCTCTCTTCTTCTATTTCTTCTCTCTTTATTTCTCTCTCTCTCTCCCTCTCTCTCGAGTGCGCACGCACACGCACACACATACACATGTATATTTACTACTTACTAGCACACACACATTATACATTGAACTAATGCAATTCATGTGTAATATTTTTTGAATCTATTTTTTATAAAATAATTAGCTATTTTATTTCTTTTTAAATTTCATTTCTATATCTCTATGTTTATTCTCTAAAAATTAAATTTCTTTTCTATATCTCTATGTTTATTCTCTAGTCTAATCCATTATGAATTATTGTAAGTATTGGGCAGTAATAATAAAAATTTTATTGAAATTTAGAATTTTTATGAGAATATTTTAAAACGTTAAAAAGTAGACACTAGACGAGCAATAGGTAATAATGAGTTAGTTATATGTAGTTATGAGACACATGATGTTTTCCTATATTGTCCTTAGTTTTATTATTCAACTAATATTTATATAAAGATTCTTGAGGTACGTAAAGTCAACACTGAAACCAAAAAAAAAACCTTTTATATGTGTATAGATAAATAAAAGACATTAATAGACTCTCTGCTCTGGGCAAAAATGCTGCATGGGACTTGGAGTAGCAGAACAAATAAGGAGTCAGAAAACCAGGGAGGGGCTCACAGATTTGACCGCATTTCTAAATTTCTGACAATGATTAAACTATGACAAAATTTTCAGATATTTGAGTTTAACTCCCATTGATGCAGGACCAAAGTCCAATCAAAGTGGACACCAAAATGAAAAAATGTATGTTGTGTATAGATATATATAAAAGACATTAATGGAGATTCTTTACTCTGAAATGTTGAATGGGACTTGGGAGTAGCAGAATAAATAAATAAATAAAAAGTCAAAAAACTAGAAAGGAATTCAGGGATTTGACCCCATTTCTAAATTTCCTAAACTTATTAAAATACCACAGAGCTTTTCTAATTATTCGAGTTTAACCCCCATTGATTCAAGACCGAAGTTTAATAATTTCAATTCACAATTCCAAGATAAGGCTGCATACTTTAGACCTATTGTGGTCCACCCCTTCACCAGACCCTGCATACGCAGGAGCTTTTGTGCACCGGGCTGCCCTTTTAATTCCAGTTTTCCAGTAGGGCTAAACTAATACACAAGGGCCTATTCATAGGTTTGCAATGCTTGGAAGATAAACAAACTGATTTAAGAAACTTAAATAACAAAAACATTAGTTTCTAAATTATAATATCCTAGAATCTTGCTTCCAAAACAAAAATGTTATAGAATCTTGTAGATTCGACCTCAATAAAATTACCCTAAATAAAACAAACGAAAATATAATAAAAATTAAGAAATTAAAATAGATCTTGTTTGCACTGCATCACCCATTTTCAAAGTGGAGGCAACTTTGAAAATCCACAACTTAGCATGCATATGTACCTGTTGATCAATTTGCAGTGCAAACACCTACAAAATGTGGAGTATGGGAGTGATTGGTGAGATTGGGTGTGATACTGGAATCGTTATGCCTACCCTTGTCAAGGTGTAGGAAAGTTGTTCTATTGGATAAGGGATACCCTGTGATATAGGGGATCAAAATCATAGAATTTGTAGAAATCACAAAAACATGGAGAAGTAAGGGAGGAGAACCAACTCATATTAGAGAAGGCAGAGACAAGGTAAACAGAGTAAGGTTAGAGAGAGAGATAAAGTCACACTAAGGCTGATTGTATTAGCACTGGGCTATTTGAAATGTTGAGTTGAAGGTATGTACACTATTAACATTACAAGTTTTTATACCCATCCCCAAGTATTTAGAAACAAGTCCCAATATTTGCCCTAAATCTAGCTAATCTCAATTGCCATATGCTTCAAAGTATCTCTTAATATAAATAGAACCCTCCTTTTATAATTTTGACATTTATTATTGTTGACTTTACTCATCTTCCTTTTCTGAGATTAGCTCTTTTGGGTATGTGCTTCATAGTTAACTCCTTCCCTTTGATTGTAGTCAAGTCTGTTGCAATTTTGGTTCTCTTGACATCAGCGAGGTATCTATTTGTGAATCCTCAAAAGTCATGTGGGCAATATGTGTCATGGTGTGGGTTAGTGGCCGAGCTTTCAATTACTCACCCAGGCTCTGTTTTGAGTTGCTTCAACCCTAGACCCATATTGTCATTGCCTTTCCAATGATGATGGCAGAGGTAGAGTTGTTCCTCCACTTGTCCCCCCTTGTTCTTATGCTCCTACTACCTAGATTCCTGTTAAGGTTTCAATTTTCTTTTGAGCTTCTTTGGCCTCCCATGGCTAGTTAGTCAATGATGCTTTTCTATTTTGGATTTTCAGGGGACTACTTTGTTTCTTGGGCAATGAATGGCTTGCTTCGCCTAGGCAAAAGTGCATATCTAGGGTATGGTTGAGTCTTTGGTCTATGCTCGTCCTCCTATAAGTAATCAATTATGGCCTCCCAAATGCCACGTGGCTGATTGGTAGGGCCTTTGCATCATCTTTCAAGGAAGTGCACAAAGACTGTACAAAGAGTACCGATTGAATTTTTCAAAACCCAATGGGGGCTGCATGGATCCGCCCCTAGAAATTGCAGTATAACAAAAATGAAAGAACCTAGAAACATGGAACAACGGGGCTTCATCAATAAAATGTGTACTTCTGAAATAACCAAGTGTTTCCAACTAAATGAATGAATAAAGGGGACTCAAAAACCACCTCAGTAAACCTAAGAGATTTTCTTTCATTGTTTTTTTAAAGGCATTACAATTTTAATCAAAGAAGATGAAACAATAAATCTTAAAAACATTTAATTAAAGCTAATCAAAGGAATAGAAGAATATGGTGTGTGTGTGTGTGTGTGTGTGTGCATGGGTGCATGCAAGAGGGAGAGAGACGAAGTATGCTTCTTTTGAAAAGCTAAGAAGCCGTTTGGTATCACTGTCAAAAATATTGAAGATGAAAAACTAGAAACAAAAACTCAAAACAAGAAAAGAAACTAAAAACTGAAAATCAACAAATTGTTTAGTTCATATTTTTAAACCAAAAAATTAAAATTTTGATTGAATAAATGCTCATCTTTGTCTTTGATCAAATAAAAATTAAAAATATGATTAAAATAAAAAGTACAAATTTAAAAAATATATGTTATAAATAAAAATTATTATAATTATTTTACTTAATTATTATTTTCAAAATTATCTTTACAAGAGCAATCTTATTGTGCGTGACAGTTGAAAAAAAAAAACACTTCTTAGATGCCTTCTATTAATTTTTTTAAAAAAATTATAAATTTAATGGATATTTTTGTTTGAATTATATTTTAGATTCACATGGTCATTTTATTTTACTTTATATTAAAAATTATACATAAAACAAATGATTTAAGACACAAAAATTAATTCTAGATATTAAAGTATCCTTGCAACAAGTTGATGAAACAACTAAAAACCATAAAAACAACAACAAGAACAAAAAACTAGTAACAACATGAACCAACACATTTTCATAATTTGTTTCTTCAATACAAAACAAATATAGAAAACAAAAACAAAAAACAAAAATCAATGATGATATCAAACAAACCCTAAATTTAAAACTTTGAAATTGAGAAACTCCATTGTTGGTAAGGTTAACAAGATAACATATCATTATCATGGTCTATTTTGACTTTTTATTAGCTGCTAATGGCATTGAAGGCGAGTGGTATTGAATTTATACTTGCTAAGATTGTTGCACTTCAAGGTAGTTATGTTTACCATATAGATTTCACTATCACTTTAGACAACAAAAATAGAAATGGAATTCTATTTCAAACTTTTGTAACAGTGGATGGACATTACATTTCTCTGGTGGATCTCTCCTACATTTCAGTGGGGATGCTAGTTGACAGTTTTATAAGCCTTACTAAAAGCTCACTTTCTCTCTCTCAATGAAAATAATGATAGCATGGTAGTGTCTTAGCAACATGCGCACCAAGATCAGTGGCCATGAGAAAACTAACAAAGTCCTGATGACTCTGTGAGTGGTAACTAACTGATACAATTAACACCAATTTGTTTCTCAAATAGGATCAACCAAGGGTCATTTCAAGTGGGTGGCAAAAAAAATTATTATTAAAATCATGAAAAGAACCTGTCTCAAGGAGCATCATGCCTATTTCTTCTTGACTTGGACAATATAATGATCAATATAACACCTATTGTATTTTGCTACAAACAAAATTCATGAATCATTTAATGGAACTCTACTATAAATCAGTCTAAAAGCAATCAACAGTGATAAAATAGTAAAATGCCATTTGTTTCTAACCAATAACCTTTTTCAAAATATAAGCATGAGTATGAGCAAGAAACAAGTTTAAGTCCTAATCATTAATTAATTTCTCACCAATTGCGGATTCCTTGTCACAATCATGCAAAAGCTTGTCGGCTTCCTCAGTTGTATCAACGGTGATGGGGGGTCCTCCAAAACTCATGTGATTGTAGTCCAATAATGACATTTTGTTGAATTCATATCCAGGCTCTGAAATGCATAGATTTGAGAAAACTAACATAAAGAAACCATCCACCTCCATTTGCAGCCCAAAATCAGTATTTAACATGAAGTTACATTTTAGGCAAGGTTGGAGAAAAACCCAAACATCACATTTTATGTTAAGTCTTAATTTTGGTGAAGAAAGCCATATCAAGCCATTAAAGCTTGATCGAGGTTTTTCTTTTTATTGATCCCAAGTGCTAAGAACTCCAAGTAAATATTATCCTACGTTTGGGAGCATGGAATTCAAAGCTTCATTTAGATTTGTGTGGATTTGAATAAAATGTAGCGCAAATTTATACTGAGTTTCTTCCAAATCCACATAAATCCAAATCCAAACCTCGAAACCCATGGTCCCAAACACTACCTTAAGAATTTTGAATTTTGAATCTTTCACATCTTCTTTCATAACCTTGTGAGACTGAACCTAATTTTTTTGGATAAGGAGTAGTAGTCAATGTTATTTGGTGATCAAACATGAAATCTTTTAATGATCAAAATTTCGTGTTGGCAACATCCAGATTCCTTATATTTAAGCAATATGTCTAACTTTAGTACATCCAACACAAGCAAAAATTATTTTCAAAAAAAAAAATTAGAAACGATTATAAGTGAATAGGGTGCATATAAATAGAGGGGAAATTTTAAATTTAAAAAAAAAAATGGAAAAAAAAAAAAAGAGAAAAAGAAAAAAGAGTATAACCTCTTCTGGCATTCAAGCGTCTCTCAAACAACCGAACTGGGTCAGTCCCTTCTAAACACGCAGCGTATGTCGTTATCCTGTCGCGGGTAATACGCCAAATTTCAAAAGATTAAAGTATAAAAAGAAGCATTCAAAACTATTAAACAAAAGAGAGGGGGGGGGGGGGAGGAGGGAGTGACTCACAAAGCAAGCTCTCTGGCGGCTCTGGGGCTACAGAACCTCCCGGTTTTATCAATCTTGGACAACGTAAGTCTCGGACGCGAAGGTGATGATGGCGCAAGAGAAGAATCCGCCGTTGAATCTAGAGCTGCCTCCTCGTGGGCAAGAGACGAACTACGAGGAGAGCTCCGAGAGCCCGCCTGTGTGAACAATTTGGGAGAAAACTTGAGGAATTGGCGAAGTTGAGAAGGCGCAGGAGAAGAAGAAGTGCAAGGGTTGAGAAGGGGTATTGAGGAGAATGTGGAGCTGAGAAGGGCAGCTCCCCCCATGTCTATCCTTGGGTTATCTTCTTCTGCGCTCGGCGAAGGTCTGAAACTGGAGGAGCCTGGAGGAGCAGCGCAGTGGGCAGTGGCAGAGGGGGAGGTAAACCGATAACAATTAACAAATGAGAAATTGGTGACAGTGAGTTTGTTCTATTGGTCCTTTGGACCGAGAGGTGGCCCAGCCGAGACTGCAGGGCCCATTTATTATGGCCCAAAATTATATAACGATACCGTGTGTAGTTCCTAATATTAATACTCAATGGACTAAAATGTAACGTGAGAGGTGAGAGGTGAGAGGTGAGAGGTGAGAGAAGTTTATTCTATAGTTCGAATCTAGTGTAGGCAACCCAAAAGAGTGAATTTTGATTCTCCAAATTTGACATATGACATTCTTATGTTAATTTATTTATCTAAAGAGATTTAAGATAAGAGTTTGGTTCGTTAGTATTTGAAAACTTTCTTCTATTTTAATGTTTCCGTGATTGGGGGTTAGTGTCTAAAATTTATAATTTGTAACCATAGAGTAGACTTATATTTTACGTGTAATGGGTACGAATATGTATAATTTCTATTGTAATAGAACTTTCAATCATTTACACACATTATACAACTAGTCAATTGTCAAACAAGCCACAACACCTCTCTCTCTCTCTCTCTCTCTCTCTCTCTCTCTCTCTCTCTCTCTCTCTCTCTCTCTCTCTCATATTTTTTCTCAATCTTTGTCCTATTCTTCTCTATCTACTTCATCCCTTTCTCAATTCAAGTTTATATCTCCTTCTCTTTCTTCATCCTTCCTACAAACTTCTATGAATTCTATAAAAATTGTTTTACTATCTCTATTTTACTATCATTTTTCCAATACTTTTAACAAAAATTATCATAATGAATTCATTTTATCCATGTTCACTATCTTTATAAACAATAACTAATGTCTACAACAAATGATATTTGTAGGTGTTTTGACTGAACAAATTCACATAATAAAAAACATTGTACACCACGCAATCCCCCCCCCCCTCCCCACACACCACCACACAACACAAACATGTTAACTCTACTCACCCTCCTAATTTGAACTATATTTCTTTACTCATGCTTCCTTACGATATAAATCCATATTATAAATATTCCAAAATTTATATTTTTTTTCAAAAACTCAAGATGATTATAGAAAAATATCGTATTAAGCCACACAATTCACCTTCCCATCCTCTTTTGCAAAAACCAGAACTCAGGTTTTCTCAAGAATAATTTGTTAATAAAACATTTCTATATTTGGATGGGTGGGATGGTGTTTTGGCTGCCCCTCCAAGGGCTTACCAAATTTATTTATTTTTTAAATGAATAGTGTAATAAACAATAAACAAGCTCCATTTGGAACTTGAAAAATATTGAGAAAGGGAAGAAAATATGA
The DNA here is from genome assembly GCF_029873635.1 of Malania oleifera. Taxonomy (NCBI): domain Eukaryota; kingdom Viridiplantae; phylum Streptophyta; class Magnoliopsida; order Santalales; family Ximeniaceae; genus Malania; species Malania oleifera. The sequence goes on from NC_080418.1 coordinate 150,941,200, forward strand.
AATAATTTTCTTTTTTTCACATTTAATTATCTAGGAGGGTGAAAAAAATAAAAAATAAAAATACTAAATCAATAAGCAAAAATTTGATCTTTATTAATTTTAAAACATATTAAAATATTTTATTGTTTTTAATAATATTTGAAATGAATAAAATACAACGTAAAATGAATTTCCTTAATTTTTTTCTTTTTCTTATCTTTCCTTTTCCTGAACAAAATCTTTAATCCAAATAAACCAATAAAGGATTCAATTTATATCATAGCTTGTAAAAAATATATTAAAATTTGAAATTTTAAATGGTTATGAGACAATTTTCTTAAAATGGGTGACCACAACCTGAAAATTATTCACAATTAAAAATATGATTGATTGTTTATTTTCTTGTTTTCTTTTCTATAGTGGACATGGGAGTTCTCAAAAAAAAAAAAAAAATTCTTGTTGTGGAATTTGTCTGAGAGAATTTGAATCAATCATGACTTCGATCCCCTGTAAAAAATGAGAGAAAAACAACTTAAAAGATCCGAGATATACTTTGGTGAATCTCTCCGACGCCTAAATTAAGGAATTTGGAAGGATTATATGATCGTAATAGTAAAAGAGTGAGGAGATGAGTTGTCTTACCTTTGTCAAGGGTCCTTTTTATAGGCATTCGGGATACCTCCCTATTGATTTTCCTACTAGTGGATTGCAAGGGTTATATTTCAAATATGTTACTAGGAAATAAAGATTGATGTGCTAAATCATTACTTTAATTAATGGACGTTACATTCTTTCCATTGATCCTTTGATGTATTTTCGTTTTTTGGTCTTATGTAAGCTAATGTTGAGTTTAATGTTATGGTCTCTTTTAGGTTATGTAAGTTATCCCCCTACTATCAAGTCTTAAAGTTATTTTTTTTAGCTTGAGAGTATATTGCATTTACTATAAATCTTTTTATTATCAAGAGATTCAGATTAAGCTATTAGATGGGCATCTTTGGGTATCATGAATGGTGCTCATCATATGAATCAATACTTTGCTAAGCAGTGTTTGTTTCTTGTAACCTCATGAGTAGTGCTCAAATAGATATTTTTGGGTCTCATGAATAGTGTTCATAAGATGGACCAATTTTTGCCAAATAGTGTCCATCTCTTGTTGTTTCATAAGCAGTATTCATTAGATAGACATTTTTGACCTCATGAGCTATGCTCGTTAGATGGGCCATTTTTTTACCGAACAATGTCTATCTATTGTTGTCTCATAAGCAATGCTCTTCGGATGGACATTTTTAGGTCTCATGAGTGGTACTCATCAGATGGGCTAATTTTTTATCAAGCAGTTTTAGTCTTTCGTTGCCTCATGAGCAATACTCATCAAATGGGCATTGTTGGGCCCCAGGAGTTGTGTTCATTAGATGGACTAATTTTTAGCCGAGTAGTGTCTATCTTTTACTCCCTCATTAGAAATGTTTATTAGATAGACATTTTTTGGTTTCATGAGTGGTGCTCATAAGATAGGTTAATATTTGATCGAGTAGTATCTACCTCTTGTTACCTCATGAGCGATGCTTATCAGATGGAAAATTTTGGGACTTATACATGGTGTTCATCAGATGAGACAATTTTTTTTCGAACAATGTTCATTTTTGTTGTCTTATGCGTGGTACTCATCATACGAATATATTTTGGGCCTTATGAGTGATGTTCATCATATGGGCCAATTTTTTTGTCAAGTAATGAATGTTTGTTGTTACCTCATGAGTGGTGCTCAATATATGGATATTTTTGGGTCTGGGGCTTATTTTTTGCTAAGTAATGTCCGATTTTTGGATAATTTTTTCCATCATGATTCACATCTCACGAAGCCTTATGGTTCGTGCCACCTCTTTTTCTCCTATAAATAGTCCCTCTTCCCTTCTCTTATTCTCCATACTTGAAAGGGAAGTCTTTACTAATGGTACGTTCCCTTACTACTCCATTGATAATTTCATTAGCGTATTTAATATGTTTCCTATTCAAATATTATGTAACAACCTGCTTAATTTCCATGTTTTTTTTTTATATAACATAACATTTAAAATGCTCTGATACCAAATTGAATCCTCAACCTAAGTAGCAAGAAGCGAAAATCATATAAACATAACCATAAATCATTATATACAATACCAGAGTTCTAAAATGTTTCCCAAAATATACAAATATAATTGTGTCCCCAAAATACCCTTAACTAGTTAGGGCTATACAATAATATTCCCAAAATACTCACTCTAATATTAGGGCAATACTGAGGGCCCTCTATCTGCGAGCTTGATCTGCTCGCCTACCTGAATCATCAGAAAAATGTTAACGTAATTGGGATGAGTCAACGCTCAGTAAGACGAAATATGTTATTACTAGTGTGTGGCAAATGAGTACAATACCATGAAAATCTATTTCTGTATAAACGCATATAACTGAATCTGAAAATATAGTACAAGTAATAAAACCACCACCATTTTCGAGTTGCTTAACATATCAGTATTTTAGGTTACTATTCAGAATACTTCTAATGTACATAAGTATATTTTCTGTCTCTGTAAGTCTGTATATACGTAATAGTAACTGAAAACTTTCCTTATGGATAATTGTGTGTCATGATTTAACCCCTCATGACAGGGTTGTGCGGCCCGTAGGCAGGATCTATCCTGGTTGGCCGACCAAGGTAAACCACTATACTCCCTCGGTCTGATCTGCCCTCCTCAACCCATATCTGATCGGGAGCATGTCCACGTCTAGGGCACTATACAATCGACCTACTACCACGTATTATCTAAATAGGTGGTTGCACTCATAACTGAAATATCTGTAGCTACGGTACCGTGTTCTGTAACTGTATGGTCCAACAGGGTTTGATACTATATAATATATCTATATATATAACTATCTGATTTACCATGATTCTGAAATAGCTGTATTAACCATGACAATGAAATAAACTGTAATGAACTGTAATTGTATCATCTGTATCTCTGAACTGAACTGTAATATGTACGTCATGGTACTGAGAACTATATAATCATAATACTGAAAACTATATAATCATGGTACTGAAATTTGTATAATCATGATACTGAAATTCGTATAATCATGATACTGAAAATTGTAAAACATACTTTCATACTATTTTCATATTCTCAAGCCACACAATACTTTAATACATAATATTCATAATTTAATAAACTGTATAATGTCCTGCTGTGTATAATAAACTGATAAAAGTATACATTTCATACTAAAAATCAATTTAAAATTACCTAGCATAGCATATTTCCCTTACCTGTTTTCTGTTAAAATCCCCCTACTATAACGGGTCCTACACCCGCAGGGTTCTCCACTTAACACCCTGAAAATCATAAATCTCACAACAAAATATCAATATTTTTTTTGCCAACATCATTTCCTATAATTGTCATAAGGCCAAAAATTGACTAAAAGACCTTATCCTGAATTTGGGATGAATTCCAACTTTGTTTCACCAACGATCCGCTCCAGCAGACTTGAAAAGAGCTCCATCAGGAACGTCGTGGTGGCTTCAAATCGTTGATCCGGCGACTGGCGGGGCTGAAATCGAAGAGAGAAGTGAGAAGGGTCATAGGGGAGAGAGGAAAAAAAAAGAGCGGCGTGACTTTCTGTGATTAAAAATTAGTTTAGGGCTATTTATACTGCGGGATTCGTCGACGAGCTACGTCATCTCGTCGACGAGTTCTTAAATAATTTCGTCGATGAACCTTACTTCCTCGTCGATGAAATTCAGATGGCCTAAAACCCCTCTCGGTATTTTCTCGTTAACGAAATCTTGTCTTCGTCGATGAGGTCCTGTTGTACCCTCGTTGACGAATCCCCTGTATTCGTCGACGAGACCCTGATAAATATATTGGGGTATTTTCCCAAAGTTCGATGTCATCGACGAACGCTCCCCTTTTGTTACTGTTTCCATTTCTCTCCCTCTTTATTATTTAAAATACTATTATTCTTCGAGTCACTACATATTATCTGTTTCTTTTTTTATGGTGATAACCTCCTCCAGGTTGATATATTTTTAAGTTCGCGCCATTAGTTCTCCTATATTAGTTGGGGATTTCTTCCCTATGGAATTTAGGAAGTCACAAGGTTGCAAAGTCGTTTTTAAGGTGGTTATTATTACTTCGTGATCCATGTTTCTGATCTCTATAGCTACCTTAATGAAACAACGCATAAACTCTTTCAACGTCTCTTCCTCTCCTTGAACAAGGCTCATAAGGTGGGTTGTAGTCTTTGTCATTTTTCGACTATTGACAAAATGCCCTACAAACTACTGCTCCATCTCAAAAAAAGACCCAACTGAGCCATATTTCAATGTTTGATACCATGCTTTAGCATTCTCCTTTAAGGTTACTACAAATGCTCTGCACATAATGATATCAAGTGCACCTTGTAGTTGCATCAACATTTTGAAGGTATCGAGGTGGTCTAGAGAACTGCAAATCCATCATATCCTTCTACTTTGGGTATCTTGAATTTACTAGGCAAAGGGATCTTCATTATTTTTTTGGTAAAGGGGGAATCAAGATATCTAACAAAGGTATTCCCTATTAAGCATTGGTTGCAAACTTCTTTCGTCGCCTTTTTCAATTGATCAACTTTCTTGATTTTTTCTTCAAATTCCAAGGACCATTGTACGTTAATGCCCACATTGTTGACTCTTTCTACTTTTTTTGTCAAATTTGAAATTTTCAAGGTAACTTCATATGTACCACCGACTTTTCCTTAAGTGTCGTTTCTATTTAAACAGTCCTTAAGTCATGTTCTACAAAATATTTTTTTCTATGGTAAGATCATGCTAAACATGTCTTCCGCCCTCCATTGGAAGACTATAAATTGGTCTAAATGCACAGTTTGTAGTTAATTATCTAGTGGTAGGGAATGAACAGACAAGGACGATTGGTCCCTAGCAACAAGTTTGAACTCAGAGTTGCATGATGCAACCATAATTGAGTTTAAGAAAGAAATTCTTCTTAGTTTCCCACCAACAGCGCCAACTGTTGCAGCCAAAATTTGTTCGAGAGATCCAATCATGACTTCAATCACTTGCCAAGAAAGAGAGAAAACCGACTTGGAAGGCCCAAGGTATACTTTGGGAGATCACTCTTATGCCTAAGTCAGGGAATTTTGAAAGATTATATGATCAAAACAGTAAAGGAAAGTGTGAATGAGATGAAATTTCTCACATTTCTCAGAGAATTCTTTTTATAGGCATTCAGGATACCTCTCTATCAATTCCTTACTAATAAATTTCATGGATTATATTTTAGATATGTTATTAGGGAGCAAAGATTAGTGTGACAACCCCTTGTTTTAATTAATAGATGTTACCTCATTTTTATTGATCCCTTGTTTTCTTTTCATTTTTTCATCTTACATAAGTTAATGCCCAATTTAATGACCATTTTTGTTGCCTCATGAACGATACTCATTAGATGAACATTTGTTGGGTCTCATGAGTGATGTTCATCAAATGGGCCAATTTTTTTGTCGAGCAATGACTGTCTTTTGTTGGCTCATGAGTGGTGCTCAATAAATGGATATTTTTGGGTCTCATAAGTTATACTCATCAAATGGGTCAATTTTTTGCCAAACAATGCTCAACTTTTGGATAATTTTTCCATCATGATTCACATCTCATGAAGCCTCATGGTCCATGTAGCGCCCCGACCTGCCACGTGGGCTCAGAGTGCTAGAAAAGAACATAAATACTCTATGATACCACATATACATATACTACAACCTGCCCTAACCAGGGAATCCCAGATGCACCTGTCATTATTAGAATTAAAGCATAGAATGGAAGATTTCTAAAACATCAAAACACTTTACCAGAGTTGTTCCCAAGTACACACATACATAACACTATATGTCCAAATATTACAATTCCAAAATAACAAAATAGGATATCTGGTATCTCCAGCTCTAATATCTACTCCCAAGAGTCTAATCCCTAGTCTCAAGGTAAGCTAGGTACGGTTCCCTGAAGGACCTGAAAAAGGATTTGTATAATGGGGTGAGACACTTCTTATTAAGATGGATTATATTATTATCAGTGTGTGGCTAGCATGAGTTCTTATGTAAATATAAAACTTCCATTATTTAACTGTATGTGAAATGACATTTAAAATTGTACAACATTATATATTTGAAAATACATAATTTCTAAATAATAAATTGTCGGCGCAATATAGCCATTTTATAGTAAATTTGGTCATATATGCATAAAAGATACAACATGAACTGTTGTATTAGCGTCGTCACGCTATCATAAACTCATACGACATGTTTCCCCCTATAACGGGTTGTGAGGCCTGAAGACTGGAGTCAGCATATGGTCGGCCAACCACAACTGAGTCAGAAAAGGTAGTAAGTACGATTGTGCCTACCTATGGCCATCCGGAATTGCATCTGATGGGCCCCTCCAGCACTTTCCTCGGGAGAGCACTGTGCCCAGGTCACCAATTGTCTATCCATCATCACACTACCATCTCAGTGTGGTTGCACTCCCTGCCAACATATAGCTACAGTACCGTCCTCATAACATCACATTTCAAATCTACATGGTTCTAAAATCATATATGGCAATTTACATAATAAAACTATATTATATATCATTTCATATTAAACCTATCATTTATTAACTCTGAGTCCCCGGTCGTCATATCAAATCTCGGCCCCCGATCGTCATAGCATACTATGTATTATCAATAAAAACATTCTACTCATATATATCATTTAAAAAATGTTCTCATGCCACACAATTTTTATTTGATAAATCATAAATAAAATAAACTGACGGGAAAAAACATAAATTGCTGAAAATAGGGTCTGAGCATCTCCAAAATTTTATTTTTAACTTAAACTATTTATTTTATAAAAAATAGGATATTTCAAACCAATCACATTATTTTTCCTCAAAACATATAACAGTCAAAATCATCCTTTTCATATACCCAATTTATTCAGAAAATTATATATACCATTTCTGAAAATATACATTGTCATTAAATCGGCCCATAATTCAAAACAACTAGCATAATATAATCTCCTTACCTACCTTACTAGGAACCCTAAATCCACACCCTGCGGCGTTCAAACCTCAAAACCCTAAAATTACATTTTCCTCAAATTAATCAACTCAACTTACAGAATATTTCTCATTTAGCATTTCCTAGGCTTCATATACTCCAAATTAACAATAAAACCCTAAAATACCCTTATTTTAGAATGGTGTTGGACAACCCAGTTCAAAAATCCGCTTCGCTGGACTTGTAGAGAAACGCCCCTAGATACTTATGGCGGCCTTCGATCATCGATTCGGGCAACGAATGACGAGAAATTGAAAAGAGAAAGTGAGGGGCGCAGGTTTAGAGAGAGAGAGAGAGAAAGAGATATTTATGTTTACTTAATGAAGAAGTAACTAAAAATCTATTTATAACCATTTGACCCGGCACAATTCATCAACAAAATGGGACCTTCGTCGACGAACCGTAGAAGAACATTCGTCGACAAAAGAAGGGGTTCGTTGACGAACCGTATGCCTGAAATTCCTCTCGGTATTTTTTTGTCAACGACGCCTAAACTTTGTCGACGAGTTATAGAAGGGAATTCGTTGACGAAAACAAGAGATTCGTCGACGAGTCCTGCTATTTGCCCCTTTTAAAATTTTCTTTTCTTCTCTTCTTATTTCCTCTTTATTTTTCGAGTTCAGGTTTCTACAATCTCCCACCTTTATATGAATTTCATCCTCAAAATTTACTAATTGATTTCCATTACATCACCTGAATTATCCCTGATCTACTGATTCGACTCTAGGAAGAGCCGACGGCCACCCACATAACGGTCTCATCCCAAATTTATTAGCTACCTTCACTTATGGTAGAGGAATACCATGGTTACACATACAGTCTCGAGAGATTGCAATATCCACACAAAACTCTCCCGAAGACCAACCATGAACAAACAGTAAAACTAAACAGACCTACTTTAAGAAATCTAGATACAAAACTAACACTTACTTGTTTAGTGCTGGGCCTCTTAGAATAGTTGTGGATACTTCTGACGTATTTTTGTCTCTGATTCCCATGATACTTCCTCCACTGCATGATTACGCCAAAGTACCTTTACAAGCGAAATTTTTTTGTACGCAACTCCTATTCCTTATAATCTAGAATCTGAACTGGTATCTTCTCATATACCAACGTATCTCCGAGCTCCAAAGACTCGTAACTAATCATATGCGAAGGATTCAAAATGTACTTCCTTAGCATGGACACGTGGAACACGTCGTGAATTTTAGACAGTGATAGGGTAATGCTATAATGTACGCCACCGGACCAACTCTTTCCCGAATCTCGAATGGTCCGATGTATCTAGGGCTTAGTTTTCCCTTCTTCCAAAATCTAATTACCCCTTTCATTGGAGCAATCCTAAAAAATATGACATCACCTATCTCGAACTCTAGTTCTCGCCGGCGTATATCCGCACAGCTCTTCTACCGACTCTGTGCTGTCTTAATTCTTTCCCTGATAAACTGGACCTTTTCAGAGGTCTATTGAATAAGCTTCGATCCCAAAATTTGCCACTCACCGACCTCGTCCCAATACAACGGAGATGGGCACCTCCAACCATACAGTGCCTCATACGGTAATATCCCGATACTGGCCTGATAATCGTTATTGTATGTGAACTTAATTAACAGTAGATATTTAATCCAACTACCCCTGAAATCCAATACACACACCCGCAGCATATCCTCTAGAATTTGAATGATCCTCTCTAACTGACCATCGTTCTGCGGGTGAAAAGTAGTACTAAAAGTAAGTTAAGTTCCCAATGCTTTCTGTAAAGTCTTACAAAACCAAGAAGTAAACCGCGAGTCCCTATCTGAAACAATGGACACAAGCACCCCGTGCAATCTGACTATCTCCTGCACATAGAGCTCTGCCAGCCTATTCATAAAATAACTTATTTTAATTGGAATGAAATGGGCAGTCTTCGTCAGTCTGTCAACAACTACCCAGATAACATTTTGTCCATGAAGTGTCGATGGCGGTCCTGTGACAAAGTCCATGGAATGTACTCCCACTTCCACTTAGGAATGAGAAGTGGTTGCAACGGTCCTGCTGGCATCTGGTGCTCGGCCTTCACCTGCTGACATGTCAGGCACTGCTCAACAAAACAGACGATCTTTCTTTTCATGTTAGACCACCAGAAAGATTCCCGCAAATCCCTGTACATCTTTGTGCTCCCTGGATGCACTGTATATAAAAAGTGATGTGCCTTTTCAAAGATGGTTTTTAAATTTCAGGATCATTCGGTACACATACCCTAGTGTGAAATCTCAACACCTCGTCGTCAGAGACATTGAAGTCTGCCTTCAACCCATTCTGTACACCAATCACAATCTCCACCAGCTCTACATCTTTCGTCTGAGCTGTTCTAATCCTTTCCCGTAAAGTCAGTTGCACTACCAGGCTAGCAATAAACTTCTGGTGATTTCCTTCCACTAACTCCACACCCAACCTTTCCAAGTCCATCTTAATCCAATGCTAAACTCCGACTGCTGAGACTAACATATTCACTGACTTCCGACTCAAAGCATCAGCTACCACATTTGTTTTTCCTGGGTGGTAACTAATGGTACAGTCGTAATGGTCGGTTGCACTACCAGGCTAGCAATAAACGTCCAATGATTTCCTTCCACTAACTCCACATCCAACATTTCCAGGTCTATCTTGATCTGATGCTGAACTGCAACTACTGAAATTGACGTATTCACTGATTTTCGACTCAAAGCATCAGCTACAACATTAGCTTTTCTTGGGTGGTAACTAATGGTACAGTCGTAGTCCTTTATTAACTCAAGTCATCTCCGCTGCCTCATATTCAACTCCTTCTTAGTAAAAAAGTACTTAAGACTCTTACGGTAAAGATCTCGCACCTTTCACCGTACAGGTAGTGCCTCCAGATCTTTAATGTGTTGACTACTACTGCCAATTCCATGTCGTGTGTCAGATAGTTCTTCTTGTACTCCTTGAGTTGGAGAGAAGTGTACGCAATAACCTTTCCCTGCTACATTAAGACACACCCAAGTCCCTTCTGAGATACGTCATTGTAGATCACAAATCCACCATCTCCTGATGGAATGGTCAATAATGGGGCAATAACTAGTTGCTACTTCAGTTCCTGAAAACTATGCTCGCACTCATCAGTCTATTCGAACTTCATGTTCTTCCTCGTGAGTCGTGTCAGCGAATCTGATAATCTAGAAAATTCCACTACGAACTAGCAGTAATATCCCGCCAGACCCAAGAAACTTCTAACCTCATGCACATTCTTCGGTCTTGCCCATTCAACTACTACTTCTATCTTACTCGGGTCCAATGAAACACCTTCCCTGGACACATGTCCTAGAAATGTCACTTGCTCTAACTAGAATTCACATTTCTTGAATTTCGTAAACAACTTCTTTTTCTCTGAGTACCTGGAGTACCAACCTCAAATGAGTTGCATGCTCCTCAGGACTCCTCAAATAAACCAGGATGTCATCGATGAATACTACCACGAATTGATCTAAGTACTCGGGGAATACCATGTTCATTAGGTCTATGAACGCTGCAGGAGCATTGGTCAACCCGAAAGCCATAACCAGAAATTCGTAGTGACCATACCTAGTATGGAACGCCGTATTTGGTACGTCCTCTGATTTAACTCTCAACTGATGATACCCGAATCGCAGATCGATCTTGGAAAAGACTTGTGTGCCCTGTAACTGGCCAAACAGATCGTTAATTCGGGGTAATGGGTATTTATTCTTTACTGTCACTTTATTAATCTCTTTATAGTCGATGCACATCCTCATCGACTCATCCTTCTTCTTTACAAACAACATCGATGCTCCCTACGGTGAAATACTCAGTCTGATAAATCATTTGTCAATAAGTTCCTGCAGCTGCTCCTTTAACTCCTTTAATTCCTCTTAAGCCATTTTGTATGGAGCCTTAGAAATAAATGTTGTCCCCGGAAGCAACTCAATGGCAAATTTCACCTCACGATCAGGAGGTAATCCCGGTAAGTCCTCTAGGAAAACATTTGAGAATTCTCTTATCATGGAAATATCCTCCAGTTTACGTTCCTCCCTCGGTGCCTCTTTTATGAATGCTAAATACCCCTGGCATCCCCTCGTCTGCATAGATGAAAGGATTCGTGGTGCAGAGCGCTCACACGACCCAACAAATATAAACTCTGGCTCCTCAAGAGGTCAGAACACTGCTTCTTTCCTGTGGCAGTCAATACTCATATAGCTGGCTGCTAACCAATCCATCCTCAGAATAAGATCAAAGTCATGCATGTAAAAGATAATCAAGTTAACAATTATCATTCCCCCCTGCATTTCTACTGGGCAGTCTCGGATCACTTTACTACACACTTCCACTGACCCTGTCAATGTGACCACCTCTAACTCGGCATCTAACGATTGTATTTCTACCACGCACAATTTAATGAACCCCCGAGAAATAAAAGAATACGTCGCACCTGAGTCAAATAATATAATGGCTTTATTTGAAAGCACGTAAATGTTATCTATCACCACATCTCTTGCATTCCCGGTGTTGCCAGGAGTCAAGGAATATACCCACGCCTAGGTCATATGCCTCTGATAGTTTCCACATGGTACTTGGTTACCTCCTTGATATGGTTGTTATGGGGGTGCGTTGTTCCACGCCACACAACAATCTCGCGCCAAATGTTCGGGCCTATCGCACTGAAATCAACCACCTGATCCTGCCCTGCACTCTCCCGAATGTCTCTTGCCACACGTAGGGCAAATAGGGCATGATGAGGTACCCTGAACTGGTTTAACACCCGTATCCTGTCGCTGGCCTCTGTCGTTACTGTACTTCCCCCAAGGGCCCTGCCTAGCACCCGTATGAGAACTAGAAGGCATCGACCTCTTTGTCGGGTTCTGAGCCTCTACATCCCCCTGTAGACTTGCCTCTGCCACAGTGGCCTTATCTACCAATGTAGCAAACTCCTGCACCTGTAACATAACCACCTGCTTCAAACCCCTCTCAAACTTTCAAGCCTTTACAGACTCGTCTGGTACCATGTAAAGAGCAAAGCATGACAGCTCCACAAATTGGGCAGCGTACTGCTAAATAGTTAGTTGTCCCTGAGTCAAGTTTAGGAACTCCTCTGCCTTTACTTTCCTGACAGAGGCTAGAAAATACCGATAAAAAAAACTTCTTTGAACCGGCTCCACGTCATCGCCACCAATACCAGTCTCTGCTCCTTTAGCAGCTTTACCACTTCCCACCATCTCTCAGCCTCTCCAATCAGTTTAAACATGGTATATAGCACCTTCTGCTCGTCAGTGCATTACAGTACGACCAAGATCTTCTCGATTTCCCAAATCCAGTTCTTTGCAAGGATCGGGTTGGTACTTCCCGCGAAGGTAGGAGACTTTAGGCGAGTGAACTTCTTAATAGAATCTCCCAGCTCAACAGTGGGACGATCCTGCTCCCGAGAGCTCCGCATAACCTCGTCCATAAACTGCTAGGCAAAATCCTGAAACACCACTGTAGAATCGCTGCCACCCTCATAGGCAGCTCCCTCACTGCTACTACCTCCGACAATAGCGTTACTGTCCCTAGAACCCATCCTATAGACATAACCAAAACGAATTTAGAATCCTAATATCCTACCATGTCTAGTGCAATTATAACACTAAAATATTCGCTTTAAATAAACTCCAATACCAACTTAAATCTTTTCCCCTGATTACGACATACTCTACCAATTTTATATTCCTATTATAGTTTTTAAGTTCCCGCCTCTTTGCTCGGAAACAACACCATCAATGGATAGTCGTGGTTTTCTGAACCCATCGACTAATCGAGAAAAACACAGAAGTCCGTCAAGGAATTTTTGTCTCCAAACTTATGAAACAAAACTTAAAATTCTTATTCTACTCATTTCTATCCTCATCCTACTTAAACCTATACTCTGGTAAGATCATCTTACCTAATCTGCAAAACCTAGAGACCTATGCTCTGATACCACCTCTAGCGCCCCAGCCCACCACGTGGGCCCGAAGTGTTAGAAAAGAACGTAAATACTCTTTGATACCACATATACATATACTGCAACCCGCCTTAACCAAGGAGTCCCGGATGCACATGTCATTACTAGAATTCAAGCATACAACAGAAGATTTCTAAAACATCAAAACACTCTACCAGAGTTCTATCTGTTCCCAAGTATACACATACATAACACTATCTGTCCAAATATTACAATCCCAAAATAACAAAATAGGATATATGGTATCTCACTAGCTCTGATATCTACTCCTAAGAGTCTAATCCCTAGCCCCGAGGTAATCTAGGTACGGTTCCCTGAAGGACCTGAAAAATTATTTGTATAATGGGGTGAAAGACTTCTTAGTAAGACGGATTATATTATTATTAGTGTGCAACCCGAAGGCTGGACTCGGCATATGGTCGGTCGACCATAGCTGAGTCATAAAAGGTAGTAAGTACGATTGTATCTATCTATGGTCATCCGGAACTGCATCGAATGGGCCCCCCCGACACTTTCCTCATGGGAGTATTATACTTAGGTCACCAATCATCTATCCATCATCACACTATCATCCTAGTGTGATTGCACTCCCTGCCAACATATAGCTACAATACCGTGCTCATAACATCATATTTCATATCCACAGGATTCTAGAATCGTATATGATAATTTACATAATAAAATTGTATTATATCTCATTTCATATAAAACCTATCATTTATTAACTTTCGGCCCCCGACCGTCATATCAAATCTCGGCCCCCAACCATCATATCATATTATGTATTATTAGTAAAAACATTCTACTCATATATACCATTTAAAAACAGTTCTCATGTCATACAATTTTTATCTGATAGATCATAAATAAAATAAACTGACGGGGAAAGATGTAAATTGCTGAAAATAGGGTTTCAACATTTCCAGGGTTTTATTTAACTTGAACTATTTCTATTATACAAAATAGGAGATTTCAAACTAATCACGTTAATTTTCCCCAAAACACATAACAGTCAAAACCATCCTTTTCATATACCCAATTTATTCAGAAAATTACATATACCATTTCTGAAAATATACATTGCCATTAAATCGACCCATAATTCAAAACAACTGACATAATATAATCTCCTTACCTGACTTACTGAGAACCCGAAATCCACGCCCTGCGGCGTTCGAATCTCAAAACCCTAAAATTACATTTTTCTCAAATTAATCAACTCAACTCACATAATATTTCTCAATTCGCATTTCCTAGGCCCCATATACTCCAAATTAATAATAAAACCCTAAAATACCCTACTTACCCTGGTTTTGGAGTAGTGCCTAGACAGCCCAGTTCAAAAATCAGCTCTACTAGACTTGTAGAGAAACACCCCTAGATCCTCATGGTGGCTTCCGATCGTTGATTCGGGCGACGAACGGCGAGAAATCAAAGAAAGAGAGTGAGAGGCGCAGGTTTAGAGAGAGAGAGAGAGAGAGAGGGAGATATTTATGTTTACTTAATGAAGAAGTAACTAAAAATCTATTTATAACCATTTGTCCTGGCACAATTCGTCAACGAAATGGGACCTTCGTCGACGAACCGTAGAAGAACATTCGTTGACGAAAGAAGAGGTTCATCGATGAATCATATGCTTGAAATTCCTCTCGGTATTTCTTTGTCGACGACGCATGAACTTTGTCGACGAGTTATAGAAGGGAATTCGTCGACGAAAACAGAGGATTCGTCGACGAGTCCTGTTGTTTGCCCCTTTTTAAATTTCCTTTTCTTCTTTTCTTATTTACTCTTTATTTTTCAGGTTCAGGTTTCTACAATCCGTGCCACATCTTTTTCTCCTATAAACAGTCCCTCTTCCATTCTCTTATTCTCCATATTTGAAAGGGAACTCTTTACTAATAGTATGTTCCCTTACTACTCCCTTGATAATTTCATTAGCGTCTCTAATATGTTTTCTCTTCAAATATTATATGTTTCTTTTTTATGGTGATAACCTCCTCCAAGTTTATATATTTTTAGGCTCGTGCTATTAGTTCTCTCATATCGACTAGGGATTTCTTTCCTATGGAATTTAGGAAGTCACAAGGTTGTAGAGTCGTCGTCAAGGCGACTACTATTACTCTGTGGTCCAGGTTTCTAATCTCTAGAGTTGCCTTGATAAAACAATGCATAAACTCTTTCAACGTCTCTTCCTCTCCTTGAAAAAGGCTCATAAGGTGGGTTGTAGCCTTTGTTATTTTTCGACTATTGATGAAATGCCCTACAAACTACAGCTCTATCTCAATAAAAGACCTAACCGAGCCATATTTCAATGTTTGGTACCATACTTTAGCATTTTCCTTTAAGGTTACTGCAAATTCTCAACACATAATGACATCAAGTGCACCTTACAGTTGCATTGACATTTTGAAGGTGTCGAGGTAGTCTAGGGAATTGCTAATCCACCATATCCTTCTACTTTGGATATCTTGAATTTACTCGGCAAAGGGATCTTCATTATTTTTTTGGTAAAGTGGGAATCATAATATTTAACCGAGGTCTCCCCTATTAAGCACTAGTTGCGAGCTTCTTTCATCAACTTTTTTAGTTGATCAATTTTCTTAAATTTTTCTTCAAATTCCAAGGACCATTGTTCGTTAATGCCGATATTGTTGACTCTTTCTACTTTCTTGTCAAATCTGAAATTTTCAAGGTAATATGATGCCACTGACTTTTCCTTAGGTGTCGTTTATGTTTAAATAGTCCTTAAGTCCTCTTCTACAAAATATTTTTTTCTATTGCAAGATCACACTAGACATGTCTTCTGTCCTGTTTTAGAAGATTATAAATTGGTCTAAATGCACAATTTGTGGTAATTATCTAGTGGAGGGGAATAGACAGACTATGGTGATTGGTCCCCGGCAACAAATTCAAACTCGAAATTGTGCAACCATGATTAAGTTTTAGAAAGAAATTCTTCTTAGTTTCCCACCGACGAAGCAACTATTGCAGCCAAAATTAGTCCAAGAAAATTTGAATCCAATCGTGACTTCAATTACTTGTCAAGAATGAGAGAAAAACGACTTCAAAGACCCATAGTATGCATGGGAGATTACTCTGATGCCTAAGTCGGAAAATTTTAGAAAGATTTTATGATCATAATAGTAGAGTGAGAATGAGATGAGATGTCTTACCTTTCTTAGACAATCTTTTTTATAGGCATTCAGGATACCTCCCTTCAATTTTCCTAGTAATAAATTGTAGGGATTACATTTTGGATATGTTATTAGGGAGTAAAGATTAGTGTGCTAACCCCTTGTTTTAATTAACGGACCTTACCTCATTTTTATGGATCCTTGTTGTCTTTTCATTTTTTTCATCTTACATAACTTAATGTCCAATTTAATATTGAAAACTCTTTTAGTTATGTCATCCATAAGAATAGATTGGATTTGTATGAAATTTAAATATTGGAAAAATGGGTTGAATCCAAAAACACATAAGAGAATTGAAGGAGCTGAAAAGTCGCATACGAGTGTTGTTATTCATAGACATTAGACATAAGAGTTTTTTCCCATTTTATCTTCATTTTAAAATAATATATTAAATAATACCCAGTTTGAGAAAATGTTTCTCATAATGACTCAGACGTAATCTTGCTGCTTGATCCAGTGAGATTTAAAGGGACAGGACAGTTGAGACATTGACACATGGTAAGCAAATCTCGCTGGATCATCCAACAAGATTTGCCTGAAAATTGAAAATCCCCAAAATCCCTAGCCTCTCTTTGCCGTTTCTTCCATCGAAGGTCTTCAAATCGAGTGACTGGCGAGACTATGTCTTCTGCCCTTTCTTCTTCAAATGGAGTGACTGTCAATGAAGTGTTGTAGCCTCTCTCTACCATTTCTTCCATTGAAGGTTGTCGAATAGAGTGGCCGGCAAGACGACCATTCTGCCCTTTCTTCTTCAAATGAAGTGCTTGGAAAAGCAAGGAGAATCCCTTGAAGAAAGATGGGTCCGAGTCGGTGGCTTCGAGGACACGTAGTCGGGGATCTGTGAAGGAAGATGAGAGTCTTAGTGCTCCTGTTTCGGAGGCAGAGTCGGTAAAGGAGGTGAGAAGATCAACATCTAAGAGCAAGAAATTGAAGAGTGGGAAGAAAAGTGAGCATCCTTCTGGTGGAGTAATTAGGGTTTCTTTGCGGTCGTCGAAGCGCGGGCTTCTTTGATAATGACTGTTGTTTCTTGCAACCTCTGAATTGTTTTTGTCTTGATAAAGCTTATTAACTAAAAAACATTAAGGTGGTGATTGTAATTTTCATTTTCCCCCCGTTTTGTTTTTCTTCATTTATGTTCTGCTAGTATCAGTACAGTTTCTCTTTGGTAGTATGTTGCTTTCAACTAACCAAATTTCCATGTTTATTTAGGTAACAAGATCTATTCATGTGGATGTAAGATTTCATTTTCAATTATGTTGGATGAGAAATTCATGTTGATTCAAAAAAAAAAAAGATGCTCAGATGAACTCAATATACTTCAGATTGAGTCCAGATTCAAGACTTCAGGCTACTGCATCAACAAATCCTTGATTCAAGTTTCCTCAACTAATCTTTAATTCGAGATTCAAGACCCCTGCCTCAACAATCTTCGTGTTCTCCTCCAATCTGACGACTCGAGGGTACTTCCACTGGTTGTACAATTTTTACTTCAGATTTGAGCTCTCCAGGATTGAAATCTCTTATTCAAACACTTTTGCTACTACATCCACAAAACGTTGTAGGTTTGAGCTTCAGTTTTAAGCTCTCCTACAGGTTTTCCTTTGATTTTATTTTCTGTCAGGCACCGTTCTATTTTCAGGTAAATCTTATTTGATGGTCCAGCGAAATTTGTTTGCCACGTGTCGACATCTCAACTGTCTTGTCCCTTTAAGTCTCGTTGTTTGGTCCAACGAAATTTGTTTAAATCTCGTTGGATCAAGTAGCGAGATTACGTCAGAATCATTTTAGGATATATTTTCTTAAACAAGGTATTATTTATTATATTATTTTAAAATAAAGATAAAATGAGAAAAAAACTCTTAGATAGATGCATCCGCATATTTATTGTCTTTCTTTTTTGTCTTCTCAACGTCTTCTTCTTTCTTCTTTCCTTTATATATATATAATTTCCTTTTTTCTAATTAAAAAAAAAAAAAAGGGGTTAGCGTAAAGAGAAGATATATATTTCCACACGAAATGAAAGAGAGGGAGTCTGTGCGAGGTGGCAGCATTGATGTTGAATCCGCTGTGGAACCATTCACGCCCACCTCTCTCTCTCTCTCTCTCTCTCTCTCTCTCTCTTTTCCTCCTCCTCCTCCTCCTCCTCCTCCTCTTCGCAGTTCGCTTTTGACGTTTTCTTTGCAACTCTTCTGCATCGACATCTCAATTTCTCAATTTAACAAGCAAGCAAGCAAACATCTATTCCAAAAGATATAAATCTAAAAAGAAAAAAATAAAAAACTGTTCAGTTTGGAATTTTCCTCATGTGACTCCCTATATTTGTGTAGAACTCTTCTTGTTTTCCACCTGAAAATCCCTAAAATTCATCGGATCATACTCCTTGGTCTCGCCTTCTACCTACCCATCCCCAATTATTACCTCAATCAGTAAATCTCTCAATTCATATCGAGAAAGGAAAAAGAAATTACCTTTTTTTGTATCGTTCAAATCCAAGAATTGCCGGACTGGAGGGTTTTGTTTGCGGATGGCATCGCCGGTGGTGGATTGCCGGAGCCTCATCGAATTCTGCAAAGCCTATGCTGAGAACCGCCACATCCCCAACCAAACTCACCCCAACTCTCGCACCAGGAAGCACTGCGACTCTCCCTTTGTCGCAATCGACATCCTCATCCTCCTCCTGGTCGTCGGCGCGCTTGGAACCCTCACGGTTCCCTATATGAAATTCGTCTTCGGCCAGATTGTCCCTGCAATTTTGGACACCCTGCGCGAGGCGCCCGTGCCGTACGTGGCTGGGTCCGTGGTGGGATTATTCATCGCGATCGGCGTTTGGGAGATCGTGGATCAGCAGTCTAGGAAGTGCGGAAAGCCTCGGTGCAAGGGTCTGCGGAAGGCGGTGGAGTTCGACATACAGCTGGAGTCGGAGGAGTGCGTCAAGTGCTTGCCTCCCGACACAAAGATTTCCGATCAGAAGGTGCAGCCTCTGGAGTTAGCGCTGGAGGATCACAAGGAGCTCCAGGCCGAATTGAAGAGGATGGCGCCGCTCAATGGCCGCACTGTCCTCATTTTCCGAGCACCTTGCGGCTGTCCTCTCGGCAGGATGGAGGTTTGGGGCCCTAAGAAACTCCGTAGGATCAAGAAATAGGATATTCATCATTGTTCTTCTTTTCTTATTTTCCTTTTTTTTTTTAAAGAAAATCTTTTGATTCTTGATTCAAATGAATATATTATGAAGTATGGTTGTCAATTTTTGACCCTTTTTCTTTATGCCGAATCTTACTTCTCAACTGAATTGTTAAGGGAAAAATATATACATATATATATATATATATAAAATTCAAACTCTTCTTGTATGTTTTAAATTGTTTGATTCGTATTTTTATTGGTGGTAAGCTTCTTTGCCATGATCATACTTGATGTGCAATCTTGTTGAATTAAACAAAAAGAATAAATATATATTTTTTGAGCTTTTGATCTTGAGACTATACAGTGAATAGAGTAATGCGTATGAATAAGCATTAATGATTCATTTTTATTTTTTTTGAGGAACTATTAATCATGTCTCGAATAAATGATGTTCTTTGTCATAGTCTTCTCACAATCACATTCAAACCAATGTGTAATTTTAATTATATGAATAAATATAATTTTCCTTTTTTGTCTTTTGAATTTCCTCTCTGATTTTCAAAGTTGATACAATACAAAGTTTTATTTAAAAAAAAAACAAATTTTACAAAGTTTTATTGTCTACTGTCCAATCAAAAATGTTTGAGAATTGGGCATAACATATTGTGAAGATAAATTTGGCCAAGTAAGCATTATTGCAACAAATCTATGTTATTTCTTGGAATAGCCTTGTGTTTATTATTATTCTATTGTGTCTATCTTCTCCACCAGATGTAGTTTGAGACTTTTGAGGAGTCGCATGCTAGCAAGAATTGGAAAGATTTATGGGTAGCTAGTTAGATTCATTATAATGACATAATAGTCTTACATTCTTGATTTATGGGTAGTTAGCTAGATTCATTATAATGACATGATAAACTGGCATTCTTGTGTCATATGAGGGATATAATCCTAACTTAAATAGAACGATGACAAACAACGACAACGACAAAGATGATAGAAAATAGAGATGGATTTACTTATTTGATTATCAAATAAAAACAAGTAATTGGATTAACCTTCTATCCTACAAATATGCGAATGAAATAACACGTTCGCATATAAATAGAAATAAGTAATATTTTAAAGATGAGGAGAGTGAGAATGTAACCTTTAAAACTATGAAATGACCAAAAGAGCGACAAAAAACTTGTATTTTATGACATAAAGATAAAAGGGTAAGGATGATTGAAATGTGATAAGATTATTTATTTTCCACACTATCTATTTTAATGCTTAGGAGTATGGTCAAATTTAAGGCTTTTCATTTTTTAATATCATTCGTTAGCATTTTCTTTTTCATTTCATTCATATCTCATTTCTTTTTGCAAATTAAACAATGACTAAATCTTTTACAATAATATGTATTTCAATGACGCATCTTCTTATACAATTATTATTCCATCTATTTTTTATTTTTTTTCATTTCGTGAACCAAATATAAACTAATTACATGAGATAGAGTATCTGATCAATTGAATATAATAACTTTTGCAGAATTGTTAAAAGGGAAATCTTTTTTACAGTAGTAGGAATGTTGTGTTTGTAGGATTAAGTACATAACTATTTGTTTTTCTGAGGTTTAGGACTTAGATACATGCCCATTTTCACCTATTAGATGCCCCTACCCAAAACTCTCGAGCCTTAAAAGGCACTTTCAAGTTTGGGAGTACTTTAAAAATTACCTTTTTTTTTTATCAACTATAGTTTATAAATAGTACTCATTTATCAATTATAAGCATAACTTTGTTATTTATATGATTAAAACTCATTTTTCACTTATGAACATAACATCTATTAATATGAGCAAAGGTCATCTCATGATATGAGTAAATCTCATTTATATATGAGCAAGGCTCATTTGACATCTGTCAATATGAGCAAGACTCGTCTGTCTATAAACAAAACTCATCTATCAATATGAGCAAAACTCATTTGTATTTGATCATTCCACCGAGTGGTCCTATTTGATTGTTTTATACTCTGTGACTTTTTTATACCTTGTGACCCCTTAGTGTGATCCTTTGTGACATAACTGTACAACCCAATTTGGCACCCCTTTTAGGGTTAAGTCTCCTCAATATTTTTTTCTGCACATAAATTGCCGAAAGAAAAACTTGCATTTTCACAAAATTAATACAATGTTCTTTCAACAACAAGTATTCACCAATAAGGTTTTTTTTTTTGGCATTTGTTTTTTATACTAATGGTTGTTTATTGAAACATATTTTAATTGCAGGCATGAAAAATTTCACACGCTCAAATTGTTTCGTTTGAATTACACACACTTCTACACGTCAATCTCCTATATCAATAAAATGATTTGAAGTGTCAATATGCATTTACCCATCTCTCTCTCGCTCAATCTCTCTCTTTCTCTCTCTCTCTCTCTCTCTCCTCTCTCTCTCTCTCTCTCTCTCTCTCTCTCTCATCTGCAGTTCATCATCATCAAGACCATTAAATTTTTTGTTTCCATTTAATCTCCGTTTCCATATTTGCTTAACAGTGTTGGCAATACCTTTGTGAATATTTATATAAGCAGATGAGAATGAGAATCGCAAAGGAGCTAGCTTTCATACGCTGGAATGATAATACCGCGTGCCAAATTCATCCCATTAAATCATAATTAATCCCTTCCTTTTACTATCATCCTATGTATCTATATAATGAGAGCATTTGCGTGTGAATATGCAAGCAAGTGAGTGAACGAGGAGTGTGAGAGTGCTACAGGTGAGAGAGAGAAAAGTGTGAGAAGAGTTGAGTTGAGTGTGTCTCCTCCTCTTGTTTTCTCCCAGGTTATAGTAGATTTGGTGTGCTCTATGGACGTAGGTCAGAATAGACCGAACCATGTATATCTGGTGTTCTTATTCTGTGCTTGTTTTGCTTATATGTATGATTATTGTTCCTAGATCCCTAACAATTGGTATCAGAGCCAGGTTGGAACAAAGTAGTTAAATCAGAGCAAAATTGCCAGATCAGAGCCCCTGCCCAGTATCTCATAATTGAGATTTGAAGCCACCATCGTGTTCCTCTCGTCGAGACGAAGCCAACAATGCAAATCATAGCTCAAACAAAGGTCGTAGGAGCTATATTATGCTAATTACGTGTTTAAAAAAATTTATTTCTAGGAAAGTGGGACTTAAGTAGTCTACTGTGACCCCCACTTCTTTGGAAATTTACCTGGTGTAATTTAGCACAATTATCACTTGGCCCCACTGCCACATCAGCACCTGCCACATCAGCGCCACGTTAGCAGCTAGTTAACGTCATCAGTAATAGCCTCGGAATATTCCGTTAAGTGGGAGTATATTTCGTCAAGTTTAACAGAAAGTTGACCCAATTTTGACCAAAAAATTTGACCAAGTTTTCAGAGTCATTTCAAGTCTATTTTTTGAACGACTTGAACCATTTCTAAGGTTTTCAGGCATTCAATATCCAAATGTACTCTCTGTTTTAGCTGATTCCATCTTTAGATAGCGCGAATCGAGATGTTGAACGAAAAAAGCTCAAATATTGAGATATTTAACGACACCAATTTCAGTTTGTAGAAGATGCAGATCAAGGACTTATTGCTTGGTAAGGAGTTGCACTTACCATTGAAAGGAAAGTCAGATTCCATGATAGAGGACAAGTGAGAGTTGTTTGATCGAAAAGCTCTCGAAACTATCAGAATGATGCTAGCAAATTATGTTGCCTTCAATATCAAGCACAGGACAACCACCAAGTCTCTTATGG
This sequence comes from Malania oleifera, assembly GCF_029873635.1. Classification (NCBI taxonomy): domain Eukaryota; kingdom Viridiplantae; phylum Streptophyta; class Magnoliopsida; order Santalales; family Ximeniaceae; genus Malania; species Malania oleifera. Next base: position 150,964,419 of record NC_080418.1, read on the forward strand.
ATACGCTCTCCAACATGTACGAGTAGTCATCAGCCGCCAATAAGGTACACTTAATGAAAAAATTATTTACCATGAACATGTTCGAAGGTGAAAGTTTTCGTAGACATTTGAACAATTTCAATGAGCTGGAGGATCAACTTGCCTTAATTGAAATCACGTTTGACAGTGAAATTCGTGCCTTATTGATTCTTAGTCAGTTGCCAAAGCGTTGGAAAGGTATTGTTATTGCGATCAATAGCTCCGTAGGGAAATCAAAGCTAAAGTATGACGAAGTCGTCAACATGATTTTGATGGAAGAGATCAAGATGCAATCAAACACTGCTCCACTTCAAGTTCAACCTTGAACGTGGAAAGCCGAGGGAGAAATTCATGGAAAGGAAGCGGGCATGGACGATCAAACAATCGCGGTAGATATAGAACCAGACGGTCTAAATCTAGAAATCCCAGAGATTCTCTGAGCATAAAAAACATTGAGTGTTGGAACTGTGGAAACTTCAGTCATTACAGAAACTAGTGCAAAAGTCCAAGAAAAAAATATAAGGCAAAGACAGAATCAAATGTCTCTTTAGAAGAAGGTGATATGTTGATATGCCTCTTGGAGAGCAAGAATGAGTCTTGGGTCTTAGACTCTAGAGCCTCATTTTATGCCACTTGCAGTAAAGATTGCCTAGGGAGTATACACTAGGTGGCTTCGATAAGGTATACCTTGACAATGATCAACATTGTGATATAGCCGGCAAGGGAGTTGTGAAGATCAAGATGAACGGGTCCTTATGGAAGCTGAAGGATGTCAAATATATTTTCGACCTGAGAAAGAACTTGATCTCAGTTGGACAACTAGCAGATGTGGGATACACCACAACATTCATTGACGATGAATGGAAGATTTCAAAAGGTGTACTGTCGATTGTACGAGGTAAGAAAAGTGGAATGCTTTATGTGACTTCTAATGCCTATATGTCTATTTAAATTGTTATAGGAAATGACGATAACAACATTTGACATCAACGACTCGGTCACATGAGTGAGAAGGGACTCAGTGCGATGCATTCAAAGGGAAAATTGAGTGATCTACGGTCAGTAGAGATTGATATATGCGAGGATTGTATACTCGATAAATAGAAGAGGGTCAGTTTCCAAACATACACCAGTACCCCGAAGAATGGGAGACTTGAACTAGTCCACTCAGATGTATGGGGACCAACAACCGTCTTATCCACAGGTGGAAGGAATTACTCCGTGACATTTATTGATGATCATTCTCGGAAGTTATAGGTTTATTTTAGGAAATACAAATTTGATGTCTTTGATGCTTTCGAGATTTGGAAAGCAATGGTTGAAAATGAAACTAGTTTGAAAATCAATAAGCTTACAGTGTGTGACAATAAGAGTTTCATTATATCATAATATTTTCATTCATTGATAATACCATCTGAAAAAAATATGCCAATTATACTCATAATCATATAGATATAAAACACAAGCTTTTATAAGCTTTACTTCCATTTTTCAACTCTTTTACATGCAATTCATATTTAACAGTGAAAGTTCCCGAGGATAGGGGAGATTACACGCCCATACATGTAGCTCCCCTCTACTCTGATATCATTTGTAACCTTACCCGATTAACTTGAGTATTACTACAACTAATACTTATCAGGGCACTCACCTTACTCAGTAAGTCCTCAGGCAAAGAGTTTTATTTCGCCTTATTTATTTATGTTATTAAATTCACGCTCTTTCTTTTCTCTTTCATTTCCATTTCTTCATCTAGCACATGAGTGCCCTCGGTAACCAATACATACACGTCTGTAACTCATGGTTGCCCTAAGGATATTCTCTACGTCATGCTTCCCCCCATGGTCGAGGTTGTACAGGCCGAATGTTGGATCTAAATCGCGGTTGGCCGACCTAGTTAGATCAAAATAAACAATCCATATACCTGTCTGTAGTACGAATGGCCTGTCTAACCCTGGTCCAGACTCCAAGGGGCAAAACTACCCTTCTCACTAGCTCATTCAACTACCACGTCACACTCTTCATGAGACCGTGTGGTTGCACTTATCATCTGCTAGCATCGGTACCATGCTCATTATCAATAATGGTTCTTCAGGATTTTTATTATCACATTTCATTATTCACATTATAGTATTCTTATTGCAATATTCATATTTCCAGTATTTACATTTCCACATTCACTTTGCAGTATTCACATTACAATATTCATATTCCAGTATTCACATTTCACATTGCAGTATTTACATTGCAATATTCATATTTTCATATTCACATTTTAGTGTTTACATTTCAACACTCTCATTACAGTATTCACATTACAATATTCACATGTTCATATTTACATTTCAATATTCATATCTCATCTCATAATGGTATATATCACATTTCAATGTTCTCATCATTTTTTGTTTCTTTCTCATATTTTCAATACACATCCCATTCTCATAATAGTATATTTCACATTTCGCATATTTCAACATTTCTCAATAAAACATAATTCATCATTTCATAACTTTCAAATCCCAAAACATCACTAGGTTTCTCTATATTTTTTTCTGCACAAAAACATTTCAATATATAATTACTTCATATTCCCATAATTCATCATACAGTTCACACAACCCAGTTTTAAACATATTCTCAGAATAACTCATATGCCACACAGTTTTGTCTGTTATTCATATCATAATATATACAGTTAAAATATCATATCACTATTTACACATAGTCATTCAACCCATAATTTCTAAAATACTGTTATAATTTATTCTCCTCACCTGACTTACTGAGAGATCCGTTAAAAGTCCAAATCCTACGCCCGCGGCGTCCGAAACTCAAAATCCTAAAAATCACGTTTTTCCCAGATTAATTAACTCATCTCCCAGAATAATTCTTATTTAACACTTCCTAGGTTCCAAATACTTCAAATAGCCCATAAAACCCTAAAATAACGTACTTACCTTGATTTTGGGATGGTACCCCGGAACTCCAAATTAAAATTATGCTCTAGTTAAGTTGTATAGAATCTCCCCACGAACCTCGTGGCGGTTCCTGATCGTTAATATGAGTTATAACAAAGCCGAAATCGAAGAGAGAGAGAGTGAAAACGGAAGCCCTCATGAGAGAGAGAAAGTGAGGGAGAGAAATTCGCTGGAAATTGACGGATTGCCTATTTATAGGCCAAGATTCGTCGATGAGTTAAAGTGATTCGTCGAGGATCCCACGAAGGCACTTCATCGATGAAGAGGCTGGTTCGTTAATGAACTCAAAAATTCTTTGAAATTCCTAGACTCTCGCTATCTTCTCATCGACGAGACACGTGTACTTCGTCGACAAGACCTACAGAGACATTCGTCAACGAAGACCATTGGTTCGTCAACGAACCCCTATTGATCCCCTTTTTTTCCTTTTCCTTTATTTTTCTTTTCTTTTCTTTTATTACTTTCATTAATTAAATTTTCCGGGTCTCTGCATGTTCATTGTTGGCACAACAAACTGTTAGTTGGATGTCACAGATACAAAATATTGTTATCCTATCCACTATAAAAGTTGAGTATGTAGCAGTGACAGAAGCCAGTAAAGAGATGATTTGGATTCAAAGATTGTTGACAGAGCTCGGAATAAAGCAGGAGAGAAATGTTTTGCACAACGATAGTCAGAGTGCGATACATCTGGAAAAGAACTCTACATTTCATTCTAGAACCAAACACATTGGATTACGATATCACTTCGTCAAATCTCTGTTAAAGGATAAAGTGTTGACACTAGAAAAAAATCCAAGGTAACATAAATCCAGCAGATATGTTGATAAAGGTGGTGACCACAGAGAAGCTGAAGTTGTGTTTAACTTCAGTTGGTCTTCATGCTTGAAGACAAATTTGAGCACATCATTTATCTATATAGTGGTTGAGATGGTGTCCTTGTCTCCAAGTGGGAGATTGTTAAGCAAATATGGAAACAGAGATTAAATAGAAACGGAAAATTTAATGGTCTTGATGATGATGAGCTGCAAATAAGAATGAGAGTCACGGAGGAGCCAGCTTTCATGCGCTAGAATGATAATACTGCGTGTCAAATTTATCCCATTAAATCACAATTAATCCCTTCCTTTTACTATCATCCTATGTATCTATATAATGAGAGCATTTGTGTGTGAATATGTAAGCAAGTGAGTGAGTGAGGAGTGTGAGAGTGCTAAAGGTGAGAGAGAGAAAAATGTGAAAAGAGGTGAGTTAAGTGTGTGTCTTCTTTTTTAGTTTTCTCCCAGGTTATAGTAGATTTGGTGTGCTCCGTGGACGTAAGTTGGAATAGATCGAACCACGTATATTTGGTGTTCTTATTTTGTACTTGTTTTGCTTGTGTATGTGATTATTGTTCTTAGATCCCTAACAAACACACCTTCAGAAAAAAAAATTCAACAAACACTCAGCAAATTTCTATATAAGGGCATGTTCTTCTTAATTCTAATAAAGTTTTTATCACCCTATACATGCACACTTTTTCTTTGGGTAATTATAGACAAAATAATTAAGCTTAAATAGGATAAAGGCAAACCTTTTGCTAATGGCTATAAATACAATGAGAACCAAATAACATAGAGAATCAAAGTCTCAACTCAAGAAATTGCATTACGTCAAAGTTTAAGCATTTGATCAATCTTCTAAGTTTGTATATCTTTTGCAAACCATGGATGTATTAATGTCTCTAAGCTTCATTCCAATGTAAGTGTAAATAAGATTTTATCTTTAATGTCCAAATGATTTTTAGTTATGACATAATGTAAAGAATGCAACTAAACAATTTAAATAAAGTCTAAACTTTACTTTTGAATCTAATGTGATTAATATTTTACAATAACTTCTAAAATTGTAATATATTTAGCAGTTTCAATCATGGCCAAATGTCTCTTTTAGTATGAAAACCACTTGATCACGAAACTTATCAAGAAAATGTTGTTTTATTTTCATCCACACCTTTTGAAAAAATAAAAAAAATAAAAACGGCTAAGCCAAGTTCTTATTCAAGTGAAGGAAGTATGATTGCTTTTCCAATAAGTGAGATTCAAATAAGAGATGATTTAGTTTATATTCTTACTAATATAATTTTCTTTGCAAATGGACAAACTTTCTTATCTAGAGATCTTTTCAATGCTAGAATCACACCTATGTTGATATGGGTACTTCTATTTCATGATTAGGGTTTGCAACTCAGATTGAAGCCATTAGAATTTCTTTCCTTTGTTGAAGAAAAAAGGAAATTGAACTTTTGACCTCCCAAGGTATTAAAGTTGAGATGCTTCTCAGTCTCTATTTTTTTTTTTTCCCTTCAGATCATAGGCCAAATCATTCCTGATAGAGGCTAATTAAAGTGCTCTATAAGGCGAGCATAATTCGATTTTAACCAAATTAATCAACTAAATTCGGTCGATTTGGTTTGATTAATTTTTAATTCTGTTCGGTTCAATTTTATAATTTGATAAATTCAGTTATTTGATTTTCAATTCAGTTACGGCAAAATTGAATTTCGGTTAACCGATGTAACCAAATTATGTAATTAATTAATAATTAAATATAAATGATATAATTTAGGATTCCCACAATTCCCTAAATCCACAAAATTCCCACATTATGTAATTAATTAATTATGTAATTAATTAATAATTAAATATAAATTATTAAGTTGAATTTTGAAAGCATACAAATTATAAAATCATTTTTTTTCATAATTAATTATAATTTGATTCGGTTAACCGAATTAATCGAAAATTCGATTCAATCGGGTATGGTTCAGTTAAGGAGTGTATTTCGGTCGATTCAATTATAATATTGAGTTAATTGAAAAAATTCGGTTAATTTGACGAATTGACCTATTGCACGCCGCTACCCCCTTACTTTATTTATTTTTTGGGTTTTTAGGACAATTATAAGTAAACAAACTTTCTGTGTCAAACTATTAATGCTAAAAATCAAATCTAATATAGTACATAATGATAATTTGTAGTCAATAAGAAAAAAAGATAGCTTGGAAGACTATTTATTAAAGATAGACTTCTAAGTCAAATCTGGCTTAGAAATTAAACAAATTTAATCAAAAAATAATTGTCAAATAACAATCAACGCGTTACATTCAACAACTAGTAGAAAATAAAGAGTGCCCAAGGAAGACTAAAAAAGGGTGGCTTATAGAGTAGAAAGAGTAAGGTCTACCCAGTTGACCTTTCATACTTTTCATTTACTAGTGTAAAAAATGAATTAAGACATAGCTCCCAAGCACTTTAAAAAGTATTTATAGCACTTATCACTTAAAATAAGTATTTTTACAAAAAATTGGCATTTGATTTGTACTACAACAAACACTTGTTGCAAAAAGTATTTGTTCAAAACTATTTTTTTAATAACTATTTAAGTGAATTTTGAGAAACAATCTAACATAACTTTTTGACCACTTATGACACTGTTTATACACGCGTCAAGTTTGTAAATAAAAAAAAAAATTTAGTGACTATTTTGTAATTTAAAAAATACATTAGAAGATAATCATATATTATTTATTATTTATTTTATAATGTTAATTATTAATGAAACATAATCCAACTATAGAATGAAAAATAAAAAAAAAATATCCATTAATTTAAATTAATATTAAGAACTAAAAATTATAATTTAGTTAATATTATTTCAACATAAATTAATATATTAATCATATGTTAAAAATATAAATCAACAAGATTATTCTTAATCAAAAAATAATACTATATTATTTTTAGTTAACAAAAATATTTAAATATTAATAAAAAATAACATTTAGCATAATTATTAATTAAATTTTTTATTAAAAATTAATCATATATTATTTTATTATGCAATATGACTGATTAATTATTAGTAAAATATATTAAATTATAAAATGATAAAAAAGAACCATCTATAAATTTAAATTAATATTAAATAAACTAAAATTTTAATTTAGTCATTAATACTTTTTTTAACATAAATTAATGTGATAATCATATGTTATAAATACACATTAATAACAAGATTATTGTTAATTAATAAATAATATTAGATTATTTTAATTAATAGAAAGCATTTAAATTTTAATTCTAAAATTAATATAATTACCATTTACAATTTTAATTATAAAATATTAATATTTTAATTTAAAATATATTTAAAATTACATGTTAGTTATCGTAATTCAATTATAGACTGAAAAATAAGTATTTATTAATTTAAATTAACATTAAATAAATTAAAAAATAAAATAAATTATATTATATTAGTTTTATCATAATTTAATATGATAGTAATATGTTATAAATATATATTAATAAAAAGATTATTATCAATTAAAAATAATACTATTATGTTATTTCTTAATAGCAAATATTTGAATTTTTTGTATAAATAATTAAAATTATTATTTATGGAATTTTTAATCAAAAAATATTAACTCTTTTAATTTAAACAATGCTTAAATTAATATAATTATCATTTACAATTTTAGTTAAAATACATTTAAAAATACAGATTAGTTATTATAATTCAATTATAGATTGAATAATAACTCTTTATTAATTTAAATTAATATTAAATAAATTAAAATTTTAAATTTAATTAATAATATTAATTTTATCATAATTTAATATGATAGTAATATGTTATAAATATACATTAATAACAAGATTATTATCAATTAAAAATAATATTATTATATTATTTGATAAACAATAAATATTCAATTTTTTTAAAATAATTAAAATTATTATTCATGAAAATGTTAATTAAAAAATATTTAAAAATAATCATATAATACCCTATAATAAAAATAAGTATCCAAATACTACTTATTTTAAATACAACCAAACACTAGTAGCTTTGAGTTCTTTCCTAAATCAGTACTTATTATCCGCACTTATTAAATTATTATTATTATTTTTTTTTTCTGAAAAGTGACATTTAAAGGAGGACCTTTGTGCTTAAGGCAAGCTTGAGATGTGAAAATTGGGTGATAATTGATGTGGAACAACTTTGTCACTTTAACATATGAAGAGGTGAGAGAGGAGCGACAATTAAGTTGATTGATAAACCAATGAACCATTCAGGAGGTAGGACTAGGAGTTTTGTTATGAAAGGTAGGCGGGGTCAAAACCCTAGAGCTAGAATTTCAAATGCAGTAATGATATCAAAGGTCGTAGTTGATTATATATAAAATTCAAATAATTGAATAAAAATTGGAAAATCAAATCAACCTTATTTAATAGTATTTTCAAAATCAACTCAAATGTCTAGTCTCATTTGTTAGTTTAATTATTTTGAATAATGTGCACCTTTTTTCACGATTCTCTTATAGAGATTTTGTCTTGCCCCGAACCTGGCAATGGGCCCTAGGGGTGATTTAGTAACCTAACCTATCCTTGTATCATACAAATACACATGATACTATACAACGTAAAGGTCTGACCCCATGTGGTTCCCGTACAACCTAATCACATTTACCAACACAGTTACGTAGTGGAAAATAGCCAAACTATAATAACATGTCATACCATACCAGAGTCTATACAAACCCAACATCCAGGTCCCATAATACAAAACAAAGCCCCGGGTGTCCACAAAACCCAGTTCAACAACTCGGCCATAATCCAGTACTTACGGTAGTACTAAACGCAACTAAACCGACAACCACGCTCCCAACGCTAGGACGCTAGTTCCGGCTACTCGAGGGACCTGAAAACATGTATGTACGATAGGGGTGAGACACCTCTCAGTAAGGAAGAATCGGGTTATATCGGTGTGTGGCATATGAGTGTTATTTTGATATAAAACATAACACAATTCCAGTATTTTCTCAGTGCAGTTACAGTATAATCACAATATAGTTATAGTATATCTCACAAACACATGATCCATATCCAGTGTCGTCACACTCTTCGACAATGAAGCTGGTCCGCATTACACGGCTTCCCCAACATATGGCGCAGCCCCAGGCTCCTATGGGTCAGTACGATATCTGGTGAACCCACACCTTTCGGTGATCAACCGGTATAGAAAGTGATATTTCACACCTTCTGCCTACAGTATTATACCGACCTGTTTCCACATCTAAGCCTTCGGGGATAAGTCGACACACTTCGATTATCATCAATGTTCGGCCTTATTTCGACTCAGCATTTTCACAAAACCTAGAACATTTTAGGAACTCATGTCCCTACAACTCATTTCAACAAACCATGGCCTACGGTACACAACCGGTTCGACCTTTCACAAATCTGGAACATTTTCAATAAATAGTTCATGAAAAGCAAGGTGTAGTCCTAAGAGAGGGGGTGAATTGGATTTTAAAATTTTCTTTTAATTCCTTTGAAGACTTATTTTTATTTCTTTTAACCAATTCTTGACTTGTTTGTTTAATTTACCAATCACACAAGAACTTAGTTCTTTTAATCCACAACACTATTGCTTAACCAAACAAGTAATTAATCAATCAACGAAACTAATTAACCAATCAAGAACAATATTCAAACCAAGATATATAAGATACAAAATTTCAGCTTTTGTTTGTTTGCAGCTCGGTTTGTTAATACAATCCCTTTGATAACGAATTAGCTTTCTCAATCAACACAACATTCACACTCTTCCCAATATTCAGAATTCAAATAAACTCTCAGTTAATTTATCTTTGGGTGTTTAACCAAGTAACGTACTCTCTTATGGTTTTCGCAAAATATGGTTTAACCAACGTACTCCCTTTCGGTTTCCGCAACCCAAATCAAAATTAGACTTTAAGGTTTAACCAGCGTACTTCCTTTCGGTTTCCGCAACCCAAATCAAAATTAGACTTTAAGTTTACTTGATTTCCAAATATACATAGTATATATGATTACCAATTAAACCATCCACACAATTTGTATGAGCTGAAAATAAAGAGTAAGGGAAAGAGAGAGTGAAATCGGGATTTTTATGAGGTTCGGTTTATACCTAGCCTATGTCCTCACCTTTGGCAAACTACCAAAGGATTCACTAAAATCAATTCTGATATGCCCAAAATAAGCCAACCCATAAGAGCAAGTCAACAACTAGCCCACACTCCCAAAGTCAAACCCTCTAGCGAGAGCAATCAACTCCAATCCAATAAAAAAGGGGAGAGATCCACGCCAGCAGCTTAAATGACCGAGTGATGCACGCAAACACTTTATGACCTAAGAGCAATTCACGCCCTCGTGCAATAAAGACAGATCAACCCAAGGGTCAACTCCAGCCCCTATAAGAAAGGAGTCAGGGAAGAGGCCAAGGTAAATCATTCAACCCATTCTACTATTGCATTCAGTGTCTCCAGAGCATTCCTCTCATTTAGGCATCGGAGTGATTCCTCGGAGTACACCCCGGGTCCTCCAAGTTTTTCTGTTTCCATCTTTTTCAGGTCACCGGAGATCTAGGAACAGTCTTATTGGTCGTCGCCTATTTTATCCCGCAACAGTTGGCATCGTCTGTGGGAACCGCTCGAAAGAGGCACTCATCCTGCTCCATCTCCAACGTTAAAAAAAAAATAAAAAATGCCAACCTCACACGGCTCTAGCTCTGGCCCTGCTAGAAAAGAGTCAGCCCAGTCAACCCACTCTACACCCGCAGATTCTTCAGGAGTCAGCAGTGAGGAGTTCCTCGCCTTCCAGAAGAAAATGGGGGACATGCTCAACCTACTCTTACACCAAAATAGTCAGGAAGGGTATACCCCACTTCAACAACAGGTGAGTCCCGATCCACCCCGAAAAACAGATCAACCAAAAGAGAGTGAAGAGAAAACTTTCCCTACCAAAAAGGTAGAAGACGCGAACAGCGTAGATATCAACCAACAAAAAAGATCCTCGGAACTGGAGGAAAGGATCAAGAAAATAGAGCAGATAGAAAAAATGAGGAAAGAAGGCAAACCAACCTCCTCTACGGAGAAGTGTCTCTAAGGTCCTCAGAGCCACCCTTCACAAGAGAAGTGATGGAAGTCCCACTGCCGAGTAGATTCAAAATGCCCACATTTGAAAGGTATGAGGATCTCTGCGATCCAATCGACCACTTGGATACCTTCAAGGTGTTGATGCAGCTGCAAAGTGCTCCTGACGCCATTATGTGCCGAGCTTTTGCAGCAACCCTTAAAGGTAGTGCCAGAGATTGGTACCGGACCCTATGGTCTGGATCAATTGGCTTCTTCTCGAAGATGGAACAACTATTCACTGGCCACTTCCTCAATAGTCGGAGGATCGTCAAAATAACATCCCACCTAATGAGTATGGTCCAGGGAGAGAGGGATATGTTGAAGAAATTCATGCATCGCTTCAATGCCGCGACCTTGGAGATCCGCAACCTAGACATGGGGGTTACCTTGGCAGCTCTGACCACGGCCCTTCAGCCCGGAAGCTTCTTGTACTCTCTAGGGAAAAAGCCTCTAGTTGACATCGGAGAACTGATGGCCCGAGCGCAGAAATGCATCAACCTCGAGGAAATGATGGACACCAGGGTAAATCGCATGGAGCTAAAGAGGAAAAGTATTAGTCGAGAGATGGGAGAATCCTATAGATCCACGAAGAGGCAAGAGACTAGTACGTTGCTCACCAGCCCTAAAGTGAGAAGGCAATCCAATAAGTTCTCCACCTATACACCCTTAAATGTATCGCATTCTGAGGTACTGATGTAGATAAGAAAGGAGTACGTATCGTGGCCTGAACCTATGCGGACCCCTTTACATAAACGAAACATGTCCAAGTTTTTCCAGTTCCACAGGGATCACGGGTATGACACAAAGGAGTGCATTCAACTGAAAAACGAGATTGAAGCCTTAATGAAAAGGGGATATCTGTTAAGGTTTACAAAGAAAGAAGATCCACATAGGGAACCCCGTGAGCAAAGGAGACCCAATGCGAATGAGAAGGAAGAGCAGGTCATAGGGGAAATCGCGGTGATCTTCGAAGGATCTGCTAGTGGAGGTGATAGTGGAGGAGCTCGCAAAAGGTACGCTAAGTAGGTGCTCTCAGCAGAGAGAGGGGAACCAAGTAGCAAAATAACTGGACGATGATATCATCTTTGATAGTGGAGACGAAGAAGGGGTACAACAACCGCACGACGACGCACTGGTACTCTCTCTGTTGGTGGCAAACTACAAAGTGAGACGGGTACTGATAGATAACGGGAGCTCGGTAAATGTTATGTTCTGGTCAATATTTGAAGGAATGAAGATTGGTAAAGAATGATTCAAACCAATCTCAACCCCCTTGGTGGGGTTTGGTGGAGATGTAGTTCATCCTATGTGAACGATCACACTACCAGTGACAATGGGGACGACCCTGCAGCAAGTTACTTCGCTAACAGAGTTTTTGGTGGTCGACTGGCCTTTGGTATACAATATCATATTGGGTTGCCCTTTGCTTAATGCAGTTCGGGCTGTTACATCCACGTAACCACCTTAAAATGAAATTCCCTACGCCCCACGGGACAAGAGTGGTTAAGGGAGATCAAGCGGCAACTCGGAACTGCTATATTATGGCCTTAAAAGGGAAGATGGAGGCAAGAGAAACCTTAATCGTGGAAGACTTAGAGGTAAGGGGGGAGTACCCCAAAATCAGCACAGTAGATGAAGACATTGCGCGCAAACCTCTAGATAGCCTCCAGGGGAGATGCGTGCAGAACGGGAGTCGCCTACCTGACACCTCTAAAGCCGAGTTAGGCGAACTGTTGAATGAATTCACGGATGTGTTCGCCTGGTCGTCCGAGGATATGCCGGGCATTGATCCCTCCATCATAGAGCACAGGTTGCAGGTGGACCCCAACCACCGACCTGTAAAATAGAAGAAAAAAAGTTTCGCCACGGAACGAATCAGGGTAATTGACGAGGAAGTGATGAAGCTAGTGCAAGCCAACTTCGTTAGGGAGGTGAACTATCCTGAATGGTTAAGCAATGTGGTTCTGGTGAAGAAGTCGAACGGAAGATGGCGCACCTGCATAGACTTCATAGACCTAAATAAAGCGTATCTGAAAGATAGCTTTCCTCTCCCCCGAATCAATCAGTTGGTGGATTCAACTTCCGAGCACGAACTTCTTAGCTTTATGGATGCCTACTCGGGATACAATCAAATCCCAATGCATCAAGCTAACGAATAAAAAACATCTTTCGTCACGGAGAGGGGGCTATACTGTTACCGAGTAATGCCCTTCGGATTGAAAAATGCAGGGGCGACATACCAAAGGTTGGTGAATAAGATGTTCAAAGATCCGCTCAGAAAAACTATGGAGGCGTACGTAGACGACATGTTGGTAAAAAGCTTAAAGGCAGGAGAGCATTGCAGAGATTTGAAGGAGACGTTCGAACTCTTCCGCAGGTACCGAATGAAACTAAAACCATCAAAATGCGTGTTTGGTGTCTCAGCAGGACAATTTCTCGGTTTTATGGTGACGCACAGAGGTATAGAAGCCAATTCGGATAAAATAAGAGCACTGCTTGAAATGGAGGCTCCGCGAATGAAAAAGGAGATCCAAGTCTTAACTAGAAGGATAGCCTCCCTCAGTAGGTTCGTTTCCTGCTCAGGGGACAAAGGCTTACCCTTCTTCAGAGCGCTAAGGAAGCAAGGAGGATTCGAATGGGGGGAAGAGCAAAGCAAAGCCTTCGAACAACTCAAACAGTACCTCGGCTCTCCACCTCTGCTAACGAAAGCAAAGAATGGAGAAGACCTATACTTATATACAGCGTCAACGGCAAATGCGGTCAGCTCTGTTCTAGTATGAGAAGAAAGCAGACAACATCAACCCATATACTACACCAGCAAGGTGTTGAGCGGAGCCGAAAAGAATTATAGTACGACTGAAAAAGCAGCCTTCTCCGTCATCTATGTTGCACGGAAATTAAGACCCTATTTTTAGGCCCATGAGATAATTGTGCTAACCAACCTACCACTGAGGCAAATTCTTCAGCGGCCAGAGAGCTTAGGGAGGATAACGAAGTGGGCCATTGAGTTAAGTGAGTTCGACATACAATACCTGCCAAGGCCTGCTGTCAAAGCCTAGGTACTCACCGATTTCACAGCCGAAAGACTCCCCGAAGTGGCAGGAAAATCATATGTATGGGCACTACACATTGATGGGTCATCAAATGCAGCCGGAGGAGGGGCAGGATTTATCCTCATAGCACCGGATGGTACCGAGACTCTTTATGCCCTAAAGCTAGAGTTTTCAGCAACAAACAACGATGCTGAATACGAAGCTTTGTTAGCAGGTTTGCACTTGGCCGAAGCACTAGGGGTAGCACAGATCAAAGTATCGAGTGATTCCCAGTTGGTGGTAAAGCAGTTGAAAGGAGAATTTGAAGCCAGGGATTAGAAAATGAAGAAGTATCTGGCTAAGGCCCAAGAATACGCAAAGGCCTTCATTCATTTCGATATAGAGCGTGTGCCAAGGGTCGAGAATGCCAAGGTTGTCGCCCTCGCAAAATTAGCCTCAACAACCAACTCGAAATGGAGGGATGCTATTTACCTAGAGCGACTCGGAAAACCCTCATACGAGGACTGCAGTGTTCACCTGTTAGAATCCGAAATCAACGAAGGGGACTGGAGGGCGCCTCTATTGCAATACCTCCGTGATGGATCCCTATCAAGGGATAACAAAGAGTCCCTTAGGGTGAGAAGGAAGGCAGCGAGATACACACTGATAAATCAGGAGCTATACAGACGATCTTTATCCTTACTGTACCTTCGTTGCCTGAGTAAGAAGAAGGAAAGTACATACTAAGGGAAATTCACAAAAGGGTGTGTGGAAATCATCTAGCCAATAGGGTCCTAGCTCAAAAAGCCCTACGACAAGGTTTTGACTGGCCTACCATAAGGAAAGATGCGATCGAGCTCGTCAAACGATGTGACAGCTGCCAACGTTGCGTGGGAATACCACACGTACCATCCAATCCCCTCTCCCCTCTAACCAGTCCCTGTGCCTTCGCCCAATGGGGAATAGATATCTTGGCACCTCTATCCCCGGCAACTAGTCAAAGAAAATTATTGTTGTTAGCAATTGATTACTTCACCAAGTGGGTATAGGTCAAAGCCTTAGCCCACATAACTGAGCGAAACATCACACGATTCGTCTGGACGTCGGTGGTCTGTCGGTTCAAAATTCTGTGGACCATAATTACCTACCATGAAAGATAGTTCGACAATGAATGCTTCAAGAAAGTCTGTTCGAACCTATCCATTAAACTCCTTTTTGCATCAGTGGTGCACCCCAAGAGCAATGGACAGGTGAAAAACATAAACTGTACAATATTGCACAACTTGAGGACGCAGCTCGAGTCTATGCAAGGCAGGTGGACAGAGGAACTTCCCTCCATCATTTGGGCATACCACACTACCCAACGAGTGGTGATAGGAGAAACCCCATTCATGCTTGCTTTCAGGGTAGTAGCAGTCATACCCGCAGAAGTCGGGATCCCCTCTTGGTGAAGGTAATACTTCAACGAACAAGACAACAATGAAGAGCTCAAGGAAGAAATAGACTTGCTGGAGGAGAGGCAAGATCAAGCTAGCATAAAAACCGCGGCTTACCAACAAAGGGTGACGAAATACTACAACAACCGAGTAAGAGTCCGGAACTTTCAACCCAGAGACTTGGTCCTCAGGAAGGTGCGAACTGGCACACAAGACTGAGGCTCGCACAAGCTAAAGCCGAACTAGGGGGGCCCATACCGAGTTACAATAGAGATAAAACCAGGGACATGCAAGTTGGAGGACATAGTAGGAAAGAAGATTAATAATACATGGAACTTTGAAATGCTAAGAAAATACTTTCATGAGTGTTTCATACATCATCATAATAAATTTCCAATTACAGCAGTTGCACCATTTCTTAATAAAAGTGAACAAAATGACAAATGAAGTTTTGGCAGGCTAATTCGCTTTGCTCCCCTCTTCAGCCTCCTTTTCTTCCACCTCTTCCTCCTCGTCCATCTCTTCCGCAGAGGCTGGACTCTTGCATCCATAACCGTGCGAACTCACACCGTCCAAAGGAAGGTCAGGGTGCTTAGTCTTCACCTGTTCCCGGCACCTCCTGAACCCCACTTGATAAGTCTTGGCGGTATCCATCACGAACCGCGAGGAGCCCTTGTACTGCTTTACTGCGGTACGTGCCGCACCAGCAGCAGCAGTAGGAATTTCCTTTACAGATCCACTCGATTTCCAAATGAAGGGCTCGTTCTCGGTTCTCAGCATCATGAAGCTCATTCTGAGAAACTACATATTTCTTCCGCGCATCCAAGGTCTGGCGGTACATCTCCGCCATCTTTTCTTCTTGCGCCAAGGCCATTGTCACCAACTGAAGAGAGAAACAGGGGAGAACGGATTAGTAAAACTAAGCCTAAGAAAAAGAATAACCCCTCTGAGAAGCACAAATTAAACCAACACCTGATATGAGGTGTGCCGGATCTTCGCCAAAAGAACATCAGGAAGAGAACACTGAGCCTTCACATAGTCCTCCACATGGACTGCCCGGCGTAGAGTGGAAGTAGAACGGGTCAGCTCATGAAAAATTGCCTCTGTATAAGCTGTGGGGACCGGGGGGGGAGCCACTGAGATGTTCTCACCAGCAGAGGCCTCACTCTCACCTACAGTGGGCCCGTCCCTCTGAGATGATTTTCCTTCAAGCTCTCTCCTCTTCTTCATGCTCCTACTCGCCCTCTGCTTCTTCGCTTCCCCCATGAGAGATTTGTATTTGTTGAAATCCATATCTGAAAAAATATAAAAAAGAGATAAAAACACCAACAAAAGCGGAAGCATCTGATATATTGGAATCGAAGGTAAGACAGGACTTGGGGAAACGGAGCTGATCCCCCACTGCACGAGGACTCGCTCATGGAGCATCTCCTTGTAGGGGACAATCCCCTACTGAACAAAGGCTCGTAGTTTCTTCAAGATGGTCTGCTCGTCGGGAGATAGCCTTGGTAGAATGTGGCGCACCCGAACTACAAAAAGGGGAGAGGAAAACAAGTAAGCGATTCGGTATCCCACACGCTGCCCTACAAAAAAAAAATAAATAAATAAAAAGATAGGAAGAAGAGCATCACCGTATAGAGGAGCAGACCAAACACGAGAGCCCATATAGTTCAACTCTCATGAGGCGAAGAAGTACCGGGACTTCCAATTGTGTATAGAAGAGCTGCTCGGGGTAAAAAGTTTATAACCTGACAAGGAGTTAAAATAATACAACTCCTTCTCTACAGAGTGCGTCCGCATTTGGAAGCAACTCTGAAAGAGAGGCACTGTAGGCTGATGACCTAGTCGAAGCAGAAGGACGGCAAAACAGGCTAGGGAAAGATAGGAGTTCGAAATCAGTTGGGAGGGAGCTATTCGGTAAAAACACAACATGATGGAAATCAAAGGGGGAAAAGGGAGTCTGAGACCTAGATCCAAATAGTCAGTGTATAAACAAAGGTCTTCAGAGCCCGATCAAAAGCTAATTCCGAGCTGGAGGGCAACCGAACAGTAATAGTAGTGGGGATAGCAAAAAAGTACCGAACGTTTTGTAGATATGAGGGGGTCAAGTCACATCGAGCACTTCTTACAGTAGTCGGAGCTCTCTCCGGTTGCGAGGAAGACTCCATCAGGAAAGAAAACAGTGGAACGAACGAAACAAAGGTTTTACAAACGGATCAAACAGGCAAGCCTCCCCAAAAAACAAGGCAGGCAAGATGCGAAAACAGATCAAACCAATAAATTTTGCATGGAAACAGCAAAGTTACCATACAAGAAAAGATCAAACAGTCAAAGTTCTAGCAAAAATAGTGAAGAACAACAAAACAAACATGCAATTCAACACAAAGACGAAGAAAAGTAGGGAGAGGGGACGAGGGAGAGCGTACCTAAAGACAAGTAGGGACCCCTTTGGATGACGATGAGAAACGAATGAAGGGCCCCCTGCCTTTATAGAAAGAGGGCTGCACGAATCCCCAAGGAAGCGGGAATCTCAAAAAATCTCGTCTACAGAAAAAGGATTGCGTCTCGAGGGAAAGGACACAGAAATCCCCGTACATATGAAAATCCCTGTACGCGCGCAGCCGTGATGCCAATACCAAAAATTTGCAACTTCCGGAGGATAGACGGCCCCTCAAAAGGACAATGTTGCCTCAAAAAAAGCGTCAAACTAACACGCCCCATAAATGAGAAAATCTCATTTAGGCGACTTCCCAAGGTACGACACATATAACATGCATTTATTATACTTTTGTAGGATAGACGACGCCTCGAAAGGACAACGATGTCGCCTCAGAAAAAGCATTAGACTAACACCCCCCCTATAAATGAGGACGACTCAGCAGGCGAAACAAGCCCAACTGACAAACACGACTTGTGAGGCCAACAACAGCCCAGCAAATGAGCATGACTCATTGGGCGAAGCAAGCCCAAACTGACGAGCACAACTCGTGAGGCTGAGTACAGCCCGAGAAATGAGGATGACTCAGTAGGTGAAACATGCCCAACTGACGAGCACAACTCGTGAGGCCAACAACAGCCCAGCAAATGAGCATGACTCATTGGGCGAAGCAGGCCCAAATTGACAAGCACGACTCGTGAGGCCAACAACAGCTCAGCAAATGATCACGACTCATTAGGCAAAACAGGCCTATATGAAGAGCACCGCTCTTGAGGCAAACAGCAAGCCAACCAAGAAGCCGCACAAGAAAGCTACTCGGCAAATGTTCTTCATGCAACTGCTCGACAAGATCTACTCGGAAAAGCTGCCCCCTGAAGCAGCCCGACAAATACGCTTCCTACAGTAGCTTGGCAAGACTTGCTCCGCAAAAGCTGCCTCATGAAGCAGCTCAACAAAATCTGCTCGGCAGAAGCGACTCATGAAACAATTCAACAAATGTGCCTCACGAGCAGCTCAACTAGAGCTGCTTGGAAAAAGTGCTTCATGAGGCAGCTTAGAAAAAGCTCTTCATGACGTAGCCCGAAAAATGTGCTTCCTGAAGCAGCTTAGCAAGATCTGCTTAGTAGAAGCGCCTCATGAAACAGTTCAGCAAATGTGCCTCACAAGCAGCTCAGCTAGAGCTGCTCGAAAAAAGTGCTTCGTGAGGCAGCTCGGAAAAAGCTCTTCATAAAGTAGCTTGGAAAATGTGTTCCATGAAGCAGCTCGGCAAGAGCTGCTCGGAAAAAGTGTGACGACCCGAATAATAATAGTATTTAAATAATAAAGAGAAAGGGAAATGGAAACAGTAACAGAAGGAGGAGGTTGACTTCGTCAACGAACCCTTCGCGTTCGTCGACGACATTGAACTTTAAAATGAATAATCGAGGAAAATCATCAAGGATTCATCGACGAAGGTATAAGAAAATTCGTCGACGAAGACAAGGGATTCATCGATGAGGGTTTAAGAGAATTCATTGACGAAGAAATACCGAGAGAGTTTTGAGCCGACTGAATTTCATCGACGGGGACTGAATTTCGTTGACAAAATTATTGAAGGATTCATCGACGAATCCAGTTATATAAATACAAAAAAATCTGAATTTTTATCTGCATTATTAAGCAACCTCTCTTATGTCTCTCTCCTCTTCGATTTTCTCTCTCTCTCTCTTCAATTTTGGGCCAGATTTACGCCCGATTGACAATCTGAAGTCACCACGACACTCTTAGGGAAGTTCTCTCCAAATCTGCCAGAGCGGATCGTTGGTGGAAGCAAGTTGGAAATCATCCTTAAGTTGAGGTAAAACTTTTTAAGCCCAATTTGATATTACGACAGTTATAGGAAATGATGTATGCATGAGAATACTGAAGTTTAATATTGAGAGTTTTCAGTTTCAGGGTATTGATTAGGAAATCCTACGGGGGTTAAACCAGGATATTTTAGGGGTTTTCTCAGTAGTCAGGTAAGGGAATAAACTAAAGCAGTCATTTTCATGTAAATTATTATTATTTATGAGAAAAGTTATTTTCTGAAAAGCATGTATTATAGCTATAAATTACGAAGGAAATGTACGTTTGAGAAAAATACTGCTGATATGTTGAAATGTATATATATGTATGAGATGTCAGAAAGTATGATTTTAAAATGCAATGTATGGTTTTATATAGCAAATGTGTGGCATGAATATTATTTTCCGTGGAAAAATATTATGATATGATGATGATATGAATGCAGTATGATTTGAGAAGTTATGAAAGTATACAATACATTATGATTCTGACCAATATATGATTAAATGATTATTTTTAGAATGATATATGAAATGTTCGGCGCAAGGCCGTAATTTATGAAATGTTTGGCGTAAGGCCGTAATTTATGAAATGTTCGGCGCAAGGTCGTGATTTATGAAAGATTTGGCGTAAGGCCATATTTATACAAATATGAAAGATGATATATGATTATGTATTATACGTTATCAGAACTCGAATGTTAGTTTAGTTCAGTTTAGGAGCTCGGTACCGTAGCTATATAGATCAGATATCTATGTTCAGACTTGTGCTAACCACCCCACGAGGGGGTGGGAGATGGATAGTCGATGTGGCTTTCAATGTAGAGTTGTAGACATCCACCTGACAGTCCAGACCAGGGTGTGGCAGGTCCATCGTACTTACAGACATATTTGACTCGGTAGTGGTCGGCCAGCCATTATTGGGTCCCGCCTTTGGGCTGCACAACCCGTCATGGGGGGTAATACATGACATTAGCTAGCTATTCATCTTAAGTATGTTTTTAGTATTATCGGTTATAACAGATGCTTTATGTACGTTATGGTTTATTAATAAATATGAAAGTATATGAGAATTGAGTATGTTATGATGAATGTTTACCGATATATGAAATGTACTGTATATGTATAATTGCCTTAAATGTTCATGTTGGCACATAACTGTATTTAGTTTATTTTCCCTTACTGAGATGTGTCTTACCCCTAACGTTAATTAATTTTTCAGGAGACCCTGAGTAACCGGCGGGTCGTAGCTGTCGTTGAGTCAGTGATATTACCCTGCTAGGAGGGTAACATTTTGGTACTAGGGTCAGAATTATTTTGTGTTTGATCCTAAAGTTATTTTGATGTTTTGGGAGAATGTATATAAACATAGTATTATGATGTTGTAGTAAACTCTGGTATTATGTTCTATGGTTGGATGGTTGAGATTTTATATTTACTGCTGCTTAGGTTTTCGCTGTGATTGACAGGTGTCCCCATTACCCACGGGTTCAGGTTGACCATTTTGTTTATGTTGTTACATTTTATATTAAGAAATTCAGGTCGTTACAAAAAGCGCTTCATGAAACAGTTAGGCAAATTTTCTCCATGAAGCGGCTCGGCAATAGCAACTCGGAAAAGGACAGCTCGGCAAGAACCAGCTTGGCAAGAACCAGCTCGGTAAAATTGCCCACACAACGGCCCAGCATGTGCAGCTCGGCAAACACCTGCCCGGCAAGAACCAGCTCGGTAAGATGGCCCTTGAAGCGGCTCGGCAAGATCAGGTCGACAAAACCCTATTCGGCAAGTAGGCCATAGGGCAACTCGGCTAAAAGAGAGAGAGAGAGAGAGAGGGGCCCCAAGACGTGGCTCAGTGGAATAGCTCAGAAAAGTTGGTCCGAGTAGCAACTCGGCTCGGAGCAATAACTCAAATAAATAACAATGATAGGAGCATTAAATGTGCATCCACATTAAGAGAGAAAATGTGGGGACGCAGCGACTTTTCAAAATTCTCTCCAAAAATTTGAAACTAAGGGGGGGACAACTGATATGCCCAAAATAAGCCAACCCACAAGAACAAGTCAACAGCTAGCCCACACTCCCCAAGTCAAACCCTCTGGCGAGAGCAATCAATTCCAAGCCAATAAAGAGGGGGAGAGATCCACGCAAGCGGCTTAAATGACCGAGTGATGCACGCAAACACTTTATGACCCGAGAGCAATTCACACCCTTGCGCAATAAATACGGATCAACCCAAGGGTCAACTCCAGCCCTTATAAGAAAGGAGTCAGGGAAGAGGCCAAGATAATTCATTCAACCCATTCTACTGTTACATTCAGCCTCTCCAGAGCATTCCTCTCATTTAGGCATTAGAGTGATCCCCCGGAGTACACCTCAGGTCCTCCAAGTCTTTCTATTTCCATTTTTTTCAGGTCAGCGGAGATCTGGGAGCAATCTTATTGGTCGTTGCTTATTTTATCCAGCAACAAGTTCCTTTATCGGGCGGAACAACACCGTTTACACACACTCCTTCAGTAAGCTAGAGCCCGCCTCTCCAAACGATGTACCCTCGTTCGGTCACTCCTTCAATTAGGTTAGAGCCCGCCTCTCTAAGCTATATCCCCTCGCTTAGCCAACAATCCAAACAACCTTGAACCGTCAATATCTACAAAATAAAAATCAAATATACGTACAAAGAGTTTGCTCCTAAAAGAGCTTATTAGTACAACAATTCAGCACTATAATATACTTCAAAGTAATTAACAATATGAAATTTAACTTGAAACTCAAAGGAGTATATCACTGATTAATTCTTTCAATGATTAAAAAATTTATAATTTGTAGCACAAGATTGGTGAGTAAGAATTAGTAAGAACTCAATAAGCTTTGTGCAAGTTGAGAGCAAGAGAGAGCCTTGAGAATTTGAGAGCAATTGAGAGAGATTTTTATTGCTGAATTGAGTTCTTGGTAATTAATTCAATGATCTTGAGACTTATTTATAGACTTTAAAAAGTATGTAACTTGATCCCCAAGTGACTTGGAGTATTCCCCAAGTGACTTGGAGTATTCCCCAAGTTTTCACAAAGTTTGAGCCCCAAGCAACCTCATTTAAAAAATTTATCTGTTATAAAAATTTTAAAATTGCCGCGTGACAGTTGACTGTCCCTTTTTGGGCAGTCGCCTGTCTAGTTAATTTAAAGGGGCGGTAGGGTGTCAGTCTCCTGACTGAACACGGACAAATGCCTCAAATTTCACTAGCAATCACCTGTAAGAACATGGACAGGTGACTGTCAAGTTGTCAGCTTCGAGCACCCTTCAGTCTTTTAGTCATAACTTTTTCTGTGTAACTCCAAATTTGACAAGCTTGGTGTCAAACGAAATCTAAGAGAAAATATCACAACTTTTATGTTGAACATATTTTAAAATAAGGAGTTTTTTATAGAGAAAAATGCACCACAATGCGGATGTAGAAAAATTAATAGTATTTGGAAAATCTTCTTTTTGGTGCTTTTCATTCCAAAAATGGTTCTAACATTTTTGAAACACTTTTTGACCTTATAAAAATATTTTCCAAGTATGTTAAAAGGTATCTAGGTCCAAAAAATTAACCTAAGAGTTTCATGCATCCATATTGAAAATTTTTGAAGTACTTACATGAAATTTCCTATAGACTCTTTCAACTTTTTAATTCTTGAATTCCTCGAGGTCTTTATACTTGTTTCATTTTTCTTTAAGCTTTCATCAAGTTCTCTTTAATCCTCATGCTCTCATGATCTTCAAGCTTTATCTTTAAATCCATTTTTGAATCCATGCTTTAAGCTTTATATTGATCATCCTTCTTTGAAATATAAGCTTTCATGAATCATTCTGAACACTTGACCTTGCATTCATCATTGAATCCTGAAATGACAAAACTTAACCAAATATGTTAAGTTCTACTTGTTTGTTAGCCTCAAAACAAGATGTTAAGCCTTGTAAGGCCAACAGTTCATTCCACACTTATTTGGTAAATACATAAATTACGATTTCAAGAATACAATTTAAAAACAAGTTAAGGTGCGACCATCTCCATACAATATACTCAACAACATACATACAGTTTTCCTACGAAATCAGAGATGCAACCCAAACCCCCTTTTTCCCAAAAACTGTAATTTGAAAACCCCATAATTTTACCAGTCAGATTTTCCCAAATAAGTAGCCAAATCATACATATAATCGTAAATAATAGTTTCATCGATTCCGATTTCAAAAATAACTAATATAAACAGAAACCCCTTACCTTAACCCGAAAAGCAAAACTTGAACTCTACGGCTCCTAAACAGTGAACCGAGTTCCCAAAACCTATAAATCATAGTACGATAATTACTTACAATCTAACCCCCTACAGTTATACTAAAACGGAATTAAAAACTGAGCCTTACCTCGATTTTTGGGTCAAAACCCAAAGGCCTCAAAATGAAGATTCATTTCACAAATCATGAAGAGAATCCTTCCCTGATCCTCGTAGTAACGTCAAATCGTCGATTCTAATGACGAACGACGAAGAAATTTAGAGAGAAAGAGAGAGAAAGAGAAAAAGAGAGAAAGAGAGAGAGAGAGAGAGAGAGAGAGAGAGAGAGAGAGAGAGAGAGAGAGAGAGAGAGAGAGAGAGAGAGTTCCCGCTGGTTCTAGAGAGCAAGAGAGAGAGTTTTGGCTTTCTTCGCCAAGAAGCAATGAAATAGGATATTTATAGAGCCTTTGACTCGGCCAACCTCGTCGATGAGGCGGCGTCTTCATCGACAAGTCAACAAAGGGAGTTCGTCGATGTAGCGGTGGCCTCGTCGACGAGCCTGATATTTTTGGATTTCCCAAAACCTCTCGGCTTCTCCTCATTGACGAGCCTCTGCATTTCGTCGCTGAACAACAGAAGGGCCTTCGTCAACAAAACTCTGGCTTCGTCGATGAAGCCTGCTTAATTTACTGTTTTACCCTTTTCTTATTTGTTCATTCCCTATCTCATGGGTCGGGTTCTTACAACCTCCCCTCCTTACAAAAATTTCGTCATCGAAATTTGTAATCTTTAATTTACGAACTTATCCACACAACCACATACACATACCCGACTCCAGGAAAAGCCAGCGACCACTTACAATGCAGCTCCATCACAATACATACATACCCTCACTTATGGCAGAGGAATACGGTGGTTGCATACATAAATCGTCTCGGGAGTTCACAATAACACACACTCCCAGAGATTAACCACCCATCACCATACATTAGTAAAGTAATACACACATACTCACTAATTTTACTATCAAAACCACAATTCAGAACAACTGTGGATACTTTCGGCATATCTCCGCTTCCAATTCCCAAAAAGCTTCCTCAACCTTGTGATTCCATCACAATACCTTCACTAACTGTATGTCCTTGGTACGTAGTTTCTGAACTTTACGGTCCAAAATTTGAATGGGTACTTCCTCGTACGCTAAAGTATCCCTAATTTCTAAGTTCTCGTAACTAACAACATTCGACGGATTCGACATGTACCTCCTCAACATGGATACGTGAAACACGTCGTGGATCCTCGAAAGTGCTGGGGGTAATGCAATTCTGTAGGCTATCAGACCCACTCACTCAAGAACCTCGAATGGTCCGATATACCTTGGGCTCAACTTGCCCTTCTTCTCGAATCTCATTACCCCTTTCATTTGAGCGATCCTTAGGAAATATCTTACCCCCCACCTCGAACTCCAACTCACAGCAGCGAATATCCGCGTAACTCTTCTGCCGACTCTGAGTCAATTTAATCCTATCCCATATCAAACCCACCTTCTTAGACGCCTGTTGCACGAGTTCAGGTTCTAACATCTGACGTTTACCCACCTCATCCCAATACAGAGGAGATTGACACCTCCGACCATACAGAACCTCAAACGGTACCATCCTAATACTGACCTAGAAGCTATTATTATAGGCAAACTCTACTAGTGGCATCAACTGCATCCAACCACCACTGAAGTCTAACACGTACACCCGTAACATATCCTCCAAGATTTGTATTGTTCTCTCTGACTATCCATCAGTATATGGGTGGAATGTTGTATTGAAAGTAAGTTTCGTCCTCAGTGCTTCCTAAAAGCTCTTCCAGAAACGAGAGGTAAACCTCAAGTATCGATCTGACACAATGGACACTAGTACCCCGTGCATTCTAACTATCTCATGCACGTACAAGTCTGCTAGCCTACTCAAAGGGTAGCTAACCTTCATCGGTATAAAGTGAACAAATTTTGTCAACCTTTCCACAATTACCCAAATGACATTATGCCCATGAAGCGTTGGCAACAATTTGGTCACAAAATTCATAGAAACATGCTCCCATTTCCACTCCGGAATAGCTAAGGGCTGTAATGGCCCCGCCGGCCTCTGGTGTTTAGATTTTACCTGTTGACACATCAGACACTATTCCACAAACCGAACAATCTCCCTTTTTATACCACTCCACCAGAAGGCCTCATGCAAATCTCGATACATCTTCGTGCTACCAGGATGTACCGTATATAAAGAACAGTGCGCTTCTTCCAGAAATCGTCCTTCTGATCTCGTCGTCGTTTAGAACATGCAGCCTGGTTCCAAACCTCATAACACCCCCATCAAAGATGTTGAAGTCCATAGCCAACCCCTGTTGCACTTCTCCACAGTCTCAGCTAACTCTGCATCATTAGCTTGCGCGACTTTAATACTCTCCAACAAAGTCGGCTAGATCACTAAACTAGCAATGAAAGCTTGATGATCACCGGTCACCAACTCTATACCAAGGCTTTCTAGATCTCGTATGATATGATGTTGAGCTACGACTGCAGATACTGCCGCATGCTCCGACTTCCGACTCAACGCATCAGCTACCACATTAGCTTTTCCCGAGTGATAATTGATGGTGTAATTGTAGTCTTTGATCAGCTTAAGCCACCTTCTCTGCCTCATGTTCAACTCCTTCTTCATGAAAAAGTACTTGAGACTCTTGTGATCAATGAAAATCTGACATTGTACACCATATAGGTAGTGTCGCCAGATCTTCAATGCATAAACTACAGAAGTCAATTCCAAATCATGCGTAAGGTAATTCTTCTTGTATTCCTTGAGTTGCCGAGAAGCATACGCTATTACCTTACCCTATTACATAAGCACACATCCCAAACCCTTTAGAGATGCATTGTTATAGATCACAAAACCGCTATCCCCAAAAGGAATGGTCAATACCGGAGCAGTAATCAATCGGTGCTTCAACTCCCGAAAACATTGTTCGTAGTCACTGGTCAAATCAAACTTATCCCCCTTCCTGGTCAATCGTGTCAGATGCCTAGAAAACTTAAAAAAATCCCTCCACGAACCGACGATAATAACTTGCCAGTCCCAAAAAACTCCAAACCTCCTACACACTCTTCGGTCTCACCCAATTGACCACGACTTTAATCTTACTAGGATCAACTAAGATACCGCCCTTAGACACCACATGGCCTAAAAATGCGACCTGATTCAACCAGAATCCACACTTCTTCAGCTTGGCATATAACTTCCTATCCCGTAGAATCTGTAACACCAACCTTATATGGTTTTCATGCTCTTCCGGACTTCTCGAGTATATCAGAATGTCATCAATAAACACCACTACAAACTGATCTAGGTACTCATGAAAAACCCTGTTCATCAAATCCATGAACACTTTCAGAGCATTCGTCAACCCAAAAGGCATGACTAAGAACTCGTAGTGGCCGTATCTAGTTCGGAAAGCAGTTTTCACAACATCCTCAGATCTAACCCTCACCTGATGATATCCTGACCGTAGGTTGATCTTTGAAAAGACATGCGTCCCCTGTAGCTGGTTAAAGAGATCATCAATACGAGGCAACGGGTAATGGTTCTTCACAGTCACTTTGTTGATCTTACGGTAATCAATGCACATGCGCATCGAACTGTCCTTTTTCTTCACGAACAAAACTGGAGCTCCGTAAGGCAAAACACTTGGTTGGATAAAGCCCTTGTCCAGTAATTCCTGCAACTACTCCTTTAACTACTGAAGTTCTACTAGAGCCATTTGGTATAGAGCTTTGGAAATCGATGCCTTGCCAGGCCGCAACTTTATCGCAAACTCTACCTCACTATTCTGAGATAAGCCAGGTAAGTCTTCTAGAAACACATTTGGGAACTCATTAACCACTCGAATATCCTCGAGCTTCAACTTATTCTGCGGTGGTTCCTTCACGCTAGCTAGGTACCCCTGACATCCGTCCAAAAGTAACCTCCTCGCCTACAATGTTGATAGAATCTGTGGTGTCGAACGCACACACGATCCTATAAACTCATACTCTTGCTCCTCAGGAGGTTTGAACACTACTACCTTTCCACGACAGTCGATCACAACATAACTGAAGGACAACCAATCCATCCCCAATATTACATCAAAACCAGACATGTCGTATACCACAAGATTCGCTAGTAATAGCCTTCCCTAAATTTCCACTAGACAGCTCCCTAACATCCTCCTACATGACATCACACTCTCAGATGGTGTAATTACAAATAGCTCTTCACTCATGACTTGGGTCTTAACCCCACACAATTTTACAAAATTAGTAGATATAAAGGAGTGGGTTGCACTCGAATCAAATAAAACCATAGCTCTATTTAAAAGCAATATCATAGTACCTGTCACTACATTTCCAGCATGCTCAGCATCCACTAGAGTAAGCGAGTATACCCTTGCTGGAGCTGTGTTTGCTTGATAAGTTCCCCAGAATACCTGATTACTACCCCGATTTTGACTCGAAGCTGGCGTACCCCTCTTTGGTGCGTGACAATCTCGAGCCATGTGACATGACTAGCCACAGTTATAGCAGTTACCCCCAAATGACTAGCATTCACCGTCATGCCGTCTATGGCACCTGACACAACGCTCCCGATATTGGTCTCCTTGTGAACCCTGCCACTTCGAACTCTGGCGACTTCCCGTACCATAGTTTCTTCTTCCATTTCCCCTGGCGAGACCCACACTAAGAACCAGAAGGCACTGGCCTCTTCTTTGGTTCCTGATCCACCTTATCCTCCTAGGTACCGGTCTCGATCACAGTGGCCTTCTCCACCAAAACCGAAAACTCATGGATTTGAAGCATACCCACTAATTTGTGGATGTCCTTCCTCAGGCCCTTCTCAAACCTCCGAGTCTTCTTGTACTAGTTCAAGATCAAGCATCGTGCGAAACGGGATAACTCTATGTATCGAGCAGCATACCCTTGTACCGTTATATCTCCCCGTGTCAGAGTAGAGAACTCATCCGCCTTAGCATCGTGTGTGGAGGCCGGGAAGTATCTTTCAAAGAACACTTCCTTGAAGTGGCTCCATGTCATCTCTGTTGGATCGGCTCTCTGCTTCTCCAGTAGACTTACAACAGTCCACCATTACCCAGCCTCCCCAAACAGTTGGAAGGTAGCATAGAGGACTCTCTGCTTATCTGTGCAGTGTAGGACCTCCAGAATTCTTTCGGTCTTCTCGACCCAGTCCTCCGCTATCATCAGATCGAGTTCTCTTGAAAACGTCAGAGAGTGCATACATATGAACCTCTCGATGGTACACTCCGTAGCAGTTGGAGAACGCTCACGTTCCCTAACTTTCCATCCGATCTCCCACATAACCTGCCTCGTCAAACCTTGAGGCATAGAATGGGACTTATCGCTCGCAGTTCCCTTGGAACCGCTTTCCAAGTTGTTATCCTTGGGCTCCACTCTAAAAATACGATAGGAATCTATTAGCACTCCTACGTCACGTACAATTAACGCAATCATTTACAACTAATAAAGTTAACTACCATCTCACGGGTCCAGGTCTGTCCTATCACACCGACATGAAACCATCAATGGTTTACTGTGGTTTTACTAAAATAGTCATTCGAGGAAAAACACAGAACACCGCCGACGAGTCCCTGTTTGGCAACAAAACAACCCTCGACCTACTCTACCAATTTCTTACGTCCTATACTTTGGTATATACACATAGCTACGCCTAATCAAGTCTACAAGACCTAGCAACCTCGTTAGCTCTGATACCAAGCTGTCACGCCCCGAACCCAACAATGGGCCCCAGGGGTGATTTAGTAACCTAACCTGTCTCTGTATCATACAAACACAAATGATACTATATAATGTAAAGGTCCGATCTTGTGGGGTTCCCATACATCCTAATCACATTTACCAACACAGTTACGCAATGGAAAATAGCCAAACTATAACAACATGTCATACCATACCAGAGTCTATACAAACCCAACATCCAGGTCCCATAATACAAAACAAAGCCCCGGGTGTCCACAAAACCCAGCTCGACAACCCGACCATAATCCAGTACTTACGCTAGTACTAAACGCAGCTAGACCGACAACCATGCTCCCAACGCTAGGATGCTAGTTCCGGCTACTCAAGGGACCTGAAAACATGTACGTACGATAGGGGTGAGACACCTCTCAGTAAGGAAGAATTAGGTTATATCGGTGTGTGGCATATGAGTGTTATTTTGACGCAAAACATAACACAATTCCAGTATTTTCTCAATGCAGTTACAGTATAATCACAATATAGTTCTAGTATATCTCACAAACACATGATCTATATCCAGTGTCGTCACACTCTTCGGCAATGAAGTCGGTCTGCATTACACGGCTTCCCCGACATATGGCGCAGCCCCAGGCTCCCATGGGTTGCTGATATGATATCTGATGAACCCACACCATTCGGTGATCAACAAGTATAAAAAGTGATATTTCACAGCTTCCGCCTATGGTATTATACCGACCTGTTTCCACATCTAAGCCTTCGGGGATAAGCTGACACGCTTCGATTATCATCAATGTTTGGCCTTATTTTGACTTGGCATTTTCACAAAACCTAGAACATTTTGGGAACTCATGTCCCTATAACTCATTTCAACAAACCATGGCCTCCGGTACACAACCGGTTCGACCTTTCACAAACCTGGAACATTTTCAATAAAATAATTCATTCCACACTTATTTGGTAAATGCATAAATTATGATTTCAAGGATATAATTTAAAAACAAGTCAAGGTGTGGCCATCTCCATACAATATACTCAACAATATATATACGGTTTTCCTATGAAACCAGAGATGCAACCCAAACCCTCTTTTCCCCAAAAAACTGTAACTTGAAAATCCCGTAATTTTACCCGTCAGATTTTCCCAAATCAGTAGCCAAATCATACATATAATCGTAAATAACAGTTTCACAGATTCTAATTTAAAAAATAACTGATATAAACAGAAACCCCTTACCTTAACCTAAAAACCAAAATATGAACTCTACGACTCCTAAATAGTGAACTGAGTTCCCAAAACCTATAAATCACAGTACGATAATTACTTACAATCTTACCCCCTACAGTTCTACTGAAATGGAATTGAAAACCGAGCCTTACGTCGGTTTTTGGGTCAAAACCCGAAGACCTCAAAACGAAGATTCGTTCCACAAGTCACGAAGACAATCCTTCCCTGATCCTCGTAGTAACGTTGAATCGTCGATTCTAACAACGAATGACGAAGAAATCTAGAGAGAGAGAGAGTTCCCGCTGGTTCTAGAGAGAGAGAGAGAGAGAGAGAGAGAGAGAGAGAGAGAGAGAGAGAGAGAGAGAGAGAGAGACATTTGGCTTTCTTAGCCAAGAAACAATGAAATAGGGTATTTATAGAGCCTTTGACTCGGCTAACCTTGTCGACGAGTCAACAAAGGGAGTTCATCAACGTAGCGGTGGCCTCGTCGATGAGCCTGAGATTTTCGGATTTCCCAAAATTTCTTGGTTTCTTCTCGTTGACGAGCCTCTACATTTCGTCGCCGAACAACAGAAGGACCTTCGTCGACGAAACTCTAGTTTCGTCAATGAAGTCTGCTCAATTTACTGTTTTACCATTTTCTTATTTATTCATTCCTTATCTCACGGGTCGGGTTCTTACAGATTTAATAGCCCGTATAATAACATTATCAAACCATAATGGAGGATGAAAGATTAGTGAAAAATATGAAAACAACTCGTGTCAAGGTAATTGTAGTTAAAATTTTAATTTAAAAACATGAAAATCAAGAAGGGCATTTTAAGAATTAAAGAAGGCAAGAATTACGGTTTTTAAAGTTAATTTGATATATTTTTAAAAAATAACAACTAAAAAAAAACAAAATAATTCCCATGCTTTGGGCCTTTGGCTAGGCTGAATATGCGTGGCTTGTGCATTGTTGTATTGGTGAAGGCCATTTGGGCCTTTCCGGTGACATGGCATTCTGCTATTGGTCAGCCTTTGTGAATTCAACCAACCACAAAACACCACGTCACCTCCTAGGGCGAAGTGCACAGTAGCTTGAAGAGTTTTTGACTCGGAAATGGTACAAGGCTACAAATAATGGGCCAGCCGAATGGGTCACCGGAGCAAAATTGCACACTGCGGTAGTGCACCTGCAAATCGACAGTTTAAAGACGAGCAGGATTGCCACTTTGAAGCCGTTTACCTTGAAAACGCCGTCGTTTTGTTCTCTGTAACTAGGGTTCTCTGTTCCTCCCAATCCCTCTCTGGCTCTCCTCCTTCCTCTTCCTCTCCCTCTCCCTCTCCCACTGATTAGAGAGACTCAACACAGCAGCGGTCGGCTGTTGGCGGAGGGAAGGAACGCATCCATGAGAAATTGAGAATTCAGCGGGAGAAAGAGCCATAAACCTTTGCTAATAGAGGACGATTTGTTCAAGATATTGTTCTATTGTTGCGTTGAGGATGAAATTCCCTGTGTTGTTATTGTTTTTCTTCTCACTCAGCTACGCCACATCTCCAATTGCCGCCGGATCAGCATCTCTTCGCGGAGTTGCTCCCGAAGGTTGGTCCTCCTTCCAGTCTTCTCGATTCTGTCTTTTTTGAATACATTTGAAATCGCAGTTCTGAGTTGCGCAGATTGATATTTATATTTCGTGTTGTTTACGATACATGCGTGATTCTTCAGATGAGAAGTATTACAAGTCGGCGGAGATAATGAAATGCAGAGACGGATCGAACAAGTTCACGAGAGCTCAGCTCAACGACGACTTCTGCGACTGCCCCGATTCCTCCGACGAGCCTGGTCTCTCTCTCTCTCAATTCTTTATTTGCTCGTCTTTTAATCATTCCATATTTTCGTTTATTCATTTGCCTTTTTGTTTTGAGCATTTAAAACTATTTTTCTGGTTCATTTGACTGTTGATGGGCCCTTTTTTGGTTTCTTATTACTTCCGTTATAGTTTTTATTTTTTTTTTTGGGGGGGGGGGGGGTGTTGTGGGCGCGCTCGCTTTTATGTTACATTAGTACCATTTCAAATCTATAGCTGTTGCAGACTCTTCCTTGAAAATTCCAATTTCTTGATTAAATTGTCTGAGCCTTTTTTGTTTTCTTAACCTTTATGGGGTCATTTGGATGGAGAACAAGATGCTGTGATTGTTTTATTTGTTTATATCTCTGTTTATTTTTATATTGAAATTTTGTTTTATGGATTGTAGGAACATCGGCATGCCCAAATGGGAAATTCTACTGTCACAATGCTGGGCATGTTCCACTTTTTATATTTTCTTCTAGAGTGAATGATGGTATATGCGGTAAGTATCATTTTCATTATTCTGTTTTGGCACATCCTTGAATGAAACTTTGAACTTGGGCTTCCTTTTAGCTCTTTTGTGCTTGGTAGGTATATTAAAGAAAGAGAACTAACCATTTATCACCCGTAGTATTTGCATTGTATGATAAAAATATAGTTACGCAAAAAATTTCATGATTAATGATCTGAATCTTCATCAATTTCATGATTAATGATCCGAATCTTCAACATGTTACTTGAGGCTTAGATATTTGACTATGAGTCACGGTGGTACAATTCTTGTAACTGTGACACTTGTCTTTGGCTTGTTGTTGTGGTGAATTCGAACAGTTGCCATGGTGTCGTTCTCAGGCTATGGTGCATGATCATTAGACCCATGGTTGGTTACTCGTATGTGAATGAGAATACTTTGGAGATATTACTCTTGGGGGAACACTAGGTGAGCAATCTATGTCCCCTAGTGGCTCTTGTGTACTAGGTGAACATTTTGAGGAGAGCTCAGTGGCGAGTTTGCTGACATCCTCAAGGGGTGTCTTGAGCTTCCGTGTGGGATGGGTAGTCCCATGGACGACCCATTGGATAATGAAGTCGTGTGTGCTCTTAGCTTGGAGGTTAATAAATTCACTGATGTTGGCCCTTGAGTATACTTTTTGGGCAGCGTCGTCTCAAACTTGTTTGGACTATCAAGGGTGTTAATCCTTCATATGTTTTTCCAGTAGTGTATGGTGTCATTTCCTTTAGCTTTGGTTAGTGGGTTGTAAGTGATAGACACGAGGATTGTGCTGTGGGGATGAGAGTTACTCTCAGTGCTCGTGGAATGTGAGTTTAACACCCTTAATGTCAATCCATGGTTCCTTAATGACAATCTTAATTGTATCAAGGGCTTTCAAATTGTGAAACTTGACCACGGGTTTGGACATTAGAGTGTTTCCATGAATGATGATGAGTACGCCTAGACCGGACTTGGTGTAGTCCTGTTGTTACATGGGCGTGATTCGGTCACATATAGGCAAATTAAGGCAAGGGTGGTTCCATGTGGCCTTAGAAATCTGCAGTCCCGTGACAGTTGGTATTAGAGTAGGTCTTTCCTTTGAGAGCTAAAATAAGACTGATAGCATGGGTATCAACTCTATTATGGGAATTCAATATAGGACATTGAGTTGGGGGAAGGATCAGTCCAGCTTTAAGTGGGTGTTGGTCACTCTCTCCTCACGTGTCACTCGACTCGTGGGTTATTGAGGCAAAAGTTGGCTTGTAGTAGACTATCTTGTTATCTGGGTGCTTAATTGTACCCTAGGACTTTGATAAAGGGATGAAGGTTGATTTGTGGGAAATAAGGTGAGAATACCTAGTACCTTGAGGTGGGTATTGAAACCAAATTATGGGATTTTCTCCTATTTGGTTCTTGAGTTTGGATGACTATCCACTGAGACTTCGTGGTGTCCTCATTTGATCGATAGAGGTGATACCCTTGGATTTGATGGAAGAGGTTGGTTGTAGAAGTTTGGCCAAGTGTGATTTTCACTGAACTTGGAAAGTTCGAATTTGTAGAGAAAGGTGATATTCTTGGATCTATGAAAAAGAATGAATTCTAAAAAAAGGCCGTGGATGTATAATCCTTGAGTCGTATAAGCGTGGCCCTGTATTGGTCATAGTGATGATGAAAACTAGTGGGGTATGGGCTCGAAGGGAATTGCAAATGTTGCTCAAAGGACTTCGTTGGAACCCTAAAATGTTCTTATGATTTGAGTTTTGGTGGAAATGCGGTTGAAGACCAAATTTGTGGAATTGACAGTTGAGTGCTTTTGTGTCGCTGGCATTTGGGTACTATCTTTACCCTTGCTAGAGGGCATTGGGATGTGGTTCGCTAGAGGGCATTTGAGCCATGTTGCCAGTGGGCATATGAGCCGTCGTGGACAAAGGGTCTTTTCTATTTGTTGTCGGTGTGCAGGTTACTTCCTGCGCAACTAGGCCCGAGGACAATTTATTGAGATGGAAGCTTGAGTTTGAGCATGAGAAAGCCAAAGGGCTATGGTGTTAGAAAGTTAGCCATGATGGACAGTGGTTACGTTTGGTTTGTCAAAGGGCAGTTGAAAGTTTGAATCTTGAGCATTTGCTTGTGTTGAGAGTTGGATGTTAAAGGACATGGAATCCAAAATGATATTGAACGTTTTAGCCTTGAGGACTCGGCGAAGAACAAATGGATATCTTGTGATTGGGTTAGGCCGGTTGATCAACCTTGGGAATCACGTGATTCATGATGATCTATTTTTTGTTAGCAAAAGAAACATATTAAGAAAGAGAAATAGAGAAAGCTACAAAGCTAGGTGTGGATAAGATATAACATCCCTCCCCTTCGTCCCCTCCCTTCCCAACCCCCCCCCCCCCCCCCCAAAAAAAAATTCCTAATTAAGAAAATCCCTGTTTAAACCCTCCCTTCATGACAAGGGTAGTTAATATCCTGTCCTTATGCTGATTACTCACAACAACATTCTGCTCACTGATCTTTTCAACAGTAATAGGTAGTACCCCATCCTTATGCTAATTACTCAACCAAATTTTGACCCAACTCCCCTCCTCAAAGATTGAAACATCCGCTAAAACTTAAAGTGGAGAAGGGGCACATAAGAAATATTTCCTAATACATTCGAAGAATCGGACCAATAATCATAATTTTTGCATTCTCATCCAAGAATAAACCATTATCACAAGCCAAATCACTGTCAAAATCACTATCCTTTTCTGAAAATTCTCCCTCTTGATTTGGTTTACAACTTTTTCCCAATCAACCTAGTGCAATTTTGAGATTCCTTAACCTAAGAACTCCTAGCACCATCTATTTTTAAAAAAATTGCCTCTCCACAAGTTTTTTTGAATTCATAAAATTGTTTACAAACATATTTTTCTTATCTTTCCGTCCTTGATCGTGCTTGTAAACCTTCATAACCACAACCAATGTACATTAATTTCCATTCTGTAAATTCCCAGAAATACTTTCCTTTTGGCTCTAACCATTAATAAAAATCTTCTCTATCTTTTCTCCATTTGATTGAATTTCCTACTCCATTTGAGAGACTTTCCCTCCTTAGTATCTTTGGCCAAATTTTCACTTCTCAAACCAGCAACCTCACTGTCCTCACATTTATCCCTTAAATCTTCTTTGTTCCTTTACTGCTTAAATGACCACTAAAAGAAACCCTTGGCCTTCATTATAATGCTGATCAGGCTCCTGGGCTTTAAAAACATTATTTATATGAGTCTAGTCATTAGAGTGGCCTATCTTAAAACAGAAAGAGCCATTTTTTTTCCTGGAAAAATTGTTGACATGCATCTCTTTAAAGTGATGGGTCCTCCTAGCCTCAAAGGGAAACCCTAGTTGCCTTGACAATAGGAACTGCCGTCCATGTATGAAAACTAAAGGCTTTTGAGGCAGATTCTTTCTATTGTGGCTCAACTCCATAACAAGAGCAGATCTATTCTTAGCAATTTCTCCGAAGGCAATCACCTTCAACATTATTCACCATTACCACACCTAAATCCGTGATCATTGATCTGGTTACGAGTCTTCGTCTATACCGCCAGCCTAGTGATGGAGACCCCTAACCACCTCACAGAATTCAAAACTTTGCAATCTTACATCTTTAGATCTGTTAAGAAAAAAAACCAAATATCTCTTCCCTTTCCACACTAGCCTTAGCTCCAAAATTTCCACACTTTTGCTAGGCAAATCATAAACTAATATTATATGCTACCCAATTGCATTGTACGAAGTCCTCTACCCAACTGATTGAAAATAGATAACCTATTAGAAAGCCATTTTGTGGCATTTGAAGGAAACCTCACCTACCTATTGCGAGTTTGATTTTGTTCAAGCATGAACAAATATAGCTTTTCCCCCACTTTGTCTAACGTTAGATCGCCTCCCCTTTGATCTGAATCAAATGCTTGTGTAAACCCACTACCATTTTCTAATAGTTTCATGGCGGAACAAATGTAAAAATGCAAAGGAGGTTTTACAAGAGAGTATTTGGCATATGAAAATATTGGCTGCTTTTTGAGGAACTTTGGATGTGAACCCTAGATTTTTAAAGATTAGTAATGTTTTGAGACATTTCAAGGGCAGACTAATCTTTCGAGTGGAACGATGGAATTGAGCTTGGATGTTACTTGGTGTAAGGTTGACAAGCTTGGAGAGTCTTAAAGATGTGGACTATCTTTGAAGTGTAAGGTTGGAGTTGAACATTGGTTGTTCATTAGGTGTTGGAACCTTTTCTACAGGTGATGAGAAGGTGGAGAGGAAAACAACAAAACGAAGTGAAAGATGAGGGTTTTAGAATGGACCTCCTTGCTACTAAAAAGAAGTTGTATCAACCTCTAGAGGATGATATCAAATTAGTGTGTTAGAAGTGGGTTTTGAAGGTATCACAACCAGAATGGAATTTTGGTTATGAAGTTCCTTGTGTTGAACTAATCTAGGTCTTGGTTGATTGCAAGAGTGAGATCAACTTTGGGGAAGGATTTGTCCCTGATCAACCAAGATGTTGGATCTTCTCCAATCTAGTGAGGGAGTTTGGGTTTCAAGATACAAAGGATTTAATATGAATCTGTACCAAGGTTTATTGAGTTAGAGTTATGAGAGGATTGATTGTAGCCCTTGGGAACTACTTGTGGTGGGGATTGTTGATGGCCAATGAGTGGAGCAATGTTCTTGGCCCTAGTGACTTCATTAAGGAATCAGAGATCAAAGGTGGTGGTTCTTAGAAGGAGATGAATTGCAGCTCGTGTCTTTGTTTGGAGGAGGACGTAGTGTTCAGGAATTTTTTTTGCAAAAATATTTGGATAAGTATTGGGTTTAGGTCTATTGCAAGATCAGAGACGAGTATGGGTGCCGTAAAGAGAAGAATTATTGTAGTTTGGTTGTTCTAAAGCTTCTTACTTTGGGTTTTGGGAGTTCTACTAGAAGACATGTGTGTGTTAATCAACGAGGACATTGATAGAATGTACTGGGGAAAGATGTCATTGTGCTACAATTCTTGTAACTATGACACACGTCTTCGACTTCTTGTTTTGCTTTGGAAGGAACTTGGGTTTCCATGGATTGTCATAAGATGTATTTTGAATGTCGCTCTGACGTTGTGGTGGATCTGAATAGTTTCCATGATGGTGTACTTTAGCTATGATGCATGATCATTAGTCCCATTGTTGGTTACTCATATACGAGCGAGAATGCTTCAAAGAGATACTTTTTTAGGGAACACTAGGTGAGTGGCCTATCTCCCTCAACCCTCAGTATCCTCTTGGGTACTAAGGAAGCACCTTAAGGAGAGCTCAAGGGCGGGATCTTGACATCCTCAAGGGGTATCTTGATCATTCATGTGGGATTGGGATTGGGATCCCCATGGACGACTCATTAGAGGATGAAGTCGTGCGATACTCTCAGTCCAGAGGCTTAGGCTTTCCTTGATGCCCTTGGGTATACTATTAGGTGGTGTCATCTTGAACCTGTTTGGACTATCGAGGGTGTTAATTCTTCGTATGTTTGGCTTGAGTAGTGCATGGTGTCACTTCCCTTAGCCCTAGCTAGTGGGTGGTAAGTGATAGATATTTTGACACGAGGATTGTGTTGTAGGGATGAGAGTCACCTTCAGTGCTAGTGGAAGGTGGGTTTTTAACACCCTTACCATTCGAACCATTGTTCCTCGGTGACAATCTCAGTTGGATCAAGGGATGTTAGTTTTGAGACATCAAAGTGTTTCCATGGATGAGGATGAGTATGATTGAACAAGACTTAGTCTAGTCTTGTTGCCGCACGGGTGTAACTTCGTCACTCTTAGGTAGATTAAGGCAGGGGTGGTGATGGAATTGGTGTATTCCCAAGAGGGAGGGGGTGAATTGGGTAATTAAAAATTTCTTCTTAGGTTAAATTCAAATCACAATCAGTATGACACAACCTAGGGTCTTTCTAAGCATTCACCAATTCCACAAAAAATAAGATATTCAAAAATTTAAATCATGCACAGCAGTATAAACATGGCATTCAAGTGCAGAAAATTAAAGTGCGAAAAATAGAGAGCAGACACACAATATGTTATCGGGGTTCAGCCAAGCTTGTTTACGTCCCCGCCTTAAGCCGCAGCTCAAGGATTCACTAATGCTCTCTTTAGCTAGGTGGAATGACGCCACTTACACTCTCCTTACGGGGCGAAGACTCCCCAGCTCAAATTTTAGGGCCGAGCCACAACCAGTACACCTTACGAGGCGGTGTCACCTCAGCTCAATTGCCAGGCTAAGCCAAACTGTGCACACTTTATAGGAAGGTGCAATTCCTAGCTTTCCTAACTAGGTCTGAGCCAATTCGGGACTCTTTACAGGGCAAGTCTCCCTCTTCAGGCCACGCCTGGAATACAACAGATATGGAAATTTATGTGTACAAGTAAATGCTTCTCAAAAAGTAGATGTGTACAAGTTGGAGCTCAAAAATGCACTCACACAAGATATGAAATAAAGCTCAAGTGAGTTTGGGTATTTTTCTCAAAATGAATATTCCAATATTTGAAGTAAGATATATATGATGAAAATTTAAAGATTTTACCCCAATAAAATTTTGTCCCAAAAATATATTTTAAAGAAAAATAGGAGAACCTAGGGTATTTTCTTTCAAATATTTTTTTCCCAAATGAAAATAAGAGACCTTTTCAAGCAAAGATATGTGAATGAAAATATGCTCAAGGTGCTATTAATCTACCCGAAGATTTTCTAAAAAATGTATTTCACAATAAATATAGGAGAAGCCTAGGGTATTTGCTCAAAAGAAATTTTTGCAATAAGGATTAGTGAGCCCTTGAAATCTTGCAATAAATGTGCAAGATTCACAAGCTATATAAAGTTTACTCCCAAAGATATTTATCAAATAAAATATGTGGGAGAAACTATAATCTTACTCTCAAGAATGATTTTGAAGATGAACTAGTGAATGAGAGTAAATGCAATTTGATGTGAAAATATATGCCCAAAATAAATGCTCTTTTGAAAATATTTTTTAAAGAAATAATGAAGAGAGTATGAATTAAAAGCTTTGGGGATGAAAAATATAGCAAAATATTTTGAGAGGATTTTTGGCTAATCAATATACTAATTATGCTTATGAAGGGGGTATTTATAGACATCTCCCAAAATATGGCTGTTAGGGACACGGAGGAAAATTTTAAAATTGTTTAATTACAAATTAATCAAGTTTAAACGCTCTAATTTTAAAAATCCCGAGAGGTTCGATCGACCTAGGGCTTCGCCGGTCAACCGTCCCAAGTCAAAGATTCAAATTTTAAACAGGGTTCAGTTGGCTGAGTAAAGCGTGGGCTGGCCGAAGGCGATTCCCGAACCTTCGTAGGTTCGGTCGGCCTAGGCTCAAGGCCAGTCGACTATCATTGAAGGTCGGTCAGCTGTGGTCTTTTTGAACTACATGGTAGGTTGGTCGTCCTTTGAAACTAGGCCAGAATAGTAATGGCCGGTCCGCGTAGCCTACGAGCTGGTTGGCTTTACCTATGGTCGGTTGGCTGGCCACTTTATGCACAAAGCCGGATGGTCGGCTGGGGCTTAAAGAAATGCCCAAAGTGTTTCGTCGGTCGATTGAGGTTTTTAACACATAAGAAGGCTGGTCGACTGAGGTCAATAAATCTTTAAATTTTTGCCCTGTTTTTGACTGTAAAGATATTTCAAAAACCCTTGTATGATTTTGAGTTTTATGTAAAAGGTTTTTGGTGAAAACTTTGGAGCGCTAAGGTCAGTCTATGGTCTTTCTTTGATTCCCTACGGTTGATCTATGGTCATCTTGAGTTTTCAATCATATCATGCATGATATGCATTATTACAGACCAAATCAAAAACAAAATGCAATACAATATAGAACAAATGTCTTCTTCTTCTTCTTCTTTTGTTCCTGTGATTCGCCATGGAATACGCCAAGTTGTGTGACCTTTAAGTTCCGTCTTGGCTTCCACTTCTCTTGTACCTCATGTGTGTGCTGTATCATAAACCTGTTCAAGTACTAGGCACACACATTAGATCCAAGTGCTTTGTTAGCATCAAAACAGGGATTGGACTCAAAAAGTTAACAGGTGGTTCTATGTGGCCTTGAAAATTTGCAGCCCCATGACACTATACATTTGGCAGTGACCAAACGCGGTACAACGTTTCTCCTTATTTGTAACAAGTTAAAAAATAATTGGTTGTATCATTCTTTTTTATCAAACCCTTCTATTGTGAAGTGTGCGACTGTTGCAAAGCATTATATTATCATCTTGATGTACATGTTAGATCTTAAGGTTTTTGGAAATAGGAATGGATTGAGCATTAGGAGTTTATGTTGGATGCACACAATATGAGTTCAACAAGGAATTAATGCAAGTACTTAACTATAAAAACCCCAAACTCTAACATTTGGAAAAGAGATGCCTAGACATGAATCGATAATAGTACTCATTAAGGCGTAATCCTCACTTTATAATTGACATGATGTTAAATATTGAAGTTTCAATAACCATCTAGATGGAAAAAACTGGTGATGTGGACATCATGAAAGGCAAAAAGGCAGTAAATACATTTAAAGGAGTATCTCAGCCATAATTCATATTAAATGAAATAAATTTTGGACCTGACAATAAGTTAATATCTTGATAGAAGGAAAGAGGGATAAACCTACAAGGTGAATTTTCATGGACTTGCATGAGCAATGTTAGCTTCAACCTGCAAATCCAAGTCATTTTTTTGGAGACCATATCTACTACCAATCACCTTATGCCATTGAGAAAAGTACTTAAAAAGTGAGATGTTTCTCATTAGACGCCAAACTTTTGATTATGATGCGTTTGAAAAGAGGTTTTATATTGTCCATGGATTTCATGGTTGGCCTCAGCTTAATTATGATGGATGTTCCCTTCGGTTAACAAGGTCAAATCATTATTCTGTTAAGTAAAAAGGGCGTTCCTGGGCTACAAGGCTCCCTGCATTGTGAGGGTAGGGGGAGGGTTGGTCACAGTGTATGCAACCTTACCCATGCTTTTATGCAGAGAGACTGTTTCCTTGGACTCGAACCTGTGACCAACTGGTCTCAAAGGAGCAATCTAACGGTTGTTTGAAGGCCCATTCTATGCCAACTCATTTTTCTGTTGATTTACAATATTATAGAGGATAAGTGATAATCTATTCTATGCTTTTTTGCTTGGGCATGGTAAATATAGCCAAAAAGGAGGCCTTTCCAAGAATCTAGTAGAATGTAGCTAAGTGAATTAAGTATTGGAAACAGGGGTTTTGAATTTTGCTTACCTTCAAAAGGAGCTGTGGTTATGTGGCAAAAACTGTGTCGGTCTTGTTAGACAATCTTGAAAGCCAATACATGCCATCAATTGCGTTGCTGGTTGTAGTTTTGATTTAGAAAATCTCATCCTCCTGCTTTATTTTTTCCCCCTAGTGTTTCCTTCTCTGTTGAGAAACTTGCCGTGGAATAAGACTATATGGAGTCTCAACTTCTTCAATAAATTTTCAGGCTTACTGAACAGTAATTGTTCAGGCTTACCTGGTTTTGGAGTATAGTTCATTTCAGGCTTCATGTGCTTTTCCTTCGGTGGGCTTAGAGGAGTGTGTTATATGCAAAGAGATATGAGGGCATTGCTTCATCTGTAGTTTTTCTTCAGTTTTATTCTTACCTTTTTTTGTTTTGTTTTATGGATGATATTTTTGTCCTCCTTATTTTATTTGTACTTAGTCTCCTTCTTTCTAAGTAAATTTCTTTGGTTATTAGAAAAAAGGTTTTGGTTGGCATGTGGTTAGTAGTCTTGTGTTTGAAGGTTGCTTAGATCTTGGAATTATTTCTTCACACTGCCATCACCACCTGACTGACCATCTCTTGATCTACCACCAGCCAAAATTTCATTGTGACACTTGCTGGCAGCGCACATGTCCCATGCACTGACGACACTTGTGGAAAAGTGCCAGAACATCCTGCGACTTCTAGACTCATGAAAAATTGGTTCCAGCCACAAGATTTTGGGTTTTCTCCTGAAATTTTGATCTGCAGCATGGCATTTTGATTCTGGACATGATATTTTGTAAGCAAGTGTGACATTTTGATATGGAAAGCTAGAAATTGGACTGCCAGGGTACAATCAGCACTTTGGAGTGTCCATTATTGCTGCCAGCATAAAAAATCAGATTCCATATCTACATTCTGTTAGTTCTCTAAGTGGTTTT
Source organism: Malania oleifera (assembly GCF_029873635.1). NCBI lineage: Eukaryota > Viridiplantae > Streptophyta > Magnoliopsida > Santalales > Ximeniaceae > Malania > Malania oleifera. The sequence continues at coordinate 151,008,028 of NC_080418.1, forward strand.
GCATGAATGGATTGAGAACTGTGGCAAATTGTGTTAAGGGCCCTTAGCTTTAAATAGTTGCAGTGTATGTATTAGCAATAAATTAGCAGCATGGTGACTAATTCTTGTGTGCAAAAGTGGAATTATTGCCTGTTAGGGTACAAATTATGTTGAATGCCCAGGATACTATTGTTAATGCTTTGAATAGGCTAAAAACGAAAGTTGCGGCCTTGGGTAAGGGCATTTTCTTACCAACAGGAAAGTAGTATAGCTTCTATTGCGCCTCATACTTTTGAGTTGCGTGAAGGCTGAAATGACTATTTCAATGAAGGAATTGAATTAGAAGTTTCAAGTTTTAGTGGAGATGGTTCTCCCGATGAATTTGATGATTTGTGTATTTCTGGAGTACTATTTCTGATGGTATGACATGAATGAGGCTCAAAAGTTCTATTGGTCTGAATTATAATTGAAGGAAACTGCTCAAACTTGGTGGATTAAACAACTTCGTATCTTTATAAGAAGGAGATTTGGTGAGATTAGGATGTGGGATAAGGTGAAGTGAGCCACACAGGAACAATTTGTACCTTCCAATTACCAGCAGTGTGGATCTACAACTTTTTGATTTGAAGCAACTAGAAGTGGCAGATTACACTAGCAGATCTTATCACTTGGCTACTTGTGCCAGCATGGAATGGAAAGAGGATGTGACTGATCGAAGCCAACGACTGCCTCCAAGCTTGCTCGATGATGTCATTTCAGTACAGTTGGAGATGCAGTAAGGGTGCTACTCAGATAGAGGAAGATATGTTGCATAATCCTCCAAGAGCTACATCAACCTTTTGGTTTGAGAAGAGTACTAGTGGAGTTGTGAGAGAGAAGTCAACTGAGCAATTTCGTAAAGGAGTTCAGACTACTACCCCTTTGGAGGACTCCTGAGCATTCAAGAATCACTTCTAAGATCCAAGCATTAATCAAGTGCTTCAAATGTCAAGGTTTCAGGCATTGAGCTGCGCAATGTCCTGATTCATGGTTATTGTAAGAAAAAAAAAGATGATGATGGCATCCAAGTAACTGAAGCTGAGACAACAATCCCAAGTGACTTAGATGGTGATGGCAATGTGAAAAACTGTTTAGTACTTTGGCATATACTCTTTTCCCACAAGGTTAAAGCAAATAGACAAAAGATTGAAGATGAACCAGCATCTTTCAAACTCAAGTAATTTTTCTTAAGTAGCTTTGTACTTAGGTTGTTCGATCCTAATAGTTGTACAGATGTAGATTTTGAAGAAGATGTTAAGAAGTCAAATTTGGAAGTTGAACCTCATCTCAATCCATACAAAATTACATGGGTAAACAATACCATCCATTGTCGTTGCTTGTTTATGTTCAAGATTGGTGCAATTGTGGAGACAATGCTGTGTGATATCCTTCTTCTCAAGATTTTTCATATCCTTTTGGGCCGTCCATGGTTGTTTTAAGGGAGGGTTAAGCATGATGCTCATGAAAATTCTTATACCCTCTCCGTTGAATAGAAGTCTAAGTTGATGCCATCTCAAGTTCTTCCATTGACCAAATTGAAGCATACCAAGTTCCTTTCTTATGAAGGAAGGTGATTCTATTCATGGTGATGGGCTCCTTGGTACTTTCTCCAACTGGATGGAGTCAAGTTTCTCTTTGGAAGGAGGGAATTGATGTAGGATGAGCAGTGGGTGTTTTGTTGGATCATTTTGACCCAAGTTGGAGTCTTGGAGACCAATTTCAGGAATATGGGTTGAGTTTCTCTTTGGAAGGTGGGAATTGATGTTGGATGAGAAGTGGGTGTTTTGATGGATCATTTTGGCCCAAGTTGGAGGCCAATTTCAAAGAATAGGGTCAAGGGATTGTTGATTCCTAAATCCAAATGTCTTTAGTTTATTTGTAATATGCTTATGTGTATTTGGGGGTTCATGGGTAATGTATGTGTGTTTTAGAGGTTTATTTATAATTTCTTGTATCAGTAAGGGTATATGTTTAGTTTCTTGTATTTTAGGCTTTCTTATAAGTAGGGTGTGAAAGATATATTGTAGTTAGGTGAATAATTTGAATAGAAAGTGAATGTGTGATTCCCCCCCATTGTATCTCCTGCTTCCTCCTTTTTCCCCTCTTCTCTATTTCTTTTCTAAATTTTCTCTTGGCTGTAGTTCTCATTTCTATTCTGCATCAAAGCTTACTAAGGTTTGGTCTGTGTGCAATAGTTATTAATCAAATGAGAAACTTGGTAGTGGGATTTGTTATGGAAGGTTTATAATCCTCTTAATATCATCATTAAGATATTGAAATTTTTTGGGGTACTATTTGGTACTTGGTGCAACAAGTGGCCCAACATGGGTGTCCAAGTGTAAACAATTTATTTATTATAATGACCTCAGGGAAGGAGGGGAAAATTATGGATCTGGTACGAGTAATATCTACTGAGCACTAGAAATTTATTTAGTTTTTAAAAAAAATGATGAAATTTTAGATTTTATTCTATTACTTGCCCCTAAGGACTGACTCAGACTCAGGTCTAGGTGGGATAAGAGAGAATTTGATAGGGTTTTTTTTTTTTCTTTAAATTTATTTATTTTTTAATATATATATATATATATATATATATATAAAGAAATATATCAAAAGAATGAGAAAAAAGAATCACAAAAAACAGAGAACCAGTAGTCCTCACAAGAAGACGGGTAAAAAAAAGGAAAAAACAAGGAGAACTCCAAAAGCCCCTTGCTGTCTAACCAAGAAATTCCCTCTTTAAACCTTCTACATCATAATTAATCTAGTGCTTCAAATGAGGTAGTTCTCATTGACTTTTATTCACCTTACTTTTAACTTGACATCCAGGACTGGAAAACCACAAACCCACCAGATCCACCATTTTTGAGCTTTAGGAACCTTTCCATTGATCTCTACTGTGGGCGAAACAGGGCTAGGCAAAATGCCGTTTCTTTTCTGTTCAAATTCTTCCAAGATTCATCTTACCCAAAAAAAATGCATTTTGCTGGACTAGCCAGAACAGCATTGAGATGTTTGTGGATTTTTTTCCTTGGCATTAATTGCTTTGCTTAAATGACACCATTTGCCATTGTCTTCCTCTGTCAGCCTTTTCTTGTTGTGGTGGTTACATTATTTTTTAGTGGTTTTTTGAAAGACCATATGTAGGTGATGGGGATCAACATGCACCTCGGGTATCTTTCGTGGATATTGTGACACGTTGACAACCACCTGAAGTCCACCATTGACGTGAACTTATTTGCAGCAATTGAAGCTTCTCTTAGAAGCTAGCTTGGAAAGAGGATGACAGCTTGCAAGTCAAAGAGTCTTGGTTTTTCAAGAAGCATGACAACTTGCAAGTCAAAGAGTCTTGGGTTTTCAAGAAGCATTTATTTCATTTTAAGTTCCTAGACTTCACTATCATAATTATTATAGTTCCTAGGCACCTATTTCTTATGACAAACTATTTCCTAGGAACCTCATTACCTATGTTTTAAATGTTTTATTTTACTTTTGTATTTTATTTAATCTTTTAAGAAGCCATGTGCAAGTCATGTGCATGTAAGGCTATAAATATGCCATCACTTGTGTTGTAAAAGGCATCTTGCATTATCAATTTAAAAAAAGAAGCTTTTGCTTGAACTTGTGAATCTTGTTTCTCTCCTTGTGAGTAGTGTGAGGCTACGTTCCGTTTCCCCGGAGATTGGGTGGTGAGAGACCACGACAACATCAACGTCATCATCAACACTACACACCGACACCTCTTTCATAGCTCACAGCCACAACCACCTCAAGCTTCATTCTTGTCTCAAGATTCCTAAAGATCAACAAGCTTGTTTGTGGTGCGATCGAGTATTCGTGTGTCTTGGTGTTTGACATTTTGAACCATTTGGTAAGCTTGTTTCAATTCCTTGTTTGTGACCATCTAAAATAGCCCCTAAAAGTACCTCGTAAGCCTTGAAACTCTACCTGAAGCCTTGATTGAAAAACCTTGTTCATTCTCTTTGAATCTTCCTAGATTTTCAATATGAACATGCTTGCTAGTACCTTGCTTATGGATATTTGATTTGTACGCTAGGACTTATGATCTAAGACTTCTAATATAACATCTTTTAAAGTGAACTTGATTACTTGAATGAAATGATCAACTAAGGGCTTTGAACCAAATCATATGTGTTTTCAAAATCTCAACAACTTGTGATCATTAGAATATGCTTGTGATGTTCATGCTTGGTTAACTCAATTCTTCTCATAGATTGTGATATTGTGCGTGTGCTACAAAGAGGGTCAACCGTAGGACTAGGGCTACTTAGAACCGTCCTACATCAGTAGGACAACTTGATGTTCTAACATCTTGCTTAAATTATTGTTGTGCTGAATCTTTCTTGTTCTTTTGTTATTTTGTGTGGTTATTTGAAAGACCATAGGTAGGACAACTTGATGTTCTAACATCTTGCTTAAATTATTGTTGAGCTGAATCTTTCTCGTTCTTTTGTCATTGTTTTGTGTTGCTTTTTTTTTTGGTTATTTGCTGTTTAATTGTACCTGCCAACAATCAACAGATTGCTGTGACGGGAGTGATGAATATGATGGTAAAGTGAAATGCTCAAATACATGTTGGGAGGCTGGGAAAGTTGCTAGAGATAAGCTAAAGAAGAAGATTGAAACATATAAGGAAGGGATCAATCTCCGAAAAAATGATGTTGAAAAAGCAAAATTAGCTTTAGTTAAAGATGAGGCAGAGTTATCAAAGCTGAAAAATGAGGAGAAAATACTGAAAGGGCTCGTTCAGCAGCTTAAGGGTATTGTCTTCTCCATTTTATTTTCTATATTTGCGCTGTGCTTGCGTTTATGTGCTTCTTTATATGAAATTATTATGTTTACAACTTTTTTTTTAATATTAGAATTCAGCTGTGCTCATCATGGCCCTCATATAGGCTGGATCCTAATGCTTTTGGATTGTAAATATCAAGTATCAACACTGTTCCAAATCCCTAACTTATTCCAAACTTAGCAAAATTTTGGAGATGCCAAATGTTGTATTGAGGAAAAAGCAAATATGCCAATTGCATGATTACAACATAATTTGGTGAAGGAATGAGCTATTCTAGGTATGGAAGGAGCTATTCATGATGGGGCAGTTCCCATCATCATATATGGGCTTCACTCTTGATGTGTTAATTGGCTGATTTTTGCACTGATCTAGAACTTTTGTTTCAAAAATGAAAGGGAAACTTAATTATCAATTGGGCTTGTTAGATTATACTAGCCTCTGGTTTTTTTGTTGAAAAATTTATAATGCGTTTGATTCTTGTACTATGGTCCTATATTTTTCTTCCCTTAGGAGTCTAAAATTAGCACATTGCTGTCTATTGAGGATCAGAATTACAGTCTCTAATTCTTACTGATAAAAAAGTGTCTCTGTTTTCTTGATAGTCATTGTAATGCTTTGATTCATACATGCATTCATCTGCATATACTTATACAAATGTGAGCATGCACATAGTTTGTGTGAATTTATACATATGCTTTTTGTTTGTAGTCATGCTCACACATTTACACAGTAAGGCATACTGACTTGTATATCTACCTACATGTGTGTACATTTGTGTGCTTGTGTAATTTGGCTCCTGTTGTAGAGCGCAAAGAGCAAATAGAGAAAGCAGAGGAGAAAGAACGATTGCAAAAAGAGAAAGAAGAGAAGGAAAAAAGGGAAGCTGAAGAGAAAGCCAATCAGGAGAAAGGTGAAGCCCAGGAGAAAGCTGATCAGGAAGCAGAAAAACCTGACTATGAAGGAGAAAAACCTGTGGAAAATAGAGATGATGACAAGATTGGGCTTTTAGAGGATTCTACTTTGAATCAGGTTAGATTGCTTGTTTAGTTTTCTCCATCCTTCTCAATCCTTGACCTTACTAATTTAATCTTTTAGAAAAATTACATTGTACACTTCTAAGCTTCTAATATTGATGTTAAAGCTGAGATACAACTTTTGAAACCCACAATACTTAACTGCAGGAGTGTAAAGGACCTGGCCCATTGTCCCTAAATTTTATGTCCTTTTAGTAGGCACAGTTTCCTCATCTAGAAATATTGTGCCTATGATTGGTCTTCGCGCATTGTGTTGAATGTTACACCTATTGCACCTCTGTTGAAATTTCAAAGATGCCCTTTATTTTTGCACAAGAAATGGCTATGGTGATTATGAGCAAAGCAAATTCATTTGATCTCCAAAATTTAAGCAAATTCATTTGATCTCCAAAATTTAAGCAATGTGACGCAATGAAAGCGTTCAAATTATTGGTATTTGTCATTTAAAAAATAATGAAAATAAAGAATATACGTGTTACAAAATATGTTTAATATTCTTTCTTTGTACTTTTGTCTCATTTTGTGGATATGATATGAAAAAAAAACAATGTGTTTAATATATATTTTTAAATAAACAAAGAATTTTATTAAAAAATGAATGGAAGAAGATATAGAGGAAAACTTGATGACATCACAAAACTAACGAGGCAAAACTTTCCAATCCTTTTGTAAATCATTGAGAGAACCTTATAAAAAAATTTATTCGCGAAGCACCAAAGTGGTGCCAGAATAACTCCAAGCCACTATATAGGAGTAATAGAAAGTTTGGAAATTCTTGTATTATGCTCTCCAGCCAAATACCTCAAGTCTATACTTATATGGAATTATGAAATATACAACAACAGCAGCAGCAAACCAAGTCTTGAGTCCCACTAGGTGGGGTCAGCTACATGAGTCCTTTTCCGCCAATTCATGTGATCATGGGCAATTTCCTTCGACAGATTCAGGGCTATTATATCTTTACTCACTACCTTATTCTAAGTTATTTTAGGTCTATCCCTATCCCTTTTACTGCCTCTCATAGTAACTAATTCACTCTTCCTCACTTGTGCACTATTTGGCCTAGGTTGTAGTTGTCCAAACCACCAGAGCCGTTCCACCTTTATCTTATCTTCTATAGGAGCTATGCCTAACTGCAAATATGTTCCTTAATTTATCTTTTAACCTTATACCACTCATTTACTCATTATCTCATTCCAAGTTATTTAAGGTCTATCCCTATCCCTTCTACTGCTCCTCAGTAATTAATTCAATCTTCCTCACTCGTGCACTATTTGGCCTATGTCGTAGGTGACTAAACCACTCGAGCTGCCCCTCCTTTATCTAATCTTTTATAGGAGCTATGCCTAACTTACTGCGAATATGTTTGTTCCTTAATTTATCTTTTAACCTTATACCACTCATCCATCTTAGCATTCTCATTTTGGAAACTATTAATTTTTGGATATGTTGTTTCTTGGTCACCTAACATTTTGATCCATATAGCATAGATGGTCATGGTCTTATAGCTGACTTGTAGAACTTCCCTTTTAATTTTAAGGGTATTCTATGATCACAACACTCGAAGCACTTCTCCATTTTACCCAACTTGTTTTAACTATACGCATTATAATCTTCTTCAATTTCTTGTTCAACTTGCAAAATAGATCCAAGTTATTGAAATCTATTGGTACTATTAATTTCTTCATCATCAAGTTTAACTTTGTATCGAATATTCCTCTTACTATGACTGAAATTACATTTCATATATTTTGTCTTATTTCTACTTACCCTAAAGCTTTTAGATTCTACAACTTCTCTCCATAATTTTAACTTAGATTCTACTCCACTCCTAGTTTCATTAATTAAGACAATATTATCTGCAAACAACATACACCATTGAACATCATTTTGGAAATTCCTAGTAAGTTCATCCATCATTAAAACAAAAAGATATGGACTGAAAAAAGATCCTTGGTGTACACATATTGTGATTGGAAATTCCCCAGTCTCTCTACTTGTAGTCCTAAAGTTAGTCGTTACTCCATCGTACATATCCTTACTCCATAGAACTTCCCTTTTTACCTATCATATGCTTTCTCTAAGTCAATAAATATTATATGCAAGCCCCTTTTCTTTTTTCTAAACTTTTCCATTAATCTTCTTAAACGATATATAACTTCTGTAGTAAATCTCCCAAGCATAAAACTAAATTAATTTTATGAGACCTTCATTTCGAACCTTAATCTTTGTTCAACTACCCTTTCCCACATTTTCATTTTAGGACTCATAAGTTTAATTCCATGATAGTTCTTACAATTTTGATTATCTATTTTCTTTTTTGTTTATGTGTATTAAAGTACTTTTCTTTCATTTGTGTAGCATTTTATTAGATTTTATAATTGTGTTGAATGAATAATTTTACCATATAATTCTGTTATCACCTACCATTTCTAAACTTTAATTGGGATGTTATCTAGTCCTATAGCTTCTCCATTTTTTGCAATCTTAGCTTCGTTAACTCTAATTTGGTCAATAAATTTCATATTTTTAGCTTTTTTCTCATTTGTCAGTCCTAAGTTTAAGCCTTCTACTTAGTTTTCATTAATAACTTCCTAAAGTAACTTTGCCATCTTTCTTTTATGTCTTCTTCCTTAACCAAAACAATATGATCCTCACTTTTTATACATTTTACATTACCTAAATCTTTACTCTTTCTTTCTCTAGCTCTAGCAAGTTTAAATATGTCTCTTTCCCCTTCTTTTGTATCTAATCTAACATACAAATTATTAATGATCTATGTTTATCTTCACTAACAACATTTTTTGCATCTTTTCTCGTCTCTTTGTACTTTTCCAAAAATTTCCATATTTCTACATTTTGGCTATGTTTTATACCAAATTGTTTTTGTCTTTACTGCTTTTTGGACATCTTAATCCCACTGCCAACTTTTGTTACCATGCGAGAATCTTCCTCTTGATTCACCTAAAATCTCTTTTGCTATATTTTTAAAAGAGCTAGTTATTCTATTCCATAGAATGTTTGTGTCTACACCCTCCTCTATTGATCTTTCTATCTTTAAAGTTTATTACTTTTTCTCCTTTTAAGTTCCATCACCTAGTTTTCTTGCATTGATTTCTTTTATCCTTTCTCTTTCATTTTTAATACATATATCTAAGACTAAAACTCTATGTTATGTAGTTAAGTTTTCACTTGGGATAACCTTACAATCCTTACATGATAAATGATTTGCCTTCCTAGTTAAAAAAAAAATCAATTTAACTTTTATTTTGATTACTTTTGAAGGTTATTAAGTGTTCTTCTCTCTTATTAAAGCAAGTATTCATTGTAATAAAATCATATGACATGGTGATTCTTATATCGTATCCCTAGACTCATTTTTATCTCCATATCCATATCTTCCATGTATTCTCTCATAACCTTTATTATCCTTTTCATGTGACCATTCAAAAATGCTCCTATGAATATTTTCTCAGTCTCTTATATCTCTAGTATAATACTATCCATATCTTACCAAAAAGATTGTCTCATAAGGTTTTCTACTAAGTCTACTTGAGGAGCATAAACACTAATGACATTTATTATCTCTTGGCCTAAGTTCATCTTTATTTCTATAATTCTATCCCCTATTCTTTTAACATCTAAAACGCTATCATTTAAGTCTTTGTCTACAATCATTCGTATTCCATTTTTATGTTTTTCTTTTCTAGTATACAAAAGTTTGAATCTTGGTTTTTCAATTTCTCCAACTTTCTCCCCTACCCTTAGTTTTTTGGAGGCAGATTAAATTAATTTTTCTTCTAATCATTGTGCCTACATTCTCCATGCTTTTATTGTAAGTATCTCTTTATTCCAAGTTGCTAATCTAATCTTAGTCTCTTGAATTAACTTCTTTACTTGCCCACGTCATGAATGATGCGGGAACCCTCTCATATTTGACACCGTATTTGGGCGCTAACACGGTGCGTTGCTTTGGGACAATGACTTAGCTCACCCTTGCCCACTTTTCACTACACCATATGCTCGTAGGGGATGCCCTAGCGAATAATTGGTAAGTATTCATATCATAGTGATTTGACAAGTTTTATGGTGACTGTCAGCTATCTAATGCAACCCTCGTCCTTTACCCGGGTTTGGGACCGATTGTATGTGAAAAAATTAGGATATTGAGTGCATCACATATTGAGTTATGCATGTATGAAATATGAATAATGTAAATCATTTTTTTTGGACAAAGTTATCCTTATCTCGTAAAAGTAAGACAAAATATTTATGGAAGAATTAAATTCAACAAAATTGAAATAAAATTGCATTCTGAAAGTTTCTTTTAGATAGGTTAAATTTGAAGCTTAAAAAATCCCAACTAGTTAAAAAAAACATCCGTACTATATTGAAATGTATGAATAGTGCTAAATTATTTTGTGGACAAAAGTACTTTTATTATAAAAAATATTCCTAACTAAATTCAAAAAATTGAAATAAAATTGCATTTAGAAAGTTTATTTTAGATAGATTAAGGTTTGGACCTCTAAAAAAATATCCACTTAGATAAAAATATCTATATGATATATAAAATTGCAAATAATGTAAATTATTTTTTAAACTATTATGATTATCTTGTAAATGTAACAATTTTTTTTAAAAAAAATAATTAATTCTTTTTAAAAATAATATAAAATTTCATTAGAATGTTTATTTTAGATAGGTTAAGGCTTGAGCTTTAGGAAAATGTCATTAATCTTAAAAAGGAACATTTAGCTAAAAACATCCATACTCATTATAAAAGATGAATGGTGCAAATTATTTTGTGGTAAAAAAAATATTTTATCTTTTAAAAGTAGGAAAAAAATCCAAAAAGAATAAAATTCAACAAAATTGAGACAAAACTTCATTTAGAAAGTTTATTTTAGATCTAAGGTTTGAGGGCTTTTAAAATCCATTTAATTAATAAAAATCTATACAAGTATGATAGTGCAGATCATTTTGTGGAGAAAAGTACCCTTGTCTTTTAAAAAGTAAGTCAAAATATTCTTAAAAGGAATTTAACTAAACAAATCTGAGATAAAATTGCATTTAGGAAGTCTATTTTAGATAGTTTATGGTTTGAAGCTTAAAAAAATAGGTAAAAAACATCTACATATGTAGAAGTACATAGTGCAAATCAATTTGTGGACAAAAGTATCCTTGTCTTATAAAAGTAAGAAAAAATATTTCTAAAAAGAATTAAATTCAACAAAAATGAGTTAAAATTGCTTATAAAATTTTATTTTAGGTTGGTTATGGTTTGAAGCTCTAAAAAAACCCATTTAGTTAAAAGTAGAATAAAAATAACAATATAAATAAAGAAGGTGAAAAGAAAGATAGAATAGGCAAACCCCTCGAACATGTTCTAAGAACTATGGTAAAGTGTCTAATATCATTCAAAGGAAGAACAACTTGATTTATGAAAAGCAAAATATTAGGAATAAAATCTTATACCTGTAGTACATTGACTAATTGACCATTAACTAAACAAAATGGCAGTTAGTGAGTAATACAACAACAACAACAAAACCAAGCCTTATTCCCACTAAGTGGGGTTGGATATATGAATCATTTTCTGCCAATTTATGCGATCATGGACCATTTCTTTTGATAGATTCAAGGATATTAAATCCTTACTCACTATCTCCTCCCAAGTTATTTTTGGTCTACCTCTACCCCTTCTACTGCCCCCCACAGTATCTAAGTCACTCTTCCTCACAGGTGCACTATAAGGCCTACATTGCAAGTGTCCATACTATCTGAGTCGTCCCTCCTTTATCTTATCTTCTATAGGAGCTACACCTAACTTACCACAAATATGTTCATTCCTTAATTTATCTTTCAATGTTATACCACTCATCCATCTAAGCATCCTCATCTCGGCAACTTTTACTTTTTGAATATTATGTTTCTTCGTCGCCCAACATTCTGATCCATATAGCATAACTGGTCTTATAGCACTCCTATAAAACTTCCCCTTCAATTTTAAGGGTATTCTACGATCACATAGTACATTTGAAGCACTTCTCCATTTTACCCAACCTGCTTTAACTCTATGCATTACATCATCTTCAATTTCTCCTTCAGCTTGCATAATAGATCCAAGGTATCGAAATCTACAAGTGTTATTTATTTCTTCATCATCAAGTTTAACTTTGTCTCCAATATTCCTCCTATCATTACTAAAATTACATTTCATATATTCTGTTTTATTTCTACTTATCTTAAAGCCTTTGGATTCCAAAGCTTCTCTCCATAATTCTAACTCAGCCTCTACTTCATCCCTAGTTTCGTCAATTAATACAATATCATCTGCAAATAACATACACCATGGAACCTCCTTTTGAATACTCTTAGTCAATTGGTCCATCACTAAAGCAAAAAGATAAGGACTCAAAGCACATCTTGATGTACACCTATGGTAATTGGAAATTCTCTAGTTTCTCCATCTATAGTCCTTACACTAGTCATTACTCCATCGTACATATCCTTAATGACATTGGTATACCTACAACATACACCCTTTTTTCTAAAACCCACCATAGAACTTCCCTAGGTATCTTATCATATGCTTTCTTAAGGTCAATAAATATCATATGCAAGTCCCTCTTCTTTTTCCTAAACTTTTCCATTAATCTTTTTAAAAGATAAATAGCTTCTGTGGTAGATCTCCCAGGCATAAAACCAAATTGATTTTCTGAGATCTTCGTTTCTAACCTTAATCTTTGTTCAACTACTCTTTCCCATAGTTTCATCGTATGACTCATAAGTTTAATTCCACGATAGTTATTACAATTTTGAATATCTCCTTTATTTTTGTATATAGGTATTAAAGTGCTTTTCCTCCATTCATCTGACATTTTCTTAGTTTTTACAATTGTATTAAATAAATTAGTTAACCATATAATTCCGTTTTCATCCAAGCATTTCCAAACTTCAATTGGAATGTTATCTGGTCCCATAGCTTTCCCGTTTTTCATCTTTTTAAGTGCAAACTTAACTTCGTTAACTCTAATTTTGCGAATAAATCTTATATTTTTAGTCTTTTCCTCATTTGACAATTCTAAGTTTAAGCCTTGTATTTGGTTTTCGTTAAACAACTTACTAAAGTAATTTCGCCATCTTTCTTTAATATCTTCGTCCTTAACCAAGACAATATCATCTTCACTTTTTATACATTTTACATTTCCTAAATCTTGACTCTTCATTTCTCTAGCTTTAGTAAGTTTAAATATATCTCTTTCCCCTTCTTTTGTACCTAATCTATCATACAAACTATTAAATGATCTATATTTAGCTTCACTAACGGTCTTTTTTGCATCTTTTCTTGCGTCCTTATTTTTTTCAAAGTTATCTCTGTTTCTACATTTTTGCCCCATTTTATACCAAATTCTTTTTGTCTTTATGATTTTTTGTACATCTTTATCCCACCACCAACTTTCTTTGCTATTCGAGAATTTTCCCCTTGATTCACCTAAAATCTCTTTTGCTATCTTTTTAATAGAGCTCGCTAATCTATTCCAAAGAGTATTAGTATCTATCCCATCCTCTGAGATCCAATCCCCATCTTTGATCATTTTATCTTTAAATTTTATTATATTTTCTTCTTTTAGGTTCCACCATCTAGTTCTCTTACACTGGTTTATTTTATCATTTTTCTTCCATTTTTGAATGCATATATCTAACAATTAGACTCTATGTTGTGTGGTTAGGCTTTCATCTGGAATAACTTTACAATCCTTGCATGATAAACGATCTACCCTCTTAGTTAAAAAAAAATCTATTTGACTTCTATTTTGTCCATTTTTAAAGGTTATTAAGTGTTCTTCTCTCTTCTTAAAGCAAGTATTCATTATACTAAAATCATATGACATAGCAAAGTCTAAGATCATCTCCCCAGACTCATTTTTGTCTCCATATCCATATCCTTTATGTATCCTCTCATAATTTTTATTATCTCTTCCAACATGTCCATTCAGATCTCCTCCTATAAATATTTTCTCAGTCCCCGGTATGCCTTGTATGATACTATCCATATCTTCCCAAAATTGTCTTTTAAGATTTTCTGCTAAGCCAACTTGAGGAGCATAAGCACTAATGATATTTATTATCTCCCGTCCTATTACCATCTTAATTTTTATAATTCTATCCCTTACTCTAGTTACATCCACAACGCTATCTTTTAAGTTTTTGTCTATAATAATGCCTACTCCATTCTTATGTTTTTCTTTTCGAGTGTACCAAGGTTTAAATCCTGATTTATCGATTTTTCTAGCTTTTTCCCCCACCCACTTAGTTTATTGAAGGCAAATTATATTAATTCTTCTTCTAATCATTGTATCCACAATTTCCATGTTTTTACTCGTAAGTGTATCCACAATTAGTGAGTAATAATTTATATAAATGTTTTAGGAACTGTGGCTACATTTTGCAGAATGTAGTAGTGTGGAAATGGAATAGTTATTGTACAATTAAGTTCACAATAGTTGACAAAGTAAAAGTGGGTTTTATTTTAAGGTGACATACAAGAGTTGTTTAAAGTTCAAACTAAATGGAATAGCTAGGATACATATTCCCTTCGTAATTTTTTGGAATGGTCATCTATTGTCTATTCCTCATTTATTGGGATACCACCAACATAATTTGCCTTGGAATGACACCCCTTCCCATTCATTTGTTCTATGCCTTGCCTATTCCATTTTGCAGACCATAGCAACCTATCTATTGAAAGTATTGATTTTTGCTCACGAGTCCCCTTGTACCACTTTTAGTACACCATCTGATGACCTCACAATAACCAAGCTTTAAGTCTGGCTGCATGAATCTTTTTCTGCTAATCTGTGCGATGCTGGGCTGATAAATCCTTACTATCTCATTCCAAGTTGTTCTAGGTTCACACCCCCTCTTTATATTGCCACTAACATTAACTATCCCTTTCTTTTGTACATTATATGGCTTGCGTTGCAGGTGCTCAAACTGCCTGTCGCTTATCTGTCCTATGTCTAACTTATCACAAATGTGTTCATTTTTTAATTTATCTTTTAGAGTTGTGCCACTCATCCACTTTAACAATCTCATTTTGTAACTTCTATTTTTTTTGGATATGTTGTTTCTTAGTTGCCCAACATTTTGATTCATATAGCATAGCTGGTCTTGTAGCTGTCCTATAAAACTTCCCTTTTAATTTTAAGGATATTGTAAAATTAAAAGGGAATTTACTATATGCACGCATGTATGAATATGTGGCTGCATCATATGTGCCCATGTGTTTTGAGTGTATACATCACACTTTCTCTAAATGTGTGTGTATGCATGTATGTATATAAATCTCTCTTTTGCTATGTGGAACTAGATGACTAACATTTCTGAAGGCGAGTCAAAGGTGTTCTTGGAATAGACATTTGAAAGTGTGATATGACTTTAAATTGAAAGTGTCGCGGATGGTAGTTGATGATAAAAATAGATGTGAGTTTAGGTTGCAAAGAGTGACAGGCTGGGGTATGATTTAATAGAAAAAAAAGATTAATATTAATAAATTGGAGCACTTAGACTTGATTGAGTTGGTGTATTTGGGATTAAGTTTATCACTTTTGTCGTACTTATGCAGCCGCGAATTGGAATAAGTGCTTGACAAATTCTTAATACATGGAAACATTCATTTAAATTTGCTGAAGTTCTCCTGCATATTTTGTCAATTGCTTTTTGAATAGTTTGGCAATTGATAAAATTCATTTTCAATTCATTATTTTACTTGTCTGGAGAAAGGAAAATAAGAGGATAGAAGAAGACAATTCTATTGCCAAATTAATGTTGTCAAAGTGAACTGCATCTTAAATTGCACAATACTCTCCTTCAATGTGCTTGGTGGTCTGCATTTTGTTCTGCACAGATGTACGTATGCAACAATTGTTTCCTATACATACATACATATTTATGGATATTCTTCATATCTATATTTGTTGGATTTATCAAAGGCCATTGTCAATAGTACTCTGTAATGAAATAAACTTTTATTTATAATCTTAATTATCTTTTTTAATAGGATGCAACACATGATGAACCAGCAGTTGAAGTTGCGCATGGCTATGATTCTGGAAATGAAGGATCTCTAAAAGATCCATTGAAGCAGGTAATTGAGGAGTTTGTCATTGTGCATTTTTTTTTTCACGAACATGGTCATACTGAAATATGATTGTTTAGATATGGCCATGTAGAGGATTCTGATATGTTCTTGGACATAAATTTCTTTCTGGGCATAGCATGATGCAGATGATGTGAAGGAGGAGGCTGCAGTTGTGCATGAAGCTACTCTTGATGGTGGAAGCAAGGTGTGTCCTGATTAAGTCCTGGATCAATAATTCTCCCTATATAGCTCCAGCGCACTCATAAGAAATTCACTCCTGCTCATTTATTTCATTTTGGGAATCAAGGGAATAGTTATTCTTTATATATCCCTAATTATTTCATTAAACATGCAATAAGAAAGGAATAGGCGTCTGCATGATGAAATTTGGGAATAGTTAGTCCTTGTCTATTCCTTATTATGGACTCATTAAATGTTTCACATTGTTATTTATTGTATAGTGATAACATAATTTTTGTATAACTAATTGTATTTAACCTACTAAAATTAATCTATTCTTAGGAATAGGCATTCCGCAAACCAAACATAGCCTCAGTGTATAAGGCTTCTACACCATACTGAGGTTTAGGAAGAGTATGATGTATGGAACCTTGCCTCCACATTTGGTGAGGCGAGGCTAAAAGTATTAAAACTATGCTATGCTTGAAATTGCACCTTTTAAATATATATAAAATTTTTTTTAAATTTTTATGCTGCAAGATATGACCATCTTATCTTTGTGAATTGACAACTGCTGTGATTTAATGTCTGCAGGTGGAGGGTGCATCTGAAAATACTGAGGACTTGTCAAGAGAGGAGCTGGGTCGCCTTGTTGCTTCTCGATGGACAGGAGAAAATTCTGAGCGGCAAACTACCGAAAATGATGCTGTGAAAGATAGTGCTCATGAAGGTCTGGAAGAAAGTCAAGATAGCACTCATGATGAAGAATATGATGGGTATGCTTCAGAAACTGATGATGACCACCATAGTTATGATGATGATGATGTAGAAGACCAGATAGATGATTTTGTAGAAGACCATGATGATTCTAGTTCTTCATACAAATCTGATTTGGAAAATGACACAGATTCATCAGGTTTCGAATCCGTTATTAACATTTATTCTTTGCACAAGTCTTTTCATTTATTTGATGAATGATGAATACTCTTAACAAATAGTACACATATAGATATAACAACCTCAAGTAATCCAACTTGGTTAGAGAAGATACAACAGACTGTAAGAAGCATTTTACAGGCAGTAAATTTGTTCCAGATTCCAGTGGATAAATCAGGTAAAAGTCAAATATTTTATGTTGTTTAACTCTCGATGACAGAATGCACAAATGGAAATACGTTATTTGTTGCATTAATTCTTCAACAGAGGCTGCTCGTGTACGCAAGGAATATGATGAATCCAGTGCCAGGTTGTCAAAAATGCAAACAAGAATATCGAGCTTGACACAAAAGCTAAAGCATGATTTTGGTAAGTAGATTAAAAAATTGTTACTTGTTCTGCTGCTGCAACATATATTCTATTGTGTGGTCATTACTCATTAACTTTAACTCCATGTGGTGAAATATAAAATTACAGGGCCAGAGAAGGAGTTCTATTCATTTTATGACCGTTGTTTTGAGAGCAAGCAGACCAAGTTACTAGTTTCTTCTTTTTTATATTGTTTATTTTAGTTCATATAGCATCTTGGATTTCTAAGGAAGTTCACGTTGAAATATTTACTTATTTATATATTTTGAGTGCCATCTTGAATATTCTTGCCTCAGGTATGTTTACAAAGTTTGCCCATTTAAACAAGCTTCCCAGGTGGAGGGCCACAGTACAACTCGATTGGGGTGGGTGTCTGGCATTCATTTGTTCCTAACTTACATATTCCCAAGTTCTTAGGTACTAGTGATTTTGATTATGCTATTTGGGGGTACATGTTCTTCCATCAAGGAGATCTAGGTCATAAATGAATCTGGCATCTCTCAGCTGTCCAATCAATCAAATTATTTTTGGATTGTTTCCCTTGCATGCCATATTTTTTTAAGTAGAAAATAAGGATTGTGTGAATCATTTCTAGATCAGGAGTTCTCCTAGTTGTTGGAATGCAAATGATTGGTCCATCTAAGGGCGAATATACCCTTCGCATGGCCTCTACTGTTAGCAGAGCTGCAGGGATGACCAACTCTTTAAAATACACTGCATTCCTGGTTATTTACCTTCAGCCATTGGACATATTGAATATAGACTTTGTTCCATTTGTACCAAATCTTAAATCCATCATATTAAATGACTGTTTATTTGCACCCATCTGTTTTATTTCATTTTAATAATCTGATCAGTTCTTCCCATCTTTTATTAAAATTAGGCACTGGGAGAAATTGGAGGACTCGTACAGAGTCATGCTATTCTCAAATGGGGATAAATGCTGGAATGGACCTGATAGAAGCTTAAAGGTACTGAATACAATGTTAAAATGACAGTTTGCGAATCAATTTCTTTTGTGGTGAGACTCACTATATAAATTCTGAAATGTAATGCATGAATGTGCTTTTGAAATGGTCAATGTAGTTCAAGCAGATGCTTCAGCACATTTAGGACATAATGAGTGAACATATTTTGGCCTTTCAATTTTCCTTAGAAGATTTGAATTAGTATCATAATGGGATGAATAAATCTACCAAGGTATTCCATCTTTTGTGTTCTGTAATAAATTCTGTCTCCCAATACATTTGGGTCTAACGTGGCAATCCCCAATTTGAGGCCCAAGCCCTTGTGATAATGTGTTGACACCTGGCATTAGAAGTGGGATGGGTGGGGTCGAGAGCAATTTTTACTGTTGACAAATCAGATATTATGTATGACCATTTCAAGATCTGCAATTCAGTGGGTGTTTCTTTCACAGGTCAGGTTAAGATGTGGGTTGAAAAATGAGATTGTTGATGTGGATGAACCAAGCCGATGCGAGTACATCTCTCTCTCTGTCTTTGTCTCTCTCTGTCTGTCTGTCTCTCTCTCTCTCTAAGCTGTTGTATGACATGGCAGATATGTAGCTCTGTTATATACCCCTGCTCTTTGCCTAGAAGAAAAACTTAAGGTACCTATTCCATTTTATTGCCGGCTTGTTTTCTGATTTGGGCCATCTTATTTAGTGAGAATGCGTAATTGTGACAGGAATTACAACATAAACTGGACTCGATGAACAAGGAACTGCCAGAGAGTCATGACGAGCTTTAAACCGTCCTTATGGAACTGACCCAGTAAAAAATGTTACGGAGTATGCTGAATGCTTAAGTTGATTGTGTCACGGAGTTGCTGCAGATTGTGCTAACCTCCTAAAACAATTCTCTGTTGTCATTTTCAGGGAGAATCATCTTGAATGATATTTAGATGCATGGTGCAGCCTTTTTTGTCAGGTTGTCAATCGAAGGTAGCCTCGTTAAGAATTTATGATTTGTGGATGACATTGATTTAATGGCAGTTGTTTTATTGGGAGGGGTGGACTGAGGCTTTTGAGCATGAGAGATTGTGAGTAGAGGTCCACGAAATTCTGATAATGTTGGGAGTATGTTGAATTGAGGTTTAGAATAATAAAATCACTGAGGATGGCACTGTTGCTGTTGTGAAACATTTTGAAATTGGGCTTACAAGAATATATTAGTTTTTATGGAACTTTAATTATTTATTATTTTTACTCTCTCTCTCTCTCTCTCTCTCTCTCAACTGTATCAAGTGTCTCGCGGTGCGAGGAGTTGAGATTGGGGAAGCTTGGAATTATGTGAGTGAAAAAAAAGAGCGGTGCAGCTGGGATGTTGTTTGTTTTGTTTTGTTCTGTTTCCGTGGGAGCGAGAGGCAGGGGAGGGTTAATGTTGCAAATAAATAAATGGTCAGAGAGAGGGGATATGTTTGTTTGTTTCTGTCTGTACGGCGAGAGGCAAGGTGTGGTTTAATGTGATGTTGTAGTTCACTAGTTCGTAAATAAATAAATGGGAAAGATGCCCATTTGCCCATTTGTGTAACGAACCTGACAGTGTGATGTATAATTGATGAATTATAGACAGGCAAATGGAATGAATGAACGGAGATCTATGGTTGCAATTCGAAGAAAAAAATGGGAACGGTGGAGCTACAGGTTGGCTGGCTCCAAAGCAACACAGATTCCCAATTTTCTATATCCCCCCTCATTCCCACGAACCACTATGTACCCTTTGACAACTTGTAAAAACTTGCTTCTAGAATACCCATATGGTGGGCATTTTTAAGCACAGCAAATAATAGATTTATCTCAAAATTATACCCACAGATTTATCTAGAAAATTATACGCATTGTGCAGGCCACTAATAATAGCAAGAGATGAAGTTGGTAATAAAAGATAAAATGGGCTTCGGCCCACAGCAATTTGCCAAACTGGGTTTGATGCAAAGGTGAATGAACATGGATGGTCGTCGTCAATCACCAAAAGGCTGCTTTATATATTCATATTCAAATGCTTTTCATTCGAGTTCCTTGGGTTTTGTAGGTGATACAAAATTACCAAACATATGGTTGGGTGTGCATAGGGTAAAACATGCTTTTTCTCACAAATTTATACCCCCATATGAGAAGTTGGCAATGTACTTGAATTCTATTATCGTTGAAAAACACAGACACAGGCATGTCATACGGCGGGTGTTTTCCTTTGGAATGGAAGGAAACATGCATGCCTGTCTTATTGACAGGAAAATAGTTTGAAAGGAGAATGTCATCTTAATAATTTAACACTATAAAAATTATTTTATATTAAATAAATAGTATGAACCTAATCACAAGAAAAAGAAAGCACAAATTTGAAGGAAAAATATTATAATTATAATTATAATTTTAAAAAAAGAAATCTCATAAAATTTGAGATAATATCATTGTGACCTATTTGGATCAAGAATTTTGATTGGAAAAAGGAAATGAAAATAAGAAGGAAACTTATTTTTCACTAAAATAAAAATTTAATTTAAAAAAATATTAAAATCATATTTTTATTCATTAATTTATTATATTTTTATTTTCTTTTTAACTTTCCTTATAACCAAAAAAAAAAAAAAAAAAAAAAAAATTCTTTCATACTTTCCTTCCTTACCTCTCCTTTAACAGTACCAGTAACATATATAAACATACTTCCCGCCGAAGAAAGGCATCTATTCTCACCCTGCACGAAATCTTTCTCTTCCCTTCCGGGTCCATTCCCCTGCTGCTATAAATACCTGAAGCATCATTCATCCCTAATAGAGAACCAGAGAGAGCTTTGAAGGAATAAGAACAACGGAAATGATGAGCAGCCAAGTGGGAGTGGGGAAGAAGCCTAAGACCAAGATTGTCTGCACCCTGGGACCAGCGTCAAGGTCTGTTCCTATGGTGGAGAAGCTTTTGAGGGCAGGCATGAACGTCGCCCGCTTCAACTTCTCCCACGGATCTCACGCCTACCACCAGGAAACCCTCAATAATCTCAGGGCCGCCATGAACAACACCGGCCTTCTCTGTGCTGTCATGCTCGATACCAAGGTATGCCTATATCTCTATTTATATTAATATTAAGGGCTTTCTAGTTTTTAGGACTTTGTTTTGATTTGCTTTTTCAATGAAAAAGATTTTGACTCGATTTGGCGTTTTCTGAAGGGGGTGGGGTTGGTTGATTTTGTTTCTTCTTCCGATGTGAATTTGGATCCTTCCCCTCCTGCTTTTACGGCGGAGTGGGGGGCAGTCTTCAGAATTGACCTGTTCCGTGTGATTGATATCTGATGTTGATGTTGATGTTTGTGATTGATCTCTGAGGTTTGTGGGCTGAGAACAGTCATTAGGTCCTCATGAGATGGGTTCGTCCTTTTATGCACGATAGTTTCCAATTATTTCTTGCTATCTTCTTTGTTGGTCACAGATTGAGGTCCCTTTCCTCTCTTCTCTTCCATTGTGCGAGTTTTATTTTGGTTATTTACTGTCAGAGGGACATAGATTTTAGGAGTTCAACCTTGGTTGGATGCTTCTTCCTATTTTTAATTTTTTGTTGGTACTTATTATGGAGGCGATCTTTTTCCATGTTTGTTCAATGGTCATGGCTCTCAGACTCTTTAAATATCCGCACACTTGCTTCAGTGTCGATTTGATGGGAAGGATCTATCGTGAAATATAACATTTGGTATTTAATATTGTCACTTTCATAGCTAAGCTACCATTGCATTCGCTTGCTTTCTAAAGTCCCAGTGAAGTTTTTCTTCATTTCCAATTTCTGAATTGCACCAACTTAGAAGGTTCATGAAAATTGATTTAGTGTGCTACGAACTAAGAACCCTCAAAATATATTCTCAACAAGTGATCTTAAAGGATGTGATCACCCTCCATTCTAGGCTTCTTTTTGGGTCCACTCTTGTGTTTTTTTTTCCCTAGAGTTTATCACCCTTTGACCTTCAAAGGGATTAGAAGACAACTCTATTTTAATGTTTCTATTATTGATTTTTATAGTTGCACCGTTATCCAGTACTTCTTGTCCTCTTCTCTTGTACTTTGTTTCAATTTTTAATAAAATTTTCTCTTATACAAAAAAACAAAAAAAAAATGTGATCACCCTTCATTACATTTTTATTGTTGACCCTTATTACACTACCAAGAACTGAATATTAATGTTGCATATGTGGTAAAAATCCTCATCATTTAGTTGCCTTCGTATAATGAAGGCCCCAAATGCATTTTTGTTGAACGCTTGAAATCCTGACTATCCTCTCTCTCTCTCTCTCTCTCTCTCTCTCTCACACACACACACACACACACAAAATAGCTTCCATGTTATTCAAGCTTTTTTCCCTCCATTTAGCCATCCCTAAGGGCAAGATTTTAGAGGGTGAGGTCGATAAATTCAAAGCTAAGAAAATTTCTTGTACTTCAACTGCTCATTTCATTTTACAATATCACAGGGTCCGGAGATTCGAACTGGGCTTTTGAAGGATGGCAAGCCCATCAATCTAAAACAGGGACAAGAGATCACAATATCAACTGATTATAGCATTAAGGGCGATGAGAACATGATTTGCATGAGCTACAACAAGTTGGCTGAGGATGTAAAGCCACAGAGTGTGATACTATGTTCTGATGGCACAATCACATTTACAATTCTCTCGTGTGACATAGAATCAGGTCTGGTAAGATGCCGTTGTGAGAACTCTGCAGTTCTTGGCGAGAGGAAGAATGTCAATCTTCCTGGGATTATTGTGGACCTCCCAACTTTGACAGAGAAAGATCAGGAAGATATCTTAGAATGGGGAATCCCCAATAAAATAGACATGATTGCTTTGTCATTTGTTCGCAAAGGTTCAGACCTCGTTGAAGTTCGAAAGTTGCTAGGAAAGCATGCAAAAAATATCCTTCTTATGTCAAAGGTTTGTTTAATTTTGTGCAACAATTTTAGTTGTCTTGATTAGCTCAACTAACTAGTTGAATTTGGGAATTATCTTCCAGTTAGAATGATTGAAATTCACCAAAATATAAAAAATAAGTATCAGGATGAGACTTGAGATTGGTTGAACAATAGCCCATGTTAGAAAAGAAAAATAAAGACAAAAGTACAACTGTTGTAGATTTCTCCTTTCCCATATCTTTTAATTTTTCTATTGATTCATTAGGTTGAAAATCAAGAAGGGGTGGCAAATTTTGATGAAATCCTTGCCAATTCAGATGCATTTATGGTGGCAAGAGGTGACCTTGGCATGGAAATTCCAATTGAAAAGATTTTTTTGGCACAGAAGGTGATGATCTACAAGTGCAACATCCAAGGAAAACCTGTTGTTACTGCAACCCAGATGCTGGAATCCATGATAAAATCTCCTAGGCCGACTCGAGCTGAAGCCACCGATGTTGCCAATGCAGTTCTAGATGGTACAGACTGTGTGATGTTGAGTGGTGAAACAGCTGCTGGAGCTTACCCAGAACTTGCAGTTCAGACTATGGCTAAGATTTGCATAGAAGCAGAAAGCACACTCAATTACGGAGATGTCTTCAGAAGGATTATGGAAAATGCACCGGTTCCTATGAGCCCCTTAGAGAGTCTGGCTGCTTCTGCTGTTAGAACAGCAAACTCTTCTAGGGCAGCTCTTATATTGGTCCTGACCAGAGGAGGAAGTACTGCTAAGTTGGTTGCTAAATACCGGCCTGGTATGCCTATATTGTCTGTGGTTGTTCCTGAAATAAAGACTGATTCCTTTGATTGGTCGTGCAGTGATGAAGCTCCGGCAAGGCATAGCCTTATTTTTCGGGGATTGGTTCCACTTTTAAGCACAGGATCTGCAAGGGCTTCTCATGCAGAGTCAACCGAAGAAGCATTGGAATTTGCCATTCAACATGCGAAGGAAAATTGTCTATGTAAGAATGGTGATTCTGTTGTGGCTCTTCACCGAATTGGATCGGCTTCTGTAATCAAGATCTCAACCGTGACGTGAAGATCATTTTGATGGGCTTCTTTCTTTTCAGCCACTTTGATTAAAGGTGGAGAGTAGATTTTTCAGATGAGGGGAAATTGTCTTTTTTTTTTTTTGTTTTTTTTTGTTTTTACTATTTTGATTTGGTTCCTGTTTTCGGAGGAGACTTGATTAGGAATTCTATTATTATATTTTCCCTGAGAATTCATGGCCCAAAAGTGAATTCAGTTAAGAGGTGATATCTAAATGATAGTGCATCAAGCTACTACTCTAAAACCACCATCCCTAATCTTCCAATCTTTTATTTAGTTTTATATGGGAGAACATATATTCAGCACCTTCCAGTCTATAAGCAAGTGGGAAGGAGTGGTACTCTTGACATGGGCATATTATGAAAGTGTATATCATCACGAAGAGTTGGTCCATGTTAAATGGCTCCACGTCTATCTACATAATACCAATTCAAATAGGCAGAAAGTCCATTCCATCATTTACAGCATTTTGAGTTGCCTCAAAGAAACCACACAAAGAAAAGAAAACCAGAATCAAGTAATAAACGGAGCTTAGACGAGATGGTCCTAGAGAGATGGAAATTTGTAGTTTTTAAATTCAGATCAAGTAAAATAAATATGGAACATGCAACTTCCCAGATTTAGATTTAGTCAAACACTATTTACATAAGCAAGGCATTGACATCCAAACAACAAAGAAGAGAAAAAAAATACCCGAATGAACTCATTAAAATTCAACTCTCATTTGTGCGAGAAGCACCTCCACGAAAATTTGATGATGATGAAGAACCGACAGAGGAAGAATTCCCACCACCACCTGAGGAAAACAACCCATTAAATGGCCACAGGATTGAAAATCTTCTCCCATTTCCGTTCCTCACATCCCCATTCTCTTGCCCTTCACCACCACCACCACTATGACTGTTGCTGTTCCTCTCCCCCCTGCTGTTACCATTACTATCGGAGGAATCCAACTTGGATTCCTCAGCAGGCATCAGAAATCTGCAAACAGGACAAGAACTATGAAGCTCCAGCCATGGCAGAATACACCCACTGTGGAATTTATGCTTGCAGGGCATTTCCCTTGCCTCTGCCCCGATCTCAAAATCATCCAAACACACTGAGCATTGCACATGCTCCTCCACCGTCACAGTGGGCATTGCTTCCACTGCCTTTTTTCGTGCTGGTGGAGTGCCATATCTGTTTGGATCATTCTCTGCCAGATGTTGCAGTAACAAATCTAATCCAGGGCCAATGAAATAGTCCCCGAGGGATCCAACTCGGCTCTGATTAGGATTTTGGGCTTGATTTGAATCATAGGAACCTTGAACAATGATAGTTTGATTGGAGGGATTAATTAGAATGAAGCGTTCTCTGTCTCTATTGCCCTCGAGATTCTCCAATTCGGATGGCATTCCAGCTCGAATGCCTTGAAGCAATTGAAGAATGGTAGCAGAGCTTCTTCTCCGCCTCCGGATGATCGAGTCGAGCTCCCGATCAAGTTCTGTCTCTCCCCTTCCCCTGTGCTGTCCCTCATCACCATCATTCTCATCCTCATCATCTTCTAATCCATGTATCAATCTTTGACGGCGACGGGGACCACCCATAATGCCCAACAAGATTGGAGCCCAGAGGGAGAGGGCTCGATCTGAGCCTAAATCAGGGTGAGTATCATTATCATGAGGATGATTATCCCTTGTGCTGCTGTTTAGTTCCTCCACAAATCCATTTCGACAGAAGGGGCATTTGATCTCAACTTCCATAATAGGGTTCACCACCTGAGAGCACATGTGACACCAATACCTCCCACCCACAGCTTCCTCCATCTCTCTGCATCACAAGAAGCAAGCAGTGCATCAAACACAAACAGTTAATCAAGAAAGAACCTCAACTACCCTCTTCAATATCACAACATTACGACAATAAAAAATATTCAAGCTTTTGTATGATTTTAGCAGATCTGAGCGATGAAACTCAGGCTCCAACCGCAATTTACTATTCAAAGAAATGAAATTTCATAATTTCATGACCAAACAATCTCGAGCCTTAGATTTGAAATTGTGTGGATTTATACAAAATACAATTTCATAATTGAGTTTTATGGAATTTCAGAAAAATTCAAATCCAAGAACCTCTCAAACTTAGCTAGCAAAAAAGAATTTTTAAATTTAGATGACAACAAAAACAAGAAACAAAATCAAGGAATAATAATTGACGATGATGAAATAAGCAAAATTACAAATTGGTTAGATACCTTCATTCACAACAAATTCATAGATCAAATTGATAACAAGCAGACGAACTCCGAAACATTGGAAACAAAAAAAAGAAGAAAAAAATAGAGAGGGATCATCAGATACGGATGGGACAAGTAATCGAAGAGTTCTACCCTACCAAGACGATTGAAACAAAGCCACCGCAGCCACAAATCACCACCGAGTATCTAAAAACCCAAAATCAGACACAACAGAAAAATCCGGATGCGTCGTCGTCATCGCAAATCAACATTAGAAGATTATATATCACACAATTGCAATAATTAATGGGAAGAAAATACAAACACAAAATTCGAATTTTATTAATTAATTAATGAATTTTTTCAAATTAAAAAAAAAACCGAAAAACAAACAAACAACTGAAGAGATCTAAACTTCAAAAAGGAAAGAGAATTTTACCCAGAAAGAGAGAGAATGCAACCACAAAAGGGGAGGCGTGTCGTTTCGATTTGTAATGAATATATGGGATTCCAAGGGGAAAAGGAAAGAGGATGGAGTAACTACAAAACAATTCCAATACCAGAAATGAATGAGAGAGAGAGAGAGAGAGAGAGGGCAAACGCGTCTCTCTTCTCCACCCTCCCTTTTCCTTTTTCCCTTTTTTTTAGTTTACTTTATGTATTTGGTTTCCATATTTAAGGTTTAAGTAAATTACATTTTAAAAAAAATTTATGTGTTGTAAATGAAATAAAAGAGGAATATAAAAAAGAAACTTTGGAACTATAGAAATTCAATAGTCTAGTTTTTTAGGAACTAAATGTTACTATCTTATTATCTCATTTTGCTGTAAAATATGTCTTTATATAGGCAAATACATTGATATTCCAAAAGCTAACCACATGATGAACCATTATGTGTGCATACCAAGGTTGTAACCTATTATCTAGATAATCATTCACATAAATATACATATTTTACAACACTATGCCTATTTGGAGTATATTTAAGTCGAGCCAAGTCTGTATAGTAGGGTAATTAAATTCAACTCAACTTGAAAATCTTAACCTTGAAGCTTGACTTGAACGATTATACACCTATTTGAAGTTGAGTTTGCATATATTGAGTCAAATTGAGTTATGAAGCAACTTAAGTTTGTCTGAGTAAACTTAACCCATTTACACTCCTTGAGTGCAATTAGAATTGTTTAAAGACTTGTTCAACCCACTTCACTCACTAAAGTCAACCCAACTCAATCTTAAGAAATAATTTTAAATTTTGTGTGAGTTGTTGGCAGGTCCAATTCGAAATAGCTTGAATATATAGATTGGGTTACGAGTTGAGTGTGCAACCACGCAACTCGTTCTAAATCAAATATAAACAATATAAATGCATAATAATAATAATAATAATAATAATAATAATAATAATAATAATAATAATAATAAGGGGATTTAAATATTATGTTAGTTTTAGTGCAACCCCAAGAGGGGGGGTGAATTGGGTATTTATAATTTATCGTCTAGGTCTACTGGTTTTAACAATAGTATTACACAAGCCTAGGGTCAATTTATGTGATTAACAAATAAACATACACGTACAATAAAAGTAAAGTGCAGAAAAGTAAACAGTACACGCAATATGTTATCGAGGTTCGGCCAAATTGCCTACGTCCGCGCCTTGGCTACACCAGCACAAGGATTCCACTAAGGCTCACTTAACGGGTAGAGCAGCACCGGTTACAACCAGGTCAATTCAAGGAGTTGACCTCAACCAACACGCTTTACCAGGATGACGCACATAACTTTATTAATCGGGTCTAAGCCAGTCTGGGACTATTCCATAGGGTTAGTCTCCCTCTTCAGGCCTGCGCCTGGAATACAACCAATATGTATAAAATTTGTATACGAAAATACACTTCTACATAAGTAGATATGTGCACCAGTACAACTCAATCAATATTGCAAGCACGAATGATATATAAATATGCTCAGTGCTCTAATGTGTGCTAAACACTCAATCAAGTATAGATTATCAGTCCAAATTTAGAGTGTATATCAAAACAAGATTTGAAACACAACACATGAATGATACAAAATCAGATCAGTGTTTCAAATATACTAAGCAAGTTGATTCAAACAAACTCAATAAGATATTTCAATATGCAAAGCTCAATGAAGTGTTTGAAAAACTAGCTTTTGAAAAAAATTTTGCACATAAAAATATAGGTTTTGGTATCTTGCAATGAAAATGCAAGAACCACAACCCTCAAAGTCTTCCCACACAAGATTTATCAAGTGAAATCGGTGGAAGAACTTTAATGCTAAACTCTCAAAGAAAATCAATCAAGCAATAATACAAGTGATATTAATGTTTTTTTAGATGAGAAATACTATATATATTAATTATGAATGACACTTTTATACTAGTATTTTCAAGGGTATGAATTTACAAAATTGTAACTTTATGTTCCATATTAATTTTTCTTATTCTTCTTTTAAAAAAACTAAAGTTATCAACACTACCCAACTCATCTGGTAATTAAATTGATTCAAGATAAACTAAAATATATTGGATTTGACTTAGAAATAGATTTTCACCAAATCAAAGAGATGGACTTGTAACAACCCAAAAATTATATGCATGGAAGTGTTAAAAAAATTAAAATTAAAATTAATTATTATTTTATTAAATTAAATAAAAAATAAAAAAATTAATAATGATATAAAATTTATTTTTGTATATATATATATAGTATGGATAGGATCAATTCTGAACCATCCATAACATTCCAGAGATCAGAATTCAAATTGAATTCTGAAACTAAACAAGCCCCACTTGCAAGCCTCTCTCATTTTCCTCTCTCTCTCTCTCTCTCTCTCTCTCTCTCTCTCTCTCTCTCTCTCTCTCTCTCTCTCAGGCTTCCTTTTTTCTCTCTTTATTTTTCCTCCATCTGTAAGCTGAATCAAAAAACGAATACCACCATGAGGTCCCGACTTGATCCTTAGCAAGTTAATCGGAGCAAATTTTAGGTTTGAGCTTCCTAAGTACCACTCTAAGGCTATGGTAAGGTGAATAAATTATGTCAGGAATTTTTATAAATTAACCGATTAAATTATAATGAGACTACAGGAATTATATATATGTTTTTCTGAATATTTTGGCATATGAAAATTGAATTTTGGATGATGATGATGATGATGATTATTATTATTATTATTATGAGTTGATTAAACTGGCATTTGTGAGCTTAGGAATTTTATAATAATTGTATTTCAAAGTTTAACCGATTAAATTAAAGTATGTGATTTCTGGATTATTGTAGTAAATTTTCTAAATGATTTGATCGGTTAAAATTATTGGTTTGATTTATTATGCGTATTTTGTAAAGAATTAAAGTAAGTAGGGTTAGTTATCTCCATTTTTCCTTTAAAATACATATTTTGAGTTAGATAAATAGTGAAGATGATTAAGCCTATGTTTTTAGTAAAATAGATATGGAGTATAGAACGACCGATTTTCCAATAGTTTATATAATTATGAGAAACACTCAAATCGTGTGGCATGAGGAAGAGTATTATTGTTTAATTAAAATTATGAGTTTATAGTTTGATATAATGGTATATTGGACTTGTGTTGGTGTTATATATTTTCTAAAATGGTTGAAAACAATGCATGTATAGTAACTGTTTATAGTGGCGTATAGACCACAGGTGGTTTTATTAAATTGTAAAGTGTAGTTTAAGAACTCCGATGAACCACAGAACACTCGGTACCGTAGTTACAGTAATGAAGAGTTTAGTGCAACCACACGTCTCTGAAAGAGAGTGTTGGTATTGAATAGTCGATTGGGCCAGTAAAGTGTAGAGTTCCCACCTGGAGTCTAGACTAGCTATAGGATGACCATTCGTACTAGCAGACATACAGTATAGTTGACTTAACTTGGTGGCAGGCCGGCTAAGGTTAAGTTCAGCCTACAGGCTGCACAACCCTTCATGGGCGGAAGCATGTCATTTATCCATTCGGGAGTGAGTTCTCTTATATTCATATTTGTAGATTTAACCAAACTATAACATAATAAAGTATATGAAAACAAAGCATATTTAACAGAGTATAACAAAGTAGAGTATTCCAGAAATTACAATTCACAGAGTATAGTTGTAAAGTATTTACTGTATACAACTTATAGTTGCAAAAATATTAACAGCTTATAGTTTATAGTATTTATATAGGTGTGAGTTATAGTTTGCACGTGAAAGTTATTTTTAGTAAAGTATTATACGTATTTTATACTATGGCATTACGTGTGATTGGGGTAAAGTAAACTCTCCACCCAAGGGCTTGCTGAGTAAGACGAGTGTCCTTATAGGTATCAGTTGTAGCCACGGCAAAGCTAAATTGGCAAGGTTACATAAGGTATCAGAGTAAAGGGGCGTTACATGTTATGAGCTTGTAATCTCCCAAATTCTCAGGAACTCTCGCTTATAAATAATAATGTATGTGTGAGTATAGTCTATAAATGTATTAACAGTTGTTGTTGTTGATTAACAAATGGTTATATTTAGTATACACTAAACTTATTGGCCACACACTGATGATAATTTATTACATCCTTACTGAGAAGTGTCTCACCCCATCATACAACTTATTTTTCAGAACCGTCTCGTGATTGAGCCTAGAGAGCTCCAGATGGGGTGAGAGTATAGCTTAGAGTGAGTGGTTGTAGAATTCAAATGTATTTTGTTTATTTTATTTCCTAATTTTGTAATATGGATGGAAGGATACATCTTTTTGGGTTGTATAAATAAGTACTTTGGTATTTTATTTGAGGATGTTTAATTATATTCCGCTACTTGGATGATATTTATGGTATCAGAGATCTGTGAAAGGAATACATGACACCTCGGGCCCCACTTGGCAGGTTCGGGGTATTACAGGACTAGTTAGATTTTGGTCCAAACCTGACCATGAACAACTTTAAGGTAGTGTTTGAAAGTATGAATTTTGGACTTTAAATTTGAATTTGAATAGATTTTGATAAATTTCAATACAACTATATGTTACATCTTATGCAAATCCAATATAGCTCCAAATTTAAGATTTGGAGTCTCCAAACATAGAGTAAGCGACATTTACTTCCTTTGACCTTTTTAAAAAGGTATAAAATTTTTATTCTTTTCTAAATTTAATTTAATATTTTAAAACAATTACAATTGTAGTGTTTGTGTGTATATATGATGTATTGAGCGAGTTGCTGGTCACCCAATTGTGTTAAGTTGGGATTGTTTAAACATCCTATTAGCTATAATAGCAATGCTTATAAACAACTGGGAAAGACTATTTTTCATATATTAATGAGTATTATTTAAATACGCTTGTCAAGTATTAGAATTTTTGTAACACCCTGACTCACCACGTGGGGCTCAGGATGCTACTTTAGTGATGTCTGTGTTCCTAATACCATATTTATTATATAAATGCAGCAGAAATAAATGATACATTCTCCAAAATATATTACCAAAGTTCTAAACTAACTTTATACACAAAGATTTCCAAATATCCATATTATAGACCATAATACAATACAAAAAAAAAAAACAACTTAGTCCATACAACCATAATACACATTTGGGGACATCAGAAATAACTTAAATACATTATTGTTCTTACAAACACTCACAAACAGAAACTAGCAATCACCCAGCGTCGGAGCTTGCTAAGCTCCATCTCGAGATGGTCTTGAAAAATGATTTGTATATTGGGGTGAGACATTTCTCAATAAGGCATATTAAGTTAATATCAGTGTGTGGCTAGTATGAGTTTAGTGTATATAGAAAACAACCCATTCTCCATTTAACCGAAAATAGCATTTTTACATTATACTCACCCTACATCATTGAAACTACCTTTTTCATTTTCACAGTATAAACCAGTTCAATAAACAAATAACACCATTTACATAAATCAACATATATCCATAAAAGATACTCATTGGGACTAAATGACATGCTTAACTCCCATGACAGGTTGTGCGGCCCGAAGGCTGGACTTTGCCCTCTGGGATTAACCCAGACAAAGTCAAAGTAATCATCTACAAATGCGTCTGCGGGCATCCACAACCCTATTGCAGGTCCGATTGCCTTACCACTTCCTGGTCTGGACCCCAGGGAAGGTACTTCACCCTTACACAGGCCAATCAGTTGAAACCACCCTACACTTCCACTACGGTGTGGGCACACATGGTCAAATAGTAATTCCCTAGCAATAGTACCGTGTTCACAATACAACTGGTATGCAGGGTTTTTAAATTATATCATACAATTTAAGTAATAACTCTAGTATAAACTCATTTCATATAAAACCCGTCATTTAATAAAACTTGGCCCCCGGTCATCAAATAAAACCTAGCCCCCGGTCGTCAAATAAAACCTGGCCCCCGGATGTCAAATACAACTTGACCCCCAGCCGTCAAATAAAAGCATGTATTTTACATCAACAATTCCAATATGTTTCACAAATAGTTCTAGTAATTTAACAAACGGCCATCAAATACAACCTGCCACCCCGACCGTCAAATAAAACCAAGTATTTTACATCAACAGTTCCAGTATGTTTCACAAACAATTCCAATAGTTTCACAAACATTTCAGTATTTTCACATCTAGTATAAATCACCATTCTACAAGATATTTTAACAACCATACCCAAATTCGGTTACACAATAATTATACCGATTATTCACCTACCACACGATTTCAGTATTTAAACATAATCCATAAATAACAAAAAAGCAACTTATAATATATTTAGTTTATAAGCAAACTTTTCACCATTCATTTTATTCAAAATACCGTATCATATATCCTATATTTGTAAAATCCATTTTAAACGGTCAGTTTTTGAAATAACTTTGAAACTATAGGTATCAATACATATAACACCTTTTAATCGGTTCAAATTTGATAAAAACTTGACTTAACTTAATCCCTTTACCTATTCTTGAAAAATAGACCGCTAACGTTCCGAAAATCCAAAACTCTAGCTTTTTGATCCGTCGTCGAAAACAAATCGGCAAGCCGAGAAAGGAGAGGAAAGTGATCGGAGAGTGATCACAAGATTCAGGTGAGCCTATGGGAGAAAGAGAGAGCCAGGAGAGAGTGAGAGTAGAGAGAGAGAGAGA
Source organism: Malania oleifera (assembly GCF_029873635.1). Taxonomy (NCBI): domain Eukaryota; kingdom Viridiplantae; phylum Streptophyta; class Magnoliopsida; order Santalales; family Ximeniaceae; genus Malania; species Malania oleifera. The sequence goes on from NC_080418.1 coordinate 151,041,880, forward strand.
GAGAGTCCAAAAACCCTAAAAGAGAGAGAGAGTGAAAATATTTGAGTTAATGAAAAATATGCCTTGCCTTTAAGTAAGTAGGCTCGCAGGAAAACCATCGACGGTTTGCTAGTTGACTGAAACCATCGACGATTTTTTCCCAGCTCAGTGAAACCGTCGATGGTTTGGGCCGGCCAAACCAATTTCTTTTTTTTTTCCTTTTTTTTCCTTTATTTCTTTCTTCCTTATTTATTTTCTTTTATTTTCCATGCTCGGGTTCCTACAATCTCCCCCCTTATAAAAATTTCGTCTTCGAAATTTGCTAACTATTATCGATTACATCCTTAACTCACAATCCATCTCTACAGAAGAGTTAGTAGCCACCCATATAGCGGCCCTATCCCCAGTTTATTAAATACCCTCACTTATGGCGAAGGAATACCATAGTTACACACAATGTCTTGGGAGATTACAATATCCATACAAAACTCTCCAAAGACCATACATGTACTAAAACCTTAAACAACTGATAAACTAAACAAACCTACCTTACTCACTCTACACACAAAACCAACACTTACCTGTGCCGCCGTACTAATTTGCCTAGCGCTAAGTATCTCTAAAAAGATGTGGATATTTTTGACGTATTTTCATCTCTAACTCCCAAGAAGCCTCCTCTAATGCGTGATTTAACCACAGTACCTTCAATAACGGTATGTCCTTAGTACGCAGTTCCTGTATTTTCCAATCCAGAATCTAAACTGGTACCTCCTCGTATGCCAAAGCATCCCCGATCTCCCAAGACTTATAACTTATCATGTGCGAAGGATCTGACACATACTTCCTCAGCACTGATACGTGGAAAACATCATGAACTCTAAACAACGATAGGGGTAACGCCACTCGATAGGCAACTGGACCAATCCTTTCCAAGATCTCAAATGGCTTAATGTACTTAGGACTCAAATTGTCTTTCTTTCCAAATCTCATCACCCCTTTCATCAAAGCAATCCTAAAAAAATATCATATCACCAATCTCAAACTCTAACTCCCATCGGCGAGTATCCGTATAGCTCTTCTGCCGATTCTGTGCTGTTTTAATCTTCTCCCTAATAAGCTTAACCTTTGCAGAGGTCTGCTGAATTAGTTTTGATCCCAAAATTTGTTGCTTGTCTACCTCATCCCAGTACAACAGAGATCAAGACCGACGACCATATAAAGCCTCATATAGTGTCATCTCCATATTGGCCTGATAACTGTTATTATACGCAAACTCAACGAGCAGTAGATAGCGAATCCAACTATCCCCAAAATCCAGCACATACGCTCGCTGCATATCCTCTAGAATATGAATGGTCTTCTCAGACTGCCCATCCATCTGCGGGTGAAACGCAGTTTTGAAAATGAGTTGAGATCCCAAGGTGTCCTACAAACTCTTTTAGAACTAAGAGGTGAACCGTGGATCTCGATATGAAACAATGGAAACTGGGACGCCATGAAGACATACAATCTCCTGCACATAAAGCTCTGCCAGCCTATTCATAGAATAACTGACTCTGATTGGAACGAAGTGTGCATTTTTCGTCAGTCGATCCACTATTACTCAAATGACATTCTGTTCATGCATCGCTAAAGACAATCCCGATACGAAGTCCATCGAGATATGCTCCCACTTCCACCTAGGGATATCAAGTGGTTGAAGTGGTCCCGCTGACCTCTGGTGCTTTGCTTTTACCTGCTAACATGTTAGGTACTGTTATACAAATCTGACAATCTCTCTCTTCATGTTACTCCACCAGAATGATTCTCACAGATCTCTATACATCTTCGTACTTCCCGGATGAACAATATAGAGAGAGCGATGAGCCTCCTTCAGAATCGTATTTTTAATCTTCGCATCGTTAGGTACACACAATCTGACGTGAAATCTGAGAACTCTATCCTCAGAAACATTGAAGTCCGGTTGCTGCTCACTCCGTACTTTCTCCACAATTTTCATCAACTCCGCATCTTTCATCTGAACGACTTTAATTTTCTCATGCAAGGTTGGCCGGATTATCAAACTGGAAATGAACGCTTGGGAATTCCCTTCTACTAACTCTACACCCAACCTCTTTAGGCCCATCTTAATCTTATGTTGTACAACAACTGCTGAAACTGACACACCCACCGACTTCTGACTTAAAGCATCAGCTACCACATTAGCCTTTCCTGGGTTGTAACTAATGATACAGTTATAGTCTTTAATTAACTCAAGTCATCTCCGCTGCGTCATGTTCAACTCTTTCTAGATGAAAAAGTATTTAATGCTCTTATGATCAGTAAATATCTTGGACTTTTTACCGTATAGGTAGTGCTGTAGAGACTCGAAGAATTATAGTAACTAAATAATAAAGAAAGGAAAGAAAAGGAAAATTCCAAGGGGGACTTAGCAGGGTCTTGTCGACGAGGGCAGAGTGTTCTTCGACGAGTAGCCTACTTGGGCTCGTTGACGTGGACACGTGTCTCGTCGATGAGAACTTATTGAGAGAGCTGATTTCAGAACTTGAAATTCATCGATGAAGGGTAAGTGTTCGTCAACAAACTCCCTTCTTGGACTCGTTGATGAGGTCACACTTTATAAATATCCCAAATTCGGGTTTTCAGCGAGAACATGCATGCAAAAATCCTCTTTCTCTCTATCTAGAATTCGTCTCTCCCACCTTCTCTCTAGGTTTCTAGCTTCGTTCTTCACCGGTTCGATGATCAGAAGCCACCACGCTACTCTTGGGAAGATTCTTTACAAGTCTGCTGAAGTAGATTGTTGGTTCGGTCAACTTGGGCACCATCCCAAAATTTGGGTAAGTTGGTTATTTTAAATTTTATAAGGTATTTGGTATTTCTAGACTGAGGAAAATGTATTAGGTGAGATAATACTGGAGTTTTGTGGGGGAAAATGTGAATTACAGGGTGTTGAACTAGGAAAACCACCGGAGCAAGTTTGGTTGATTTTGTGGGCTTCTCAATAAGTCAAGTAAGTGAATAAATTAAGTCAGTATTTTCATGAAATTATTTATTATTATACAACATTTATTTTCAAAAATTACGTATGATATAATACAGTGTTTGGGATACTGCTGTTGAATAGGGAAAATGATCTTATACATTTTAGCAGAAAACATGGTTTCAGTTCAGATTTTATATTTAGAATAATATTCACATTTGTGTGGCATAAGTATGATTTTCCATGAAAATTATGTTATATCGAAATATTATAATTTCCTAGAATAAACATGTTATAATAGTTTTCAGAAAAACCATAAAAACAGTATAGGAACTATGATTTTTAAATAATACGTTAACAGTATAGAAATATCAAGATTCAGTATGTTATGTTATATGTCGGCGCAGATGCCGTGATTTATATGATATGATGTGCCGGAGCAGATGCCGTGATTTATACGATATGATATGTTGGCACAAATACCATGATTTATACGTTATGATATGCCGGCATAGATGTCATGATTTATGTTGGTATAAATGTCATAATCATGTATGTTATGTCAAAATTCATAAAAATATGATCACGTCAGATATTTCTATGAAATATAAAACAATTATGTATTAGTATCATAAAATGTATTATATGTTATCAAAACCCGGATGACTTAGTTTAGTTTCACGAAGCACGGTACCATAGCTATATGTTCAAGATTATATTTATGTTAGTACTACCACACATCTCAAATAGAGTGTGGGAGATGATAGTCAATGTGGCTTCATGGTAGTGTAGGTGTCCCACTGGTAGTTTGGACCACGTGGGGCAAACTCATCGTACTTATAGACTTATGTTGACTTAGCGTGGTCGGCCAGCCATTGCTAGGTCCCGCCATCGGGCCGCACAACCCTCTCATGTTGGGGGGGGGGGTAAGACATGACATTAGCTAGCTATCCATCCATAATATTATTTCAGTATTGTACAGTTATATAAGATGATTTACACGTATATAAATTTAGTATGTTATATTATGTTATGTCAAATCATGTTTTATTCAAAAACTATATAGGTAATTTTACATGTTATACAACTAAGTACAATTCATGTTTAGGTCACATTAATACTCATGTTGCTACACATTGATGTTAGTTTATCTCCCTTACTGAGAGGTGTTTCACCCCAGCATTACAAATATTTCAGGAAATCCATGTAGAAAACCGGATAAAGCTCCACAGCAGTAGAGGTTGACTGAACTACCTTGTTAGAAGGGTAAGTAGTTGAGTTAGGCTCAGATTGGTTTTTGGGTTATGACCCTAGGTTGATTTTTGGTCTTTTTGAGGATGTATGTATATATATGATAGATTCAATAGAACTCTGGTATTGTGTTTGGTGTTGGATGACATGTATGTAATTTATGATTTCCGTTGCTTAGGTATCAGAGATGTATGACAGGTATATCCTCGGTACCCACGAGTCTGGGTTGATTATGATTAGTTTAGTTTTAGCAGGTTATCAGGGTTATTATAAATGTTGTTATGTGGGAAAAAATATCTAGCAAAAATAGGCAGGTCGTTACAAGTGCCTCCAGATCCTTAACGCAAAAACTACTACTGCCAGTTTCAAGTCGTGCGTAGGATAATTCTTCTTGTACTCCTTGAGTTAGCGAGAAGTGTATGCAATGACTTTTCCCTATTGCATCAAGACGCACCCGAGTCCCTTCTGAGATGCATCACTATAGAGCACGAACCCACCATCTCTCAATGGAATGGTCAACATTGGGGCAGTGACTAGTCGCTGCTTTAATTCCTGAAAGCTCTATTCGCACTTACCAGCCCACTCAAACTTCCTGTTCTTTCTCGTAAACTATGTCAAAGGACCTGATAGTCTAGAAAATATCTCGACGAACCGGCGATAGTAACCTGCCAGACCTAGGAAACTTCTAACCTCATACACATTCTTCGGTCACGCCTAATCAACTACCGCCTCTACTTTTCCTGGGTCCACTGAAATTCCATCCTTGGACACTACATGTCCCAAAAATGCAACTTGTTCCAGCCAGAACTCGCATTTCTTAAATTTAGAAAATAACCTCTTTTCTCTAAGTACCTGAAGTACTAGTCGCAAATGAGCTTCATGCTCTGCAGGGCTCCTTGAATAAACTAGGATGATGTCGATGAACACAACCACGAACTGATCTAAGTACTCGTAGAACACACTGTTCATCAGGTTCATAAATGTCATCGGAGCATTGGTCAAACCGAAAGGCATAACCAGAAATTCATAATGGTCATGCCTAGTAAGGAAAGCTGTCTTTGGTACATCCTATGATTTAACCTTCATTTGATGATACCCGGATCACAGATCGATTTTGGAGAAAACCTGTGTGCCCTGTAGCTAGTCAAATAGATCGTTAATATAGGGTAATGGGTATCTTTACTATCATTTTATTAATTTCCCTATAATCGATGCACATCATCATCGACCCATTATTCTTCTTTACAAACAACACCGATGCTCCCCAGGGTGATACGCTTGTTCTGATGAACCCCTTGTCAAGCAATTCCTGTAACTGCTCCTTTAATTCAGTCGGAGCCATTCTATATGGGACCTTAGAAATGGGTGCTGTCCCTTGATTTAATTTAATGACAAACTCCACCTTGCGATCAATAGGCAATCCCAGTAAGTTCTCTGGAAAAATATTCGAGAATTCCCTTATCACTGAGATATCCTCTAGCTTAAGTCACTCCTTCAGTGCTTCTTTTACATATGCAATGTAGAGACTCGAGGAATTATATTAATTAAATAATAGGAGGAGCAAAGAAAATGAAATTGTAAATTTGGAATTCAACAGGGTCTCGTCGACGAACACGTTTGATGGTATCGTTGACGTGGACACGCGTCTCGTCGACAAGAAGTTACCAAGGGACTATTTTCAGTTCTGAATTTCGTCGACAAGGAATAAGCGTTGGTCGAGGAACTCCCTTCGTGGGCTTGTCGACGAGGTGACGTGTCTCTTCGACGAGTGCAGGTGTATAAATAGCCTGAACTAGGTTTTCACCGCAGAATTCACACGTTCTCTCTCTCTCTCTCTCTCTCTCTCTCTCTCTCTCTCATCTTTGGTTCTCCTTCATTCTCTCTAAATTTTGGGTTCGTTCTTTGTCGGATCGACAATTTAAGCCACCACGCTACTCTTGGAGAATTTCTCTTCAAGCCTGCTGGAGTAGATCATTGGTGGGGCTAACTTGGACTCCATCCCAGGTTCAGGGTAAAACTTTTTATTTAGAATTTGACATTCTTACAATTGTAGAAAAGGTAGCAATTGAAGAAATACTGAAGTTTTGTTTGGGGTAATGTTGGGTGCATGACTAGTCATTTTAGGGGTTTTCAGTAGTCAGGTAAGGGAGTAAACTAAAACAGTAATTTTTCATGGAGATTATTATTAATTAATAGCAAATTAATTTTCTAGAAAGCATGTATTATGTATGAGTATATTTGAAAAAATATATATTTGGGAAAATATTGCTGTTACACAGGAATATATTTTTAATGTAAAATGTCAGAAAATGTAATTCTAGAACAGATTTCATGTTTTTATTCAGTTTGTGTGGCATGAATATTATTTCACGTATGTTGTATTATGTTAAGTCAGATTTACAGAAAAGGCATGTTTACAGTTATTTTCAAGAATAACATGGATAATACAGGAAATTATGGTTTAAGAATATATGATAAACAGTACATATGCTCAGTTAAGTATCTATGATATGTTCGACGCAAGGCCGTGATTGATAGCCGGCGCAAGGCAGTAGTTATGTATGTTATCCAGCGCAAGGCCGTGATTATTTGTGTTATGACAGAATTCAGAAAATGCTATCAATCTATTTATGTTAAAGTAGTATATGATCATGTACTATATGTTATTAGAACCTAAATGATAGTTCAAATCACGCATAGCTAAACAAAATTTAGCGTTCATATTAATATAAACATATACCTGAGCCTTTAGTGTTTCCCTCCTTAAGTGTACCCAACATGTAGACACGCGCCCAGGCACTGCCGTCGTGAGGCACCAATTGTTTCTCTAGTTCTAATTCAGAGCTGGTGCATTATTCGGCGATTCTCGACATTCTCGAGCTATGTGACCCTGTTTTCCGCATCTATAGCATACAACACTTCTACTCCAATATTCTCCCCAATGCCGCTGATTACACCTAGGGCAGTGGGGGTGTGACGAATCACCTTGTCGTTCCCGATCACTTCTTTTTGACCCCTGGTCCACTGCATCTCTGTCTCCCCTTCACGACCCTTGTCTGACATTCGTTTGGGAACGTGGAGACGCAGGCCTTTTCCTTCGTTCTGATGCCTCTGGTACCACAGTTGCTTTCTCCACCAATTCCGTGAAATCCTGAATCTGCAGACACGCCATATGCTCGTGAATCCTCTAATTTAGGCCCCTTTCAAACTACCTTGCCTTCTTATATTCATCTGGAACCACAGAAGGTGCAAAACGAGATAGCTCCAGAAATTTAGCAGCGTATTGCTAAACAGTGAGGCGTCCCTGAGTTAAGCTGAGAAATTCCTTCGCCTTCGCATTTCTGGTGGTGGCGAGAAAATATCTGTCCTAGAAGACTTGCTTGAGGCAACCCCATGTCATCGCTATAGGTACCGCTCGCTGTTCCTCCAACAACTTCATTGCATGCCACCACCGTTCAACTTCTCCGGCCAGTTTGAAGGTGGCGAAGAGAATTTTCTGCTCCTTGGTACAATTCAACACAGCTAGTATTTTCTCCATTTCTTGCATCCACATCTTAGCCTTAATCGGATCGGTGCCACCCTCAAAAGATGAAGGTTTCAAACAAGTAAATTGATCAATGGTGCAACCCTGGTGCACTAGTGGATAGTTTGTTCCCCCAAAATCCCGTCTCATTTCTTCCCTAACCTGACGAGCCATTCCTCGTAACAGTCGAGAGGTGTCAATCTCGTCCCCTCTTGAAGCTCCCATTTCGCTTCTTCCTCCTTCATCCATGCCTTTGCCTCAAGGATCCATCCCTGAATATAAATATACAATAAAGGCAATTTAGAATTTCCATATCTTAATATATCTCTAACATAATTACAAAACATGAACCCAATTTAATATCCAAATCTTCAATTAAACATCCGATGTCCAATTATCCGCAATCATTTTAACCTTCATATTCAAATTCCAAATTTCAATTCCTCTGCTCGAAAACATCACCGTCGATGGATTTACCGTGGTTTTCTGAAATAGTTGACTGATTTAGAAAATCACAGAAATCTGTCAAGGGATTTCTGCCTCTAGGCTAAGAAACAAACTCAAACTTCTATCAACACCCTAATCTACCCATTCCTACCCTTATTCAACTTAACCTATACTCTGGTATTAATCCTCCTAAAGTCTGCAAAACTGTTATGCTTTAATACCAACTGTAACGCCCGGGACCCGCCACGTGGGCCCCGGAGTGTTATGAGACCAACACGCATCTCTAATACCATTCACGCAGTGGAAAAAAATAAAACAACCTCGAACATAATACCAGACTTCTATATTTGTACATCAACAAACTCATATCATACAACCACGTTCTCCATGTTAAAAAACTTGGATGATATATAATAAAACATAAAAACTAAAACATAACTATAGAGGTAATTTAGAATTTCCACATCTTAATATATCTATGACATAATTACAAAACATGAACCCAATTTAATATCCAAATCTTCAATTAAACATCCGATGTCCAATTATCAGCAATCATTTTAACCTTCAAATTCAAATTCCAAATTTCAATTCCTCCGCTCGGAAACATCACCGTCGATGGATTTATCGTGGTTTTCTAAAACCGTTGACTGATTCAGAAAATCACAAAAATCCGTCAAGGGATTTCTGCCTCCAAGCTAAGAAACAAACTCAAACTTCTATCAACACCCTAATCTACCCATTCCTACCCTCATTCAACTCAACCTATACTCTAGTATTAATCATCCTAAAGTCTGCAAGACCGTTATGCTCTGATACTAACTGTAATGCCTCGGACCCACCACGTGGGGCCTGGAGTGTTATTAGACCAACACACATCTCTAATACCATTCACACAGCGGAAAATAATAAAACAACCTCGAACATAATATACTAGACTTCTATATTTGTACATCAACAAACTCATATCATACAACCACGTTCTCCATATTGAAAAACCTGGATGAAATATAATAAAACATAAAAGCTAAAACATAACCGTTCAAGTACCACTCACAAAACTACCCCGCCTAGGAGCTATCTAAGCTCGATCACCTAGATAACCTGAAAAGTTGAGAACATCGATGGGGTGAGACACCTCTCAGTAAGGAAGAAATAATTTATAATAGTGTGTGACTGAAGTGTTTAATATATATATATATATATATATATATATATATATATATAAAATATCCATCCATATGCATTCACGATCCACAAGTAACCCAAAATATCATGCTCATAGTCACAACATGGTCAACGTCTTTGTCATCCAATCACATGTCCACAATCATGAATATTTTACTGATAATTCCTGAAAATAGGAAAGTCTACCCGCCCATACAAGTAGATTCCCTCTACTTTAGTTCTAAGACCAGGGCACTCACTTTTCTCAGTAAGCCCTCAGGTTATGTATCCAGGTAAAGTTATTGAGAATAGAGAAGGTCACCCGCCCATACAAGTGACTTTCCTCTACTCTGGTATCCACAAATAATTACCAGAGTACTCGTCTTTCTCAGCAAGCCCTCGGGTGGAGTAATTTATTTTACCATAAATACTTAATTAATTAAAGTCACACGCAGCCAACCATATACTTTTCATAGAACTCCACACATATACACATATCACAATCAATCCACACAGGATATTCATATAGTCTTCAATCATACCCACACAGGGTCTACAACCACATATCATGTAATCGTCCACACAGGACTCTAACACACACATCATACATGTTCACATAGGACTGGTTCACACATAACTAACCAATCACACAGATTACATGGTCCACAAAGGACAAATCAATCACACAGCATATATGTCTACACAGGACTAGTCCACACAAGACTAATCAAACCACACAGGTTACTCAGCAAATACTCCGTTCATGGTAAATAGGTAAACAACCTCCTCATACCATTGCCAATGTTTACCTCCCAATATAAACGTCCATATAATGACCTCCTCATACCACTGCCAACGTTATATGATGGTTATACCAGGTACAATATAACGACCTCCTCATACCACTGCCAACGCTATATCGTAATTTGCATAAATCACAACACAAATCATTAACCAACCCGACCAATCAATCACATCCACACAATTACCATAGTATATTCAACCAGGCAAGAATTACAGCCAAACATGATTCGCAGTCTCAATGATTCACCATTACACAAAACTCACATGACCAAATAGTAATTCCCTAGCAACGGTACCGTGCTCACAATACAACTGGTTCGCAGGGTTCTTAAACCATATCACGCAATTTCAGTAATAAAAACTGTAGTATAAATTCATTTCGTATAAAATCTGTCATTTAATAAAATCTGGCCCTCGGCCGTCAAATAAAACTAAGCATTTTACATCAACAATTCCAGTATGTTTCACAAATAGTTCCAGTAATTTCACAAATATTTCAGTATTTTCATATCTAGTATAAATCACCATTCTACAAGATATTTTCACAACCATACCCAAATTCGGTTACACAATAACCATACCGATTATTCACCTGCCACATGATTTCGGTATTTAAACATAATCCATAAATAACCAACAAACACCTCATAATATATTTAGTTTATAAGCAAGCTTTTCACTGTTCATTTTATTCAAAATACCGTATCATATATCTTATATTTGTAAAGTCTATTTTGAACAGTCGGTTTTCGAAATAACTTTGAAACTATAGGTATACATACATATAACACCTTTTAATTGGTTCAAATTCGATAAAAAACTGACTTAACTTAATCCCCTTATCTGTTCCTAAAAAATAGACTGCTAATGTTTCGAAAATCCAAAAACCAAGCTTTTCGATTCGCTGCCGAAAACAAATCAGAAAGCCGAGAAAGGAGAGGAAAGTGATCGGAGAGTGATCACGAGATTCGGGTGAGCCTACAGGAGAGAGAGAGCCGCGAGAGAGTGAGAGTAGAAAGAGAGAGAGAGAGAGAGAGAGAGAGAGAGAGAGAGAGAGAGAGAGAGAGAGAGAGAGAAAGAGAGTCCAAAAACCCTAAGAGAGAGAGAGAGAGAGAGAAAAAATATTCGAGTAAATGAAAAATATGCATTGCTTAGCCGTTAAGTAAGCACGCTTGCAGGAAAACTGTCGACGGTTTTCCCTGCCTTAGCAAAATCGTCGATGGTTTGATAGTTGACCTCCTCAGTAGACTGAAACCGTCAACGGTTTTTTCCCAGCTCAGTGAAACCATCGACGGTTTGGACACTACCAAACCAATTTCCTTCTTTTTCCTATCTTTTCCTTTATTTATCTTTCCCTTATTTATTTTCTTTTATTTTTCGGGTTCGGGTTCCTACAATTTTAGTACAAATATAGCAACAAACTTAAACACATTAGATACAAACATGATTCAGAATGAGGTTGAGATACAAATATTTCACTATCTTTAAAAATGAAAAGTAAGGTGTAGTTCCAAGTGGGGGGTGAATTGGGTTTTAAAAATTTCTTTAAACTCTTTTTAAAAATTCTTTTCCCAGCTTATTGTGTATTTAGCAATCACACAAGGATGGTTTGAATTTCAATTAAAATATTAGTTGAGTATCAAATTTAATTTTAAATCTTTATGAAAGAGTATATCAATTTGATCTTACAACAATTTAAATTAACACCCAATCAATGAATCCAATCAATCAATAAGCCAACAAAATCCACAAGTTAATCAATTAAACAATGTATGAATTGCAGCAGTGCTTCCAAGATTCAACTTTTGAATATGTCAACCCACTTTGAATGTTAATGAGCTTTGGTATCAATCAATCAACGAATTAATGAGTCTTGTGTGTTAATCAATCAACATACTCCCTTACGGTTTCCGCAATATGTATTAATCAACAAACGTACTCCCTTTCGATTTCCGCAATTCCTAAAAGTAAATTAATTTTCAGCAATTTTATACACAATCACGCAGTTTATAGATTTGTAGAAAATTAAATTCACAACCGCGCAGTTTATATATGTGTAAAAAATAAAAGAGTAGGGAAAGAGAGTGAGACCAAATTTTTACGAGATTCGGCTATACCCTCCTACATCCTTGCCTTAGGCAACACACTTAAGGGTTCCACTATACCACTCCTTTACGAGTGGAGCAAACCTTTACACACTTCTTCAAGTAGGATGGAGCCCTCCTCTCCAAGCGATACCCCACGCTCGGTAAACCAACAATTCAACAACCCTGAATCGTCAAGAAAACAAGAAAACAAAAAAGCTTCTTGCGTACGAGAATCACTCTAAAAAAAGAGTAGATTAGTATAAGTTATAGCACAGCTAATAATACTTCAATTTAGATATCAATGAAGAATAGACTTGAAGCTCAGAGAATATATCACTGGGATCTTTCTTTGATTGATCAAACTCAGAATTTATGCTCAAAGATCGGTGAAAAATAACTCAACAAATCTCAGAAAAAGTTCAGCAAGTATGTGAGCAAGAAGACTTTTTGAAGAGTATGAGAATTATAAGCTTGATTGCAAATTTGAATTCTTGGTATATGATTTGATTTGTGAAATCATGCATTTATAGAGTTAAAAAGTCATATTTTCGTGTTGCCCAAGTTACTTGGAGTGTTTCTCAAGTTTTGACAAAGTTTGGGGCAGAAGCAACATAATTTGGAAACTTTTAAACGTTTTTTTAAAATAGCCGTCACGAAGTTCAATCGACTGAACTCATCGGGCTCAGTCACCTGGACTTTGAAATTCAGTACAATATCAAAGTTAGAATGGGGTCAGTCGCTTGGACTCACAGGGGTCAGTCCACTAGGCTTATCCTGTTTCCAAATTTTTAATTCAGCATGAATGTCAATCGCTTGACCAGACAAGGGTCAGTCGCCTGACCAGACAAGGGTCAGTCGCCTGGGCAGTAAGAACAATGCTTTTTTTAAACTTGTTACCAAAAACTTTTGCCAATTTGTTTTGATACTTTTTAAAAGTTCTTTCTGTTGTTTTCAAAATATGGTCTCTAAGTCAATAATTAACCCTAATGAGCTTCAAAGTATTCGTATTTACATTTAATTGAAGTACTTACACAAGACTTCCTTAAGATTTTACAACTTTCTAAGCACTTGAATCTTTATACTTGTCTTTCTTTGAGTCCATCTTGTCTTCAAGTTTCAATATACTTTAAGCTGCATAAGATCTTTCTATCTTTGAATCCAAGTTTTTCTTTCTTCAATTTTATTTTGTTTCATCATGGGCCAAGAATAATCTTCATGTGAGTTTCTTTACAAACACTTAAGTTTTATCCTTTAGAGACTTGATCTGTTATAAAAGCTTTTGAGTTTGATCTCTTTTTATGAAAGCTTTTGAGCTCTGAAACGTATCTTAGCAAAACATGTTAAGATCATTTGCTTTGTTATCATCAAAACAAGATTCATAAGCCTTGTTAGGCCAACAATCTCCCCTTTTTGATGATGACAAATAAGGAGCAAAAAATTGAGTAAGCCTTAATAAGGCTTCCCTTTACAATAAGCATCTTAACAATATTAGTAACATCAAGACCAATCTCATATTAATTTCAATATCATGCTCATATATCAAGATCAATTATCATGCTCATATATATATCATCATATATCACCATTTGCAATATCACGATCAATTTCAATATCATGCTCAAATTTTCAATTTATAGTGAGCCAATATACATGCTTAGGTATGCAATCGCATGCTAGCCAATATACATGCTTAGCTATGCAACCTTATGTTAGCCAATATACATGCTTAGGTATGCAATCTCATACTCAATTTTTTCCCAAAACTTCTCCCCCTTTTGACATCAATCAAAAAGAGTAAGATATCAAGAAAAATATATCTAGTGAAGATACAAAACAGAAACTTTGCATTCATCATGCGTAAAAAGATAGACAATAAGTCCCAAAATAGTATGAAAAAATACAAACGATTATATATCAGAATTTTCAATAATATCCATAAATCATGATTTCATAGCTTAACAAATCTAACTCCCTTTAAATAAAATGTATTTTATGTTCAATAAATTCATAATTTCATTCTTGAAGGACGAACTATGTATCCATGTATTGTAAGAGTGTAAATATCATGTGAAGCTATTATCTTTCTCAATCATGCTTTTAAATTCATCATGTCATGCTCATGCTCAGTTTGCTAAATTTTCTGCTTTTTATATCAACAAAAAAAAAATCGAAAGAAATATTATGCAAAGGTAATAAGGACCAAAAAATTCGCATTTAAATTACAATAAAAAAGTCCATAATCCAACATATATTTCATTTATAACATGATCATCCATCACTAAGATGGTCAAGAGAAAAACAAATAAAAGAACTAAGCACAACAAAATAAAATTTCAACCTAGTTTAGTGTTTGGTTTCACAAAATATATATGCATCTTGCATTTCCATTAGATTTGTATACTCATGCTCGTGCTCTCTTCAAAGACTTATCCTTATTTCTTATTTGAAATTCTTATGCAATAAGCTCATTTTGCTTCAGATTTTCTTTATTTTGATTTCAGATAATTCTTTTGCATTTGAATACCAAAATTCATATGGCTTTTCAAATCTCAATACTTTCTAAGTTAAGCCTTGTACAATCCAAACTTTCTTGATTTGTGACTAACAATGTCATTCTTGTATCTATTTGTTTCAATATAACAGTCGTTAATAAGCTCATAAACTCTTCTTAAGTTTATCCATTTCAACTCGTTCAATATCCTTGTATTAAAGTTGACTTTTCAATAATTTGAACAAGGATAAAATTTCTTTTCAAAATCTTTGGATTTCTTAGATTTTCTCAGTTTCTCAGGTTCTCTATTATAGTAGATATTTCTATTAGTAACTTACATCCAAAGCATTTATCTACTATCAGAGCACATTTATAGTTATTTGCTAAATCTCTTAAGATTGGCTACTTTAAACCCTATAGGCTATGAAGGCATTACCAAATTTAAGTATAAATTTATCTTTCTCAATCCCTAATAAGAATGACTATTCCTAAGATCTATGGAGTCTTCGGTTTGTGAACTAGGCTTTTTATCTAGGTACCCATACTTTCTTCAGACTTAACAGTTTAATATGAGATGTTTTCTTTACTCTCCAAACCTGCTTAGTTTTCACACCCTTTCTCCTTAATGAACATTCAAACTTTATGTGTCCTTTCTTCTTACATAGGAAGCATGTGGTGTGAGTGTAAGCATTTGAAGAGGTGTTAGCATAGTATTTGGAGGCTTTTACAAAGTACCCTATGTAGAGGTTCTTTTTCCTTGTGTTCTCTACTCCATTGAATCTTATACCTTCTTTATCCAAAGACATTCTTTGTGATCCAATCATTTTATCAAAATTATCCTTTCCTTTAGTGAAGTTGTAAATTATTTTATTTTGATCCTCAATTTTACTTTCAAGGCAAAGTATTTATGAATCTTTTATTCCTTTGCAGTTTGCTTGCATCCTAGCTAACTCTTTAGTCATCTGATTTATTTTGCTTTCAAGTTCACCAATGACTAGGTCCTTTTCTTTTTCAATAGAAGTTTGAGATCTTAAATCTTCTAGTTCTTTCATTACTTTTTCATTCTTACTTTCCAATATCTTGATTTTTAAATCCATTTCTCTTTCAATAAGATTTTTTTATTCTAATTCTTTCATTACAGCTTCATTCTTATTTTTTACTGAAGCATATCGTTTAGTTACTTTAACCATAATCTTATGAACTTTGAATAATTTTGTTTGTAATTCTTCATAAGATGGTCTACTCTCATCAGTGGATTCATCAGATGAACTAGATTCATTGTATGAATTATCACAAGATTTGGATGAAGAGTTTTGTTCCTCATGACCGTCCCATGCCATAAGACAACCATTTACAATCTCTTGGTCACTTGATTTACATTCTGATTCACTTGAGTTTGTGTCATCCCATGTGATGGCTTTCATTGCTTTCTTCTTCTTCTTTTTGTCTTTCTTCAGCTGTGGATAATCAGACTTAATTTGTCCAACCTTTTTTACAATTGTAACAAGTAGGGGGTTCATTCTTATTTTCCTTTCTGCTTGTTTCTTCTTTTTCAGATTTTAACCTCTAAAATTTCTAGCAAATTTATTATTTCTTTTAAAGAATTTTCCAAGTCTCCTAGTGAGTAGCACTATCTCATCATCATCTAATTCGTTTTCATCTTCCTCTTCTTTACTAGAGTTTTCTTTTGCAACCTTAAGGGCTATAGATTTCTTGTTTTTTATTTTTAGCATTCCTTTCATTCATTATCATCTCAAAGGTGAGAAGTGATCCAATTAATTCATCTAGGGAGGTATTTTGAGATTTCTTCCTTCCATAATTGCTATGACTTAGGCTCTCAAATTGGTGGAAGTCCTCTAAGGATTTTTCGGATCATCTCATATGTAGAGTAGTTTTTCCCTAAGACATTAAGAGAGTTTATTATATAAGTGAACCTAGTGTACATACTAGTGATAGTTTCATTCGGGTTCATCCTAAAGGTTTCATATTCAATAGTGAGCATGTCAATTCTATTGTCTCTCATGTAAACCATTCCTTCATAGGTCACTTCTATTTTATCTCATATTTCTTTGGTTGTTTTGCATGCCATGACCCTATTGAATTCATTTATATCAAGAGCACAATATAATGCATTTATAGCACTTGAGTTTACTCGCAACATCTTATGATCATTGTCGGTCATCTCCTTTTCTTCTTTAGGTATTTCTTTACCATCCACAATTTTAGTTGGGATAAGGTCACCATATGTGACAACCCTCCATTCTTTCCAATTCATAGTTTGTAGGTAGATTATCATTTTTGTTTCCAAAAAGTATAGTTAATAACACAAAAGATAGGAGGCTTAGTTGAGGAATGACCCTCAGCAAAGGGAGTTATACCTAGGTGTGTCATAAAGATCTTTGTGTAGCTTCTAGGTTAAGATTTGCTACAACCTGTCTCTGATACCAATTGAAAAGTAAGGTGTAGTCCCAAGAGGAGGGGTGAATTGGGTTTTAAAAATTTATTTAAACTCTTTTTAAAAATTCTTTCCCCGACTTATTGTATATTTAGCAATCACACAAGGATGGTTTGAATTTCAATTACAATATCAGCTGAGTATCAAATTTAATTTTAAATCTTTATGAAAGAGTATATCAATTTGAACTTACAACAATTTAAATTAACTCCCAATCAATGAATCCAATCAATAAATAAGCCAACACAGTTCACAAGTTAATCAATTAAACAATGTATGAATTGTAGCAGTGCTTCCAAGATTCAGCTTTTGAATATGTCAACCCACTTTGAATGTTAATGAGCTTTAGTATCAATCAATCAACGAATTAATGAGTCTTATGTGTTAATCAATCAACGTACTCCGTTAGGGTTTCCGTAATATGTATTGATCAACCAACGTACTTCTTTTTAGTTTCCCCAATTCCCAAAAGCAAATGAATTTTTAGCAATTTAATACACAACCACGCAGTTTATAGATTTGTAGAAGATTAAATTCACAACCACGCAGTTTATAAATGTGCAAAAAATTAAAGAGAGTAGGGAAGAGAGTGAGACCAGATTTTTACAAGATTCGACTATACCCGCCTATGTCCTTGCCTTAGGCAATACACCTAAGGATTTCACTATACCACTCTTTTATAGGCAAAGCAAACCTTTACACACTCCTTCAAGTAGGATGGAGCTATCCTCTCCAAGTGATGTCCCACGCTCGGTAAACCAACGATTCAACAACCCTAAATCGTCAAGAAAACAAAAAAATTTCTTGCGTACAAGAATCACTCTAAAAAAAAAAAAACAGATTAGTACAAGTTATAGCACAGCTAATAATACTTCAATGTAAATATCAATGAAGAATAGAATTGAAGCTCAGAGAATATATCATTAGGATCTTTCTTTTGATTGATCAAACTCAAAATTTATGCTCAAAGATCGGTGAAAAATAACTCAACAAATCTCAGAAAAACTTCAGCAAGTATGTGAGCAAGAAAACTTTTTGAAGAGTATAAGAATTATAAGCTTGATTGCAGATTTCAATTCTTGGTATATGATTTGATTTGTGAAATTATGTATTTATAGAGTTAAAAAGTCATATTTTCGTGTTACCGAAGTTACTTGGAGTGTTTCCCAAGTTTTGACAAAGTTTGGGGTATAAGCAACATAATTTGGAAACTTTTAAACGCTATTTTAAAATAATCGTTACGAAGTTCTGTAATAACCTGAATCTAGAAAATAAAATAAAAATAAATAAAATAAAAATAGAAAATAAATAAAGAGAAGGAAGAAAAATTTAAAGGGCCAGCATAGTTGGGCCTCGTCGATGAGTGCCATGTGCTCATCGACGAGGAGATACCAAGAACAAGAAAAATTTCAGATTTAATAGACTTGTCGACGAACCTAATGTTCTCGTAAACGAGTGTCCTTCTGTCACTTGTCGACGAACCTTTTATTCTCATCAATGAGTACACATGGCACTGCAGCTTATAAATATGCTATAAGTTATTTCTCTGTGAAAAACACTCTCCTTTCTCACTCTCTCTCTAAGGCTTCGGCCCTCCCACCTTCTCTCTTCGATTTCTCCCCAGTTTCAGCCTGATTTGACGATTGGAAACCACCACGAGGTTCCTTAGGTGATTCTCTCCAGGATAACCGGAGCGGATTAGTGATTTGGGGTTATTGGGCACAATCCCAAAACTAGGGTAAAGGAGTTATTTTTAAGAACTATTAGCTATTTAATTTATTTGGACTTGGAAATGTTAGAATTAGGCATTCTGGGGTTGAATTAATTAAGTTAGAATTTTTGGAATATAGGGTTCCGTTTTTCGTTAGTTTTAGGCCAAATTTTGAAGATCGGGTAAGAGGAATAAATTATACCAGTTTGTTATAAAATTTAAACCGATCAATTTCAAGCATATGATCCGTATATTTATGGTATGATTTTCTGAACGGTTTAGGCATTTGAAAAATGTTGATTTTGAATATAGTTTATAATTGGGAAAAATCGTGTGGCATGAGAATAACCCTTCATAATTAGCCGGTTGTGAATATTACTTGGTAGTGAATACTACTCGGTTGTGAATATTGTCTGCTTGAGAATACTGCCTATTGTGAGTATTGTTTGATTGTGAACATAAATGTGTATGTGAGGTTTGTTTGTGAAAGCTTACTAAGTTGTACGCAGTAGCTCTATGTGGGCAACGTATTGAGAGGTGTGCAGTAGCTTTGAGTGGGCCACGTACTGGTTAGTACGCAGTAGCCCTATGTGGGCCACGTACTGAGTTGTACGCAATAACTCTACGTGGGCCACGTACTGAGAATGATGGTGGTTGGGGAATGAAGCAAGTAGAATTTTGTGTGGATGTGAATTGAATGGAATGTACTATATCCTGTGTGGATGTGATTGAAGCGTATTGTAATCCTGTGTGGATGTGGGGTGATGTATGTGAATACGTGGATTTCTGAAATATGATTGATATTGAAATGTGTGTGAATATTAGTATGTGAATTTTATTGCATGAATATTTTTGGCAAAATAAATCTCTCCGTCTGAGGGCTTATTGAGTAAGATGAGTGCCCTGATAAGTATCAAGTGTAACCGCACCCAAATTAAATCGGGCTAGGTTACAAACGAAATCAGAACAAAGGAGCGTTACATGTATGGGCATGTAATCTCCCCAATCCTCACGAACTTTTGCTATAAATATTATATATGTATGTGTGAGTTCAGTTTGTATGTGGCTTGTCAGTTGTTCTTGATTAACAAACAGCTATATTTTGTATTTACTAAAACTCATCTGCCACACACTGTTATAATTTATTCTTCCTTTACTGAGAAGTGTCTCACCCCGGCGATTTATTATTGATTTTCAGGTCCTTCGAGTGATCGAGCTTAGAAAGCTCCGAAGACAGGGTTTAGAATTTTGGTAACTAGTGAGTGGTTGCAAGAACTGATGTATGTATAGTTTATGTTTTTAAATGTCGGTTATGTAATATGAAGTGTATAAAAAGATGGATACACTCGTTGGGGATGTATAGATATTACTCTAGTACTTTTTTTGAGGTTGTTTATTATTTTTTGCTACGTTATTGATATTATGGTATCAGAGACGGATGAATAATCTCATCACACCTCGAGCCCCACCTGACAAGTTCGGGGCGTGACAAGTTCAGTCGATTGAACTCATCGGGGTCAGTCGCTTGGACTTTGAAATTCAGCGTAATATCAAAGTCAGAATAGGGTCAGTCGCCTGGACTCACAGGGGCCAGTCCATTGGGCCTATTCTGTTTCCCAATTTTTAATTCAGCATAAATGTCAGTTGCCTAACTAGACAAGGGTTAGTCGCCTAGGCAGTAAGAACAATGCTTTTTAAAACTTGTTTCCAAAAACTCTTGCCAATTTGTTTTGAAACTTTTTAAAAGTACTTTCCGAGGTTTTCAAAATATGGTTTTTAAGTCAATAATTAACCCTAATGAGCTTCAAAGCATTCACATTTACATTTAATTGAAATACTTACACAAGACTTCCTTAAGACTTTAAAACTTTCTAAGCACTTAAGTCTTCATGCTTGTCTTTCTTCGAGTCCATCTTGTCTTCAAGTTTCAATATACTTTAAGTTTCATTAGATCTTTCTATCTTTGAATCCAAATATCAATTGGTTCATCCAAAATGATTAGATTGATCAATTTGAGAATCAATTATGTTTTTTATTCATTTAGTTAGTTTTCAAGACATTATACTAACTAATTTTCTTAATTTAATTTATTAAATTAATGCCATTTAAAATTTTTTTTTTATTATAAATTTGAGTGATTCATTTTTCTTCATGTATACTTAATGATTGATCAGTGGGGTTAGTTAATAAAAAGATTCATTTTATCAATAAAATTAAACCTTAGGAGGTTTTTTTTATAATTTTTAAAAATTTAGGGGATGTAGTGTCATATTTGGAGAATTAAGGGGTGTTGTTGAAGCTTATCCTTTAAGGCAACTAATTTCGGTGATGAAAGCATCATAATTTCTAAATAAAAAGGGAAAGTAAATGGGCATGATCCAGTATATGCTTATCTCCTACAAATTAAAGGTTCCTAACATTGAAAGCCAAGGAGAGTGTGTCAGTTAAGAAAGGAATTGTTAGGAAATGTAAGAGAATAGATGTTAAGATTGTTGTCATATTTCATCTTTACTTATTTTGTCCTTAACATTGAAAGCCAAGGAGAGTGTGTCAGTTATGAAATGAATTCTTAGGAAATGTAAGAGAATGGATGTTAAGATTGTTGTCATATTTCATCTTTCGAAGTGTACTCTTAGTCACCTAGAGGTTAGTGTTCAATTTTTGGTGTCAATATATTAACAAGTCATATAGGAAAAGTTTGTTTCCCTTGTGACAATCCCTTGTAATTAAAAAAAATAAAAAAGGAAGTTAGGGCATCTAGATTGACTCCTAGATTGAGGAACATCTTGACTCCAAAACTCGAGGAAGCTTAAAAAAAAAAATAGAAGCTAAGACCATTCACAACCATGATCATTAAGATACCAAACCCTTATAAGTGATAAATTATTGAACAATTGATTACGATCACAACACGATCAAGAAGAGGAGGGTCCATTACCTTGCTAGGATCGGGTGTGTCAATATCTCGCTTTCTCCAGGTTTCCAAACATCAAGAAAAAATACATCTTTATTCATTTAAACTTAGTTATCACACCCATAAATAATAAACACATACCCCAATTGTATCGATGAAATTCCAAAAAAAAAAACAAACCATGAGATTGATGATCAAAGTTTTTACTATCGCAATTTAAAATGGTGAATTCATTTCAAAAGTTAATTTCAATTATAAAATCAAAATATTATTTATTACACATTTTTTCCATTTCAATCGGAATTAATTTGTTGAAAAAAATTAATTACAATGACTAAGGACAATTTTAATAGATAAATTACATTTGATAATTTATTTATTCATTCACATGTTTGAATTATTTAAGTATCAATAAAAATTTACAAAGTTATTGAATTGAAATGTGCAAGACAGAGGATGGAATGTCAAAATTTTTCAATAGAAAGAGTTTGTTGGGATTTGGTGAAGGTAGGCATATTGCTTGACAATGTAAAATTGTTTTGTTCTTTTTCTCTTTATTTTTGTATTTCAATGTAATATAATTGACTTGACAAATGACTTCTATCCATAAAATGATAAGTGGGTCATGCTAGAAAAGAAGGGAATTCCCAGGTTTTGATGTAATAGTGTTCATTTTGTCGATGGAAGTTTTGCTTCCTTCCTCTTGGGTATGCCAGAGTTTCTGTACATATCCATTTGATCAATATAATTTATCATTTACTGATCAAAAAAAAAAAAAAAAAAGGCAGATGAGTCATGCTCATAACTTACATATGAGAAGGACAAATGAGTTACCTTGCTCATAAATGACAAATGAGTCCTACTCATAACCGACAAATGAGCTTTCCTTATATAGGTATCAAAGCTTTCCTTATATAAGTGTGAGATAAATCCTGCTTATAATTAAACGAAGACTATTCATAATCAAAAACCAATCAATCAATATATATATATATAATAAATATTTTCAAACTTGAAAGTGCCTTCCGAGATTTCGTAGTAGGGGACAATTGATGAAGGATAAAATAATACCTATAACTCAAAACGTAAGAGGTAACTTAGCATAAAGAGATGAAAACATTGCAAGTCCAAAGTGAGGGAGTGAAAGTGGAGGGGCATAGCTATTTAAGATTTATTATTCATTTTTTTTTATTACATAGGAACTCCAGCCACCAATGAACTCTTCGGACCCCCTGATGCGGCACCAAACTTACAGATCAGCATCCTTCGCCCCCAAATCTTACTGATCAGGATAAAGTCCAAATGTGGACACGACTTTTGTACATCAATTTGCCGTTCGGCCAACCCAACTCTCGGAACACATCTCTATTATCATTCACAGTTTCCGCTAACTCACAGAGAACTCTCAGTATTCACAATCCCCATTGGCTCACAAAGAGTATGTCTTCACATATAAAAAAAGTTTTTTAGAAAGAGTAAGAGGAGAATGGATCTCGACCTTGTTGCCATATTTCATCTTTAACGTTAGAAAAATTCTCCTAAATATACCATGAATCCTCCAAACTCTTTTTTTATTTTTATTTTTTTAGGAAATCGAGATTACCGATATTAACGAATAAAAATCGCAGTTTACAACTCACCTCTCTCTCTCTCACTCTCACTCTTTTAATTACTTATTTATTTATATTCCAATTTAAAAAAAAAAAAAATAGAGCATTTGAATCTCCATGATTGCAGCTAATGATTGATGTAGTAGATGAACAGCCACAATTACAGCTATCAATTTTGAATCTTCATAAAAGTCTGGTGGCGATTATTATATTGTTATTTTCTCATTTCTCCTTTGAACAAACACGTTTTTCTTAAGTTTTTATATAAAATTTCATAAAATAAAAAGTAAATTTATATTTTTACAATTATCTAAAATTATAAAATACAATACAAATAAAAATGATTTTTTCACCATTAACAAACAATTGGACTTTTTTTCTCCTTTGCAGTGATAATAAATAAGGTGTGGCATTGGCTGGTTGTTGGATATTTATGTTTTTATAAAAGAAATTAGTGTTCGATGCTTTGTGCGCATAACAAAAAAATTCCATATCCTTGCGTTTCAAAGTGGTGATTTTAGGTTCTAAATTTGTATTTGTGTGGGTTTTGAGTTTTATCCAAATTCAAGGTCCAAATAATGCTTCCAAATACTACCAATGTGTCTTTAATTAATAATTGTCCAGGTAAGAAAAATAGAATTGAACTTTTTGCTTTGAAAAAAAAAAAAAAGAGAAAAAAAAGTAAATTTATCAACTGAATAACCTTCAAAAAGAAATTTGTTAATAGAATTTTTACCCAATATAATTCATTAATTAAAAGACTAGAAGGAATAGGTGTGTGTGTGTATACATTTATAGACTATGCGTGTTTAGCAAGAGCCCAAATGAGCTCAATGACCAATAAGAAACATTTCGAGTCTTTTTTTTTTTTAATGCAAGTGACTGATGTTGCTTCGCAGTAGATAATATGTACAGTGAAAATAGTCTAAGAGTATAAATCTTCACCAAAGAATGAAAGACAAAACATAGACTACCTAAGTCTAGCATAAAAAAGTATTCAAGCAGGTGGAGAAGTGAGTAAATCAAGTTAAAAGATTATTGCATTTTAATGAGGGTGATTTGGTACTTGTTAAGCTCCATCCAAAATACATGATAGGAGGCTACTTTCTATATATAAAGGACCACTTCCATCTTAGAAAAGTCGAGAAGACCTCTTACAAGATTGATCTTTTGTCTTTGATGAAGTTGCATCCTATGGTTCACATTATCTACCTCAAGTCATTCATCGCTGACATTGAAGAGCATCTAGAAGCCGATCAACTAGAGTACCAATGAAGACCTTGCAACTCGACAAACGAGATGTTGAAGAGGTTCTTGCAGACAAAGAGTTCAAGGAAGAAGCAATATGATTGAGTTCTTAGTAAAGTGGATGGCCAAGGGACAGTAAATAGTGATAGTTGGTAGTAGAGTTTGATTAATTATAATATGATCTTATTGCCTTTAATTGTGGGATTGTGTGAAGCATCGATGGGAAAATGTACACATTAATACTGATTCTGTTGTACAAATTAATGCGCAGTGAAAAACTGAATCACCCAATGAAGCAACCAACAATGAAATATACAGAATATACAATCACACAGATTATATGAAAGTAATAAAATAATGACACAAAAAATTACGTGATTCGACAATGCCTACATCCACGAGAGCAAAAGGTTGTGAATTTTTCACTATCTTGTGTCAAACAAAACATTGAGTTACAACATACAACATTGTATATATAACTCTCCTAGAGGTTTTCTTCCCAAAACCCAACCTATGCTTCCCAATTCAATATTCAAAAAATAGCACTGAGTAATCGAGCCAAACCGTTGAGAGTTTCAGGCAAATCATAGCTGATTTCTTCTTGCAAGTCAGTTTCTCTGTTTTTCCACTATGTTTTCTTTGTACATGCATTCCACTTAACATACGAGCCACATATTACAACAATCTCCATATTGGCAAATATGCACCACTTAGGAGAAAAAAAAATCGAAAACATAACCTGCAACTTCACTTGGGACAATAGGTTGGGACCACCTCCCGTCTAGCAATTAGAGACATTAAGCAAGTCCAAGCAATATTTGAACTTATCCGTGGTAACATGCTTTATCAATATATCTATTGCATTCTCAGAAGTGTGAACTTTCTCAAGCAATAGTTCACTAGAAGAGACCAACGCCTAGATCTTGTGAAACCTC
This sequence comes from Malania oleifera, assembly GCF_029873635.1. NCBI lineage: Eukaryota > Viridiplantae > Streptophyta > Magnoliopsida > Santalales > Ximeniaceae > Malania > Malania oleifera. The sequence continues at coordinate 151,067,485 of NC_080418.1, forward strand.
ACATTTATATGTTTGGTTCTCGCATGATACATTTGATTCTTCGCCAAATAAATTACACTCTGACTATCATAATGCAGTTGAACTCCACCTTACTAAATACCCAGCTCCTTGACAAAACTTGTAAGCCACAATGCTTCTTTGACAGTTTTGGCGACTATCATATACTCCGACTCAGTTGTTGATAATGGAATTAGAGACTGTATCATGGACCTCCAACAAATAGGCCCTTCCACAAGAGTAAACACATACCCTGTTGTGACCTCCTATCATCTAAGTCCCGTGCATAATCTGCATCTACATATCCCACAACTAACGGATCACTCTGTTGCCTACCGAACATAATGTCATAGTGTGAAGTACCTCGCAAGTATTTGAAAATCGACTTGACTGCATCCCAATGTTGTTTATCCGAATTTGAAAAAAAAAAAAAAAAAAAACTTACTCACTACACTGACAGCTTGTAGCATATCCGGTCTTGTACATATCATAGCATACATTAAACACCTCACTGCACTACCATAGGGGACTTTTGACATATCACGAATATCATCATCCGTCTTTGGTTACTAGGTGGTAGACAATTTAAAATGATTCGTCAACGGCGTACTTACCAATTTTGCATTAACTATGCTAAACATCTCCAACACCTTCTCCACATAGCTATTCTGAGATAACCACAATCTCCCTGCAGCTCTGTCCCTACGAATCTCCATCCCAAGAATCTTTTTAACTACACCCAAATCTTTCATGTCAAACTCTTTACTCAATAGAGTTTTCAACTAATTTACCCGAGTCATATTCCTCACAGCAATCAACATGTCATCAACATAAAACAATAGAAAAATGAGTGAACTGTTCTCAAGACTCTTCACATAAACGCAACAATCATACTCACACCTCTTATAGCCAATCTGAATCATTTAGGAGTCAAAACGTTTGTACCACTGCCTCAGAGGCTACTTCAACCTGTAAAGTGATTTCTTCAGTTACATACCAATTACTCCTATCCAGGTTGACTAAACCCATTTTGATTGCACCATGTAAATCAACTCCTCCAAATCACCATGGAGAAACAGTCTTTACGTCTATTTGCTCCAAATGCATATCGAAATGTGCCACCAATCCCAACACTACCCTTATGAAAGCGTGTCTAACCATGAGGGAGAAGATCTCATTATAATCAACTTTTTTCCTCTGTGAGTAACCTTATGCTACTAACTGAGTCTTGAACTTCTCTCCTTCTTTTTCCGATACCGCTTCTTTCTTCCTATACACCCACTTGCATCCTATCATCCTCTTCCCTTCCGAAAGCTCCACCAACTCTCACATCTGGTTCTTATGCAATAACTCCATCTCCTCTACCATAACACCTATCCATCTACTTTTTAAGAGGCAGTTTTTTCTCTTGACTGTACATCACCTCTTGAAAAGTAGTAGGATCCTTGCAACTAATAATCAGTGCATAAGACACCAGATCATTAAATTCATACCTGAGCGGTGGCCTGATAGTGCATCTGGGACTATGTATAGCTAAACCGTGATCCTGCTGGTCTCCCGAGCTAGAACTCCCTACACTCTGAACACTGTCATCTCTACCCTGAGTCTCTAACTCCACCTGTACCACATACTCATTACTGCTGCAGTTTTCTAGCAATTGTTTCTCTTCTTTTTCCTTCTAAGTACGTTGTAACACGACTTTCTAATCAAAAATCACGTCTCTACCAATCACTACCTTGTTTACCTTTGGATCCTATAGCTTGAACTCTTTCACACCTTTCTGATACCCTAGAAAAATGCACCATCTAGACTATACATCGAGCTTTGATCTCTCCTTTCTAGAAATGTGCACATAGGTTGGACATCCAAATACTCTCAAACTAGAGTAGTCTACCACATTACCTGTCCACACCTTCTCTACAACTTTCACATCTAGCGACGCCCTTGGTGATCAATTAACCAAGAAACACGTCATACTCACTGCCCCAGTCCAAAAGTTCTTAGCAAGCCCTACATTCAACCTGAGACACCGAACTCTTTCAGCTAGAGTTCGGTTCATCCTTTCTGCCACACCATTCTATTGTGGTGTCTTGGGTACTGTTTGTTGACTTTTTGAGACCGATCCCTATCTTTATACTGACAAAGCACATGATTCTTATGTGTGTATTTAATACGTGAACAAGTCCATTAATTTAACACACACATAAGGAAATGGCGATGGAAGCTTGCAGGACTTAAAGCCTATACGATCAGACGCATTCCAAGAAATCAGAAGAGCAAGAAAAGAAGAGAACATTTATTATTTTATCTTGTAATGCACTTAAGTTTTATTTTTAGAATTTGGTCTGTAATAATGCATACATCTTACATAATATGATTTGAAACTCAGACAGAACCATAAACATACCTTGGTCAACCGAATCTATATGAATGGTCAACCAACCTTTGCCTTGGTCGACCGAACCCACGAAGGGTTCAGAAATACCCTGATATGGTCAACCAAACCTATAGTTCAAATTTGCCTCGATCGACTGAACTTATAAAAATGATCGACCAAACCTCTCGGATTGGCCTAATTTTTAACTGCTAATCGTCATTAATTTTTCACTTAAACATTTTCACAAGTGTGTCCCTCAACAATCAAATTTCCTGAAAATCTATAAATACCCCCTTCATAACTCATATTAGCAATTTTGATTAACTAATTTTTCTCTCAAATTATTTTCTTAATCACAATTCCCCCACTTAAATTTTTATTACAAAATCATTGTTGGGGTAAAATTTTATACTCTCCAAACTCTATTTATTATTCCTTAAAAAATCTTTTGAAAGAGAGCATATAGTTTCGTTTGGGCATTTCTTTTTAAAGCACTCACTGTCACACATACTTTATTTTCTTAAAATCATTTTTGAGAGTTGCCTTAAGATTTCTCCCGATTATCTTCATATTCTTGGGAGAAATTATTCAGTGCACAAATATTTTTGAGCTTAAGTCCTAGCTTCTCCAAATATTTATTAGTGCAAAAATTTTATTGGAGAATATATTTATCACGTATATATATATATATATATATATATATATATATATATATATCTATATTTTATTTGTGCAAAATGCAAAATTTATTTTAACACAAAACCCTAGGTTCTCTTATTATTCCTAGAAAACTATTTTTGGAAGAAATTTTATTAGGGTCATATCTTTAAGTATTTTATCATACACATCATTTCTCAAAGATTGAAGATATTGTTTTGAGAAAACACTCTTTCTCTACTGAGCATAACTCATATCATATTAGAGTGCATGTATTTGAGTTTTTAATGTGTACATTTCTACTTATACTTAGAAGCATTGTATTATGTACAAAAATGATTTTAATAGATTGGTTGGGTTCATCTCGTAAATTGAACTTGGAAGTCTCAGTTTCGTAAGTGAGATCAGTTCGGTTCATCTCGGAAATTGCACAGGAGTGTCTCCGCCCCGTAAGAGAGACCAGTTGGGCTCAGTCTAATAATTGAGTTAGGGTTTACCTCACCCCATGAGGAGAGATTGTAACGGCTTCTACTCCACCCGTTTAAGTGAGCAGAGATAGTGGAATCCTTGGAGAGTATGCCCAAGGCAAGGACATAGGCTGGTTTGGTCAAACCTCGATAACAAATATTGTATGTTTCTCTCTCTCTATCTCGTTTAAATTCGCGCACTTTAATTTCCGCACATGTATGCTTGTTCATTTATTGCTGTCATTACTTTTGCCTGCATGCCCTTTATTTAAATGAGATATGCGTCTTACGTGTATGTTTACTTTCATGGCTTAATCATTTTTCACATACACGCTTTGAAGATTAAATGGGATATGATGTGGTGATTGTATGCAAGTATTTAATTTATTGAGAATATATTATTTGGCTTAAATATTTGCATACTTGATTAATTGGGAATGCTTAGACAGACTTGGGTTGTGAAATACTGGCCGCAAATTGAGTTCAACCTAGAAGAAATTTTTAATACCCAATTCACCCCCCCCCCCTCTTGAGAATACACTAATTCTAACACTATTAAATGTCTCCTTATGTCATGCTGCTCGCACAACTCCATGGACCTTGAATTAGTGTACTCAGTTCCATTGTCTGACCAGAGATATTTAATCTTTCTCCCGATTTGGTTTTCCACCTCAGCTTTTCACCATTTAAACCTAGCAAACATCTCTAACTTGTATAGCATAAAGTACACCCAGACCTTTCGTGAGTAATCATCTACAAAAACTCACAAAGTAAATATGTCCACCTCGTGATGCTACCCTCACCAGTCCCCAAACATTCGAACGAATGTAGTCAAGAATACCCTCCGTCTTGTGTGTGCTTGTCTTGAACTGCACCCTGTTTTGTTTCCTAAGAACACAATACCTGCATAAATTCAGTATGCATGTTTTGACACCCTTCAAAAGTTTTCTCTCATGAAGTTTTATCATTCCACGCTCACCCATATGCCCTGACCGCATATGTCACAAAACAGTATTATCAAACTTGAAATCTGCAATTGCAGCTTCACCTACAATTGTGGTATCCATCAGTGCATAGATATTTCTCGCTAATTTTTATCACTTCATCACCATTAAGACACATTTACACCTTCATTACCCCACTTTCAGACTTGTAACTAAACCCGTTATAATTTAAAGAGCCCAATGAAATTAAATTCTTCTCTAGATCTGGTATGTGCCTAACATCACATAATGTTTTCACAACACCATCAAACATTTTAATTATGATATTTCTTATTCCAACAATTTTGCATGAAGCATCATTTCCCATCAAAACAAAACCAGATTTGAATGACTTGTAGGTGCTGAACCAATCCTTATTTGATATCATGTGATAAGAGCACGCCGAATTTAGGATCCAAGAATCTGTAAAGCGATCTGAACTCGATGAAACAGAAAGCATATCACTATCACCACTCTTTGAGTATTCTTCTTCCACTACATTCGCCGATTTTGAAAAACCCTCTTGATTTCTGCATTCCCCTTATTCTTTTTCGGACACTACAATTTTATGTGCCCCTTTTTCCTGCAATTAAAACATCGTATGTCCTTCTTCTTGGATTGGGACCAAGATTTATAATTACTCAATTCGCTCCGTAACTTGCTTCTCCCATGTTCCTAGTTATCCTTCACCACAAGCCCTTCACCATGTGAAATCTCATCTCTAGCTTACTTCCTTTGATGAAAACCTAGCAGAGTGCTTGTGACCTCCTCTAAATTCAGGGTTTCTTTTCCTCACATCAAAGTTGTAAACAGATTTTCATACGTATGAGACGCAGGTAAGGAATTCAGTAGCATCAACGCCTTGTCTTTCTTTTTGAACTCCACATCAACCCGCATCAAATCACTTACAATATTATTGAATACATTGATGTGTTGGTTCAAATCTGAACACTCTACCATCTTAAGCCAATACAATTTTTGCTTAAGATATAACTTGTTTGTTAAAGACTTAGACATACACCGACTCTTCGAATTCTGTCAAACTGTCACCGAAGATTCCTCATCCATGACGTGATACAACACGTCATCAGCCAGACAGAACCTGATAGTCGCCATAGCCTTCGCTTCCAACTCCTTCCATCCACGCCTTCCGGTTGACTTCCTTATAATGTCTTTACCATACTCTGTTGCACTAACAAGTCCTTAACTCTCCTCTACCATAATCCAAAATTTCCCAATCCGTTGAACTTAACAACATCAAACTTCGCAAAAGAAATCCCAGAAGTCATTGTAACCAATTGCTCTGATAGCAATTTTGTTGTACAAATTAATGCGCAGCGAAAAACCGAATCACACAATGTAGCAACCAACAATGAAATATACATAAAACACAATCATGCAGATTATATGAAAGTAATAAAACAATGACACGAAGAATTAGTGGTACGGAAATGCCTACATCCATGGGATCAACCGACTGTGAATTTTTCACTGTCTTGTATCAAAAGAAACATTGAATTACAACATACAACATTGTATATATGTATATAACCTTTCCAGAGGGTCCCCCCACCCCCCAAGCGGAAACCCAACCTATTAAACTTCCTAATTCAAAATTCAAAATTCAAAAAACAGTGCTGAGTACCTGAGTCAAACCATCGACAGTTTCAAACAAACCGTCGAAGGTTTAATGTCGACACCAAATCGTCGAAATAACTCTACAAAGCCATCAACTGTTTTCTTTTACTCAGGATACCATCGCCGATTTCTTCTTGCAAGTCAGCCTCTCTATTTTTCCATCATGTTATCTTTGTACATGTATTTCACTCAACATATAAGCCACATATTACAACAGAATTGATATGCCAAAGACACAGGTTTAGACAACCAACGATGTGGCCATATATATATATATATATATGACTCTATTTTCGGAACGTGTTGATTTACAGATCCCAAAAACATGAGCAAGATTTCATCGAGAAATTGAAAAGAGATTTTCATACTATGATAGAAGTGCTACAACACTAGATGGGTTATGCACTTATTGTCGATCTCAAAAATTCCAAATCGATTGCGGTAAAATATGGACGCACAAGGGTGCTAGAAACTATAGCATACAATGGTGTCTACTATGGTAAGAAGTGGGAGAACTTATTGACTTGGTGCAATACTTTTAAGTGCTTAGGAACAACTCAAAGAGGTGAAGTATCTATTATGACAATGTACTTAAGTAGAGATGCTAAACTATGGTGGAAGATTTGGAAAGAGAGTTCAAGGTCTCATTCTTTCCTAGACCTACCAAACCTATCCTGCTCATGATGTGATTGCACTTGCACATGTACCGCACCCACGCATGCAGGCTGTGCTTTAGCAAGCAAAGTGCATCATGCGATGTGCTTTGAACTACCCAAACTTATCCTAGTCCTTTTGATGTTTGACTAACTTGCATGGAGTTTTTTCCCGTTTTATAATTAAAAATAAATAAAATATAAAATAATACTCTGAATAGGGAATTTTTTCCCAAAATAATTCTCACGTAATCTCGCAGCATGAAGCTACGAGATTTAAACTGGTGGCCACTCTGCCATCGACGCGTGGCAAAGAAAGAAACAGGACTAACGTGACGTGTGGCGACGGGTGAAGAAATCTCGCAGGTCCAACCTGCGAGATTTGAGAAGCGATCGAACGGAGAGGCGACGCGTGGCTACGAGGTTACGAGCGATCGTGACACGTGGTGAATCTCGCAGGTCCAACCTGCGAGATTTAAGAAGCGATCGAACGGAGAGCGTGCCACACGGTAAATCTCGCAGGTCCAACCTACGAGATTTAAGAAGCGATCGTACGGAGAACCTGTGGGATGAACTTGTCCTCGTTGCATCGTAAATTATAAAAACAGAGGCTCATTTTAAGTCATTTTTCTAGGTTGGCCTTAAAGAAGAACCACAACACGCCAGTCACATTCAACAACTTACCAGCTCTCCAATACTATGAACCCAACCACAAAACGATCTGGTGTTTCAACACCAACAATGCTGAAGCCTAAAGGCTATCAAACATAATTTGCTCAAATAACGCCAATAAAACTTAACTTAAAACTTGCTTTCAAGGATTGGCTGCATCACTCGCAATTTTATATATATATAATTGCGAGTGATGCAGCCAATCCTTGAAAGCAAGTTTTAAGTTAAGTTTTATATATATAATATTTTTATGTAGATATTAGGAAATTTCAATTATCTAAAAAAATACATACTTATTTGGAAAAACAGATACTCCTACTGCTTATATTAATTAAAAACCAAAAGAGAACCTCTTCATCACTCATCAAACATGACCCTTTTGCCTTTCTAAATTCCAAATTTAGAAAAAGGGAAAACAGACGAGTAGAAGCATATTTGGTGAGTTGATATGGAGATGTTGAGCACGTTGATTTGAAAATTTCAACTCAAAATTTGTTGGATCACAAAGCTTCTCCTAAACCCTACTCTATAAATACATAGCTAGCTAGAGTCTATAGGAAGAAGAATTAAAAAATTACAAAGCAATGGCAGCTAAGGGGGAGACTTACAAGAAATGTGAGAAGGAGGATACAAGGGTAAGGCAGTAGTAGATGAAGAAGAAATGAAAGCTTACCAGGACTACTATGGATTTTGCAACCATTGCAACAAAGTCTTCCAAAAAGAGCGAGGTTTCCTCAATCACCAAAAGACCGTCCACAGCAATGAATGGTTCGTGTGCCCAAATTGTGAAGGGCGATTTCACAATAATGAATCAGTATGCTTCCAGACGTCATTGATTGATCTCAATCAATATTCTGGTGTTGTTTGCATAGACTAACTATCTTACATATGTTTAGTTCATGTATTTTTTTTTTAATTGATCCATGCATCTATCTTATGGATGTTAAGTTTATGTGGGATGTTTACAAACAGTCAATCAAGTTTACATATGTTTAGTTTCTCTCTCTCTCTCTCTGCAGTGGAAAAGATCACAGGTTCCCGTACACCGCCACTACCTCGAAATTTGCCGGAGCACCGTCCGAGTCTGCCGACAGCACACTCTCTGTCGCCAACTCCCCAATGAGCTGTGTTGAGAACTCGATGAACAGAGGAGAAAGAAAACTGAAAATCAGAAAAAGGAAATTGGGGGAATTTAAGTGTCTGTGTAATGAACAAGAATCAATTTCTTCAAGTAAAAATAAATAACAGAAAATAACAGGTAAGTCAGCTAAGTCTTCTCTGGCTTCTTCTCTTTCTTTTGCTTTTCTTCTTTAGGTTTCAATTCCATGCTGTAAATTTGAGAAGCCATACTCCCAACAAGCTGAGCTAGCAGGTTCCCCTACACCGCCGCTGCCTCGAAATCCGCCGGAGCACCATGCCTAGACAAAATCAACTTCCCCTCTTGAAAGAGTACAAACTCCTCAGTTTTGCCGATAAGCAATATATTCTGCCAGCGCAGTCAATGGTGCCGCCTTGTTTGGATCAAACCCTGAAAGCTGATCCCTAACTTCCTTCTTCAGCTTCTCTGCAAATGCCCTCGACTTCGAGTTTTTTCCCGTTTTATAATTAGAAATAAATAAAATATAAAATAATACTCTGAACAGGAAACTTTCTTTGAATAAGTATTTACATAAAAGAAATTATTGATTATGAATAAGTATTTTGTAATAAAATTTTGGATAAAATCAAAAAAAATATTTCAAAATATGATTCTAACCCCATAATTTACAAAAAAGACTACAAAATTTCGTATAATTAAATTTTATTGACGAAATGAATATTTTGTTAGTTAAAGTCGGTCTACATGTGGAATAATAAAATTTGTCTTTAATAAAATGATATTTTAAAACTCGTGGATTAGAGACCGAAAAATTTTTTCGAATTGAATGCTTTGATGTTTTGTACCGACTAATTCTTTAAGTATGACAAAAAAAAATTTAGAAGAAATAAATTTTCAATAAGTTATAAAAATGCCTAATAATTATAATGCTGCAAAATGTTTGTTGGATGTAATATTTAAAATTAACAATTAAACATTTTGCAAGACAAAGTTAAATTTATTATTTAAATTTTAATTTTAATTTGTAAAAAGGGAATTAACAATTAAAAAAGGGAATTAACAATTTAAATTTTTAAATTTATTATTTAAATTTAAACTTTGCAAGACAAAGTTAAACATTTTGAAAGATAATAGCAGCATCAATACCTCTTCGTACGTCTTAATTTTTTTGTTTTTACTCTTTTTTATTATAGTTTGACTATCCGCATGCTAAACCAAATATTTTGACCCATCCTTTTGGTGTTTGAAAGTAGGATTTAGGTCAAATTGGATTATTATTAGAATACTTTTTTGTCTTAGTCACCCATTCATATTTAATTAGAGAATGTAGAGAAAACCATACTAAAGTTTTTGTAATTATACAAATTTAAATTGAAATGCAAAATTAACGATTCTTACATGTTGTAACTACATGATGTTTGAACTTTAAATTTGAATACTTAATTAAAGTATAAGTTTAGAGAAATCATGAAATAAACTTTAATTAACGATATACATACTCTAAAAATTAATATATCACTTAATCAATTATATTTTTTTATTAAAATTAATATACGTAATTAATTAATATACTTTAAGAAAAATTGACTAGGAGTTTAATGGAGAGAACATATATTAAGTGCTCCCTAAGATTTTTGGTGCATGTAGTATATGGCGATGAGGGGAAATTAACGTGTAAATGTTTAGAGTGCTGAAACACGTTTGCATCTGACTACGCACGTAAATGCATGCAGACATACAAATTTTAGCAATACGAATTTTGTAGTAAAAGACAATTGAATTTAAGGATTTAACTTAACTAGACATGCAAATTTAGACGATACGAATTATGTGTCATTTTTTAGATTTGGCAGTATTGAATTCTTTAGAGATACGAATTATTAAATGATATATACAAAAGAAAGAAAAAAATAATCAATTATATACAAATGAAATCAAAACAATCAATGATATACATACAAATAAAATGCAATTAAAGTAATGCTAAACTACTCCGTGCCGCAGCGAGGTCGTCTCCGGGGTCGTGGTGGCTGCCGTCTGCATCTACCCTCTCCCTGCTCGTCAACATCATCAGGTGTCCTGGCCCGTCGTGCTGGATGTGAATCCTCTCCCCCAAAAGGTGCTGCATCATCATCATCAGCCATGTGTAGCGCACGCGGTGAGAAATGATAAGATGTCTCGGGACGAGAACGAGGCGGCCTAGGGGGTGCATCGACCTCGACCCCATCGAAAAGATCGTCCAATAAAAATGACATGGATGGGGTAGCAGCAGAGTCGGATGGGGCATCAGTCGGTCTGCTCGATGGTCCGGCAATATGAGCTGCATTGGAAGGCGCATAAGGCGCTGACGGGCCAAATAAGTACTCGGACATGGGAGTCCCTGGACGACTAGAGGAAGCATGTCGTCCTCCTCGTACTGGAGCTGGTCGACCTCCTCGTGCTGGTACATCAGGTCGACCTCCTCGTTCTGGGATCCGTCGACCATCCTCGTGGACGAGGTCCAGTGCAGCACGCATCAATCGGTGGATCGCAGGATCCGACGAGATCTGCTCTGCCTCAATGACTATGTCAGCCTGCAGGATATGAACATATTTTATTAACGCATTCAAATTGGAATGTATATATAATAAAATGAGTTGTGGCATTAATCTTCTTACGAGGCTCAAATATACAGCTGCGGTCCTGTCGACGAAGCGGAGTGTGATAGACCTATACCAAGTGAAGTATGGGTCATCTGGACGCATCGGACTGTGCTCCGCCACTCCTCGTACGATGTAGTCTCGTCGATGCTCCCACGCAGTGACGAATATCGCGTGCGTACTCGACCAGTCTGTGACCCCTCGACCGCGTCCATCCATGCCGTGGAGATCGTCCCCAACAATATCTACCCCCGAAGTTATAAATGGGGCGGGAATGACCTGTCGAAACCTGAACTGTCGCATGACTCGATCGGGGAGATACCACTCAATAATATGAAAGCATATGAGTGGCACTCAAGCTACCCACAGGTCCCTCCCGTCTGCATAGGCAGGCGGCATGTCGGCTAAAATCTCATCCGTGTAGGGCATTCATATAAACTGCAGTTAGACAAAACAAAAAGTTATGCGGACTATACACAACTGAAAGAAAGAAAGAAATGCTTTCATGTGCTATACTTTAACTGATTTATACCTCATGCTCCCGGTGCATGTCCAATTCAAACCTGTACCAGGGCAATGTGTGAAGCGCAACCATCGATGCCCTCAAGTCGTCCCTCCATGTGTATAAGAGGAAATCTAAGTTCCCAAATGCAAGACTACTACATATTACGAATTAGTATTCGTAATAGTTATTGAGTGAATATATAGGGATAGATAAAATAGGTACTAACCGATATGCGAGCGGGAGAGGATCAACCGGACGACCGTCCTGACCCCTCTCAATCTGCAGGAAACCTCGCCGCGTAGGTGCGAATGAAGGAAATCTCTCCCAAACCCAAACCTGGAGTAAGCGAAGGGGGCCCGCAATCTGTGTCTTCGAGTGGTGCGCGGCGCGACACATCTCCCTGTACAACCACGCCAAAGTGGCGGACCCCCAACTGTACGAGTGACACGCTTCGAAGTCCTCAAGAAGTGGAAAGAACATAAGATGCGCGTAACTGCCGGAAACATCCGAGAAGATCACCCCACAAATCAAACGCAACAAGTGGGCTCGTGCGTGGCATGCTATTGTCTGAACATCTGCATGTGCCGGGAGCTCACGAAACGCATCCCCCTCAAGGAACCGCATACGGATGCGTGCACCAACCAACTCGCTGTCAGGCGGAACAACGCCTAACAAACGCTCGCACATAGTACGCAGGGCGAGTCGACCCTGACGGTCTGTAGGTCCCTCCACTGGTCCGGCAGTGCGACCAATGACAGCTCGCCCATCAATCGGCAACCCGAACAAAACAGCTACGTCCTGTAATGTGACGGTGGCCTCACCATGAGGTAGGTGGAACGTGTGCGTCTCGGGTCTCCATTGCTCCACCAATGATGTGACAAGATGCCAATCAAGCTGGATATGAGCAATCCGATAAATGCCATAAAACCCCGCATCGCGTATCAGCTGGACAATGCGGGGGTCTGCCTCTAACCAACGCTCGGCAAACTGCGTGCCCCCTCAGCAGCACAGGGGCTCCGCATGCCCCTCAGCCCACGCTCGGCTGGCCCTGTGATGATCGCCCATCGTCAAGACGCTCAGATCAGACGGCCCTGGATCAATCCTGGAAATGCATTGTTGCATCAGAATAGATATAAATAAAAAAGAAACGGTGTGAAATAGTATAAAACTGCATACGAAATCAACGCGACGGTCCCGCTGCATCGCCCGAGTGGGTCCTTCTCGGACACCTTGTGCGATTATGCCCTTCTTGATGACATATACTGCACGTGCTCCTTTTCCTACCTTCCCTAGCGTCCATCTCATTGTGTATACGGGAGCTCCTTGGACGACCTTTATGTCGAGCATACGCTGGATTTGCTTGTATAGTCTCAAAATAATGCTCACGTAATTTCGCAGCTTCATGTTGCGAGATTTAAACTTGTGGCTACTCTGCCATCGACGCGTGGCAAAGAAAGAAACAGGGGTAACGTGACGTGTGGCGACGGGTGAAGAAATCTCGTAGGTCCAACCTGCGAGATTTGAGAAGAGATCGAGCGGATAGGCGTCGCGTGGCTGCGATCATTCCGAGGGATCGTGACACGTGGTAAATCCAGCGTACTGGCATACTGGATTATGCACGAGGCGTACTGGCCAGCATCGTCTTTGCCGACTATACAAGCAAATCCAGCGTATGCTCGACATAAAGGTCGTCCAAGGAGCTCCCGTATACACAATGAGATGGACGCTAGGGAAGGTAGGAAAAGGAGCACGTGCAGTATATGTCATCAAGAAGGGCATAATCGCACAAGGTGTCCGAGAAGGACCCACTCGGGCGATGCAGCGGGACCGTCGCGTTGATTTCGTATGCAGTTTTATACTATTTCACACCGTTTCTTTTTTATTTATATCTATTCTGATGCAACGATGCATTTCAAAGATTGATCCAGGGCCGTCCGATCCGAGCGCCTTGACGATGGGCGATCATCACAGGGCCAGCCGAGCGTGGGCTGAGGGGCATGCGGAGCCCTTATGCTGCTGAGGGGGCACGCAGTTTGCCGAGCGTTGGTTAGAGGCAGACCCCCGCATTGTCCAGCTGATACGCGATGCGGGGTTTTATGGCATTTATCGGATTGCTCATATCCAGCTTGATTGGCATCTTGTCACATCATTGGTGGAGCGATGGAGACCCGAGACGCACACGTTCCACCTACCTCATGGTGAGGCCACCGTCACATTACAGGACGTAGCTGTTTTGTTCGGGTTGCCGATTGATGGGCGAGCTGTCATTGGTCGCACTGCCGGACCAGTGGAGGGACCTACAGACCGTCAGGGTCGACTCGCCCTGCGTACTATGTGCGAGCGTTTGTTAGGCGTTGTTCCGCCTGACAGCGAGTTGGTTGGTGCACGCATCCGTATGCGGTTCCTTGAGGGGGATGCGTTTCGTGAGCTCCCGGCACATGCAGATGTTCAGACAATAGCATGCCACGCACGAGCCCACTTGTTGCGTTTGATTTGTGGGGTGATCTTCTCGGATGTTTCCGGCAGTTACGCGCATCTTATGTTCTTTCCACTTCTTGAGGACTTCGAAGCGTGTCACTCGTACAGTTGGGGGTCCGCCACTTTGGCGTGGTTGTACAGGGAGATGTGTCGCGCCGCGCACCACTCGAAGACACAGATTGCGGGCCCCCTTCGCTTACTCCAGGTTTGGGTTTGGGAGAGATTTCCTTCATTCGCGCCTACGCGGCGAGGTTTCCTGCAGATTGAGAGGGGTCAGGACGGTCGTCCGGTTGATCCTCTCCCGCTCGCATATCGGTTAGTACCTATTTTATCTATCCCTATATATTCACTCAATAACTATTACGAATACTAATTCGTAATATGTAGTAGTCTTGCATTTGGGAACTTAGATTTCCTCTTATACACATGGAGGGACGACTTGAGGGCATCGATGGTTGCGCTTCACACATTGCCCTGGTACAGGTTTGAATTGGACATGCACCGGGAGCATGAGGTATAAATCAGTTAAAGTATAGCACATGAAAGCATTTCTTTCTTTCTTTCAGTTGTGTATAGTCCGCATAACTTTTTGTTTTGTCTAACTGCAGTTTATATGAATGCCCTACACGGATGAGATTTTAGCCGACATGCCGCCTGCCTATGCAGACGGGAGGGACCTGTGGGTAGCTTGAGTGCCACTCATATGCTTTCATATTATTGAGTGGTATCTCCCCGATCGAGTCATGCGACAGTTCAGGTTTCGACAGGTCATTCCCGCCCCATTTATAACTTCGGGGGTAGATATTGTTGGGGACGATCTCCACGGCATGGATGGACGCGGTCGAGGGGTCACAGACTGGTCGAGTACGCACGCGATATTCGTCACTGCGTGGGAGCATCGACGAGACTACATCGTACGAGGAGTGGCGGAGCACAGTCCGATGCGTCCAGATGACCCATACTTCACTTGGTATAGGTCTATCACACTCCGCTTCGTCGACAGGACCGCAGCTGTATATTTGAGCCTCGTAAGAAGATTAATGCCACAACTCATTTTATTATATATACATTCCAATTTGAATGCGTTAATAAAATATGTTCATATCCTGCAGGCTGACATAGTCATTGAGGCAGAGCAGATCTCGTCGGATCCTGCGATCCACCGATTGATGCGTGCTGCACTGGACCTCGTCCACGAGGATGGTCGACGGATCCCAGAACGAGGAGGTCGACCTGATGTACCAGCACGAGGAGGTCGACCAGCTCCAGTACGAGGAGGACGACATGCTTCCTCTAGTCGTCCAGGGACTCCCATGTCCGAGTACTTATTTGGCCCGTCAGCGCCTTATGCGCCTTCCAATGCAGCTCATATTGCCGGACCATCGAGCAGACCGACTGATGCCCCATCCGACTCTGCTGCTACCCCATCCATGTCATTTTTATTGGACGATCTTTTCGATGGGGTCGAGGTCGATGCACCCCCTAGGCCGCCTCGTTCTCGTCCCGAGACATCTTATCATTTCTCACCGCGTGCGCTACACATGGCTGATGATGATGATGCAGCACCTTTTGGGGGAGAGGATTCACATCCAGCACGACGGGCCAGGACACCTGATGATGTTGACGAGCAGGGAGAGGGTAGATGCAGACGGCAGCCACCACGACCCCGGAGACGACCTCGCTGCGGCACGGAGTAGTTTAGCATTACTTTAATTGCATTTTATTTGTATGTATATCATTGATTGTTTTGATTTCATTTGTATATAATTGATTATTTTTTTCTTTCTTTTGTATATATCATTTAATAATTCGTATCTCTAAAGAATTCAATACTGCCAAATCTAAAAAATGACACATAATTCGTATCGTCTAAATTTGCATGTCTAGTTAAGTTAAATCCTTAAATTCAATTGTCTTTTACTACAAAATTCGTATTGCTAAAATTTGTATGTCTGCATGCATTTACGTGCGTAGTCAGATGCAAACGTGTTTCAGCACTCTAAACATTTACACGTTAATTTCCCCTCATCGCCATATACTACATGCACCAAAAATCTTAGGGAGCACTTAATATATGTTCTCTCCATTAAACTCCTAGTCAATTTTTCTTAAAGTATATTAATTAATTACGTATATTAATTTTAATAAAAAAATATAATTGATTAAGTGATATATTAATTTTTAGAGTATGTATATCGTTAATTAAAGTTTATTTCATGATTTCTCTAAACTTATACTTTAATTAAGTATTCAAATTTAAAGTTCAAACATCATGTAGTTACAACATGTAAGAATCGTTAATTTTGCATTTCAATTTAAATTTGTATAATTACAAAAACTTTAGTATGGTTTTCTCTACATTCTCTAATTAAATATGAATGGGTGACTAAGACAAAAAAGTATTCTAATAATAATCCAATTTGACCTAAATCCTACTTTCAAACACCAAAAGGATGGGTCAAAATATTTGGTTTAGTATGCGGATAGTCAAACTATAATAAAAAAGAGTAAAAACAAAAAAATTAAGACGTACGAAGAGGTATTGATGCTGCTATTATCTTTCAAAATGTTTAACTTTGTCTTGCAAAGTTTAAATTTAAATAATAAATTTAAAAATTTAAATTGTTAATTCCCTTTTTTAATTGTTAATTCCCTTTTTACAAATTAAAATTAAAATTTAAATAATAAATTTAACTTTGTCTTGCAAAATGTTTAATTGTTAATTTTAAATATTACATCCAACAAACATTTTGCAGCATTATAATTATTAGGCATTTTTATAACTTATTGAAAATTTATTTCTTCTAAATTTTTTTTTGTCATACTTAAAGAATTAGTCGGTACAAAACATCAAAGCATTCAATTCGAAAAAATTTTTCGGTCTCTAATCCACGAGTTTTAAAATATCATTTTATTAAAGACAAATTTTATTATTCCACATGTAGACCGACTTTAACTAACAAAATATTCATTTCGTCAATAAAATTTAATTATACGAAATTTTGTAGTCTTTTTTGTAAATTATGGGGTTAGAATCATATTTTGAAATATTTTTTTTGATTTTATCCAAAATTTTATTACAAAATACTTATTCATAATCAATAATTTCTTTTATGTAAATACTTATTCAAAGAAAGTTTCCTGTTCAGAGTATTATTTTATATTTTATTTATTTCTAATTATAAAACGGGAAAAAACTCGAAGTCGAGGGCATTTGCAGAGAAGCTGAAGAAGGAAGTTAGGGATCAGCTTTTTGGGTTTGATCCAAACAAGGCGGCACCATTGACTGCGCTGGCAGATTATATTGCTTATCGGCAAAACTGAGAAGTTTGTACTCTTTCAAGAGGGGAAGTTGATTTGTCTAGGCATGGTGCTCCGGCGGATTTCGAGGCAGCGGCGGTGTAGGGGAACCTGCTAGCTCAGCTTGTTGGGAGTATGGCTTCTCAAATTTACAGCATGGAATTGAAACCTAAAGAAGAAAAGCAAAAGAAAGAGAAGAAGCGAAGACTTAGCTGACTTACCTGTTATTTTCTGTTATTTATTTTTACTTGAAGAAATTGATTCTTGTTCATTACACAGACACTTAAATTCCCCCAATTTCCTTTTTCTGATTTTCAGTTTTCTTTCTCCTCTGTTCATCGAGTTCTCAACACAGTTCATTGGGGAGTTGGCGACAGAGAGTGTGCTGTCGGCAGACTCGGACGGTGCTCCGGCAAATTTCGAGGCAGTGGCGGTGTACGGGAACCTGTGATCTTTTCCACTGCAAAGAGAGAGAGAGAGAGAGAGAGAGAGAGAGAGAACCTGGTGATTGAGGAAACCTCGCTCTTTTCGGAAGACTTTGTTGCAATGGTTGCAAAATCCATAGTAGTCCTGGTAAGCTTTCATTTCTCCTTCATCTACTACTGCCTTACCCTTGTATCCTCCTTCTCACATTTCTTGTAAGTCTCCCCCTTAGCTGTCATTGCTTTGTAATTTTTTAGTTCTTCTTCCTATAGACTCTAGCTAGCTATGTATTTATAGAGTAGGGTTTAGGAGAAGCTTTGTGATCCAACAAATTTTGAGTTGAAATTTTCAAATCAACGTGCTCAACATCTCCATATCAACTCACCAAATATGCTTCTACTCGTCTGTTTTCCCTTTTTCTAAATTTGGAATTTAGAAAGGCAAAAGGGCCATGTTTGATGAGTGATGAAGAGGTTCTCTTTTGGTTTTTAATTAACATAAGCAGTAGGAGTATCTATTTTTCCAGATAAGCATGTATTTTTTTAGATAATTGAAATTTCCTAATATCTACATAAAAATATTATATATATAAAACTTAACTTAAAACTTGCTTTCAAGGATTGGCTGCATCACTCGCAATTTTATATATATATAATTGCTATAATTGCGAGTGATGCAGCCAATCCTTAAAAGCAAGTTTTAAGTTAAGTTTTATTGGCGTTATTTGAGCAAATTATGTTTGATAGCCTTTAGGCTTCAGCATTGTTGGTGTTGAAACACCAGATCGTTTTGTGGTTGGGTTCATTGTGTTGGAGAGCTGGTAAGTTGTTGAATGTTACTGGCGTGTTATGGTTCTTCTTTAAGGCCAACCCAAAAAAATGACTTAAAATGAGCCTCTGTTTTTATAATTTACGATGCAACGAGGACAAGTTCATCCCACAGGTTCTCCGTACTATCGCTTCTTAAATCTCGCAGGTTGGACCTGCGAGATTCACCACGTGTCACGATTGCTCGTAACCTCGCAGCCACGCGTCGCCTCTCCGTTCGATCGCTTCTCAAATCTCGCAGGTTGGACCTGCGAGATTTCTTCACCCGTCGCCACACGTCACGTTAGCCCTGTTTCTTTCTTTGCCACGCGTCGATGACAGAGTGGCCACCAGTTTAAATCTCACAACTTCATGCTGCGAGATTACGTGAGCATTATTTTGGGAAAAAATTCCCTGTTCAGAATATTATTTTATATTTTATTTATTTTTAATTATAAAACGGGAAAAAACTCTGTGTCTACTACCTTCGCATAGACGTGACCGAGTGGTAGGCACTAGGGCTCGTTTGATGTGTGCCCAACTACTCAAAGACATCCTATTGTTGACATGATTGCAATTAAATGCATCTTGTACCCATGCATGTACATGTGTGGTGAGCGAGGGGCCTCATTCGACGTGCCTTGAACTATTCAACTTAAATCGTTGTTGATGTGAAGTGAGTATACTTACATGCGTCCCAACAAGTATGGAAAGACTCGCAGACAACATGGTGTTTATGTCAATGGAGTCGCATGCTATATATATATATGGGTGTTCAATGTTATCCGCCTATCAAGCAATTTAATTCATTGAAACTTGAAGATTCCATTACCAACTGCTAAATAGTTTAAAATTAAGGTAAGCAGTATAAACTACAATTTATTAAAGTTATTATAATTACAATTTATGTTGAAAATTTAGTTTTTTTCTTCTGAACAACAACATTTAAATGTCCACTAGTGTTGCAAATATATTCAGAACCATGGGTCGCTATTAGGCATTATGAGAAGGCTTTGAATACCAGCTAGACCCAATAGAGTGATTTTCTTATGCATGGATGTCAATAATAAAAGAATAATAGACACAAACTTAATGAGCAGTCAATGCTCAGGGGATGTTTAAAAGCTACCAGCGTGCCAACACCTTGATAAATAATGGTCACCATGCCAAACAAAGATCCTCAATAAATCTGGATGACAGCCAATCATACGAGGGAGGAGAACAACCGTATGCAGATTCGGGTTATCCATTCAAATTAGTTAAGAGTGTCAAGGTGAAGCATAAGCAGCTGGAAATCAATAAGATTCCAATCATGCTCATGATGGCTTCTTAAACGCATGTCCATAGTACCATGTTTGATAAAGACGATCCATAATTTCTATTCTAATAAGAATTGAGTTTGATCTTCCATATTTTAATGTTCAACGTTTATGAATTGGATTCTGTATTTTACATTTGTTCTTCATTAATGCAAGAGGCTTCTTTCTTTTTTTTAGATCATATTGTCACTAGAATTCACATATTTAGACAAGAAATGCAACAATTTTTTCATTCGTTTAATGGAGCAAAACAAAATAGATAAAACAAAACATTGCTTTATTTATGGGGTAAAAACATATGATAGTGCAATAAAATGACATAACCAGTTCATTAACGAAGTCTTAACACTAATCCTCTTAACTGTTTTTATAGGATATTGTCCATTGGCACTAACCCTCACACAATTCTAGCATGCGTGACAACTCAAGCACGGACATTGGTTTGAGGATTCCTACTAACCTCATTATAAATGAAATTAGTTTCCCATTAGGCAAGAAAATCTAGAACAAAATTATACATTTGAGGGATATGGCACAACATTGGGTTCTCAGCAATGATAAGAACTTGGATAAGTATTGTGAGGAGCATGGATACAAACAATTGTGGTTGGTTCTATGAAGGCAATGGGATAATGGAATTGCTTTGCAAGTTTCGCTAGTACAACAATTATGATTGTTGATGACCCTAGTACTTAAATTCCATGCACACTACATACGGCAAGGGGTTTCTTTTTCATGAGCTCAAAAGCGATGTGGTGTTTGCATCGTGAGAATAATAAAATCTTATTGCGCCAAGCATGACACTCTCTCTATCGGTTGGCTACAAGGTACTCACTTAACAACAACTAGGATATAAAGGAGCATCAGCACTCAAGAGGACACTCCTTCATTTGGAATACTATCAAAATTAAACGTGTTTAACAAGTTCAATAATGAGGACAAGGAGGATTGATGTATTAAGCGCTCATTTACTCAAGTACTTGTGTACAATAGTTTTGAATCCGTGTGAACTTTGAGTCATTCTTCGTAATAATTTCTTAAGATACAAGTATCTTTTTGTGGAACCATGCAAAAAAAATTGAATTTCTTAGTTTTTTGTACTAAAAAAATTATAATTATTATTATTATTATTATTATTATTATTATTATTATTTGCTCCTACTGTTCTCTTACTTTTGAATTATTCAAAGTAATAACGTATAATATTTCAAAGTCTTGAGATTCTTAACATGATCAGGCTATTCTCTCTCATTTGTAATACTTACCTTAAACATTAATAAAGGGCTTGGCTCCTTTTTTCAATTACCTCAAATGTAAGTACGTCTCCACCATGAATATGCTTGTTTTCCAAGTCTCAAAATTCTTCATATCCATTCTCTCACCAAGAAAGAGTTTGTTTTTCCAAGTCTCAAAATTCTTACCACGACTCAGACTATGCCCTCATATTTGCATATACTTACTGTGGATATTAATAATGGGTTTGGCTCCATTTTTAGTTACCTTAAATGTCAGTGTGACTCCATCAGGAATGAGGTTTTTTTTTTTTTTTTCTCCAAGTCTCAAGATTGTTCATTTCCATTCTCCCATCAGGAATGTAAGTTTATTTTCCAAGTCTCTACATTCTTACCATGACTTAATCTATTCCCTTGTATTTGTATATACTTACCATGGACATTAACATTGCTCGGTTGCTTTCCGAATAATCTCAAAAGTGACTGTCTCCACTCTTTAGGCCATCTGTAACTCAAAACTCATGTCAGCCATCTCCAAAGTATGGTGCTCTGCTTCAACATTCTTATCATTACGCATACTATTCCCTCATATTGCTATATACTTAACACTGACATTTACAATGGACTTAGCTCCTTTTTTAATGAGCTCAAATGTGACTGTCTCTCCACTCTTCAATCCATTTGTAACTTGGAAGTCGTGCTAATCATTTGCAAAGTATGGTATTCATCTCCAGAGTATAGTGTTCCACTCCATTTTTTGGCTGAGAATAAGCTTGTTTTCGAAGTCTCAAGCTTCCTACCATGACTTATAATTTACTGTGGACATTAATATAAACTCGACTGTCAATATTCCTATATCCTAATTTCACTAGCCATGATCTTCCCTTCTTGTGCAACCACTAGATAAATCCTATTCATTCGAGCTCATTTAAATATTACCAATGCACTAGGGATTGGACAGATTGCAGCGAGTCAATCAAAGACTCTCACAAAACGAAGGGATCGATAAAACAATTTATATTATATCAAGTTTGTTACACTTAACTGATGCTTAATCACAAAGACATGTGATGCACGGGTTGATGAAATAAATATTGGTTTGTTACACAACCAATGGGAGTTTGTCCATATATACACCTTCTATCTTCCACGTGCAACTATCACATGTTAGTTTTGCATGTTAACACTTTGAATCTAAATGTATGCATGGATGTACATGACTATAATGAATTTTCCAAAAGTCAATGCATGCATGCTACATGCAAATCCATGCATGCAGGTAAATTACGCATATAAACCATGCATGCATGCATGCACATAAATGTCATGAATTTGTTACATGTACTCCAATTCATGGATTTGGAAAAATACATACACATGAAAGAAGATCATCCATTGGTTAATAAATAGAGCTTCCAAAGTCGGTGGCCCTTACTATATCAAAATGCACATGTAAATGAAAGCCATGCATGGTGAGGGAAATTAGCCGTCCAAAAGTCAGTAAGCCTTTAATAAATTTACGTATCTTCCTTGCTTAAAAGGTGGAAACTTGTTAATGAACATACTTTCCAAAAGTCGGTAAACCTTACGTGAATTCCACTCATGTAAGCTGAAATTCATTAGTAGAACATACTTGGAAAAAGTTGGTAAGCCTTTAGTAAATTCGATACATACAACGTGAAATTTGTTAGTAAGCATGCTTTTCAAAAGTTGGTTAGTATCATTCTTGCAAGTAGAATAAACCATCTTTTGAAAAGTTGGGGGGTTCTTAATAAATTGATTCATGCAAAGTCAATGAGCACTTAATAAATCGACTTATGAAAAGTCGGTGAGCTCTTAATAAACTGACTTATGAAAAGCCAGTCAGCCTTTAATAAACCAATTTTCATATATCGGTTGTCTTCATCTCACTAAACCAATTTTCAGAAGATATCAATGGCAACCAATGAGAAAGAAGCTGCATAGGCATATGCGAAAGAAGCAGATGCTTAATTTTGACGCCCATCCCCATCAGCACACAACACAGAGCTCATGACGGATGACTCCCATGGATCATCTGCGAGTTTTTTTTTTTTCCATAATGTTCTTCCATATAAGCAACATCCTCATCTTTTTGCTATTAGTACAAATCAAATCTCAGGAGTTTTCATATGTTGCTTATATTCATAATGACATCCAACCAACCCACCACATAGCTAGAACATAAACTAGCCCTGTAATGATGTGCCACAACACAAAAGTCTAAAATCTACGGGCTACGACTACGAACCTATCAGAGGAGACTTATTCTTCATTTTCTCGTCCCATGCATCCACCCGCCCAAAGGAAAAAACTCCTACGTTTACAGTTTACTGTATGTTATAAATTTGAAATGCTACCTTATCAAATAGCAACAATATTGACAGTATATCACACCCCTTGCAGAATGAAGGGATGTTGCATCCGTGTGTTTGCATCTCTCTCCCTCTCTCTCTCTCTCTCTCCCTCTCTCTGACAGCTTTTTTACCCTTGGAAAAAATTGAATTTTAAAAAATCACAAACTGTACAGAGCCCACTCCCATAGATAACCTGGCCGGATTAATTATGGAAATAAACCTCAAAATAATAAGCATGGAGAAATGGACAAAAAGCCAAAAATTAAAAAAGAAAAAGGGCAGATGACATACATCAAAATCAAAAATGCCTCCAAACCCAAAACCAACTCTTCTTTCTTTGCCCATTTCATGAGAATATTCCAATTCATACGTCCTGATGCTTGTTGAATGCGTTCTCATCCTGCAAGACTGAATCCAGTTAGACACAGAAATGCCAACCGTTGTAACTGGACAAAAATATAGCAAAATGTAAAATCAAAACTATACTAACTAGTTTCATATATCTTGTTAAAGTTATTTACACTGTTCAAGGATGCTGCCAGCCACAAAAATGATAGGGAGAAGGAAGAATCCATTATGTTGCACCAGTGGTACTCAAGAGGAGGGTTTACCATTTAAAATGCTCCGGTTTTGATTCACATTTTCATACAAATCAATGTTTCCATTTGATTACAGTTTGAAGGGGTATGGTTCAGTTAACCAAACCATGCCAAGTCAGCCAGCCCAAATGATTAACTACGATATGTGCAGTAATCCTGGAACTATCAATATGAACCAGAGGGCATATTTTTCTCCACTGTTGGGAGGCTAAGAATCTTTGGAGATAATCTTTTTCTTCATTTTTAACAAAGCAATGGCTTTGCCACGAACTGTCAATTTTTTTTTCATGGTAAGGTTTGGGATTTTGGGGGTAAAAAAGGTTCGTGCAAGTGCTACATTTTGCTCTTTTTTGGACTTCGTGGCTCAAAAGGAATACTAGGATCTTCAGTGACAAATCAACCCCTATCCATTTATTATATAGGATAGAGTTTTTTTATTTACTTCCTTTTGGGCTCACTAGTTGGGGATTTTTCAGGGAGTATTGTTTTTTCATGGGTTTTTTTTCTAAAGCCCAGGTACTGGGGTCAACGTGTCCTAAGATGTCTCAGAGTTCAGATTCAACTACTATAAAAGCAACCACGTGGACATTAATTGGTCAAATTTCAATCAACAAAACTAGCTCACATATCAATTTCTTTAAACAACAAATGCTAACTTCTGTTATCACAAAAATAACCCATTATGACGTGATATATCAACTTACTCAAATGACCATACATTCCACAGAAGCTCAATACAATAGTGACCAGGATGAAGCTAGAGTGGGGTAACAAGGACCTCCCCCCACTCCCCCCACCACCCCCCCCCCCCCCCACAGCCCTTCCAAAAATAAAAATAAAAAAGAAAAAGAAAAAAGAGAAGAATATCGATAAGGAGGTAAACAATGAACTTAATATAATAAAATTACACATTGAAATGCCCACATGCATAGATTATCTAAAATTAGCATATATAAATTTTGCCATTATTATTATATTATTAAAAAAAAAAATTGACTTAAAATATAATAATATAACTAATTCCTAACCATATGCTTGCCAGAATTAAATTTTAATTATTAAAATCAAAATAAATTAAATTTATAAAATCATTAATCATCCATACACCCAATTTGTCGTGTGCAGGCAAACTTCCAGTGTAAACAAACAAAAAACAAAAGCACCCTCTAAAACTGCACTTGTATGTAAAGTGTTTGTTAATTTGTAAATAATCCTATGACACGTCCCTCAAAATTTTTTACTGTATAATATACACATTTTTTTACAGGAAAAAGGAGAGAATTTATCAAAGAAGCATGAATGTACAAAGATATGGAATCCTCCTAAGAAGACGAGAAAAAACAAGAAAGTAAATATTGCAACTCGTAAAATCAAAGCCAACCAATCATGCTTGCTGTAAATCCACAAAGCATATCCCCTTCAAACAGCTTGCAGTAACAACCCATAAAGAAGTCATATACTGAATTTTCCATACCAAATGCCATTGGATCTTCTTCCCTTTAAAAATGCAAGCATTCCTTTCCAACTAGTTTCCCACAAAACAGCAAATAATCCACTCCCCACAAGCCTCACCCATCTTTACTCCAACCAAACCCTGTAAAATAGATAGCCAGTAGATCCTCTAAGTCCCAACAAACACAGCTTTCCCCAATACCAAATAACTTGTTCCATATCCTCAATGCAAAGAACAATGCAAGAAAAAATGAGAGGCAGATTCAGGAAGGTCAAATCAAAGAACGAACACAACCAGAGATAAAGCCTTAAAAGGCTTCCTACTCAGCAACCCAAGTCCTTTATTCCAAGAAATTGTTGAAATTCTGCTGAAATTCACTTCCCACCACCCTCTAAATCAAAATGGTAGTTAATTTCTGTTAACAAATTTCCATCAAAAATTCCATGAGTCACCCAAAATTCATCGAATTCTTGAAATTTCATTCCAAACTTTAATTACAACAATAAACAAACAAACAAACAAACCAAGCCTTAGTCCCACTAGGTGGGGTCAGCCACATGAATCCTTTTCCACCAATTTATACAATCTTGGACAATTTTCTCCAACAATTTGAGGGCTAAAACCCTTATTATCTCATTCCAAGCTACTTTAGGTCTACTCCTACCCCTTCCACTAATAACAACTAGCTCACTCCTAATTGATGTGCTATTGGGCCTCCATTGTATGTGGCCAAACCATCTCAACTAACCCTCCCTTATCTTATCTTCTACAGATGCTATGTGTAACTTACCATGAATATGTTCATTTGATAATTTATCTTGTAACGTTATACCAATTATCCACCTTAACATTCTCATTTTGGCAAGGTTGTTAGAATCAGGATCGTACATAGGATTGTTGGGAGGGCCAGCAAGACCGGATCATAGGATCAGATTGTGGATCATAAGATTCTATTACAATGTAAAATAAATTATAACTTTATGTATTTGGCATTTTATGATCTCAATAAAATAAGCTTAAAAACTAGGTAGAGAGTTTAAGAAATGAAAACGAATTTCAACAATGTAATTAGCTTGCTAGCTTGGACTTAGCAGGTTTTCCCTTCTGTTAGAATGCCACTTTACCTAAAAGCTAAAGCTATTAGGTTGTCGACCAACAATATATATCAAGCATTAACACTCCACCGCACGTGCATCCCAACAGCATGTGGAGAGATAAACAAACAATAGACAGCACGCATTATACGGAATACAATATTTTTTACACACCACATAACAAACACAGGCAACAAGACTAAAACCCAGGACCTCCTAGAAACCAACTCTGATACCATGTTAGATTACCACTTACCTAAAAGCTCAAGTTATTAGGTTGTGGGCCGACAATGTATATCAAGCATTAACACCTTCAACAATCTTGGCCCAAAAAAAAATCTGAATATTCTGAATTGCAATGTGCTCTGCAAAGGACAGACTGCTGCTGCCATGTTTATCCAATAATTGAAATTAAAAAGAAATGCAAAAAGAATGAAGAGAAAAGGAACAAGAAATTGCTAATCTTAATTCAATGAACTGATGTAAATTTTTCGGCTTCTATGGTTTTGCCATTAGACCATAAGAGGAAGAAGGAAGAAGCGAAGGAAAGAGAAGAGGGAGATTGAGGGTAAAAAAAAAAAGGGAAAAAATTTGTTAAGGAAGAACTTTTTCGTCAGTCAAAAAGAAAAAAAGAACAAAAAAATAAAATAAAAGCTATATGCTCCTTGCTTTGGGGAAAAAAAAGGTAGGTCATTGGCTTGTCGGTAATAAGAGAAAAGAAGATGGAATTAAAAAACTACAAAGATAATGCATAACTAGTAGTACAAGCCTACAACTTTTAGCTCTTAGCCTTATCGTACAACTATCTCAAAGCTCTCAGCTAGCCTCTACTGTTGCTGAAAGAAGGAACAGTCACAGCTAGCTGATGGACAACTTCGGATCTGCCTAGAAGAACTCTAGGGTCTTGGAGAGCTTTCACTTTCTAAGGAAGAGAGTTTTCAAGAGATGTTGAGCTGCTCTCTTAACTTGGAATGAACAAATCCCACAGACATGAACATTATTTTACTCTAATTTTGATGTGTTTGGGACAACTGGACCAAATTTTGTGTCTATTGCAGAAGTAAAGTATGTGGGCCAATAAAAAAATATAGATCGGGCCCCTTTTTTTTTAAATCTTAATAGGAAAAATCCATATTCCATTGCATAAGTAGGATCAGTAGGATCCCATGTAGGATTGGGATGCTAAGACCCTAATGATCCAGATGGATCCAATTGGGATCCTACTTGATTAAGATTCTTGCTAAGATCCGGATCAATTAGGTAAGTCTGGATCGTAGGATCATAGGATATCAAGATCCAAATTGGGATTTTGATAACCATGCATTTTGGCCACTTTCACTTTTTAGATGTGTTGTTTATTAGTTGCCCAACATTCTAACCTACATAACATAGTTGGTGTCATAGTCATCCTACATAACTTTCCTTTGAAGGTAACTTTACACTCACACAACACACTTGAAATTTTAATTATAAAATGAAATTCCCTTGAAATTCAAATTTGAGTGAAACCCAAATTGAAATTTTCTTTTAATTTATCTTCTTGGTTTATTGAAACTAAAGATTATTATAAGAATGATATAAATAACTTCTATACTTTTGAATAGTTGTACATAAAATACTAGCTATATTTGTATTATTTATGAATTTCATTTATATTAATTGAATATGTTTAATATGCTTATTATATTGCAGTTATTGCACCTTACACACCACATACATGTCCTCAATGTATCTTATTTGTAATTTTTTAGTTCCAAATCTTACATTATTCTTTCTGTTTGTAGTTCTACAGCTCCTTTAAAGAATTCCGCGCTTTACTGCATATTTCCATAGTTTTTTGAAAAAAAAATTTGATAGAAAAAGAAATTTATAAGATAGAAAAAGGATGTCCAATCAGGAGAAGAGACACCTGCTTAATAATGTCTAGGAAACCCCAGGGAAAACAAAAAAATAAAATCAAAAGATATAAAAAACAGCGCAAAAAAATCAGCACATCCTAAGTCAACAAAGCAAGTCACTCTCGCTTAATATCTGAGAAACATATTCCCTTGAAATAACCATTACCCATGCACCACAGAGAAACCAGACAATGAAATTTCTCCCACACCAATAAAAATGCAAATTTCTTCCCTCAAAATATATGCGAGTTACGTTCCTTCCATAAACCCAAAAATACTGCAAATGAAGCACTAATCCATGGCGCTTTTCCTTCCTTTAAATCAAAATCAAAATTGACATTGACATCAAAATTTCCATCGAACTTTCCGAAGTTTAGAAGCCTTAAAATTTTAGTCGAAATCAAAATGTAAGACCCTGTCTATAATAGATTGTTGTTGTTAACTTTATTGAGAACAAGCAATCAAATAAAAGCCAAATTTCAGAGGGAACTTTGGCCTTCCAAGTGCTATGATGAAGCCAAAGAGTCATATACTAACAGATAAAAAACTCAAAAGAAATATTTACAAGAGCGCCCCCCTCCCCCCCCCCCCCCAACCTATTCCCCTAAGAATCTCGCACTCGCTTCTGCACAACCTCCCAAGTGGAAGGACAATAGCCCTCCAACAAACACAACAAAGATGAGAGTTCCTCCACGTCCCTATCATTAAGAGACATGAAAATGGAATCACAAGAGAAATTATCCCCATTAAATATCAAGAAAGAAGAAATAACCTCATTGTGCAGCACCAGAGACAATAAAAGCAAGGGAAAGAGATGAGAAAACCTGAGTCATTCCTCCCATGACTTTTCTAGGAAATGAATGTGGACCCATTACCCACAACAAACATTGTACAAGGGATAAAAAGGGAGTACAGCTGAGATATATTCCTCCAAGGACTCGAAAGAACATCTTATTCCCACATTAGCATCCCACCCATTTACCTTATACCAAATTCACTTTTAATAACTTTATGTCGAAGGGAATCCTCAATAATATTTAACCTATTAAAGCAATGTTTTTAGACACTGACATACCAAGACCCAAAACTCCCTTTTTTTTCACCTATACACCACCTTCCAACTAACCAAATGATCTCCCCAATTTCAAACAAAAGAAAGTTTCTCATGGCTCTCTTAATATTCCTAACCCTGCAAAAACTTCGAAGATGGACAAAAAGATAGAGGGATACTAGAAAGACAAGCCTGGATGAGTGTATATGTATAACCACCTAAAGAAAGATGAGCATCCTTCCATCCATCTAAACGCTTAGCCACCTTCTACACTGCACAAGGCCAAAAACTAGCTGACCTAAGATTACCACCCAAAGGAACTATTAAAGCATGAAATACATTGTTGGCTGACAACCTAACAGCTTAAGCTTTTAGGCAAAGTGGTAATCTAATATGGTACCAAAGCTGGTTACCAAGAGGGCCTAGGTTGTAGTCTTCTTGCCTCTATTTATTGTGTGGTGTTTTAAAAAATTATTATATTTCTTATAATGGGTGTTTTTATCGTTTGTTTATCTCTCCTCGTGCTATCAGGCTGCACGTGCCAGGGAGAGTTAAGATTTTAGGTAAAACAGTTATCTAACAAGAAAAATAAACAAATAAGCCAATCTAGGGTACAAGTACTACACTCAACTAAAGAAGATGTTAGAGGTTATTTATGTCTTTTAGTATTATTATTATTAAGTTTGTTGGTATGTTAATTAGTGAGAGTTAGTAAGAGTATTATTGTCATTAGAATGTATTTGATTTGTATTATAAGTAAAGGAAGACATCTATCTTCAAGTTATGTCATTCATTTAATCAAAATCTCAACATGGTATCAGGGCACAATCCAACCTAAACCCTATCATAGTCATCTATAGTCAGAAAACACCTTCTCATCACTATCCTTCTCAGTACACCTCCACCCTTCATTATTTCACAAAACCAACCATAAAACCAAAAATAGAACACTCTGAAGTCTGCCCCCACAAAACCGCATCGCCAAAAAGTACCCCATGGAACACCATGCATCAGCCAACTTCCGACAGTTCCAACCCAACGCGCCGGCGCATGAGAGAGTTTTCGGCCACTTTTTCTGATTTTTTCCTTTGCCATGTTCTAATTCCTTCTATAGACCATATTATCAAGTTGTTGGGCATGTTTTTTTCCAAAGATCCAACCTTTTTTATCATGCACTCGTGGTAATCCGTTAGTTGTTGCTCAATGTTCATAAAGGCTTCTTTGTGAATGCCTTAGAGCAGTGGCAGGGTTCGTAAGTTGAGTTGTTAGGCTGTGGCAGTGCTATATTAGTAGGTAAGTCGTTCACCATGTCCATGGTTGTGTTGGTGCTTCACATCATTCGCGATTTTCCCAATTAGTTTTGATCGTTCTTCATGTTTGACATTGGTGTGGCTACTAGTTTGTGAGTGTTGGGATGGAGTCTATGAATCCCAAAAACATGTTTCCTTCGTCGCTACCACAAATAACAACTCAAAAGTTGGATGGAAAGAATTATGTTCAATGATCTAAGGTTATTCAAGTTTATTTAGCAAGATTAGGAAAATCTGACCACTTACTCCAATATGATTCTTTTGATGAGAAGAGAAAAGAAGTGTGTATTCAAGAAGATGCCTTGATTGTTTCCCTCTTGTGAAATTCGATGGAGCCATAGATTGCACGGATGTTCATGCATCTAGATATGTGCAAGGAGATTTGGGATTATGTCAAGCTTCTATACTCTAGTAACATTACACATATATATGATTTATCCCAAAAGTACTTTAGTTACAACAAGGAGAAAAGAGCATTGCAGATTATTTTGGAGAGATGAAACGCATTCATGAGGGGCTCAATTTCGTGCAACCTAAAATCGCCAACGTTTCTTGAGATGCAGAAGCAAAGGGAGCAGGGCATGAGACAAGTTTGAGGCAGTCCAGTCCCAAATACTTTCATTTGCCAATGTTTATTCTTGTGTCCTTCGTGCTTCCTTTAGCACACATTCTCCTGTTCTTGCATCCAACTTTGAGAGGGTAGTTTTTTCCACAAGGTGATTCTAGTTCTCTACCAAACAACCGCAGAAGTTATCGAGGTGATTAGCAGCCGTGGTGGTAGAGATGGACGAGGCATAGGCACTCCTTGCAAGTGCACTCATAGTGGATGAGGCAATCATACTATTGAACAGTGTTGGTACCTACACAATAGACCTTCATGTGTTGCCAATGCAGCCACCACCGAATTCACACCTTTGGGGGCAGCCAATGCAAGTATGCAACCACCACCAATTTCACACCTATGGGGCCGAGCCGCGAGCGGGGGCCAACCTACTGTATCCACGTCAAAGGAAGATTATTCCATGTTCCAGTAATATCAAGCGTCACAACAAGCTTCTCTTCCCATTTCATCTCATGCCCAAATAGGTAATCAATCTCACAATATTTCTGTCATCCAGTACTTCTACCTTGTGTTACTCTTGCTGATGGATCCACCACTGCTATCAAGGGAATTCGACTGTAAATCCCACTTCTTCTATTTCTCTTCCTTCAATTTTGTATATTCCCAAGTTTCCTTTCAATCTTATATCCATTAGCAAGATTACTAAATCCATGTATTGTTCAGTAACAATCTTCCCTGATTCTGTGGTTATTCAAGAGTTGAAAATGAGGAAAACGATGGCGGAGGCGTGAAGCTAGTGGACTTTATCACTTTGAGCCGCCCTCTCCTTCTACTGCCTGCACTACTGCTGCCACACCTCTCCAAATTCATTGTCATCTTAGTCATCCTTCACTGGAAAAGTCAAAACGTCTTGTTCCTAATTTGAGTTTGTGCTTATTCTTGATTGTGGGTCTCATCAATTGAGAAAGCAGCATCTGTCCTTTTTGCTTCCTAGACAATAAACAGGCTGTAAGCCCTTTCATGTTAGTCCATTCTAATGTTTGGGGTCCTAGTAGAGCAGTGTACAAGTTAGGTTACTTTGTAACCTTTGTGGATGATTACTCAAAAAAGACTTGGCTATATATTTAATAAAAATCATCCTGAGTTATTTCATATATTTTGTGCCTTTTGTTATGAAATAAAGACTCCATTTGGTTTGCCAGTTCGAATACTTCAAAGTGATAATGCTAGAGTATTTCAATTCACAATTCACTGCTAATATGACTCAATTTGGTATTGTTCATCAATCACCCTATGCCCACATTCCTTAACAAAATGGGGTTGCAGAGAGGGAAAATAGGCATATCCTTGAAATCACTCACACCATACTTTATCAAATGCATGTACCTAAAGTGTTTTGGAGCGATGTTGTACTTACTGCTTGCTATCTAATCAACAAGTTGCATAGTATTAAATAACAGCTGTTACGTAATTTAATAGTTGTTACGTAACAAAAAATGAGGGCTCCAATACCGTAACAAACTGCTAATGCGGTAAGAAAAATTTCTTGGCCATTAACTAACCATAACAGCACGTAATGGGCATTACACTTGCGTTACAGTCCATAATGTTCATTACACACCATTACAGCTGTTGTTGCCTTATCTCCTCGAGTTTGCTTCATTTTTTGTGGTTCTCTTCACATGTTGCTTCTTCCCCTCTCAGTCTCCTTCGTCCAACTTAGATCTCCTGATCTGAAGCTTTGAAACCCCAAAAATCAGCTTCAATTTGTTGTTTGAAGCTATGCTCCACATGTCAGCTAAGTTGGCTCTTTGATCTGTGGAGATTTTCACAATTTCTCGGTCAAATTGCTGTTGTTTGGGAACGTTTAGGTTGATTCTGCAAGGAAATCGAGAAATCAAGAAGAAATTAGAGGATTTGGAGGCTTGCAGCTGAAATTCATTGCATTAGGTAGGTTCGGCCACTGTCGAAACTTGGGTATGTGTTTTTTCCAAACTCCAGTCTTCCTTCCTTTTTTTTTTTAATTATTTCTTTTAATTTGAAGCGGCAAAGGCTACTCCATCACTACCACAGGGCTACACTGATAGTAGCCTAATAAATTACTAATTTAGTTTCTTTTATACTTTTAAGTTTATACTTATTACTTAATTACTTTTATTTTATTTTATGCATGTAAAATTGTAAATAATAAATTATATAAGTAAAATTTATTAATTAGCATAAAAAATTACTATAAAGTATAGAATCTATAGATCTACATATTTATTATTTAATATTAGATTTAGATTGTAAGGCTGCACTTAGTTTGTAATCACTAAATTACTAATTACATCTTCTAATTTTCATATTTTATTTTATTTGTCACAACTAACAATGTAGGTAATTAATGATATAAGTTAAAAATTATTAATTAATATGAAAATTTCTTCAAATTATAATATCTACATATTTATTTTTTAAAATATCTTGACAATTAATGATTTAATATTAAATCTACAATTTATAATATATTCTAATTTTTAAACAATTAGTCAAGTGACTCAAGAACACTACCTTTTAAATAATTAAATTGTAAGATCTACAATTCTATATTTATTTTGTTAAATTGTGAATTACTAAATTGTATTATATATGGATAAATCAACTAAAATTTATATACTTTGAGAAAATATCAAAATAGAATCAATAGATATAATTTATTAGCATTAAGTAATAACCTTATCAATTCCTATTTCCTATTTTGGTAGTTATTAAGTTATTAGTTAATAACTTAATACTTAATAGTTAGCAATTTAAATTCTTAAATTTAATCCATATTTTATGTTATATTATTATGTTATAGCTAATTATGTACCATTTTATTCTTAATTTTTTGTATAAGGATTAAGGACCATAACTTCTTATTTTTACTTATGTGAAGAAATCATCTAATCAAGCATCAAGATGCGGCGTGACAAAAAAGTAATAAAGAGCTACCTAGTGAAGATATTAGTTGGCATTTTGCTACTCCAATGGAAAGTAGTAGACATGTTGTGTCATGTAAATTATGTGGAAAGATAATTAAAAAACGAATTACATGATAAAAACAACACTTGGCACATAAAAAAGGTTAGGTGCCTTCATGTCCAAATGTAACCATCCAGGTTAGAGAGAAATGATGAAACATCTAAAACAATATGTGGAGAAGAAGAAAGATAAACAAAAAAGGCAAGAGGAACTGCAAGGTCAAAATAGAGGAGATCTTGAAAATTTGAGCGATGAAAAATATTCAGACGAGGAAAGAATGAGATTGGCTCAACAAGAAAGCATACAAGCACACCAAGAATGGGAAGAGAGGCAAAGATTTAGGGCCAGACCTGGTGGAAGTGGTATTATCATGAACAGGGTGGTGGCTTTGGTAGTGGCAGTGCTGGTGGTTTTGGTAGAACTCAGTCACAAAGTGTTCAAGAAGCTGCAGGTAGTGGGTGGCAATGGATTAACCTTGATACCCTTGAAGATAGATTAAGGGCGATGGATTCTACTCTAGAAAGAAGTAAGAGTGTCAAGCAACAAAAAATAAATACCAAAATTCTGAAAAATTTGAGTAAATTAGGAAAATCTGCGGGAAAATTCCTAATTTATAATCGAGTTCCAACGAATGTAGCTGATTCTTCATTTATACAGCCGACACTTGAAGTTACTGCAGAGGTTGGACATGGGGTGAAGGGCCCATCACCCCATGAAGTCTCTGAAATATATTTGGGGCAAGAGTATCAGGAAACAAAAAATTATATATCTTCTTTTACTAACATTTAGAATGAAAGAGATGTAACCATTATGTATGATGGTTGGTCAAAGCCCACAAGAAAACACATAATAAACTTTTTTAGTTGACTACAATAGAGGCATCGTCTTCCACAAGTCAGTTGACGTCGCTAATGTCCCAAACCGAATAGCTGAAATATTATTTCAGGTAATTTTCTAATTTTGATTGTCTATGTAAATAGCTTTATAAATTTATAGACATGAATCACTTGATGACTTGTATATTTTTAGTTTAGTAATTAATAAATCTATAATTTCATTTTAGATTAATGGATGAAGTGATTGAAGAAATTGGAGAGAAAAATGTTGTCCAAGTAGTGACTAATAATGAAGCTGCAAAGCCTGCAATAAAGACATAAGGGAAATTATTATTGCAAAAGAGACCCAATTTCAACTAGAGAACATGTGTAGTTCATTGCATAGGCCTTATTCTTAAAGACATTGGCAACAAAAGTAATGTCAAGAAGGTCTTAGAAAATGCAAAAAAAAGTAACCTCTTTTATTTACAACCACACATGGACAGTGAATTTCATACAAATAATAAAGAATTGTTTTGTCCTATCATCACTCGATTTGCCAACTTTATTGCCTTGGAGACCATTGTTAGGCGTAAACAAACATTGGGGGAAATGTTCACATCTGATGCTTGAAAAAACTCAAGGTTTGGGATGGCAAAATCAGACCCAACATATGATGCGAAGAAGATTATCTTAGGAAAAGAGTTTTGGCAAAAGGTCTCTGATATAATTTAAGTACAGGAACCCTTAGTGAAAGTTCTTAAATAGGTTGATGGTGATGAAAAACCAACCATGGGTTTCATATACAAGGCAATTGATAGGACAAAGTTGGCCACTTAGAAATATTGCCGGTTCTACAAAGAGTATTGGAAAATTATTGATAACCGGTGGAGTTTTCAATTGCACCAAGACTAGCACGCAGTTGGTAAGTGTAAATAAAATACAATTTGTTATTAATGCAACTTTTAAATTACGCATGGTTGCACTAACACTATCATTAATTAATATGTCTATAAATTTAATTTTAGGATTTTTTTGAACCCCTAATTTCTTTGTGGTATCCCACCCCGTCCTGAAGTTGCTAGAGAAATCATGGATGGGATTAAAAAAGTGATAATCAAGTCGTACCCGATATAGATACTCAAATTCGAGCTATTAATCAAATAAGTATTGGTTCTATTGAATAATGAATTATTTTAGTATTCTATAATACTTTCTACAATATATATCTAATTAATTAATTATACTTCACAATCATCATTTTTTAGTTGTTGCAATATCGGGATAGGCAAAAGACATTTGAAACATCGTTGGCTCAAAGAGCAGTGAAACAAAAAAATTCTCTTAAATAATAGATGAATGGATCTATTTTGTCATTTTTATCTTCAAATTTGACTTTTCAAAAATACACTATATTGACATATGTTTTTCTTCGATTATTCATACAGTTGAATGATGGATTCATTATGGCAAGTGTGCTCCTGAGCTCCAAAGAATTGCAATCAGAGTTCTTAGCCAAACCACATCAGCTTCGAATTGTAAGCGTAATTGGAGCATCTTTAGCCTTATCCATATGAAAAAAAGAAATAGACTAAAGTATACGAGACTACAAAAACTTGTTTTTGT
Organism: Malania oleifera; assembly: GCF_029873635.1. Classification (NCBI taxonomy): domain Eukaryota; kingdom Viridiplantae; phylum Streptophyta; class Magnoliopsida; order Santalales; family Ximeniaceae; genus Malania; species Malania oleifera. The sequence continues at coordinate 151,104,519 of NC_080418.1, forward strand.
ACCTTACAACATGAGGTTAAAGTTAAGACATACAATGAGAAGAAGCCAACAAAAAATCAAAGATAATTTCAACCCTATCAATTTGGACTATATTTTCGAAGGTAATCCTTTTGAGTCCATGGTTAGAGGAGAGAGAGAGACACCATTACTTAACGGTCAAGACAACTCAAACTGGTTAGATGAAGAGGTTGGTGGTACTGTAAAAGAAGGTGATCTGCCACCAATAAACATGCATGATTCAAGTTCAAGTCCTAAACGTTCACAAAGTGATGATAATCTTAATTTGAACCCACCAAGTAATGAATGATGATGATGGTAGTCGTGGTCCTGAGGCTAGGGCTGGGGGTGATGGTGGTGGAGGTGGTAGTGGTGCAAAATATGATTATGGGTATGACACAGGGACATCATTTGTAGGTGACACATATTCTCCTAGTCATTATGGACTACATGATATACCCAAAAATTATGACTTTGGTTATTCCTCTAGAGTATCAATCTTCACAACTTGGGAGGAGGAGTGCTACTAGTGGTAGCCCTAGTGGGAGTCATGGTGCACAAACTAGAAGAAGTCACCAACACCGAGATCATGATTTTGCTGAAGATTCATATGATGTGGTTCGTAGTTATCAGCTAGCATATCCACCACCTCAACACTGATCCACAACATGCGAATCAACCTTATCCTAGCAGGTCAGGGTCTAGTGAATCTTCTTCTACACACTACTTAGAGCTAGCCCCAACCCCAACTTATTGATATTATTCAAGATATGATCAAGGAGGAGATTATGCACCTTCTATATCAATTGGATTTTCACCACCGGTAGATTTTCGAAAGCAACAATGAAATAACGTGAACGTGGGAATATTCAGCTATGTATTTCCACAAGGGTGGAGAGATAATTCTCAATCCCAATCTCAAAACAGAGATGCAGATTATTAAGACCCTCCATGTCATTTTTTTTTTGGTGGTGACATGTGCCATATTATAAATTTGTAATATTATATTCATGTATTTAACTATTGATACCAATCAATTTTCAAATTCATGTATACGTATGACTCATTTTTAGTGATTTTATGTCTCCAATAAATTGATTCTTTATTTTAATTACATTTCTACACTTTTTGCCCATTAAAGTAGTACAAACAATAAAAAAAAAAAAAAAATGACATTTTTTTTTTTTTGTAAACAACGCACTAAAATTAATATAAAAATCATAACGCCTATTGTTGACTTGTTGAGTCCAATCCCTGTTTTGATCATGACAAACCACAGTATCTCATATGTGTGCTTTAAGTATTTGAACAGGTGTATGTTTCAGTAAGCACGGATGATGATGCAATTTGGAAACCGTAAGAGCGCCAAAACAAACATACCCCGGCGTATTCCATGGAATTACAAAGGAACAGAAGACTAAAGATTTTATATGTTTTTCAGTTGTAACAATTATTTAGGTTTAATTGTGCACGCATTCCTCATTATTTAATTTGAAACTCAATTAATGACCTTAGATTGACCTTAGGGGCTTGAACTTTTCACGAAAACATTTTTCCAAAACAAATCTTTTCGAAAAACCCCTCCACGTTTCTTCCGTCTCTTTGATAAGCACTTTTCTCGATCAATCACTCCTTATCATCAAAAGTGTCCAACATGAAAGTTGTGGGATTTTCTCTTAGCTTTCTATTGAAACCAAGAACGTTCAATTTGGAGTCGTATCGAAAAATTAATGTCTAAAAAATTGAAGGGTGTCCGCGTAAAAACAGGGAAATGGTCGATCAGTGTAGGGAATGGTCGACCAGGGAAACCAGTAGCTAAATTTTTTTTCAGCCCAGGTGAATGGTCGACCATTAGGGTCACTGGTCGACCATTGCAAGCCTATGGTCAACCATACAGGGCAATGGTCGACCAGTCATGTCACAGATCTGACAAAATAGCACCCAACGGTCATAATTTTTTGAAATAAATCATTTATTACTCCTCCAACAGTTAGAAAACGACTATATGCCTAAAATGCCTATATATACCACCCCTAAAACTTATTTTACACCTTTTGCCAACATTCATTCACTCTCAAACATTTTTGGGCTATCTTTTCTCTCATTTTCAACATTCAAGAGCATTCACTCACATTTCTTGCAAAGCTTTGTTGGACTTGAGGTTTGGTAAAGAAATTTATTTTTGAGCATTCAATCTTCATCTTCAAAGTATTTCTTCTCTCCTACTCTTTTATTTAAAATTTCATTGAGAGCAAGAACCCTAGTTTTCCATATATCCATTGGTTGAAAAATCTTTTGGGAAAAGTTTATACTAGGGCTTGAATCTTTGAAGCATTCACTTTCACATTTTTTATTCAAAGATTTCATATTATCTTTTTTTTTTTTGCAAAAGCTATTTGAGAGCAAACCCTAGATTCTCCAACTCACATTATTTGAAAAATCATTTATTGGAGAAATATTGCTTTGAGTTAAGATCATTGTAGCATTCCATGATACATATTTTTTTTTATATACAAAGAGCATATACTTTTTATTATAAATATTTTATTGGGTAAAACACATACTCTCTCTTGAGCTTCAAGTTATATCTTGTAAGAGTGTTTAGGATTTCATTGTACACATAAGCTTGTTGAGAAGCATCTAAGTGTATTCAAGATTCTATTCATCTATTGTATTTACAGTTCAGATTGTAAACCGGGAAAGAGGTAGCTACGCCTCATATAAGCAGCAGATTAGGAGGAAGCTACGCCACTTGTAAGCAGCGGATTAAGATGCCATCCTCTGTTCTTAGTGGTAAAATTCCCTACTCAATTCTCCTTCATATTCACCTTTATTCTCTCTCCCTCCTTGTATATTTGGGTGTGTCCTTCGTTCATCAACTAACTCCTGGGGTGGATAAGTTGAATCCTCATGTTATAAAATGTATCTTTTTGGGCTACTCATATATTCAAAATGGATATCGTTGTTATAATCCTATGCTGCATGAATTCTTTGTTTCTACAAATGTTACCTTTTTTGAGTCCACGCCCTACTACCACTAGTCCCTCAGTGCTTCTGAGCTCAATGAGCCTTTTCCTCTACCTAATCTTCCAAACTCTAGTTTGTTGTCCTTGCCCAATCAACCATTTGAGTCTCCATGTTGTTCGAGTCCTCCTCATCGTCTCGATCATCTTAATTTGCAGGTGTATTTAGGACGGCGTCTCCAAGGACAAGAGTTCCTTCTAACTTCTACTACCACGTGTTTGGTTTCCTCGTCTAATGATCATATTTCCTTGTTGTTCGGAAAAGTAAACGCATATGTACCTAACATCCCATTTCAAACTATCTTTGCCATGACTTCTTATCAGTTATCACCCTCCTATTATTGTTTTTTTATTGTTCTATCATCTACTGTCCTTCCCAAATCTGCTTCGGAAGCTTTAGCCCACTCTAGGTGGAACGCTATGGTTGAAAAGATGAATGCTTTAGAGGACAACAGCATTTGGTACTTGGTATCTCTTCCTCTTGACAAGTCTGTGGTCGGTTGTCGTTGGGTATACACTGTGAAAGTGAAACCTAATGGTTCTGTGGCTCATCTGAAGGCATGTCTTGTTACTAAGCGGTATACTCAGGTGTATGGTTTGGATTATTGCAACGTTTTTTCCCCGGTTGCCAAACTTACACTAGTACATGTATTCATCTCCTTGGCTACTACTTGTCACTAGCCTCTTCTTACAAGGAGGAGGTCTATATGCAGCAACCACCTAGGTTTGTTGCTCAGGGGGGGGGTCAGGCTTAGTGTGTCAGCTCAAGAAGGCACTATATGGTTTAAAACAGTCTCCCAAAGCACGATTTGGTCATTTCAGCGTTGTCATACTTGAGTTTGGTCTTTGACTATACATAGTGGATCATTCTTTGTTTTATCATCATACTTCACAAGTAGGATCCTTCTTGTTGTGTATTTGGATAATATTGTTATTACAGGTGATAATTATAAAGGTATTCGGAGTCTCAAACTTTTTCCACAGACTAAGTTTCAAACCAAAGATTTGGGACTGTTAAAATACTTATTGGGTATAGAAGTATCTAAATCTCATATGGGAACTATTTTGTCACTGAGGAAGTATGTTCTTGATCTGTTGGATGAAACTGGATTGTTGAGATCCAAACCGGTTGATACACCTTTGGATCTTAACATCAAGTTAGTGTCAGATATGGATGATTTGTTGCTTAATCCTGGATGATACTGGAGACTTGTTGGAAAGTTGAATTATCTCACAGTTACTCAACTAGACGTATCTTTTGCAACAAGTGTTGTGAGTCAATTTATGAATTCTCCAAGGACAAGTTATTGGAACACAGTAATTCACATCTTGAGATATCTCAAAGGTACACCAAGGAAAGGTCTTTTATATCATGATTAGGGTCACACTTGGATTCATGGATATACAAATGCGGATTGGGCTAGGTTGCATTCCGACCAAAGATTCACAGTCGAGTACTATATCTTGATTGGTGGTAATTTGGTTTCTTGGAAGAATAAGAAACATATTGTGGTGGCCCAGTCGAGTGTTGAATTAGAATATAGAGCTCTGACTCATACTACTTGTGAACTTGTCTGGTTGAAGAACATGTTAGAAGAATTGTGTTCTTCACATTCTCAACTTATGAAGCTAATGTGTGATAATCAAGCTGCTCTTCATATTGCCTCTAACCCAGTCTTTCATGAGTGGATGAAACACATTGAAGTTGATTGTCATTTTGTTCGAGATAAACTTGAACAGAAGCTCATTAATATTGTTTATGTGAAGTTTGATATGCAGCTTGTTGATTTGTTTACCAAAGCTTTGGGGGGTGCTCATGCTAAATTTATTTGTAACAGCTAGGAGCATATGATATTTATGCTCCAGCTTCAGGGGGAGTGTTAGAAGTTATTTATGTTTTTTAGTATTATTTTCAAGTTTGTTAATATGTTTTTTAGTGAGAGTTATTGTCATTAGAATGTATTTTATTTCTATTATAAGTAGAGGGAAAGACCTATCTTCAAGTTAGGTCATTCATTTAATCAAAATCTCAACGGAAGCCAACTCCAAAGATCTGGTATCACTCTTCCCCAAATATAGTTTTGACCTTAGGACGTGCTCAAAAAACTTTAAAATGGGGAGAAATTTTAAAAAGACTCCCTGTCATCCTCTAAGGAGTAAAATAGTGTCATTAGCAAGCAAATTGATAGTGAAACATTATAATCATACTGAAAATTGGAAGGGTAGTTGCAGCTTGGGGAGTTCAACCAATAGTCACAATCACGGGCAGCAATTTTGCTTGGGCAGCCGTGCTGCCATCATTTCTAACAAGCAACCCAACCTGGTTCCCTTCCTCATTATTTTTCCCCAAACAAGATCACCCCTTTCATCACAACCAAAATCAGCAACTCTACATTGCCTTGCAAACACAACCACCATTACTCCCTTCTTCACTCTCATATTCATTAACTTCCAAAAGCCAATTGATTGACCCATGGCCCATCTCAACACCAAGTAATCAAAACCATGGTCTTAAATTTCCACGAATGACTTCCAAAATTAATGGTTAAAAAAAACATAAATAAAAGAAGAAGTCAAGTTCAATGAACAATTTCTATTTAGAATCTCAAATTTTCAACAAATTAGATTACCACGTCAGGTAAAAGCTTAAGTCGACCAAACAATGTACATCAAGCCATAACACAACCTTCTTAATCTTTTGTATTTTCTCTTAATTTTAATGTATTTTTGTTGTTTATTTTGTTACAAAAACCAAATCAACAAAGTCAAGTCAATCTCCTAGCTCAAAAAATCCAACTTTTCTTATGGCACAAGAAATAAGTAGGGGGTTCATTAGAAAGGGTAGGATTCTAGAGGAAATGGCATTAATTCTGACACGCACCCCTCAAAATTTGTGCCCTAGGTTGCTTGTCTTTTCTTCCCCACCTCATCTGATTCAAACTGGGCATGGCAACATGGTTTGATTTTGGGAGGATGCTTGAGTGGGTGAGGATCGTTGGAGTTGATGGTGCATTGCTTGTTTAAAATTTGCACCTATTGGCATTTCTTTTCTTCTTAAGGGAGTTCCCTTTCTTCAGATTTCATTTTTTAAAAAAAATCTCAAAGAAAGAGAGGTCAATGAACTTACTACTTTACTTAGCCCTCTGGGTCATTTTGCTCCATTCAATAGGGAGGATAAGAGGGTTTTGGGAGGGTGATTCTTCAAGCCTCTTTTTCACTAAATCTTTCTTTCTAACCTCCTTCAATCTCCTTACCCCAGTATCTTCCCTTGGAGCTACACTGTTTAGACGACAAAGGTTGCTTTCAAGATTGAGTCTTTCATTGAGATTGTGACTCTATACAGGATTAATATGCACAACTTGTTATAGGTCAGAAGGCTAATCAAGGCCCTCAACCCTGATATGTGCATGATGTCCCATGAGTTCCAAAAAATGAATGCCCACCTCTTCCTTCATTGCAGGGTGGCAACCCATCTCTGCAGTGCCCTCATTTCTAGTTCTGGTGAAGCTTGGGTGCCACCTAAAGCAGCAGGAAATTTTTTTGCTTGCAAGATGCTGAAGCTTCAGCAAGAGTAGGAAGGGAAGAGTTTTATGGTGCGGTGCTGTTTTTGCTATTTTTCGGACCTTACAGATTAAGAGGAATGCAAGAACTTTGAAGAATTGCACAAACTCTCCTAATTTGTGGGACACTGACAGTGTGCTTGGCCTATTTCTGGGCCCATTCTTCGGCTTTTTTTGGGGGGTTTGCACTGCCCGATCTTGTTACAGACTAGAAGGTAACGTTTTTGTAATTTTCTGATGTTTTCTTTGGCTCTTTGGAAAGTATCCCTTTCTCCTCCTACCGTACTTATTTGGTTTGCTACTGATACAATTTTTCTTATCCAAAAATCCAATTTTCCTTCATACCTCTGCCTCATCACTCCCTAGTCCCTCCTCCATCACCATTACCATCCCTACCAAGCTACAGTCACCACCCTCCCTTAAACCCTCCCAGAATAATTGTGTGTGGCAACAGAGAATTGCATTCAAACCCAGAAGCAATCTCCAAAGCCCGATTATTCACGTCATCACCATTTAAATCTTAAACAATACAAAGCTTCCTAGTCCCCAAAACATCACCACAAAGATCACTACCATTGTCCCCCAAAATTCCAAATCCCAAGGAATTCTATTAGGTAGTGTTTGGGAACATGGATTTCGGATCTTGGATTTGGATTTGGATGGATTTGGACAAATTTCAATTCAATTTTATACATCATTTTATCCAAATCCAATACAACTCCAAATCCAAGGAGTCTCCAAACATGGGGTAATTGTCTTGCAACCCTTGATCTCAGAATATTGTTATTGTTGTTGATTATACCGATCCTTAGTTTTGGCAATTGATGATTGCCACTACGTTGAGCACATGGCAATGTTCTAGGTTGAACGCATTTTGATTCTGTGTTCATAGAGAGAGAAGAAAATGAAGGTCATGTGCTTCTAAAAGGGTGCCAAAAGGAACATACATTGATATTTTATCACTTAATCTTTAACATAAGGACAAAAAAAGAAATCTTAAAACTTTACGTTTTAACATTTCACCAAATTTTCCCCTTATTAAACAGTCAGTTAATGGAGGGGTAATGAGTGTCACTAACACTAAAGGGAAGTTTACAGTATTTTTAAAATGTGAATGGAGGTATTTTGTCTTTCTAACAAAACTCAAGGAAGATTAGCATTCACCCTACTTTGTAGCATTATATACAAGTTAAAATATAGCAAAGTCTTCACCAAAACAGAATATAAAGTAACTCATTAGCAGGGGAAAACATTGTTTTAGTCTGTTTTAATATTTTTACATTCTTTAATTATATTTCTTTTTCTATTTTTTTCCCTTTCTTCTCAAATATACTAAACTTGTTTTATTTTATCAGCAGATTAGAAAGAAAAAAATGTGTGTAGGTGTTCAATTTCAGTTTAGTATTTCTTTTACATCTACACAGAGCATGATCAACTTTAGTTTTATGTTCTTATTATATCTTTTGTTACTGGTTACTTTGGTCATTTGCATTATTTTTATGTTATTGCTGTAATAATAAGCGTGAGTTTTAGTGTCACTTAATAAGGGTTTGTGGTCATTTATGTACTTGGGCATATATTATAAATAGTGGGATAGGCCTGTCACTGTGATTATGTCTCCCAATTTACACAATAATCTTGACATGATACCAGAGTACCTAAACCCTAGGTTCCATAGCCACCATCAAACTGAAACTAAAACCCTAAATCCCTCTGCATGTCTACCATCATAGGAGAATTGCTAGCACCATCACAGGCCTGAAAATTATCCAGCAGTTGCCAAAAATTACCTAGACAAGACTGCCAGCTCAAGAACACCAATACCCCTTCAGATATTGAAAAACCAACACCAAAGTGACACAGACACTGATCTGCCAACCCCTAATCCCATCCTGGAGCTGCCGTCACGCGCTGGTCAAAAGCAGGCAATGTCAACCCCACGCGCCGAGTTGCATGAAGCTTCATATGACCATGTTTTTTACCTGAATTGATCCTACATTGTTCAAAGCCCTCTATAAGCTATATTATTGAGTTTTAGGTAATGGATGTTTGTCCTAGGATCCCACCTTTTAGCTGTTCACGTCCATTTATAAATTATAACACAATCCAAAGGATTGATATTACAAGATCATAGAAATATGAAAGAGACAATTGAAAGCTACTTACATCAAAAGCCTGAAAAGATCTTCCTAGGGATAACTTCAATTGACAAGCCTCAACAGCAGATGTGGACCCACCATCCCCAATACCATGATTGTGATCCTAAAAACAAAAAATAAAATAATGGGAACAAATATATGTTGCCATGCTAGAATTGGTACTGTAAATAAATAACAAACAATTATTTAAATTAGAAAATGAATGTAAAGAACAGTTCTGTCTCCCAAGAAATTGAAATCAACATCAATATTTTTCATCAAAGCAGGAGGATAGCTTTGAATACCGATACAACTCATAAAATATGAAACCACACAAACAAAAGACTGAAACTAGCATAATGCGAGGAAAATTTCCATAATGGATTCAAGGATAAGTACGGAACATAACCTCACTGCCAAGTTGGCAGCAATAACTGAGACATTTCACATACTCAAAAGCAGAAAATTAATGAACCACATCTCATTTAATTTTCCTGACAATAGGCCACATAGGCTTTTCTATTTGTTGGGAGAGTGTTAGATTTGTCCTCAATCTTTGGAGGATTTGTTTTTAATCGATCTTGTTGGTTTTGGGAGGCAAAAGAAGGAAAAGAATTTGTGACAGTGTGCAGTCTTTGCATTTAGATGGGTAATCTGGCTGGAGAGGAATGCTTGGATTTTTCATGATCGTGTCTATAGAACTGATTTGGGTAGGCTTGTTTTTTTGGCCTCTAACTTACTCCCAGGTGTTTTGGGGTATGGCCTTCTAATATTCAGTTTAAGTGATTGACCATATAGCTTCATTTTTTTTCTTTTTTGGTTTTTGTAATAGCTAGCTTTTGTTTTCATTTTTTTAGTTTCATGAGGATTTCTCATCCTCTTTGTAATTTGTACTTTCTTATTTCTTAATGAATTTCTTCTTTTTGTACCAATAGGCTACACGGTAGTGAAATGGCCCAAAGAGGCCCAACCAACCTTGAAAGAATTTGGAGTGCTTGGGGTATGTATTGACCTGACATCAGAACATTTGTATATAGAGCAGAAACCAAAGCCCCTTGCATATTAAATGGCCCTGGGTTTTGAAATCAAAACTTTCTTATACAGTGGGTTTATTCAACTATGTATTTCCACAAGGGTGGGGGAATAATTCCCAATCCCAATCTCAAAATAGAGAGATTGAGATTATGAAGAGCCCCCACATCAATCTTGGTGACATGTGGTTTTGTTGTAACATTGTATCATGTATTGACTAGTGAACTATTGATACTAATTATTTTTCAAATTCAAGTATATGTATATTGACTCATTTAGTCGTTTTATGTCTCAAATTAATTGGGCTCTCCATTTCGATTACATTTCTACATTTTTTACCCATTAAAGTAGTGCAAACTATAAATAAAAAAAAATGACTTCTTCTGTAAACAGAAAAACTAAAAAGAATAGAAAATACATATTGCCTATTAAAAAGTATCTGTAGGTTGAATAAAAGCAGTCAAAATTCATTAAAAAAACAAGTATTAAGGATTTCATGCTTATTCTTTAATTTTGGCATGGTTTTGCGTGCATGAAAAAAATTCACGGCCATTACACCCACTTCCCATAACGTAACACCCACATCTCCAGTGTCCCACGACACCCGCAACCGTGAACCATGCTCATAGATCTAGTGAGGGGTCTGCTGATGGCTTTTTATCTGTCGGAGATAGTGTTTTGTTTGGGCAAGAGGATGTGGGGGATGAAGTACCTACAAGTTCCTCTGAGAAAGCACAGGTTGGTGTCCGCCACTTAAAAAAAAAAACCGATCAGAAAATGTAACTGTGAAGAGTTCTCTGGCCTTTAGTTCTCATTTGGAATGTTGTCCAATTGCTGTCTACAGTGTGTCCGATTCTAAAATGAATGTGGGTAAGGCTATGACTGAATCAAACAAGAATTAGAAAGGGTACTTAAATTCTCAAAAAGGTATCTTATCCATTCCTAGCTTGCTTGAAATTAGTGCAAATATTGTGCAAAAGAGGGGAATCTAATAAGGGGAAATCTTAGCCTTTAACTCTAGGGAGTGAGACGGACAACGAGACCCGCAAGAACTCCTTGAAGGGATAGGATTAAAGCTAGTTAGTCCTTTTGAAGAAGGATTTGAAAGCGGTTATCAGTCCTAGGCACTATAAGAGGAAGAAAAAAAAAGGTGCAACAAGAATTGAATAAGTTAGCTAGCTCTATTAAGGAAGTTTTGTGCAGAAATGCTCCTGATATTGTTTTAATTCATGAAACTAAACTTGAGAAGGTGGAATTAGGGGGAGGGGATTAGGGGTATTTGATAAGGGAGATCTAAGGAGTGAAAGTTTCTTCCTACCCAAGGAATGGTGGGGGATTTTAATTATTGAGAAACTCACTCAATCAGTAACATTGATAGTTTTGTGGGTTTTTTTTCTCTATCCGTGTTATAGATATTAAATATAGAGATCAGTGGTGGGTTACATCTATGCATGATCATTCTAGGAAAAAGTTCAGTCATCTTCTTAGGATGAGCTATATATTGTTTTTGGGTTTTGTTTGCCTAGATGATTATAGAAGGGAGATTTTCTCGTGGTGAGTTTTGTAGGGAGAAAAAAGGAGATAGGTTTTCTTCTAGCATGGCTTCGTCTATACCTGTGTTCGATCATTTTCCTAGTTTAGAAAGTTAAGAGAGGTCCTATGCCTTTTAGCTTTGAAAATATGCAGTTGGATTATAAATCTTTTCTCCATTTGGCAATAGATACTTGGATTGAGGAGGGCAATAAGGGGGGTTAGAAGGGTTTAATTCTAATCCTATTGTCATAGTTAGGAAGCTTTTGCAAATATTTTTCTAAAGAGGTTGATGCTAGGCCGATGATAGAGGGGTTGAACTATTGGAGTGGAATCGCATTTCTAGGGATCAGAAGTCTTGGTTGGAGAAACCTTTCGATGAAAATAAGGTTTGGAAGGTTGCGTTTGGGATGGATAGGGATAAGGCTCTAAATCTTTTCTCCATTTGGTAAGAGATACCTGGATTGAGGAGGGCAATAAGGGGGGTTAGAAGGGTTTAATTCTAATCATATTGTCATAGTTAGGGAGCTTTTGCAAATATTTTTGTAAAGATGATTATGCTAGGCCGATGATAGAGGGGTTGGACTATTGGAGTGGAATCCCATTTCTAGGGATCAGAAGTCTTGGTTGGAAAAATCTTTCGATGAAAATAAGGTTTGGAAGGTTGCGTTTGGGATGGATAGGGATAAGGCTCTAGCTCCTGATGGTTTTAATGAAGAATTTTAGGGAGTTTTTCTTCAATGAAGTTCTTGGTAAGAGTATTAAATCCAGTTCACTACTTTTGTGCCTAAAAAATGTAGATCTATTAATGCTGCCGATTTTCAGCCTGTTAGTTTGTTTGCTAGTGTATAAAAGATTATTGCTAAGGTGCTAGCGAATAGGCTGTGTGTAGTAATAGGAGATACAATTTCTCAAGCTCATAGTGCTCTGGTTTGGGGGGAAGGGGGGTGCAAGGGGAAAGGTATTTGTGTTCAAGTTGGATTTTGAAAAGCATTATGATTGAGTTAGTTGCAGGACTTCGATGAGGAGCTGTTTGTCTAATGCTTAATTATGTTATTATCAATGGGGAGCCTAAATCGTGGTTTAAGGCTTCAAAGGGTGTTAGCAAGGAGATCCATCTTCCCAATTCTCGTTTGTTTTGGTAGTTGATTGTCTAATTACTTGGGTTTTTTGTGGGATATGCTTGCAGAGCTTTACGGTTTGTGTTCTCCAAATTGGTGTCAACTGTCAAAGGCGGGACCTTAGTATTATTAGATACGCTAATGAAAAATTGAGAGTACCTAGGACTAACCCTAGCATGAGGAGTTTCGACTCTTTCATTAGGGGTTGTAATCTAAGAGATATTAGTTTTTCTAACACTCAGTTTGCTGCTGTAATAAGGTCAGTAGCGAGTAGGATTGACAGAATTCTTTTCTCAACAGTTTGGGAGGATGCCTAGGGTACTTTCCTCAAGAAGTGCTTCCTCAAGTGATTGCTGACCACTGCCCCTCATTTGTGGGATATGCTTGCAGTGCTTTACGGTTTGGATTCTCCAAATTGGTGTCAACTATCAAGGGTGGGACCTTAATAATATTAGATATGATAATGAAAAATTGGGAGTACCTAGGACTAATCCTAGCATGAGGAGTTTCAACTCTTTCATTAGGGGTTGTAATCTAAGAGATATTCTTTTTTCTAGCACTCAGTTCACTCAGTTTGCTGCTGGTAATAAGGTCGGTAGCTACTAGGATTGACAGAATTTTTTCTCAACAGTTTGGGAGGATGCCTTGGGTAGTTTCCTCAAGAAGTGCTTCCTCAAGTGATTTCTGACCACTGCCCCTTATTGCTCAAGTCTGATCCTATAAAGTGGGGCCCAACCACCCAACTCTATTTCACTTCAAGAATATGTGGTTGACACATAACAATTTTAGGAGGCTAGCTAGAGAGTGGTGGGATGAATGTACCATGGAAGGTGGGGAGGGTTTTTGCTTTATGAGACGGCTGAAGTTCTTTAGAGATATACTTAAATTTTGGAATGTGAAGGTTTTTGGTGATGTGCATTCCAGGAAAAAAGATATGTTACAGGATTTAGGTGCTTTAGATCAGTTAGCTGAGGAGGGGACATTTTCAAAAGATGTAGTAAATAGAAAGGCTCAGTTCACCAATGAGTTTGATCAGGTTCTTTTGAGGGAAGAGATTCATTGGCAGCAGAAGTCTAGAATGAACTGGACCAAGGAGGGAGATTGTAATACGAGACTCTTTTTATCGAGTAGCTGGTGGGAGGAGGAGGATGAATTTTATAAAAGAATTGCAAGATGATAAAGGTGGGATTACTAGGAACCCTGATTGCATTGCTGGTATAATTACTGATTTTTTTAGGGACCATGTTTCTGATATAGGTGGCATTCCCATTATTTTTTTTTTTTTTTTTTTTTTAAATGTGTCTAGAGAGGCCTTTTAAGTAGAAGGAGATTAAAGGTGCAGTGTTTGAAATGGATAGAGATAGGGCTCTTGGGCCAGATGGGTTTACAATAGCTTTTTTCCAGGATGGTTGGGATTTTTAGAAGAAAGACATTCTCAAAATTTTTCAGTTTAGTTTTTTAATAATGGAATAGTGGGTAGGAGCTTATAATTCGACTTTTATTACCCTGGTGCATAAAATGGATTTTTTTTGGCTCAGAAAAATTTATAAAAGAACACACAATGAACAATAATTGTTCCTAGTGTAAAAAGGGGCAGGTAGACCTAAAGAAATGAGATAGTGAGGAAGAACTTAATAGCTCTTAAGCTAGTTGAGGAAAATGCCTCCAATTGGGTGAATTAGCAGAAATGGATTCACATAGCCAACCCCACCTTGCGGGACCTAAGGCTTCCTGCAGTTGTTGTTTTTGTTGCTGTATGCAATGAACAACAATAATAGGAGGATGAGATATCCTCTGAAAAACAAAGAGCAGCAACTAAAAAATAACAACAGAGCTGCCTTCCAATTTTTATGAAGGTTGGACACCGACAAACCCTAAAAGAACTTGAACAAACGAGTAAGATTGTGCCACTAGAGTTAAGACTTCAGGCCAATTTGTCTGACCTTACATTAGTGTAGATTGGCTGGTGTCTTGGTGGATGCTATTTCCCATAGAGTTCTACCGTTGGTGATAGACAGACTTTAGACGCAGCTTTGATAACTAATGAGGTTGTTTAAGGTGCTGTCAGACATGAGGGCATTTGTTTTGAAACTGGAATTTGAAAAAGTTTATTGTGTATTAGGGTCTCTTGGATAGCAATGGACGGGAAACGATTCGGAGTGAGGTGGAGGAAATGGATTAAGGGGGGCCTCATGTCTGTAGCTTTTTCTGTTCTGGTAAACAGGGAGGCTAAACCTTGGTTTAGAGCTTCTAAGGAGTCTAAGACAAGGAGATCCTCTATCCCCTTTCATTTTCACCATTGTGGCAGAATTTTTTAGTACATTGATTGATAGAGGGGTGGATAGAGGTGTAGGCATAAAGGTGGGCCACGAGAACTCATCCATATCAGATTTGCAATTTATACATGAGACAACTCTTTTTCTTTCAAAAGATATGGGCGGGTTCTCCAATATGTTACACTTGAAAAAAATGTCTAGTCTTAGGAATAACTTCTCGTCCTTTCTCTGTAGTTAGCTGTATGGTCTTAAATTTCCACGAAATTATTGAAATTTCTGTTGAAATTTCCGGTTTCTGTCACCCTCGAAATCGAAATGGCAGTCGATTTCTGTCTTATATAATATCTGTCGAAATTTCAACAAATCATCCGAAATTTATCGAAATCTCAAAATTTCAGCGAAACTTGTCGAAATTTGAACTATGCAATGAAATTTCCCTGAAATGCAAATGAGAAATTTTGGAGTTAAGTGAAATTTCTCTCTTAATTAATTTTATTTATTTTTATCGAAACAAAATATTATTACAAGTGCTTTTGAAATTTATGAAAAAGTAAATTTACAACAACATTTTATTTAACCATTCATGTCTAAATTATCATTATTTGTATAATAAATAATATTTAAATGGTTTATGAATTTTATTTGTATTAACTAATCACTAAATATGTTTAATGGACATTATCTTACAAATATGTTTGATGCACATATTATATTACAACTTCTCCACCTCATAGACAGCATAGATGTATTTACTTGTAATGTATTAGTCCTAAAACTTAAATTGTTATGTCTATTAATCACTTCTAAAGCTTTATAAAATAATTTCATGCTTACTACTTATTTCCATTATTTTTTCAAATCGAAATCAAAAATGACATCGAAATCGAAATTTTCGTCAAAATTTCCGTACTTTTGGAGCTTCGAAATTTGAGTCGAAATCGAAATTTAAGAACTTTGTTAGCTGTGCCGTTCTAAGTTGGCCTATTAGCTACTTAGGTCTCCACTCAAGTGGTTACCCTACTAACGATTCTTCTCGGGACTGGTTTTTTAGAGTCACCAGAAGACTAGATGGGTGGAAATGAACTTTTCACGCTAGGAAATCATATTACCTTATTCATACTTGTCGTCTTCTATTCCCCTGTATTACCTATCCCTTCTCAAAGTCCCTGAGAGAGTGGTCCATAAGGGGATTTCTTGTGATCAAGAGTAGATGAGCATGATAGAGATCAACTGGTTAGCTAGGCAACTAAGGTAGTCCAAATGGGAGACAGGTCTGGGTCTTGGTAATTTGGTCTCCATAAGCATTTCCTTGGTTAGGAAGTGGATGTGGTGCTCCCCTATAGAAACAGTTTCTTTGGAACAAGCAATCTGCAATTATTTGGAATTCCTCAATATGGTTAGGTTGTTATGGCTGGGTCTAATTTAACTTATTTAAGTCCTTGGAAATTTATCTCGCAGATATATCAATCCATTTTCCCTCACGTTCATCTTAGTGTTGGTAATGGGGACAGAATCCATTTCTGGGAGGACATTGGATTGGGGAGGTTCCTTTTGCTATCATGTATCCTCGCCTATTTCACTTATCTCTTCATGATACCCTTCTAATTTCTTCCTCTCACAAGAGAGTGGGTATTCTTGATATTTTCATTTTGCGAGAAATAAAAAGACCAACAAGCTTGCCCCTTTGATTAATGTGCTTCATTCTTTTCCTTCCCATTTAGGGTGTGACAAAAGAGTTTGGGGTTTGGACTCCTCCGGGGAGTTCTCTTGTAAATCTTTCTTTTCCACTTGACTCATATTCCTAATGCAACTCCTTTTGCCCCCTTCTCCTTGATCTGAAAAGCTAAAGTCCCTTCAAAGAATAAGGACCTTTAGTGGACAGTGATCTTGAAAAAAAAATTAATTCCAATGACTTGCTACAGAAACAAAACCTAATAAGTTTTTTTGTCACCTGGTGTCTGTGTCCTATTTTTTAAGAGTGGGGAGACTTGTGTGCTCTTGTTTTAACATTGTAACTTCTCTTGGACCTCTGGAATAAGTTGTTTGGGATTTTTGGAGAGTTGAGTGTGCCCTTTCTCCTTGGAGATGTCTTGTTCTATGCTGTTTAAGGGGCTTGGGAAAGGAAAGGAGAGAGGCTTTGTGGTAAAATTCATTTAAGGCGATCTTTTGGTGTATATGTATGGAAAGAAATGCCAGAATTTTGAAGAACATGGATACTCTATTGCCTTACTTTGGAACAAAATGGTGTTCCTTGCGCCATTAAGGCCTGTGGGTTTTCTTTCCAGCATCTACCAAAGGCAGATTTACTGTGGGATTGGGTTGCATTACACCAGTAGACATTTTTTGCAATTATTTTTTTTTTTTTTTTTTTTTTGAGCTTTTGTTGTGTTTTTTCTTCATTTCTCTTCGAGGATATTATACTCCCCCTTTCTTTCGTTTTTAGTATCATAGTGCTCAATATCTATCTTGCACTGCTTAAGCATGCACCGAAACTCAGAATCGAAAAAAAAAAAATTAATTTTTTACACTGCTCCGTGTTGTTGTCTAAGGTCATGCAAGTCAAGTTATTGCTTTAACAGCTCACATAAAATTGAAAATTCAAAAGCTTAGATTGCAGCAATAAAACCCTAGAGCACCAAAGAAGGTGAACAAGAAGCAGATAGAACAAGTTATATGAGCCAAGTCACAAGTCACACAAGTTCCATGTGAAACCTTCCTTTTCGCCAAAATGAGAGATTCATCAACCAAACTAACAAATTGGGTAGAGCAACTCACACAAGTTACACGTGAAACCTTCCTATTGCCAAAACACAGATTCACCAACTTATCTAACATATTGGTGAAACCCTTTAAAAAAATAAGCAGAAGAAGACAATGAAGAAGAAATCTACGAACCAAAAGCTCAAAATAAAGGCATTCAACAATAAGCGGGTAAGATACAAATTAAATTGAAAATATCGATACAAAGCAACGAAGCTGAAACAAAATAATGGTACAGGGTATAAATTATAACTTGAAAAAGACTATCAAAAAATAAGCTATTGAAAATAAATACTCAGTACACTCAATTTAAGCATTTTATCACATGTGGTTGAATATCATACCCTATTCCAACATCCATTGTCTTGACCACCTTCAAAAAGAGATGAGTAGTAAGCTGGATCATATATGGAGCCTCCTATAATGTCATCAGAGTCTGAGGGCTGCCTGACTACAGCAGGAGTTGCCGGATTCAAAAAACGATTCCTTAAATCAAAATCTGCTTCACAAGAAACAGCACCGTCTACATTTGAAATGCCCAATCTGTACATTTGAATCCATAATAACGAGGATGACAGCCTCACAGAAAATCCAACAATTTGCATTGAAAGAGTGAGTTTCACAGAAAAAATAACAAGAACTCCATAATTATTGGAAGAAATGTTCCTGCATTCACAGATGATGCTTTCTGTGAGAGAGAGATTGCAACAGCCATCACATGGTAAGCACAACACTAGTAAAAGAAATCATAGTGTATGCAGAACTCAAAATTTTACAATTAAATAAATGACTAATACCCATTTGAAATATATACATGTATATATATATGTGTGTGTGTGTGTGTGTGTGTGTGTTTGTATACACACACACATAAAAAAATTAAATTAAAAAGTTGATACATGGTTAAATAAACCATTTGAAAGATATAACAAGAAACCTGTAATCATTGATTCAATTTTATCAGGGACAGTGAAGTTTTCCAATCCTAGATGCTCACTCATAGGTGCCTGAATTCTGAACAACCATGGAAATTTTATTAATATGATCATCATCAACAATTTGACACCAACCAATAAAGCATTCAATGTTTTCAAATCTCAACATGACAGAAGTTGAAAATCCCAAAATATAATTACAAATTGCTTACCAAACTTTCAAATATCCAAAGCCATCAAACAGAAAAAATCTAAATTCAATGCTCGACTAATTACCAAATTCAACAATGCAGAAAACTGCCTTCAGTCTGTTTTCTATGTGCACACAAGCAACATCTATGTACTATATATACAAGTACAAATAGAGTAAGACAAAAATATCTTTATCCTTGGAAGTAAGCCAAAATATTCCATAAAAATTAAAGTCAACTAAAATTAGATAACTTTCTAACATCACTCACACAAACAATAAACATAACTTCTTTTCATTTGGATTTCTAAAATTTATATATATTTATATATATATATACATATAAAAGATAAAAATATATGTTAAGAGCATGGTTCGAAATCGCGGTCGCGGGTAACGTCGCGAAACGGTCGCGGGTGTCACAGGTCGCGGGAGACGCGGGTGTTATGTAACGGGAAGCGGGCATAACGGGCGTGAATTTTTTTCACGCATGCACAACCATGCCAAAATCGAAAAATAAGCATGAAATCCATTAATACATGATTTTTAACAAATTTTGAAGACTTTCATTCAACCTACAAATGTTTTTTAATAGGCATTATGATTTTTATATTAATTTTAGTGCACTGTTTACAAAAAAAAGCATATTTTTTTATAGTTTACATTACTTTAATGAGTAAAAAGATGTAGAAATGTAAGAATCAATTAATTAAAGTCATAAGTTACTAAAAATGAATCAATAGACTCATTACTCAATATACACATTACAAATACATGAATTCAAAAAGTGATTAATATCAAATATCAATAAATAGTTGAAAATACAATTATACAATATTACAAATTTATAACATAATACATGTCATCACCAAAAAGAATGACGTGGAGGGTCTTCACAATTTGCATCTGTATCTTGAGATTGGGATTGGAAATTATCTCCCCATCCTTGTGGAAATACATAGTTGAATAAACCCAAGTTTATGTCATTTCGTTGTTGCTCTTAAAAATGTACTAGTGATGAAAATCCTCCTGAATAATGTTCATAAGTTGGGGCGGGGACTGGCTCTAGGTAGTGTGTAGAAGAAGACTCACTAGATCCTGAGATTCCTGATCCACTAGGATAAAAATGTGAGTCACGAGATGCATAATGTGGATATGCTAGATGAGATCCATATGATTGTGATGATGAACCATCTAAACCAAAGTCGCCAAAACTATGAACCACACCATATGAATCTTCAATAGAATCACTAGGGTCACCACGAGCACTCCTTCTCCTGGGTTGTGAAGATTGGTTCCCTGGAAGAATACCCAAGTCATAATTTTCAAGTATGTCATGTAGTCCATAAGGATGAGAAAGATGTATATCCCTTGCAAATGATGTCCCTGTGTCATATCCATAATTATATTCTACACCGCCGCCTCCACCACCACCACCACTGCCACCTCCCCCAACCCCAGCTCCAGCACCACTATTACCATCATCATCACTTGGTGGGCTCAAACTGTACGTTCAGGGCTTGAACTTGAATCATCATGCGCATTTATTGGTGGTTGATCACCTCCTTCTGTGGTACCACCAACTTCTTCATTTAACCAATTTGAATTGTCCTGACCGTCAAGTAGTGGTGTCTCTTTCTCCTCTAACCATTGACTTAAAGGATCATCTTCTTCGAAAATGTAGTCCAAATTGATAGGATTGAAACCCTCTTCAATTTCTCGTTGGCTTCTTCTCATTGTACGTCTTAACTTTAACCTCATGTTGTAATGTACAAAAACAAGTTTTTGCAGTCTCATGTACTTTAATCTATTTCTTGTTTTCGTATGGATGAGGCTAAAGGTGCTCCAATTACGCTCACAGTTCGAAACTGATGTGGTCTGACTAAGAACTCTGATTGCTATTCTTTGGAGCTCAGGAGCACACAAGCCATAATGAATCCACCATTCAGCTGCATGAATAATTAAAAAGAGTTTTATGTTAGTAGAGCGTATATTTCAAAAGTCAAATTTGAACATAAAGAGAGAAAATAGAGTCATTCTCCATTATTTAGCTATATAGTCATATTTACCAGGATTTGTTTGTTTCACTGCCCTTTGAGCCAATGGGGTTCCAAAAGTCTCCTGCCTATCTCGATATAGCAACAACTAAAAAAAGATGATTGTGAAATATAATTAATTAATTAAATGTATTAATAATTATTCTTGAAAGTATTACAGAATACTAGAACAATTTATTATTCAATTTAATGAAACCAATACTTACTTGATTAATAGCCCGAATTTGAGTATCTATATCAGTACCAACTTGGTTATCACTTTTTTAACTCCATCCATGACTTCTCTAGCAACTTCAGGAGAGGGTGGGGCACCATAAAGAAATTATGGGTTCAAAAAATACCCTACAATTAAATTTAGAAACATATTAATCAATAGTTTTGTAATGCAACTATGCATAATTTAAAAGTTAAAACAATAAGAAATTGTATTTGATTTACACTTACCAGCAGCGTGCAAATCTTGGTGCAACTGAAAACTCCACCGGTTGTCAAT
Source organism: Malania oleifera (assembly GCF_029873635.1). Classification (NCBI taxonomy): domain Eukaryota; kingdom Viridiplantae; phylum Streptophyta; class Magnoliopsida; order Santalales; family Ximeniaceae; genus Malania; species Malania oleifera. Next base: position 151,125,631 of record NC_080418.1, read on the forward strand.
AATTTTCCAATAGTCTTTGTAAAACCGGCAATCTTTTTGAATGGCCAACTTTGCCCTATCAATTGCCTCGTATATGAAGCCCATGGTTGGTTTTTCATCACCATCAACCAATTTAAGAACTTTCACTAAGGGTTCTTGCACTTTAATTATATCAGAGGCCTTTTGCCAAAACTCTTTGCCTAGGATAATTTTCTTTGAATCATATGCTGGGCCTAATTTTGTCATCCCAAACCTTGAGTTTTTCCAAGCATCAGATGTAAACATTTCCCTTAGTGCTTGTCTATGCCTGACAATAGTCTTCAAAGCAATGAAATTTGTGCAATGAGCTGCACATGCTGTCCAATAGAGATTGGGCCTCTTCTACATTAATAATTTTCCTCCTGCCTTCATTGCAGCTTCATTATCAGTCACTACTTGGACAACATTCTCCTCTCCAATTTCTTCAACCGCCTCGTCCATTAATCTGAAAAGAAATTATAGATTCAATAATTACTACTATTTAATTAAAAACATGCATGTTCATAATACTATTTGCATATACAATTAAAATTAGAAAATTACCTGAAATAATATTCAGCTGTTCTGCTTGGTACATCAGAGGCATCAACTGATTTATGAAACACGGTGCCTCTATCGCAATAAACTAAAAAGTTTATAATGTGTTTTCTAGTTGGTCCTGACCAACCATCACACATAAGGGTTACACCTCTCTCCTTCCAAATTGCAGAAAAAGAAGCTATATAATTTTTCATTTCTTGATACTCTTGCTCCAAATAAATTTCAGATATCTCATAAGGTGATGGACCCTTCACCCCCTTTCCAACCTCTGCAGCAATATCAAGCATAGGCTGCATAAATGGAGAGTCAGCTACATTCGCTGGAATCCGATTATAAATTAGGAATTTTCCAACTGCTTTTCCTAATTTACTTCTTAAACCTTTCAGTAACTTTGTGTTGATTTTTGGTTGTTTCGCACTCTTACTTCTTTCTAAAATAGGATCCATTGCCTTTAGTCTAGCTTCAGGGGCATCAAGATTGATCCATTGTCGTCCATTACCTCCAGCTTCTCGACCACTATAAGATCAAACTCCTGCACTATTGAAACCACCAGTAGCACCACTGCCAGAGCCACCTCCCTCTTCATAAATATTACCCCCTCTTGATGTTCTTGCTCAAAATCTTTGTCTCTCTTCCCATTGTTGCTGTGATCGTATGCTTTCTTGTCGAGCAAATCTCATACTTTCTTCTTCCAAGTCTTCTTCATCGCTCAAATTCTCAAAATCTCCTCTAATTTGGGCTTCTGCTTCTTCTTGCCTTTTTTGTTTATCTCTTTTCTTCTCAGCATACTGTTGTAGATGTTTCATCATTTGTTCTCTAACTTGTGTGGTCACATTTGAGCATCCAGCTACTTGACCTTTTTTATGTGCCAAGTATTGTTTCAAGCGTGTAATGCCCCCTTATTATCTTCCCACATAACTTACACATAATAACATGTCTATTACCGTCCACCGCAGTACCAAAATGCCATCCAATATCCTCACTAGGTAAGTTCTCATTTCCTCTATCACGTGACATATTGATAGACTTAATTTGATGATCTCTACACAAAACATAGAGAAAATACAAAGTTACAACCTTTCTAAAAATGACAGGAATAATATTATAATTAGTAATTTAGTAAATATTAAATAATAAGTACTAAATAGTCCTTCTAATTTTAAATACTTATTACGTAAAAATAAAATATAATATTTGATTAAAAATAATAAGTAATGTTTAATTTATTTTGATATTTAAATAAGCAAAATTATAAAATATTAGATATTTTATTACAAAAAAATATATTCCTTTATCTTTAAAAAGATATTTTCATTATTTTTTATAACTTGATTTTATTTTTATTTATAACTATAAGAAATTAACATTGAAATTTTAAAGGTGGAAAAAACTTGCTCTACTTTTATATACATCACAACATCACTAATAGAGATCCATACAGTACAAATTGACTATTTAATTTTTTAAGCATTTTCTCAGTTTATGGATTAAAATAAAATTTTTCTACAAATTCCAGTAGTAAACTAGTAATTAGCAAAAATCTGAATTATTAATATATTAACTATTAGGTTAAAATGTTTTTTATTAAGTTATCAATTTTTACTTTATTTGATAACTAAAAACAAAAAATAGATCATGTAACGATTTATTTTACCTAATTTTAAATTTAAGGTCAAAATGATGTTTTAAAACTTAAAAAAATATTTATAAATAGGAAATATGTGCTGAAACTAAATTTTCCTAATTACCTTTCAAAAAATATAAGACAATTAAAATATTTATAAATTAAGAAAATTTTATTTTACATAATTATTACTGTTTTCTAATTTTTTACTCTATTAAATTACTCCTTTTTTAATTCAATTTAACAAACATAATTTACAACAAATTATAATTAAAAAAAAACATAATAAAAAGTTTAAGATGTGGGAGATTTCTGATCTTTGAAAAGAAAAAAAAAACAAGAGCTGCATCTATGGGCAAGGCATAAGACTAGAAAAGAGTATTTTTTGTACTAATGTTGTATCTTGGAAGTTTGTAACCATAATACTATTAGTCTATTACTAACGGTGTCAGCTTTCAAAAAATGTTAATGCAATACCATATAAATGAAATTGATATTGTATATGAATATAATAATTTACAAGAAAAAAAATGCTGTTAGGGGAAATAATTATGCAAAATGTTGTTTTACTCACAAATATAAATTAGCATAGAAATAGAACATGAGAAATTGTCCACTCCATATTTTTGGAATGCCATGTCATAGTTATTTATTTTAAAATAATATATATTTTATATGCAATGAAACCAAAAGGAAGGAAAGAATACGTAAAGAATGAATAAAAGTATGTTAATCAAAACAGAATATGACATGCTTAAATTGTTTAGGAACCAATTTGCATCTTAAATGAATCTGAAATTTTAAAGCTTTTTACTCTATTAAATTACTCTTTTTTTTTTTAATTCAATTTAACAAACATAACTTACAATAAATTATAATTAAAAAAAAAAACATAATAAAATGTTTAAGATGTGGTTGTGGGTGTTGAGTGTTGCTGAAATAAAGCTTTTCTCATTCGCGAGATGAGTAGAGGCCAGAGAGTCTGAGACTTTAAGTGAGACCGAGAGAGGGGAGGCGACTCGGAGGATGGAGGAGCCTCGAAGCTTCGTGCGACGACTGGCGGAGGGCTGGTTGGTGGCGGCGAGTGCGACGACTGGCAGATGAAGCTGCCTTCAGCCACTCTCAAGCTTCGAAGAACTTTGTTAGGTTCAGGATTCAGGAAACGAAGGCTGCAAAGATGAGTAGATCAACTCAGGCTTCGAAGGAGTGAAGGCGTGAAGCCTTCTTATAGCTTCGGTGGCCAACAAAACTGCAAGTAAGTTTTTTGCTTTTTTAATGTTAGATTTAGGTAGATTGAATGGTAGATGGGTGCTTGGGACTCGGGAAAGGGGGAAAGGAACGCTGCGCAGCAGAAAGGAGATTCTGCAAGTTGTCGGCATGTAACGGTCCGTAACGGACTGTTACGGAGTGTAACGTAGGGGTAACGGCCGTTACGGCTGTGAATTTTTTCCAAACCGCATTATCGGCCCGTATTGGTTTCAGAGCCCTTGATTTACGTTACATATCGGCCGTTACGCTACGTAACGGCCGTTATTTAAAACCATGGTTAAGAGAGAGAAATTACAACCTAGGCAAGGGCGCGTGATGTAGGACAAGAAGCAAGACCTTGGGAATATCCTTGCTAGAGAATAATTAAGAAGAGTTAGGTCAAGGAATTGTCGAGTTAAGTGAGTGTTTTATTATGTGTTTAGCTTCATTCGTAGAGTATTATGTGTATTTGGGGGCTTGTTTGTAGTATTTGTGTATTCTAGTGGTATATGTTTGTAATGCAATGTGGTTTTAGGGGTATGAGTGTAATTTCATGCAAAGAAGCTTTCTTATAAATAGTGTGTGAAAGTCATGTTTTAGGCAGTTGTTGATGAAATTGAATTGGAACTGAACATAAGTTTCCCCCTAGTATCTCCTCTCTCCTCCCTTCCCCTTCTATCTCTTCTAATCTCTCCCATAGCTGCAGAACCTTGATGCTGCCCTGCATCATTTGGTATCGATCACTATTCTTCCATGTCAACCCCCCATCTTCCCCTTTTTCCTTCTCTTCTCTTCTACCATGTCCTTCTTCTCCCTTGCTTCTTCTTCTTTCCTTTTCTCTGTTTTGTAACTTCTCACTCCCTCTCTGCTGCTTCTTCTGTCTTCTCTTCTTGTTTTCTTGCTTTCTGTTCTGTTCTCTCTCTCTTTAATGCATTAGTCCTCCCTTTGTCTCTGTTCTATCTTTCTCCCTTCTTCTTCTTCTTCATCTTACATCCTTTCCATTAATCTCTCCCTCTCTGTGAGTCTCTTATCTCATCATCTCTATTCTGAAACTCCAGTATTAAATTCTCGTCGCCGTCCGACCACCAGAGGACACCCCATGCGCCGGCCAAACTTATCCAATCGTCAGCCCTTTGAAAGTACCAACCTCCTGTACTTTTTTCATATCACCACCACAACTGTAATTCCCATCACCAGATCTACACTTGACTGAAGTTTCATCGCCAGAGTCTTGCCTCCGGGGACACACATGCCCCATGCGCCGGTGACCCACAAGTGGGACTCTGCCGAAGTCTTCTCCTGCTTCCAGTTTCACAAGAAATTGCTTGAGTCACAATATTTTGGGCTTTATCCAAGATATCTTGATCTGCAAGGAGGCATTTTGATTGTGGACACAATTTATTGCAAGCAAGCGCGATAGTTTGGCACAAAACTCCAGAAATTGTCATTCCAGCATTAAAAATCAGGTTTTGTTGCTGTAATTTGTGAGTTTTTTTTGTGTTTTTGTTTCATTTCAGCAGGAAAATCAATATCAAAGGTGAATTGAAGATTGTTTTTCAAAAATTAGGAGTAAGGCTTGTGGGAAATTGTGTTAAAGGGCTGTTGGTGATATAAAGCTGCAGCACATAATTTAGCAACATGGTGACAAATTATCGGATAAAGCAATGCCATTTGCCAAACTATGGGCACAATTTCAAACTGTTCAACACCTTTCTCAAATGTGGAGAAAAGGTTTGCAAAATCATCATTGATGGAAGGCGTCCAATGAATGTGGTTTCCATAAATGGAGTCATTCGAATGCAGCTTCATCCAGAACCTCACCCAGAACCTTATGAGATGTCTTGGGTTGATAACTCTACTGTACATGTTTATGAAAGATGTTTGGTTCCTATCCAAATGGGTGAATATATGACTAACTTTTGGCGTAATATCCTACCTATGAAGATTGGCCATGTACTCCTCCTTGGTTGGATGATTTGCGGTTGACTCAAGGGCATGAGAACACATGTCTTCAACAATAATGAAACGAAAATCATTTTGAAGCCTGCTTTACCAACCAACCAGGACAAAGAATAAGAGATTATTGATCACGTCAAAGTTACTCAACTTGAAGACACTACAAGGCAATAAATGCATTTAAAGACATCCAAAGTCTTTCAAACATTCCTATTGTAGGGTTTGTCATCCCTGATGAGTTCATTGATGGTAATTCTCAAGTCAAGTCTATGGCGCTGCCAATGGAACATAGTTTCTTCTCATTCAAGTACTAGCTTTCAAAGAGACCAAATTTACTCTCCCTTTTGATCCTCCAACATTTCAAAATTCGAGGCTAAATTTTTTCTAACTAGGGGAGAGTCAATGTAGGACAAGAAGCAAGACCTTGGGAAGATCTTTGCTGGAGAATAATAAAGAAGAGTTGAACCAAGGAATTGCCAAGTTGGTAGTTTATTATGTGTTTAGTTTAGTTACTAGAGTATTATGTTTATTTGGGGGGCTTTTTTGTAGTATTTGTGCATTCTAGGGGTATGTTTGTAATGCAATGTAGTTTTAGGAGTACGAGTGTAATTTCATGTAAAGAGGATTTCTTATAAATAATGTGTGAAAGTCATGTTGTAGGCATTTGTTGATGAATTTGAATTGGAATTGAATGTGAGTTTCCCTCTTGTATCTACTCTCTCCTCCCTTCCCCTTCCTTCCTCTCTTTTAATTTCCCCATGGTTGCAGAACCTTGATGCTGCCCCAGCATCAAAGCAAAATCCTCAAAAAAACAAAGTAAATTTAAAAATTAAAAATTAAAAGTAAGAAAATTTAACCAAGAAAGCCCCTTTTTAAGCCATTCCCATCATAATTCATGGAGCACTTCAAATTTTCTTGTTCCTTCTGACCCTTGTTTACCTTAGTTTTACCACCATCAAGCAGGATTTTGATTCCTTCGCAATCAGATAACCGTAAACCCGATTTATCCATCAAAAGCTGAGCTCAAATATCCTTCCCAGAAAACTCCTTTATGGATGTGAGCATTTTTGGATTGAAAAAGAAGAATATCTTAACAGAAAAAGAATTTACAAGACTGAAGAATAAGAAATCTCGCTAAAAGCAAGAAAAGAATAAAATGGAAAAACAAAAAAATATATAAAACAGCCCACCAATCATGCTGAACATCCTGAAAAGATAAACCCTTGAAAGTTGAAACAACCAGCAGCGACAATCCATAATGAAGCTGAATACTGAATCTTGTTCCAAATCAAATACTGGGAAACAGATTGCGGAAAAAGATGAGATATACATTTCCAAAGGCTCTTGAAGGAAGATCTAACTATCTAGTCCCACACTAGCTTCTCACGACATTACCTTTTAAGCAGATTTATTTTTAATTACTTTATGCCAAAGAGAGTTATCCTCTAAAGGAAACCTCCATAACTATTTACTCAACAAGGCAATGTTTACAGACCTCGAATACCCTAGACCCAGCCCTCACTCCTTTTTAGACCTACACACCAACTCCCACCTAACCAAATGATCATTCTTCTTCCCCACCCACACCAAAGAAACACCACAGCAACTTTAAAAATTGGACAAAAAATAAAGGGGATGCTACAGAAACAAGATTGAATAAGTTGTGACATGATCAATTGATGAAAAAAAAAAAAAGCATCTTTCCACCCATCCAAACGCTTCACCACCTTCTCTACCAGAGGAGCCCAAAAACCCACCAGCCTAGATTACCACCCAAAGGAACCCCTAAATATGCCAAGGGCCATTCTAAAGTAGCACACTCTACAAAAGAAGCCAACTCCAAATAACTATCCACCCTCAAAATACCAGCTATCCCGCTCTTCCCTTAATTTACTTTTAACCTAGAAACACTCAAAAATCTGTAAAATGGTTAGCACATTTAAAAAAGACTTCCTATGAGGCTACGATCCTCTAAGAAAAACTAGCATCATAAGCAAACTAAAGAAGTGACGCTGTGATTTTTGGTGTAATCCCAATAGGGGGGCGAATTGGAGATTTTAAAATTACTAGGTCAAGTATGTCCTATTTTAAAATCACATACAGTATTACACAACCTAGGGTCATTCTAATCAATCACAAATCTAGCAGATAAATGGAACTCCAAGTAATTTAAACAAGTATGACAATTTCAGTAGTTTCTCAATCAATCATAAACCGATATTCAAACAAAAATGCAGTAATCTCAACAAGTAAATATAAACATGCAAATACAGAAATGTAAAGAGTATAGGGAAAGAATAACACTGGGTTTTTACGAGGTTCGGCAAATCCTGCCTACGTCCTCACCTCAAGCCGACCCACTTGAGGATTCACTAACTAGCTCACTTAATCAGGCAGAGCAAAGCCTTTTACAAATTTTCCTTACAGGGTGGAGTCCCCCTCCTTAGGCGATACCCCATGCCTGGAACACGGTTCACTACCCGAACCGCAAGGATTACAAGATATGAAAGATAAATTTGTGAACAACAAGGTGCTTCTCAAATAAGCTAATGTGTACAATGAAATTCTATATGCACTCTTATATGATAGGATTTATGCTCAATAGAGTTTGTATGATTCAATCTCTCAAAACGTATTTTGAGTTAAATGAGAGGATGTAAAAGATATGTGATCTTCGAATCAAAAATAAAATATGTAGGAGAAATTAAAGATAATGCTCTCAAGAGATTTTTCAAATGAATAAGTAGGAGAGAATAAATATCTTTGATGATAAAAAATTGATGCCCAAATAAATACCTATTCAACAACCCTAAAGAGCAATAAATTTGCAAATGAAGGAAGTGAATGATAATCAATGCTCTCTTTCAAAATAGATTTTTCAAAGGAATAAGAGTAAGAGAGTGAATGCTTGCTTGTATGTGTAAGGATAAGAGAAACAAAGCACAAAATATTTTAGAGGATATTCAAGATAATCAAAAGTGTTAAATGAGCTTTTGGGCAAGCTATTTATAGAGTGCTTCAAAAAATGACCGTTAAGGGACCATTTGGGAATTATTAATTTGTTTAATTTGAATTTAATGACCGTTTTCGGCTTGAAAAATTGCCCAACCTACGAGGTCCGGTCAACTGGCAATGGCTCTGGTCGACTGGGCCAAGGCGATATTCAAATCACCGAGGTTCAGTCGACTGGGGCTCAAGATCCGATCTACCAAATCATTAGGCCGATCGACTAGGCTTCAACAGGTAAAAATGCGACCGGTCAGTTGGGGCTTTAGAAATATGGCCGTGTGGTAAGGCCAGTCGACTGGACCTTGAACAAGTTTAAACGGGCCAATCGACTGGGGCTTTATATAATTAAGAATTTTGGCCTTATGCATTAGCCGGTCAATTGGGCACCTTAAAAAGTTGAATTTAAGCCCTATTTTGACTTCAAAAAAAGTTTCAACCCTATGTGTACGAGTTTGAAATTTTGAGTAGAAGGTATTCCATGAAAATTGTGGTTCCCTACGGTCAATCTATGGTCTAGTATAGAGCATTCAATCCCATCATGCAAGACATGCATATTAAATACAAATTAAATGCATTACAATAAAATAAAATCTTCATTCCTTGCTCTTCACTTTGCCATTCAGCAAGCCAGAAGATGTGAGCTTCCAACTCCTCATGGCTTCCATTGTACCTCGACTCTTCGTGCCTTCTAAAGAAATTTCTGTTCAAACACTAGATGCACAAGTGAGATACTTTGGATTTGTCATAATCAAAACGGGATAGGACTCATAAAGTCAACAGACGCCATGTGCACCACCCAACTAGGACACCCCAATACGTCTCAAAAGCCCTCTATCAATCGCTCTATCTATCATTCCACTCAAACATTCACTACTACGAGAAACAAGAACAGAGAAATTGGATCTCCTTGTCTAACACCCCTCAAAGCCTTAAACCATTATTAGACTCCCAACAACAAAACAAACAACAAATTAAGCCTTAAGTCCCACTAGGTGGGGTCGGCCACATGAATCCTTTTCCACCAATTTACACGAACATGGGCAATTCCCTCCGGCGACTTATGGGCTATCTCATTCCAAGTTAGTTTAAGTATATCCATGCCCCTTCTAATTAGTTCATTCTGCCTCACTAGTGTATTATTTGGCTTACATTGTAGATGCCCAATCCTACAAGCGCTATGCCCAACTTATCACAAATATTTTCATTCCTTAATTTATCTATTAACATTATGCCACTAATCCACCTTAGCATTCTCATTTCGACAACTTTTGTTTTTTGAATATGCTTGTTTCTTAGTTACCCAATGCTCAATATTCTTGTTTCTTAGTTGCCCAACATTCTGATACACATAGCATAGCTGGTCTTTTAGTTGTTCTATAAAACTTCCTTTTAATTTTAAGGATATTCTACCAACACACAATACGCCTGAACCACTTCTTCATTTTACTCACCCTACTTTAACTCAAGTATAAAATATTCTTCAATTTCTCCCTCAACTCGCATAATAGATCCAAGATACTCAAATATAGTTGTGCTATTAATTTCTAAACCATCAAATTTAATATTTTCTCGAGTATGCCTCTTACCATAACTAAAATTACATTTCAAATATGGATCTTATTTCTACTTATCCAAAATCTCTAAATTCTAAAGCTCTCCATAAATCTAACTTAGATTCTACTCCACCCCTAGTCTTGGATACTCCTTGTAAGTTCACAAAGCAAAAAGATAAGGGCTCATTTTGGAACCTCATTTTTTTACTCCTAGCAAGTCCATCCATCACTAGTGCAAAAAGAAAAGGTCTCAAATGAAGATCCTTGATGTAAACCTATTATAATTGGAAATTCCCTAAACTCTCCACCCATAGTCCTAGCACTAGTCATTATTCTATTGTACATATCCTTAATGACATCAATGTACCTACTTCATACTCCTTTTTTTATAAACCCACCATAAACTTCTCCATAAATCTAACTTAGATTCTACTCCACCCCTAGTCTTGAATACTCCTTGTAAGTTCACAAAGCAAAAAGATAAGGGCTCAAAGCAAATAAGGGCTCATTTAGGAACCTCATTTTTTTACTCCTAGTAAGTCCATCCATCACTAGTGCAAAAAGAAAAGGTCTCAAATGAAGATCCTTGATGTAAACCTATTATAATTGGAAATTCCCTAAACTCTCCACCCATAGTCCTAGCACTAGTCATTATTCTATTGTACATATCCTTAATGACATCAGTGTACCTACTTCATACTCCTTTTTTTTATAAACCCACCATAAACTTCTCTAGGTACCATATCATAGGCTTTCTCTAAGTCAATAAAAACCATGTGCAAGTCCCTCTTTTTTCCCTTAAACTTTTGCATTACCCTCCCAAAAAATATATAGATTCTATAGACGATCTCCCAAGTATGAAACCAAATTAATTTTCTAAAACCCTAGTTTCTAACCTTAGTTTTTGTTCAATTACTGTTGGCCTAACATGGCTTTCGAATCTCGTTTTGATGACAACAAATAAAGGTTGATTTAACTTGTTGTGTTTAAGTGATGATATTTCAGGAAAGCTTGAATGACAAAGTTCAAAAAATCAAAAGAAATGCAAGTTCAAGATCACTAAGTACTATAAAGCACACTCACCTTCAAAGTGATCCAAAGAATGCTCAGGAGGACCAAAAATGTTCAAAGCATATGGAAACCTAAAGACGACTCAAACTCAAGTCTAAGAGGATTCAAAGCAAAGACTCATGTGAAGACTTCAAGCTTAGAGTGTTTAAGGCTTTAGGACAACCTATGTAAGTACTTCATACTAAATATCATGTTGAAATGCTTTGAAGCTTATTAGGGGTTGTCTTGGACTTAGAGACCTTATTTTAAAAACCCCGGAAAATGTTTTTTTAAGTAACAAAACAATATGGCTGAGAGTTTTTGAAAAATAACCTAAAAAACAGAAATTATAACTGCTCAGGCGACTGAAGATTAAGCTCAGGCGCCTAAAGATTTTCCTGAGCAATTTCTAAAGAGGCAGTGTAGGCTCAGGCGTCTGACCCTGTTTTTCAGTAGAAAATTTCACAGTTTTAAGGAACCTCAGGTGATTGACCCCGAGACTTAAGGCGCCTAAACACTATTAACGGCTATATTTTTAAAAAATTTTAAAATTCAAATTTATGTTTCTTGTGCCACAAATTTTGTATAAACTTGGGAAACACTCCAAATAACTTGTGCAACACGAATTAAACCTTTTTGAGCCTATAAATACATGTTTTCTCTAATCAAATTCACACCAAGCTTTGAAAATCTGCCCTCAAGCCAAAAGCTCTCTTGCTCACTTTTTCATACTGAGAATTGCTGATAATTTCGGAGTCTCAAATCAATCTTCTCTGAGCTAAAATTTCTGAATTGCTGATTCTTATCAAGAGAAGTATTCCGGTGAAGTAGTTTTTGAGCTTCAATTCAATTTCTTTTGATATTTGTTTGAAGTATATTAGTGCTTTTAATTGTACTAACCAGTTCTATCTGAGAGCATTCTTTGTACAAAAGAAATTGTTTCTTGTTTCTTGTTTCTTTGACGGTTCTGGTCATTAGATCGTTGTAACCAAGCGTGTGGTATCGCTTGGAGAGGGGGCTCCACCCTAAAGGACGGTTTATAAACGGTTTGTTCCGCCCACAAAGGAACGTGTTAGTGGAATCCTTAGGTGGTCTTGCCTAAGGCGAGGACGTAGGCTGGGGATAAGACGAACCTTGTAAAAAATCTCGGTCTCACTCTTACCCTTCACTTTTTAAATTTCAGCATATACAAATTGTGTTTCAAAGTGCAAGTTGCTGAAAACTGAGATTGAGAAGACCTTTTAATTTAAGAAGGTACGTTGGTTAATCTTTTGCGGAAACCTTTAAGGGAGTACGTTGATTAATCGCTTGCAGAAATCTTGATTAAAAGAAACGCATAAAAATTCATTCATACAATGCTATAAATTGAAATTGTGCAAACACTAAAATAAGGAATTGCTGCAGCTCTCACAAATTGGTTTAAGTATTGTGTGATTGGTTGATTGATTGTTGTTTGGTTTGTGATTGATATTGTGTTTGGATTGTGGTTGATTTAAAATTAAAAACATCCTTGTGTGTTTGCTAAGTATATAAAAGAATTGTGAATTTGTAAAAAAAAAAAAAAAAAACTTAAAATATTTTTATTAACCCAATTCACCCCCCCTCTTGGGACTACACCTTAACTTTCAATTACCTTTTCTCACAATTTTGTTGTATGACTCACAAGTTTAGTTCCACTTCCGTGATAGCTATTACAATTTTGAATATCTATTTCATTTTTGTATATGGGTATGAAAGTGCTTTTCATCAACTTGGCATCTTCTTAATTTTTTATAATTGTATTAAATAAATTAGTTAACCATATAACTTCGTTATCACCAAGGCGTTTGCGTTTGTGAGGCACGCCATTTTGAGCATAAAACACCCTAAGGCGTAACTTGAAAGGCGTAAATCCTCAAATGTGCACACCTCAGGCAAAAAGTTGAGCCTTTTACACCTCATATGGGAAGGCGTACACCTTTTGGGAGCACCTGATTTAAAATATTAAAAAAAGGCAAGTAACAACGGCTTTGATGAGCATCAAAACGCCCCTCTCTCGACGAAGCTTATTTCTTCCAAGCTTCCGTATCTCTCCGACGACTCCTCCAACTTCTTGTCTCTCTCCAATGAGTCGACGACTCCTTCCGACATATTGTCTCTCTTTGACGACCCCTTCGAAGCTCTCGTCTCTTTCCAAGCTTGCATCTGGCTTTGAAGACTCCTCCAGCTTCTCGTCTCTCTCCGACGAATCAATGACCCCTTCCAACCTCTGATCTACCTCTGACGACCCTTCCGACGTCTCACCTCTCTCCGACAACCCATTCGGACCTGTTGTCTCTCTCCAGTGACCATCTACAGCCTCTCGTCTCTCTCCGCAACCCCCTACAACCTCTCTGCTTTGAGATCTCATCTCAGTCTGACGTCTTTGCTTGAACTAATTCAAGTATTTAACCCTTGCTATCTCCAGTGTTGTTCATAGTAGACTCCCACAAGACTCTCTGCCACTGTCTCTAAAACTCAAGGTAGCTGCAGCAGCATTTGATTTGTTCCAGTTTTCACTATTCATTTATCAATTTTCAGTTTTAATTTCCTGCTGCAGCAGCTTTTCCTCTTCTTTTTGTAATGTTATGGCTCATGCTTATTTTTTAAAATGTATTGTTTGAGTTTGTTTGCTAAAATTGGCCTATTTGATATTTGAAAATTATGTTTTTATTTTTTTCTCCATTATTCTAAAAAATTTGACATTTTTTACTATATATAAATTGATTTTATTTTTTAATTGTTTTAAAAAATACAGTCCCAAAATTCTTACGCAGGCGCCTTACGCCTTCACCTTTTAAAACATTGAGCAGAACTACAAAGAAAAAACAACAGCACCTTGATAATGCATTCCAGCCTCTTACCACATCTCAGAAACAGAAACCCTTAAAACCAGCCAGCACTATAGGCCCAAAGAAAAGCCAAGAATCGGATTGTGTCCCAAATAACCCCCACTAATAATCTCTTCCCAGCAAAAACTCTAGCATTTAGGATTCAGATTGGTGGATATCCCACCTTGATCTGCCCTATAGAGGTGGATTTGGTAGTTCTTAAACAGATTTAGGACAATAGTCAATGGCCACGAAGATGAACCGGTGTCCGTTGCAGGCTTTTGGGGTTATTGGTCCAATCACATCCATGCCCCAGGCTGAAAAAGGCCAAGACATGGATAATACATGGAGTTGGAAAGGTAGAACCTGTATACAATCTTCGTAGATCTGGCATTTATGGCATTTTCTTGCATAGTCTATGCAATCCTTTTCCATAGTCACCCAATAGTACCCGCACCTTAGAATTTTCTGAGCTAACGAATGACCACCAACGTGGGTACCACAAACCCCTTCATGGACCTCCTACATAATTTGTTGCGCCTCTTGTGACCCCACACACCGTTGGAGTGTCGTGTCGTGGTTCCTTTTATAAAGTATTTCTTCGTCCAGAAAGAATCTCATAGATAATCTCCTAATAGTTTTTCGATCATTATTGGAGGCTCCTACGGAATATTCCTGTAATTGAATATATGTCTTCATGTCAAAGAACCACGGTTTCCCATCAATTTCTTTTGTCACGGCATAATATGTTGGCTCCCCTTGTGTCCTTATCCCAATAGGCTCAATCTCCACTCCGGGTCCTACCTTGAATAGGGCTGCTAATGTTGCCAAAGTGTCAAGGACCAAATTATTTTCTCGAGGCCAATGGAGAAACTTGATACTGACAAACTATTTTATCATTTTTTGAATAAATTGATGGTACAGTATCAATTTAGCATCCCTAGTTTCCCATTCCCCTATTAACTGATATATTACCAAAGCTGAATCTCTTTTAACTGTTAGTTCTTTGATCCCTCGATCATGAGCGGCTTGCAGACTTAACACACAAGCTTCGTACTTGACCACATTGTTGGTACACGGAAACGTGAGTTTGGCTGTAACAAAATAATATTTATCATCTGGTGATATTAACACTGCCCATATTCCATATCCCTATACGTTGAACGCTCCATCAAACAGCATTACCCATCCTATTTGATCTTCCTCTTCTTGGCTTACTGAATCAATGTCTTTATCTGTAAAATCAAACCCCATGGGCTGGTAATCCTCGATGGCTCTATCTGCCAAGTATTCAGCTATTGCGCTCCCTTTAATGGCCTTCCTGGTTACATACGTAATGTTGTATTCGGTTAACAACATTTGTCATCGGGCGACCCAGTTGATCACATCTGGTTTCTCAAAGACGTACTTGATTGGGACCATTTTGGAAATTAGCCAAGTGGTATAATACAGGGTGTATTGTCTTAGCCTACTAACCACCCAAACCAAGGCACAACATGTTTTTTTCAGGTCTAAGTATTTAGCCTCGTATTCAGTTAACTTTTTGCTCAGATAGTATATGGTTTGTTCTTTCCTTCCTGTCTCATCATGTTGCCCCAATACACATCCCATTGAATTCTCTGATACTGCCAAGTATAGGAGGAGTGGCCTTCTGGGGCACTAGGGGAAGCAATACCAAGGGGTTTAGGAGGTACTCTTTTATTTTCTCAAAGGCTGATCTACTCCAAATGGATTGTATCCTAAAAGTAGGATTGTTGATTTTAACATCTCTAGGTAAAACCCCCAACCCCGTCATAGCCAATATGGAGTATTCCAATTTTCAATAATAACCCCTAGCTTGTCAAATGTTACGAGTAGGTGTGCCTCTAATTCAACATAAACATGATAGAATTTTGATGTCCTTGTATTCCTCAGTTCTAAAGTTTGTCATGTTATAAAAATCTTTAAAAATGTCGGTGTACATCAATTTAATAAGTCTTTTTGGCATAACTTCTATAGGTTTTGAGAAATATGAGAAAATGATGCTTAACTACAGGTGTGTGTGCGTGTGACAAGTACAAAAGTGTAAAAAGGTAAAAAGGAGAATGTAAGGAACTCAGAACACCAACGCGACAACTCTGTCACGGTGTTTGACTTTGCACAGATTTCCTTTCTTTTGTTGATAGCAAAAGAAATTTCATTAATAGGGAAAGAATTTATAAGGAGGGAGAGTAAGAACCTTGCACAGATTTATCATTTACAACAATTAAAGACACTGCATTGAATACTTATGGTATGTTTATTGGAAAGCAAAAGTTCAAATAGGCTTGCTGAACAAAGAGGAAAAAAGGTGTAGGACACAAGTTTACATACCATATATCGTTCCAAAAAAGAATGAACCACGATATGTCCAGTAAAATTGCACAGAAGAGAAGAACAGCATAGGTTCGACCAAGGCTTTGGCTGCTACTCTCAATTGCCACAAGAGCGAATAAAGCTATTGCCAAATTAATCAGCAACACACCGTTGTACAGTGCCCCGAGAGATCCAACCAACGCACAACCAATCTAACATCAATATAACAGCAAGACAAGAACCACTAAACATCAACCCATTAATCGACAATTTTATGGGGTGAGGGGAATTTAAATTGAATTTTTTTTAAAAAAATGGTACCAAGTGTATTAAAATAATGATCCTAATATCATATTCATGCCTCGCCAAATTACATTGCTTATTTGGAAAAAATGGTGCGAATATTCGTTTGAAATTTTCGCGTTTCTCGGTGAGGGTGTGCGTGTATGAAGAGAAAACGTGCGTCGGAAACAACATCTGGTTTCGGATTAAAAAGTAGAGCTCGTTTAAAGGCGCGCGAGACTTAATAAATAAATAAATTCTATACATCTATGTAGATAGGAGGTCTTAGCATCGAGATGACATGATACACCAGGAAGAATTCAAAATATATATATATATTCATATGGAAATGCGGTTGAGAAAAACGAAAAATGAAGTTGAAGAGAGCGGGAGTTTGGAACATAACATACTTGAACATAAATGAGAATCACAGCAAAATATTGAAGCTTGTCATAATCGCGTAACAACGGCTGTATCCGACTTTCCAGTGAACAACAACGCATCATAAACCCTAAAATCCAATCCAATACCCTTTTTGAGTTTTGAGAAATCCAGCAATCAGCGCAAAACACGCAGAGAATGCGTGTAAATGAGAACGAAGAAATTAACAGAGACGACGGAAGAGAAATACATTGAATCAACCACGATCTAAGCTCGTACAAGTTCTCTTCTCCCCTTTCATGCACCGTTCGTCATGTCGCGAAATGAATTCTCTCGGCCGCTGTTTGTGATGGGATTTGGGAAAACTGAAGGAACTGGAAAGAAAACAGACACGGACTTGCTCTACTTCTATCGATGATGAACATTAATTAGCTTTTTCAGTTTTTCCCCTTCTTTTTTTGAATCTCATTTTTTTTTTCCCTTTTTTTCATTTTAAATTTAAAAATAATTTAATAATTAAATACGCTGAGGGTCGGGCAGAGATGGGCCCGCCAACAACTGATTTGTCTGCGAACAGTTCTCGATATATTCAAGCTTCATTTGATGATGTCCTTGTTTTCACATTATAAAAATGTCTAAATCATTTTTTTAACATCTCCAAAAACAACTTATTTATTTTGTATTAAAAATTACTTTAAAAATATTTATCAAACATAAATTCAACATTTCTCTAAAAAAATAAAATAATTTGTAAAAATTATAAAGAGTAACCAAATTACTTTATCAATTGTCTCCTATAGTTGTCTACAATATTTTTTTCCCGATTAAAGGGGAAAATGGCAAGACAATATGTTCAAGTTGTCAAACTGATTTACTTGATCATTTAATTAAATATTGGAATGGCACACACCAAGTCGAGCGCTAAAGTGATATGTCAAACAACTAGGTATACCAAACTGTCATAACATACATGTCACTCATCTCAACATGCCAAAGTACTAAACTATATATAAAATTATGTCAGATTAATCATCTCGACTAATCAACAAGAAAAATGTCAATTGAAAAGTGTCTTGCAACATGACGCTCATTTATTCCACCTCCAAATAGCAAGCTGTTGTTTGGAGACTCAATTTACTTTCCATACCCAATACAAACTTCATGTGCTTAATTTGCTCTAATTGCACAACATTAATTGGCATATTTTTTGTGTCCAGTGGATGATTTAAAGATCATTTATTGTGAAGTTTTATTTATGGCTAAAAAAAGATCAATAATCATTTTCTAGTGAAATTCCAATAGCACTAACTCTTGATGAATATGATTGTGCATCTATGATTCCCTCCACACAAGAAAGAAGGTTCTAGGAAATGTTCAAAACATGCTAACATTCTTGTGCTTTTTGCACCCTTCATGCCACAAAAGAACTGATTCGCATTGTTGTAGGCAATAATTAACCAATTTCTTGAAGTTGTTACATTGAGCACAATGCCCATGGAGAAATAGAATGAGAGCCTAAGCGTCTAAAATTGGCTCATCACTCTTGTTTGGAAGAAAGAAGCTAGTCATGGACATTGTACCAGTAGGCATTTGTTTATATAATGGTGTTTTGAGAATGAATGATGCTTTATAGTTCAATGGCTATCAAGTTGCCAATCAAGGGACAATATTATTTGTTGTATGTGGAGAGTTGAGCTAATGGCAAACAGAAGAATAAAGGCACCCCAAAAGGGATCATAAGCAGTCCAAACAATATCCACAAGCACCAAAAGTGCCTCAAAAGTGAATATCATATCGAGGTCCTAGTTCCACTCCTAAACATTTTAACCGAAGTGGATTCGTCGTTTGGACGTCGTAGGCACCACTCCAAGGCTAAGTAAAGGGGAATAGATTATGTTAGTTATTTTCAAAAAATTTAACCGATTAAAGTGTAGTATTTGATTACAAGAACAATATATATATATATATATATATATATATGATTTTATGAGTATTCAGACATATGGGAACGGTAATTTTGAATTATTATATGTACGTTTTGGGGAAAAGTGTTGAATTTGAGTTAGAGTAAACCCTAGAGATGGTTATATCATTATTTACAATGGAATAATATAGTTTTTTCCAGACAGATTATTATATTATGAAATATTCACTCAAATTGTGTGACATGAGAAATGAATTTATTACTGTATAAATAAACTTGGTAGTATATTTTATGAGGATTTACAACATAGTATAGATCTATACTGAATTCACGATATGACAAATTTATAGAAAATCATGATATGATTAATTTATACAGAATCATGATATGACATATTTATACAGATCATGATATGACAGATTTAACACAGATCATGATACGACAGTATTATTCAGAATTATGAATATGACAGGTTTTGTATGGATTATAAGTATGACCAGATTTATACGAAAATGTGAAAATGAAAACATGCTATTGTTTATTTTATAAATGATACTATATGGTATAAGAACCCTAATGGACTAATTATGTACAGAGTACGATACCGTAGTAATATGTTATATCAGTGCAACCACACTGTAGCAAGAATGTTAGTCATTGGATAGTCGATTAAGCCCATAGGAGTGTAGATGTAACGACCTCAAAAATAAAGCATTTTTTTTTTACATATGAACTATTCTAATACCCCCTGCTATGAAACTCGGGCCTCGGAAGGCACTGGGGTAATCCTGTATACAAAAATCATGCCTACGCAACAGAAACATAAATCATGCAACCACATATACCATACAATACCAGAACTTAGTATTTCCATCACATAGTCATAAAATACATCTCTCCCCAGTAAAATCTATGCCAAAAAAATACAAAACTATACACCATCTTACCCTGTAACTAGGGTAACCAAGAAATCTCTATCCGCGAGCCTGATCCACTCGCCTAACTAGCTCACCTGAAAAATGTTAAAATAATAGGGTGAGTCGATGCTCAGTAAGTGGAAATATGTTATTACTAGTGTGTGGCGAGTAAGTTACATATACTTTAAATAACATTTGAGCTGTAATAAAGGATAAATCTGTAAAACATGTCTTACATTTTTTGCAGTTTAAAACATAATTGTATCATATGAGTTTTCTACTTATCATACTGCTAATATCATACTATATTATCAAATACTGTAAAACTGTATATATATACATAATTATGTTTTATCCCTAGAACTTTATATGTCATGATTTAACCCCTCATGATAGGGTTGTGCGGCCCGTAGGCGGGACTTAACCTGGTCAGCCCTCCAGAAAAGGCACTATACTCTACACTACCTCAGTCCGGCCAAACTGCATACTCTCCTAGGCGCGGGACTGGCTACTAACTCATCAAACTAGCCCCCTCAACTCAACGAACTGGGGAGCTGCATACTCTCTAAGCACAGTTGACGGTACCCACACACTATCTGAGATATGTGGTTGCACTATATCTGTATAAGCAATGGTGTCGTGCCTTGTATTCTATATTTGTATTCTATATTTGTATCTGTCTGTAATCTTTTCATACGGATCTGATACTATATATTTACATATATATTCTTTTACTATTTTCATCATGTTTCCAAAATAACCATAACTGTAACACCCCGAACCCCTAAACCCAGGTCTAGTGCATTATACCTGATATTATCCTGTTAAATCATAACTCATTAACATACATACGCAACGAAAAAACATAAACGTAATCTCCATATAACATAGCTCTACATTACCAACATTCCAAAATACCAGAGTTTACTATATCCTAACTAGAAATCCATAAAATCCAACCATCACCTGCATTTCCATATATACAAACATCTCCAAAACATTTCAGTATGTTCCCAACCATCTCTCTCACAACATCCTTAAAACATAACGACATAAAATATAAAACATAAATATTTACATCGCCAAAATAGTATCAATATATACCCTGTTTCTTATATAGTCCTAAAAAATGCTAAAAATACCCTCGAGCTCCTAAGCCCGACCTCGAGGATGTCCTGAAAAAGAAACATTCATATTCGGGTGAGACACGTCTCAATAAGGAAAGAAATATACATATTAAAACAGCGTGTGGCTAACATGATGTATATAGATATCATTTTAATAACTTTTGCAAATCATTAACATAACTTTGAAATTGTTTTCTGAACCTAAACAATCACATGCAAAGTTTTATCCCACGAGATTTCTTAAGGATAGGGGTGATTACCCACCTATACAAGTAGCACCCCTCTACTATGATACATAGGCAACCCTAAGGTCACAACTAAAGCATATCAGAACACTTACCTTACTCAACAAGCCCTCAAGTGTTAGATTAATCTCGTACTCGTGCATTCAACAATAGTTTATCGGCAAAGGCTCTAAGGATAAGGAAATCTACCTGCCCATACAAATAGGTTCCCTCTGCCCTTGTATGTTATGCAACTACTGCCACATCTGAAGCTACTAGTGCACTCGCCTTTCTCAGCAAGCTCTCAGGCGAAGAGTTCGCCTTGCCTAATCGTAACATGTTTTACGTACATACATACTTCTAATATCGTAATACATCATTTTTTTCTATCATTATACATTCATGCACATTGATTCATGTTCATAACTTAACTTTGCATTTCGTTTCACTTTAAGTGACTCTTTCCCATTCGTATCGTTCACGTTTCACATTTCATTTCATCGCATTGTCATTCCTTTGTCATTTCGTTGCATAACATTTTCATTTCATTCTTTCGTATTACAGCCGGTCTTTAGCCATCATCAGTTAGTCTACGTAGAAACGTGCTAGATTTGCTAACACAGCTCCTTTTAGCTGTCATCGGATAGTCTACACAGAAGTGTGCAAGATCTGCTAACATGGCTGTCTTTCAGCTGTCTTACATTTACATGGTTGCATTTAACATACACAAACAACATTGTCTATATCATATTTTATTCATAAGCTTTACTTACTTAACCTGCATCTCATATATCTAACATATATTTGTACAGAATCTCATGCCACACAGTTTTAGCAGTAAAATTCATATACATTTCTCACAAAATAAGTCAACCCATAGTTAACATTAATATATTAAATATACATTTCATTTCTTAATTAATTTCTTAGAAAAATTCCTTTCCACTACCATTCATTCATTTTCACATATACATAACTATATAAACATTCCTAGGCTCAGAAAATATAAATTTCATGGCTGACATTTTAAACCCACATATAAACATATATACAAAAATAACGCATAAGTCATTTTAATTCATGAAAAACCTGATTTAATATATAAATTTCCCCCTTACTTGACTTTCAACTACGCTGGCAGGATCCCCGAACCGATACCCGCAGCATTCATTTGGACCCTGAATCCAAAAATCCTAACTTAAATACAACAAATTCCAATTAACTTAAATCTTAAGGAAAATACTTATTTAATATTTCCTAGGCTCCAAATAACAATATTCCTTAAGAAAACCCCAAATTAAATCACTTACTTTGATTTTGGGATGCTTCCCAAACCTCACAACCCAACGATCAGCTCTACAACATTGAAAAGAATGATCCCATGAACCTCGTGGCGGTTCCGGATCGTCAAATTGGGTCAAAATCGGTCCAAAATCGAAGAGAGAAGGTGGGAAAACCGTATGAGAGAGAGAGAAGAAGAAAATTCCCGAGGTTTTGCACTGAAAATGAAGAAAGAGCCTATTTATATGTAAGGCTTTGTCGACGAGACACGTCGATTCGTCGACGAGGCGCTATAGAGTCTTCGTCGATGAGAAGATACCTTTGACGACGAAATTTAGGGTTTCCAAAATTCTCTCTCGGGATTCCTTTGACGATGAGAAGCAGACTTCGTCGACGAGCTTAGAAGGACACTCGTCAACGAATACAGGACATTCGTCGACGAGGCCTGCTTTTCCTTCTAATTTCTTTCCTTTTTCTTTCCTTCATTATCCATTAATCCATCTCATTTATCATATTTTCTAATTATTTAAATTCCCCGGTCATTACAATAACACTATAATTATGTACTATAAATATTGTAATATCTCTAGCATCTTGATGCTATAACTGTATAATCTGTCTGTATCTTCTATCTGTATAATCTGTCTATATACTCTGAGTGTTATGCCATTTAGGAAAAACATAACATTCTGTAAATACTATATATACTGATCTGAATAAATATTTGTATACTGTCTTATTTATATATATATATCTGTCTGTGTAATCATTTGAATAAAAACTATATATGTATACACATTTTGTCTGTATAAATATCTAACTATATCTGTACAACTTGATATACTGAAAAACTATATAAAACTCCATATCAAATAATATCTACTCAGGCCACACATACTTTAAAATCATATATTATGTAAAAACTACATAAATACTGGTATACATGCATGTTTGTAAAATTTCTATTAATATATTCAAATTTCCTAGCATAGCATATTTCCCTTACTTAGTTTCTAAAAGCCTGCATTGAACTCTGACCCTACACCCGCAGGGTTCTCCACTCAACACCCTGAAAATGACATCCCCGAGAACAAAACATCAGTATTTTCATGCATACAAGATTTCCTATAACTACAGGGAAAGCATATTCTAAATAAAACACCTTACCCTGAGTTTGAGATGAATTCCAAACTAACTCTACCAAAGACCAGCTCTAGCATACTTGTAGAGAACTTCGTCAGGAACGTCGTGGTGGCCTCAGATCTTCAATCCGGTGAGCAACGGACCCGGAATCAAAGAGAGAAGGAGTGGGAGACGTTTTAGAGAGAGAGAGAGAGAGAGAGAGAGAGAGAGAGAGAGAGAGAGAGAGAGAGGAAGTTTTTGCGCCAATTTTCTACTGAAAAATCCGGGTTTTCACTATTTATAGCCCCGGATTCGTCGACGAGACACGTCATCTCGTCAACGAGTTCTTAAAGAATTTCGTCGATAAACTTCCTCCCTCGTCGACAAATTTCAAACTGCCCCAAAAACCTCTTTTGGTATTTTCTCGTCAACGAAACTCATTCTTGTCGATGAGCTCCTCTTATATCCTTGTCGACGAACACAGGCTTGTCGACGAATCCCCTGTGTTCGTCGACAAGATGCTAAAAAATTCATCTGGTTATTACAGTAGAGTACCCCCCTGGCAGTTCGGACCAGGCTGGGCAGGCCAATCGTACTTACAGATGCGTATAGTTTGACTTAACTTGGTAAGCCAGTCAATGCAAAGTGCCGCCTTTAGTCCGCACAACCCAATCATGTGAGGTTATTACATGATGTTATATAGTTATCGATTAAGGGAAAATCTCATACCTATATATTTATATGATGTTATATAGACTGTTGACCCGGTCATCTTCGTCGATGAAATGGAGTCCTCATCGATGAACTGAAGAAGGGAGTTCATCGACAAAAGGAAGGTTTCATCGACGAACCTAAAGCCTGAAATTTCCTATCATTTGGGATCTCTTCGTAAACGACGCTTGAACTTCGTCGACGAACCACAGAAGGGCGTTTGTCGACGAAAATAGGGTATTCTTCGACAAACCCTACTACTTTGCCCTTTTTAAAATCTTTTTCTTCTTTTCTTATTTATTTCTTTATTTTCTAGGTTTGAGTTTCTACAATCTCCCTCCCTTATAAAAATTTCGTCCTTGAAATTACTAATTGATACCGATCACAACCTTATCTCATCATCCATCTCTATCGAAGAGTCGGTAGCCACCCACGTAGCGGCCCCGTCGCAAGTTTATTAAATACCCTTACTTATGGTAGAGGAATATCGTGGTTACACACCATATCTTGGGAGATTACAATATCATACCAAAATCTCCTAAGACCATTCATATACGGAAACCATAACAAACTAACAAACTAAACAAACCTACCTTACCCAACTTGCACTTAAAACTAACACTTACCTGTGTTGCCTGCTAATCTATCTGGGGTTAAACCTCTCTGCAAAGCTGTGGGTATTTCGGGCGTATTTCTGTCTCTAACTCCCAAGAAGCCTCCTCTACCATGTGATTTCGCCACAACACTTTCACCAATAGTATATCCTTAGTACGCAGTTCTTGTATTTTCCGATCCAAAATTTGAACTGGTACCTCCTCGTATGCCAGAGCATCCCCAATCTCCAAAGGCTCTTAACTTATCACGTGTGAAGGATCTGACATGTACTTTCTCAGCACTGATACATGGAAAACATTATGAAACCTAGACAATGCTGGTGGTAACGCCACTCGATATGCAACTGAACCTGCCTAATGTATCTAAGACTCAACTTGTCTTTCTTCCCGAACCTCATCAACCCATTCATTAGAGTATTCCTTAAGAATATCATATCACTGATCTTAAACTCTAGCTCTCATCGGCGAATATCCGCGTAACTCTTCTGTCAAATCTGTGCTACTTTAATCTTTTCCCCAATAAGCCCTATCTTTGCAGAGGTCTACTGAACTAATTTCGGCCCCATAATTTGCCGCTTGCCTACCTCATCCTTGTACAACGGAGATCAGCACCGGCGACCATACAAAGCCTCATATGGTGTCATCTCGATACTGGCCTGATAGCTGTTATTATATGCAAACTCAACGAGCGGTAAATACCGAATCCAACTATCCCCAAAATTCAGCACACACACCCACAACATATATCTAGAATCTGAATGGTCCTCTCGGACTGCCAATCCGTCTGCAGGTGAAACGCGATACTAAAAGTGAGTTGAGATCCCAAGGCATCCTGCAAACAACTCCTGCATGGTTTAATCCATTTTACCAGGAATTCACAACCTTCAACCAAAACATGCAAGTCATAATGCAATCCCTTCAAACCAATTTCTCCTCTCTTTAAACCAACTACTATTCACTTGATGAATGTCTGAGCCGCATTGAGAAACACATGGCCAGCTTCTCTCGTACCACTGATTCTATGGATATCATTTCAGCTCTTGCCAATGACGATGGGAGTGATGATGAAGACTCCATGGAGAAAAGTGATAATGTGGAAGAAGGCTCCGGAGAAGAAGACGAAGAAGAAGAAGAGGCTAATGGAAATGAGTGAAGAAGCATAAAGGAATTTTTATACTATTTTGTATCTAGAACTTGTACTTTTTTTTTGCATGTACTAAGTATTTCGTATGTCTTGAACTCCGTTTGATTATTTTGCTTGTACTTATGGCCTAACTCTTTCCCCTTGTTTTGAATGATGTCCAAAGGGGGAGAGATTGTGAAATGTAGTAAAGATGATATGTAATATGCTCTTATATGATGTATGTTTGAACTTATGATGAATGATATGTAGATGGTATGTACCTTGAACTTATAATGAATGCTATGTCTGAATTTATGATAAGTAGAAATAGTCATATTGAGTATTTAATTGAAAGAATGCTTATAGTAAGGGGGAGCCTTTCTATAGGAGCCCTCGTCTTTGCTCCTCGTTTGTCATCTTCATAAAGGGGGAAATTGTTGGCCTAACTGGATTTTTTCAATTTTATTTTGATGATAACAAAATGAATGATGCTTTAACATGTGCTGTTGAGTGGTTTTATTTCAGGAATAAGCCAAATGATACTAATGGTTAATCAGGGAAGCAAGCTGTAAATAAAAAACAATCAAATGAAAGTTTCTCAAAATATTGAAGAAATAAAAGACATATGAAGAGCTTAAAGGCTTGGTAGGACTTGAAGTAAATACTGAACCTCAAGAGGCTGCAAGACTTAGTGATTAAGGAGATCATGCTTAGAAGAATGTTTGTAAATACTTCAAATTCATTACTATTTAGATATGTGGAGTTCTTTAGGATAAGAAGACTTAGAAACCATTTCTTCTAAAACCCTTGAAAATGATTTTGAAATAGTGGTACTTGAACTTTTTAAAATGAACTAGAGTTTAAAAATCAAAAATGAAAAAGAAGACTAATTAGCCGACTGACCATTTTTGAATTGGGATCAGTCAGCCGACTAACTCCTTGGTCTGTCCAACTGATTGACTATTTTGAACATAGTTGAGTCAGCCGATTGACAATTTATCAGAATTAATTATTTTAGAGACAGAATGTTGTCAGCCGTCTGTCCAGCCGACTTACTAGTACAAAAATGACCCAGTTGAGTGAGTCAACCGACTGACTCTACCAAGATTTTGAATTTCAAACTATACAGGAAGTTTTTCAAAATTAATTCTATGATTTAATATCTTTTGAAAAGTTACCTAAATACTCCATGTTAACTTGTTAAATGAGAAAACTTTTCTTTAAGAAGTCTATAAATATCTCTCTTACTCAATGAAAATATATGCTTAAGCAATACACGATTTCCATGCTAAAACTCTCATAAAGCTTATACTTGCTCACACTTTTAGTGGAGGAAACTCTACAAAATTGTTTGTTGATTAAAAAGCTTTGGTTTTGATTTACAACTAAAATTTCTATATCAATAAAAAAGAATCATTGGTGACTTCTAAACCTTGAACTTCATATTTTTTATTTAGTTTTAATTTCGAAGTACGATTAGTGATTTAACTTGTACAACTTACTATATGTTTGAGAGTGTTTTTGTACGCAGATATTCGTTCCTTTCTATTAGATCTTTGACGGTTCAAGGTATAGTTTGATCATTGCACCAAACATAGGTTGTTGCTTGGAGAGGTTTCTTTTCCTAAAAAAAAGGTTGGTTATTGTAAAGATTTTTTGTTCCACCCGGAATGAACAAGGTATAGTGGAATCCTTAGGTGGATGACCTAAGGTGAGGACGTAGGGTGGGGTAAGCCGAACCTCGTAAAATACCGTGTTACTCTCTTCTCTTATTCTCTTTTAAATTCTAGCAACAATATAAAGTGTGTGTGTAATAACCTAATAAATTTTTCCAAGCCTCGTTGACTAACACAAGGGTTTCGTCGACGAGAAGATACCGAGAGAGGATTTTTGGAAGTCTGAAATTCATCGACGAGGGTGTAGGTCGACGAACTTCCTATAGGACTCGTCGACGAGGTGACGTGTCTCGTCGACGAATCCGGCTCTATAAATAGCTGAAACTCTAATTTTTAACAAAATTTTCAGCGCAGAAACCTTTTTTCTCTCTCTCTACGTTTAACTCCCCTTCTCTATTCAATCTCAGCTCCATTTCTCGCCGGATTGAAGATCTGAGGCCACCACAATACTCTTGGTAAAGTTTTCTGCAAGTTTTTTGGAGCTGATCGTTGGAGAAGTTGGTTTGGAATTCATCCAAATCTCAGGATAAGGTATTTTATCCAGTGTTTACCTTTCCCAGAGTTATAGGAAATGTAGTACGCAATGAAATACTGATATTTTATTTTAGGGGATGTTGTTTTCAGGGTGTTGAGTGGGGAACCCTGCGCGTGTAAGGCCCGTTACAGTAGGGGATTTTAGCAGGAGTCAGGTAAGGAAAATATGCTATGCTAGGTAACTTTAGTATGATTTCAGTATAAATTATATGTTTTTACCAGGTTATTATTCAGAGTAAGAATTTATACATTTTATCAGTTATGTTTAAGATGTTCTAAATTACCGTGTGGCATGAGAATATGGATACAGTACAGAATAATGTTTTACAGTATTTATACAGAAACATGTTTTACACTATTTTCAGGATTATGTTTTACAAAATATACAGACAGGGAACATGCTTTACAGTATTTTTCATAATACCATGATTATATAGTTTTATAATACCATGACAAACAGATTTACAGTTCATCTCAGAAATACAATTAATATAGTCACAGTTTACTACAAAATAATGGTTAATACAGTTATTACAGAATCATGGTAAAACAGATAGTTATATATAGAGATGTATTATATAGTAACAGCCCTGATGGACCATTACATATATAGTTTATAGAGCACTGTACCATAACTATATACAGTTCATAGTGCAACCACGTATTCAGATAATACGTGGTAGATAAGTCGATCGTGCCTATGTTGTGGACAGGCTCCCCATCAGATATGAGTTGAGGAGGGCCGATCTGACTGACGGAGTATAGTGGTTTATCCTAGTAGGCCAGCTAGTGATAGATCCCGCCTACGGGTCGCCTAACCCTATCATAAGGGGTTAAATCATGACATACAGTTATCTAGAGGAAAAGTTTTTCAGTGTTTATATGTATATACAGTTTACAGAAACAAATGATGTACTTATAAATATTAGAAGTATTATGAATAGAAAATGTATAAAAATAGTTATGTTAAGCAACATGAACAAAGTGGTATTATATATTATCTGTACTTGTATTCCCAAATTCAGTTATTCACGATTTTATAGAATCAGATTTTTATAGAAATGTAATTCACTTGGCACACACTAGTAATAGCATATTTCGTCTTACTGAGTGTTGTATCATCCCATTACTTTAACATATTTCAGGTGATCCAGTTAGGCGAGTAGATCAGGCTCGCAGGTAGAGGAGCTTCAGTCCTGCCCTGTCAGTGGAGTGAGTATTTTTGGAAGATTGATTTTTGTATGACTCTAGTAGTGATGAGGGTGTTTGTGAGGAGCAATTGTATATGTATATTTTGGGGAACATCTTAGCACTCTGGAATTGTGTATTTGTGATTATGATTATATGAATACAACTTCCTGTTGCATAGGTTGAATTATATATATATATCAGAAGACATCAGAGATATGGAATTTCATAATAGTTATTATTGGAAAGTCATAAAATATTTATAAAATATAACAGGTCATTACAGCGTGGATGTGTTAATCTTACAAACAACCTTGGATATTAAATAAACCTAAGATTAAAATTGATTGGGTTGATCATCATTGATTGCGGAAACCGAAAGGGAGTACGTTGGTTAATCAACTCCAATATTCTTTTAACTAAGAGTTTATTTAAAATCTGAGTTATTGAAAAGAGTGATTGTATGTTATTTTAATTTTCAATTCGAAAGCCAATTACAGGACTTGCACATTCATATATAGGGCCGCTAATAAGTAAGTTGAATACTGCAAAGCATACATTAATTTATTACTTGTATTGTGTTTGATTGGTTTGAATAATTGGTTATTTGGTTGTTTATGTTGTAGATGTGGATTGAATAGAATATGTAAGTTTTTCGCATGGATTGCCTAATCAACAAGAAAATAATAAGTCTTTAAAAAGAATTGTAAAAGGTTCAGATTTCAAAATCGGACTTAAAAGAACATTTTAAATAACCTAATTCACCCCCTCTTGGGACTACACCTTTAGTTTCATATACATATATACATATATATATATATATATATATATATATAAGTGTCACCATCTGTACAGTGACACATGTCACGACCCTTAGCCGTTGGATCTGTGTTTCTTTGAACAGTCCAGATTGTGCCATGTCAGTGATCCTGGTCCTTTTGTCAGAACCACTCAGAAGCTTATACGTGGCAGGGTAACGTCACCTTGAGGCAAAAAAAGGAAAAAGAAATAAAAAAGTTAATGCCACGTGTCACCACTTTGGATTAACACGTGGCCCCCACTTCTCGAACTAGCTTATTTAAAATTTTTATTATTTTATTAGTTTAATTTATTAATTAAATTTTCTTTAAGAAAAATTATAATGAATCATAAAAACCTAGGAAAAAATTAGAAAAAATTGGGAAAAATAATAACAAATATTTTTTGGTTGTTTTGAGCCAAAATAAATGAGAAAAAGTCTTTAAAAATCCCATAAAATTTTAGAAAATGTTGAAAATTTCCAAAAAATTTCTTAAAAAAGTTTTAAAAACTTGGGGATGATTTTAAAGGCCTTTTGTTTACAATTTGTCTTTTTTCAAAATTTCTTAAAAAAGTTTTAAAACCCTGGGGATGATTTTAAAGGCCTTTTGTTTATAATTTGACTTTTTTCCCCAATTTTTGCTTTTGTGTGTCCCTATGATTTAAAAAAAGGGTAATGAGGTATTTTACACCTCCATGTATTAGCTTTAAGAGAGGTTTATCTAACAAGATTCCCTCATTTTGAGGTCTTATTAGACATTCCTAAATCACATTGAAATTTTTTATCTTCTTTTAATTTTGTTCATTTATTTATTTATATTTTTATTCATGTATTTGTTTGTTTTTTGTTTGTTTGTTTTTTTTTTTTTCTAAAATAAGTTAATCAAAGGTTGTTAAATTTATTTTGGGCATAATTCATAATTAATTAGGTATCGTTCATCGAAACGACCACTAACTCTAACATCCAATTATCTAAATTTTGTAATTCAAATCAAAAACTAGAATTCACAAATTTTAAAATAATTACAAATTAATTATTATTTTAAACTATTTATAAAACTATATCCCGTGCATAGCATGAGATATTTTTACTAGTATTTATTATAACAATCTATACAATTTAAGGTGCATAGTTAATGTTGTTGAAGAAAATATTTATTAGATGTGTGGGTTGACAAATAGATTATACATATGTATAATAGAAACTACCTTAAATTAATAAATTTAATTTTAAAAAAAATACTTGCATCTCTCTATTTAATTTTTTTATTCATTAATGAGTCCATGCCATTTTATAGTAAGTTGACACTGTAAGAACGCAAATTATTAATATTTTACCTTAAAATTAGTTGGTCAAGTTGAATTGAGGATAAATCTTGAAATAAAATATGAAATAGTAAAAAGATTGGTCTAAAATTTGTTTTTAACACATTTTTAATCATTATTTTTACAATAATATTTTATTGTTAAAGTTGTTGTTATATTGTACTTAAAAATTTAGATTGTCAAATATTTTACATTGCACGGTTTCCAATAGTGTTTATAATTTATACAAACAATAACAACAACGACCACAATAACTAACTAACTACTCTTTATAGGTACTCTATTAGACCTATATTTCATATGCCAAAACCATTTAAGTCGGCTCTCCCTTATATTTGTTTCAACCGGAGTTATGCTTAAGTTATTACGTATATGTTCATTATTTATTTTATCTTTTAATATTAAACCATTCATCCATTTTAACATTCGCATTTCAATAGCTTTTATTTTGCATACATTCTGTCTTTTAGTTGTCCAACATTCTGAATCATGAAGCATAATTGACCTTATAACTATTATATTTTAAGGATATTTTACAATCACACAACACACTTGACGCACTCGTCCAATTTACCCAACTTGTTTTAATTTTACGTATTACATCTTTTTCAATTTCCTTTCGGCTTGTATAATAGATTTAAGATGTCTAAATCTATTAGTGTTATTAATCTTTTGATTATAAAATTTAATTTTCTCTCTATTGCTACTTCTTACATTACTGAAACCACATTTTATATATTATGTTTTATTCTTACTTATTTCAAATACCTTGGACTTTAATGCGACTCTCCAAGGTTTTAGCTTAGGTTCCACTTGACTCATATTATCATCAATCAACATGATAGCATCTGCAAACAACATACACCAAAAGATATCATTTTTTATATTTTTTTAGTTAATCAATTAGTAAAGTAAAAAAATAAGGACTTAAAGTAAAATTTTGATGTACACTTAGCAAATACGAAGCCTTTAAATTTATTCCTGCGGTCATAACTCTAATCCCTACTTTATCATACACATACTTAATGACCTCCGTATATCAAATATAAACTCCCTTATAACCTAGTCACTAATCTAATATTTATGATATATATAGATTTAAATACATTATAATGTTTTATTTCAAAAAATAGAATTAAATACATTATAATGTTCACCAAGTATTTTTCAAAAAATTCAAACAAATCACCTCCTTTTTTTTTTATCATACTTTTTTGGACGTATCATCTCAACTTTTCTAAGGATCCATTTGGATCAAAGATTTCAACAAGGAAAAGAAAAAGATAGGAAAGTGAGAAGAAAATTAATTTTCTATTGCATTTTTTTCATATTATTTTAATATAATTAAAAATTGAAGAAAATAACGTGAATGGTTTATAAAATAAAATTTTTATTTATTAATTTAATAAATTATTTATTTATTTTTTCAATTTTCTTGATAATTGAAAAATTAGATTCCATTATGCCTGCATTTTCTTTAGCTTGATGATGTAAGTATATTTTGAAAAAATAAAAATGCTGAATTTAATATATTAACGTCTATTCATAATTTCTTATTATTGTGACTTTCTTCATTATATTATAAAAAGAAAATATTTTAAATTTAAGATAAATTTACTGACAAATTTACATTATATCAACTTCTCACCTATTAGATTAGAGGATACAAAATAAATATTCATTTTCTTACATTTTAAATTTATTTTACTTTAAAAAATATTAATCAAGATCATTAATTGTTATTAATACTTTTTATTTGTTCGTCTCAATAATTCCTCACAGGAGTATAATAAGCCGGGAGCAAAAAAAAAAAGCCAAAAGATTAACGTGGCATCCCTCCGTGAGCGAGAGTCAGGGACGGAGAACGAGCAAAATGGTGGAGGAGTCGTCGGCGGCAGCTGAGCAGCCGCGACGAGAGAGAGCATGGCACGCCTCAATAGCAGAGGATCTGCAGCGTACTACGCACTCCGCCATTCACTCCGCTCGTTCTTTTCGTCACAACTCTTCCACCCATCTCCAAACCTTACAGGTTCCCTTCTTCCTCCACCCCGCTCTTTTATTTTTTCCCCAATTACGAATAAATCCCGTCGTTGTACTCATTCATCCGTCTAATCGCATGCAAGAGCATATGTAAATATATATATATATATATTAATTTTAATTGCAGAATTTAGTTATGCCTGGATGTGCTATTGTAGCATTAGCGGACTATATGAGTGATGTGACTTGTGGAGAGCTCAATTTCTTGGTTGCGTTGATGGCTTCTCTATTTCATCATTTTCTTTGATCCGCACATCCAGATTCTGTTGGATCTATTGATAATGATGTGCTCCATGGCAATTGAACTTCATTTATTTGCCCCATTGAACATAGGAACTTTCAGTAGTTTAAGTTACCGTTAAGCACCGATCGTTGAATTATGTGCTTCAATTTCATTCTGTTAATAAGTTTCAGATGTCAAATATTCATTCTTCCCAAGCCCTTTGACACTGCATCAGCCAAGTTGAATTTGGACTTCGCATATGGAATAGAAACAATCCCGTCTCTTCAACATGATTGTCCCTTAAATGCATTTGTTTGGGTTTCCTATTATAGCAGCACCCACTAGCTCATAGCATAGCAGCCTTACTATCACAGACAATGTCAACGGTGAAATTAGCTTACTCCGTAGTGTTATAACCAAATGTCTCCAAGCTGTTCAACTTCTTTTCCTGCTGAAGGCTGTGCTATAACTATGGTTTATACAAGCCTAAATCCTAAACCCTAAAACCTAAACCTTAGTCTGCTTATTGCATTTCAATAAATTGCTGTTTCCTGCCAACTTAAAACTCTGTTAGCTATAGAATTAAATAATTTTCAAGTTCTGAGTTCCATGTGGCATCACTCTACCCTTGAACTCTTCAAGAACGGTCGGAAAGGGATCACAGTGCAACTGACATTCATTGTGCTTTTTAAGTATTGTATGATTTGTGCAAGGACATTGCATTCTCAAAATTGAGGATTGCTGCTAAATTTGCTTCATGTACCTATAATATGTGCAATATCAAGTCCTGTAAAGTGCACGACATGTACCAAACTTCCAAGAATATGAGAAAATTTTAGGGGTTGTTCAGTTTGTGGAAAACAATTTTAATTTTCAGTTTTTTGTTTTCTAGTTTTCAAACATTTGTATGTCAAAGCCCAAAGTTGGTATTTTTTGGATAAGATTTTTGGTGGTTGATGTCTTGAGTAGAATGATAGAGAAGGCGGTTGATAAGGGTCTCATGAAAGGACTAGAAGTGAGTGGAGAGGGGGTTAGTGTATCCTACTTGTAGTTTCCCACACTATGTTTTTCTTGAGCTATCATTGAAGTTTTTTTTTTTTTTTTTTCGAACGTTCTGTCCGACTCTTCAAACCTTTGAGTGGGTTTCTGTGCTTAAATTTAATTTAGGGAAGAGCAATGTTACACCTAATCATCTAGGGAGTTGTCTCGCTAACAAGTTGTGGCTTTTGGATTGGTCTATGTCTTATTGGTCAGCAAGTTTTTGGGATTCAATGTGGAGAGGATGCCTAAGCATTTGGATGGCTGGAAAGCTGTGTTACTTTCCCTAAGGGGGTGCATCCCTCTTTATTTTTTGATAGAAAATGAAATTCATTAGATAAAGAAAGACTGTACAGTCAGGAGAGAAGACGTCTCCTTAATGAAATTTGAGAATCCCTAGAAAAACAAAACAAAAAAGAGGAAAACACAAAAAATACAGCAAAATCAAATCAGCACGTCCTTAGAAGGGACTTCCAATCCTGCTGAACATCTATCTAACACATCCCCTTAAAATTTCCATTGCCAACACACCACAAAGAGGCCATAAAAGCACCATCTCCCACCAATGAATATGGAATATTCTTCCCTAAAAAAATATGTAGATTATGTTCCTTCCACAAGTCCTTTAGCATTTCAAATAAAGCACAATTCCATAAAGCAATACCTTCCTTTCTCCTTCCAAACCTCACAAAAGATATTGCCAAGCACTCCTCCACTGTTCTTGGACAAACTCAGCTTTCTCCAAAATAATTAAATAACTTACCAAACCTTCCTTGCAAAATCGCGAATGCAAGAAAAGATGAGAAACAAATTTTGAACAATCAAAATAAAGCATGCATATATAAGGGGATCAAGCCTTTAAAGGCCTCATCATCTACAACAAGTCATTAGAATTTATTCTATTAAGCACAACCAACCAATGAAACACGTTGATTTTATAGGGGATTTTGACCTTCCAAATTACTTTGTAGGGTGGAAAGGAATGATTGGTACTAACCAAGAAATCAAAGAAAGACTTACATGAAAACATCCGAGGAATCCAACAACCTAGATCAACTATTATCCTCGGAAGACATCCTACAATTTCTCAACATAACCAATGAAGAATATTATTCAACAGTTTCCATATCATTCAAGGCTCTCCTAAGACGAAAAACCCAAGAAGGTAGAGGACCACTTGAATCTACAATAAAAGAAGAAATGGGATCATTTTGCCTTGAGCTCAAATGAAATAAGAGAGGAAAAGAGGTGGCCAAAACAACTTTCCCCAACCACATGTCTTTCCAAAAATGAATGTTGCAATCCTTACCCATCACAAATTTGGCGTGGGGAAGAAACAAAAGGTAAATCTAGGAAATAGCTTTCTACAGGATTTCCAAAGAATATCTAGAGCCTAAATTAGTATCCCACCCATTTCCATCAAGTCCAAATTTACTTTTGATAACTTTAGGCCATAAAGAGGAAACCTCTAACGGGAATCGCCAAAGCCATTTAGCCAAAAGAACCATGTTCTTGGACACCGAATTTCCAAGACCCAAACCACCCTCTCTCTTAGTCGTACACACCACTTCTCAATTTACTAAGTGATCCTTAAAATCCTATACACTTGGCCATAAAAAATCCCTTATAATTCTCTTAATCTTACTAGCGACTCTTATTGGGATTTTAAAAATATATATAAAATACAACGGAATACTAGAAAGAGAAGCATGAATTAGTAATCCTCCCTCCCAGAGAAAAAAGGGCTCCTTTCCACCTGTCTAACCGCTTGGACACTCTCTTCACTGCTGGATCCCAAAAACTAGCTACTCTAGGATTGCCCCCCCTAAAGGAACCCCAAAATAGGACATTGACCACCCCCTCTACACACACAACTTCCAAGGCTAATTCCCTAACACTCTCTATAGGCATGTTAATAGCCACAATTCCACTCTTTCCTATATTAATCTTCAGCCCCGATACCCTTCAAAAATTTGAAGAAGCCCCACTATTTTTCGAATAGAAGACTTACGGTCCTCCAAGAAAAAAATAGTATCATCCGAAAACTAAAGGTGAGAAACCATAACTCCTTGCCCACTTTAAGACTTTCACTAAATCTCTATCCATCGCCCCATTAACCAACCTACTCAAAACATCCGCCACTAACACAAACAAAAACAAAGAAAGAGGATCCCATTTTCTAATCCCCCTTGTGGCCATAAACCAAAATTTAGGCTCACCATTCATTATCACCGCAAAATTCACATTAGACACACACCCTTTCATCCATTATGCAATTTTTTCCAAATCCTTTGCTCACTAAAATATTATCCAAAAAATTACAGCTCACTCTATCATAAGCTTTTTCAAAATCCAACTTAAAAACAAGCCCCTTCTTCTCCCTTCTCCTAATATCCTCAATGATTTTATTTGCTATCAAAATTGTATCCACAATCTGTTTTCACCCCACAAATGCACTCAAGGCCTTAGAAATAGTCCTATCAAGCACCACACATAACCTATTAACTAGCACTTCAATGATTATTTTATAAACACCAACAACTAAGCTAATTTTTCTATAATCAGAATTCTCAATGGACCTATTTTTCTTAGGCACTAAAGTGATAAAAGTAGAATTAACACACTTGCTAAGAACCCCATTCCATTGAAAATCATTACAAACCTTCATAAGGTCATTCTTCACCACCGTCCAATAATCTTGGTAAAAAGCTAAATTAACCTAGATGCTTTATCCCTCTCCATTCCAAAAACTGTAGCCCTAACTTCCCCTTTCTCAAAAGATCTCTCTAACCAGGCTAGATCCCACTCTGATTCTTCCACCACCGACTCTCATCCTTCTCAGAATACAAATTATAATAAAAATCTATGATCTCCAAAGCAATTCTATTAGAGTCTGTGATTATAACCCCACCTTCCACCTCCATTTGTAATCAAATTATTTCTCATTTTTTTTCATTAGCCATCCTATGAAAAAGTTTAGAATTACAATCTTTATCTCGAACCCACTTAAACTTTGTCTTTTGATTCTAACTAATTTCCTTCAAAATCAGCTCGTCCAATTCATTTTTAAGAGAAGTACTTTTAGTCTCTTCTTCCCTTGAAAGGGTCACTCCTTCTTCCTTTCAGTCTAACTCTTCCAAATCTCCTATAATAGTAGATGTTTTAGCCCTAATATCTCCGAACCCCTCCCTACTCCATACTTTGAGTTTTTATTTCAACCTCTTCAACTTCTTCATAAATCTAAACCCCTCCCAACCCCTTTTCATGTCCTCACTCCATAAATACCTAACCAAGGATTGAAAAAAGCCATAGTCTAACCACATATTCTTGAACGTAAAAGGAGTGGGGCCCCAAGGCACTTCCTAGATTTCAGTAGGAAATGATCATATGTGGGTCTAGACAATACTATTTGAGATAGATTTGGAAACTCCTCAACCCAATCATTAGAAAACAAGAACCTATCAATTCTACTAGCCACCGCCCTAGCCCCACCCGCTGACCACGTAAAATCGGCATTACCCAAGGGAAGATCCTTCAATCCACACTCCCTAATAACTAAATCAAACATCTGCATAGATGCATTAACCCTACCAACCCCCTTATTTTCCCGAGGGAACCTGATTGCATTAAAATCCCTATCCACAATCAACCTCGGCAAGCAAAAATAAAAAGAAAAATAAAGCTCATCCCAAAAAAGAATCCCTAAGAGTAGGCCTAGAAGAACTGTACACAGAGGAAATCCACCACTGACCTCTATCTCTAATTTTGAGAAGGACTGAAAGAGAGAATAAACCCATTGAGCTATCCACTCTAGTAATAGACCAAGTATCCCATAGCACTAGAATGCCGCTTGCCGATCTTGGGAGGTACAAAAACCCAATCCTTACATCGTCCTTCCCAAATCCCTCTAATGACCTTCTTGTCTACTAACTCAAGCTTAGTATGCTTAGTTAAAACTATGTCGGGAGCCTAAGTACCACCTTCCTAATCAAACCCCTTTTCCTAGCATCCCCTAAACCCCTAAAATTCCAACTAAATAATCGTCATAATCTAACATGCTTAATCCTTTTACCTGCCCTCTTCCTTTCCCTATAATTAATGCAAGAAACGATATTTTTCTATTCTTTTTTCCACCCTCTTTTTTTTTTCTTCTCATAAGTTTTTGGACTCAACCCCAACTTGACCCCAACACCTACCAGATTCACTAGCTTTAACCCTATATCATATAGGAGCTTGTTTGGGTCTCTGTAGTCTCTCTCACTAGCCCCTTGGTCAACACCAAAGTTGCTCCCCCCATTAGTTCCCTCATTGTGGCATAAGGACTTAGCAGGAAAAAAGAACTGAACAGGAACAGGAAGAATACCTTTTCCAGGTTCCAAAGAATTCAGATCGCTGATTGCCCACTGGATCTACTGTCTCCTCATCCTTATCTCTCCTGTCACTTGGAGGACTAACACCAATGACCACCTTTTCAAGAATAGGCTTAGGAGCAAGGTGCAATAGCCCCTCATCAATCAAAGTTTTACTTTGATCAGACCTGTGCTTAATATAACCTTCTAACCCTTGCCTGATATTAGAGGACAATAAAAGTCTCTCTTCCTGTGTAAGCTGAGGTGCAAGTGATTGTTTCTTACTCCATAATATTTTGTCCACTCTTTCATTAAAGCACAAATCCCCATCAAGTTCTTCCCAATTGTCTTCTTTTCTCATATCTATCTCACTTCTTAGCTGATGGACTAATAATCCAAAATTAGAATCACAAAGCTGCTGAGATCATCATCTGCTTTTGAAGCCAAGTAGGTCAGATTTTGACCTGCCACATGGAGATTCCCCCGAGGGGGCCCTTGCAGATAGACACAAGGATAAATAGTAACCAAAGGTGTGTCATCTTCTAGCCCTGCCCACCCTTCTAAGGTGAAAAGAAGTGACTGCTTACTGCGACTTGGTTCTGTTTTGAAAAAGGTACTTCCCTGTTTTTGCTGGACTGAATTTTGTATATGATCCTCTAAATTGTCCATTTGCAAAGTATATTGTCTGAAAACTCTACCTCCCATTCAGCTGAATCACCCTTCTCCCCCTCTAATTCCGCCATCGTGTCTATCGGTCACTCAAACTTATCGATAGAGATTGCAATCATCTGGGCATGCTCACTGAACCCTTCTACCTCTAGGCTTGCTTCTTTAATTTTTGTCTCTGTTCTGCCTTCACTGCCTTCCTCACTTTTCTCTTTAGTGTTCTTTTGGGACTGGGTATAAGCATTTATTTTCTTGTCCTCAGGTGTAAACCCACCACCTTTTTGGATAAGCTTGGCCCATTTACTCCCTTTTCCTTTAATTACCCATTTAGTAGCTGTAAGAGGCCCATTGGTCGCAGGCCCAAATTTCCCTCTCCCAGAATTTGGAAGCAATATTCAAACTTGAGCTGGATGGGAAGTTAAAAAACTTTCTTGAAATCATGAATTTCCCCATCGTTCTTTCCTGAATCGATCTTTCCCATTGTCGACATGTTGCCGACGACTTCTGCGAATGTGCGCTTCTCTGATTGGCTCAAGCCCCAACTTTGCTCCATCGTCAACCTTTCATGTCTTATCATGTTTAAGGAACCCCAATTGGAACATCTAAAGTTAATAAGCTTGTTATGATGACAAGAAAGCTACATAAGTGCTTCAAAAAGATTTCTCCAACCTTCACTATTCTTACTCTTTGGAACACATAAAATGCTGCGTTTTCCTCCTGCACTCCCATTCTCTATACGAAGAAATCTCCCTGTCATTGAATCACAATTGAATTGAGGCCCAAGTTCCTTTCCCCTTTTAAGTGTAAGCCTCCTTGATTAAGTTTGTCAACATCACATTTTCCTTCACATATTACCCCCAATACCTTCATGATCCAGATAAATTCCTTTTTCTTTAGAACAATATACAAAAAATTTCTCACTGAAAAGAAATTTGGAAAACTGAAGGCTAAAGACAATTAGCATGGAAGGTTTTCCATTCAACCAGCACTGATGGATGACCTCCCCACCCAAAC
This sequence comes from Malania oleifera, assembly GCF_029873635.1. NCBI lineage: Eukaryota > Viridiplantae > Streptophyta > Magnoliopsida > Santalales > Ximeniaceae > Malania > Malania oleifera. The sequence goes on from NC_080418.1 coordinate 151,166,370, forward strand.
AGCTTCTTACTTGACAAGCCACCGGTCCCTCCCATTCATCCAAAATAAAAACTCCAATAAGCCGAGATGGAATAATCAGATAACTATACTCGTCCACCGTTCTTGAGAATCAGAATCGCAGACAGGAGTTCTTTGCAGGCTGAAAGAGGGTACACTGATCACCTTTGGAAACCAAAGATGATTTGCCGAAGGGGTGTTTTTCTTGAAAGCTCACTTGAAGCGACTATATATGGATGTTCTGATTGTATGCTCTTCTATGATGACTATACTGAAATTAGTTTTTGGCAGAGAGATTCCCTCAATGGTCGAACAGGGGGTCTTGGAGAAGAAAGATTGTTGAGGAAGACTCGTCTTCTTTAATTGGTCAGTCTTTGTTTAATGGTCAAACGACTAGGTTAAAAAATCGATCAATCAATCTCTATCACTGGTGGAGCTGAACAAACCCTAAAGCCAAGGATGACTTGCTAATGGCATTGCAAGGGGCTGTATGAAGGAATGGCAGGTCTAACTGGAGGATATAGGGTTCGAAAGCTAAGGACATGTCGAGTCTACAATTTGATTCTAGGTCTAGGTTAGCAGAGAAGATAGGTTTTAGGCATGTTTGGTAGTGTTCGCCATTCTCGCTGTCGAGAAGGAGGGCGGCGTCGAGAAGAGAACATTCTTTCTCTTGATACCAGCATGCCTTTGTTGTACGCAGACAAATCATGGATGTTGATTTGTCTATTTTTAGGATTCTAGTGGGAATAGCTATTAAGCTTGAGAAAATTATGAGAGGTTTCCTTTGGTCTAGGGTTAAGAAGAAGGATTATCTAGTTAGTTGGGAGATTGTGTGTGTGTCTAAGCTGGATGGGGTTTTGAGTCTTGGTATGGTGGTGTCTAAAAACACTGCTCGTATAACTAAATGGTTATGGCGGTTTCTCATATGAATGGGAAGGATCTATAAGCTCAACAAGTATGGGATAAAATGGGTTTAAAGAGATCCTAGAGTAAATAAACCGCGTCTTGACCGTGGTAATAGTAAGGAGAAGAAGGGCCAGATGGAACTAGTTAATTTAAAGTGTTTTGTGAACTAAAGGGATTAAAAAGGAGTTTTCTTTGTTAATTTTTGTTAGTTTTTTTGAGACCTTTTGTTTTCTATCTCTTTATTTTGTTTTATTTTAAGTGACACCAAGCCCCTCTGTGAGAAAGCCATTAATCTTCTTTGGCAGTGCAATTGTCTTTGACGGCCCTTCAAGAGTTGTAGTCATTTACGAAGGAAATTCTTTTGCGACAAACTTTAGTGGCTGTTCTCTTCATCTTGATAAGGGGAGACGATGAATGCTGATAAGATAGTTCCATTAAGGTAAGAGGGGAATTCATTTGTAGCGGATGGAGTTGGAAATGAGAGTTCATTTGACATCTGGTGTTGAGTGCAAAATCTTCATAGTGAATTGTATCGATGCTTCTTTGTGATGGACTTCAGCGACTGTTCTCTTCATCTTGATCCCCGAGGGGGGGGGGGGGCAACAAACATTGATAGCATGTTCCATTAAGGTAGGAGGGATAATCTTTTGCAGTTGATGGAGTTGGAAATAAGAGTTCATTTGACAGCTAGGGCGGTGCACAAAATCTCCATAGTGAATTGTATTAATGCATCAATTTTAGGATTTTTGAGTTCGTGGGAAGGTTGTTCTCCTTTGGAGAAGAGTCTTTGTGGGAGAAGCATTAGTCGCGATTACAGGGAAGGAGGATTGTTTACCCATTCAAGTGACGTCTTTGAATTTGTTTTCTAAATAGAAACCTGGCCTAGAGAGAGGGAATAATGGGATTTCATCTAGTGGGCTGCATAAAGTAAGCACAAAATGGGTTGTCAAAGGGAAGGGGTTAAATAGGTCAAGCCCTACTCAAGAGGCTGGCCCTTAACCTTTTATTCTTGGACTCAAAAGGGGTGGGTTCCATTTTACAGAGCCCTGCGGGCAATTATCACACAGTTTGAGAGGGAAGGGGGCGGAATAAAGCTTTGAACGAGGTTGCATTTTTCCGTATTAAGAGGGCGAAGGCAGTTCAAGGGAAGATTGTTATGGTAAAATGTTTCAGGAGGACATTATATCAAAGGAGAAGAGGTCTATTGTCACGTCCCGATTTTTGGCACCTAATTCGCCATGATTCCATCTAACATCTGGTGGAGGCACCAGCGTAGGCAAGAATTTGTTAAGAAAAACCATCATTTGAAAGGAAGTTAGAAATCAATTAAGAGTGCACATTTGTTAAAACACAAGATACATACATATATTTTATAACACAACCGAAGAAAAAAAGTTTTGCTTTCTTTATCAAACTCTGTACATTGGGCTGTAAGGAGTAGGGTGAGCAACCATGAACTCGGTAGACATTCTTAATTCGCATGTATAATCATATGGTGCATGAACACACTATTCTGAGCAATATGCATGAATACACTCTTTATTCTGAGCAAACTCTTTATGTAATATTATCATTGCAAAAAATTCAAATAGCATGCATTCTGCATTTTTCAACATAGCAGTGCCCCAGTGCAATTTTTTTCTCAAACCAGTGCCGATTTCCAGCTTGGCCAACCACCGCTTAACGCGGAAATACTCCTTGGAGGTTTAGGGTCTTTTCACTTGAGGGAGACGCAATGCCTACTTGTTCGAATCCCACAATATCACAGCCACAAACAACACATGGTGCCAACTATTTCACATAATGGCAGTTCAATATATGCACACACAAGCTATGCCATTGAAAGTAAAGCTATCATCCTTACGAGATCAATATTTGTCACTTGTAATTCCCTACTAAAACAAATATGCAGCCATATTTAGTACGTAGAAATAATAAGCTTAAATCTTTCCTTGTTAGGATTCAATTCCATGCAAGTTTATACCCCTTTTTCTTAGGAAAATTTCCATTTTTACCCGAAATCCCTAGATGAATAATTGAAAATCAAGAACATTTACCTTGATTTTCAGCTTCTACAAATTGTTTTAAGTTTCCTCTGAATTTTCTGTATTTCCTCCTGATTTCCCTGAATTCCAGGAGTTCTCTCTTTTCCTGCCCCTCTCTCTCTCTCTCTATAGAACTAGGGTTTGCGGCAATTGGTAAGGTGTATTTTGCTATTGCTGGTGTGCTTATTGCTGTAAACAGAGTAGAACAGCAGCCACTGCAGTGTTGGCAGCTGTCTGCTGGCTGCCAGGTGTTTGCTGGTGGTTTGAGGTGCTGCCAGGTGGCTTTTGCTGGCCTGTAGTGCTGCCAGGTGTCACACCTGGTTTTAGCATGCCCCTGATTTGTTTTTTTTTTTTTTTTCCCTCCTTGCCTCTAGTCTTATGTTGTTTATGCTTTAGCATGGCCCTTCTAATTTCCTCTCATCTAAGCTTTTCCTATCACTAATAGATTGAATGGAATTTCCAATTTCAATTAATATAATTAATGAAGATAGTTGCAAATTTACCAAAGTAATTTAAATTATCGTCACCTAAAGGGAATGGTTATCTCAATTCTCTCCTCTAGAAATTTCGTCCTTGAAATTACATCCGACCTTAGGCTGTAAACAAATGAGGATGTCTTTTGGACATGTTGATTTCTGATTCTCAGATTGCTTCTTCTATGCTGTGGTGTTGCCATAATACTTCGACCAAGGGAATGACCTTTTTCCTTAAGACACTCTCCTTCCTTTCAAGAATGTGGATAGGATTTTCTTTATAATTGACGTCCTCCCTCAACGGAATATTGGACCATTCAAGAATATGGTTGGATTTGGTTCATACTTTTGAAACATCGAGACATGTAAAACACCATGAATATGAGCTAACTTAGACAAAAACCTCAAATTATATGCTACTTCTCTAACTCTTTCAACACTTTGAACTGGCCCAACATAATGAGGTTGTAGTTTACCCCTCTTTTTAAATCTTGAAATCCCTTTTCAAGGTGACACCCTTAAGAAAACAAATTCTCCAATTTCAAATTCCATTGGCCTTCTTCTTTTATTTGCATAACTCTTTTGTCGGATTTAGGCTGCGAGGAGATGATGTCTTGCTTTATTTTTTCAGTAGTGTCTTGAACTAAATTTGGAGCAAGCATTTGATTTTCTCCAATCTCTGCCCAACGCACTGGTGATCTACAAGATATTCTGTAAAACGCTTTATATGGTGCCATATTTATACTTGATTGGAAATTGTTGTTGTAGCCGAATTCTACTAGGGGTAGATGCTCACTCCAACTCCCTTTGAAGTTTAGAATGCAAGCCCTTAACATATTCTCTAAGATACGAATAACCCTTTGAAGTTTAGAATGCAAGCCCTTAACATATTCTCTAAGATACGAATAACCATTTCAAATTGGCCATCTTTCAGGATGATAGGCTTCTCTGAATTTTAATTGTGAGCCCATACCTTTTGGAAACTTTGGCAAAACTGAGCTGTAAATCTTGGATCTCTATCAGCGATAATAGTTAATGGAACCCCATGTTTGCGTACAATTTCTTTTATGTACAAACAGCTTAGCCTTCCAAGTGTATCTGAAATCTTGATGGGTAAAAAGTGAGTTAATCTTTTCAATCTACCCACTATAACCCACACAGTATCATGACCTAGTGTAGTCCTTGGTAAACCTAAAAAAAATCCATTGTTACCTCATCCCATTTCCATTGTGCTATTAGTAATGGCTGCAATAAACCAGCAGGCTTTTGATGTTCGACGTTCACTTGTTGACAAGTTAGGCATTTTGTCACAAATTCTCTCACATCCTTCTTCATACCTGTCTGTCATAATTGCCTTTTTAGATCTCTATATATCTTAGTGCTTCCGTGATAGATAATATATCTAGAACAATGTGCTTCCCGCAAGGTTTCCTATTTCAAATCATATGGAACACAAATCCTGCGCAAATAACAAAGTCTTCCATTGAAAGATCTTTTCCAGCCTTTAGAGTGTGTATGTACTTCTGAATATTTTTTGAAACTGAGGGTCCTGCTCTTGCTTTTGATAATTTGTTCCAATAAAGTTGGTTGTGCTCTTGAGTTATATATACAAACCTTATCTCCTTGAAGGGTCGTATGCAAGTTAAAAGAATCTACTATCTCCAACATTTTCCGCCTTCAATTTTCAAATTTGCCAACGTCTGTCGATACTTTTTATTTCGTGCATTTCCCACAAAATTTGCCTTACCTGGATGATAGTGGAGTTTAAAGTCATTCTTCCAAATACTCCACCCACCGCCTTTGCCTCAAGCTCAATTCCTTTTGATTAAAGAGATATTTAAGTCTTTAATGGTCTGAATACACTTCAAATTTGTTTTTGCATGCAAGTATGAATGCCATAATTTTAATGCAAACACAACAACCAATTCCAACTCATGGGTTGGATAATTGCATTCATGAGGCTTTAATTGTCGTGATCCATATGCAATCACCTTTTCTTTTGCATTAACGCGCACCCCATTCAGTTCAAGGAAGCATTTGTATATATTACGTAACAATCCTCGTTATTTGGAAGATGTATTGGAGCTGTCGTTATTCAGTGTTTTAACTCTTGAAATGCACTTCACATTCTTCACTCCACATAAATTTGTTTCCTTTCCTTGTCAGCTCAGTTAAAGGCATGGCTATTTTGGAAAAATTCTGCACAAACCTCCGATAATACCCTGCCAAACCCAGGAAACTACAAATTTCAGCCACACTTTTATGGGTTTCCAGCTCAATACAGCGCCAACTTTAGAAGTATCAACATATAATCCATCTTTGGTTATGGTATGCCAAAGGTATCGGAGGAGGATTTCCATTTTTTTGTTTTGTATTGCTTTTTTGCTTTCTTTAAGAGGATTTCTTGTCCTCCTTTCAGTGTAATTCGTTATCCTTATCATTAATATATCTCCTTTTTCTGCCAAAAAAGGGATTAAAGGAACTTGCTGGTTTAATGTTTCTTCCATTTTTTTGTTCTTAATTCTTGCTTCTGGTTTGTTTTAGATTATTATCTGGAGATATCTTAGTCTCCCTCCTCGTAAATTCTTTCCCTATTAATGAATTTTCTTTTGCTATGAAAAAACATTGTTGTTTTAATTTTGACCAAGTATGTTGTTTGGAGGATTGGACAAAAAATCGTGACGACTAGTTTTTTTTTTTGATTCATTTGCATATTGTATTTTATGATAGGGTGGTTAATTCTTTCCTCTATCTCTTTTTTCTTACTCATCGATCTGATTGCAAAAGCTATATCTTCATTGTGCAGGATTATGTACTGCATTTGAAATCCCAGTACAAAATGTATGAAGATGCTTTCTTTGAGAAAGTTAAAGGTGAATTGTTTTAATATGATTATTATTTTTTGATTAGCAAATGAGTGTAGTGAAGTCATTGAGGGGCACCAAAGTGTTGTGTCCCCAGTATAAGAATGAATGAGAAGTGTGTCACATATATGAGAAGGTTTCCAGAAAAATCAGACTGTTATGTAGACCCAAAATGCCCAATCCTGAGCAGTTCTCTCAAAAGGAATTTTCCACATTACTCTAATGTTCGAAAGAGCTATGTTTTGACACATTGAAGTGTTATGGGCCAAGGTAAAGAGGTACAAGAATTGAGTTTTTAGTGGAGTATTCCCATGTCAAGTGTTGCACTGTTGTTCCAAAGAAAGATCATGTCACTGTTCCCACTTTAAAGAGAATGAAAACAAAGCAGTCTTCCCACCCGTGTACTACCCATTTCCAAGCACTTACACTATATGATTCCCTTAAACCCTTAGAGACCCACCGTTCTGCTTGGTGCTATATTTTGGTGCAATAACCTTTCCCTGGGGATTGTCCCTCTCAATCATGAACCTCCAAAGCCTTTTGCCCTGATTTAATTTGATACAATCAAGCCTAAGAATTCAATGTAGTTGTCACTGTTCTTTTCTCATTTACACGCATGGTTGATACAGCTTTATATGGATGGCCAGCAAATCGGAAAAGTATTTTATGTGGAGATAACATGGTTTTAAGGTCTGCCTGAAGTACAATAAACCTATTCTGGTTGTAGAGATGACAAGATTCTGAGGTGTATCACTTCCATGAGCTCCAACTGTAAACCACATCAAACATGTTTCTGCCTTACTATTTGATGGATTATGGATTGGGATCATGCTTCTGTGTGTTTTGTTTTGTTTTGGGTGGGTGGGTGGTGTTGGTGGTTAAAAAATGGGGCATGGCCTGAGAGGTACACCAATGTCATTAAAATTATTTATTTAAATAATTTCCTGACCAATGACCTCAGTGGCTCTAAATTAGTTATTCTATATATGTTCCATAGTATACCATGATGATAGAATTGTTGGCTATTGCTCATCAAGGGTCTGGCCTGAATGAACAGCCATTCAAAGCAACAATAAGGTGCTGTCTGAATCAACACTGAAGGATTCGATTTGGATTTGACTGAAAATCATGTGTTCAGCCAATGCTTATTATTGTTATTATTTTTTAAACATGGTTTTAAATAATTTATTACTCTGGCCTTCTTTTTTTCATGGGCTCAATTTTATTTATAGGTGAGTTGATGAGCGCTAGAGAGCACCCACTTGCAGCTGGTGGAGTCGCTGTTACAGCTGGTCTTCTTCTTATGAGAGGTATGGCTTGTATAGTTTTCCCCTTGCCTGCATTGGCCATCGTATTGCCTAATGTTCTGGTCATTAACTTCTTTCATTACAACCAGTAGGAGAGGAACATGCAGCTCAATACTTAGTTACTATATGTATATGTATATATTAGCTATTGCTTAACCAAGATGTAAATCTATGAGCAAGATTTGCACCCTAGCTATTCCTTTCTTGCAAACTATGAATTTTTGGAGACTACCTAAATATTGCTTAGAAGATACAGAATGATGATCATAATAGTAGAAAGTAGTATTGTAAATAACGATCATCTGATTGATACATGATTGTTACATTCTAGCTACCATATATCACTTGTCTAAAAGGATATTTTATGATAGCAAAAGAAATATATTAAGAGAGAAAAATAGAAATTACATGCTAAAGGAGGACAAACAACCCTCAAAAGAGCCCCAAAAACCAAAAAACCCAAACAAAACAAAACAAAAGGAAAGACCTAATGAAAAAAGTTAACTAAGAAAAGGCACTTTAAATAGCAGTATTTTTCCCTGGGAGCCCATATGGAAAACTGCAGTCCCAACAAAAACTGCTTTCTTTACATGGGAGGCAACTCTTAGGAAAATCCTTTTCGTGGATAACCTGCAAAAAAGGGGACTGCCTCTTGTTAACAGGTGTTTCTTGTGTTGGGAAGGTGCTGAGTCTATTGATTACATCCTCTTATCCCTCCTTTGGTTTACAGAATGGAATTGAAGTAGGAAAGGAATCGAGGGAGGAATGGAATCAAGGCAAGACTGGAATTGCTTTTGAAATGCAATTGCAGCATTTAGTTTGTAACATGGAATTACAATAAGAATCACAGTTTCAATTCCTTTCCAATGTTCGGTATTCTTCAATGGTGGCTACAATGGAACAAAGAATAAGTCATTTTTCAAAAATTAGAGTTCATCTAATTTCTACAGAGATGAACCCAATCTGGAATATGAACCATATAAGAAAATACCTATTAAACCGATCACAGGAATACCAGTTACAGTACCTATTAGCCAAAGAGGAATCCTTCCAGTATCAGCCATTTATCCCACTTCCCTCCACATTTTATCAAGTGGTCATGCTAGAGACAAACAATCATGGATAATTATGAGATGAGATCCTTCCAAATGGGATATGAAAATTCCTATTCTATTACATTTTATATTTCTTTTTATTTTTATTTATTATATTTCTAATATATTCAATTGAATGTAAAATATTGAATATTTTGAATTTAATACTCTCTTTTTTTTTGGGTTCTATTATATTATCTATTTGTTGAAGAAATAATTGGAAAATGAAACAGCAAGTACAAAAATGAGTAATTATCCCCAATAGAGACTGGTACGATTCAATTCAACATTTTGTTTGTTTGGGTTTGATTGTGTCGTAGCTCATAATTTGGATTAGGTTTATCGTTGGATGAACTGCATTGCTGATATTGACCCCAAAAAGAAATGGTAGGTACAACTAGTCCATGAACAGCCAACCATCACACTGTAAAAATTGGATAGGTTCGATCTATGGTCATTGGGGCCTCGTAAAAGGATCTACTAAATTCATTGAGTTATTCCAAAGGATCAACATTTTCTAATTGAAAATGTTTGCATTTTTTAGATCATAATAATATTTTACATTTTTTAATAATAAGAAATGATATTTTTTAGATCATAATAATATTTTACACTTTTTAATAATAAAAAATAATATTCTCATTTGGATTTATCTTGCTAGTTTTTAAAATTAAACAATAATAAATTTAAAATTAAATAATACTAAGAATAAGAATGATAAAAAACTTTCTTTTCAAATTGAATTTTGAAAAAGCTTATGATAGGTTTAGTTGGAATTTTTTGGATAAGATGTTGGCTAGACAAGGGTTTGGGGAGAGATGGAGGACTTGGATGAGGGTTGCTTGTCTAATGCTTTTTTCTTAGTTATTGTGAATGGAGAACCTAAATCTTGGTTTAAAGCATCGAGAGGTGTTAGACAAGGGATCCATTATCTCCTTTTTTGTTTATTTTGGTTGTTGATGTTTGAGTAGAATGGTGGAGAGGGTGATTGATAAGGGTTTAGTTAAAGGGCTAGAAGTGGGTAGAGAGGGGGTTTGTATGTCCCATCTTCATATGCCGATGATACTTTGTTTTTCATTGGCGATCATAAACATTATTTTTTAAATAATTTGACTCTTCAAACATTTGAGAGGGTTTCTAGGCTTAAAATGAAATTGGGGAAGAGTGGTATAGCAGTCATCAATTTGGCATCTAGTAGGCCTAGGGAGTTGGTTTTGTTTGTGGATATTGGTCTTTTGGATTGACCTTTGTCTTATCTAGGTGTCCAGTTGGGAGGTAATCCTAGGTTTGTGGTTTTTTTGACCTAGTGGTGGAGAGAATATTTAAGCATTTGGAGGGGTGGAAGATGCATTATTTTCTTTAGGAGTTGTAGTAGTCTTATCCAAGCTTGTCTTACTAGTATCCCTTTTATTACTTGTTTGTTTTTAGGATTCCAATGGGCGTAACCGGTAAAATTGAGAAGATCATGTGGGATTGCCTTGGTCAGGGGTTGGGAATAAGAGAGATCACCTTGTTAGCTGAGAGACTATTTGTAGGTCTAGGTTGGAGGGGGGTTCGGGTCTTGGTAAGTTGGTGTCTAAAAACATTGCTCTTTTGGCTAAATTTTTATGGTGGTTTCCCTTAAAAGAATTTTATCTTTGGCATAAAGTCATTAAAAGTAAATTTGGTATGCATATGAATGATTGGGATGCTAATTTAGGAATTAAATGTTCTTCGTAAAGCCTGTGGAGGTGTATTTCTCAAGTCTACCTCCTCTTTGTTCCTCACACTAAGTTTGTCTTGGGTAATGGGTCTCGTATTCATTTTTGGGAAGACTTCTATGTGGGTAATACTGCTTTATTATATTCTTTTCCTCACCTTTTTTGTTTGAGTTCAGGTCATAATGAGGTTATAACCTTCTTTTATGATTTTTGAAGGTCATTCATTTTCTTGGTACTTCCATTTCAGTAGAGCTCTTAATGATAGAGAGGTAGAGGAGTTGTCCTTGTTGATGTTATTGGGGACTTCTTGTCCTACGTTTGGGGTGAATAGGCATTCTTGGTCTTTAGACTCTTTGGGGGCTTATTCTTGCAAATCTTTTTGTGACTACTTTATTTATGCTAATATTTCCTTTTTCCTCCATAGAATTATTTGGAAGGTCAGAGATCTCTCAAAGATCAAGGCTTTATTTGGTTAGTTGTTCTTAATGGAGTTAACACCAACAATCTGTTGCAGAGTAGGAGACCTTCAAAGGCACTTTTTCTTGATATATGTTTTCTTTATCATGATAGTTTTAAAACAATGTCTCATTTGTTTTTGCATTGTTCATTGGCTTGGAATATATGGAATAAGATTTTTGGTCTTTGGGAGAAAATTGGGTTTGAACAAAGTTGGTGGAGGATTTGTTGGTCACTTCTTTGTTGGCATGTGTGATTTTTGCAATTCTATGGGGTTTATGGATTGAAGGAAATGCTCGTATATTTATGGAAAAAAAAGTTGAATGGATCTTTGTAATGGGAGAAGATTTATTATTTGGCCTCACTTTGGTGTGCTTCTACTTGTTGTTTTAAAGGAGTGAGGTTCTCGGTTATTGAATGAGATTGGTTGGCTTTGTTAGTCTAATTGTTTGAGTTTTGTTTTATTTTTATTTTCTCGTTTCTTTCTTCTGTTTTGGAGGATTTCTTGTTCTCCTTCTTGTATTCTTTCAATAATAAAGTCATCTTTTTTGCTATAAAAAAAGTAATAATAAAAAACTAATATTATTTTTCTTGTTGTTCCTGTTGCTGTTTTTTTATTGTTATTCTTTTTTTTTTGTTCTTATTTTTACTTTTTTTATATTAATTATTATTAGTGTAATAATTATTATTTTTTGTACTTATTATTATTTTCATTACTTTTATAATAGTTATCATCCTTATAATAATAATAGTAATTATTGTTAGTATATATCATTCTTTACTATTATTGTTGTTGTTATTGTTTTTATTATTTTCATAATAATAAATTTTATTATTGAAAACAATATTAAATAAGAATAATCAAACAACTTCAAGAACAATGTAATAATACAAATTATTATTATAAAAATAATAAAAATATATTATTTGTAATTATTATTATTCTTATTGCTGTTTTTTTTTTTATTTTTATTATTTTTATAATATTATTTTTATTATTTTAATAATAATAATAATAATAATTTGTATTATTACATTGTTTTTTCTGTTGTTTGATGCTTTGAATCCTTTGATTATTATTTTTTATTGTTTTTAATAATAATATTTATTATAATAATTATATATTTTATGATAATTATTATTCTCTTAATAGCAAGGCTGGTAATTATAACATCACTTGCTCAATCTGTTTTTTCATTGCCCTTTTATTTTGGTTGTCTGGAGTAAATTATTTTGTATATGTGGTGAAGACTGGATTTGTCCCTCCACTGTACAGGCTTTTTGCACTATCACATTTAGAGGCTTTGGAAAAGGAAAGGATAGGAAAGCCTTGTGGCGATGCACTGTTAGGGCTGTTATTTGGCATGTCTTGTTGGAAGAGGAATGCCAGAATTTTCAAAGGGGTGGCTACTGCTAATAACTTTTATTTTATTTTATTTGATCTGTAAAGTAAATATATTGATCAAAAGAGTATATTCAAATACACTGGGCATACCTAGGACTAGGGGAACCAAGCCCCAATCACAAAAACAAAGCAATACAAGTACTCCCAGAACCACAAATAGTAAAGCCCGAAGCAAATTTAACAAAGGGCAAAACTAATACACAGAACACCTGAAAGAACAAATCAAAAACTCCCAAAGGGGAATTAGTCTGAAGTGAAGAGGTCATATCTATCATATACCAGCCTGTAGGTAATAACTTGCTTTGGAGTAGTGTGGTTTGTCTTGCGCCACTGTGGATGTAGGCTAATGGCTTTTTCATCATGTTTTTTTGGAAGACCTGCAGTGGGACTGGTTGGCTCTGCTTCATTGAGTTGGTTTTCAGTTTATGATGATTTTTTTGTTGTAATTTTTTGTTATTTTTGTAAAGGGAGAATTTTTTATTGTCCCTGGTTTTTTCTTTTCCTCATTTTTTTTTCTGATATACATTCTTCTCTCTTCTAATAAATTTCTTTGTTTATAAATAAAAGTCTTATAATAACAATAGTTATTCTTAGAATAATAATTATTGCGAGTAGTGGTATGGTTGAGAGACAGTCAACTTTGTGTTTTTTAGAATTTATAATTGTCTTTCAAAACCATAGTTTTTAAATCCGGACTGGACTGGTCGGTCAGACTGTGTTCGAGCCGACCTGGAGGCTTGGCCAGTCCAGACCAGGATGAGAATCAGATTTTGTTTATAACCAGTGTCAACTTGGCCAACTCAGTGCGACTAGGCCTAAACCAGCTAGTATATTTATGATAATTTTTCTTCTTGTGTTTTCGATAATTTTGCGCAAACATAAAATATAATATGATGTTTTCTTGTTAGCGTTCTTAATATTTCAATAAGTGATTAAATTGTGATTGTATGCGAATAACAATTAACAAGCATGCAAAATTAGAATAGTGAATTGGTGGGAGCGCTACTTTCATGTCTGAGGTGCAGAATCCTGGCCTCGGGGCACAATGAGTTGCAATAACAGTTGGGAGAGATGACATTTTCTGTTAGATGGTGATTGAGGACCGCTCATGGATAACTCTAGGCAATCATACTCTATTTGAAGATTTAAAAACTGGAGACTTTTTTTTTTTAAATTTGTAAATCTAGATATTTTAAAGAGCTATAGTTTTGGGCTATTTTGAGTATTTAAAATATTTTATGGTTATTTTGATATTATTTTTTTATTAATCTTGGGTGTATAAGTAGTTTGTTTATTTTACAGTGAAGGAACAATTATCAAAATTTGAAATCAGAGCTGCAAGTCTCTTCCCTCTCCCTCTGCGTATGGTCCTCTCTTTTTTTTTTCTTCTTCTTCCCATCACTTCTCTTCTTTCTCTCTCCCCCTTATTTCTCTCTCATTCTCTGTTATTCCATGTGGCCCTGCATCAGTTTGGTACCAGAGCAGCCTTTGACCATATTCCCATTTTTTTTTTTTCCGCTGCCATCTAACCAGAACAATTTGCAGTCGTGTCAGTTCTCTTCATTGCCGCCAATGTTGTTACCGATCATAAAAAAATCTTCAAGTCGTATGAAGCATTCAAGGAAAATTGCAAGAGGCCCCAAGCCTTGATTCATTTTGTGAAACTGTTGAATCTTGTGAAAAGTCTGATGCATAGGCCCCAAGCCTTGATTCATCTTCCAAAGTGTGACAATTCTCCACTTATCAACTTTATTGGGATTTGGAATTGTGAGGAAAATTTCAGTAATTTGTTGGTGATATTTGCATGTTAGTTGAAAATGAACTATATGGAACTGCAAGTTGAATGGCTCATGAATATATACTCCTGCACATTTTTCAAACTTGAGGCTGAGTTTGCTCTAACTAGGAGATTTTGATGAACGTTCTCGTGTGGGTAATGCTAGGCAATCTTATTTTCTTTGAAAATTTAAACATTAGCAATTTTTTTAAAATTCAGTAAATTTGAGATATTTTGGGGATTTTAGTTAATTTAGGGTTATTTTGTATATTTTAGACAATGTTGCTCTCGACTTTGGTGACATATTTTGCATTCTACTTAATTTTGACTTATGGGGCTCATGATTAGTTTGAACTTTGAAGTCTTCTAAGCACCTTGTACTTAAAACTGTATCCTTTGATGTTGACCTATGATATCTAACTGAAGTGGCTAAATTTATTTTCCTCCCTAGGACCAAGAAGGTTTTTATTTCGACATACACTGGGTCGACTTCAAAGTGAGGAGGTATGTTCCTAGTTAATTCCATAGAAGTCTCTTTGGTTCTATGAGTTTGCCAAAGCTTTTAGTTTTATCATTCAATGGCAAGTAGCCTTCCAGTGAAAATTTTCTTACAAAAGTTAAATCCCCCCTTGAAGCTTTATGATTTTGATATTGAAGGTTGTAGGAATGTTATGTTTGAAGGACTGTCAGACCTCCCTTTTATCCTCACCTCCTTTTTATCTCCACCTCCCTTTAATCCTCACCTTGAATGATGCCATACATCTGTGCAGGCACAGTTTGTTAAGGCTGAGAAGAATGTAAAAGAGTTAAACCTTTCTGTTGATTTGATGAAGAAGGAGAGCAGAAAACTGCTTGAAAGGGCTGCTCTTGCTGAGAAAGATATGGGTCGTGGCCATATTGAGCTCATGTAGAAATATTCTTGTGTTCTTTGTGTCCTTGTGCAGCTAAACATTTGTTGGGCTCTGTATTTTATTATTCTAATAACATCTGCAGGAATGCTGGGAGTCAAATTCAACGTCTTGCAAATTCAGTTTACAAGGTTGAGGCCCAAGCTGCAGGTATGTATACCTGATTTTCACTAATTCTTCCAATTCTCTTTTTTCTTAGAAGTGTTTCCTCTGTTGAAGACTTTGATTGGTTCCTATTGCATTTCTGTTTGCCTGCCCTTTTATTGAAGCCACACTCAGTTGTCTTGTCAATCCTTGCACCTTCTCAGCATCTTCTGAGATTCGAGTCTTCTGGTTAGTTGATGTGGTGATTACAAAAAATGAGTTTTCTGATAGGGTGGGAGAATAATTTGGAAGATGATTGTCGAATGCTAGCAAAAAAATGCCATGGATATAAAAAGGATAATGCCTATCTTTGACTTGAGAGCTTCATCTTCTACCTACTATAGAAAGATGAAGAAAGTCCAGAATCTAGTTTAAAGTATATTGTTTTGTTGTTTGATATGAAATGTTCTTCATACTGGTCTTATTAGATAAAGAGGAGAGAGTGGGGAGATGGAGTGGAGGTGGTGGGCTAGCACTGCCTAGGCGTAAAGATTAATAAAAAATAAAGCTATACTTATAATTCATTAAGGGGACTCGAGTCCACGAGGAAAAAAAGAGAACACTCTAAAAATGAGAAAGAAAAACCAAAATTTTGAAAAATGAGTGGTATTAAAAACACATGTATAGTGATAAAAAACTAGAATAATTGGAGCATTAAATACTTAAAAACCACTGAAGACAGGACGAACTAGTCTGCTTGGTTGTTCTTCCTCTTTTTTATGGAAGGCTCACAAATGTGAAGTCTCAGCTTTGCCAAAAACTGTTTGGGATTTAGGGAGCAACACCAAGAATAGGTCATCAACACTGGCAAAGAGGTTTCCAACAGCTGATCAGTGGTGGTAAGCAGAGAGGATGACTGCTGGCACCTGTGAACCAAATGGTTCTCTCCACTTTTCCTTTATTTTTCTGCATCATCACATCTTCTTCCTCTCACAGTTTAAAGATCTGTGACAAATCCAGATCTGCATCTTCTTCATCTGTGTACCTTGTCAAAATAATTATGAAATGCGTAGGGATGCACTCATCAGTTTCTACCTGATTGCTCTGCCAACTATCTTGCAGATTGAATTACACTGGAGATTTGTTGCTAACTGCAGGTTGTCAATCTCCTCCTCTCATGGCTGCAAATTGTGTTGGGGAACAAAAGTGCATTGTGATGGGAAAGAGTTTGGGATAATGGATGTAACTTCAAAAATAATATAAGAGCATTTTTGGAATGAAAAAGTTTTAAGCTATTCAAGACCGGATGGGAATAGTTACTTAGGGAGGGAAGTTGGTATAGCAAGGAGTCTAGCCTGATTGAAGACCTAAAAGGAATAGCTAGTTATTCGGAGCTTCTGTCACAACCAAACAATGGAATAGCTATACCTATGAACCAAGCACGGCCCACCTTATTGCATAATAGATGAGTTGCCAATTTCGGCTGTCAAAATCCTGAAAACTAGTAAAATAAAGAAATAATTTCTAGTTAAACATTGTAGGGTAATTTTATAGTTTGTTTATCCTACATTTTGCACTCCTTGTTTTAGATAATGCCTTCCTTGAGCAGTTTTCTGGGTTTGAGTGCATTGGCCGTAGGGATCTCCTTGCATTTGGTCAGATCAGATACCCGAATTGAAGCGTGCATATGAGGCCGCTCGTGGATCCATTAAGTGGATGTGACAACTCTTATCCCAACTATGAATGGATAAAGGGTCATGCTCATTTCCAATAAACATTAATTCTCTGTATGGAGAAGTATTGGATTTGAATAAGATGTAATTTAAATTGTATTAAAATTTGTCCAATTCCATTCAAATTCAAATTCAAGGTCCAAAATTCATACTCCCATACACAGCTTAAGGGTCTCACCTCCACAGCACAATCCTTGCTATATGTTGCTTATGTACGCTAAAACCATCAGTAAATTGGCGTCTTACATCACTTGGGACTTCTTTAAAAGCCTTCTTGGTACCAGATGGCTCCTCCCTGTGGCAATCTAAGAGACGAAGCAGTACACCATCTTTCAAAGAATTCAAATTGAAAACCTCTCTTTCAATCAAAAAGAATAACTAGCTTCAAACTCTGTTGCCTCACTTTCAGCCTGAAGCAATACAAACTTTCCATATCCTCAATTAACTACAACAACAATAACAAACCAACCCTCAAGTACAATTTAGTCGGATCAGCTATATGGATCTTTTTCTGTCAATTGAACATCCGTAACAACTCGTCAGAAAAAAATTAATCAGAAAAACACACCTTTAAAGCTAGGGGTGAGCAAACAGTCGGTTCGGCCAAATTCGGGCAATTAACCGAATTAACCAAAAATTTCGGTTAATAAATGCTGTTAACCGAACCGACCGAACTACCAAACCTCACCGAACCAAACCTGACCGAATTACCTTTTCAGGTAATTCGGTTAACTGAATTTAACCGAAATGATTTATAATTAATTGCTAAAAATAGTATATAATTATAATTAACTGCGGAAAAAAGAGGGTGAACATGTTGGAGAACAGGAACTGATTTCCTTTAGGCTTTTTCCACATGACCAAAATAACTAGGAATGCTCCAAAATCCAGTAACTTTACGAGACTACAACCATCAGAAATCTTTCTTCCAACTCACCTCATTGCTGCTGCTTGCTGAACTAAATCCCATCCTCCGTCACGGCGTCACCAGGAAAAAGCATTTCTTGAGATCGAAACACCGGTGGCCGTTCTAGTGATTCAGTGAACCCGAAACGCCTCGAACCTCTTCCTCCGGCGATCCCATTTGACGGTGCATGAGAATTGGACGGTTCCCCAGAAGTCGATCCGAAGTCCCCAACTAAACTCTTCCCCCTCCTGCAGTGCTCCTCCCCAAGATCATCCTCCTCCGACAAACACCATAGTACCATATCACCAGACACCAGTGGAGTTGAAGAGTTGGTCCTGAACCTGTTCGTTCACGTGCATCTCGTACTCCATGCCTTGGGAATACTCCGGACCTCCGGTCTCCAGCTGTCTCAGTGCCATGAAAATGATGCATAGCGCCAGGCAAAAACCCTAGCCCTCCACTCCGCCTTTTTTCCCCCCAAGCCAAGCCCCATCCCTTAAAGGCTTTAACATATAATAATTTATATTTAAAATTAGTTAATTAATAATTCGGTTAATCGGTTAACTGAATTAATATGTTTTCTTAACCGAACCAAAACCCGATTCACTGAATTTTGGTGAATCCCAACCGAACCGACCGAACCGGTTTTTTTACCCGAACCGAACTGACCAATTTCGGCCGGTTAAATCGGTTAATTCGGTTTTCCCCAAATTATGCTCACCCCTATTTAAAGCTTTATTAAACTGTATCTTCTCTAATGCATCCTGCAAGTCAAAAACTCTTGCGAGAGAATATTATTGGCTGTTGGCTGCTGGAGAAAGTGCTTTAGTATTCCCATTAGTTTTCTTAATCATGCTGGTCAGGGAGGAAGATGCAATGACTTTGTTGGAGTGGGGGCTTCTTGGCCGTAGGGGGCGATGATGATGCTTTGGTCTTCTCTAGCCTTGGACATAATTTGACTACATGATGCATAACCATTTTTCTGTTTAATTTTGTATCAGATTTGATGGATGGACTAAGAGAAATCCCTGGGAGGGAGGCTCTGAAACTTCGAGCAGAGGCGAGTTAATGCTGTCATTGTACTTAATGTTTTTACTTCAACTCTCTCTCTCTCTCTCTCATGCATGTGGATGCCTGTACATTTTGAATCAGGTTGCATCAATGGCATCACATCTAAAGTATCAGAGAATTGCTATGGACAAAAGGATTATGAAGATTTCAGAATTAGGGGTTCGAGTTTGAGAAACAATAAAGATCCTCCTGCTGTTCATTCATTGTATTGCCCGCGGATTTGCGCAAAAGCACAATTATATATGAGGGTGTCGGTTCTTGATATATATATATAAACCCTTTTTGGTTTTATGATGTGTAGTTCTTGCGTGCATGTTGGTTCTGTTTCTATTTGTTCAGCAATCAGCATGCAAACTTCTAGCTCTTTTTGTGGTGCTCCCTCATTGCTTGGGGCATAATGTAATGGGAGATTATACCAAAGTGGGTTATTACAGTGCGTTCCTGCATCCCATCCATCCTTTTAACATTTTTAGTCTTATCCTATGTTTAGAGTGGGCTTAGATTTGAATTTGGATTTGGATGAAATGTAATATAAAATTTTATTCAAATTTGTCTAAATTCACCCAAATTTAAATTCAAAGTCTGAAATTTATACTCTCAGAATGCTGCGATAGAATATTTCTTTAGTTAGTGTCAGCTGATTGATTATCCATTTGCTGGTAATTATCCGGGACCAAGACCTCTCCCATGACTATGTTCACCAACCAAAGGATGAATGAAGCCATTAGACTTTTTGTGTATTTTTTTTTTAATTAAAAAAGTTAATTGAACCAGCACGTTACCAAGATATAGAAGTCTCAAATTTCATAGCATTGTTTTTAAAAGCACATTCGCATGCAATCTGCATTTTAATATATTTAAACAATAATATTCATTAAAATATTAGGCGTCCATGAGGATCAATTCACTTAAATTCAAGAGAATAGAAAGATGGAAAGCTTAAACTTCGAAGAATTATATTTTATTTGTGATTAATGAGAAAAATAAATTAAAAAACTGAACTTAACTTCATGAATAAAAATGAGAATGCATCAAATTTAAAAGATCTCCATTACTCTTGGTATAACACTTTAATTTAGGCTTGCTTTGATGATTCTGAGCAATAAGCTTAGTCATTTTCATGCTTCCAATCAGATCTTGGTTTAAGTACATTTGTATGGATCTACCAATTTTAGGGATCATTTGATGTCAGTAACCCACTAACAAAATCACAGAGGTGGCCTAGGAAACAGTTTAAACTAATTGTTTGCATGTAATAATTTTAAAATATTAATTTGTTTGGACAAGTAGTGTTTTCTCCCTCTTTCTCTCTCTTGTGTGTGTGTGCGTTTTTTTAAAAAGCGATGGTGTCTGAGGCCCTTTAAACACTTGACTAATTCATCGGAATAATGGACTTGTCCCTCTACCCTTCTTCACTTAAATATCACGATATTATATCAAATAGAAAGTCGTGGCCGCTATAACTCAAACCCTAATCATTTAATTATGATAATCTTGAGTTTTTAATGTTTCATTACAGCTCATCATGATTTCATAATTTATGCTTAGTTTGATTATAAAGAAAAAGAGAATAAAAAAGTAAAAATGTCAAATTCTATTTTTTTAAAAATATTCGCCTTAAGAAATAAGGTCTAGATCTAGGTTTTGTAAGAAGGCCTAAGGCTAACCATAAGCATTCCCACCCCCTTTGCAAATATCACGTAAAAATCATTTAGATTAGAACAAATATATCACAGGCAAACTTGAAAAACCTAGTTAAAGCTCTAAAATGGGTCTACTGTAAAAAAATAAGAAAAAAAGAATAACCCTACATGGGGAGCTTGAACTTTCAAAGTTAGGATTTAGATTTATGTGGATTTAAATAAAATGAAATATAAATTTATATTGAGTTGTATCCAAATTAATTCAAATTCAAGAATTGAAATTCGTGCTCCCAAATATTATCCAAGAAAAAATAAATTTTATGTGATTGGACATCATCTAATTGCAGCTGCCTTAATATGCAAAGAAGAGGAGGTGATGAGGTGAGAGGGTTTCTCTAGAAGATCCAAATATTTTTTTTCAGCGAGAAAAAAATATATGTAGATGAAAGAATCGATAATTTTTTTTTTTCAATCTTTTCCTACACACATGATTAAAAAACATATGCATTCACATTTAATATTAACAATAATTCTTTCAAATAAAATCACTTATAAAAAAATTTCGGTCTTTCATGTTTGCTATCTTTAAAAATGAGGGTAAATGAGTATTTTTAATGAGGGCATCTCCTTAATTTGCCCAAAAAATAATTTAATTTTAAAAAAAATTATAGGATCGCCTGCCTCCACCTACGTGTATGTTGGTCGACTATTGCATATATTGGGTGGGTCTATAGGAAGAGAGAATTGGGGGATCAAGGGAGAAAAGGAGATACTATGTGCATGCTTCACGATTCTCAAGTTTTTAAAATTTATAAAATAATAATAACAAATTAAATAGTATAAGGACATTTTAAAAATTAAAGAGAAAGAAAATTACTTTCCAATTTTTAGGAACCCTAAAGGGTTACCCTTGAATTGCAATGTATTTTTTTTTTTTTGTAGTTATACCCTAAGTGCTTATTTTTTTAATAAATAAAAGAAATATTTACATGAGATTAATTTTAAATTTTAAAAAGATAGCACGGGGAGTCCCATTATTATAAACGTGGCACCTTTAATGAATCTCAGCTTTTCGGCAGAAGGTCTTCAGAAATCTCCTCAATTTCTGCTATTCTTCTTCTTCGGTATTACCAAACTGCTCTCCCACACAGCCACATGTTGCCGGAAACTTGCCCTTGAAGCCTGTCCAAGCCCTTTGCCTATTGCAAGCACCAAATCGTACCAGAAGAGGTCACTGGTCATCGAATTGCGCGGTATGCAAAAATCTCTCAGCTCTTTGGTTATTTTTATTGCCGCAAAGTTCATAATCGGATCAGATCGTCCATTTTTTTATTTGTTTTATTTTGAATAGATGTTTCAACCCGCAACCCTAGATCTTGATTTTTCTTTCTCTAACAAACGCGAGTTCAGTTCTATTTGTTTGCGCTTCTAGCCTAATATACAATGTTCTGCTCATGTTGTTTTTTTTAATTACCGTCAACAATTTTTATCTATTTTTCGTTGCTTCATTTGTTGATGTTAGCTTTGATAAGGTGTGAGTTCTCTTCGTGTGCTTGTGTGTGTATATATATTGTTTCTGGAGATGTTCTTTGACGTAACCTGTTGCCGTGTTGGCTGGGAATTTTTTGAAGATGGATACCATTTCGGCGGCATTCATTGCTGTTTTGCTGGTTGCAAGTCTTCTCCCATATGGGCTGACGTTGCCATCCACGGTCCCTGCATTTTTGTGGTCATCTCATCAGGACGGGTATGCAACCTTTTCTCGCTTCCTCTAGGATTTTTCACTTTGTAGCATAATGAACTTTTTATTGTAAAAGAAGCAGCAGAAGAAAGTCCAGTTTTGGAAGATTGTATTCACTGCTTTAGTTATTTATCTAAATTAATGTTTTTATGTGTATGTCAAGGATCTACTTTGAGGTCTTTGTATTTTTGTTCCATTGATGGATGAACTTATTACAAGTATCCAAAATGAGGTTCCATGGTATATGTTGTTTGTAGATGATATTTTCTTGATTGATGAAATTAGGGATGAGGTAGAATTTAAGTTAGAATTATGGAGATAAGTTTTAGAATCTAAAGGTTTTAGGATAAGTAGAAATAAGATAAAATATATGAAAATGTAATTTCAATCATGGTGGTAGTAATATTGGAGAAAAGGTTAAACTTGATTGTCAAGAAATCAGTAACACTAGTAGATTTCGATATCTTGGATCTATTATGCAAATTGAAGAAGAAATTGAAGAAGATGTAATGCTTAAAGTTAAAGCAAGTAGATAAGATGGAGTAGTACTTCGAATGTACTATGTGATCATAGAATACCCTTAAAATCAAAGGAAAGTTCTGTAGGACGGTTGTAAGACAAGTTATGCCATTTGGATTAGAATGTTGTGCGACTAAGAAACAACGTATCCAAAAAATAAAAGTTGCTGAGATGAGAATGTTAAGGTGGATGAGTGGTATAACATTAAAAGATAAATTGAGGAATGAAAATATTTGTGGTTAGTTAGGTGTAGCTCTTCTAAAAGATAAGAGAGTGATGACTTTGATTGTTTGGGCATCTGCAACGTAAGCCAAATAATGTGCCAGTGATGAGTGAGCTAGTTACTGTGAGGGGGTAGTAGAAGGGGTAGGAGTAGACTTAAAATAACTTGAAATGAGTTAGTAAGTGAGGATTTAATAACCCCCAATTTTTT
Source organism: Malania oleifera (assembly GCF_029873635.1). Classification (NCBI taxonomy): domain Eukaryota; kingdom Viridiplantae; phylum Streptophyta; class Magnoliopsida; order Santalales; family Ximeniaceae; genus Malania; species Malania oleifera. The sequence continues at coordinate 151,189,433 of NC_080418.1, forward strand.
GGAGGAAATTGCCCATGATCGTGTACAGTAGCCGAAAGGATTCATGTAGCTGACCCCACCTAGTGGGGTTGTTGAAGGCTTGGTTTGTTATTGTTGTTATGTGCCCTAAGCTCTACTATTTGTAGCATCTACTTTTATGTTACCTTTTGTCTTTTGTAAATTGTGTATCAGCTATGAAAAAGTCCTTCAAGGTATGCTTCTCATGTTTAAAATGTTAGAGACTTTTCAATGAAACTTGCTTGCAAATGGCGCTCTTCCTTATATTATTCTTAGAAGACTGTGGGGGAATGGTACTTGAGTTCTTGAATAATTCTTCTATGCAGCCACCATTGCATATGCTTCATTTTTGTCCCTTCCATCATGTATAAGATTTAAATGGTTTTGATTTGCTAGACTTTCCTTGCTAATCCTTGTGAAGAGTTGTAAAATTTTATTAAGAAAAAGAAGCCATGTATTTTTGGAGTTATATATTGTATGAGCAAGCAAATAACACACACATGGGTAGAGGTGGGGGGGGGGGGGAACTGATAATGTAAAGTGAGGTGGCGGTAATATTTTCTTGCTAAGTGAGGGACATGCTTCCAATATGCTCCTTCTGTATTAGTTAGTAAAAGTTGAGTCTTTTATTTGGATTATTCTACCTCGATTATCATCTAAAACAATTATTCTATTTTATGGTTGCTGTCTATAGTTTCTCCCTCTTTTCTTTTGCTTAGGAAGAAGGCCTTTTGTTGCATAGGGCAAGTGATGTTGGACAAGCAACAGGATTCAGAAATAGGGAGAAAATTGGAAAAATTATAGGGAGAGAATTTGAAGAGGAGAAGAAGTAGAAGAATAATAGGTCAGAACAGAAGAGATAAGAGGGTGCTGGACAACAGGGACAGAACAGAATAGGGATAGAATAGAGAGAAAATTAGATTGTGATTGGATTCTGATTCAGAAGAATACTGCATTTGGACTCTGATTTAGAAGAAGACTGCAATAGGATTCTGATTTGTGTTACTTTTACACATATTTACATAGAGACCCCAATAAATAAACCTAAATTAACTAAACTTCTAAAATAACCATAGTTTTCCCAAATTACAGCAACAACAACAACAGCAATAACTACAAACCAAGCCTTAAGTCCTACTAGGTGTGTTCGGCTACATGAACCCTTTTGCTTCATTCTGATTCGTATTACTACTAACGCATATTTACATAGAAATTCCCAATAAAAAAAAAAGTGCGTTCTTGGGCCATAAGACTCCCCACTTTGGGAGGGTAAGGGGAGGGTTGTCACATTTTATGCAGCCTTACCCCTACTTTTATGCAGAGAGACTGTTTCCTTAGACTCGAACCCATGACCAACTGGTCACACCAGGTGGGGTTGACTGCCTGAATGAATTTAAAAACAAAAAAACCTAGCTACAATATAAACGTCTAAATTTCTCCACTATGGTTCACCATCGAACTCCCCTTGTTAGAGAAAACTCGAATTTGAGTTCTAAAATGGCTTAGTACCTTTAAGTCCATGAATGGGAACAAAATTGAACATGCATCGTTAATCACCATTGGATAATATATAGATGATCCTCCAACTCCAAGTAGCATAGAAGGCTGTAATGTCCTTTGATAAAATAACAAGTCCTCCAAACAAGAAATCAATTTAATATCCAAATCTGTTGGCAGGTCAAGCAAATATGTGTTTGGTTTCATAGTCTAGGATGATGAACAATGTTTAACTAGATTTGGTTAAGGGAAAATGTAGAGGAAGAAGATGAGGGGATGGAGGCACAAGTTTACTGGATTGAGGAAATAATCTCAAGGGAATTGTAAACAATAGGTTCCATGGTTAAAGAATTTTCAACAATCACTAGAGTAACCAATTGTTTCTCACTTTTAGGGTTAGAAATGGAAAATTGAGGTTGAAAAGTGAGGTCATTGACAAACATATGTGTCCTAGTTGTTGACAGCTTATCTTGATGTTCATTGCAAGTCTGAACAACCAAGTTTGATGACAAGTCATGGTCCACCTCTACCGTAGAGGCTCCAACAATGTTTATAGTAACTAGAGACAACTCTATGGCCTCATTTTGAGAAGATTCATGACTCATGTCAACAAAAAACTTAAAAAAAAAATTGTGCACATATTTATGTATTCATGATACTCAATTACACAACAAATTTTGCATGGCCACTTCCTATATTTTGATTGTTTATCCTCAACAATATGAGTTTCTCTTGAACATTTGGGAGGATCTAGTAATACCTTGTGACCATGGAGGAACTGATCTAGATTGATGAAATTCTTTAAAATAGGGAGTAATGTTTTGGATTTGTGGCTGGAGAAATCTCTCAGCCATGATTTTAAAACCCACACTGGTGACCAACTTAAACTTGATAAAGCCACTGGGTCGGTCGGACCGGTGGTTGATATATGCTCAAGAATGGGGGGTTTAGATTTCATCCACGAAACGCAATTGCTCATGAGACGTTGGCCAGCAAACAGACATCCCAATCTGCACTTAAACTCATAGGGGAGAATTCCAAAACTTTTCTGTTAGCAGCGGTGGAGGGGGGGTCGGAGAGATGATGGTGGTAGCAAGGATGGAAGGCAATTAATGCCATATTCTCAAAATTAAAAATTGAGAAATCATAGCCACAATATATGTGATTTGGGTATTGAGAATTCAAAAGTCTTGGATTCTACGAAAAAGAAAATAGAACCCTCCATTCTTGAGCATATATCAACCACCCTAAGTTAATCTTCAAACTTTCTCAAAAACTGTAGGAAAAGCATCGGCTTAAGAAGAATTCAAGCCTTCCACAAAGCGACGTTTAGCGATGGAGGCTGCACTTTTGCAATGTTCGGCCACGGTTGGGGTTCGAACGTTGCAAAGTCGGGCAATGGAGGCTGGGAGGGAGGTTTGAAGGTTGCGACTCGCGATGCTAGGGTTCACTTATTCATTGGTTCAGAACCCAAAAGTCATTGTCTTCTCCTTCTGGGTTGTGATACTCGGCGACGAAGGTTGGGAGCCTACGCATTTTTGAGCAAAATTGATACTCTCTCCGATAAGTTTGCATGGGCAAAAAGAGTGCAAAAGGTTTGCTAGCTATTGTGGAGGAGCTAATGTCCAATGTAATTCTTGGTAATTTTGCACAAACATTCAGAGATGGTGAGAAAGTATTTATTTTGCAGCTGGGATGCAATGCACATGGTTGTTTTTTAATGATCTCGGAACTTATACATGGCCGTCGGAAAGGATTTTTGGTGGTGCCAGAAGGAAAACTGGGCAGTGGGTGGAGCGGGTTTGGATTTCATCTACGGAAAGCCATTGCTCCTAAGACGCTAGCTAGCAAACAGACATTAGCCAGCAAACAGACATCCCAATCTGCACTTAAACTCACAGGGGAGAATTCCAAAACTCTTTTGTTGGTAGCGGTGGAGGGGGGTCGAAGAGATGATGGTGGTAGCAAGAATGGAAAGCAATTAATGCCATATTCTCAAAATTCAAAATTGAGAAATCATAGACACGATATACGTGATTTGGGTACTGGGAAGGAACAAGCAAAATCAAAGGCTAATGTTTGGGTGGAAATTACTGAGGACGTTAGTGGTAACACAAATTCTTATGTATCTCTGAATATAAGACTCATATTGCATAGTGGGCCGGATGGAGAATGGGAGGTAATATTGTCCAAAGTTACTCAAGCTCAGGATGTGGGTTGTATAGAGAAGATCAAGGAAAACAATAAAAGTTTTAAGCCCAAAGCTCCCTTCAAGCCAAAGCCCATACCTAATCCCAAGCCCATCTCAGTTTGGCGGCCCAAACCAACACAAGCCCTGCAAAACAATGAGACTGAGAATCCATAATCGTCATCTTCAGCCTTGGGGAGTTCAGTGAGAAGGGGCGATGTTGTGGTTCTCCATTCAAAGCAATCTGAAGTTGATCACTGAAGCGCGTCGATGCTAGCCCAGTCGATGAAATCTTTCAATGACACCGGAACTGATAGTATTGGCACCGATGAGACCGATACTGAGCTTTTAGGCTTTGACGAGACTGATACAGTGCACTTAGGCTATGATGAGGCCGATAAAGAGTGCCTCGGCACTAGTGAGTCAGCAAACACATCCGATGGTGAGGAAAACTTGCAGCGAGACATTCAATTGATTCTTGAAGAACATTCCGACAATGTTTTCAGGACGTGGGGAAATTCTGAGTAGTGAGTGCTTGAGCTGCGAGATGGAAGAAGAGTTGCGGTTCCAATTCATATTTCTTTGCTACCCGATGAAGTCATAGAGGGTTTGGAAGAGCAAAACCAATTGTCCTTGGTTATGTTGAAGCTTGCAGATATTTTGAAGGTGTTACCCGCTCAGTTTGATGGGAATGATGTACTTGTGGAGGATTGAGCCTCGGACAATGATACAGAGGTTGCTGAGCTACCTAACGAGAGGGGTTTGTCACCTTTAGCAGTGGAACCACTAGCCTATTCTTTACCCTTGACTATGGAAGGACAGGAAGTTGTGGATGTGGAGAGTCTAGTGAGGGAAGTACCTTATTCCGAGTGGTTCCAAAGAAGATTTAAAGGGTTTGACAAATATCTGGGCACGTCCTTACAAGGTTGGAAAATCAAGTAACAACTTTTTTGCTGGTTGTTGAGGCTGAATTACATCGTAGGGCTACTTTGGAAAAAAATGCACGTGACTTGAAGAGAATTGGTGTGAAAGGTTTAAGAGAACTGAAAGGTTTATTAAGTTCAATTAATTGTGGTTCTACTTCATCTAGGCACAGTGGTATTAATAGGGAGCAGGCTTTCTCTGTTTCTAAATGAATTTGAAGATACTTTCATGGAATGTTAGAGGATTGAATGAGGTTGAGAAGAGGCTTCATATTCGTAATTTGTTGCGTACATGGAACTTGAATGGATTACTAGAGGAATTGTCCGAAGTATATGGAGTTGTCCATATGTAGACTGGTTGTACTTGGGTTCAGAAGGTGCTTTTGGAGGTATTGTCCTGATGTGGGATTGAAGGGTAGTGGAAAAGGTGGAGGAAGCAATGGGGTATTTTTCTGTTTCATGCAAATTTAAAAATGTTGGTGATCAATTTGAGTGGGCTTTCACAGGTGTTTATGGGCCAAATTTGAACAAGAGGCTTAGGAAAATGTGGGAGGAGCTTACGGGGCTGATTAGTTGGTGGGATTCACCATGGTGCCTAGGAGGTGATTTTAATATAATCTGCTTCCCGTCAAAAAGACTAGGGGCTGTAAGTTATACTCGCGCTATGCATGAATTTTTGGATTTTATCTCTTTTTATGTGCTGATGGATATATCTGTGGAAGGAGGCCTTTACACCTGGTCCAATTCTTCCTCCGCTTCTAGAATAGATCGGTTTCTTTTCTCTCCGTTCTTGGCGGATCAATTCACTCAATTTTCATAGAGAAGACTGTCCAAAATACTTCCTGATCACTACCCAATTCTGTTGGAAGGGGGGGGGGGGGAAGTCATTGGAGAGGTAGAACTCCTTTTCGCTTTGAAAATATGTGGTTGAGGGTGGAGAACTTTGTTGATAAAGTGAAGGAGTGGTGGGCATCCTATTCGTTCCAAGGAAATCCTAGTTTCATACTAGCTGAGAAATTGGTAGTAATGAAGTTGGATTTAAAAAAGTGGAACGAGGCGGAATTTGGGAATGTCACTATTAAGATACAACAACTTTGGAACAAATTGAATGAGTTGGATGTTAAAGAGGAGACTCCTCCTTTAACTGCTGAGGAAAAGTTAAAACAAGCTACTCTCTGCACCAATATTGAAAAGCTCACTCTTTTAGAAGTGATTAGTTGGAGGCAGAAGTCTAGGGCGCTACATTTGAAGGAGGGGGATGCAAAGACCAAATTTTTTCATAGAATGGCTAATTCTAATAGAAGAAATAATGGTATTGAGAGCCTTGTGGTTGATTGTGTCTTGTCTTCCGATCAAGGTATGATTGCTGATTACATCACTTAACTTTTCATGAATTTATACTCTGAGCAACAAGTTAGTCGATCATTCCCAGAAGTCTTAGTATTTCCAAGAATATCCAGTGATAATGCAGATTGGCTAGATAGACCATTTGAGGAGGCGGAAATTTTTGATGTCATACAACATTTTAATGGTGATAAATCACCTGGACCAGATCGATTTACAATGGCTTTCTTCCAAGCTTGCTGGGGAATTCTCAAACCTGATCTTATGACTGTGTTCCGTAATTTTTTTTGCTAAAGGCTAGTTTGAGAAAAGCCTGAATGCTACTTTCATCACTCTCATTCCTAAAAAAAAATGAAGCAATTGAAGTAAAGGATTTTCGCCCTATTAGTCTTGTTGGCGGGGTTTATAAGATCATTGCTAAGGTCTTAGTCACCAGACTTCGCACGGTTATGGAAGATATAATTTCAACTTCACAGAATGCTTTTGTGAGGAACAGGCAGATTCTTGACCTTGTACTTATTGCTAATGAATGCCTTGATAGTAGATTGAAAACTGGGGTGTCAGGGCTACTTTTGCGAATTAGATGTTAAGAAGGCTTTTGATCATGTAAATTGGGGTTTTCTTATGCAGTTACTAGAATGGGGTGGGTTCTCTGCCAAATGGAGGTGTTGGATTTTCTTTTGTATATCTACAGTTCGTTTCTCCATTATGATAAATGGCACTCCTTGTGGGTTTTTTGAGAGCTCTAGGGGGTTGAGACAAGGTGACCCATTGTTTCCTTTGTTGTTTGTCTTGGTTATGGAAGCCCTGGGGAGAATGTTGGATAAAGCTGTCCATGATGGTCACATGTCAGGCTTTGGCGTGGGGCGTATAGAGGGAAGAGTTTTGGTGGTGTCTCATCTTCTCTTTGCGGACGATACTGTAATTTTTTGTGGCACTGATCTGGATCAGATTTTGTTTCTCCGTGTGATACTTATGTGGTATGAGGTGGTCTCTGGTTTAAAGATAAATTTGGGCAAGTCAGAGTTGGTTCCTGTTGGTATGGTGTTTAATTTTGACTTATTCTTGCATGTCCTTGGCTGTAAACAAGGTAATCTTCCTATGAAATATTTGGGTCTTCCATTGGGAGCCAAATTCAAGGATAAGACAATATGGAACCCAATTTTGGAGAAGATAGAACGAAGGTTAGCAGGGTGGAAATGTTTGTACTTATCTATGGGAAGTAGAGTCACGTTAATTAAAAGCACTCTATCTAATTTACCCACTTACTTTCTATCTTTATTTCCTATTCCTGCTGCTGTGGCTAACCGTATTGAGAAACTTCAAAGGAATTTTTTATGGGGTGGCATTGGTGATGAACCAAAATTCCATTTGGTTAAATGGGACACTGTTTGCTCTCCCATTTCTTCGGGTGGTTTGGGGATAAGGAAGGTAAGGCAGTTTATGGAGATTTGGGATGGGGAAGGCTGCTCTTTGGAGGCAAGTGATAGAGGTGAAATACAGCTGTGAATGGGATGGTTGGTGTACTAGGCCTGTTAATGGTCCACATGATTTTGGCTTGTGGAAAAATATTAGTTGAGATGGCCTTCTTTTTCTTGCCATGTTCTATATGATATTGGGAATGGGTCCAAGGTAAAATTTTGGCAAGACCATTGGTGTGGTGAGACGTCTCTTGCAGTTAGCTATCCTGATTTGTATAGATTTTGCCGAGATAAAGAAGCTAGTGTGGCTGAGCTTATGAAGTTTGATAATGGAGCCTTGTTTTGGGATGTAAGTTTCTTTAGGGGTATGTATCTTCGGGAATTAGAGGCCTTGACTGGTTTTTTGGATACCATATATGGTGCATCGGTGAAGGGGTTCGGTGAGGATAAGATGTGCTGGAAATCTGATAGAGAGAAGGGCTTCTTGGTTAAAGGTTATTATGATATTTTAATGGGCTCCAAAGATTGTGGCTTTCCTTGGAAAAGTATTTGGAAACAGAAAATTCCATCTAGAGTAGCTTTTTTCGTTTGGACTGCTGCTTTAGGGAAATGCTCAACTATTGACAATTTACGAAAAAGAAAGGTTTGGATATTGGATTGGTGCTACATGTGCAAGTGTAATAATGAGACGGTTGATCATCTTTTTATTCATTGTCCGGTTGCAATGGACTTGTGGGTTATGGTGTTGGGTTTGTTTGGAGTGAGCTGGGTTATGCCGCAAACTGTAGTGGGACTTCTAGCATGTTAGCAAGTCAGATTTGGTTGTTATCGAAATGGGTTTATTTGGTTGATAGTTCCTCATTGTTTATTGTGGTGTCTTTGGAGGGAGAGAAATAGTAGGTGTTTTGAAGATAAGGAAAGATCCATTTCGGACCTGAAGCTATTTTCTTTACAACTTTGATGGATTGCTTGGCTGCTTTGTGAAACCAATCATTTTCTTATGTTTTTGATTTACTAGATTTTTGTAATTTCTGTTTTTGATTTGCTTACCCCATGTACACTCCTTGTGTACTTGGTGTTCATTTTTGAAGTCAACAGACTTATTACTTATCAAAAAAATATTATAAATATATACATGCATACATATATATATATATATATATATATATACACACACACACACATAGACGCACAACACAAACATAAAAATAGTAATGATAATAATAATATTCATCCAAGATAATATTATAAATGTGGTTAGACTTATAATTATCTATTAGCTAATTATAATAAAAAAAAATTACTAGAAATAATTTAGATAAACTTTATAATTTTCTATTTTATAGAACATTCTTAATTTTATAAGTAATAAAAATATCACATTTGGAGTTGAAAATATTCAAAGGCAGAAAAGAAGATTTTGGATTTTCACATTAAAGAAAAAAAATTCTATGTAAGTTGTATAGAGGGTCAGTTATACATGGGAGTATAGGCACTTGTAAGGAGAAAATTTATATAAATAAAAGTTGTTGAGAAATAAATCACAAGGTACTTTTTGGTTCAATGGCAGGTTGCCTCTTCCTGAGCCTTGAGGTTTCGGGTTCAATATTCGCCTCTTTCCAAATATACTTCTTTTTTTCCTTATTAAATGAGAGTTGGGTCATTCTGCTCGGTTCAACAAGTTAGGCCAGGTTGGCTTGAGTTGGTCAGGTCCGGCTAGGTTGACTTCGGTATGCTGCAAATCCAGTTTAACGAAATCACCCGACCAGATCCAGTCTAATTGGGTTAGACTGGCCAATCTAGTCCCGGTTTAAAAACTATGCTCTTAGCTTCCAAAGCCATGTGGTAAGCCTCGACCCTTTCTTGAACAAAATTACCTAGGAAGGGTAATAATAGGTGCTGTTGGAAGAAAAAGTTGCCTAAGACTACATAATTGGTCCACTATTTGCTCCATATAATAATGTGGGGGCACACTTTTCTCTTAAAATATGCCTCATTACAAACAATGTGGTAGCGGGAGGTTCTCCATGATAGTGTCCCTTTCAACTTTTTTCCAATATTGCTTTGCTAAACCAAGAAGTTTTGATTTGGTTAAGTAGATACTTCGTGGCCATACAGGTCATACCAATTAAAACAATTCTCCATGTCATTCAACCAGTCTAGGAAAACCTGAGAACCTGAACAACCATTAAAATAAGGACACCTAGGTTTCATCAATTATTGAGAATTGCCAACTATTTGGGAACTAGAAATGTGGAATTGACTATAATTTTTTTTTCTTCAACTGGAGAGTAAATATGGACTGATGCAAATTCAGACAAGCACCAAATAGATTAGCTCAGATTAAATCAATTTTTGTGGAGTCCAAGTAATGTAATTTTGAGCAACCCTACCAAAGGTTGCTTGATGTTCATAGATGCTCCACTAATAAGCTTGAAGATGGTGCTCTCACACTGAACTTTTTCTTGCAACAATATGTTTTATTTAATCAAAATCGGATTTCTTCAGATCAACATCAAAATTGAATGAAGAGAAGCAAATTTGTCGCAGTAAACCTCAAAATACAGAAGCTGGGCCACAATCTGAATGTAGGCAGGCATTCAAAACTCTGAAATTTGCATTGACTGTCCAAGATCAGGCTGAATTTATCCTTGTAAATGTGAACCAAACTTTATCAATCAATTTCCAATCAACCAGATCCAAAATCTCCAAATATTGTAGGTGGAGTCAATTGTCTCAATTCTAGAAGAGGGAGAAGATTCTGGAAGTTTTTTTCACTCGTGTTTCGTTGGTGTGTGTGTGCGCTGATTTTTAGGTGCCTTCAGTAATGGTGGTCTGGCTGGGTGCCAGATCGAGCGGTGGTGAGTGTAATGGTGGTGGTGGTGTGTCAAGGAAACACTGGCAAATCTGGGATTTCTGAAGGGGTTCGAGTGGAGAACATTCAGGTGGCACCAAGGTCTTAAATTTTGATTTCAACTCAAATTTTGAAGCTCCAAGAGTACGGAAATTTCAACGGAAATTTCAATTTCGATTTGAAAAAATAACAGAAATTAGTAGTGAAGCATGGAATTTGTTGTGAAACTTTAGAAATGGTTACCAAACATAATAATATAAGTTTTAGGATTAATACATTACAAATTAAATACATCTATGTTTTGTATGAGGTGGAAAAGTTGTAAAATAGTATTGTGTATCTTACATATTTGTGAGATAATGAACATTAAACATATTTAGTTAATGCAAACGAAATTCATAAATCATTTAAATATTATTAAATTTAGACATGAATGGTTAAATAAAATGTTATTGTAAATTTATTTTTTCATATAATTTCAAAAGCACGTGTAATAATCTTTTGTTTCGATAAAATAAATTAAAAGAAAAACTCACTTAATTCCTAAATTTCTCATTTGAATTCCGATGAAATTTCATTGTATAGTTAAAATTTCGACAAGTTTTGCTAAAATTTCAAGATTTCAATAAATTTCAGATGATTAGTTTAGATTTCGACGGAAATTATGCAAGAAGGAAATTGACTGCCATTTCGATTTTGAGGGTGATGGAAATCGGAAACTTCGACGGAAATTTCGACATTTTTGTGGAAATTTAAGACTATGGGCGGCACGTGGGGTCACATCCCTTGTTAGGTGGAGGTGAAATTGCAGGGGTTTGGTGGTTTCTATCTGTGATGGTGATGGAGGTGTCATAAAACTAAACTTGGAAAGTGGAGTTTCAAAACCAATAGCATGGGTGTAATTTCCTAGAAAGTTGCTCGTGATGTAAAATGGTTGTGTGGATTTTGTTTGCTCTCGTGCCAATTTTTATGTAGGACAAATAATAGAATTCAGAAATAGAGACAATTGGTAGAGTTAATGGGGAGAATTAGAGGAAGAGGAGAAGAGGAGAAGACGAAGAAGAACAGATCAGAACAGAAGAGATAAAAGGGTGATATGCCTAACTTATTTCGAATATATTCATTCCTTAATTTATCTTTTAATGTTATCCACCTTGATATGCATGTTTCAGGTACTTTTATATTTTTTGAATGTCTTGTTTCTTAGATGCCCATCATTTTTATCCATAAAATATGGGGTCTTCTAGTTGCCCTATAGAACTTTCCTTTTAATTTTAATGCTATTCTACAATCGCACAACACATTTGACGCGCTCCTCCATTTTACTAATCCTGCTTTGGCTTTATGTACTACTCCCTCTTCATTTCTCCCTTTGCTTGCATAATAGATCCAAGATATTGAAATCTATTAATGCTATTGATTTCTTGATTATCAAATTTAATCTTGTCTTCAATATTCCTCCTTATATGGTTGAATTATAGTTCATATTTTCTGTCTTGTTTCAACTTATTTTGAAATCTCTAGACTCCAAAGCTGTTCTCAAAAGTTCTAATTTAGATTCTACCCCACTATTACTTTCACCAATCAAAACAATATCATCTGTGAACAACATTCACCATGGTATCTTGTTTTGGATATGCCTAGTAAGTTCATCAATCACTAAATCAAACAGATAGGGTCTTAAATTAAAACCTTGATGTACACCTATTGTTATTGGAATTTCTCTAGACTCTCCTCCTACAGTTCTAATGCTAGTCATTACTCTATCATACATATCCTTAATGAAATCAATATATTTTCTTCTTTTCTAAACCCACCATAGGACTTCCATAGGTACTCTAGCATAATATTTTTCTAAGTCATTATAGACCAATGTTTTAAAAGGCGAAGGCATAAGGTGAGGCATTTTAACTTGTAAGAGGCAAGGCATAATCCTTAAGGCATTGAGGCATAAGTCAATTGAGAAATTTATTTTTAGAGAAGAATATGTAAATAAATTACACATGTTTTAAGAAATAAAGAAATAAATATTTTTATTTGGTGGATTCCTAGTCCTTGCACGTTGTGTCTTCCCCTGTTTCTATCTAATATAGTTTTTTTAATTAAAAAAAAGAATAAAAATTATTTAAATGACTAATAAGATGTTTATATAGTTTTTTTATCGAAAAAAAAGAAAAAAGAAAAATTAAACTAATCGCAGATAAAATGTTAAAAAACCAAATAGAATTTGTAAACTTCTTGTTGGTCATTCAAAATTGCTAACTTATGTTCATTGCATATATCACGACAAGAGATAGCTATAATGTTACAAAGTTCAAATTGTTTTCAAGATCGAAGATATTATTATGTATCTCAATTATTTTGGAAATGTTGAGGTTCAAGAGTTTTAGAAATCTAGACATATTATGGCATTCCTTTGTATAACCATGTAGTCAGAATTTTGTAAACAAATCTAACTTGAGAATATCGTACCCAAAATGTGTAAGCATCAGTTAAAAAGGCACAAAAAATGTGCCTTTTATACAAATGCATAAATGACTCGTTCTGAGTTGTGCTTTCAAGTGCAGAAGTGTCAAGTTGTATCAAGGATGAGTCCAGGATCGTATTCCACAGGGACCACTGAGTATCAAAGTATTTATGCAAGTTTAGTGAAATCCTGTTGTTGAAAAATGGGGTTTGAAAATCTTTTTTGTCTTTTACGATTTTGAAAACAATAAACAAAGTGAGAGAAGCTTGAGTAAACTATCAAAATGAAACTGAAATTTTATCAATTTTCCAAAAATGTAAATCTAATAACGCAACCAAAACTAAACAGATTAACTGAAACAATTTTACCAAACATTTGGGTTACGGGTTCAACGTCTATTTGCTTCCACCGTTTACTAATTTCCTAGGTCTTACTCCTCTTCTTGTTAATCCAATCAAGGCATTAATAAGATGAAATTTTATTACTAAAGATCGAGTAAATTGGCCACATCCAAACGGAAGAAAATAAAAACTCTCATTAAGCAATGACCGAATTTTATGTAAAAATTAGTTGATTAAAATCCTAGATTAAATCAAGGTTTTGATGTGCCTATCGTCAACAACAAAACAAGAAATAAGAGCCAGTGATTTATCAACGATGCCTTCAATATTCAGTTTTAACAAAATAAAAGTTTAACAATAATTTCTTAGGAGAACTAAACCATGGAAAACAAACGACATTGACCCACAACCCGAGTTACCGAACTTAGCCACTCATGCTCACAATATACAATTTCCGGGTCAAATTAATTCCACGGTGGCTCACTGCATCAATAAAACGAAAAACCATAAGAAAAATACAAACTTTGATAAAACCAAACCTAATCTAAATTGAGTTTCAACAAAAAAATAAAAATAAATCTTGAACAAAAAGCACAACTAATTTAATTTTCCAAAGGCAAAAACAACTTAACAATTATTTAAAATCTAAAATAAACCTTAATACTAATTTAACCATGTCCAACTTTCAATACAAAAAAAGTAAATAAATAAATAAATAAAAGAAAGAGATAGAAAAAGAGAGAGAGATAGAGAGAGCCATGGGAGTTGCAGTTGGAGTGGTGCTCGGCTAGCCTGGCTGTGCTATGGAGGAGCTTCTGGGGTCTTCAAAGCTCTGCTACTGCTGCTGGTGTGGGCTTCTGCTGGTACTGTGGAGGGGCTGGAGATGGAGCTTCGGTTGCTGCAGAGGGAAGCCTTGAGCTTTGGCTGCCAGTAAGCTGTTGGAGAAGAGCCGCTGCTGTGGTGGCCGAGAAGTTGGTGCCGTGTTGTGGCCGCAAGGGGTCTGCTAATGGCTGGTGCTCGGGATGCTGAGGGAGTTGGAGCTGCTGGTGTTTTGCAGAGGATGAGGCAGTGTTGTGGTCGCAAGGGGTCTGCTGATGGCTGGTGCTCGGGACGCTGAGGGAGTTGGAGCTGCTGGTGTTTTGCAGAGGATGAGGCAGTGTTGTGGCTGGAGCAGAGAATAGAGAAAAGAGAAAAAGAGAGCGAGAACAGAAGGACAGGAAAAACCAAGAAGGAAAAGATAAAGAGGAAGGGAATTGGAAGAAGGAAGAAGAGGAGGAAAGCCCTCGGGCTGCCTAGGAAAGAAGGGGGAGAAGAAGAAGAATTTAAAAGAGATTGGGGGAAGCCCTAGACCCGGTTTAGCCAACCTGACCCAACAACTTGCCCGACCCGGCCTGCATGGCCGGGTCACATTTTTGCTCTCTGTTCACCGCAATATTTGACCCTTCTGAAGCCAGTTTCTCACAAAACTCAAAACACGAAAGTTGTATATAATCCTTTCCTCTTTCTCCAGAAATTTGAATCATCTTGATCGGAGTTCGAACAGAAAAGTTATGCATGAAATACGAACAAGTGTCAGTTTTAGTTCCCGGGACTTTTCCTGCGATAAAAAATTATCAAAAACTTGTAAATTGCACAATAAAACTCAAGAATGATAATTTCGACACTTTATTAAAATATTGGAAAAATTTGGATATTTAATTAAAAATATAAGCCGTAAAGACCGGGTTAAAGTGCCCAATTACGCAGTTTGCACGTGTAATCAATAAACCTCCATATCTAATGAGTTAGCCTTTTTGGGGTTTGGTATTTTAGATTGATCCTTGAGGCATTTTATGCATGCCTTGCCTTGAGGCAAGCCTTAATTGTGCCTTTCAAAACATTGATAAAGACCATATGCAAGTCCCTTTTCTTATTTTTTAACTTTTCCATTAATCTTCTTCATAGGTAAATAGCTTTTGTTTTTGTTCTCCCAGATATAAAACCAAGTTCATTCTTTGAGATCTTTGTTTCTGTTCTTATTCTTTGTTCAATTACCCTTTCCTATAGTTTCATCATTTGATTCATAAGTTTAATTGTGCGATAGTTATTACAGTTTTGAATATCACCTTTGTTTTTGTAAATAGGTATTAACATACTTTTTCTCCCCTCCTTCGACATTTTGTATAAATAAATTAGTTAACCATATACTTCCTTATCTCCTAAGTATTTCCAAACTTCAATTGAGATGTTATCTAGACTTACAAATTTCTCATTTTTCATTTTTTTTTTTAAAGCTACCTCAACTTTAGTGGCTCTAATTTTGCGAATAAATATCAGATTTTTCGTGTCTTCCTCATTCATCACTTCTAGGTTTAAGCTTTTAATTTGATTTTCATTGAACAACTTATTAAAGTATCTTCACCAGCTCTCCTTTATGTCTTCTTCTTTCAACCAATACATTATTGTTCTCATCCTTTATGCATTTTACCTTCCCTAAATCTTTGCACTTCCTTTCTCTAGCTATGGCTAGTTTTAGTTAATATCTCTTTCTTTCCCCATCTTTTGCATCTAGTTTAGCATTTGTGTATTCAACCCTTGGATTCATACCTCTCCGGAAATGTAAGGGTTCTCCAACTAGAACTGTTGGTCTATGTAAAGGCAAGGTAATTCCCAAATTTGTTTGAGTTCAGCTGTAGAGTGAGTGTTCTATCCTTGTTCGTGTTTATATATCTCTCTTTCCCCTTCTTTTGTATCTAGTTTAGCATTTGTGTATTCAACCCTTGGATTCATACCCCTCTGGAAATGCAAGGGTTCTCCGCCCACAACTGTTGATCTCCATAAGGGTAAGGTAGTTCCCAAATTTGTTTGAGTTCAGCTGTAGAGTGAGTGTTTTATCCTTGCTCCTTGTTTGACGAAACCAAGTTGCATGGAGTATGGCTTTTTTCAAAACTTAGGATTCTTCCCAAGATTCAAGGAACCATATGAATTCTTCTATCTCTAGGATGATGGAGATCCTTCTTCCCCTGCGATATTCTGTGATTCTAAGGAAATTAGCACTTCTCCTTTCAATAACAAGAGTGAAAGTTCCATGAGAGAAAAAGGCCTTCCAATGAACAACCAAAGGCCAGCTTCAATTGGAAAAGCAGTCACAGAGGGTTTATGTAGGACAAGAAGCAAGACCTTGGGAATATCCTTGCTGGAGAATAATTAAGAAGAGTTGGGTCAAGGAATTGTTCAGTTAAGTTAGTAGTTTATTATGTGTATTTGGGGGGCTTTTTTTTTTTTCTTTTGTAATATTTGCGTATTCTAGGGGTATGTTTGTAGTGTAATGTAGTTTTTGGGGTTTATATAGTTTCATGTGAATAGGCTTTCTTATAAATAGTGTGTGAAAGCCATGTTGTAGACAGTTGTTGAATTTGAACGTGAGTTTCCCCCTAGTATCTCCTCTCTCCCTCCCTTCTCCTTCCTTCCTCTCTTCTATTTCTTCTAAATTCTCTCATGGCTGCAAAACCTTGATGTTGCCTCTGCATCAAAGTGTCTTAAAAGGTCTTCAATTCCACAAGAAGTCATTGGTATTGACTTTACCAAACACAATCTTTGCCTTCGATCCAGTACTTCGTGAGTGTCACTTGTACGTGTACTAAGCATAATTTGCAAAGATGGAAGACACTAGGAACAAGAAGTAGGTTAATATCATCAAAACACAATAAGCCATGATAGTGTAGCCATCAAGGCTAACACAACCAACCAAATAAAAGCCTTAAATTTTGGGGGAAATTTAGGCTTTCATGATTTTTTTTAATGGAGTGGAAAGGAAAAATTAGAACAGGTTAAAAAAAAAACACTAGAGGATCTGCAAGAATAACTATAAGCCCCTAATGACTCCAAGCACCAAGAATGACTATTGGCTTCTAAGGAAAGATGAAAATTATTCATGATCATCAACAAAGACGAAAGCTCATCCATCTCCATATCATGGAACCTTTGAAAATGAAAATTCCAAGAAGGCAAAGGACCATTTGAATCAACAGAAAAAGAAGAAATAACATGACTGTTATGCCCTGAACTCGAACGGTAGAGACGAGGAAAAGAGGTGGACAAAGCAACATTCCCAACCATATATCTTCCCAAAAATGAATATGAAAACTGTCACCCCAGCACATTCTTAGTATGGGGAATGAAATGGGGATAAATCTGAGATAGATTTGTATGGACATTCCGAAGAACATCTAGATCCCAATTTAGTATCCCAGTCATTCACTTTCAAACCAAATTTTCTTTAATGATTTTATGCCAAAGGGATGAATCCTTTAAGGGGAATTGTTGAACCCATTTAGCCAAGAGAGCAGTGTTTTCAGAGACCAAATTTCTCTATGTTGGATATTTTAAAAAAAAAAAAAACAGAGACTAAGGATAATGAGAGAAGCTGATTTAGAGACCGCAGAAGGATAAATTTTATTGAGCAACAACTATATATTTATACAGCATATTGACAACTAAATCGTAGAAAAATCTGCTAAAACTGAATTTGAATTGCAGAAAAATCTGCCTAAAACTCAGCATGAAGAAATGGTTATAATCCTAACAAATAAAGCTGATTCAGCTCCTAAAGAATAGCAACAAATAAATTTGATTCAACTCCTAAAGAATATCAACAAATAAATCTGATTCATCTCCTAAAGAATAGCAACAAATAAAACTGATTCAGCTTCATGAGTCATGCCAGTCAACACTCCTCCTTGACTTTGGAGCTGCATACACCAAGCTTCTACCTCAAGAATTCATATCTAATCTTCGGAAGTGCCTTTGTTAGGATGTCAACACTTTGATTTTCTGTTTTGCAGTAGATCAGCCGCACTTCTCCTTCCCTTTGTACCTCTCTTAGAAGATAAAATTTTATTTTGAAGTGTTTTGTTTTGCCATGGAACACAGGATTATTAGCAATTGAAATTGCAGCTTGGTTGTCCACAAATATTTGTGTGCCTTCTTGTTGTTCCATATGCAAATCTGTCATAAGTTTCCTGAGCCAAAGGGCTTGATTCACAGCAGCAGCAACAACTACATATTCTGCTTCTGCTGTGGATTGAGTTATGACTTCTTGCTTCTTAAAACACCATGAAAAAAATTCTAAAACAAAGCTAAAATAGTAACCTGAGGTGCTTCTCATATCATCATCACATCCAGCCCAATCACTATCAGAATAACCATGGAGACTGAAGTTTTTAACTTGACTGAATCTTATTCCATAATCAATTGTGCCCTTAACATATCTATTCTTTTTGTTGCTTGAAAATGAATTTCACTAGCACAGTGCATATACCTCGATAGCAAACTCACTGCATGCATGATATCTAGCCTGGTTGCAGTTAAATACATTAGGCAGCCCCATTAGGCTTCTGGACAGCCTTTCATCCACCTTTTCAGCTCCATCTTCTTTGCAAAACTTCTCCTTTTGATACATTGGAGTTGCACTTGGCTTGCACTCTTCCATGTTGAATTTCTTGAGGACTTCCTTTGCATATTTATGCTAGCATAGAAATATTTCATTTTGCTTTTGACGTACCTGCATACCAAGAAAGAATGTCATCCTCCCAAGGTCTATCATTTCAAAGACATCTTTCATTTCTTCTTTAAACTTGTCAATCAGCTCCTTACTACTTCCTATAACGAGTAGATCATCAACATACAGAGATACCACAAGTATTTCATCATCAGTCTTCTTGATATATAAAGTAGATTCACTCAGACTTTTTTCAAAGCCTAAGTTCACTATGTGTGCATCAATTTTGCTATACCAGGACCTTGGTGCTTGTTTTAAACCATACAGGGCTTTTTTCAGTCGATATACCTTCTCCTCATGTCCTTGAAAAACAAACCCTTCAGATTGCTCCACAAAGATTTCTTCCTCCCAGTATCCATTCAAAAAAGCTGACTTAACATCCATTTGGTGTATAACCTAGCCTTTTTGTGCAGCAAGAGCCAGCAACATCCTTATGGTATCCAACCTTGCAACTGGGGCAAAAGTTTCAGAAAAATCTACCCCAAACATTTGGGCATATCCCTTGACAAGAAGTCTTGCCTTGTACTTGTTTACAAAACCATCAGGATTGAGCTTGGTCCTGTAAACCCACTTGACTCCTATAGCTTTCTTGTGTTTAGGTCTGTCTACCAACTCTCATGTTTGGTTCTTTTCAATCATCTTTAGCTCCTCCTTCATTGCAGCTATCCACTTCTGATCAGTTGTAGCTTCTTCATACCCTACAGGCTCCATTACAGCAACATTACACCTTTGATAAATGTCAGAGAGTGATCTAATTCCTCTAACAGGTTCATCATCCATATCATCATTCTCCTCCTGAACCTCAAGCTTCTTGTCATTCTCCCAACTCCAGTTATCTAGCTCAAGGAATTGTACATCCCTGCTGACAATTACTTTGTTGCTTTGTGATATGTAGATCCTGTAGGCCTTTGAAATTGAGCTATAACCTACAAAGATCCCAGATTCTGCTTTTTTGTTCAATTTGTCTCTTTTAACTTGAGGGATGTAAGAGAAACATAGGCAACCAAATGTCTTCTCAGATTAAACAACTTTGGTTTATAGCCATACCATGCTTCAAATGGAGTCTTTTTCAGCAAAGCTTTTGTTGGCAATCTATTTAGCAGAAAAACTACTGTATTTACAGCCTCGGCCCAAAATTTCTTTGGCAGCCCATTGTCATGAAGCAAGCACCTTGTCATCTCCATAATTGTCTAGTTTTTCCTCTCCACAACACCGTTCTGTTGAGGAGTGTAAGGTGCTGTCAACTGATGTTCAATGCCTGCATCTTCACAAAACTTGTTAAATTTTTCAGCGGTATATTCAGTTCCATTATCATACCTAATCACCTACATTTTGCATCCACTTTGAGTTTCAACCCAAACTTTAAACTTCACGAAGATGTTAGCAACCTCATATTTAAGCTTTAAAAAATAAATCCAGAACATTCTTGAGTAATCATCAATGAAAGCAATATAATACTTATTGCCATTCGATGATGGTGTTTTCATTGGTCCTCCCACATCTGTGTGTATTAATTGCAGCCTTTGTGTGGCCCTCCAAGCCTTGTTTTGTTGAAAAGGAAGCCTAGTTTGCTTCCCATACTAACAGGCAGCACATTTAGGAGACGACTCCTCTAATTTAGGCAAGCCTTTCACCAGATTGTTCTTCTTCATGAAAAGTAGAGCGGCATGATGGAAATGCCCTAATCTTTTGTGCTAAAGCACTGTATTGCTATCTTCTTTGTGTACAGCAATCTGCTCCTTTTTCATCAAATCCAAGGCAAAGGTTCTGCCTTTCATTTGAACTTTGAACACCTCTGTGCCTTTTGTATCTTTAATCACACAGTTTTTGTCTTCAAACAATACCTTATAGCCTTTCTCCAACAATTGAGTAACGCTCAAAAGATTTTGATTAATTTCAGGAACATGTAAAACATCAAAAATTAATTTCATATCTGTGTGGCCTTCAATCTCTACTGTTCCTCTACCTTTTACTGCAATGTGTGCTCCATTTCCAATTCTAACTTTAGAAATAGCAGTCTTGTCAAGTTCTCTGAAGAGCTCTCGATCATAAGTCATGTGATTTGTACAACCACTATCTATAAGCTAGCTTTCTGTGGAGTTGTTGGTGGCAAAGCATGATACCACAAACAACTGCTCCTCTTGAGGTTGATCCCCAGCAGCCTTGGATTCTCCTTGTTGTTGAGTCTTGCATATCCTTTCCATGTGCCCTAACTGACCACACTTGTGACATCTTACATCTGGCCTACACCAGCACTTATTCTGTGGATGATTGGTTTTTTTGTAGTAGGAGCAAAGTGGAAAGACTTGAGTGTTGCTACTTTGACTTTTTTTGTTGTTGCTTGCATAACCTCCAGACTTGTTGGTTTTGTTATGTTTTTTTTCGTTTTTGCCACCATTGTTGTTCTTTCCACCATTGTTGTTCTGTGATTTGGCTTGAAAAGCACCTTCCATAGATCCTTCTTGCCTCATAAGCCTCCTTTGTTCTTGTGCCTGCAGTGCATTCAACAATTCTGCCAAGGTAATGCTTGACAATGCCAAGGAGTCTTACCTTGTTGACAATGCCAAAAAGTTTGTCAGAATAATCCTTTACTGTTTTTGATTTTTTCATCTTTTGCGTCTCAAATTCTCGGATCAAATTCAGCACTTGCATCCCTTTGACCCTTTCATTTCCTTCGTATTCTTGCTTCAAAAAATCCCAAATTTCCTTGGCTGTTTTCTGTGTCATTATTCTGGTAAAAATGGTGGATGAGACTGCTGCAAACAAGGTTGCTTTTGCTATTGATTTTCTTTGCTACATCTCCTTTTGATTTTTGATTTGTGCAAGAGTTGGATTGTTTGGCAAGGCTGGAACTTCATATACTTATTCAACAGCTTCTCATAGATCATTAGCATCAAGATAGGCTTCCATTCTAACAGCCCACATCTGATAATTTGTTCCATCAAACACTGGAGGTGCAATTATAGTGAATGAATTTTCTAAAGTCATTCTGAATAGGTTGTTGTGTTTGAGCTCTCTCAATCTCATAGGTCCCTCAAGACTATAGCTCTGATGCCAATTTGTTGGATATTTTTAAAAAAAACAGTGTGTAAGGATAATGAGAGAAGCTGATTTAGAGATTGCAGAAGGCTAAATTTTATTGAGCAACAACTATATATTTATACACCATATTGACAACTAAATCGTAGAAAAATCTGCTAAAACTGAATTTGAATTGCAGAAAAATCTGCCTAAAAATCAGCATGAAGAAATGGTTATAATCCTAACAAATAAAACTGATTCAGCTCCTAAAGAATAGCAACAAATAAATCTGATTCAGCTCCTAAAGAATTGCAGCAAATAAATCTGATTCATCTCTTAAAGAATAGCAACAAATGAAACTGATTCAGCTTCATGAGTCATGTCAGTCAACACTCTGAACCTCTGCCACACAGGCTGATTGTTGCCACACCCTGGTCAAGTACTGTACACCCCCCCTCACCTCCCAACCAAAACAAAGAAAAATGCCCTGTGTCTAGCATTTTGAGTTGAATCTGTGACCTTGGCTTTGAGACTACTTGTAGGATTGAGCGCCTGCGGCTGCACTATAGCTCAACTACATTTTGATTATGATTTGACCCACACTCTAAGCCCTACCACGCAGGACAATTGCTGCCACTTGGCCAACACTTTGCATTTACATAATTAGGCTCACAGTCTCTAATGTTTATTTGTCCATAATTTTAACTTAAATATGTGATGAGCTGCTCCTTCTTCATGTTTCTTGTTCTTGTTATTTTGTTCCTATTTGGTGTCCGTTTGTTGGTCTATAATAGTGTACACTATTACATGAAACTAGAAGCATTTTGAACTTGTAAATTTAACTCTTTATCAGGATCAAATACCTAAACAACTCAAGAACTTCATAAAGAAGCAAAGAGATAGCAAGAGATAATCTCGTTAACCCAAACTACCTCTACAATCATGTAATTCTGGACACAAGCATTCTGCTTGGATCAAACATATTTTTTTTCTCCATTGTTCACATTTTCATTTATTATATAAATTGATAAAATGTCATAAACACTGACAATATTTACCATTTGCATGAAATTGCATATCAAATATATCACACTGTATCATACAATAGTGATGGCTGTACTTTTAAAGATGTGAATTGGTTGCACAATATTAATGTTGCTGACGAAGTTTTCATTTCTTGTTGTACAGCTTTTGTTTACTATCAAATTCTATGCTGCTCCTATGTTCTCGTCCCTTGTTTAATTGGATTCATGTAATTTTTAAACAGAACAAAGGAAGTAGTAAACTATCAAACCTTCTCTCCTAAGGATTTAGCCAAGTCTGTTCTGTCTGAGGGGGGCTGGTCAAACATTCTGGTATATTTCTTTCCTTCAGAATAGACAGCTGAAAAGTTTACACTTCTTACTGATCTATTTACTTTTTTCCCAAGTTGTAAAACAGAAGTAAACTGTTTTTTGTGTTTATCGTTTATATGCTTATACAGTTATACTGATTCCTCACCCTCCTTCCTCTCTTTTTCTTTCTTAGTGCCCTGGCAACAAACTACAGAAGTCTCTGGATCTTGCACTTGTTTTTGTTGGTGGAGAGGTAAGACTCTTTGATTTGACAAATAAATAAATAAATAAATAAGGGTAAGGGTTTAATCCATTTTGGCGCTGTGTGATATTCGATTAATCTCCTTAGCGTATGTATTCTCATTTTTATTCATTTCCACCTAATCCTAGTGACATTCTCTTTATGGTGTGTAATAAATTGCTTCTGGGTAAATTAATTTTAATATATTGTTCCTTGCTGTGTTTAACTCAAATATTTTCATATATTGTTCCTTACTGTGTTTAACTCAAATATCAGTGTTAAGTAATTGTTGTTTCATTAATATTAAAATGAAAGGATCTGCTGATTGAGTTTTCTCCTAATATTTTTAAGTCTATGCAATGTGTGTGTGTGTGCCTGTGTATATATATATATATATATATATATATTTAAAAATGGTGGCTTTACTAGGATCATTCAGCTTAGGGGCCAGTTGAGGCTTTACCCTTGTACAGCCTAGCATGAATATTTTATACTTGTTGCAATATGTTGCAGCCTTTGTGCTGTTGTTCAAGGTCCTGATTATTGATTACTTGTCCTCTTTTATATGTAGTTGCAATCTGTTGATATCTCTGGCATAAAACATGCAGATCCAGCACTGGTGGACTTGCTCAAGGTATCATAGTCTGCTTGCTTAGAAGTAGTTCATCTTGGTTCTAGAAGGTTGCATTAGCCCTCCTAGCTACTTTTTTAATTCCATGTTTTTGTCCAGGTGTCTTTCACAGAGTCCAACTTTTCCATTGCATTCCCATATGTTGCTGCTTCAGACGATAAGGAGACGATGGAAAGTTCTCTGATTTCAGGGTTCACAGAAACTTGTGGACATGATTTAGGAGTCAATAATGTTGCCTTCCTGGAGTCATGTTCTGTAGAGGGTGACAATTTCGGAAAACTTTCAGACCTGCCATCAGTCCATGTAATTCAACTTCATGATATTACTGTATTTGAAAATTTGACTTTCTATGGCAAAGATCTTACTCCCAGCATCCCCTAACAAAACCTAAAACATGAACAGGATTATCTGGTTACAAGGATGGAAAAGAGAAGAGGGGGGCAAGCAGATATGGTTGTGTTCTGCAATGGAGGCTCACGTTCTTCAAAAGAACCAGATCAGACCCGTTCTGAGAGTATGTCAATAGTTCATTGTATTGGATGATATGTCAAATTTAATCTCCAATTTTGGGTGTGATAAATCAGTTGGGTCTGTAAGATTTTAATGAAAATAGTTTGATCAAATATGCAGGTGAGATTCTCTCCGAGTTAATCAGTTCTTTGGATCAGTCAGGCACAAGGTATGCTGTTCTCTATATTTCGGACCCATTGAGGTCAATTCAGTATCCTTCATATCAAGAGATACAAAGGTTTCTCGCTGAAGGTACCCACGGAAATGGATCATCCAATTCCACCGTATGTGATGACGTTTGCCTGATCAAATCGTCACTTTTGGAGGGAGTATTAGTTGTAAGTTGCTGTCGCCTCCTTTCTTAAATATTCATTTTCAGCAGAGAGTGTTGTTTGGGGCATGCACATACTTTGAACAACTGAATTGATTTCCGTGAGCCAGACTGATTGCATTTTTCAATGCCTTCATTTGTCTCTTTTAAATACACTTATTGGAGTAGTTGTCAAATTTAGAATTAAATCAAGTCAAATTGTAAGATTCTGGTTCAAATTCTCAATCAATTCTAATTTATTTGGGTACAGATGACCAGGGCAAAGCTAGAAATTTAATGAAGGCCAAACTCGAAAATGTGAAGCAATTAAGATTTATTTAATTGTTCATCTAAGAATTTGTGGACGGTTGGGGAAAAACAATACCAAATTGTTTAAACTCTAGGGATGGAATTTTTTTTTTTTTTCCTTTTTTGACAAAAATTTGGGGTTCCGACTATTACCAGTGGCAATCCTGAAGTTCCATTAGGTGGAATTACATGAATCTTCCATCATTGAATGCAATCTAAAATAATATTCTCAAAAACTTGGTGTTCTGTCAAATCTTTACTGTCTGGCTCTGAGTTATCCCAGGTCCACTTTTCACCTGTCACTGCAAGTCACCGACGACTCAATGGATAATCCTTTTCTTCTCTCTCATCTCGTTTCTATTCGGTTTGCCTTCAGATAGTAATCCTGACACTTTTGCTGCTTGTGATCTGCAGGGGATTGTTTTACTTCTAATTTTGGTATCGGGCCTTTGCTGTATGATGGGTATTGATACCCCAACGAGGTTTGAGACTCCCCAAGATTCTTGAGCTGCTGCTGTTTCTCTTGGTAGTTCCTGCTTGGCATTTTTATTCTGGGGGCTGATTCTTTGATATCAGGTGCTGGATGTCTCACTTGTTATGCTGTTCCTATGGGACATCATCTGATACTGTAATATTACTCATCCTAATTTGGAGGAAATTTTTATTATGTTTGTTTTATAATAATGTTGTAAGTGTTTTGAGCTTCACACTTTGAGATTAAATTAGAGGGAATATTTGTCCAAGTGGAATCATCTAGCTTTTTGCTAGTGTGTGTATGTAGCTGGAAATTGTTTCGCTCCACATTTAGGTTTCAGCAGGCTTGCCTTCTTAATATATAGTTAATAACGATCTTCAAGTTTTGATATATATTTTTTGCTTCTATTTATGGTTTCAACTTTGAAGTGTGAATGATTTTTTCTTGCCAATAGATGCCATAAACAATTTAAAGTTAATGGATACCCAATTATGACTTCTGTTGGTGGAATTGGTTGGGGTTCTTCATGGCAAAGCCAGCTGCATTTCACCGGATGGAGCTGCATCCACATTCTTATATTTTATTTAGCTGACTGAGGGAAGGCAGAGCTAGGTCGACTGGCAAGTGTGGGGGTGGTTGCAGGTTACGTATGGTGAATAAAAATCAACGGATGAATACATGAACTTATTATGTATATATGGATGAATGTGTGATTTATTATATATTGCAACACATAATAATTTAGATTCAATATAGATGATAGGGAGTGAATAGAAAAGGAATTTTGTAGAAATTTAATTAATCACAAAATATTATGCATACCAAAAATTGTGTTTTATTCAATGATTGATATGATAGAAGTAAATAGGACAAAAGATTGATGTTTGTAAAAAAGACCACGATTTTCTTGAAGTTTTAAAAATTCTATTGGCCTCTAGAGGTTTTAAAAATATCATAAACTTTCGTTGAGATTTGGTGAAAAAGTACAAATTTTTCCTTAAAAGACTTATCTTTTAGTAAGAAACAAGAGAAATTTTGTTTCTTTTTGACAAACCTCAGGGAAAGGTTTATGGAATTTTTGAAATTTCAGAAAAGGTCCCTATTTTTTTGGCAAACCTCGTGCGAGGTTAGTGTCTTTTGTCCAAATAAGTATTATAGCAGTGAAATTTGAGAATATTTGTTTTCTGTTAATTAATAAAATCTTTTGCATGATTATTTACTTTATATAATGAATAGTTCTTGTCTTGTTCACGAACCAATCTCAAGCCACATGTCTAAATATTGGCCCTCTCAAAAGGTTCAACTTTAAATCCAAGAAATGCTGAAAATTACATTGGATTGTATTACTTCTAAATTGACAAAAATTAAATTGTCCATTATACCTTCTAGGATGCCTTTTTAACTATTTCGTTCTATTTTTTCGATCTTTTTAACTTCTTCTTTTTTTCTTAATATACACAAATTGGCATGTCTCTTTAAATTTTCTATTCCATCTTTTGAATTCATTTAATATTCACGAACTCGCAATCTACCTTCTCTCTCTCTCTCCATGACTGCCTCATGTCCACCAGTTACTCTCTTTTCATAGTTTTTTCTTCTTTTTCTTTTGCATCTTTATATAGATATAAGGAGATAGATGTCTAAAAGATTGGCAACAAATTAGCAATGGTTGAATGTGATGAATTCTGACATTGTGCTATGGTATGGGAGATTGTAGGTGTGTGCGTGTGTGTGTGTGTGTGTGTGTGTGTTTTTTTTTTTTTCCATTTTTTTAATGTTTTAGAAAATCATGGAATTGTTTTCCTCTTGTTGTTTTTGTTTTTGTTTTTTTGTTTTTTAATCCATGTCTTTCCTTCTAGATTTGAGTCTTTTTTCTCCTCAAATTTGGTTTCATTCATGTAATCGGGAGACAAAAAAACTTACTCTCTATTACTTGATAAATTCATGCAAAGTTGCGGTACTTTTAAAGTTTTTGTGAATGAATATGAGTTCTATTTATTTTCCTAAAATTTTAAAATTGTCAAAATGAAGATATATTGGATTTATGTTTCTTTTCTTTCAGCTTAATTAGCAAATAAGTGGATAGGGTGGGTTTCTTCAATAATTTCAATTAGTTCTTTTTTCTTTTGTATAATCATTATATTACAAATAGATGAAAAATGAATGTAGAATGAGTGATTGAAAAACACACATCATTGGAAAATGATGAATGTAAGGTGATGAGCCATTCTTGAAAAGCTAGTTACTTGTTGGATGTTTTTTAATGTCTGTATACTATTGTTAAATTGCTACTAACTCTATTATTTAACTTTGTTATGTATTTTGCTATTTTTCGTTTAATTATAGTGGTTGAAAGAAATTTGTTCTATTTAGTAAATCAAAAGTAGAGTAAAAAATCCATTCTAGGAGAAGTAAAGAACCCATGAAAAGCTCTAGGAACCAAAAAAGGAGCACACCAAAACCTTGAAAGTCAAATTTGTTTGGTTTGTGTTTATTCCTAGGAATGAGACAAAATAAGTTGAAAAATATAATAGAGCTTTTACAGGGATGAATAAACTAGAATCAAGTCACTAGTACAATTCTAACATAAAATAAGATAAGAATAAACATTTTGTAAAATTTAGAAAGTCATTCCAAGATTCGTAAAAAAATTTTGTAATCTCATTTTCATTATGATCACAATGTATCTTATTTTAAAAGCAACAAATCCTTACATTATGATTATTCGATCTATTATTAGGGATTTATATTCCACAAATCAAATTAACTTTAGTTCTTGATGGTTGTCCTTACTTTTTACTCATTCCACAACAACTATTTTGTTAGGTTCATATACAAACACTATTGTTGATTTTTTCAATAAAAAAAAAGGAAATGTGAGAAATAACTACTTTAGATTACTAAATTTGACATTCAAACAAATCTTATAAAAATGCATTTCAAAATCTATAGAACTAGAAGTAATTGTATTTTCTTTGCTCTTGAGAATATTTCAATCTTTAGTTCAATAAATAAGTAAACAAATAAATAGCATATTCTATAGAAAAGCAAGTGTGGTAAGTTATTTTTCATAAAATTCATCAACAAAAACTATAAATTTCGGACTAAGAAAAATTTGAACCATCTTGAATCATGTGATATCAGCGGCCAACGTATATTGAAAATTCAAGGCTAACATACATAAATTTGTTCATTCCATTTTGCTCCTTAAAAAAAAAAAATACTAAGCAAATTAATTCAACGGTCTAAACTCCTTCTCTTTATGCCTTTCAAATGCATTTAACTTGAGTCAAAACACTACTCAGCGTAAGCTTTGTTCTCCCTTCAATATGACTGAACACATTTAGCTTACTTATCCTCTTACTAACTTTCAAGAATAAAATCATTTCCACTACTGTCATTTTCATTCATACAACTCATCCATATCAACGTCCTCATCAACTGCATTCATTCACTACACTTGTTGTGAGCTTTCTATCGTAAGATAAAATTGGTTTTTCATGTGTCCAATAGAGCTCTCATTTAAGTTTGTTATATTGAATTAATAAAAAAATATTCCAAAGTTTAAGGCTATATAAGAAACATCTCTCTCTCTCTCTCTCTCTCTCTATGCTACCAAATATGAAGGTCAAATACTGTGTGTTTATTGAATCTTGGCCATTGATTTTAGTCCTAGATTTCCATTCTAACTTCTTGGATACAACAACAACAAATCAAGCCTTAAGTGTAATGACCTCAATTTCTTAACATAAAATGTAACATAATTAAATGAAAAAGTCGACCCGAACCCGTGAGTAACGGGGACACCTGTCAATCACAGCGGAAACTTAAGCAGCAGTAGACATAAAATCTCAAACATCCAACTATAAAACATAATACAAGAGTTTACTATATCATCAAAATACTATTCCTATATACAACCTACAAAAAGTCAAAATCACACTAGGATCATACAACAAAATCTCACGATCCTAGTTCAACGCTTACCCTTCTAGTAGGGAAGCTCCAACCACTCAACGGCGGCCCTGACCCGCCAATCTCTCTGGGTTTCCTGAAAATCATTTAATATTCGAGGGTGAGACACTTCTCAGTAAGGGAAAATAAACTAAATATAGTTGTGTGGCAACATGAATATTTAATGTGATGATACATATATAGTACATTTCATATGTCTGTAGACATTTATCATAACATACTGAATAATCATATAATTTCATAATAGCTGATAAATCATATCGCATGTAAACATCTGTTATACTGATAATACTAAAAATATACACAGGATGAATAGCTAATTGGTGTCATGTATTACCCCCTATGACGAGTTGTGCAGCCTGAAGGCGGGACTCGACAATGGCTGGCCAACCACTGCCGAGTCAAATATGTTTGTAAGTACGATGGGTCCGCCACACCCTGGTCTGGACTGCTAGGTGGACGTCCACACTCTACTGAATGCCACATCAACTATCCATCTCCCACCCCCTCGTGGGGTAGTTAGCACTAATCCAATCATAAACATCTGATCTATAAGCTACGGTACCGAGTCCTTGAACTGAACTAAACTAACATCCTGATTATGATAACATATAATACATGATCATCTATAACATCGTTACGGCCTCGTGCTGAACATATCATAATTACGGTCTCGTGCCGAACAAATCATAATTAGGGCCTCACGCCGAAATCATTTCAGGTATATACATTCTGAAATAAATCAATTATCATGTATTCGTCAAAATCGTCATAACACAACATATCTTTTCATAATACCTGAAAACATACTTTGCTCATAAAATCTTTCATATCATAATACGTTTCACGTAAAATAATATTCATGCCACACATGCACTGTATAAAATCATACTTCTTATTCTCAAATCGTAATTTTTTGGCATCTCATACATACATATACATTTCAACATAATAACAGTATTTCTCAAACGTACATTTCATCTGTAATTTACAAATATAACATATGCTTTTCTGAAAATAAATTTACTCATAATTAATAATAATTTGCATGGAAACTACTGCTTTAGTTTATTCCCTTACCTGACTACTGAGAAAACCCCTAAAATATCCTAACCTGACCCCCTGTAGGATTTCCTGATCAATACCTTGAAACTTAAAACTCCCAGTATTAAACTTCAGTATTTTCATACGTACATCATTTTCTATAACTACCATAAGACCAAATTTGGTTTAAAAAACCTTACCTCAACTCAGGATGATTTTCAACTTGCTTTCACCAACAATCCACTCCGGCAGATTTGGAGAAAACTTCCCCAGGAGCGTCGTGGTGGCTTCAAATCGTCGATCTGGTGTAAATTTGGCCCGGAATTGAAGAGAGAGAGAGAGAGAAGACTGAAGGGGAGAGAGAGAGAGAGAGGGCGAGTGTTGCTTAGTTGAGAAGTTAAAAACCAGATTTTTTCATATTTATAGAACTGGATTCGTCGATGAGCCACGTTATTCATCGACGAATCCTTCAATAATTTCGTCGACGAAATTCAATCCTCGTCGATGAAATTCAGTCGGCTCAAAACATCTCTCGGTATTTCTTCTTCGACGAAATTCAGTCTTCATCGACGAATTCTCTTAAGCCCTCGTCGACGAATCCCTGATGTTTTTCTTTGTTTATTTCTTCCCAAAGTGCAATGTCGTCAACGAATGCGAAGCATTCGTCGACAAAGTCGGCTTCTTCCTTCTGTTACTGTTTTCGTTTCCCTTCCTCTTTATTATTTAAATCCCATTAGAATTCGGGTTGTCACATTAAGTCCCACTAGGAGGGGTCGGACACATGAATCCTTTTTTGCCAATTTATACAATTGTGAACAATTTCCTTCAACAGATTCAAGACTATTAAATCTTTACTTACTATCTCATTCCAAGTTATTTTAGGTTTACCCCTATCCCTTCTACTGCCCCTCATAGTAACTAATTCACTCTTCGTCACTAGTGCACCAACATTGCAAGTGCCTAAACCATCTTAGTTGTCTCTCTTTTATCTTAACTTCTAGAAGCTGTGCCTAATTTGCCACGAATGTGTTCATTTTTTTTTTTTTACAAAGCTATCTTTTAAGTTTTTGTTTACAATAATTCCTATAACATTCTTATGTTTTCGCTTTTCAGTCTATGAAAGTTTAAATCCTAATCTTTTAATTTATTTAGTTTTCTCTCCCACCCACTTAGTTTTTTGAAAGTAGATTACATTATTATTTTTTTTCTAATTATTGTATCCACAATTTCCATATTTTTACCCGTAAATGTCGTTATATTTCAAATTTCTAATCTAATCCTAGTATCCTGAGCTAACTTCTTTACTCATCCATGTCTAGACTAATGTGGGAACCCTAGCAAATTTGCCACTATACTCGAGTGCCAGCATGACTCGTTGCTTCGAGGTGATGACCTACCCCATTCTTACCCACTTTTCCCTATACCCAGTTACTATAAGTGCAATGCATCAATCGTAGGGAAGACCTCAACAAATAATCAATAAGGATTCATATCATAGTGATCTGAAAAGTTTCACGATGACTATCAACTTCCTCATCATTGCCAATCTTGAAGGTAACATATTTCATTATAGAAAAATGAAATAAAATAATCATCAAATTTCAAATATTTATGATGTTGATTAAAATTCCACTCAACCTTTACAAAGAAGTTATTAACTAAATTTTCAATTAGAAAAATATATACATACAATACATCTAACTAGAAAAGTCACTCATCTAACAATACGATTGTTAGAATCCTTAATGTTATTTAATATTATTCTAAACTTTATGACTAAAAAAATATAAAATAACATGGACAAAGATAATGCACCTTTTTAGGCATCCATTGTCTTAAATTCTCAACCTAAATAGTAACACTTCTTAGAAATATCATGTACTTTATAGATCGACCTAATAGACTGTCAATGCTACAATGTATTTCCATGAAACAATGCACATACTTCATTAACTAGAAAAAATTGGAAAATGGAGAGATTCAAAAAACATCAATTAGAAACACTATTAGAAATGACAACATAACAACATTCACACTAAAGAAACCCACCTTTGCACCGAGGACTAGCTCCCATACCTCCTTGACCCGATCTTTGATCATTTGCCTATCTCTTGGTCTTGGTCATCGATTATCATTAGTTTTGACTTTTATTTTGTTGACATTATACAAATTCTTAGACTACACAAGCCCATGTCCTTTATTTTATGGTTGTTCATCAATCAATGTGCTCATCATGCTCTTAAACGAAGAAGCTGGAGTTGAAGAACTAGAAGAAGGATTTCTTACCCTGACAACAAATGTCGATGTCACTTGATTTTATTGAACACAATCATCTCCAACCAATGAACTTTCTTTAGATTCACTGTTGGTGTGGGAAGTAACAAATTGACCCAATAAATTAGCTTATGGCTAGATGTTATTTTCTCTATAGCATTATTTATATTGGCCATGATGGCTTCTAAGAGATATTTGGCATCATCCTTTTTAGTAAACCATTCGTTTGATTCCAACGTTGATGGATGTATGTCCTCATAAAGATCTTTATTGCTAATCAAACCTGAGCTACTATATGCTTCTTCACCTGATACAGATTAGTATTGCAAGTATTCATTGATTTGTCAACAAAAATTTGGTTCAAGTGCTTTGTGAAGCTCGCAATTTGTGGAAAACTTAAAAGAATTGCTTTCTTTTCTATGGCTAACTTCGCTAGCAACCTTGTTTCCATATAATTCTTCCATCATATCTTAACCATGATAAGAATTCAAATTTTCAACAAAGGACTCTTCAAACACTATCAAGTTGTAGTTGTTACATTTAGAAAATGCATGAAATTCTTCATTGAAACTAGACAATTAAAATATGTTACCTTCCATCACCTTAAAATTAGAAGCATTAATAAATTGACTAAGAAGAGCTGAAACTTCGAAATGGAGAGGACATAGTTAAATGTGGCATTTTCTTCTTTTTACATTTTAATAAATATGCACTTGTTGAAATTGATACTTGATCTTCGTTACAACCTTTCGTATGCTTCTCACTTCATTAGGTTTCCTTGGGATATCTACTGGCTTTGTCTTAACTTTTTTTTTTTTTTTCCCTTTTTCATCATGGAAATTCACATAAATGGTGAATGTACAATTGGGTGCCAAAATAGAAATAAAAGTGTGTAGATTGGTGCGAATTTTATCATTTGATAGTGGAAAACATAAACATACTTGTAATGCCCCGACCCACCACGTGGGCTCGGGGTGTTATTAGTGAAATAAAATAAATAAAATTCTCTGATACCATAATACCGCCACCCGCCCTAACTAGGGAAAGCCTGATGTTCCTGTCATATTGATAATATTGCCATACAGCGGAAGAAAATACCTCAATCATATTACCAAAGTTCTCTCTGACCCCAAACACATGATAGACTTCTTGACAATATAATACAACCCAAAATAACAAAATATGATGACTGATGTCTTACCAGCTCTGACTACTACTATCAACCGTTTAATCCTAGCCCCATAGTATGCTAGGTTCGGTTCCCTGGAGGTCCTGAAAAATGATACAGATATTGGGGTGAGACACTTCTCAGTAAGGCGGAATAAATTATTGTCAGTGTGTGACAGATGAGTTTTATTGCAACAGTTATCTATAAGCATTTCTTATGTTATCCTTACTAAATATGACTTCCATATAATTGAATCGTAACTATAAAATTCATAATACACATATTATTGCAATTCATAATAAACCTACCAATATGTATATATTCAATAGCATATCATAGATAGTATGGTACAATTTAATAAATCTACACTCTACATGATCCATTCATGGTTCACATTTGCCGAGATTGAGGCGTTATGTCTCGCCGTCCCTCAATCCAGCCATACTTGTCGGGCAGTCACTGGGAGGCGTTACGTTTCGCCGTCCCTCACATCAGCAAGCCTTCGGGCTAAGTCCTGAGAATCTAGGCGTTATGTATCGTCGTCCCCGTTTGCCTTTCTCAATAATCATCATCGGGGCGTTATGTATCGCCGTCCCCTGAGACCTTTCTCAATAATCATCATCGGGGCATTACATATCGCCATCTCCTGAGACCTTTTTCCACACTTACTTTAACAATATCAGTATTTTCACAATTTCCAATCATTCAAGCAAAGTCTATCATATCAGGAAGCGGAATTAAACTGTCATATCATATCTGTCATAACATAACTGTCTTGGTGTCTAACCGGCATAACACATATAGGCTATAGTCATCACATCACATCTCGGCTTATAACCGATATATCCTACTATATCGATCGTAACTGTTCAATCATTCTGTTCATTTATACCATTTTAAATCATTCTCACGCCACACAAATTTTCATCTAGTAAATCATAAATATACAGAACTATCTGGGAAACATATAAGTGACTGAACATAGGGGTATAGGCATTTTTTGGGTTTAATTTAACTTGAACTATATACATTTTACTGAAAATAGGGTATGTTCAACCCATTCACGTTAGTCTTCCCCAAAAACGTATCAAAGTCAAAACAACTATTTTCATCTATCTGATTCATTCAGAAAATCATAAATACTGTTTCTGTAAACATATGTTGCAATTTAAACGGTTTATATTCCAAAAATAACTGACATAACCTAATCCCCTTACCTGTTCTTGAAGAAATTTCCTAAAACTTTCGAAACCTCGGAACCTTATGGCTCGAATTCACCAAGGATTTATAGCCTACGTACCGAGAAGAGGGGGAGATGATCGAAGGGCACTCATGAATGATCCGGGAGGCTTAGGAGAGAGAGAGAGATGAAAAAGAGAGAGAGTCTTCCAAAAAACCTAAGTTAGGAGAGAACGAGTGAGTGAGTGTTATGAAAAAAATGTATTACTTAGCCCTTAAGTAAATCAGTCCGTAGGAAAATCATCAACGGTTTCAGGGAAACCGTCGACGGTTTTTCTAGGCTTCTTGAAACCGTCGATGGTTTGGTCATGTTCCAAACCGACTTCCCTCTTTTCTTTCCTTTTCTCTTTCCTTTTATTATTTCTTATATTTTCTTAGTTTGGGTTACTACAATACTTCACTGTTGATGTGTTTCAATTCTAATATATCTTGGATGATGCATTTTCTCATGTCAAATTAATGAATTTGATATTTTAATTGATAAGTTTCATCATGGGAGAACATGTACACGACATGTTAGCACTGAAGGAGCCTATGGGTGGGCTTGATACACATGGGTGAACACCAATTTGACCCAAAAGCTTAAGCTTATTAGGTCTTGGGCCCAACCATGTATATAAGCACCTATCATCCACTCAATTTTTCAATGTGGGACAAACTCACAAGTAGAATTCTCAACAATCTCCCCCTCACTTGTGAGTTCCAACTACTCCCCGTTGAATAGAAACTATCTCCCTTATGGGAGTAAGCCCATTTCCCCAACAATTGCTTAAGTGGGCCTTATCACAAGCGCCTTACGTGCCTCGGTTTGCATTCCATGTGTCTTCGAACCAATCCTACCTCCCACGTCTTGACCCTATTCAGATCCATCTCAGACCTAGATGATCCTTATTGGCCTCGATCACACACTTGGTCCTCCAACTATTAGCACGTCAGGAGAATTAGCTTCACGTCTCGACTTTTACAATGTCGCTCACCCAGAGTTACGAACCATCGACTTTAATACCACTTGTTAGGAAAGTAACAAAACAACTAGCACAACAGATAAATATTTTCCAAAAATTAAATCTGTGACGAGCAAAAATAACCAACCTGTGACGCCCTAATTTTCATACCATTTTTTTTTCATTTCTAGTAAATAATAAATATTAATCTAACACCTGCCACATCACAACCTCTGATACCATATCAACAAGAGCCGACCCGAAGTGGGGAACCGAGTAATGAGTCTATCTCATACAAACAAACTTAACAACGAAAGTCAATATTTACAAACCATCCAAAATACAAATAACTAGAGTTCTAACCATATATATATATATATATATACATGTCTAAACACATTCCCAAAAATCAACAAAATACTCTAGGGAAATTATTCATCCATAGCTCATAACACTCACCCTGTCTATCAGGGTAACAACTGCCATTTATCTCGGAGCTCTATCTACTCGTCTGTCACGGTTTCTTGAAATGTATTAAATATTTGGGTGAGACACCTCTTAGCAAGACAGAATAAATTATTTACAGTGTGTGGCAGTATGAGTTTAGTTATATCATATTATATTCATTTAAGTAATTATATCATCTAATAAAATATACAGATATGTACTCATAATCATATAGATATAAAACATAATCTTTTATAATTTAATTCCATTTCCCGAACTCATACACATGCAACCAATATTAATCAGTAGAAGTTCCCGAGGATAGGGGAGATTACACGCCCATATATGTAGTGCCCCTCTGCTCTGATATCGTTTGTAACCTTACCCATATAACTCGGGTGATGCTACAACTGATACTTATCAGGGCACTCACCTTACTTAGTAAGCCCTCAGGTGGAGAGTTTTACTTTGCCCTAATTATTTATGTAATTAAACTCACACTCTTTCATTATTCATATTCATTTTACCATCTAGCTTATGAGTGTCCTCGGTAACCAGTTCATATTCTGTGTGTAACTCATGGTTGCCTTGTGGATATTTACCATGTCATGCTTCCCCCCATGATCAGGGTTGTGTGGCCTGAAGGCTTGATCTAAACCGCGGTTGGCCTACCCGGTTAGATCAAAATAAGAAATCCATCTGTTCGTCTGTAGTATGATTGGCCTGCCTAACCTTGGTTCGGGCTCTAGGGGGCAAAACTACCCTTCTCACTGGCTCAATTAACTATCACGCGACACCCTCCACAAGACCGTGTGGTTGCACTTATCATCCCACTAGCAACGGTACCGTGCTTTCAGAAATACTCTAGTCCATCAGGGTTCTCATTTCCACTTTTCAATATTTGCATTTTAGTATTCATATTTCAGTATTCACATTGTGATATTCACATTTCAGAATTCCCATTTCAGTATTCACATTATAGTATTCACATTGCAATATTTACATTTCATCTCATATCAGTATATAGCTCAATTCAATATTTCTGTACCAACATATCTTATATCATCAAAACAAGCACATTTGTATCTCACATTTATCATATCACTATAAAACATATTGGTAGGTCATTTTTCATCGTTTCTAGTAATAACCATTTCTGCATATCATGTTTCATCATTTCTATAAAACATATCTTTATTCCTCATATTTTCATTTCGGTATCAACGTATCATTACATCTCATATTCTCATTTCTTTCCATTCCAAAACATATACATATTTATTCCATTTTATCACAATTCCAGTGTAAAACATTATTCACATTCCTCATGCCACACAATTTCGTCTGATATTCACAATACAATATTTACAGGGAAAATATCATAATTTCATTTTCACATATTTACTCAACTAGAAATTTTTAAAAATAACTGTTATAATTTATTCCCCTTACTTGACTTACTGAGAGGCCTGCTAAAAACCCTATATCCACGCCCGCGACATTCAGAACTCAAAACCCTGAAATTATATTTTCCCCAGTTCAATTAACCCAACCCTAGAATTACAATTATTTTAACATTTCCAAAGCCCACACACACTCCCAATACTAATTAAACTTTAAAAATAATTAACGGATATAATTCTACTGTCCTCACCCTAGCCTTGGAGTGGTGCCTAGGAAATTCAAATTAAAAATCTGCTCCGATTAAAATGACAAGGATCAGAGTTAGGACCCCGTGGGGGTGTCTGATCGTCGATTTGGCTAAAGATTTAAGGAAAAATTGAGGAGAGAGAGAGAGAGACAGAGAGAGAGGGAGAAGGAGAGAGAGAGGGAGAGAGAGAGGAGAGGAGAGAGAGAAGAGTAGATAGAGCGGAGGAGAGATAAGGAGACGAGTCGAGAGAGCATTTAGAGAGATAGATGAGTATAGAGGATCCCGAGAGAGAGAGCGAGAGAGAGATTACCTTATCCTAGGAGCGGTGCTTACGACGCCCTAATCACGAATCCACTCCAGTGAAAATGTTGGTGGCCGAGATAGGAATCTAGTGGTATTTTCTATTCTTCAATCAGTCGAGTATTTGTCGATAAAATGAGGAGAGAGAGAGAGGGAAGGCAAGGAGAGGGGGATGAGAGACGGTGAGAGAGAGAGAGGAGAGAGAGCGAGAGAGAGAGAGAGAGAGAGAGAGAGAGAGAGAGAGAGAGAGAGAGAGAGAGAGAGCGTAGCTCTTTGGATCTCAGAGAGGAAGGGAATTGATTTCCTAGGCAAGTATTATATATTATTATAATAATATTAAATATATATATTTATTTCCATTTAATTAATTTTTTTTCATTTTAATACTACTTATTTTATTTATTTAATTGTTATTATTATTATTATTATTATTATTAATTAACATATTTTATTAATTTATTTATTTAATCAATTAACTAATTAATTTATTAATTAGTTAATAATATTGTAATAATTATTTTTGGGGTGACAAAACTAACAATAATAATAAATCACACACCACAATTGTAACGATCCGAAGAATAATGGTATTTAAATAATAAGAAGAAAGTGAATTGAAAACAAGAACAGAAGGAGGCAGTCGACTTCGAAGCGTTCGTCGACGACGTTGCATTTTGGATGGGATAATCCTGAGAAATTTTCTGGGCATCGTCGACGAACACAGGGGTTTTGTCGACGAGGGTTCTTTAGGATCTCGTCGACGAAGTTCTGTCTCATCGACGAGAAGATATCGAGAAAGGATTTTTGGAAGCCTGGAATTCATTGACGAGGGTTGAGGTTTGTCAATGAACTTTCTACAGGACTCGTTGATGAGGTGACGTGGCTCGTCGACAAATCCCGTAGTATAAATAGGGTTAAACATGATTTTTTAGTTCATTTTATGCGCAGAACCTCTCTCTCTCTCATCCTTCTGTTTCTCCTCCTTCTCTCTAAGTTTTTGGGCAGAATTTTTGCCGGTTCGACAATCTGAAGCCACCACGACGCTCCTGGGAAAGTTCTCTGCAAGTCTGCCGGAGCGGATCGTCAATGGGGTTGAGTTAGAAAACATCCCAAATCTAGGGTAAGGATTTCTACTCAGTATTTGCCTAGTTGATAGTTGTAGAAAGTGTTGTACGCGTAGA
This sequence comes from Malania oleifera, assembly GCF_029873635.1. NCBI lineage: Eukaryota > Viridiplantae > Streptophyta > Magnoliopsida > Santalales > Ximeniaceae > Malania > Malania oleifera. Next base: position 151,229,058 of record NC_080418.1, read on the forward strand.
AATACTGAACTTTAGTTTTAGGGAATGTTGTTTTCAAGGTGTTGAACAGGGAACCTTGCGGGTGTAGGAGTGTTTGATTAGGGGTTTTTCAGGACACAGGTAACGGGATAAACTAAGCTAGTATTTTATGAAAAATATGTATATTGTTATAGCATTTGATTTCAGGAAAATAAATATATTTGTATATATGCTTTATATTTGGGAAATACTGCTAAAAATGATGGTATGTTAAATATACGAAAAACTTGTTCAGTGTGGCATGAGTAGAAATTATAATGAAAAACTATTTTCTGGGAATGTGTTAATGATACGAATTTTTATAATGGAAAATCGGCATACAGGCTGAGATTTTTATATATGTTTGCCCACGTATAGACCGAGCTATGTGTATGATTTGTCGGCATACGGGCCGAGTTATGAAAATGATTTTCCAGTGTACGGGCTGTGCTATGTGTATGATTTGCCGGCATATGGGCGGAGCTATGACAATGATTTGCCAGCGTACAGGCTGTGCTATATATATGATTTACCGGTGTACGGGCCGAGCTATGGTAAAATGTGAAATTTCGGCGTACGGGCCGATGATTTTTCATGGTATACGTATATATGCAAAATGATATGATTGATTTGATAATTAATGATATGAAATATCCATGTATCACAGTTTTAGTATATGTTATATGATATCAGAACCTGGTTGGCTTGATTTAGGCTAGAACTTGCACGGTACCGTTGCTATGTGTCCATAGTCATCATGATCATGATATTTGTGTTAACGCCACTGTACGGAGTGGTGTGAGATTGGATGGTCGATGTGATTTTTAAGAAGTATGCGAGCGCCCCTAGTGTACGGACCAGGTCTGGCAGACCCATCAGACTTACAAACTGTACTTTTGACTTGGCAGTAGTCGGCCAACCATTGTCAGGTCCCGCCTTCGGGCTACACAACCCAGTTATGTGGGGGTAATACATGACAATAGCCAGCTAACCTACCAGGATTGTTTTCGTATTATTATTTATATGAGATGAATTATGCTATGGAAACCATTATGTTCTGTCAAGTTTGATTATACATGTTTTCCCAAAAATGATGTATATACAGTTTTATTGGTTACGTTTATGATTATATGTATATCACATAAATGCTCATGTTGCCACACACTAGTGTTAGTTTATTTCCCTTACTGAGAGATATCTCACCCCAAAATTTTATAAACATTTTAGGAACCCTTAATAGGAGAGCGGGTAAGGCCCCGCTGATCTAGTATGGTTAATTTGCCCTTCTAGAAGGGTAAGTGTTTTGATAGGATCAGATGTATTTTGTGGGATGACCCTAGATATCTTTTGGGTTGTGTACTGTGTGTATATAAATACAGTTTTTGTAGTAACTTTGGTCTTGTGATGGATGATTCTGTATTTATAATATTAAGATTACATGTTTCCTACTGTTTAGGCTTTAGTTATGTGTTTTGATGTATCCCTGGTACCCACGGGTCCAAGTGGATCATGATCAGCTGAGTTTTGTGATATTATATTATATTATGGGAAAAAAAATGTGGAAATTAAGCAGGTTGTCACAACAGTAGGAACACCACGATTTTTAACATGGAAAACCCCTCCAATGTGAAGGGTAAAAACCATGGGGCCTATGAGACCCAATAAAATTTTCACTATAATAGAGGCAAAGATTATAGTAATACAATCACCAAAAATGCTCATAAACTTAGAGCAAAAAGGATTTCCAAAAGAATCGCGATAAAATAAGAATGAGCAGAAAGAAGTCACCCAAACACAGTTACTTTCAATACTACAAAATCAGGTCCTCCAAAGCTCTGAAATAGATCTTCACCGTCCTGATCGAAGGTCAACAAATCCCGAACGCGCTCTCTAAATTTCAGCAAAATCAGATCACAGAAGGCCTTCCGATCGTCGAGTTGATGAAGATTGCACAACACACTCTTCTGCCTCACACACCGCCACACACACACTATTGCCAGCACACTCAAGATTTTTTTTTTCTTTCTCCCTCTGCAGCGGCACTCAACTTGCCACCTCCTTTTTCATGCTCTCCAATAGCTTGCCGCATACACTTTAATTTGCCCTAATGGGCTTATGCACATGGGTCTTATTTATTTATTTATTTATTTATGTGGGTTGGACCCAACAAATCTCCCCCTCCAGCCCATAAGAGGAAGGAGACATTCATTAAGATTATCAAACAATTTTGATACCGGTTGCCTCGGCACACAACTCAAGCTTCACACGGGGACACCACCTTTGTCATCATATCAGCAGCATTCGTATTAGTGTGGATCTTCTTGAGTTCAAGCAACTTAGAATTCAAAACATCTCGGATCCAATGATATCTCACATCAATATGCTTTGATTTACCATGAAAGGTTGAATTCTTACTGAGATGAATAGCACTTTGGTTATCACAAAATAACGCATACCTCTTCTGAGTGAATCCAAGTTCACGAACCAATTTCTTCATCCACAATAACTCTTTACATGCCTCAGTAGCTGCAATGAACTCAGATTCTGTAGTGGACAAATCAACACATTTCTGCAACTTGGATCGTCAAAACACAGCTCCCCCAATAAAGGTAATCAAATAACCTAAAGTAGATTTCCTCGAGTCTGAATCTCCAGCCATGTCTGAATCTGTATAGCTAACCATAACAGGTTTTTCAAAACCAAAATAGAGTTTCAAATCAGCTATACCACGGAGATACCTCATAATCCATTTCACAACATTTCAATGCTCTCGATATGGATTAGAGAGAAATCTACTAACTATATCAATCGTATGAGCTAAATCTGGCCTTGTGCAAACCATGACATACATTAAGCTACCAACTGCAGATGCATATAGAAATTCCATATCTCTATTTTCTTCATCATTAGAAGGAGATTGTTTACTAGTTAACTTGAAATATGTAGCAAGAGGAGTACTTACCACTTTGGCTTTCTCCATGTGAAACCGTTGAAGTACCTTCTCAATATACTTTTCCAGAGATAGCCATAACTTCTTAGCACTTTTGTCACGTGAGATTCTCATGCCAAGAATCTATTTCGCGAGTCCCAAGTCTTTCATGGCAAAAGACTTGCTCAACACGTGCTTTAACCTGTCAATTCTAGAAGCATTGTGATCAATAATGAGCATCTCATCAACATAAAGTAACAAAATAATGAAATCATCATTAGAGAATTTTTGAACAAATACACAATGGTTTGAAGTCGTCTTCCTGTAGCCTTGTTGAACCATGACAGACTCGAACTTCTTATATGTCTAGGAGCTTGTTTAAGCCATACAAGCTCTTCTTCAATGTGCAAACATAATTCTCCTTACCTTTCACCAAAAAATCCTCAAGCTGGTTCATAGAAATTTCTTCTTTAAGATCGCCATGGAGGAAAGCAGTTTTCACATCCATCTGCTTAACCTCCAAATCAAGACTAGTAGCTAAGCCCAAAACAATACAGATTGACAACATTTTCACTATTGGTGAGAAAATATCCCCAAAATCAATCTCCTTTTTCTAACTAAAGCCTTTGACAACTAATCTAAATTTGTACCATGGGAGTGAAGAATTCTCTTCTTGTTTTTATCTATAGACCCACTAATTTTTCAAAGCTCTTTTACCTTTAGGTAATTTTACCAGCTCAAAAGTGTGGTTGTCGTGCAGAGATTTCATTTCATCTTCTATTGCACTAAACCATTGTTGCTTCTACTCACTTTCAATAGCTTCTTCATAACACTCTGGTTCTCCCTCATTAGTTAAAAGAACATATTCATCTATAGGATATCTTGTGGAGGGCTGTTGGTTTCTAGTAGACCTTATGAGTGAAACTGTTGGTGGTTCAATAGTCGAAGTACCTTCCTCATCAACAGTTTCGTGATCTTCCACCACATGATCATTTTGAACATTTGCCTCTGCATCGTACTGATTTCCATTTTCAACTGTATCAGGAAATTTTTTAGAAGGAATCAGATCCAAGTCAACTGAGCCATCACTATCTTGAAACTTAGAATTTTCTGTCTTGCCAATGTCTTCAATGGTTTGATCCTCCATGAAGACTACATCACGACTTCTCATAAGTTTCTTTTCCATTGGATCATAAAACCTATAGCCAAACTTATCCTGACCATACCCAATAAAAATGCACTGCCTTGACTTGACATCTAACTTGGACCTTTCATCTTTAGGCATATAAACAAAGGCTTTGCAGCCAAGCACATGTAGTGTAGTGCCCCGACCCGCAACGTGGTCCCGGAGTGCTTGTAAAATATATAAATACTCTCTGATACCAATTGTAGCATATATAAAAGCAACCCACCCTAACCAGGGAATCCCGAGTGCACTTGTTAGAGTTCTATATGCTCCCAAATACATACGCACCACTATCTGACTACATATTACAATCCCAACATAACAAAATGAGATATCTGGTATCTCACCAGCTCTGATAACCACTCCTAGAAATCTAATCCTAACCCTGAGGTAAGCTAGGCACGATTCCCTGAAGGACCTGAAAAATCATTTGTATAATGGGGTGAGACACTTCTCAGTAAAACGAATTATATTAATATCAGTGTGTGACCAACATGAGTTCTTGTGTGAATATAATGCTTCCATTATTTAAATGTATATGATCTGACATTTAAAACTATACTACACTATATATCTGAAAATACATAATATATGAATAATAAATTGACAGCTCAATATAACCCTTTTATAATAAATTTGCCTATATATGCATAAAAGATACAATCGGGACTGCTGTATTAGCATCGTCACACTATCATATACTCATACGACATGCTTCCTCCTATAACGAGTTGTGTGGCTCGAAGGCTGGACTCAACATATGGTCCGCTAACCATAACTGAGTCAGACAAGGTAGTAAGTACGATTGTGCCTACCTATGGTCATCCAAAACTACATCGGACGGCCCCCCTTGGCAAAAACCTCGGAGTAGTACGGTGGCCCAGGTCACCAAATCGTCTATCCATCATCACACTATCATCCTAGTGTGATTGCACTCCTTGCCAACATATAGCTACGATACTGTGCTAGTAACATCACATTTCATATCCACAGGGCTCTAGAATCATATATGGAAATTTACATAATAAAATTGTATTATATCTCATTTCATGTAAAACCTATCATTTAATAACTCTCGGCTCCTACCGTCATATTAAATCTCGGCCCTCGGTCGTCATATTAAATCTCGGCCCCCGGCTGTCGTGTTAAATCTTGGCCACCGGCCATCATATCATACTATATAATATCAGTAAAATCATTTTGTTCATATATACCATTTAAATACTATTATCGTGCTACACAATTTTTATTTGATACATCATAACTAAAATAAACTGACGGGGAAAGACATAAACTATTGAAAATAGGGTATGAGCATCTCCAGGGCTTTAGTTAACTTAAACTATTTATTTTATAGAAAATAGGATATTTCAAACCAATCATGTTAATTTTTCGCAAAACATATAACAGTCAAAACCACCTTTTATATACCCGATTTGTTCAGAAAATCATATATTACAATTTAATTAGTCCACCTTTCAAAATTAACTAACATAATATAATCCCCTTACTTGGCTTACTGGGAACCCAAAATCCATGTCCTGCAGCGTTCGAAGATCAAAACCCTAAAATTACATTTTTCCCAAATTAATCAACTCAACTCACAACATATTCCTTATTTAGTCTTTTCTAGGCCCCATATACTCCAAATTAACAATAAAATTCTAAAATACCCTACTTACCCTAGTTTTGGAGTGGTGCTTGGAAAGTCCAGATAAAAAATCTGCTCCACTAGACTTGTAGAGAATTTCTTCTAGATCCTTGTGGCGGCTTCCGATCGTCAAATCAGGCGACGAACAATGAGAAATCGTAGAGAGAGAGTGAGGGGCGCAAGTTTAGAGAGAGAGAGAGAGACAGAGAGACACAGAGAGAGAGAGAGAGAGAGAGAGAGAGAGAGAGAGAGAGAGAGATGAAATTTCTTAATGAAGAAGCAACCTAAAATTCTATTTATAAGTCGTTGACTTGGCACAATTTGTCAACAGAATGGGACCTTCGTCGACGAACCGTAGAAGAACATTCGTTGACGAAAGAAAGGGTTCGTAAATGAACCATATGCCTGAAATTTCTCTCGGTAATTCTTTATTGATGATGCCTGAATTTCGTTGACAAACTGTAAAAGGTCATTTGTCGACGAAAGCAGGGGATTCGTCGACGAGCCCTACTATTTGCCCTTTTTAAATTTTCCTTTCTTCTTTTTCTTTGTTTATTTCATTATTTCTTGAGTTCGGGTTTCTACAATCTCCCCCACCCCCTTATAAAAATTTCGTCCTCAAAATTTGCTAATTGATTTCCATTACATCCCTTGAATTATCATCGATCTGCTGATCCGACTCTAGGAAGAGCCGGCGGCCACCCACTTAGCAACCCCGTCCCAAATTTATTAACTACCCTCACTTATGGTGGAGGAATACTATGGTTACACATACTGTCTCAGGAGATTACAATATCCATAAAAAAACTCTCCTAGAGACCATCCATAAACCATAGCAATAAACGACGGACAAAACTAAACAACCTATTCTAAGAAATCTATATACAAAACCAACACTTACGCCGCTCTACTTACTAGTTTAACGATGAGCTTCTTCGAATAGTTGTGGATACTTCTGATGTATTTCTATCTCTGATTCCCATGATGCTTCCTCCACTACATGATTACACCAAAGTACCTTTACAAGCGGAATCCTTTTTGTACGCAACTCCTGTTCCTTATACTCTAGAATCTGAACCAGTATCTCCTCACCAACACATCGCCGAGCTCCAAAGACTTGTAACTAATCACATGCAAAGGATCTGGAATGTACTTCCTCAGCATGGACATGTGGAACACGTCGTGAATCCTAGACAATGCTGGAGGTAATGCAATTCTATACGCCACCGGACCAACTCTTTCTAGAATCTCGAATGGCCCGATGTATCTGGGGCTTAGCTTCCCTTTTTTGCCAAATCTTATTACCCCTTTCATTAGAGCAATCCTAAAAAATATGGTATCACCTACCTCGAACTCTAGCTCTCATCTACGTGTATCCGCATAGCTCTTCTGCCGACTCCGTGTTGTCTTAATTCTTTCCCTGATAAACTAGACCTTCTCAGAGGTCTGCTGAACAAGCTTCGGCCCCAAAATTTTCCACTCACCGACCTCGTTCCAATACAACGGAGATCGGCACCTCCGACCATATAGTGTTTCATACAGTGCTATCTCGATATTGACCTAATAATTGTTATTGTATGCGAACTCAACTAACGGTAGATATTTAATCCAACAACTCCCGAAATCTAGTACACATACCCGTAGCATATCCTCTAGAATCTGAATTGTAACGCCCCGAACCCTTAAACCAGGGTCCGGTGCATTATACCTGATAATATCCTGATAAATCATAATCCATAACATACATAGCGGAAAACATAAACATAATCTCCATATAACATATACCAAAGTACCAAAATACCAGAGTTTACTATTTTCTATCTATAAATCCATAAAATCCAACCGTCACCTGCATTTTCGTATATACATACATCTCCAGAACATTTTAGTATTTTCGCAACCATACTTTCTCAATGGACTTAAATCATAAAGACTTAAAACATAAACTTAAACTTAAACTTTATACAACTCCTCAATATATAAAAAATATACCATTTTCTCTTTAAAACCCTTGAAAGCTATAAACCCTCGAGCTCCTAAGCCTTACCTCGAGGATATCCTGAAAAAGACATTCATATTTGGGTGAGACACATCTCAGTAAGGGAAGAAAATATTCATATTAAAACAGTGTGTGGCTAACATGAGGTATATAGATATCATTTTAATACATTTGAAAATCATTAACATAACTCTAAAATCATTTTTCTAAACCTGATCAAACACATGCAGAGATTTAGCCCACGAGGTTACCCAAGGATAGGGGTGGTTATCCGCCTATAGAAGTAGCACCCTTTTACTTTGATACTTAGGTAACCCAAAGGTCACAACTAAAGTATACTAGGGCACTCACCTTACTCAGTAAGCCCTCAAGTGTTAACTTGATCTCGTACTTACGCATTCAACAATAGTTTACCAGCAAAGGCCCTAAAGATAGGGAAATCTATCCGCCCATACAAATAGGTTCCCTTTGCCCTAGTACGTTATGTAGCTACTGCCATATCTGAAGCTACTAGTGCACTCGCCTTTCTCAGTAAGCCTTCAGGCGAAGAGTTTGTCTCGCCCAATCGTAACATGTTTTACATACATAGATACTTCTAATATCATAATACTTTATTCTTTTTTGTCATTATTCATTCGTACACATTTGTTCATGTTCATAGCTTAAACATTGCATTTCATTTCACTTTAAGTGACTCTTTCCCATTTACATCTTTCACATTTGTCATTTCATTTCATTGCCATTTCATTGTCATTTCATTGCATAACATTTTCATTTCATTCCTTCGTACTATAGTCGGTCTTTAGTCATCATCAATTAGTCCACATAAAAATGCACTAGAATCTGCTACAGTTAGTCCACATAGAAATGCGCTAGAATTTTCTTACATGGTTGTCTTTCAATTGTCTTACATTTACATGGTTGCGTTTAACATACACAGGCAACGTTGTCCATCTCACATTTTATTCTCAATACTTTACTTGCTTAGCCTGCATCTCATACATTTAATATATATATTTGCACAAAATCTCATGCCACACAATTTAACAGTAATTTCATACATATTTTAGTAAAATAGGCCAACCCACATTTAACATTTATATGTTGAAATTACATTTCATTTCTTGCATAATTCCTCAGAAATTACTTTTCACTTTCATTCGTTTACTTTTACATATGCATACCTACATAAACATTCTAGGCTCATAAAACATGATTTTACATGGTTGGCATTTTAAACCCACATAAAAACATATATATATATATATATATATATATGTATATAAAACACATAATCCATTTTAATTCATGAAAGACCTGATTTAATACATAAGTTTCCCCCTTACCTGACTTTCAAACTACGCTGGCAAGATCCCCGAACCGATATCGCAGCGTCACTTGGACCCTGAATCCAAAAATCCTAATTTAATTAAAATAAATTCCAACTAACTCAAATCTAAAGAAAAACACCTATTTACTACTTCCTAAACTCCAAATAACAACATTCGTTAAGGAAATCCCAAAATAATTCACTTACCATGATTTTGGGATGTTTCCCAAACCCCTCAAACCAATGATCAGCTCCTACAGTCTTGCAGAGAATGATCCTACGAACCTTGTGGTGATTCTAGATCGTCGAATCGGGTCAAAACTAACCCGAAATTGAAGAGAAAAGACTGAGAGACCATTTTAGGGAGAGAAAGGAGAGAGAGTTCTCAAAATTCACGTTGAAATATGAAGAACAACCTATTTATAGGCAAGGCTTCATCGACGAGACATGTGGATTCGTCGACGAGGCACTGTAGAGACTTTGTCGACGAGAAGATACCTTCATCACCGAAATTAAGAGTTCCAAAAATACTCTCTCGGGATTCCTTCATCGACAAGGAACTGGTGTTCGTCAACGATCTTAGAAGGGCACTCATTGACGAGGACAGGACATTCGTCGACGAGGCTTGCTATTCCTTCTAAAAATCCTTTTCTTTTCCCTCATTACGCATTAATCCATTTCATTTATTATATTTCCTAATTATTTAATTTTTCGGGTCATTACATTCTCCTATCCTTAAGAAATTTTGTCCTCGAAATTTTACCAACTAATCATGCTTTCACATTACTTGAATTCATTTGCTAACTACCATTATAAGAACTCTACATGCATATCATCATATAAATCATTCCATCATTTCTCAATAAAATTATTATACCTGCTTCTCTAATGGCATCCTCCTCAGCTCAAAGTGTATACAATCGAGGTGGACCACCTCTTCCAAGTGGTATCTACTGTTTTCCCTGTCCTGATTCTGAGTAGCCACCATAGGCAAAGGTTCTTGACAATTTTTCCTGTGGTGCCCTGGCTTACCGCACCTGTAGCAATTCAGAGTGCCATACCAGCATTCGCCCCTATGCCTCTTATCACATTTTGGGCATACAGAGCCCATTGTTTCTTTCCCTTTCTTTGCTGATCCATGACTGACCTCAAACTGATAACTAGATAATGCAGGTCTCTTCTTCTACTCTGAAGGCTCAGTGCTGCCCTGGATACTCTTTTCCAGCACCGAAGCCTTATCAACTAATTATGAAAAACTATGAACCTGAAACCCGACCACCAGCTCGTAAATCCTGCGCCTCAGGCCTTTCTCAAATTTCTTGGCCTTCCTTACTTCGTTTGGGACCAGAAATGAAGCAAAACGCGACAGTTCCACAAATTTAGCAGCATACTCCGCAACCGTCATATCCCCCTAAGTCAGATTGGTGAACTTTTCAATCTTTTCCTCTCTGACAGACAAAGGAAAATACCTGTCAAAGAACAGCTCCTTGAATCTCTCCCAGGTAAAAGCTATCTTTACGACCCTATGATCCTCTAGTAGCTTCGCAAAAAGCCACCAACGCTTCACCTCTCCTGTCATCTTAAAAGTGGCATAGCGGACCTTCTGTTCATCTGTGTAGTCGAGTACAACCATAATTTCCTCTATCTCCTGTACCCAATTCTCTGCTGCCACTGGATCAAGTCCTCCTATAAAGGCTAGAGGGTTCATCCTCATAAACTCTTTAATGCTGCAACCCTATCCTGCAGGAGGACAGTTCTGTTCCTTTGGATCCTTTTTCATTTCTACCTTAACTTGACAGACGATACCTCACAGCACCTTAGAGGTATCTATTTCTTCCTTACTAGAGGTCACTGAATCCTCCCTTCCTTCTGCCTCTACATTCTCATCTCCAGAATCCATTCTGAAAATAAGGCAAAAAAGAGATAAGAATTCCATATCATAACTTCAAATATCAAAATCATTAACTTAAATCCAATAAAAATCCAAAATCTCCATATAAGGACCAGTCTCACAATTCAGAAACAAAAACATCTAAGGTTTATCGTGGCTTTTCTGAGGCCGTCGACTGCTTCAGAAAAATCATAGGAAATCATCGACGTATTTTCACCTCTAAATTGCAAAACAAAATCCTATGCTTCCCTACACCAAACCTATTTCTCAGTGCCTAACCTATCCATCTCCCATTCTCATCCTAACTCATTCCTATACTCTAGTATAAATCATTCCTAAATCCTCAAAATCCCAAAATTATTGCTCTAATACCATAATGTAATGCCCCGAACCCTTAAACCCGAGTCCGGTGTGTTATACTTGACAATATCCTGATAAATCATAATCCATAACATACGCAGTGGAAAACATAAACATAATCTCCATATAACATATACCATAGTATCGTAATACCAGAGTTTACTATTTTCCATCTAAAAATCCATAAAATCCAACCATCACCTGCATTTCCGTATATACATACATCTCTAGAACATTTCAGTATTTTCGCAACCATACTTTCTCAACAGACTTAAAACATAAATACATAAAACATAAACTTAAACTTTATACAACTCCTCAGTATATAAAAAATATACCATTTTCTCTTTACAACCCTCAAAATCTATAAACCTTCGAGCTCCTAAGCTCAACCTCGAGGATATCCTGAAAAAGAGACATTCATATTCGGGTGAGACACATCTCAGTAAAGGAAGAAATATACATATTAAAACAGCGTGTGGCTAACATGAGGTATATAGATATCATTTTAATACATTTGCAAATCATTAACATAACTCTAAACTCATTTTCTAAACCCGATCAAACACATGCAGAGATTTAGCCCATGAGATTACCCAAGGATAGGGGTGGTTACCCGCCCATAGAAGTTGCACCCCTTTGCTCTGATACTTAGGTAACCCAAAGGTCATAACTAAAGTATACCAGGGCACTCACCTTACTCAGTAAGCCCTCAAGTGTTAACTTGATCTCGTACTCACGCATTCAACAATAGTTTACCAGCAAAGGCCCTAAGGATAGGAAAATCTACCCGCCCATACAAATAGGTTCCCTCTGCCCTAGTAGGTTATGCAGCTACTGCCACATTTGAAGCTACTAGTGCACTCGCCTTTCTCAACAAGCCCTCAGGCGAAGAGTTTGTCTCGCCCAATTGTAACATGTTCTACATATATAAATACTTCTAATATCATAATTCTTTATTCCTTTCTGTCATTATTCATTCATACACATTTGTTCATGTTCATAGCTTAAACATTGCATTTCATTTCAATTTAAGTGACTCTTTCCCATTTACATCGTTCACATTTGTCATTTCATTTCATTGCATTTCATTGTCATTTCACTGCATAACATTTTCATTTCATTCCTTCGTACTACAGTTGGTCTTTAGGCATCATCAGTTAGTCCACATAGAAATGCGCTTGAATCTGCTATAGTTAGTCCACATAGAAATGCGCTAGAGTCTTCTAACATGGTTGTCTTTCAGCTGTCTTACATTTACATGGTTGTATTTAACATACATAGGCAACATTGTCCATATCACATTTTATTCTCAATACTTTATTTGCTTAACCTGCATCTCATACATTTAATATATATATATATATATATATATATATATATATATATATATATTTGCACAGAATCTCATGCCACACAATTAAACAGTAATTTCATACATATTCCTGTAAAATATGTTAACCCACATTTAACATTTATATGCTAAAATTACATGTCATTTCTTACATAATTCCTCAGAAATTACTTTTCACTTTCATTCGTTTACTTTCACATATACATAGCTATATAAACATTCCTAGGCTCATAAAACATGATTTTACATGGTTGGCATTTTAAACCCACATAAAAACACACACATATATATATATATAATAACACACATAATCCATTTTAATTCATGAAAAACCTGATTTAATACATAAATTTTCCCCTTACTTGACTTTCAAACTACGCTGGCAGGATCCCTAAACCGATACCTGCAGCGTTCACTTGGACCATGAATCCAAAAATCCTAATTTAATTAAAATAAATCCAAACTAACTCAAATCTAAAGAAAAACACCTATTTACTACTTCCTAAGCTCCAAATAACAACATTTGTTAAGGAAATCCCAAAATAATTCACTTACCCTAATTTTAGGATGTTTCCCAAACCCCTTAAACCAATTATCAGCTCCTACAGTCTTGCAGAGAACGATCCTGCGAACCTCGTGGTGGTTCCAGATCGTTGAATCGGGTCAAAACCGACCCGAAATCTAAGAGAGAAGGCTGAGAGACCGTTTTAGAGAGAGAGAGTGAGGAGAGAGAGTTCGCAAAATTCACGCTGAAAAATGAAGAACAACCTATTTATAGGCAGGGTTTCATCGACGAGACACGTGGATTCGTTGACGAGGCACTGTAGAGACTTCATCAATGAAAAGATACCTTCGTCGTCGAAATTCAGAGTTCCAAAAATACTCTCTCGGGATTCCTTCATCGACGAGGAACTGGTGTTCGTTGACGATCTTAGAAAGGCACTTGTCGATGAGGACAGGACATTCGTCGATGAGGCCTGCTATTCCATTTAAAAATCCTGTCCTTTTCCCTTTTTACCCGTTAATCCATTTCATTTATTGTATTTCCTAATTATTTAATTTTCTAGGTCATTACATGAATGGTCCTCTCTGACTGACCATCGGTCTGCAGGTGAAAAGTAGTACTAAAAGTAAGTTAAGTTCCCAATGCTTCATGTAGACTCTTCCAAAACTGAGAAGTAAACCGCGGGTCTCTATTTGAAACGATGGACATAGGCACCCCGTGCAATCTGACTATCTCCTGCACATAAAGCTCTACCAGCCTATATATAGAGTAACTAACTTTAACCAGAATGAAATGAGTAGTCTTCATCAGCTTGTCAACAACTACAATATAGCATTCTGTCCCTCAAGTGCTGATGGCAGTCCCGTGACAAAGTCCATGGAAATGTACTCCGAATTCCACTTAGGAATGAGAAGTGGTTGCAACGGTTCTTCAGCCCTCTGGTACTCGGCTTCACCTACTGACACGTCAGACACTGCTCAATAATAGAGTAATGTAATAACCCGAAAAAAAAATTTAATAAATTAAAATTATTAATCAATTAATTAGTTAAACATTTTAAATTAATGTATTAAATAAACAAGTAAAAAGAAATAGTATGAAAAAAAAAAACAATGAAAAAAAAATTAAGACTAATTATTAATTAATTAATTATTATTGAAATAATTAATTAAATAAACAAATAAAATGAATAGTGTGGAAAAAAATTAAAATAAAGATATGTATATTAAATTATATATGTACACACACACACACACACACACACACACACACAAATATATATATATATATATATAAATTTGAAATCCAATTCAATTACAAACCTTACTTCTTCACGCCTCAGGATTTCAGACTCTTAGATTTTCTTCTTCTCTGTCTCCTGCTCGTCCATCCACTCCTTCGTCTCCGCCTCTCTCTCTCCCCTCATTTCTCGATGAATCCTCAACCAATCAGGAAACGGAAGGTGCCATTGGGTTCCTAACTCTGCCACCGATATTTCTACTGGAGCAGATTTGTCGTGGGAACGACTTAGGCACTGCTCCTGGGGAAAGGTAATTTTTTTCAAATTTCTCAATTTTTGGTTAAATCTGCTGTTAAATCGACGATTGGACACCACCACCGGGTCCTAATCGTCGTTGTTGTCATTTTGGTGTAGGTAATTTTTCAATTGGGGTTTTCTAGACCCTACTCCAAAGCGAGAGTGAGATTTGAGAAATTTGACAATTTGGCTAAATTTAAGGGTATATTTATTTATTCAGGAATTATGGCCCTAGGAAATATTTAAATAATATTTTATTTAGGAATAATTTATTGGAGTTAGGAATTTTTTATTCAGGGTCCGGGTGAGCGCCACAGGTATTTTTCGGAGTCCCTGTTGGCGTAGTTCAAGAAATCAGGTAAGGGGAAAAATATATATTAAATCAGAATTTTTATGAATTTAAAGAAAAATAAATTGTGTTATATGTACGTGTATATGTTTCAGTATGGGTAAAATGCCAACTGTTTAAATTATATTTTTTTTTTCAAGTTTAGGGCTATTTATTATATATGTATATGCGAAAATGAACTGATGAAAGTGGGAAATATTTTTAGAATAATTAAGTAAGAAATGAAAGGTATTTTCAGTATATAAACATTAAATGTTGGTTGGCTTACTTTATAGGTAGTGTATGAATTTTATTGCTAAATTGTGTGGCATGAGATTCTGTGCAAATATATGTTAAATGTATGAGATGCAGGCTAAGTAAAGCAATGAAAATAAAATATGATATGGACAATGTTGCCTGTGTATGTTAAATGCAACCATGTAAATGTAAGATAACTTAAAGACAGCCATGTTAGCAGATCTAGCACACTTTTGTGTAGACTAACTGATGACGACTAAAAAGAGCTGTGTTAGCAGATCTAGCACGTTTCTACGTAGACTAACTGATGATAGCTAAAGACCAGCTGTAGTACGAAGTAATGAAATGAAATGTTATGCAATGAAATGATGATGAAAAGGCAATGAAATGAAATGACAAATGTAAATGATGTAAATGGGAAAGAGTCACTTAAAGTGAAACGAATGCAAAGTTAAGTTATGAACAGGAATGAATGTGCATGAATGTATAATGACAAAAAAGAATGATGTATTATGATAATAGAAGTATGTATGTACGTAGAACATGTTACGATTAGGCGAGGCGTACCTTTCTCCTAAGGGCTTGCTGAGTAAGGCGAGTGCACTAGTAGCTTCAGATGTGGTAGTAGCTGCATAACGCACTAGGGCAGAGGGAACCTACTTGTATGGGCGGGTAGAATTCCCTATCCTTAGGGCCTTTGCCATTAAACTATTATTGAACACGGGAGTACGAGATCAGTTTAACACTTGAGGGCTTACTAAGTAAGGTGAGTGCCCTGATATGCTTAAATCGTGACCTTCGGGTTGCTAAATGTATCAGAGCAGAGGGGTGCTACATGTATGGGTGGGTAATCACCCCTATCCTCAGGTAATCTCGTGGGTTAAATATTTGCATGTGATTGTTTAGGTTCAGAAAACAATTTCAATGTTATATGATGATTTGCAAATGAAATAAAATGATATCTATTTAACTCATGTTGGTCACACACTGTTTTAATATATTGTTTCTTCCCTTACTGAGATGTGTCTCACCCGAATATGAAATTATCTTTTTCAAGATTTCCTCGAGATCGAGCTTAGAGAGCTCGAGATTTTATAGCATTTTTGGTAAATAGAAAGAGAAAATGGTATTATTTTTTTATGTTAATTTTGATATGTATATTTTATGTTTTATGATTTATGTTTTAAGTTTTACAAGATATGGATAGTTGTGAAACATACTGGTATTAGTGGATAATGTTTTGGAGACATGTATATATTTGAATACACGTGGATGATTACTTTATTATAGATTATAGTTAGAATTAGTAAACTCTGGTATATTGTTATATGGAGATTATGATTATGTTTTCCGCTGCGTATGTTTTGAATTATGATTTATCAGGATTTTATCAGGTATAACACGCCGGAACCGGGTTTAAGGGTTCGAGGCGTTACAAGCAATCTCTCTTTTCATGTTAGACCACCATAAATATTCTCACAAATCTCTGTACATCTTTGTGCTCCCTGAGTGTACTATATATAAAGAGCGATGTGCCTCTTCGAGGATGGTTCATTTAATCTTAGCATCATTTGGTATGCATATCCTAGTGTGAAGTCTCAACACCTCGTTGTATGAGACATTGAAATCTGCATTCAACCCATCCTATACTCCACTCACAGTCTCTACCAGCTCTGCATCTTTCATCTAAACTATTCTGATCCTTTCCCGTAAGGTCGGTTGCACTACCAAGCTAGCAATGAACACCCGGTGACTTCCTTCCACTAACTCCACACCCAACCTTTCCAGGTCCATCCCAATCTTATGTTGAGCCCCAATTGTTGTGACTGACGTAGGCATTGACTTCCGACTCAAAGCTTCTGCTACCACATTAGCTTTTCCTGGGTGGTAACTGGTAACTAATAGTATAGTCATAGTCCTTTATTAATTCAAGCCATCTCTGTTGCCTCGTGTTTAACACTTTCTGAGTGAAAAAGTACTTAAAACTCTTGTGATCCGTGAAAATCTCGCCCCTTTCACCATAAAGGTAGTGCCTCAAGATCTTTAATGCATAGACTATTGCTATCAATTCCATGTCGTGTGCCGGATAGTTCTTCTCGTACTCCTTGAGTTGGCGAGAATCGTATGCAATAACCTTTCCCTACTGCATTAAGACACACCCGAGTCCTTTCTGAGATATGTCATTGTAGATCACAAATCCACCATCTCGTGATGGAATTGTCAACATTGGGGTAGTAACTAGCCGCTACTTCAATTCTTGAAAACTCTGCTCACACTCATAAGATCAATCGAACTTCATATTCTTCCTCGTGAGTCGTGTCAGCAGACCTGATAATCTAGAAAAACCTACTATGAAGCGGTGGTAATATCCTGCCATACCCAAGAAACTTCTAACCTCATGCACATTCTTTGGTCTCGCCCAATCAACTACCGCTTCTATTTTGCTCGGGTCCACTGATATTGTAACAACCTAAAATTCATACCATTATATATATTGATTATTTTGATACCCTTGTATTATCTATTATAACATCTCAGACCCCAGATGGGCACTGAGGAAGTCCTGCCCAAATTGTAACATACCTAAGTAGCAGAAAATATAAAATCATACATCCATAATTACAATACCAGAATTCAGTATTTTCCCAAAACATGAATATATATATATAGACATCTCTCCAATGTACTCCACTAGATCTCCTAAAACTACAAATAATATATCCCCAAATGTACTCACCCTTCTACTAGGGTAGTATAAATATCCCCTCTACTTTTGAGCCTATTCTGCTCGTCTAACTAGATTACCTGAAAAATATTAAATTATTGGGATGAGACAACTCTCAATAAGAAGAAATATGCTATTATCAGTATGTGGCAACTGAGTTTACATGAATAATACACTAATAATTAACTGAAACTGAAATAACGTGTAAAATAATATACAGTATAACTCACACTTACGTGACTTAAAATGCAACTGTATTATCTGAGCTTTTTATTTATTCATACTGCTAGTATTATAATATATTTGTTGTTATTCTATAAGTCTGTATACATATAAATAACTGTGAAAATTTCCCTAGAAAATTGTATGTCATGATTACCCCTCATGACTGGTTGTGCGGCCCATAGGCGGGACTAAACACTAGTTGGCCTACTAGAGCTAGTCTAACTGTAAGCATAATCATGCCTGTAAGAACGAATGGCCAGCTCCACCTGGTCCGGACACCAGGGAGCCTCTACATTACGTGTGGCATAATCGGCTATGCCATACTCTATCTGAGACGTATGGTTGCACTCTAAACTGAAATAGCTATGGTACCGTGCTTTGATAACTGATCTGATTCATCAGGGATCTAATACTGTATAATACTATTATATATATATATATATATATATGTACATACATATATATCCTTCTGTTCATCATGATTTTGAATAACCATGACACTGTAAAACTGATATGAATAAACTGTATTATTTGAGCTAAAATATCTGTAATATCTAATCTGTAATATTTGAACTGAAATATCTGTATATCTGAGTGTTATGGTTTTGAAATTCAAGAAAATCATGGTATTCTATAAACACTGTAAAATATTTGTCTGTGTGTACTGTAAATCATAATTCTATAAATATGATAAAACATATTTTTGTGCATAAATACGGTAGATCATGATATTCTAAAAACTGTACAAATATTGTACTGAACAAATACTTACTCAGGCAACACAACTAATAAATAAACCCATATACTGAAATTTGTATAATTGTATAATTTATACCTTGTATCTCATAATCAAATACTATAATTTATTGATAAATTTTTTGAATTTACTAGCATAGCATATTTCGCTTACCTAATTGGCTAAAAGAGCTGACTCCAATTATATTCCTACGCCCGCCGCGCCAAACACAGAATCCTTTAATAATATACATTTCCTAATTCAATTAAACCATCTCAAAATAATAACCATATCTACCTTTTCCTTAGGCTCACATTTATTTTTTATTCATAAAAATTCTAAACTATTAATTATTTATCAATATTAGCTGAGTTCCTGGAAAAACACCTGTTGGGATTCTCAACCCATGCCTGAGGTGTTTGGAAACTCAAACCCTACAATCACAACACCCTTGTTTAATCAACCCAAACACCAGTATATTTCCATCAAACCCAAAATCTAGGTCCAAAAAACCTGATAACTACTAAACCCTTAAACAACCTACTTACCTTGATTTTGGAATGGTGTCCAAATTCCTCAAACCAAAATTCTGCTTCGGCTAAGTTGTAGAAAATCTCCCTAGGATCATCGTGGTAGCTTCTGATCGTCGAACTGGGGAGAAACAGAGCTGGAAATCTAGAGAGAAGGCAGAGAATTTTGAAATCTAGAGAGAGAAAGGAGGAAAAACTAATTCTACTCGCTGAAATCCCGATTTTGCATGTTTATAGGTGACTTGACACGTGACTTCGTCGATGAGCCACGTGTACTCATCGACGAACCGAAGAAGGGAGTTCGTCTATGAAGGTAGTGAGTCGACGAGCTAATGAGTTTGAAATACACCCTCTCGGTATCACTTCGTCGACGAGACACTGAAACTCGTCCACGAATGCTACAAAGGAGTTCGTCGACGAAACCAGGGCGTTCGTCTACGAACCCTACTTTATCCCTTTCAAATCCTTCCTCTCTATTATTTAATTATTATAATTTTCAAGTCTTTACATTCTCCCCTCCTTATAAAATTTCGTCCTCGAAATTTGCTATCCATGTTATACACCATCCTTTGAGAAAAACTTACTACTTATCTTATTAATTACCCTCACTTATGGCGGAGGAATACCGTGGTTACAATTAGGGTTCTGGGAGATACAACTTATACATCAATTACTCTAAACAATATCAAAATGAAACTTACTCTATCTGAACTGTTGTTGTTTCTTCCCTGAATAATATTGATCCCCACTGAACAAATGTGGGTACTTCTATCGTATTTCCTCTTCTAGCTCCCATGAGGCGTCCTCCACTGCATGATTCCTCCACATGACTTTTACTAGTGGAAATCTCTTAGTACGCAACTTTTGTTCTTTTCTATCCAAAATCTGCACTAGCGTATCCTCATATGCTAGTATATCCCTGAGTTCTATTTCCTCGTAACTGATCACATGGGAGGGATCTGGGACGTATTTTCTTAGCATGGAAACATGAAATACATCGTGTATTCTAGACAGAGTTGGTGGTAAAGCTAGCATGTAGGTCACTGGACCCACTCTCTCTAGTATCTCGAATGAACCAATAAACCTAGAGCTCAGCTTACCCTTCCTCCCAAACGTCATAACTCCTTTCAGTGGTGCTACTTTCAAAAACACTTGGTCTACCATATCAAACTCCAACTTCCGGCGACGAGTATCTATGTAACTTTTATGTCGACTTTGAGCAGCATTGATCCTATTTTTAATAAGTCAGACCTTATCATACGCTTGTTGCGCTAACTCTGGTCCCAGAACTCACCTCTCGCCCATTTCATCCCAATATAGTGGAGATCAACACCTCCTACCATACAATGCCTCGTAAGTTGTTGTTGACCTTATTGGTCACACTCGGTTTTGATAATGACAAATACTTAGGTATTTAATAGTTTTCAAGTGTTTGTGCAGGCTTAGATGAGCATCTCAAGGAATGGAACTTGAAGCAACAAGAAGACCCTGAAGACTTGCATTTTGTAATTGTAAATTTAATGTCTGTAATATGGGTCTATAATAGTAACCTAGGCCGTGGTTTGTATTTATCTTACCTGCACATCATGCATATTGGATATATGGTAAGCTCAAAATGGCCATAGCATAACCATAGGGGCTGAATGACTTTAGGGCACCCTTCGATCAACAGACTCCGGATTTTTGGAACTATCTCAAAACGGCCCTTGAAAAGACCCCAGTATGACTCTAGGTGTCCCAACACACACACACATCATATAATATATATAAGTGTTAAATCTGTGCTAAAATTGAACAAAACTAAGCAACTTGAGAGAGTCCGGGCAACCGAACCCTTGGAGCCCAAAACTCCTCGGATGCCCGAATGTTGACAAGTCAAAATGTTGACCAAGCTCTCAGGTGACTAAATTAAAATGTACTTATCTTCCTCGGGCGCCCGAACACCTCGAAAGGGACAGTTTATCAACTCGGGAAACCGACCGTTTTAGTTCAAAAAGGCCCCCGAGCGACCAAACACGTGGGTTCGGCCCACCGAACATTAGACCGGGCACCTGAAATCCCGAACAAATGCTACTGACTTTAATTCAGGCTGCCGAAGCACTATCCGGGCGACCGAACTGCGTTAAACACCTTTTTTTACTAAGTCAAGTCGGGCAACCAAACCAAGGTTCAGCCACCCGAACCTCATCCGATTAAAATTAGTTTAATCGCGGGTAAACAGGGTTATTTCAAGCTAATTGCATTTTAATCATTTGGGACTTTTTTAATTCTTCCCATCATATCCCAAACTGTTATATTTTTACCCCTGACTATAAATATGACTTCATTTGCAAGATTAGCAAGAGATTAGCAAGTAGATTAGCCAAAATATTCTCTCTTTTGAAAATACACTCTTTGGCCAAATACTTTCCAATTTCCGTTCCTTTGATATATTCTGAGATTGTGAGAGTTCTTGTGATTGCTATTCTTTGCTAAATACTCCCACTTGTTTATGTGATTGAGATAATTTTTCTGGGGAGTGTAGCTTAGGTTTATCCCACAGATTTTCATATTATAAATCTTGTGTGGGATTAAACCAAGGAAGCTTAAGATATTTGCCTCTTTGTTGCAAGTGTCCAATAGCTTGATTTTTGGTGTGCAAAAATTCTTTCAAAACAAGCAAACATTTTCAAACTAGTTTTGTGCATATTAATTTGAAGGAAACTTTCTTAAACTAGTTTGACTATCTTATTCGTATACTTGGAATATTGATGTGCTATTGAAATACCTTGTTTAGATTCCAAGATATTGCTTGTGTGGAACACCTTTAAGCATCTTGCTGATTATATTGTGATTGGGTGTTAATTACACAAAACTAACATCACTAAGCTTACACTATATCCATGTTATTGATGTGTATGTGAATGTGCGTATTTGGGTGCATATTTGTTTTACATGAAAGCACTATTTATGTACCATTTATTTGAGAGAATATTGTTGTATTTCCAGGTGTGACCTGAGGGGGCAGTAATTCAGTCCGGTGAGGTTTGTGTAGGTTAAGATCAGCCCTGTGTTAATTGACCTAATTGTAAAGGTTGAGGTCATCCCTGTGCTAATTGACCTGGTTTGTGTAGGTGCCGCTCCACCTGTTTAAGTGAGCAAGTTATAGTGGTAATCCTTGTGCTTGTTAGCCAAGGCGGGGACGTAGGCAATTGGCCGAACCTCGATAACATTTCTGCGTGTCACCCTTACTTTACTGCTTAATGGTGCATGTGTGTTTGATTAAATTACTTTATTTACTTTCTGGTATACATTTACATTACTTGCACTAGATTGACCATAGGGTTGTGAATATACTAGTGTTAGAATCTTACCTAGGGATTAAATTTTAAAAATACCAATTCACCCCCCCCTCTTGGGATCACGGTAAAGCTAACAGGTGTCATCCTGATACTGGTCTGATAGTTGTTATTATATGCGAGCTCAACCAGCGGCATATATTGGGTCCAACTACCCCCAAAATCTAGCACACATGCTCGTAGCATATGCTCAAGTATATGGATCGTTCTCTCTGTATGCCTATCAGTCTAATGATGAAAAACTGTGCTAAATGATAACTGAGACCCCAAAGCCTCTTGTATGCTCTTCTAAAACCGTGATGTAAAACTTGGGTCACAGTTTGAAAATATAGATACTGGTACTCCATGAGGTCGAACTATCTCTTGAATATATTTCTCTGCTAGTCTGCTCAAAGGGTAGCTGACTTTAATAGGTAGGAAGTGGGCAGTCTTCGTCAGTCGGTCTACATCCACCCAAATGACATTCTATCCGTGTAGCATCAACGGTAATCCTGTAAAGTCCATAGATGTGTGGTCCCACTTCCACTCAGGAATGTGGAGTGGCTGCAACTGTCCTGCCAGTCTCTGGTGCTCAACCTTTACCTAATGGCACGTCAAACACTGCTCCACATACTCTACTATCTCCCTTTTCATACCACTCCACCAGAATGAATCCCGGAGATCTCAATACATCTTAATGCTGCCAGGATGAACTGTGTAAAGAGATCTGTGAGCCTCTTCTAAAATAGTCCTCCTAATCTCAGCATCTGCAGGAACATGCAGTCTGGTATGGAACTGTAGGGCTCCATCATCTGATATATTGAACTCCTTCCTCTGACCGTTCTGCACTTTCTCTGTCAGCTCTACCAATTTTGGGTCATTTCTTTGAGCAGCTTTAAACCTCTCATATAGCGTAGGCTATAACACCAAGTTGGCAATAAATGCCTGGTGATCATCCATTACTGACTCCACACCGAGTCTCTCCAGGTCCATCTGAATAAGATGCTAAATCTCCACTGCTGGCAATACTGCACTTACTAACTTTCGACTTAGTGCATCAGCCACCACGTTGGCTTTCCTTGGGTGGTAGCTAATAGTGCAATCATAATCTTTAATGAATTCTAACCATCTTATTTGCCTCATATTCAATTCTTTCTGGGTAAAGAAATACTTTAAACTTTTATGATCAGTAAAAATCTCACATCTTCCCTCAGAAAGATAATGCCTCCATATCTTTAGAGCATACACCACTACTACTAACTCTAAATCATGTACTGGATAGTTCTTTCCATACTCTTTAAGCTGCCTAGAAGCGTAAGCTATAACTTTCCCGTGGTGCATCAACACGTATCCAAGTCCCCTCAGAGATGCATCACCGTATATAATGAATCCATCATCTCCTGATAGAAAAGATAGTACCGGTGCAGTGACCAACCACCGCTTCAATTCCTGGAAGTTCTGCTCACACTCATCGGTCCATTCAAACTTTACATTTTTCCTTGTAAGTCGTGTTAATGGACTTGATAACCTGGAAAAACCATCTACAAAGTGTCGGTAATACCTTGCCAGACTTAGAAAGCTTCCGACCTCCTAAACATTTCTCGGTCTCATCCAATTCACCACTGTTTCTATTTTACTCAAATCAATATATATGTCATCCCCAGAGATCACATGCCCAAGGAAAGTGACCTGCCTCAGCCAGAATTCACATTTCTTGAATTTAGCGAACAATTTCTTTTCCCTCAATACCTGTAATACCAGTCTCAGATGAACCTCGTGCTCCTCAAAACTCTTCAAGTAGACCAGTATATCATCGATAAATACTATAACAAACTGATCCAAATACTGATGGAACACCCAATTCATTAAATCCATAAACACTATCGGTGCATTAGTCAATCCGAACAGCATTACCAAAAACTCGTAGTGCCCATACCTGGTTCGGAAAGTTGTCTTCGAAATGTCCTCTGCTCTAACTTTCACCTAGTGGTAACCCGACCTAAGGTCAATCTTAGAGTAGACCTGGGTCCCCTGGAGCTGATCAAATAAATCATCAATTCTGGGAAGAGGATATTTATTCTTGACTGTTAATTTATTTATTTCTCTATAATCTACACACATCCTTATAGTCCCATCTTTCTTCTTTACAAACAGGACGGGTGCTCCCCAAAGCAACACACTAGGTCTGATAAACCCTTTATACATCAACTCCTATAATTTATCTTTCAATTCTTTTAGTTCGGCCGGAGCCATTATGTACGACACTTTAGATATCGGTGCCGACCCCGATAGAAGATCCACGGTAAATTCAATCTCGCGATCTGGTGGTAAACCAGGTAACTCCTCTAGAAAAACATCTGGAAATTCTCTAACTACTAGAATATCAGTCTGTTTCAATTCTTACCTTGGCATCTCCTTTATATAAGCAACATACCCCTGGCAACCATTTTAAAGCAATCTCCTCACCTGAATAGCTGACACTAACTGTGGCGAGGTGCGCACACGTAAACCCACAAATCTGAATTCTTGCTCACCTAGGGGTTTGAAAATCACTTCTTTTCGATGGCAATCTATGCTGGCGTAATTAGCTACCAGCCAGTCCCTACCCAATATCACATCAAACCCCTGCATATTTAATACCATAAGATCGAATGGTAGTACTTTCTCTTGAATGCCCACTAGAAAATTTATAAGTATCCTCCTACACCTCACTACTGATCCGGTCGGCGTGGCTACTAATAATTCAACATCTAACAGCTGTACCTCAATCCCAGATAACTTAGCATATCTCGATGACACAAAAGAATGGGAAGCACCTGTGTCAAACAAAACAACAACTTTATATGGTAGAGTAGTAAGAATACCTGTCACGACGTCTCCAGCAACCTCAGCCACTCCCAACGTCAATGCATAGATCCTCATCGGTGCTGTGTTCCTCTACTGACCTTCACGGGGTGCTTGATAACCACCCCAAAATGGTATGGGAGCTAGTGCATAGATCGGGGGTCCCCGACATGATCGTTCCATATGGCCAAATCTTCCACACGGATAGCAGACGTTCTCTCCCACTCGACATTCACCCAAATGCCTCCGACCACATTTAGGGCAAATGGGATAAGTCTACTCACCCTGGAACCCTCGGTGTCCTATTATCTGCCTCTGGCCTCCTCTGTGTCAGTCTCCTCTCCATGGGCCCCGACTGGAACCCGCCTAAAAAACAACGAGGTGTGGGCCTCTTTCTCTAGCTCTGTACCCCCACATCTATCTGTTTGCTCTCCTCGGCTACTGTGGCTCTGTCAACCAATTTAGAGAAGTCTTGCACCTTTTAAAGCCATCACCTATTTATATATATCTCGCCTCAAGCCCTTCTATAACATCCTGGCCTTCTTAGCTTCATCTGGCACTATGTATGGAGCAAATCGTGACAGCTTGATGAATTTTGCCATATACTGCTGAACTGTCATTAGCCCCAGAGTCAAACTCAGAAACTCTTGCACTTTAGCCTCTCTAACGGTAGCAGGAAAATATCTGTCGAAGAATATCTCCCTAAATCGACTCGAGGTCATAACCACTGGTATGGGCCTTTGTTCCTCCAATAATCTTGTGGTCGTCCACCACCTCTCTGCCTCACTTGTCAATTTATAAGTAGCATAGAGAACCCTCTATTCATCCGTATAGTGGAGTACCGTCAGAATTTTCTCGATCTCTTGCATCCAATTCTCAGCAACTACAGGATCAGCTATTCCTGAAAACGTTGGAGGGTTCATCTTCGTGAATTTCTCTATCGTACACCCCTACGCTGCAGATAAACCTCCCTGCTCTTTAG
The DNA here is from genome assembly GCF_029873635.1 of Malania oleifera. NCBI lineage: Eukaryota > Viridiplantae > Streptophyta > Magnoliopsida > Santalales > Ximeniaceae > Malania > Malania oleifera. The sequence goes on from NC_080418.1 coordinate 151,255,742, forward strand.
AACTTTGCACAATCTCAGCCATAACCTGCTGAGCCACACTATGCAAGACTACATCTGAATCTCTACCACCTGCACCAGAGGGGCCTGCCCTATCATCCCCACTGGCATGAGCGCTACTACCTCCAAGATCCATCCTGCAATAACACCAAATTATTCTAATATTTCGAACCAAATAATACTATTCTAACTAAAATATCCTCATACCATCTATTACTAATTTAAGGTCTAGTCCTACCATATGGAAATAGAAACCGACGATAGTTTATTATGGTTTTCCTAAAATCGTCACCTCAAGAAAAACACAGAAACCACCCCGAAGTTCCTACTTCCAAACTATAGAACATAACCCTAAATTCTCATCCTAGTTTCCCAACATTAAATCACTAAAATTCTATTCTATCAAAATTTCTACCTTTCTCCAAAATCCATTGCTATATTTTGGTAATGCTTTCTGCTGCACTCTAAAGTCTACAAAACCTAACAACCTAAGCTCTGATACCAAATTGAAATAACCTAAAAATTCATACCATTTTATATATATATATATATATATATATATATTTTTATGGACTGATTACTTTGATACCCCTTTATTATCTATTATAACATCTCAGGCCCCGATGGACATTAAGGAAGTCCTGCCCAAATTGTAAGATACCTAAGCAGCGAAAAACATAAAATCATACATCCATAATTATAATACCAGAATTCAATATTTTCCCAAAACATGAATACACACACACACACACACACATCTCTCAAATGTACTCCACTAGATCTCCTAAAACTACTAATAATATATCCCCAAAAGTACTCACCCTTCTGACAGGGTAGTAAAAATATCCCCTCTACCTCCAAGCCTGATCTGTTCGTTTAGTTGGATCACCTAAAAAATGTTAAATTACTGGGATGAGACAACTCTAAATAAGAAGAAATATGCTATTACCAATGTGTGGCAACTGAGTTTACATGAATAATACACTGATAATTAACTGAAACTGAAATAGCGTGTAAAATAATATACAATATAACTCACACTTACGTGACTTAAAATACAATTGTATTATCTGAACTTTCTATTTATTTATACTGCTAGTATTATAATATATCTGCTGTTATTCTGTAAGTCTGTATACATATAAATAACTGTGAAAACTTTCCCTGAAAAATTGTATGTCATGATTACCCCTCATGATTGGTTGTGCGGCCCGTAGGCGGGACTAAACACTGGTTGGCCTACCAGAGCTAGTCTAACTGTAAGCATAAACATGTCTGTAAGCACGAATGGCCAACTCCACCTAGTCCAGACACCAGGGAGCCTCTACACTACCTGTGGCACAATCAGCTATGACATACTCTATCTGACACGTATTGTAACGGCCACCTTAATTAATTGATTTTTTTTTTCAAAATAATATCAATGAACATACTCTGATACCCTAGTGTTAACCTAAGCAGCGAGAAGCAGAATCATATAAACATAACCATAACCATTACATACAATACCAGAGTTTTGAAATGATTTCCAATATATACAAACATAACTACATTCCCAAAAACATCCTCAACTGGTAAGGGCTATACAAAAACGTTCCCAAAATGATACTCACTCTCTGACAGGGCACTACAGACGCCCCTATATTTGCGAGCCTGATCTACTCGCCTACCTGAATCACCTGAAAAATATATCAACACTGGGATGAGCCAATGCTCAGTAAGGAGAAGTATGCTATTTCTAGTGTGTGGCAAATGAGCTACTATATATAACATGAAATCTGCTTCCATATAAACATGAATAGCTGAATACAAAGTACAGTACCAATAATAAAATACACCACCCCTTTTTCCCTATTGCTTAACATGCAGTATTATGGTTATAATTTAAAATACTTCTAGTGTACATAAGTAGAGTCCCTATTTCTGTAAATCTGTACGTATGTAATAATAACTGAAACTGTTCCCTGTGGCTATCTGTGTCATGACATGCCCCTCATGACGAGGTTGTGCAGCCCGTAGGCTGGATTTACCCTGGCTGGCCAACCAGGAATAAATCACTGAACTCCGTCAGTTGACTTGCCCACCTCAACCCATATCTGGATGAGGAGCCTAACCTCTTCAAGGGCTTAGGTGGTCGACCGTACCACGTATTATCTGAATAGGTGGTTGCACTCATAAAGTAACATAGTATTTGTAGCAACGGTACCGTGCTCTGAAGCTACAAGTCCAACAAGGTTTGATATTGTATAATATATTTCTATATATATGTCTATCTGATTTACCATGATTCTGAAGTACTGAAATAACCATGATGCTGCATAACGTACTGAAATCTGAATAATCATAACATGGAACTGCATATTCGTAATACTGGAATTCATATAATCATGGTACTGAGATTCATATAATCATGGTACTAAAATCTGTAAAATCATGGTACTAAAGTTCACATAATCATAGTACGTAAATCCGTAAAAGCATGGCACTGAAAATTCATAAAAATCATGAAACTAGCATTCGTAAAACATATACTCATACCGTATTCATATTCACATGCCACACCATACTTAAATACGTAATTTTCGTAATTAAATACACTGTATAACATTTAGAAATTTTCTAGCATAGCATACTTCCCTTACCTTAACTTCGAAAAGCCCCTACTATACTCTAGCCCGATACTCGTAGGGCCTCCTACAAAACACCCTGAAACCAATATTTTCCAGAACTAAACATCAGTATTTTTCTGCTTATATCATTTCCTATAACTACCACAAGGCCAAAAGGAGGCTAAAAGGTCTTACCCTGAATTTGGGATGATTTCCAACTCTGATTTCTTGACTATCCGCTCCGGTAGATGCGTAGAGAACTCCGCCAGGAGTGTTGTGGTAGCTTCGGATCATCGATCCGGCGACTGGTAGGGCCGAAAATGAAGAGAGAAGGGATAGAGAGTCGTAGGAGAGAGAGGAGAGAGAGAGGCGCGGTGAAAATGAGAAATATCCCGGTTTTAGCTATTTATAGGGCCAGATTCATTGACGAGCCATGTCACTTTGTCGACGAATTCTTAGTAATTTCGTCGACAAAGCCCTGTGTTCGTCGACGAAATCCTTAAGGCCTTCGTCGACGAAAACCTATGTTCGTTGACGAAGCTAGCAATTTTTTTCCTGAAATTTTAATTACTTAATATTATCTCCAAAATGCAATGTCGTCGAAGAAGTCTACGGCCTCCTTCTGTTTCTATTTCTATTTTCTCTCCCTCTTTATTATTAAAATGTTATTATCCTTCGGGTCACTACACGTATGGTTGCACTCTAAACTAAAATAGCTATGGTACCGTGCTTTGATAACTAATATGATTCATCAGGGATCTAATACTGTATAATACTATTTTATATATATATATATATATATATCCTTTTGTTCATCATGATTCTGAATAACCATGACACTGTAAAACTGATATGAATAAACTGTATTATTTGAGCTAAAATATTTGTAATATCTAAATTGAAATATCTGTATATCTGAGTGTTATGGTTTTGAAATTCAAGGAATCATGGTATTCTATAAACACTGTAAAATATCTGTCTGTGTGTACTGTAAATCATAATTCTATAAATATGATAAAACATATTTCTGTGCATAAATACTGTAGATCATGATATTCTGAAAATTGTACAAATACTGTACTGAACAAATACTTACTCAGGCCGCACAACTAATAAATAAAACGCATATATTGAAATTTGTATAACTGTATAATTTATACCATGTATCTCATAATCAAATACTATAATTTACTGATAAAATTTATGAATTTACTAGCATAGCATATTTTCCTTACCTAAATGGCTAAGAGAGCTAACTCCAATTATATTTCTATGCCCACCGCGCCAAACACACAATCCTTTAATAATATACATTTCCCAATTCAATTAACCCATCTCAAAATAATAACCATATCCTTTTCCTCAGGCTCACATTTATCTTTTATTTATATAATTTCTGAACTATTAATTATTTATCACTATTACTTGAGTTCCTAAGAAAACACTTGCTGGGATCCTTAACCCATGCCTGAGGTGTTTGGAAACTCAAACCCTGCAATCACAATACCCTAATTTAATCAACCCAAACACCAGTATATTTCCATCCAACCCAAAATCTGGGTTCAAAAAATCCTGATAACTACTAAACCCTTAAACAACCTACTTACCTTGATTTTGGGATGGTGTCCAAATTCCTCAAACCAAAATTTTGCTCTGGCTAAGTTGTAGAAAATCTCCCCAGGATCATCGTGGTAGTTTCTGATTGTCAAATCGGGGAGAAACGGAGTCGAAAATCTAGAGAGAAGGCGGAGAATTCTGAAATCTAGAGAGAGAGAGAGAGAGGAGGAAAAACTAATTCTGCTCGCTAAAATCCTGATTTTGCATGTTTATAGGTGACTTGACACGTGACTTCGTCGACAAGCCATGTGTACTCGTCAACGAACTGAAGAAGGGAGTTCGTTGATGAAGGTAGTGAGCTCGTCGATGAGCTAATGAGTCTGAAATACACCCATTCGGTATCACTTCATCAACGAGACACTGAAACTCGTCCACAAATGCTACAAAGGAGTTTGTCGACAAACCCTACTTTATCCCTTTCAAATTTTTCTTCCTCTCTATTATTTAATTATTATAATTTTTAGATCTTTACAGAAACACCTTCCCTAGACACCACATGTCCCAGAAAAGCCACTTGCTCTAACCAGAATTCGCATTTCTTGAACTTCACAAACAACTTCTTTTCTCTAAGTACCTGCAATACCAACCTCAAATGAGTTGCATGCTCCTCGGGGCTCCTCGAATAAACCAGGATGTCATCGATGAATACCGCTACGAACTGATCTAAGTACTCGTGGAACACCCATTTCATTAGGTCCATGAATGCCGCAGGAGCATTGGTCAATTTTAAAGGCATAACTATAAATTCGTAGTGGCCATACCTAGTACGGGAAGGTCGTCTTTGGTACATACTCTGATTTAACTCACATCTGATGATACCAAGATCACAGATCGATCTTGGAGAAGACCTGCGTGCCCTGTAACTGGTCAAACAGATCGTCAATTCGAGGTAACGAGTACTTATTCTTTACTGTCACTTTATTAGTCTCTCTGTAGTTGATGTACATTATCATCGACCTATCCTTCTTCTTTACAAATAACACCGGTGCTCCTCAGGGTGATTCACTCAACCTGATAAACCCCTTGTGAATAAGTTTCTGCAGTTGTTCCTTTAACTCCTTTAGTTCAGTTGTAGGAAATCCTGGTAAATCTTTTGGGAAAAAGTCAGAGAACTCCCTTGTTACAGGAATATCCTCCAGTTTAAGTTCTTCTCGCGGTGCCTCTTTTATGAATGCTAAATACCCTTAGCATCCCTCTAGGAGTAACCTCCTCGTCTGAATAGCTAAAAGGATTTGTGGTGCAGAGCACACACATGACCCGACAAATATAAACTCCGACTCTTCAAAAGGTCAGAACACTACCTCCTTCCTCTGGCAGTCAATACTTGCATAGCTGGCTGCTAACCAATCCCTCACCAGAATAATATCAAAACCATGCATATCAAATATAATCAAATTATCAAGTATCATTCTCCCTTGAATTTCAACTAGGAAGTCTCAGATCACTTTACTACAAACTACCACTAACCCTGTCGGTGTGACCATTTCTAACTTGGCATCTAATAGTTGTGTTCCTACCATGCACAATTTAATGAAACCCCGAGAAATAAAAGAATGCGTCACACCTGAGTCAAACAATACAATGACTTTATTTGACAAAATGGAAATTGTATCTGTCACCACGTCAACAGCATTCTCAGTGTCGCCAGGAGTTAAAGAATACACCTGCGCCTGGGTTGTACCCCTCAGATAGTTTCCGCATGGTGCCTAGTTACCTCCCTAATGTGGCTGCTATGGAGGTGCATTGTTCCACGCCATGCGGCAATCACGTGCCAAATGTCCGGGCCTACCGCATTGAAAGCAACCACCTGATCCCGCCCTGCACTCTCCCGAATGCCTCTTGCCACATGTAGGGCAAACAGGGCCTGATGAAGTACCCTGGAATGCCCTAACACAAATATCATGTCGTTGGCTTCTGCCGTTACTGTACCTCCTCCAAGGGCCCTTCCTAGCACCCGTATGAGAACTAGAAGGCATCGACCTCTTCTTCGGGTTTTGAGCCTCTACATCCCCCTATAGGCTTACCTCTGCCATAGTGGTCTTATCTACCAGTGTAGCAAACTCCTGCACCTGTAGCACAGCCACCTAATTTATAATATCCTACTTTAGACCCCTCTCAAACTTCCAAGCCTTCGCAGGCTCGTCTGGTACCATTTAAGGAGCAAAGCATAATAGCTACACAAATCGGGTGGCGTACTACTGAACAGTCAACTGTCCCTGAGTCAGGTTCAGGAACTCCTTTGCCTTAACTTTCCTAACAGAGGCTGGAAAATACCGATCAAAGAACCCTTCTTTGAAACAGCTCCACATCATCGCCATTAGTACCAGCCTCTACTCCTCAAGCAGCTTTACTGCTTCCCACCATCTCTCAACCTCTCCAGTCAATTTAAACATAGCATATAACACCTTTTTCTCATCGGTGCATCGTAGTAAGACCAAGATCTTCTCGATCTCCCGAATCCAATTCTACGCAAGGATCGGGTTGGTACTTCCCGCGAATGTAGGAGGCTTTAGGCGAGTGAACTTTTCAATAGAATCTCCCAACTCAGCAGTAAGACGATCCTGGCTCTGAGAGCTTCGCATAACCTTGGCCATAAACTGCTAGGCAAAATCCTGTAGCACCACTATAGAATCGTTGCCACCCTCATGGGCAGCACCCTCACTGCTACTACCTTCGACTACAACGTTACTGTCCCTGGGATCCATCCTGTAGACATAACCAAAATGAATTTAGAATCCTAATATCCTACCATGTCTGATGCAATCATAACACTAAAATATTTACTTTCAATAATTTTCAAATACCGACCAAACTCTTTACGACATACTCTATCAACATATTCCCATTCTAGTTTTCAAGTTCCTACCCCTCCGCTTGGAAATAAATCCGTCAATGGATTGCCATGATTTTTTGAACCAGTCGACTGATCTAGAAAAACAGAAGTCTGTTAAGGGATTTCTGCCTTTAGGCTTACGAAGCAAAACTCAAGATTCTTATTCTACCCATTCCTACCCTTGTCCTACTTTAACCTATACTTTGGTAAGATCATCTAACCTAGTCTGCAGAACTTAGAAACCAAGTCTCTAATACCACCTATAGCACCCCAACCCGCCACATGGGCCCGGAGTGCTAGTAAAATACATAAATACTCTCTAATACCAACTGTAGCATACATAAAAGCAACCCGCCCTAACCAGGGAATCCCGGGTGCACCTGCCATTACTGAAATTAAATCATACAGCGGAAGATTTCTAAAACATCCATACACTTTACTAGAGTTCTATTTGCTCCCAAATACATACATACCACTATCTGACTACATATTACAATCTCAAAATAACAAAATAAGATATCTGGTATCTCACTAATTCTGATAACCACTCCTAGAAATCTAATCCCAGCTCCAAGGTAAGTTAGGCACGGTTCCCTGAAGAACTTGAAAAATCATTTGTATAATGGGATGAGACACTTCTCAGTAAGACGAATTATATTAATATCAGTATGTGGCCAGCATGAGTTCTTGTGTGAATATAATACTTCCATTATTCAAATGTATATGAAATGACATTTAAAATTGTACTATATTGTATATCTGAAAATACATAATATCTTAATAATAAATTGTCGGCTGAATATAGCCCTTTTATAGTAAATTCGCCCATATATGCATAAAAGATACAACCTAGACTGCTATATTAGCGTTGTCATGCTATCATATACTCATACGATATGCTTCCCTCCATGACGGGTTGTGTGGCCCGAAGGCTAGACTCAACATATGGTCAGCCAACCACAGCTGAGTCAGAAAAGGTAGTAAGTACGATTGTACCTACCTATGGTCATCCGGAACTACATCGGATGGGGACCCCCAGCAAAAACCTCGGAGTAGTACTGTGGCCTAAGTCACCAAATCGTCTATTCATCATCACACTATCATCTCAGTGTGATTGCACTCCCGGCCAACTCTCGGCCCGGTCGTTATATCAAATCTCAGCCCCCAGGCGTCATATTAAATCTTGGCCCCCAATCATCACATTAAATTTCGGCCACCGGCCGTTATATCATACTATATAATATCAGTCTAATCATTATGTTCATATATACCATTTAAATACTATTCTCATGCCACACAATTTTTATCTAATAAATCAAAACTAAAATAAACTGATGGGGAAAGACATAAACTGCTGAAAATAGGGTCTGAGCATCTCCAGGGCTTTAGTTAACTTAAACTATTTATTTTATAGAAAATAGGAGATTTCAAACCAATCACGTTAATTTTCCCCAAAACATATAACAGTCAAAACCCCCCTTTTATATACCTGATTCGTTCAGAAAATCATATATTGCAATTTAATCAGTCCACCTTTCAAAATTAACTGACATAATATAATCCTCTTACTTGGCTTACTGGGAACCCTAAATCCACACCCTACAACGTTCGAAGATCAAAACCCTAAAATTACATTTTCCCCAAATTAATCAACTCAACTCACTACATATTCCTCATTTAACATTTCCTAGGCCCCATATACTCCAAATTAACAATAAAATTCTAAAATACCCTACTTACCCTAGTTTTGGAGTGGTGCTTGGAAAGCCTAGATAAAAAATCTGCTCCACTAGACTTGTAGAGAATTTCTTCTAGATGCTTGTGGCGGCTTCTGATCATTGAATCAGGCGACGAACATTGACAAGTCATAGAAAGAGAGTGAGGGGTGCAGGTTTAAAAAGAGAGAAAGAAAAATGAAATTTCTTAATGAAGAAGCAACCTAAAAACCCATTTATAAGTCGTTGACCTGGCACAATTCGTCAACAAAATGGGACCTTCATCGACAAATCGTAGAAGAACATTCGTCGATGAAAGAAAGGGTTCGTCGACAAACCATATGGTTCAAATTCCTCTTGGTAATTCTTTGTCGACGACGCCTAAATTTCATCGATGAACTGCAGAAGGACATTCATCGACGAAAGCAGGGGATTTTTCGGCGAGCCCTGCTGTTTGCCCTTTTTTAATTTTTCCTTTCTTTTTTGCTTTATTTATTTCCTTATTTTCTAGGTTCAAGTTTCTACACGTAGATGGTCATAGGAAACATCCTTCCTATACCAGATTCTGTCAAGGACATCAGTATGCAACGCAATAGTAGGAGACAAGTTAATTACATGAACAACAGTATATAATGCCTCACCCCAAAATGATCTCGGTAGTTCTGGTTCTGAAAGCAAACATCTGACTCTCTCTTCCAGTGTTTTATTCATCCTTTCTGGAAAACCATTCAACTGAGTCTTAGGAGGTGTCTTCTAATGTCAGATGCGCTATTGTCTATAGTACACATCAAATGGACCACAATACTCGCCATCATTATCAGTGCAAATACATTTTATCTTCTTTCCTATTTCTCTCTCAACTAAAGCCTGAAAAATATTTAAACATATCAAGCACCTGATCTTTGGATTTCAAAACATAAACTTAGAGTTTTCTTAAATGATCATCAATAAAAGTAACAAAATAAAGTGCACCATGAAGTGTCCTTACCTTCATTGGGCCACAAACATCTAAATGAATTAACTCAAGTAACTCTATTTTTCTGGAAGGAAGATAACTCTTAAATGAAACCATTTTCTGCTTCCCAGCCAAACAGTGAACACATCTTTTTAGTTTTGCAAAATTTAAGCCTAGAAACAAATTCTTCTTAGTCAAGCAATCAAGTCCTTTCTCACTTATGTGACTAAGTCACTTGTGCCATAACTCTGATGTGATATCGCTATCAACTGCATTTACAGAATTCAAGCAAATAGAAGCATTCATAAAATATAAATTAGAAAATTTATTACCTCGGGCCACAATTAAATTTCCTCTGGTAAGTCTCCATTTTCCATTACCAAAGAAGTTACAATATCTATCATCATCAAATCTTCTAGGAGAGATCAAATGCAAACGAACACTAGCAGCATGCCTGACATTATTGAGCACCAATTTTGTTTCATTGTTGGTCTTTAAGCAAACAGTTCGAGTGCCTACTATCGGTACCACAACATTATTTCTCATCTTCAAACTCCAAAGTCACCGGAAGTATATGAACTAAAGAAATCCTTCCTTCATATCGCGTGAAAAGAGGCACCACTGTCAACCACCCAACTAATTTCATTACAGGCAACACTAATTACATTATCATCATAAGTAAGAACGAAATCATCTCCAACAGTAGTGGCAACACGATCATTATTATCCTGATTCTTCTTTTCTTGCTTGTCACTGTTACTTTTATTTTCTTTCTTCCACTTGTAACAGTACTTCTTGATATGACCATTTTTACTACAATAATGGCACTCAAGATTTTTAAATCTTGACCTTGACTTGCTTCTACTTTTACTTCTACCCCTTTTATTTTTGTATCGGCTTCTCCCCCTATTTTCTGTAACAAGTACATGGGTATTATATGTACCCATTTCTTTCCTTCTAGTCTCTTCATTGAACAAGCTATCTTTAACAAACGATAGGGTCAACACACCATTTGGGGCTGAGTTGCTAAGAGATACTACAAGAGTCTCCCAACTATTAGGCAAAGAACTTAATAGCAACAAAGCTTGTAGTTCATCATCTAAAATTGTCTTCATGTTGGTTAACTGGTTTACCAAATTCTAGAAATCACTCAAATGCTCAGTAACAGATTTTCTTTCACTAAGCTTCAAATTTACAATCTTTCTAATTGTAAAAGCTTTTTTGTGAGCAATCTTTCTCTCATAAAGACTCTCAAACTTATTCCAAAGTATTTGGGCATCTGTCTCTTAAGCCACATGATGAAAAACACTATTATTCACCCACTGTCTGATTTTGCCAACTGCTTTTCTATGCATTTTCTTCCAAATAGCTTGTAGAGACTCGGGAAAATAAAATAATAAAAATAAATGAGAAAAGGAGGTTTTTGGTTGGAAGGGGGAGAAAACTGGCGACAATTTTCTAGAAGGAACAAAAAATCTGCGACGGATTTTGGAAAGGAAATTGGTTAATAGAAATCCGACGACGATTTTCTCTGCAGTGCTGAATATATGAAAGTCCCTCAAGCATTTTTTTTATTTGACCAGACAAAGTATCTCTCTCTCTCTCTCTCATGCAAACCTATGACCTCACTTCTTTCCCTTCTTGATTTCAGCTTCATTTTAGCCCGGATTGACGATCAGGAACCACCACGAGGTTCCTAGGAAGATTCTCTACAACCTACGCGGAGCAAATTTTCAAAGGAAATGAAAATGGAAATGAAAATGAAATGAGAATGGAAATGAGAAATGAAATAGCGTGAGTTAATAATAAATAAGTAAAGCGAAGTAAAACACACCGCATGAGGGCTTACTAAGTAAGGTGAGTGCTCTGATAAATATCAGTTGTTGCCGAACCTGAGTTATTCAAGTTAGGATCCAAACGATATCAGGGCAAAGGGAAGGTACTTGTATGGGCGGGTAAGCTTCCCTATTCTCGGGAGCTTCTCTGGTAAACTTGGGTTACGAATGAATGATTTTGGAAATGAAAGTAAAAGCTTATGAAAATTTGTGTTGTATATCTATACGATTGTAAAAGTGGAAATGGTATATTTTCTTAGAAGATACTATCACTGATATGTTTATATGTTATGATATAATGAATCTCATACTGCCACACACTGTAGATAATTTATTCAGTTTTACTGAGATGTGTCTCATTCAATCATTTAAATATTACAGGAAACCGAGATAGACCTAGTGATAAAGCTCCGAGATAGAGGGGTGTCGATACCCTGAGTAGACAGGGTGAGTGTTTTGAGCTAGGTAGGTTTGGTTCCCCTAGAGTTTTTTTGTTAGACCTGTATTTATGGATGGTTGATACTCTGGTATGTGTATTCGTTGTGGTATGTATATATATATATATATATATATATATATATATATATATATATATATATATATATATATATATATATATGCAATAACGTTCGCTGTTAGGTTTGTGTAAATGATAAAGACACGTACTCGGTACCCTCTTCGGGTCGGGTTATGTGAATGTGGTATCAAAGGTGTTGACATGGCCGATATGTGATTATATGTTTATGAAAAAAAAAATAGTATGAAAAATCGGAGCGTCACACAGCCTTAGTTTGTTTTTCCAGCTTATTGCTACCCGACTCAATCGAATCAAATAAATCCTTACAATAAAGAATATCCTCCATCTTTGGTTTCCAAATTGAATAATTTGAAGTTGTTAGCTTGCACATAGTACCTACGTTGTCTTCCATATTTTATATGAACCAAGCTCCGATACCACTTGTTAACACTGGAGGAGCCCATGGGTGGGCTTGATACACTTGAGTGAACACTAACTTGACCCAAAAGCTTAAGTCTGTTGGGTCTTGAGTCCAACCATGTATATAAGGACCCATCATCCACTCAATTTTTTCAATGTGGGACAAACTCACAAGTGGAATTCTCAACACAACATGCTAATACAATCGATAATGTTGTCAAAATTGTTTACATTCGTATAAGAATCACTATTACTTGTCAGAATCAAAGGCATGTTTTTTTTTTTCTTTTGTTTGATGTGTGATAGAAAACTTGATTCCTTTATATTTTGTAATTTGTTGTAAATCCAAGTTGCAACATCAAATAAAACATTGGCATAGGTTGTATTACACTCTCAATTAGACTAATTAATACAAAATGACTCACTAGGGTCAAATGAATGTAAAGAAAACAAAATTCCTTACTGAAATGAGTTGGAGCAACTGAATACACAATTATTATCTACATGTACATTTGAGTTACCATTTTAATATATGAGATGCTATTTATAATTCAACAATTTTGAACTTAAATCTTCAATTTTTCTTTGCAAACTTGTTGGTACTAAAGGATCTTTGAACTAACTATGAAATCTCAAAACTTGATTTTATACTTGAGCGAGGCCTTGATGGCTTCATGTTGAGAACTACTAAATGATTTCAGTCAATTTTGTGCTATCAACAAAAATAAACAAGTTTTTTATATCTATAAAGAAGTGTAACAAAGACTTGATCATATTGTTTTACCTAATGTTCTTACAAGTGAAAATAAATTATTTGATGAAGAAGTGGGTCAAATTAGAGACCATATACAAACATTGTTCTTAATTTTTATTTTTTATTTTTTTATATGAGTGTACTTAAGTCTAAATTCAAGTAGTTGAATATAAAAAATGACAACATTAGCACCACACTAGTAATATTAAAAAGCAATTCCCTTTACTCAACTTAAACAAATGCTTCATTGTTAAAATTTTCAAAACATAACAAACCTTTACCTTTACCTTCTCATGGGACAAGATCACTTGCCAAGTGAGATGCCAAAATGCCTAGGAAAAAAAAAAATGCGAAAAAGGTAAAAGGGTCTATCTTCAGTTTCATTTAACCATTATTTTTACTACAGTAATTGATATAAACTATAGTTTATAACACTTTTTAGTTCATGGAATATCTATTTCTAGGAATAAATTAATTATAATAATTTAGTTATAATTAATCATATAAAAAGTTATGTTGATATCATTAAGTAAATAACAATGTGAAATTTTTAAGTCTATAAAAAGGAATAAATAAAGAATAATTATTCTCAAATTTCACCCTAAAATATATACTTATTTCTCATTATATTTTGAATGAAACAATAAAGAATACACAATAATTGCTATTATTTTTATTCCCAAAAATTTCACTATAGTTCAATTTATTTTAAGAAATAATTATTCTACAAACCAAGCGAGTTGAAAATGTTTTGTTACCTAAAGTAATTAAGCATGGTGTCATAGATGTAGAGTTCACAATGGCCAAACAAGAATCAATCTCGCCAAAATTCTTCTAAAGTGTTAAAGAATCATGTCATGTAGCGACAAGGCTATACCAGGTCCATCCTAGTCGTACTCATTCTTATCCAAGGAAACACTCAAATGTAAAATCTCGTAGTCAAGTCTCACAACATGATTGCACTTGAACCAACTAAGATCATCACTATGGAACCTAGGCTCGAGCGATAAGGTAAATAACTCACCTTCTACCAGTACAGGGGTAACTCTTATCCGCTCAGTACAACCGAATCTTAGATGATGCTGCCCAACCGTAGTATAGCCAACAACTAAGAAGGATATACACCCAAACCTCCGGCCAGAGGGAACCGCATGATCCCATTCCCAAATGGATCGTTCGTGGAGGTCTCAATCTCACATGAAAGCTAAGACACCCCTCAAGGATATCAAGAGTCTGCCTTTGAGCACTCCTCAAGGTTGCTCAGTACCCATTGAGATATTAGGAGAGGTAGGATGCACATCTGGTGTTCCCCAAGAGTCATTCTTTGAAGTAATCTCAGCCACATACAAGTAACCAACATGAATCTAATGATTATACATCTTAAATTTGAGAACACCACAATCAAAACTATCCTGACCAACCACAACGTTACAACCTTGTGACAACTATACACTCATATCCAAGTTAAACGACCTTACCTCCAAGTCAATAATCAAATATCAAAATCATGTGTTAGGGCCACCGAATTCTAAGACCCTAGGCATGGCCAATAAGTGTTCATTGTTGAATAGGAACTGGTCCACTGTGCTTTCATTCCAATGTCTTACCTGTTTTTACTTTTACCACAACGAAATATGCAATCTTAATTAGTAGCTTTCCCTTTCACTTTCCCAATATGCTTAAATGACACCATTGGGTTGAAAAAGCACCTGACTTGCATAGTCATTAAACCCAACTTGTAGCTTCTAATTGAGTAATTATGTCCTAATTCATAATTATTATAACTATCATTGTTATTATTATTATTTGATTGATTATAGTTGATGCTTATTTGATGTTGTTGTTGGTGGGAGTGGTTGTCATGGGTGGGAGGGAATTTTCTTATGCGGGGGACGATTGGTGTATGCTGGCGTAGTGTGCACACATAAAACAATCGTGCTTAAGAGAAGGGGACAGACGGAAGACAACAACACATTGAAGGAGAATGAAAGAGGTAATGGTTGGTGAGAGTATTCATCAATAATTAATAAAAGAAAGACCATTCATATTTATGGTAGTAAAGCTGAATCAACTTAATTGGATCAGCTTCTTCAGCTAGGATATTATGCCGAGAAGAAAAGTAGTGAAATGTTTCGTTGTGTTTTGTGTAGTGAGATCCCTAGCCTGCAGCTTAGCTAGCTAACTGTGCAGTTAAGGAGATATATCAACTCTCAGGTGCCGCTGCTGCTGCTGCTGCTACTGCGGTACCACTTTTTCTCTCCATCACATTCTTTCGAGATCATACACATGCATGTATGCATGCTTTCTTTACTCTGTATGTGTTAAAAAAATAATAAATACATTGTTCTTCCATATATGTTTTCTGCTTCTTCCTTCTCATTAGCTAGCTCCTTTTGGTATTACCCAAAGCAAACCTTACCAATGATCAGGCCAGGTACCCAGCTTGGAAGAGCACTGATTAGTACACATGCACTACTCCTTACACCCTTTAATCTTTATAAAAATGAAAAAAAAATAAGCTAGATTGAGGAGGTTTCAATAAATATAAACCAAAAGAAGCTAGAAAAGGGAGGACAATGATGCCCTTCAAAACAACAAAATTAAACTTGGCCGGTATATGTGCAATACCCATTAAAACAAAAATTTTACCAGCAGGGCAGCCCTAACAAACTGCCTTTAAATGATCAACATATTCAACAAAGTCATTTAAGGTGGAAAGTAAAGAAGGAAGCATATCCGGTTCACTCACCTATGCTCAGAGAACCCACAAGAAGGAGCCACGATGATTACCTCACTGGTCTGAAAGTAAGCCTTGTAGCTGCTGCTGCTGCTGGTGGGAAAAATAACCCTCAAATGATGTATTCAACAGTTTAGTGTTTCAATTTCAGATATCTTTCGTTTTTTTGACTAGAAGGCTTCAACTTGAAAAAGAATAAAGATTTTCATGACCTTTCCATAAACGTCACATTTCCACTCAGAGGACAGAGTATACATATCAATCCGCTCAAATACAGAGCAGTTCACTCTCCACAACTCCATTTAAGCTATATATATATGTTATATGTTGCAGAGACAATTTGATACTTCGAACCATATTCATTCTAGTATCGGGTGGTTTATCCCATCTCAGTTTTTTTTTTTTTTTTTTTTTTTTTCTGCTTAACAAATTCAAAAATTGTAGGGCATGGACGTGGAATGTAGCGCTCGAGAACGAGGAGAGAAGCAGACTCACCTTCACAGCTAAATATCTTTAAAAGTCGAAGATTATGGATTCAAGACAATCGGTTCGCAATCTGACTGAAACAATTTATTCCCTGTTAGACTCAACAACAAATCTTACCCCCAGCTGGGCAGATTCAGTTTGTGAGATAGTAAAAAGCTTACCCCCTAAAAAAGAGCAGTCTGGTGACTCAAATATAGAAAACCATGCAACAATAGATTCATTTGATAACAGTTTTGCAGAGACTGAAGGTAATGCCTCATGATTTCATACGTACATTAATGTCTCTGCCGGCCTGGTAAAAATTCAACACATATTTTCAAATTTCTGTAATTGTGACATCATCCATGCTCTATTTACTCTTGTTAACAGATGAACTGGCTGCCTTGACTTCACGCATAAACCAGTTGAACATACAGAGAAGGCAAGTCCTAAATGATTTTCTGGACTTGAAAGGTTTGTCAAGTTTTCAACTTACCAATAATTTTCAGCTAAACCTACGAGCTAAAATTATAAAATCATTCTAAGAAACAGATTTGACTGACCTAAAACATGTAAAGTTGTCTTAAGAATTTTGTTCAGCGTATTATGTCATGGTGTCGTTGATTAGAAAGTTGCACTAACTGGAAATAATACTCAGAAAAATTTTTCGGGAGAGAAAAATAATAATAAATGATTCTCTCATTATTGCCAATTCTGCAGGGAATATTCGTGTATATTGTCGTGTAAGACCGATCACACTAGGGAAGAGTTTCAGTCAATTAAGTATGGTAAAAGCATTGGATTCAAGTAATGTGCTGCTGACACTCGCTGAGAATAAGAGTAAAATTTACAACTTTGACAAGGTTTTCAACCCTGATTCATCACAAGGTGCTTTAAGATTTTCCATCATAATTTTGTTTCTTAGATTGATAAAAAAATTTAAAAGACAAAACAGAAAGGCCAAGTTTTTATGAGCTAATAACTCATACAAGAATTAAAATTCCTTAGATCTTGCTCTCTAAATTTGTTGGTTGAATATTTTCAGATGAAGTATTTTCAGAGATCGAGCCAGTCATCAAATCTGCCATCGACGGCTACAATGCATGCATCTTTGCATATGGACAGACTGGCACAGGGAAAACATTCACAATGGTGAGGATTAATACATGGCACAGAAGGCAACTCATAATACTAACAAGAAACCACAGTTTTAGTCCTAATGGTATAAAAATTACTAGGGACTCAAAAGCCTCAACCTCCAAGGAATGCCCTGGGTTGGGGCCTGGCTGATTCTTCTTTTTGAAAAAAAGAAATAAAAAATAAAAAATTTAAGAGGTGACTCAAGAGCATCCTCACAATAAATACAAAAGATAAATAATTGTTCTATTCACTCAAATAGGTTCTTTGGTAGCTTAATGCACAAAGCAGAAATGGGTCTATAGTACATAGTCTTACCTTACATTTTTGCAAGAGACTATTTTCATGCCTCGAACTTATGTCCTCCACGTCGAATGGCGATAACTTTAAGCTCCCTACAGATTTTTTTATTTAATAAACTTTAAAAATATATTTCATAACTCATATGAAGCACTGAGTTGACTGACAAGAATCATGTTTTTAACATCTGCACATTAATTATGCAAGAAAAAGGTGCATACATACTGTTCTAACAATACGTCTTACTGGCCAAAAAATTATAGGAAGGTACCGCAGACAATCCAGGTGTAGTGCACCGCACACTTGAGGCTCTGTTTAAACAGGCAGACGATAGCAACCAGGCTTTTCTCTTCAGTTTCAGTATGCTTGAGATTTACTTGGGAAATCTCAAAGATTTGCTCGTCCCTCCATCAACAAGTGCCACAGATCCTCTGCCATCACCGTGAGTATGCAGTTCCTTTTATTTTCTGGTGGGAGAGGTTAGTGTGAAGTTAGCCTTACATAATGCCAGATGGTTTAACTAATTACGAAATTGCTTCCTATGAACTGTTGTCTCCAGCAAAAGCCACAAAAACAATTAAAATTCAAATTAAAAATTACCGGGCCTAATTACAACAACAACAACGAGCCTTAAGTCCTATTAGATAAGATCGGTTATATGAATTCTTTTTCTCCAATTCATTCGATTGAAAACATTTTCCTCTATTAGATTAAGAGATATTAAATCCTTAAAACCTCATTCCAAGATATGTTCCTTTTTCATGCAAAAAACAATAATTAACTCACTTATCCTCACAATACTCTATTAGATCTATGTTTCAAATGCCTAAACGGCTAAACCATCTAAGCTGGTCCTTTGTTATCTTATTTTCAACTAGTGTTGTGCCTAAATTATTATATATATGTTAGTTTCTTAGTTAATTTTTCAATGTTATACTACTCATCCACCTTAACATTCGCATTTCCGCAACTTTTACTTTTTTTGTACATGTTTTTGAATTGCCCAACATTCTAAACTATAAAATACATACTAATATTTCTATGCAATGATTTATCCTCATCCATTTAAATTAGATTCATGTGGGATAATGATAAAGAAAAGGAAGAGAAACAAAAAATTTAGGAAGAATTTGGTTGGAATAAATTTTCTATCCTTTTTTACTTTTTACTTTAAAAATACAAACATGGGAATCATTATAGTCGACCCTATAACCGTCTTATAAAAGTTTTCTTTTAATTTTAAGGGTATTCCATGGTCACATTACATGTCCGATGCACTCTTTCATTTTACTTAACTTGCTTTAATTTTATGTATTACATCTTCTTCGATTTCCCCTTCCGCTATTCAAGATATCCAAATCTATTAATGCTAATAATTCCTTGGTTATCAAATTTAATCTTCTCTCAACTACTTCTCCTTATGTTATTGAGATTACATTTAATATACTTTGTCTTATTCCTATTGAAATTAGATTTCGTATATGCTAATAAGAAGGCCCTACAGTCGTCTTACAAATCTTAGTCTAATTGCCACCAAAAAAAAAAATTAAATTAAAATAAATAAATAAAAATAATGGATCTTTTCCCTTTCGTTAGTGCGAAAAACATTGCAGAGATTCCAAGAATATCTCTTTCCACTAAGACTTGAGAGGTCTTAAGTTTGTAACCTCTTCCAATATCCAATTATAGACTCGGAAAGCTTGCCTAGTAGTTAAATTGTCAAACCCTAAAAATCAGGGTTACAAGTTTTTTAAGCCAGTCGGGAAACTCAACTGCAATCAAAGCTCTTTTAAAATACGAATTGTTGGTACAGGCTTGTAAGTGAGCAACCAAAACAAATTTTTAGTATTTCAGTTATCCTTGACGCTTCTTTCTTCCTAGTTCGCAATCTGTAGAAGTATAAACTTGGATTCAATTGAAGGAAAGCAACTAACACGCTTTGAGAAACAAAACATGCTCTCTTTAGGCCTGTTGGCTGGATCAGTGCTGTACAGAGAAGGCAGAATGCTACAGGGCCAGCGCAGGGAGATTTAAAACCTGCACTTAGACCTGTAATTGTTTCAAATACAAAAGGCAACAAAGTTATCACACAAAACCAAATCCAATCTTACGGTTTGGCTATTGAAATAATCACAATTTCAAAAATCAAGGGGTTTGAGGCCATTATACTTCAAACACAAGGCTTTAGAGCACAAAACTCTTGATTTCAAATCAAATCCCAAACACTCACAAGTTTGTTCCAAAGTCAAACTCTCTTCCTCCTTCAGCATGCCTAAAATCAAAGAATTAAATTTATCAACTTAAAACATGAATTCAATTCCAGAAATGTTGAAGTCTCAAGGTCTAATGCTCAAGCGTCTTCCTTATTAAAAAAGAATCTGTACTCCCTACAATAAATAACGTCAAATTTTCAAATTTGATATGTAGACAAGATAGGCCAGCCAAATTTTGTCTAAAAAATAATCGAATACAAAACACTAACCTCTCCTGAGGTTTGGCAAAAAGAGAAAAACCTTCCCATAAAATTCAAAAAATCCAAGAACCTCCATTGAGATTTCAACAATTCTTAAAATTTACTAAAAAGACATAAACCTTTCCTTGTATTTGAAACAAAAAAAAAAGATGATTTTTTTTAGGGGTACGAGTGTTCCCAAAATCAAATGTCAAAAGAAATACGTAGAATTTTAAAAATCTCAAGGAAGGTTTGAGGGATTTTTGTTGTCTTTTTGTCTCGCCTCAAGGGAGATCGTTGTCTTTTTACCCAAAATAATATTTATAACTATAGAACTGCAAGTTCATCCAAACACATTGGCATTTTACAGAAAAAGAGATACCACCACCATTTCGCTATTCAGCTACCCACTCAAAACCCACCAAGCAAGCTTCATCAATTTTCTTTGAAGTTTTAAGCTTCCTCCATTTTCCTTGCTAAATGCTAAAACATATTGAACTACATCTGCTCGGCAGATGTTAATGGAAGGCATCATTTTCTCAATGGGGTATTCAATACACAACATTTGAGTCAAAAAATTTTGACCCACGGAAAAGTACCTTTTGGAAAAACATGGGACAAAACATAGATTTGTAAATTAGGAGTCTCATATATCCAAAAATAAAAAACACCTTTTTTCTTTTTCTTTTTTCACAAAACTGCCCATTTCTCCGAGCTCAAAATCTTGCACCATATAAAACACCATAACACCTTTGCAACAACATGAGGCTAAAGCACAAAACTTGCTTCTATTCGCCAGGTCAAAGCATAACCCTACTTCATCAATCCAACAAATGAAATGCTAATCTATTCCCTCACATAGTGATGGTCAAACTGTTTCTTCCAAAAGATGGGGGCCGAAGGTTCATAAACCACATCATATTCACATTAGGTGGCCATTCTTTCTTTCTTTCTTTCTTTAATAGCAAAAGAAATATATTAAGAAAGAGGAGAGAAATTGCAATCTAGGAGAGGACAAGAGATCCCCATGGCGAGGAATTAATAAAAGGAAAAATAACAAATAAAAATCCAAATTAAAATTAAAAAATAAAAAAATAACAACCCTCTTTAAACCCTTCCCTTCATAATTTATGGAGCTCTGAAGTCTTGCTAATTCCCGCTGATCTTTTCTCACTTTTCTAGCTCCATCCACTTGAACTGCATTTCCTCTTGGACCAACTAACAGCAATTTCATTCCATCCAAAAGAGTTCAGACAGCAACATCCTGCTCATTGATCTTCTATACAAGGGTAGGAAGAACCCCACCCTTACACTCATTACTCCCAGCCAAATTATCACCCAAACCCCCTCTTCAAAACTAGATTCAAGCGGAGAACGGGGCACATGCGAAATATCTCCCAATGCATCAGAATATTCTAAATTTTCGTGAATCTCATTCAACAATAGACCAGTACTATCACAAGCAAACTCACTATCAAATTCACTATCCCTTTCCGAGGCATCCCACAATTTTTCTCCTTGTGAATACCTCCTTTTTTTATGCCAGACTTCAAACAATTTAGAGACACTCTCAGAGTAAGAATTCCCAGCATCATCTACTACTAATAATTTGTCTCCATGCATGTTTGAATTCGTACAATTGTATACAAGCATATTTTCCTTACCTTTCATCTTCTTTGCTGATTGCTGCTCATATACTCCCATAACCATATATAGCTGTCATACATTTATTTCCATTTCAGTAAATTCCCAGAAAGATTTTCCTCCTGACATGATCCATTGTTAAAACTTTCACTCTTTCCTCTTAATTCTTGGTTCATGGTATGCGCTGGATTACTGCCAGCCAGCACAGTGATTCCCCAGCAACAGGGCCAACATTTGTTTTTCCTTCGAAGCAATTAAGTACGTCTCAAAGAAACGTTCTACATTTCACATCCACCTCCTTCACCGCTTATTTGGCAAGGATAAGCAAACTGATTCACCACTTAATTTGCTATTTTGTTTCTTTATTATATAACATACAAGGACACAGTTCTCTGGGTTATTGGATGCCATTCTTTTTCAAAGAAAAACAAAGGCAAATAAAATTACATCATACTGGATCTTCACTGGAAATGTACATGCATGCAAATGCACATACTACATGGGCGCATCTCTATATATTATTCACCAACTAAAAAAGCTCACAGTTTGAGAAGAATGTGATTATAGCTACTCTGCCACTATCCATTTGACAAAATGTCTACATTTTATTAAAAAATTCAACATGAGATATTTTAGTCCTGAAATACTTCAATTCATTAACAAAATATAATTCTCAAATACCAATTGAATGCTTACACTAAATAAGGGAATATTTTCTGATGCAATCCTATATATATACCTATGTACAGGCTTGCAATCCAAACACGTCCAAAAGGAGGGGTTGAGATTGACAACCTTGTCACCATCCAAGTGAGCGACTTCAAGCAAGCTTTAAGGCTCTATAAATTAGGATGCCGGTTCAGATCAACTGCTTCTACAAATTCTAATATTCGTTCAAGCAGATCTCACTGGTAATTATATTTTTCTTTAGCTAGTAGTCAAGGAATGCTCTTGAACTTATTTATTAGGTCCAGGCAAGTCAATTCAGTTCAACAGGACCCAAAAGCAGTGTTAAGCCACAAAACCAAGATATTAAAGTAGATAGCTGTCCTATGCTTTTTGTCCAGTGATTTTGAGAATTGGCTTAATCAATGAACGATAAAAATATTTTACTAGGCTATAAGTTGGCCTTTTTTTGGGCTGATCCCAACAGCATGATTCGCATAGCAATGACTTGCTTTGATGCTCCTGAGAGGCAAAGAGAAACAAACAAGATATGGATGGTTGACCTTGGTGGAAGTGAGCGTCTGTTAAAGACAAAGGCCCGGGGTAGAAGATTTGAAGAAGGAAAAGCCATCAACCTGTCATTATCAGCCCTAGGAGACGTCATCAATGCTCTCCAAAGGAAAGCACGCCACATACCATACAGGTAGGTAACTAAGAGTCAATGCTCAAAATTGATCACCAATTGGAAGCCACCAAAAGAAATGAGCATTCATAAAAAACAAACATGTTTTATGCTAATCTACTCTCTTAGAAATAAATGAAGTGAATAATTTGTCAGCTTTACTTCAAGATTTGAACATGGGAAAAAAAAACTAAAACAAATAAATAAAGACATGGTTTCAGCCCATCTCTCAGAAATATCAGTGGCAGTTTCAGCATCAAACGGCAAACTCTAAATTAGAAGTTTTAACTTTTGACAGGAATAGCAAGCTCACACAAATTCTTAAGGATTCCCTCGGTAAGCAGCTTTTCACTGAACTCCATGTTACTACTGTTTATTTTTTCTTATTCGTGAACCAGTCAGTGGTGATTTGTCCATAAATGTTATACTTAAGATAGAGATAATAAACACAAGTCCCCCCACCTTTACAATGTATATGGTTAACCTGTGGATTGCCTGTTCTTGGTTTTCAACGGCCACGTAAAGGGTATTCTCTAAGAAAATTGAACCTGCACCCATTCTTCTCCATGGCTATAATTATGGAATATATCCCAAGAAAATGTCTGCTCGCCAGATGGCAAGAATCAACCGATCAAGACACCTGTGCTCTTTCAGTGTGTGTGGCACATATAAATTATCCTTCCTTCTTCTTTTTTTCCATTCCAGATTCATTCACATTTACTAATTTGTATCCTTATCTTCAGGAGAGGACTCAAAAACATTAATGCTGGTCCACATCAGTCCCAAAGAAGAAGATCTGTGTGAAACAGTGTGTTCTTTAAATTTTGCAATACGCGTGAGAAGCATTCACCTAGCATGTGAGGAACCAACTGTAAGTCAATTTAAAATTTAGCTCCTTGTGCTATCCTTTAAATAATTATACAACCTTTATGATGTGAGTGTCCAATCTGATATGGTACGGTTTGTGCTGTTTATGAAACCCAGGACAAGAATATCCATGATTATGATCGTCAGACTTTTTTGTTTTTAACCATTCTTACATATGATAAGATAGTGACAAGTTACATGAATTGCAAATTCCACATGATCTCAAGGACGGAAAACATAACATAAACGAGTGAAAATAAACTACACAAAACATGATTGAAAAGAGAAAACAGAATCCAGTCATGCCAGAAGTTGCTAGAAATCAGAGATTAAATAAGGTATTCAGGTTCTGAAGTAGCTACATTAAGATCACATGGTTTTCTGATATATATATATATATATATATATACACACACACATATATTTTACAAACCTAGAAAAGCGTAGTAGTGCATGGAAGTACATTTACTAAGAAAAATCAGTATTTTAGCATTGATACCCAACTCATGACATTAAAAAACAAGTTATTCGGATGCGGAGTGTTAGTTTGCAAGAATTCCCATCACGGTGACCAAATCTAGTCATATGAAACCCAAGAAAAAGCACAACTGCTCGTAAATTTATGTGTTATAAAAGATCTTTTGGTCCAAATGTTGGAATGCAGGAAGTCAGATACAACAAGGCAGTTGCTATGACTACTCTGCAGCAGAAGCTGAAACACATTGAAGATGAACGCCATGACATTAGAAGAAAAGTCGAGACATTGAATAAGAGATTAGAGAATCTTACTAGGGTACCACCATCTTCATGTCAACCAGTGGATGCTTTCCATTTATCTACTGAAGTGCCGCAATATAGCATAGAAAAAATGAATAACAGGAATGGGAATGTTAAGGCATCATCATTATCATCACCACAACCACCAAGATTTATGAGGCCAACTATTTGCAGTAGAAAAAAATCTAACACCACTCCAGAAGACCGATTTCTTGTCCATGAAAGGAAGAGTAGGACATTATCTCATCATGCGAGGTCTGAGACTATTCCAGTAAGGAATATTTCAGAATACAACTCAGAGTGCGGTATTTCCAGAACTAGCTGTTTGAGAGATCTTCACATGAAATACATGGCTGATAATGAAACAGAATGCAGCCTAGAAACATCTGTTTGTGACATCAAAACTGTTGTTTTCCCAGAAGAGGAAATATCACCAAGAAGTTCAGGTCATCAAAAGTCTTGCCTCAGTTGCAGCAAGGGAAATGGGAGCAAAAGGATCAATGAAGTTAAAGCTATAAAATTCATGAAAGTGGACAATTGGCTTCATTCGCATAAGGGTGAACCCAGTGCCAGTGGTTACACTCATAGGAGTAAACAAGAACTTTCTATTCCCACCACAGAGCTTAATCATGTGTGTAAATGGAGTAAAGCAGAAACATTACATGACAAGGAAGTGCATAATCATAAATTTACAAAGAAAAAGGCTGTCAACCATGATAAAGTTGAGAAAAAATTTGAAGAGTGCGTAAATGGAAGGTCCATGTCAGAAATGATGACCAAAGGAACACCTGCACTGTCAAGGAATTTATTTGATAAAGAGTCTAGATGTACTTCCACCCCCCCTCATATAATTCATGGCAAGATAATGATACAAACACAATGTTTAGTAGAGAACTTGCTTATAGAGGACAACAAAAGGAGCATCTTTTTGCCACTTCACATGTGGTATGATAGTTTTAGTGAAAAAGATCAATATGGAGTACATGGAATGTCAACTGTGGAGGTGATAGCAAATGAGACACACAGTTCATTCAACAAAAATGGATCTGACCATTTTACTCCATTTGATAATGATAATACTATTGATGACCTAAGAGAAAATTCTGGCTTCTACATCCCAATTTCTGAACAAGAATTACACCATCAACAAGTGCCAATTGAAATGGCAATGGAAGACAAAGAAAATGGAGACTTGCATGACTCTTGCCAACAGTTACAGAAAGGAATGATACCTAGCCGAAACGAAATGAGATCTCGTAAAGTTTTATTTATGGACAATGCAAATCAAAAGGATCTTACCATGTTTCTTCCCAAAGAACAAAGGAATACACAGAAACGAGGTGAGAATTCTGAACTCAACTCTTAAACAGTATGGATATGATTTTCTGCTCCAGTATATTTTTACTGAGCCAGACCTAATTTAGGCTGATTCTGTGAATATATGGAACTCTGGTAAACAAGAAGCATTCTATGGCTCGTAATGGTGCCCAAAGATTATTGAAAACACACACGCAGACAAGGAGAGAGAGAGAGAGAGAGAGAAGCTTTGGACTACGATGTATTCATTTGTTTTTCTCCCATTGTATCTTTGTCAGGAATATGGGATCTCCTCAAACATAACATCCAGAGTTTATCTGCCAGTGCTCTTCTAGGAATGGGACTTCAAAACTTGGGACTCGAGCATGACTTCTTCTATGGTTTAATGCTTTGAAGCAACCTCACTGAAAGATGATCTGCATTATCAAGCTCACTGAAAGATGGTTTATAAATTGTATGGAAAGGCAACATGATGTTAATCTAAATGTTGAAACCCGGCTGTTCTGATTGCTGCCTTCTTCAAACCAAGCTCCACACCTCCATGATGCGTTCCTATGCAATTATGTGGTCACATCAAGACATTTTCATACAGTATTATACTAAAATGTCACATTGAAGCTGTAAAACATAGCCAATGCATCTGAGAATCTTTCTTTGTTCTTTTTTTGGGGGGGGGGGGGGGGGTTGGAATATGGGTACTCTATTTGTGTAAATGTGTGTACACCTATTTTTTTTTATGCATGTTTTTATATAGAGGGCTCATTCATGTTCTACAGCATTGAATAGCAATTTTAAAGAGTTTCTCTACAATGAACAATGAATATATTTTATTTTCTATCCAAAAAGGGAGGGGAAATAAAAAAAACAATTACAGAAAGTGCCTTCTTGTTGTTATGCTGTTCATAAACCCCTTAAATGATCTCAATTTTTCATGCGCATAATATCAATTTACAAAAGGGAAAAAAAATGTAAAGAAATTTAAACGTGAAATATGAAGACCCTTTTGCATCAATCTTAACTGCCCTACTTCAAACTTCAACAATTTCAATTTCTGTCCAAGTGCGACATAGTGAAGATTAGGATGGAAGAATGAGAATAAGATTAAGGCAGAATCGTCACTTCGTCGATTAGGGAAGAGAGAAAATGAATAAAACCCTAATGGTGGTCTACAAAAGAGCAGTGGGTTCAGAAGCCTAATTATGCATAAGTATTAGGCATCTTATGAACAGTTGTCATTATTGGTTGGATGTTATGTTTGTCCTAAAAGGGAAGAAAAATGAAAGGAAATCCAAGGAAAGGGAAATAACAACTCTTTCCCTATAGCACACCCAAATCAGGCACCAATGATTGTATGTTTTGTGACAAAAGGAATGGCCCGGGGACTATTATTGAAAAGCCCTAAGGCCTCTGAAGGAAAGAAATTTAAACAAAAAAGGGAATGAGGAAATGTTTCCCTTGCACACCCAAACCAAACACCAATAGTGGTATGATTTTGGGACAGAAGGATTGTTAGCTTTAGTGTAATCCCAAGAGAGGGGGTGAATTGGTATTTAAAAATTCCTTCTTAGGTCAATCAGTCTAGTAGCAGTATTACACAACATAGGGGCAGTCTAAGTATATATGAAATTGCAGATATGAAATATTTACCAATATTTAAAGCATACAACGCAATTTCAGTATTTCTCAACTCAATGCAATTCTGTGTCTATTAGATACGCAGTATATTCAGCAAGAAAATTAAATCAAGCACACAGTAGAATATAATGCAGGAAATGTAAATGTGACACCAAATATGATATTGGAGTTCGGCCAATCCTGCCTATGTCTCCACCTTGGCACACCTGCACAAGGATTACACTAAGGCTCACTTAATGGGTGGAGCAGCACCTTAACAATCAGGTCAATTAGCACAGGGCTGGCCTCAATCTTTACAAACAATCCTTATCGGACTGGATTACCGTCCCCTCAAGCCACGCATGGAATACAACAGTATTTTTCTCAATATAACCGGTACAGTGATTATGCTTTCATGTAAAGCAAATATGTACCAAAATACAACACAAACAAATATACACTCACAGATGATATGAATTTAATGCTCAGGTGAGATCCAATATGTAAACTCTCTAAGATGTGTGAGTATATGTACATGTGAGAGTTCAACCTTTGATTCAAGATAAGATATTCAACACACAAATGATTAAAGGAAATTTAGCACAATCCAAATCAAATATCTCAAGGATATTCTAAATGTAAAGCACAATAGATATTTTGGATTGAAGCTGGCAAAAATAATATCAAATATAATATGTAAGCTTGTGTAAAATAATATTTTTACAAATCAAAATTCACAAGCTTGATGAGTCTTGCAATCAAGATGCAAAGACTCACTAGCTATAAGGGTATTCCCGCTCAAAGATTTATTGTTTAAACCAGGGGGAAAACCCTAACTAAGAACTCTCAATGAAAATAATCAATCAACAAGCAATGAGAGTTTTAGCAATGTAAAACACTCAATAACACTTTTGGGAACTTGATCTATCAAGGGAATAGCAAAATAGAGTGTATGGAAGTAGTATGGGCTAAATGGGATTTTGAAAGTTTGAGAGAGTTTTTCCTTAATGATCTTGCTAATTAGCCCTTAATTTTGCAAATGAGAAGATATATATAGGCAAGGGCAAAATTATGACCGTTGGGGACTCAATGGGCATTATTAAAAAGATTTTAAATGAGTTTAACATTTTAAACCTATTTAACCCCTTTAATTTTTCAGTAAAAATTAATTTACCCCGCGAGATTCGGGTGCCCGGTCTGAGGTTCGGGTGCCCGAATAGACACTCAAAAATTCACTTTTTCAAGGTTTGGGTGCCCGAAGTAAGGGTTGGTCGGCTGAACAAAAAACAGAATGTTTCTGTCTGCAATTCGGGTGCCTGAACTTGCCAATTCGGTCGCCCGGGGCAAATTTGAACGTGGGATTCGGGCGCCCGAGTTGGTAAAAAGGTGTCAAATCGGGGATTCAGTCGCCTGTGGAAGATGCAGTCAAAAATGTTCGGCTGCCCGAATCCAAGTCAACATGTTGACTTGTCCACGCTTCGGGCGCCCGAGGCGTTTTGAACGCCACAAGTTCGGTCGCCCGACCTCTCTTAAGATTTTAAATTAAGTTCAATTTTTTGCTTCAATTAATTCCTCTGATTATGTAAGTGATATGGGAACTTATTAGTGCATATGTGTTGGGACCTAAGGTCTTTTCAAGTACACCCAAAAACCTAGCATCGGTCGACTGCCCTAAGGTCATTCGGTCCCTATGGTCTTGTTGAACATTAAATCCTATCATGCATGCAGATGCATTATTACAGACCATATCAATTATTACAAACCAATTAAAAAGGAATGCAAATACAATAGAGAATAGGTCTTCATTCTTTTGATTCTTCAGATGCCATAAATGAAGCTTGATCTTCATAGTCTGTATGGCTTGCTTAAGTTCCTACCAACAGTGCATGCTAAGGATAGACCTGTTCAAGAAGCTCAGTGCACAGGTGAGAAACATTGGTTTTGTCATAATCAAAACGAGATCAGACTCATAGAGTCAACAAGGATGAACCATCAAACCTTTATTATAAAGTCGTATGACTTTCAAAAGGAAAGAATTTTAAAAACGAAAGGAAAGGGGGACTCAAAATCACTAATTTCAAATTTTGAAATGACGAAGAGGGAAAGTTATTAATCGATTTTTTATTTTCAAAAGGATGAATTTGAAAAGAAATTGAATTTGAAAGTCAATGTTTGAAAAGAAGTTTTTTCCTTTTGAAAACATTGTATTTGCATATGCTCCAAACAAAGATATGATTTTGAAACAAATGATGGTGCTTTTGGAAAAGAACTAAGGGTATCATCATCAGCCAATTTTAAAAAAAAACTTGCTACAAAAAAACTCTAACAAGCCACCATGAGGATTTTGATTTTTCAAGCATCTTCCAAGATTTTATTTATTTCTGGAGTTATTCTATTTTTTTATCCTTTTGAGAATTTCCCCTATTTTTTGAATTTTTTTTTTTTTACATTTTTGTTGATTTCATTTGGATTTTCTAGTACACTAAGTATATTGAATAAAAGGAAAATAGGGAAAAACTACTATTGTAAATATATTTTTGGTATTTTATGATTTTTCTATTTTTTGTATTTTGGGAATTTTTAGCCATTTTTAAACTAAAAAAAAAGGAATAAAGAATTAAAAAATAAAAGTATAAAAGGGGGGGTTAGGTCAGCCATCTCTCTAACCTCGAAAAAAGAAAGAAAAAAAAAATATAACAATAAATCCAAGAAGAGAAGAATTTTTCAAAACAAAAGGAGAAGGATTCTTGGCACAGATTGAAATTCAATCGAAATTCATTCAATGGGATTAAGTCTTAAAACTGGGCTAAGGGAAAAAAAATATTTTAAAAAACGGAGTAAGGACTTACTTTGAACTTGTTTGAATTTTTACCACACAAAAGATATCTCAATATGCATGATCAAAGTTTCATCTCACAAACAAAATTTTGAAAAACATTATCAAAGTTTTAACACAAAAAAAATAATTAAATAAAAATAAAGACTAGAATGGAAGAACGAAAGAAAATGAAAGAATGGCACCTTGGGATGGAGGAGGAGGATAAGAAAGTCGAGTGTGAGGTTTTTTTTCTCTCCAATCAAATGTGAGTTCTCTCCTTTCTTGAAAAGAACTAAATGTTGGGCTCCTAATCTCTCAATGCTCATGAGTATTCCTCCCTTTCTCTCCCAAAAATCAAGTGTGTCTAGAGCTCATTCCTTGGTGATTTAATAGGTACCAAGGGTTGACTTTAGGGGAGACATGTCATAAATGCAGAAAAGATTTTATCTGCAAGATATGTCTCTCCTTTCATGATTCTCTCCATTTATTTGTGCCAATTAAGGACTGACCCCGAAGCACAATAAATGGAACGAACTATTCTTTTAAATCTCCTCCTACATATTGTGCAAATTAGGGATTGACCCTCACGCACAATAAATAGGTGAATCTCCCCCTTTGTGTCTTCCCCATCTACTTTAAAGAACTAGAGATTGCCCCCTAATCACATTAAATGTGAAAATCTCTTTGTCTCCTCATGCCAAGGTAGCCTCTTAATTTTTAAAAACATCGATTGACCCCACATTTTCAAAATAAAATGCAAATAGACCCCCAAGGAGCGAGGGGCAGTTAATTACACCATCCAAAGACAAAGGCCCTTGGACCCCCAACGTATGGAACGAAGATCACAATTAGAAGAATAGAGGAAAGGAGATTGTTTAAGGGAAAAATGGATCTAAAAGCAAGCCCTATCAAAATGGTCATCGACACAAACATATTGCAAACAAGGAGGTTAAGGATTCTATTAATACAACTAGCTAAAAGTAGAGATTAAAAATTTATTAAAAACCTCACTTGACCAAAAGCTTTCTAGCAAACCATTTATAAGAAAAATAAACCCTCGCCTGGCCAAAAGCAATCACCAGCAAATTTGGATAACCCATCCTAAGACCCTTGATCGCACCCCTCCCCAATCCACAACTAAGCATCCTACTCAATACAACCACCAGAATAGATGAAAGAAACAGAGATAAAGGGTCACCTTCACATCCCCTCTCAAGCACTATTCCAGAATTTAGGCTCATGACTAGCTAGAACTGCAAATAGAGCTAATGAAAGGCAACCCTTAATCCACTTTTTCTGTTTAGGACCAAATCCTTTCATTTCTATCACCCTATCAAGGGACCTCAACAAACCCATTCATAGGCCTTCTCAAAACGACCCACCCTTTTTCTATGATTACACTTGACATCTTCCACAACTTCACTAGCCACCAAGGCAGTATCCAAAATTGACAGCCTACCATAAAAGCAGTCTGAGAAATGGTTTTCTTTTTTGTAAAGGGAAGACTTCTTGTTGTCCTTGTTTTCCATATATCTTCTTTTCTCTTATAATACAAGTCTTTGTTCATAAAACTTTAAAAAAAAAAAAAAAGCAACAGTCACCTGATACCCCACTCAATCCACTGGCAACGCCTTCATTGAAATCTTGTACACATCCATCACCAAATTGATGGGTTAAAAATCTCCCACTTAAAAAATTTATCTTTCTTGTGGATCAAGGTAATGACAATTGAATTGACATGCCTACCCACCACCCCATTAGCAAAGAATTCTCTAAAAAAACTCTAACAAATCATCATTAATGATATTCCAACAAACCTAAAAGAAATCAGAGTGAAAACATTTGGATCTTAAGCCTTCTCTTTCTTGATCTCAAACAGCATTTTCCCTCGCATCCTCTTTGTCAAAAAGTATATTTAATCATCCCGCCTTATCCACCAAAAAATAGGAGACCAATCGGGCCTTCTACTCTACTTGCATCTTCTGAAAACAACTCCTCAAATAATGGATTAATCATTAGCACTCAACTCTGGGTTCCTAATCACCCCACCCAAATCATTCACCTTTTCTAACAATAGCAACACAATGAACATTCTAGCATCAAAATTTTCTTTTACCCACTTCAACTTTGATTTTTGCTCTCAACTAGTTTCTTCTTACAATAGAATTTCATCAAACTCATTCAATTACCCCATCCTCTCAAGATCTATCTAGATCCATTGCCTCCTCAAAAATACCATTCTTCCTACCCCAAATGGCCAAGCAATTCTTTGTTCCACATCTTGAATTTATTCTTAGTTCAAATTTTTCATAAGAGGGAAAGCCTTGACCATAGTAAGAGTGCTACACAGTACACTTAAACCAGAAGGTCACAGATTCATGTGATGAAAACAGTCTCTCCAATTGTGGAGGTAAGGTGGTAAGGTTGTGTGTAGGGGTGAGCATAATTCGATAAAACTGAATTAACCGAGTGAATTCGGTCGGTTCAGCTCGATTAAAAATTTATTCGGTTTAGTTTGATTTTTATTTTCATTGAATTTCAATTTTCAATTTTCAGTTCGGTTAATGGGTTTAATATATTCGGTTAACCAAATTAATCAAATAGTATAAATTAATAATAAATAATTATATATTATATATATTAAAATATATCTTTTTATATATTATATATATATTAAATTTAACATTTATTATATATATTTTTATATTTTATATATATTAAAATATTAAATCGGTTAACCGATTTAACCGAAATTTGGTTCGGTCGGTTTTGAATTCGGTTAATATGGAATTTTGGTCCGATTCAGTTAATGAAATTTTTTAATCGAATTTTTTCCGTTAATTCGATTAATTAACCAAATTAACCACACCGACCAAATGCTCACCCCTAGTTGTGTGCATCATGCCCTCCAACTCCCCAAATATGCATGGGAGCTTTGTGCACTAGATGTTTCATTTTCGCATTTGAACATTTTCATGAATAAGAACCTTCCCAACCCTCCACAAAACATTCTTCCCTTGAACCCCAAACCCAATAAACAAAGCCAGGATGACTTGGCCACATTTATCAAACCTAAACAAAGCTGGCCGCTATTCACTGAACTAGACCCAAGAATAAAGAACTATGGGATAGTGATGTGACATCACCCTGGGTAAGCCTTCCTGAAACAAATTAGGAAAATCACCCTCCTATTTATGAACAAAAACCTACCAAACTATGAACTGCAACAAAATTCCCGCCTGCCAAAAACCATGTAACTATTTCCACTTTATATCTCTCAAATCACAACCCCTAATAAAATTATCAAAAACACTTGAAGTAATCATGTACCCAATTTGCTTCTTATGAGAAAACTCAATGGCATAAAAATCGTCCTCCACTAACCACAAAGTACAACAGAGTATAAACACAACATACAATTTCTTGCAAAGAGAACTCCTAAGATGAATACAATTAGAACCATAAATAAATGTGAACCACCAGCAGCCTTGTCCTCCAACTCTAGCTAAACTGAGATAGAGAAAGACCCCATAACCTTATTCATTCTATTACCAACCCAAATGTTTGAAATCATAAGAATACCCTCCTAGCTGTCAAAATCTCTCTTTTTTAAATATAGATTCCTACTACTCCTAATCAAAACTTACCCAACATATCTAGCTTAGATTCTTGATTCATGACCTAGGACAGGACAAAAGAATAACCTACCTAACATTATGACATTTCATGGGATCTCCAAGGCTCCTAACATTTCTGCTTAAAATATTCCTTCCAAATGCTTATTACCCCCTCCCCCCAAAACCCTTCTCCATTTTATGGAATCATAGTTAAAAGAACTAGCCAAATAGTGCAATTCTCTCTCCATCTCCACTTTCTTTGCCTCCAATTTAGGAAAAGAGCCAGCCTCACTTCGAACCTAATCAAACTCATTCATCTAATACCCACACCATCCAACAAAGATTGTGAATATAAGGGAAAACAAGAATTGGAATGGATCAAAAACCACGAATATACCGCCGAATGATCCAAAACCCAAAACCAAGTATCCCTAGCTGAAGAAAGATGGCACTTATTCAATAACAACAACAAATATGAAAGTTCCAACAATTCTATATCTTTGAGAGATCTTCTAAAATGAAAATTCCAAGAAACCAAAGGGCTACCAGAATCAATCACAAAGAATGAAATTATATGATCTTGCCCTAAGCTCAAACAAAAGAGACGTAGAAAAGGTGTGGCTAGAATATTCCCCAAACTCGGATCTTTACGAAATTGAATTTGAGAACTCATCCCCACCATAAATTTAATGTGAGGCATAAACAAGGGATAAATTTGAGAAATAGATCTCCAAGGGCTCTCAAAAGAACATCACAAACAAACATTTGTACCCCCACCAATCCTTACCCACCCCGTACGTGCTTCTAATCACACTATGCCAAAGGGAGTGATCTTCTAAGGGAAAACGCCATAACCACATAGCTAAAAGGGTGATGTTTTAGGCACCAAATTTTCAAAACTCGGCCCTCCCTCCAATTTAGACCTACAAACCTCTTGCTAAATGATCTTTAAAACCCTGGACTCCATACCACAAGAAATCCCTTACGATTTTCTTAATTTTCCTAGCAATCCCCACTAAAAATCCTAAAAATAGACAAATAATATAACAACATACTAGATAAACAAGCCTAGGTGAGGGTGATTCTACCCCCTAAGCAAAAATGATCCCCTCCTCTCATAACCTTTATTATCATTTCCAATGTGTTAATTCAAATCAGCTCCTATGAATAATTCTTATTCCCTTATATCATTTGTAACTATCCATATCTTCCCAAAAATGTCTCCTAAGGTTTTTTGCTAAGCCTATTTGAGGAGCATAAGCACTAATAACATTTATTATCTCTTGTCCTAAGACCATCTGATTTTTATGGTTCTATCCCCTACTCTTTTGACATCTACAATGCTATGTTTTAAGCCTTTGTGTACAACGATTCCTACCTCATTCGTATGCTTTTCTTTGCCAGCACATCAAAGTTTGAATCCTGATTTTCCAATTTTTTTGGCTTTCTCCCCTAGCCCCATAGTTTCTTTGAGATACTATTTTATTATTTTCTCTTACATTAAATACTATCCAAATCCTTCTTCAAACTTTAAAAATATGACTTGCTTTAAATTCACATTTGACTAAGCCTAAATACTTCAATTAATTTCCCTTTGAATAGTTTTATTTGGAAGGCAAAGGTTCTATGAAAAACTAAAGCTTTCATGTGGACTTTGATACTTTATCGGCTTAATACCAATGATTTGTTGCAGAAAAGGAAGCCTCACAAAGCTATAATTCCAAATATAAGTATCATGTGCCATGACTCAAATGAAATCATCGACCAGTTGTTCCTACATTGCAGGCTAGCTAAACGGCTTTGGTTTGTCTTGTTTTTAGTCTTTGGTGAGTTTGTAGTTTTCCCAAGGACAATTGAAGCTTTTTTAAAAGAGCATTACAAAGGATTTAGGAGAAGTAAGTAAGGGAGGTCCTTTGGAGATGTGCAATATTTGTTCTCCTTTTGACTCTTTGGACAAAAGGAATGCTAGGATTTTTAATGGCAAATCAAATCCTCTTGCTTGCTTTTGGATAGAGTGGTTTTCCTTGCGTCTTTTTGGGCACATTCTTTTTTTTTTTTTTTTTTTTTGCCGGAGGGGGGGTTTACTCTTGTCAAATCCTCAAAGGAACTCAAGGGGAGCATTTTTGTGATCTCTTTGTTTTATTTTTAAAAAAAATTATTTAAAGGGATACCTTATCCTCTAACTTGATATAAATTCTTCTCTTTCTTGTTAATGAATTTATTTATCAACCAAAAAGGAAAATAATTCAATACATTTCCAACTTTTTCTTTTATTTGCCATCACTCAATCACTCTGTCAAAGAATGAAAAGAAAATAATCCTCTATTTGGTTGGGGAGGAGCCGAGAGAATAGAAGAGATAATAAATGAATTTCTCTCCACTTCTCTCGTTTTGGTTGACATAGAGAGGAGAGAAGAGAAGAAGGTGGAGAGAAGGGAAAATATTCCCTTTTTTCCTACCCTAAATTGAGAGATTTGAAGAGAAATAAGGAGAATCTACTTTTAAAGACAAAAACAACATTAAGCAATTTTTTCATAGAAAAAAATTGATACTAAGTAATCAAAGAAAGAATGTACAAGGAGGATAACAAGTCATCCAAACTAAACAAAACAAGAAAAAAATATGAAAACTAAAACAAAAACAAAAGGCCCAAATCAAATTAGCAGATCTAACCAATCTTGTCAAATATCCAAAAGAATCCTAACAAAAATACCCAAAATGAAGCAAAATAAGCAATTCGATACCAATTCAAATTGGCAAACAAAACCTGATCATGGAAAATACAAGCATTCCTTTCTAGAAAAAGCTCCCACATGACAGCAATAACAGCACACCATCATAAAATCCTCACATCCTTACGCCCCACAAATCCTCTAAAATCAATCGACAAAAAATCTTCTAAAGTGATAGAACACACGCTCCAAAATAAAGGGGAAAAAAAACTTATTCCACAACAATCAAGCCACGACACAATGGAGAAACAAATGAGCTTGTCTCACTACTAGCACAACACATCACAGGCACATAAAGAGTTATAAGGCCTCTTGATTTGTTAAACATCGTTTGGGTTAACTCTCTTCTTAGGAATGTCATCCATACAAAAGTAGCCTTTGAAGGACCCTTACCTTCCAAAAATGATCAACGAATCTCAACTAAGTTAGATGGATATTGTTGAGATTTTTTTTAAATGAATGACCTAACTCAAAGATAGGTCTCTCCCTATATTTATAATACATATCAAATATATTTTAATGATCATAATAAACTTGCTAACTCTCATTAATTAACATAAAACTAACACACTTAATAATATCTAAAAGACTAAAATAACCATCAACGCTCTCCCTCAAGTTGGAGCCTAGATATCATATGCTCCTAGCTTGATACAAATAAATTTAACAAGAGCATCCCTCAAAGCTTTGGTAAATAAATTAGCAAACTGCATATCAGAGTTCACATATAATTGGAATTAATAAGCTACTGCACAAGTTTCTCCCGAACAAAATAGCAATCAACTTCAATGTGTTCCGTTCACTCATGGAAGACTGGGTTGGAGGCAATATGAAGAGTAGCTTAATTATCACACATCAACTCCATAGACTGAGAATGTGAAAAACTCAAATCTTCCAACATGTTCTTCAACTAAACAAAGTTTACACGTAGTGTGAGCCATAGCTCTATACTCAAACTCTGCACTTGACTTGGCCACCACAATTTGTTTCTTACTCTTCCAAGAAACCAAATTATCACCAACCAAGATATAGTGCCCGATGTGCATCTTTAGTCGAAAGGCGACCAGGCCCAATCTGCATCTGTATATCCCTAAATAAAAGTATGACCCTTGTCTCGATATAAGAGACCTCTACCAAGTGCACCTTTGAGATATACTAATATGCAAATTACTGCATCCCAATGACTTGTCCTTGAAGAATCAAAGAATTGACTCACAATACTCGTTGCGGAAGATATGTCTGATCAAATGATTGTTCGATAATTCAACTTTCCAACAAGTCTACAGTATTGTCTAGGATTAGGAAACAAAACACCAATGTTCGGCACTAACTTACTATTAGGATCCATGGGTATATCAACTGGTTTGGATCCCAATAGCCCAATCTCATCCAACATATCAAGAACATATTTCCTCAATGCCAAAACAATTCCCATGCAAGATCTAGATACTTTCATACCTAAAACATATTTCAATGGTCCCAAATCTTTGGTTTGAAACTTAGTTTATAGAATGTTTCAAGGCTCAAAATACCCTGATCATCATCACCTGTAATCATGGTTATGAAAATCGGACACGGTCACCTATCCAATCCAGTTCAGTTATAAGACTCAAAAACTAAATTAACTTGGATGAAAACCAGCCGACCTTGTGGGAGTTGGTGCGACCAGTCTAAACAGGGTCCAAAGCCAAGTCAGCCCGGCCATTGAAAAAAAAAAAAAATTTAAATGCGTAGTCTAGCTAGTATTTCTAGCTAGTCCACTACTCCTCATGTCACTCCTACCATTCCTTGCGTTGCAAGCTAGAAGATTTTCTTATGGCAGAATGTAGAACAATGAGGAAAGATGAAAGGGAAGGGAGAGCATTCTGTGCAAGAAAGGGAGGACGAGTATTCTGATACACAAAGAGAGAGAAAATAGGGAAGGGGCAGGGAAATTGGAAGAACTCACACATAGAATGGAAGTTAATTCCTTTTTGGGAAGACTCCACCTACTCTATTGATCATTTAATTTATTAGAATATTCATTAAGATTTTTATTATTAATTTGACTTTTTAAAAACAACAATTTCTTTTTAAGACTATGAATGATGCTATAATAATTTTCTTTTTTGAGAATATATGCTTCCTATTTCACAAAATTAAAAATTTAGAACGTACTAGTTAAATTAATAGTTAATAATGAATTTATATTTTTAATTTATTATTTGAAATTGCTACAATTGTAGACATTTTAGATTATTTTTTTTCATTTTACTTATAATTAGTTTCATTTTCCCATTAACTAGTTTATGAAGAAAACGAAATATGCAATAAATAAATTAACAAAATTTAATTTTGCGCATTATTAATATTTTTAAAATTTTTTGAATCATACTAGAATAAATTTTATTTATTTAATATGGAAAGAAAATATAATAGAAGCTTTTTATTTATTTTATTTTCATATTCTTTGTTTAAATAAAACTCAAGTTCCAAAGAAAACAAACAAATTTTAACTAAATAAACTCTCTATTTAATATTTATTAATTAACCAAAAAATTTTAACTCCTTTGAACTAATTCAACATATTAATCCACTCAATACTATTTAATATTTATTTAATTATCTACATCAAATCACACACACACACACACATAATATATTATATAATATCACTTGTTTGGCCAGTTGAACCAAGTCAATGACTTAATCAAGTTGGTTAGTAGGTTTTAAACTATGCTTGTAATTACAATATCATCCACATACATAATAAGAAGGATCCTACTCAATGAAGCAGTGTTTTAAAAGGCAGAGGCGTAAGGCGAGGCGTTTTACCCTCCGCAAGGCGAGGCGTAAGCCTCAAGGCGTTGAGGCGTAAGCCTTTTGGGACTATATTTTTTTAAAAATAATTAATAAATAAAAAAAATTATATATAGTATAAAAATGAGAAAAATGTTAGAATAATGGAGAAAAAAATAAAAACATAATTCTTAAGTATCATATAGGCCAATTTTAGCTAACAAACTCAAACAATGCATGTTTAAAATAAGCCATAAGTTTTCAAAAAGAAGAGAAAAAACCAAATTACAACATCACAATGTCTCATCATCCAAGATTCTAATTTCTAAGATTCTAGTAAATCTTAATCAACAAAGTTCAGAGGGAACTATCAAGATCTTCATCAAAGTCCTCATCTTCATTAAAATCATCTATAATAGGAGTTCTTCCACTAATAAATTCCTCTCCCACTTCAACATCATTGTCTTCCTCAATTGTGTCCAATGTTGGCCTCTTGCCTTTGTCTTGAGTGCCTACATATTCAATAAAGCTATAGGTAAGGAGTTAGGAAAAATGGAGAATTATAAATTAGTAGATTCAAAAATGACAATTGATATGTATGTACTCAAGTTCTCACAATAATCACTATTCTTCCTTTTGCTAGGAAGATTAGAATGCGAGCTACCAGAAGCTTGTGTTGCTTGAACATCATCTCCTTCAAAAGGTACCACGGGCAAAGCTCTAATAGCATCAACATCTAGGAGATTTTCATCATCAAACCAAGAAGTATCTTTTGGGAGGATAGGTTCTTCCTTCTCTGTTATCCATTCATCATCTGAAGCTACTTCTGACACCAATATTGGATCATAATTTTGTCTTCTTCTTATAGCTCTCTCCCTCAGTTTAGTGTTGTATTTAACGTAAACTAGACCATTCAATCTCTTGTCCTCTAATATATTCCTCTTTTTCGTATGAATCTACAATTGAGTTTAAGCCATTTAATATTTTAGATATTAGAAGATATTTTCATATTTTAGTGAAACCATAATAACATGGCATTTGTAAGAAGTAAGAACTAAGAACCTGCTCAAATGTGCTCCAATTCCTCTCACATCCACTAGCATTACATGTCAGGCTAAGAACACGAATAGCAAGCTTCATCAATTCTAGGGTCTTTGTCCTAAAATGCTTCCACCAATCAGTTACAAAAAAAAACATGTTTAAGTTCTAAGTTATAAGAAGAAACAAGCATAGAGTACTACTAATTAACTAATTTTTACTGATGTATTATTTTTACTTGGGCTTCTCAACATTCTGGAGTCAACAGCCACTCAAGACCCAAAATCCCCTCGTGCATTATCAAACAAATCCAATTGGATGTCTGCAGCTAGCCTCTCCTCATATGTCAACATTCTATCCATGCATTTAAATAGTCCTTTCTTCACTTCTTCACAATCAGAGAAGTTCTCCTTAAAATGCAATTGGGGATTTAAATAATATCCTGCAGCATGTAAAGGGCGATGAAGTTGTTGAGTCCATCTATCATCTATTTTGCTCCAAATGGGTCCATACTTCTTCTCCTTTCTATAAAAATTTGCAGCAATTTTTTCCTTCGCCGAATCCATCATCTCATAGAGAAACCCCATGGCTGGTCTTTCCTCAGAATCAACTTCCCTTAGAACACACACAAGAGGGACAACACTCTTGATAACATACGGCACATGAGGCCAAAAATCTTGGTCAAATAAAATTATTAAGCGACTCCTTATACCATCATGCATTTTTGCATATGTAAAAGTGCACCACATCTCCGAAGAGAACATAGATTGAAGACCTCGCTTTTGTTTGTAAATGCTCTCAAGTGTCAAAAATGCAGTAGCAAAGCGCGCCATTGCAGGGCGAATGAGTTCTTTGTTGTTGGTGAAATGCTTCCTCATCATTGCAAGTACATAGGAATGATTATAAATAAATTTCACAACTTGCTTAGCCTTCAGGATTGTGCTTGCATGGATCTTCAATTTTGCAATATCCTCCAACATGAGATTTAAACAATGTGCAACACATGGAGTCCAATAGAGCTTCTCCCTCTTTTCCATAAGCTTTTTTCCACCATTTATCATGTTCTTCGCATTATCAGTTATCACTTGCACAACATTCTCCTCACCAACTTCCTCAACCACCTCATCCATATACTTAAACATCAAATCGCCATTTTTTATAGAATCAAAAGCATCAATGGATTTTAAAAACCATGTACCAGCAGGACTATTCACAAGTAAATTAAGCAAGACCCTTGAACACCCATCAGTCCATCCATCAACCATGATAGAACATCCATATTCCTTCGAAGCTTTTTTGTGGTCTTTCAACATGCCATCGATGTCTTTCACTTCATCATTAAGGATCCACGTCCTCATCTCATGCATAGATGGAGACTTGAAACCTGGCCCATAATTAGCAATACCATCCACCATAACATGCCAATATACATCATCCATCAAATTAAATGGTAAAGCATTGTTGAACACACAACGGGCAACTTTCCTACACACTTCATTTCTTTCTTCCTTCTTCCATTTTGAGGTTAGAGTGGATTGTTTGGTCTGTGAAAATAAAAACTTATCCATTGGACCTCTAACCCTAGGAGTATGGCCACTCCCACTATTATGCTACTCAAAATCTCCAACTAATGGAGACATAGCACTCTAAGTCCCTCCTCCTAGACCCTACTCAATCTCTTCAAGAAGTTCATTTCTTTTACCCTTCTCTTCTTGGAATTTTTCAAAAGCACTCTTGCACTCATCACTCACGTTTTGAGGGGCTTTTGGGCAAGGTTTCATTCCCTTCCTTGTACCAGCAAAATGATATTTAAATCTTGTGATAGTCCCACTGCAATGTTGATTACAAAATTTGCATCTAAAATATTTTTCTCCATCAACTTCTTTTATGTATTTCCAAACAAAATCTTTTTTCTGCCCCTTGGAATCAGCTTCAGACATGTTTCAGTAGGTGCAGCAAGATTTAAGCAATTAAAATATGAAACAAAAACCTCAGAGACAAGAGACAAGAACCTCAAACCCGTCGGACAGAGATGAGAAGCTTGAAGGAATCATCGGAAATGGACGAGAAGCTTGGACGAATCGTTAGAAGCAATCGTCGAGTCTTCGGAGAGGGAGAAGAAGCTTCACCGAGAGAGAAAGAG
This sequence comes from Malania oleifera, assembly GCF_029873635.1. Lineage (NCBI taxonomy): Eukaryota > Viridiplantae > Streptophyta > Magnoliopsida > Santalales > Ximeniaceae > Malania > Malania oleifera. The sequence continues at coordinate 151,298,778 of NC_080418.1, forward strand.
TCAAGAAAGCAGAAGCTTTGTCGAGGCTTCAAAGAGAGAGCAGAGGCTTCGTCGAGGCTTCAAAGAGAGAGGAGAGGCTTCATCAGGCTTCGTCAACAGAGCAAAGGAGAAGGAGCTTCGCGAGAGCAGAGGATAAGGTTTTAGTGCATTTGGGTTTTGGCCTTTTAAATATGGGTTTTAAACTAGAATACTGAAAGGCGTATGCCTTGATGCTAAGGCATAAAAAGGCGAGTTTTTTGCCTGATGCGTACGCCTTCTCGTCTGAGGCGTACACTTTTATGGACTTGTGCCTTTTAACTTACGCCTTGGTGCATTTTTGGCCTAAAACACCTCAAGGCGCGCCTCATTTACACCTTTTAAAACACTACAATGAAGTATGACGATAAAATACAAAGCCATCCACTACACACCATCGAAGACCAAACTCAAGTACTACAACATTGAATTGAGCAAACCATGCTCTAGGAGACTGTTTTAAACCATATTGTGTCTTCTTGAGCCAACACACTAAGCCTGACTCCCCCTGAGCAACAAACCTAGGTGGCTGCTCCATATGTACCTCCTCCTCAAGATCACCATGCAAGAAGGCATACTTCACATCTAACTGATGCAGAGGCCAGTGATAAGTGGTGGCCAAGGAGATGAAGAGACATACTAGTGTAAGTTTGGCAACTAGGGAAAAAGTGTTGGAATAATCCAAACCATACACCTAAATATATTCATTAGCAACAAGATGTGCCTTTAAACAAGCCACAAAACCATCAGGGTTGACTTTCACAATGTATGCCTAGCAACAATCAGCCACAGACTTGTCAACGGGAAGAGATACCAATTCCCAAGTATCATTGTCCTGTGAAGCATTCATCCCTTCAACCATGGCATTCCTCCACCCAAACTGGGCTAAGGCTTCCGAAACATATTTAGAAAGGGCAGTAGATGATATAGTAGTAGCAAAACAAACATAAGAGGGTGACAAGAAGTCATAGCAAACATAGTTGAAGATGGGATGTTGTGTACATGTGGCTTACCTTTCTGGACAGCAATGAGAAGATCAACATCATGGGAAATATGATCATCAAACGAGGAAACCAAAGGCATGGTAGTACAAGCAACGGGACTCTCTTCCTTGGAGCCGCCTCGTGAATACACCTACAAATTAGGACTATTGAGATGATGAGAAGGACTCAAACTACATGGAGACACAAGTGGTAGATTAGGTAAGGACAGCAAACTAGAATCTGGAAGATTAGGCTGAGGAAGAAACTCATTGAGATCAGAAACACTCAGGGACTGAGTGAAGTATGTCGTAGACTCAAAGAAGGTAACAGCTGCAAAAACAAAGAAGCGATGCAAAGTAACACTATAACAACAATATCTCTTTTTGAGTATGTGAGTAGCCCAGAAAGACACATTTTATAGCACAAGGATCCAACTTTATCCAACACGGAAATTAGTTGATGAACAAAGGACACGCACCAAAATCTACGAGGAGGTAGAGAGAATAGAAGAATTAGGAAAGAGAACAAAGTTGGAAATTTTACCACTAAAAACAAAGGACAACATCATGTCGATAAGATAGCAAGCAGTAAGTACAACATCACTCCTAAATACTTTAGGTACATGCATTTAATAAAATAAGGTACGAATGATTTAAAGGATATGTCTATTTTTCCTCGCTACAACCTCATTTTGCTAAGGAGTGTAGGCATAGGATGATTGATGAATAATGCCAAACTAAATCATATAAGTACTAAAATACTCTTTAGCATTATCACTTCGAAGTATTCAAACTAGCAAACCAAAAAGAGTTTTTATTTCAGAACAAAAGGCACAAAATATATGAAATAACTCAAAACGATCTTTAATCAAGTATAGCCAAGTCATCCTTCAATAATCATCTGCAAAGGTTACGAAGTACTGGAAACCCAACTTGGACACAACTCTACTAAGACCCCAAACATCAAAATGGATTAACATGAAAGGGCTTGCAGCCCATTTATTGACTTGGGAAGAAAAAGGGGCACGATGATGCTTTCCCAACTGACATGACTCACAATCGAGACTAGACATAGAACTTAAATCAGGGACTAGATGTTTCACCTTTTCTAATGAAGGATGACCAAGGCAACAATGAAATTGGAAAGGTTTGGCAACAACAGTGCAGGCGGTAGAAGGAGATAGTGGCTCAAAGTAATAAAGTCCACTAGTTTCAAACCCTAAGCCAATCGTCTTCCTTGTCTTTAAATCCTGAATGACGAAAGAATCAGGGAAGAATGTTACTAAACAATTTGTGGATTTGGTACTCTTGCTAGCTGACATAAGATTGAAAGGAAACTCAAGAATATACAAAACTAAAGGAAGAAAAATAGAAGAAGTGGGATTTATAGCCCCAATTCCCTTAACAACAATGGTGGATTCATTAGCAAAAGTAACACAAGGTGAGTTTTTAGGATATTGGAGAGTAGAAAAGAAATTAGTTGTACTTATGATATGATCAGTGGTTGCTAAGTCTATAACTCAAGGACTAGGACAAGAACAACTGGATGACAAGCATGTTGTGAGAGATTACCTATTTGGGCAAGAGATGCAATGGGAAGAGCAGCTTGTTGTGACGCTTGATACTATTGGAAGTTGGAATACTCTTATTCTGACATAGATACCAGTATGTTAACCCCCACTTGGCCCCAAAGGTGTGGAGTCAGTGGTGGCTGCATTGGCAGCCCCCAAAGGTGTAGCATCGGTGGTGGATGCATTGACAACGTGTTAAGGTTTAACGTGGAGATCCCAACACTTCTGAATAGTATGATTACCTCCTCCATAGTAAGCGTAGTAGCGAGGAGTGCCTCTACCATCGCTCAAACCACCTCGATAACTTCTGTGGTTGCTGGGTTGAAAACTAGAATCATAATGTTAAGTAAAGGTTGTCCTCTCATAGCCAGATGCATGAGTAGGAGAATGTGTGTTGAAGGAAGCACGAAAGACGCAAGAATAAACACCGACAAATGATAACTCTACACTACTAAGCATCTAGGACTGGACTGCCTCAAACTCGAGTTTCAAACCCGCTAGAACCCAAAGAACCATCATCTGCTCCATATGCTTTTGCATCTCATGAACATAAATAGTTATAGGTTGCACAATGTTAAGCTCCTCATGAATACGTTTCATCCCTCCAAAATAATTTGTAATTCTCCTATCTCCCTACCATAACTGAAAGTACTCCTACGATAGATCATACATATGTGTATTGTTTCTAGAGTACAAAAGCTTGGCATAATCCCAAATCCCCTTGCATGTATCTAGATGCATGCACATCTGTGCAATCAAGGGCTCCATCAAATTCCAAAAACAATCAAGGCATCTTCCTGAATCCACACTTCTTTTCTCTTCTCATCAAAAGGACCAGATTGGAGCAAGTGGTTTGATTTTCCTAATCTTGCCAAATAAATTTGAACAACCTTAGACCGCTAAACATAATTCTTCCCATCTAACTTTTCAGTTATCTGTAGCAGCGATGAAGGAAACATGTTTGACTCCATCCCAACATTCACAAACCAATTGCCACACCACTTTCAAACAAGAAGAACAATCAAAACTAACCGAGACAACCACAAACAAGGTGAACCACTGAAGCAACCATGGGCAAGATGAACCACCTATGAACGGATATAATACTGCCACAGCCTCACATCAACATATGAACATTGCCACTGCTCCAAGAGACTCACAAAATTATACTGAAAGGAGTCCAAGAAAGAATTAAATGAAAAATGGTCATTTGCTTCCCTATCATTAAGATTTCTATGAAGATGGAAGTCCCAAGAAATAATATAATTAGCAACAAACAAAAAAGATGAAATGGAAGCACCATGATATAAGGAAAGACAAAAGGATAAGTAAAGACAACCCCAAAAACAAAAACACTGCCTTCCCAGCCAATGATCATCCAAAAAATAAATCTAACAACCATCCCTCGCTTTAAACTTAGTACAAGGAGAGAAAAATGGTACAAGTTGCAACATGAATATCCATGGGCTTTCATGAGTCACCCCACACTCAAATATTACATCCCACCCACTCAATTGCAAGTTAAATTTACCTTTAATCACTTTCTGCCAAAGAGGATCCTCTTCCAAAGTAAAACACCATAACATTTACCAACAGAGGCAATATTTTCAGATACCAAGCTACCAAGATCCAAGCACCCTCATTCTTGGACCTCCTAACTCACAAGATGATCTTTCCTCCCACCCACTTTGACCAAAGAAAATCCCTCATAATCTTCTCCAATCTATCAGCCACCTTTATGCGAAGTAAACAAAGAAAGAAAATAAATTGATGAAAGATATGCTTGAATTAAAGTAATCCCTAAAAAAAGACCACGTTTCCTCAGGTCATGATGCTTAGAAACCTTAGTCACCAAGATCTCAAAATCAAGTTAGGAGGTATTTGTTTGATCTAAACGGCCTCTAGACAAAGGCTATGTCTAAAATGGTAGTGAAACGTCAAATATCAAAGCGTTTGGTGGTGGCTCTTAATTTTCTTAAAATTGATCAATAAAATATATATCCAGGTCTCATAAGTTATATAAAAAATTCAAAGGTCACTTCACCATTTCTTCCCCTAATGAAAAATAAGGGGCAAAAAGTCCAACACTCAAAAGAAACTCTATCTTCCCCACCACAATCCAAAACATGCATGGAAGCTACAACTATGGCCCATCCAACACCCTTTTTTACCATCTCCTCCGGTGACAATGTGCAAAGCTTTCCCTATCTAGTAGCAGCTAACTTCTTCTTCATTCTTCAGTAACTCCTTCCTTTTGCATTGCTTCTTCGTAACTCTATTGAAGTTCAATTAATTTTTTTAATCACTCCTTGTGAAAATGTTGCATCAACCATACTCACGTATATAAAGACCCCAACCACCTCCAATCCTCTCCCCATTAATTAGGGATATGACCTCATTGTTTCTCAACTACAAAAACTAAATAAAGCCAAATTATATAAAAATGTAAATTTAGTAAAGGAAGAGTAAATTGGAGATAAGATTAAACCTGATAATCAAGAAACTAATAGCATTAGTAAATTTCAATATCTTGGATCTATTATGCAAGCGGGAGGAGAAATTGATGAGGATGTGATGCATACAGTTAAAGCAGGTTTGGCAAAATGGAGGAGTACTTCAGTCATGCTTTGTGATCGTAGAATACCGTAAAATTAAAAAGAGAGTACTATAAGACAGCTATAAGGCCAGCCATGCTCTATGGATCATAATGTTGGAAAGCTAAGAAACAACATGTACAAAAAGTAAAAGTTGCCAAAAAGTGAATGTTAAGGCGGATGTGTGGTATAACATAAAAAGATAAATTAAGGAACGGACATATTTGCAATAAACTACGCATAGCACTAGTTGAAGACAAGATAAGGGTGGGGCAACTTAGATGGTTTGGACATTTAAAACACAAGTCAAGCAACACAGCTATGAGGAGTGAGTTATTATTTCTGGTATTAAAAGGGATAGGGGTAGACCTAAAATAACCTGGAATGAGATAGTGAGAAAGGACTTAATAGCTCCTAAGCTAGTACAGGAAAATGCCCTTGATCGAGCAAATCAGCGTTGTCAACACCAGGTTTAAATTATCCATTTTGATTACCAACATTTTGTGACTTAAGAAAACCAAAGTAAAATGAACCAAACCCTTGATTCCTTTACTTACCCTTTTATTTACAAAGAAAGTCACCACTTTATTTTGGTTTTTGAAAAGGTAAAATAAAGGAAAAACTTGTTTAGAGAAGATCTGGTCTGATACTACCATTGTGAATAGGGAAGGTAGACTTTTGAATCTTCCTAATTTGAGATTTAAAAGGTCTAGCACCCTAAAATACCCATTCCAAAAATGGTTGCAGCACTTAACCCTTGATTCCTTTACTTAACCTTTTATTTACAAAGAAAGTCGCCACTTTATTTTGGTTTTTGAAAAGGTAAAATAAAGGAAAAACTTGTTTAGAGAAGATCTGGTTTGATACTACCATTGTGAATAGGGAAGGTAGACTTTTAAATCTTCCTAATTTGAGATTTAAAAGGTACCCTAAAATACCCATTCCAAAAATGGTTCCAGCACTTAACCTATGTGAGTGTGTGTCTCTCTCACTTAAAAATTCAAAAAATTGAGAAAAAGGGTGAAAAACAGCAAAAAAATTACAGTTGCAAGATCAAGCAGTCAACCGCCTACACAAAGCAGTCAACCACTTCCTGTTGTTTTCTGTTTTGTTTGTTTTCTAAAAAATTCAAACTTTTTGCCCTTGGCCACTTTTGAAGAGGTCTTCATAGAATTCATATAGAGGCATATACCCCATGGGAATTCCACTACTTTGAATGTCTTTTTAAATTCCTCAAACAAAGCATACCAAAACAAAGAAAAAAGAGAAAAGAAGAAAGAAATAACTTTTAAGTGAGTTTGAATCTACAAAGGTAGATTGCATACATATTCTCCATTGCAGGAATCAACCCACTTGTAGTTCACCAAAACATTTTCAAAAAACAAGTTTTAGAAAACATTTTAATCATCTTTTAAAAAGAACACTTGAAACCACTTGAAGTCTTAATAAAATTTTTTTATTAAAAAACTAATTTTTCAATTAACACTATGTTGAGCAGAGATTAAAGTCAAGTTTAACATTAAGAAAACTCCTTTCCACCCTCAAGTCGCTTCACAAGTGATTGCTTTGAAAAAATGGTATTTTCCTTGTTTAAATTTGAAAAAATGTTGATTTTTTGTGGGAGAACCACAAACCCACCTTGAATTAAATTTAAAAGGTTTTTGAGATCATCCAAAAGCCACATCATGGATGTATGACTCTAAAAATGTTTGAAGACTTTGCAAAAACTTGAAGACCTTGTGAAAACTCATGTGGATTCACTTTTGAAATAAGACACACTTCTTTTTTTATGGAACAGCATTCAGAATCGATCAAATGCACTCTATTGAGTGTAGAACTCAAAAAAACTTGAAATCTTGAAGAAAAGCATGAAAAAGTGCAAAAATATGCACTCTTAGGATTTGACGGTCAATCACTCACTTCTTTTTTTATGGAACAGCATTCAGAATCGATCAAATGCACTCTATTGAGTGTAGAACTCAAAAAAACTTGAAATCTTGAAGAAAAGCATGAAAAAGTGCAAAAATATGCACTCTTAGGATTTGACGGTCAATCACTTGAGATAACAATCGTCTGTTTGATAGCCCAATGGGCTACTTTTTTCAAATCTAGCAGGGGGCGGTCAACCACCTAAATGAACCAGTTGACCGTCTATATGTGAATTTTAAGAAAACATGCATTTTTTTTTATTTACAAACATGTTTTTTGCATGAAATTAAAGTAGAAACATATCCTAACACCTCTAAGATGCATTATTGATATGAACTAATGGAGAAAACATGAAACATTGAACATGACATTCATAAAACATCAATATGCCTCAACATACAAAAACTCATAGAACACGTAAAAATGAATGAAGAGAAGGATTAAGCATTGACCTAGTTGAAGAAAACACCTTTGTAGATTAAATGGAGGACCCTCACTTTTAAATTCACTCCCTAAATACCCAAAACAATAGATGATAGATGTAGTTGTCTCTCTTTCTTACTTTTAGCCAAACTTCCTTTTTTAACCCAACAAAACACTTATAAAATTCTCTCATTGCCCCTACTTGGGCATGCCCCTATCTCTCCCGCAAGAGGTCCTTTTATAGGCCTCCAATGAAATGGAGGGTAAAGCCACTTTGAATTTGAATTTGGAAAATTAAAATTCAAAATTAACTACCATTAACTACCAATCACCAACTGTCAATGTCGTTGCTTGAATGTGGCAACCTTACGACACATGGCATGCCCAAACTTCCCAGTCAATCACAAGAGTACAACAAAAAATTCAAAACTTGTTGGGGTCGACTGCAACTGCCTATTTGGGGCGCCAAACAATAATGGTGGGAAAAAGCACCGGTCGACCGCCAAAGATGGCTAGTCAACCGCCTCATGCTGTTTTTCTTTCCCTTTGTGTTTTTTATCTAATTTTTTCATATGTTTAGCTCAGTCTTTGTTTTATTAGGTAAAAAATGACCATCGACGTATGGAAAATGATTCATGTCATAAACCCTGCCTAATGGTACTTAAGGCTTGATGCTATTGTTGCTGTATATGCAGGAGTACTAGAAATATAACTTCCATCAATGATGATCCATGACTTGAAATATTGTTAAAAAATTAAAATAATAAGTTTAATTTTTGTCTAACATGAAATTTCATTGTTTATTACTTATAATTATTAAATGAATATTGACAAGAAAAGCATTATATCTATTAAATCTTTAAAAAAAAAAATTTGATTATGCCATTACCACTTACTTTTCCCAGTTAAGTAATTGAGTAAAATGGAAGACCTAAACTTAATGAGAGGTCTCTCCCTCTATTTATAATATATGTAAGTACAATAAGAATGACCATAATACCCTTATTAACTCACACTTATTACTAAAAAAACTCTAACACATGACAGCAATAATGCCCAAAGAGTAAATAACCATTAACACTCTCCCTCAAGTTGGAGCATATATATCATATGCTCCTAACTTGTTACAAATGAATTTCACACGAGCACCTCCCAAGGCTTTAGTGAACAAATCAGCAAGCTGAAACTCAAACTTCACATGAGTGGTCGTAATGAGCTTTTGTACAAGTTTGTCTCAAATAAATTGGCAATCAACTTCTATGTGCTTTGTCTACTCATGGAAGACAAGGTTGGAGGCAATACGAATAGCAACTCGATTATCACACATCACCTCCATAAGCTGAGAATGTGGAAAACCTAGTTATTTCAACATATTCTTCAGCCAAACAAGTTCACATGTAGTGTGTGCCATAGCCTTATAATTTGACTAAGCACTCGGCCTGGCAACCACAGTTTGTTTCTTACTTTTCCAAGAGACCAAATTACGACTGACAAAGATTCAATACCTAGCTGTCGATCTTCGATTGGGAGGTGATCTGACTCAATCTGCGTCTATATATCCCTGAATATGAGTATGACCCCGATCTTGATATAAGAGACCTCTCCCTCGTGCACCTTTGAGATATCTCAAAATGTAAATTACTGCATCCCAGTGACTTGTTCTTGAGGAATCAAGAAACTGACTCACAACACTTGTTGCAAAGGATATATCTGATAATTTGGTAGAGTGACTGCAAGATAATTCAACTTTCCAACAATTCTCCAGTAGCGACCTAGGTTAGGGAACAAATCATCCATATCTAGCATTAACTTACTATTGGGATCCATGGGTGTATCAACAAGTTTGGATCCCAACAGCCCCGTCTCATCTAAAAGATCAAGAACATACTTCCTCTGTGGCAAGACAGTTCCCATACGAGATCTCGAGACTTCTATACCCAAGAAGTACTTCAATGGTCCCAAGTTTTTGGTCTAAAACTTACTCTGTAGAAAAAGCTTTAGGTCCTAGATGCCACAATCATCATCACCAGTGATCACAATGTCATCCACATATACAATGAGCAAAATACTGCCCAATGGAGTATGATGATAAAATACAGAGTGATCTACAGCACACCAATGAAGGCCAAACTCAAGTACAACCGCACTAAAATGGCCAAACCATGCTCTTGGAGATTGTTTTACTCCAGAAGTCATTGTTTTAATCCAGACAATGACTTCTTGAGCTGACATACTGACTCCCCATGAGCAGCAAACCCAAGGGGTTGCTTCATATATACCTCCTCATAAAGATCACCATGTAGGAAAGCATTCTTCACATCTAACTAATGAAGAGGCCAATGACAAGTGGTGGCTAAAGAAATGAATAGACGTACTGAAGCAAGTTTAGCAACCGGGGAGAATGTGTCTCAATAATCCAAACCATACACCTAAGTATACCCCTTAGCAACAAGACGGGCCTTCAGACGAGCCACAGAACCATCAAGATTGACTTTCACATTGTACACCCAGCGACAACCAACCACAAACTTATTAGGAGGACGAGATACCAAATCCCAAGTTTCATTATCATGTAGTGCACACATCTCGTCAACCATTGTCACCCTCTGCCCAAAACGGGATAGGGCTTTGGAAATAGATCTTGAAAGAGCAAGAGAAGATAGAGTACTAACAAAACAGTAATAAGAGGGTGAAAAGAAGTCATGATAAACAAAATTAGAGATCGGATGTTGGGTACAACTGCGTTTACCTTTTAGAACAGCTATTGAAGGATCAACATCATGAGAAGTAAGATCATCCAATGAGGGAACTAGAGACGGTAGTAGAAGATGGAGGAGGCACTTTCCCCTTGATTCGTCGTGTGTATACCTGTAAATTGGGATGATTGAAGCAACGAAAAGGACTAAAACTAGATGAATATGTAGGAGGATTGGGCACAGATACTAGGTTTGGATTTGGAAGCCAAGGCAAAGGAAGGGACTCATCAAGGTCAACAAAACTCAAGAAATCATAGTATGGCGTAGACTCAAAAAAAGGTGACATCAGCAAAGACAAAGAATCAATGTAAAATAGGACTATAACATCGATATCCCTTTTGAGTATAGGAATAGCCCAAAAAAATACATTTGATAGCACGAGGATCCAACTTATCCATTCCTAGAGATAAGTGATGGACAAAGGACACACAACCAAATATACGAGGAGGAAAGGAGAACAAAGGAGCCTTAGGAAAGATAACTGAATATGGGATTTTACCACCAAGGACAGAGGATGGCATTTTATTGATGAGGGAGCAAGCTATGAGCACAACATCACTCCAAAAGACTTTGGGGACATTCACTTGATACAATAGGGTACGAGTGACTTCAAGAATATGTTTGTTTTTCTGCTTTGCAACTCCATTTGGTTGTGGAGTGTGGGCACAAAAAGACTGATGGATCATACTTTGTCACATAAGTACTGAATTGGGTACTAAAGTACTCCTTAGCATTATCACTACAAAGTATCCTAACATGTCAAATTGAGTCTTTATTTATGAACAGAAAGCACAAAAGATATCAAACAACTCGAAATGATCTTTCATTAAATATAACCAAGTCATCCTAGAGTATTCATCAACAAATGTAACAAAGTACCAAAACCTCAACTTTGATGCCACACAACTAGGACCCCAAATATCAAAATGGACATGCATGAAAGGACTAACCACCCATTTGTCGACCCGGGGACCAAAGGGAACACGATGCTCCTTGCCCAATTGATAGGACTCGCACTCAAGATTAGACACAAAACTCAATGTAGGAACTATCTATTTCAACTTGTCCAAGGACGGATGACCAAGGCGACAATGAATTTGAAGTGGTGTAGCTGCAACTGTGCAGGCAATGGGTGGAGAAGGCAACTCAAAGTAGTAAAGTCCACAAGCCTCACGTCCTATGCCAATTGTCTTTCCCGTCTTTAGATCCTCAATAACCATAGAATCAGGAAGGAATGTGATAGAACAATTTAGTGACTTTGTAAGCTTACTAACTGACATAAGATTGAAATGAGATTTAGGAGTGTATAAAGCATAAGAAAGAGAGATAGAAGGAGTAGGATTTACTGTTCCTATCCCCTTAACAGCAACAATGGACCCATAAGCAAGGGTAACTTGAGGGAGATTTTAGGATACTAGAGATCAGAAAAGAAGTTGGTTGCACCTATTATACGGTTAGTGGCAGCAGAATCGATAATCCAAGGACTAGTAGGAAGGATACCAGTTGACATGCAGATTGTAGGACTACCTTTTGGGCAAAAGAAGCAATGTGATAAGATTCTTGTTGAGACAATTGGTACTGTAGAAACCTTGAATACTCCTCCTCTAATATAGCCACAGTACGCGGTTCACTCAATCAAGTGACTAACAAAGGAATCATACTTTCGGGATTTGCAAATGCCATCCAAACATTCACAAACTCAAACCAATGATCATAAGATTAATTGCTGGAACAATTGGAAGCACCACGAACAAAGCTGGCCACAGATAAATCAGTACAAGGCTGCCATAGCACCAAGAAACTCACACGCATCCCCAAGAAAGCGACACTCAGCACTCAAACGATTGGAGAGGTGAACCACCAAAACTACCATGAACAAATCACCAACAACCTCAGATGCAGCCCACGAAAGCAACACTGCCACACCCTCACGCACAAAAACAAAAACAAAAACAAAAAACAAAAAATAAAATAAAATAAAATAAAAAACAGCTTATGAGCACTGCCACTGCCCCAAGAAGGTCAACAATGACCATTACTACACCGAAAAACAACTAACGAATTACCATGAGTGCATTGTCACAACAAAGATTGGATCTTGGAACAAAAACACATACCTAAGAGCTTGATATTTTGGTATATGGAAGGAATTAGAATAGTGAATCAAAAAACACAGCAAATCCTCAGACCCAATAAACTCATTAACAATTGATAAGCAGCTTCACGAAGCATCAAACAACCATTCTTTGGGTGCCGCACTGCCACAGACGAGGTGAACAACTCCCCGACGGATATAGCACTGCCACTGCATCACAACTGAACATATAAATGCTGCCACGGTTCCAAAAATATCACAAAGAAGCCTTCACAAGCCTTGAACAGCCAGTAACGAAATGCCACGAGTGCATAGTCGGAAAAGGTTGAATTTTTTAGCAAAAAAAAAACTGACCTAACAACTTGATAATATAGTCTAGAGAAGGGATCAGAGCATGGCAGAGGAAAAAAAATGTGGCTGAAAATACACTCTTGCGTCGGCGTGTGAGGTCGGCCTTGCCGGCATTTGGCCGGCGCATGGGGGCTCCTCCGGCGATGGGGTTTTGTGGGGTGAGTTGTCCCGGGGGGGGGTTCTGTTTATGGGTGTATGGTTGGTTTTGTGAAATAATATGGGATGGAGGTGAATCTAGGAAGGACAGCCGCAGAAATGGTGTTTTCCAGCGACGGCTAAGGAGAGTAGGGTTTAGTTTGGATCACACTCTGATACCATGTTGAGTAATTGGGCAAGATGGAAGACCTAAACTCAATGATAGGTCTCTCCCTCTATTTACAATATATGTAAGTACAATAGGAATGACCATAATACCCTCATTAACTCACACTTATTACTAACAAAACTCTAACGCATAATAGTAATAATGCTAAAAGACTAAATAACCATTAACATTTCCAAAACAGTTTCACTTTGTGCAATTCAAAGGGTTAAAATTGAAAAATAGCACATTCAAATATTAGATATCTTAAAATTATTTAGTATTCAGATCCAATGACTGGTCAGAACTAGTTCATAAAATCATGTTTGAAGTTAAATGTTTAGCACTTGACACCTAATTTTGCCAATTGCCCCCTTATCACCTAAAGGGACTCCGAAATAAGTCAAAGGCCATTCTACCATCCCCATAACCAGCAAGAAAAGAAAAGGTAGAAGTCACCTTTGGGCTCAAATTAAAACACCCAAACCACATTTACCCAAATTAATGTTAAGCTCCTGCAAAAACATTAAGAATAGTTTGAATTTTAGAAAAGGAGAATTTGTCATCAACCAAAAACGGAACAGCATCATGAGCAAATTGAAAGTGCAAAAATACTATTGCAACCCTACCCACCACAACACCCACAACATTACCTGTATCAACCACCCTCTCAATCATCCTACTTAACACATAACCAACAAATAAAGAGGAAATGTGATATTGGATCCCCCTGTCACACCCCCTAGAAGCCAAAAAACAAGTCTAAGGTACTCCATTTATAATAACAGAAAGGGAAGTTGTAGAAATACAATCCCCCAATCCAACCTCTCCATCTCGCATCAAAACATGTCCTAACCAAAACTTTATCTAAAAAAATTCCAACTCACCCTAAAAGAAGCCTCTTCAAAATCTATTTTAACCCTTTCATTTTACTCTTCCTAGCCTCTTCAATAACCTCATTATCCACCAAAACAATGTCCAAACTTTGTCTACATCTAACAAAAACAAAGTACCTCCTTAAGCTTATCAGCAAGAATGTTCACAATAATATTGTATATACTCACAAAACGATCTGATAGACCAAAAGTCTTTCACCTTAATAGAATGAAACTTCTTAGGAACTGAAGCAATCAGAATGGAATTCAAATTCTTACAAATTACCTCCATTTAACTAAAATTCATGAAGCAATCTCATCAAATGAGTTCTAACCATATGCCAACAATGTTGAAAGAAAGAAAAATTAAACCTACTTAACCCAATAGCATTCTCTTTGTCCATGCCAAACACTGCCTACTTAACCTCTTCCTCTTCAAAATGTCTCCCCAACCATGCCATCCTAAACACTCGATACAGAGCATCGCTCAATCATTAATCAATGCAAAACCTCCTCAAAATACAAATACTTATAAAAACCAATAACCTCCTCCACTACGAAAAATTGACCTCTAACAACTCCATTTTCAAGGCCACTCTCTTAACCAACTCTTCAAAAATATTACCAAATTCTCTTGGGGATCGACATGCTCTATCTGCTTTAAAATCCTATGCTTTTTGATCCTCAAATCGCCAAACACCTCCACATTCCATTTCTTCAAGGCTATCTTAAACCTTAAACAATTCGAAAATGTGGTTCTGCATGGGTTATTATTGTGAATGACCACTGCTTTTATTTTTCTTCCCTAGGTTTCTCTCCACTCTCTCCCCACTTAAACCAAATAGAATAAAGATAAATTTATTTCTTTTCTCATCTTTGCTTATCTCCTAGTAATGGAGCGCAAATTTAATTAGGAAAAAAAAAAAACAAAACTAGCTAAGATGGTATTTTATTCTACCTTCTAAGCCCCAAAAGCTGGGAAGCAAACCCATTCATCATCATCTTGAACTGCTGCTAATTTTTGAAATTTTAGGATGGAAGAAGAAAGTGCAAGATATTAGAACAATAAGAACTTGGGCATGCAAAAAATTTTGCTAGTGTCAAATCCAAAACTTAGACAAAACAAAGATTTTGCAAAGAATATACCTGCTAGCTTAGAAAGTCAGAACTTTGATGCAATGAACCCCAAGAGACGAGCAAGCCACTGAATTGAAGTCCAAAAGTAATCATGTAAGAACTTTGATGCAACAAAACCCAAGATAGAAGCAAGACACCAAGGTGAAGTCCGAAAGTATCGAAAAATGGTTCATGTATCGCTTTAGTAGATAAGATAACCATTGAATGTGCTAGCCTAGTCCATTGGTAAATTTACATTTAGCTGAAAATACATCTTGTCAATGTGAATCCAATTTACTAAGTTTTTCAATCGCAAAATTCTTTCCACATTTTTCTTGGGAGCTATAGCACCTTTACAAGTCATGTTGCATAATTCTTTCTATAATGCACAAAGTTAGTTTCAAACAAAGAGGAAGTCTCCACATAAGTAGGAAAGCTTTGTTCCCTTGCTTGATTCATGCATCCATCTCACATTCCATTTGTACAAAACCAGCCATCTTCAACTGCCAGTTTATCTTGCCCAAAACTTCATATATCCTAGTAGATTTTGGATGTGATCTGTCACCGGCTATGAATTCATGAACTTTGTTATTCACCTCAATGAAACTCCCACCAGGCGTCTTCTTAATGCCCTTGTCCCGCATTTCCTTCCTTACTACCCCAACTTCAGTCCACCAACCACGGGCAGCATATATGTTAGATAAAAGCATATAGTTTCCGCCATTATAGGGTTCCACCTTTGCTAGATGCTGCAAAGCATGTTCGGCAAGCTCAGCATTGCCATAAATTCTCGAAGCAGCGAGAAGGGAACCCCATATAGCTCCATTTGCTTCAAATGGCATTACCCTAACCAATTCCAGTGCCTTTCGGAGGTAACCGGCACGCCCAAGTAAATCAATCATGCAACCATAGTGCTCAATTGTTGGTTTGATCCCGTACTTTGAACCCATACTGTTGAAATATCCAAGACCAATTTCAACCAATCCAACATGGCTACAAGCAGATAGAATAGAAATAAAAGTAACTGCATTTGGCTTAACTCCAGCACTTTCCATGCGAGAGAACATATCAACAGCTTCTTTTCCAAGCCCATGTAGGGCCAGTCCATCGATCATTGTTGTCCAAGTTATAACGCTTCTATGCTCCATGTTTTCAAAAACTTCTAGCGCTTTGTTTAACTTCCCTAATTTTGCATACATGTCTATCAGGGCATTGTTAAGCTGAATGCGTCTAGAAAATCCATGCTTGTCTGCGTAGCTGTGGATCCATTTCCCCAATTCAAGGGCACCCAAATGTGCACAAGCCGAGAGCATAACCAACAATGTGATTCCGTCAGGCTGCACGTCCTCCAGCTGCATTCTCCGGAACATTGCAATCGCTTCACCTGATCGATCCATCTTAGCATAACCAGCAATCATGGCAGTCCACGAAATTACATTCCTGTCAGGCATATGCTCGAACAAGTCGCGGGCATTATCAGCATCACCGCCCTTAGCATAACCAGCTACCATCGCATTCCACAAGGTCACGTCTCTCACAGACACTTCGTCAAACAGCTTTCGGGCATCGGAAACGCACCCGCACGTAGAGTACATCTGAATGAGAGCCGTCGCCACATGAACGTCGAGTTCTAACCCTGTGCCAAGAGCTTGACAGTGTATCTCTCTTCCGACTTCAACTGCGGATAGACGAACAACAGCCTTCAAGACGAAGGGGAGGGAGTAAGCGTCAGGTCGAAGGCCTGCAACTTGAATGCCACTGTAGAGAAGGATGGCGTCTTTGGGAGAGTGCGTAGGAGAGCGAGAGAGAGCCCTGATGGCGGTGTTAAAGAGATAGATGTCATTGCCCTGTTGGTGAGTTTTGTGTGTAAAGACTGAATAGCCATAGTCTGAAAAGCCTAGAGAAGAGCAGGCGTCAATGAATCTGCCCAGGAGGAGGTTGTCCCGATCCAGCCCTCTGCGAACCATGAAGCCATGAGTTTGGTACAAGTGTTTGACGTTGGAGCACAGATTCAGCAGAGGAACCACGTCTGGAGCCGTTGATATGCAGCGTTCATATTTTAACAGAGAGAAGTGATATGGAGGAACTTGGGGTGGTCTTAGAATGATGGATTGGTGCACTGCTCGCTCGCGCACAGTCACTCGCATTCATGGTCCTGTCGGTGGTCCGGCCAGCTTCCTCCTTTACCTTCCCTAATCTTCCCCTGATTCGAGTAAGAAAACACCCGACAGCCTGCGCCATTTGCGCCATTGTTTCGTAAAATTAAAAGAAAATATTAAACACACGAGTACAAGTAGACTAGTAAAATGTATACAAATTCGTTAATCTCAATCAAATACAACTTGCTTTACTCGACTTATAATCGATTCGCTTCTTAAATGAATCAAATATGAATTTTCATTTTATATCAACCCCCTTAGTGAGTCGGGTTAGATTTACCTGTGGATATCCACCAACCTACTTAAAAGCCCATTAACTGATTAATTATAAAAGTCCAAGACCTCCCCAGCCCACTACCCATTGCCAGCGCCCCACAGCCACACGCATGCATGCTGCTACATAGGATAATGGGATACAGCTCAGTCTCACAGTGTTCACTGTTCAGTAATCAGTGCTATTATTCACACTCACAGTATTAACAATAAGTATTTATTTATATTGATATTGATGTTGACAAAAAAATATTATATTGAATAAATATTGAAGCTACTGCTGTAACGACCCAAAAATTATATTGCTATGAATATAAAAATGTTTTGATACCAATAATAATAATATTTACAATGTCAACCCGGACTCAAAGTGGGGTACCAGAGGTATTCATATTCTTAAATACATACTATTCATGCAGCGGAAAACATAATGTATCAGAACCTCACATACAATATCAGATTTCTTATGACAACCTGCTTAATTTCCACATTTTTTTTTTTATAAAATCAATATCACAAATCTCAGCTCAACAGATCATAATCCACCTAGACCCATGGATACCAGAGAAAAATCAAAATACAATACGGAAGCCTAAGCAGCAGGAAACATATAATCACAATATTGTAAATACAAAACATCCATCACATTATTACAAATACTAGAGTCACTATACCACTGTATTTCAGTATATACACATCTCAAACAAAATCTAGGGACATTTCCCCCAAAAATCCAATTGTCCTTACCAAAGCTTACCCTTCAAAAAGGGCAGACAATAGCTCTAATTCAACGGGACTTTTCCCACTCTCCTATCTAGGGCTCCTGAAAAGTTTATAAAATTTAGAGGTGAGACATCTCTCAGTAAGGGAAATAAACTTATATCAGTGTGTGGCAACATGATTATTTTGTGTTCTACATATACCATACATAACATATGCTGTAACTGTTTGTTAAATCTGGGAAAACATATATATATCAAATCATGGCAGAACATACTGCATTTTCATAAACATATCTCATCTCATATAATAATAATAACATAAAAACATTCCTGGTAGGTTAGCTGGCTATTGTCATGTATTACCCCCACATGACTGGATTGTGTGGCCCGAAGGCGGAACCTGACAATGGTTGACCAACCACTGCCAAGTCAAAAGTACAGTCTGTAAGTCTAATAGGTCTGCCTGACCTGGTCCGTACACCAGGGGCAATCACACTCTTCTTAAAACCACATCGATCATCCAATCTCACACCACTCCATACAGCGGTGTTAACACAAATATTATAATCACGAAGACCATGGACACAAAGCAATGGTATCGTGCAAGTGCTAGCCTAGACCAAGCCAACCAGGTTCTGATATCATATAACATATATTAAAACTGTGATACATGGATATCTCATATCACTAATTATCATATCAATCATATCATTTTGCATATATACGTATATCATGAAAATCATCGGCTTGTACGCTGGTATTACACATTTTATCATAGCTTGGCCCGTATGCCGGCAAATCATAGCACAGCCCATACGTTGGCAAATCACATCATAGCACAGCCCGTACGTCAGCAAACATATCATAGCACAGCTCGTACGCTGGCAAATCACATCATAGCACAGCCCGTACGCTGGCAAATAACATCATAGCATAGCTCGTACGCCGGCAAACATATATAAAAATCTCGGCCCGTACGCCAGTTTTCCTATTATAAAAATCCGTATCATAATCTCATTCCAGAAAATAATATTTTAAACATTTTATACTCATGCCACACTAAATAGATTTTCCGCATATTTAACATACCATCATTTTAACCATATTTTCCCAAATATAAATCATATATAAATACAGTCATTTCCCTAAATCAAATTCTATAATAATATACATACATTTTTCATAAAATACTAGCCTAATTTATCCCCTTACCTGGCCACTGAGAAAGCCCCCAAAATATTCTAGTCTAACACCCGTAGGATTTCCTGACCAATACCCTAAAAATGAAAACTCTCAATATTAAACTTCAGTATTTTCATGCGTACATCATTTCCTATAACTATCGCACGACCAAATTTGGCTTAAAAAGCCTTACCTCAACTCAGGGATGATTTCCAACTTGCTTTCACCAACGATCCGCTCGGGCAGATTTGGAGAGAACTTTCCTTGGAGCATCGTGGTGGTTTCGGATTGTCGATCTAGCGTAAATTTAGCCCGAAATCGACGAAAGAAAGAGGGAGAACTGAAGGGGAGAGAGAGAGAGAGAGAGAGAGAGAGGAGAGTTAACTTAATAATGAAGATAATATCCGGATTTTGATATTTATAGAGCAGAGGATTCGTCGACAAGCCACGTCATTCGTCGACGAATCGTTTAATAAATTTGTCGACGAAATTGAGTCCTCATCGATGAAATTCAATCGGCTCAAACCTCTCTCGGTATCTCTTCGTCGACGAATCCCCTGTATTTGTCGACGAATTCTGATGATTCCCCTTGGTTATTCCTTCCAAAGTGCAATGTCATCGACTTCCTCCTTCTGTTACTATCTCCATTTCCCTTCCTCTTTATTATTTAAATCCCATTTTTTATTCAGGTCGTTACAGTTCTACTGTCTCCATAAATATACATACACATCCCCAAAAATCCATAAAATATCATAGGGATTCCACAAACATATCCCCCAACTCAAAACACTTACCCTGATACTATAGTACCAAGGTCTCTTCTACCTTGGAGTTCACTCCACACGGTTGTCCGGGTTTCCTAAAATGTTTAAATTCTTAGGTGAGACATTTCTTAGTAAGATGGGATAGATTATCATCAGTGTATGGTAACATGAGTTCTAGTATGTTATAAACATATCCTGTAAATAATTAACTGTAACATAATTAACTGTAACTGATAAATCATGTAAATATGTACCCATACTTATATAAGTCTGGTAAAATCATATTTTCAACATAAACTTACTCTGGCATAATAAGTTTCTATATACATGTAAATTGCCTGCTATATCTATATAATATTAAAATTTTCCCCTTGATGGATTTAGGTAGCTGATATCATGTATTACCCCCACATAATTAGGTTGTGCAGCTCATAGGCGAAACTTAGCAATGATTGGCCTACCACGCTAAGCCAAAAATGACTCGTCTGTAAGCACGATTGGTCACCCCAACTTAATCCGAACTACCAGAAAGGATATACTACTCTTCAATTGCTCAATCGTCTACCATACACCAACACTCTATCTGAGACGTGTGGTGGCACCAATCTAAAATAATAGCTACAGTATCGTGCTCTGAATCTAAACTAATCCATCAGGGTTCTACTACCATACAATTCATAATATAATTGTAACATATCTCATTTTCATATTTTTGCGTAAAATCTATTATATCATAATATCTTAATAAAATATTATATCATAATTGATCATGCCATAAAGCCAACTGAATTATCGCAGCACTAGGTTGGCAGAACTATCATGGCACTGGATCGGCTGAACAGCTGCAGCACTGGGCCGGCTGAACTATCACGGCATTGGGTCGGCTGAACTGTCACATTATACTGAACAATATCATACTTTTTGTAATGTTTATAATATTTTCTAAAAATCATTATCAAACCATGTTAGCTTTACTGTAATCCCAAGAGGGGGTGAATTGGTATTTTAAATATCAGTTACTTATATAGTATCAGACCCTGATGGATCATATTCAGTCAGTAGAGCACGGTACCGTAGCTATATTCAGTTCAAAGTCCAACCACATTACTTAGATAATATGTGGTATTCAGAAGTCGATCATACCTATGTTGTAGATAGGCTCCCCTTCAGATAAGGGTTGAGGGGGCCTATCTGACTATCGGAGTTCAGTTGACTTATCCTGGTCGGCCAGCCAATGATAGGTCCTGCCTACGGGTCGCACAACCCTGTCATGAGGGGTTAAATCATGACTTTCAGTTATCCATCTAGGGAATTTTCTTAGTTATTATATATATGTATGATCAGATTTATAGAAAATAGACATACCTATAAATATTAGAAGTGTTATGAATATAATATTTAGAAAAATCAGTTTATGTTAAGCAACATAGGTATGATTTATATTGTAATAGGTATATAGGTTTTCTCAGATTCCGTTATTTATGGTATTTCTAAATCAGATTTTACAAGCATGTAACTCACTTGCCACACACTAGCAATAACATATTTCATCTTACTGAGCGTTGTCTCATCCCAGTGATTTAATATTTTTCAGGTGATCCAGTTAGACGAGCAGATCAGGCTTGCAGATAGAGGGGCTACAGTACTGCCCTTTCTGAGGGTGAGTATTATGGGAAGTTATTTTGTGTGTCCCTAGTTTCAGTAGGGAGTATTTTTGGAGAATAGTTGTGTATGTACAGTTGAGGATTACTCTGACACTATGGTATTGTAGTATATGTGTGGATATGTTTTTATGTATTCAACTTTTCGCTGCTTAAGTTTATGCTTAGATTTAAATTAGAAGGTATCAGAGCAGTGTGAATTTTAGTATATATATTACAAAAAAAAAATTTAGCAGGTCGTTACAGTTTGTATGAGCAGGTTGTGGGCTTTCACGTCTAGACCTTCTCAGAACGGGTAGATAAAGCTACAGTGATTGAGACTAGCTTACAGAGAAGTGCCCCAGTGTAGAGCCAGAGAAAGAGGCCCATGCCTCTTGATTTTCAGGTAGGTTCCAACCAAGGACCTTGGAGGAGGCAGGATAGCAGAGGAGGTCGGAGACAAGGGATGGGAGTTCGAGTGGTACAAGGCAGACTGATGCCCCTTCTCGGTCCCAGATGTTATAGGAAACATCCAAGAGAGAGTCGGGTCAGAGAGATGGTTTGTTATCGATGCTATCATCCTGGCCACATGGTGAGAGATTGCCGAGCATTGCTAGTAAATGCACCTACTCCTAGACCGTACCGAGGAGGTCACCAGGAACCCCGAGGCAGTCAGCGGAGGAATACCGCCCTAGCGTGGGTCTATGCTTTAACACCAAGAGATGCTAAGGCGGCAAGAGATTTCGTGACAAGTATTGTTCCAATTATGTCTTATAAAGCAATTGTTTTATTTGATTAAGGGGCGACTCACTCCTTTATAGTTCGGGAGTTTTCCAAGTTTTGTGGGTTAGAAACTCAGCCGTTAGATGTCAGTTTGTCAGTGGCTATGCCGACTAGGGCTGTAGGGTTATGTAAGAAGGTACTCAGAAATTGTCCAGTTGGTATTCAGGGGAGGTCTTTACCAACTAACTTGGTGGTTTTGAATATGCATAGGTTCAAGGTAATTTTGGGAATGGACTAACTAGTTGCCCACTATGCTAGTATCGACTGCTATCAAAGAGAGGTAGTGTTCAGACCTCTAGGAGAATAGGAGTACAAATTTGTGGGGTCATGTATGCACACCCCACCACAGTTATTATCTGCCATTCAGGAGAGGAGATTGTTGCTAGAGGGTTGTCAGGGATATTTGGCCTCTATGAATGCAGTATCAGAAGGGGAGTCGAGGTTAGAGGATATTTCGGTGGTGAGGGAATTTCCAGATGTATTTCCCAAGGATTTTCCAGGACTACCTCATGATCGTGAGGTAGAGTTTTCTATTGATCAAGTTACGAGGACAGCGCCGATTTCTAAAGCACCGTACAGAATGACACCAGCGGAATTAAAAGAGTTGAAATAACAACTATAGGAATTGTTAGATAAGGGGTTTATTCAGCCCAATTTGTCACCCTAGTGAGCGCCGATAATATTTGTAAGGAAGAAGGATGGGTCGATGAAAATGTGCATCGACTACAGAGAAATTAATAAAATGACTATCAAGAATAAGTACCCGCTTCCCTGCATTGATGATTTGTTTGATCAGTTATAGGGTGTAAAGACCCAGAAAATTAAAATAATTAAGAAAAATAATAAATAAAATTAATTAATTAATTTAAACTATTAATCAATTAGTTAGTTAAACATTATTAAATTGATGTATTAAATAAATAAATAAAAAGAAATAGCATGAAAGAAATTAAAAAAAAACTAATTGAAATAAGATATATATATATATATATGTATATATATTATAATAACTTATATATATATATATAAAATATGTATAAGTTAAAGTTTTAAAATATATATATATATATGTTATAATGATAACTTCTTGAAGCAGCTTCAGGAAGAAGGAAACATTTGTTTTTTTTTACAGAGAGGCAGCGTCTGCGTCCCCTCCATATCCTCGTCCCCTCTCTCCCACTCTCCTCCATCTCGTCTTCGATATTTGGCCGATCAGAAATCTAAAAATACCATTGGGCTCTGCTCTCCGCCACCGACAGTTCTACTAGAGTGGATATGTCGTGAAAGCGGTGTAGACATATCTCCCGGGGTAAGGTCAATTCTCAAACTTACCTCAATTTCTCTTAAATTATAAGGCCAATTAACGAACAGAAATTGCTAGGACATTCATCGGGAGATTCTCTACAATCTAACCGAAGCGGGTTTTCAAAATGGAACTCTGGGGTACCAATCCTAAATCGGGGGTAAGTTTAATAATTTAGGCTTTATTGGACTATTTAGGCTATTCAGAATTTAGGGGAATTTTAGGGAAAGTTATTCTAGGGATTGTAATGAGTAACGTAGTGATGTTTGAATTTCAGGGTTTCAGGGATTTTGAACACCGTGGGGCGTAGGTTGGGGTGTTAGCGGGTTTTTTTTCAGGAACTAGGTAAGGGGGAAAATATATATTAAACCAGAATTTTATGAATTTAATGGAAAATGAATTGTGTTATAAATACGTGTATATATTTTGGTATGGGTTTAAAATACCAACCACTTAAATTATGTTTTTCCAAGTTTAGGGTTGTTTATTATATACGTATATGCCAAAATGAACTGATGAAAGTGGAAAATATTTTCAAGATAATTATATAAGAAATGAAAGGTATTTTCAGTATATAAACATTAAATGTTGGTTGGCTTATTTTACAGGCAGTGTATGAATTTTATTACTAAATTGTGTGGCATGAGTAAATGTAAGTTCTGTGCAAATATATGTTAAATGTATGAGATGCAGGTTAAGTAAGTAATGCATTGAGAATAAAATATGATATGAACTATGCTGCTTATGTGTGTTAATACAACAATGTAAACATGTGAAAGATGTTGGGTAAATGTATGATAGCTAAAAATGTTGGGTAAAACAGCTGAAAGATGTTGGGTAAAACAGCTAAAATATGCTGGGTAAAACAATTGAAAGATGCTGGGTAAATGTATGACAGCTGAAAGATGTTGAGTAAAACAGCTGAAATATGTTGAGTAAAACAACTGAAAGATGTTGGGTAAATATATGACAACTAAAAAATGCTGGGTAAAACAGCTGAAAGATGCTAGGAAATGAAATGAAAATGGAAATGAATGAAATGAAAATGAAATAAGAAATGTGAACAATGTAAAAAGGGAAAGAGCTATATAAAGTGAAATGAAATGAAAAGTAAAAGATGGAAACATAAATAGTTGAGAAATGCAGGATAATGGCAAATAAAATAATGTATTATGGTATTATCAGTATTTATGTTAGTAGAACATGTTACATTTGGGTGAGATAAACTCTTCGCCCGAGGACTTGCTAAGAAAGGTGAGTGCCCTGGTTGTATCAGGTGTAGCAGTAGGCTGCATAACGAGCTAAGGCAGAGGGAAACTACTTGTATGGGTAGTTTCCCTATTCTTGGGAGCCTTCGCCAGTAAACTTTTGTATAAACTGTGTGAGTACAAGATTAATTTATCACTTGAGGGCTTACTAGGTAAGGTGAGTGCTCTGGTATGCTTCTACTGTGACCTTTGGGTTGCCCAATGTATTAGAGCAAAGGGGTGCTACTTGTATGGGCGAGTAATTACCCCTATCCTTGGGTAATCTCGTGGGTTAAATCTTTTGCATATGATTAATTAGGTCCAGAAAATGATTTCAGGAATTATGTTAAAATCTAAAAATGTTAAATATTATGTAGATTATAAACTCATGTTGGCCACACACTATTTTAATATATTGTTTCTTCCCTTACTGAGATGTGTCTCACCCGAATATGAACTAATCTTTTTCAAGACCCCCATGGGATCGAGCTTAAAGGGCACGAGGTTGTTATATCATTTTGGAATATAGTAATAGAAAGGGTATAATTTCTGATGATGCTTTTAGGAATGTATAAACTCTATGTTTTATGTTTTATGTTTTAAGTCTCCTGAGAAATGGGTGGTTGTGAAACATACAGGTGTTTGTGAATACTGGAAGTGTAATGACCTCAAAATTATATCATTTATATATATATAATCATACCTATGCAGCAGAAACATAAGTCATACATCCATATACACTATACAATACCAAAATTCTATACATACAGACTATAGTAATAAAACATTTTCTTCCAGTATCATCTACCCCAAAAACACAAAACTCTATCTCAAACTCACCCTATAACCAAGGTAATCAAGAAATCTCTATTCGCGAGTCTGATCTGCTCACCTAATTGGCTCACCTGAAAAATGTTAGAAAATAGAGTGCGTAGATGCTGAGTAAGTGGAAATATGCTATTACTAGTGTGTGGTGACTAAGTTACATATAAACTTTAAATAACATTTGAGCTGTAATAAAATGATATATCTGTAAAGCATATCTTACATTTTTCGCAGTTTAAAACATAATTGTATCATCTGAATTTTTCTACTTTTCATACTACTAGTATCATACTATATTTATCAAATATTGTAACACTGTATATATATATATATATATATATATATATATATATACATAATTGTACTTTTATCCTTGAAACTCTGTATGTCATAATTTGACCCCTCATGACAGGGTTGTGCAGCCCGTAGGTATATATATATATATATATACATAATTGTACTTTTATCCTTGAAACTCTGTATGTCATAATTTGACCCCTCATGACAGGGTTGTGCAGCCCGTAGGCGGGACTTAACCTAGTCGGCCCTCTAAGAAAGTCACTATACTCTACACTACCTCATCCTGGCCAAACTATATACTCTCCTAGGCGCGGGACTGGCCGATACCTCGTCAAACTGGCCCCCTCAACCCAGCGAACTGGGTAGCTGCATACTCTCCGAACACAGTTAACGGTAGGCACACACTATCTGAGATATGTGGTTACATGACTCGTTCTGAGTTATGCTTCCAAGTGCAGAAGTGTCAAGTTGTATCAAGGATGAGTCCAGGATCGTATTCCACAGGGACCACTGAGTATCAAAGTATTAATGCAAGTTTAGTGAAATCTTGTTGCTGAAAAATGGGATTTGAAAATCTTTTTGGTCTTTTATGATTTTGAGAACAGTAAACAGAGTGGGAGATGCTTGAGTAAACTATCAAAATGAAACTGAAATTTTATCAATTTTGCAAAAATGTAAATCTAATAAAGCAACCAAATTAAACAGATTAACTGAAACAATTTACCAAATACTCAGATTACGGGTCAATGTCTGTTTGCTTCCATCGTTTACTAAATTCTTAGGCCTTACTCCTCTTCTTGTCAATCCAATCAAGGCATTAATAAGATGATATTTTATTACTTAGCTCGAGTAAATTTGCCACATCCAAACGGAAGAAAATATAAACTCTCATTAAGCATCAACCGAATGTCGTGTAAATTAGTTGATGAAAATCCTAGATTAAATCAAGGTTTTGATGTGCCTAATGTCAACAACAAAACAAGAAGCAAGAGCTAGCGATTTATCAACGATGCCTTCAATTTTCGGTTTTAACCAAATAAAAGTTTAACAATGATATCATAGGATAACCAATAAACCATGGAACGCAAACGACATCGACCCACAACCCGAATTACTGAACTTAGCCACTCATGCTTGCAATAGAAAAAAAATGGAAATCCTACGTTTAATCAAGCAAGTATCAAAACACACTAAAACTAAAGACAATAACTTTGAACACGAAATTAAAACACGCACCAATAAAAACTCAATCAAACACATACGTAGACAATAAAAACCGAACCTTTAACAAAATTATGAATGAAAAAAAATAATAATTAAATTAATACGAATAAAATTTATTGCTAAAATTACTTGAGAATTCAAATACTTAATTAAAATAAAATGCAACTAAAACAGTTTTAAAAAGAATCCAATCTTTCAATTAATAACTAAAACAATAAAAATAAACAATCTTAATAAAAATAAGAAGAACAAGAAAAAGAAAAGAAAAGAGAGAAGAGAGTAGCTGCAACAGCAGCCTCTGCTGCTGGCCGTGAAGGTTGCTGCTGTGTCACGGAGCTGTTCTGGTATGGTTGGGGTTGTTCTCTGCTGAGACAGGGGGTGCCTGTGATGCTATGTTCAGCCATGGCTGTTGAAGTATTGTTGCCGTGGAGTAGATGATGAGAAGAGAGTAGCTGCAGCAACAGCCTTTGCTGCTGGCCATGAAGGTTGCTGCTGGTACTCACGGTAGCTGGCAAGTTGGCCTCGGGTGAAGATTTGCTACCGTGGAGTAGATGCTTCGGACAGCAAGGGGAAGGGTAGCTGGCAGCAGGCTGGGCGGCTGAAGAGGCTATAATACCAGGGCTGGAGTTGCAGAGGTAGACAAAGAAACAGAGGAAGAGAGAGGATGAGAATAAAGCAAGGTAAAGAGAAGGAGAAGGAGAAGGAGAAGAAGAAGAAGAAGAAGAAGAAGAAGAGAGCAGAGCAGAGGAGAGGAGAGGAGAGGAGAGCCCTCACGGGCTGCCTGCCGAACAGGGGAGAAGAGAAGGGAATTTATGGGGGGAAAGCCCTAGACTCGGATCCGTGAAGCCATGACCCGACCCGTTTGCAAAGGGTTGACCCAACTTGATTTTTTTCATTTTTTTAATTTTCTGTTCGTTGCAAATTATGCTCTTCTAGAGCCCAAATCTCACCAAACTCAAAACACAAAAGTTGTAGAGGATCCTTTCTTATTTCTTTAGAAATTTGAATTGTCTCAATCGGAGCTCGGACGGAAAAGTTATGCACGAAATACGAACAGGTATCGGCTTTGATTCCCGAGAATTTTCCTGCGACAAAAAATTACCAAAACTTCATAAATAGTGCAATAAAGTTCAAGAATGATGATTTTGGCATTTTATTAAAATATTGGACAATTTTGGACATTTAATTAAAAATATAAACCAAAAAGCCCGGGTTAAACGTCCAATTACGTAGTTTCGGTGAGTAATCATTACACTCTATCTGTATTAGCAACGGTACCATGCTTTATATTTTGTATCTGTATCTGTATCTGTCTGTAATCTTTTCACAGGGATCTGATACTATATATATACATATATACTCTTTTACTGTTCTCATCATGTTTCCAAAATAACCATAACACTATTAATTTGTACTGTAAATACTGTAATATCTGTAGCATCTTGATGCTAATAACTGTATAATTTGTTTGTATAATCTATCTGTATACTCTGAGTGTTATGACATTTAGGAAAACACAGCTTTATATATACTTTGTATATACTAATTTGAATAAACATATGTATACTACTATATATATCTGTCTGTGTAATCATTTGAATAAAACTGTATATGTATACGTATTCTGTCTGTATAAAATTTGTAAATATCTAACTATATCTGCATAACTTGATATACTGAAAAACTATATAAAAACTCCATATCAGACAATATCTACTCAGGTCACACATACTTTAAAAACTCATATTCTGTATAATAACTGGTATACATGCATATATATATATATATATATATATAATTTCTGCTGTAAACAATAGTCTGGAAAAAGCGTATAATTTATGCTGGAAACTTACTAGAATTGCCTAGCATGGCATATTTCCCTTACCTAGTTTTTGAAAAGCCTCACTGAACTCTGGCCCTACACCCGCAGGGTTCACTCAACACCCTGAAAATGACATCCTCGAGAACGAAACATCAATATTTTCCTGCAAACAATATTTCCTATAATTGCATGAAAAGCAGATTTTGAATAAAACATCTTACCTTGAATTTGGGATGAATTCCAAACCAATTCCACCAACGATCCGCTCCGACTTCATCAGGAGCGTCGTGGTGTCTTCAAATCGTCGATCCGGCAAGAAATAGGGTCGAGATCGAAGAGAGAAGGAGAGATGGTTGTTTAGAGAGAGAGAGAAAGTCTTTTGTGCCAAAATTTTGCTAAAAATTCAGGTTTTGGCAATTTATAGCCCTAGGTTCGTCGACGAGACACGTCATCTCATCGACGAGTCCTTAAGAAATTTCGTTGATGAACATCCTCCCTCGTCGATGAATTTCAAACTGCCTCAAAACTTCTCTCGGTATTTTGTTGTCGACGAAACTTGTCCTCATCGACGAGCTATTCTTGTATCCTTGTCGACGAATCCTGTGACGCCCTGATTTTAGTACAATTTTTTTTTAATAATAAATGAATTTTCACTCGTCATCAACAACATCCATAAATCGGCCACGTCAACAACCCAACTACCATCCATACGAGCCGACCCGCATTGGTCACCGGGTAAAAAGTCATTTTATTTATAAAACCTAACAGCGGAAGACAGTATATTTATATCATCTAGAATACAATATCCAGAGTACTAACATACATATTTACACAATACTATCTCATACCTAAAAATGATACAACCATAGGGAATCACACCTCCCTAGTCCAAACTCACCCTGTATATCCAACTCCCTACTATCATGGAGCTCTATCACCCAGTCGGTCTTTGTTCCCTGAAAAATTTAGATAAATTGTGTAAGACACATCTCAGTAAGAAGGAATAAATTATTTACAGTGTGTGTGTAACGCCCCAAACCCTTCAACCCGGGTCCGGTGCGTTATACCTAATAAAATCCTTGATATTCCATAATTAAACCATACATACGCAGCGAAAAACACAACTATGAACCTCAATCATACAAATAATACTAGAGTTTCCTAGTTCTATCCATAGACCATAATATCCTTCAACACCTGCATTTCCATAATTACATATATCTCTTAAACATTTCAATATGTTCACAAACATTCTTTTCTCCACATACTTAAAACATAAGGAAGTGAAACATAAACATTTACATTCCCCAAAACTAACATAGGAATATACCATTTTCTTTATACAATCCTCAAAAGGCTAAAAACCCTCGAGCTCTCAAAGCTCAATCTTGAGGAAATCCTGAAAAAAGATAAATTCATATTTGTGTGAGACACATCTCAGTAAGGGAAAAAATAATATATTAAACACAACATGTGGCTAACATGAGGTATATAGATATCATTTTAAATATAATTGCAAATCATTATCATAACATTAAAACTATTTTCTAAACCTAAACAATCACATGCAAAGATTTACCCACGAGATTACCCAAGGATAGGGGTGATTACCCGCCCATACAAGTGGCATCCCTCTGCTCTGATACTTAGGTAACCCTAAGGTCACAATTAAAACATATTAGAGCACTCACCTTACTTAGTAAGCCCTCAAGTGTAAGATTAATCTAGTACTCACATAGTTCAACAATAGTTTACCGGCAAAGGCCATAAGGATAGGGAAATCTACCTGCCCATACAAGTAAGTTCCCTCTGCCCTAATACGTTATGCGGCTACTACCACATCTGTAGCTACTAGTGCACTCACCTTACTCAGCAAGCCCTCAGGTGAAAGGTACGCCTCGCCCAATCATAACATGTTCTACGTACATACATATTTCTAATATCATAATACACCATTTTTTCTATCATTATTCAATCATTCACATCCTTTCATGTTCATAACTTAACATTTCACTGTGTTTCACTTTAAGTGACTCTTTCCCATTTGTATCATTCACGTTTCACATTTCATTTCATTGCATTGTCATTCCATTGTCATTTCATTGCATAACCTTTTCATTTCATTCCTTCATACTACAGCTGTTCTTTAGCCATCGTTTGTTAGTCCACATAGAAATGCGCTAGAATCTGCTAACATGACTGTCTTTTAGTTGTCTTACGTTTACATGGTTGCATTTAACATACACACGCAACATTGTCCATATCACATTTTATTCATAATGTCTTACTTACTTAG
Source organism: Malania oleifera (assembly GCF_029873635.1). Classification (NCBI taxonomy): domain Eukaryota; kingdom Viridiplantae; phylum Streptophyta; class Magnoliopsida; order Santalales; family Ximeniaceae; genus Malania; species Malania oleifera. The sequence goes on from NC_080418.1 coordinate 151,330,326, forward strand.
CCTGCATCTCATACATTTAACATATATTTGCACAAAATCTCATGTCACACAATTTAGCAGTAAAATTCATACATTGTCTGTAAAATAAGTCAATCAACATTTAACGTTTATATACTGAAAATACCTTTCATTTCTTACATAATTATCCTGAAAATATTTTTCCACTTTCATCAGTTCATTTTCGCATATACATATCTAATAAATAACTCTAAACTCGGAAAAATATAATTTAAACAGTTGGCATTTTACCCATACCGAAACATATACACGTATATATAACACAATTTATTTTTCCATTAAATTCATAAAAATTTTGGTTTAATATATATTTTTCCCCTTATCTAATTTCTTGAACTACGCCAACAGGGACTCCGAAAAATACCTGCAGCGCTCACCCGGACCCTGAATCAAAAATTCTAGTTCCATTAAATTAATCCTAAATAAAATACTATTTAAATATTTCCTAGGGCCATAATTCCCAAATAAATAATAATACCCACAAATATAACCATTTTTCCAAATTTCTCAAATCCCACTCTCGCTTTGGAGTGGGACCTAGAAAACCCCAATTCAAAATTTACCTATGCCAAAATGACAACAACCGTGTTTAGGCCCAATCGTCGATTTAACCGCATATTTACAAAAAAATTAGGAATATAGGGAAAAATTACCTTTCCTCAGGAGCAGTGCCAAAGTCGTTTCCACGACAAATCTGCTCCAGTAGAAATGTCGGTAGTGGAACCAGGAATCCAATGGCACCTTCCGTTTCCTGATCCGCCGCAAACTTATCGAGAAATTGAGAGAAGGAGAGAGACGGAGACGGAGATGGCTGGCGCAGGAAAAACTCAGAGGGGGGGGGGGTTGGCTTTTGCTTCCGGAAGTTTATCTTTAAACATATATATATTTTAGACTTTAACTATTACATATTATATATATATATATATATATCTTTTTTCAATTAATTTTTTTCAATTTTTTTTTATTTCTTTCATACTATTTATTTTTATTTATGTATTTAATACATTAATTTAATAATGTTTAACTAATTAATTGATTAATAATTTTAATTAATTAATTAACTTTATTTATTATTTTATTTATTTATTTTCCTAATTATTTTAATCATTTTAATTTTTAGGGTCTTTACAGTGTGGCCATATGAGTTCAGTTATAACATGCTTTACTTTTCAAAATCACATTTCACCTGAGAAAATATACTGGCAAATATATTCTCATAGTCATATAGATATACAACACGAGCTTTTACAAGCTTTAAAAATCATTTCTTAAAATCAATCATTCCAACACATTTTTACCTACGAAGTTCCTGAGAATAGGGAAGATTACTCGCTCTTACAGGTAGCTTCCCTTTGCCCTAACATATTATGCCGCCGGGTATGGCCACATCTGATAACTATCAGAGCACTCACCTTACTCAGTAAGCCCTTAGGCGGAGAGTTTCACTTCGTCTCAATTATTTATGTCATTAACTCACACAGTTCATTTCTCATATTTAACATTCTTTATTTTTCAATTTCCATTCTTTCTTTCATTTATCATTTTAGCCAATTTTATCATTCTTTCACTTTCCGTTTTCATTTTACTTTCCAGCTCATGAATATCCTTGGTATCAAATACCAACATCGCGTCTGTAACTCATGGCCACCTTGAGGATCTTTCTATCCACGCCACGCTTTCCCCCATGGTCAAGGTTGTGTGGTCCGAAGGTTGGATCTAACCGCGGTTGGCCGACCTAGTTAGATCAAAGTATCATATCACATATCGCGTCTGTAGTACGACTGGCCAACCTATAACCTTTATCCGGACTCAGGGGGCCTAACAACCCTACAAAAAGGCTTAGTCGACTGTCACGCCACACGCTCTAAGAGTCCGTGTGGTTGCACTAACACCATTAGCAATGGTACTGTGCTCAATATCATAACCATCCATCAAGGTTCACTACCACATACCCGCAATCATTATGCGGTATTGACATTTCGTCAATTATATTTCAGTATATCACAATTCAGTTCAATATAAATATTCTCATCACTTTCTATGCACATTTCATCATCTCGTAATAATATATATCATATTTCACGTATTTTCACATTTTCCCAAAAAACTCATATCAGTAATTTGTACAAACTCATTTCTCATGCAAATAATTTCCACTCACAAATAAATACCACATTTCATTATTTTTCACTAATCACATCAATCATTCTCATTTCAATATTTTCACAGAAAATACCCATCATTATATTTCACATTTTTCAACACATGTCATGTGCCACACAGTTTTCATCTAATATTCATAATATATTAGTTTCAGACTCCAAAACATCACAAATTAATATTACTCAAATGCCACATAATTTATTTGATATTTGTATCATAATAATTTTCAGGCAAAATACAATATGCTCATTTTCATATATTAATTCAAACGATAATTCTAAAAATGCTACTATAATTTATTCCACTTACCTGACCTACTGAGAGTCTCGTTAGAACTCAAATCTCATGCCCTTGGCACCCGAAACTCAACTCCTGCAATTTACATTTCCCTAGATTAATTAACATATTTCCCCAAAATAATATCCATCTAACCTTTCTTATGCTTCATATACCTCAAATTAACATTTAAACTAATATTTGACACCCCCACTTAATTTTCTGAATTTTGCCTACGGATCCCAAAATTACACCCGCGGCACTCACCCGGGCCCTAAATTCTGAAAATTCTACTTCAACTCCAGATGCTCAATATTTTAGCATTTATAAATTATTACTAATTAATTAAAAATAAGCCCTTTAATAACCCTCGTACCCTAAATTTGGGGTTTTGCCCACGACGACTCCACGAGAATTTCGTCCCGCTAGACTTGTAGAGAATCATCCATAGATTCTCGTGGTGGTGTCCGTTCATCAATCAGGCTTATAATTTGCAAGAAATTAAAGATAAAGGGAAAATTGACTTACCCTAGAAGATACGTCTACGCCGCTCCTACCATCGATCCGCTCCGGTAGAAATGATGGTAGCGGAGAATGGAGCTCAACAGTATCTTCTGATTCTCGATCAGGTGAGAATCCACCACGCAACTAAGGAGAAAGGGAGAGAGAATGAGAGGAGAGAGAGAGTGTGTCTGCGCGTAAAACAGAAGAAGAAGAAGAAGAAGAAGAAGAAGAAGAAGAAGAGGAAAGAAAATAAGAAAGGAAAAAACCTCCTGGAGCTTCTTTGAAGCTTCAAGAGAGTAATAATAATAATAATAATAATAACAATAATAATAATAATAATAATATATTTAATTAATATTAATAATAATATATTTTATTAAAAAAATAAAAATAAATTTTAATTATTATTTTTCTTTTCTTTTTTATAAATCTGATTAATTAATTAATTATTACTATTATTATTATTATTATTTGGAATCACTCCACTAATCTTCTATATCCCTTTTTGGGGTTATTACAAATCCCCTGTGTTCGTCGATAAGATGCTGAAAATTCCTCGGGTTATTACATTCTCCCCTCCTTATAAAATTTCATCCTCAAAATTTATTATCCGGGTTGAACACCATCTATACTTTCCATCATCCCGTAAAGGAAAAGTGTAACGACCTGAATAAAAGTGAGATTTAAATAATAAAAAGGAAGGGAAATGGAAACCAGAAACAGAAGGAGACAGCGTTCGTCGACGACATTGCATTTTGGGGGATAACCATAATTTCAAGGAAATTGCCAAGACTCGTCGACGAATACAGGGCCTCATCGACGAGTGCATAATAAAATTCGTCGACGAACACAAGGCTTCGTCAATAAGAAAATACCGAGAGAGGTTTTGGGGTAGCTTGAATTTCGTCGACGAATACAGGGTCTCGTCGACGAATTTAATGAAGGACTCGTCGACGAAATCCCCTGTTCTATAAATATGAAAATCCGGATTTTGACTTCCTAAAGAAGCTAAGTTTTCCCCCTCTCTCCTCTTCGGTTTTCTCTCTCTCTCTCTCTCTCTCTCTCTCTCTTCGATTTTGGGCTTATTTGTCGCCGGATCAAAGATTTGAAGCTACCACGACGCTCCTGGCGAAGTTCTCTATGAGTTTGCTAGAGCGGATCATTGGGAAAACAAAGTTGGAAATCATCCCTAACTTGAGGTAAGGCTTTTTAAGCCAAATTTGACTTTGTGGTAGTTATAGATAATGTTGAACGTACAGAAATACTAAACTTTAATACTGGGACTTTTCATTTTCAGGGTATTGGTCAGGAAATTTGTCAGGAGTTAGATTAGATTGTTTTGGGGGCTTTCTCTGTAGTCAGGTAAGGGGATAAACTAAACTAGTTCCTTTTGAGAAAATGTATGTATATATATAGTATTTGATTCTGGGAAGTAAATATGTTTATATATATATGAGTTATATTTGGGAAAATACTGTTTAAATACTGTTATGTTGAATACGTGGAAAATATGTTTAGTGTGGCATGAGTATAAAACGTTGGAAATACTGTTTTATGGAAATGTGAATGATACGGATTTTTATGATGGAAAATCGGCGTACGGGCTGAGGTTTTTATATGTTTGCCGGCGTACGGGCTATGCTATATGACTGTGATTTGCCAGTGTATAGGCTGTGCTATGTTTGCTAGCGTACGGGCCGTGCTATGTGACTGTGATTTGCCAGCATACGAGTTGTGCTATGTTTTGCCGACGTATGGGTTGAGCTATGATAAAATGTGTAATATCGGCGTATGGGCCGATGATTTTCATGATACACGTATATATGCAAAATGATATGATTAGTGTGAGAATAAATGATATGAAATATCTATGTATCACACTTTTAGTATATGCTATATGATATCATAACCTGGTTGACTTCGTTTAGGCTATCACTTGCACGGTACCGTTGCTATATGTCCATGGTCCTCATGATCATGATATTTGTGTTAACGCCGTTGTACGGAGTGGTGTGAGATTGGATGGTCGATGTGGTTATTAAAGAAGTGTGCTGTGATCGCCCCTGGTGTACGGACCAGGTCTAGAAGACTCATCGGACCTACAGACTACAGTTTGACTTGGCAGTGGTCGGCCAACCATTGTCAGGTCCCGCCTTCGGGCCACACAACCTAGTCATGTGGGGGTAATACATGACAACAGCCAGCTAACCTACCAAGAATGTTTTTATGTTATTATTATTATGATATGAGATGAGATATGCTTATGAAATGCAGTATGTTCTGCCATGTTTTGATATACATATGTTTTTCCAAATTTGATAAACAGTACTGAATATGTTATATATGATATATATAGAACACAGAATACTCATGTTGTCACACACTGGTATTAGTTTATTTCCCTTACTGAGAGGTGTCTCACCCCTAAATCTTATAAACTTTTCAGGAGCCCCAAATAGGAGAGCGGGAAAAGCCCGCTGAGCTAGTGCTGTGTATCTGCCCTTTTTGAAGGGTAAGTTTTGTAGGGACAGTTAGATTTTTGGGGAAATGTCCCTAGGTCTTATTTTTGATATGTATATATGGAAATACTGTGGACTATAGCAACTCTGATATATTGTATTATATGGTATTGAGATGTACATTATTGTATGTTTTCTGCTACTAGGGCTTCTGCTGTATGTTCTGATATATCGCTGGTACCCACGGGTCCAAGTGGATTGTGACCTGCTGAACTGGAATATGGGAAATGTGCTATTGATATTATCAAAAAAAAAATGTGAAAAAAAAAAAGTAGGTCGTGACAAAAAGTGTCTACTCATTTTATTACTTACCCTCACTTATGACGGAGGAATACCATGGTTACATTCTATGTTTTGGGAGATTACACAAATAAAATTAAAAACTACTTACTAACTAAATAGTACATGTACCTGCAAAAGAAACATTACCTAACTATTTACATTACCTGATTGCTCTTGGAACAAATGTGGGTATTTCTTTTTAATTTCATCCTCGAGTTCCCATGAGACTTCTTCCATAGCATGGTTCCTCCACAAAATCTTCACTAGCTGAATTTCTTTAGTACGCAGTTCTTGTGTCATTCTGTCTATAATCTGTACTAGCATCTCTTCATAAGCTAGTGAATCCTTGAGTTCTATCTCTGCATAGCTAATTATGTGAGATGGATCTGGGATGTATTTCCTTAACATGAAAAACATAAAACACATCATGAATTTGAGCCAAAGCTGGCGACAAAGCTAGCCTATAAGCAACTGACCCTATTCTCTATAATATCTCAAATGGGTCAATATACCTAGGGTTCAATTTGCCCTTCTTTCCAAACCTCATAACTCCTTTTAGAGGAGCTATCTTAAAAAATACTCGATCTACCACATCAAACTATAGCTCTCGGCGATGAGTGTCTGCGTAGCTTTTCTGCCGACTCTGCACGGTGCTAATTCTTTCTTTAATTAGTCAGACCTTATCACACGCCTATTGTACAATCTCTGGACCCAACACTTTCCTTTCACCAACTTCATCCCAAAAGAGAGGAGAAAAACATCTCCTGCCATACAGTGCCTCGTATGGGGCCATGTCGATGCTAGACCGGTAGCTGTTATTATAAGCAAATTTAACTAGTGGTAGAAACTGAGTCCAGCTACCCCCGAAATCCAGCACGCATGCATGAAGCATATCTTCTAATGCCTGAATCGCCCTCTCAGTTTGTCTATTTGTCTAGGGATGGAAAGCAGTGCTAAATGCTAACTATGTACCCATAGCCTCATGAAAACTTTTCTAGAATCGTGAAGTAAACCGAGGATCTCAGTCTGAGACTATGGATACTGGCACACCATGGACGCAAACTATCTCCTGAATATAAATCTCTGCCAATCTGTCCATGGAATAACCGACTTTAATCGGAATGAAATGAGCTGTAACAACCCAAAGAATAATGTTATTTCAATAATAAAGAGGGAGAGAAATGGAAAAAAAAATAGAAGGAGACAGCAGACTTTGTTGACGACATTGCACATTGGGGGTAATAACCAAAAATTTTTCCTTGGTCCTCATCGATGAATACAGGGGATTCTTCGACGAGGGTATAACAGGACCTTGTGAAAGAGGGCGAGCTTCATCGACGAGAAAATACTGAGAGGATGTTTGGGCGACTTTGAATTTCTTCCACGAAGGGCAAGGTTCATCGACGAATTGTCTATTGATTTCGTCGACGAGATGACGTGGCTCGTCGACGAAGGCTGCAGTATAAATAGCCTAAACTTGGTTTATACACATAATTTCCGGCATAAATCTCTCCTCTCTCTCTCTCTCTCTCTCTCTCTCTCTCTCTCTCTCTCCTAGACAGTTCTCCTTCCAACTTTCTTTGATTTCGGCCCCATCAGTCGTCGGATCGACGATCTGAGGCCACCACGACGCTCCTGGCGGAGTTCTCTTCAAATCTGCAGGGGCGGATTGTCAGTAGAATTGAGTTGGATTTCTCCCCAGAATCAAGGTAAGGCCTTTTATTCTGTTTTTGACCTTTTGGAAGTTGTAGGAAATGATGTAGGCCAAGAAATATTGATATTCTGTTCTAGCAAATGTGGTTTGCAGGGTGTGGAATAGGAAGCCCTGTGGGTGTGGGATCAGTATACAATAGGGACTTTTCGACAGTTTGGTAAGGGAAACATGCTATGCTAAGGAAACCTAATACGATTTCAGTATGAAATTTATGTTTTTACCAGATTAATATTTAGAGCAGAAATTTATACAATTTATTATTGATGTTAAAGTATTTTAAATTATTGTGTGGCATGAGAGTATGAATATAGTATAGAAACATGTTTTTACAGTATTTTCAAGAATATGTTTTACAAAATATACAAACAATGAAAATGTGTTTACAGTATCTTTCAGAATACCATAATTTTATAGTTTTACAGCACCATAATAGGTAGAATTACAGTTTATCTTAGAAAAATACAATTGATATAGTTACGTATTATTACAACATTATGGTTATACAGTTATTACAGAATCAATGTAAAATAGTTAGTTGTATATAGAAACGTATTATAGAGTATCAGACCCTGATGGATCAGACAGCAGAACACGGTACCGTAGCTATAGATATACAGATATTCAGTTTAGAGTGCAACCACTTAACTCAGATAGTAAGTGGTATGAGGTCGATCGTGCCTAGTTGTGGGCAGGCTCCCTATCAGATATGGGTTGAGGAAGGCCGATCTGACCGAGTAGTAGAGTGGTTTACCCTAGTCGGCCAGTCAGGATAGATCCAACCTTCAGGCCTCACAACTCTGTCATGAGGGGTTAAATCATGACATACAGCCATCTAGGGAAATATTCTCAGGTATTATAGTATTATCAGATTTTTCGAAATAGTAGTATTATTATGAAAATTAATTTCATACAATTTGACATGTTCAATTATGTAGTTAAAGGTTTTATAATATGTTATGTAGTATTAGCATTTTTAGTCTTAGTATTTGTACTACTCTTATCTCTGATTAATTTTTACAGATCCATATCTCAATAGCCACATACTAGTAATAACATGTTTCGTCTTACTAAGTTTTGGCTCATCCTAGTGTTGAATTATTTTTCAGGTGAGCCAGTTGGGCAAGTGGAGCAGGCTCATAGGTAGAAGAGTTGTTAGTCTGCCCTTTTGAGAGTGAGTGTTTTGGGGTTCAATTTTGTTAGCTCTGGTGTTAGGAAGAGTAGTTCTTGAGAGTATCATGAAATATGTAATATTTGTGGAATATTTAGACACTCTGGTATTATATATATATATATATATAGGTTGTGTTTCATGTTATTTGCTTTCCGCTGTGTAGGAAATTGTTTTAATTTAAAATAGTATAGGAGAATTTTATTTTTATAAGCAGGTCGTTACATGAGCAGTTTTTGTTAAACGATCAACAACCACCCAAATCGCATTCAGTCCTTGTCGCGCTGGTGGTAATCCTGTAATGAAATCCATCGAAATGTGATCCCATTTCCACTATAGAATAAACAGTGGTCGCAACTGCCTTGCTGGTCTTTGGTGTTCAGCTTTAACCTGCTGGCACGTCAAGCACTGTTGTACAAATTCGGCTATCTCTCTTTTCATTCCACTCCACCAGAAGTACTCTCGTAAATCCTTATACATTTTAGTACTACCTGGATGTACGGTGTGTAGGGATCTATGAGCCTCCTCCAGTATAGTTCTTCTGATCTTCGTACCCGCAGGAACACAGAGCCTATTACGGAATCGCAGGGCTCCATCATCTGATATGCTAAATTCCTCACCCTGACCATTTCGCACCCTAGTTCTTCTGATCTGGTCTCTGGTGTTCAGTTTTAACCTGCTGGCACGTCAAGCACTGCTGTGCAAATTCGGCTATCTCTCTTTTCATTCCACTCCACCAAAAGTACTCTCGTAAATCCTTATACATTTTAGTGCTACCTGGATATACGGTGTGTAGGGATCTGTGAGCCTCCTCTAGTATAGTTCTTCTGATCTCGGTACCCGCAAGAACACAGAGCCTATTACAGAATCGCAAGGCTCCATCATCTAATATGCTAAATTCCTCACCCTGACCATTTCGCACCCTAGCCATTGCCTCTGTCAACTCTACATCATCACCCTGAGCTGCTTTAATCCTTTCGTATAGCGTAAGCTGAACCACTAAAGTGGCAATGACTGCCTGAGGACTTTCTTTAATTAATTCTCTGCTAAGCCTCTCCAAATCTATCAAAATTGAATGTGGAATCTCCATGACTGCTAATACTGGTCCCATTGATTTCCTATTCAAAGCATCAGCTACCACATTCACTTTCCCTGAGTGGTAACTAATGGTGCAGTCATAGTCTTTAATAAGCTCTAGCCACCTTCTTTCTCTCATATTTAGTTCCTTCTGCGTAAAGAAATATTTCAGGCTCTCGTGATCCATGAAAATCTTGCACTTTCCACCATATAAGTAACGCCTCCAGATCTTGAGAGCATACACCACCGCAGCAAGCTCTAAATCATGGACAGGATAATTCCTCTCATGCTCTTTAAGTTGTCTAAACGCATACGCAATAACCCTGCCGTGCTACATTACTATGCACCCAAGTCCCTTCAAAGAAGCATCACTGTATATTGCAAATTCGTCCTCCCTTGACAGGATAGCTAATACCAGAGATGAAACTAACCGCCACTTTAACTTTTGAAAACTCTGCTCACAGTCATCGGTCCAATCAAACTTCGCATTTTTCCTCGTAAGCCGTGTTAATGGACCTAATAGTGTTGAGAAGCCATCTATGAAGCGCCGGTAATAGTCTACTAATCCCAGAAAACTCCTGACCTCCTAAACGCTACCTGGCCTTTCCCAACTTACTACCACCTCTATTTTACTCGGATCAACTAATACACTTGCTTCATAGATCACATGATCGAGAAAGGTAACTTGCCTTAGCCAGAACTCACATTTCTTGAATTTTGCATATAATTTCCTTTCTCTCAATATCTGCAACACCAGCCTCAAATGATGCTCGTGCTCCTCAAAACTTCTCGAATAAACCAGTATATCATCAATGAAGACAACGAAAAAACTGGTCCAAATATTAATGAAACACTCGATTCGTTAAATCCAGGAATACTATTGGTGCGTTCATCACCCCAAATGGCATCACCAAGAACTCGTAATGCCCATATCGGGTTCGAAATGCAGTCTTCGAAATATCCTCTGCTCTAACTTTCACTTGATGGTAACCCGACCGTAGGTCTATTTTAGAGTAAACCTGGGTCCCCTGTAACTGATAAAATAAATCATCAATCCTAGGGAGAGGATATTTGTAACAAGCCGAAGAATAATGGTATTATAATAATAAAGAGGGAGGAAAATGGAAACAGTAACAGAAGGAGGCAGCCGACTTCATCGATGAACGCTTTGTGTTCGTCGATGACGTTGCATTTTGGATGTGATAATCCCAAGAATTTTCCAAGCCTCGTCGACGAAAATAGGGGTTTTGTCGTTGAGTGTTCTTTAGGATCTCGCCAACGAGGTCCCGTCTCGTCGACGAGAATATACCGAGAGAGGATTTTTGGGAAGTCTGAAATTCGTCGACAAGGGTGCAGGTTCATCAACGAACTTTCTATAGGACTCGTCGACAAGGTGACGTGGCTCGTCGACGAATCCCATAGTATAAATAGCCTAAATCCGAGTTAAATGCATAATTTTTCTGCCAAATTCACTCTCTCTCGCTCTCTCCTACGGCTCCACCTCCATCTCTCTTCGATTTCAGCCCCGTTGTTCACCGGATTGATGATTTGAGGCCACCACGACGCTCCTGGGAAGATCTCCATAAGTTTGCCAGAGCAGATCATTGGTGGGACGAAGTTGGATTTCATCCCATATTTAGGGTAAGGTCTTTTATTTGAAATTAGGCTTTTCGGCAGTTGTAGGAAATGACGTAGACGTAGAAATAGTAATTTTTTTGTTCTGCAATTTATGGTTTTCAGGGTGTTGAGTGGAGGACCCTGCGTGTGTAGGACCCGCTATAGTAGGGGGATTTTAGCAAAAATCAGGTAAGGGAAATATGCTATGTTAGGTAATACTAGTATGATTTTAGTATGAAATATATCTTTTCATCATATTATTATTTCACAGTAGGAACTTATACAGTTTATCAAATACGTTTAAAATGTTTTAAATTACTGTGGCATAAGAATATAGATATAGTACAAAAACATGTTTTTAGAGTATTTTCAGGATTATGTTTTATAGTATTTTCATAATACCATGATTATATGGTTTTCAGTACCATGACATATAGTTTTACAGTTTATTTTAGAAATACAGTTGATACAGATACAATTTATTTCAGAAATACAGTTGATACAGATACAGTTTATCACGGCGTCATGGTTAATACAGATATTACAAAATCATGGTAAAACAGATAGATTGTATATAGTAATGTAATATTTAGTATCAGACCCTAATGGATCAGACAGCAGAGCACGGTACCGTTGCTATATACAGATATTCAGTATAGAGTGCAACCACCTATTCAAATAATACGTGGTATGTAGGTCGATCAAATGCCCAGGAGCGGATAGGCTCCCCATCAGATATGGGTTGAGAAGGGTTGATCAGACTGATGGAGTATAGTGATTTATTCCTGGTTGGCTAGCCAAGGTAGATCCCGCCTTCGGGCCTTACAACCATCTAGGAAGGTTTTCAGTTATTATTATACATATATACAATTTTACAGTAATAGAGGGCGTACTTATGTATGGTAGAAGTATTATGTATAGAAACCTAAAAATACAGTTATGTTAAGCAACATGGGATGATGGTTGTTATATTATTTGTACTATATTTTCAAATTTAGTTATATGTGTTTATATAGAAACAGATCTTCTCAGTATTGTAACTCATTTGCCACACACTAGCAATAGCATATTTTGTCTCACTGAGCGTCATCTCATCCCATTACCTTAATATTTTCAGGTGATCCAGATAGGCGAGCAGATCAGACTCGCAGATAGAGGGGCTTTAGTATTGCCCTGCCAGTAGAGTAAGTATTTTTTAGAGTATGTATGTATAGCCCTAGCCAGTTGAGGGTATTTTGGGAAGCCATCATATATGTATATTTTGAGGATCCTTTTAACACTCTGGTATTGTATATTTTCTTGGTGGTGCTTATATGAATTCCGCTTCTTGCTGCTTAGGTTGATGGATTGGTTTAATCAAGTAGGTATCAGAGCTTTATAAATTTTACAGTATATATATATATAACCCCAGTTAAATAGTAGATAGTCACAATATTTATTCTTGACTATCAGTTTATTTATCTCCCTATAATCGATACACAACCTGTAATAACCCCTAAAAAAGGGTTATAGAAGATTAGTGGAATGATTCCCCCAAAAATAATAATAATAATAATAATAATTAATTAATCGAATTTAAAAAAATTAATTAATTAAAAACCTTATTTTTATTTTATTAATAAAATATATTATTATTAATATTAATTAAATATATTATTATTATCATTATTATTATTATTATTATTATTATTATTATTATTATTATTATTATTATTATTATTATTATTATCTCCTGGAGCTTAAAGAAGCTTCAGGAGACCTTTTTTTTTTTTTTTAATAAAAACTTCATTCTTCTTCTTCTTCTTCTTCATTTCTTTTCTTTTCTTTTCATGCGTCTCTGAACTATCTCTCTCTCTCTTCATTCTCTCTCCCTCTCTCCTCGATTTCGTGGCGGATTTTCACCCGATCGAAAATCCGAAGATACCATTAGACTCCATTCGCCGCTGCTGTCATTTCTACCCGAACAGATCGGTGGTAGGAGCGGCGTAAGCATATTTCCTATGGTAAGTCATTTTCTCATTTTTCTTTAATTTCTTGCAAAATATAAGTCCAATTGACGAATGAACACCAACATGAGAATCTAGGGATGATTCTCTACAAGTCTAGTGGGATGGAATTCTCGTGGGGGTGTCGGGCCAAAACCCCAAATTTGGGGTGCAGGGGTTATTAAGGGGCTTATTTTTAATTAATTAGCATTAATTTAGAAATGCTAAAATATTGAGCATCTGGGGCTGAAATAGGATTTCTGAAATTTAGGGCCTGGGTGAGCGCCGCGGGTGTAATTTTGGGACCCGCAAACAAAATTTAGAAAAATTAAGTGGGGGTGTTAAATAATAGTTTAAATATTAATTTGAGGTATATGGAGTTTAGGGAAGGCTAGATGAGTATTATTTTGGAGAAATAGATTAATTAATTTGGGAAAAATGTAAATTGCAGGAGTTGAATTTTGGGTGCCAAGGGCGTAGAATTTGGGATTCTAGCGAGACTCTCAGTAAGCCAGGTAAGGGGAATAAATTATAGTAGTGTTTTTAGAATTATTATTTGAATGAAAATGTGAAAATGAGCATACAATATTTTGTCTGAAAATTATTATGATATAAATATCAGATAAATTGTGTGGCATTTGAGTAATTGTAAATTGTGATATTTTGGAGTGTAAAATATAATAATGTGGTATTTATTTGTGAGTAGAAATTATGTGCATGACAAATGAGAATTATTGATGTGATTAGTGAGAAGTAATGAAATATGATATTTATATGTGAGTGGAAATGTTTTGCCTGAAAAATGAGATTTTATGAATTACAGATATTGGAAAAATACGTGAAATATGATATTACGAGATGATGAAATGTGCATAGAAAATGATGAGAATATTTATATTGAACTGAATTGTGATATACTGGAATATAATTGATGAAATGTCAATACCGCATAATGATTGTGGGTATGTGGTGGTAAACCCTATTGGATGGTTATGATATTGAGCACAATACTGTTGCGAGTGGTGTTAGTACAACCACACGGACTCTTGGAGCGTGTGGCGTGACAGTCGACTAAGCCATTTTGTAGGGTTGTTGGGCCCCCTGAGTTCGGATCAGGGTATTAGGCCGGCCAGTCGCACTACAGGCGCGATATGTGATATGATATTTGATCTAACCGGGTCGACCAACCGCAGTTAGATCCAGCCTTCAGGCCGCACAACATTGACCATGGGGGGAAGCAAGACGTGTATAGAAAGATCCTCAGGGTGGCCATGAGTTACAGACGCGATGTTGGTATTTGATACCGAGGATACTCATAAGCCGGAAAGTAAAGTGGAAATGAAAAGTGAAAGAATGATAAAATTGGCTAAAATGAGAAATGAAAGAAAGAATGGAAATTGAGAAATAAAGAATGATAAAATTGAGAAATGGAACCGCGTGAATTAATAATATAAATAATTGAGGCGAAGTGAAACTCGCCGCCTGAGGGCTTACTGAGTAAGGTGAGTGCCCTGATAGGTATCAGATGTGGCCATACCCAGTTACGTAACGTGTTAGGGCAGAGGGAAGCTACCTGTATGGGCGGGTAATCTTCCCTATTCTCAGGAACTTCGCGGGTAAATATGTGATGGAAATCATTGAATTTGATAAATGATTTTAAAGTTTGTAAAAGCTTGTGTTGTATATCTATACGATTATGAGAATGTGTATATCAGTATATTTTCTCAAATGAAATGATGATTTGAAAAGTAAAGTGTATTATAATTGTACTCATATGGCCACACACTGTAAATAATTTATTCCTTCTTGCTGAGATGTGTCTCACCCAATTTATCTAAATTTTTCAGGGAACAGAGACCGACCGGGTGATAGAGCTTCGTGATAGTAGGGAGCAGGAACCCTGGTACACAGGGTGAGTTTTGGACTAGGGGAGATGTAATTCCCCTAGAGTTGTGTAGTTATTTTTAGTGTGGGAAGCTAGTGTGAATATTTGTATGTGTGTTGATGCTCTGGGTATTGTATTCTGACTGATGTATGTATTGTCTTCCGCTGTTAGGTTGTATAATAAAATAACTTTTTACCTAGTACCCATTGGGGGTCGGGTCGTATGAATGATAGTAGGATTGTTAACGTGGCCGATTTGTAGATTTATGACGTAATTATTTATTATTATTAAAAAAAAATTGTACAAAAATCAGGGCGTCACACAACCTCATGGTCCCGTCCTTCTTTTTCACAAATAGAACTAGTGCACCCCAAGGCGACGCACTGGGCCCGATAAAACCTTTATCCAGTAATTCCTGTAACTATTCTTTCAATTCTTTTAACTTAATTGAGGTCATACGGTATGGTTCTTTAGATATTGGTGCAGACCTTGGCAATAGAGTTTTCTAAATCTATCTATACACCATAATAAACCATGCATCCACTTGTATTCCTATATATACACATCTCCCAAAAATATTTAGTATTCACAATACCAGTATGTTTCACAACCATTCATAAAATCTAGAAGACTTAAAACATAAAATATTTGCATTCCAAAAACATCAATGAAATGTTTGTACCCTTTTTTTTCTTATATCTCCCAAAAATGTTATAAAACCTCAAGCTATCTAAGCTCGATCTCAAGGAGGTCCTGAAAAAAAATACATTTATATTCGGGTGAGACACATCTCAGTAAGGGAAGAAACAATATATTAAAACAGTGTGTGGCTAATACGAGGTATATAAATATCATTTTAATAACATTTTTCAAATCGTTAACATAACACTGAAATCATTCTCTAAACCTAATTAATCACATGCAAAGATTTAACCCACAAGATTACCCAAGGATATGGGTGATTACCGGCCCACATGTGATAACCCGAAAAAAAAAA
This sequence comes from Malania oleifera, assembly GCF_029873635.1. Lineage (NCBI taxonomy): Eukaryota > Viridiplantae > Streptophyta > Magnoliopsida > Santalales > Ximeniaceae > Malania > Malania oleifera. The sequence continues at coordinate 151,346,531 of NC_080418.1, forward strand.
AAATTAATTAATTAATTAATTTTAAAAAAATTAAAATTAAAAGTAATTATTGATTAGCTAATTAGTTAAATATTATTAAATTAATGTATTAAATAAACAAATAAAGAAAATAGAAAAAAAAGAATTATATTTAATTAAAATTATTTATTAGTAATTAATTAGTTAAACATTATTAACTTGAATTAATTAATGCAAGTAAAATGGTGATTATATATATATACATATATAAATATATAAGGATAAGATATATATATATATATATATATATATATATATATATATATATATATAAGGATATGATATATAAATATAAGTATATGATATTTAAGTTAAAGTAAGTAAAAAAAAAAAGAGGAAGCTAGAAGCTTCCTTTAGATTTCAACTTGAAATATGAAATCTGAGTTGATGCAGAGAGTTGCGCCCCCCCTGAACATCCTTCGTCATCTCCGTGAATGCCCCTCTCTCTCTTCCCTAATTTCTCGACGAATATTCGACTGACTGGGAAACGGAAGGTTTCGTTGGGTTCCTAACTCCACCACTGACATTTCTACTGGAGCGAATTTGTCGTGAGAGCGGCGTAAGCACCACTCCTGGGGAAAGGTATAATTCCCTTAATTTCTCAATTTCTTATTAAATTTGCTATTAAATCGACAATCAGGCACCACCATGGGGTCCTAGTCGTGATCGTTGTCATTTTGACATAAGTAAAGTTCCAATTGGGGTTTTTTAGACCCTACTCCAAAGTGAGAGTGAGATTTGAGAAATTTGGTAATTTGGCTAAATTTAAGGGCATATTTATTTATTTATAATTTATGGCACTAGGAAATATTAAAATAATATTTTATTTAGGGTTAATTTAATGGAATTAGGATTTTTAATTCAGGGTTCAGGTGAGCGCCGCAGGTATTTTTTGGGATCCCTATTGGTGTATTTCAAAAAATCACGTAAGGGGGAAATTTATATATTAAATCAATTTTTTCATGAATTAAAAATGATTACGTGTTATTTATGTATATATGTTTTTATGTGGGTTTAAAATGTCAGCCATGAAATTTATGTTTTCTGAGCCAAGATTTGTCGATATAGTTATGTATATGTGAAAGTGAACGAATGAAAGTGAAAAGAATTTTTTGATGAATTAAATAAGAAATGAAATGTATTTTGAGCATATAAATGTTAAATGTGGGTTGGCTTATTTTATGAGAAATATGTATGAATTTTACTACTAAATTGTGTGGCATGAGAATCTGTGCAAATTATATGTTAAATGTATGAGATGCAGGCTAAGTAAGTAAAGCAATGAGAATAAAATATGATATGGACAATGTCGCTTGTGTATGTTAAATTCAACCATGTAAAGGTACGATAGTTGAAAGTTGGGTTAGCAGATTTTAACGCATTTCTATGTGGACTAACTTATGACGGCCAAAAAGTGGCTTTAGTACAAAGGAATGAAATGAAAATGTTATGAGATGAAATAACAAGGAATGACAATGCAATGAAATGAAATGTGAAATGTGAATGATACAAATGGAAAAGAGTCACTTAAAGTGAAATGCAAGGAAATGTTAAGTTATAAACATGAAAGAATGTGAATGATTGAATAACGATGAAAAGAATGATATATTATGATATTAGAAGTATCTATGTATGTAAAACATGTTACGATTGGGCGAGGCATACTCTTCGCCTAAGGGCTTGCAGAGTAAGGCGAGTGTACTTGTAGCTTCAGATGTGGCAGTAGCTGCATAACGCACTGGGGCAGAGGGAACCTACTTGTATGAGCAGGTAGAATTCCCTATCCTTAGGGCCTTTGTCGGTAAACTATTGTTGAATGCGTGAGTACGAGATCAAGTTAACACTTGAGGGCTTACTGAGTAAGGTGAGTGCTCTAGTATGCTTCAGTAGTGACCTTCGAGTTACCTAAGTATCAGAGCAGAGGGGTACTACTTGTATGGGCGGGTAATCACCCCTATCCTTGGGTAATCTCGTGGGTAAACCTTTGCAAGTGATTGTTAGGTTCAGAAAATGACTTTCAGTATTATGTTAATGATTTGCAAATATTATAAAATGACATGTATAATCTCACGATGGCCACACGCTAAGTTTAATATATTATTTTTTTCCTTACTGAGATGTGTCTCACCCGAATATGAATTCATATTTTTCAGGATTTCTTCGAGATCGAGCTTTGAGAGCTCTAGCTTTTTATAGCATTATTGGGAATTAGGAAAAGAAAAAGGTATATTTCTACGTTAATTTTGGAGAATGTAAATATTTAAGTTTTATGTCTTTATGTTTTAAGGCTATTGAGTAAGAAATGATTGTGAAAATACTGAATTGTTTTGGGAGTTATGTAGATTTATGGAAATGTAGGTGATGGATGATTTATTATGGATTATAGTTAGAATTAGTAAACTCTGATATTATGTTATATGGAGTTTATGTTTATGTTTTCCGCTATGTATATGTTGATGATGGATTATCATGGATTTTATCAGGTATAACGCGTTGGACCCAGATTTAAGGGTTCGGGGTGTTATACCATACAAGTAGCACCCCTCTGCTCTGATATTTAGGTAATCCTAAGGTTACTACTAAAGCATACAAGGACACTCACCTTACTCAGTAAGTCCTCAAGTGTTAGATTGATCTCGTACTCACATAGTTCATACAAAAGTTTACCTGCGAAGGCTTATAAGAATAGAGAAATCTACCCGCCCATACAAGTAGTTTTCCTCTGCCCTAACACATTATGCAGCCTACTGCTACACCTGATACAACCAGGGCACTCACCTTTCTCAGCAAACCCTCGGGCGAAGAGTTTGCCTTGCCCAAACGTAACATGTGCTACTAGCATAAGTACTGATAATACCATAATACATTATTTTGTTTGCCATTATTCTGCATTTCTCAATTGTTCATGTTTCCATCTTTTACTTTTCATTTCATTTCTCTTTACGTGGCCCTTTTCCATTTTACATTGTTCACATTTCACATCTCATTTTCATTTCATTCATTTCCATTTTTATTTCATTTCATTTCATTTCATTTCTTACCTACATCTTTCAGCTGTTTTACCCAACATTTTTCAGCTGTCATACATTTATCCAGCATCTTTCAACTATTTTACCCAACATTTTTAGCTATCATACATTTACCCAGTATCTTTCAGTTGTTTTATCCAACATTTTTCAGCTGTCATACATTTACCCAGCATCTTTCAGTTGTTTACACGGTTGCATTAACACACACAAGAAGCATATTTCATATAACATTTTCATACTCAGTTCATTTCTTGAATATCATACATCTCATACATATATCGTATTTCCACACAACACTCCTACTTACTCATGTCACACTATTTAGCCGTAAAATTCATATATATTTCCTATAAAATAAGCCAACCCACATTTAACATTTACATACTAGAAAAATACCTTTAATTTCTTACATAATTATTCTAAAAAATGTTTTACTTTCACCAGTTCAATTTCACATATACGTATCTAATAAACAGCCCTAAACTGGGAAAAACATAATTTAAATGGTTGACATTTTAAACCTAGACCGAAACATATACACGTATATATAACATAATTCATTTTCCACTAAATTCATAAAAAATTTGGTTTAATATATATTTTCCCCCTTACCTGGTTTCTTGAACTACGCCAACAAGGACCCCGAAAAGATACCTGCGACGCTCACCCAAACCCTGAAATAAAATTCTAGTTCCATTAAATCAACCCTAAATAAAATATTATTTTAATATTTCCTAGGGCCATAAATTCCAAATAAATGGTTATACCCTCAAAGATATATAAATATATATATATATAATATTAAAATAATATATATTAAATGTAATAAGATGGATTGGATTTCGTTTTGAAATCCAATTCCATCTTCAGCCTCTCTGTGTCTCTCTCAATCTCTATCTTTTGCGTCTGTCACTTTCCCTTTTCTCTGTCTCTGTCTCACTCCTCCGTCCTCCTCCTCTTTCTCCTTAATTTCGTCGGTCTAACGAGCGCCAATTGGATTCCTAACTCTGCCATCGATATTTCTACTGTAGCGAATTTGTCGTGGGCACCATTCTTGGGGTAAGATAAATTTTCCCTAATTTCTCAATTTCTCCTTAGATCTTCAGTCAAATCAACGATCAGGCACCACCATTGGGTCCTAGTCGTCATTATCGTTATTTTGACTGGAGTAAATTTCCAATTAGGATTTTCTAGGCCCCACTCCAAAGAGAAAATGAGATTTAATTGGAATTTATGACCCTATGAAATATTAAAATAATATTTTATTTATGGTTGATTTAATGGAACTAAGATTTTATTTCCGGGACCGGGTGAGCGCTGCAGGTATCTTTTCGGGGTCCCTATTGGCGTAGATCAAGAAACCAGGTAAGGGGGAAAATATATATTAAATTAGAATTTTTATGAATTTAATGGAAAATGAATTGTGTTATATATACGTGTATATATTTCGGTCTAGGTTTAAAATGTCAACCATTTAAATTATGTTTTTCCCAGTTTCGGATTGTTTATTAGATACGTATATGTGAAATTGAACTGGTGAAAGTAAAACATTTTTCAGAATAATTATGTAAGAAATTAAAGGTATTTTTCTAGTATGTAAATGTTAAATGTGGGTTGGCTTATTTTATAGGAAATATATATGAATTTTACGGCTAAATAGTGTGACATGAGTAAGTAGGAGTGTTGTGTGGAAATACGATATATGTATGAGATGTATGATATTCAAGAAATGAACTGAGTATGAAAATGTTATATGAAATATGCTGCTTGTGTGTATTAATGCAATCGTGTAAACAGTTGAAAGATGTTGGGTAAATGTATGACAGTTGAAAAATGTTGGGTAAATGTATGACAGCTGAAAAATGCTGGGTAAAACAGCTAAAAGATGTTAGGTAAAACAACTGAAAATGCTGGGTAAAACAACTAAAATATGTTAGGTAAAACAGTTGAAAGATGCTAGGTAAATGTATGACAACTGAAAAATGTTAGGTAAAACAGCTGAAAGATGCGAAGTATGAAATGAAATGGTCGGAGGTGTCAGTCTCCTTTATATTGGGACGAGGTCGATGAACGACAAATATTGGGTCCGGAACTCATATAGCAAGCTTCTAAGAAGGTCAGGTTGATCAGGGATAGGATTAAATCAACTTAGAGTCGGCAAAAGAGTTACGCAGATGTTCACCGTTGTGAGTTGGAATTCGAGGTTAAGGGTAAGATATTTCTGAGAATCGCTCCAATGAAAGGGGTGATGAGATTCGGAAAGAAGGGCAAGTTGAGCCCGAGGTATATCAGACCATTCGAGGTATTGGAACAAGTGGATCTGGTGGCCTACATGATTGCACTACCCCTAGCGCTCTCGAGGATCCATGATGTGTTTCACGTATCCATGTTGAGGAGGTACGTGCCAGATCCGTCACATGTGATTAGTTACGAATCCTTAGAGATTGAGGATGCTTTGGCGAATGAGGAGATACCCGTTCAGCTTCTGGACTGTAAAGTTCAGAAGTTGCGTACCAAGGAGATACCGTTAGTGAAGATATTATGGCGGAATCACGCGATTGAGGAAGCTTCTTAAGAGTTAGAGACGAAAATACACCAAAAATATCCGCAGTTGTTTTGGGTAGTAGTTTCGATAACAGTGTTGGTATGGGTATGCATGTATGTATGTAATACTCTGTTATCATAGTAGTATTGTGTGGTCAGTATCTGGAAGAGTTTTGTAATGTTGTGAGCTCCTAAGACAGTGTATGTATGTAACCACGATATTCCTCCGCCATAAGTGAGGGTATGTATGTATTTGGGATGGGGCTGCTATGTGGGTGGCCACTAGTTCTTCCTGGAGTCGGGTATGCGTTTGGGTATGTAATTTAGCTGGTAAGTGAGAGATTACAAATTTCAAGGACAAATTTTTTGTAAGGAGGGGTGGTTGTACGAACCCAACCCGAGATATGTGGATTGACTAAATAGTGAAAGGGTAAAAAGGTAAATTTTGTAGGCTTCGTCGACGAAGCCATTGTTCTCGTCGATGAAGGCCCTCATACTCTTTGTCACTGAAATTCAGAGTCTTTTCAATGAAGAGATACCGAACGTGTTTTAAAATATTGGAATAGGGTTCGTCGCTAAAGGGGCCGATTTATTGACGAAATGTATGAATGATTCATCGACGAAGGCGCAATCTCGTCGACGAGGTTGGTCGGGTCAAAGGGGTTATAAATATCTGTTTCATTTGCTCGTTTGCAAATTAAGTCAAGACTCTCTCTCTCTCTCTCTCTCTCTCTCTTACTAGAACTAGTGGGATCTTTCTCTCTCTTCGATTCTTCGCCATTCATCACCTGATTCGGTGATCCGATGTTACTACATTGATCAGGGGAGGAATCTCTACGTTTTTAGCATATTAGAAAGTCGTTTTAAGGATTTTAGGGTTTTGACCCAAAACCGAGATAAGGGTCCGATATCAATTTTGTTTTAGAATATATATATAGTAGTACGAGTTGTAGTGAAGTATAGGTCTTGGATGTTTAGGTTTTGTTGTCTTGGTTCATAGTTTTGGAGCCGTAAAGTTCGTATTTTGGTATTTAGGAAAGGTAAGGGGATTTTGTTTATATCCGTTTATTTTTGAAATCGGGATCAATAAACGTGTAGTTTACGATTGTATGTATGTTTTGATTACTTATTTGGGAAAATCTATCGGGTGAAATTGCAATATTTTAGGGTTACAATTTTTGGGAAAATTTGGGGGTTTTGGGTATCATCTCTATTTTGTTGGAGAAATCGTATGTTGTATTAAAACCGTAGTATTGAGATGACCGTACCCATATTTGTATTAAACTGTATTCTTGAACTGAAAAACGATATGATTTGTTGTATACTCAAATAAGTGTGGAATGAATTGTCGTATGTAAATGTTTCAGGTTTTGTAAAAATAGCTAGTGGCAGCTAATTACCGTACGTTGATGAGTATAAGGACATGAGTTCCAAGATGGTTCCAGGTTTTGTGAAATCATATAGTGGCAGCTAATTACCGTACACTGAATCAGTTAGCGGCGGCTAATTACCGTACGCTGACGCCATGTCTCGGCTAATTATCATGGGCGAGAGTGTCTGACTCTATATCCGAGGGTGTGAAATATCGCCTGTTCTTTCCGACTGGTCACCGATGGGTGTGCTACACCATATGGCAGCGATATTGCTGCGAGGCTTCGGTTATCGCAGGGTATCAGGTGCTTGAGTGTGATAACACTGATCGCATGTTTGGTATCGTATATATTGGAACGGATTTGTGAAAAATATTGGAACTGTATTGAACTGTATCGTATCGTATTGTATTGTGCTATGTTTTATGCCGAAATAATACTCGTATGCCACACACTGATATAACTTGCTTTCTTCCTTACTAAAAGGTGTCTCACCCCGAATATACAAATGTTTTTCAGGTCCTTCGGGTAGTTGAAACTAGCATCCTAGCGTCTGAAAGCAAGGGTGTCGTTTAGCTACATTTAGTACCTGTGTAGGTATGAGTTTTGTAACTGGGTTGTCATTGTTGGATTTTGTAGACACCTGGGGTATGTACTGTAACTTTGGGAATGTACATTCTAGTTCTGTATAGACTCTGATATGATATGATGTATGTATAGAAAGAACATTTTCCGTTACGTATTTGATGAGTATGGATATGTATGTGAATGTGTATAGGGTTCACGTGTACCCCACGGGGTTGGACCCTCATTCAGTATTGTATCATGTATGTTTAATTGATACAGAGACATATTATGTGACGACCCGAAGAATAATGATATTTAAATAATAAAGAGGGAGGGAAATGAAAACAAAAACAGAAGGAGGCAGCAAACTTCGTTGACGAACACAGGGGATTCGTCGACGAGGGTACAAAATGGTCTCGTCGACGAGGGCATGTTTCGTCAACGAGAAGATACCGAGAGAATGTTTTGGGCAATTCTAAATTTCGTTGACGAAGGGGAGAGTTCGTCGATGAATTGCCTATTAGACTCGTCGACGAGATGACGTGGCTCGTCGACGAAGGCCATAGTATAAATAGCTCTAAACTTGGTTTACTCATAGAAAAATCAACGCAAATCTTCCCCTTTCTCTCCTACGGTCTCTCCTCCATCTCTCTTCGATTTCGGTCCCGTTGTTCGCCGGATCGATGATCTAAGGCTACCACGACGCTCCTGGCGAAGTTCTCTTCAAGTCTGTTGGGGCGGATCGTTGGTGGGATCGAGTCGAATTTCTCCCCATAATTAGGGTAAGGCCTTTTATTCAGTTTGGCCTTCTAGCAGTTGTAGGAAATGATGGAGACAAAGAAATAATGATATTCTTTTCTGACGAATGTTGTTTTTAAGGAGTTAAGTGGGAAACCCTGCGGGTATAGGATAGATATTCATAATGGGCTTTCCAGTAGTCAGGTAAGGAAAATATGCTCTGCTAGGAAACCCTTTTATGATTTCAGTACGAACTATATGTTTTTATCAAATTAGTATTCAGATTATATATATATATATAGTTTCCAAAACTTGATTGTAATGCCCCAACCTAGGTCTGTCAGGGAGCACTGCATCTTTCCTCCTCCACCTGGACCAGACAACAGGGGGCGGGCCTTATCGGACTAATGACTAGCCCCGAAGAATAATGATATTTAAATAATAAAAAGGGAGGGAAATGGAAACAGAAACAGAAGGAGGCAGCAAACTTCATCAATGAACACAGGGGATTCGTTGACGAGGGCACAAAAGGGTCTCGTCGACGAGGGCATGTTTTGTCGATGAGAAGATACCGAGAGAATGTTTTGGGTAATTCTAAATTTCGTCGACGAAGGGGAGAGTTCGTCGACGAATTGCCTATTTGACTCGTCGATAAGATGACGTGGCTCATTGACGAAGGCCGCAGTATAAATAGCCCTAAACTTGGTTTAATCGCAGAAAAATCAATACAAATCTTCCCCTCTCTCTCTCCTACGGCCTCTCCTCCATCTCTCTTCGATTTTGGCCCCGTTGTTTGCAAGATCGACGATCTAAGGCCACCACGACGCTCCTGGTAAAGTCCTCTTCAAGTCTGCTGGGGCGGATCGTTGGTGGGATCGAGTCGAATTTCTCCCCATAATCAGGGTAAGGCCTTTTATTCAGTTTTTGACCTTCTAGCAGTTGTAGGAAATGATGGAGACAAAAAAATAATGATATTCTGTGCTGACGAATGTTGTTTTTAAGGAGTTGAGTGGGAAACCCTGCGGGCGTAGGATAGATATTCAGTATGGGCTTTCTAGTAGTCAGGTAAAGGAAATATGCTATGCTAAGAAACTCTTTTACGATTTCAGTACGAACTATATGTTTTTATCAAATTAGTATTCAGATTATATATATATATATATATATATACAGTTTACAGAACTTGATTGTAACACCCTAACCTGGGTCTGCCAGGCAGCATTGCATCTCTCCTCCTTCACCTGGACCAGACAACGAGGGGCGGGCCTTATTGGACTAATGACTGGCCCCACAGATCAACACGTGTCCTTTTCAGTGTGTTTTGTCCTCACTCACACACTTCCTAAAAAAACTTCCCAGGAGGTCACCCATCCCAATATTGTTCCAAGGCAAGCACGCTTAATTGTGGAGTTCTTATGGGAAAACTTCCGAAAAAAAAGGTGCACCATGTTGATATGGGTAGTAACGTCTAATCTTTTTAAGTCTTTTCATCCATGGGATATCACATTCCTGAGATTCTCCTGCGCGCTCCAGCCACCTCCGTTTCTGTCTCTCTCATTCTCTCAATTTCTCGACGAGTTTGCAGCGAATCGGGAAACGGAAGGTGCCGTTGGATTCCTGGTTCCGCTGCCGACATTTCTACTAGAGCAGATTTGTCATGGGAACGACTTAGGCCCTACTCCTAGGGAAAGGTAATTTTTCCCCATTTTCTCAATTTCTCTGTAAATATGCTATTAAATCGACGATCAGACACCACCACGGGGTCTTAGTCATTGTCGTCGTCATTTTGGCATAGGTAATTGTCCAATTGGGGTTTTCTAGGCCCTACTCCAAAGTGAGAGTGAGATTTGGGAAATTTGGAAAAATGGTTATATTTGCGGGTATTATTATTTATTTGGGAATTATGGCCATAGGAAATATTTAAATAATATTTTATTCAGGAATAATTTATTAGAACTAGGAATTTAATTTCAGGGTCCAGGTGAGCGCCTTAGGCATCTTTTTGGGGTCCCTATTGGCGTAGTGCAAGAAATCAGGTAAGGGGAAAAATATATATTAAACCAAAATTTTTATGAATTTAATGAAAAAACTAAATTATGTTATATATACGTGTATATGTTTCGGTATGGGTAAAATGCCAATTGTTTTAATTATATTTATTCGAGTTTAAGGTTGTTTATTAGATATGTATATGCGAAAATGAACTGATGAAAGTGAGAAATAATTTGAGGATAATTATGTAAGAAATGAAAGGTATTTTCAGTATATAAACATTAAATGTTGGTTGACTTATTTTACAGGCAATGTATAAATTTTATTACTAAACTGTGTGACATGAGATTCTGTGCAAATATATGTTAAATGTATGAGATGCAGGTTAAGTAAGTAATGCATTGTGAATAAAACATGATATGAACTATGCTGCTTGTGTTTGTTAATGCAACCATGTAAACAACTAAAATTTGTTGGGTAAACAGCTGAAATATGCTGGGTAAAACAGCTGAAATATGTTGGGTAAAACAACTGAAAGTGGTTAGGTAAATGTATGACAGCTGAAAAATGCTGGGTAAATGTATGACAACTGAAATATGCTGGGTAAAACAGCTGAAAGATGTTGGGTATGAAATGAAATGAAATGAAAGGGAAATGAATGAAATGAAAATGAAATGTGAAATGAGAACAATGTAAAATGGGAAAGAGTCACTTAAAGTGAAATGCAATGCAATGTTAAGCTATGAATATGAACAGATATGTATGATTGAATAATGATAGAAATAATGATGTATTATGATATTAGAAGTATGTATGTACGTAGAACATGTTACGATTGGGCGAGGCGTACCTTTCGCCTACGGGCTTGTTGAGTAAGGTGAGTACACTAGTAGTTACAGATATGGCAGTAGCAGCATTAATGTACTAAGGCAGAGGGAAGCTACTTGTATGGGCGGGTAGATTTCCCTATCCTTAGGGCCTTCGCCGTTAAACTTTTGTATGAATTGTGTGAGTACGAGATCAATTTATCACTTGAGGGCTTACTAAGTAAGGTGAGTGCCCTGATATGCTTTAATTGCGACCTTTGGGTTAGCTAAATATCAGAGCAGAGGGGTGCTACTTGTATGGGTGGGTAATCGCCCCTATCCTCGAGTAATCTCGTGGGTTAAACATTTGCATGTGTTTGATTAGGTTCAATGAATGATTTCAAAAATTATGTTAATGATTTTCAATTGTTAAATTTTATGTTGTTCTATAAACTCATGTTAGCCACACACTGTTTTAATATATTGTTTCTCCCCTTACTGAGATGTGTCTCACCCGCATATAAATGTATTTCTTTTTCAGGATTTCCTCGAGATCGAGCTTTGAGAGCTCGAGGTTTTTATAGCATTATAGGGAAATAGAAAAAGAAAAGGGTATATTCTTATGTTAGTTTTGGGGAATGTAAAAATTTATGTTTTATGTCTTTATATTTTAAAGCTATTGAGTAAAGAATGATTGTGAATATACTGAAATGTTTTGGGAGTTATGTTGATTTATGGAAATGCAGGTGATGAATGATTTATTATGAATTATAGTTAGAATTAGTAAACTCTGGCGTTATGTTATGTAAGGACTATGATTATGTTTTTCGCTGCGTATGTTATGGATTATGATTTATCAGGATATGATCAGGTATAACGCACCAGACCCAGGTTTAAGGGCTCGGGGCGTTACACTGATAATATTAATATTTATTTGTGTGGCTTAAGTTGATAACAGAACAACACTATATTTATAGAATTTGTGAATACCATGTTTATAGTTATTAACAGAAATACCATGATATTTGCATGTTATAGAATGACGAACTTTTCAGTGTACAGTATACTCAGAAATATGCATCTTCAATAATCTCAGAATAACATGTTTATCAGTACCATAACGCCCTGATATACAGATATTCAGACAGTAGTTTAGTTATACAGAAATCAGATTTCTAGTCAGTTTATTTAGAATTTCAGATAAATTCTATGGGGCTATGGTTATTTTAGAAACCACAGTAAAAATAGTATATTACAGATATAAGTTACTTATATAGTATTAGACCCTGATGGATTAGACAGTAGAGCACGGTACCGTAACTATAGATATTCAGTTCAGAGTGCAACCACTTTACTCAGATAGTAAGTGGTATGAGGTCGATCGTGCCCACGTTGGGACAGACTCTCCATCAGATATGGATTGAGGGGGCCGATCAGACTGTTGGAATTTAGTTGACTTACCCTAATCGGGCAGCCAGGATAGGTCCCACCTTCGGGCTGCACAACCCTGTCATGAGGGGTTAAATCATGACATACAACCATCTAGGGAAATTTCTCAGATATTATGAGTATTATCAGACTTTAAGAAATAGTAGTATTAATACGAAAAGTAATTTCATACCAATTGGCATGTTAAGTTATGCAGTTAATGGTTTTATTATACGTTATGTAATATCAACATTTTCAGATTCAATTATTCATACTATTCTTAAATCTGATTATTTTTACCAAACTATAGCTTAGTGGCCACACACTAGTAATAACATGTTTCGTCTTACTGAGCGTTGGCTCATCCTAGTGTTAAATTGTTTTTCAAGTAAACCAGGTAGGCGAGCGGAGCAGGCTCGCAGGTAGAGGGGCTATTGTACTGCCCTTTTTAAGAGTGAGTATTCTAGTTTTGGGGTGGCATGTTTTTGTAAAGTCTTGGTATCAGTAAGGGTAGTTTTGAGAGAACATTGATGTTTGTATATCATGGGATGATTTGACACTTTGGTATTGTATTATGTGTGGATTTATTTTATATAATTGGCTTCCCGCTGTTTAGGTTAATGTTTTGATATTAAGATAGGGGAAAAGATTTTATTTTATTAGCAGGATGTTACAAGTTAGGTTACTATATTCACACCTGTGACCCATCTGCGGGTTCGGGGCGTGACACTAATAGTCAAGGTAAGACTTTTGGGTTAGGGATGTGTTTGTGTAATCCCCTAGAATATGTTATGGATTTTTGGGATGTGTACGGATGTATAGAACTTTGGTTATTTATATTCTGGATGGTTTGTAAATATTGACTTCCGTTGTTAGGTTTGTTTGTATGAGATAGTTTGATTATCCAGTACCCTATTTCGGGTCGGGTTATGTTGTTATGGTATCAGAGTTTGTGACGTGACGGATGATTGACTTATTGATTATAAAATAAAATAAAAAATGGTATGAAAAATCAGGGCGGCACAACACACACATGATGAGGTGGTTGAGTATACTCAAACTTATGTTGCCTACAAACAAAACAAGATGGAACAAATAAAGATCATAAGGTTGTTGGAGCCTCTTTGAGTACCAATGAAACCATAGGATAGTGTCTCACTTGATTTCATCACTATCTTGCTTTATATTTGTGGCCACAAATATATTTTCGGAGTATGATACTTTTATACCTGCACCAAACTATTGTTTGACAGAAGAGACAACACAATTGTTCTTCTAGCATATTGTGAAGTATTAGGGTACAAAACATTGTTCGTGGCCAAGGTTTATGTTTCATAGGGAAATTTTGAATAAAAATGTTTAAAATTTTTTAAGTTCATAACTTGACATCTCTTCGAGTTATCACCCATAGACAGATGGATTGATGGACATAAACTACTAGAGGAATACTTGCATTATTTGGTAATCACCAAGTAGAAGAAATTGGGTGCGCAATTACACAATGTGGATAAGCTTTGTATTAATGTGCAATAAAGCTTAACAATTAACATATGTAATTTTGAGATTATAGTGGGATAGTAGTCGTTGCTGCCTCACATGGTGGACAAGTCATATAGAGGAAAGAGTTTGGGAGTAGACATCTTCACCGAATAATAGAGACAAAATGTGGAGATCACCCAAGTTTACATAGAGAAAGCTTCCAAATAGATTAAGAAGTGAGGGGGAGGAGACTATTGCACTTTAACATGGGTTATTCGTTGTTTGTTAAACTCCATCCAAAATAGATAAAGTCACTACAAGGTTAAAATAGGAGACTACTTCACAAATATAAATGATCAATTTTTATCTTGGCTAAAATTGAAAAGGCCTCTTATAAGGTTGGTCCTTCAGTTTGAATAAAGGTGCATGCTATGTTTCACATTAGTCGTCTTACGCCATTTATCGTCAACATTGAAGATTCAAGTAAAAGTTAGTCACCTTTGAAGACAACACAACTTAATAGAAGAGAAGTTAAACTCATCCTTGCAGACAAAGAATCCACATCATTAAGGAAGAAGAGATGGGAGTTCTTAGTGAACTGAAAAGACACCGGTGATGAATAAATTAGCTGGTTGTCAATGGAAGACATGGAATTATTTGTGAACAACGTTGAAGATTACTTAATTTCAAAGTCTAGGAGGATGTTGATTATATAAGTGGGGGAGAAAGTTATGAGTTGAGTTTGTTTAAAGTATTATGTTTGCTGTAATAGTTTGTCTTGTGTTAAACCTAGATGGATATTCATAAAGTAAATAACAGTATAGGTTTTATACAATGATGTGTTTATGTCTTGGTGTAAAGCTTGACTCTTTGGTCAATTTTATATTTCTTAAGGTCAGAGTTAGAATAACTAAGAAAACTTTATTGGAGAAGGTGAATGTCAATGTAAAATTAACTAGCATTTGAAAAAATGTATTTACCTTATTTGCTTCTTTCATGTTGCTTTGCTGCTATCGCGTCTCTCATTTACTTGCTCTTTAACTTTGTATTGAACGATTAAATAGGCAGGACAAAAGACCGAGAGGAGGTGTTGGGGAGACCTGTCAAATAGGCAGGAAAAAAGGCGGCCGAGGTACAGCGTAGCGCCGCACGTGACGTTCGTCGGTGGGTGGTGGGATGGACTCCCATTTATTACCGAGTGAAGGGAAGTGAAGTAGTAGTAAGAAACGTAACAATTGCCCATCCTTTCCTTTCTCCATTCTCCAATCTCCACTCTCCATAGTGTGGAATTTTGGGCGGGGGAGCGTAAAAACCGCGATGTTGTTGTTGGTGCGAGGGGAAGACGTTAAAAGCAGCACGAAGACGCGAACCCGGTCAAATGGCTCGGGTCAAAACCCTAATTTGCAGAAGCAGCCCAACCAAACTTCCATTTACCTACACATCTACCTGCAAGAACAGCTTTCCCATACCCATTCCACCCTCCATTGCGATACAAGTACCGATCTCCCTCCCCCGCTACTCTTTCTTCTGATTCTCTTCTCTCCTATTCTTACATGATGATGAAGGCGGTGGTGATGACGAAGATGATGGTGCTCAAGACCTGATGCTCAATTCCACGAAGCGCATGCCAGCGTTTCGGCTGAATTGAATTCCACAGCAGTACGACGAACATGCTCTTCTTGTAGCCTTCGGTTACACTCAATCAGGAGTTGGCTTTGGAGTTTACGAAAGAAAATAATCTTCTATATATATTTTGTTTGGAGGAAAGGGTAAAGGATATGGAGGGTAACTCCGGAGGAACGGACGTGGAGCTTCACTGTAAGACGCTTCAGGTGGAGCACAAGCTGTTCTACTTCGACCTCAAGGAGAATCCCCGGGGACGTTATCTAAAGATTTCGGAGAAGACTTCCGCCACCAGGTCCACCATCATCGTCCCTTCTGGCGGCATTTCTTGGTTCCTAGATCTCTTCAATTACTATGTCAATTCCGACGAACAAGATGTTTACAGCAAGGAATTGCAGCTCGACACCAAGGCAACTCCTCCCTCCCGTACCTTGTACTCTTCCCCTACCCCCTCCCCCTCCCCCTCCCCCTCCCCCTCCTTTTTCTTACCCCCTGGAGGTTGTGTTTGATGTCTTCTTCCTTTCTTGTTTAATTTCAGGTGTTTTACTTTGACATTGGCGAGAACCGACGGGGTCGGTTTTTGAAGGTAACTTTCCTAGTTTGATGAGCTGAAGTGCAATTCCATATCAGTTGTGAAGAATGAGAAGAATGAATAAGAATTGCTAACCTCAGTGCTTCCTTTCACAATTTTTATTTGGGGTCTGATTTATGGAAATGAGATTTGCCTTACACTGTCATTTTTCCTCATCTTTATTGCTCCTTTTCATCATGCTCTGCTCTGCAAGTTTTATCATTTGAGAGATACTGCTATTTTTGTAACTTGCTGTTCTTGAAAAATATCAATTGTGATACTTCTCTTATTGGATTTCGTATACTTGCGATGCGAGAATTTTTTTTCTTGATAGTTTTCTAATATAACTTGCTAGTCTACTTTCACTTAACCAAAATGGCACAACATATTATTCAGAATTTTCATCATTAGTCATGGATCAAGGGCGATAGCTCTAGGATCTCGAATGCTACTGGTGCTGGTCTGATGCTGGCCTAGCAATGCTCTGACGTTGATGCTATTTCGTGAGGTTTTCTCTCACATAGAAAAATCTTTTTATCTCTCATAGCGATATCTTGTTCTGTCATGGTGTTGGTAGATTTCCATGGTGGGGGCTCATTTAGTTCAGATCGAAGGGAAATCCTTTGACCTGAGATTGGATAAAGTGGTTAAGGTGATAGCTCTATTCGTTCTTGAGAAGAATTGGAGCATAATCGATGGGTAAGACTTCCGTTGGCTTCTGCAACATGATCCTCGCAAGGATTTTGTCTCTTGATGGAAAGTCAAGTAAGGGTGTTCAATCTCAGGTTGGTTTCCCTGAATACTGGGTGGCGATACAGGTGACAATGTTAGGTAAGTTCTTGGAATTAGGGCATGGATGGAGAGGCAAGAGATACTCTATATTTGTTCCTAAAGGGTTCGAAGGCAGTGGGTGGCTTCATCTTAGGGAAGAATTTAGTGTTCAGGTAAACTCTTTTCATCCTATCACTAATGGTGTCAGGAGTAATAATAATCTTTCATGGAGTCAGGTAGTTTTAGGTAATAGACTTGATGTTGTTGCTTGTGAGAATTCTAAGGATAAGCCGTAGGTGGTGTGTGTTCATCGTGGGGGCAAGATGCAAGAGGGGCTGAGTCCAATGATGACAAAGGGGTAGTGGCAACCGAGGGGTTGAGTATTCTGACAAGGATTCCGACTGAGGGGCTGAGTCTTGAGGTGACTAGGGCTTCTTGCTTTGATGAAGGAGTGATGAAGATAGGATGGGTTGAGTTTCGGTCTTTGAGAATAACACCTGACCTGCGCCGACTAGTTGATAGCAACATAAGCCTTTTAAAAGAGATGATGGGCCTTTTAGTTAAGGAGGCCAAAAATCAGAATTTTGATCCTTCTTGGAGCTTATTCTATGAGAAAGTAAGCAATCTGGTTAAGCCTTAGTTGGGCAACTGAATGGGCAGACCCAAAAGCTTATTTCTAATGGCGTTAATAGTCCAAATGAAAGTCAGGTACCCAATATGAATGCAGCGCATAGTCCTTTTAAATCTTGTGAGGCGGAAGGACTTCAGCTTCCTCCCAAGTAGAAACAAGATGCAACTGCATCAGTAAATCGGTCAACATCAAATCAAACCCATGGTGACCAAGAGGAGAGGAGTAGTTGTTCTGACAATATAAAAGAGAAGGAGGTGGGTATAGGAAGGTTGGTTTCTAAAGATTCAATTAATATTAGTAAGGGTAATTATTTTCTTGTTAAGAAGAAGTATGTTAAGGATGTAATTATGGGAGATTCATTTAAGAATATTTATTATTGTGAGAATGAAATTCAGGATTTTATTGTGAACTCCGAAGGAATGTCTGATGGTAATACAATTAATTCAGATAATTAGATAGATCAAAAGGTTTACATTTTGAGGAAACATCTAGAAGAAATTCAAGAATCTTCTAGCAAAATCGCAACTTAAGAGAGATTCAAAAGGTGAATTAAGTATAGTGGAGGAGCCAATTGGTGAGGGGGCTAGTACTGACAAGGATAGTAAGAGATGGGGGGATTTTTCGGATGGCGATAGTGTGAACAATAGTGATTTTGATGTGGCAAGGGCTTACTTTTGGATTAAATTTGGGATTAACGAGGTTATTCTTCTGATTCTTCTACTGATCACCTCGGGGACTTATTTTACGTGATGCCTCCTCCTTTAGAAGGTATAGATGGAATTAATATTTTTGAAGATGATGGTCCCAAAGAAGAACATAAGGTGAAGGATGGTATTTTGCCTATTCTTACTTAGAGTATGTTAGATGACTGGGGCCTCATGTTATCTGGTCAAGGAGGAAAGGAAGTTGGGCTTGATGGTGGCTAATGTAAGGTGAAGGAGGGTCAGAGTTAATTGGCTAATTTGAAATGTTCAGTGAACTTATGATGTCAAGGGATTAAAGAGGGGGTTTCTTGATTGATTGAAGTAATTATATTTATTTTTATTTTATTTTTTCTCTTTTTATGTTTTTCTTTTGTTTTTTCCTTTTCTTTTTAAGGGTTTAGTATCCTCCCTATGATTGTACATTCTTTTTCCAAATATATATTCATTTAATATTAAAAAAAAAAATCATTCATAATTCTCATCCTTTCTTACTAGCTTCTTTTGGAAAGAAAAGGTTTGATCCAACCTTAATAATTCTGCATGAATATAACTTATTGGCCTCTCCACTCCTTGATATGATGTGGGGAGCTCTGCATTATTGTTTTATTTATTTATTTATGCTCATTTGCATTGGGCTTCTTGTCCATCATTTTTGTACTTCCTATTTCTTCTTACTAATTTTTCTTATTTTATCTAAAAATGGGATGAATAGGAAAAATGCATTTAATTCACCTTCTCTTCATGCCAATACCCAATAATTTGAGCAATTGAAGAAAAACCTCTAGTTAATGTGATTCCTAGCTTTCTCAATGTTAATATTACAAATCAATCCAAGATATTACATTTCATTTTAGATTATTACACGTATGGTAGCATTTGACTTCCATTTTTAAAGCAAAAAATGATCCGCATATCTTGTTTGGCCTACTAGTTGAACTATGTGTTGCTTGTTAATGATTGCCTTACTACTCTAACCTTTGACCAATTCATCGCTTGCTTTTTGATGTTTGACTAACCCCTTTAATTGGAGGCCAACTCATGCCCTCTTACCCAAATTCTAGGTCTTAGTACAATTGTTTCTTGTGGGTCAGTGCCTTTAACCATTTTAGAGGAATCTTGTCTTTATATTTAACATGTTTATAAAGACATTTCTCCTTAAGTGAAGTTTAGGCTTCTTTTTTTGTGAAAGCAAAAAACACGATTTTAAAAATCTTTGCTTAATTGTCTTTGCTAAGTGATTCCTGTGGGTATTGCTAGTAAGGGGCCGTTTGATTAGCTAGGATGTAATGTGCGGGTCTAAATTGGAAAGGGGGGGGGGGGGGGGCTTGGGTCTTGGAAATTTTGTGTCTAAAAATATTCCCTCTTGGCTTTCAGGGTTCCCCTTAGAGGATTTTTTTCTTTGGCATATAGTCATTAAATGTAAATCTCGATTACATGTGAATGGTGGGGATACTAATTTGGGATTAATATGGTCATTGAAGAGTTTGTGGAGGTCTATCTTGTTGATTTATTGCCTTTTCATTCCTTATACAGAGTGTGGTTTGGTTGCGAGTTCTCATATCTGTTGGGAAGATATCGTGATTGGTAATGCTTCATTGGGTTCACTTCTTTTCCTCTTCTTTATTGTTTGATTTTGAGGCATTATGTTTTTTTTTTTTGGATGGTCCTTTGTCTTCTTGGGAGTTCCGCTTTGGTAACCTCTTTAGGATAAAGAGGTGTATGAGCTCTCTTCTTTGTTGTTTGTGTTGGATAATTGTTGTGTTCCCTTTGATGTGGATAGTCGTAATTGGTCTTTGGATTCTTTGAGGTTTTGTTGTTGCAATTCTTTTTGTGATTTTTTTTGACTAGTGCTAATTTCTCCCTTTAATTGCATATAAAAAATTTGGAAGACGAAAGCTTCCCCAAAAGTTGAGGCTTTATTTGGTTGGTTGTGCTTAGTATGCTTAATACCAATAACATGTTGCAGAGTAGGAGACCTTCGAAGGCACTTTCTCCATTTATGTGTTTTTTTATGCTTTAACGGTTTAGAAACAACTTCTCATTTGCTTTCATACTATGATTTTGCTTGGAAACATGGAACAAGCCTTTTAGTTTATTGGGAGAAAGTGTGTTCGCCTGAACTAGGTGGGGAATTTGTTGTGTATCTCTTTTTGCAACTTTGATAGGAAGAAGGATGCTGTAGTATTATGGAGATGCATTTTTGCGATCTTGTGGAGTTTTTTGGGCTTGTTACTTGTGGACCTCTTACAACTACTAAATGGGTAATTAAAGGAAAAAGGGGTAGCTGGCCATGCCTTATCCAAAAAGTTGTTGGGTCTATATTAGAGGACAAGAAAATAAATGCTTGTACCTTGTCTCGAGAGAACACTAACGAGAAAAGTGAGGAAGACTGTGAGGGTAAAATTGAGGCAGAAATTAAAGAAGTAAGCCTAGAGGTAGAAGGGTTCAGTGAGCATACTTAGATAATTTGAATCTTTATGGATAAGATTGAGCGACCTAAAGACATGATGATGGAATTAGGGGGGAGAAGGGTGATTTAGCTGGAGGGGAGATAAGAGTTTGCAGACGTTATACTTTTGCAGGGGGACAATTTAGAGGATCAAATTCAAAAGAAATAGTGCAGTGTCTTTTTCGAAATTGATCCAAGTTGCTGCAAGGGGTTGTTTTTTGTTGAATATGAAAATATACTCAAACTAGATGATGATGTTGAGAGGTGTTCAAAAGTAGACGATGATCTTGGTAGTTTTTGCGATTTTGACTCTGGCTTATTAGTCAATCAATTGAGAAGTGAGATAGATATGGGAGGAGAAGACAATTAGGAAGAACTTGCTTGGGATTTGTGCTTTAATGGAAGAATGGAAGAGATATTATAGAGTAAGAAACGACTACTTACACCTCAGTTTACACAGGAAGAGTGCCTTTTATTGTCCTCTGATATCAGGCAAGGGTTAGAAGGTTTTGTTAAGCACTGGTCCGATTAGAGTAAAACTTTTATTGATAAGGGGCTTTTGCACCTTGCTCCTGAGCCTATTCATGAAAAGTTTGTCATTGATGTTAGTCCTCTAGGTGTCGAGAGGGGCGATGATGTGGAGATAGCAGATCCAGTGGGCAATCTGAATTCTTTGGAACTTGGAAAAGGTATTCTTCCTATATTTTTTTAAGTTCTTTTTTCCTGTTAAGTCTTTATGCCACAATGAGGGAACCAATGGGGGGAGTGACTTTGGTGTTGGCCGAGGGGCTAGTGAGAGGGACTATAGAGACCCAAATGTGCTCATATATTATATTGGGTTAAAGTTAGTGAGTCCTGTAGGTGTTGAGGTCAAGTTGGGGTTGAGTTCAAAAACTTACGGGAGGGAAAAAAAAAAAAGGGTGGAAAAGACTTAAAAAATCTGGTTTCTTGCATCAATTATGGTGGAAGGGGATAGGGAAAGGGGTTAAGCGTGTTAGATTATGAAGATTATTAGTTGGAATGCTTGGGGTTTAGGGGATGCTATAACGAGGTGTTTGATTAGGGAGGTTTTATAAAGGAACTCACCTGATATTGTCTTAATTTAGGAGACTAAGCTTGAATTAGTAGGCGGGGAGGTCGTTAAGAGGGATTTGGGAAGGGCGATGAGGATTGGGTTTTTGTACCTTCTCGGGGTGTGTGGGCGGCATTCTAATGTTGTGGGATACTCCGTCTTTTATTAGAGTGGATATTTTAGTTGGTTATTTCTCTCTTTCAGTCGTTCTTGAAATTAGAGATAGGGATCTGTGGTGGATTTCCTCTGTGTACGGTCCTTCTAGGTCTGTTCTTAGGGGTTCTTTTTTTGGATGAGCTTTATTTTGTTTCTAGTTTTTGCTTGTTGAGGTGGATTGTGGATCGCGATTTTAATGCAGCCTAGTTCCCTCAGGAAAAGAAGGGGGGTGGTAGGGTTAATGCATCTATGTGGAAGTTTGATTTGGTTATTAGGGAGTGTGGGCTAAGGGATCTTCCCTTGGGCAATGCCAAGTTTACATGGTCAATAGGTGGGGTTAGGGAGGTGACTAGTAGAATTGATAGGTTCTTGTTTTCTAATGACTAGGAGGAGGAGTTCCCTAGTCTATCTCAATTAGTATTACCTATATCCACCATCCACGTCTGATCATTTTCCTATTCTATTGGAATCTAGGAAAGTGCCTTGGGGCCCTACCCCTTTTAGGTTCGAGAATATGTGGCTATACCATGGCTTCTTTCTATCCTTGGTTAGGGATTCGTGGAGTGAGGATGTGGAAAGGGGTTGGGAGTGGTTTAGATTTATCAAGAGGTTGAAGAAAAAATGGAAGTATAGAATAGGGAGGTGTTTGGAGATATTAAGTTTAGAAAGTATACTATTCTAGGAGATTTGGAAGAGTTAGATAGAAAGGAAGGAGTGACCCTTTCAATGGAGGAAGAGGCTAAAAGGATTTCTCTGAAAAATGAATTGGAAAAGTTGATCTTTAAGGAAATGAGAAGTTGGAGGCAAAAGATGAAGTTTAAATGGGTTAGAGATAGAGATTATAATTCTAGATTTTTTCGTAGGATGGCCAATAGAAAAATGAGAAAGAATTTGATAAGGGAGATGGAGGTGGATAGGGGGTTTACTATCACAAAATGTAATAGAATTGCTTCAGAGATCACCAATTTTTATTATAATTTGTATTTTGAGGAGTATGAAAGTAGGCTGGTGGTGGTGGTAAGGATTAGAGTGGGATTCTTCACTTCTTGAAGTCTTATGACATGTGAATTGGGTTTTTTTTTTCAGACCAAGTTATGTGTTAGAAGGATTTTCGATCGATGGGGAGGAATTAGATGCAAGAGGAATTAGATGCAAGGGTGTCTTAGTTCTACAAACATGTTAGTGATTGTAAATAGACATCCTAGGGAGTGGTTTAACACAAGGAGGTCTTTGTCTCTGCTTTCTTGTTCACCTTGGTAGATGTGGTTTAAGTAAGCTGATTTCTCATGCTCAGGATTTAGTAAGATTAGTGGCTTATTGGTTGGTAAGGTTATTGGTTGGTAAGGAGGGGATACACTTGTCCTATATTCAAGTGGCAGATGATAACATATTTTTTTTGGAAGATAATGTTGGGAAATTTCAAAAGGTTCTCATTTTGTTTAGAATTTTTGAGAAGGTTTTGAGGTTGAAGATCAACATGTCCAAGACTCTGGTGGCTGGTGTTAACTTAGATATCAGCAATATAGAGGGTTTTCAGATTATTTCTGGTTCTGCTTCTTTGGCTTGGCCTTTATTGTACCTTGGTCTCCTTTAGAGGGCATCCCTTTGTTTGCTGCTTTTGGGGATTTTGTGATTGAGAAAGTGGGAAAAAAAGGTCAGAAGAGCGGAAGAGACATGAGGGCTTATTTATCACTGGAGGGTTGTGTTATTCTCATTACTGCATCCCCTTCTAACATTCCCCTTTAAGTATGGGTATGGTCAGGGTTTTGGAGAAGTTGATGAGAGATTTCTTGCAGTTGAACAGTGGTGAGAACAAGAGGGATCATCTTGTAGGTTCGGTTGTGGATAGGAGACCTAAGTCTAGGAGGGTTTTGGGGCTTAGAAATGTCATATCTAAGAGTATCTATTTTATAAGAAAATGGTTATGGAGGTTCTTCTTGGAGGCTATTCCTGATGGTATCATGTTAGTAGAAGTATGGGTTCATTGAAGTGGTTGGGATATTTAGTTGAAGTGATGAAGCTTCCCATGCAAACCCTAGGAAGTTCGTTTCCTAGGTTACAGGTCTTTCTTTCCTCTTTAATTGTTTAAAAATAGGCAATGGCAAATAGAATACGGTTTTGGGGAAGACATGTGGGTGGGTGAGACCTCGTTGGAGCTGTTGGTGCTTTGTTTAGATTATCTATTGTTCATAATGTATTAGTAACATTTTTTTTTCTTGTTTAATGGGGGCTTTTTTTCTTGGGATTTACATTCCTTTAGGATTCTCAACGAAGGAGAGGTTGAAGAGCTTACTTCGTTGTTAAGAGTGTTGAATTCTTTTGTTCCTAAAAAATCAGGAAGATGCTTGGGTATTGCCAGGGTATTCTTTGGGTTCTTTGTCTTCTAAATCTTTCTTTTTCCTCTTTTGAGACGTGCAACCCCTTGGCCATTTCCTTTGCATCATGTCGTTTTGGAAGCCTAAGGTTCCTTTTAAGGTTCATGCTTTGACTTGGACTCTCTTAAAAGTATTAATACAAATGACTTGTTACAGGTAAGGAGGCCCTATAAAGCTCCCAGCTCAGATTTGTGTATGCTCATGCTAGTGAGACTGCACACCTTTTTCTTCATTTTTGGATGGCGAGGAATCTTTGAGATTCTCATTTCTCCCATTTGATGAGATGTGATTGGCTTCACAAAATGTGTGCAAGTACTTATGACATGTTAGATATTGGGATTTTGATAACAGTAGATGTGGGAGGGCTCTTTAGTTTTGTACAGTGCATGCAATCTTCTAGACACTGAATTGAGAGGTATGCAAGGATTTTTAAAGCTCCATCGACCTCTCCCACCCAGCTGTGGGATATGATTTTTTTTGCTTCTGTACTTTATTTAGTTATTAATATATTTTTGTTATTTAAAAGAAATATTATAGCTAGAGTTACTCATGAAAGCCCATGGAAATTCATGTCCCAGGTATCCTCTTTGTTTTTTCTGTGTAAAATATAAAGTGGAGAGAACCGTAGGGTTTGGTTCTGAAGTATCCCTTTGTTAGGTGATTTATGTTTTTCAATTGCCTTTCCTTAATCTTTTCGTTTTTACTTTCTGCTCTGCCCTTATTTCTTCTTTCTTCATTTGGTTTTCTTTGTAGAGATATGAATGTCAGGGAGACTGAGGAACTTTCCTCTCTCTTAGGTTTGTTAGATTCTTTTAAGAGCTCTTATGCTAGGGATATTAAGTATGCTGCTTGCTAGTGGTGATGTCACAATTACTGATCACTTCTGCAAATGGTGGGCAAGAGCACGAGATGCTCTCTTCTCTCTTCTATAGTTGCTGCTCCTTGGCATCATGGCCGCCATACACCTGAAAGGAGGGAAGTGTTATCAATCCTTTCATATTGAAGGGAATCTGTTCAATCTAAGACTGGATAAAGTGGGAAAGGGAGTTTTTTGTTTGTTCTCAAGAGTAATCCAATGCAATAGCTGATGGGTGAGGATTTCTCTGGAAGCAACGAAATGTTTCTTGGATGGTCTGGTTTCAATTTTTGGCAGGATTGGAAAGGTTTTCTGAAGTTTCAGATTTGGTATTGTGAGATGTTGGTTAGCAATTTGACCAACACAACTTGGGTAGTTCCTGGAGATGGGGCTGGGATGGAAAGGAAAATGCTTTTCATTCCTGGTGGGCCAAAAGGGGATGATGGCAAAAATTCGTGCAAGAATTCTGGGCCTTGGTTAGGGTTTTCCGTAATGGAAATGGCGCTGTTGGTGATTCACAAAGAGGCGGTTGTTCTTAGAGGCTAGGTAGTGCCCGTGGAGAAGAATGAGATATGTGATAGTTTTATAAATTTAGTTGTGTGATGCAGACGCAGAGGCAGTGGGTGCTGCAGCAGATGAAGCAGCAGATGCAATCACAACAGGTGCAGCAACAGTCTGTTGTACATTGTTGGCTGGACAGCACCTTTGTATGAGGACTACGAGAGGCAGCTAGTGTTTCATGGGGGGATGGGAGTGCAATGAATATGAGATGGAGTGAGCCTGGGTGCCTGACCATCAATTTGGACGTGAGCTGGATTTTGGGTAGTCTAGGATTTGAGGACTTGGGTCGTCTGAGTCCAAATGTCTTTAGTGGTGACCTGGTCCAATTTGCAGTCCTATGGTCCTTGAATAAAAGTCGTCATTCTCCTGAGGCTCATAGAAGTTTAGATCTTAATGGGCTTCCTTTCCAGGCCCAACATTCTAACTAGCACAAAGAAGGTAATCAGCCCATTCTCAACTCATGTGAAGAAGTCTGTACAGCACAGGGAGATGGACGGCATGAATCCAGTTGGGCAGACTCTGCCCAGGTACAGTAGCAACTTGGTCAATCTTGGGAATTCAGCTGGTACTCCTGCACTAATGGTTTGAGAGGGTTGCTGGCAGGATGAGGCTTGATCAAGAAGCTGCCTTCAGTGTTAGCTGAGGGGCCTGCACTCAGTTTCAGGAAGGTGGTACGGGTCCTCTTTTAGGTTGTGATCTCCTTTTCCTCTCTTAATATATATTCTTTTATTATTAAAAAAAGTCTGCTGCTTGGATTATTCTGGTATTTTTTCTAAATCATTCACGGAGGCCTAAAATTCCTTCAAAGTAAAAGGTTTTTTGTTTTTTGTGGATTGCCATTCTTAATAGAGCTAAAGTCATGTGTTGCAGCTTCAAAGATCATACATGGCTTTCTTCCCTGATATGTGTTTTATGTGTTATGCTTGCTCATTTATTTCTTTGTTGTTTTATGGCTCAGTGCTTATGGAGCAAGCTTTTTTAGTTTGTTGGGACAGTGTTGAAGGATTTCTTGTTGATTAATTTTTCAGGTTTGGGAGGCAAAAGAAAGCAAAGTTTTTTTTGGAGTTGTGCAGTATTTGCAGTTATATGAGTAGTTTGGTTGGAGAGGAAAACTCTGATTTTTTTGGGATTTTGTTTCATCCATGGATTTGATTTGTGACAGGATTGTTACTTTGGCCTCTTTGCAGGTGATCACTATGACCTTATCTGCCAGAGTGATTGGCTGGTCCTTTTAGCTTAGTTTCTTTGTTCGTTTTTCTTTTTTTTGGATAAGAAAAAAATTTCCTAGTAATGAGAACAAAGTACTAATAGGCTGAGGACAGGGTGTCCTCATACAACAGTAGTAAACAACTAAAAAGATAACAAAACAGCTTCCGTCCAATTTTTTTGAAGATAGGACATCTAGAATCCTCAAAAAAACTAAAAAAATGGGCCCCAAAAGAAGCCAAGAACGCCATTATCCCATAATGAACGTGGACAAAATGAGTTCTCCCTAAAATTTCTCGTATTCTTCTTAAGCCAAAGAGTCCAAATGATTGAATGTTACCCCATTCCATAAAACACGTCCCTTTCTACTTGAGCCAAAACCCAGTAACTGGCTCGGTAGATACCTCTCTCGATTGTATGCGCTGCCAAGCTTCTCCGAGATTTGAAAAAGAGCATTCCTAGGATACATTGTCACTTTACAATGAAGAAAAAAGTTAGCGTTTGTTTCATTGGACTTGCCACACATCAAGCATATGTTGGGACCAAGAGATGTGTAGGGCCTTCTTATTCGTAACATGTCACATGTGCTTCACAGTCCACATGAAGGTCTAATCTTTGAAGGGACCTTATCCTTCCAAATGGCTTGTCTCCAAGGGAAAAAAAAGTTGGGTGAAGGGGCTTTTATGATATGCGAGAAAAATGATTTAGAGGAGAACAACCCTAAGGAGTCACCCTCCCAAAATTGCTCATCCTCTATATTGAAAGTAGCATAGGGGTCCAACATAGGAAGCAAAGTGGTAGGGTCAACCCCTCTTTTGTTGAGATTCCTTTCAAAAAAGGGGAAATCCCACGAGAGAGAATCCTACTTATAGAAATAATGAGCTAATAGGTGCATTGTGAAGAGAAGAAATTTTAAACAATTAGGACACCTTCATGTCTAAAGAAACTTCACCCACCTAAACATCATCCCAAAAATGGACTCTATTTTCATTACGCGCACTTTGAAATAGGTTAAGAGGAAAGAATTGACATGCTACTTGGGACACAAACTTCTAAGGGCATGCATGAGACATAATACCACTTCTCTAGTCTCCCGCCCATTTCGAAGGGGCCTATATTTACTTTTAATCACCTTGTGCCACAGGGAGCCTAAACCTCCAGAACCATTTGCCCATTAGGGAGATGTTTTTGGATACCATGTTGCCAAGTTTCAATCATCTTTAAGATTTGGGCTTTCTAATAACCTTCCAACTAACAAGATGATCCCTATTACTCTCTATAGAACCCAACAAGAGGAAATCACACACCAGACTCTTTTTTGCCTTCGAAACCTTTTAGGACTCTCAGAAAAGAGAAAGATAGATAGGGTTGTTGGAGAGAGAAGCACTAATGAGTGTGATTTGACTCCCAAGGGACAAGTACACCCTTTTCCAACCCTCTGAGAGGTGGGTTTGGAGTTTCATAGTTTTGTTTTTTTGTATTTGCTAGCTTTTGTTTTATACTTCCCTCTTTCTTGATGAATTTATTTTTCTTTTCTGAAAAAAAATTCATTTCTTAATGGTTGGTATTTAATGAATTAGAGCCAAATGAGGACATAAGATCAATCACCAAGATAACATAAAATTTGTCAATCCAAAGGGTCCACAAAATAGCAAAATTGGTTGCAACTAGCATAATGGTAATGGTGTTCATTATCCATTGCATAAGGTTTGTGATGGTTGTGACCATCACCTCTTGACTCTTACTATTAAGCAACGTTACAAAGCTGTCATTCATTATGTAACGTCTCAAAGCAACGTTAAGAAGACGTCATTCATTACGTAACGTCTGCAAAAGACTGGTGTCTAAGTAGAGTAGATCTACTAATGTTGCTGATTTTCGGCCTATTAGTTTGGTTATTCTTAGTGTGTGAAGATTGTTGCGAAGGTGCATGTGAATAGGCAGAGTTTAGTATTAGGAGATACGACTTCTTACGCTCAAAGTGCTTTTGTTGGGGGGGAGGTGATGGCAAATTATGGATGCCATTTTAGTGGCTCATGAGGTTGTGGAGGATGTGAGGAGGGGTAAAGGGAGAAATATTGTGTTCAATTGGATTTTTAAAGGGCTTATGAACAAGTTGGAAGTTTTTAGATAGGGTTTTGGAGAGGATAGGCTTTGGTTGTAGGTGTAGGACTTGGAAGAGGGTTTGTTTGTCTCGTGCTTGACTTAATTATTATCAAATATCAATGGAGAGTCTTAATTTGCTGATGATGTTATTATTCCCCCCCTAAAGGATCATGAGGAGTCCTTTTTAAATGTTGTTACCATTTTACAACTTTTAAGTGTGTTTTAGGGTTAGAAGTTAATTTAGGGAAGAGGGGGATAACTGATATCAACTTGGGTGTGGACAGAATTTGGAGTTGGCTTCTGTAGTGGGATGTGCTGCATTAGATTGGTCTATGATGTATATAGGGATTCATTCGGGTGATAATCCTAGGTTGGTCAGTAGCTAAGCATTTGGATGGGTGGAAAGGAGCTATGTTTTCTTTAGATAGTCACTTATTTAGTCTTGTTTTTCTAGCTTCCCGTTTTATTTTTTATCCATTTTTAAAGTTCATGTGGGGGTTGCTAGGCCTATAATGAAAATAATGAGAGGCCTCCGTTGATGTGGAGTAGGGGAGAAGGATCATATGGTTCGGTGGGAGGTGTTGTGTAGGTATAAAAAGGAGGGAGGGTTGGGTTTGGGGAATTGGGTGTCTAAAAATATTGCCTTCATAAGTTAATGGTTATGGAGATTTTCTTTAAAGGAGAAATCTCTTTGGCTCAAGTAATTGAAAGCAAATTTGGGTAAAGATATAATGGGTGGGATACTAATGTGGGTCTTAAATCTTCTTTTGGGAGTTCTTGTATATGTATATCTCAACTCTACCCAAAATTTATTTCCAAATACCAATTTTTGAGTGGGCAATGGGCTTTGCATTCATTTTTGGGAAGACCCATGCATGGGATACTCCGTTCTTGTTGTGTTGTTTCCTTATTTGTATTGTCTTTCTTTGTTACATGATGGGCTTGTTTCTTATTTTTTGATTTCTAATGGTAAGTATTTTTCTTGGGATTGGGATATACATTTTTGTAAAGCTCTGAATGATAGAGCGGTGGTTAAGCTTGCTCTTGGTTTGAGATTATTGGAGGATTGCTATCCTTCCAATAGGGAGGATTGAAGAAAGTGAAGTTCGGAGTCTTTGGGGGATTTTTTCTTGTAAACCTTTCTTTGAGTTCTTTGGTAAAATTTGTTTTTTTTTTTTTCCATACATATTATTTGGAAGGCCAAATTTCCCTCTAAAATTAAGGCTTTTATTTGGTTGGTTCTTGATAAAGTAAACACTGACAATATATTGCCGAGTAGGAGGCCTTGTAAGGCCTTATCCGTAGATATGTTTTTTCTTTGTTTTGATAGTGTTGAATCTGTGTCTCATTTGTTTTTGCATTGTTTTTTCTCTTGGAGGATTTGAAACAGTCTGTTTGGTGTTTTTGGGGAACATTGGGTTTGTTTGGGGAACATTGAAACAGTTCCTCGGATATGTTGGCCATTTATTTTTAAGCTTTGGAAGGAGTAAAGACATATCAACACTTTTGAAAATGTGGGTTGTGTGCTGTGTCATGCGTAATGTTGTGTGTCATGGTATGATGTTTCACCATCAATGGCTTGTGGGGTAGGTTTATGCAAAAAGCTAGAAAAAGGGTTGGAAGCCATAATCTAGGCCTTGGAGGATGCAAACATGAAAGCCATGGATTTGACTAAAATCCTTGGATGCTAGTGTGGCTTATTGGTGTTATTGCATTCTTATAAATAAGTGAACTATGATTCCTTGAGCATTTTAATTTTTTGCCTGAAAGAATAATAATGGCACAAAAAGCTCCCGTTTTTTTTGTTGGGAAGGTGTAGTACTAATGAGCTTCCTATCCTTGAGGGCCACTGTGGGTACTTGTTGATTTTTTGTTGTGCTACAATTGGATTTTTATTTTTTATTTAGTTTTTGATTTTGAGCTATGATGCCAATTCATTTGCCTCGAAAGTGTTTGTTCTTTATTTACTTGATTTATTTTTCGAGTCCATTATTTACTTGATTTCTAACTTTAATTGTGATGCACTCAATGCTTAATCTTTTTACATATAGTCGGTCCCAAGCCCGGGTAAAGGAGGGGGTTGCGTTAGGTATTGACAACCAACCTGAAGCATGTCAGATCTTTATGATTAGAATCCTTACTGATTATTCTCTTGGGCATCACCTATGAGCGATGCATTGACTTAGGAGTGAGCATTGTTTGGTTAACTGAACCGTACCCGACCGTTAACCGAACTTTGGTTCGCTAGGAAATGCGAACAAGAGTCGAATTGTTTAAAATAGTTAATTGAAATTTTGCTAATTGCTTTTTTTGACCAATATTCAATGGTTAACTGAATCGATCTGTTAAGTATAATTTAAAATTTTAAAGTCACTACAAATAATATATATTTTTTTGGCAAAAGACACTAACCTCCCTTGAGGTTTGGCAAAAAGACACGAACCTTTCCTGAGGTTTTAAAAATTTCAAGGACCTTCTTTGAGGTTTCAAGAATACTAAGAACTTCCCTTGAGGTTTGCCAAAAAGACACAAACGTCCTCTTGTATTTTGCAAAAAGACGTCTTTCGAGGGGAGGTTTTTATCTTTTTGGCAAATCTCAAGGAAGGTTTATGGAATTTTTGAGACCTCAGGGGAAGTTAATGAGGTTTTTGAAAGTTCAGGAGAGGTCCCTATATTTTTTCAAACCTTAGGGGAGGTTAGTGTTTTTTGCCTCTTTTTTTCATGGTAAACATGTAACTTTAAAATATTCATCATTAAGTTTTAAGCCCCAATCTTACTGTAATATAACTTTTTTAAATTTAAACTATTAAAATGTTATATAATATTATATACAATATGTATTATATATATTTATAATTTTTTGGTTCAGTTCGATTAACTGTAATTATTGAATGGGCTAAATTGAAATTGAAAAAATTAAAAATTTTGAACCTAAATTGAATCGAAAAAAATGGTATGATTTTTTGGATTTGTTTGGTTCAGTTTTGCAGTTTTTCTTGCCCACTCATAGTTTCACTTATACCACCTAGTGGTAGCGAAATATGAGCTAGAGTCGGTTAGGTCGTTGCCTCAAAGTGACACACTTGTTGGCACCCAAGTATGGTGTTCCCGCATCATTCTAGAAATGGGTGGATGAAGAAGTTGACTTAGGAGACTAGGAGTAGATTATCAACTTGGAATATAGGGATACTCACAAGTAAAAGCATAGTGGACACAATGATTAGAAGAAAAATTAATTTAATCCGCCTTCGAGAAACTAAGTGGGTATGGAGAAAGTGAAACTGAAAAATTAGGAGAAGAAAACATAAGAATGGTGCAGGAATCATTGTAGACAAAGACTTTAAATCAATTGTGTAGATGCCAAAAGAGTAGGGATAGAATCATAAAAATCAAGATGGCCTTGGGCCAAGAGATTATAAATGTCATTGTGCTTATACTCTTCCAATAGGCTTAGCAGAAAATCTTAAGAGAGAATTTTGGGAAGATATGGATAGTATTATACAAGGAATATCATGGACTGAGAAAATACTCATAATAGCTTATTTGAATGGACATATTGAAAAGGATGATAAGGGTTATGAGAGGATACATGGAGGACATGGATGTGGAGATAAAAAGAGCATGTGGATATGATCATGGTTATTAAAATCATGATCTCGATTGTAGGATCATATGATTCTACGATCCATATTCACCCAAACGATCCAAGACACAACAAAAATTGGAATCAAGTAGAATCGTGGTATAATCGTAAAAGAATTAGTAGAATCGTAGAATCATACAGATCCTACTCTGTTACCTAGATTGGGATTTTTTCCCCCCTTTTTGGGCATCAATAATGTGGCCCAATGCATGCTTTTATTTGGCAAAATGGCTCCCAGCCTCCCATCAGTGAACAGATTCAGCAGAATCTGCACCTAATTTCCCTGGAGTTCAACGCCTCAGCCCTCTACTCATTGAAATTCATCAACCCTGCACCTGAATTTCTCTCCTATTTGACAAGCAGAGAGCCCTCCATCTGGTGACTGGTGTTTGTTTAGCAGCAGCTAGCAGTCTTGCTGTTTGATCAACAGTTCTTTGGCGTTCAACAACCAGAGTTCCTGGGGTTTGACAAAAACTCAGTCCTCAGTCCTCTTCCTTCTTTGGTGTTTGACAAGAACACATCAGTCCTCTTCAACACAGAGTTCTTGTTTGATCAGCAGCAGCCAAGGAAAGAGCCAAGCCAGCTGGCCTAGCAGAGCTGCAGGGGTATGCTTTGAAACAGATTTTGTGCTTCTTGAAAAGACTCCATAGTGAGCGCTGTTTTTCTCCTCTTCTTTGTCTTCTTCTTTTTCGTATTTTTATTGTTTGAACTCTTTATTGTGTTTTTAACTTCTTATACTTACGAAGTTACTAACCAAGCTTTTAACCTTACGACTTGTCATAAAGTTCCACATATATAATTTATTGATATTTATTTTACATCGAAAGTAGAATCTTACGATTCTCGATCCGATTCTACGATTCGATCCTGCAAACCCCTCCAACAATCCCACTTAGAATCCCGATTCTAACAACCTTGGATATGATCTTAGACTTCACCACGTCATATGATTTTATTATAATGAACGCTTGCTTTAAAAAGAGAGGAATACTTAATAACTTTCAAAAGTAGACAAAATAAAAGTTAAATAGATTTAAAAAAAAAAATAAAAAAATTAGGCGTGTAGGTCATTTATCTTGGAAGGTTGTCTCATGTGAGAGCCTAAGTACACAACATAGAATTTCAGGTTAGGTATTTGTACTAAAAAATAGAAGAGAAAGGATAATATAAATTAGTGCAAGTGAACTAGATGGTGGAACCTAAAGGGGGAAAATATAATAAAATTCAAGGATAAAATGATTAAAGATGGTGATTAGACAATAGAGAACGGTGTTAACACAGACTTTTTGGAGTAGGATAGCTAGTTCTATTAAAAAGTAACAATAGATATTTTAGGTGAATCAAGAGGAAGAATCTTGGATGGTAAAAAAAGTTGGTGGTGGGATTAAGATGTCTAAAAAACTATAAAGACAGAATTTGGTTTAAAACATGGCAAAACTGCAGAAACATAGAAAACCTTGAACTTGGTAGGTGAGAAAAGATGCAAAAAAGGACGTTAGTGAAATTAAACATAGATCATTAATAATTTATAATTTTATATACTAGATTAGATACAAAAGAAGCGGAAATAGATATATTTAAACTTGTTAAATTTAGAGAAAAAAATAACAAGAACTTAGGTAATGTAAACTGCATAAGAAGTGAGTATGATATTGTCTTGTTTGAGGTAGAAAACATGAAAAAAAGATGGCGAAGTTATTTTAGCATGAAAACCAAGTAAAAGACTTAAACTTAGAATTTACAAATAAGGAAAAAGGCTAGAAATATGAGATTTATGGAAAAAAGTAGAGTTAATGATGTTAAGTTTACATTGAAAAATATGAAAAATTGTAAAGCTATGGGACTGGATGACTTCCCAATTGAAATTTGGAAGTGCCTAGGTGATAATGGAATTATGTGGTTAACTGATTTATATAACAGAATTATTAAAAAAAAAAAACTAAGAAAATGCCAAACAAATGGAGGGAAAACACTTTAATACTAATATAAAAAAAATAAAGGAGATATTCAAAATTGCATTAACTATTGTAGCATTAAACTTATAAGTCATACAATGAGACCGCCGGGGGGGGGGGGGGGCGCATGGTAGTTGAACAAACATTAAGATGGAAATGAGGGTTGAAGAAAATTAATTTGGTTTTTTGCTTATGAAATCCACTACATAAACTATTTATCTTTTAAGAAGATCAATGAAAAAGTTTAGGAAAAAGAAGGGACTTACATATTATTTTTATCGACTTGGAGAGAACGTATAATTGGATACCTAGGGAAATTCTGTTGTAGGCTTTCAAAAAGAAGGACGTATGTTGTAGGTATATTGATTTTGTTTAGGATATGTATGATGAAGTAATGACTAGCACTAGGACTACAGGTGGAGAGGCTTGGAATTTTCAATCACAATAGGAGTACATCATGGATCTTCTTTGGGCCCTTACCTTTTTGCTCTAGTGATAGATAAACTCAGTAGGGGTACCCAAAATGAGGTTTTGTGGTATGCCATTTGCAGATGATATTGTCTTGATTGATAAAACTACGGTAAAACTAGGGATGGGGTAGAATTTAAGTTAGAATTATGGAGATAAGCTTTAGAATCTATTTAGGATAATTAGAAATAAGACAAAATATACGAAATATAATTTCAGTTATAGTAGGAGGAATATTGGAGAAAAGGTTAAACTTAGTTGTCAATAAATCAATCACACTAATAGATTTCGAT
This sequence comes from Malania oleifera, assembly GCF_029873635.1. Taxonomy (NCBI): domain Eukaryota; kingdom Viridiplantae; phylum Streptophyta; class Magnoliopsida; order Santalales; family Ximeniaceae; genus Malania; species Malania oleifera. The sequence continues at coordinate 151,381,942 of NC_080418.1, forward strand.
ACCTAGGGTCTATTGTGTAAGCTGAAGGAGAAATTGAAGAAGATGTAATGTATGGAGTTTAAGCAGGTTGGGTAAAATGGAGAAGTGCTTAGAGCGTGTTGCATGATTGAATACCCTTAAAACTAGAAAGGAAGTTCTATAGAACGACTATAAGACCAACTATGTTTTATGGATCAGAATGTTAGGTAATTAAGAAACATATCCAAAATGTAAAAGTTGTTAGATGAGAATGTTAAAAATGGATGAGTGGATAATGTTAAAAAGATAAATTAAGGGATGACATATTTGTGGTAAGTTATGCATGGCTCCTATAGAAGATAAGGGTGTGATGACTTAATGGTTTGAGCATCTGCAACGTAGGCCAAATAATGCATTAGTAAGAGTGAGTTAGTTACTATGAGGGGCAGTGGAGGGAATAGGGGTAAACTAAAAATAACTAGGAATGAGTTAGTAAAAATTTAATAACCCTGAATTTGTCAGAGGAAATTGTCCATGATCATGTAATTGGTGAAAACGATTCATGTACCGACCCCACCTATTGGGATGTAAGACTTGGTTTGTTGTTGTATTATTTGCATGATTTTTGAAATTGTGAATAGGAGATGGCAATTAATAAGGTTTTGATTATAACTCAAGACTACAGTTTTTGTTATTGTAATAGATTTATGTGCACAGGTATTGGAAGCCTCTGTTAGCAGGAAACGATTAAGAAAGGTGACATGAAAATCCAGGTTTTGTTGCTATAATAGAGTTACGTGTGCAGGTATCTGAAGCTTCTGTTAGCAGAAACCGGAGTACAATCATTGTTCCTGCAGGGAGTGCTCGAGATGAGGGGTGGGCAGCATTCAGGAACATTTTGGTGGAGATCAGTGAAGCATCGCGGCTTTTGATGATGCCCAATCAGGTTTATTTGTGTTGCATTCAATTGTTATTGCATTTTCCAGTTGCCTATTAGTTTCTCCTTTCAGAGGGATCTCACTTATTCTTTCTCCTTGCCCACGGGTGTGTGCATGCTTCTAAACAGCAAAATTCTGAGGCTTCAGAGCGTCTTGTTGGCCTTTCAGATGATGTTGGGGCGGGCTTCATATCTGGACACAGTAGTCAACCTGCTGCCGCATCTGAATTGAATGTAGACAGGTCGGTTGAACTCCCACCACAAGATGAAATTGGTAATCTTGGGGTTTCAAAAGTGATCAGGGCGGATCAGAAGAGGTTCTTCTTTGATCTTGGAAGCAACAACAGGGGTCATTTCCTGAGGATATCTGAGGTGTGTTTTAAGAGGAATTTTTTTATGCATTAAATTAAAATGCTGTATTTTCTCCTGCACCAACCCTCCCTCCGCCCCTCCCTCAGGAAGGGGCCTAAGCAGGTGTCAAGTCGAATTTGAAATGGTACTGGAGTTTGAAAATGGCATTGCAATTGCAGGTTGCAGGATCAGATCGCTCTTCCATCATCCTTCCGCTCTCTGGGCTGAAGCAGTTTCATGAAATGGTGGGTCACTTTGTGGAGATCACCAAGGATCGAATTGAGGGAATGGGTGGCGCGAGTGTTCGGACAGTGGACCCCCCACAAAGGTGAATTCTGAGTTCACTCTATAAAGAAAGAGTTTGAAAGAAAGGCAGGAGTCCAGTCCCATGGAGGGTTTTCTTAGAGCTTATCTAGGTACGTGGAGGAGAGTGGTTTGTTTAGGGCTGCAACTTAACATTCTCACGTTCACTCTCACTCCCACTACATGTGTTCTGTTATTTTGTCTGTGTCATTCAGAATTCAGATTCAGTGTGGAAATAATCTTGCACCTCTGTCGGATCTGCCAGAGAAGTTGGGAGTTGTTATTTCCTGTCTAACCCTTTGAAATAAAAAAAAAAAAAAAACTGTATTTTCAGGTCAGACGCGGAATAACAGGGAAAGAAAATGCCAGAAAATTGTACTTGTGATTGTGACGGTGTGGTGGCTGACGTTTACAATAATTAATCATTTGTGGGGAGACGATTCTCTTCTTATCTTCTTCCTTTTTTTTTTTAAAACCTTTTCCCCAGCTAATTGTTGTCATGGTTTAGAAACAGCTTCTACTGCAGCTTCTTAGAGGCCAGAATTTTATACGGTTTAGAGTTTGAACTTGTGTTTATAAGCAACTTTTTTGATTTATCTGCGTTTAAAGTAATTATCTATCAACAAATTAAGCATAAGCTTGAAGAAGGTAGTTTATCAAATATTCATATTTGGCGAGTTTTGTAATTTGGAATTGTATTGGATTTGAATAAGATGTATAAAATTATATTGAAATTTATTTAAATTCACTCAAATTAACACACGAAATGCATGCTTTCAAATGCCATTTTTCAGAGTTCTACAATATGATTAAACACAACCATAAGTATGTAGTTACTATATGACCGAAAGGGTTTGGCAGCTTAAATTCACTTGAATGTAACGGTGACTTCCTTCAATTCCCAACCTTCCTACCTTTATGCTTAATCCATTCCCCCCCCTCCCCCCCTACTACTTTCAAATTAACATCACGTACCTTATCAATGACCACTTTTGCATCCAATGCAATAAAGGATGGGCATAGCCCAACCAAGAAAACAAGTATGTGGCTCTTGTAAATTATATAAGAAAAATACTAATAATAGGATGCATGGGAAAAATTAAAGATGATGCATCGGCTAAGGTGTGCGCTAGGCATTGTCCTTAGGGCATTCACCCCTCCAAATAGTGCAGAAGATTCATCGGCACCCACCTTTAGGAGACAGCAGTCCTTCTCACCAATTGGGAGATAGGACCAGGTTCGCCCAATACCCAAACAAATAAGAATAGAAAACAGAAGAATTGCAGAACAACTCATAAGAACAAGCTAAGCATAGGGCGGAACATGTTCGCAGAAATATGTGAACAATAGAATCAAACAGAAGAATTGCAGAACAACTCATAAGAACAAGCTAAGCATAGGGCGGAACATGTTCGCAGAAATATGTGAACAATAGAATCGAACAAAGTACTGCATCGAAAGGAAAATATGATCGAACGACAAAGTATTGGTTTAAAAATAGAGTTTAAAAAGTAATATTTCCCAATGGACAGCCCAAAAGATAATGAGTTAAGAGTAAAGAACGTGACGGGAGTGCTAAGAAAAAAATTAATCTCTTAGTTAATTAAGCGTTGAATCAAGAAAAACAACATATAATCCCCAGGGTGTGGTTCAGGTGGTAGTGCGGGCTGCAAGAGTACCTTTTAGGAGATTAGGTGTTCAAACCCTCCCGGGTTCGTTTCCGTCTCTGGACTCCTGAGTTTATCCTCTCTTTAGAGTTGTGGGATCAACTTCAAGTGGGGCATGATTAGTCACGTGGACCGTAAAACGGACATGTGGATACCCGGTGCGTAATCCAAAAACAAAAAAGAAAAAAAAAAAGAAAAACAACATATATAAATAAATAGATAAAATAGAGGTCCCCTTGTGTGGTGCCTCGTTAAACCTTTTTGGATCATAAAAAGGTCCCACATGAAAAGGGCTCCCAACTCTTCTAAGCAATCAATGTGGGACAAGCCACATAAGGCTTTTGAATTACTCGTCAAAAAACAGCAACATTCACCCACTATTTCAAAAGATAGAGAATGCCTAGGTTACTAATCATAATGTAATATACTGAATTTAGTGCCTTTTTGACTATGAACTAGAACTCGGAAGATAAGTTGTGAACACCAAAGTTTGATAAGACATTAAGATTGTAGTAATTTAAAAAAAAATATTAGTAATTAATTAATTAAATACTATTGAATTGGTTTAATTAAATGCATATATATATATATATATATATATAATGTTACTATAAAATAATATAATATTATTATGTTAAGTTGGTGGAGGGCATTGAAGATTGCTTTGAAGATTTCAATTGGAAATGAAATTTCTAATTCTACAACCTTGGAGTTGGCAAGCAACTGGGAGCCATTTCCTTCTCGCTCCTCAGGCTCTCCCACTCTCTCTCTAAATTTCTCCTTCATCCGTAAGCCAAATTGACGATCGTAAATCACCATGATGATCTAGGAGCGTTTCTCTACAAGTCTGGCGGAGTAGATTTTTGAACTGGCCTTTTCAGGTACCACTCCAAGGTTAGGGTAAGATTTAGGGAATTAAGCAAATTTGATATTTTTGGGAGTTTAATTATTTATTTGGAGTTTGTGGGTTTAGGAAATGTTAAAATAACATTTTACTTAGGGTTGAGTTGATTAAACTAGAATTTATGAATTCAAGATTTATGTGAGCGCCGCAGACACAGTTTTGGGATCCTTGCAGGCGTAATTTTAGGAAACCAGATAAGGGGAATAGATTAAGCCAATTGTTTTGTAAATTCTACTGGTTAAAATGGAAATTATATGTGTAGGTATATGATTATCATGCAAGTTTTGAAAGCCAACCGTTTAAACTGAGGGTTTTGAACCTAGGGTTGTGTTAATAGCTATTATTTTCGAAAATGAACCGTTTAAAGTAAAGAAAAAGGCTACAGGATTTAAGTAATGGATTTTCTAGATAATTTGACTGTTGAAATGATTGGTTGGAATTGTTTTACATTTTCTAAAATTGGTTAAGGTGAGTGTGTGTGTGTGTGAGTATGGTCTGAGAAAGGTTTTATAACTGTGGTTAATTAACAATTAAAGATATTTTGTATACACTAAACTCATGATAGTCACACACTAATATTAATCTATGCCGTCTTACTTGAATGTGTCTCATCCGTTATACAATTAATCTTTTTCAAGACCTCTGCGTGATCGAGCTTAGCAAGCTCGGGGTTAGGTTTGTTGGCATAGCATTTTTGTGAGGGTACAGATCTTGGATGTATTTTTGGGTTTATGTTTTTAGTTTTTTGAGATGTATATATGGATATTGGATGTTGGGAAATTTCTTTTTATTTTTATTTTTATTTTTATTTTTATTTTTATTTTTATTTTGGGATGTTTATATAGAACTCTAGTATATTATTGAGGATGTTTAATTATTTTTCCGTTGCGTGATTGAGGTTATGGTATCAGTCACAGGTGATTAGATCGCATCAAACCCTAGGCCCCACTTAGCGGGTTCAGGGCGTGACAGAGTGGTATCAGAGCTTTAGGTTGTTAGGTCCTGCAAACTCTAGGACGGATTAATACCAGAGTATAGGTTTGAGTTAGGATGAGGATAGGAACGAGTAGATTAGGATATTGTTAAAACTTTTGAGTTTTGTTTCGTAAGCTTGGAGGCAGAAATCCCTTGATAGACTTCTGCGACTTTCTGATTCAGTCACGAGTTTCAGAAAACCACGGTAAATCCATCAATGGTGATATTTCTGAGCACTGACCCCGATTTTCGTCATTTATTGATTTTCTAGTTTAATATTTATATCGATTAAGCTATGACAATGAGATTCTAAAAGTCTTTTCTGTCTTATCTTTAGGATGGATCCCAAAGATAAGGGTGTTTGTAGAGACCTGAAAAATTAAATTAATAAAAGTAATAAAAGAAAGAGAGAGGGAAGAATAAGAAAAGGAAGGAAACTTAAAAGGGGAGAATAGTAGGGCTACGTCAACAAATCCAGGGTTTTTGTCGAAGAATGTCTCTTAATTTTCGGTGATGAGGTATACGTTTCCCGTCGACAAGAAGATATTGAGAGTTTTGGGAGTTTTAGGGAAATTTCAGATTCGTCGATGAAATAGCCTCCTCATTGATAAAGTGCCTTCATGGGTCCATCAACAAACTACTTGAACTCATAGACGAACACCGACCTATAAATAGTGGAAACACTCATTTCAACGTCGTTTTTCCTCTCCTTTCACTCTCTCTCTCTCTAGAAAATCAAAAACCTCACCTTCTCTCTTTGTTTTCGGCTTCGTTATAGCCTAGTTTGATGATCGAGAACTGCCATGAGGTTCCTAGAAAGATTCTCTGCAACCTAGGCGGAGTAGATTTTCAGATTGGAGTTTCCAGGCACCATCCCAAAACCAGGGTAAGTGAGATATTTTAAGGGTTTTAAAGTTAATTTGGAGTATACAGAGTTTAGGGATTTTTGAATGATAAATGTTCTGAGAGTTGAGTTGTTTAACTTGGGAAAAATGTGATTTTTAGGATTTTGGGTTGTGAACGCCGAGGAGTGTATAATTTAGGGTGTTTGAGGACCTCTCAGTAAGCTAGGTAGGGGAATAAATTATAGTAGTCTTTTTGAAATTATGGGTTGAGAAATATGAGAAATGGAATATGATATTTTACTTGAAATTTATTATAATATGAATATTAGATGAAATTTGTGTGGCATATGATTTATACTGAAATATGTTTGAAATCGGGTTAAATGATTTACAATGAGAATAATGATATGAGAATACTGGTATGTGAATATGAAAATGAGAATGGGAAATATTGCAATGTAAAATTCTGCAATGTGAATATTGAATTGTGAGAATTGAAATGTGAAATTCTGAAATGTGTATATTGAAATATTAATATTAAAATATGATTGATGAAATACCAATACCGCATAATGACTGTGGGGATGTGGTAATGATAACCTTGATGGATGGATATGGAAACTCTAATGATGGGTTTGGATATTGAGCACAGTACCATTGCTAGTGGTGTTAGTGCAACCATGTGGACTCGTGGAGCGTGTGGCGAGGACGTCGACTGAGCTGTTTAGTAAAGTTGTTGTGCCCTTTGAATCTGGGTCAGGGCTATAGTTCGGTCAGTTGTACTATAGACACGTGATATATGATATGATATTTTGATCTAACTGAGTCAGCCAACCGCGGTTAGATCCAGCCTTTGGGTTGCACAACCTCGACCATGAGGGGAAGCATGGCGTAGAATGTGGAGTAAGGCCTCGACCATGAGGTGAAGCATGGCGTGAAAAATATCCTCAGGGTAACCATGAGTTACAGACACGTATGTAACAGAGGACACTCATGAGCTAGAAATGAAGATGGAAATGAAAATAGAAATGAAAATGGAAATGGGAAATGGAATAGTGTGAGTTATTATATAATTAATTAAAGCGAAGTAAGACACTCCTCCTGAGGGCTTATTGAGTAAAGTGTGTGCTCTGATAAGTATTCATTGTGGCTGAACCTGAGTTAATCGGGTTAGGATACAAACGATATCAGGGCAGAGGGAAACTATTTGTATGGGCGGGTAAGCTTCTCTATTCTTGGGAACTTCTCTGGTAACTATGGGTTGCGTGTGTATGGTTTTGGAAATGAAATTTAAAACTTATGAAAGCTTTTGTTTTATATCTATATGATTATGATTGTGGACATGATATATTTTCTCAGAAGATATTATCACTAGAATGAATATATGTTATGATATAACGAATCTCATATTGCCATACATTATAGATAATCTATTTCATCTTACTGAGATGTGTCACACCCAATCATTTAAATATTTTAGAAAACCGAGATAGACCTGGTGATAGAGCTACGAGATAGAGGGTAGCTGATACCCTGAGTAGATAGGGTGAGTGTTCTAAGCTAGGGATGGAGGATTCCCCTAGAGTATTTAATGTTTTTTTTTGGGAATGTGATAGACATGTTTATATGGATGAATTAGGACTCTGGTATGTGTATTCTCTATGGTATGTATTTATAAATTACTTCCACTGTTAGGTTGTAATTATGATGATGATTGTATACCTGGTACCCTATTCGGGTTGGGTTATGTATTGTGGTATCAGCGGTTGACGTGGCCGATATATGATTATATGTGATATTTAATAAAAAAAATGGTATGAAAAATAGGGGTGTCACAGTTTGGTAGCAAAGCCTATGTTGTTAGATTCTGTAGACTTTAGTAAATAGCAGAATGCAATACTTGAGTATAGGAATAGATTTTAATGAAAATTGTGGATGGATAGATTGAGATATGAGTTAGTGATTCTTAGGGAAAGAGATTTGAATTTAGGATTCTATTTTGCGACCTAGTGGCAGGAGTTTCGTGGTTGTTTCTGGGTTTTTTTTGGGGTGATGACTTCTGGAAAACCATAGATACTATCTTTGGTTCTTGTTTCTAAGTGGTAGGGTTGAATCTTAAATGGGGATTGAGTATATTATGAGAAATGTCTGTAGAAGAATATTTTTCAGATTTTAGTATCTTGGGTGTGATAGTGAGTTATAATGAAACAGTTATGAAATTGTTTTATTCCACTTGCAAGACGGATCCAGGGAGTAGTAGTGCACATGCTGGGGGTGATGATGCAGGGCCTTCTAGTATAGGTAACGGAGATCCTCATGTTGTATTATGTAGCGTCACTCAGAAGGTGATGGCAGAGATGGTTAGAGGTTTAGGGGAGCGGAGCTGCACAATTAAGCAGTTCACGCGCATGAGACCCCCATCATTCTCTGGAGGAGTTGACCCACTTATGGCTGAGAACTAGGTTCAAGACATAGAGGATATGCTGGCAGTTCTTCCATGTATAGATGAGCATAAAATACTATTTGCGACATTTAACCTGACAGGGGAGGCAAAGCGTTGGTGGAGATTAGTGAGACTGTTGGAGAAGTAGAGACCTGACCTTATAGCGGTGACGTGGAGCCGCTTCAAGGAGATTTTTTTCTAGAGATATTTCCCTGCTACAGTTAGAAGTGCGAAGGCAATGGAGTTTCTGCACTTGACGCAGGGATTGATGACAGTGCAACAATATGTAGCTAGATTCATTGAGCTATCTTAGTTTGCTTCATATTTGGTACCAGATGAGGAAAGAAAAGCGAGGAAGTTGGAGGGCCTGATACAGGGTCTGTTTAAGAAGGTTATAGGCTTCCGAGCCCAGACATTTGTAGAGGTGGTAGATAAAGGTGCAGTGATTAAGAGTGGCCTTCATAGAGGTACTGATGCACAGAGTTAGGGGAGGAGGTCCGTGCCTTCAGATTTTCAGGTAGGGTCCAGTCGAGGGCCTTGGAGGAGGCAGGATAGTAGAGGAGGACAGAGACAGATAGTTGGAGATCGGGTAGTTCAAGGCAGGCAAATGCCCCCTTCTTGGCCCATATGCTACAAGAGACACCCAGGAGAGTGTCGGGTCAAGGGATGTTTGTTACCAGTGCCATAAGCTTGGGCATATGGCGAGGGACTGTCATGCACCGCCAGTTATTGCTCTTGTTCCTAGACCATTCAAAGGAGGTCATGACGTACCTCGAGGCGGCCATCAGAGGAATATTGCCCCAGCATGGGTTTATGCACTAACACCGGGGGATGCTGAGGCGGCAGAAGATGTTGTGATAGGTAGAATTTCAATTCTGTCATTTATAACTACTGCTTTTTTTGATTTAGGGGCGACTCATTCTTTTATCACCTGAGAGTTTGTTAAATTTTATGGGTTAGAAGTACAATAGTTGGGTGTTCGTTTGTTAGTGGCTACGCCGACAGGGGTTGTGGAAATATGTGAGAATGTACTTGAGAACTGTTCAGTATGCATTTAGGGGAGGTCTTTATTAGCTAATCTGGTGGTCTTGGATATGCATGGGTTTGAAGTGATACTTAGAATGGACTAGTTCGCTATTCACTATGCTAGTATTGATTGTAATCAGAGAGAGGTAGTCTTTAGACCTCCAGGTGGATAAGAGTACAGGCTCGTGGGGCCTTGTGTGCTCACCCCACTAGATTTTTTATTTGTGGCGAGGCGATTGTTGCTAGAGGGTTGTCAAGGATTTGTGGCCTGTGTGACAGAGACATCAGAAAAGGAATAGAGATTAGATGATATTTCGATAGTGAGGGATTTTCTTGATGTATTTCCTGACGATTTACCAGGACTACCTCCTGATTGTGAGGTAGAATTTACTATTGATCTAGTTCCAAGGATAGCATTGATTTCAAAAGTGCCGTACAGAATGGCACCGGCGGAATTAAAAGAATTAAAGGAACAGTTGCAGGAATTTTTAGATAAGAGATTTATTAGGCCCAGTGTGTCTGTAACGACCCGAATAAAAATGGTATTTAAATAATAAAGAAAGGGAAATGGAAGCCGGAAACAGAAGGAAGCAGTCGACGACGACATTGAACTTTGGAAGGAATAATGGGAAGGGAATCAGTAGAGCTTCATCGACGAATACAAGGGATTCGTCGAAGAAGGCGTAAGAAAATTTGTCGATGAAAACAAGGATTTGTCGACGAAGAAATACCGAGAGGGGGGTTTTGAGCCGATTGAATTTTGTTGACGAGGACTGAATTTTGTCAATGAAATTAATGAAGAATTCATCGACGAATGACATTGGTCGTCTGCAAAATTCCCTGTTCTATAAATATGGGAAAATCCGGATTTTACTTAAGGATTAAGAAATTTATCCTCTCTCTCTCCTCTTTGGTTCTCCCTCTTTCTTTCGTCGATTTTGGGCCAAATTTACGCCGGATCAACAATCCGAAGTCACCACGACCCTCCTGGGGAAGTTCTCTCCAAATCTGTTGGAGTGGATCGTTGGTGAAGGTTAGGTGGAAACCATTCCAAATCCAGGGTAAGACTTTTTACTCAATATTTGGATTTGTGACAGTTGAGAAAAGTGTTATACACTTAGAAATACTAAACTTTAATACTAGAAGTTTTCATTTACAGGGGTGTTGAATTGGGAACGTAGGAAATCATCCCTAAGTTGAGGTAAGGCTTTTAAGCCGAATTTGACTTAGTGGTAGTTATAGAAAATGTTGTACGTACGAAAATACTTAACTTTAATACTGGGAGTTTTTATTTTCAGAGTGTTGAGTTAGGAACCCTGTCGGTGCGAGGTAGTTTTATTAGGGGCTTTCTAGGAATCAGGTAAGGGGATGAACTAAACTAGTTTCGTTTTGAGAAAATTCATGTATATGTATATGTATATGTATATATAGCATCTGGTTTTAGGAAAGATAAATATATTTATATATATATGATTTATATTTGTAAAATACTGTGAAAATAATCGTATGTTGAATATGTGAAAATCCATTTGTGTGGTATGAGTAAAAATGTTGTGAAATACTATTTTATGGGAATGTGGATGATACGGATTTTTATGATGGAAAATCCGGCGTATGGGCCGATATTTTATATGATTTGTCGGCGTACGGGCCGTGCTATGTGGATGTGATTTGCCAGCGTACCGGCTATGCTATGATTTGCCGGCGTACGGGCCGTGCTATGTGGATGTGATTTGCTAGCGTACGGGCTGTGCTATGATTTGCCGGTGTATGGGCCGTGCTATGTGATGTGATTTGCCAGCGTACGAGCTGTGCTATGATTTGTCAGCGTACGGGCCGAGCTATGATAAAATGTGTAATACCGGTGTACGGGCCGATGATTTTCATGATATACGTATATGTGCAAATGATATGATTGATTTGATAATTAATGATATGAGATATTCATGTATCACGATTTTAGTATATGTATATGATATCAGAAATTGGTTGGCTTGGTCTAGGCTAGTGCTTGCACGGTCTCGTTGTTATGTGTCGATTGTCTTCGTGATCATGATATTTGTGTTAACGCCGCTGTACGGAGTGGTGTGAGATTGGATGGTCAATGTGGTTATTAAAGAAGTGTGCTGTGATCGCCTCTGGTGTACAGACCAGGTCTGGCAGACCCATCAGACCTACAAACTACTATTTGACTTGGCAGTGGTCGGCCAACCATTGTCAGGTCCCACCTTCCGGCCACACAACCGAGTCATGTGGGGGTAATACATGACAAGAGCCAGCTAACCTACCAGGATTGTTTGTATGTTATTATTACTATATGAGATGAGATATGCTTATGAAAATGCAGTATGTTCTGCAATGTGTTGATATATATATATATATATATATATATATATATATATATTTATATATATATCTTTTCCAGATTTGACGAAACAGTACTGAATATGTTATGTATGGTATATGTAGAACACAGAATATTCATGTTGCCACACTCTAGTATTAGTTTATTTCCCTTACTGAGAGGTGTCTCACCCCTAAATCTTATAAACTTTTCAGGAGCCCCAGATAGGAGAGCGGGAAAAGCCCCACTGAGCTAGTGTTGTTTATCTGCCCTCTGCGAAGGGTAAGTTTTTGTAGGGACAATAAGATTTTGTGGGAAATGTCCCTAGATATGATTTTGGGATGTATATATATAAAGAAATACAGTGGTATAGTGACTCTGGTATATTGTAATGCATGTTATGGTGAGATGTATATGATTATATGCTTTCTGCTGCTTAGGCTTCTGCTATATATTCTGTTAAATCCCTAGTACCCACAGGTCCAGGTGGATGGTGACCAGCTGAGCTGGGATGTATGACGTTGATATTATTAAAAAAAAAAAATGTGGAAAATGGGTAGGTCGTGACAGTGTCGTCCTGGGGAGCGCCGATATTGTTTATGAAAAAGAAAGATGGGTCGATGAGAATGTGCATCGACTACCGAGAAATTAACAAAGTGACTATCAAGAATAAATATCTGCTTCCCCGCATCGATGATTTATTTGATCAGTTGCAGGGGACACAGGTTTTCTCAAGATAGATTTACGATTTGGGTATCATCACGCGAAAGTTAGAGCAAAGGATGTTTCAAAGATGACATTTAGGACTCGGTTTGACCATTACGAATTTTTGGTTATGTTGTTTGGATTGACAATTGCTCCGACAGTGTTTATGGATTTAAAGAACATGGTTTTTCACCAGTATCTGGACCAGTTTGTGGTAGTATTCATTGATGATATACTGGTGTATTCAAAGAGCCCAAAGGAGCATGAGGAACATCTGAGGATAGTGCTACAAGTGCTGAGAGAAAGAAGATTGTGTGCAAAACTTAGGAAGTGCGAGTTCTGGATGTAGCAGGTTTGCGACTACCTGAATAATAATAGTATTTAAATAATAAAGAGGAAGGGAAATGGAAACAGTAACAGAAGGTCGACGACATTGCATTTTGGAAGGAAAAACCAAAAGGAATCATCAGGGCTTCGTCAACAAATACAAGGGATTCGTTGACGAGGGCTTAAGAAAATTCGTCGACGAAGACTGAATTTCGTCAACGAAGAAATATCGAGAGAGTTTTGAGCCGACTGAATTTCGTCGACGGGGACTGAATTTCATCGACAAAATTATTGAAGGATTCGTTGACGAATGACGTGGCTCATCGACGAATCCAGTTCTATGAATAGAAAAATCTAGATTTTTAACTTCATTATTAAGCAACCTTCACCCTCTCTCTCTGCTCTTCGGTTCTCTCTCTCTCTCTCTCTCTCTCTCTCTCTCTCTCATCGATTTTGGGTCAGATTTACGCCGGATCAACATTTCGAAGTTACCACGATGCTCTTGGGGAAGTTCTCTCCAAATCTGTCGGAGCGGATCGTTGGTGAAAGCAAATTAGAAATCATCCCTGAGTTGAGGTAAGGATTTTTAAGCCAAATTTGGTCTTACGACAGTTATAGGAAATGATATACACGTAGAAATACTGAAGTTTAATACTGAGAATTTTTAGTTTCAGGGTATTGATCAGGAAACCCTACGGGTGTGAGATTAGAGTTTATAGGAGCTTTTCTCAGTAGCCAGGTAAGGGAATAAACTAAAGCAGTTTGTAAATTACTATTATTTATGAGTAAATTGATTTCCTGAAAATATGTATGATATTAGCATATTATGGAATTAATGCACTTTTGGGAAAAATACTGTTATTATGTTGGAACTAGTATATACGTATGAGATGCTAGAAATCATGATTTTAAAATGCAATGAATAGTTTTAATATAGAAAATGTGTGGCATGAATATTATTTTATGTGGAGAAATATTTTGATATGATAATGATGTAAATGCAGTATGATCTGAGAGGTTATGAAGGTATACAGTACATTATGATTCTTATAAATGCATGATAAAATGATTATTTTCAGAATGACGTATTTATATATGATATCGGCGTGAGGCCGTAATTATGATATGATCGGCGTGAGGCCGTAATTATGATATGATCGGCGCGAGGCTGTAATTATGATATGTTCGGCATGAGGACGTAATTATGACATGTTCGGCACGAGGCCGTAATTATGAAAGATGCTATATAATCATGTACTATATGTTATCAGAACTCGGATGTTAGTTTAGTTCAGTTCAGGTGCTCAGTACCGTAACTATATAGATCAGATGTGTATGTTTAGATTAGTGCTAACCACCCCACGAGGGGGTGGGAGATGGATAGTCGATGTGGCTTTCAGTAGAGTGTGAACGTTCACCTAGCAGTCTGGACTAGGGTGTGGCGGGCTTATCGTACTTACATACATATTTGATTAGGCATTGGTCGGCCAGCCATTGTCGGGTCCCGCCTTCGGGCTGCACAACCCGTCATGAGGGGTAATACATAATATTAGCTAGCTATTCATCTTGGGTATGTTTTTAGTATTATCAGTATAACAGATGTTTTATGTATGATATGACTTACTAGAAAATATGGAAGTTTGTGATTATTTAGTATGATATAATGAACGTTTAACAAAGTATGAAATGTACTGTATATGTATAATTGTATTAAATGTTCATGTTGCCACACAACTGTATTTAGTTTATTTTCCTTTACTGAGATGTGTCTCACCCCCAACATTAATTAATTTTTCAAGAGAGCCTGAGTGATCGGCGGGTCGTGGCCACCGTTGAGTTAGGGATATTACCCTGTTAGGAGGGTAAGATTTTTGTACTAGGGTCAGAATTATTTGGTGTTTGACCCTAGAGTTATTTTGATGTTTGTGAGTATGTATAAAAATACAGTTTTATGATGTTGTAGTAAACTCTGGTATTATGCTTAATGGATGGATGATTTAGATTTTATGCTTGCTGCTGCTTAGGTTTTCCGCTGTGATTGACAGGTGTCCCCATTACCCACAGGTTCGGGTTGACCATTATATTTGTTATGTTACATTTTATGTTAAGAAATTGAGGTCGCTACATTTGGTATCAGAGCCTAGGATACTAGGTTCTGTAGACTCTAGAGTGCAGCAGTAATAATACCAGAGTATAGGATAAGGGGATTTGAGGTCCGGTTTTGTAGTCTAGATGTAGGACTTCCATGGTGGTTTGTGTGATTTTCCTAGGGTGATGATTTTAGGAAATTTATTGTAAACTATTGTCGGGTTGGGTATCTAAGTTGCAGGATTGAACCTTGAATTAAGATCAGGAGTGACGAGTTAATTAGGAAAATATACTATATAAGTTAAGTGATACGTGTAAAGAAGGAGGTTTTGAGTTAAGTTACATGTTTTTCAGGATGGACCTTGGTGGCAATAGAGCCCACGCCAGTGGGAGTGAGGGTGCTGGATCCTCAGGTGCTTCGGGTAGTGATTCAGATGCTACCCTATGCGGCGTGGCACAACAGGTTACGACAGAAATTGCCAAAAGTTCGAAGGAACTGAGTGGTCCATTAGCAGGCTATGGTAGTTCGAATGAGAAGTTTATTAAGATGAGTCCTCCAGATTTCTCAGGAGGGACAAATCCTGTAGTTGCTGAAAACTGGGTGCAGGAGATAGAGAAAATTTTTGTAGTGCTGCGGTGTTCATAGGAGCAGAAGGTCGTGTTTGCCACCTATAAATTGACTGGAGAGGCTGAGAGATGGTGGTTGGCGGTAAGATTGTTAGAGTAGCAGAGGACTATACCTGTGGAGACGATGTGGGAACGGTTTAAATAAATATTCTTCGACAAGTATTTTCTAGCCTCTTCCAGGGAGGCTAAGATTGAGGAGTTCTTGAATCTAAAGCAGGGACAGCTGTCAGTATAGCAGTATGTGGCGAGGTTCATCGAGCTATCTCACTTCGCCCCATACATCATTCTAGATGAAGCGAAGAAGGTATGACAGTTTGAGAGAGGCATGGGGAGAGAAATATACAAGCAGGTATCGATTCTGAAGTTGCATGATTTTGCTGAATTAGTGGATAGAGCCACTACAGTAGAGATTGGTGAGCGGTTGGAAACTGAGGAACAGAGACAGAAGAAGAGATTCGCACCTTCTGGTTCCCAGCAGGGAGTCGGCCGTGCCACATGGAAGAGAGGTGGCTATTATAGAGACCAAATACAGGAGACCGAGAATCGTGGTTTCTAGGGTGTGCAGCCATCTCCAGCTTGCCCATCTTGAGGGAAGAGACACCTGGGGGAGTATCATGCCGGGTGAGGTGTCTACTACAGGTGCGGGGAGCCAGGACATATGATGAGGGAGTGTCCGACGCAGTTTGGTGCTGCTCCTGCTCCTAGACCTGCACGAGGAGGTTATCAGGCGCCCCGAGGAGGCTAGTAGAAGAATATGACCCTAGCTAGGGTTTTCATTTTGACGCCGGGCGATGCTGAGGCGGCTGGCGACGTGGTGACAGGTACTATTAGTATGTTTTCATTTAAATTTATTGCACTCTTTGATTCTGGTGACACACACTCATTTGTGTCCTTGGAGTGTGTTAAAAGAGAGTATAAAGGTGGGGTTTTTCTAACAATATAATTAAAGCATGTAAAGTCTAAATTATCTCTACTTCTACAAAGCAGTGCTCAACTCATAAATCAAACTTAGGATGTCATGTGCATAAACTTCATTCGGTCAGCTATCTGTATTAGGCTAAATGGTGAAAGGAACTGTTCGAGGGCATAGGGCAGCAAGGGTGCACCAGTCGTTCGGAGCACGATCGGGAACTGGAGTATACCAGATCTCAACGACAAAAAAAATTTTTTTTTGTATCTGTAGCCTACTACGTATATTTGATTGAATTGGTTGTAGTGTTATCCTATCTCTAAGACTTCATTACAATCACATCAATAAAGGAAAGAAATTAAATCAAAGCATGTAAATCAAAGCAAGTAAATGGAAAGCATGTAAAAGATCATTCTATTGCAATCAAAACGTCTATCACTAACGCCAGAAGATACAATGGAAGACTAGGAAAATAGTAAATCTAATCTAAGTATAATCTACTTTGGCTTTCAACGATGTCTTAAGTCTGTAACTAACCTAAGATAGGCCAAAGAGGAACCCTAAGCTCATCTTCGAAACTACTATTTATACCCATTAGGGCGTACAAGGTTTGAATTTCAAAATAGGAAAGTTTGAAGCAAATCTCGTGTAGAAGATCGTTGTTGTCAACCAAGTCACATCCCTATTTTCTCTTGGTCGCGCCTTGGTTGAGGCTCACAGGAAACTAAGGATTTGAATCCTGAGCATCGTAAACTGAGCTGTGCCAATGGTTCTTGCTGGTCAAGTTGATGGTCGAGACTTGCAGGATCTCGATCTCTAGGAAATCTCAGGAACTCAACATAGTCGCCCTCGAGGTCTCTTAGACGAACACTTCGTCGAGACTCTCAGTATTTCTTGGCTCAATCAGCTTCAGTGTCTCAAGTTGGTCACCCGTGAGGGACACTTGGTCGATCATTTGGTCGAACGTCATTCATCTCTCTCAACTGCTCACCGAGAATATGAAAGTTAGCCCGCACTCGGACTGGAAGCAGGTGAACTCAATGTAAAGGGCGTCAAGTCTAGCCTGCGATAAAGATGCCTGCTCAGTCATGAAGACTCGGAACTTCTGAAATGAGGTAGAGAGATCGGTGATGGCTGCCATGATCGAAATCAACAAGGTAACTGTAAATACTCGAAAAATTAAAATGATTAAAATAATTAGGGAAAAATAATAAATAAAATTAATTAGTTAATTAAAATTATTAATCAATTAATTAGTTAAATATTATTAATTTGATGAATTAAATAAATAAATAAAGAGAAATAATAGGAAGAAAAAAAAAGAAAAAAAATTAATTGAAATAAGATATATATATATATATATATATATATATATATAAAGTAACTGAAGAAGAAGAAGAAGAAGTTAATTTTTTTTAAGAACAGAAGGTTCACGCCCCCACCTCTCTACTCTCCTGCTGTGCGCGTCGCGCCTCTCTGTCTCCGTCTCTCTCTCTCTCTCTCTCTCTCGATGGATTTGCGATGGATTGGGAAATGGAAGGTGCCGTTGGATTCCTGGTTCCGCTGCCGACATTTCTACTGGAGCAGATTTATCGTGGGAATGGCTTAGGCACTGCTCCTGGGGAAAGATAATTTTTTCCCATTTTTCCAATTTCTCTTTAAATATGCTGTTAAATTGACGATTGGGTACCACTATGTGGTTCTAGTCACGATTGTCGTCATTTTGACGTAGGTAAACTTCCAATTGGGGTTTTCTAGGCCCCACTCCAAAGCGAGAGTGGGATTTGGGAAAATTGACAAATTGATTATATTTGCGGGTATAACTGTTAATTTGAAAATTATGGCCATAGAAAATATTTAAATAGTATTTTATTTAGAATTAATTTAATAGAACAAGGAATTTGATTTCAGGGTTCGGGTGAACGTTGCAGGCATCTTTTCGGGGTCCCTCTTGGCGTAGTACAAGAAATCAGGTAAGGAGAAAAATATATATTAAATCAAAATTTTTATAAATTTAATGAAAAATAAATTGTGTTATATATACGTGTATATGTTTCGGTATGAGTTTAAAATGTCAACTATTTAAATTATGTGTTTTCGAGTTTAGGGTTGTTTATTAGATTATGTATATGTGAAAATGAACTGATGAAAGTAGAAAAATATTTTCAGGATAATTATGTAAGAAATGAAAGGTATATTTTTAGAATATAAATGTTAAATGTAGTTTGACTTATTTTATAAGAAATATATGTGTATGAATTTTACTGCTAAATTGTGTGGCATGAGTTAAAAAAAAATTTTGTGTGGAATTATGTTATAAATACGAGATGCAAGATATACAGAAAATGAAATGAGTATGAAAATGATATATGAAATATGCTGCATGTGAGTGTTAACACAATCATGGAAACAACCACGACTGAAAAAATGCCGACCACGGTTGAAAGGATGTTGAAGCTAACCAATCACGGCTGAAAAGATGCCGACCACGACTGAAAGGATGCCGAAGCTAATCAATCATGACTGAAAATATGCCGACCACGGTTGAAAGGATGTTGAAGCTAACCAACCACGGCTGAAAAGATGCCGACTACGACTGAAAGGATGCCGAAACTAACCAACCACGGCTGAAAAGATGCCGAGTATTTATGAATTAAAATAAAAATGAAATGGAAAATGAAATGGAAAATGAACGAAATGGAAATGAAATGTGATGTGTGAACAATGCAAAATGGGAAAAAGTCATATAAAGTGAGACGCTATGAAATGTCAAAGCTGAGAACATGAATAGATGTGTATGAATGAATAATGATAGAAAAAATAATGTATTATGGTATTAGAAGTATCTATGTATATAGAACACATTACATTTGGGCGAGGCGAACTCTTCGCTTGAGGGCTTTCCGAGAAAGGCGAGTGCACTAGTGGCTTTAGATGTGACAGTAGCTACATAACGTTCTAGGGTAGAGGGAACCTACTTGTATGGACGAGTGAATTTTCCTATCCTTAGGGCCTTTGCTGGTAAGCTATTGTGTAATGCCCCGAACCCTTAAACATGGGTCCGGTGTATTATACCTGATAATCATGATCCATAATAGCAGAAAACATAAACATAATCTCCCAATTATAACAATATACCAGAGTTTACTAATTTCTATCTGTAATCCAAAGTATCCATCCAATACCTGCATTTCCATATGTATCATATATACATACATCTCCAAAAATATTTCAATATTTTCACAACCATTTCGTTCTCAACAGGCTTAAAACATAAAAGCTTGAAACATAAATATTTACATTCCCCCAAAGTATATAAAAATATACCCTTTATCTTTATACAATCCTTAGAAGGCTAAAAAAACCCTCGAGCTCTCTAAGCCCGATCTCGAGGATGTCCTGAAAAGAAATAATCATATTCGGGTGAGACACATCTCAGTAAGGGAAGAAATAATATATTAAACTCGGTGTGTGGCCAACATGAGTTTATAATCAATATAATATTTAACATTTAAACATCGTTAATACAATTTTTGAAATCATTCTCTGATCCTATTCAAACACATGCAAATGTTTAACTCACGAGATTACCCGAGGATAGGGGTGATTATCCGCCCATACAAGTAGCACCCCTCTGCTATGATATTTAGGCAACACAAAGGTTGCAACTAAAGCATACCAAGGCACTCACCTTACTCAGTAAGCCCTCAAGATATAAATTGATCTCGTACTCACACAGTTCATACAATAGCTTACCAGCAAAGGCCTTAAGGATAGGGAAATCTACCCACCCATACAAGTAGGTTCCTTCTGCCCTAGTACGTTATGCGGCTACCATCACATCTGTAGCTACTAGTGCACTCGCCTTACTCAGCAAGCCTTCAGGCGAAAGGTACGCCTCGCCCAATCGTAACATGTTCTACGTACATACATACTTCTAATATTATAATACATCATTCTTTCTATCATTATTCAATCATACACATGTATTCATATTCATAGCTTAACATTGCATTGCATTTCACTTTAAGTGACTCTTTCCCATTCGTATCATTCACGTTTCATATTTCATTTCATTGCATTGTCATTCCATTATCATTTTATTGTATAACGTTTTCATTTCATTCCTTTGTACTATAACTGCTCTTTAGCCGTCGTCAGTTAGTCCACATAGAAATGTGCTAGAATTTGCTAATAGTTAGTCCACATAGAAATGAGCTAGATCTACTAACAGTTAGTCCGCATAGAAATGCGCCAGAATTTGCTAACCCGGCTTTCAGCTGTCGTACATTTACTCAACATCTTTCAGCTGTTTACATGGTTGCATTAACACACATAAGCAACATAGTCCATGTCATGTTTTATTCACAATGCACTACTTACTTAACCTGCATCTCATACATTTAACATATATTTCCACACAACATTCTATTTACTCATGCCACACAATTTAGCAATAAAATTTATACACTACCTGTAAAATAAGCCAACCAACATTTAATGTTTGTATACTGAAAATACCTTTCATTTCTTACATAATTATCCTGAAAATATTTCCCACTTTCATCAGTTCATTTTCGCATATACATATCTAATAAACAACCCTAAACTCGAAAAAAATATATAATTTAAACAGTTGACATTTTACCCATGTTGAAACATATACACGTACATATAACACAATTTATTTTTCCATTAAATTTATAAAAATTCTGATTTAATATATATTTTTTCCCCTTACCTGGTTTCTTGAACTATGCCAACAGGGACCCCAAAAAGATGCCTGCGGCGCTCACCCGGACCCTGAAATTAAATTCCTAGTTCCAATAAATTAATCCTGAATAAAATATTATTTTAATATTTTCTAGACCCATAAATTCTAAATAAATAAATATACCCTTAAATATAGCCAAATTACCAAATTTCCCATATTAATTAATTCATTTCCCCAAAATACTACCCATCTAACCTTCCCTACGCTCCACACACCTCAAATTAACATTTAAACTAATATTTAACACTCCCACTTAATTTTCTAAATTATGCCCGCGGAGCCCAAAATTACACCCGCGGCGCTCACCTGAGCCCTGAAGAAAAAACCCTAATTTCATTTAAATTATTCCTAAATAAAATACTATTTAAATATTTTCTAGGTTCATAATTTTCAATTAAAAGTCATACCCGCAAATTTAACTAATTTGTCAAATTTCTCAAATTCCACTCTTGCTTTGGAGTAGGGTCTAGAAAATCCCAATTGAAAAATTACCTACGTCAAAATGACGATGATGATGACTAGGACCACATGGTGGTACCTGATCGTCGATTTAGCCGCATATTAACAGTGAAATTGAGAAAATGAGGAAAAAATACCTTTCCCCAGGAGTAGTGCCTAGGCCATTCCCATGAAAAATCTGCTCCAATAAAAATGTTGGCAGCAGAACTAGGAATCTAACGACACCTTCCATTTCTCAATTCGTCGCAAACTCGTCGATAAATTGAGAGAGAAAGAGAGACGGAGGCGGAGGTGGCTGGACGTAGGAAATACAGTTCGAGGGGGGGGGGGGGGCGTGTCTTCTGGCTTCTTCTTCTTCTTCTTTCTTCTTATTCTTATTCTTTTTAACTTTACAGATGTATATATATATATATATATATATATAAAACTTTAACTTTTATATATATATATATATATATATATATATATATATTATATAACAACTTACCTATATATATTTATATATCTTATTTCAATTAGTTTTTTTTTTAAATTCAATGTAAAAATATTTAATTTAATAACTAATTATGTAATTATTTATTTATCTTAATTTAATTTAATTTATTTAATTTTAATTAATTTTTTTTCTTTTTCCCACGCCATTCCTTTTATTTATTTATCTGTTATTTTATTTATTATTTTTTTTTTCAAATTATTTTAATCCTTTTAAATTTTTGGGTCTTTACATATTGTTTGAACTATGTGAGTACGAGATCAATTTATCTTGAGGGCTTACTGAGTAAGGTGAGTGCCCTGGTATGCTTTAACTATGACCTTTGGGTTGCCTAGATATCAGAGCAGAGGGGTGCTACTTGTATGGGCGGGTAATCACCCCTATCCTTAGGTAATCTTGTGGGTGAAATATCTTGCGTGTGTTTGATTCGGATTAGAAAAATGATTTCAGAAATTATGTCAATGATTTTTAAATGTTAAATATTATGTGTTGTATAATCTCATGTTGGCCACACACTATTTTAATATATTGTTTCTTCCCTTACTGAGATGTGTTTCACCCGAATATGAACTAATCTTTTTCAAGACCTCCACGAGATCAAGCTTAGAGAGCTCGAGCTGTTATAGCACCTTTGAGGAAAAGGGTATAACTTTGATGTTTTTGGGAATGTAAATATTTTATGTATTATGTTTAAGTCTTCTGAGTGATAGATGGTTGTGAAACATACTGAGATTTGGGGATTATGTTTTGGAGATATGTATTTATGTGAATGCAAGTGGATGCATGATGTATGTTAGAACGTAGATGGATGTAGAACACTCTGGTATTGTATTTGTTGAAAGATTTTAGTTATATTTTTCGCTGCATAAATGATATTAGAATGTGTATTATTAGGTAAATGAATTGATTAGTAGCACTACAAGCCCACTTAGGGGGTCGGGGCGTTACAGATGATATTAGAGCAATGTCTAGTCGGAAGTGTGATTAATTTCACATCGCCTGGATATGGAAATGTTAGAGTATTAGGTTAGAAATGATTTATACCAGAGTATAAGAATAAGTTAGGATGAGAACAGGAGATGAGTAGGTTAGGTGTTGAGAGGTAGGTATGGTGTAGGGAAGTATAGGATTTTTTCTTATAGCTTGGAGGCAGAAATCCCTTGGCAGACTTCTGTGATTTTCTGATTCGGTCGACGGTTTCAGAAAACCATGACAAATCCATTGACGGTGATGTTTCCTAACCGTGAGATTGGTCCTTATATGGAGATTTTGGATTTTTATTGGATTTAATTTAATGAGTACGTTGTTTGAAGTTATAATTCTTATCTCTTCTCTGCCCTATTTTCAGGATGGCTTCTGGAGATGAGAATGTAGAGGTTGAAGGAAGAGAGGATTCAGTGACTTCTAGTGAAGAAGAGGACATTGATACCTCCAAGGTGTTACGGGGTATAGTTCGCTAGGTTAGGGCAGAGATGAAAAAGGAACCTAAAGAACAGAACTGTCCACCTACAGATAAGGGCGTAGCATCAAGGAATTTATGAGGTCGAACCCTCCTACTTTTGAGGGGGGACCTGATCCAGTAATTGCAGAGAACTGGGTTCAGTAGATAGAAGAGATATTGGAGGTACTTGATTGAATGGATGAACATAAGGTCCGATATGCTGCTTTCAAGATGACTGGAGAGGTGAAGCGCTGGTGGCAGAGGTGGTAAGGATAGCTCTTAGCTGGGAGAGATTCAAGAAGCTGTTCTTTGACAGGTATTTTCCTTCGTCTGTTAGAGAGAAAAAGATTGAAGAATTTACTAATTTGACACAAGGGAATATGACGGTCGGCGAATATGCGGCCAACTTTGTTGAATTGTCGCGTTTTGCTCCGTTTTTGATCCCGAATGAAGTAAGGAAGACCATAAATTTTGAAAAAGGCCTGAGGCGCAAAATTTATGAGCTAGTGGTGGGGTTTCAGGTTCATAAATTTTCAGATTTAGTTGATAAGGTTTCGGTGCTGGAAAAGAGCATCCATGGTAGTACAGAGCCTGCAGAGTAGAGGAAGAGGCCTGCACCACCTAGTTTCCATGTTGAGGTCAGTTAGGGGTCAGCAAAAAAAGGATAAGATGCAGTGGGTCTCGGTTATCAGGGTAATCAGTCTTACCCCGTATGTCAGATATGTAACAGGAGGCATAAGGGAGAATGTTGGTTTCAGACTCTTACCCGTTTCAGGTGTAGTAAACCAGGGCATGTTAAGAAGAATTATCGGGAACCGTTACCTGTTGTGCCTGCACAGAATCAGGATCGGGGAAAACAATAGGTACAACTTGGAAGAGGTGCTCCACCCCGGCTGTACACACTTCGAGCTGAGGAGGATGCCATTAGAGAAGCAGGTATGAGATATATTTAAGATAGTGATGAGTTAATTTAATGATGAATGATTGAATGATTAATATGATGATATATATGTTGAGTTCTTATGATGGTAGTTAGCAAATGAATTTAAGTAATATGAAGGGATAATTAGTTAGTAAAATTTCAAGGGCGAAATTTCTTAAGGAGGGAGGAATGTAAAGACCCGAAAAATTAAAATGATTAAAATAATTAGGGAAAAATAATAACTAAAATAATAAATAAAGTTAATTAGTTAATTAAAATTATTAATCAATTAATTAGTTAAATATTATTAACTTGATGAATTACATAAATAAATAAAGAGAAATAATAGGAAGAAAAAAAAAGAAAAAAATATTAATTAAAATAAGATATATATATATATATATAGGTAAGTTATTATAATATATATATAATATCTATAAGTTAAAGTTTTATATATATATATATATATATATAAAGTAACTGAAGAAGAAGAAGATGAAGAAGTTAATTTTTTTTAAGAACAGAAGGTTCACGCCCCCCTCTCTGCTCTCCTGCTGTGCGTGCGTGTCACGCCTCTCTGTCTCTCTCTCTCTCTCGACGAATTTGCGACAGATTGGGAAACGGAAAGTGTCGTTGGATTCTTGGTTTCTCTGCCGACATTTCTACTGGAGCAAATTTGTCATGGGAACAGCTTAGGCACTGCTCCTGGGGAAAGGTAATTTTTCTCCATTTTTCCAATTTCTCTTTAAATATGCTGTTAAATCAACGATCGGGTACCACCACGTGGTCCTAGTAGCGATTTTCGTCATTTTGACGTAGGTAAACTTCCAATTGGGGTTTTCTTGGCCCCACTCCAAAGCGAGAGTGGGATTTGGGAAAATTGGCAAATTGATTATATTTGCGGGTATAACTGTTAATTTGAAAATTATGGTCCTAGAAAATATTTAAATAGTATTTTATTTAGGGTTAATTTAATGGAATTAGGAATTTAATTTCAGGGTCCGGGTGAGCGCCGCAGGCATCTTTTCGGGGTCCCTGTTGGCGTAGTACAGGAAATTAGGTAAAGGGAAAAATATATATTAAATCATAATTTTTATAAATTTAATGAAAAATAAATTGTGTTATATGTATGTGTATATGTTTCGGTACGGGTTTAAAATACCAACTATTTAAATTATGTTTTTTTCGAGTTTAGGGTTGTTTATTAGATACGTATATGTGAAAATGAACTGATGAAAGTGAAAAAATATTTTCAGGATAATTATGTAAGAAATGAAAGGTATATTTTTAGAATATAAATGTTAAATGTAGGTTGGATTATTTTATAAGAAATATATGTGTATGAATTTTACTGCTAAATTGTGTGGCATGAGTAAAATAGAATTTTGTGTGGAATTATTTTATATATACGAGATGCAAGATATATAGAAAATGAAATGAGTATGAAAATGATATATGAAATATGCTACATGTGAGTGTTAATACAATTATGGAAACAACCACGGCTGAAAAAATGCCGACCACGGCTGAAAGGATGGCGAAGCTAACCAATCATGACTGAAAAGATGCCGACCATGGCTGAAAGGATGTCGAAGCTAACCAACCACAGCTGAAAAGATGCCGAGTATTTACGAATTAAAATAAAAATGAGTATGAAATGAAAATGAAATGGAAAATGAACGAAATGGAAATGAAATGTGACGTGTGAACAATGCAAAATGGGAAAAAGTCATATAAAATGAGACGCTATGAAATGTCAAAGCTAAGAACATGAACAGGTGTGTGTGAATGAATAATGATAGAAAGAATAATGTATTATGGTATTAGAAGTATCTATGTATATAGAACACGTTATGTTTGGGCGAGGCGAACTCTTTGTCTGAGGGTTTGCTGAGAAAGGCGAGTGCACTAGTGGCTTTAGATGTGGCAATAGCTGCATAACGTACTAGGGCAGAGGGAACCTACTTGTATGGGCGGGTGGATTTCCCTATCCTTAGGGCCTTTGCCGGTAAGCTATTTTTTGAACTGTGTGAGTACGAGATCAATTTATCTTGAGGGCTTACTGAGTAAGGTGAGTGCCCTGGTATGCTTTACCTGTGACCTTTGGGTTGCCTAGATATCAGAGCAGAGGGGTGCTACTTATCTAGACTGGTAATCATCCCTATCCTTAGGTAATCTCGTGGGTGAAATATCTTGCATGCGTTTGAATCGGATTAGAAAAATGATTTCAGAAATTATGTCAACGGTTTTCAAATGTTAAATATTATGTGTTGTATAATCTCATGTTGGCCACACACTGTTTTAATATATTGTTTCTTCCCTTATTGAGATGTGTCTCACCCGAATATGAACTAATCTTTTTTAGGACCTCCACGAGATCGAGCTTAGAGAGCTCGAGCTGTTATAGCACCTTTGAGGAAAAGGGTATAACTTTGATGTTTTTGGGAATGTAAATATTTTATGTATTATGTTTAAGTCTTTTGAGTGATAGATGGTTGTGAAACATACTGAAATTTGGGGATTATGTTTTGGAGATATGTATTTATGTGAATACAGGTGGATGTATGATGTATGTTAGAACGTAGATGGTTGTAGAAAACTATGGTGTTGTATTTGTTGAAAGATTTTAGTTATGTTTTTTGCTGCATAAATGATATTAGAATGTGTATTATTAGGTAAATGAATTGATTAGTAGCACTCCGAGCCTACTTAGGGGGTTGGGGCGTTACAGTAATAATGAAGAACTGATACCCGTTGCGTCGTACAGATGATCTATTTGAGCAACTGCATGGAACGCGGGTCTTTTCGAAGATTGATCTGTGGTTAGGGTATCATCACGTTAGAATTAGGACTGAGGATGTTGCAAAGATTGCTTTTCGAACTAGATACGGTCACTACGAGTGTTTAGTCATGCCGTTTGGGTTGACTAACGCTCTGGCAGTATTTATGGACCTAATGAACAGGGTTTTGCATGAATACTTGGATCGGTTTGTAGTAGTATTCATCGACGACATTCTGGTATATTCTAAGAGTTCAGAAGAGCATGAAAACGATCTGAGGTTGGTACTTTGGGTACTACGGGAGAAGAGGCTATATGCTAAGCTGAAGAAATGCAAGTTTTGGCTGAATCAGGTCGCGTTTCTAGGCCATGTAGTGTCAAAGGTGGGTGTCTCAGTTAATCTTGGTAAGATAGAAGCAGTGGTTGACTAGGTAAGACAGAAGAGTGTGCAGGATGTTAAGAGTTTCCTAGGATTGGCTGGGTATTACCGGCGGTTTGTGGAAGGATTCTCAAAGTTATTTGGCCCTATGACATGGTTAATGAGGAAGGGTGTGAGGTTTGATTGGACCGACAAATGCGAGCAGAGTTTCTAGGTGTTGAAACACCGAATGGTCATTGCTCCGGTTTTAACCATTCCATCTAGGGATGGTGGATTTGTGATTTATAGCGACGCATCGCTGAAGGGGTTGGGATGTGTGCTGATGCAACAAGGGAAAGTAATTGCTTATGCTTTTTGACAACTTAAGGAGTACAAGAAGAATTATCCTACGCACGATCTGGAGTTGGCGGCGGTAGTATATGCATTGAAGATCTAGAGACACTACTTGTACAGTGTATAGTGTGAGATCTTCATGGACCACAAGAGCCTCAGATACTTTTTCACATAGAAGGAGTTGAACATGAGGTAGAGGAGGTGACTTGAACTAATCAAGGACTAGGATTGCACCATTAGCTATCACCTGGGGAAGGCTAACGTGGTAGCTGATGCATTGAGTCGGAAGTCAGAGCATGCATCAGTATCTGCAATAGTAGGTCAACATCATATCAGACGGAATCTGGAAAGTCTTGGCGTGGAATTGGTGGATGGTAATCATCAGGCTTTCATTGCTAGCTTGGTGATACTGCCGACATTATTTGAGAGGATTAAAGTCGCGCAGGCTAATGATGTAGAGTTAGTCGAGGTTGTAGAGAAAGTGCAGCAAGAGTTGGTTGCAGATTTTAACATCTCTGAGGGAGGTGTGTTAAGGTTTGGGACTAGGCTGTGTGCTCCAAACGACGAGGGGATAAAAAGGACGATTCTGGAGGAGGCACATCGTTCTTTGTATACGGTACATCCGGGTATTACGAAGATGTATTGGGATTTGTGCGAATGTTTTTAGTGGAGTGGCATGAAATGGGAGGTTGCTCGATCTGTAGAGCATTGTCTAACGTGTCAGTAGGTAAAAGCTGAACATCAGAGGCCGGAAAGGCTGTTATAGCCATTGAGTATCCTCGAGTGGAAATGGGAGCATATCTCCATGGACTTTGTCACCAGGTTACCACTAGTACTACACGGGCAGAATGCCATCAGGGTAATCGTGGACAGGTTGACTAGATCTGCTTACTTTGTACCGATGAAGGTTAGTTACTTTTGAGTAGGCTAGGAGATTTTTATATGTAGGAGATAGTTAAAATGCATAGGGTATCGGTGTCCATTGTTTCAGATCGAGACCCGAGGTTCAATTCTCGATTCTAGAAGAGTTTACAAGAAGCACTGGGGGTGAGGCTTATTTTTAGTACAATGTTCCACCCCCATACTTATGGACAGTTAGAGAGGATGACATAGATCTTGGAGGATATGTTACGGGCTTGTGTGTTAGACTTCAGTGGTAGTTGGATTCAGTTTTACCATTAGTGGAGTTTGCCTATAACAACAGCTTCCAAGATAGTATCGGGATGGTACCGTTCGAGGCATTTTATGGTCGGAGGTGTTGATCTCCTTTGTATTGGGATGAGGACGGTGAACGGCAGGTATTGGGTCCCGAACTCGTACAATAGGCTTTTGAGAAAGTTGGTTTGATAAGAGATAGGATTAAATCGGCTCAAAGTCGGCAGAAGAGTTACGCAAACATTCGCTGTTGTGAGTTGGAATTCAAGGTCAGAGGTAAGATATTTCTGATAATTGCTCCGATGAAAGGAGTGATGAGGTTCGAAAAGAAGGGCAAATTAAGCCCATGGCATATCAGACCATTCGAGGTACTACAACGAGTGGGTCCGGTAGCCTGCAAGATTGCACTACCCCCTGCGCTCTCGAGGACCCTTGATGTATTTCACGTATCCATGTTGAGGAGGTACGTTTCGGATTCGTCACATGTTATTAGTTACGAGTCTTTAAAGATTGAGGATACTTTGGCGTATGAAGAGATACCCATTCAGATTCTGGACCATAAAGTTCAGAAGTTGCGTACCAAAAAGATACTGTTAGTGAAGGTATTGTAGCGGAATCACATGGTTGAGGAAGCTTTTTGGGAGTTAGAGACAGAAATACGCTAGAGATATCCGCAGTTGTTCTAAGTAGTAGTGTTGATAGAAGGGTCAGTATGGGTATGTATGTATGTATGTATGTATGTATGTAATACTCTGTTATCGTAGTAGTATTGTGTCGTTAGTTTTTGGGAGAGTTTTGTAATATTGTGAGCTCCCGAGGCAGTGTATGTATGTAACCACAGTATTCCTCCATCATAAGTGAGGGCATGTATGTATTTAGGATAGGGCTGCTATGTGGGTGGCCATCGGATCTTCCTAGAGTCGGGTATGCATTTGGGTATGTAGTTGAGTTGGTAAGTGAGAGATTACAAATTTCGAGGACAAAATTTTTGTAAGGAGGGGAGGTTGTATGAACCCGACCCGAGTTATGTAAATCGAATAAATGAGGAAGGGTAAAAAGATAAATTTTGCAGGTTTCGTCGACGAAGCCATTGTTCTCATTGATGAAGGCCCTTATACTCTTCATCGCCGAAATTCAAAGCCTCGTCGATGAAGAGATACTGAACGTATTGTAAAATATCGAAATAGGGTTCGTCGCTGAAGGAGTCGGTTCATCGATGAAATGTATGGATGATTCGCCGACAAAGGTGCCATCTCATCGATGAGGTTGGCTAGGTCAAAGGGTCTATAAATATCTGTTTCATTTGCTTATTGGCTAAGTAAGCCAAAACACACACTCTCTCTCTCTCTCTCTCTCTCTCTCTCTCTCTCTCTCTCTCTTCTATTCTTCGCTTTTCGTTATCTGATTTGACGATATGATGTTATCGCATAGATTAGGGGAGAAATCTCTTCGAGAATAGTGGATCGAAAAGTCATTTCAAGGATTTTTGGGTTTTGACCCAAAAATTGAGGTAAGGGTCCGATTCAATTTCATTTCGAAATATGTGTAGTAGTAAGAATTGTAAGGAATTATTGTTCTGGTTGTTTAGGTTTTGGTGTTTCGGTTCGTAGTTTTGGAGACGTAGAGTTCGTAGTTTGGTATTTGGAAAAAGGTAAGGGGATTCTGTTTATATCAGTTTATTTTTGAAATTAGAATCGGTAAACCTGTAGGTTATGATTGTATGTATGTTTTGGTTACTTATCTAGGAAAATCTATTGGGTGAAAATGCGGGATTTTCGGGTTACAGTTTTTTGGAAAATTTTGGGATTTCGAGTATCATCTCTATTTTGTTGTAGAAATCGTATGTTGTAGTAAAACTGTAGTACTGAGATGACCGTACCCATACTTGTATTAAACTGTATTCTTGAATTGAAAATGATATGATTTACTTTATGCCAAATAAGTGTGGGATGAACTGTTGTATGTAAAAATGTTCCAAGTTTTGTAAAATCAGCTAGTGAAGGCTAATTACCGTATGCTGAATCAGTTAGTGGCAGCTAAATACCGTATGCTGAATCAGCTAGTGGCAGCTAATTACCATACACTGACGCCATGTCTCGGCTAATTAGCATGGGCGAGAGTGTTCGGCTCTATATTCGAGGGTGTGAAATATCGCCTGTTCTTTTCGACTGGTCACTAATGGGTGTATGCTACACCGTAGTGGCAATGGTATTACTGTGAGGCTTCGGTTATCGCAGATTGTCGGGTACTCATAATGGCAACATTATCTCTGTGAGGCTTTGGTTATCGCAGGGTAATTAGGTGCTTAGTGTGACGACACTGACCGTATGTTTGGGTATCTTATGTACTGGAACAAATTTGTGGAAAATACTGGAACTGTATTGAACTGTATTATATTGTATCATATTGTATTATGTTATGTTATACGCTGAAATAACACTCATATGCCACACACTGATATAATATGCTTTCTTCCTTACTGAGCGGTGTCTCACCCCGAATATACAAATATTTTTCAGATCCTTTGAGTAGCCGAAACTAGCATCCTAGCGTTCGGAAGTGGGGGTTTTGGTTAGCTACATTTAGTACCTGCGTAAGTATGAGTTTTGTAACCAGGTTGTCATGGTTGGGTTTTGTAGACACCCGGAGTATGTACTATAATTTTGGGAATGTATAATCTAGTTCTGTATAGACTCTGGTATGGTATGATGTATGTATAGAAAGAACATTTTCGCTTCATATTTGATAAGTATGGATATGTATGTGAATGTGTATAGGGTTTACGTGTACCCCTCGGGGTTGAACCATCATTCAGTGTTGTATCATGTATGTTTAATTGATATAGAGACAAGTTAGGTTACTAAAATCACACCTGGGGCCTATCTGCAGGTTTGGGGCGTGACAGTGAGGGAATTTATTACGTATAAATCTCATGGTCTCCATCACTAGTTTATAGGCGATGTAATTAATTTTATGATATGATATTAGTATCTTCCTCCCTTTCAGATGAAATTAATTACGGACTCACCAAGTATAAACTCTAGTAATTGTTAGTATTGTGTCACCTCTCCATTTGGGGGATTCACTATAGGACAATAGGTCTAATGTTATGTGATGGTATACACTTAGCTATGAATAATAGTACTCTCACCATCTATGTCACTGCTATTGTTTATAGGACCAAAGTAAAGTCAGTAGTTTAATTTTGCTTGGCATAGTCACTTGCCTAGATAGTAAAATTAATATGTCCTCATCTGTCTACACAAATGTTAAGTAATAGATGACCTCCCATCGAGGCATATTACTCATGGTGTGTTAGGTTGCTGACAGATTCTTTAAAAGAAAAATATTGGTAGAGGGAACCATATTCTTTTAATTGAATTAAAAGTTTATTATTGCTCATCATATTTTATTATAATTTGTGGTTCTCAGGATTAAAATGGCTTTCAATCCCCTATCTGTTATTCTCAAAGAAAACAAACTGGTTGGACCTAATTATATTGACTGGAAAAGAAATTGGATATTGTGCTGACTGCAGAGGAGTACAAGTATGTGCTCATAGAGGTATGTCTACAGAAACTCGGTGAAGAGGCAGCCGATGAGGAAACCTATTCTTATCATAAGTGGATTAAGGTTGATGAGATGGTGCGGTGTTACATTTTGGAATCTATGTTGAATGTTCTGCAACTTCAGCATTAGTCTATGCCTTCTGCCTATGATATAATGTAGAACCTCAAAGAAATGTTTGGGGATCAAAATCGTGCTGCTAGGCAGACTATTATAAAGGAACTCATGAATACTACTATGGCAGAAGGGACCCCAATAAGGGATCATGTTCTGAAGATGATTGGTCTTCTCAATGAGTTAGAGATCCTTGGAGCTGAAATTGATGGGGAAACCCACATCGATATCATTCTCCGGTCACTGCCTGACTCATTTAAGCAATTTTTCCTAAATTACAACATGAATAAGCTCTCTTACTCATTGGCAGAACTACTTAAAGAGCTTCAAGTAGCCAAGGGCCTCATTAGGAAGCCAACTATTGCTTTTGCGACTGAGAAAGGTTCTTCTTCTAGGCCGAAAGGCCAAAAGAAGCAGAAAAAGGTTCAAAAACCACAGGGAGCTCCTCCAATAGTGCGTGGGCCACAAGATGGAGTGAAAAAAATATAAGGCAAGTGTTTTTACTGCAAGTAGCCAGGGCACTGAAAATCACAATGTTCAGTTTATCTCACCAAACAGAACAACAAAGGTATATCTCATTCACTAGTAGTTGAAATGTGTTTAGCGTTGACATATACTAGTACCTGGTGTATAGATACAGGAGCCACTAATCATATCTGTAATTCTTTGTAGGGGTTCTAGGAAACTAGCCAGCTAAGTGATGGAGAGATTTACGTATTTCTAGGAGATGGCACGAGAGTGTCAGTAGTTGCAATAAAAGATATTCACATTTCTTTTGGTAGAGATAGGATTTTAATATTGAAAGACTCTCTTTATGTACATTCCATTAGAAGGAATTTGATCTCAATTTCCAAGTTGGTTGATCACAGATATTCCATTTATTTTAATAACTTAGTTGTTATTAAGTTAAATAAATGTTTAATTTGTTCTGGTGCATTGGTGGATGGTATTTATATTATTAATCATGTTTCTCCCATAGTGCAACTAAATGAATTAAATCACACTGATAAACTACCATGTAAGAGAAAGAAACCTTATGAATCGAACCAAACTTATCTTTGGCACTCACGCCTAGGTTATATTAATCTGAGACAGATTTCAAGGTTGGTTCTGAATGGACCAGTAGGTTCATTAGAAGTAGAGGCACTACTAGTCTATGAATCTTGCTTAGAAGGTAAGATAACCAAGTGACCCTTTTCGGCCAAGGGCTATAGAGCAAAAAAGGCATTAGAATTGGTCCACTCTGATTTATGTGGCTCCATAAATATCTAAGTTAGGGGTGACTTTGAGTATTTCATCACTTTCATTGATGATTACTCAAGGTATGGGTATATTTATTTGATACATCGTAAGTTTGAAGGCTTTGAGATATTCAAGGTATTTAACGTAGAAAAGGAGAAGCGTTAGGGTAAATGTATCAAGACACTACGATCTGATCATGGTGGAAAGTACCTCTTAGGAGAATTTGTAGATTACTTGTCAAAGGAGGGAATTGAACCACAGTTGTTTGCAGCTAGTATGCCACAACAGATTGGTGTAGTAAAAAGAAGGAATAGGACTCTTATGGACACGGTCAGATCTATGATGAGTTATTCAAATTTTCCTAATTCGTTTTAGGGGCACGCACTAGAAACAACAACCTATATTCTGAACTTAGTCCCATCTAAGTCAGTACCTACTACACCCACAAAATTGTGGACTGGGCGCAAACCTAGTCTCCAGCACACATGTTAAAAGGGAAAGCAGATAAGTTGGAATCAAGGACATATGTCTATTTATTTGTTAGCTACCTTAGAGGAACGAAAGGTGGTTTATTTTATTATCCTAAAGATAAGAAGGTCATTGTTAGCACCAAAGCTAGATTCTTAGAAGAGGACTATTTAATGAACCACAAACTCAGAAGTAGGATTGTTTTAGAAGAGTTGAAAGGAAATATACCAGCTATACCAATAGTGCGAGAAGAACCACCATAAGACAAAGTTATTGATCCCATTGCCTCGTCGTAGTAGGAGTAATGTTGTAACTTGAGCTGAGTCTGACCCATCATGTTCAACTACCATCAATACGCTAGTTGTATAACTAGGGCAGAATGATGGTGCATAAGGATTAGGATCAACACAGTAAAACGTGCCTCATCGTAGTGGGAGGGTTGTACGTCAGCCTGATCGGTATATGTTCTTCAGTTGGCTGGACAGGTAGCTGAGGCCTTTCTATCTGCTAGAAATATGTTCCATTAATTTTTCAGTCAGCTGGCTCAACCACGTTCAAAATGGTCAGTTGGCTGGGCGTGTCAGTCGACTGACTGATCTTAATTCAAATTGTCAGTCAGCTAGGCAGTTTTTCATTCTGGTGTTTTGTTAGTCGGTTGGCCAATCTTAGTGTGTTCTGGTCAATTGACTAACTAGTTTCGTTTTTTGAAAAATTTTCATTCTTTATTTTTAAACTCTTATGTTATTTTAAAGACTTAAATATGACTTGTTAAAAAAATTTTCCAGGGTTTTAAAAATCTGGTCTTTAAGTCCATACTCAATCCTAAAAGATCTTCAAAAATATTTCAAAAGATATTTAAAATATGAACTACTTACATAAAGACTTCTAAGACTTTGAACATTCTTGGCGATTGAGTCTTCATCCTTGTTTTTTCTTTGAGTTCTATTGCTTTGCTTTCTTTTGCCTCTTTTTCTTTTCTTCAAGGTTTGATATACTTTTAAGCTTTCTCTCATATTCTTTGAGCTTTAAAATATCATCTTGAAATCCATGTTTTAAGCTTCATATGATCATCCTTCTTTGAAGTATAACCTTGCATTTACATGCTCGATCCTTGTGAGTCTTGAAATATCATTACTCAACCAAATATGTTAAGTTTCTCTTGTTTGTTAGCATCAAGATGTCAAGCCTTGTAAGGCCAACAATCTCCTCCTTTTTTATGGTGACAAATAAGGAGCAAAAATTTGAGTAAGTCTTAAAAAGACTCCCCCTTACAACAAGCATCATCTTAACAATAATTGTAATTTCAAGATTAATATCAATACCAATTTTAATATCATACTATATCATGCTCATCACATCATTTAAGTTCAAGATCATTCAATACGCTCATTACATCATTCAAGTTCAAGATCGTCATTCAAGTTCAAGTTCAAATACTTTCATATTCAATATCATGGACTTCTCCTCCTTTTGATACAAATATCATGTTCAATTTTTGTTCAAAAACTTCTCCCCCTTTTGAAATCAATCAAAAAGAGTAGGATGTAAGAAATAAATCATATTTTGAGTATATGAATATCAAACATGCATATTAAGCATATGATACTAATTGAGGTTTTCATTAATTCCAATACCATATGAACTTTTGAATTTGTGATACCAATTGAAACATTAAAAAATAATACTAATTGAAAATTTATGATACCAATTAAAAAATAATTCATGATACCAATTTAAAAATTGGGGAAAAATCATAATACAAGCAATGAGTCATAATACTCCCCCTGAATTTAATACATTAAGATTTGATACCAATTATGCTTTTTAAGTTTATCATCCCATGCTTCAAATATTGATTCATATCATGTATGTACTCATGGATACCAATATCATGTCAATGTCATAACATGCTCATGGATATAATTATGCTGTCATGCTCAAATATTAATTGAAATATTCATAAATACCAATATACTTTTTAGATACCAATGCTAATGTCATATAATGGCTCATGAATACTTAATTATTTAGATGCAAATTTATCCATTTATCCATGTGATCCATCATAAGCATACATGGTTAAGAATTAATCAAGTCATATTAAAATTCATGTTTCTAAATCATGCTTAATAACTTTGTGCTCAGATTTTCAAAATATAGTGAACCATAAATCATCAACATTTTCATTGTCTTTAAAGATTTCAAGATACCTATTTCAAGATATACACATGTAGCATATTACATATAATATAAGCATGGAGTATATTATTATCATATGCATTGTACTATACTTTTACTTGGATTGTTCTTATGTTGCTCAAGCATTTCATTTCAAACTTATTTAAAAATATTTTTACCTTCAGTCAGTTGGCTGACCTTTGTTTTCTTTCACCACTACTTTACCAAGCTCTCTTCTTTAAAACACTCATGCAATAATCTAAATTTGCTTTAGATTTTTCTTTTGATTTCATATGAACATCCAAACTTCATATATCTTAATACTTTCTAATTTGAACCTTGTACGATTCATTTATTGATTTGAGGCCAACAATTTTTATTAGCTTCAATAAGCATTAATAAGCTTGAATAATTTTATCTTTATTCTCTATTTCAATTTATTCAATATCTTTGTATGATTTTCCATAGATTTGATATTAATTGAAGTTGAAGGATTTAATCATAATATTTTATCTTGGTATCCATACTTTCTGGAATGGTTTAACAAGGGATGTTTCTTTAATTCTCCAAACTCGTTTTGTTTTCACACATTTCCTCTTTAATGGACATCCAAATTTAACATGCCCCTTTTTCTTACATAGAAAACATGTGGTATGTGTGTAGGCATTTGAGGAAGTGCTAGCATAATCTTTATATGCTTTTGTAAAGTATCCCATGTAAAGATTCTTTTCCTTTTATTTTCAATTGATATTCTTTGTTAGCTAATCATTTTGTCAAAATTTTCTTTTCCTTTTGTGAAATTGTAAATGATTTTTGCTTGATCCTCAATTTCTTTTTTTTTTTTAAGATCATAAATTTCTAAATTTTGTATACTTTTGCCCTTTTCTTGATTTTGAGATATTTTACTGATTTTGTTCTCTAATTCAGAAATATATAGATCTTTCTCATTCTCCATAGAAGTTTTGAATTTGAGATCTTCTATTTCTTTCATCATCTTTTCATTCTTGCTTTCTAATTTCTTGATTTTCAAACTTTTTTCCTTTTCAGCAAGATTTTTAGCTTCTAACTCTTTTATCACAGCTTCATTCTTATTTTCAATTTTCTTGATTTTTTAATTCTTTTCTCTTTCCGCAAGTTTAAGGGATTCTAACTCTTTCATCACTCCTTCATTCTTATTTTTCAATTATGTATATTGTTTAGTTACTTTGACTAACATCTTATGCACTTTGATTATATCATTTTGTAATTCTTCATAAGATGGCGTACTTTCATCATTGGATTCATTAGATGGGTCACTACTATAACCATTATCCGATTTGAATGAGGAGCTTTCCTCATCGTCCCAAGCCATATAGTAAGCAACCTCTTGGTCACTTGATTCATTATCGGAACGTACTCAAATCGTCCCAAGTAGTGGCTTTCATTACCTTTTTCTTTTTCCTTTTGGAATCTTTCTTTAAGTAGTGGACATTTCGATTTTATGTGTCCATCCTTCTTGCAATTATAACATGTGGGGATTTTATTCTTTGATTTCTTTGTATTAGTGTCTTCTTCATCTGATTCCAAGTTTTAGATTTTTCTTTTGAATTTGTTCTTTCTTCTAAGAATTCTTGCTAGCTTCTTGGATATATAGGCTAATTTATTTTCTTCATCTTCACTACTAGAGTTTTCTTTTGAAGTTTTGAAGGCTATAGATTCTTGAACTTTAGTTTTTCCACTTCTTTCATTCATTGTCATTTCATAAGTGAGGAGAGAACCTATAAGTTCATCTAAGGAGGTATTTTTCAAATTTCGTCCTTCCGTTATTGCAGTGGCTTTTAGTTCCCATATAGGTGGCAACCCTCTAAGAATTTTTCGAATTATTTCATAAGTGGTGTAGGTTTTTCCTAATGCATTTAGGGAGTTCATTATGTGGGTGAACCTAGTATACATACTAGTGATTGTATCATCCATTTTCATCTTAAAAGCTTCATACTCGCTAGTGAGCATATCGATTCGATTGTTCTTTACATCAATAGTACCTTCATAGGTAACTTCTAATTTATCCCATATTTCCTTAGCTAATTTTCAAGCCATAACCCTATTAAATTCATTTATGTCTAGAGCACAATATAAAGCATTCATAGCACTAGAATTTATTTGTAACATCTTATGGTCTTTGTCGGTCCATTCCTTTTCTTCTTTGGGTATTTCCTTACCATTTACAAGTTTAGTGGGGATAAGGTGACCATGTGTGACAACCCTCCATGCTTTCCAATCCATGGTTTGAAGGTAGATCCTCAAGCGTTGTTTCCAAAATGTATAGCTTAAACCACAAAAGATAGGAGGCCTAGTTGAAGATTGTCCCTCTCCAAAGCTACACCTATGTGAGCCATTAAGATCTTTATATAACTACTTGTTAGGATTTGTTATAACCTGGCTTTGATACCAATTGAAAACTAAGAGGTAGTCCCAAGAGGGGGGTGAATTGGGTTATTAAAATTTTTTTAATTCTTTTTAAGATTCTTAACCTCTTGTTAATTTAACAATTACACAACCAGTCCTTAGTTCTTTATTCAATCCACAACTACAACACAACTCTAGTAAATCAAAACTTTAATGTTCAGCCAAGCAATCAACTAAAGTATTCAACCCACAAAATTCAATATTCAGCACTTTACTGATTCTCTGCTTTTGCAGACCTGTGGTTAGTGCAAGCCTTGTGGATAATTGATTTTTCAATATGAAGCACAACATTCTTTCCAAGAATTTAGACTTTAAACAAACTCCTAGTTAATAAGTCTTAGGTGTTGAATATACCAACATACTCCTTCATGCTTTCCGCAACTTGTTGATCAACCAACGTACTCCCTTTTGGTTTCCGCAATCCCAAAAATAAATTAAGCTTAAGTTTATTTAATATCTAATCCATGTAGTGTATATAATTAAGAAATTTAAAAACATCGACACAATTTTTATATGCTGAAAGTAAAGAGAGTAAGGGAAAGAGAGTGACACCGGGTTTTTACAAGGTTTGGCTTATCCCAAGCCTATATCCTCGCCTTTTGCAAATCACCAAAGGATTCACTAAAATAGATCCTTTTTCGGCGGAACAACACTGTTACACACGCCTTCAGTAGGCTAGAGCTCGCCTCTCTAAGTGATACCCTTCACTCGGTCATTCCTTCAATTAGGCTAAAGCTGCACCTCTCCAAGCAATACCCCACGCTTGGTCAACGATCCGAACACCTCGAATCGTCTAAGAACTACAAAAATATGAAGTAAACACTGCATACAAGAACACTCTCAAAAAAATGTAGATTAGTACAAATTCAACACTATGTACTTCAAGAATTTAAATATCAATATGAAATAGAATTGAAGCTCAAGTGTAGAGATCACCAAGGTTTCTTTAGTGATTGAGAAAACTTCAATATTAGAACCGTAGGTTGATGTTTTAGCAACAATTCAAATGAATTCTCCCAGCAAGAGTATGAGCAATAGAGAACTTTGAGAGATTGAGAGTTTGAATACAATTATGCTGTTTGATTGCCTTGGTTATTAATTTCTTGGGATTAAGGGATTATTTATAGAATTTTTAGGAGTAGTTTCTTTGTTCCCCAAGTTACTTGGAGTGTCCACCAAGTTTTTATAATGTTCACAATTGAAAAACTAATTTTTAAAATTTCCCCATTGAAGTTTAAAATTAAAATTCCCGTGGAGTCCGTCGGTTGGACATGCGACTGGGTAGTTTATTTTTCTGAATTAGTCGGCTGTACAAGCGGCTGAGGCCTTTCTTTCTGCTAGAAATAAGTTCCATTAATTTGTCAGTCAGCTAGCTCAACCACGTTCAAAATGGTCAGTCAGCTGGGCGTGTCAGTCGGTTGACTGATCTCAATTCAAACTGTTAGTCGGTTGGGCAATTATTTATTCTAGTGTTTTTTTAGTCGGCTGGCCAATCTTAGTGTGTTCTGATTTGTTGGCTAACCAGTTTCATTTTCTGAAAAATTTTTATTTTTTTTTATTTTTAAAATCTTTTGTTATTTGAAAGACTTAAATGTGACTTGTCAAAAATATTTTCTAGAATTTTAAAAATTTGGTCTCTTAGTCCATTTTCCACCCTAAAAGAGTTTCAAAAATATTTCAAAAGATATTTAAAATATAAAGTACTTACATAAAAACTTCTAGGACTTTGAACATTCTTGGCGCTTGAGTCTTCATGCTTGTGTTTTCTTTAAGTTCTCTTGCTTTGCTTTCTTTTTTCTCTCTTGCTTTTCTTCAAGCTTTGATATACTTTTAAGCTTTCTCTCATATTCTTCAAGCTTTAAAATATCAGCTTGAAATCCATGCTTTAAGCTTCATATGATCATCCTTCTTTGAAGTATAAACTTGCATTTACATGCTTGATCCTTGTGAGTCATGAAATATCATTACTCAACCAAATATGTTAAGTTTCTCTTATTTGTTAGCATCAAAATAAGATATTAAGCCTTGTAAGGCCAACAGGAACCATCACTAATATCGTAACACTGTCACTATAAATCATACAAATTCTCTACTCAAATTCGTCACTAAATCCGAAGTATTAGTGACGGTTTTAATAACCGTCACTAATATGACACTATTAGTGGCGGTCAATAAATCGTCACTAATGTTATGCTTTTAGTGACGGTTATTAAAACGGTAACTAGTAATATACTATTAGTAACGATTATAAAACTACTACTAATATTGTACCTTTAGTGACCAATTTGAACCTAGAAAATGTTGATTCTATAGTGACGGTTTTAGCCTTTAGTGACGGTTTAGAAACCATCACTAATACTACGCCCAACTATTATTAGTAATAGTTATTTACACCGTCACTAATACTTCGAAAAAATTAAATTTTTTATTTTTGAAAATTCTTCTAAGAACCTGTAATCACATTTTAGCATACATAAAATTAAACTAGAATTACTAAAACATTCATAAATTATTAAAATTTAAAATACAAATTATTCAAAATTCAAATACATCCAAATACAAATTCAAATTAAAATATACAAATTAATTCTGATTATATAAAAATAAATATAGGAAAGTCAAATGTTGCGCGCGCATCCGACCCAATTGTAGTGTGTGTCATCGTCGTAGTGTTCTAACAACTTCAAACCCTATATGTAATGCCCCAACAAAATTTTATATTTTTTTTCTACATAATAATAATATAACAATAACTCTGATACCATAAAACATAAATTAAATCAACCCGGACCCCAAAGGAAACCGAAGATATACTTGTTCATACATACATGACAACTATGTAGCAGAAACCATGATTTATTCAACCTTATATACAACACTAGAGTTTTACTATAACCGAAATACATATACGTACATTCCAAAAAGGACCATAATATCCTAGAGTCATACCCCAAAAATCCATCCTGACCACAACCAAACTACTTACCCTTCAGCCAAGGTAGCGCTAAGAGCCTCCTCTATCTCAGAGCTCGCTCTGCTTGTCTATTTGGGTTTCTTGAAATGTTTGTGTTGTTGGGGTGAGACACCTTTTTGTAAGGGAGATAAACTAATATCAATGTGTGGCAACATGAGTATTATTGTGTTATAAACATATATTGTTCATGATAAACTGTATCTGATAAGTAAGGAAAATCTGTACATAGTTTAACTGCATTTAACAAGTTAGGTAAAACTATTCTGTATAATTCTGAATAAATCATAAATCAACAAAACATACTGTATCGTACTAAATTTCTTTATATATATATATATATATATATATATAAATCATCTGCTATATCTGTATATTATTGAAGTTATACCCTAGATAGATAACTGTATATCATGAATTAACCCCGCATGATTGGGTTGTGCGGCCTGAGGGTTGGACTTAACCATGGTTGGCCTACCAAGTTAAGTCAAACATGACATAACTACGCATGATTGGCCACCCTACCTGGTCCGCCCATCTTGCCCTCTGCAACACTTCTCGGGTTGGCACACAGTGGGTATCCTGGCTAATCAGCCTCCGACCCAACACTTACTGAATAGTGTGGTTGCACTGTCAGCTAACACCAACCTGGTCCACCCATCCTGCTCTTCGCAACACTTATCGGGTCGGCACACAGGGGTTACACTGTCTGATTCGATTAGCTAGCTATGGTACTTTGCTCTGGAATCTGTTCTGGTTCATGAGGGATATGATACTACATAATACTATGTCTGTATATGACTGTTTTAC
The DNA here is from genome assembly GCF_029873635.1 of Malania oleifera. Classification (NCBI taxonomy): domain Eukaryota; kingdom Viridiplantae; phylum Streptophyta; class Magnoliopsida; order Santalales; family Ximeniaceae; genus Malania; species Malania oleifera. The sequence continues at coordinate 151,424,882 of NC_080418.1, forward strand.
CATGATTCTGTATAATTGAAATAACCATGATTTCGTATAAGTTGAAATATCTTGATTCTATAATATCTGTAATAATACTATTTCATTATTCTGTGTAAAATTTGTTATAATAATAATATTTTTGAATATCTGTTATAAATATATCTAGTCACAGCATCTGCGCTAGGTAAATATCACAGTATTTGCGCTAGCTAAATATCACGACATCTGCTCCAACTGAATATCATAATGTACTGAAAATATAATTTCTGTACTATTTATAGTTTTTTTTTTTAAATTGTCGTCAAATCATGCTTATACTGTGAATTCATAAAATATTCTAACATACCATTATTTACAGTAAAATTTATACTCATGCCACACACAAGTGAGTACTATTCCGTAATAAATTATCTGACTTGGGAAAACATATTTTGCTGACAAAATAATATTAAATCTATTTTCAAAGTTTCCTCAGTTCAACATCAGTATTCCCAAAAACTATACTAATTCATATATAAACATTTCTGAATCAAATATTGTATATTCAAGTTTATTTTTTTTTAAAATACCTGACTTAATCTATCCCCTTACCTGTTTCCTGAAAAGCTTGTTGAAAAACCCTTAACCACGACCGCGGTGTTCAGAATTCCAAACCCTGAAATTGCATTATCCCTAAATCAATCAATCAACCCCTGTATATTTATCATCTAACACATTTTCTAGGTCCCCATATTCCAAATAATCATTTAAACCCTAAAATAACTCATTTAACCTGATTTTGAAGTGGTGCCTAAGGACTCGAAATCAACAATCCGTTTCGATCAACTTGCAGAGAATCACCCCTAAATCATCGTGGCAGTTTTTCATCGTTGAAATGGGCTAAACAGAGCCAAAATCGAAGAGAGAAGGGGGAGAAGCCAAAGGTTAGAGAGAGAAAGTGAGGGAAATCTGTTTTTCTCGCTAAAAATCCGATTTGAGCCTTCATATAGAAAGCTGTCCACGTGGCCTTGTCGATGAGACACGTGTACTCGTCAACGAGTCACAGAAGAGCGTTCGTCGACGAAGATAATGGGTTCGTCGATGAACCCTTAATGGCCTGAAATTCTCTACTCTCGATATCTCCTCGTTGACGAGACACGTGTATTCTTCGATGGGACCAAGAAGGACATTCGTCAATGTAGGCAATGGGTTCGTCGACAAGTCCCTGCCGATGCTCCTTTTTAAATATCTTTTCCCCTTCTTTTTATTTCTCTTTCCTTTCCTTTTTTCTTTATTATTTTCATAAATTAAATTTTTCGGGTCTCTACAATATAAAATAATAATTATACAAGAATTTAGCTAGTATATTACAATGTTTGAACATATATGCATATACTATAATTAAAAATGATTTGATAGCAAAATGATCAGACATTCAGACATAAAGTAAAAAAAGGATACACTTCTAACTATGTTTGACTAGTCGAAATTCACCCCACTTGATTCGAACCTCATATGCTTGAATTGTAAGCTAAGTGTTTAAAATGAACTAAGTTTGGTAAGTTTGTTTGTATTCTAACTTTACTTTTAAGTGTGGAAAAAGCTCCCAGGGAGGAGTTTTTGGGCACCGTCAGCTCCGACACATTCAACTCAATATGGCGGACATGTCGGGACTGGCCGCAGTAAGTTGGGACCTTATATGCCCGAATTGGACACTTGGGTGCTTAAAAATGAACTAAGTTTACTATGTTTGCCTCTAAGAGTATAATTTTCAATCTGGGGGGATTTTTTGGGCTTCGTTAGATCTACCAAACCAAAACTAAATTTAGACCCTTACCTCAATTTTAGGAAAAATCCCGAAATTCCACAAATGAAGATCCGTTCCACAATAAATGTAGAGATTCTCCTCCTGATCAGCGTGGTAACGACGGATTGTGGATTCCGGCAACGGACGGCGCAAAATCCTAGAGAGAGAGAGGGTTGGTTTGAGTTCTAGAGAGAGAGAGAGAGAGAGAGAGAGAGAGAGAGAGAGAGAGAGAGAGAGAGAGAGAGAATGAGATTTTATAAAATAAAACCTAACTTAACCTTTAAGTAATCAAAACTAATATCTCATCCAAGATATTTATATATAAATATCTCAAAATATCTCCTTTCAAAATATCTTCTCTTAAATATCTCCTCCAAAATATCTCTTTATTTATTTATTATTTTTGGGTCTCCAAACTAACTCATGCTTGTGGGAGCTTTCCACAACCCAGACTTTCACGGTAAAAAGTCTTTACAATTTTCTTGCTCACAAGGACGCTCAGAATAATCGAAGCCTTCCCTATAATCAGCTGTGGAACTCAATCATCCTCTCAAAAGTGAGTGTATTTTGTTGGCTTGCAACTAATAACAAGATTCTCACAATTGATAACCTTCAAAGAAGAGGATGGACGTTAGCATCTATGTGTGTCTTATGCAAAAAAGAATGTGAAGGAGTCGATCATCTCTTTCTACATTGTCATTTCAGCAAGCAGATTTGGACTCTAGTCTATCAAAGGATGCTAAATCACATAGTCATGTCGATTACCTTGGCAACAACGTTTTTAGCTTGGAACTTCTCAAAGCTTAAAAGATGTCTTAGAATATTGAAAGCAGCAATTCCAGCAGTTATATGTTGGGAAATCTAGAAAAAGAGAAATGGAGGAATCTTAGGGAGAATTACTAGTCTACAATCTCAATTGTGTTTGACCGTTGGTTATTAAATCTGTTTCATTGGTCTAGGTCCAATACCCTACTGTCATCCTTAGATTGGGAGGAGTTCTCTTGTATTTTCACTGATTTTGGAGGGTAACTTTATTCACGCTTTCAATTATTGTCTTGTTTAAAGAATCCAAGCAACTTGGTTGAATTCTCCACTTTATAATAATATTATCTGCTTCAAAAACAATACTAGTGACTAAAAAGTGCATAAAAAAATTTCAAGCCTGGAAGATTGAAGCAAAGACTTGACCTAACTAAGAGCTAGATTAGACGTACATCTCTAAGTCAAACATCCTTATATTAATTATATATATATATATATATATATATGAAAGATAATACTCCAATGGGAACCATGTAATTATTTAAATAATACATTAAAGTTATTTTTTGTTTAACGATAATTCATAGACTTTTGCTACATAACATAAGGTGCTTGATCTCCTCTTTCACTTTCCTTTCCACCCCTCTTATGTTTGGTTATAAATTGAAACTTTTTAATATAAATATTTAATATTCTACTATTGGGAGTCTGGATATGTATCTTTAAAGCATAATAAATGGTAAAATATTTCAAAAAAAAAAAGTCCATTTCATATGAGAAGTTTCATTAATGTTGCAAAATTTAATTTAAATTCATTTTTTAAATAAAAGTTATCATTAAAATTGTGTAAAATGTTGCACAATTTAATTTAAAGTTCATTTTTTAAAATAAAATTATCATTAAAATTGTGCAAAACATTAATTAATTAGAGAGAGGGACAGGGTGAGCCAAACTTAAGCCCACTAGTAACCCTACTTTTCATATTTGACTTAATTAAATGACGAACTCTAATCTTACGTTGTTGTTGTTATAATCTGTTAGTTACAATTAGTTATACAAAAAAAATTAAATTATGTTGATTCGTACTATAAAGCAGATAATAATGTGAAATTTTTTATGAGTCCATAATAAGAATAGGTAAGAAATAATTATTCCCAAATTTCATGATGGAAATTTGATTTCTTAATTTTGTCAATTCAGTACACACACACAGGAATATTATTATATATAAGAAAAATTATATTTAAAAGGTCTATGGATTCATTTGGGTAGTTAGGTATGTATAAAGGTATGGATCCCACACAAAGGTTCCGGCCACTCTATGTAAGGCATAAGAGATCAAATGAGAGAACTTGTCATGATCCTTTATCGGATGGCCACTCTATGGAAGGCATAAGAGATCAAATGAGAGAACTTGTCATGATCCTTTATCGGATATGTATCAAGAGGATCTTGACCATGTAAAAGATGGTTCAAAAATATGTTAGCCTTGCCATATGCATTTTAAAAGATAGAACCATATGATCCAATAGACCAAAATGAACAATGCCTTGGTAGAGTTGGACTGAAAAGCTAAAATGGAAGCAGTTTGTGGTTTGAACATTCCATATATGAAAAAAGAAGGTAGTTATGAATATGACTCATATTTTCTTAGATTATATATATGTATAGACACACACACACACACACGTATATATGCACTGAGTTATAGTAATTGAAAGGGAAAATATTAGGCACACCTGATCTATTTTGGTAATGTCTTAAACATCCATAAAATGGGAACCCATCTAAAGTAAAAGTTAAGGACAACATGTGTGTGTGTCTATATGTAAATATAGATGCAAATTATTAATGCAAGGATGGAAAACAGAAAAGGGGCGGCATAAATTTAAATTTACCGTACCTGCAGAGGACCGGGGGGATGGATGAAGCATAATAGTATGATCGAGTCTACGACCTTTCATTTCGGGGAAGAGAGAGAGAGAGAGAGAGAGAGAGGGAGAGAGAGAGAGAGAGAGAAGGTAGGAAGTAATCAAGGGGGGCCGGAGGGGGGAAGGGCCAGCCGCAAAACAGGGGGTCAACAAAGAAGGAGAAGCACAGAGGAATAAGCGGGGAGGTCGAGCGGCGGTGATTTGAATTTGCACCAACTACTTCTCAAATTAATCTCCTAGCTAATTAATATAAAAAGGTAAGGGGGGGTGGGAGGCCATTTTAGATGGTAGAAGGAGATCATCACACCATCAATCTTTCCTCTTCAGAATTCATTAATATTCTTAGAAGAACCTCTGTGCAGATCGAAGCCGGGAGGGGATCGAGTGGGTAATTAAATAGCAGTAGTAGTATCATCGGAGGGAGGGAGCGATGGGTGCACGTCTCGTCGTAGCACTGCTGCTGTGCCTCTCGGCCGGTGGGGCATTGGTAGTGCGAGGAGAGGACCCTTACCTCTTCTTCACCTGGAACATCACATACGGCACCATCGCTCCATTGGGTGTTCCGCAACAGGCCATTCTCATCAATGGTCAATTCCCCGGTCCCAACATCAACTCCACCGGCAACAACAACGTTGTGGTTAATGTGTTCAATAACCTGGACGAGCCTTTCCTCCTCACATGGTAATTAATTAATTTTGCACGCGCGCGCGCGCACACACACATACATACACATATCTACATCTATATCTATATCTATAGGTATATCTGTATCTATATCTATGCATATGCATGCAGGAACGGCGTCCAACAAAGGAAAAACTCCTGGCAAGAGGGTCTGCCCGGAACCAACTGCCCCATCCCCCCAGGGAAGAACCAGACATACCACTTCCAAGTGAAGGACCAGGTCGGGAGCTACTATTACTTCCCTAGCACCGCCCTCCACAAAGTGGTCGGTGGCTTCGGCGGTCTCCGGGTCAATAGCCGTCTGCTCATCCCCGTCCCATTCGCAGCCCCGGAGGACGATTACACCGTCCTCATTGGCGACTGGTACACCAAGAGCCACTCCGCCCTCAGGAAGCTGTTGGACAGCGGTCGCTCCATTGCGAGGCCCGACGGCGTCCTCATCAATGGCAAATCCGGGAAGCTGCCCCAGGAGAAGATGGAGCCTATGTTCACCATGAAGCCCGGGAAGACGTACAGGTACAGGGTTTGCAACGTGGGGCTCAAGACCTCCCTCAACTTCAGGATCCAAGGCCACACCATGAAGCTGGTGGAGATGGAAGGCTCCCACACCATCCAGAACTCCTACGACTCCATCGACGTCCACGTCGGTCAGTGCTTCTCCGTCCTGGTCACCGCTGACAAGGACCCCAAGGACTACTACATGGTGGCTTCCTCCAGATTCACCAAGCAGGTCCACACCGCCACCGCCATCCTCCGCTACACCAACGGCAAAGGCCCCGCCTCTCCTGAGCTCCCCCCAGCGCCAGTTGGATGGGCCTGGTCCCTCAACCAGTTCCGCTCCTTCCACTGGAATCTCTCCGCCAGTGCTGCCCGACCTAACCCCCAGGGATCCTACCACTACGGTGCCATCAACATTTCCCGCACCATCAAGCTCGTCAATTCCGCTAGCACCGTCGGTGGAAAGCTCCGCTATGCCATCAATGGCGTCTCCCATACCGACAAAGAGACACCCCTGAAGCTGGCCGAGTACTACGGAGTTGCGGACAAGGTGTTCAAGTACAACCTCATCGGGGATGAACCGCCGGCAAAGGGTGCGGATAAGATCACCGTGGCGCCCAATGTCCTCAACGTCACTTTCCGCACATTTGTGGAGATCATTTTTGAGAACCATGAGAAGAACGTTCAGACGTGGCATTTGGACGGCTACTCTTTCTTCCCTGTTGCGTAAGTACACTCATCAAATAAACACACACACACACACACACACACACACAGATACATATACACACACACATATATGTTTATAGTCTAAAATTATTGGACCAATTATAATTATTTGAATATATATATATTGCATGGATGCAGCATCCAATCAGGGAGGTGGACCCCAGATTGTAGAAAGAACTACAACCTTCTTGATGCAGTGAGCAGGAATACAGTTCAAGTGTACCCAAAATCTTGGGCAGCCATCTTCTTGACATTCGACAACGCTGGAATGTGGAACCTGAGGTCGACACAATGGGAAAGGAATTACTTGGGGCAGCAGCTCTACATCAGCGTTCAATCCCCTGCACGCTCCCTCAGGGATGAATACAATGCCCCCGACAACGTCCAGCTCTGCGGAATCGTCAAGAACTTGCCCAAGCCTCCACCGTACACCCCCTAAATCCCTACTACCTAAGCATTTCCCATCATTTAATAATATGTAACTAAGTCACTCAGAACTCCGGCCACAGATCCTGTTACCAGAGAGACGCAGAATTTAAGGAGAAAAAGAGGCGCAGCGCTGGTCATGAGCAAATTAACAGAAAAAAGAAAAAAGAAAAAAAAAAAAGAAAACCAAACCAAAACGAAAATAAAAACAAAAACAAACATTATATATGTAATTGTGCAGCAGCTGGTGCGTATTTGGAGGAGATTGATTGGAGCAAGACACGGGCGATCGAGGAGGCTAGCTAGAAGAAGAGGGGTGGGGAATTGAGCAACACAATTTGGTTGATTATGCATATGTATCAATTAATTCCTGCCCGAAAATGAGATTAAATTTTCTTCCCGCTACTTTCTTATGTATTTTTTACATATATGATTTTACTGTTGCTTTCCGATGATGACCAGAATAAAACATTGTGCCGTCACCCTGCTTCTGAAAAAAGAAGAAGTTGAGATTGACTAATATTGGGGCTATATAATTTCTTCCATAATTGCAAGAAGTTGCATCTAACATCCATGTGTATAATTTGTTTTTTTTTTTTTAATTAAAGGCAAAAGAAATATATATTGCAGAGAGAACATCCATGTGTATAATGTACATACGGACACTTCTTCGCTATTTCATACACACACACACACACTTTAAATCTTGCTCGAATATAAAGGCCTCATTGTGGTAAGATTGATGAGATTATATCACGGTTCTGTGCTCCTATAGTTGGCAAGCTCTCCTTGCTTGGTTAGCTTACTCAATGAATATAACTCCTGCTCTTTATACTTAACATTGAAACTTTATTTTGGAAGGAAAATAGTTCCTTTCTTATTTTATATAAGGGATAATCAAGGAAAACTTTCAAATATTAATATAACATCTTGTAATGGGTGGCTTCCAAGTCTTAGGTGAAAAAATCATTCTCGCAAATATTTCTCTTGAAAGGAGTGAGAAAGGGGTCTTTTTTTTTTTTTTTGTAAAAAACGTAAAATTTTAACCTACCAATTGCAAGATGTCACATTAATATGTGACACATATCATTCTCGCAAATATTTCTCTTAGAAGGAATGAGAAAGGTTTTTGTAAAGAAGGTAAAATTTTGTCCTACCAATTGTAAGATGTCACATTAATATGTGGATACATACATAACCCCCCTTGTGGTCGCCCAGTTGATAAGATGAGAACCTTGTCCACTTGCCCACCACATGGTCAAGGATTCAAGCTCCCTGCCCATGAGATCATACTAATCAAGTTATTAACCGGGTGTTGGTGTTGGGGTATGCTAAACATCCTTCGAGTTTGCTGCGGCACCTTAGTGTCCGATGTGATGCAATGGGTGCTGGAGTCCTTGGATCATAAAAAATAAAAAATAAAAACACATACAAACGAAATGTATGATTTAGTGTGAGTATCAATGATATAAGTTCTGCATCACTTTAGTTGGTCTAAATATATATATATATATATATATATATATAACATAACCATTTTAAAAAATATTAATATAATATCTTATTAATATTTTTTTAAATGGTTATGTTATATATATTTATATTTAGACCAACTAAAGTAATAATATAATATCTTATGATTAGTATTTTTTTGTTTGGGTTGATGCATGGGGTGTTTTATTGGTTATTTGTAAGCCCCAAGTGTCCTTTTGTTTCCACGGTATTCCTCCGCCATAAGTGAGAGTTATTAATAAAATTAAGAAAGGAGATGTCGCCCTTTTTTACCAAAAAAAAAAAAAAAAAAATCTTATTATTAGTAAATTGCAAATCGAAATCATCGTTGTAAATATTACTCCAAATAATAAAATTAATGAGGGTAAGGCAAGATGATAGCATGCTTCATTCTAATAAGGGTAAACTAGAGGAAGCCATATTATACAATTTTAGATGGAGTAGTAGTGTTTAAATTCATGTTGTCTTTACTTATATGCAATTTTTAAATGGATGATTTAATCTTTCATAAAAATCGAGCTCTTGCACACAAAGTGTGTGCGTGCGCATGTATATATATATACCCTAAATATATCAACCATTGAGTCAAAAGGAAATTAAAACCCAACATTGATAAGGATGGTCATCACCCAAGTCAATTGCTTGGGTGGAGCAATTGGCTCCTACCCAATAATGACTAGAGCGATCCACACTAACACTGTAATGGTCGGAGTGATCCACATCGGGTGCATAATGGTAAATCTCCCAAGGGTCAAACCTTGTCTCTAGAAAAGAGGGTAATGTTAAGAGGTAAAGGTATCTCATCCAAACCCATCTTTACTTTTGCTTACAACCTCTCTAAAGTAGCTCCTTACTTAGGCATCAGAGTGATCCCCCGGAGTACACCCCAGGTCCTCCAAGCCACTCTCATTTCCTTCTTTTTCAAGCGATCGAGATCGAAAAATTCATCAGAGATCCTTCGACATTTTATCCTGCAACAGTTGGCACTGTCTGTGGAAATACTTTTGAGAGGTTTCCATCTTATTTCCTGTAAGAACCCGACCCCAAATATGCAGATTGAATAAATAACAAAAGGGTAAAAAGGTAAATTTTGTAGGCTTCGTCGATGAAGCCATTGTTCTTGTCGACGAAGGCCCTTATACTCTTCGTTTAGAGCCTCGTCTACAAAGAGACATCGAACGTGTCGTAAAATATCAGAATAGGGTTCGTCGCCAAAGGAGCTGGTTCATCGATGAAATGTGTGGATGATTTGTCGACGAAGGTGCTGTTTCGTCGACGAGGTTGGCCGAGTCAAAGGGCTATAAATATCCTCTTTCATTGCTTAGTTGCTAAGAAAGCAAAAACTCTCTCTCTCTCTCTCTCTCCCTCTCTCTAGAACTAGTGAAATCTCTCATTCTCTCTTCGATTCTTCGTTGTTCGTCACCTGATTCAACAGTTCAACGTTACTACATGGATCAGGGGAGGAGTCTTTACGTTTTTAGTGGAACGAAAATTCGCTTCAAGGATTTTCAGGTTTTGACCCAAAACCGAGGTAAGGGTCCGATTTCAGTTTTGTTTCGGTATATATGTAGTAGTAAGAATTGTAGTGAAGTATAGTTCTTGGATGTTCAGGTTTTGGGAACTCAGTTTGTAGTTTTGGAGCTGTAGAGTTCGTATTTTCGTATTCGGGAAAAGGTAAGGGGATTCTGTTTATATCAGTTATTTTTGGAAATTGGAATAGGTAAACATGTAGTTTACGATTGTATGTATGTTTTGGTTACTTATTTAGGAAAATCTATCGAGTGAAAATGTGGTATTTTCGGGTTACAAATTTTGGGATATTGGGGGTTTCAGGTATCATCTCTGTTTCTGTTTAAAAATTGTATGTTGTATAAAGCTGTAGTATTGAGATAATCGTACCTGTATTTGTATTAAACTCTATTTTCTCGAATTGAAAACGATATGATTTGTTGTATACTCAAATAAGTGTGGAATGAAATGTTGTATGTAAAATATTCTAGGGTTTTGTAAAATAGTTAGGGGCGGCTAATTACCGTACGTTGATGAGTAAAAGGACATAAGTTCCAAAATTGTTCAAGGTTTTGTAAATCAGTTAAGTGCGGCTAATTACTGTACGCTGAATCAGTTAGGGGCAGCTAATTATCGTACGCTAATGGCATGTCTTGGCTAATTATCGTGGGCTAGAGTGTCCGACTTTATATCCGATGAGTGTGAAATATCACCACTTTGTTCTGACTGGTCACCAATGGGTGTGTGTGGACACTGTACTGGTAATGGTATCGATGTGAGGCTTTGCTTATCATAGGGTATCGTGTGCTTGAGTGTGACGACACTGACCATATATTTGGTATCGTATGTACTAGAATTGAATTTTGAAAATACTGGAACTGTATCGTGTTATGTTTTATCCTGAAATAACACTTGTATGTCACACACTGATATAACCTACTTTCTTCCTTACTAAGAGGTGTCTCACACCGAATATACAAATGTTTTTTTTTTCAGGCCCTTCGGGTAGCTGAAACTAACATCCTAGCGTCCGGAAGCGCGTGTGTCAGTTAGCTACGTTTAGTACCTATGTAGGTATGACTTTTGTAACTGGGTTGTCAATTGTGGGTTTTGTAGACACCCGGAGTATGTATTGTATTCTGGGATGTATAATTCCAGTTATGTATAGACTCTGGTATGGTATGATGTATGTATAGAAAGAATATTTTCGTTGCGTATTTGATGAGTATGGGCATGTATGTAATTGTGTATAGGGTTTACATGTACCCCACAGGGTCGGACCTGCATTCAGTATAGTATCATGTATATTTTTAAATGATACAGAGACATGTTAGGTTACTATATTCACACCTGGGACCCATCCGAAGGTTTGAGGTGTGACAGCTTGGCATTAGAGTGAGCTTCTGAGTATTGCACTATTATTGCAATATCTAAAGGAGTTCTTATTCGATTTTGGTTTCTAAAAATATTTTCAAATCATTTTCAAATATCTTGCGTGTTTCATTTTGAGGAAAATTCTTGGAGAGATATTTGCTTATGTTCTAAAGATCTTTGTTGCAATATTCTTTGATTAGTATTATCTTTTAAATGCAAAAATCAAACCATTTTTGCAACAAAATCTATATATATCAAATTTGAATGAGACAATAGCTATGAGCGGAGTTTTTAGGAATTGAAGCAGAGGCTTCTCACGGCACCAGTGCTGATCATCCCGACAGGGGGTGAGGGTTATGTTATCTACAGTGATGCGTCCTTGAATGGACTTGGCTGTGTATTGATGCAACATGGTAGAGTAGTAGCGTATGCTTCTAGACAGTTAAAAGAATATGAAAAGAACTACCCTACCCACGATCTTGAGTTAGCTATAGTAGTACATGCATTGAAGATTTGGAGACATTATTTGTATGGCGAGCAATGTGAAATTTTCTTTGATTATAAGAGTCCAAAGTACTTTTTTCACTCAAAAGGATCTGAACATGAGGCAGAGAAGGTGGTTGGAGCTTATTAAAGATTTTGATTGCACCTTCAGTTATCATCTAGGGAAAACAAACCTGGTAGCTAATGCGTTGAGCAGGAAGTCTATGGGACCAGCGTTGGCAGCTATGGAGATTCAGTATCCGATCATGATGGATCTGGAAAGACTACGCATTTGGTTGTGAGTGTTCCACAGGTATGTATTGCTAGTCTAATGGTGCACCCTACTCTATAGGAAAGGACTAAAGTTGTTCAGAAAGATAATCCAAAGTTAGCAGAGGTAATGGTTAGATTACAAAATGGTCAGGGAGAAATATTCTGTATTGCAGATGATAGAGCTTTGCAGTTCCGTTCCAGATTATGTGTTCCTGCTGATGCTAATATCAGGAAGACCATCTTAGAGGAGGCTCATAGATCTTTGTATACAATTCATCCTGGCAGCACGAAAATGTATAGGGATCTAGGAGAGTCTTATTGGTGGAGTGGTATGAAGAAATAAATTGCTAAATATGTAGCACAATGTTTGACGTGTCTGCAAGTAAAAGTTGAGCACCAGAGGTCGGCAGGCCAGTTGCAGCCACTTTTTATCCCAGAGCATAAATGAGATCACATATCTATGAATTTTGTAACAGGGTTGTCGTCAGCGTTGTATGGTCAAAATGCTATTTGAGTGATTGTAGAACGTTTGACTAAGACCGCCTATTTCCTTCCTATCAAGATCAGCTACTCTCTTAACCATTTGACAGAGATTTATATTCAAGAGATAGTTCATTCTCACAAAGGGCCAGTATTTATGGTGTCAAATCGGGACACGCGTTTCACGTCACGATTTTAGGGGAGCTTGCAGGAAGCTCCAGGGTCTCAGCTATCTTTTAGAACGACATTCCACCCTCAGTCAGATGGCCAAATTGAGAGGACGATAAAGATATTATAAGATATGCTTCGAGCATGCATGCTAGATTTTTAGGGTAGTTGAACCCAGTTTATGCTGCTGGTGGAGCTTGCATACAATAACAGTTATCAGACCAGCATTGACATGACACATTTTGAGAAGTTCTATGGTAGGAAATGTCGTTCTCCTTTAATTTTGGGATGAGAAGGGTGAGCAGCGAGTTGTGGGACCAAAGTTAGTATAACAAGCGTGTGATAAGGTTCGACTTATTGATAGAATCAGTGCCGTTTAGAGCCCACAGAAGAGTTACACGGATAACCGCCGCAGGAAGTTGGAGTTTGATATTAGTAACCATGTGTTTTTGAAAATAGCTCCGTTAAAAGGGGTTATAAGGTTTGGGAAGAAAGGTAAACTTAGTCCTAGGTTTATTAGCCCATTTGAGATTCTAGAGAAAGTGGGGCTGGTTGTCTATAGGTTAGCTATACCATATATATTGTCCAGGATGCACGACGTATTCCATGTTTCCATATTGAGGAAATACATTCTAGATCCTTCTCATGTAATCAGTTGTGGTGAATTAGAACTCAGTAATTCACTAGTTTATGAGGAGGTACCAGTACAGATTCTGGACAAGAAGGAGCAGGAATTGCGTAATAAGAAGATTCCTCTCATAAAAATTTTGTGGAGAAATCACGCGTTAAAAAAGGCTTCTTGAGAGCTCGAGGAACAGATAAGGCAGAAATACCAACAATTGTTCCAAGAGGTTTAGTCATAACCAGGGAAAGTGTAAATAGTTAGGTAATGTTTCTTTTGCAGGTACATGTAGTAGTTTAGTTAATAAGTAGTCTTTTAGTTTTGGGGAAAATTTTATTTTATATATGTAATCTCCCAGAACTTGAAATGTAACCACGGTATTCCTCCGCCATAAGTGAGGGTAAGTAATAAAATAAGTAGACCGTCTATCTTTAAGGGATGATGAATCATATAGATAAAAAATTTCGAGGACGAAATTTTATAAAGAAGGGAGAATGTAATGAACCGAATAATTATTGTAATTTAATAATAGAAGGAGGGGAGGAAAGAAGGAATTTTATTTGAAAATTTAACAGGGATTCGTCAACGAACACAAGGGATTCGTCGACGAGCACACATGAGGGGTTCATCGATGGGGACGTGTCTAGTCGACAAGAAAATACCGAGAAGATATATATCAGTTCTAAATTTTGACGATGAGGGTAAGCATTCGTTGACGAATTTCCTTCTTGACCTCGTCGACGAAGTGACATGGCTCGTCGACGAAGGTCAGTGTATAAATAGCCTTAACTTCATTTTTCAGCTGCAATTTCACGCACCAAACTTCATCTCTCTCTCATGTTCAACCCATCTCCCTTCTCTCTAAGTTTATGGGTCCGTTCTTCGCCGGATCGACGATCCGAAACCGCCACAACACTCCTGGGGAAGTTCTCTTCAAGTTTGATGGAGTGGATCATTGGTGGGGTTAGCTTCGACTCTATCCCAAGTTTAGGGTAAGACTTTTTATTTAATATTTGACTTTCTTGTAGTTGTAGAAATTGTACTAGTCAAGAAAATACTAAAATTTTGTTCTGAGAGATGTTGTTTTTAAGGTGTTGAATGGGGAACCTTGCGGGAGCAAGACTGGTTTATTTTGGGGGGCTTTTTTCAGGAATCAGGTAAGGGGATAAACTAAGTTAGTTGTTTTTCATGGAAATATATGTATAATTTTACAGCATATATATATATATATATATATATATATATATATATATGCTTTATGTTTGGGAAAATACTATTGTAAATAATGATATGATTTAAATATGAGTAATACCCATTTTGTGTGGCATGAATAAAATTTATTATGGGAAGCTATTGTAGACACCCCAATTTTAACCAGGCCTTTCCGAGGAGACCTCATGTCAAAACCTTCCCACACGGTTGTGGACCCCACACATTCTTGTAGGTCCCACACTGGTTGTGGACCCCACACATACTTATAGGTCGCACATTGCTTGTGGACCCCACACATCCTTGTAGGTCCCACATTGCTTGTGAACCCCACACATCTTTGTAGGTCCCACATTGCTTGTGGGCCCCACATATCTCCATTGGGCCCCACATGTGTTGTGGGCCTCACATCTCTTGGTATGCTAACTCGGATTCCTACATCCGATGCACGTTGTCCCCTGGTACGCTAGTTCGGATTCCTACATATGATGCACGTTACCCCCCCTGGTACGCTTGCTCGGATTCCTACATCCGATGCATGTTACCCCATCTGGTACGCTAACTCGAATTCCTACATCTGATGCACATTACTCCCTAGTACGCTAGCTCGGATTCCTACATCCGATGGACGTTACCCCCTTTGGTACGCTAGCTTGGGTTCCTACATCTGGTGCACGTTACCCGCTCTGGTACGCTAGCTCGGATTCTTACATCCGATGCACGTTACCTTCTTTGGCATGCTTGTGCCTGCTAGCTTGGGTTCCTATAACTCTTAAATGGCTCGTGAACCCCACATTGCTTGTGGGCCGCATATATCTCCATTGGGCCCCACACGGTTTGTGGGCCCCACTTCTCCTGGTACGCTAGCTCGGATTCCTACATCCGGTGCACGTTACCCCCTCTAGTACGCTAGCTCAGATTCCTACATCCGACGCACGTTACCCCTTGGTACGCTAGCTCGGATTCCTACATCCGATGCATGTTACCCTCTGGTACGCTAGCTCGGATTCCTACATCTGACGCATGTTACTCCCTGGTACGCTAGCTCGGATTCCTACATCCGATGCACGTTACCCCCTTTAGTACGCTAGCTCGGGTTCCTACATCCGGTGCACGTTACCCGCTCTGGTACGCTAGCTTGGATTCCTACATCCGATGCACGTTACCTCCTTTGGCATGCTTGTGCCTGCTAGCTCGGGTTCTTATAACCCTTAAATGGTTCGTGAACCCCACATTGCTTGTGGGCCCCACATATCTTGTAGATCCCACATTGCTTGTGGGCCCCACATATCTCCATTGGGCCCCATATGTGTTGTGGGCCCCATATCTCTTTGTACGCTAGCTCGGATTCCTGCATACGATGCATGTTACCCTATCTGGTACGCTAGCTCGGGTTCCTACATCCGATGCACGTTACCCCTTGGTACGCTAGCTCAGATTCCTACATCCGATGCACGTTACCCCCTGGTACGCTAGCTCGGATTCCTACATCCAATGCACGTTACCCCATCTGGTACGCTAGCTCGGATTCCTACATCCGATGCACGTTACTCCCTCGTACGCTAGCTCGGATTCCTACATCCGATGCACGTTACCCCCTTTGGTACGCTAGCTTGGGTTCCTACATTCGGTGCACGTTACCCACTCTGGTACGCTAGCTCGGATTCCTACATCTGATGCACGTTACCTCCTTTGGCATGCTTGTGCCTGTCGGCTTGGGTTCCTATAACCCTTAAATGGCTCATGGACCCCACATTGCTTGTGGGCCCCACATATCACCATTGGGCCCTACACGGTTTGTGGGACCCACTTCTCCTGGTACGCTAGCTCGGATTCCTACATCCGGTGCACGTTACCCCCTGGTACGCTAGCTCGAATTCCTACATTCGATGCACGTTACCCCCTGGTACGCTAGCTCGGATTCCTACATCCGATGCACGTTACCCCCTGGTACGCTAGCTCGGATTCCTAAATCCGGTGCACGCTACCCCCTCTGGTACGCTAGCTCGGATCCCTACGTCCGATGCACGTTACCTCTTTTGGCATGCTTGCACCTGCTAGCTCGGGTTCCTATAACCCTCAAATGGCTCGTGGACCCCACATTGCTGGTGGGCCCCACATATCTCAATTGGGCCCCATATGGTTTGTGGGCCCCACTTCTCCGGGTATGCTAGCTCAGATTACTACATTCAATACACGTTATCCCCTTTGGTACGCTAGCTCGGATCGACATATCCGGTGCCCTGGTAGCTCGGGTTCCTATAACCCTCAAAAGGCTTGTGGACCCCACATGGCGTGTGGGCCCCACACATCTCCGATGGGCTCCGCACAGCTTCTAGAACCCTCATATTATTATTATTATTATTATTATTATTATTATTATTATTATTTATTTTGTCAAATGCAAGCATACTTTGTCCCCCCATCATCATTCACCACATGTCATGTTTTCTCCCTTTATCATTCTTCCCATGCTATATTCCATTCATCATTCTTCATCCCATACTTTGTCCCCCCCATCATCACTCATCACATGTCATGTTTCCTCCATTTATCATTCTTCCCATACTATATTCTCTTCATCATTCTTCATCTCATACTTTGTCCCCCCATCATCACTCACCACATGTCATGTTTCCTCCATTTATCATTCTTTCCATACTATATTCTCTTTATCATTCTTCATCTCATACTTTGTCCCCTCATCATCACTCACCACATGTCATGTTTCCTCCCTTTATCATTCTTCCCATACTATATTCCCTTCATCATTCTTCATCCCATACTTTGTCCCCCCATCATCACTCACCACATGTCATGTTTCCTCCCTTTATCATTCTTCCCATACTATATTCCCCTCATCATTCTTCATCCCATACTTTGTTCCCCCCATCATCACTCATCACATGTCATGTTATCTCCTTTTACCATTCTTCCCATGCTAATTTCCCTCCATCATTCTTCCCCCCATCATCACACCATTATGTCTTCTTTCCTATGCTTGCCCCAAGCTAAGCCTATAAATAGCCCTCTTATTCCAAGCACAAAGGGGAGGAGAGTTCTTGGTGGTGGTAAGGAGAAGATTTAAAATATTGAAATTTTCTATTATAAGTTTGTAAAGCTAGTTTTTTTTTAGTGAAGATCAAGAGGTCGATTGATCCTATTTCCTATCGGTGCTGAGTCACCCCATTTGAAGAAGGCACTCTGTAGTGCCTCGAGTCAGAACTCAAGAACAACTCTCGGGAAGACGCTGTAGAGCGGCCCTAGTAGACTCACCAATAGGAAAAGAAGACTGGAGCAGAGGAAAACGAAAGAAGATCAAGCGGTCG
Organism: Malania oleifera; assembly: GCF_029873635.1. Taxonomy (NCBI): domain Eukaryota; kingdom Viridiplantae; phylum Streptophyta; class Magnoliopsida; order Santalales; family Ximeniaceae; genus Malania; species Malania oleifera. The sequence continues at coordinate 151,442,639 of NC_080418.1, forward strand.
ACTGATCCCGTTTCCTACTGGTGCCGGGTCACTCCATTTGAAGAAGGTACTCCCTAGTGCCTCGAGTCGGAGTTCAAGAACAACCCTTGGGAAGGCGCTGTAGACTAACCCCTGCGGATTCACAGACAGGAGAAGAAGACCAGAGGAGAAAAAGACGATAGGTAAAACCAATGAACTTTCTCTTCCTATGTTACACCTCCGCCCCCCTTTCCCAAACCGACCTCTACTGGTTTATTTGATTCTATTTCATTTCTTATTTAATTTTAAAAGGCTTCTTTTTAACTCATAAAAAATAAAAAAGGAAATTTCATAAAAGACACAAAAATTCAAAAAAAATTGTCAAAGAAAATTCAAAAATTCTTAAGGCTTTGAAACTTATTTACATTTGAAAATTTTTGAAGAAAATCCAAGAAAGTTTCCAACATGTTTGGCAAAGGTTAGATCTGTTTCCTTACATTCAAAATTTTCAAAAATACATTCTAAAGTCATGTCTTTAAAACTATGACTTTCATGATTGTTGTCTAAAATTCTGTTGTATTCGGAAGAACATTGGAAAATCCTAAAAAATCAATGGTCTCGACCAAGACCTTAAACTGGTTTTCCCCCAAACTGGTCAACATTTGACCGGCTCACCATTCCCGAACTGATTCACCTCGGTTTTCTCCATTTCGCTTGTATATTATTGTTGTATCCATAAAATTCACAAAAATCATGAAATTTTCAAAAATTCCAAAAAATATTTTCACATTTTGATTTCAATTGATTTCATTTGTGTTATTTTGAAAGTTTGGGAAAAATCACAAAAATCATTTTCACACTTAGGAAAAATCACAAAAATGTCTTTTTAGGCACAAGAAAAAAATCATTCCAATCTCGAACAAATTTCAAAAACCTCCCGAAATAGTATTTTTGATACTTAAAAAAAAAAAAACCTATAGATTTCAAAATCCTCGGGAGCGTATTTTGTATCCTATTTTCGATTTTCCTTCCCGATGATTGCGACCAAGAGCATTGGCTCTTTGGGGTATTGGATTGTCCCGGTTTTGAGGGAATACCTATATAGTATTTTCATTTTTTTGACTTTTGAAAGGGAGTAATCTTTAAAGGCTTATTACATTTATTTCTAGAAAACTCTTTATTAATCTGGTACCGTTCGTAAGAACGAGCGTGTATGAGGTGTTAATACCTTCCCCTTGCGTAACCATACTCCTGAGCCCGACTTTGGTGACGCAGACCGATTTTACCCCTAACAGGGTAGCAATCAAGTGTTCTAACCACACTTCAAAAGGTTAGTGGCGACTCCACCACACATCGTTTTCCACGAAAATTCATATTTTCAAAATACACATTCATTTTTCCCGGTTCGCAAGCCGAACCCATTTTTAACCAGAGATTGGTTCTCTAGACCGGGTCCGGGACGTCGCGACAGCTATGTTTGCAAAATAAGTATGGTTTACTATTTTCTAGAAAGATGTTAAAATGATACAAAGTTTTATATGATATACCGGCATATGGGCCAAGGGTTTTATTATGATATATCGGTGTACAGGATGAGGGTTTTCTTATATGATATGCCGGTGTATGGGCCGAGCCTTTTATATGATATGTTAGCATACAGGCTGAGAATTTTATTTGGTGTGTAATACGGCGTACCGTCCGTGATTGATAAAATACAAAATGACGGCGCAAGGGCTAAAGATTTTCATGTTATATTATGAAAATGATATGATTATATTAACTTGACAAATGTTATTATGAAATAGTTATGTATCATTATTTGGAAATATGCTATATGATATCAGAACCTGGTTGGCTTGGTTTAGGCTTTCACAAGCACGGTACCATAGCTATACGATCACGATCATGATATGTTAGTGCTACCACTAGCCGTACGGGGTAGTGGGAGAATGATAGCTGATGTGGTTTATAATAGTGTTGGCGCCCCTAGTGTACGAACCAGTAGAGGTAGACCCATCGTACTTATAGACTTTTGCTTTTGATTCGGCAGTGGTCGACCAACCATTATCGGGTCTCGCCTTCGGGCCGCACAACATGTGGGGGTAAGACATGACACTAGCCATGTAATAACTAGGAAAAAAAATTTTAAAAAAATTAATTAAAATTATTAATTAATTAAGTGGTTAAACACTATTAAATACATGTATTAAATAAACAAATAAAAATAAATAGTATGAAAAAAAAAGTAATTAATAATTAATTAATGAATTAATTAAATATTATTAAAATAAATAAATAAATAAAAAAAATAGTAAAGAAAAAAAATGGAATAAAGATATATATATATATATATATATATATATATATATTTATATAAAGATATGCTTAAATCGTGACCTTCGGGTTACATTATGGTATCAGAGCAAAGGAGTAGTTACCCTCGATCCTCGGGAACTCTCGCTTATGAACGATTGTGGTGAAGTAAAACTCTCCGCCTGGAGGCTTGCTGAATTGAGGGATGGCGATACATAACGCCTCAATCTCAGTGAGTGCTCTAATAGGTACTCGTTGTTGCCACGGGCGCAAGGCCCCTAAGGGAAAGTGACAACACCCGAATATGAATTCATCTTTTTCAGGATTTCTTTGAGTTCAAACTTAGAGAGCTCGAAGTTTTTATAACATTATTGGGAGATATAAGAAAAAGGGTATAAACATTTTAATGATGTTTTTGTAGAATGTAAATATTTAAGTTTTATGTCTTTATGTTTTAAGACTATTGAGTAAGGAACGATTGTGAAAATACTGAATTGTTTTGGGAGTTATGTAGATTTATGAAAATGCAGGTGATGAATTATTTATTATGGTTGGTGGTTAGAATTACTAAACTCTGGTATTATGTTACATGAAGATTATGTTTATATTTTCCGCTGCGTATATTATGGATTATAGATTATCAAGGATTTTATCAAGTATAACGCGCTGGACCTGGGTTTAAAAGGGTTAGGGCGTTACAGATGGTATCAGAGCAACGTCCAGGAAGTGTGATTAATTTCACATCGCCTGGATATGGATGTAACGCCCCAAACCCTTAAACCCGGGTCCGGCGTGTTATACCTGATAAAATCCCTGATGATCCATAATCAACATATACGCAGCAGAAAACATAACCATAATCTCCATATAACATAATACCAGAGTTTACTAATTCTAACTACCAACCATAATAAATTAATCATCCACCAGTATTCAAATATATACATGTCTCCAAAACATTATCTACTAATACCAGTATGTTTCACAACCATCCACATCTTATAAAACTTAAAACATAAATTATAAAACATAAAATATACATATCAAAGTTAACATAAAAATATACCCTTTTTTCTTATATCTTCCAAAAATGTTATAAAATCTCGAGCTCTCAAACCTCAATCCTGAGAAATCCTGAAAAAAAATGAATTCATATTCGAGTGAGACACATCTCAGTAAGGGAAGAAACAATATATTAAACTCAGCGTGTGGCCATCATGAGATTATACATATCATTTTATAATATTTACAAATCATTAACATAATATTGAAAGTCATTTTCTGATCCTAATCAAACACATACAACTGTTTAACCCACGAGATTACCCAAAGATAGGGGTAATTACCCGCCCATACAAGTAGCACCCCTCTGCTCTGATACTTAGGTAACCCTAAGGTCACAATTAAAACATACCAGAGCACTCACCTTACTCAGTAAGCCCTCAAGTGTTAAATTGATCTCGTACTCACGCATTCAACAATAGTTTACTGGCAAAGGCCCTAAGGATAGAGAATTCTACCCTCCCATACAAGTAGGTTCCCTCTGCCATAGTGCGTTATGCAGCTACTGCCACATCTGAAGCTACTAGTGCACTCGCCTTACTCAGCAAGCCCTCAGGCAAAAGGTACGCCTCGCCCAATTGTAACATGTTTTATATACATACATATTTCTAATATCATAATACATCATTCTTTTCTGTCATTATACATTCATGCACATTTATTCCTGTTCATAACTTAACTTTGCATTTCGTTTCACTTTAAGTGACTCTTTCCCATTTACATCATTTACCTTTGTCATTTCATTTCATTACCATTTCATCGTCATTTCATTGCATAACATTTCATTTCATTACTTCATACTATAGCTGGTCTTTAGCCATCATCAATTAGTCTACGTAGAAATGTGCTAGATCTGCTAACACAGCTCCTTTTAGCTGTCATCAGTTAGTCTACACAGAAGTGTGCTAGATCTGCTAACATGGCTGTCTTTCAGCTGTCTTACATTTACATGGTTGCATTTAACATACACAGGCAACATTGTCCATATCATATTTTATTTTAATTGCTTTACTTATTTAGCCTGCATCTCATACATTTAACATATATTTGCACAGATTCTCATGCCACACAATTTAGCAATAAAATTCATACACTGCCTGTAAAATAAGCCAACCAATATTTAATGTTTATATACTAAAAATACATTTCATTTCTTACTTAATTATACTGAAAATATTTCCCACTTTCATCAGTTCATTTTCGCATATACATATCTAATAAACAGCCCTAAACTCGGAAAAAAATATAATTTAAACAGTTGGCATTTTACCCATACTGAAACATATACATGTACATATAACACAATTTATTTTTCCATTAAATTCATAAAAATTCTGATTTAATATATATTTTTTCCCTTACCTGGTTCCTTGAACTACGCCAACAAAGACTCCGAAAAATACCTGCGGCGCTCACCCGGACCCTGAATCAAAAATTCCTAACTCCAATAAATTATTCATGAATAAAATATTATTTAAATATTTCCTAGAGTTATAATTCCTAAATAAATAAATATACCCTTAAATTTAGCCAAATTGCCAAATTTCTCAAATCCCACTCTCGCTTTGGAGTAGGGCCTAGAAAACCCCAATTAAAAAATTACCTACGCCAAAATGACGACAACGACAATTAGGACCCCGCGGTGGTGCCTGATTGTCGATTCAACAGCAGATTTAACCAGAAATTGAGAAATTGGGAAAAAATTACCTTTCCTCAGGAGCAGTACCTAAGTCGTTTCTACGACAAATCCGCTCTAGTAGAAATGTCGGTGGTGGAGTTAGGAACCCAACGACACCTTTCGTTTTCCGATCGGCGCTTGTTAAGTTGACGAAATTGAGGAGAGAGAGGAGGAAGACGGATGAGTGAAAGGGAGACAGTGAGAGAAGCTGAGAGAAGAAGAAGCAGAAAGCTTCAGCATTCGCACGAAGCCTTTGGCTTCCTTCTTTTGTTTTGTTTTGTTTTTTGTTTTTTTGTTTTTTTTTTTAAACTTCCTTTTAACTTAACCAATATATATGTATTAAAACTTTAACTTTACTTAACATATATATATATATATATATATATATATATATATATATATATATTTATATATATCTTTATTCCATTTTTTTACTATTTATTTATTTAATTTAATAACATTTAATTAATTCATTAATTAATTAATTATTATTTTTTTATACTATTTATTTTTATTTGTTTATTTAATACATTAATTTAATAGTGTTTAACCAATTAATTAATTAATTATTTTAATTATTATTATTTTAAATTTTTTTTTTCTCGGGTTATTATAATGGAGATATTAAAGTATTAGGTTAGGGATGATTTATACCAGAGTATAAGATTGAGTTGCAATAAGGATAGGAATTGGTAGATTAAGATACCGTTAGGAATTCTGAATTGTGTTTCGTAAGGTTGGGGGCAGAAAACCCTTGATGGTCTTTTGTGTTTTTCTGAAGAAGTTGCTAGCTTTAGAAAACCATGGTAAATCCATCGATGGTAATGTTTCCGAGTAGAGAAATTCAAACTTGGGATTTGAACTCGATGGTGAGGTTAGTTGATTTTAGAGGTTCTGGTATCGAGAGAAATCAGCCGATACCACTAGGTAGAGGTGGACGAACATGTGGTTATACGATGGTCCTGGATGAGGCAGATAAAGCCAAGAAGGTAGGTATGAATTTATGTTGAAGATGATGATGATTTTATTTAATTATTGATGATGCAAAAATTTATATGGGAGACATATTTATTAAATGATATGAGGTATAGTAAATCGTAAAATTATGGAAATAAAATATTAGGTAACGAATTTCGAGGAAGAAATTTCTTAAAGGAGGGAAGAATGTAAAAATTCGAAAAAAAAATTAAAAAAATTAATTAAAATTATTAATTAATTAAGTGGTTAAACACTATTAAATTAATGTATTGAATAAACAAATAAAAATAAATAGTATGAAAAAAAGTAATTAATAATTAATTAATGAATTAATTAAATATTATTAAATAAATAAATAAATAAATAAAATAGTAAAGAAAAAAAAATGGAATAAAGATATATATATATATATATATATATATATATATATATATATATAAAAGTTAAGTTAAGTTAAGTAAAAAAAAAAAAAAAAGATGAAGAAAAGGATAAGGAAGCCTCATAGAGGCTTCCTGTGAAAAAAAAAAAAAAAAAAACAGAGAGAGCCTTTGTGCTCTCCGTCGCCACTCCTCCGTCTTCTCTCCCTTTCCCCTCATTTCTCGGCGGATACTCGACTGATTGAGAAACAGAAGGTTCCGTTGGGTTCCTAGTTCAGCCACCGACATTTTTGCTGAAGCAGATTTGTCGTGGAAATGACTTAAATACTGCTCCTGGGGAAAGGTAATTTTTTCTCATTTTCTCAATTTTGTTTTAAATCTGATGTTAAATCGATGATTAGGCACCACCACTGGGTCTTAGTCGTCGACATCGTCATTTTGGCGTAGGTAATTTTTCAATTGGGATTTTCTAGACCTCACTCCAAAGCGAAAGTGGGATTTGAGAAATTTGGTAATTTGACTAAATTTAAGGGTATATTTATTTATTTAGAGTTTATGACCCTAGGAAATATTAAAATAATATTTTATTTAAGGTTAATTTAATGAAATTAGGATTTTTGATTTAGGGTCCGGGTGAGCGCCACAGGTATTTTTCGGGATCCCTATTGGCATAGTTCAAGAAATCAGGTAAGGGGTAATTATATATTAAATCAGATTTTATGAAATTAAAGGCAATAATTTATGTTATATTATATGTATGTTTTGGTGTGAATTATTAAAATGCTAGTCATAAAATTTATGTTTTCTGAGCTTAGAATTGTCGATATAATTATGTATATGTGAAAGTGAACGAATGAAAATGAAAAGAATTTCTTGACGAATTAAATAAGAAATGAAATGTATTTTTAGCATATAAATGTTAAATGTGGGTTGACTTATTTTATGAGAAATATATATGAATTTTACTATTAAATTGTGTGGCATGATAAATCTGTGCAAATTATATGTTAAATATATGAGATGCAGGTTAAGTAAGTAAAACAATGAGAATAAAATATGATACAGACAATGCTGCCTGTGTGTGTTAAATGTAACCATGTAAAGGTACGACAGCTGAAAGTAGGGTTAACAGATTCCAGCGCATTTCTATGTGGACTAACTGTAGTAGATTCTAGCACATTTTTATGTGGACTAACAAATGACAGCTAAAGAGCGGCTGTAGTACAAAGGGATGAAATGAAAATGTTATGAAATGAAATGACAAGGAATGACAATGCAATGAAATGAAATGTGAATGAAATGAAATGTAAAATGTGAATGATACAAATGGGAAAAGGTCACTTAAAGTGAAACACAAGGAAAAGTTAAGTTATGAACATGAAAGAATGTGAATGATTGAATAATGATGGAAAGAATGATGTATTATGATATTAGAAGTATTTATATATGTAGAACATGTTACGTTTGGGCAGGGCGCACTCTTCGTCTGAGGGCTTGCTGAGTAAGGCGAGTGCACTAGTAGCTTCAGATGTGGCAGTAGCTGCATAACGCACTAGGGCAGAGGGAACCTACTTGTATGGGCGGATAGAATTCCCTATCCTTAGGCCGATAAACTATTGTTGAATGCGTGAGTACGAGATCAATTTAACATTTGAGGGCTTACTGAGTAAGGTGAGTGCCTTGGTATGCTTAAATCGTGACCTTAGGGTTGCTAAATGTATAAGAGTAGAGGGTTGCTACTTGTATGAGCGGGTAATCACTCCTATCCTTAGGTAATCTCGTGGGTAAACCTTTGCATGTGATTGTTAGGTTCAGAAAATGACTTTCAGTGTTATGTTAATGATTTGCATATGTTATAAAATGATATGTATAATCTCATGATGGCCACATGTTGAGTTTAATATATTGTTTCTTTCCTTACTAAGATGTGTCTCACCCGAATATGAATTCATCTTTTTCAGGATTTCTTCAAGTTCAAGCTTAGAGAGCTCGAGGTTTTTATAACATTATTGGGAGATATAAGAAAAAGGATATAAACATTTTAGTGATGTTTTTGTAGAATGTAAATATTTAAGTTTTATGTCTTTATGTTTTAAGGCTATTGAGTAAGGAATGATTGTGAAAATACTGAATTGTTTTGGGAGTTATGTAGATTTATGGAAATGCAGGTGATGAATAATTTATTATGGTTGGTGGTTAGAATTAGTAAACTCTGGTATTATGTTATATGAAGATTATGGTTATGTTTTCCGTTGCGTTTATTATGGATTATGGATTATCAAGGATTTTATCAAGTATAATGTGCTGGACTCGGGTTTAAAAGGGTCAGGGCGTTACAAGTCAGCTAACCATCCAGGATGTTTTCTATTATTATTATATGAGATGAAATACGTTTATAGAAATTCAGTATGTTCTACTATGTTATGATTATATATGTTTTCTCAGATATGATACAGACTATTTTACCTAGTATGTTTATGTACTGTATAAGTATAACATAAAAATACTCATGTTGCCACACACTGGTATTAGTTTATTTTTCCTTACTGAGAGGAGTCTCACCCCAAATTATATTAACATTTCAGGAGCCCCAAATGGAAGAGCGGATAAAGCTCCGCAACACTAGATTTCGATAGTCCTACCCTATCTAAAGGGTAAGTATTTTGCTAGGGTCAGACGGATTTTTGGGTAGCAACCCTAGGACTCTTTTTAGATATTTTGAGATGCACATATTTATATGATGGATGTAGTAACTCTGGTATTGTGTTAGTTGGAAAATTTAATATGTATGTGAATTTACGTTTCCTGCTACTTAGGGATGTGTTGAATTTCAGGTTACCCCTGGTACCTTGGGTCTAGGTGGATTATGGTTTACCAGGATGTTATTATGTGGAAAAAAATTATATGGTAAATAAGCAGGTCGTTACACGAGGTGCATGAAAAAGCTCTCATGGAGGAAGAAAACATGAATCTTCTCCAAATGTTAGACAGGGAGAAAGTTTCATGGAGAATAAAATCAAGGGAGTTATGGCTCAAGGTGGGAGACAAGAACACCAATTTTTTTTTCACAAAATGGCCTCAATGCATAGGAAAAACAATTTCATATTAAGAATGATTATTAACAAAAAAGTTTACGAGAAGCCTATCGAGATCAAGGGGGAAACTACTAAGTTTTTTCAGGACCTTTAACAAAACCTTTCTCTTGGAGGCCTCACCTCTCAAGGGAAAAGGCTATAACTCTTCCCTTACATGTCAAGGATGAGCTTGAAAGTCCTTTGTTTGAAGAAGAAATTTGGAAAGTTATGACCTTGATGAATGAGGACAAATCGATCCAGATGGTTTCACTATTTGTTTTGTCCAAAATTGTTGGAAATTCTTGAAAAATGATTTCATATCGGCCTTCCAAGAATTTTTCTCGAACGAGAGGTTCAAAAAAAGACTCAATTCCACTTTTATTGTTATCATTCCAAAAAAAAAAAAAAAAAGCAAGTTGAGAATGTTAAAGATTTCAGATCTATAAGTCTGGTGGGTATTTTCTACAAAATTTTGGCAAAGGTTCTCTCCATTATAGATTTCATCATAACCCTTTCAATGGAATCAAGCTTTGTTTCCTATAAGCGAATAATATCTGGTTTCCAAAAATCCAACATATGTGGTTGATTCTGCTCCATTTTTCTTGACAATTAAGCCCCTCACATTCCATGATAAAATTTTGGGATTCATAATGACACTAGGGGTGCCTTACTTTTCTCAATATTCCTCAACAAAGATTTGAAATTCGTGCCACAGTCCTCCTATCTGATACCTATATCGCTGCCAATTTTAACTGCTCTTTCAATAGCCCATCCTGGCTTTTTTTCCTAATCTGGAGCAATATTAAACCAATAATAATCCACTACTAATCCACAATTGCAACCGGAACCAGGGCTTACCGAAGAACTATTATGTGTTTGCATAGGCTTGGTGTCATGCTCGGCTGAAATGGGTTTCGCATGCTCACCTGCAACGGTGTAGGGACTCTCAAAAAAACTATTATATTAAATAAAATAAATAAATAAATAATGATATGAAACTTATTTGTGCGTGTGTGTGTATATATATAAAAACATATAGATGATAATACAAAAGCTATATATATAATCATATATTATTATATATGTATATATAATACTAATATAATAATAATGTATGAATGGATTGCATTAAATGCAATGTGATGCATCGTATTTCAATTGCCCATTTCCTTCTTCTTCTACTTGAATTCATTTTCAATTTCAAAGTTCCCATGGCCGTGACTCTCCCTTTCTCTCTCCTCAAACCTTCCTGCTCTCTCTTTCTTCAATTTCTCCCTATCCATAAGCCAAATCGATGATCAGACACCACCATGAAGTCCCGGCTTCGATCCTTAACAAGTTAATCGGAGCAGATTTTACGTTTGAACTTTCTAGGCACCACTCCAGGGCCAAAATAAGGGGAATTAATTATATCAGTTATTTTAGAAATTTACTCGATTAAATCATGTTATGTGATTACTAGAATATTGTGCTTTGTGAGTAATTTTATGGCTATGAAAATCATGATTTATTTATTAAATTGTAGTATTTGATTATTAAATTGTAATATATGATTCAATTAGATTTTTGGGAATATTTTGAAATTAAATTAAACTGCAAGAATTTGATTAAATTAGATTTTTAGGAAAAACCTGACATTATGAGTTTGAGAAAACCCTAGAAAAGGTGATATATTATTTTTCAGCAAAAATATATTTTTCCTGGGCGATTACTATATTACTGATTTTTCAGTCAAATCGTGTGGCATGAAATAATTATTGTTGTATAATTAAACATGATGATTGTTATATAATTATGAAATGACGATTATGACATGGCATTTTTTTAATATTGAGTTGTGAATTTATACTGAAATCATGAAATATTGGGAATAATGTGATTTATAAAAAGACAATTTTATACCAATATGATTTGTTGTTATGAAATGCACAGTGATTTATAGATCATATAATTATTGAGAAATATGAATTGATGAAATTATTACTATATTATGACTTGTGTGAAGGGCCACAAAAGGGGTGAATTGGCCATGTTATGTGTGAATGTCCACGAAAGGGGTGAATTGGTAATCTTTTGTGTGTGGGGCCACGAAAAAAGTGAATTGACCATGTTATGTGTGTACGGCCACGAAGGGGTGAATTGATCATGTTATGTGTTTAGGGCCATGAAAAGGGGTGAATTGGTCATGTTATGTGTGTAGGGCCACGAAAGGGGTAAATTGGCCATGTTATGTGTGAAGGGCCACGAAAGGGGTGAATTGGTCATCCTATGATGTGATATGCCGATTTTATACCGATACAGTTATGATATGACATTTTTTTTATCGATTATGATATGATATAACAGTGAAAACATGCTTTATACAAATTTTTGAAATGATGATTATGAAATGAGATTATGTTATCTGTTATGTTATATAAATTGTACTATATGATATCAGAAACCTGATGGACTAGGTATGTTTAGAGCACGTTCTTGTAGCTAGCTAGAAAGATTAGACAATGTAATTCCCCTGTGTCCGACCCGAGAAGTGTTGAGAAGCGTAGGATGGGCGGACCAGGTTGGGTGGGCATATGTGTATAGTTATGTTATGTTTGACTTAATCTGGTAGGCTAGCAATGGTTAAGTCCAGCCCTTGGGCCGCACAACCCGATCATGCGGAGTTAATTCATGATGTTATGCTAGAACCATCAAGGGAAAGAAAAGGTAGTTTTTTGAAAATAGAATTATCTATTATGTTAGAGTATGTTTGAGTAGAAAATGTGTACCTTGAAATGTATAGGTGTGAGTTATGATTGTTGTACAGATGCTTTTTGGTTACAGTTTAATTAATAGCTATATTTAAATATGTAAAACTCATCTGCCACACACTGACAATAATTTATTTTGTCTTACTAAGAGGTGTCTCACCCCAATAAATATTTCAACATTTCAAGACCACGAGGGGATCGAGCTTAGAGCTACAGGACAAGATATAGATTGTATTATTTAAAGTAAGTGCTGGTGAGATCAATTATGTATATAGTGATAATTTTTATACATTTGGGGGTCGTATTGTAGCATTATTTTTGGAGAGTAACCTATGTAATTATGATGACATTGGTGCTCTGGTATTGTATCTAGGATATTATGTGTATAATTCCGCTGCATGGTAGATATATGTGATGAACAGGTTAGCCTGGTATTCACTTAGGGTTCGGGATATTATGGCATGGAATCAGAGTTTAATATGTGGAAAAAAATATAGTAGAATTTTTGGATTGTCACAGTAATCAAAGCTTAGGTTGCTAGGTTCTGTAGACTTCAGCAGATAACAATACCAGAGTATAGGAATGGATCTTGATGAGGGTAGGAAATGGGTAGATCAGCACTTTAGTAAGCCATCGTTGGAAGATAAATAGGAATTTGAGGTTTCATCTCACAGCATGGAGATAGGAATTCTGTGGTTGTTTCCGTGATTTTTCTGAGACGATGGTATCAGGAAAGCCATGGTAAACTATCGTCGAGTTTTGTTTGTAAGCTGCAGGACTAAATCTTAAATTGGGATCATTGATATAAGTTGAATGGTTATATGAGGATATTTTATGGTTTCTTAGTTAGATAAGTACACAGATCATGTTATGATATAGGATTCTACGGTTGTTTTCTGCCTTAATTTTAGGATAAACCCTAGAGGTAACAATGTTAAAGCTGGAGGTAGTGGCGACGTGGGGGCCTCCAGTGTGGGTGGCAGTGACTCTGACCAGGTACTGCATAGTGTGACTCAGTAAGTTATGACAGAAATAACACGAAATTCTAAGGAATAAGACTGCCCATCAGCTGATCAGGGCTACATGATCAGACAATTTACTCATATGAATCCTCCCGCATTCTTAGGGGAGCCGACCCAGCTATAGCAGAGAACTGAATCCAGGAGATTGAGAAAATACTGACAGTGCTGCACTGCACTAATGAATAGAGAGTTCTCTATGCCATATTCAAATTGACAATTGAGGTCGAGCGGTGATGGATAGCTGTGAAATTATTGGAGGAGTAGAGACCAGTACCAGTAGCCATAACCTAGAGCTAGTTTAAGGAAATATTCTTTGATCGATACTTCCCCGTTACCATTAGAGAAGCTAAGGTCGAGAGGTTTCTTCATTTGACCCAGGGGCACTTGACGGTTCAGTAGTATGCGACAAAGCTTGTTGAGCTGTCCTGTTTTTCCTTGTATATGGTTCCAAATGAGGCAAAAAAGGCAAGGAAATTTGAGAGAGGCTTGAGACAAGAAATTTATGTGTAGATGGCAGTTTTACAGGTGCAGGATTTCTCAAAACTTGTGGATAAGGCCACTGTAGCAAAGACAGGAGGTGAGGGGTCGAGTGTACCGTACTTACCTTAGATGTAACAAGATGCATGTTAGGGAATGTCGAGCTGGGACAAACAACTGCTATTAGTGCGGTAGACCTGGACACGTAGCACAAGGCTGTCATGCGCCACCTAGTAATATGTATGCTCCTACACAATTCTGAGGAAACAACCAAGCACCTCGAGGCGGCCAGCAGAGGAACACCACCTAGGCACGGGTTTATGCCTTGACACCAGGAGACGTAGAGGCGACCAACGATGTGGTGATAGGTACTGTTTCTATATTTTTAATTAAAATTATTGTTTTGTTTGATTCAAGGGCAACACACTCGTTTATTTCTTGGGAGTATATTAGAATGTGTATGATGGAAACTCAATTGTTAGACACCGAAATATATGTAGCCACAACAACAGGAACAATGGTAAAATGTAGAAAGGTACTTAAGGATTATCCAATGGATATTTAGGGAAAGATATTGCCCATTGATCTTGTGGTGCTTGATATGCACGAGTTTGATGTGATTTTGGGAATGAACTAGCCAGCCACCAATTATGCCAGTATAGATTGTTATAAGAAAGAGGCAGTGTTCTGACCCCCTGGGGAGTACCAGTGCTTTTTGTTAAAAAGAAAGACAGATTGATGAGGATGTGTATATATTATAGGGAGATAAACAAAGTGACAATTAAGAATAGGTATCCTCTTCCCCATATTGATGGTTTGTTTGACCACCTTCAAGGAACATAGGTTTACTCTAAGATTGATCTTCGATCAGGGTATCATCAAGTGAAAATCAAGGTAGAGGATGTTTCAAAGACTACTTTCTGAACCAGGTATGACCATTATGAGTTCTTGGTTATTTCGTTCGGACTGACGAATGCTCTTGCTGCATTTATGGTTCTGATGAATAGGTTTTCCATGAATACCTGGATCAGTTTGTGATAGTATTCATCGATGATATTATGGTATATTCGAGGGGTTTTGAGGAGCACAGAAATCATTTGGGGCTAGTACTTCAGTTGCTAAGGGAAAAGAAGCTAAATGCTAAATTCCAGAAATATGAATTCTGGTTGGAGAAAGTCGCATTCCTTAGACACGTGATATCCAGGGATGGTGTCTTAGTGGACCCTAGCAAAATAGAGGCAGTAGTTGATTGGGTGAGATCGAGAAATGTTCAGGAAGTTAGGAGTTTCTTGTGTTTGGCAGGGTACTTGTGATACCCCATGGATGAAAGACTTTAAAAGATTATATGTTACTACCCATATCAACAAGGTGCACCTTTCTTTTCGGGAGCTTTCCTATAAGAACTCCATAGTTAAGCGTGCTTAGCTTGGAGAAATTTTGGGATGGGTGACCACCTGAGAAGTTTTCTCAGGAAGTGTGTGAGTGAGGACAAAACACATTGAAAAGGACACGTGTTGATTTGTGGGGCCAGTCATTAGTTTGATAAAGCTAGCCCCCTGTTGTCTGGTCCAGGTGGAGGAGGAGAGACGCAGTGCTCCCTGGCAGACCCAGGTTGGGGCGTTATAAATGGTATCAGAGCCAACACCCAGCCGAAAGTGTGATGAGATTCACATCTCCTAGGTTTGGAAATGTGGGTTCGCAACGAGGACGTTGCGTTCTATAAGTGGGGAAGAATATGATACCCCATGGATGAAAGGCTTTAAAGGATTATATGTTACTACCTATATCAATAAGGTGCACATTTCTTTTTGGGAGCTTTCCTATAAGAACTCCATAGTTAAGTGTGCTTGGCTTGGAGCAATCTTGGGATGGGTGACCACTTGGGAAGTTTTCTCAGGAAGTGTGTGAGTGAGGACAAAACACACTGAAAAGGTCACGTGTTGATTTGTGGGGCCAGTCATTAGTCTGATAAGGCTAGCCCCCTGTTGTCTGGTCCAGGTGGAGGAGGAGAGAAGCAGTGCTCCTTGGTAGACCCAGGTTGGGGCGTTACAGTACTATCGTCTGTTTATGGAAAGATTTTTGAAACTAACGGGTCCTCTGATACAGTTGACGAGGAAGAATGTAAAGTTTGAGTGAAATGATGATTGTGAGCAGAGCTTCCAAGAATTGAAACAATGACTCATCACTGCACTAGTTTTGACTATTCCATTAAGAGATGGTGGATTTGTGATCTACAGTAACACGTCCCTGAGAGGACTTACGTGTGTACTTATGCAACAAGGGAAGGTTGTGGCTTATGCTTCTTAGCAATCAAGGAGTATGAGCAGAACTACCCTACACATGATTTGGAGTTTGCTATGGGGATTTTTGCGTTGAAAATTTGGAGGCACTACTTATATGGTGAAAGATGTGAGATATTCAAATATCATAAAAGCTGAAGTACTTTTTTACACAGAAGGAGTTGAATATGAGGCAAAGGAGGTGGCTGGAATTGATTAAAGATTGCGACTATACCATTAGTTACCACCTAGGGAAGGCTAATGTGGTAGCTGATGCCTTAAGTTGGAAGTCAGTGAGTGTCTCAGTATCAATAGTGGTGGCGTAACATTAGACCAAAAAGGATTTAGAAACACTTGGGGGTAGAGCTCGTAGAGGGAAGCCATCAACCATTCATTGCGAGTCTAGTAGTTCAGCCCACTTTACTGGAGAAGATTAGGACTGCTCAGATAAAAGATACAAAGCTAGAAAATATTGTGGATAAAGTGTAGAGCGGGATGGACAAATATTTTAGTATCTTAGATGATAGAGGGTTGAGATTTCATACCTGGTTGTGTGTACCTAACGATACTAAAATTAAAAGAACTATTTTGGATGAGTCACATCATTCCCTTTATACAGTGCATCTAGGAAGTATTAAGACGTATAAGGATCTGTAAGAATCCTTCTGGTGGAGTTTGTTTATAATAACAGTTACTAGTCTAGTATTGGGATCATATTGTATGAAACTTTGTATGGTTGAAGGTGTCGATCTCCATTGTATTGGGATGAGGATGGCGAACAGAAGATTTTGAGGCCATAAATTATTCAGCAGACTTATGAAAAAATCAGACTTATTTCTAAAAAAAAATTAATTAATTAATTAAATTAGAATAACACAGAGTCAGAAAAGGAGTTATGCTAATACTCGCCGACAGGAATTGGGATTTGACGAAGAGGATAAGATATTCTTGAGAATTGCACCAATAAGGAGGGATATGAGATTTGGGAAGAAGGATAAGTTAAGTCCTAGGTATATTGTACCATTTGAGATACTAGAAAGGGTTGGTTCAATTGCTTACAGGTTAGCATTACCCCCAACCCTAGCTAGGATCCATGACATATTTCATGTATTGATGCTGAAGAAGTACGTCCCAGATTCGTCCTATATAATTAGTTATAAGGCACTGGAACTTGAAGATACTTTGTTATATGAGGAGGTTCTAGTTTAGATCCTAGATCATAAGGAACAGGAGTTACACACAAAGAGGATCCCATTAGTGAAGGTACTCTGGCGTAATCATGCAGTTGAGGAAACTTCATAGGAGTTAGAGGAGGATATGCGTCTGGTGTATCCACATTTATTCAGTTAGGCCTAGCACGAGACAGGTAAGTATTTGGTTATGTTAAATATTGATGTAGTCAATGCACGGTTCTACAACTAGTATGTATAGTTATAGTCCTTTTATATATGGTTTTGAGTTTGAATGGTTTTGGGAGAGTTTTTCTTTGACAATTTGTAATCTCCTATAGATCGTATATGTAACCATGGTATTCCTCCACCATAAGTGAGGGTAATTAATAAATTTGGAATGGGGCCGCTATGTGGGTTGCTGCCAGCTCTTCCTAGAATTGAATAAACATTTTAGTGATTCTCAAAGGAAGTTGTGATAAGTGTAAGTTAGCAAATTTCGATGAAGAAATTTTTATAAGGAGGGGAGAATGTAGGGACTTTCAAACAAAATATTAAAATAAATAAATAAATAAATAAATAAATAATAATATAAAACTTATTTGTGAGTGTAGATGATAAGACAAAAGCTAAATATATAATCATATATTATTATATATGTATATATAATACTAATATAATAATAATATATGAATGGATTGCATTAAATGCAATCTGATGCATCAGATTTCAATTGCCCATTTCCTCCTTCTTCCTACTTAAATTCATTTTCAATTTCAAAGTTCCCATGGCCGTGACTCCCCCTTTCTCTCTCCTCAAACCTTCCCACTCTCTCTCTCTCTCTATCTCTCTCTCTCTCTCTCTCTCTCTCTCTCTTCAATTTCTCCCCATCTATAAGCCAAATCGACGATCAGACACCACCACGACGTCCCAACTTTGATCCTTAGTAAGTTAATCGGAGCATATTTTAGGTTTGGGCTTCCTAGGCACTACTCCAGGGCCAAGACAAGGGGAATGAATTATGTCAGTTATTTTAGAAATTTATCCCATTAAATCATGTATATGGCTTTCTGAGTAATTTTATGGGTACGAAAATTATGGCTTATTTATTAAATTGTAGTATTTGATTAAATTACATTTTTGGGAATATTTTGGAATTAAGTTAAACTGCAGGGATTTGATTAAATTAGATTTTTGGGAAAAACCTGGCATTATGAGTTTGAGAAAACCCTATAAAAGGTTATATATATATATATATATATATATATATATATATATATATATATATATTATTTTTTCGAAAAAATATATTTTTCCTGGGCAGTTATTATATTATTGATTTATCAGTCAAATTGCGTGGCATGAGAATAATTATTGTTGTATGATTAAACATGATGGTTTTTATATAGTTATGAAATGACAGTTATGATATGACATTTTAATATTGAGTTGTGAATTTATACTGAAATCATGAAATGTTGAGAATAATGTGATTTATAAAAAGACAATGTTATACCAATATGATTTGTTGTTATGAAATGCAAGATGATTTACAGATGATATAATTATTAAGAAATATGAATTGATGAAATTATTACTATATCATGACTTGTGTGAAGGGCTACAAAAGGGGTGAATTAGTCATGTTATGTGTGTAGGGCCACGAAAGGGGTGAATTGGTCATTTTATGTGTGTAGGGTCACGAAAGGGGTGAATTGACCATGTTATGTGTGTAGGGCCACAAAAGGGGCGAATTGGCCATGTTATGTGTGTAGGGCCACGAAAGGGGTGAATTGGTCATGTTATGATGTGATATGCCAAATATATACTGAGACAGTTATGATATGACGGTTTTTTTATCGATTATGATATGATAGATATGATATGACAGTGAAAACATGATTTATACAAATTTTTGAAATGATGATTATGAAATGAGATTATGTTATTAGTTATGTTATATAAATTATACTATATGATATCAAAACCCTAATGGACTAGGTATGTTTAGAGCACGGTATCGTAGCTAGCTAGAAAGATCAGACAGTGTAATTCCTCTATGTGTCGACTCGAGAAGTGTTGAGAAACATAAGATGGGAAGACCAGGTTGGGTGGACAATCGTGCGTAATTATGTTATGTTTGACTTAACCTGGTAGGCTAGCCATGGTTAAGTCTAGCCCTCGGGCCACACAACCCAATTATATAGGGTAAATTCATGATGTTATGCTAGAACCATCAAGGAAAAGAAAAGGAAGTATCTTATGTATATAGGTAGTTTTATGAAAATATAATTATCTATTATGTTAAAGTATGTTTGAGTAGAAAATGTGTACCTTGAAATGTATAGGTGTGAGTTATGATTGTTATACAAATGCTTTTCGGTTACAGTTTAATTAATAGCTATATTTAAATATGTAAAACTCATCTGTCACACAGTGGCAATAATTTATTCTGTCTTACTGAGAGGTGTCTCACCCCAATAAATATTTCAACATTTCAGGACCACGAGGGGATTGAGCCTAGAGCTATAGGACAGTATATAGATAGTATTATTTAAAGTAAGTGCTGGTGAGATCAGTTATGTATATAGTGATATTTTTTTATGCATCTAGGGGTTGTATTGTAGTTTTATTTTTGGAGAGTAACCTATGTAATTATGATGACATTAGTTGGTACTATATCTGGGATGTTATGTGTATGATTCCGCTGCATGGTAGATATATGTAATAAATAGGTCAGCCTGGTACCTACTTAGGGTTTGAGATATTATAGCATTGTATCATAGTTTAGTATGTGGAAGAAAAAATAATAGCCAATTTTTGGGTCGTCATAAATGGGCTGCCTTTTCAACTGCCAGACTTAAGTGTCCCTCGGCCCATTTTTATTTGGCGATGGCGTGCCTATTCCTTTATTGGGCCTCCCATATTTAGGCCCATATAATGTATTGTAGGAACTATACCTTAGAACATGTTGGCATAGCTAAGCATAAACATCGCCATAATATTGAAACTGCACTAGCCTTGCTACATCATGCATATGTTCCACTCAAATATTGGTCCTTAGCATTTCAAGCCACCGTTTACCTCATCAACCGAATGCCCTCTCTAGTAACACGTCACCAATCTCCCTTCGCTCGTCTCTTTAAATAATCACATAATTATTTATCCTTGAAAATATTTGGCTATTTGTGCTATCCATGGTTGCGACCCTACACCTCTCACAAACTCCAACCACGGTCCCATCTTTGTATATTCATTGGCTACTCAACTCCACATCATGCCTATATGTGTCTTGATCCCTCCACCAATAAACTCTACATCTCTAGACATGTCATGTTTGTGGAACACACATTTCCCCTTCAGAATTACAAATCCCCCACTGCATCACCTTTCATCTTACCTTCCTCCACCAATTGGTTATCCAAATCAACTCACGTGTCCATTCGTGCATCTTCTCCTAATCATTTCCAATTTCCTATTACCTCTACCCTTTGAGTTGAGTCTATATCTCCTCCTCTTACTTTTACTTTGCATGGTGAGTCTTCTTTTTTACCTGACTGAATCTCCACACTAGGCTATTTCATCCTCAGTACCCTCCTCCACGCCTCCACCATCAGATGCATTTAATCCTTCCCAAGTAAGTATCTCATCTCCGATATCCTCTCCCTCATCTACGATTCTAGCACAACCTCGCCCTTATAATACCAGGTTACGTAATAACATTACAAAGCCAAAAAGTATTTTTGACCTTCACACCACCACCACTGACTCCACTATTGAACCTTCCACCTTCAAACAAGCCCAACAACACCTCTCATGGCGACAAGCCATGAGCGAGGAATATAATGCCTTACTCTCCAATCACACATGCTCTCTTATTCCACGCAGTCCTACACAAAATGTTATTGGGTGTAAGTGGGTCTATTGGATTAAGAGGAATCCTAATGGGTCCATAGCTCGTTATAAAGCTCACTTAGTGGCCAAAGGTTTCCATCAATGACTTGGGATAGATTTTTCTGAAACCAACAATCGAGTTAATGTCAAACCTGCAACTTTTCGTTTATTACTTACTCTTACTGTGACTAACTATTGACCTCTTCGCCAACTAGATGTGAATAATGCGTTCTTGCAAGGCTCTTTATATGAGGTAGTTTTCATGGACCAGCCCCTGGATTTACCCACCCCAATCTTCCTGATCATGTATGTTGCTTACACAAGGCCATATATGGACTTTGACAAGCTCCTCGCGTATGGTACTATGAACTTCGCAATTTTCTTATCTCGAAAGGCTTCACTGGACACCTCCTTGTTTATGCTTCACTCTTCTGGCATAGTTCTTTATCTATTAGTTTATGTGAATGACATCATCGTCACTGAATCCTCCACTGCTTATGTGACTGCCTTTATCACTAACCTCTCCAAACGATTCTCTCTTAAGGATCTTGGCAATCTCTTATATTTTCTTGGGATTGAAGCTTACTTTACCTCTAATGGTTTGTTTGTCTCAAAGGAAACATATCCAAGACCTCTTGCATCGAGTTAACATGGGTAATGCCAAGTCTATCCTTACCCCTCTTGCAACTACTGAAACTTTCATATTGTCAGATGGCTCTCCACCAATTGATGCTACCTTGTATTGCCAAACTCTTGGGTCGTTAAAATATCTCTCCTTGACACGTCCTGACGTGTGTAAATTTGTGTGAATTTGAAGGAAATTCAAGGATGAAATTTTCAAACGTAATATTAAATAAATTGTGTTATTATTTTAAATTGTGTGTAAATTTGTTATAAATTGTGCACTTGCTCAAGTGCAAACAAGCAAATGTGCATGTGCAAATGTATGTATAGGTATGTGATTTGTGCGTATAATGTGCATGCTAATCACCTGTATACCCTTTCTTTGAGCATGCAAGACAAATACGCCCATATAGATAACAATTTGTTTGGAAGACCTAATTTGATAAATAAATCTTAAAAAGGATGTGTCCAAACTTTTTTCTGAAGAAAAAAAAATGCCTTTGTGTGGCTTAAGGTCATGTCTTCTCGTGTTGACAAGGGCTGTAGAGGAGCATACATATTTGTACAATATGTATGTTTATCATGAGTGATTGAACTCTAATGGCAATATTATATATAGTATATATATCACTAATCATTTGATCGATTACTCATGATAGACACGTGACATGAAAATATATGCAAAAAAAAAACACAATCTACACCTGTTATCAAAAGAAGAATTTTATCATTGAGTCTTTGATCACTCATGATAGACACGTGTCTATAAAGGAAAGAATAATTAATGATAAAATTAAAGATTATTTATAAGGTCACCCTCAATAATTTATACATATATACATATAAACAAATATATTATTTAAGATTAATTGTTAAATTGGGAGAAAAATTTATTTTTCTCTATTGATTCACTATAATTACAAGGATTATAAGGGTATATATATACATGAGATAATTGAAAAATGGAAAGTGTATATTTGTTTAAGATGAAAAGTATATATTTCTCTAATACTCCCCCTCAAGTTGGAGCGTGAAGATCCGTAATGCCCAACTTGCGTGATAAGTCTTGGAAATGTTCACGACCCAAAGCTTTGGTTAAGATATCGGTAAGCTGACTGTGGGTAGGAATATGCTTAGTGAAAAAGATGTCAACCCGTAACTTTTCAAGAACAATGTGACAATCAATTTCTATATGTTTTGTACATTTGTGGAAAACTGGATTCTGGGCTATGTGAAGAGCCGCTTGGTTTTCACAATATAAGAGCATAGACTGAGAAAGCGGTTCTCCGAGATCATTTAAAAGAGTTTTGAACCATGTAAGATCACAAGTAGTGGAAGCAAGTGCCCGGTACTCAACTTCGACGGAGGAGCGAGACACTATAGTTTGTTTCTTAGTGTGCTAGGAAATCAGAGTAGTGTCCAATTGAATGAAAAAACCAATGGTGGAGCGGCGAGTAAGGGGACAACTAGCCCAATCTGAATCAGAATAGGCTGAGACTTGAAAAGTGTTGGTAGTAGGAAAAAATAAGCCTTGTCTTGGAGAAGTCTTAATATATCCAAGAACACGTAAAGCAGCGTCATAATGTGGTTGTCTAGGCAAGTGCATAAATTAACTGAGAATGTTGTCCAGAAATACAATGTTGGGACGAGTGATGGTAAGATATATCAAACGTTCAACGAGTCACCGAAACGAGCTTGGATTGAAGAGAAGATCACTATCAGTATTATTGAGCTTGAGATTTTGTTCCATGGGAAAGTGGGTAGGACGAGCACCAAGATGACCACTATCAGTGAGGATGTCAAGAGCATATTTGCATTGATTAAGAAATATGCCAGTGGGAGAGTGAGCAACTTCGAGGGCAAAGAAATATTTCAATTTGCCAAGATCCTTTAGTTTGAATTTCTGAGCAAGCATGACTTTGAAAGTACTAATATTGAAGAGATCATTATCTTCCATGAGAATCTCATCAACATAAACAAGTATGAGAGTAAAAGACTGACTCCGAGAATGGGTGAAAAGAGAATGATCAGCCTGAGATTGGGTGAAACCCGCAGCAAGTAAAATAGATAATTTAGCGAGAGGCTTGCATAAGACCATAAAGGGGTTTCCGAAGACGACAAACACGAGTCTCCCCCTATTTGCAATAACCCGGTGGAAGGAGTATATAAACCTCCTCATCGAGGTCACCATGGAGAAGAGGGTTGTTGACGTCCAATTGAAGGAGATGCCAATGGAGAGTGGCAGCCACTGCAAGAACAAACCTAATAGTAATGAGTTTAGAAATAGGAGCAAAAGTGTCATGATAATCCAAACCTTCTACTTGAGTGTAGCCTTTGGCCACCAAGTGAGCTTTGTGTTGCTCTATGGATCCATCAACCCGAAGTTTTGTTTTGAACACCCATTTATAGCCAATTGGTTTTTTGTCAGGTGGAAGGTGTTAAAGAACCCATGTATTATTGGTTTCTAAGGCTTGGATTTCAGAAACCATGGCATCATGCCAATGTGGGTGCAGCATAGCCTGAGAATATGAGGTGAGTTCGGGATGTTGGGACATGATAGAAAGAAAGCCAAATTTTGATTAGAGAAACGATGATAAGATAAAAAAGAGAAGAGACAATGAACCGAACCTGAGGAACATCTTGAAACCTGTGAAGTCATGGAGGACTTTGGTAAAGTAGGGTAGATATAATTAGTCAAGTAAGAGGGACGTGTGACAGTTTGTTTGGGCCATGAAGAGGTGGGTGGAGGGGGGGGGGGGGGAGGGGTGGAGAAGGGGGTGAGAATGGGGGTGTTGGGGAGGAGACCAAGGGAGAAGGAGGGAGAGATGAGGGGCTAGGGTTAGGTGTGGTTGGTGGAGGAGGTAAAGTGTAGGAAGGATGTATATCAAGAATAGGAAGAGGAAGGACTGGAGAAGATGTAGGACTTGCAGAGATGAGATGATAGGGAAAAACATTTTCTTCAAAAGCGAAATCACGGGAGATAAAAATTTTTTTGTTTTCAAGATCCTAGACACGATAAGCCTTATGATGAGCATGATAACCTAAGAAAACACATCGAAGAGCACGTGGAGAGAATTTATCGCCGTATTGACAAGTAGTGTGGGCATAGCACAAGCACCCAAACATGCGCAAGTGTGTATATGAGAGTGGTTTCTGAAAAAAAAAGTTCATAAGGGGACTTATGATTGAGGTTGGGTGAAGGAGTGCGGTTAATTAAATAAGTGACTATAAGAATGCATTCACCCCAAAAAGAGATGGGAAGATTAGCTTAAAAACGTAAACATAGAGCCAAATTAGGAAGATGGCGATGTTTACGTTCGGCAACACCATTCTATTGAGGTGTATCCACACATGTGCGCTCATGAAAAATGCCTTGATCATGGAAAAAAGTTTGAAGTTGAGTGAATAGAAATTTTCGACCATTATCAGTGTGCACATACTTAACAGTGCAATTGAACTGATTTTCAACCATGGCGCAAAAATTCTTAAGGCAAGTGAAAGTATCAGATTTCATGTGCATAAGATATACCCATGTAGCACGCGAGTAATCATCCCCAATTGTTAAAAAATAATGTGCACCAAAAAGTGAAGTTGTAGAATAACCACCCCATATATCACAATAGATCCGATTAAAACAAAATGTGCTCTTATTTGTGTTTAAAGAAAAAGGTAAACAAGTGTGCTTTGATCTAGCACAAACATCACAAGGCAAATGAGAAGAAGAAATATTTAAAGTTTTCGGAATACATGGAATAGAAGGGTGACCAAGACATTGGTGCCAAAGAGTAGTGTCAGAAACACGCTAAGAGTGGAAAACTGAGGCGGAGGGAGGTTTATAGTGGTAAAGTCCATCTCGTAGTTCACACGTTCCAATCAGCCTCCTCGTTGATAGGTCTTGAAAGACACAAAAAGTAGGTAAAAATACATCAACACAATTGAGATCAGTGGTAAGTTTGCTGATGGATAATAAATTAAATTTAAATGAAGGCACGTAAAGAACATTAGAAAGAGAGAAATTAGGAAAAAATTGCACAGTGCCGGTATGAGTTACAAGAACAATGTCACCATTTGGAAGCTTAATGGGGCATGGTTGGTTGATAAGTTTAATA
Organism: Malania oleifera; assembly: GCF_029873635.1. NCBI lineage: Eukaryota > Viridiplantae > Streptophyta > Magnoliopsida > Santalales > Ximeniaceae > Malania > Malania oleifera. Next base: position 151,468,403 of record NC_080418.1, read on the forward strand.
TTATCAAGAGAAGACAAATTGGAAGTCATATGATCGGAGGCACCTGAATCAACAATCCATTTAGTGTTAGAAAAAGAAGCAGAATGACAAGAGGCAAGGTTACCAGCAAAATTGGTAGAGTTGGTGTTCAAAGGCGATAAAAGATCCAAGAGTTGACGATATTGTTCGCTGGTGAGACCAGGGATAGCAATCTCAGAAGAGGTTGAAGAACTAGTGACAGTATATGTAGCCATTGAAGAACCAGATGCTTCCATAACATCAGATAGTTCAGATAAATAAAATCGTTGAATCGGGTTAAAGTCGATCTTTGCGATAACCAAAAAATAAACCTTCGATTTAATAATTGCGCCATAAGAACTTGTAAGTGAGAGATGAGAGAAAGCCAGAGTCCGGAGAGATAGAGTGAATAACGACGAGTGCCGGTGAAGAGGACTGCTGTTAGAACACATGAGCACCGAACACAATGAGAAAACTATGAGAAATGATAGTACTACCAATGTTGTTGCTTTCGCTGGCGACGAAGATAATGACCGTTGAGAAATTGAGAGATCGTTGAGCACACATCGAAGAAATACAACGAGCGTCGGTGATGGAGACTTAGAGATATGGCTGGACAAGACTGCTTCGCCCCCTCCTAAGAAACTACCGGAGGACAGACACATAAACCGAGAACGTTGGAGAAGACACCGGAACAAAGAAGACCCAGATGGTTAGGACTGCAAGACGGCAAAAAAAAAAAAAACAGAGAGGACCAGAAAAATTAGAGGACTGAGAGAACGTCGGACTGAGCGAGAGAGCTTCTCGAACACAAGCAGAGAAGGATGCTGACAGCGACGGTTCAAAGGAACGCCGAGAACGAAGACTGAATGCCAAGATTCTTGGGAACGAAGATTGAACGTCAAGCGAACTGCGTGCTTGCAAATATGAGATGTGCCGGAGACGAATGAGATAAAGAGAGAGAAATCTGAGGGCTATGAGATAAATCGAGAAACAGTCGGACGATCGCTGAAGATGCACTGGAGAAGATGAACGCTGCTGATGCCGGATAGCCAAAGATGACTAACGCTGAAGAGGATGAACTGAGCTACGCCAGAGAAAGGCCAAGCGGGAGAGAGCCAAGACATAGTGAGACGGGAGGGTACCGAGAGTTGCAGCAAAGAGATGTCGAAAAGAGTCGAGACGACACTGTAAAGGGAAAAAAAACTTGCAGTGTTCAGTGCAGAGACTCAAACATGGCACACGGTATTCGGAGAGTGTAGGGACACTCGAGAGATGCTGCCGGAACTGGGAACAAAGAGGGACCAAGAGAGAGACCGTCAAAGCTACTGCAGAAGACAGACCAGCCGAGAAGAGAAAGTCGAAGAGGGTGACGGCAAGAGAGACCCGCAACAATGGGGGCGACGTAGCAAGAAAGAAAGAAAAAAATAGAAAAAAAAAATTAGGTTTGCTCTGATAGCATGTTAAATTGGGAGAAAAGTTTATTTTTTTCTATTAATTCACTCTAATTACAAGGATTATAAGGGTATATATATACATGAGATAATTGAAAAATGAAAAGTGTATATTTGTCTAAGATGAAAAGTATATATGTAACGCCCTGAACCCTTAAACCCGAGCCCGGCGCGTTATACCTGATAAGATCTTGATAATCCAAAATCCATAATATACGCAGCGGAAAACATCACCCTAATCTCCATATAACATAATACCAGAGTTTACTAATTCTAACTATAATCCATAATAAATCATCTATCACCTGCATTTTCATAAATCTACATAACTCCCAAAACATTTCAGTATTTTCACAATCATTCCTTACTCAACAACCTTAAAACATAAAGACATAAAACTTAAATATTTACATTCCCCAAAATTAACATAGAAATATACTCTTTTCTTTTACTAATTCCCAATAATGGAATAAAAACCTCGAGCTCTCTAAGCTCGGTCTCGAGGAAATCTTGAAAAAGATAAATTCATATTCAGGTGAGACACATCTCAATAAGGGAAGAAACAATATATTAAAATAGTGTGTGGCCAACATGAGTTTATATAACAACAAAATATATAACATTTGAAAATCATTAATATAATTTCTGAAATCATTCTCTGAACTTAACCAAGCACTTGCAAAAAATTTAACCCACGAGATTACCCAAGGATATGAGTGATTACCCGCCCATACAAGTAGCACCCCCTCTGCTCTGATACCTAGACAATCCAAAGGTCACAATTAAAGCATACCAGGGCACTCACCTTACTCAGTAAGCCCTCAAGTGATAAATTAATCTTATACTCACACCGTTCAATAATAGCTTATTGGTAAAGGCCCTAAGGATAGTGAAATCTACCCCCCCATACAAGTAGGTTCACTCTGCCCTAGTACGTTATGCTATTACTGCCACATCTGTAGCTACTAGTGCACTCGCCTTACTCAGCAAGCCCTCGAGCAAAAGGTACGCCTCGCCCAATCGTAACATGTTCTATGTACATACATACTTCTAATATCATAATACATCATTCTTTCTATCATTATTCAATCATACACATCTGTTCATATCCATGGCTTAACTTTGCATTGTATTTCACTTTAAGTGACTTTTTCCCATTTTACATTGTTCACATTTCACATTTTATTTCCATTTCATTCATTTCCCTTTTCATTTCATTTCATTTCATACCCAGCATCTTTCAGCTGTTTTACCCAACATCTTTCAACTGTTTACCCAGCATTTTTCAGCTGTTTACCCAGCATATTTCAGTTGTTTACATGGTTGCATTAACACACACAAGCAGCACAGTTGATATCATGTTTCATTCACAATAATTATACCCTTAAATATAGTCAAATTACTAAATTTCTCAAATCTCACTCTCGCTTTGGAGTGGTGCCTAGAAAATCCCAATTGAAAAATTACCTACGCCAAAATGACGATGTCGACGACTAGGATCCAGTGGTGGCCTAATCGTTGATTTAACAGTAGATTCAACAAGAAATTGAGAAATTAGGGAAAATATACCTTTCCCCAGGAGTGGTACTTATGCCGTTCCCACAACAAATCCGCTCCAATAGAAATGTCAGTGGCGAAGTTAGCAATCCAATGATACCTTCCGTTTTTCAATTGGTCAAATATCTGCCGAGAGATTGAGAAGAGAGGGAGAGACGGAGATGGAGGAGTGGAGAGGTGAGAGATGGTCTGAGAAACTAGGAGAAAAGAAGATGCAAGAGGCTTCTGCAATTCGCAGGAAGCCTCTGCTTCCTTTTTTTTTTCTTTTTTTTTTTTTCTTTCCCTTACTTACTTTACATAGAACATAATAATATTATATTATATATATATATCATATTATTTATTTAATACATCAAATTTAATAATACTTAATTAATTAATTAATTCATAATAATTTATCTTTAAAATTTCTATTATTTTTTCTATAATTAATTTAATAATATTTAATTAATAAATAAATAAATTAATAATTACTCTTAACTTTTTTTAATTAATTTTTTTTAAATTTTTTTTTCCGGTTATTACAATATATTTCTCTAATATTAATTTAATCATTATGTGAAAGGTTCATTCAGAGGGGAGTCTTAGCTCCTCAAAGTCAAAAGTTCTCTCGGGGATTATCCCAAGCAGACATAGAACCCTCATCTTTATTCCAGGATGCTATCCTGGATACAATTTTCCAGGAGGATGTTATTTCCCTTTATCATTCAATAATACTACTTAATTAAAGATATTATCCTTTGACTTGTTTCCTTGATGGCCTAGTCATTGTCTTATATATGGGCAAGGTTTATAAATTTTATAATCTTCATTGTGTTCAATATTTCCATTTTGTTTTAAAGTATGAAATATTTCATGCTACTGAATAATTTCAGATTTAAATAGACTTGGACAAAACTATTATTATATTTTTATATTTTATTTATTTAAATTTTGTATATACAAGTTCAAATATAAGATCCGAATTTAAAGTTGTCAAATCAATATGAGGTTAGTATTTTGAAAGCTACTGTGTTTTTTTTTAGGTTTTGGAGAGAGAGGATTGAAGTGGAACAAATGAAAGGGAGACCGTAAAGGGAGGGTCAGAAAAAATGAAGAGGCACAGAAATGTTTTCGGAAGTTAAATGGTTGTCCTTTAGCTTCTTCTACTCAATTCTTGTATAAAAAGGCGGTGATAGGCGAGCATTTTGAACGTAAGGGGAAGGCAATCGTCTGAGAGAGAGAGAGAGAGAGAGAGGAACGCCTATCGTACGTTGGCAATGGATGATCGTTTGACGTTAGGGTTGTTATGGTGCCTATCTGTTCTTGTAGCAGTTGTGCAAGGAGAAGACCCGTATTTGACATTCACCTGGAACATTACCTATGGTACCATCTCTCCTTTGGGCGTCCCCCAACAAGGCATTCTAATTAACGGTCAATTTCCCGGTCCAAATATTAATTCCACGAGCAACAATAACATTTTGGTTAATGTCTTCAACAACCTTGACGAGCCATTCCTTTTGACATGGTATGCATGCATGACACACACACACATATATATATATATATATATATATATATACATATGTATGTATGTTTCTTTTCGATTCAGTTCATTACAGCACCCCCTCCACACACACGCGCACGCACAAACACACGCGCGTGCATAATATCGCACCATTTTAATTTGCTGCAGGAACGGCGTCCAACAAAGGAAAAATTCATGGCAAGAAGGATTAGCCGGAACCAACTGCCCCATCCCGCCTGGGAAGAATTACACGTACCACTTTCAAGTGAAAGATCAGATTGGCAGCTACTTTTACTTCCCCAGCACCTCCATGCACAGGGCAGCTGGCGCCTTCGGTGGGCTCCGGGTGAACAGTCGCCTTCTCATTCCAGTCCCCTTCCCCGATCCGGAGGATGACTACACCGTCCTCATCGGCGATTGGTACACCAAGAGCCACACCGTCCTAAAGAAGTTCTTAGATAGCGGACGCTCCTTGGGGAGACCAGACGGAGTCCTCATCAACGGAAGATCCTCCGGCGGCGATCAGGTGGGCAAGCTGCTGCAGGACCACCCGGAGGAACCACCCTTATTCACCATGAAAGCCGGCAGGACGTACAGGTACAGGGTTTGCAACGTGGGGCTCAAGAACTCCCTCAACTTCAGGATCCAAGGCCACACTATGAAGTTGGTAGAGATGGAAGGCTCCCATACCATCCAAAACGAATACGACTCCATTGACGTCCATGTGGGGCAATGCTTCTCCGTGTTGGTCACCGCCGACCAAACCCCCAAAGATTACTACCTGGTGGCTTCCACTCGTTTTACAAAGCAAGTCAAAACCGCCACTGCCATCATCCGCTACGCCGACGGCAAGGGCCCTGCCTCTCCCGAGCTGCCGGAGGCGCCTGTTGGATGGGCCTGGTCCCTCAATCAGTTCCGGTCCTTCCGTTGGAATCTCTCCGCCAGTGCTGCCCGCCCCAACCCTCAAGGCTCCTACCATTACGGTGCAATCAACATCAGCCGCACCATCAAGCTAGTGAACTCCGTCGGCGCCGTGGACGGCAAGCTCCGTTACGCCATTAATGGCGTTTCCCACACTGACCCACCTACTCCCCTCAAGCTTGCCGAGTACTTCGGAGTTGCGGAGAAGGTGTTCAAGTACAACCTTATTGGGGACGAGCCCCCGGCCCCGCCGGCTAAAGGCGAAGAGCCCGAGATTGCTGTGGCACCCAACGTGCTCAATGTCACTTTTCGCTCGTTTGTTGAGATAATTTTTGAGAATCATGAGAAGACCATTCAATCCTGGCATTTGGATGGCTACTCGTTCTTTCCGGTTGCGTAAGTGTGTGTGTGCGCGTGTGTCTATATATTCTTTCTTTCTTTGTTTCTTTTTTTTATTAAAGATTTATTTATTTATGCAAGTACATGTGTTTACACGTTGATAATTAGCAGTGCGCGTGTTTGTTTATGCGTATATGTATAATTGTCAACAGGATTGAACCAGGGAGGTGGACACCGGAACGCAGAAAGAACTACAACCTTCTGGATGCAGTAAGTAGGCACACAATTCACGTGTTCCCCAAGTCGTGGGCAGCCATATTCTTGACATTCGACAACGCAGGAATGTGGAACGTGAGGTCGGCGTCGTTGGAGAGACAGTACCTAGGCCAACAGCTTTACATCAGCGCCCTGTCCCCTGCCCGGTCGCTCAGGGATGAATACAACTCCCCCGACAACATGCAGCTCTGTGGAATCGTCACAGACTTGCCAAAGCCCCCACCTTTCACTCCCTAAACCATCCATCCCATCCCCATCCCATTCTATCGCATCCCATCCCCATCACATCCATCCCGTCCATGCATGGACCTAATTAATTGTTATTTTGTATATAATGTTGCATTGACAAGGATTAATTGCCCAGCAAACCCACCCGTCCCCCATGGCCACCTTACTATGTGTAGAGAGAGTTGTATATGATCATCATCGATCAGTTTGTTCCTTTGAGATAAAGATTGGTCGATCCAGATACAGAGACTGACAGAGCTAGAGACAGAGACGTGTGCGTAGTAAGCTGAGAGAGGCGGAGGAGGAAGAAGATCGATGATGAAGTGGATCAATCCAGGAAGAGAATAATTAAGAAACTTAAAAAAAACAAAAAAAACAAAAAAAAACAAAAATTCGACTTCGGAGCAATTTCCTTTGAAATGGGACTTATATGCTAAGGGGTGGAACGTGGAGTGCCATGTATCATCCCTTTTTTCTTCTTCCTTTTTTTTTTTTTTATAACTTTACAATGCCAATAAATTTTTGTTCCTCTCTTAATTTTTTATATTCTTTTATTTGTCTCCTTTCATTATTTTGTAGCTTTAGATTTTATCTTTCTCCTCCAATTAAACTTCAAATCATTGATGGTAGAATAGCCACCTTGTGAGAAGCAAGGTAGACAATTGCGTACTAAAGAACTTCATTTTTCTAAAGGTAGACAAACAAAACAAAACAACGACGACAACAACAACAACAATAATATCTAAGGATGGCTCGATCACGTGGTAAAAACTAAAGGTTCTTGTGGTTAAAATGTCAAGGTTCAAATTTAGAGTTACAACTTTCTATGTGAGATAACACATTAGTGTTTAAGTGGAAAATGACCGATAAAGGGATGAACCTATTATTCCAATGGATTAGTCGAGTATCCAAATGAATCTCAAGAACCATAATAGTAATAATAATAATAATAATAATAATAATAATAATAATAATAATAATAATAAAGTTTGCTATTGTATATGATGAGTGCATGCTCATAACTTTAATACATTTTTGCATGCATGCTTAAAGTTTATTTAGATACTGATGGGTGGAGGGAACTCACTCAATCATTGGTTGTAATTGAATTCAGTGAGAAAACACTCTAATTGCACACACAAATATTGAATTGATTTCAACAATAATATAAAAAAAATACTGCAGACTCTGAGAATATACAATGTCTTCTTCTTCTCATTGGTCACTCTCCCTCTTTACACCACATATCTTGCACACACATATAACTCCATATATATAGTAATAGATAAGACGTAGGTGGAGATTAAAATCAACAATGGTGGTGAGCTTGGTTGGTGGAGATAGGTGGTTTAATTTCAACCAAGGTGAGCTGGAGTTGGTAGAGGTAGCTGCCACCGTCAAGTTTAATTTTCAACAGATACAACAACAATCATACATGAAATTAGTTTCTTTTTGTATAGAATATTACTTGGCATACATATATATATATATATATATATATATATATATATATATATATTAATAAAAGGGGCATTTTTGGACCACAAGGCTCTTTGCTATGCCTTGCTGAAATAAATTGAACAACCTTTGGTGATGTTTCCCGATCAAAACCACCTAAAAGGGAGAAGGTAAGGATGGCTTAGAGGACCTGGGGTGTGTTCTAGAGGATCACTTTGATGCCTAAGTAAGGGACTTTATTGAGAGGTTAATTGCAATAGTAAAAGAATGAGTATGAATGAGATGATCTTAGCTTTTCCCCACGTCCCCCTTTTATAATGGTGGAGTTTGACCCTTTAGTTTTTGGCATTTATGAGCGCATTATTGTGCTTACGGGAATTACTTTAGACTTTATGGACATTGATTTTGGGGTTTTGGAATATGCTTTTGAAACCACCCCTCTCATCAATGTGGGTGATTTAGTCTTTCCGTTGGTTATGGAAGGCATTTTAATGAGAGAATCAAAATTGGTCTTCCTCTTTATTGAGGATATTTTTGGGGTATATCAATTGCCCCCTTTTAGGTTTAGAATTTTTGAATCTTGTTTCCAAAGTTTGAAAAATTTTCAAGTTGTTTGGAAGGTAGTCTCTTTTTTTTTTTTTTTTTTTTGCCATGCTTTCATCTGAGCTATTGAATAGCTTAACGGCCCATCTGACTCGTTCCATATCATCCAAGCTGCGTCTGTCTCGTCTGAAGCATTCTCAGCTTGTTTGAGCCGCCTAATCAGCTTACTCAGCTGTTGTTTGCTCAAAAATCCAAGCAGCTCCTTTGGTTGGATTTTTTAATCTGAGAAGCCTTCGTTTGGATTTCATAATTTGAGTAGCTCTTTAAGCAACTCTTAATTGGAGCAGCCTCAATATGGCAGCCCTTAATCCTAGTGGCCTTTAATCCGAGCATCTCCTTTGGTTGGATTATTTAACAATTCGAGTAGCTTTCTCATCAAATTTTTACAATCCGATCCGAACTAACGTCTCAGACCTCCTGAGTTGTGCTTATCTACTAGGTAGTTTTTCCATGTTTGATGAGCAGTGCTTATCTGTTTGGTAGTTTCTTCATGCCTCATGAGTTGTGCTTATCTGCTGGGATGAGCAGTGTTTATCCGTTGGACAGTTTCTTCATGCTTCATGAGTTGTGATCATCTGTTGGGCAGTTTCTTCAAGCCTGATGAGCAATCCTCATCTACTGGGCAGTTTCTTTAGGCCTGATGAGCAGTACTCATTTGCTGGGCAGTTTCTTCATGTCTTATGAGTTGTGCTCATCTGTTTGGCAATTTCTTCATGTCTCATGAGTTGTGCTCATTTGTTGGGCAGTTTCTTCAGGCTTGATGAGTAGTGCTCTTCTGCTGGGTAGTTTCTTCAAGCCTCATGAGTTGTGCTCATCTCTTAGGCAATTTCTTTAGACTTGATGATTAGTGCTCATCTACTGGGCATTTTCTTCTAGCCTAATGAGCAGTGCTCATCTATTAGTCAGTTTCTTTAGGTCTAATGAGTAATGCTCATCTGTTGGGCAGTTTCTTCATACTTGATGAGCAATGTTCATTTTTTCAACAATTTCTTCATGCCTCATGAGTTGTACTTATCTATATCATGAGTAGTGCTCATCTCCTGGGCGCGCAATTTTCTTCAGGTCTCATGAACCTTGCTCATCAGTTGGGTTATTTTGTCAGGCCTCATGAGCTTTACTTATCATTTAGGTCATTTCTTCAGGTCTCATGAGCTTTTCTCATCAATTGCTTTTTCTTCAGATTTCATCAGCGGTGCTCATCAGTTGGACCAATTGGCCGAGTAGCGCTCAGTCCTTGCTTTGCCTCATGAGTTGTGTTCATCAAGTGGGCTAGTCTTCGGGCCTCATAAGCAGTGCTCATAAGTTGGGTCATTTTGATGAGCAGTGCTCAGTCTTTTTTTTGCCTCATAAGTTGTGCTTATCAAGTGGGCTGGTCTTCGGGCCTCATGAGTGGCACTCATCAGTTGGGCCCTTCCTTTTTAGGTCAATTCAACTCGTTCTCGTATCCATCACCTCCTCCTAGTTGATGTACTTCTAAGCTCTTGCCATCAGCTCTCCCATATTGGCTAGGGGTTTCTTCCCCAATGAATTCAAGAAATCCCTTGGTTGCAGAGCCATTGTTAGGGCTACTACTGCTACCATATGATTTAGGTTTCGAATATCTAGGGCTACATTGATGAAGCGGTGCATGAATTTTTTCAACGTTTCTCTTCCCTTTGAATAAGGCTCATTAAATGAGTCAAAGTTTTTACTATCCTTCAGTCGCTAATAAAGTAGCCAAACTTCAGGGTTCGATACCATGCTTTGGAAATAATGCTCAGCACATGATTGCATCTGGTGCACCTTACAGTTGCATCAATAATTTAAAAGTTTCTAGATGGTTGACAGGATCGGTTAAGCCCTCGTACCCCTCCAAACTAGGCATTTTAAATTTTCTAGGTAGGGGAATACTCATTACCTCTCTAGTGAAGGGTGGGTCTGAATATTTTAGGAGAACTCCCCAAAGGAGGGGTTGCTGCAGGCCTCCTTCATCATTTTCTCTAACTGATCAATTCTTTTGAATCTTTCCTCTAGTTTATTCTATCGTTGTTCATTAATTCCCACACTATTTGCATCCTCCACCTTCTTTGCAAGGTCAACCTTTTCATCTTGTGGGATTGTAGCCTTCCCATGTGACTGAGGACATGCTTGCTTAGGGTGGGGAACAAGTTCTGTAATGACCCAAAATTTGAATAATTAGAAAATATAATGAATAAAATGGATTAAAAGAAAATAAGGGGAAGAAAGGAAGAATTTTTAATAAAATAACAGGCCTCATCGATGAATGTCATGTATTCTTCAACAAGTGTCCTTCTAAGCTCGTCGACGAAGTCTGCTTCTTGTCGACGAAGAAATGCTTAGAGAGAATTTTGGAAACCCTGAATTTCATCGACGAAGGTATCTTCTCGTCAACGAAGACTCTACAATGCCTTGTCGACGAACCCACGCGTCTCGTCAACAAAGTCCTATGTATAAAAAGGGTTTTTCTTCATTTTCAGCATGAATTTTGCGAACTCTCTCTCCTCTCTCTCTCTCTAAAACGAAGCTTCAGCCCTCTCTCTTCGATTTCGGTCCGAATTGGACCTGATTTGACAATCTGAAACCGCCACGAGGTTCATGGGATCATTCTCTTCAAGGCTGTAGGAGCTGATCGTTAGGTTGTGAGATTTGGAAAACATCCAAAAATCAGGGTAAGTTAGTTATTTTGGGATTTTCTTAAGAAATGTTGTTATTTGGAGTCTAGAAAGCAGTAAATAAGTATTTTCCTTAAGATTTAAGTTAATTGGAATTTATTTTAATTAAGTTAGGATTTTTTAATTCAGGGTCCAAGTAAACGCTGCGGGTATCAGTTCGGGATCCTACCAGCGTAGTTTGAAAGTCAGGTAAGGGGAAATTTATATATTAAATCAGGTTTTTCATGAATTAAAATGGATTATGTGTTATTTATATATATATATATATATATATATGTTTATATGTGGGTTTAAAATGCCAGCCATGAAATTTATATTTTTTTAGCTTAGGATTCTTTATATAGTTATGTATATGTGAAAGTAAACGAATGAAAGTGAAAAGGAATTTTCTAAGGAAGTAAGGAAGGATATGTATTTTCAGTATATAAATGTTAAATGTTAGTTGGCTTATTTTTTTTAAGGAATGTATATGAATTTTACTGTTAAATTGTGTGGCATGAGATTCTGTGTGAATATATATTAACTATACGAGATGCAGGTTAAGTAAGTAAAGCTTTATGAATAAAAATGACATGGACAATGTTGCTTGTGTATGTTAAATGCAACCATGTAAATGTAAGACAGTTGAAAGACAGTCATGTTAGCAGATTCTAGCGCATTTCTATGTCGAAACTAACTGTAGTAGATTCTAGCGCATTTCTATGTGAAAACAAACAAATGATGGCTAAAGATCAGCTGTAGTACGAAGAAATAAAATGAAAATGTTATGCAATGAAATGACAATGGAATGACGATGCAATGAAATGAAATGTAAAACGTGAATGATATAAATGGGAAAGAGTCACTTAAAGTGAAACGAAATGCAAAGTTAAGTTATGAACATGGATGAATATGTATGAATGTATAATGACAGAAAGAAATGATGTATTATGATATTAGAAGTATGTATATACGTACGTAAAACCTGTTACGATTGGGCGGGGCGTACTCTTCGCTTGAGGGCTTGCTGAGAAAGGCGAGTGCACTAGTAGCTTTAGATGTGGCAGTAGCTGCATAACGTACTAGGGCAGAGGGAACCTACTTGTATGGGCAGGTAGATTTCCCTATCCTTAGGGCCTTTGCGGTAAACTATTTTTAAATGCATGAGTACGAGATTAATCTAACACTTAAGGGCTAACTGAGTAAGGTAAGTGTCCTGCTATGCTTTAGTTGTGACCTTAGGATTACCTAAGTATCAGAGCAGAGGGGTGCTACTTGTATGGGATGGTAATCACCCCTATCCTTGGGTAATCTCGTGGATAAAACTTTGCATGTGATTATTTAAGTTTAGAAAACGATTTCAATGTTTTGTAATGATTTGCAAATGTATTAAAATGATATTTATATACCTCATGTTAGTCATACGCTGTTTTAATATATGTATGTTTCCTCCTTTACTGAGATGTGTCTCACCCGAATATGAATGTTTCTTTTCAGAACATCCTCGAGGTTGGGCTTAGGAGCTCGAGGGTATTTTTAGCATTTTTGAGGACTATATAAGAAACAGGGTATATGTTGATACTATCTTGGAAATGGAAATGTTTATGTTTTATGTCTTTATGTTTTAAGGATGTTGAGAACAAAATGGTTGTGAACATACTGAAATGTTTTTGGAGATATGTGAATATATGGAAATGCAGTTGATGGTTGGATTTTATGGATTTATAGATAGGTTATAGCAAACTCTGGTATTATGTAATGTTGGTATTGTAGAACTATGTTTATGGAAATTATGTTTATATTTTCCATTGCGTATGTATGTAAGGATTTATGATTTATCAGGTTATTATTAGGTATAACACACCGGACCCGGGTTTTGTGGTTCGGGGCGTTACAAGTTCCTTATGATCCTTTTGCTATAGGATCATAATGAATATGCCCTCCGTCCTTTTCTGAAAAGTAAGGAACTCACCTCTTGTCATGCTAGAATTGTCACCTGGTGCATACTGTATCGACTGGAGTGACTAGTCACCGATGGCAGGCTCTAACTTTTAGTTATTTGATGTGGTCATGATTCAAGGATCGGAAAAGAAAACCTTTCAAGAACTTCCCACAGATAGTGCCAACTGTTGCAGAATGAAATAAAACGATCTTTGGAGACGTTTCTTGATCATGACCACCTAAAAGCGAGAAGGTAAGGATGACTTGGAGGACACGAGGTGTACTCTGGGGGATCACTCTGATGCCTAAGTAAGGGACTTTGTTGAGAGGTTAATTGCAACAGTAAAAGAATGGGTATAAATGAAATGATCTTACCTCTTCCCCACGTCCCCCTTTTATAGTAGTGGAGTTTGACCCTTCACTAATCTGGCATTTATGAGTGCATTATTGCGCTTGCGGGAGTAACTTTAGACTTTATGGACATTGATTCGGGGGTTTTGGAATATGCTTTGGTAACCACCCCTCTCATCAATGTGGGTGATTTAGTCTTCCTGTTGGTTATGGAAGGTGTTTTAACAGGAGAATCAAAACCGGTCTTCCTCTTTAATAAGAATATTCTTTTGGGTATGTCACTATGCATTTAGATTAAGTGTGTTTTGAAAAAAAAAAAAAAAAAAAGGCAGATTAACAAAAATCATCTAATATATATAAAGCGTTATATGATCATTAAAATAATAAATAAGATGAGTTCCAATTATGTAAATTAAAATACATGCCTTGTAGGAGATGCAAATTTGATCTAACAAAATGTGAAAATCTTGATACTTACATAATGGCCCTTCTCCCATCCTTTAACCCAACCGAATCCTCCCAAGAATAAAGGTGAGATCGATTTCCAACATAAGAGTTTTAAACTTTAATTACCACTACAATGTCCTATAAGGAATATACAAATCAATATACATACAATTAATATTGACGATGATAGATGAAGATGATCATTATGGAAGAGCATATATATATATATATATATATATATATATATAATAAACAAAAAAAATTATAATAAAAATATAAGAAATATTATATACACACACACTCATTGTAGAAAGACAAAAAAAGGATGTGTGCTTTCACATTGGGGTGCCTCCTTGCACTTTATTTCGATTAAAGATTAAAACTAAAAAAAATAAAAAACTTGTTATTGTTGGCTTGACACGGCTTAACATCTTGTTTTCATACTAACAAACAAGTAGAACTTAACATGCTTTGTTTAAGTGATGTATTTTCAGGACTCAATGATGAATGCAAGGTTAAAGAATTCCTGAAAGCTTATATTTCAAATAAGGATGATTATATCAAGCTTGAGACATGGATTAAAACTTGAAGATCATGAGAGCATTGATATTAAAAAAAAAAAAATGGCTTCAAGAATAAAAAGCTCAAGTGATCAACATGGAAAGCTCAAAGATCAATGAAGGTCAAAGTCTAAATTAAGTGATGAAAGATCATGAGAGATAAAGAATTGAAAGCTCATATCAAATTCAGGATCATTGAAGCTCAACAATAAAGAGAACTCAAAGCAAAGAATAATCAAATGGTTATTTAGGACAAGCTTTGTAAGTACTTCAAATATGATTCAAGTATGATCTTTCATTTTGAAGCCTATTAGGCAAAGAGACTTAGAAACCTTAGTTTAAGTCTTGGAACATGTTTTTCAAAGTAAAATAAGTTAATATTCTAAGATAAATTAAGCAATGAAGAGAGAGATCAAAAATGTTTTAAACTAAGAACAACTAGTTGACAGACGATTGTCTGTCTATGGACAACCAACTGACATATTAAAGGATCTTAATTAAATAGACAGAAGTATGACAGAAAATTGTCAGGTACTTGACTGGCAGTGCAAAATGAGACGACTGCATAGGTTTTGTCAGACGACTGCCACCCTTCTGGTTATTTTTAAAAAAACTTGGTTGTTTAGTAACAGACGACTGCCACCCTGATGACAGGCAACTGCCACCTTACTGCTTGTGAAATATATACTTGAAATGTATGGACAGACAACTGTTAGAGACCACACAATCATCTGGCTAGCGGCCGATTTTAAAATACTCAACTGATATATTTTTGAAATTCAATTACTTGAGGCCCAAATTAATATAAAACTTAGACCCTACTCCAAGTAAACTTGGGGAAAAAGTTAGATACTTTTCAACATCTATAAATACCCTCAAGTTATATTGATTTTTACACTAAGAATTCAATTCAACAATCAAACTTTCTCTCAAGCATTCTAAAATTCTACAAGCTTTCTATTGCTCACATCTTGCTATAAATTGGCACGAAGTATACTCAAAGTCTTGCTGATTTTCTCACTGATATTGTGCTTCAACTATCAATTCTTTCATCCATTGAAAGAATCATATGGTGAAAAATTTCTAGGGCTTCAATCTGAATTTCGTATTGTGAATTTTATTGAAGTATATAGTTTTATTCTGTACTAATAAGCTTTTTGAGGAGAAAGTCTTTGTACATCTACTTGACTTGTATTTTGTAGATTGACGATTCCAAGGATTGTTTGGATCGTTGGCTAAGCAAGGGAATATTGCTTAAAGAGGCGGACTCTAGCCTATTTGAAGGAGTGACCGAACAAGGGTACATCGTTTGGAGAGACAGGCTCTAGCCTATTAAAGGAGTGTGTGAAGGTTTGTTCTGCCCAGTAAAGGAACATGTTTAGTGAATCCTTTGGTGGTTTTCCAAAGGCGAGGACGTAAGCTAGGTATAACCGAACCTCGTAAAAATCCCGGTCTCATTCTTTCTTTCCCTTGCTCTTTATTTTCAGCAAATTTAAATTGTGTGGATGGTTTAATTGGTAATCATACAAACTACGTAATTTGGAAGTTAAATAAACTTAAGGTTTAATTTTTTATTTGGGATTGCAAAAACCCAAAGGGAGTACGTTTGTTAAACCATTCTTTGCGAAAACTATACGGGAGTACATTACTTGGTTAAACACCCAAAGACAAATTAACTAAAGAGTTTATTTAAATTTTGAGTTGTTTGAAAATTAAGTTGAGGTTTGCATTGAAGGAACAATTTCACATTCACTACAGGGATTGGATCAAATTCATATCCACAGGGCATATATAAACAAACAAACCATCTCAAGTTCTTACATTATCAAAGTGTTGTATATTTAATCTTGGTTTGGTTGTTTGCTTTCAAATTGTGGTTGATTGGTTAATTGATTACTTGGATGATTGAATGATTGTGTGGTTGTGGATTGAATTAAGAAATAAGCTTTTGCTGAAAGTTTGAAGAATCAACGATAAGTTAAGAATTCCTAAAAATATTTAAAAGAAAATTTTTAAAACCCAATTCACCCCCACTCTTGGGACTACACCTTACTTTTTAATTGGTATCAGAGCACGGTTGTAGCAAATTTTAATTAGTAGTTATAAAAAGATTGAAATAGCTCACTTAGGCATAGCTCCCTTTGGAGAGGGACAATCTTCAACTAGGCCACTAATATTTTGTGGACACAACTATACCTTTTGGAAAAAGAGAATGCAAATCTATCTTCAAATTATGAATTGGAAAGCTTAGGAGGTTGTTATGGATGGTGACCAAATTCCCTTTAAACTAGTAGATGGAAGACAAGTTCCTAAGGAGAAAAATGATATGACAGACTTAGATCATAAGATGTTGCAAGTTAATTCTAGTGCTATGAATGTTTTATATTGTACTTTAGATGCTAATGAATTTAATCAAGTAATGGCTTGCAAATCAATTAAGGAAATATGGGACAAGCTAGAAGTCACTTACGAAGGCACTATAGATGTTAGGGATAATAGGATTGATATGCTTACAAGTGAATATGAAGCTTTTAGGATGAACCCGGATAAATCCATAACTAATATGTTTACTAGGTTCACTCACATAATAAATTCTCTAAATGCCTTAGGAAAAACCTACACTACTTATGAGATGATAAGGAAAATTCTTAGAGGGTTGCCACCTAAATGGGAACCAGAGGCCACTGCCATAACAGAAGGAACAAATCTAAAAACCACTTCCTTAGATGAGCTAATAGGTTCTCTACTCACATACGAAATGGCAATGAATGAAAAGAGTGGAAAAACCAAAGCCCAAGAATCAATAGCCTTCAAAACATTAAAAGAAAACTCTAGTAGTAAAGAATAGATGGATGAAGATGAAGTAGCTTTTATATCTAAAAAGCTAGCAAGGATACTAAAAAGGAGAAACAAATTCAAAAGAAGAAACCAAGACTCCGAATCAGAAGAAGAAGATATTAGCACCAAGAAATCAAAGAATAAAACTCCTATGTGTTATAATTGCAACAAAATTGGACATATAAAACTAGAATGTCCACTACTACTAAAGAAATAATCTAAAAAGAAAAACAAAATGGCCATGAAAGCTACTACTTGGGATAGTACAAGTAGTTCAGAAAATGAATCAAGTGACCAAGAGGTTGCTTATACGTGCTTTATGGCTTGGGACAATGAGGAAAGCTCCTCATCTAAATCTTTAAACAATTCTTATAGTAATGAATCCAATGATGGGTGTATACCATCTTAGAATGAATTACAAAATGATTTATTCAAAGTTCATGAGATGCTAATTAAATTAATTAAACAAAACACGTCATTGAAAAATAAGAATGGAGGTATAATAAAAGAGTTAGAATCATTTAGAACTGCTGAAAGAGAAAAGGATTTAAGAATCAAGAAAATAGAAAGTAAGAATGAAGCTATGACAAAGGAGTTAGAATATAAAAATCTTGCTGAAAAAGAAAAATACTTGAAAAACAAAGAATTAGAATGCAAGAATAAAAAAATGATAGAAGATCTTCGATCCCTATCATCTACGGTATATAAGAAAGATATATATATTTCTGAATTAGAGGATAAAATAAGAAAATTATTGATTATGCGCCGAAACTACGTAATTGGGCATCTTAACTCGGACTTTACGGTTTATATTTTTAATTAAACATCCAAAATTGTCCAATATTTTAATAAAGTGCCAAAATCATCATTCTTGAACTTTATTGCACTATTTATGAAGTTTTGGTAATTTTTTGTTGCAGGAAAAATCTCGGCCACACACAACCAACACCAACAGGACCCGAGACCTCCACCATAGCAGCTGCTGAGTTTTCCACGGCCTGCCATGGCCCTCTCTCTCTCTCTCTCTTATTTCTTTATTTAGTAATACTGATGTTTTGATTTGTTAATGTTATTTAAAAAATCTGGATTTTAATGTTTTATTCTTATTGTAGTATCTATTTAATTTTTTTGGTTCAAAGAAATTAGGCTAGTCATTTTTCAAGATTTAATTTTTATTTTCTAAAGCTTGATTTAGTTTAGGGTCGGTGTTTATTAAAGTTCGTGTTTTTATCATGTTTTGTTTTCGTTTAATTCATTAATAATTTAATTTTGATTCGAGATCCAACTTCTTGTTAAAGGTTCGTTTTTTATTGTGTGTATTCATGTCTAGTTAAGTTTCCTTTGCGTGTTTTAATTTCATATTCAAAGTTCTCTTCTTTAATTGACACGTGCTTTAATGTTTCCTTAAGTAGGTTAGGGTTTTCATTCTTGCTTTTTAATTTAGTGAATGTTAGTTTTAGGATTTAAATTGTGTGTCATTTAATTTGTCAAAAGTGAAATTGAACCATCTTGAAAATCCTGAATCTAAACCAAGTTCAGTGCAATTTAATTTTGATTGGAAGAATGTAAAATCTGAGATTAAACGCATCCCCTGGAGAGACGATCTAGCCCTTGGGTTTAATATTACACGACAGTACTCTTATACTTGGGATAGCTTTCGAGCTGCTCATTTTTCGAGTGAGTCAATTATCTCAAGAATTGGAGAAATCACTAAAAAAGGTTGACGACAAGAAAGTGATAGAGATAAATGATCTCAAAAATCAAATTGATGATAAAGAAAAGATCATTTATTATTTCACAAAAGGAAAGGCAAAATTTGACAAAATGATAGGCTCACAAAGGATGACCTTAAACAAAGAAGGTATTGGATTTAATGGGATTGAAAATAAAAAGAGAAAGAATCTTTACATGGGTTATTTTTCGAAAACATCCAAAGATTAACTAGCACATCCTCTAATGCCTACACTAACACTATATGCTATCAATGTAAGTAAAAGGGACATATAAAGTTTGAATATCCATTTAAAAGAAAGGGTGTGAAAACTAAACAAGTATGGAGAGTAAAAGAAACATCCCTTGTGAAACCTACCTGACCCAAGAAAGTATGGGTACCAAGATGAAAGACTAGTTCATAAATGAAAAACTCCATGGATTAAGTAATTCCCCTTTAAAATTGAGAAAGCAACTTAATTCATGATCAACAAACGAACTAGTTGAAATTAAAATAAAATAAAATAAACTTAAAGATGAGTTTAAGAGCTTATTATAACAAATTCAAAATGGCATTGTTGGACAATCATAGGATGATTTTGACAAGGCTTAACTTAAGAAAATATTAAGAAAATATCAAATTGAGTTTATTACATAAGTGTCTTGATTAAGAAAAAGATATTTGAGAATGATATGCTATATACTACATGTGTATGACTTGACTTGACTTGACTTATATTGATAATTTATGACTCACTATGTTGAAAATTTGAGCATGAGTTAATGAGCATAAGCATGAATTTTGATATGAGATTAATTCTTGATCATGCATACTATTGATGAATCACATGGATAAACTTACTGCTCTTAATATTGATATCTATGAGCTATGAAAGATACAATAGTTATATTGGTACCCATGAGTTATGTATGATGTGATAATGACTTTGGTATCTATAAAGTACTTTGGTATCCATGAATATTTTAATTGATATCAAAATTTAAAAAGCTCACTTGGTATGAGAATCTAAAAGTTAAATTTGCTTTTTAGCATGACAAGTATGATTATATCTATGAGCATGGTATGACATTGATGATATTAGCATGATATTGATATTTGATACATGATGTTAATCAATGTTTTGAAACATGGGATGATAAAAGCATAATTGGTAACAAAACTGAATGTATTGAATTCAGAGGGAGTGTTATGACTTATTACTTATATTATGATTGTTTCCCTATTAATCAATTGATATCATGAATTAATAAAATTTTAAATTGATATCATGAATTAAATTTTAAATTGATATCATAAAATCAAAAATTGGTATCTTGAATAATGTTGAAGGGGGAAAAAACTGTTAGTAAAGATGTTACAACTCATATACATAAATGTTAATACACACTACACATGTTATATTGAAAAATATGATTTTATTTGAAGTTAATCATTTTTTTCTCTTTTTGATTGATGTCCAAAGGGGGAGAAGTTTCAAGCAAAAATTGAGCATGGTATTGCAAAAATTGAGCATATACATAATATATATATATATATATATATATATATATATATATCAAAAGGGGGAGAAGTATTTGATATTGATTGATAAACTTGAACTTGAATGAAGTGATGAGCATGATTGTAAAATGAAGTGATGAGCATGATTATAAAAGAGTTTTTGAAATTAATATTGATCTTGCGAATATTATTAAGATGATGCTTATTGAAATGGGGAGTGTAACGCCCCAAACCTATAAACCTGAGTCCGGTGCGTTATACCTGATAATATCCTGATAAATCATAACCCATAACATACGTAGCGGAAAACATAATCATAATATCCATAAACATAATTCTATAATACCAACATTCCATAATACCAGAGTTTGCTATATCCTATCTAGAAATCCATAAAATTATCCATCACTTGCATTTCCATAAATACAAACATCTCCAAAACATGTCAGTATTTTTACAACCATACTTTCCATTCTCAACAGACTTAAAATAAAAAGACATAAAACATAAATATTTACATTCCCCAAAGTAGTATCAACATATACCCTGTTTTTAAATATTCCTCAAAACTAAGTACCCTCGAGCTCCCTAATACCGACCTCGAGGATGTCCTGAAAAAGAAACATTCATATTTGGGTGAGACACATCTCAATAAGGGAAGAAATACATATATTAAAGCAGCGTGTGGCTAACATGAGGTATATAGGTATCATTTTAATACATTTTCAAATCATTACATAACATTGAAAACGTTTTCTGAACCTAAACAATCACATGCAAATATTTAACCCACGAGATTACCCAAGGATAAGAGTGATTACCCGCCCAAACAAGTAACACCCCTCTACTCTGATACTTAGGTAACCCTAAGGTCACAACTAAAGCATACCAGGACACTTACCTTACTCAGTAAGCCCTCAAGTATTAGATTAATCTCGTACTCACGCATACAACAATAGTTTACCGGCAAAGGGCCTAAGGATAGGGAAATCTACCCACCCATACAAGTAGGTTCCCTTGCCCTAGTCCGTTATGTAGCTACTGCCACATCTGAACCTACTAGTGCACTCTCCTTTCTCAGCAAGCCCTTAGGCGAAGAGTTTTCCTCGCCCAATCGTAACATGTTTTATGTACATATATACTTCTAATATCACAATA
This sequence comes from Malania oleifera, assembly GCF_029873635.1. Classification (NCBI taxonomy): domain Eukaryota; kingdom Viridiplantae; phylum Streptophyta; class Magnoliopsida; order Santalales; family Ximeniaceae; genus Malania; species Malania oleifera. The sequence continues at coordinate 151,489,921 of NC_080418.1, forward strand.
CATCATTCTTTCTGTCATTATACATTCATACACATTCATTCATGTTCATAGCTTAACTTTGCATTTTGTTTCACTTTAAGTGACTCTTTCCCATTTGTATCATTCATATTTGTCATTTCATTTCATTGTCATTTCATTGTATAACATTTTCATTTCCTTTCTTCGTACTACAGCTAGTCTTTAGCCATCATTTGTTAGTTTCCACATAGAAATGCGCTAGAATCTGCTAACATGGATGTCTTTTAGCTGTCTTACATTTACATGGTTGCATTTAACATACACAAGCAACATTGTCCATATCATATTTTATTCTTAATACTTTACTTACTTAGCCTGCATCTCATACATTTAACATACATTTGCACAAAATCTCATGTCACACAATTTAATAGTAAAATTCATATACATTCCTTACAAATAAGCCAACGCATAATTAACATTTATATGCTAAAAATACATTTCATTCCTTACTTCCTTAGAAAATACCTTTTCACTTTCATTTATTTACTTTCACATATACATAGCTATATAAACATCCCTAGGCTTAGAAAACATAAATTTTCATGGTCGGCATTTTAAAACCACATAAAAAAACATATATATATATATATATATATATATATATATAAAAAACACATAATCCATTTTAATTCATGAAAAACCTAATTTAATATATAAATTTCCCCCTTACCTGACTTTCAAACTACGCCTGTAGGATCCTCAAATCGATACCCACAGCATTCACCTGGACCCTAAATCCAAAAACTCTAATTTAATTCAAATAAAATCCAATTAACTTAAATCTTAAGAAAAATACTTATTTACTACTTCCTCAGCTCCATATAACAATATTCCTTAAGACAATTCTAAAATAACTAACTTACCCTAATTTTGGGATGTTTCCCAAATCTCACAACCCAACGATCAGCTCCTACATCCTTAAAGAGAATGATCCCACGAACCTTGTGGCGGTTCCGAATCATCAAACTGGGTCAAATCCAGCCCAAAATCGAAGAGGGAAGGCTGGAGGTTCGTTTTAGAGAGAGAGAGAGAGAGAGAGAGAGAGGAGAGAGAGGAGAGAGAGTTTGTGAAAATTCACGCTGAAAATGAAGAACTCTCTATTTATAGGCAGGGCTTCATCGACGAGACACATCGATTTGTCGACTAGGCGCTATAAAGACTTCGTCGACTAGAAGATACCTTCGTCAACAAAATTCAGAGTTCCTAATATACACTTTCAAGAATCCTTCGTTGACGAGCTTAGTAGGACAACTGTCAACGAATACAGAACATTCGTCGACGAGGCCTGTTACTTTCTTAAAAATTCTTCCTTTCTTCCCCTTATTTTCCTTTAATCCATTTTATTCATTATATTTTCTAATTATTTAATTTTCGGGTCATTACAGGGAGTTTTTTAAAGACTCACTCCAATTTTTGCTTTTTGTTTATCATCATCAAAAAGGGCGTGATTGTTGGTCTTACAGGGTTTAACATCTTGTTTTGATGCTAACAAATAAGTAGAACTTAACAAGTTTTGTTTAAGTGATGTATTTTCAGGACTCAATGATGAATGCAAGGTTAAGAATTCATGAAATCTTATATTTCAAATAAGGATGATTATATCAAACTTGAGGCATAGATTAAAACTTGAAGATCATGAGAACATTGATTTTAAAGAAAAAGTTTCAAGAATAAAAGTTCAAGTGATCAACATGGAAAGCACAAAGATCGATGAAGCTCAAAGTCTGAATTAAGTGATGAAAGATCAAGAGAGATAAATAATTGAAAGCTTGCATCAAATTCAGGATCATTGAAGCTCAGAAATAAAGAGAACTCAAAGAAAAGAAGAATCAAATGGTTATTTAGGACAAGCTTTGTAAGTACTTCAAATATGATTCAAGTATGATTTTTCATTTTGAAGCTTATTAGGAAAAGAGACTTAGAAACCTTAGTTTAAGTCTTGGAACATATTTTACAAAGTAAAACAAGTTAATATTCCAAGATAAATTAAGCAATGAAGAGAGAGATCAAAAATGTTTTAAACTAAGAACAACTGGTTGACAGATGACTGTCTGTCTATGTCAAGACCTGCTTATTATTCTCATTCTTTAAAAAATAAAATAAAATCAACATCATATATCTCAAAACCCGGCTCAACCATTCATAATCCACCTGGACCCGTGGGTACCAGGGATACATCATAACACAATTGGAAGCCTAAGCAACAGGAAATATATATATTCACAATATTGTAAATACAAAACATCCATCATTTTATGACAAATACCAGAGCCACTACAACCACCGTATTTCCATATATACATCTCAAAAATAAGACCTAGGGACATTTCCCAAAAAATCTAACCGTCCCTACAAAACTTACCCTTCAAAAGGGCAGATACATAGTACTAGTTCAGCAAGGCTTTTCCCACTCTCTTATCTGGGGTTCCTGAAAAGTTAATAAGATTTAGGGGTGAGACACCTCTCAGTAAGGGAAATAAACTAATACTAGTGTGTGGCAACATGAGTATTCTGTGTTCAACATATATCATACATAACATGTTCAGTACTGTTTATCAAATTTGGGAAAACATACATATACCATCAAAACAAGGCATAACATACTGCATTTTTCATAATCATATTTCATCTCATAATAATAATAACATAAAACATTCCTAGTAGGTTAGCTGGTTGTTGTCATATATTACCCCCACATGACTAGGTTGTGTGGCCCGAAGGTGGGACTTGACAATGGTTGGCCGACCACTGCCAAGTCAAACAGTAGTCTGTAGGTCCGATGGGTCTGCCAGACCTAGTCCGTAGACCAGGGGCAATCAGCACACTTCTTATAAACCACATCGACCATCCAATCTCACACCACTCCGTACAACGGCATTAACAAAAATATCATGATCACGAAGACCATGGATACATAGCAATGACACCGTGCAAGTGTTAGCCTAGACTAAGCCAACCAGGTTCTGATATTATATACATATACTAAAATCGTGATACATGGATATCTCATATCAATAATTATCAAATCAATCATATCATTTTTCACATATACATATTTCATGAAAATCATCGGCTCGTACGCCGTAATTAAACATTCTATCATAGCTTAGCCCGTACGTCGGCAAATCATAGTACAGCTCATACGCTGGCAAATCACATCCACATAGTACAACCCGTACGCCGGCAAATCATAGTCACATAGCACAGTCCGTACGCTCGCAAATCATATAAAAATTTCAGCCATTACGTCGGTTTTCCATCATAAAAATTCATATCATCCATATTCCCAGAAAACAGTATTTCACAACATTTTTACTCATGCCACACAAATGGATTTTCACATATTCAATCATACGATCATTTTCACAGTATTTTGCAAATATAACATATATATATATATATATATATATTTTCCATAAATCAGATGCTAAATATATATACAAGTATTTTCTCAAAACAAAACTAGCTTAGTTTATCCCCTTACCTGACTACTGAGAAAGCCCGCAAAACAAGCTAGTCTAACCCCTGTAAGATTTTCCTGACCAATACCCTGAAACCGAAAATTTTCAGTATTAAACTTCAGTATTTTCGTACGTACAACATTTTCTATAACAACTACAAAGTCAAATTTGGCTTAAAAGTTTTACCTCAACTTAGGGATGATTCCCAACGTTCCCAATCAACACCCCTAGAAACGAAAACTCCCAGCATTAAACTTTAATATTTCAACGCGTATAACACTTTTCTCAACTGTCACAACTTCAAATTTGGCTTAAAAAGCCTTACCTCAACTTAGGGATGATTTCCAAATTGCTTTCTCCAACGATCCGCTCCGACAGATTTGCAAAGAACTTTGCCAGGAGCATCATGGTGGCTTCGGTTTGTCGATCCAGCGCAAAACTGACCCGGAATAGAAGAGAGAGAGAGAGAGAGAGAGAGAGAGAGAGAGAGAGAGAGAGAGAGAGAGAGAGAGAGAGAGAGAGAGAGAGAGAGAGAGCACTGGCGCAGGAAATCCAATTCCAATTGGATTGTCCAAAAATAAAGCAAGCTTCCTAGAGAAGCTAGTACAATTATATATATATATATATATATATATATATATTAATATCATAATAAATACAAATTAAAGCAAAGCTTCTTGAAGAAGATTGTACAACTTTATATATATATACCTTTAACTTATATATATTACATATATATCATAATAACTTATTTATATATATATATATATATATATTTTTTTTTCCTTATCATACTATTCATTTTACTTGTTAATTTAATTAATTTATTTTATTTTATTATTATTTTATTTTTTAAATTTTATTTTTCCTGGTTACTACAGTCTATGGACAGCTGACTAACATATTGAAGGATCTTAATCAAATAGACAGAAGCATGACAGACAACTGTCAGGTACTTGACAGACGACTGGCAGCTAGCTATTTTTAAAAAACTTGGTTGTTCAATGATAGATAACCGCCACCCTGATGACAGGCGACTGCCACCTTACTGCTTGTGAAATATATACTTGAAATGTATGGACAGACGACTGTTAGAGACCACATAATCGTCTAGCTCGCGGCAGATTTTAAAATACTCAACTGATATATTATTGAAATTTCAATTACTTGAGGCCCAAATTAATATAAAACTTGGACCCTACTCCAAGTAAACCTGGGGAACAAGTTAGATACCTTTCTACATCTATAAATACCCTCAAGTTACATTGATTTGTACACCAAGAATTCAATTCAACAATCAAATTCCCTCTCAAGCATTCTAAAATTCTACAAGCTTTCTATTGCTCACATCTTACTGTAAATTGGCACGAAGTATACTAAAGTCTTACTGATTTTCTCACTGATATTGTGCTTCAACTATTAATTCTTTCATCCAATGAAAGAATCATTCAGTAAAAATTTTCTAGAGCTTCAATCTAAATTTCGTATTGTGAATTTTATTGAAGTATATAGTTTTTCTCTGTACTAATCAGCTCTTTGAGGAGCAATTCTTTGTACATCTACTTGACTTGTATATTGTAAATTGACGATTCCAAGGATTGTTTGGATCGCTGGCTAAGCAAGGGGATATTTCTTAGAGAGGCGGGCTCTAACCTATTTGAAAGAGTGACCAAACGAGGGTACATCGTTTGGAGAGGCGGGCTCTAGCCTATTGAAGGAGTGTGTAAAGATTTGTTCCACCTGGTAAATGAACAGGTTTAGTGAATCCTTTGGTGGTTTTCCAAAGGCGAGGACGTAGGCTGGGTATAAGCCGAATCTTGTAAAAATCCCGGTCTCATTCTTTCTTTCCCTTATTCTTTATTTTCAGCAAATTTAAATTGCGTGGATGGTTTAATTGGTAATCATACAAACTACGTAATTTGGAAGTTAAATAAACTTAAGGTTTAATTTTTTATTTGGGATTGCAGAAACCGAAAGGGAGTACATTGGTTAAACCATTTTTTGTGGAAACCATACGATAGTACGTTACTTAGTTAAACACCCAAAGACAAATTAACTAAAGAGTTTATTTAAATTCTGAGTTGTTTGGAAATTAAGTTGAGGTTTGCATTGAAGGAACAATTTCACATTCACTACAGGGATTGGTTCAAATTCATATCCACAAGGCTTATTTAAACAAACAAACCATCTCAAATTCTTACATTATCAAAGTGCTGTATATTTTAATCTTGGTTTGGTTGTTTACTTTCAAATTATGGTTGATTGGTTGATTGATTACGTGGATGATTGAATGATTGTGTGGTTGTGGATTGAATTAAGAAATAAGCTTTTACTGAAAATTTGAAGAATCAACAATAAGTTAAGAATTCCTAAAAAGATTTAAAAGAAAATTTTTAAAACTCAATTCACCCCCCCTCCTCTTGGGACTACACCTTACTTTTCAATTATGATGACCAACCCTTAGCGAATGCTTTATAATAAATATATCCAATTCAAGATCCTATTAAAAAAAGGAGTTACTTATCTTCGCATGCCTTGGTCAATACATTTATACTTCACAATAAATCTCTCATTCTAGAGAAGAGTTATTTGTAGAATATTGAGAATTTAATGTCTCATACAACAAAGGAGATTTTTTTGTTTTGTTTTGTTTTTTGTTTTTTTGTTTTTTTTTGGTATTAAAATAAATAAAATTAAGGAGAATGTTCACCTCAAGGAAAGTTTGTAATACCCCAACCCCGAAGGGTCTGGGATATTTACTTTTTACCATTGATTTACAATGGAAGTGAATAAACTCAATTAATATTAAACCAAAGCGCTAATTATCCATATTACAATCATTTATTTCAAAAGAAGAAAAATTACATAAGCCTAAATATCTGGCATCATTCTAATATCTATAATCAAGCTTCATTTTTTTCTATTTTATTCCCACCCGCATGCTTACTATGCCTGATTTCCAATATGTCCTTCAAAGTTATCTGAAATGTAAAAATATGATTGGGGTGAGACAACACTCAGTAAGTAAATAAGATTATTATTAGTGTACAGCCAAAATGAGCTTTTAAAAATTTCGTAAAACAATATTTAATACTATAACTTTAAAATTACTTCTAAAATAAATGTAAATCTAAAAATTTCTGCATAAAACTTTTAACATCAACTATAACAGTAAAATTTAATAACCATATATTATGACCATTAAATTAAACTTTTAACTTTAAAACTATAAAAAAATATTTAATTATATACATACATATACTTTTTCTTATACGTTTCCTTTAAATAGTCATTTAGGCACAAGAATGGCCATTTTCATATAAACTTATACTTTTTCTTCAAATCATTAATAACTATGTACACATAATTAAATATGTATAAACATATATTGTAAAAACCACCCATATGCCTGTTTGTCGTAAGTCATGTTTACCCCTATGACTGGGTTGTGCGGTCCAAAGATTAGATTTAACTAGTTGGCCGACCAAACTAAATCAACATACGTAAACATTAAGTAAGATTTTCCTTATTAAGTCATGGTCCAGAACCAGGGGTGCACTCAGGAGAAATCCACTAACATAAATAACCACTTTGTAAATAGTGTGGGTGCATTCTGATCCATTTAAACTTTAAGCTGCGGTACCGAACATCTATAACTTTGAACTTCTTTTGCCATAAGGGGTTTTAAAAACCATCTTATTATAATTTATGCAATTTAAAATAATCTCGTGAAAATCTCATCTTTATTCATATTTTCATAAAAATGTAACGTTGAAATAAACTCATATCACACATTTTTTGTGTTAAAAATATATATAATTTTTTTTAATAGAAAGAAATGCTAAAAATTTACCTAAGTGGATTAGAACATTTATTAACCCAAAAATAAATGCAAGTATATTAAAAATAAAACTGTTATAATTAAATACACGTAAAAATAAACTCAAGGGAATTTTATGAAGCTAACTAACATAATCAAAATTTACTTACAAATAAAGTCGGGTATAAATTTTAAATAAAAATCCTAACATAATCAAATTTACTTACAAATAAACTCGGGTATGAATTTTAAATAATAAAAATATAACATAATCAAATTTACTTACCTCTTCTTTTACATTACGCTACGAGCACAATGACTATCTCTAATAAATGAGTGAAAACTTACTCAAAAATTCTCTCTTCACCACTAATTCTTTCACTCACTAATCCTTCTCTTCCTTTGAAATTTTTTGTAAAAAATGAAGGTTGAGAGTTTCCTATTTATAAGAAAATTTTGGAGAAGAAGTGGAATTTGTAAAAGTGTGGGGAGGGGTGAAATTATAATTTTTTTAAAATTAAAGAATAGACAAGGGATGGCAAAGTATGGGTTGAGTATGGGATGTGGATGGAGGTCATGTGCAAGTGCTTGCCACCATTCCCATTAAATAATTTTTTATTTAATTACTTACTTAATTAATTATTTATTTATTTTATTATTTTAATTTTTTTAAATCATTATTATCATTATTATTACTTTTAAGCTATTTTTAGTATTTATTTTATTTTATTATTTATTTTTGAAAAAGAATTAAAATTAAATTTTGAAAACTCAAGTGGACCCCACATGGTCTCGTGGGCCCCACACAACGTTGAAACCCATGTGGATCCTACGTAACTCCAACAATCCTCATACGATTTTATGAGCCCTACACAGTTTCGAGACTTGTGTGAACCTCTACACGGCTTCGAGACTCATGTGGGCCCCACATAGTCTTGTGGGCCCCCCATAAGATACCTATATTATTATTATTTTATCATAAATTTTTACAAATTATGTTAGTCAAAACATTATTTTATTTACTTATTTACATATACAAACAGTGTCTACCCTATTTTATCCTATGAAATTTCATTTTGATCAGACCGACCTCTAGGGAGCGACTGAGCCGCAATGGTCTCTAAGCACTTGCTTAGACAAGGTCTTTCTTTGACATCAAACATAGAATTAAGGATCCTACAGAAAAACACTTCTGTATTGATATTAACTTAATAACCATTTTTATTATTTTATTATTATTGTGCTTTAATCGTATATATATTTTTGAGTTATCACATTCTCCCCTCCTTATAAAAATTTTATCCTTGAAATTTACTAATTTAAAATGAGTACTGTATAATTGGTTGCGCTATTTGAAAGAGTAAATTGATTAACGATTTGACTATATATATATATATATATATATATATATGTAGTGATCCTAAAAATAAAATTAAAATAAATAAATAAACAAATTTTAAATTAAATTAAATTAAATTAAATAATTAACTAAATTGAATACTTAATTAAATAATAATAATCATTAATTAGAATATATAATATAAACATATTCATATATGTTAATATAATATAATATAATATATTATTATAATATAAATATATATAAAGGTAAAGGATCCTGAAGCTTCCTAGCTTCAGGATCCTCTGAATATATTTTTTTCCTGCGCCCCAAATGCTTCTCCGTCTCCGTTTCTCTCTCTCTCAATTTGTCGACGAGTTTGCGGCAGATTGGAAAATGGAAGGTGTCGTTGGATTCCTGACTCTACCACTGTGATGACCCAAAAATATATATATATGATTAAAGTACAATAATAATAAAATAATAAAAATAGTCATTAAGTTAATATCAATACAGAAGTGTTTTTCTGTAGGATCCTTGATTCCATGTTTGATGCCTAAGAAAGACCTTGTCTTAGCGAGTGCTCAGAGACCATTGCGGCTCAGTCGCTCCCTGGAGGTCGGCCTGGTCAAAATGGAATTTCATAGGATAAACAGGATAGATACTGTTTGTATACGTAAATAAATATATATACATAAAATAGTGTTTTGACAGACATAATTTGTAGAAATACATAATAAGATGATAATAATATAGGTATCATATGTGGGGCCCACAAGACTATGTGGGGTCCACATGAGTCCCGGAGCCACAAGACACTGTTTATATACGTAAATGAGAACATAAAACAATGTTTTAACTGATATAATTTGAAGAAATATATGATAAAATAATAATAATATAGGTATCCTATGCGGGGCCCACAAGACTGTGTGGGGCCCACATGAGTCCCGAAACCGTATGAAGGTTTTCACAAGTCTCAAAACTATGCAGGATGCATAAAATCGTATAAGAGTTATTGGAATTACGTACGATCCATTTGGGTCTCGAAATTGTGTGGGGCCCACAAGACTACATGGGGCCCACAAGACCATGTGGGGCCCACATGAGTTTTTAAAATTTAAATTTAATTCTTGTTCAAAAATAAAATAAAATAAAATAAATACTAAATATAGTTTAAAATTAATAACAATGATAATAATAATGATTAAGAAAAATAATAAAATAATAAAATAATAAAATAATTAGTTAGGTAATGGATTAATTAATAAGGTAAGTAATTAATTAAAAATTTATTTAGTGAGAATGGTGGCAAGCACTCCCAAATGGCCTCCACTCAAGTTTAAAATTAATAACAATGATAATAATAATGATAATAATGATTAAGAAAAATAATAAAATAATAAAATAATTAGTTAGGTAATGGATTAATTAATTAGGTAAGTAATTAATTAAAAATTTATTTAGTGGGAATGGTGGCAAGCACTCCCAAATAGCCTCCACTCAACCCATACCTTGCCCATCCCTTGCCCATTATTTAATTTTTAAAATTATAATTTCACCCATCTCCCCACACTTTTATAAATTCTATTTCTTCCCCAAAATTTTCCTATAAATAGGGAGCTCTCAACCTTCATTTTTCACAACAATTTTCCAAGGAAGAGAAGGATTAGTGAGTGAAAGAATTTGTGGTGGAGAGAGAATTTTTTTAAATTCTTAATCACCCACTTTTTCCGATCTCATTTCTTAAAGATAATTATTGTGTTCGTAGCACAAGGTAAAAGAAGAAGGTAAGTAAATTTTGATTATGTTAGTTTCTTTTTATTTTAAATTCATACCCGAGTTTATTTTGTACGTAAATTTTAATTATCTTACTTAGTTCCACAAAATTTCCATGAGTTTATTTTTACGCATATTTAATTATACCAGTTCTATCTTTAATATACTTGCATCTATTTTTGGGTTAAGAAATGTTCCAATCCCCTCGGGTAAATTTTCAGCATTTCTTTCTATTCAAAAATAAAATTATATATATTTTTAACACAAAAATTGTGTGGCATGAGTTTATTTCTACTTTACATTTTTTTTATGTAAATATAAGTAAAGATGAGATTTTCACGATATTATTTTAAATTGCATAAATTATAATAAGATGATTTTCAAACCCCTTATGGCAACGAAAGTTCAAAGTTACAGATGCTCGGTACCGCAGCTTAAAGTTTATACGGATCAGAGTGCACCCACACTGTTTACAGAGTGGTTATTTATGTTAGTGGATTTCTCCTGAGTGCACACCTGGTTTAAGTCCAGGACTTAATAAGGAAAATCTCACTTAAAGTTTACGTACGTTGATTTAGTTTGGTCGGCCAGCCAGCTAAGTCCAGTCTTCGGACCGCACAACCCAGTCATGGGGGTAAACATGACTTACGGCAAACAGGCCTAAGGGTGGTTTTTACAATATATGTTTATACGTATTTAATTACGTGTACAAAGTTACTGATGATTTGAAGGAAAAGTGTAAGTTTACGTGAAAAGGATCATTTTGGTGCTTATATGACGATCTAAGGAAAACGTATAAGGAAAAGTATATGTATGTTTATCATTAAATATTTTTACAGTTTTAAAGTTAAAAGTTTAATTTAGCAGTTATAGTATATGATTTAAAAATTTACTGTTGAAATTGATGACAAAAGTTTTATGCAGAAATTGTTAAATTTATATTTATTCTAAAAGCAGTTTTGAAGTTATAGTATTAAATATTGTTTTACGAAATTCTTTAAAAGCTCATTTTGGCCACACACTAATAATAATCTTATTTACTTACTGAGCGTCGTCTCACCCCAATTATATTTTATTTCAGATAACTCTGAAGGACATGTCGGAAATCAGGCTTAGCAAGCATGCGGGTGGGGATTAGAAAAATAAAGATTAATTAGAAACATTAGTATGATTTTAGATATTTACGTTTGTGTAATTTTCTTCTTTTGAAATAAGTGATTGTAACATGAATAATTAGCGCTCTGGTTTGAATCAAAATTGAGTTTATTTTGCTTCCGCTGTAAATCAGAAGTAAAAAGTTAATATCCCAGGCCCCTCGGGGTCGGGGTGTTACAACCACCGATATTTCTACTGGAGCAAATTTGTCGTGGAAATGGCTTAGGCACTGCTCTTAGGGAAAGGTATTTTTTTTCCATTTTCTTAATTTTACTTTAAATCTGCTGTTAAATCGATGATCGGGTACTACCACGTGGTCCTAGTCGCGATTGCTGTCATTTTGACGTGGATAAATTTTCAATTGGGGTTTTCTAGACCTCACTCCAAAACAAGAGTGGGATTTGGAAATTTTGTCAAATTGGGTATATTTGCGGGTATTACTATTTATTTGCGAATTATGGCCCTAGGAAATATTTAAATAGTATTTTATTCAAGAATAATTTATTAGAACTAGGAATTTAATTTCAGAATCCGGGTGAGCGCCGAAGGCATCTTTTCGGGGTCCCGGTTGGCGTAGTGCAAGAAATCGGGTAAGGGGAAAAATATATATTAAATCAAATTTTTTATGAATTTAATGAAAAATAAATTGTCTAATATGTATGTGTATATGTTTCGGTATGGGTTTAAAATGCCAACCGTTTAAATTATATCTTTTCGAGTTTAGGACTGTTTATTAGATGCGTATATGCGAAAATAAACTGATGAAAGTGAAAAATATTTTCATAATAATTATGTAAGATATGAAAGGTATTTTCGGTATATAAACGTTAAATGTTGGTTGACTTATTTTATAAGTAATATATGAATTTTATTGCTAAACTGTGTGGCATGAAATTCTATGCAAATATATGTTAAATGTATGAGATGCAGGTTAAGTAAGTAATGCATTGTGAATAAAACATGATATGAACTATGTTGCTTGTCTATGTTAATGCAACCATGTAAACAGCTGAAATATGCTGGGTAAATAGCTGAAAGATGTTGGGTAAAACAGCTGAAAGATGCTAGGTAAAACAGCTGAAAGATGTTGGGTAAATGTGTAACAGCTGAAAAATGCTGGGTAAACAACTGAAAGATACTGGGTAAATGTATGACAGCTGAAAAATGTTAGGTAAAACAGTTGAAAGATGTTGGGTAAAACAGTTGAAAGATGCTGGGTATGAAATGAAATGAAATGAAAAGGGAAATGAATGAAATGGAAATGAAATGTGAAATGAGAACAATGTAAAATGGGAAAGAGTCACTCAAAGTGAAATGCAATGCAATGTTAAGCCATGAATATGAACAGATGTGTATAATTGAATAATGTATTATGATATTAGAAGTATGTATGTACGTAGAACATGTTACGATTGGGTGAGGCATACCTTTCACCTGAGGGCTTGCTGAATATGGCATGTGCACTAGTAGCTCCAAATATGGTAGTAGCCGCATAATGTACTGGGGCAGAGGGAACCTACTTGTATGGGCGGGTCGATTTTCCTATCCTTAGGGTCTTTGCCGATAAACTTTTGTATGAACTGTGTGAGTACAAGATCAATTTATCACTTGAGGGCTTACTGAGTAAGGTGAGTGCCCTGGTATGCTTTAGCTGCGACCTTTGGGTTGCCTAAATATCATAGCAGAGGGGTGCTACTTGTATAGGCGGGCAATCAACCCTATCCTTGGGTAATCTCATAGGTAAAATATCTTGCATGTGTTTGAATAGGATAAGAAAATGATTTCAGAAATTATGTTAAAGATTTGCAAATGTTAAATATTATGTTGATTATAGACTCATGTTGGTCACACACTATTTCAATATATGGTTTCTTCCCTTCCTGAGATGTGTCTCACCTAAATATGAATTTATCTTTTTCAGGATTTCCTCGAGATCGAGCTTTAAGAGCTCGAGGTTTTAATAGCATGATTGGGGAATAGAAAAAGAAAATGGTATATTTCTATGTTAATTTTGGGATGTATAAAATTTATGTTTTATGTCTTAATGTTTTAAGTCAGTTATGAAAGGAATGTTTGTGAACATACTGAAATGTTTTGGAGATATATGTATTTATGGAAATGCAGGTAATAGTTGGTTTTTATGGATTTATAGATAGAAAATAGAAAACTCTGGTATTATGGTATATGTTATATAGAGATTATGATTTATGTTTTCCGCTGCATATGTTATAGATTATGATCTATCAGGATATTATCAAGTATAACGCACCAAACCCGGGTTTAAGGTTTCAAGGCGTTACAGATGGTATCATAGCAATGTCCAGTCGGAAGTGTGATTAATTTCACATTGCCTAGATATGGAAATGTTAGAGTATTAGGTTAGAAATGATTTACACCAGAGTATAGGAAATAGTTAGGATAAGGATGCTAAATGGATAGGTCGAGTTAGTTGTTGAGGAGTAGGTTTGGTGTAGGGAAGTATAAGATTTCTTCTTATAGCTTGGAGGCAAAAATCCCTTGACGAACTTCTGTGATTTTTCGATTTAGTCGACGGTCTCAGAAAACCACGGCAAATCCATCGATGGTGATGTTTCTTAGCCGTGGGACTGGTCCTTATATGGAGAACTTGGATAAGTATTGGATTTAAAGTACATAATTGTATTGTTAGGATTATGATATGAGATATAGTAAATCGTAAAATTATAGAAATGAAATATTAAGAACGAATTTCGAGGATGAAATTTTTTTAAGGAGGGGAAAATGTAGTGATCCTAAAAAAAATTAAAAAAAATAAATATAAATATAAATAAATAAATTTAAAATTATATTAAATAATTAACTAAATTGAATACTTAATTAAATAATAATAATCATTAATTAGAATATATAAAATAAACATATTCATATATGTTAATATAATATAATATATTATTATAATATAAATATATATATAAAGGTAAAGGATCCTGAAGCTTCCTAGCTTCAGGATCAAATTAGTTACAGAGGGTTTCACGCCTCCCCTCCCCCCCCCCCCCTTAAATATATTTTTTTCCTGCGCCCCAAATGCTTCTCCGTCTCTGTCTCTCTCTCTCTCAATTTCTCAACGAGTTTGCAGCAGATCGAAAAACGAAAGGTGTCGTTAGATTCCTGACTCCGCCACCGACATTTCTATTAGAACAGATTTGTCGTGGGAATGGCTTAGCCACTGCTCTGGGAAAAGGTAAATTTTTCTCATTTTCTCAATTTTGCTTTAAATCTGTTGTTAAATCAGCGATCGGGTACCACCACATGGTCCTAGTCACGATTGCCGTCATTTTGACGTGGATAAATTTCTAATTGGGGTTTTCTAGGTCCCTCTCCAAAGCAAGAGTGGGATTTGAAAATTTTGGTAAATTGGGTATATTTGCGGGTATCACTATTTATTTGGGAATTATGGCCCTAGGAAATATTTAAATAGTATTTTATTTAGGAATAATTTATTGAAACTAAGAATTTAATTTCAGAATCCGGGTGAGCGCTGCAGGCATCTTTTCGGGGTCCCAGTTGCGTAGTACAAGAAATCAAGGGGAAAATATATATTAAATCATAATTTTTATGAATTTAATGAAAAATAAATTATGTTATATGCACATACATATGTTTCGGTATGGGTTTAAAATGCCAACCGTATAAATTATATTTTTTCGAGTTTAGGGCTGTTTATTAGATACGTATATGCAAAAATGAACTAATGAAAGTGGAAAATATTTTCATGATAATTATGTAAGAAATGAAAGGTATTTTCGGTATATAAACGTTAAATGTTGGTTGGCTTATTTTACAAGTAATGTATGAATTTTATTTCTAAACTGTGTAGCATGAGATTCTGTGCAAATATATGTTAAATGTATGAGATGCAGGTTAAGTAAGTAATGCATTGTGAATAAAACATGATATGGACTTTGTTGCTTGTCTATGTTAATGCAATCATGTAAATAGCTAAAATATGCTGGGTAAATAGCTGAAAGATACTGAGTAAAACAGCTAAAAAATGTTAGGTAAAACAGTTGAAAGATGTTAGGTAAAACAGTTAAAAGATGTTGGGTAAATGTGTAACAACTGAAAAATGTTGGGTAAACAGCTAAAAGATGCTGGGTAAATGTATGACAGCTGAAAAATGTTAGGTGAAACAACTGAAAGATGTTGGGTAAAACAGTTGAAAGATGCTGGGTATGAAATGAAATGAAATGAAAAGCGAAATGAATGAAATGGAAATGAAATGTAAAATGAGAACAATGTAAAATGGGAAAGAGTCACTTAAAGTGAAATGCAATGCAATGTTAAGTCATGAATATGAACAGATGTGTATGATTGAATAATGATAGAAAGAATGATGTATTATGATATTAGAAGTATGTATGTACGTAGAACATGTTACGATTGGGCGAGGTGTACCTTTCGCCTGAGGGTCTATTGAGTAAGGCGAGTGCACTAGTAGCTACAGATGTGGCAGTAGCCGCATAACGTACTAGGGCAGAGGGAACCTACTTGTATGGGCAGGTAGATTTCCCTATCCTTAGGGTCTTTGCCGATAAACTTTTGTATAAACTGTGTGAATACAAGATCAATTTATCACTTGAGGGCTTACTGAGTAAGGTGAGTACCTTGGTATGCTTTAGCTACGACCTTTGGGTTGCCTAAACATCAGAGCATAGGGGTGCTACTTGTATGGGCGGATAATCACCCCTATCCTTGGGTAATCTCGTTGGTAAAATATCTTGCATGTGTTTGAATAGGATCAGAAAATGATTTCAGAAATTATGTTAAAGATTTGCAAATGTTAAATATTATGTTGATTATAGACTCATGTTGGTCACACACTGTTTTAATATATGGTTTCTTTACTTACTGAGATGTGTCTCACCTGAATATGAATTTATCTTTTTCAGGATTTCCTCGAGATCGAGCTTTAAGACCTCGAGGTTTTTATAGCATTATTGGGGAATAGAAAAAGAAAAGGGTATATTTCTATGTTAATTTTGGGATGTATAAAATTTATGTTTTATATCTTTATGTTTTAAGTCAGCTATGAAAGGAATGTTTGTGAACATACTAAAATGTTTTGGAGATGTATGTATTTATGGAAATGCAGGTGATGGTTGGTTTCTATGGATTTATAGATAGAAAATAGAAAACTCTGGTATTATGGTATATCTTATATGGAGATTATGATTTATGTTTTCCGCCGCGTATGTTATAGATTATGATCTATTAGGATATTATCATGTATAACACACCGGACCCGAGTTTAAGGTTTTGGGGCGTTACAGATGGTATCAGAGCAATGTACAGTCGGAAGTGTGATTAATTTCACATCGCCTGGATATGGAAATGTTAGAGTATTAGGTTAGAAATGATTTATGTAACGACCTGCTTCATAAACTGATATATATATACTATGATAATCTACATACTCTGATACCATACTAGGATAAAACCCAATCATAAACCTAAGCAACAAGAAGCATAAATCACATAGACATTATCATTCGAACATATATATATACAATACCACACAATACCAGAGTACTACATGTTTTCCAAAATATGTACATATATTTGTGATTACACGCTGAAACTGCGAAATTGGACGTTTAACCCGGGTTTTACCATTTATATTTTTAATTAAATGTCCAAATTTGTTTAATATTTTAATAAAATGCCAAAATCATCATTCTTGAACTTTATTGCACTATTTATGAGATTTTGGTAATTTTTTGTCGCAGGAAAATTCCCGGGAATCAAAACCAATACCTGTTCGTATTTTGTGCATAACTTTTCCGTCCGAGCTCCGATCAAGACGATTCAAATTTTTAGAGAAAGAGGAAAGGATCATCTACAACTTTCGTGTTTTGAGTTTTATGAGATACAGGCTCCAAAAGAGCATAATTTGAGACAAATAGAGAACAAATAAAATGAGAAAAAAAAAAATATATATATATATATATATATATATATATATATATATATATATATATATATGAATGGGTTGATGTGACCCGGCCATGCATGGCCGGGTCGAGTTAGCTATCAGCGGGTCATAGGGTTTTTTTTTCTCTTTTCCCTATCCTATTTATACTTGCTTTCCTTCCCCTATTCGGTGTGCCTCCGCGCACCCTCTGCACTCCCTCTTTTTCCCTCATCCTCTCTTATCTTCCATAGCCTCCCTTGGTTTCCCCCGCTGCAACTTCTACCCGCAGCCCCTGCTAGCCAACCGAACACCAGCAGACTCCAGCCTAGAGACCTGCTCCAACCAGCAAAAGCAGCCCCTTTGGCCTCCTTTCCAGCAGATACACAGCAGAGCACAGCAGCTCTGCAACTCCACGGACCACCACCAGCTCCGGCATCCATCTCCACCATAGCAAGCCAGTGCAGAAAACCTTCTCCAGCAGCAGCTCCTCTGCTGTTTGCTCCAGATTTTCAGCCCTCCAGCAGCCTCCACGACCAGCCAGAGCAGCTCCCAAGCAGCAATAACAGCAGCCCTCTCCTCTGTTTCTCACGGCCTGCCATGGCCGTCCCTCCCTACTCTCTCTTTTCCCTTCTTACTTTTAATTATTTATTTATTTTTGTTAAGACTTTAAATATTGCATAAAGTTCAGATTTTTTTAGTTTATTTGAAATTTCTTTTAAGATTGAATATTGTTAAGCATTTAACTCTTGTTGAATTTTTTTCATTAAACTAGTTCTTGGTGGTTTTAATTAGTTCTTTAAATTAAGTTCGGTTCGAAAAAAAAAAGACAGAATAAAAATATTGTTTAGTTTTGAAGTTTTTCAAGTTTTAATTTTTTCTTTCTTTCTTTTGAAATTCAATTTATATTAGGATTGGTTCGATTAAAGTTCGTATTTTTCTCATGTTTCGGTATCTTTAAGTGTTAGGTTTGTTTTATTTTGATGCCTTTCGTTTTATTGATGGAATGAGTCACCATAGAATTAATTTAACCCGAAAAGTGTGTATTGTTAGCATGAGTGGCTAAGTTCGGTAACTCGGGTTGTGGGTCGATGTCGTTTGTGTTCCATGGTTTATTAGTTATCCTAAGATATCATTGTTAAACTTTTATTTCGTTAAAACCGAAAATTGAAGACATCGTTGATAAATCGCTAGCTCTTGCTTCTTGTTTTGTTGTTGACGTTAGGCACATCAAAACCTTGATTTAATCTAGGATTTTAATCAACTTATTTACACGATATTCGGTTGATGCTTAATGAGAGTTTATATTTTCTTCCGTTTGGATGAGGCCAATTTACTCGATATTTAGTGATAAAATTTCGTCTTATTAATGCCTTGATTGGATTAACAAGAAGAGGAGTAAGACCTAGGAAATTAGTAAACGATGGAAGCAAATAGATGTTGAACCCGTAACCCGAGTATTTGGTAAATTGTTTCAGTTAATCTGTTTAATTTGGTTGCGTTATTAGATTTACATTTTTGGAAAATTGATAAAATTTTAGTTTCATTTTGATAGTTTACTCAACCTTTTCTCACTTTGTTTACTGTTTTCAAAATCGTAAAATACCAAAAAGATTTTCAAACCCTATTTTACAGCAACAGGATTTCACTAAACTTGCGTAAATACTTTGATACTCAGTGGTCCCTATGGAATATGATCCTGGACTCATCCTTGATACAACTTGACACTTCTGCACTTGGAAGCATAACTCAGAATGAGTCAATTTGTTCCCCAAAAATACCCTCAACTAGGTAGGGTTATACATAAACACTCCCAAAATATACTCACTCTCTAACAGGGCACTACAGAAGCCCCTCTATCTGTGAGCCTAGTCTGCTCGCCTACCTAGATCACCTAAAAAATAATTCAACATTGGGATGAGCTAACGCTCAGTAAGATGAAATATGCTATTACTAGTGTGTGGCAAATGAGCTACAATATTATGAAAATTTGTGTTCATATAATCATGTATAACTGAAAATGAAAGTACAATACAAGTAATAAAATATCCCACCCTTTCCAGGTTGCTTAACATAACAGTATCTTAGGTTACTAATCAAAATACTTCTATTATCCATAGGTATATTCCCTATTTCTGTAAATATGTACATACGTAATAATAACTAAAAATGTTCCCTGTGGCTATCTGTGTGTCATGACTTACCCCCTCATGACAGGGTTGTGCGGCCCATAGGCGGGATTTACCCTAACTGGCCAACCAAGAATAAATTTCTATACTCCATCTGTCGATCTTCCCGCCTCAACCCATATCTGGATGGGGAGCCTATCCTCTTCAAAGGCCTAGGTGATCGACCTTACCACGTATTATCTAAATAGGTGGTTGCACTCATAATGTGATGCCCCGATTTATGTACAATTTTTTTTATTTAAATAATAATCACGTCATAAATCCACAACATCCACAAATCGGCCATGTCAACAATCCTAGTACCATTCATACAACCCGACCCGCATTGGGTACCGGGTAAAAAGTATTTTATTATATTCAACCTAACAGCGGAAAACAATATACACATATCAGTCATAATACAATACCCAGAGTATCAACGTACATACATATATTCACATTACCTTCCTATACTAAAAATTACTATTCAACTCTAGGGGAATTACATCTCCCCTAGTCCAAAAACTCACCCTGTGTATCAGGGTCTCAGCTTCCTACTATCACAGAGCTCTATCACCCGACCGGTCTCTGTTCCCTTAAAAATTTAGATAAATTGGGTGAGACACATCTCAGTAAGAAGGAATAAATTATTTACAGTGTGTGGCCAAATGAGTACAATTATAATACACTTTACTTTTCAAATCACTATTTCATTTGAGAAAATACACTGATATTCACATACACATAATCATATAGATATACAACACAAGCTTTTATAAGCTTAAAAATCATTTATCAAATTCAATGATTTCCAACACATATTTACACGCGAAGTTCCTGAGAATAGGGAAGATTACCCACCCATACAGGTAGCTTCCCTCTGCCCTAACACGTCATGCAGCCAGGTATAGCCACATCTGATACCCATCAGGGCACTCACCTTACTCAGTAAGCCCTTGGGCGAAGAGTTTCACTTCGCCTTAATTATTTATATTATTAACTCACACTGTTCCATTTCTCAATTTTATCATTCTTTATTTCTCAATTTCCATTCTTTCTTTCATTTCTCATTTTAGCCAATTTTATCATTCTTTCACTTTTTATTTCCACTTTACTTTCCGGCTCATGAGTATCCTCGGTATCAAATACCAACATTGCGTCTGTAACTCATGGCCACCCTAAGGATCTTTCTATACATGTCATGCTTCCCCCCATGGTCAAGGTTGTGCGGCCCGAAGGCTGGATCTAACCGTGGTTGGCCGACCCGGTTAGATCAAATATCATATCACATATCGCGTCTGTAGTACGACTGGCCAGCCTAATACCCTGATCCGGACTCAGGGGGTCCAACAACCCTACACAATAGCACAGTCGACTGTCACGCCACATGCTCCAAGAGTCCGTGTGGTTGCACTAACACCACTCGCAACGGTACCGTGCTAAATATCATAACCATCCAACAGGGTTTACCACCACATACCCGCAATCATTATGCGGTATTGGCATTTCATCAATTATATTCCAGTATATCACAATTCAGTTCAATATAAATATTCTCATCATTTTCTGTGCACATTTCATCATCTCGTAATATCATTATCATATTTCATGTATTTTTCACATTTTCCCAAAATACTCATTTCTCATGCAAATAATTTCCACTCACAAATAAATACCACATTTCATTATTTTCCCATATCAATAATTCACAAAATCCCATTTTCCAAGCAAAACATTTCTACTCATATAATAGTACCATATTACATTATTTTTCACTAATCAAATCAGTAATTCTCATTTCAATATTTTCTCAGAAATTACACATTATTATATTTTACACTCCAAAATATCACAATTTACAATTACTCAAATGCCACACAATTTATCTGATATTTATATCATAATAATTTTCAGACAAAATATCATATGCTCAATTTCACATATTCGTTCAAATAATAATTCTAAAAACACTGCTATAATTTATTCCCCTTACCTGACTTACTGAGAGTCTCCCTAGAATCCCAAATTCTACGCCCTTGGCGTCTGAAATTCAACTCCTGCAATTTACATTTTTCCCAAATTAATTAATCTATTTCTCCAAAATAATACCCATCTAGCCTTCCCTAGACTCCATATACCTCAAATTAATATTTAAACTATTATTTAATATCCCCACTTAATTTTCTGAATTTAACCTGCGGGTCCCAAAATTACACCCGCGGTGCTCACTCAGGCCCTAAGTTCCAGAAATCCTACTTCAACCCAAAATGCTCAATATTTTAGCATTTCTAAATTAATGCTAATTAATTAAAAATAAGCCCCTTAATAATCGCCGCACCCCAAATTTGGAGTTTTGGCCCGACACCCCCACGAGAATTCCGTCCCACTAGACTTGTAAAGAATCATCCCTAGATTCTCGTGGTGGTGTCCGTTCGTCAATTGGGCTTATATTTTGCAAGAAATTAAAGGAAAAGGGGGAAATGGCTTACCCCAGGGAATACGCTTATGCCGCTCCTACCACCGATCCGCTCCGGGAGAAATGACGGCAGCGGCGAATGGAGTCCAGTGGTATTTTTGGATTTTCGATCGGGCGAAAATTCGTCACGAAATCAGGGAGAGAGGGAGAGAGAATGAGAGGAGAGAGAATGAGCCTGCACGCTCAGGAAAAGTAAAATAAAAGAAGAAGAAAAGAAAGAAGAAGAAGAAGAAGAAGAAGAAAAGTCTTAAAGAAGCCTGAAGCTTCCAGGCTTCAGGAAATAATAATAATAATAATAATAATAATAATAATAATATATTTAATTAATATAATAATAATATATTTTATTAATAAAAAAAATAAATTTTAATTAAAAAATTTTTTCTATTTCTTTTAAATCCGATTAATTAATTAGTTAATTAATTAAAAAATTATTGAATTATTTATTTATTTATTTATTATTTTTATTTTTATTTTTATTTTTGGAAATCAATCCACTAATTTTATTTTTTATATCTCTATTTTTGGGGTTTTTAGACATAAAGTATCATAATATCTGTAGCAACGATACCATGCTCTGTAGCTGCAAGTCCAACAAGGTCTGATACTAAATAATATATTTCTATATACAACTATCTGAATTACCATGATTCTAAAATAATCGTAATAACCATGATGCTGCATAACTGTATTGTAATTCATATGCCGTAATACTGAGAAATGTATGATCATAACACTAAAACTACATAATCATAATACTGAAACTGCATAATCATAATACTGATATTCGTGTAATCATGGTTCTGAGATTCATAAAATCGTGGTACTGAAATATCATAAAATCAGAATACTAAAATATCGTAAAAACATATATTCGTACTATATTCATATTCACAAGCCACACGATACTGTAATACATAATTTTCATCATTTAATAAACTGTATAATATTTTAAAAATACCTAACATATTGTATTTCCCTTACCTGACTACTAGAAAGCGCCTATGGAGTACTAGTCTAACTCCCATAGGACCTCCTACACAACACCCTGAAACCAACATATGCCAGAACATAATATCAGTATTTCATCGCCTACATCATTTCTTATAACTACCATCAGGACAAAAATGGGCTAAAAGGTCTTACTCTGAATTTGGGATGAAATCCTACTCGATCCCACCGACGACCCGTCCTAGCAAACTTGAAGAGAACTTCGCCAGAAACGTCGTGGTGGTTTCGGATCGTCAATCCGGCGTTTAGCTGGGCCGGAAACGAAGAGAGAAGTGAGAGGATCCGTAGGAGAGAGAGAGAGGAGAGAGAAAGCGGCGTGAGAAATCAATAAAAATCTGATTTTTTAGCTATTTATAGGGCCAGATTCGTCAACGAGACACGTCACCTCGTCTACGAGTCCTTCATTAAATTCGTCGACAAGACCTTGTATTCGTCGACGAAATTCAGAGTAGCCCAAAACCGTTTCTCGGTATTTTCTCGTCGACGAAGCCCTGTATTTGTCGACAAGTCCTGGCAGTCCCTCGCATTTATTATTTTCTCGTCACGGAGCGTTCATCGACGAAGTCTCTCCCTCTTATTATTATTAAAATGCTATTATTCTTCGAGTCACTACAATTTATACCAGAGTATAGGAAACAGTTAGGATAAGGATGTTAGAAGGATAGGTCGAGTAAGGTGTTGAGGAGTAGGTTTGGTGTAGGGAAGTATAGGATTTTGTCTTCTAGCTTGGAGGCAGAAATCCCTTGACGGACTTTTGTGATTTTCTGATTCACTCGACGATCTCAGAAAATCACGGCAAATCCATCGATGGTGATATTTCTTAGCTGTGGGACTTGTCCTCATATCGAGAACTTGGATAAGTATTGGATTTAAAGTATATAATTGTATTGTTGGGATTATGGTATGAGATATAATAAATCATAAAATTATAGAAATGAAAGATTAGGAACGAATTTCGAGGACGAAATTTTTTTAAAGAGGGGAGAATGTAGTGATCCTAAAAAAAATTAAAAAAATTAAATATAAATATAAATAAATAAATTTAAAATTAAATTAAATAATTAACTAAATTGAATACTTAATTAAATAATAATAATCATTAATTAGAATATATAATATAAACATATTTATATATGTTAATATAATATAATATATTATTATAATATAAATATATATAAAGGTAAATCCTAGCTTTAGGATCAAATTAGTTACAGAGGGTTTCATGCCTCCCCCCTCCCCTAAATATATTTTTTTCCTGCACCCCAAATGCTTCTCCGTCTCCGTTTCTCTCTCTCTCAATTTCTTAACGAGTTTGCGGCGGATTGGAAAATGGAAGGTGTCGTTGGATTCCTGACTCCGCCACCGACATTTCTACTAGAGCAAATTTGTCGTGAAAATGGCTTAGGCACTCCTCTTAGGGAAAGGTATTTTTTCCCCATTTTCTCAATTTTACTTTAAATCTGCTGTTAAATCGACGATCGGGTACTACCACGTGGTCCTAGTCGCGATTGCTGTCATTTTGACGTGGATAAATTTTCAATTGGGGTTTTCTACGCCTCACTCCAAAACAAGAGTGGGATTTGAAAATTTTGGCAAATTGGGTATATTTGCGGGTATTACTATTTATTTGCGAATTATGGCCCTAGGAAATATTTAAATAGTGTTTTATTCAGGAATAATTTATTAGAACTAGGAATTTAATTTCAGAATCCGAGTGAGCATCGCAGGCATCTTTTCGGGGTCCTGGTTGGCGTAGTGCAAGAAAACAAGTAAGGGGAAAAATATATATTAAATCATAATTTTTATGAATTTAATGAAAAATAAACTATGCCAACCGTTTAAATTATATTTTTTCAAGTTTAGGGCTGTTTATTAGATACGTATATGCGAAAATGAACTGATGAAAGTGGAAAATATTTTCATGATAATTATGTAGGAAATGAAAGGTATTTTCGGTATATAAACATTAAATGTTGGTTGACTTATTTTTCAAGTAATGTATGAATTTTATTGCTAAATTGTGTGGCATGAGATTCTGACTAGGCAATGGTCGGCCAGCCATTTTCGGGTCCCGCCTTCGGACTGCACAACCCGTCATGGGGTGTAATACATGACATCAGCTAGCTATTCATCCTGGATAGTTTTCAGTATTATGGATTATATCATATAATACATGATTAGTATGATTTCTTGGAAGTATGAAATTATATGTTCATCTAACCATATTAACATTTATGTTTTATGCTATGTGAAATTTATGGTATATGTATTACAGCATAAATATTCATGTTGCCACACAGCTGATTTTAATTTATCTACCCTTACTAAGAGGTGTCTCACCCCAAGTTTAAATTATTTCAGGAGACCTAGAGAGACCACCGGGTTAGGGCCGCCACTGAGTGAGTTGAGCTTCTCTGCTAGAAGGGTAAGTTCTGATCTAGGATTAGGAGATTTTTGTTGTAAGATCCTAGGTTTATTTTTGATATTTTGGAGATTGTATATAAACACAGTATCCTTGGGAATATAGTAGGCTCTGGTATTATGTAATTTTTGGTTGATGAATGTGATTTACATTTACTGTTGCCTAAGTTCCGTTGTGTATGACAGGTGTCCCCGCTACCCACGGGTTTGGGTTGACTATTTTATTTATTATGTTTTATTTTATATTAAGTTAAGCAGGTTGTTACAGAACATGTGTCGTGTCCATGACTTTTTGTGGTATTTGTGTGGAGTAGGTATTAACCTTTCACTTCATGTGCATTTCTATTTTTCTTATTCTTTCTTCTGCTCATTCTTCAGTTTCTGTCTTTTTATTGTCAATTAGGACAATCATTATACTTCTTTTATTGTCTTCATACCACCAATGGGAATTAAGCTCGAACAGTAGTCCATGAATTAAGTCTATTTCTAAGGGTGGCTCAGCCTTCACATCTTGAGTAAGCTACAAGACGTAGGTTTCTATCCCCCCACTAGATGCTACCTCTAGGCTAGCAAGTTAAAAAACAGAGACTAGTGTACAAAGAATCATCCAGAAGAAAAGAGAACTGAGTTTCACAAACTTTGATTTGATGTTAAATCTCAAAAAATGATAAATAGCTCAAGGATACCTCACAAGGTGTCATAGTCGCCACGGGTGTTCTCTCAGTGCTCACAAGGAACCCTAAGTGCAATGAATCACATGAATGTGTCTATTTAGTATCATAAGATATCATGTAAATACAAGAGTTTCTATAACCAAATTAACACGAATGAACTACTAATCAGCCTTCATGGAGTTATAAAGTCATATAAAGAGAAATTACCCATAAATGACTCGAGTGCATAATTCTTAGGTTATATGCAAGTATGTGAAGGGTATACGTCAGTGTTAATCTTGGTATAATTATCTATCCTCAATACTCTTTCTTTCTTTCTTTCTTTCTTTCTTATTTATTTATTTTTTTTATTTAATACAAAACTCAGCAAGTGGACGTGCATAGTGTCACATGCAAATTATCACCCCTCCCCCAACTAATGTGGCACATTATCCTTAATGTGAAAATATAGGGAAAATAGAAAAACTGTGCACGGGTGAAACAAGCTAATAGAAATAACACAAAAAATTACTACCAACTAATGCAACAAAAAAAGAAAAGAAAAATGCGAATAAAGAAACAAATAAAAGAAAAAGAAAAAGAAAAGTAGTAAGAGAGAAGGGTTAGAAAACTCCCCTAGGGTCTTGTAGAAGCAAAACCACTTCATTTGAGTCGAAAGGAGTCATGAAAGGTTTGAGTCGTTGTCTATTGAATATGAAACTGTTTCCATTCTTTAGGTTCACAATCTCCTTTGTGCCATGAGGATGAACATGTTTAATGATGTACGGGCCACCCTATAGGGACTTCAGCTTCCTAGGAAACAGATGTAACTAGGAGTCGTAGAGGAGAACTTGTTGATTTGGGAAAAGGTTCTTGTCCTTGATTTTCCTTTCATGCAGCAGCTTCATGTGTTCCTTCGCTAAATGAGTATTGTCATAGGCTTCTCTCCTCGATTCCTCAAGCTCACATACCTGCAACTTTCTCAAACCTTTGGCATCATCTAGGGAAAAGTTAATCTGTTTAATAGCCCATAATGCACGATGTTGAATTTCAAATGGGTAAATGACATATCTTACCGAAAACTAACCTGTAGGGAGAAATCCCTAAATTTGTCTTGAATGTAGTTCGATAGGCCCAGAGTGCATCAACCAACTTTTCTGACCAGTCTTTTCGATTAGGATGAACAATTTTCCCAAGTATGATCCTGATTTCTCTGTTGGCTAGCTCGGCCTAACCATTAGTTTGAGGATGATATGGAGCAGAGACCTTATGGGTAACTCCATATTTTTGCATTAATTTTTCAAACGGTTTGTTACAAAAGTGCATGTTACCATCACTAATGATCATGTTGGGCATGCCAAAACGTACGAATAATTCCTTAAGAAATCGGATGACAACCCTGTGGTCATTTGTCCTACAAGGAATAGCTTCCACCCATTTTGAAACATGATCCATAGCAACTAGAATATAAGAATTTCAAAAAGAATTTGGGAAAGGTCCCATAAAGTCAATTCTCCAATAGTCAAAGATTTCAAGAGTCAAAATAGGAGACATAGGCATTTTATTTTTTTTACTGTGATTTTTCCTAGTTTCTGACATGCCTCACAAGTTTTACAAAAAATATCAACATCTTTGAACATAGTAGGCCAGTAGAGTCCACTCCGCAAAATTTTTAAAATAGTTTTCTTTGCAGTAAAGTGACCTCCATATGTTACACTATGATAAAAATGCATCACAGAAGTGAATTCATCATCAGGCACACATCTACGAACCAACTAATCAGAGCAATATTTAAACGGGTATGGATTGTCAAAATAGTAATGTCGTACCTCCGCAAGAAACTTACGCTTATCCTGGGTTAACCAATGTTCTGGAATTTGGTCAATGACAAGGTAGTTCACAATATCGGCAAACCACGGAGTGCGTGATGCTACAAAAAGACGCTCATCAGGAAAATCATCATTTAAGGGAGAAGGAGATACAAACACATCAGGTAGCTGCAAATGAGAGAGATGGTCAGCTACAACATTTTCCACGCCCTTTTTATCTCGAATGGTGACATCAAATTCCTGAATAAGTAGAATCCATCTAATCAACCTGGGTTTAGCGTCCTTCTTTGCTAACAAATATTTCAAAGTAGAGTGATCAATAAAAATAATGACAGATGATCCAATGACATAAGAAAGAAATTTTTTTTAGGAAAATACAACAGCTAACAATTCCTTCTTAGTGGTGGTATAATTTTTCTGAGCATCATTTAAAGTTCGAATCACATAGTAAATGACAGACGACTTGTTATCAATTCTTTGACCCAAAATGGCACCAAGGGCATAATCATTAGCATCGGTCATGATTTAAAATGGCATGTACCATCAAGGAGGTTGCATGATAGGCGCAATAGTCAAATGTTTCTTTAGCGTTTCAAAAGTTTGTTGACATTCATCAGTCCACAAGAATTCAATCTCATTCTGCAATAAAGTACACAATGGTTTAGCTGTGATACCCCATGGATGAAAGACTTAAAAGATTAGATGTTACTACCCATATCAACAAGGTGCACCTTTCTTTTCGGGAGCTTTCCCATAAGAACTCCATAGTTAAGCATGCTTGGCTTGGAGCAATCTTGGGATGGGTAACCACCTGGGAAGTTTTCTCAGGAAGTGTGTGAGTGAGGACAAAACACACTAAAAAGGACATGTGTTGATTTATGGGGCCAGTCATTAGTCTGATAAAGCCAGCCCCCTGTTGTCTGGTCCAGGTGAAGGAGGAGAGACGCAATGCTCCCTGGCAAACCCAGGTTGGGGCGTTACAAATGGTATTAGAGCCAACACCCAGCCGGAAGTGTGATGAGATTCACATCACCTAGGTTTGGAAATGTGGGTTCGCAACGAGAACTTTGCGTTCTATAAGTGGGGAAGAATATGATACCCCATGGATGAAAGACTTTAAAGGATTATATGTTACTACCCATATCAACAAGGTGCACATTTCTTTTCGTGATCTTTCCTATAAGAACTCCATAATTAAGCGTGCTTGGCTTGGAGCAATCTTGGGATGGGTGACCACTTGGAAAGTTTTCTCAGGAAGTGTGTGAGTGAGGACAAAACACACTAAAAAGGACACGTGTTGATCTGTGGGCCAGTCATTAGTCCGATAAGGCCCGCCCCCTTGTTGTCTTGTCCAGGTGGAAGAGGAGAGATGCAGTGCTCCCTGGCAGACCCAGGTTGGGGGGTTATAAATGGTATCAGAGCCAACACCCAGCTGGAACTGCGATGAGACTCACATCACCTAGGTTTGGAAATGTGGGTTCGCAACGAGGACATTGCGTTCTATAAGTGGGGGAGAATTTGATACCCCACGGATGAAAGACTTAAAAGATTAGATATTACTACCCATATCAACAAGTTGCACCTTTTTTTTCGGGAGCTTTCCCATAAGAACTCCATAGTTAAGCGTGCTTGGCTTGGAGCAATCTTGGGATGGGTGACCTCTTGGGAATTTTTCTCAAGAAGTGTGTGAGTGAGGACAAAACACACTGAAAAGGACACGTGTTGATCTGTGGGGCTAGTCATTAGTCCGATAAGGCCCGTCCCCCAGTTGTTTGGTCCAGGTAGAGGAGGAGAGATGCAGTGCTCCCTGGCAGACCCAGGTTGGGGCATTACATTAGCAATACTACTAAAGCCCTGAATGAAACACCTATAGAAGCCGACATGACCAAGGAAAGAATGGATATCTCTAACTGTCCTAGGGACAAGTAACTGGGAGATTAGCTCTACCTTGGCCCTATCAACCGCTATACCATGCTCAAAAACCAAATGACCAAGATCTAAACCACTACTTACCATAAATTGACATTTTTCCTAATTCAAAAGCAAATTCTTTTCCTTACATCTTTTCAAAATAGCAGTCAAATTTTTCAAACAAATATCAAAGGATTTACCAAACACAAAAAATCCATCCATGAAAATTTCACACATATCAGAGAAAATACTCATCATGCAGTGCTAGAAAGTAGCAGGCGCATTACATAGATGGAATGGTATTCTGCAAAAGGCGAAAGTACCGAAGGCATCAGTGAAAGTAGTCTTCTCTTGATCCTCAGGTGCTACAACAATTTGATAATACCTAGAAAAACCATCCAAGAAACAGTAAAAGGAATTACCAGCTACTTTTTTGAGTATCTGATCTTGGAAAGGTAACGGGAAGTGATCTTTTCAACTAACCGAATTCAATTTATGATAATCAATGCACATTCTCCAACCCGTTACTTTCCTAGATGGGATCAACTCTCCATTAGCATTTTCAATAATAGTCAAACTAGATTTTTTTGGAACTACCTGCGTCGGGCTTACCCCATTTGCTGTCGAAGATCAGATAGATGATGTTAGCAGCTAATAATTTTAGCACTTCATTCTTTACCACCTCCTTCAAGGTTGGATTCAGCCTTCATTGCTCATCACGAACTGGTTTAGTATCTCCTTCTAGAAATATGTTATGAGTACAAATTGAAGGGTCCATACACTTGATGTCTGCAATGGTCCATCCTATCGCTCCTTGATGCTTCCTTAGTACCTACAATGACTCAGTTTCTTGTTTAAGAGTAAGGTGAGAAGAAATTGCCATAGGGAAAGTGCCTTCTTCTGGACCCAGGAAAACATACTTCAGCTCTTCAAGCAATGGTTTCAGCTCAAGTGTCGAAATTTCTTCTTCTGATGACTTTATAATTTTGGGCAGGTCAATAGCCTCAAACATTGGCTTATGCCAACTACTTGTGTAACTTGCATCCAACAAGTGAGGGGAATCATCTATCTTTGGAAACTGCCCCTCTGATTCTGGAAATTTTTTCATCAAATACCTCAAACTGTTCAAAAGGGTCGTTTTCAAACGCGCCATCAACATCAAGTACTGAAAATAGCTCTGAAATATCCAAATTATCTATTACATCAACTACATGTGTTTCTACGTCATCGCACCCACTTGACTTCTTGTGAGCATTGAACATGTTCATTTCCAATGTCATATTTCCAAATGTGAGCTTAAGTACTCCTCTTCGACAATTAATCCAGGCATTATAAGTAGCAAGGAACAGTCACCCAAGAATAATAGGGGCTTGATATATGGTGGAGACGGGCTGCTGCATGTCCAGAACAACGAAGTCCACTGGGTAGTAAAATTTGTCAACTTGAACCAATACATCCTCAACTGTGGCATCATAGAAGTTTTCTTTAGCTCACCTAAACTCAGCTGCTCATATATCAAATATGGGAACAAGTTCACACTACACCCCCAAATCAAGTAAAGCTCTCCCGATACGAGATACACCAATCATGATAGAAATAGTGGGAGAACTAGGGTCTCTGAGTTTTTGAGGAGTCTGACTCAATATCAACGCACTAACTTGCTCGGTCAATAAAGTCTTCTTCTTCACGTTTAGTTTCCTTTTTACTGTGCATAGGTCTTTCAAAAATTTTGCATATGCAGGAACTTGTTGTATGGCATCCAGAAGTGGAATGTTGATCTTCACCTGTTTGAAGATTTCTTGAATCTTAGTGTGATACTTATTCTTCTGACCAGATGTCAACCTCTGAGGATAGGGTACCACCGGTTGATACTCCTTAACAGTCTCATCCTCCTTATTATCCAACTTCTTTGAATTTAAGCTTGCTTCATCGGATTTTTATTTTCCTTTATTTGTCTCAGTTGCCACTTCAGGTGTTGGAGCAACTGTTTGTTGATCAACGGGCATTTCAGGTCGGGAAACTTCTTTTTCACTCCTTAAAGTATTGACGGCCTTAGCAGACTCAAAAGCATCCCCTGAAACATTATACACCAATTGCTGCTGTTGTCGATATACTTGGGGATTAGGCTGAGGCTATGCTGTGCTGGAAATTTCCCGTAACTCATTTATGTTCTCATTGTTGTTCTGCATGAATTGCTGAAGAGTGGTTTCTATCAGTGCCATGCCATCATCAAAAGGTTTCTTTGATGGAATAAGAGCTAAAGTCAGTTGGAATCCTGGTGGTGCATAACTTTGAGATATTTGTTGCGTGTAACGACCCGAATAAAAATGGTATTTAAATAATAAAGAAAGGGAAATGGAAGCCTAAAACAGAAGGAAGCAGTCGAAGGAATAACAAAAAGGGAATTAGAAGAGCTTCGTCAACGAATACAGGGGATTCATCAATGAAGGCTTAAGAAAATTCGTCGACGAAGAAATACCGAGAAGAGGGTTTAAGCTGACTGAATTTCGTCGACGAGGACTGAATTTCGTCGACGAAATTAATGAAGGATTCGT
The DNA here is from genome assembly GCF_029873635.1 of Malania oleifera. Taxonomy (NCBI): domain Eukaryota; kingdom Viridiplantae; phylum Streptophyta; class Magnoliopsida; order Santalales; family Ximeniaceae; genus Malania; species Malania oleifera. The sequence continues at coordinate 151,522,467 of NC_080418.1, forward strand.
CGACGAATGACGTGGCTCGTTGACGAAATCCCCTATTCTATAAATATGGAAAAAACCAGATTTTACTTAAGGATTAAGAAATTTATCATCTCTCTCTCTCCTCTTCGGTTCTCCCTCTTTCTTTCATCGATTTCGGGCCAGGTTTATGCCAGATCGACAATCCGAAGTCACCACAACGCTTCTGGAGAAGTTCTCTCCAAATCTGCTGCAGCGGATCATTGGTGAAAGCAAGTTGGAAACCATCCCAAATCCAGGGTAAGGACTTTTACTCAATATTTGGATTTGTGACAGTTGAGAAAAGTGTTATACACTTGGAAATATTGAAGTTTAATACTAAGGTAGTTCTTTTCGTGGGTAGGGTAGTTCTTTTCGTACTCTTTCAACTGTCTAGACACATACGCTACTACCCTACCATGCTGCATCAACACACAGCCAAGTCCCTTTAAAGACGCATCACTATAGATAGTATACCCCTCACCCCCAGATGGGATGATCAATACCAGCGCTGTGACTAATCTCTACTTCAGCTCCTGAAAACTCTGCTCACAGCTGTCGTCCCACTTAAATCTGGCATTCTTCTTCGTCAATCGTGTCAGAGGCCCTGATAAAGCTGAGAACCCCTCAACGAAACGACGATAATAACCGGCTAAACCCAAAAAACTCCTAATCTCCTAGACGTTCCTCGGTCTAGCCCAGTTCACCACCGCCTCAATCTTACTGGGATCTACATAAATTCCATCTCCTAAGATGACATGCCCCAAAAATACAACTTTCTCGAGCCAAAACTCACATTTACTGAATTTTGCATACAGCTTCTTCTCTCTAAGCATCTGCAAAACCCGCCTCAAATGTATCTCATGCTCCCAGTATATCATCAATAAAAACAACCACGAACTAGTCTAGGTATTGGTGGAAGACTTTATTCATCAAGTCCATAAATACCGCAGGAGCATTCATCAGACCAAATGGCATAACAAGAAACTCATAATGCCCATATCTGGTCCTGAAAGCTGTCTTTGATACATGTTATGCTCTCACCTTCACCTGATGGTAACCTGATCTGAGATCGATCTTCGAATATACTCGTGTACCCTGGAGCTGGTCAAACAAGTCATCTATACGAGGTAGAGGATATTATAGTCACTTTATTAATTTCTCTGTAGTCTATACACATCCTCATGGTCCTGTCTTTCTTCTTCACAAATAAAACTGGAGCTCCCCACGGAGATACACTAGGTCGTATAAAGCCTTTATCCAGCAAATCCGGCAACTAATCTTTTAATTCTGCCAACTATGTCGGCGCCATTCGGTACGGTGCTTTAGAGATCGGCGCTGTACCCGGCAGTAGATCAATGGGAAAATCTACTTCACGATTAGGCGGAAAACCTGGTAATTCATCTGGAAACACGTCTGTAAATTCTTTCACTACAGGCATATTTATAAGCTTCAATTCATTTTGTGACATTTCCTTTACAAAAGCCACGAATCCCAAATAGCCATTCTGAAGCAGTCTCCTCGCCTGAACCGTTGAGCCCATCTGAGGTAAGGATTGCACTTGTGACCCTGTAAATCTAAATTCTGATTTCTCTGGAGATCTGAATATCACTTCTCTAGCACGATAGTCTATAATAGCAGAATTAGCCGCTAGCTTATCCATGCCAAAAATAATATCAAACTCATGCATATCTAATACCACCAAATCAGCAGATAAAATCTTCCCCTGGACATCAACTGGGCAACCACAGAGTACCCTACTGCATCTCACTGCTAACCCGGTCGGTGTAGCCACTAATAGTTCGATATCTAATGATTGTGTTTCTGCCCCACATAGTTTAACACACTCCAAAGACACAAACAAATGTGTGGCACCAGAATCAAAAAGTGCAATAACTTTAAATGAAAACATACTAACAGTACCTATCACCATGTCGTTGGCAGCCTCTGCGTCGCTCGGCGTCAAAGCGAAAACTTTGGCTGGGGCCGTATTCCTCTGCTGGCCTCCTCGTGGTGCTGGGTAACCTCCTCATACAGGTCTAGGAGCAGGAGCAGTACCAGCCTGTGTCGGACACTCCCTTATCATATGCCCTGGCTCCCTGAACCTGTAGCAGACACCTTGCCTGGGACAACACTCCCCTAGGTGTCTCTTCCCACAAGATGGGCAAGCTGGAGATGGCTGCGCACTCTAGAAACCACGGTGCCTGGTTTCCTGTCTCCGGTCCCTGTAATAGCCACCTCTCTTCCATGCAGCACGACCAACTCCCTGCTGGGAACCAGAAGGTGTAGACCTCTTCTTCTGCCTCTGCTCCTCAGCCTCCAACCGATCACCAATCTCCACTATAGTAGCTCGGTCAACTAGCTCAGCAAAGTCCTACAACTTTAGTATCGATACCTACTTGTATATTTCTCTCCTCAAGCCTCTTTCAAACTGTCGTACCTTCTTTGCCTCATTCGGAATGATGTACGGGGCGAAGCGAGATAGCTCGATGAACCTCGCCACGTATTGTTGCATTGACAGTTGTCCCTGCTTCAGATTCAGGAACTCCGCAATTCTAGCCTCCCTGGAAGAGGCTGGAAAATACCTGTCAAAGAATATCTCTTTAAATCGTTCCCACGTCATCTCTACAGGTATAGTCCTCTGCTGCTCTAACAATCTCACTACTGACCACCATCTCTCAGCCTCTCCAGTCAGTCTGTAGGTGGCAAACAGCACTCTCTGTTCCTCTGAACACTGCAGCACTACAAATATCTTCTCCATCTCCTGCACCCAATTCTCAGCAACTGCAGGATCCATTCCTCCTGAGAAATCTGGAGGACTCATCTTAATAAACTTCTCTATCGAGCTACTGTGGCTTACAGACGGACCACCCTGTTCCTTCGAACTCCTAGCAATTTCTGCCATAACTTGCTGTGCTACGCTGCGTAAGACTGCATCTGAATCACTATCCGCAGTGCCTGAGGGTCTAGCACCCTCACTCCCACTGGCGTGGGCACTATTTCCACCGAGGTCCATCCTGAAAGAAGAAATAACTTAACTCAAAACCTCTTTTCCTACGTATATCCCCCAACTCATACAGTATATCCTCCTAATTAACTTATCACTCCTGATCTTAATTCAAGGTTCAATCCTGCAACCTAGATACCCAACCCGACGATAGTTTACAATGAATTTCCTGAAATCATCACCCCAAGAAAATCATACAAACCACCACGGAAGTCCTGCATCTAGACTACAAAACTAGACCTTAAATCCTCTTATCATATACTCTGGTATTATTGTTGCTGCACTCTAGAGTCTACAGAACCTAGTATCCTAGGCTCTGATGCCAAATGTAGCGTCCCTCAATAAAATATAACATAATAAATAAAGATGGTCAGCCCGAACCTATGGGTAGCGGGGATACCTGTCAAGTACAGCGGAAAACCTAGCAGCAATAAACATAAAATCTCGAATTTCCAATCATAAAACATAATACCAGAGTTATTTACATTCCTAAGATACTGTATTTATTTACAATCTTTCAAAAAGTCAAAAATGACACTAGGACCTTACAACAAAAATTTCCTAGTCCTAGTTCAACGCTTACCCTTCTAGTAGGGAAGCTCCACTCACTCAACAGCGGCCTTGACCCGCCGGTTTCTCTGGGTTTCCTGAAAAATATGTTAATGTTGGGGGTGAGACACTTCTCAGTAAGGGAAAATAAACTAAATACAATTGTGTGACACATGAACATTTAATGCAATCATACATATACAGTACAATTCATATTTCCGTACACATTCATCGTCATTAAATAAATCATCATAAACTTTCATATTTACTAGTAAATCATATCATAAATAATGCATCTGTTATACTGATAATACTGAAAATACTGAAAACTTACCCAGGATGAATAGTTAGCTAATGTCATGTATTACCCTCCATGACGGGTTGTGCAGCCTGAAAGCGGGACCCGACAATGGCTAGCCGACCACTGCCGAATCAAATATGTCTATAAGTACGATGGACACGCCATACCCTGGTCCAGACTGCCAGGTGGACCTCCACACTCTACTGAAAGCCACATCGACTATCCATCTCCCATCCCCTCGTGGGATGGTTAACACTAATCTGACGTAGATATCAAATCTACACAAATAGCTATGGTACCAAGCCCTAAACTGAACTAAACTAACATACTGGTTGTAATAACATATAATACATGAACATACATAACATTATCATGGCCTCGTGCCGATAGCATAAATACATGGCCTCGCGCCAAAATCGTAAATACGGCCTCGTGCCGATAATGTAAATACATGGCCTCGTGCCGATAATGTAAATACGGCCTCGTGCCGATAATATAAGTATGGCCCCACACCTGATACGTTTCAGGTATTTACATTCTGAAAATAACTCATTTATCATATATTCATCGAACTCAATATAGCATAACTCGTCTTTCAAAATACCTAAAAATATGCTTTGATCGTAAAATCCTTCATATCATGATTCACTTCACATAAAAATAATGTTCATGCCACACATATGTCGTTTAAAGTCATATTTCATATTCTAAAATCATCATTTTTGGCATCTCATACATACATATACATTTCCATCATAATAGCAGTATTTTCCAAACATACATTTCATATGTAATATACAAAGATAGCATAGACTTTTTCTGAAAATAAATGTGCTCATAATTAATAATAACATGCAGAAAAAATAAATGCTTTAGTTTATTCCCTTACCTGGCTACTGAGAAAGCCCCCAAAATATCATAGGCTAACCCCCGTATGATTTCCTAATTAACACCCTGAAACTCAAAACCCCCAGTACTAAACATCAGTATTTTCATGCGTACATCAATTTCTATAACTACCATAAAGTCTAATTTGGCTTAAAAAGCCTTACCTCAACCCAGGGATGATTTCCAACTTCATTTTCCCAACATTCCGCTCCGGCAAACTTGTAGAGAACTCCACTAGGAGCGTTGTGGTAGTCTCAATTCTTTGATCCGGTGTAAAACTAGCCCAAAATCGAAGAGAGATAGTGAGAGAGACGAAGAGGAGAGAGAGAGAGAGAGAGAGAGAGAGAGAGAGAGAGAGAGAGAGAGAGAGTGGACAGGAAGCTTAATTGGGAAGTAAAAATCGGATTTTTCATATATATAGACAGTAGAATTCGTCGACGAGCCTGACCTTCGTCGACGAGTTCTTCACAAATTTCATCGACGAGATCCAGTCTTCATCGACGAAATTCAATCGGCTCAAAACCCCCCTCTCGGTATTTTCTCGTCGACGAGGTCCTGTGTTCGTCGAAGAAATCCTTAAAGTTTTCGTCGACGAAACCTTATGTTCATCGATGAAGCTTGGCAGCTTTCTTCTTTATTTTTGTTTCCATTCCCCTTTCTTTTCCTTCCAAAATGCAATGTCGTCGACGAACGCTCTGCGTTCGTCAATGAAGTCTACGGCCTCCTTCTGTTTCTGTTTCTGTTTCTATTTCTCTCCCTCTTAATTATTCAAATTCTATTTATTCGGGTTGTCACATTATAAACTTTCCAGGAGCCCCTGATAGGAGAGCAGGAAAAGCCCCGCTGACCTAGTGTTCGATATTTGCCTTTTTTGAAGGATAAGTTTTTGTAGGGACAGTTAGATTTTGTGGGGAATGTCCCTAGATATGATTTTTGGGATGTATATATTGAGATACAGTAATTGTAGTAACTCTGGTGTTGTAATGCATGTTATGATGAGATGTATATGATTATATGCTTTCTGCTGCTTAGGCTTTTGTTATATATTCTGATATATCCCTGGTACCCACGGGTCCAGGTGGATGGTGACCTTCTGAGCTAGAATGTATGACGTTGATATTATTATTATTAAAAAAAATGTGGAAAATGGGCAGGTCGTGACATTGCGGCTGATACTGCAACTGCTATGGAGGGGCTACAACTGGATGATATAGCGGTTGCAGAGGTGGTGCATAAGATTGAGGAACTTGATGATACTGTGAGAATGATGGACTAAACTGATCATTCCTCCATGATAGGTTCAGGTGATTTCTCCATCCAGGACTATAAGTGTTCAAGAATGGCTGATTTTGAGATTTGTTGACCCAATTCGCTGATTACACCCGATCAGATCTACTCTCCTGCCATAGTGGTAGCAATGGACAATCCTGAATTCTATGGTCTGAGGTCTCACAGATAGAGCATTCCTCCACTGATTTTGCAACTTTCACTTTCTCTGATTCCATAACCTCTAGTTTCTTAGACAACGCATCAACAAGAGCCTACTGACTAGTTTCCTCTTTGACCTCGTATCTACCTTCACCACTGATCGCTCTAAAAGGTTGTGCTGCCATTGGTGCCTGGTCATATCGTGTGTTCCATTGTTGGCACTTTTAGATAAATAATCAATGAATGATAGTGTAAAGACCCGAAAATTTAAAAGAATTAAAATAATTTGGAAAAAAAATAATAAATAAAATAACAGATAAATAAATAAAAGGAGTGGCGTGGAAAAAATAAAAAAAAAATTAAAAATAAAGAAATTAAATTAAATTAAGATAAATTAACTAATTAAATAATTAGTTATTACATTAAATATTTTTACATTGGATTTAAAAAAAAAACTAATTAGAATGATGTATATAAGTAAGTTATCATAATATATATATGATAAAGTTAAAGAAAGGAGAAGAAGAAAGAAGAAAGAAGAAAGAAAAAAGAAGAAGAAGAAAGAAGAAGCAGGAGAAGAACAAAGCTACATGCAACACCCCCCCCCCCTCTGGAAAATTTTATTTTCCTGCACTCCATCATCGTCTCTCTCCTTCTCTCTCAATTTCTCGGCGAGTTTGCAACAGATTGGGAAACGTAAGGTGCCGTTGGAATCCTGGTTCCGCTGCCGATATTTCTACTGGAGTAGATTTTTCATGGGAACGACTTAGGCACTACTCTTGGGAAAAGGTAATTTTTCCTATTTTCTTAATTTCTCTATTAATATGCGGTTAAATCGACGATTGGATACCACCACGTAGTCCTAGTCGTTGTCATCGTCATTTTGACGTAGGTAATTTTTCAATTGGGATTTTTTAAGCCCTACTCCAAAGCGAGAGTGGGATTTAGGAATTTGGCTAAATTTAAGGGTATTATTATTTATTTAGGAATTATGGCCCTAGAAAATATTTAAATAATATTTTATTTAGAAATAATTTATTGGAACTAGGAATTTAATTTTAGGGTCCGGGTGAGCGCCGCAGGTATTTTTTGGAGTCCCTATTGGCGTAGTTCAAGAAATCAGGTAAGGGGAAAAATATATATTAAATCAGAATTTTTATGAATTTAATTGAAAAATAAATTGTGTTATATATATGTGAATATGTTTTAGTATAGGTAAAATACCAACTGTTTAAATTATATTTTTTTGAGTTTAAGGCTGTTTATTAGATATGTATGTGTGAAAATGAACTGATGAAAATGAAAAAATATTTTCAGAATATTTATGTAAGACATGAAAGGTATTTTTAGTATATAAACAATAAATATTGGTTGGCTTATTTTACAGGCAATATATGAATTTTATTGCTAAATTGTGTGGCATGAGTAAATAGAATGTTGTGTGCAAATATATGTTAAATGTATGAGATGCAAGCTAAGTAAGTAAAATAATGAGAATAAAATATGATATGGACAATGTTGCCTATATATGTTAAATGCAACCATGTAAAGGTACAACAGCTGAAAGCCGGGTTAGCAAATTCTAACGCATTTCTATGTGGACTAACTGATGACAGCTAAAAAGAGCTATGTTAGCAGATTCTAGCGCATTTCTATATGGACTAACAAATGACGGCTAAAGAGCGACTGTAGTATAAAGGAATGAAATGAAAATGTTATGAAATGAAATGAAAGGGAATGACAATGCAATGAAATGAAATGTGAAATGTGAATGATACAAATGGGAAAGAGTCACTTAAAGTGAAACGAAATGCAAAGTTAAGTTATGAACAGGAATGAATGTGCATGAATGTATAATGATAGAAAAGAATGATGTATTATGATATTAGAAGTATGCATGTATGTAGAACATGTTACGATTGGGCGAGGCGTACCTTTCTCCTGAGGGCTTGCTCAGTAAGGCGAGTGCACTAGTAGCTACAGATGTGGCAGTAGCCGCATAACGTACTAGGGCAGAGGGAACCTACTTGTATGGGTGGGTAGATTTCCCTATCCTTAGGGCCTTTGCTGATAAATTATTGTTGAATGTGTGAGTACGAGATCAATCTAACACTTGAGGGCTTACTAAGTAAGGTGAGTGCCCTGGTATGCTTAAATTGTGACGTTCGGGTTGCTAAATGTATCAGAGCAGAAGGGTGCTACTTGTATGGGCGGGTAATCACCCCTATCCTCGGTAATCTCGTGGGTTAAACATTTGCATGTGTTTGATTAGGATCAGGGAATGATTTCAGAAATTATGTTAAGGATTTTCAAATGTTAAATCTTATGTTATAAATAAACTCATGTTGGCCACACACTATTTTAATATATGGTTTCTTCCCTTACTGAGATGTGTCTCACCCGAATATGAATTTTTCTTTTTTTCAGGATTTCCTCGAAATCGAGTTTTGAGAGCTCGAGATTTTTATAGCATTATTGGGAAATAGAAAAAGAAAAGGGTATATTTCTATGTTAATTTTGGGATGCAAATATTTATGCTTTATGCCTTTATGTTTTAGGCTATTGAGTAAGGAATGATTGTGAAAATACTGAATTGTTTTGGGGAGATACGTATTTATGGAAATGCAGGTGATTGATAATTTATTATGGATTATAGATAGATTTTAGAAAACTCCGGTATTATAATTGGAAGATTATATTTATGTTTTCCGCTGCGTATGTTATGAATTATGATTTATCAGGATATGATCAGGTATAACGCGTCAGACCCGGATTTAAGGGTTCGGGACGTTACAGATGGTATCCAAGCAATGTCTAGCCGAAAGTGTGATTAATTTCACATCGCCTGGATATGGAAATGTTAGAGTATTAGGTTAGAGATGATTTATACCAGAGTATAGGAAACAGTTAGGATAAGGATGTTAAATGGATGGGTTATGTTAGGTGTTGAGAAGTAGGTATGGTGTAAAGAAGTATAGGATTTTGTCTTATAGCTTGGAGGCGGAAATCCCTTGGTGGACTTTTGTGATTTTCTTATTCATTCGAAAGTTTCTGAAAACCATGGTAAATCCATCGATAGTGATGTTTCTTAGCCGTGAGACGGGTCCTTATATGGAGAACTTGGATGTGTATTGGATTTAAAGTATATAATTGTATTGTTGAGATTATGGTATGGGATATGGTAAATCGTGAAATTATGAAAATGATAGATCGAGTAACAAATTTCAAGGACGAAATTTCTTAAGGAGGGGAGAATGTAAAGACCTGAAAATTTAAAATGATTAAAATAACTTGGAAAAAAATAATAAATAAAATAACAGATAAATAAATAAAAAGAATGGCGTGGGCAAAAGAAGAAAAAAAATTAAAAATAAAGAAATTAAATTAAATTAAGATAAATTAAATAATTAGTTATTAAATTAAATATTTTTACATTGGATTTAAAAAAAAAAAAACTAACTAGAATGATATATATAAGTAAGTCATTATAATATATATACATATATATAAAGTAAAGTTAAAGAAAGGAGAAGAAGAGAGAAGAAAGAAGAAAGAAGAAGAAGAAGAAAGAAGAAGCAGGAGAAGAACAAAGCTGCACGCAACCCCCCCCCCTCTGGAAAATTTTATTTTCCTACACTCCGTCTCCGTCTCTCTCCTTCTCTCTCAATTTCTCGGTGAGTTTGCGACGGATCGGGAAACGGAAGGTGCTGTTGGAATCCTGGTTCCGTTGCCGACATTTCTACTGGAGCAGATTTTTCATGGGAACGACTTAGACACTACTCCAAGGGAAAGGTAATTTTTCCCCATTTTCTCAATTTCGCTGTTGATATGCGGTTAAATCGACGATCGGACACCACCACGTGGTCCTAGTCGTCATCGTCGTCATTTTGACTTAGGTAATTTTTCAATTGGAATTTTTTAGGCCCTACTCCAAAGCGAGAGTGGGATTTGGGAATTTGGCTAAATTTAAGGGTATTATTATTTATTTAGGAATTATGGCCCTATAAAATATTTAAATAATATTTTATTTAGAAATAATTTATTGGAATTAGGAATTTAATTTTAGGGTCCGGGTGAGCGCCGCAGGTATTTTCGGAGTCCATGTTGGCGTAGTTCAAGAAATCAGGTAAGGGTAAAAATATATATTAAATCGGAATTTTTATAAATATAATGGAAAAATAAATTGTGTTATATGTACGTGTATATGTTTCAGTATGGGTAAAATGCCAACTATTTAAATTATATTTTTTTGAGTTTAGTGCTATTTATTAGATATGTATGTGTGAAAATGAACTGATGAAAATGAAAAAATATTTTCAGAATATTTAAGTAAGACATGAAAGGTATTTTTAGTATATAAATATTAAATATTGGTTGGCTTATTTTACCGGCAATGTATGAATTTTATTGCTAAATTGTGTGGCATGAGTAAATAGAATGTTGTGTGCAAATATATGTTAAATGTATGAGATGCAGGCTAAGTAAGTAAAACAATGAGAATAAAATATGATATGGACAATGTTGCCTGTGTTTGTTAAATGCAATCATGTAAAGGTACAACAGCTGAAAGCCGAGTTAGCAGATTCTAGGGCATTTCTATGTGGACTAACTGATGACAGCTAAAAGGAGCTGTGTTAGTAGATTCTAGCGCATTTCTATGTGGACTAACAAATGACGGCTAAAGAGCGGCTGTAGTACAAAGGAATGAAATGAAAATGTTATGAAATGAAATGACAAGGAATGACAATGCAATGAAATGAAATGTGAAATGTGAATAATACAAATGGGAAAGAGTCACTTAAAGTGAAACGAAATGCAAAGTTAAGTTATGAACAGGAATGAATGTGCATGAATGTATAATGATAGAAAAGAATGATGTATTATGATATTAGAAGTATGTATGTACGTAGAACATGTTACAATTGGGCGAGGCGTACCTTTTTCCTGAGGGCTTACTTAGTAAGGCGAGTGCACTAGTAGTTACAGATGTAGCAGTAGCAGCATAACGTACTAGGGCAGAGGGAACCTACTTGTATGGGCGAGTAGATTTCCCTATCCTTAGGGCCTTTGCTGATAAATTATTGTTGAATGTGTGAGTACGAGATCAATCTAACACTTGAGGGCTTACTAAGTAAGGTGAGTGCCCTGGTATGCTTAAATTGTGACCTTCGGGCTGCTAAATGTATCAGAGCAGAAGGGTACTACTTGTATGGGCGAGTAATCACCCCTATCCTCGGGTAATCTCGTGGATTAAACATTTGCATGTGTTTGATTAGGATCAAGGAATGATTTCGAAAATTATGTTAAGGATTTTCAAATGTTAAATCTTATGTTATAAATAAACTCATGTTGGTCACACACTGTTTTAATATATGGTTTCTTCCCTTACTAAGATGTGTCTCACCCGAATATGAATTTTTTTTTTTTTTAGGATTTCCTCGAGATCGAGTTTTGAGAGCTCGAGGTTTTTATAGCATTATTAGGAAATAGAAAAAGAAAAGGGTATATTTCTATGTTAATTTTGGGAAGCAAATATTTATACTTTATACCTTTATGTTTTAAGGCTATTGAGTAAGGAATGATTGTAAAAATACTAAATTGTTTTGGGGAGTTATGTATTTATGGAAATACAGATGATTGATAATTTATTATAAATTATAGATAGATTTTAGAAAACTCCGGTATTATAATTGGGAGATTATATTTATTTTTTCCGCTACGTATGTTATGAATTATGATTTATCAGGATATGATCAAGTATAACGCGTCAGACCCGGATTTAAGGGTTCGGGATGTTACAGATAGAGCCTCATCCAGTTCCTTGTTGAAGAAATCCCCGTTGCACATAGTCTAGACAAATTGTTTACATCTAAGGGTAAGTGCAATATAAAAATAATTCACTAACCTTCAAGATTCGAATCCATGATGTGGACATATATTCATCAAGTCCTTGAATCTCTCCCAACAATCTTAAAACATCTCATCACCTCTTTGCATGAACAAACTGATATGCTCCTACAGGTATTGAGTTCTCTGAAAATGAAAGAACTTACGTAAGAACTCACACTACATTTCAGCTTAACTAGTAATAGAGTTAGGTTTCAGATAATTAAAACAGATTTTTGCCTTATCTTTCAAAGAAAAAAGGAAACATGCGAAGTTTTATATACTCATCGGTTCCGACCCTATTAATGAAAGTGGTGCAGACCAACTCAAAATCTGTCAAATGCTGGTATGGACTCTTTGAATACATCCTATGAAACTAGGGTATCACAGATAACATACCATGCTTAATTGTGAAGTTCGGTGCATCTTGTGTTAACACAATGTAGGAAGCTGTAGATGTGCGTGTAGCCTGTAGAAAATCCTAAAGTGTACGTGGTGCAAGTGCAGCCATAACTTCCTTAAAGAATTCTTCAAATAGATTACTCAAATCAATTTCAGAATCACTTGTAAAAGTAACAGGAGAACAATCAAATTTTGTGCTCTGTGTGTCACTATTGATACTAAGTGAAATTTTGGACAGTCTATTCGAAATATCTCTAACCCAAGGCATCAAACATCAATTCAAACAGCAGGAATTCACCAACACAACAGCAAACAAGCACGATCAAATTTTTTCAAATTTTTCAAAATTTTATTATTATTTTATTTTTATTTTTTTTATTTTTTTATTTTTTTCAATTAAAAATCAAAATAATTAGAAAAAACACAAACTTTGAAATTAAGGTTAGCACTCCCCGACAACAGCCCCAAAAAACTTGACACACTAGAAAAATAAGCAGTTCGGAAGCTATCCCAAGGTTAGAAGTTCAGTTGTGTAATACTTAACCCAAAGGTCAAATCGTCTCCTTAGGAAATGTAGTTCAATTCCAAATTTTACATAACTCCAATCAGAAAATAAGAAATAAAAAGGTCACTGAACACAGTTCAGATTCAGGTTTTCTGGGATGTTGAGGTTTCTTTTGACGAATTAAAGCTACGTGAAATTTAAACTTTTAATCCTAACCCAAACTAAAATTTAACAATGAGAAACGGAAATCCTATGTTTAACAGCCAACCAAAAATTGAAACACGCATTGAACTTCGGACAAGGATTAGAGATGATAGACAACTTTAAGCAAAAACTTAAGCATGCAATAAAAAATTAATTCAATCAAACACAAACTCAAACAAAGACCAAATTTTTAACGCAATCAAGAACCTAAAACAAATTAAAACTTCAAAAACTAAACAATAAACGGAAACACAATAAAAAAATTCAGACTTTAATAAAACTAAACTTAAATTAAATAGAACTCAACAAAATTTAAATTTTAAAGAAGACAACTAATTTAAATCCTAAAGAAGATATTTTTTTTATTTTTTAAAAATTAAATCTAAAGTTATTAATAAATAAGCAAAGAAAGATAATAAATAGACCTTAATAATAATACCCAAAAAAGATTAAAATTTTAAAACTTTAATTAAAATTCCACTAAAGAAAAAAATAACAAGTATTCAAATATTTAAAAGTAAGAACAAACAAAAAAAAAACTAAAGAACAAAGAAGAAAGAAAAAGAGAAAGAGAGAGAGAGAGAGAGAGAGAGAGAGAGAGAGAGAGAGAGAGAGAGAGAGAGAGAGAGAGAGAGAGAGAGAGAGTAAGCTGGTCGTGGGGGTTTTGATGCCGCAGTAGATAGGGGGTCTCCAGCAACAAGGCAACACACGACAAGGCAGAGAAGGCTCAGAAACAGCAAGTAGCACTAGAGGAGGCTTCTCGGATTGGTAGCACAGTTGCTTCGGCAAAGCAGGGAATAGCAGCAGCCTCTACAAACACAGTTGTAAGAGGTTCTTAGGTGTGGGTTGGTAGCAGCAACACTGCTAGAAGAATGGTCAACAGAGGGGCTTCGATTTGAGGATAGCAACAGCAGCAAGGTACAAAGGACCAACACACAGGAGGGCCTTCAGGTCTTCCTCTTCAGCAACCTCTTAGGTTGGGGCCTCTAGTAGCAAGATTTTAAAACAGCAACAGGAGTTCGGGTAGGCATCAAGACAAAAGAGGGAGAGAAGTAAGGGAAAGAAGGGAAAGGAGAGGGGGAGCTGCTGCACAATAGGGGCTCCAGCTGGGGCTTTGGCTCAGTAGCACAGAGATGAGAAGAGAATGGAGAGTCAAAGAGAGGGAAAGAAACAGAGGAAAGGAATAGAGGGAGAGAAGGGAAAAGAGAGGGGAAGCTGCTACCAAAAGAAAGAAGAAGAAAAAAAGAAATTTAAAGCTTCCTTTTAGGTAACCCTACCCAGCGCCACACGAGGAAGGACCCGGTTGCATGGCTCGGTCAAATCAATTTTTTATTATTATTATTTTTTTCTTTTCTTCATTTGTTTCTTCATTTTTGATTTTCTATCTCCTAGTGAACATGCCCAATTTTGACCCTCCTAGAGCCCATATCTCTCAAAGCTCGAAACACAAAAATCGTAGAGCACTACCTCAAATTTCTCTAGAATTTTGAATCATCTTGATCAGAGCTTGAACGAGAAAGTTACGCTCAAAATAAAAAGTAGTGTCAATTTTTTCTTCCAATAATTGTCCTACGATAAAATATACCAAAAATTCATAAATTACTCAATAAAACCCAAATGTTATAAATAGAACCCAATGTTCAATATTGAGAGTAATTAGATATTTAATTAAAAATATACGTCTCAATGCATGAATTAAAACACCTAATTATGCAATTTAAGCGCGTAATCAGTTATTCGGGTGTATCACAATATAATATTGGCAGGCCTGAGGAGTTTGTTATATTGCCTAGATATAATCATGATATAGTGTTGGCAGTCCTGAGGAGTTCGTTATATTGTCATTATATATTGGGGTAGAATATTGGAAAGCCTAAGGAGTTTGTTCTACAGATATACTACAGGTAGGTCGTGGGGATTGGATACTAGTGAATAGTGGTGCTTGTGTGGGTCATGTGTCGTGAAAGCCGGAGTGGTGCCTGTGTGGGCCACGTAATATCATATGTGGATGATGGCACCTGTTTGGGCCCTGTTATGTATCCTATGTGGATGTGAGTCCTGTGTGGACGATATTTCCTATGTGGATGTGAGTCCTGTGTGGACAGTATTCATGTGTGGATACGAACTCTATGTGGATGTAATTAAAGTGTGTGGTATCCTATGTGAATGTGTGTGGTTATGTGTATACATGAATCTCATTGAAATGGTTTATAATGGATATGTGTGAACTTAATTACATAAGTATTAATGGTAAAGTAAAACTCTCCACCCGAGAGCTTGCTGAGAAAGGCGAGTGCCCTGTATAGGAGGGTAATTTTTCCTATTCTTGAAGACTTTGACTAGATATATAACCCGAGGGCTTACTGAGTAAGGTGAGTGCCCTGGTATTGGTATTAGAGCAGAGAAAAGCTACTTGTAAGGGTAGGTAATCTTCCTTATTCTCAGGAACTATCACTAAAAATAATTATGTATGTGTGAGTATGATCTGTATGTGCTTCCTCTACTGATGATGAATAGAAAATTATTTTATTTTGTATTTATTAAACTCTTTGTCACACACTGTTATGATTTATTCTTCTTTACTGAGATGTGTCTCACCAGAGTAAATGATTATATTTTGTATTTATTAAACTCTCTGTCACACATTGTTATGATTTATTCTTCCTTACTGAGATGTGTCTCACCCTAGCAAATGATTATATTTTCGGGTCAATCAGGTGATCGAGCTTAGAGCTCCATGTAGGGTAGTAAATTTTGGTAAATTTTGGGGTGAATGTAAGAACAGATTATGTATAGTTTATGTTTTAAATACTGGGATGTAATATAAACAAATGGATGTCGTAGTTTTATTTGGGATTTAGAGATAGACTCTGGTATTTAATTTTAGATTGTTTACTTATTTCCGATGTATGACTATAGCTTATGGTATTAGAAATAGGTGAATAAAACACATAACCTGCAGGCCCCACTTGGCGGGTTCGAGGCGTTACAGATGGTATCAGAGCGTAATGGTTCTGCAGACTTTAAGGATGATTAATACCAGAGTATATGTTCGAGTTAGGATGAGGACAAGAATGGGTAGGTTAGGTGGAATAGTGGTCTGAAAACTTGGAGGTGAAGATCCTTTGATGGTCTTCTGTATTTTTTCAGGAATGACGATTTCTATAAAATTATGACAAATCCATTAATGGTTTCATTTCTGGGTTGAGAGACTGGAACTTGGGCACATAAGTTAGAGTGATAGGTCGGTTAAGTATGTTTGTCGTGTTGGTGTTACGATTTTGTGGTAAGATGGTATGAACGAATCGTAGATTAGAACTTCAATGCTATAGTAGATTTTCATTTCAAACTTGTTTCAGTTATAATAAATGAGGATATTCTAGGTTTGTTTATATCCTATCTTCAGGATGGATCCTAGGGGAAAGGATGTTAACATCGGAGGAGATAAACATGTGGATACCTCCAGTGAGGATGGCGTTGATGCCTTGGTAGTGCTATCTAGCATAGCACGTCGAGCTAAGAAGGAAGCTTGGAAAGAGCAAGATCAGCCACTGGCTG
The DNA here is from genome assembly GCF_029873635.1 of Malania oleifera. Lineage (NCBI taxonomy): Eukaryota > Viridiplantae > Streptophyta > Magnoliopsida > Santalales > Ximeniaceae > Malania > Malania oleifera. The sequence goes on from NC_080418.1 coordinate 151,539,189, forward strand.
ATAGGGGCTGCACTTTTCAGTAGTTCACCCAGACGAGTCCACCGGCTTTTGAAAGAGGTGCAGACTCGATCGTAACTGAGGACTGGATTCATGAGATGGAAGACCTCATGATTGTTCTGCACTGTACAAAGCAGCAGAGGGTACAATATGCCACCTTCAAGTTGGTGGGGGAAGCAAAGAGGTGGTGAAGGGAGGTGAAGCTGGTAAAGGAGCAGTGACTAGGTCCTACAGTCATCACTTGGAGTCGCTTTAGGGAGGTATTCTTTGACCGGTATTTTCCTTCTGCCACCCGAGCAGCTAAAGCAGAGGAGTTCCTACATTTGACCTAGAGGTACAAGACTGTGCAACGGTATGTGGCCAAGTTTGTGGAGTTATCTTGTTTCGCTCCATATATGGCTCCGAATGAGCCACTGAAACCCTGGATGTTTGAGAGAGGACTGAGACAGGGGATACGTGCTCAAGTGGTGGCATTATTGACTCAAAGTTTCTCTGAGCTGGTGGACATGTCCATGGCAGTTGAGGCCAGCATACAGGAGAGTGAAGCAGAAGTCAGAAGAAGAGATCTATACTTTCCAACTCGCATACTAATGTCCAACAAGATTCCTGGAGAGGAGATCAAGTTATTGGGGGTTAGAGGTCAGATAGGACTGATTGAGACTACTAAGAGAATTCATCCCGCCCCCTTTGTGCTAGATGTAATCGAAAGCATTGGGGGGAATGTCGGGGTGGGACTACTGTGTGCTATAGATGTGGCAGATATGGCCACATAGCTCATGATTGCCATGCTCCACCGATCAATGCATCCGCTCCTAATTAGAATAAAAGGAACAACCCGATACCTCGCGGTGGCAACGACTCGGTGCATGTCTATATGCTTACCCCGACTAAGGGGGACAATGCTAAAGGCGCAGGTAATATGTTTATATTTGCATAAGCGATAGTCTTGTTTGATTTTAAATGAATTTATGGTTCATATGTTAGAATAAATTGAACAGTGTGAATAGGGTTAGTTAGCTTTTAAGTTGTGAAAAATGATGGATTAACGAATTTTGAGGACAAAATTTTGTAAGGGGGGAAGAATGTAGTAACCTGAACCCAAAAAATAAAATAAAAATGAATAAAAGAAAAGTGAAATAAATAAAGGAAATGAAATAAGAAAAAATAAAAGAAGAAGATGGTTTGGTTCAACACCAAACCGTCGATGGTTTGAGGATCTCTTAAAAAAACCATCAACAATTTTCTCTTCAGCGGGCATTTTAAGAAAACTGTAACGACCAGAAGAATAAGGGTATTTAAATAATGGTATTTAAATAATAAAGAGGGATAGAAATGGAAACAATAACAGAAGGAGGCAGCTGACTCGCGTTCGTCGACAACGTTGCACTTTGGGATGTAATGACCACGAGAATTTATCAGGTCCTCGTCGACGAACACAAAGGATTTGTCAATGAGGGTACAAGAGGCCCTCATCGACAAAGACAAGTTTGGTAGATGAGAATATGTCGAGAAAGGATTTTTGGAAGTCTGAAATTCATCGACGAGGGTGCAGGTTCGTCGACGAACTTTCTACAAGACTTGTCGATGAGGTGATGTGTCTTGTCGATGAATCCGGCTCTATAAATAGCTGAAGTTGGATTTTTACACATAAGATTTACAAAAATTTACCCCCTCTCTCTCTCCTACGGCTCCACCTCCATCTCTCTTCGATTTTGGCCCCGTCGTTTTTCGGATCGACAATTTAAGGCCACCACAACGCTCCTGGAAAAGTTCTCTCCAAGTCTGTCGGAGCGGATCGTCAGTAGGGCGAAGTTGGATTTCATCCCATATTTAGGGTAAGGTCTTTTATTCGAAATTAGGCTTTTCGGTAGTTGTAGGAAGTGTAGAAGGTGTAGAAAGAATGATGTTTTGTTCTGAGATTTATGGTTTTCTGGGTGTTGAGTGGAGAACCCTACGAGTGTAGGACCCGCTACAGTAAGGGGATTTTAGCAGAAATCAGGTAAGGGAAATATGCTATGCTAGGTAATAGTAGTATGATTTCAGTATGAAGTATATGTTTTTATCATATTATTATTTCACAGCAGGAATTTATACAGTTTATCAAATACTTTTAAAATGTTTTAAATTACTATGTGGCATGAGAATATGGATATAGTACAGAAACATGTTTTTACAGTATTTTCAGGATTTTGTTTTACATAATATACAGACAATAGATATGTTTTATAGTCTTTTCAGAATACCATGATTATACAGTTTTCAGTACCATGACATACAGTTTTATAGTTTATTTCAAAAATACAGTTGATACAGATACAGTTTATCATAGTGTCATGGTTAATACAGATATTACAGAATCATGGTAAAACAAATAGATTGTATATAGTAATGTATTATTTAGTATCAGACCCTGATGGATCAGATTCAACAGAGTACGGTATCGTTACTATATATAGATATTTAGTATAGAGTGCAACCCCCTATTCAGATAATACGTGGTAAGTAGGTCGATCAAATGCCCAGGAGCGGACAAGCTCCCCATCAGATATGGGTTGAGGAGGGCTGATCAGACTGATGGAGTATAGTGGTTTATCCTGATTGGCCAGCCAGGGTAGATCCCGCCTTCAAGCCGCACAACCCTGTCATGAGGGACTAAATCATGACATACAGTCATCCATTGAAGTTTTTAGTTATTATTATATGTATATACAGTTTATAGTAACAAAGGGCGTACTTATGTATAATAGAAGTATTATGTATAGAAGCCTAAAAATATAGTAATGTTAAGCAACATGGGATGGTGGTTGTTATATTATTTGTACTATATTTTCAGATTCAGTTATATGTGTTTATATAGAAACAGATTTTCTCAGTATTGTAACTCTTTTGCCACACACTAGCAATAGCATATTTCTTCTTACTGAGCGTTGGTTCATCCCATTACTTTAACTTTTTTCAGGTGATCCAAGTAGGCAAGCAGATCAGGCTCGTAGGTAGAGGGGCCTCAATACTGCCCTTTCAGTAGAGTGAGTATTTTTTAGAGTATTTATATATAACCCTAGCCCAGTTGAGGGCATTTTGGGAAACAGTTTTATATGTATAATTTGGGGACACATTTTAGCACTCTGGTATTGTATATTTTCTTGATGGTGTTTATATGGATTCCACTTCTCGCTGCTTAGGTTAATTGTTTGGTTTAATTTAGTAGGTATCAGAGCATTATAAATCTTATAGTATAAAAAAAAAAAAAAAAAAAAGTCAGAACTGGAAAAGAAATAGCAGGTCGTTACACAAACCGTCGACGATTTTGTCAAGTGCAGGAAAATTGTCGATAGTTTTCTATAGGGACAGAACATTTTTCACACAGATCCTAGTTCATTTTTTTATAAAAATTATTTTCTCCTTCACTCTCTCTGTAAAATGACCTGCTAATAAAATAAAATATTTTTCCCTAATTTTAAATTCAATCAAAAACCTAAACAGCGGAAGGCCAATCATATAAAATAAAACCACACATAATACAATACCAGAGTGTCAAACCAACCCACAATATGCAATCATCACTGTTTTCTCGAAACTACCCTTACTAATACCAAGGGTTTACAAAAACATGCTACCAAAAAATACTCACTCTCAAAAAGAGCAGTACAACAGCCCCTTTACCTGCGAGCCTACTTCGCTCGCCTAACTAGTTCACCTGAAAAAAAAATAATTCAACATTGGGATGAGCCAACACTCAGTAAGACAAAACATGTTATTACTAGGGTGTGGCTATTGAGCTATAGTTTGGTAAAAATAATCTGATTTAAGAATAATATGAATAATTGAATCCAAAAGTGCTGATATTACATAACGTATAATAAAATTGTCGCGGCGTCCCGGGAGCGCGTGTGCCCCAGGCGGCGAAATCAAAGATCAATTTAATATTTTCATGGAAAAACATGGATATCGGAGTTGCCACTAACCTTTAGTGCGGTTAGAACACTGATTACTACCCCGTTAGGGGTAGAATCGGTCTACATTACCAGAGTTGGGGCCGAGAGTTTGGTTACGCGAGGGGAAGGTACGAGCACCCCCTACGTGCCCGTTCTTACGAACGGTACCTAATTAATTTGAAATTATCTCTAAGTTAATCTAATAATTCTTTAAATTACTCCTTTTTATGAATTTATAAATACATGTAAAAAAATAAATAAATAAATATATACATATATATATTCCCTCAGAGCTTAGGGTACGTGATGCTCGAAGGCTCATACCCCCGCAATAAAATCATAGGGATTGGAATATCGAGAAAATATCTTATAAAAAAAAAAAGTATAATGATATAGAAATAAAAAATATAATATAAATTACTTAAAGAAAATAAATACGGCAATTATGAAGAAAGCACATCATGATAATGATAATAATACCTAACTTAAATATATGTACATAACGTAATAGTAATAATAACACGTACCTTAGCATATGTATATATATGTATGATAATAATAATTATTATAATAATAATAATAAATAACTTGTACCCTGATTTATGGTAATAATAACACGTATCTCAAATAATATATATATACATACACTAACAATAATAATAACACCTACTTTAACATATATATACCTACACAAAAAAGATAATAATAATAATAACACGCAGTGGGATATACAATAATGACACAATTCTAAAAATATATGTATGTATATGTATATAATGATAAAGATAATAGTTGTAGCAATAATAATATTAATAATAAAAAGGTATATCTTAATAATACAATAATTGTCTTAATAGTAACATACAATTAATAATAACATATACAACATGGAAATAATTAAAGAAACAAATCAATCCTACAATTAAAATGTAAACTATACAATATGGAAACAAATCAATTCTAAAATTAGTATGTAATTACACAATTATGAGTATGACAACAAAATAATGAAATTATGGAAACAATCAATTCTAAAATCAATATGTAGATATGCAAGGATAAATATGGGAACAAATAAGCTTTAACATTAGTAAGCAATAATATAAAATGATAAAGATGGGAGCAATAATAAAATAATGATCAAGAATACCCTAAATAATTACACAATCAAATAAGATAAATATATTACCCATTAAATGTCACAATATCAATAAATAAATAAAAACCCAAAATAACTATACAAGCAAATAAGGTGAACATATTACCCATTAAATATTACAATAAAAACAAAGAACCGAAAATAAGCATATAAGCCAATAAGATGAATATATTACACATTGAATATTATAATGACAACAAAATAAACCCTAAAACACTAACATATTACATATTGAAATTAACAATAATGATAAAAACCCTAAATATAATACAAGCAAATAGAATGACTATTACATATTAAATGTTACAAAATCAACAAAGAAATCATGAATAAATGTACAAACCAACTAAATACATTGCACTTAAAATATTATATTATTAACACAACAAAAACCATAAATAAATATTCAAAACAATAATTGCATTTCAAATATTAACAATAAAACATAATAAAATACAGACCTATTACTAAAATTATTACAACATTAAAACACATAAATAACATTACAACACAAAAAAAAAGTAAAAATATATATAAAAAAAATATGCAACATAATAATAAATAAAATGCAAAATAAATACACATAATAATAATGATAACATATAAAATAAAATGCAAAATAAATACACATAATAATAATGATAACATATAAAAAAAATGCATGAAATAAATAGTTAAAATATATATATATATATATATATATATATATATATATATATATATATATCTTATGTGTGCAGTGCCTGCTGTGTGCAGGAATCTGGGTAGGGGTTCCGTGTGTGTGTGCATGTGTGTTTAAAGGCAGGAAACTCACTGTGTGTTCTAGCGTGTGTGTGTGTGTGTGTGTGTGCATCGTGTTTGAGTGCAGGGACTTACAGAGGGGGGGGGTACAGCCGGGAGACGCCGACGGCTACGGGAGCGAGCGACAGCGACGGTGACGATGACGGGAGTGAGTGACGGGGCTGCTGGGTGGTTGCTCCTGCGGCCGGAGATGACGGGAGTGAGCGACGGGGCTGCTGGGTGGTTGCTCCTGCGGCCGGAGATGACGGGAGTGAGCGATGGGGCTGCTGGGTGGTTGCTCCTGCAGCCGGAGATGACGGGAGTGAGCGATGGGGCTGCTGGGTGGTTGCTCCTGCAGCCGGAGATGATGGGAGTGAGCGACGGGGCTGCTGCGTGGTTGCTCCTGTGGCCGGAGATGACGGGAGTGAGCGACGGGGCTGCTGGGTGGTTGCTCCTGCAGCCGCTGCTGTGTCCTTTGTGGGCGGCGGTGGTCGCGACAGCGCCTGAGAGGCCGGTGTGATCTGCGGAGTTGCAGCAGGGTGAGGATTGATGGGCTGTGAGCAAGGGAGTTCTGTTGCAGAGATTTGCTTGGGCCTCAGCTGGCTGTAGAAGGTGGTCTGGTATGGTGAGGATGAAGGAAAAGAGCAGCGGCTGGTTGTTTTTTTTTCTTTTTGGCTTCTCCGGCTGTGCTGTGCGCAGCGCCCCCTTTTGTGTGCTGTGAGAAGAGCCTATAAATAGGCTCCCCAAAACCCTAGCTACCCATAAATAATAAAAATAATAATAAATAAGTAATAATAATAAGGAGTAAAATAATAATGATAATAACAAAATAGTAATAATACTAATAATAATAATAATAATAAAGATAAAAATACTAATAATAATAATAAATAAATAATATTAATGATAAAAATAATAAATAATAATAATACTACTAATGAAAATTAATAATAATAATAATAAATAAAATAATAATAATAATAATGATAATAAAATAATAAGAATAATAATAATAACAAAAACAAATAATAATAATAATAATAATAACAAAAATAAATAATAATAATAATAATAATAATAGTAATAATAAAGATAAAAATACTAATAATAATAAAAGTTAAAAATAATATTAATAATAATGAAAATAATAAATAATAATAATAAATAATATAAATAGAAGTAAAAATAAAGATAAAAGTAATAATAATAATACTAATAATAATAATAATAAGAATAAATAAAATAATAAAAATACTAATAAAATAATAATAATAATGATAATAAATATATTGAGTTTGGGTAAAAATGGGGTGTCTACAAAAACCATTAACTACATAACTTAACATATCAATCTGTATGAAATTACTTTTCATATTAATACTACTATTTCTGAAAGTTTGATAATACTCATAATATCTGAGAAATTTCCCTAGATGGTTGTATGTCATGATTTAACCCCTTATGACAGGGCTTGCGCCCCGAAGGCGGGACCTATCCTGGCTGGCAGACCAAGGCAAGTCAACTGAACTCCGACAATCTGATCGGCCCCCTCTATCCATATCTGATGGAGAGCTTCTCCCGACATAGGCACGATCAACTTTATACCACTTACTATCTAAGTAAAGTGGTTGCACTCTAAACTGAATATCTATAGCTACGGTATCATGCTCTGTTGTCTGATCCATCAGAGTCTGATACTATATAGGTAACTAATATCTGTAATATACTGTTTTTACTATGGTTTCTAAAATAACCATAACCCCATAGAATTTATCTGAAATTCTAAATAAACTGATTGAAAATTTGATTTATGTATAATTGAAATGTTGTCTGAATATCTGTATATTGGGGCGTTATGGTACTGATAAACGTGTTATTCTAAAATTACTGAAAATGCATATTTCTAAGTATATTGTACACTGAAAAATTTGTCATTCTATATACAAGCAAATATCATGGTAATCCTGTTAATAACTATAAACATGGTGTTCACAAATTCTATAAATATAGTACTGCTTCTGTTATCAACTCAAGCTACACAAGTAAATATTAATATTGCCAGGCTCTGAAAACTGTATATATAGTTTGAATAATAAGTTAATACAAGCATATAATTTGTACTGAAATCATATATGGTTGCCTAGCATAGCATATTTCCCTTACTTGACTATTGAAAGCCCTTACTGTATACTGGTCCAACACCCGTAGGGCTTCCTACTCAACACCTTGAAAACAACATTTGTCATAACAGAATATCATTATTTCTATCTCCATCATTTCCTACAACTTCCAGAGGGTCAAAAACTTACTAAAATACCTTACCCTGATTCTGGGAAGAAATTCAACTCGATTCCACCGACGATCCGTTCCGATAAATTTGGAGAGAACTTTGCCAGGAGCATCATGGAGGCCTCAGATCTTCGATCAGGCGACTAACGGGGCCGAAATCGAAGAGAGATGGAGGAGAGACCGTAGGAGAGAGAGAGGGGAAGTTTTCTGTCAAATTTCTACAATTAAACCAAGTTTAGGGCTATTTATGCTGCGACCTTCATCGACAAGCCACGTCATCTCGTCAACGAGTCTAATAGGAAATTCGTCAACGAAATTCAAAATCACCCAAAACATCCTCTCAGTATTTTCTCGTCGATGAAACATGCTTTCATCGACGAGACCCTCTTGTACCCTCGTCGACGAATCCCCTGTGTTCGTCGACGAGGCCATTAGAAAATTCCTTGGGTTATTATATCCAAAATGCTATTTCATCGACGAACACTTCTATTACTGTTACCATTTCTCTCCCTCTTTATTATTTAAATATCATTATTCTTTGGGTCGTTACACTCTGCTAGGGTTTTGGGTCTTTGGGGATTTTAGGGCATTTCAAGCATTTCTAAGCTTATTTGGGAGTTTGTAATCGATCCCAGACGTAAGATTCATGTTGTAGCTTGTCGGTTTCCATTCGTCGGCAAGTTTGGAGACTAGGGTTTTGAGTTTCCCATTTATTTCAAGCGATTTCTTTAGAAAACAGGTAAGGAGAATTAATTATAACAGGTTTTACTAAGTTTGAACTGGTTAAATTCGATTAAACAAATTTTTAGGTATGATTTCCTGAACAGTTTAGGCATTTGGAAAATAATGATTTTGATTATATATCATATGTGGGGAAAATTGTGTGGCATGGATATAACTTTCACAAGTTAACTGGTTGCGAATATTGGCTGTGTGAATACTTATTGGTGATAAATACTGACTGCTTGTGAATATTGGATGATTGTGGTTACAGTTTATTTGTGAGCATGGATTGGTTGCGAATACTGACTACTTGTGATTACTGTGGGATGAATAATTTGATGTGTGTGAATGGGTCATTTTGTGTGGTTATTCAGGTGTATCACAATATAACGTTGGCAGGCCTGAGGAGTTTGTTCTACTGATATACTACGAGTGGGTCATGGGGATTGGATATTGGTGAATAGGGGTGCCTGTGTGGGCCACGTGTCATGAAAGCTAGAGTGCTGCCTATGTAGGCCACATGTCATGAAAGCTAGAGTGCTGCCTGTGTGGGCCACGTTATATCATGTGTGGATGATGGCGCCAGTGTGGGTCATGTTATGTATTCTATGTGGATGTGAGTCCTGTGTGGACAATATTTCCTATATGGATGTGAGTCCTGTGTGGACGGTATTCCTATGTGGATACGGGCTCTGTGTCGATGTAATTAAAGTGTGTGGTATCCTATGTGGATGTGTGTGGTTACGTGTATACATGAATCTCAGTGAAATGGTTTATAATGAATATGTGTGAACTTAATTACTTAAATATTTATGGCAAAGTAAAACTCTCCACTTGAAGGCTTGCTGAGAAAGGCGAGCGCCGTGGTAATTTTTAGTTTGGCACCAGAGCAAAGGGAAGCTACTTGTATAATGCCCCGAACCTTTAAACCCGGGTCTGGCGCATTATACCTGATAAAATCCCTAATAATCCATAATCCGTATCATAAGCAACGGAAGCATAAATAAAATCTCCATATAACATAATACCAAAGTTTTCTAATTTCTATCTATAATCCAAAGTATCCATGCAACACCTGCATTTCCATATATACATACATCTCCAAAAGCATTTCAGTATTTTCACAATCATTCCTTACTCAACAGCCTTAAAATATAAAGACATAAAACATAAATATTTACATTCCCCCAAAGTATATAAAAATATACCATTTCTCTTTATACAATCCTCAGAAGGCTAAAAAACCCTCGAGCTCTCTAAGCCCGACCTCGAGGATGTCCTGAAAAAGAAATAATCATATTCAGGTGAGACACATCTCAGTAAGGGAAGAAACAGTATATTAAAACAGCGTGTGGCCAACATAAGGTAAAAAGATATTATTTTTATTTCATTTGCAAATCATCACATAACATTGAAATCGTTTTCTGAACCTAAACAATCACATGCAAATATTTAACCCACGAGATTACCCAAGGATAGGGGTGATTACCCGCCCATACAAGTAGCACCCCTCTGCTCTGATACTTTGGTAACCCTAAGGTCACAATTAAAACAAATCAGAGCACTCACCTTACTCAGTAAGCCCTCAAGTGGTAGATTAATCTTGTACTCACACAGTTCAACAATAGTTTACCAGCAAAGGCCCTAAGGATAAGGAATTCTACCCGCCCATACAAGTAGGTTCCCTCTGCCCTAGTGCGTTATGCAGCTACTGCCACATCTAAAGCCACTAGTGTACTCGCCTTACTCAGCAAGCCCTCAGGCGAAGAGTACGCCCCGCCCAAACGTAACATGTTCTACATACATAAATACTTCTAATATTATAATACATCACTCTTTCCATCGTTATTCAATCATTCACACTCTTTCATGTTCATAACTTAACATTTCCTTGGGTTTCACTTTAAGTGACTCTTTCCCATTTGTATCATTCACATTTCACATTTCATTTCATTGCTTTTTCATTCCTTGTCATTTCATTTCATACCATTTTCATTTCATTCCTTTGTACTTCTGCTGCTCTTTAGCCATCATCAGTTAGTCCACATAGAAATGCGCTAGAATCTGCTAACCCGTCTTTTAGCCGTCGTACATTTACCCAACATCTTTCAGCTGTTATACCCAACATCTTTCAGTTGTTTACATGGTTGCATTAATACACACAAGCAACATAGTCCATGTCATGTTTTATTCACAATGCATTACTTACTTAACCTGCATCTCATACGTTTAACATATATTTCCACACAGCATTCTATTTACTTATGCCACACCATTTAGCAATAAAATTCATACACTGCCTGTAAAATAAGTTAACCAACATTTAATGTTTATATACTGAAAATAACTTTCATTTCTTACATAATTATCCTGAAAATATTTCTCACTTTCATCAGTTCATTTTCACATATACATATCTAATAATTTAAAAAGTTGGCATTTTACCCATACCGAAACATATATACGTATAGATAACACAATTTATTTTTCTATTAAATTCATAAAAATTTTGGTTTAATATATATTTTTTCCCTTACCTGATTCCTTGCACTACGCCAACAGGGACCCTGAAAAGATGTCTGTGGTGCTCACCCGGACCCTGAAATTAAATTCCTAGTTCCAATAAATTATTCCTAAATAAAATATTTTTAAATATTTCCTAGAGCCATAATTCTTAAATAAATAGTAATACCCGCAAATATACCTAAATTGCCAAATTTCCCAAATCTCACTCTCACTTTGGAGTGGGGTCTAGAAAATCTCAATTGAAAAATTACCTACATCAAAATGACAACGACGACGACTAGGACCACGTGGTGGTACCCCATCGTCGATTTAAACATATATTAACAGCAAAATTGAGAAAATAGAAAAAAATTATCTTTCTCGAGGAGTAGTGCCTAAGCTGTTCCCATGAAAAATCTGTTCCAGTAAAAATGTCGGCAGCGGAACCAAGAATCCAACAGCACCTTCCGTTTCCCGATCCGTCACAAATTCATTGAGAAATTGAGAGAGAAAGAGACGGAGACGGACGTGGAACATGCTGCACGCAGGAAAATATATTCAGTTGGGGGGGGGGGGCGGGTCTACGCCTCTATTCTTCTTCTTCTTCTTCTTCTTTCTTCTTTCTTTAACTTTTACTTTATATATATATATACATATATGTCTTTAACTTATACTTATTATTATTATTATTATTATTATAACTTACCTATATATACATATCTTATTTCAATTAGTTTTTTTTTTTAAATCCAATGTAAAAATATTTAATTTAATGACTAATTATTTAATTTATCTTAATTTAATTTAATTTCTTAATTTTTAATTTTTTTTTCTTCTTTTTCCCACACCATTCCTTTTATTTATTTATCTGTTTTTTTATTTATTTATTTTTAATTATTTTAATCATTTTAATTTTTCGGGTCTTTACAACTTGTATGGGCGGGTAATTTTTCCTATTCTCGGAGACTTTTCCTAGATACATAACTCGATGGCTTATTGAGTAAGGTGAGTGCCCTAGTATTGGTATTAGAGTAGAGGGAAGCTACTTGTATGAGCAGGTAATCTTCCCTATTCTCGGGAACTGACACTAAAAATAATTATGTATGTGTGAGTGTGATCTATATGTGCTTCCTCTGCTAATGATGAATAGCAAATGACTATATTTTGTATTTATTAAACACTCAGCCACACACTATTATGATTTATTCTTCCTTACTGAGATGTGTCTGTTGGCCTTACAAGGCTTAAAATCTTATTTTGATAATAACAAATAAGATGAACTTAACATATTGGGTTAAGTGATGATATTTCAGGACTCAAGTTGTGAATACAAGGTCATATGCTCATAAGAATCATTCAAAACTTATACTTCAAAGAAAGAAGAACAAATGAAGCTTAAAGAGTCAAGGCATGGATTAAAAACTGTCCTAATAAAGCTTGAAGATCATAAGAGCATGGATGTTAAAGAGGACTTGCTAAAAAGCTTAAAGAATATCAAGGCAAGAGAGCTCAAAGAAAGACAAGCATGAAGACTTAAGAGCTTAGAATGTCAAAAGTCATAAGAAGTCTTTATGTAAGTACTTCGTATTTAAATATCTTGTGGAAATATGATGAAAGCTCTTCTAGGGTAAATTATGGACTTAGAGACCTTACTTTAAACCCCGAAAAAAGTTTTATAAAAAATAAAAACAAGAGAGCAAAAAGGATTTTTGAAACCAAAAATGAAAATTTTGAAGTTGGTCTGCCCAAACAACTGAGGTGTACCCTTAGAAGTATGAAGATGTACCCTCAGACAACTGAAGTTTTACTTCAAACGTCTAAAGAATTTCTTCAGAAGACTGAAAAATTAGTTCAGTCAACTGAAGATTTATTTGTTGAAACACAGAACATACAGAACTCTCTCAGAAGATTGAACCCTCAGTTCAGTCATCTGAGCTGGGACTTCAAAAGTCTGAACCTACAATTCAGTCGTCTGACCCTATGTCTAGATTATAATTTCCAGTGCTTTAAGGAACATCAGAAAACTGAACCCTATAGTTCAGTCGTCTGAACACTATTTAACGTCTAATTTTTTAAATGTTTTAAAAATCCAAATTAAGGTTTCTTGTGTCCCAAAATTAATGAAAACTTGGGAAATACTCCAAGTAAACTTGGGCAACACGAAATCACTTTTAGAAGCATATAAATACATGATTTTGCAAATCAAATTAAACACCAAGAAAGAAAGAAAGAATTGAAAAATCAATTGAAAGTTATATTGCAAACAAAGCTCTCTCTTGCTCAACACTTTGCACAACTAAATTGCTGAATTTCTGAAGTGCTGATCCATCCTACTTCTGAATTCTAAGTTGCTAATTCTCATCTAGAAGGAACTCAATGATAAATTCTCTTGAGCTTTATTGTATTTCATATTGATATTTAATTATTGAAGTGCATAATGATTGAATTTGTACTAATCTGCTCTTTGTGAGAGTATCATTGTACGCAACTATTGTTTCTAACACTACAAAAAATAAGCTTATTAGTGAAGGATCAAAACTGTTACTAATACTTATAAATTCGTCACTAATACTATTAGTGACGAATTTATAAGTATTAGTGATGGTTTTAAATTAGTTGTTATATCTGCCGTTACTACTAATTATTAGTGACGAATTCTGAAACCGTCACTAATAATGTCGTATTAGTGACTTATTATAACCGTCACTAAAACTCAATACCGTGACTATAAATTCTATATTGGCTCAGTACAAATTCATCACTAATAGTAGGGTATTATTGATGAATTCTAAAACTGTCACTAATACTGTAGTATTAGTGAATGATCAAAATCATATCTAATAATCCACTAATAGTGACGAATCCTGAAATCGTCACTAATAGTGGAGTATTAGTGAAGGATTAAAACAGTTATTAATACTTATTAACCTTTAATGAAGGATCAAAATTCATCACTAATAGTATAGTATTAGTGACGGTTTTAAATTCGTCACTAATAGTTGTGTATTAGTGACGATTTTGATCCTTCATTAATATCTATAGAAAGTGTCACTAATTAATTTAAAATTAATATTTTTTTAAATCATTAATTCCTGTGAAAATCTGTAATTACATTTTTGCAAAGATAACATTAAACCATAAATATTAAAAAGATTCACAAATTATTAAAAAATATAATTTAAAATCAAATACAAATACATTATACAAATTCTAAACGTTTTATACATGAATCTCATATGTTTAGATAACAAAAATAAATAAATAAATAAATAAAACAAAAGTTGCATCCTTTTGTAGCATGGGATGGTGTTGATGATGTGACAGCCACAAACCCTACAAATTAAGAATTATAAAAAAAAAAAAAATTAGTATACGATTTTTGACCATATACGTACTATAAGTATCAATGATTTGATAAAAAAATAAACAGACATTCGTACAAAGTTTTAAAAAAAAAATGATACTATTTTAAATTTCTAAATTTTATCAATTTTAAGAAATTTTGGCAGCATTTTTCCTGTAAATAGGACATTTTCCATAGAGATATGTTTTAAACCTGGGTCTTTACACAAACAGTTCACAATAATCCAACAAGTAATTAATGAATTTTATTAGTGCACAAGATCTTCATATAATTAGCATTAAATAATGTAATGTGTTTATGCATCCCACAAACAATCTATATTAGACTATAATTTTATGAAAAAATAAAATGTGATGTTGAGGTTTACATGGCTTCTTTAAGACTCAAAAACAACTATAATAATCAAATAATGAAAATAAGTCCATTATTGATAGAATTTTCACTTAGCATATGCAAAACTAAATTTAGAGATGAAGTTCACAATTCATTTGAACTTTACTCATCCTTTCAAAAATGTTTTAACATTCAGCACACTATAATCATTCACATAAATATGGTATATGGCTTTGATTATTTTGCATTGGAATTTAACAAATTTTCAGCAGCATGTCGTTTGTAAATAGAACATTTCCCAAACCTGCAAGTTACAAACTTTACCAGCTGACAACATTTAAGCATATTTCTTACATGATCAGTTTTCCTAAGTATACCCATTCATGAATGTCTTTATCAAGCTCACGTGTATTAGACTTAAAAGCATGAGGTATAGATGCTGAATTTTCTATGCACAAGAATAGAACAATTATATACTAGGATTTGATAGCTTACCTTAAAAAAAAATCATTATCATGATGTAAATGACTCTAAAATTGTAACTTGCCATCCTCTTAACCACTTGGCAGTGAACCATTAACTACCAAGCCACTAACCCCAACAATGATACTGCGGGGGTAACTCAATACCTCATTTTTTATTCTAAAATGTAAATAGTAGGAAAAAAAACCCCTCAAGAATAAGAAAGCAGAAAATGACATCATTGTGGCAAGAAGAAAATGACGAGCAAAAGAACAAAAAATGCAGTTCAGAAAACTCCTTTTGAATTGTGGATGGGAAGAAAACCGAGTTTAACACATACACTGTTGTTTTAAGGGCTTCCATCCATAATGAAATGGGTACTGAGGAATTACTCAACATACTCCTAACCATTTTTATAAGAGTATGATTCCACATTTCAGCCACACCATTCTGCTAAGGCGTACCAGGCATTGTGTATTAAGCACAAATACCATGTTGTTCTAGAAATTTAGCAAATAGTCCTGGACATTGTTTTATGCCATCATACCTACCATAATACTTACCACCTCTGTCAGATATAATGATTTTCACTTTCCTATCTAATTGTTGCTTCACTTCAGCAACATATGCCTTTAAAGCATCTTTTGCCTGAATTTGTGGCGTGCTTTGAGGCCACAATTTAGGCTTTGTGGTTGCAAAACTTTATCTCAGGACTTGGGATTGTCGACGGTATAGCCAGGCTGCTAAGAATTTATTGTGATAATTCCGTAGCAGTCTTTTTCTCCAAAAACAACAAATACTCTAATGGTGCTAAGTATATGGAGCTCAAGTATTTGGTTTTTAAGGAGGAAGTTCATAAATAGATAGTGCTTATAGAATATATAAGAACTGAGCTCATGACAGCAGATCCTTTAACAAAGGGATTGACACCAAAGGCATTTAAAAAACATGCTGATCACATGGGTCTTTGTTGTAATCCTTGATGTATGATAGTGGATCTTTATGTTTTGTTCCATAACATGTATAATGATATAAATAAAAGTGTTTTTAAACATTATTTCTATTTACCATCAATCACGTGATTATGGAGATGGTTTACTACTAAACAGAAATGGTCTTTGACAAAGACATTACAGGGACAGTATGGTAAATTCCTATTATGGATCATAGTTAAGAGGTTTATTAGTATTGTGGTACATGGAAAGGAAGATGTCGCTTTAATGATATTTACCGCCATGATTCGTACTAATGGGTTGCTTAATTATGATATTATGGTAATCTCATTGAAAAGTATAAATAAGTTAATGTTTTGTGCACATTATGGTTATTTGTTAATCCATATTAATATCATTCATATGGGCCAACTGAAAGAATGTAAGATTTATATCCCAAAGGATATGTCCCACATAAATGATATGGGTCCCACATGTAGGGTATGTGTCCCATATGATAAGGATATGAATTAATGGTTGTATGGGTTAACTAAAGGGTTAGCTTATTTAATATGAGAAATTAATGGTGGAAGTTTGAAAAGATTCCTATACATAAATATATATATATATATATATATATATATATGTATATAATATATATTAGCTACTATTATGGGGAGTAGCTATAAGGGCATGCTATACATCAAGCTAAGCTCTAAGGGTAGAAAAAGAGAGCTAAAGAAGAAAAAGAAAAAGCTAAGATCATAAGGCCTAAGGGTTAGCTACATGGTGATGTTAGCTGCAAAGAAAAGATAGGAAGAAAGGAATTATCCTCTCTCTGCCCCTACTTCTCTAATCATCAAGAGATCCCATAGATCTGGTGAAGGAAGGAAAGAGAAAGAGGAAAAGTGGGAGAAACGATTTCTTCAAATTCTTCGGGTGTTCTTCTCGATAGGTTTGATATGGCCGATTCTGGTATGTAAAGTTTAGGGTTTATGATTTCTTTATTTTTTGTATAAAGGTTATTGATGTAAAGTTTATAATAATTGAAGATCCTTGGCTGTAGTATATTTATGATTTTTTTCCTAAAAAAAAATATTAGCATCTAAAAATTTTCTTACATCTAGAAATGGTACCCAATTAACCTAGGATGACCTTCGAAGTCAACCTCTCTAGATTTTAATTCTTTCATTTTTGTATTTATCGACTCTTAACATAATGAATAAACTTGCAGAAGCTGATGATTACCCTCATCTCGAGATCCTCAAAGGTATGCACAAGATACTATCTTGAAGTATGTCATAAGATAAATTTTATTGCATGAATGTGGTTTGATGTCAATTTACCTTGTATTAAGTATTGGGTCAACCCACACAAGGCAATGATTACCTTCATCTTGAGATTCTTGAAGATATGTACGAGATACCACATTGGATCTGTTGTCAACAACGACAACAACAAAACCAAGCCTTAGTCCCACTAAGTGGGATTAGCTATATGAATCCTTTTCCGCCAATTTATGCGATCATGGACCATTTCTTTTGATAGATTCAAAGATATTAAATTCTTACTCACTATCTCCCCTCAAGTTATTTTAGGTCTACCCGTACCCCTTCTACTCCCCCCCCCCCCCCCAACAATAAGTAAGTCACTCTTCCTCACAAGTGCACTATAAGACCTACGTTACAAGTGTCCATACCATCTGAGTTGTCCCTCCCTTAAGAATCTTTTCTAGGAGCTACACCTAACTTACCACGAATATGTTCATTCCTTAATTTATCTTTCAATGTTATACCACTCATCCATCTAAGCATCCTCATCTCGGCAACTTTTACTTTTTGGATATTATGTTTCTTCGTTGCCCAACATTCCGATCCATATAATATAGCTAGTCTTACAACTGTCCTATAAAACATCCCTTTCAACTTTAAGGGTATTCTATGATTACATAGCACACTTGAAGCACTTCTCCATTTTACCGAACCTGCTTTAACTCTATGCATTACATCATCTTTAATTTCTCATTCAGCTTGCATAATAGATCTAAGATATCGAAATCTACAAGTACTATTTATTTCTTCATCATCAAGTTTAACTTTATCTCCAATATTCCTCCTATCATTACTAAAATTACATTTCATATATTCTATTTTATTTCTACTTATCCTAAAGCCTCTAGATTCCAAAGCTTCTCTCTATAATTCTAACTCAGCCTCTACTCCGTCCCTAGTTTTGTCAATTAATATAATATCATCTACAAACAACATACACCATGGAACCTCCTTTTGAATACTCTTAGTTAATTGGTTCATCACTAAAGCAAAAAGATAAAGACTCAAAGCATATCCTTGATGTACACCTATGGTAATTGGAAATTCTCTAGTTTCTCTATCTATAGTCCTTACACTAGTCATTACTTCATCGTACATATCCTTAATGACATCGATATACCTACAACATACACTTTTTTTTTTATAAAACTCACCATAGAACTTCCCTAGGTATCCTATCATATGCTTTCTCAAGGTCAATAAATGTCATATGCAAGTCCCTCTTCTTTTCCCTAAACTTTTCCATTAATCTTCTTAAAAGATAAATAGCTTCTGTGGTAGATCCCTCAGGCAAAAAACCAAATTGATTTTCTGAGATCTTCACTTCTAACCTTAATCTTTTTTTAACTACTGTTAACTTTACCGTGATCCCAAGAGGAGAGTGAATTGGTATTTTTAAAATTAATGTCCTAGGTCAGTATCCTAACAGTAGTATATTCACAACCCTAAATTCAATCTAGTGTAAGTATAATAAATCAATTGTAATATGTAGTAGAAATCAAATAATGCACTTTAATCAACTAAGCACGCACCAGAACGCAATAAAAAGAAGTGACACGCATAAGTGTTATCGAGGTTCGGCAAATTGCCTACGTCCTCGCCTTGGCTAACAAGCACAAGGATTACCACTATATTACTCACTTAAACGTGTGGAGCGGCACCTAAACAACCAAGTCAATTAGCACAGGGCTGACCTCAACCTTTACACTCAATCCTTACCGGGCTGGATTACCGCCCCCTCAGGCTATGCCTAGAAATACAACAGTATTTTCTCAGTCAAATGGTACAGTGATTATGTTTTCATGTAAAGCAGATATGTACCCAATATAGCCAATCACAAACACCACCAAATGATATAATGAAGTAAGCTCAATGTAGTCTAAGATGTTTACTCTCAAATATTTATGCAAGCATTGCAATCAGTGTGTGAGAGTGCAAATAATATGATCTTTGTATCACACAATATATTCAATCACAATGCTCAAACAAAAATACTTCCCACACTTCAGATATTTCAACAAATAATTTTTCTCAAAATATATGCCTCGAGAGATATATATAGATTTTGTTTGCAAAAATGGTTTGATCTTTGTGTTCAAAAGATAATGTTAATCAAAAATATTGCAACAAAGATCTTTAGAACATAAGCAAGTATCTCTCCAAGGATTTTTCTCAAAATGAAACACACGAGATATTTGAAAATGATATGAAGATATTTTTAGCAACCAAAATCGAATGAGAACTCCTTAAGATATTACAATAGTAGTGCAATACTCAGAATCTCAAGTAAAGTCCTCTTAGGAAAGACTTATTGATAAAGTCTCCTAAGATAACTTAAGGTCTTGCTCTCAAAAAAAATAATATCAATCAATCACAAATTGGAGAGAGCAAACCTATAAGACAAGAACACTCAATTCACACTTACAAACGAATTTTTGGCAATATAGCAAGGTAAGTATGCGTGTAGGATGCTTGGAAATGAGTAAGAAAGATTTTGGAATTCAAAGAATTTTCACTAATCAAGTTTTCTAATCTGATACTAATCCTTTCAAATGAGGGGGTATATATAGACTACCCCTTGATTATAGCTGTCCAGAACACATAGAGGATTATTAATTTTATTTTAAAACATTTTAACCCAACTAACCCTGTTTAAATGTTTTAACCACAGTAAAAATAATAGGGCAACCCGAGAGCACCGGTTGACCGAAGGTGAGGTTTGGTTGACCAAGTGTCCAAGTTCGGTCGACTAGGTAAAATTTGAATTGGAAATTCGGTCGACTAGACAACAAGGTTCCAAAGCAATTTTTCAATTTCCGCGCGGTTCGATCGACCGTGTGGATTTGAACTAAGTGGTTCGGTCAACTGGATGGTTGACCAAACACACGTGGGAACTCTGTCGACCAGGTAGTTGGCTTAAACAATGGATGCTGTCGACCGTATGGTCAAATGTTTGACCTGGAGGGAGTTTAGTCGACCAAGTGACTTGAACTGGGTAGGGTTCGGTCGACTGTGCAGTGGTCAAACTATTGACCTGGTGATCGGTTCGGTCGACCGGCACATTTATACTTGTAAGGTACGATTGACCAAACATGCATTTTTAATGTATTTCGGTTCTATTTCCTTATGCAATCACCCTATCCATATAAGCATATATGTTTGTGCATGTATGCGTGTCCTAAGGTCAATCTAGGTCTCTTTCATTTGTGCTTAGCTATCATATCATACACGTGATGCATATGATTACTACAACCCAAATCCTATTACTATTACAAACCTATAATGAATAATGAATTTAAATACATCACAAATTAATAAAGTCTTCAGGGCCTTCAACTTCTACCTCTTGTGCCATCATTTTGATTTACCAATTGTGTACCTGCACATATCCTCAAACAGCCATCAAATACAACAAGTATTTGTCATTATCAAAATTGGGTGTGACTTATAAGGTCAACAACTACTCTTTCTCATAATTTCATCATATGACTCATAAGTTTAATTCCACGATAGTTATTACAATTTTGAATATCTCCTTTATTTTTTGTATATAGGTATTAAAGTGTTTTTCCTCCATTCAACTGACATTTTCTTAATTTTTACAATTAAATTAAATGAATTAGTTAACCATATAATTTCGTTATCACCCAAGCATTTCCAAACTTCAATTGGGATGTTATCTGGTCCCATAGCTTTCCCATTTTTCATCTTTTTTAGTGCAAACTTAACTTTGTTAACTTTAATTTTGCGAATAAATCTTATATTTTTAATCTCTTCCTCATTTGACAATTCTAAGTTTAAGTCTTCTATTTGGCTTTCATTAAACAACTTACAAAAGTAACTTCGCCATCTTTCTTTAATATCTTCGTCCTTTACCAAGACAATATCATCCTCACTTTTTATACATTTTACATTTCCTAAGTCCTTGTTCTTCCTTTCTCTAACTTTAGCAAGTTTAAATATATCTATTTCCCCTTCTTTTGTACCTAATCTATCATACAAACTATTAAATGATCTATATTTAGTTTCACTGACGACCTTTTTTGCATCTTTTCTTGTTTTCTTATATTTTTCAAAGTTATCTCTGTTTCTACATTTTTACCACGTTTTATACCAAATTCTTTTTGTCTTTATGATTTTTTGTACATCTTTATCACATCACCAACTTTCTTTGCTATTCGAGAATCTTCCCCTTGATTCATCTAAAATCTCTTTTGCTATCTTTTTAATAGAGCTAGCTAATCTATTCCAAAGAGCATTTGTATCTATCCCATCCTCTAAGGTCCAATCTCCATCTTTGATCATTTTATCTTTAAATTTTATTATATTTTCTCCTTTTAGGTTCCACCATCTAGTTCTCCTACACTAGTTTATTTTATCTTTTTTCTTCCATTTTTTAATACATATATCTAACACTAAGACTCTATGTTGTATGGTTAGGCTTTCACTTGGAATAACTTTACAATCCTTGCATGATAAATGATCTACCCTCCTAGTTAAAAAAAAATCTATTTGACATCTATTTTTTCCACTTTTAAAGGTTATTAAGTATTCTTCTCTTTTCTTAAAGCAAGTATTCATTATACTAAAATCATATGACATAACAAAGTCTAAGATCATCTCCCCAGATTCATTTTTGTCTCCATATCCATATCCTCTATGTATCCTCTTATAATTTTTATTATCTCTTCCAACGTTTCTATTCAGATTTCCTCCTATAAATATTTTCTCAGTCTCTAGTATGCCTTGTATAATACTATCCGTATCTTCCCAAAATTGTCTCTTAAGATTTTCTGCTAAGCCAACTTGAGGAGTATAAGTACTAATGATATTTATTATCTCTTGTCCTAATACCATCTTGATTTTTATAATTCTATCCCTTATTCTAGTTACATCCACAACGCTATCTTTTAAGTTTTTTTCTATAATAATGCATATTCCATTCCTCTATTTTTTTTTTCCAATGTACCAAAATTTAAATCCTGATTTATCGATTTTTCTAGCTTTCTCCCCCACCCACTTAGTTTCTTGAAGGCAAATTATGTTAATTCTTCTTCTAATCATTGTATCCACAATTTCCATACTTTTACCCGAAAGTGTTCCTATATTCCAAGTTGCTAATCTAATCCTAATTTCCTGAACTAACATCTTTACCTGCCCAAGTCTAGAATGATGCAGGAACCCTCGCATATTTGACACCGTACCTGGGCGCCGACACAGCGCGTCTCTTCGGGGCAATGACCTAACCCACCCTCGCCCACTTTTCGCTACACCTGAGTGGTTCAAGTGCAACGCGTCGCTCGTTGAGGACGTCCCAACAAATATTCGGTAAGGATTCATATTATAGTGATCTGACAAATTTTACGCTGGCTATCAGCTACCTAACACAACCATATGATAGAGAGCACAATAGGATAACTAATCAGTGGCCAAAGAATGCATTCAGTTACCAAAAAAAAGATATTAAAAAAGGAACATGATACACCTAAAGCAACAAATCATATGCAATATTAACATAACTTATAAAAGGAAACACAAATAAAATCTAATCCGCTTTCCTATTATTGAAATATCTATTTTCCTAGTATCAAAAGAAAGCCCCCAAATTTTGTATACAAGAAAACTCTTTTTTATTTTATGATTTTCTCCTTTTTTACCACTTTAATTAATTTAAAAACATAATCTATTAAGAGAAAGTGCGACAGGAAACCTAAAGGTCCTAAAAAAACCTAGCTAGTGACTAAATATTTTAGAAATTTTTCTTTAAAATCCCATCTTTCATGAACCATTCTAATTTAAAAGTGTATTTTTTTCCCTTCAAGAAACCAAGTAAGGACTGCTACCCATCCTCTTACAATTCTTATAAAAAGACAACTTGATGCATTTTGGAGACATCACTTCTCCTTGCACTCCTCTATATATTGTGGCCTCCTCTTTATTATCTTCTATTTTTAAAATATTATCTTCTCTATATATTTGTATTTTTAAACTTGATTGGGTTTGAGAACTCATTAAAATTATATTTGGCATTAAGTAATTTATGTGTAACAACAATTATCAACGAGGAAAAGTTTGGGTCGAGCTGTTTGGGATCACATATTGAATTACTTGCACGCTTTCACACTTTTTAGGCTTGTTTAGTGAAAGGAGCTAAGATAAAGTAGTAACTTTTCATGCACATTCAATTTAAGATTTGTAAGACATTACAAAAACTTCTTTAGAAAGTTCAAAAAGTTTGGAGTTAAAACTTATTTAATAAAATGTAATACAAAAATTGTACTGAATTTCATGTAAATTCACATAAATTCAAATCTAAAAACTCAAAATATATATTCTCAAATATAACCTAAAAAATTGTAAAGCCCGCATATATTTGTACGATTACTAAGATTATTTTTTAAAGAAATCCAAAATATATAATAAGAACAAAAATGTGATTTTGCATGGTACTAATATTTTTGTTTTCTTTTTTATATTTAATTATTTTTTAATAAAATTTCCTTTCTAATATTATTCAGGAAAGAGAAAACTACACGGAGATTGGTTTTATTTTCATCTTTAAGAGGAAAAGAAGAGGTAAATTATTAGATTCAGAAATGGGGAGAGGGCTGGCAGCCTTGTGCAGCAAGAGGGTGGAAAATGCCTATGCAATTTAACACCCTAGTGTATCATTATACTTTAATACAATAAAATTATTTCCCAACATGCTAAAAACGAATTCAAGTTATTTTTCTAAAGCACAATGAACCCAAAAGACATAGTCACTCAAGTCTTAGATATAGCCAAGTTGGAGTTACAAAGTACCAACTACAAGAGATGAATTCCAAATTCCTTTCTATTTTAGAAACCATGAGAATAGATTTTGCATTTAGGGAGTCCATAACTTCTATTGCTTCTGATTTAACGAACATTAACTTTTGTCCAATTGTAGAATAAAGCTAATCCTTTGTGCAAGAATTACACACTCAATGACAAAATTTACATCTCTTGTAGTTGGTACTTGGTACCATGAAAGAGCTCAAAATGTGGTGAATAATCAGTCAATGTCGAAGCAAATCATGGACTAACAAAAATTGGTAAATGATGCATTAAAGAATGGGACTAGCATAGACAAAAATTTCCAAGCTTGGCATTAATTAAAATAAATTGCCCCTACTTTGGAAGGACTATAAAATAACCCTAAAACACAAGTGTAAAGACATGACCTACAAGGCTTGGATGTACTCATTTGATTGAAAAGGCAAAGTGTTTGCGAGAAAACCAAAAAACTAACAAGTTAATCTAGTTGAATAAGCGTAAATGTCCTACAAAGGGAAATAACCCCAAGAAAACCTTCCCCAAAAGAAACCACACCGTTACTACAAGGAGAAGAAACCATTTCGAGGATCAAGCAATGAGGAATTAATTGCAAGCATCAAAGTTGATCCTTGCTTTTCTAAGCTAGTAAGTATAGGAGGAAATCATGTTGACAATCACTTGTTCAGGAAGAAATCCGCGAACGAAAGCACTAGGACTTTGAACAAGCACGCCCACATTTAACATATTATGCTGTGTTTTGAGGCTTCTTATGGTGCTCTCTCTTTGATGCAACTTTTGAGATTTTATTAGTCACAAGCATCTAATCATTGCCTCTATATGCAATCACTTTGCGGGAATATTAGATTCCCAACAAACCTTAAATGCCTACTATGTAAACTTCCAAGAGAAACCATATGGGGGCATCTAGAATTCCCATACTTTCTTGGGAGTCCTAGATAACTTCCCTACTAGCGAGTTAATTACCTTTAAAAAATGGCCAAGCTAATTTCCCACAAAATATCCTCAAACCATACTTCCTATTTCAAATATTAAGCCTTGACCACACATTAAAATCACGGCTCCCACAGATGTAAAACATATTATTTCAACAAAAGAAACTGGCCAACAAAGAACAAATGAGTGTTTATTTTCAGGGGAAACAAAACCAAAAACTCCATCAATCATGCGCAACATATAGGAAATATCCCTTGTTCCCTTACCCAGCCCAGTAATTATCAAAATTAGATCATATCAGGAGCTCTTACAAAAATCGCAGCTTATGTGACTGTTATACAATAGACAAATAATTTCTTAAAATTCCTGCAGAGCCTGTATCGACAAAAAAAAAAAAAAAATCTTAGGTAGGTGATCTCTAGAACTTGAACAAATTTTTGTGGACTTTCAATACTAATCTACATGTCAATGAAATTCTGCTGGTAGTTCTATGAATATTCTTGAGACCTCCAATACTACTTTGATCAGCAGCTTCCTCTGAGCTTGACACTGGGAGTTCTATTTTATCATGCTGTAAAGCTTCAAAAACGTTCACAGCCTGAACAGGGAAAAAAATATGGATGCCAGTTCATGGAAGAAGTAAAAATTAAAATGAAAATTTCCTAAATCATGTGTCAGGTACATCAAATATTATTTTCTATCTGCTCAGTTAAATCAATTCATTTGACAGTAAATTCATATTCTTACCTCATTGCATTGCTGCACATCACTATCTTTTATGCCATGTAAGTAGTCTGGATTCCAGTGGTACAACATCAAGTTTTCATTAAAATTAAGAGATTACTGAATGTGCACAAATCTAAGCAAGTAAAATATGAAATTACCTGAGTATGCCTCGTCCTTGAATATCATTAAACTGCGAGGCATCAATAAAACAGAAAAAGGATGGTGAAAGTTCAACCATTTATCAATCCCAGAAGACCTTCCATCAGAATTTTCAGGTTCAACACTGTTTTCCGATTCATGCATACGTAATCTAAATCTTGAATGGGGAGTGAAATCCATAACAACCGGTGATCCAAGTGATATAATCGCTGCTACTGGAAAATATGCAGGTCCATCCTGATGTGGCTGTATAAAAAATAATGTGCACTGAAGAACTGGCAAACTAACTCATTTAGCCACTTAAAAACTAGTTTCCAGTGCATGATAGCAAATATAGTAATGAATCTTAATATTTAGTCGCAGCAAAAAACATGATGCTGAAAAGTCTCAACTGGCAAGGCATCAACATTCATCAATGGACGTCAACTGCTACACAACTGCGAGGTGAATCTACAGAAACAAGAAGCATGAAATTAAAAAAGGAATGGTAAATAAGTATACAGTGCAAACCATTATGCCTTGGTTAGGAAGGTATTCATTGACAAGCACGTGATTAATTGCTGCAGGGAACAGCCCAGACTCTTCATATATTCTTTGAGTAATCTTTGTAATCCAAGGGGGCACTGCAAGACAACACAGAGAGAGAGAATACAAAGTTACGCCATCTCATTTGGAAAATTTAAATTATTTAACACTGCAGAGGACACTGGAATCACCAATAGTTATGTTAACTGCTGGAGAATCATATTTTATCAGCATTCTATAAACTGCCGATGAAGAATTATTCTATGTTTGCGGTTTAAAAGACAGCAGGAATATATGCTTTTCACTGGCAATTTTATCAATGCAATCAGGGAATAGCTGGTATAAGCCTTAAAATGCTTTTCCGACTGCCCGAACCTGCCACATGTTTTTGTGAAAATTTGGGGGAAAATAGAGGAGGCACATCAACGTTTTGATCAATAAAATAACTTTCCCAACTAAAGAGATGGACAAGCATGGAGAGTGTGTGTTCATCCTTGTTAAGATTTGATTAAAAATGAATGACCTAACTTGAAGATAAGTCTCTTCCTATATTTATAATACAAATTTAAATGCATTCTGAGGACAATAGTACCCTTACTAACTCTCACTAATTAACACACTAACACACTCAATAATAATAGTACTAAGACATATATAACCTCTAACACCCCCCCCCCCCCCTCTGAGCTGGAGCATATATCTCATAAGCTCGTAGCTTGTTACAAATGAATCTAATATGAGCACCCCCCAACACTTCGGTAAACAAATCAGCAAGCTGCATGTCCAACTTCACATAAGTGGTTGTAATGAGCTTCTGCACAAGTTTCTCCCAACAAAAAGGTAATCAACTTCAATGTGCTTTATCAGCTCATGAAAGGCTGGGTTGGAAGCAATATGAAAAGCAACTTGATTATCACACATCAACTTCATAGGCTGAGAATGCGGAAAACTCAATTCTTCCAACATGTTCTTCAACTAGACAAGTTCACAGGTAGTGTGTGCCATAACTTTATATTTTGATTCAACACTTGACCTAACTACCACAGTTTGTTTCTTACTTTTTCAAAACACCAAATTACCACCAATCAAGATACAGTACCCGGTGGTGGATCTACGATTGGAAGGTGATCCGCCCAATCTGCATCTGTATATCTATGGATATAAGTGTGACCCTGATCACAATATAAAAGACTCCCACGTGCACCTTTGAGATATCTCAAGATGCGAATTACTGTGTCCCAATGACTTGTTCTCGGAGAATCTAGAAATTGACTCACCATACTTGTTGCAAAAGATATATCCGACCGAGTAACTGTGAGAAAATTCAATTTTCCAACAAGTCTCCGGTATTGTCTGAGATTACGTAGCAAATCACTCACATCCGACATTAACTTGTTGTTAAAATCCACGGGTGTATCAACCGGTTTAGATCCCAACAAGCCAATTTCATCTAACAAATCAAGAACATACTTCCTTTGTGACACAACAGTTCCGATACGAGACATCGATACTTATATACTCGAGAAGTATTTCAACGGTCCCAAATCTTTGGTCTAAAACTTAGTCTGTAGAAAAAGTTTGAGACTCTGAATACCTTTATCATCACCACCTATAATAACAATATCATCCACATAAACAACAAAAAGGACCCTACCCAATGAAGTATGACGATAAAACAAGGAATGATCCACAACACACCATCAAAGGACTAACTCAAGTACAACGACACTGAAACGACCAACTGGGAGATTGTTTTGAACCATATAAAGCCTTATTAAGCCGACACACTAAGCCTGACTCCCCCTAAGCAACAAACCCAGGTGGTTGCTCCATATAAACCTCCTCTTCATGGTCACCATGCAAGAAGACATTTTTTACATCTAACTGATGCAAAGGCCGGTGACAAGTAGTAGCCAAGAAAATAAATAGACGTACTGAGGTAAGTTTGGCAATCGGACAAAAACTATCAGAATAATCCATACCATACACCTGAGTGTATCCCTTAGCAATAAGACGAGCCATAGAACCATTAGGTTTGACTTTCACAGTGTAAACCCAGTGACAACCAACCACGGACTTGTCAAGAGGAAGAGGTACCAAGTCCCAAGTACCATTGTCATGTAAAGCATTCATCTCGTCAACCATAGCATCCCTCCATCTTGAATGGGCCAAGGCTTTCGAAACAAATTTAGGAAGGGTAGTAAATGATAGAGCAATGACAAAACAAGAATAGAAGGGTGATAAGGAGTCATAAGAAACATGGTTGGAAATGGGGTGTTGAGTATATGAGCATATACCTTTCTGAACAGCAATAGGAGGATCAACATCATGAGAAGTATGATCATTAGACGAGGAAACCAAAGGTGTGGTAGTAGAAGCTAGAGGGGACTCTCTTCCTTGGTGCTGCCGCCATGAATACACCTGCAAATTAGGATGATCAAGCCATGAGAAGGACTCGAACTACATGGAGACTCAGATGGCTGGTTGGGCAAAGACAGCAGCGTAAAATCAGGAAAATTAGGCAAAAGAAGAGACTCATTGAGCTTAGAAGCGCTCAATGACTTGGTGTAGCGAGGTGTAGACTCAAAGAAGGTAACATTGGCAGAAACAAAGAAGTAATGCAGCACAGGACTATAACAACAATATCTCTTTTGAGTATACAAGTAGCCTAGAAAGACACATTTTATAGCACGAGGATCTAACTTATCCACCCCAAGAATTAGCTAGTGAACAAAGGACACACCCCCAAATATACAAGAAGGAAAAGAAAATAAAGGTGAATTAGAAAAAGAATGGAGTAAGGAATTTTATCACTAAGAACAGAGAATGACATTCTGTTGATCAAATAACAAGCAGTAAGTACAACATCACTCCAAAACACTTTAGGTACATGCATTTGATAAAGTAAAGTGCGAGTGATTTGAAGAAGATGTCTATTTTTTCGTTCTGCAACCTCATTTTGTTGAGGAGTGTGGGCACAAGATGATTGATGAACAATACCAAATTGAGTCATATAAATAGTGAATTGTGCACTGAAAAACTCTTTAGCATTATCACTTCAAAGAATTCGAACTCACAAACCAAATTGAGTCTTTATTTTAGAACAAAAGGCACAAAATACATGAAATAACTCAGAACGATATTTTATTAAATATAACCAAGTCATTTTTGAATAATCATTCACAAGGTTACAAAGTAACGAAAATCCAACTTGGACACGAGCCTACTAGGACCCCATACATCTTAACGAACTCACATAAAAGAGCTTGCAGTACGTCCTGAAAATGAAAGAAACACGATGGTGCTTTCCCAACTAACAAGAATCACAATTGAGACTAGACAAAAACTCAAACAAGGAACAAGACATTATGACTTTTCCAATGAAGGATGACCCAAGCGACAATGAATTTGGAAAGGTGTGGTGGCAGTAGTGCAGGCAGTAGAAGGAGATAGCGGCTCAAAGTGATAAAGTCCACCAGCTTCACGCCCTCCGCCAATCGTCTTCCTCGTCTTCAAATCTTGAATAACCATAGAATCAAGGAAGATGTCATTGAACAATTCATGAATTTAGTAATTTTCCTAATGGACATAAGATTGAAAGGAAATTTGGGAATATATAAAACCGAAGGAAGAGAAATAGAAGAAGTGGGATTTACAATCTCAATTACCTTGACTACAGTAGTGGATCCATCAGCAAAAGTAACACAAGGTAAATTTGCAAGATATTGATGAGTGGAGAAATAGCTAGGTATATCTGTGATATGATCAGTTGCAATGGAGTCTATGACCCAAGAACTAGGGCGAGAAGTACTAGATGATAGGCATAGTGCGTGCTTAGCGGATTGGGCAAAAGAGGCAACGGGAAGAGAATCTTGTTGTGATGCTTGATACTACTGGAATTTTGAATACTCTTCCTCTAACATAGAGACAGTACGTTGCCCCCCACTCGATCCCAAAGGTGAGGAGTCGATAGTGGTTGCATTGGCTGCCCCCAAAGGTGTGAAGTCAGTGGTGGCTGCATTGGCAACACGTGAAGGTCTTCCATGAAGATCCCAACACTGCTCAATACCATGATTATTCCGTCCATAATGAGAACACTTGCGAGGAGTACTTCTGCCTTGTCTGTCTCTAGCACTACGACTACTTGAAACACCGCAATAACTTTTGCAGTTATTTGATAGAGAACTAGAATCACTCTGTGTAGCAAAGGATGTCCTCTCAGAGCTAGATGCAAGAACATGAGAATGCGTGCTAAAGGAAGCACGAAGGACGCGAGAATAAACATCAGCAAATGATGGCAGCTTAGAATTACTAAGTATCTGGGACCAAACTGCCTCAAACTCAGGTCTCAAGCTTGCTAGAACACGAAGAACTATCATCTATTCCCTATGCTTCTGCATCTCACAAACGCCAGCAGTTATAGGTTGCACGACGTTAAGCTCCTCATGAATACGCTTCATCTCTCCAAAACAAAGACTGCACAAATCCACATCCTTCCTTTTACCAAAAAAATAAAATGAAGTGGCTAGAATATCCTCCACCGACTCCAAACAAACCCAATTTTCTCATGAAATACCAAAAGCTTGTCCCCTATATTCCATGCAAACAAACAGCACACAAAAAAATGAGATGTTGTTTCAGAACCATCAAGACAATGAGCACAGATATCAAGAGCAGCCATTGAAGGTTTCCTACTCTGTAACAGATTGTTGGCGTTAACTCTATTAAGAACCAACCAAATAAAAGCCTTGATCTTTGAGGAAACTTTTCCCTTCCAAATAAATTTTAGAATGGGAAGTAAATATTAGCATTAATCAATTAATCAAAAAAAAAAACAGCAAGAATAGACCCCCAAAGAGTCTAAAGACCAAGAATGACTATTCACTAGAGGAAGGACAGCAAGTCCCCAATGACATGAACAAGGAAGATGACTCCTCCCCTTCTCCCTATCATTAAGAGTTGTTTGAATTAGGATCCCAAGAAAACAAATGACCTTTAGAAATAAAAAATAAGGAAATAACCTCACATGATTCGAACTCAAACGATAAAGATGGGGGAAATATTTTGACAAAGCAACAGCCCACCCAAATGTCTTCCAAAGAATGAATTTGAGACCCATTACCCAATATAAAACTAGTATAAGGAACAAATAGGGGGTAGATCCGAGAGATACACCTCCACAAGTTTCCCAAAGAGCATCTAATTCCTAAATCAGCATCCCAGCTATTCATTTGCAATCCAAATTTGTTTTTAATGACTTTGTTCCAAAGAGAGGAGTCTCTAAGGAAAGTACCATGACCATTTAACAAAAAAGAGAAATGTTTTGACACCAACTTACCAAGACCTAAATGTCCCTCCAAGCTAGACTTACAAACTATCTCTCAATTAACAAGACGATCTCTCTAACCCCAAACCCTAGACCAAAGGAAACCTCGCATGATCTTCTCAATATCACTAGCTATCCCATTGAAATCCAGAATACAAACAAATAATAAAGAGGGTTACTAGCAAGGCAAATTTGAATAAGAGTAATGTCACCCCCTAAAGAAAATAACGCACCTTTCCACCCATCTAAACCCTTAGAAACTCTCTACATCATCGGATCCCAAAAAACCAAACTAAGGATATCACCCAATAGGACACTTAGATAAGTCAAAGGCCAATCCAAAAGACACAACCGCTAACAAAGCCAACTCCCTAGATCTACTAGAGTCCAGACGTCAAATTAATGGTTGCTATGCTACCCTTCACCAAATTAATTTTAAGCCTAAACACTCTCAAAAATTTGAAGAAGAGTTAAAATGTTCAACAAAGAATCCCTATGCTCACAAATGAAAAACATAGTGTCATCGGCAAACTGAAGATGGGCTGCATAAACCCCCTCCCTACCCACTTCCAACCCTTTAACTAAACCCTTATCAACTTCCCTCTCCACCATTCTACATAAAACATAAACTACCAAAACAAACAAAACAAACAAAAGAGGAGATAACAAATCCCCTAGTCTAACACCTCTTGAATCTTGATGCTTTAAACCATGATATTTTCTCCATTCATGATAACTAAAAAGAAAGCATTAGCAAGCAACCCCCTATCCTGAAGCTCTATCTCCCCTTTTCTAGCCAACATCTAATATAAGGGGCCATTTGGTATCATTGTAAAAAATTATGAAATGAAAACCAAAAAATAAAACTAAAAACTAGAAACATAAACTAAAACCCAAAAACCAACTTCTTTGGTTAATATTTCTAGAACTAAAACAAAATTTTAAAAAAAAATGCTCATTTTTGTACTTGAACCAAATAAAAATTACAAAATATGATTAAAATAATAAAACTACAAAGCAATATTATTAAAAATTATATAATAAAAATAAAAATTATTATAAATAATTTACTTAATTATTATATTTCAAAATTCACTTTACAAGAATAATATTATTGTACATGACAACTGAAATATAGTAAAATAATTTGTAAATGGGTTTTATTATAATTTTTTTTTGAAATTTTATAAGCTTTTTTTATTTTAATTATATTTTAAATTCATATGATCATTTTTATTTTAATTTTAATTAAAAAGTGTTAGAAGAGAATATGTTATTTTAATAATTAGGCTGTGTTAATGGGGGTGTTTTTGTCCTTTAACACTTTATTATAATTAATAATATATAAGAGGGCAGACCTAGAGCTGTATGTAGACTCCAGGAGACTGCCGCTCAGTTTTTTCCTCTTCTTCTCCTAATCTCTTATCTCCTTCTCTTCTTCTCTCCTCCATCTCTAACCTTACAACATGTCAACATGGTATCAGGGCATTGATCTCCTTCAAATCTGATTTATCTGATTGGTTTTGATACTGTTTTTCGTTCTTTTTCCTTATCCTCTCCTAATCAGTCTTCAAATCTGATTTTCTGGTTGGTTTGAGAGTCATTTAAGGAGACCCTCCCTCTCAATTAGGTTGTGTGTTCTCATAGTGATTTTCTGATGTGAAAAACTCAGATATACTCTGTTTCTGCAGCTACTGTTCCTTTGTCACTCTGGTTTGCTGATGATGCTGTTTTGATGACATGTATTCGTGATTGTCTGCTTGCAATCTTGCGTCGATAGCAGGTTTGTTTCAATTGGTGTCCAAATATTTATTTCCTGTTCTTCTCTGCATTCGTTTCCGGTTGCTGCCAGCCGTAATGCCTGGAGCTGCTACTAGGTTGTCTATTAAATGATTGCAGTACTTTGCTGTGGTCTGACCTGTTCTTGATGGTTAAGTAATTCCTCCTAGGATATTGTAAGCTCAGTTCTGTAGTCATTCTGTAGTCATAGCTGCCTATTGAAGTTCTGTGTGCACTTTGGAGAGTTTGAAGTGTTGTAGGTTCGGGTTTTTTGAAGTCCTGAAAGTGTTGTTTGTGTGAGTGTGTGCTGCCAGACTTCTCAAGCTCCTCCCTGCGATAAGTCAACCATGGATACTAAAAGCTTGAGTTTGAAAGTGACAAATGAGGAAAAGACTAAAATTAGGAGATTTATTTGCAAAATTAAATTCCTAGAAGTTAAGATGACTTTAAAAAATATCAAAAGTAGGATATCTATAGGGCCAGACAACATACCAATTGAAGCTTGAAAATGTTTATAGGAGAAAGGAACTATATGGTTAACTAATTTATTCAACACTGATAAAAACCAAGAAAATTTCGGAGAAATGGAGGAAAAACATGCTAATACCTATGTACAAAAGTAAAGGTGATATTCAAAATTGTAATAACTATGGAGAAATTTAAGATTATGAGTCATACGATGAAAGTATAGGAAAGTTGAACAAAGAATAAGACTAGAAACAAAAGTTTCAAAGAATAAATTTGGCTCTATGCCTAGGAGATTGACAACATAAACTATTTATATTTTAAGAAGATTAATGGAAAAGTTTAGGGAAAGAGAAAAGGGACTTACATATGTTTTTTATTGATCTAGAGAAAGCCTATGATTGAGTACCTAGGGAAGTTCTTTGGTGGGTTTTAGAAAAGAAGGGAGTCAATAATAGATATACTGTAATCATTAAGGCTATGAATGATAGAGTAACAACTAGCGTTAGGACTGTAGGCGGCGAATCTAGAGAATTTCCAATCACAGTAGGTTGTACAGGTTCTACTTTGAGTCCTTATCTTTTTGCTTTAGTTATTGATGAACTCACTAGGAATATCCAAAACAAGATTCCTTGGAATATGTTTTTTGCAGATTATATTGTCTTGATTGATGAAAGTAGTAGTGGTGTGGAATCTAAGTTAGAACTTTGGAGAACCGTTTTAGCGTCTTAAGGTTTTAGGATTAGTATGAATAAGACAGAATATATATGATACGTAATTCCAGCAATGCAAGAGGCACTATTGGAGAGAAGATTGAACTTGATAATCAAGAAATTAATAGCACTAGTAAATTTTGACATCTTGGATCTATTGGGAAATTGAAAATGATGTAATAAAAAGAGTTAAAGCAGGTTGGGTAAAATGGAGTGCTGCATTAGGCGTGTTTTGTGATTGCAGAATACCTTAAAATTGAAAGAAAAGTTCCACAAGATGGCTATAAGATTAGTCATTCTTTATGGATTAGAATGTTGGGCAACTAAGAAATATGTACAAAAAGTAAAAGTTGTCGAACTACAAATGTTACGTGGATTAGTGGCATAAAATTAAAAGATAAATTAAAGAACAGACATATACTCAACAAACTAAGCATCGTATCGACAAAAGACAGGATAAAGAAGGGGCAACTTAGATGGATTGAGCATTTAAAATGCAGGTCTAGTAATGCACATATGAGGAGGATTGAGTTAGTTATTAAAAGTGGTTGAGGTAGACCTAAAATAACTTGGAATAAGACAATGAGGAAGGATTTAATAACTCTTAAGCTAGAGGCGAAAATGCTTTTGATTGGATGAATTGGCAGAAAAGAATTCATGCAACCGACCCCACCTAGTGGACTTAAGGTTTGTTGATGTTGTTGTCGTTATTGTTGTTGTTGCTATTATGGTCCATTCACGTACAATCGGGCTTTTTGCCTTACCTTCAATTATAGGTTCTAGTGCCCCAGGCTCCTCTCATGTGACAAGTAGTCTTAACTTGTTTAAGTCCTTGAACCCCACTACTTTACACTCTAAGGTTACTCTTGCTAATGGTTTGGTTACACTAGTTTTTGGTTCTAGAAATATTCTCTCAATTCCTTCTATTCCTCTTTCTTCCTTGAACCTGTTAGGAATGACTCAATTAACAAAGTCTCATAATTGTTCTATGACCTTATTTCCTTTTTATTGTGTTATTCAAGATCATTAGATAAAGAAGAGGATTGGTGGAAGATTTGAGAAGGATGGCCTATACTATTTCGATGATGGTCATAGTGTGTCCAGTTCTCATCATACGGCTTCCTCGATTTCTATTCATGATGTTTTGAACAATGGCATGCTCATTTGGGTTACCCATCTCTTTAAAAACTACAAGTTTTTCCCCCGTTCAAGTTTTTTTTCTCGTTTTGAGTGTTTCTACATGTTAGTCGAGAAAGCATAGTAGGACATCTTTTCTTTCTAGAGTCAAGTCTCGTAGTAAATGATTGTTTTCTCTTATTCATTAGATATTGGGGCCCATATAGAGTCAAGAATTCGACTGTACATCAATATTTTCTGCCCTTTGTGGATGATTTTTTGCGTATGACATGTATCTATTTGTTAAAGGATAGGTTTGAATATTTGACTGTATTTACTTAATTCTATCAGGAAATAAAAACTCAGTTTGGTATCAATAGTCAAATTTTTTTTATCTAATAATGCACTTGAAAAATGTTCAAAATGAGCTTTCATCTTTTTTGCTTGGCCAAAGGGATTAATCATTAAACATCATGTATACATACCCCTTGGCAAAATAGAGTAGTTGAACCAAAAAAAAAAAATAGACATTTATTTGACATAGAACGGTCTCCAGTTTTTATATGCATGTTCCTAAAACCTTTTGGACTAATGCTCTTCTTACAACTAGTTTTCTACTCAATAGGATGCCTTTAAGTTCTCTAGGGGACAAATTCCCTTCTTCATCGTGTACTCAAAAACATCCATGTTCTTTATCATGCCTCGTGTCTTTGGGTGCACATGATTTGTTCATGTTCTATATACTGGTCAGGACAAGTTCTCTCCGTGTGCTCTTAAATGTGTCTTTGTTTGGTTCTCGAGAACTCAGAAAGGACATAGATGTTATAATTTCCACATTCGCAGGAAATATGTTAGTGTTGGCATCTCCTTTTTTTAGGGGACACTATATTTTTCCAGTATTAGGTCCTCCTTGGATGAATCTATATTGATTCCATCAATGACTTATGCCCCCCCCCCCCCACTCTTGTGTTGATTCTTCTATTCCTACCCTTGTCCTTTTCGAAAAATCTTCTGACCCTCTTCCAAATCCATTAGTTACATATCTATAAAAAAAAATTGAAGGATAATGAACAACGCAAAGCAAGCACAAACACCACTATCACCATGCAAGTGCCTTCTCTATTTGTTACTATTTTGACTTCTAGTTTTGGAGATCCATCTCAACGTGACATGGATTTGCCCATTGCTCACCTGAACGGTACTCAAACATGTGCTCAAGAATCCTTAGTTGCTTATCCTATCGCTCATTATGTTTTAGTTCTTCACCTTCCTAGGCCTACACACTCTTTTGCCTTGTCTATTTACTCAATTTCTATCTCGCATGTTGGCACTTGCTAACCTTGGCTGGAAGCATGCAATGGAAGTAGAAATGGATGCTTGACCACTCAAAGGACATAGTACTTGTTGAATCTTCCTCTTGGTAAAGAGTTGGTTAGGTGTCATTGGGTCTACACCATCAAATATCTTTCTAGTAGCTCTATCAAACAACTTAAGGCTCAGTTGGTTGCCAAGGGGTACGCCCAAACATATTGTGTTGATTATTTTGAGACCTGTCCGATTGGTCGATTTAATTTTGTTCATGTATTGATCTCATTAGCAATTAATTTTGATTAGCCCTTATATCAGTTGGATGTGAAGAATGCCATCTTATATGGAGATTTGTTGGCGGTATACATGGAGCAACCTCCCAGTTATGTTGCTCAAGGGGAGGATTATAAAGTATGTAGGTTGCATAAGGCCATTTATGATCTTAAACAATTTTCGAGCCTGGTTTGACAAATTTAGTGTCATAGTTTCTGAATTTGGTATTATCCAGTGCCACTTTAATCATTCGGTTTTTGTCCACAAAACAAAGACAGGTGTGGTACTTCTAGGGGTTTATGTTGATGATATCATCATCATTGGCAGCAAACCTAGTGGGATTGCAGATGTTAAGCATAGCTTCAAGAAAAAATTTAAATCAATGACTTAGGTATCCATGTTACTTTCTTAGCATTGAGATTGAATGGTGCAGGGAAGAGTTGAATCTATCTTTATGAAAATCTACATTGAACTTGCTAAATGAGACTGGTCTATTAGGAGCCAAGCCAATTGATACTCCTACAGAAGGGATGTTGGATTGGACTTTGAAATGTCAATATAGCTAGTTGGTTGGAAAGTTGATCTACTTGACTGTCACTAGACCTAACAAATCTTTTGTAGTGGGGGTGATGTGTCAGTTTATGGAAATCCCAAACAACCACCTTGGTGCAGCATCTCAAAGGCTCTCCTGGCGAAGGTTTGATATGTAAATGTAGTAGAAATTGTGAGATTGTGGGATACTTTAATGCAAATTGGGCTAGATTTGTTAATGATTGAAGGTGTGCTACTGGATATTGCACATTTGTGGGATGAGATAATCTTGTTATTTGATGTAGCAAGAAACAAATTAGTGTAGCAAGATCTAGTGTTGAAGTGGAATATCGAGTTATGGCTCATACTATGAGTGAGCTTATGTGACAGAAGTCTCTTTATGTCAAAGATGGGATTCTTGGTAACAAAGACATATGTTTTGTGATAATCAAGCTGCCATTTATATTGCTAGCACTCCAATGTTTCATGAGAGGACAAAGCATATATTAGTTTACTGACATTTTACGAGGCATGTTGTGTTGAAAAAGGTTGTGAGGACTCCCTTTGTGAAATATGTCGATCAATTAGGCAATTTATTTTACAAAGACTTTATTTAAGCCTGTCTTGTCTAATGTTTGTTACAAGCTAGGGTTAGGTGATATTTATACACCTCCAACTTGAGGTAGTGAATTAGAAAGAATATGTTATTTTAATAATTAGACTCTGTTAACAGGGGTATTTTTGTCCTTAGACTCTAGGGGTAGGGGTAGACCTAAAATAACTTGGGAGGAAATAGTAAGTAAGGATTTAATATCCTTGAATCTGTCAAAAGAAATGGTTCATGATCGCATAAATTGGCGAAAAATGATTCATATAGCCGACCCCACCTAGTGGGACTTAAGGCTTGGTTTTGTTGTTGTTGTATCTCCTCTTCTCTTCTATCCTTCTCTTCTTCTCTCCTCCATCCCTAACTTTACAACAAAAATTATGGATAAAATGAATGATCTAATATAAAAAAATTAATTCTAGATGCAAAAATATTGAAGTAATAGGTTGCCAAAACAACTAAAAGTCATAAGATCTGGTTTTCAGTTTTTTTGCAAACAACTTAAAACTGTCAATAGAAAACGAAAACCAACAATGTAAACAAACTTGTTTTCATAATCTATTTCTTCACTACATAGAAACGAAAACAAAAAACCTAAAACAGAAACAATTCCAAATAGGCTCTAAAAAATTTTGACCAACCCAAAATAAGCTTTTTGAAATCCAATTTAAGAAGAATGCCTTTTTCACTCTTCCTACAAACCTCCTCCACTACCTCATTGGCAACCAAAATGGTGTCCTGCCTACCCCCACAAATGCACTTTGAGTCTTAGAAATAGTATCATCTAACACTACACTCAACCTATTAGCTAGTAGTTTAGCAATGATCTTATACACGCTAGTCACTAAAAGGATAGGTCTAAAATCAATAATCTTAGTAGATCTATTACTCTTAAGCACCAAAGTGATGAAAGTGATGAAAAAGAAGATAAGCAAAAAGAAAGAATATACAATCCTATGAAATCCTCAAAAAGGGGAAAAAATACAAAATAAAAATACAAAATCTTTCATAGATCCATAAAGCTTTGGCTTGGATGATAGTTGGCGAATTCCTATCCACGGACTGTCTAGGTGATTGATTCAATATCAGAATCCATGGTTTTAAATCGCGGTAGCGGGTAGCGCAACGTAACGGTAATGGGTGTAACGGAAAGCGGGAGTAGTGGATGTTACATAACGGGAAACGGGTGTAACGGCCGTGAATTTTTTAGAAGCAAGCACAACCTTGTGCATATTATTGTACTTGGATGTTTTAAGTTTTTAGCCCTTCATAGAAAGAATTTTAGTGCATTTTGGATCCTTTAGTTCGAGTAACTAAGTTATTTGGTAAGGGCAACAAGTTTACATTTGTTTTAAACCACCATTGATAGAAAAATTACGTTTGTGCGTATTTATACTTCTCATTGTTCTTATCTGTGATAAATTCTTGTGTGTGCTAAATTAATTAATAAAATAAAATACATTATACACTCCATTAATCTATTAGACACATAAGACATACAAGTAATACAAATATAAAATAGTTAGAAAAGAAAGAAGGTTGAAGTTGAAAAATATAGAACATAAATATCACATTACTAATATTATCAAAATAAAATATTTTCCTAACAAGTTAGTATTTTCAAATTGTTAAGTAATGCATCTATTGTGAGTATTTAAAGAAATTACAAATTTTGTATCATTGTCATCCTCTTTATAATCTTTTCCCCCTCTTGCCACTTGGTATATTGAGAATGATATATGAAAGAGAGTGAAAAATTAAGAAGAAAAAGTGAAAAATAAAATAATTTTTTGGCGTAACAGTCCTATAGCAGTTACGTAACGGCCATAGCGGCCTTTACTTAATGGTCGTGGTCCGTAACAGCCGCTACAGCTGTGATTTTTCTTCCCACCGATTTCACAGTATGTAAAGGTATCGATAACTCAAAAAACCGTTACGTAACAGTGTTACGTAACGGTTGCGGCCTTTATTTAAAACCATGTCAGAATCTATCCCCTCAGGTTGCAGTTGCTGTGCCAATCTGGCAGATTTATTGCGGTTTTCTGGGCATTGTTTGGCATAGTGTCCTTTTTTGTTGCGTATGAAACACCTGTCCTCTTCTTTTGTTTTCTTTCTGAAAAATCTGAATTTCTTCTTTTTGCTAGATTTAAGGACCTTCATAAAATGCTTCTTCTTCTTGGGTGTACATGAGCAGTCTTTTACCTTGCATTTTATCTGAAGATAAGGCTTTTTGCACTGCTTGGTAAACTTATGATTCTGCTTAACATCTTTGAAAAGAGCTTGTGAGTATCACATAATTTTTCCAAAGAGGAAAGTGCCATCTGGTGAATTTCTCCAATGGAAATGTCTCTGAGTGATCGTTTGAGTGAAGAAATTTTTCTTTGGAGTTCTGGCTGAATGTCTTCTGGTAAAGAATTAATATAAACTTGTCTAAGATTTTCATCATTGAATCCACCAAGGAGATAATATCGTTTGGACATTCTCTAGAAGTGGAAATCAAGGTCTTTTCTCTTGAGAGAACAGCAATGCATTTCAAAGTATTCCTTTTTGGCTTCGTTTGCATAATCATCTGGATCCCCAATAAACTCTTTGTAAAGAATTCCCAAAGCATGAGAAGGAGATGGAGACTTGATATATTGAAGTTGCCTATATTCTCCAAGACTTTGGAACCAATCTCTCAATGATCCCGTGAATTGGGATACAAATT
This sequence comes from Malania oleifera, assembly GCF_029873635.1. Lineage (NCBI taxonomy): Eukaryota > Viridiplantae > Streptophyta > Magnoliopsida > Santalales > Ximeniaceae > Malania > Malania oleifera. The sequence continues at coordinate 151,580,986 of NC_080418.1, forward strand.
CAGCAAGTACAACTTCCAAATTATTTCCTGTCTTAGATAGTTGAAGATCAATCCATGCACCAAATTCTCTAACTTTATTCCTCCATTTGATAGGAGGAGTATCATCAAAAGAAAACCGTGGACCAGTGTAGGTTTAGAAGGAGTAGTTTCTTTGGTTTGAGTTTCCATGGGTTCTTCTTCAGTATGTTCTTCTACAGTAGGTTCTTCTTCATGAGTTCTGGATGTTTCGGAATTAGTTGGTGTAGCCATAAGCATACGAGTTAGGTCTGTGATCTCTTGGTCTGTAGAAGATTGGCTATCCGAGGATCCTTCTGCCGAGGATTGGGTTTTAGTGGAAATATCATCATTATCATCATCAGATGGTAAAATGACTTTGTCAGCGAGTAATGATGAGGATTGGTTTGGTACAGGAGATTTGAGCTTTGGTTCTGGTTTTTGTGGAAAAAAGAATGCTTTCTTATGACTTCAGAAGTGGACTTGAAGTGCTTGGAATAGTCTGGCTCATAGGATCCTGAAGAAGGAGGAGATCAGGAAAACAGGGAATATGATGATGTATAAGGAAAAGCTTTTGGGATACAAATGGATGAGAAAGGTTGAGGTTGGGGACGATCTTGTTCCATTTGCATCAACTAATCTTTGAGCCTCCTGATCTCAGATACTTTATTATTGAATTCTGGCCCAAAATAGCCTAAAATGGCATAGTGCCTTAGTTCTGTATCAAGGCTATCAATCCTTCCTTTTATATCTATATACATATTTTCAAGCCTAGTATCAACATGTTGGAGGTGTTGATCTAGCTAAGTACTTTGAGAGAACAGTTTGTCAACTTTATGATCAATAGCACAAAGGGTAGCATTTTGGGATCTGGAATTTTGGGTTTGCCAGTTGAGAACTTGTTCTGCATGTGAGGGTAGCTTTCTAGTTCCATCTGGCTGGATCTCACTAGGTTGGACAAATGGTCTGGAATAAAGGTTCATTTCAGGGTGCGTTCTTGGTTCAAGTGGTGGAAAGTGCTTATCATATGGAGAGGCCATAAAACAAGGAATCGGTTGTTGAGTAGACACTGTATTGGATATGGTGTTAGGACATGATGTAGGCTTAGAAATAGGATTTTGAATGAGTCCAGGTTCAGGTGGAATTAGGCCTTCCTCTCTCAAGATTTGGAGAGCTCTTTCATAGATCCATAATGGCTATGGCTTGGATGATGGTTGGCGAATTCCTATCCACGGACTATCTGGGTTATTAGGTCTTCTTTGTGTATTATGGGGCTTGCAAGAGTTTCGTTTGTAGTGATCATTTGAGGCCTTGTGGCAATCACAATCTGGATTGCACATCAAAGGATCAACATCCCAAATGAAATGACCATTTATCTTATCAGTGAAGATAGGTCGTCCTTCTGGATTTGGTGCATGGATTGATCTTCAACTATCTAAGACAGGAAATAATTTGGAAGCTGTACTTACTAAATTTGTATCCCGATTCACGGAATCATTGAAAGATTGGTTCCAAAGCCTTGGAGAATATAGGCAACTTCAATATATCAAGTCTCAATCTCCTTCTCATGCTTTGGGAATTCTTTACAAAGAGTTTATTGGGGATGCATATGATTATGCAAACGAAGCCAGAAAGGAATACTTTGGAATGCGTTGCTGTTCTCTCAAGAGAAAAGACCTTGATTTCCACTTCTAGAGAATGTACAAACGATATTATCTCCTTGGTGGATTCAATGATGAAAATCTCAGACAAGTTTATATTAATTCTTTTACCAGAAGACATTCAACTAGAACTCCGAAGAAAAATTTCTTCACTCAGACAATCACTCAAAGACATTTCCATTGGAGAAATTCACCAGATGGCACTTTCCTCTTTGGAAAAATTATGTGATACTCATCAGCTCTTTTCAAAGATGTTAAAGCAGAATCATAAGTTTACCAAGCAGTGCAAAAAGCCTTATCTTCAGAAAAAATGCAAGGAAAAAGACTGCTCATGTACACCCAAGAAGAAGAAGCATTTTATGAAGGTCCTTAAATCTGGAAAAAAGAAGAAATTCAGATTTTTCAGAAAGAAAACAAAAAGAGGACAACACAAATCATTCTCCTGAAAAAATCTGGTTCAAACCAAAAAAAATTAAAACAACAAAAATCAAGCCAAATAGTTCCTCCAATGCCTATTTAAATCCTGAAAACTAGCTTCACTAAAAATTCCAAACCTGACACAGCATAAAGAAGTTAAATATTGAATCGTTTCCCACACAAATGACAAATTCAACTTCTTCCTAAAGAAAAAATAAACCGCACATTACATTCCAATTATAAACTCTATAAAACCGCAAACTTGCTACACTTCCACAGTGCTGCCCTCTCCTTCCTTCTTCGGAAGCCAATGAAAGAGATGAATAACAAGTCTTCCGTTGAATAGGGGCAAACCCAACTCCCTTCCATAATGCCAAACAGTTTGTTCCATATCCTCCATGCAGTCACAATGCAAAAAGAGATGGGAAGTTGTTTCAGAATTCCTATAACAGAGCACGCAAACATCTAGAGAGAGAGAGCCTTCAAAGTCCCCTAATCTGCATTGGTACTAACTTTGTTAAGCAAAACCAACCAAGTAAATGCTTTTATTTTTGGAGGAACTTTAACCTTCCAAATAATAGGATAAAGAGGAAAAGGAGAGTTTGAATAGGTCAAAAATTCATAGAATGATTTACAAAAAAACACCCCCATTGATCCAGACCCCAATAATGAACATCCCTTTCCAAGAATAAGCGGCAATTGTTCAATATGGACAACAAAGCTGACAACTCCACCATCTTCCTATCATTTAAAGGCCTCCTAAGATGAAGATTCCAAGAGGCTAAAGAGCTGCTCACATTGTCCACAAAAAATAATTAAAAAAATAATAATGTTGCTTGGCTTAGAGCAAAGTCTAAAATGACGAGGAAATGAAGTGGAAAAAGAAACATACTGAGCCATAGGTCTTTCCAAAAAAACAAATCCGGAAACCTCCCCCCCCCCCCCCCCCCCACACACCTTAAAATTAGTGTGAAAAGATGGTAAATATGGGAAATAGATCTCCAAAGACCCAACAAAGAGCATCTTAAACTAGCATTGGCATCCCGCCCATTCTCATCCAACCCAAACTTACTACATACAACTCTATGCCACAGGGGATCCTTCTAAAGGGAAGCAGCACAACCATTCAACTAAAAGAGTGGTGTTTCTAGACACAAAGTTACCAAGACCCAACCACCCCGCCCCCCTCTTTTAGACTTACAAACCTCCACCCAACTCACTAAATGATCCCTATGACTCCCCACGCTAGATCACAAAAAATCTCTCATGATTCTCTCAAGCTTACTAGCAACCCCCACTATAACTTTAAAAACAAATAAGAAATTCAATGGAAAGCTAGAAAGATAAAGCCTAGATAAGCATAATTCTACCCCTAAGAGAAAAAAGGGCACCCTTCCAACCATCTAATCTCTTCATCGTCCTTTCAACTACTGGATTCCAAAAATCTGCTCATCCACGATCCCCCCTAGAGGAACCCCCAAGTCAATCAAGGGTCAATCCAATAAACCACACCCCACATCTGCAGACTAACTAGTTCTCCCAACGAGTATATTTAAGGCTGCTAAACCACTACTCCCCATATTAATTTTGAGCCCAGCAACCCTCTCAAAAACTTGAAGAATACCAAAAAATTTTCCAAACAAAGGGCTATGTCACCATGAAGAAAATGGTACCATCAGCAAATTGAAGATGAGAAACTACCACTGATTACGTGTCAAAACTGCGTAATTGGGCACTTTAACCCGGGCTTTACGGCTTATATTTTTAATTAAATGTCCAATTATGTCTAATATTTTAACAAAGTGTCGAATTTAGTATTCTTGAGTTTCATTGCACAATTTATGAATTTTTGGTAATTTTTTGTTGCAGGAAAAGTCCCGGGAGCCAATACCGACACTTGTTCGTATTTTGTGCATAACTTTTCTGTCCGAGCTCCGATCGAGACGATTCAAATTTCTGGAGAAAGAGGAAAGGATTATCTACAACTTTCATCTTTTGAGTTTTGTGAGAAACGGGCTCCAGGAAGGTCAAAACAGACCGTGTTCGTGAAGAACAAAAACTGAAAATATATAAATATATATATATATATTTGTTTTGATGTGACCCGGCCATGCATGGCCGGGTCGGGTTGGGTTAGCCGGGTCTAGGTATTCGTATTCCCCTTTAAATTCTCCTCTTTCCCTTTTTTGTTTTTTGGGTGTGTCTCCAACACACCAATCTCTGCTCCCTCTTCTCCTTTGCTCCTTCAATTTTTTTCGTCTCTATGTTTTTCCCCCTCTCGTTCTCTTTTACTCTCTCAGCTTCCCTGCAACCTCTCCCTCTCCCTCTCCCTCTCCCTCTCCCTATGTCTTCTCTCCCGTGAGACACCACCTGCAGCCACCGTGAACCATAGCCGACCACAGCAACTCCACTCCACCATCCTGCCAGCTAAGTTCCTCCGTTGCAGCTGTTCTGGACAGACCACCGAGCACACCACAGCAGAAGTCGGGCAGCCCTCTGCACAGCCAGCCTTCGACCGCAACACCAGCAACTCGAGAGCTACTCCTCTCTGATCCTCGGCCAGCCCAGCATCAACAGCCCTCTCAGCCAGCAGAGCACAGCAGCAACAGCAGCCCTCTCCTCTGTTTCTCACGGCCTGCCATGGCCGTCCTTCCCTGCTCTCTCTTTTCCCTTCTTTCTTTTAATTATTTATTTATTTTTGTTAAGACTTTAAATATTGCATAAAGTTCAGATTTTTTTTTAGTTTATTTGAAATTTCTTTTAAGATTGAATATTGTTAAGCATTTAACTCTTGTTGAATTTTTTTTCATTAAACTAGTTATTGGTGGTTTTAATTAGTCCTTTAAATTAAGTTCGGTTTGAAAAAAAAAAGACAAAAAAAAAATATTGTTTAGTTTTGAAGTTTTCCAAGTTTTAATTTTTTTTTTTTCTTTTGAAACTCAATTTAGATTAGGTTCGGTTTTATCAAAGTTTGTATTTTTCTTATGGTTTTTCATTTTATTGATGCAGTGAGCCACCGTGGAATTAATTTGACTCGAAATATTGGGATTGCAAGCATGAGTGGCTAAGTTCAGTAACTCGGGTTGTGGGTCAATGTCGTTTGTTTTCTATGGCTTATTAGTTCTCCTAAGAAATTATTGATAAACTTTTATTTGGTTGAACCCGAAAATTTAAGGTATCGTTGATAAATCGCTAGCTCTTATTTCTTGTTTTGTTATTGACGTTAGGCACATCAAAACCTTGATTTAATCTAGGATTTTCATCAACTAGTTTACATGACATTCGGTTGATGCTTAATGAGAGTTTTTATTTTCTTCCGTTTGGATGTGGCCAATTTACTCGATCTTTAGTAATAAAATTTCATCTTATTAATGCCTTGATTGGATTAACAAGAAGAGGAGTAAGGCCTAGGAAATTAGTAAACGGTGGAAGCAAACAGACGTTGAACCTGTAACCCGAGTGTTTGGTAAAATTGTTTCAATTAATCTGTTTAGTTTTGGTTGCGTTATTAGATTTACATTTTTGGAAAATTGATAAAATTTCAGTTTCATTTTGATAGTTTACTCAAGCTTCTCTCACTTTGTTTACTATTTTCAAAATTTGTAAAAGACAAAAAAAAAATTTCCAAAACCCATTTTTCAGCAACAGGATTTCACTAAACTTTTATAAATACTTTGATACTCAGTTGTCCCTGTGGAATACGATCCTGGACTCATCCTTGATACAACTTGACACTTCTGCACTTGGAAGCACAACTCAGAACGAGTCAAGTTTTTGGCGCCGTTGCCGAGGATTAATTGGTGTCATCAAAGTGTTTCTCAAATTTCAGAGAGGGTATTTATAGAGCTGTGAACGTCTTCATAGCCTGGGTGATATCTACTTCCTCTCCTTTGACCTGTTTGCTTTTATTTTTGTTTTATTTCGTTTATACTGATTTTGTATGTCTGGTTGGGCTAGAGATAACACATTTAGATTGGTTAGGACAGACTCATCCATCTCATCATCGAGTGCACCTATTTCACTTGAATCACTTGAATCATCATCTGACACTCAGCATCATGGCTGAGAATGAACATTATGATAAGGATAACCCTAATAGGACACTTAGAGAATATTTGCAACCTGTTAGGACCAGCACCCCATCTTGCATTATTCTACCTTTAAATGCAAATGCTTTTAATTTTAAACCTGGGATGATTCCATTGTTACCTCATTTTCATGGCATTGAATCTGAAAACCCATATTTGCATATTAAAGAGTTTAAAGAAGTGTGTTCCACATTCATGGACAGAACATGCACTGAGGAGGTAATAAAACTAAAATTGTTTCCATTTTCTTTAAAAGACAAGGCAAAAACCTGGTTGAATTCCCTAAGACCAAGATCCATTGGGACTTGGCAAGAAATGCAAACTGAGTTTTTAAAGAAATTTTTTCCCATGCAAAGAACTAATGCTTTGAAAAGACAAATCATGAACTTTTGCCAAAAAGATGTGGAAACATTTTATCAGTGTTGGGAACGTTTCAAAGATCTCTTAAATGCATGTCCTCACCATGGGTATGAGAATTGGAGGGTCATCAGTTTTTTCTATGAGGGGTTGCAACCAAAGATGAGGCAATTTGTAGAAACAATGTGCAATTGTGAGTTTTTCAATAAAGGGCCTGAAGAAGCTTTTGATTATTTTGATTACTTGGCTGAAAATGCCCAATCTTGGGATGTCTCTGATGTGTATGATAGATCTGAAAAGCAAAAATGCATTGGTGGGGGTGGTAAGTATCAATTGAAAGAAGTTGATGATTTGAATGCGAGGCTTGCATTGATGTCTAAAAGGTTAGAGTCCATTGAACTTAAGAAGGTAAATGAAATGCACGTTTTACCATCATCTTCTGAAAAATGCAGCATATGTGAGGATCCAGGGCATGTGACTGATGCATGTCCAACTATTCCTGCTTTTAAGGAAGTTTTGCTTGATCAATCTAACCCAGTGCATATGGTTTCTAAGAATTCTTCTGGACCTTATTCTAATACATATAATGCAGGTTGGAGAAATCATCCAAATCTCAGTTGGAAAAATGACCAGGGGGGGCCATCTACGCAGGGACCAAGTCAGTATAATCCTTATGCAGCCGCTAGCCAAGGCTTGGGGCCACCTCATTTTCCAAATCAGCCACCCCAAATGCAAAGAAGAGGAGTGGAAGACTCCATACAACAGCTAACTGTTAGCTTGCAACAATTTATGCAGAGTTAGAGCACGATCAACAACCAAAACTCCCAGGCCATCAATGACATCAGAGGGACTCTCACTAAAGTAACCACCACTTTGAGTAACCAGGAGAAAGGAAAGTTTCCAGCTCAACCCCAGCCCAATCCACAAGGGACAGTCGATCATCTCAGCATTCAGGTGAAGGGAGCAATGTGAAATCAGTGAAAGCTATTACAACTTTGAGGAATGGTAAGGTTTTGGGTGACCCTGCCCATAGTGCAGGAAGTTCAGGTAAAAATGCTAATCCTCCTCTTGATAGTGGTGAGTCGAGCACTTTAAATTCACATAATGATGCATGTTCCATACCTGCACCGTTTCCACAACGTTTGGTTTCTTTGCACAAGGATAAACAGCATGTTGAAATCTTGGAAATTTTTAACCTAGGATTAACATTCCACTTCTAGATGCTATAAAACAAATTCTTGCTTATGCTAAATTTCTAAAGGATTTATGCACTGTAAAACGCAAACTGAATGTGCAGAAAAAGGCCTTCCTCACTGAGCAAGTTAGTGCTATTATTCAAAATCACACACCACCTAAGTACAAGGATCCTGGGTCACCTACTATTTCATGTGTCATCAGAAACTCTAAGATAGGGCAGGCCTTGCTAGACTTAGGTGCGGGGGTTAATTTGCTACCTTATAGTGTGTATGAACAATTGGGGCTAGGGGAATTGAAAACCACATCCATTATCTTGCAGCTTGCTGATAGATCCATAAAAATTCCTAAGGGTATCATTGAGGATGTCTTGGTCCAAGTGGATAAATTTTACTACCCTGTGGATTTTGTGGTCTTGGATATGAAAGTGTCATCCCGCGCAAATTCTTCACCACCTGTGATTTTGGGAAGACCATTTTTAGCAACTTCTAATGCCATAATCAATTGTAGGAGTGGTGTTTTAAAATTGAGTTTTGGAAATATGACTTTAGAACTGAATATCTTCAATTTGTGCAAGCAACCTCAAGAACATGAAGAAATCCAAGAAGTCAATTCACTGGAATCTTTAATTGTAGACACTCCTTGGTTAAACTATGATTGTGATGAGCAGTGGGAGGAATTAGAAGATTCCCTTGATTTATCTGAGTCCACTGATCATTTTTCTTCGCTTTGTGTTGCAGGTGACTCAACTGAGATGCAATGGAAGCTTAAATTTGAACCATTACCGGCAATACAAACCCCAGCACAACCATCCGATGAGAAGGCACCAGTGTTAGAATTGAAGCCACTGCCGCCGGAACTAAAATATGCCTACCTTGGACCAGAGAACTCATTCCCAGTGGTGATTGCTGCATTGTTGACTCCTGACCAAGAAAGTAAGTTGTTGAGAATTTTGACACAACACAAATCAGCCATTGGTTGGTCCATTGCCGACATTAAAGGTATAAGTCCTCTCATTTGTACACATAGGATATATTTGGAAGAGGGTTCAAAACCCTCTAGAGAGATGCAAAGGAGACTAAACCCCACAATGAAGGAAGTGGTAAAAAAGGAAGTCTTGAAATTGTTAGACATAGGCATCATATATCCAATTGCTGACAGTAAATGGGTTAGTCCAATACAAGTTGTTCCAAAAAAATCTGGTATAACTGTTGTAGAAAATGATAAGGGAGAATTGGTGCCTACTAGAGAGACCACAGGCTGGAGGATGTGTGTAGATTATAGGAAATTGAATGCTGCCTCTAGGAAGGATCATTTTCCTTTGCCTTTCCTTGACCAGGTTTTAGAAAAAGTGGCAGGGCATGAATATTACAGTTTTTTAGATGGATTCTCCGGTTATTATCAAATAGAAATAGCTCCATAGGACCAAGAGAAGACTACCTTCACTTGTCCCTTTGGAACTTTTGCCTTCAGGAGAATGCCATTTGGGCTATGCAATGCCCTGGCTACTTTTCAAAGATGCATGTTAAGTATTTTTAGCAACTTGATTGAGGACAGTGTAGAGGTATTCATGGATGACTTTTCAATTTTTGGAAAAACATTTGATGCATGTTTGTCTAATTTGCAGGTTGTTTTGAAAATATTTGAAGAAAAGCAATTGTTGTTAAATTGGAAAAAATGTCACTTTATGGTCCAACAAGGAATAGTTTTGGGGCACATTGTATCCTCTCAAGGCATAGAGGTGGATAAAGCTAAAATAGACTTGATTTCAAATTTGCCTGCACCTAAAAATGTGAAAGATGTTAGATCATTTTTAGGGCATGCCGGTTTTTATAGAAGATTCATAAGGAATTTTAGCTTTATCTCTAAACCTCTTTGCAAACTTTTGATGCATGATGTTAAATTTGAATGGACCCAAGAGTGTCAAAATGGTTTTGATGAACTAAAAACATGCCTCACCACTGCACCTATCATTCGATCTCCTGACTGGTCACTTCCTTTTGAATTAATGTGTGATGCAAGTGACTTTGCTGTGGGAGCTGTTCTTGGACAACGAAGAGATAAACTGCCATATGTTATATACTATGCTAGTAAAACTTTAAATGCGGCACAAAAGAACTATTCCACCACAGAAAAAGAACTACTAGCTATAGTATTTGCATTGGATAAGTTTAGATCTTATCTTCTTGGTTCTCCTGTCATAATATTCACTGACCATGCAGCTCTGAAAATTCTACTGTCAAAAAAAGACACTAAGCCAAGACTGGTAAGGTGGATACTTCTGCTTCAGGAATTTGATCTCACAATAAAAGATAAAAAGGGAGTGAAGAACGTGGTGGCAGATCACCTTTCTCGACTTCAATCAGAAGTTTCTAAGAAGTTTTCTTTAATTTCTGATAAATTTCCTGATGAACAATTATTTGCCGTTGAATATTTACCATGGTATGCTGATATTGTAAATTTCTTGCTTACAGGGAAAACTCCACCTCGTTGGAATGCTCAAGACATAAGAAGGTTGAAGGCTGAAGCTAAGAATTTCTTTTACGATGATCCTTATCTCTTTAAATATTGTTCAGATCAGATCATTAGAAAGTGTGTGCCTAACAATGAAATTTCTAGTGTTTTAAATTTTTGCCACACAGAAGCTTGTGGTGGGCATTTTTCCGCCCACAAAACAATGGCTAAAGTTCTTCAAAGTGGGTTTTATTGGCCAAGTATGTTTAAGGATGCTTTGAGTTTCTGTAAAGCCTGTGAACCTTGTCAAAAATTAGGGGGAATCACTAGGAGAAACATGATGCCTTTGCAACCTATACTAGTGATTGAAATTTTTGATTGTTGGGGTATAGATTTCACGGGACCATTTCCTTCTTCTTTTGGCTATTTATACATTTTGCTTGCCGTTGATTATGTTTCCAAGTGGGTTGAGGCAGTCCCTTGCAGAACTAATGACCATCAAGTGGTTATAAAATTTTTGAAAGAAAATATTTTTGCAAGGTTTGGCATGCCTAAAGCCATAATCAGTGATCAAGGCACGCACTTTTGCAACAAACATGTTTCAGCCTTATTGAAGAGGTATGGTATCCATCACAAAATCTCTACTGCCTACCATTCTCAAACCAACGGGCAAGTTGAATTAGCAAATAGGGAAATTAAACACATCCTTGAGAAAACTGTTAACCCAAATAAGAAAGATTGGTCTTTGAGATTGTCTGATAGCTTGTGGGCCTATAGAACAACTTTTAAAACCATTTTAGGCATGTCTCCATATGGATTAGATAAGCATAATTCTACCCCTAAGAGAAAAAAGGGCACCCTTCCAACCGTCTAATCTCTTCATCGTCCTTTCAACTACTAGATTCCAAAAATCTGCTCATCCACGATCCCCCCTAGAGGAACCCCCAAGTCAATCAAGGGTCAATCCAATAAACCACACCCCACATCTGCTAACTAACTAGTTCTCCCAACAAGTATATTTAAGGCTGCTAAACCACTACTCCCCATATTAATTTTGAGCCCAGCAACCCTCTCAAAAACTTGAAGAATACCAAAAAATTTTCCAAACAAAGGGCTATGTCACCAGGAAGAAAATGGTACCATCAGCAAATTGAAGATGAGAAACTACCACCCCCTCATTCCCCACACCTAACCCCTTAACCAACCCTCCTTCAACTGCCCTATCTACCATCCTGCTTAAGACATCAGCTGCAAGGACAAACAAAAAGGGAGATTGCAGGTCTCCTTTTCTAATGCCTCTCGAAGCAGTAAACCAAGATTTAGATTCACCATTTACAATAATCGAGAACCACACGTTAGATAAGCAGCCCTTAGTCCACCAGCACCAATGCTCTCCAAAACCTCTTTTTCACAAAGACCTTATCCGGGAAACTCCAACTCACTCTATCATAAGCTTTCTCAAAAATCTACTTTAAATACGAACCCCCTCTTCTTATTCCTACTGATGTCCTCCACCACCTCATAGCCACAAGGATAGCATCCACTATTTGTCTCCCCACCACAAAAAAATCCTATGCAGTTGAAGTAGTATCATTAAGCACCATGCTTAACCTATTTGCTAAAACTTTAGCAATAATCTTATGCACACTAAAGACAAGACTTATAGGTCTAAAATCCTCAACCTTGAAAAATCTATGTTTCTTAGGCACCAAGGCTGTAAAAGAAGAGTTGATACTCTTGCTCAAAATCTCATTCCCATAGAAATCAATGAAAAATTTCAACAAATCACCCTTAACAATCTCCCAACAATCTTGAAAGAAAGCCATTTTAAAATCGTCCGAACCTAGAGCCTTATCCCTATCCATGCAAAAAACTACACACCTCACTTCCTCCTCATCAAATAGCCTCCCCAACAAGTGTATATGAGCATCAGAGATAGGCTCCCAATCTAAACCCCCAATCATCTGTCTATTACGTATTTCCTTCAAATAAAAATTATGAAAGAAATCATTAATAACAAATGCAATCAAGCGCTAATCATTTGTAAACCTCCCATCCCCAAAATCCAACTTCCTAACCTAATTTTTTCTCTCATTGCCATTAGCTAAACTATGGAAAAAAGATGAATCACAATCACCATCTTTCACCGATTTGAATTTGGTCTTTTGCCTCCAACTCCTTATTTCCTAAAAAGTCACCTCTTCCAACTCATTTTTAATTGAGACTCTTCTAGCCCACTCACTTTCCGACAGAATAACCTCCTCCTCCTTTCTATCCAAACCGACAACCTCACCTAAAAGACTACATTTTCTAATTCTAACATCTCCAAACTTTCCCTCATTACAAGTCAATTTTTCCTTTAGTTGTTTTAATTTCCTCATGAACCTAAACCTTCCCAACTTCTCTATACTTCCTCTCCCCAAGAATCCCTAACCAAAGGCTTAATGTAACGCCCCAGTCCCAACTTACGGCCCGAGTGTTACTGTAGTGACGTCTGTGTACCTGATATACTTCTTAACAGATATATAAGCCGCCAAAAACATAAACATCCATCAAACTATTACTAGAGTTCTAACTGCCTAATAGATACATACAGCTATTCCAACAACCATATACAATACTGTATGATACTCGACGCATCCTCGAGTCTTACAACATTTTACAAGTTCTAAAAACCTATAACATAACCTACAAAATCAAGCTCGTGGAAATGCTCACTCAAAAACAGATCGCTACCCTGCCCCGGTCCTTGCTAATCTCAACCTCGATAAGGACCTGAAAAGACGGTTTGTATGATAGGGCGAGACACCTCTCAGTAAGGGACGATTAAGCTATAATAACAGTGTATGGCCAGCATGCTTTAAGTGTTTAACAAAAACATAAACATATATAATCATTGTTTCTGTAATTGTAAAATATTTCATCATATGAAAAGCCCCATAGTATATAACAACAATTACATAAATGTACAGATATGCAAGATAGGACACGCCCTAAAACTCTATACCATGTATAAATCCCCAAAATTGGGGTTGACCGCCCCTACTGTCTCAATACAGCCTGAGTACACGATCAAGAGGCAAACTCACACTAAGACTGCCCCTACTGTCTCAATACAGCCTGGGTTCATATAGATCAAAAGTATGGTGCCCTCACTAGCAACGGATCCGGGCCTACAGTATCAGTCCCCAGGGTTCCTAAAGCATATCGTGCAATTTAAGCAATTTAAACACTCTTGAAATCATTTCACAAAACACATCATTACGTGAAATCCGGCCCGTAGCCGTCAAATAAACTTTTGGCATTTTCACAACAGTTCCAGTATTTCACAACATCAACACTTGCCACACAGTTTTCCATATTTGAAAGCAACCCGAAAGTAAATATAAATAGTTAATATCACAGTATGGGTTTTAAACAACGAAAACAACATTTTCAACCGGTGAAAAGGTCCGAAATGACAAGTACAATGTTCTAAAAATATAACATTTGAATTTGACCGATTGGTTTTGAAAATAAAGTCGGTTTATCGAACCGAGGCCCAGAAACCCTAAAACCGCCGTAACTCGATATATAAAAGTTATTTCAACATTTCAATCGATTCATATTGTATAAATCACTGTTTTAACATAAGCCCCTTACCTGCGTGTGAATCAGAGTCCGAAACGACCCGAAACTCAAGCCCTAGCTTTCCGAACCTCGAACCTAAACGATTCAAAACAACAGCACGAAAACCCCGAAACCTAATACTTGAAGAACAACACTTCAGTATAATCTCGTATACTACAGATCTACCAGACCAAAAGCAAAAAACGACCCTTACCTCAATTTTCGAGAAAAACTCGAAAATCTCCGAAATGAAATTTTGATTTGTAGAACCTATAGAGATTCCTTCCCTGATCCACGTAGTGACGTCGGATCGTCGATTCCGACAACACACGGCCCGAAAATCTTAGAGAGAGAGAGAGAGTGGAGTTCGTGTATAGAGAGAGAGAGAGAGAGTTTATAAGGAAAAAACCTAACTTAGCCTTTAAGTAATCAAAATAAATATCTCCTCTAAGATATTTATATATAAATATCTCAAAATATCTCCTTTCAAAATATCTTCTCCAAAATATCTCCTCCAAAATATGTCTTTATTTATTTATTTTTTATTTTTTATTTTTTATTTTTTATTTTTTTTTTATTTTTTTGATCGGGTTACTACACAATTATTGCATAGTTCAACCACATGTTCTCAAACCTAAAAGGGGTATGACCCCATGACACCATACCAGACTCCAATAAAATAGGAAAGTGATCAAAAGTAATCCTAGGAAATGCGACATGAGAAAGGTTGGGAAGCTCACCTTCCTACTCAATACAAAACAAAAATCTATACAAGCTACTAGCCACCACTTTTGCCCTCTGACAAACCAAGTGAACGAAGGATTCCCCAAAGGGAGATCCCATAAAAAATCTTAACCCACAACCATAAATCCCTAAAAAATGAATCAAACTTAAGCATACGAACTGTAGGTCTATCCCCCCCCCACCCCGGTTTTTTTTCTTCTCTTTAAGAAATCTAACCATGTTAAAATCACCTCACATGATCGACCTAGGAACAAAATCCAAAGATAAGAGTAGAGATTTTCCCAAAAAGAGTTCCTTAAAGTAAGTCTAGGAGGTCTGTAAACTTAAGAGACCCACCATTGCCTCTTCCCTCTAACTTTGAATAAAACCGACAAAGAAAAACACCCCGTTTAGTATCAACTTTCAGAATAGAACACGAATCCTACAAGACAAGAATACCATATGAAGCATCATGCGAAGGCAAAATTTCTCAATCCTTACAATGCCCACCCCAAATAGCCTTCACTACACCCCTCATCTAACAATTCCAATTTAGTTTCTTGGATAAGAATGAAACCAAGGGTATTCTTATCCAAAACCACCTTAATCAAACTCCTCTTCCTCAAGCTATGTAAACCTTTCACATTCCAACTATCTTCATAATCTAATGCATTTACCACCCTTCCTGAAGCCTTTACCACCCCCATAATTAATTGACAACACCATATTTTTTAGCTCCTTCTGGACTTTCTTCTTCCTTCTCTCATCCTAGGACTCAAACCCAACGATTCGAACCATGTTTCCAATAGCATCTACCAATTCAACAACGATTCAATTGTCTTTAGAACGCTAGTAAGATTCGAATTGTTTTGGTGTGGAATTGAGATGAATCATATGAATTGAATCATGAATCGTAAGATTCTAACAAATATAATTGGTACTAATTTTATTAAGCACAACCAACTAGAGAAAATCCTTGATTTTAGGAAGAACTTTGGCCTTCTTGATCAATTTGCAAAGAGGAAAGGAAGAATAAGGGCTAGTCAAAAATTCACAAAAATAATTGCAAGAATATACCCCTAAAGGATCTAAAGACCAGATTTGGCTATTCTCTTCCAAAGAAACCCAATAGTTATTCACAAAGACTAACAAAGAAGAAAACTTTTTATCTCCATATCATTCAAGGACCTCCAAAAGTGAAAATCAAAAGAAGGTAAAGGACCACTAGGATCAACAACAAAAGAAGAAATGGAACCATCCTACCCTAAGCTCAAACAAAAGAGATGAGAAAAAGAGGTGGACAAAACTACATTCCCCAACCAAAGATCTTTCAAAAAATGGATATTTTTTTATTATAGATGACACAAACTCCATCAAAACAAGAAAGAACAAAAAATTATAGCAAAAAGAGGACAAGCCATAATCCTTTGCAACAAAAAAAAAATGAACATAATATTCACATCAATGCTGCCATCCAATCCCTTTGGATATCAGATAATGAAATAGCCTTAAAAATATCAATAGAGGGAGCCCAAAATGCAGCCAAAAACAAAGCTTTCCCCAAATCAAATGCATTGGAGTCTTCTGATCTTTGAATATCATGGCATTCCTTTCAAGCCAAAGAGTCCACAATATAGCAAAAACAATGCAAAACCAAAACCTTTTCTTTCTTCTCTTCCTACCAAGGCCCCAAAATTGTACAAATAAGAAATCATAAGTAATATCTGCAGCCACCCAATCCCCATCACTATAGTAGAACAAATTATTCCACAACACCCTTACCACCTCACAATGTTGGAATAAATGACAATTAGTCTCACTTTCTTTGCCACACATCAAACAAAAATCAGGTCTAAGGGCCGTATAAGGCCCTCCTAATCTGAAGCAAGTTGTTTGTATTAACCCTGTTGAGAGCAAATATTCATATGAAAGCTTAACTGTTAAAATGGACAACAACCTTCTACACTACTTTATACAAATGAAAAGGGCTAGGAGTAACACATTTAGTTAAATGGACAAAAAAAAAGACATTAAAGAGAGAACCCAAAGAGTCCCTAATCCCAAGCCTCCTTGTGGAATAAAGTGTTAAAAGGAAAAATGGATAGAACAAGTAGGGAAGAATGCTTTTTTTCCGGACTTAAAAGAATTTGGATCAACCATAGGAATAACTACCTCTTCATCATTACCCACCCCCAACCCCCCACCAACAGAGGAATTTTGAAAAGTCCACCTTGACTAGAGTAGGTTAAGGAATAGGGAGAAAAGACCCCTCATCAATCAAAATTTTTGTCTACTATTAGTTGTGCTTAAAAGCATTTATATCCCCTTGCATAGTGTTAGACAACGATTAAGCATAGTCTTCCCCAAACTGATGAACATCTTGCATGGTATCATCACATAAACCCAACAATTCCTCTCTGTCATTCACAAAGTCCACTTAAAAGTTGTGCTGAGACATCCTTTTCATCCAAATCTAGGTCAGATCTAATCTAATCAATCAACAACTCCTTCTCAAATTCGAGAAAGTTGCTCGAGTCATCTTCTATATCTGGAACTTCCTTTTAATCACCACTATCCCCACTCCTATGTGCTCCCCCACAATCAAATTGTAATGGAGAAATTAAATTATTAGCATAAATGCAGGCCTTTTCCCTACTACTCAACAAAGCTTCATCCAAAGGGAAACAAGTTCCTTTCAAAAGCGAAAAGTTTAATAGCTGATTATCATGCCCGCTTTTTCAATGTACCTTCGACTTTCTATTCAACAGCCCCTTTGTCTAATTCACCACAACAATCATGGTTTTAAATCACGGTAGCGGGTAGCATAACATAATGGTAATGGGTGAAGCGGGAAGCAGGAGTAGCAAATGTTACATAATGGGAAGCAGGCGTAACGACCAAGAATTTTTTTGAAGCACGCACAACCTTGTGCATATTAGAGTATTTGCATGTTTCAAGTTTTTAGCCCTTCTTAGAAGAAGTTTTAGTGTATTTTGGATCCTTTAGTTTGAGTAACTAAGTTATTTGGTAAAGGCAACAAGTTTACATTTGTTTTAAACCACCATTGATAGAAAAATTACGTGTGTGTGCGTATTTATACTTCTCATTGTTCTTATCTGTGACAAATTTTTATGTGTGCTAGATTAATTAATAAAACAAAATACATTATACACTCCATTAGTCTATTAGACACATAAGACATACGAATAATACAAAAATAAAATAGTTAGAAAAGAAAGAAGGTTGAAGTTGAAAAATATAGAACATAAATATTACATTACTAATATTAAAAAAAATAAAATATTTTCCTAATAAGTTAGTATTTTCAAATTGTTAATTAATGCATCTCTTGTGAGTATTTAAAGAAATAGTAAATTTTGTATCATTGACATCCTCATTATAATCTTTTCCCCCTCTGCCACATGGTACATTGAGAATGATTTATGAAAGAGAGGGAAAAAGTGATAAGAAAAAGTAAAAAATAAAATAATCTTTTTGGTATAACAGTCCTATAGCAGTTACATAATGGTTGTAGCGGCCTTTATGTAACGGTCACAGTCCGTAATGGCCACTACAGCTGTGATTTTTTTCCCACCAATTTTGCGATGTGTAACGATATCGGTAACCCAAAAAGCCGTTACGTAATAGTCGCGGCCATTATTTAAAATCATGACTACAATGTACCTTCCCTTGTATTCGGTGTAGTATCTTAATGCTAACTACCTTTTCAATGTACCTTCTTGTTGTTTGATGTAAATTCCACTAGTCTCTCCTCCTTCGAATTCATTTCTCCTGGTCATTGCACATTTGAACCCTCTCCCTTCAGGTTTCCTTGAATGCTCTACCCATCATCCCCTGTTGTAGCTCCTCCTTCACCACTCCACCAACACTACCCAACTTCTCACTAAAGAAGAACCCAATCCACTTTGGCCTATTTCCTTCGAAGCAAATGGTATTAGGTCCACCTCCTAGAGAAAATTAGAGCCCAATATCTTTTTACCCTTCTCAACAAAGGCCTTAAAAATTTTTATTCCAACGAAAATTTTGTAGCTCCAAAAGTACATAAATTTCAATGGAAATTTTGATTTCGATTTGGAAAAAACAATGGAAATTAGTAGCAAAGCATGTAATTCTTTTATAAAACTTTAGAAAAGGTTAATAGACATAACAATGAAGCTTTTAGGAATAATACATCACAAATTAAATACATCCATGTTGTGTATGAGGTGCAATAGTTGTAATGTCATATGTGTGTTCATGGTATTAAATTTCCACGAAATTGTCGAAATTTCCGTCGAAATTTCCAATTTTTGTCACCCTTAAAATTGAAATGGCAGTCAACTTCCGTTTTACATAATTTCCATCGACATTTCAACAAATCATTCGAAATTTATCGAAATATCGAAGTTTAAGGGAAACTTGTTGAAATTTTAACTATCAAACGAAATTTCCTCGGAATTCAAATGAGAGATTTAGGATCAAAGTGAAACTTCTCTCTTGATTTATTTTATTTTTGTATTGAAACAAAAAGATTGTTTCAAAAGATTTTGAAATTATATGAAAAAATAAACTTACAACAACATTTTTTATTTAAGCATTCATGTCTAAAGTATCATTATTTGTATGATAAATAATATTTAAATGATTTAGGAATTTAATTTGTATTAACTGAATATTTTTAATGCACATTATCTTATACACAAATTATATTACAATTTTTCCATCTCTTACGCAACATAGATGTATTTAACTTGTAATATATTAGTCCTAAAGCTTATGTTATTACATCTATTAACCATTTCTAAAGTTTCATAAAAGAATTCCATGATTTACTACTGATTTCCATTATTTTTTAAAATCAAAATCAAAATTTCCATTGAAATTTCCATTTTTTGGGAGGTTCAAAATTTGAGTCGAAATCGAAATTTAAGACCTTGTATGTGTTACAGATATTCATAATATAATATGGGTATTAAACATATTTGGTTAATATAAATGAAATTCATAAATCAACTAAACAATACCTTTTATTCAAACAAAGATAAAGATAATTTTGTCATAAATGGTTAAATAAATGGTAGTTATAAGTTTAATTTTTCAAATTATTTTAGAATCTCTTGTAAAAATTTTTTTTTCAAAAAAAAAAAAAAAGATAAATTAAGAGAGAAATTTCAGTTTGCATCTAAACCTCACATTTGATTCCAAGGAGTTTTCGTTCTATAGTTAAAATTTCAACAAGTCTCGCAAAAATTCCGAGATTTCAGTAAATTTCGGAGGATTCGTTGAAATTTCAAAGGAATTTATGTGAGACAGAAATCGACTGCCATTTTGATTTCGATAGTGATAGAAAACACAAAATTTTGACAATTTCATGGAAATTCAAGGACATGTTCTCATTTCATTTACTATCCACCCTTTTTGGCCTATACTAGAGAGACCCAAGTCTTCGTACCCCATTTCCAGCATTAAAATTGGAAAGTAATTCAAACCTTCTACCAAATTGCAGAGAATTGTTTTGAGGGGGAGGAAACATCCTGCTCTCCCTGTATATTCAGCCAATGCTCCTCCTAGAGATCTTCCTTCCCTTCACTGGAAAAGCTCTAACAATGTCGGCAAAGAAGCAATTCTTCGAAAGCTTCAGGAATATGCTCGGCTTTTCCAACTTCTCCTTGCAACAAATGATGTTTGGAGAGTCACAATCTACTCAACTCATGCTACAGTTTACTTCATCAACCTTTTTGGCTGATTGGCAGCTTCATCAGGGCCTCCAAAAACTTTTGCCATCATTTTGCTCACCCTCTTGGCTACAAACGGTTTGCCTATGCCCTCCATGGATAAGCATCTCAATGCAGAGAAATTTCCTTCTCCTCTGAGAAGCGCATCCCCCAATTCACAGCTTCTACCCTTGACAACCCAAACAGATCACCCCAAGGGATGTCAGAACCACAGAAACTCCTCTTTCTTCAGCAAGATAAAAGACACATGGAAAAGGAGGAAGGAAAGCCTCAATCACAGAACCTGTGCATTGTGGAGTGCAAATTACAAAATTCTTCACGGAGCATTAAGGGTTTGACAAATGAAGGGTGATCAAATGGTTGAAACGGAGGCCTGATGTAGAGTTGAGAAGGAAGGAAAGTCTCAATCACAGAACCTGTGTATCATGGAGAGCAAATTACAAAGTCCTTTGCTGGGCCGTTAAGGGCTTTAAGGGTTGCTGAAAAAACAGAGGTCTGATGTATAGTGAAGGAGGAGGAAGGAAAGTCTCAATAACAGAACCAGTGCATCCTGGATAGCAAATTACAAAATCCTTTCCTGAGCCATTGAGGGTTTGACAAAAGAAGGGTGCTCAAAGGGTGGCTGAAAAAACAGAGGCCAGACGTAGTGTGTTTCTCAGAGATCAAGATGGAGGGATTTGACGGGGTACAATTACATAGGTTTGTGTTGGAAGGAGGGTGGATTGGGTCTTGAAATGAGCAGTGGAGCTTGCTGGCCGTCTTCTGGTAATATGATATAGCTTATTCTGCAGTGAATTGAATGCTATGATTCGTGAACATTTGATTTTCTATCCATTTGAAAACACAGAAAACCAATTCAGGCAGGTATTCCCTAGCATGCATGGGCATATGGATATAATTCGAAAGCTTTTGGCTGAACTTAAAAGTGATAAAATAGAGTGGGGAGTTTCCCTGGTCTTTAGAGGAGATCTTAAAACCATCAGATTCCTTCTTTGAGAGGAAGAACTGCAGCAGAACCACATTAACTCTACAAGAGTTTAAATCTTTCATTGATGAAATGCAGCTGATCAACTTTTGCAGCAAGGATGCAATGTTTTCGATTGACAAATTCCTAGCGTCAACTGATGGGAGGTGATGTCTCCTAACCAAGTTCAGCTCCATCTTCCCAACCAGTCTAATTATTCTACTCAGTTCTTGGATTTGGTGGGCACTCTCAAGGGGCACAAGCCCCATCCATTTTGAAAATGTGTGGCTTAGGGAGGAGGGGGGTGATTTGTTAGGAGGCTAAGGTGATGTTTGGTGTCACTATCAATAATTAGGAAAATGGAGCAACAACTAGCCTTAAGTCCCACAATGTGGGGTCAGCTATATGAATCCTTTTTGCCAATTCACACAATCAAGGGCATTTCCCTCCTCACTAGTGCAACTGCATTTCAAATGCCCAAACCATCTAAGATGCCTCTCCCTCATCTTATCCTCTATCGATGCTATACCTAATTTATTACAAGTACATTCATTCCTTAATTCATCCTTTAATACTATACCACTCATCTATATCAGCATTCACATTTCAACAACTTCAAACTTTTGAATATATTGTTTCGTAGTTGCCCAGCATTCTGATCCATAAAGCATGGCTGGTCTTATAGCTGTTCTATAGAACTTTAAATTTAGTGGCATTCTTCAACCACATTGCACACCCAAAACACTCCTGCATTTTACAAAACCTGCTTTAACTCTATGTACTCAATGAATTTTCCTTTTTTGAATATTTTTTCTTTTCTTTCTTCAATAGGTAGATACTTGTACTCCACCTGTATAGCACTAAATGCCCTAAATATCCCTACACACAGCCAGTCCCAAGCCCGGATAAAGGTGGAGAGTTGCATTAGGTAGCTGACAGCCAACATAAAGCTTGACAGATCTTTCTATATGAATCCTTCCAAAAATTATGAAAATGAAAACCAGAAACAAAAATTAAAAATCAAAAACAATTTTTTTTGAATGATAAAAGCAAGTATATTAGATAGAGAAAGAGAAGTTACAATGTAAGGGGACGAGCCCAAAAAGAACAAAAAAAAATTAAAAAAATACAATAATATTAAATAAGCAATAAACAAAAAGAACAAAAAACCAAGGAAACCCCTTTTCAATCCCTTTCCATCGTAATTCACCGAACACTTTAGATTTTCTAGCTCCCTCTGACCCTTCTTTGCTTCGTGCTTACCCCAACAAATTGCACTTCCTTTCCTCCAGCATCACACATTTTTAAATCCAATTTATCCAATATCTCTTGGGCTTCTAAATCCTTCCTAGAAATCACTTCTGATGGTGTAGGTAAAATTCCATCGTTGCACTGCATTTTATTACCCAATCCATTATTTTTCAAAAATACAAACCCCCTCCAATTCTTCCAGCGAGGCTAGATGAGCATTTTTAAATCCAATTTATCCAATATCTCTTGGGCTTCTAAATCCTTCCTAGAAATCACTTCTGATGGTGTAGGTAAAATTCCATCGTTGCACTGCATATTATTACCCAATCCATTATTTTTCAAAAATACAAACCCCCTCCAATCCTTCCAGCGGGGCTGGATGAGCATATGATAGGTCCCTGAGATCATCACAGGATCAGAAACATAACCATATTGTTCCCGAATCTCATCCAATATAGGGACAAAAAAAAATCCCCATCACACTCAAACTCACTTATGACATCAATGTCATTATCTGAAAAATCTCCCCATCCCTTAACCTCCTTTCCTTTGCAAGCTCCTTTACTTCCTATATCCTCTCTCTCATCTAGTGCATCTTCCACAATACTCAACTCCCCGGCAGAATCTCTAATTAAATTCTTTGGCCTTATCTCGCCGAATTGCTCTCTCTCCTCTTCATATAATTTCTTCATTTCTGCAGTCATCAGGACAGCCTTCTGATGAGCATACACCTTAGGGCCCTTAAATTTTCAGAATGAAAACCTGAAGCATCAGATTTTGCACCCAAACCATCTTCTTCTTCTTCTTTTCTATTTCTCTTGGATATACCAGCCTCTATCCCCTCTGCAAAACCCAAATCAACCACCAATCTAACGCTTTTGTTATTATCGTCAATTTCTTTTCAACCCGTTATCGAAACCAAGCTAAAATCATCCTGATCACACACTAAATGCTGATCCGCTGCTTGTTTGCTTTGAAGAACTGAAAAGGGAATTTGGATTTCGTTCACTGGCTGTATATGTCCCCTAATCTGGATTCTGCAAATTTTGGTGGACCAGATCAATGATAGGGTTAGGCAAGGGAGGGGCTTGATCAACCATAACCTTGCAATGGGCTTCTTTAGAGGCAAGGCCCAACTGAACATTCCCATGTAGGGGAGATCCCTCTTTTGGAACGAAAGAAAGGCCATAGCTTTATTAAACATTGGGCCTGTTCTATTAAATGGCCCAAATTTGTTAAAGAAAAAGCCCCACCTTTCTCCCATAGTTGGCCCAAATCCAAAAAGAGAACCAGTTGTCCCAACCCAACCTTTGTACCCTTGTCTTCCCCGTTCGCAACCCTAGCTGCCTCTTCGACACTTGTAGCAACTATCAGAGCCCTGCACACTACTTCCTTATGGTCATTCTCCTCCAGACGAGCAGCTAGAGTTGTCACTCCGGATTCCTTCCTTCAATCTCAAATCTCCCCCCCACCTAAGACATAAGTTCTCTGATTTTGTACTACTTAAACATCCTTCACCTACCTTCTCTTCCAAAACCACCTGCCTCCACAACCTGGGAGCTGACGAACTTGCAGCGCCTCCTCCTTAAGATTAGGGCGAAACTCCTTAGCAAACTCACAAAACTCATTCCCAAAGATTTGCCATCCAATTCCATTTACTCCTCCGGTAAAGAAAAGCGAAACGTTCTTCCCTTTCCCCCTTCCCCTAGCCCCAAAAACTTCCCCACCCTCATCCACATAATTGCCTTCCAGCAATGAAGAACAGTAGGGCTGTGAAATTGGTAGGTTCGGGAGTGAAAAATGAGAAACTGAAATTTTTCCTCTTTGTTGGAGGATGAACCGAACCAAACCCCTGTTAGAACCGAACAAACTAACTGTTCGATTTGATTTGGCATCCTGAAAACCAAACCAAATAAAACCTCCTAAAAATCCTCCATAAACAAACAACCAAACCTAACCGAATTCAAAAATCAGTTTGGCACTTGGCAGGGCCACTTGGAGGAAACATGAACGAAAGAATTGAGAGATCATAATCAAGGAGACCTGATTTGAAATCTTAGAAGAGATCCTTTGGATTGATGTGGGGAAAGAAGGAACCACAAACTGGGTTTTTATAGAATCTGAAGGAACTTTATTTTAGGAAAGCCAAATCAATAGAAATCCAATCTGAGTAAAATCTACACTCGAAAAGGTGAAAAACCAATACCATAGTTATTGTATACAATTTCAGCCACAATATAATCTTTGCAATACCTTCACTTTCAGTACTCATCATCTCTCTGTAAATGAAAGATTATGAAACACCTATGCTTGAATAACTCATCATCTCCCCTAATCAATACATCTCACAAGATCAGGAGCTTTGCTACAACACCCAAGAAGACCTAAGAACATACATCTGACTCAGAGTCTTTGCTCTAATCATGGCTGATGGGGAAGCAGACTGGAGGGATGGGAAGCAGCAGCCAGTGGGCACAGTGCCGCAGAGTCGAGGAGGAGAAATCGTCGAGGAAGAGGATCTGGGAAGAGGAATTTGCACTTTGCACCTTGCAGATGGCTGCAAATCTGCAATTGGATTTCCTAATCTAAAAACCTAACTCCTAAAAGATCAGTTGGTTGAAGCCTTGGCTGGTACTGGGGGCAGGGATGCAAGGGGCCTAGGCTATTTCAGAATTCAATACAGATCGAAATTTGCATTGCAAAACTGAAATCCAAACTGACTTTTTTATGGTAGCAAAATTTGAACTGAA
This sequence comes from Malania oleifera, assembly GCF_029873635.1. Lineage (NCBI taxonomy): Eukaryota > Viridiplantae > Streptophyta > Magnoliopsida > Santalales > Ximeniaceae > Malania > Malania oleifera. Next base: position 151,606,183 of record NC_080418.1, read on the forward strand.
CCAAACCAGTTCAGTTGTCTGGTTTATACCAAATTGCTGCACAGACCTATCAACCAGGCAGAGATGAGACTCTATTAAATGCGAAGCAGACAATCTTCTATTGGAGGAAGAAATTAGCTGGTGGAAGAAATCAAGAGCATTGTGGCTCTCAAAAGGAGCAAACACCACCAAGTTTTTCCATATGGGGTCCAATGCACACAGGAGAGTGAACTCAGTCAAAAGCATTAGCAATTGTCAGCTTCCACAACAACCTATATAAAGAGATAGTTGAATGGAGCCCTCAGCTTGATAGAATGGACTTAACATGATAGTGAAAGAAGAGAGAGTGTGGTCATTTTTTTTAAGGTTGAGGAAGCTCTTAAAAGTTGTAGTGGCAATAAGGCACCAAGACCAGGTGAAATGACCACGGATTTTTCTAAAGCATTGTTGGAGGATAGTCAGGAATGTTGTCTTAATAACCTTCAAGGAATTTTTTTATTACAAAAACTTCAAAAGGAGTCTAACGCCACTTTCACTGTTCTGATTTGATTACCACTTACCTAAAAGCTCAAGCTTTAACAGTCTCCCACATGTGCAGCCCAATAGCATGTGGAGAGATAAATGAAAGGTAAGTCCTGTTATAAAGAATACAATAATTTTCAAACACAACACAACAAACACAGGCAACAATGCTCTGATACCATTTTACGTTACCACTTTACCTAAAAGCTTAAGCTGTTAGGTTGTGAGCCAACAATGTATATCAAGCTTTAACAGTTCTTATCCCAAAGAAAGGAGAAGAGAGTCAGATTAAGAGATTCTGAACAGATGAGCCTAATTAGAAGAATTTATATGGCAATTGCAAATGTTTTTGCCCTCAGGTCAAAAGATGGGTGGAAAGGTGGTGTCTGAAGTTCAGACGCTTTCATCCTCAATAAATGGATCTTGGTGTTAGTTGTGTGCTGTAAAAGCCAATTAGTTGGCTAAGGCAAATTTTTTTTTTCCATATAATGATTAGTAAAGACAAGATAATTGTTCGTGTCATATATTGTCTCCAGTACATGAACAAGTCCATAGAATCTAAGTTATAACTTTTTAAGGGGGCTAAGAAGTAAGATTTATACTATTTTTAATATTATTTTTTTTTTTAAATCAGTGTATGTGGTCATTACCCAGTAAGAAGTTCAGCAAATAACACAAGACAAAGTCAATCAGCAACTTACAATCTTGTGATAGAAGACCCTTTGCATGGACAACACCCCCTGTCAATGACCACAGCACAAAAATAAATACAAAAATAAATTCATCGTTGATACAAAAGGAGTGCTTTTCTTCCACGCAAATTAATATATACTGTCATACCCCAACTCTGTAGTCTCCTATTCATCAAAGATTTCCACTTAGAAGTAGGAGCTTGATAAATCTACAAACAAAAAATATAGCTGATAATATGAAACAAGAGAAATGAACTCAGTATTGGAAAATATGCATATTATATACATATATGGGAGATTGATACATTGTTGAGGAGTTGGGCTTGTTCGCTATCCGTGACAAAGTTGGGAATGTAAAGCACAGTTGGCACAGTCCCAACTATGAAGTTATCCAAACAACCTTTTCCTTCCATCCCGCTGTCAAAACCATTCTTCCATCAGTTTCATGTTTAGAAGAAACTAGTTTGGGTAGCACATGTGAGGCATGAGCTTGTTTCCATAATTATGAAACAATATGATGAATAAATTCTAAATTCCAAATACAGAAGCAAAGTAAAAATTAAAATTAAAAAAAAACAAACAAACAAACACAAAGTTAAGATTACTTCACTAAACACACTAGCATAATCCCAAAAAGGTTCAAAAGGAACAAGTGAAACATGGCACATGTTGCTAGCAGTTTAACACTACTAACTCCTAGAGACATTCCATGACCGATGAAAGTAATGTTCTAATGCAATTATGATATCGACTCTTACACTGCATTTGGGAGCATGGATGTAGGGGCTTGGGCTTGGATTTATGTGGATTTCAACAAAACAAAATATAATCCAAAAACTGAAATCCATGATCACTAACACTACCTTATTTCTTTTCCCTGGCATGAAATAACCAGAAAGAGTAACCCGGTGCACAAAGCTCCCACGTATGCGGGGTTCGGGGAATGGGCGGACCACAATGGGCCTATATTACGCAGCCTTACCTTGCATTTTTGCAAGAGACTGTTTCCACATAGTGCACCAGTGAGGAAGAGTGAGTTAGTTCCTATGAAGGGCAGTAGAAGGGGTAGGGTAGGCCTAAAATAACTTGGGAGGAGATAGGGAGTAAGGATTTAATATCCCTGAATCTGTCAAAAGAAATGGTCCATGATCGCATAAATTGGCGGAAAAGGATTCATATAACCAACCCCACCTAGTGGAACTTAAGGCTTGGTTTTGTTGTTGTTGTTGTTGTTTTCACACCTCGAACCCGTGATCTTCAGGTCACACGACGACAACCTTACTTCAGCTTCTGTCATAAGAGAAGCTAGAGAGAGAATTTGAGCACGCTCACATTCTGTCAACAAGATCAATCCAAAAAAATATTTAACATATCACAAACAATGGCGATTATAGGCAAACAATGGCAAAGTGCAGCTCTCTCTCTATAACAAGGTTTTAGTTAAATCTTTTAAACAATTGCACGCAAATTAATTGGTCTAAAGCAATTCACTTTAGTAGCAGAACCTTTTTTAGGGACCACAATAGTAGATGTGGAGTTAAGACTCTGAACAGCCACCCCATTGTCAAAGAACTCATGAAAGACTAAAAAGATTATCATTCAAAAAAATTCTAAATCCTAAAAAAAGGACACCATAAAACCATCTTTATGTCAAGCTTCACCTAAAAGCTTAAGTTGTTAGGCTGCCAAATGTATATCAAGCTTTAACACTCCCCCACACGTGCAACCTGATCGCATGTGGAGAGATAATAAACAATAAATAACAGCCATTAGAGGGAATAGCATAATTTTTAAACACCACATGTAAAACATGACTATATTCAGGACCTCCTTTAGATTACCACTTTATCTAGAGCTCTGTCTCTTACATTGGGGGCCAACAATGTATATCAAGCTTTAACTCATCTTAAACACAGCATCTCCAATCTCCTCTCCTCAAAAGGCCTCCCAAGCCACTCCGCTTTGTCACTCGAGATAGGGCACTAATCCAACCTCTCAATCATAGGTCTTCCTATATCCTCCCGCAAAAATAAGTTCCTCTAGAAGCTTCTTCTACTAATATCTTCTTATTAGAGATGCCCCCTCCTATTAGACCATCTTACACGACAAGTTCCTCAAGAATGCCCTTTTTTTTCCTATACCAAATACCCCAAAATCTACCATGTTCCAGGTTTTAAGTCTACCTTTCAAAAAATTTAATCTCCTCATAAAATGAAATCCCTCCAACCTTCCACATTGCACTTCCCTCACCACTCTCTAGCTAACCTCTGAAAATCACATTTGAGTAAGCCACATATTCTCAGATCTAAATGGAGTTGGGCCCAAAGGGATCAGACTCAAGAACTAAGGGAAAATTATCAAAGATCGCTCTTGAGCACCCTCTTGAGTCAAATGGGGAAATGCATCTTCCCACCCCATAGTGAATGCAAGCCTATCAATCCTGATAGCAATAGCCCTTGTCCTATCTACAAATCAAGGAAAATAGGCATTGGAGAGAGGAATATTCCACAAGACAATGAAGTCACACTCCCTAATAAAGTTAGCAAAGCCTCTCATGCTAGAAGCAAACCCAAACCCTCCCATCTTCTCATTAGTTGATTTGATGACATTAAAATCACCTCATAACACAAATTGGGAGAGCAAAAGCCATAAACTGTAGTTAGCTTATCCCAAGATACAAACCTCAGGTGGGGACAATTCGGACCATAAACAAAGGTGACTCACTAGTGTTACCCTTGACACCTAATAAAATAAAAACAGAAAAGGAACCTAACAAAATGTCAACTTTTCTTGGAACTCTAGGGTCTAAAACAACCACTATACTACCCAAGGTATCAATAGCAGCTAGTAAAACCAAACCCTCAAACTTGGAATCCCAAATACTCCTAATAAGAAATCCATCCACCACCTCTTAGTCTCTTGTAGAAAAACAATATTAGGGGAATGAGAACCGAAAATCTCTGTAATCTTATGACAATTGGGTAAATTGAAAGACCTAACAACAATAATAGGTCTTTACCTTATTTATAACATATTTCAAGTACATGACAATGATCATATTACCTTTGCTAAGGTGCACTAACTCACACATACTAACATAGTAATAGTTATAAATAACTACAGTAACCAACAACACTCCCCTTCATATGCTCCTAGCTTGTTACAAATGGATTTAAGTAGAGCACCCCCCCCCCCTCCCCGGGGGGGTTTCAATGGATAAATCAGCAAATTGGAATTCAAACTTCACATGAGTAGCTATAATGAGCTTCTGCACAAAAAAAGTAAACAAAGTGACAATCAATGTCAATGTCTTCCATTCACTAATGGAATAAGGTTGGAGGCAATATGAATAGCAGTTGATTACCACACATAAACTCCACAGACGAAGAATGTGGAAAACCAAGTTCTTCTAGCATTGTTCTTTAGCCAAATGAGCTCACATATAGCGTAGGCCATGGCCTAATACTCTAATTGAACACTCGATTGGGCCACCATAGTTTGTTTCTTACATTTCCAAGATACCAAGTTATCACCAACAAAAACATAATATCTAATGGATCTTCTTGGAACGTGACCTGCCCAAACTGCATCACTATATCCCTAAACATTAGTGTGACCCAATCTTGATATAAGAGACCTCTCTTAGGTGCACTTCTAAGGAATATTAAGATATAAATGACTCCATCCCACTAACTTGTTCTTAAAAAATCAAGAAAATAGTTCACACACTTGTTGCTAAAGATATATCAAATCAAATGATTGTGAGATAACAAGTTACTAACTTTCCAACAATTCTCCAACATCTTCCAAGGATATGAACATATAATTCACATTTAGTACTAACTTGCTGTAAGGATCCATTGGTGTATGGACGATCCCAAAAGCCAGTCTAATCTAAAAGGTCTAGGATATACTTCCTCTATGACAAAATAGTCCTAATACAAGATTTAGATGCTTCTATACCCAAGAAATATTTCAATGGCCCCAAGCCCTTAGTCTAAAGCTTAATTTGTAGAAAATGCTTCAGGTGTTGGATACCTCAATCATCACCACCATTAATCACAATATCATCCACAAACACAATAAGCATAATCCTACCAAAAATAGTATGTTGTTCAAATATAAAGTGATCTACTGCACATCACTGAAGAACAAACTCAATTACTACACCACTCAATTGACCAAAACCTGCTTTGGGAGACTATTACAAACCATACAAGAATTTCTTGAGTTGACACTAATTGTTACAACCCATAAGCAACAAACCCAAGAGATTGTTCCATATAAACCTCCTCCTCAATGTACAAAGGCATTCTTAACATTTAATTTATGTAAAGGCCAATGACACATGGTGGCTAAGGAGATAAATAGATGAACTCATGCAAGTTTGGCAATTGAGGATATGTGTCAAAATAATCCAAACCGTAAACCTGAATGTATCGCTTAGCAACATAGCAAACCCATCAGGATTGACTTTCATGGTATACACCTAGCGACAACCAACTAAGATATTAGTTCCCAAGTATCATTATCTTGTAACACATGCATATTCAACCATTGCAGTCCTCCACTCATAATGGGATAGGGCTTCAAAAATAGATTTTGGAAGAGCAACAGATAACAACAAAATAGTAATATGAAGGTGACAAAAAATCACAGCAAACAAAATTGGTGACCGGATCCCTAATTCAAGTGCGTTTACTATTTTGCAACATCTTGATCAAACGACGGAGCTAAAGGCATAGAAGTAGAAGCTAGAGGAGGCTCTCATCCCTTGAGTGGTCATCATGTGCACACGTGCAAATGTGATGAGAAGGACTCAAACTAGATGAAAATACAGGTGGACTGGCCAAAGTCAATACGTTAGGATTTGGAAGGCTTGGAAAAGGACACATCAAATTCAACTCAAGGAATCAAAATAGTATGATGTATACTCAAAGAAGGTGACATTAACAGAGGAAAAGAATCGATGTAAAGTAGGGCTAAAACATAGATATCGCTTTAGAGTATGGAATCCAACTTCTACGTTCCTAGGCTTAACTAATAGACAAAGGATATATAGCAAAATATATGAGGAGAAAGTGAGAACGAAGAAGCCTTTGGAAAGATAACTAAATATGGGATTTTACCATCAAGGATAGGGGATGGCATTTTATTGATGAGAAAGCAAGAAGTAAGCTCAGCATCACTCCAAAAAAATTTTAGGGACATTCATTTGACACAGAAGTAGAGCCACTTTGAGGTTCCCTATGAAATAAATCGTGGAATGGAGCCTAGGGTACAAGTGACATTGAGAATATGTCTGTTTTTTCATTTTGTAACTCCATTTGTTTTGCAGTATGGGCACAATATGACTGATAGTTATATATAGATAGTGAGTTGGGTACTAAAATTCTCCTTAGCATTATCACCAAAAAATTTCCTAACTAACTGGGTCCTTAATTGAGGAAGAAAGCAGAAAAATATTAACAGCTACCTTTCATTAAATACAACCAAGTCAGCCTAGAGTAGTCATCCACGAATGTAACAAAGTATCGAAACCCCAACTTCGACATAACACAACTAAGACCCAAAAATCGAAATGGATTAACGTGAAAGGGTTCACTGCCCATTTACTAATTTGAGCAGCAAAGGGAACACAATAGTGCTTATCCAATCGGCATGACTTGCACTTAAGATTAGACACAAAATTGAAAGTAGGAAATAGTTGTTTTAACTGGTCAAGGCAACAATAGATTTGAAGTTTTGTAACAGTAGCACTATAGGCAATACGAGGAGATAAAAAGTCAAAGTAGTGAAGTCCACTAGCTTCACATCTGGTGCCAATTATCTTCCTTGTCTGTTTTTTTCTCCTTTTTTTTTTTTTTTTGGATGACATAACTAGGAGCCAAATATCGAAATGGATTAACATGCAAGGGTTGACTGCTCGTTTACTAATTCAAGAACCAAATAGAACACGATGGTGCTTATCCAATCAACATGACATGCACTCAAGATTAGACACAAAACTGAAAGAAGGAACTAGTTGTTTTAACTTGTCAAGGTGACAAAGGATTTGAAGTGGTGCAACAATTGCACCGTAGGCAATAAGAGGAGACAACAACTCGAAGTAGTAAAGTCCACCAGCTTCACATATAGTGCCAATTATCTTCCTTGCCTCTTTTTTTTTTTTTTTTTTCTTTGATAGCAAAAGAAATTCATTAATAGGAAGAGAATTTGCAAGGGGGGAGAAAAGGCATCTCTCAAAAAATATAGAAAAAACCAGAGAAAAACTAAACATCAAAAACAATAATCAAACCAATCAATTCCTCCAATCCCTATTTAAATCCTGAAAGCTAGCTTCTCTAAAAATTCCGAACCTGATACAGCAGCATAAAGAAGTCAAGAAACTGAATCTTTTCCCACATCAAATACAAATTCAACTTCTTCCCCAAAAAAAATCTGCGGGTTATGTTCCAACCAAATACCCTATAAAATTGCATATTTACTACACTTCCGAAGAGCTGCCCTTTATTTCCTTCTTCCAAAGCCCACAAAAGAAGTGATTAACAAATCTTGCACTAAATAAGGGCAGACCCAACTCTCTTCTATAATACCAAACAATTTTTTTCAAATTCTCCCCCAAAAAACACAATGCAAAACGAGGTGAGAGGTTGTTTCAGAATTCCTATAACAGAGAACGCAAACATCTGGAGAGAGAGCCTTCAAAGGTCTCCTAATCTGCAGCAAGTTATTGGTATTAATTTTGTTAAGCACAACCAACCAAGTAAACACTTTAATTTTTGGGGGAACTATTACCTTCCAAATAATTGAATGAGGGAAGGGATAATTTCAATAGGTCAAAAATTCAAAGAATGATTTACAAGAAAACACCCCCGAATGATCCAGACACCGAGAACGAACATCCCTACCTGAGGATAATTTGCAATTGTTCAATATGGACAACAAAGAAGACAACTCCACGATCTCCCTATCATTCAAAGGTTTTTTGAAATGAAGATTCCAAAAGACTAGAAAGCCCATCCCATTATCCACAAAGAAAGAAATAACTCTGTCCGGCTCAGATCACAATCTGAAAAACTCGGAAAAGAAATGGAAAAAGAATCATTCCCTTCCAAAAACGAATCAGTCATCCCCTTCCCACGACAAATTTAGTGTGAGGGGCAATAATAGGGTAAATCTAAGAAATAGACCTCCATAGACTCGTCAAAGAACATCTCAAGCTGGCATTGGTATCCCACCCATTCTCATCCAACCCAAACTAATTGCGAATAACTCTATGCCATAGGGAATTATCTTCCAAGGGGAAGCACCACAACTATTTAGCTAAAAAAGCGATGTTTTCAAACACCATGTTACTGAGACCCAAACCCCCACCTTTTTAGACTTACTAACCTCTGCTGAGTTTACTAAATGGTCTCTACGACCCTCCAGACCAGACCACAAAAAATCCCTCATAATCCTCTCAAGATTTCTCACTACTCCTGCTGGAATTCTAAAAACAGGTAAAAAATACAAATGGATACTAGAAAGACAAGTCTGGATAAGTGTAATTCTACCGCCAAAAGAGAAAAGGGCACCCTTCAACCGTCCAATCTCTTCATAATCTTCTCCACTGATGGATTCCAAAAATCCACCCCTCTAGGATTCCCACCCAATGGAACCCCTAAATAAGTTAGGGGTCATTCCAATAAACACACCCCACATCAGCTGCCTAAACTCTAATCCTCTTATCAAGGACACTTAGGGCTACTAAACCAATTTTCCTCATACTAATCTTAAGCCTAGAAACTCTCTCAAAAACATTAAGAGTACCCAAAATTCTTCTAAAGGTAAGATTATAGTCGTCAAGAAAGAAAATGGTATCATCAACTAATCATCTTCCTCATCATCAAAACCTAATAACAACATAATCAAGAAAGAAAGAAGTTACAAAACCATTTAGCAACTTTTTAATCTTATCAAAACACATGATATTGAAGAAGATTTAGGAATGTACAAAATAGAAGAAAGAGATATTAAGGGATTAGGATTTATTCTTCCTGTCTCCTTAGTTGTAGTAGTGGATCCATTCGATAACTCAAGGTAGATTTTAGAATATTTTCTAATAGAAAAGAAGTAGTTTAAACCTATCGCATGGTCAGTGGCAATAGAATCAATAACGACTAGCAAGAGATACCAAAGACTCTAGGTTGTAGGATTATCTTTCTAAGCAAAAGTGCAATGTGATGAGATGCCCATTGGGATGACAAGCACTATAAGATCCTTGAGTACTCCTCCTTTAAGATAGTTATAGCAATTACTATACATTGTAACAACCGAACAAGCAACTGACAAAGGAAACATACTTTTTGGGATTTATGAACTCCATCCCAAAACACACACAACCTCAACTATAGGAGCAAATCAAAAGCACACAACAAACAATTTACTTTTAGGGTTCACGAACTCCATCCAACACTCATAAACGAGACCAACAATGAACAAATCAAAACAGTAGAAACAATCACAAAACAACTAAAATGACCATAAATAAGCTGAAAACAAACTAGCATAACACTGCCACAACCTCAGAAACCTTCCTAAGAAACTAAAAACAATCCTAATGATACCAAACAACCATTAACAAAGTGCCACGAGTGAACAACCAGAAAAGTCAGATCTTTAAAAAAAAAAACATGACCAACAACTTGAGATTATAGAGTATGGAAGTATTTAAAGCATTTGGGAAGAAATTGGAGCAAAACAATGCTCAAAACTCTCTCACGTGCTGTGTGGGGTCAAAGATGCCAACTTTTGACCAGAGTGTAGGGGTGCATAGGACCTCCTCTAGCAGCGAAATTTCATAGAAAGGTTGATTGGCAAGTTCTATGGCTGTATATGGCATTGGCTTTGCCAAATTTGAAGGGTGTTGAGATTCTAAAATGGCAGTGATGTTTAGGGGTTTTCAGGCAACTGCTGTGTTTTGCTGCTGGCTCGTTTTCAGGCCTACGGTGGTGATGGCAATTCTCCTGCGATTGCAAACATGCAGCAAATTCTGGGTTTTAGGCTTCAGATTGATGGCGGCTGTGGCATTTAGGGTCATTTAGCATTATTAGTATGTACTAGAGTTATGTTATTATGTGTGAGTTAGTAAGGGTATAATGGTCATTGGCATATATTACAAATAGAGGGAAAGACCTATCATTGAGGTTCAGTCTTTCATTTTACCCAATTATTCTACATGGTATCAGAGGAAAATCTGACTTAAACCCTAAGTGCATAAATCTGAAACCTGCAGCTATAGAGGGATTATTCACACCATCAAAGATCAGAAGCAAGCCAGAAAATCCTGGATGCTGCTGCCCTCTCAGAAACTCAAAGAAATCCCTTATATTTTGAAAAAAAAAAAATACAACATACAGGTACAGAACCTACAGAATTACCAATCTGTAAAATTTCATAGCCAGCGAGTGCCCCATGCACCACCACACGCCGGCTAGAAGTCAGCAGCTCTGACTCTGTGCACCAGCATGTGAGTGTTTTTTGAGCAAATTTTTTTTTTTTTGGATAATAAAAGAAGAATTCATTAACAGAATAAGAATATACATCTAGGATAATAAGACGTCCCCTTGACAAAGTCTCGAAAATCCAGATAAAAAACACAAAGGAACAACCTACAGACTAAAGAACAAAAAAGAAAAAAAATCATCAGGAACTAGCACTCCAACACATAAATGCCAATCGCATTGAATATCAAAAAAGCACACCCCCTTAAAATTCCCTCGTCTCACACACCAAAGAGAAGCCAAATAATCAATCTTTTCCCAAAACAGCATCTGAACTGACGTCTTCCCTAGAAAAAAGTGTGCATTACGCTCCATCCACAACCCCCAAAAAACTGCAAAAAAAAAAAGGCACATTAACAAAGTGCTGCCCTTTCCTTTTTCCTTGCAAAATCTAGCAAAAGTCACTGCCAAAAAATCCTCTGCTGCTTTAGAACTCACCCAACATTCGCCTAAAATACCAAATTACTTATTCCAACACTTCAAGCATAGTCACAATGAATGAAGAAATGCGACGATGATTCTAAACAATTAAAGAAGAGATAACATATATCTGGAGATATAGCCTTCAAAAGGTCTCCTATTGTGCAACAAGTTATTGGTATTAATTCTATCAAGCGCAACTAACCAAATAAAAGCCTTAATTTTAAAAGGTACTTTGGCCTTCCAAATGGAACTATATAACGGAAAAGAAAAATTCAACCTATTCAAAAAATCACAAAAAGATTTGCGGGAACAAACCCTCAAAGGATCCAGAGATCAAAATTGCCTATCCTCCTCTAAATAAAAAACGATAGTCATTCAACAAGACTAGCAAAGAGGATAGTTCTCCCATCTCCCTATCATTTAACAATTTGCGGAAGTGGAAATCCCAAAAAAAAAAAAGAAAAAAGCCAAAGGACCGCCTGAATCAACAACAAAAGAAGAAATGGACTCATCTTGCAGTGAGCTTAGGTGAAAAAAGGTGTGAAAAAGAGGTGGGCAAAACTACATTCCCCAACCAAGGATATGCCCAAAACCGGATATTACCTTTACTCACTAGGAATTTAATATGAGGAATGTAGAGGGGATAGCTCTGAGAGATAGCTTTCCACGGACTCTCTGAAGAACATTTAAATCTCAAATTAATATCCCACCGATTCTCATCCAATCCATACTTACTTTTAACAACCAAAGCCACAAAGAGGAATTCTCTAGTGGAAACCACCAAAGCCATTTAGCCAAAAGGGTTGTGTTTTCAGCAAGTTTTTAGCTCTGTGTTTTTCCAGAATGGTTTAATTTCTTTCATAGACCATAATACCAAGTTATTGGTCATGTTTTTTTGTCCAAAGCTCGTGACGTATCTGTTCTACCCTACAACAGTTTCTCTCTTTTTCTCCTTTCTTCTTTCTTCCTCTTCTATTCTTCTCCCTATTTCTCTCCCTCAATTTTCTCTCTGTGTTGCTTACGAGCGCTAATAGTGTATCTAATGATACAGCGGGACAGTCTAAATGTGAACATAGAAAAATATTAAGAATACAAATATTGTGACAAGCAGGTTCTCTCTCTCTCTCTCTCAACCTACTCAAATGGATCCATCCACCATTGCAACAAAAAAGCCAGAGCCCTCTTCTATCAGTCGCAGGCTTCACAACAGCAGGTACCCCTCTTTTCTCACCATCACAGGCTTCACAGCAATTTTAAGGTATGGCTTAATGCTTCACTTCGCAAAAGGAAAAGGAAAAAAAAAAAAAGAATAAGTAGAAAGAAGGGAAAGGAGAAACAGAAGATTCAAATTAAAAAAAAAAAAGGAAAAGAAGAAAAGAAAAGAAAAGTGGTCCTCTTGAAGTTTTCTGCCATGTCTTCCTCAATCAAGATAGATAAGAAGCCTTTTTTCCTTTGAATGAGCTCTTAGAATACTGGAGAAATCTGGGAACAAAGAATCTCATTATCTATTGCTAAATAATGAAATTAAATGGATTCAACAACAATTCTGTGAATTTTGGACAGAAAATTCCATTTATCCATGGGTGAAAACAACTAGAAACCCAAGAAGTTCTTTGATCATTCAAACAAACTCAGACATATGATTGTAATTGAGAAACTACTGTATTTTAGGGCAAGATTCTCCCTGCGAAATCCAAAGGGAAATGAGGCTTCAGGGTGGTGGATTTTCTGCAAATCACTGAAGGCATATTACAACAAAATACACAGAAAATACTGGGGATTTTGTGTAGGGATTGTGGTTCGCAGGATATAGAAGTATGAAGGAGAGAGCCTTGAGTATAATGGGCTTCCCAATGAGCCTAGTTAGTTATGCAAGGGTGGTGAAGGATGGAGTTTTTGTTGATCCGAGTGGAGCAATTCCGATGATTCCAGTCAAAAAATTCAGCAAGGAAAGTCATTGAGTTTCGAAAGTGTGGATTTGGGAAGGAGAGATTTTTGGGCAGTATCTAAGCCCAAATCTGTTCCAAAATAAAAAATTCCCTCCTAAGACTGCTGGTTTCACAAGAAAGTTATAGAGTTTCGAAAGTGTGGATTTGAGAGGGAGAGATATTTTAGCAGTATTTAAGCCTAAATCTGTTTCAAATTTTAAAAAATTTCCACCTAAGGCAACTTTGAAAGTTGGGTTAAATGCAATTGTAGTACAAAAAAATTTTACATTACAAATTTTGGGCCTGGAGGACTTACTCTAAAGCTTGTGTATTCGGTAGGCCCAAGAAAGCAACAATGGACTGGCTTAGCAGGTTTAGTCTGGGTGCAAAAAGAGAAAATCAACTTAACTAAAAACACGGGATACTCTGAGGGGCCTTCTTTGAATGATGGAGGCTTGGGTTTACTGCCTTTAGGGGAGACGAAAACAAAATCATGTGGGTTGCTGAAGCTGCCAGAGAGATCAAATAGAGTGTCAAAGATGCTTGAGAAATCAAGAAGGGAGCAAAAACCTGTGAAGGTGGCACCATGCATCCCAATTAAAATATGGAAAAATTACACGAAGAATAAGAGGAATCCCAGAAAGTACTGAAAAACATGAACGGGAAATTTGTTGTTAGTCCCTCTATCCAACAGACCAGAAGTGAAGCTATCAAGGTATCAGAAGAATATTCAGTTCATGCAAGCAGGAAAGATTTCACAAAGAAGGCTGGATTCTTAGAGAAATTTGTGGAAAATATAGGAACATCAAGTGTGGAGATGGGCAGGGAATCTGACGTGAAAAATTCAGAGTCTAATACACAAAGATGCAGTCTTCCCAATTTTGATGCTGAATTGGAAGATTGATATGAAGATGATAACAACTTGCTGCTGGAATAGACATGGAATATGAGTTTGTCTGATTTCATCTCAAATGAAAATGTGGAAAATTCAGAGGCTGCTAAGGAACTACAAATAAGGCTGGATGAAGATCGAAATGAAACTAAAGCAAGAAGCTTTTCTGAAGGAGGTGCCTTTTCTGATCAAGCTAGTAAGGTTTTTTCAAGCTTTTATGTAGGTTCAAGGAATCTCTTTGATGGGGAAGCTTTGGCTGCTAATACTTTCATGGATAATTCTTTTAGTTCCCAGTCTTTATTCCATCCTGTGACTTATCCTAAATCTGGGCCTACAAATTCTGAAACTTGCAATGAGTTAATTAATTCCAGCAAAGGTATTCTGCCTACGCCTGTGGTTGACCTAATCGAAACAAATTACGTTTCTTTCCAAAGGGAATAAGGTTCTGTAGGAGAGTCGTTAACCCTTGATCCATTGGAAGATGAGTGTGACTGTCAAGACTCGTAGGAGCTTATAGATAGATTGAACTGCTCTCTAATTAATTCTTTAGGCCAGACTGTTAAGGTTGTTGTCTTCCCTAGAACCTATGAGGAGGAAGAAAAAAGTGGAAAAAGAATTGCAAAAATTAACCTCTATCATCAACTAAGGAGGACGGAAGCTTAAGAGAGTTAGGGGCAGTACAGTGGTAGAATGAAGATTTTGAGCTAGAATATTAGGGCTTTGGGCTGCCTGGTAAACGTTGTCAAAGTAAGTATATCATTGTTAAGGTAGCCCTAGACCTAGTTATGCTTCAAGAATCTAAATCTGAGGTGGTGGACGGTTTTCTTGCTAGAAGCATTAAGGACTCTAGGTTCAAAGATTAGGTCTGGTTTGGTTAGTGTCCACGGGTTCCTCGGGGGGTATAATGATAATTTGGGCACTAGATTTGCAAGCAAATTGGATGTTCTCATTGGTTCTTTTTCCACTATTGATCATTTAGATGTCAAAGGTACAGCGCCCCCCCCCCCCCCCACCCCCCCAATTGGTGTTTTGAGGTTGATTTTAATGATATTAGGTCCACTAATGAGAAGTTGCAAGGTTCCAGAATCACCTCAAGCATAAGGGGTTTCGATACTTTGATTTGGGAGTGCAATTTGAGGGATATCCACTCTCAAATGCCCAATTTACTTGGTTTGCAGATGGCAACAGGGCAATGACTACCAGGATTGATAGGTTTCTATTTACCGCTAACTAGAAGATACTTTTCCCACCCTTACTCAAAAAGTACTCCCTAGAGTGATCTTTGATCATTGCCCTTTGGTTCTTGAATCTAATCCTGTTAAGTAGGGCCCTACTCTGTTTATATTTGAAAACATGTGGTTCACTCATCTGGATTTTTGGAGCTTGGTTAGGAATTGGTGGGTGTGAGCGCACTTTGGAAGGTTCGGAAGGTTTTTGTTTTATGAAAAGATTGATATATGTGAAATAGAAGTTAAAAAACTGGAGTATGGAGACTTTTGGTGATGTTCAATTGAGAAGAAAAATATATTCTTGAGGAACTGGTTGTGATTGATAGATTGGCTGAAAAGGGACCTCTTGTTGAGGGCATTGTGGGTCCAATTGTCTAATGAGTTTGAAAAAGTTGTTTTTAGAGAAGAGATGAGTTGGAGACAGAAATCTAGAATGAATTAGGTTAGGAATATGGAGTGTAATTCTAGGTTTTTCCATAAGATGGCAACTTGTACGAGAAGCAACGACAACAAAACAACCAAGCCTTAAGTCCCACTAGGTGGGGTTGGTTACATGAATCATTTTCTGCCAATTTATGTGATCATGGACAATTTTTTTCAACAAATTCAGGACTATCAAATCCTTACTATCTCATTCCAAGTTATTTTAGGTCTACCCCTACCCCTTCTACTATCCCTCACAATAACTAACTCACTCTTCCTCACTGGCGAACTATGTGACCGATGTTGGAAGTAGTCCAAACCATTTGAGTCGCCTCTCCCTTATCTTATCTTCTACAGGAGCTATGCCTAACTATGAACATGTTCATTTTTAAATTTATTTTTCAATGTTATACCATTCATCCATCTAAGCATTCTCATTTCGACAACTTTAACTTTTTGGATATGTTGTTTCTTAGTTGCCCAACATTTTGATCCATATAGCATAGCTGGTCTTATTTCTGTCCTATAAAACTTTCCTTTTAAGGGTATTCTACAATTACAAAGCACACTTTAAGCACTTCTCTATTTTACCGAACCTGCTTTAACTCTATGCATTACATTCTCTTCAATTTCTCCTTCAGCTTGCATAATAGATCCAAGGTATGGAAATCTAAAAGAGCTATTTATTTCTACATCATCAAGTTTAACTTTGTCTCCAATATTCCTCCTACTATAATTGAAATTACATTTCATATATTCTATCTTATTTCTACTTATCCTAAAGCCTCTAGATTCTAAAGCAACTCTCCATAATTCTAACTTAACCTCTACTTCACGCCTAGTAACATCAATCAATATAATATCATCTACAAACAACATACACCATGAAACCTCATTTTGGATACTCCCAGTCAGTTGATCTATTTTTAAAGCAAAAAGATAAGAGCTCAAAGCAAATCCTTGATGTACACCTATTGTGATTGGAAATTCTCTAGTCTTTCCATCGTACATATCCTTAATGACATCAATATACCTACTAGATACACCTTTTTTTTTCTAAAACCTGTCATAGAAATTCCCTAGGTACCCTATCATACGTTTTCCCTAAATCAAATAAATACCATATGCAAATCCCTCTTCTTTTCCCTAAACTTTTCCATTAATCTTCTTAAAAGATATATAGCTTCTGTAGTAGATCTCCCAGGCATAAAACCAAATTGATTTTCTAAGATCTTCATTTCTACCCTTAATCTTTGTTTAACTACCCTTTCCCATAATTTCATCGTATGACTCACAAGTTTAATTCCACGATAGTTATTACAATTTTAAAAATCTCCTTTATTTTTGTGTATAGGTATTAAAGTGTTTTTCCTCCATTCATTTGGCATTTTCTTAGTTTTTATAATTGTGTTAAATAAATTAGTTAACCATATAATTCCATTATCACCTAAGCATTTCCAAACTTCAATTGGAATGTTATCCAGTCCTATAGCTTTTCCATTTTTCATCCTTCGTTAACTCAAATCTTGCGAATAAATCTCATATTTTTAGTCCTTTCCTCATTTTTCAATTCTAAGTTTAAGCCTTCCATTTGGTTTTCATTAAATAGCTTACTAAAGTTACTTCATCGTCTTTCTTTTACGTCTTCTTCCTTAACCAAGACAATATCATCCTCATTTTTTAAACATTTTGCATTACCTAAGTTCTTACTTTTTCTTTCTCTAGCTCTAGTAAGTTTAAATATATCTCTTTTCCTTTATTTTGTATCTAATCTATCATATAGATTATTAAATGATCTATGTTTAGCTTCACTGAAGGCTTTTTTTGCATCTTTTCTCGTCTTTTTATACTTTTCAAAGTTATCCATGTTTCTACATTTTTACCATGTTTTATACCAAATTCTTTTTATCTTTACGGATTTTTGAACACCTTGATGCCACCACCAACTTTCTTTACTATTCAAGAATCTTCCTCTTGACTCACCAAAAATCTTTTTTGCTGCTTTTTTAATAGAGCTAGCTATCCTACTCCAAAGAGTGTTCGTGACTACACCATCCTCTATAGCCCAATCAACATCTTTGATAATTTTATCTTTAAATTTTATTATATTTTCTCCCTTTAGGTTCCGCCATCTAGTTCTCTTACACAGATTGATTTTATCATTTCTCTTCCATTTTTTAATAAATATATCTAATACTATAACTCTAAGTTGTGTGGTTAAGCTTTCACCTAGGATAGCTTTACAATCCTTACAAAATAAACGATCTACCCTCCAAGTTAAGAAAATATTTATTTGACTTTTATTTTTTCCACTTCTGAATGTTTTAAGTGTTCTTCTCTCTTCTTAAAGCAAATATTCATTGTAATAAAATTGTATGACATAGTGAAGTCTTAAATCATTTCTCCAGGCTCATTTTTGTCTCCATATTCATATCTTCCATGTATTCTCTCATAACCTTGATTATCCCTTCCAATGTGCATATACATAAAATTTTATCACATCTTCACAAATATCCAACAAATCTCAAAGCCATGACGTAATCCAACAACAAATATTTAGTTAATTCAAGCGAACTTTTTATCTTTAGGAAATCAAAACAACAGAAAATAAAATAGTCTTAAGAGTTTGTTTAAATTATTTTCCTAAATTCTGTCAGCAACTCAAGGAAATGCAGCAAATAAATCTGCTCCAACCAAAACTAAAATAGACATTAGACAAGTAAAAAAAAAGCTCAAGAATCGAAGCTTAATCTTCCCTTTACTAATTTTCTTGGGTAAATTTTCAATCTCATCTATGTCTCTTTATTTTATTATTATTATTATTATTATTATTATTATTATTTGTTCCACATAAAGTTCATTTTATTGGTTCTGTTTGGTTCGGGAGAGAAGGATAAGCCATGGCAAGTCTAGATAGATGCACCAATAAGCCCTAGTTCATACACTGTAAAAAGGACTGATCAAATAGCCATAGGTGAACAAATCCCACATCAAATAGCATGAGACTTGGTTAAGAGAAGAAAAGTATAGGTAGACGCTACAAAAAGATATAGTGGCACAACAAAATTACCTAGCGGATAGAAAAAATTACCTTGAGGTTTAGAAGGCCTGCCGAGAACGATGATTGGAACGGTCGAGGCAATAAACGATTGGGACAGTGAGACGGTGTATATACCATATGCAGCCAAGGCAGAGGAGAAGCGACTGCGAGGGCATGTTGTGCGCAGTAATTTATAGTTGTACTTTTTTTTTTTTTTGAATTTTGCCGGGTATCCAGCCCGTCAACGTCCGTTTTTACGGTTCGCACCAGTCGTAACTAATCCCACGCCCCGTGATGGCGGCCCCACCCCACCACAAGGAGGTAAATTCAGGGACTCAGGCCAGAATTGAACCTGGGATGCACGCATTGGCTGTGAAAGGATTGTACCATGTATACTTTGGACGTGGACACGCATGCTAGCCATGGGCACATAGCAGTGCAAGTTTTTTCTAAAATTTTATATTTATTTTTAAAAATATTACAAAAAAATAACTAGGAGTTGAATTTTTAATTTATTTAAAAAATAAATATAATGTTGGAATTTGTGTGATCCCAAAAGAGGGTGAATTGGGTTTTAAAAACTTTCTTGATAAATTAAACTTTTACGCCGATTCACCACATATTATATCTCATTTTTATAATACATATGTGTATGTAAAATAATTAAAGTATATCTCATTTAATTTAAATGTGTACATACAAATAATTGTAACAGTGAATAAACAAGCATACACATATAGAAATTTAAATGCGGAAATTTATATGAAATAGAGAGAGAGTGACACACAAATTTGTTATCGAGGTTCGGCCAAACCAGCTTACGTCTCAGCCTTGGGCATACCCTCCAAGGATTACACTATCCTTTGTAAAAACCCGAAAATTTTAATAATTAAACAATAGAGAAGAAGGATAAATTTAAATGAGGTAAAGCATAGCTCGTCGACGAATGTCCTGACTTCGTTAACGAACTCCCTCTAAGATTCGTGGACGAAGTTCGGGGTTCGTCGACGAAAAGATACAGAGAGGGGGTTCTTCAAACCCATAGGTTCGTCGATGAATTCTTTTCCTCCGTTAACGAACCACCTTCTTCACTTCGTCAACAATGCCATGTGTCTCGTCAATGAAGCAACGTGTCAAGACACCTATAAATACGCAAAATCGGGAATTCAACGTGAAAAATCTCTCTCTCCCTTATTTTCTCTCTCTAAAATTTGATGCTCTCTCTTTCTCTCTGGATTTTCGGCCCCGCTTCTCCCCTATTCAATGATTAGAAGCTACCACGGTAATCTTGGAAAGATTCTCTACAACCTAACCAGAGTAGAATGTTGATTTGAGAAGTTTGGGCACCATCCCAATTTTAGGGTAAGTAGATTATTTTGGTATTTCCAGTATTACCAGGTTTATTTGAGCTCAGATTTTGAGTTGTATAAGAATATACTAGTGTTTCGTGAAGTAAAATTAGGGTGTTATGATTTTAGGGTTAGGGTGTTTTTGGGACCCTACAGGCATGGGTTAAGGACCCTAGCGGTTATTTCTCCAAGAACCCGGGTAAATTATAGTTTAGGAAATTACGAATAGGCAGATTTAGGAAATGTGAGTATGATGATTTTCTAGAAAATACAGTGTTTTATTAGGGAATTTGTATGTATATAATTACAGGATTTTGAGGTTGGTATGCCAAAGGTGTGAGGGTTGAATTGGAAGCCTCCCAGTTAGATAGGTAAGGGAAATATGTTATGCTAAGAACTTTGGAATGTTTATCAATAAATTATATGTTTTCCAGATTATTATCCAGTACGCAATTTATTTGTGTATTAGAAGATACGGTTTTCAAAATATGGAATATTTATTATTTAGTTGTGTGGCATAAGGCATTATCAAATTAGTATAGAAATCCTACAGTTTTCAGATTACTATGATTTACAGTATTTATGCAAAAATATGTTGTAACAGCCTCGACCCGTCACGTGGGCCCGGAGTGTTACTTTAGTGACGTCAATGTACCCGATACCTTATTCATCAAATATAAAAAACACATACGCAGTGGAAATAAAATATAAAATCCTCAAATTACATTACCATAGTTCTAACTATCTTTATACACAAATATATCCATTTTCACATAATTACATCCCATGAAAACCCGCTCCGGCTAGATTGTAGAGAATCTCCCCACTAGTCTCGTGGTAATTTTTGATCGTTGATGGGGCTTATAGTTTAAGAGAAATTGTGGTAAGTTTGAGATTTGGCCTTACCTGAGAAGATATGCCTACGCCGCTCCTACAACAGACCCACTCCAGTAGAAGTGTCGGTGGGGGGGAGTAGAGCCCAACGTTATTTCCGAATTTTCAATCGGCTGAATATCGAAGACAAGATGGAGATAAGTGGGAGAGAGGGGACGAAGGGACAGCATTATGGGGGCGGTGGCTTCACCCAAATTCTATCCTAAGATTTCAATTCTGAGGATAGAATTCTTGTACCATATATGTAACGACCTGCTTAATTAAATGGGTTTTTTTTTTTTCCATACTATAATATTTTACATGCTCTGATACCATACTAGGGAAAAACCCAATCATAAACCTAAGCAGTGAAAAGTATAAACTGAATATACATGTCCATATCATACAATATCAATACCAGAGTGCTACCATGTTTTTCCCAAAATATACACATATATCTGTTTTCCGAAAAATTCCCTCAACTATACTGGGATGTACAAAAACACTCCCAAAAACATACCCACTCTCTGGCAGGGCACTACTAAAGCCCTTCTATTTGCGAGTTTGGTCTACTCGCCTACCTATCACCTGAAAAATATATCAACACTGGGATGAGCCAATGCTCAGTAAGGAGAAATATGCTTATGCTATTGCTAGTGTGTGACAAATGAGCTACTATACATATATCATGAAATCTACTTTCATATACACATGAATAACTGAGTACAAAAGTACAATACAAATAATAGAATACACCACCCCTTTTCCCTATTGCTTAACATGACAGTATTATGGTTATAATTCAAATACTTCTAGTGTACATAAGTATAGTCCCTGTTATTGTAAATCCGCACGTATGTAATAGTAACTAAAGTTGTTCCCTGTGGCTATCTGTGTGTCATGACTTGCCCCCCTCGTGACAAGGTTGTGCGGCCCGTAGGCTGGATTTACCTTGGTTGGCCAACTAGGAATAAATCACCGAACTCCGTAAGTCGACCTGCCCACCTCAACCCATATCTGGATGGGGAGCCTAACCTCTTCAAGGGCCTAGGTGGTCTACCTTACCACGTATTATCTGAATAGGTGGTTGCACTAAATAAGTAACATAGTATTTGTAGCAACGGTACCGTGCTCTGTAGCTGCAAGTCCAACAGGGTCTGATATCATATAATATATTTATATATATATATATATATATATTTGATTTGTCATGATTCTGAAGTACTGAAATAATCATGATACTGTATAAACTGTAGCTGTAATTCATACGTAATACTGAGAATTGAATAATCATAATACTGAAGCTGCATGATCATAATACTGAAATTTGTGTAATCATGGTACTGAGATCCGTATAATCATGATACTAAAATTCATAAAATCATGGTACTGAAATTCGCATTATCATAATACTGAAATTCATAAAATCATGAAACTAAGTTCGTAAAACATATCCCTGTACCATATACATATTCACAAGCCACACCATACTAAATACATAATTTTCGTAATTAAATAAATTGTATCATATTTTAAGAAATGCCTAGCATAGCATATTTCCTTTACCTGACTACTGGAAAGCCCCTAGGGAATACAAGCCTAACACCCGTAGGGCCTCCTACAAAACACCCTGAAACCAACATATGCCAGAACAAAATATCAGTATTTTTCCATCTATATTATTTCCTATAACTGTCAGAAAGCCAAAAACTAGCTAAAAGACCTTACCCTAAATTTGGGATGAAATCCAACTCTGTTTTCCCGACGATCAGCTCCGGCAGATGTGCAGAGAACTCCACCAGGAGTGTTGTGGTAGCTTCGGATCGTTGATCCGGCGACTAGTGGGGCCAGAATCGAAGAGAGAAGGGAGACGTAGAGAGAGAGGGGCGGTGAAAATGACAAAATATCCCAGTTTCCCTCCTTTTATACTTCCAGATTCGTCGACGAGACACGTCACCTCGTCGACGAGTCTTCCATAAAATTCGTCGACGAAGCCCTGTGCTCATGGATAAAATTCAGAGCAGCCGGAAACCTCTCTCGGTATTTTCTCATCGACAAAGCCCTGTGTTCGCTGACAAAATTCTGAAGACCTTCATCGACGAAGCTGGGCAATTTCCTGAAATTATTTTTATTCTCCAAATGCAATGTTGTCGACGAACGCGATGCGTTGTTCAACGAAGTTTACGGCCTCCTTCTGTTTCGGTTTCTATTTTCTCTCCCTCTTTGTTTAAATTCCATTATTTTATGGGTTACTATAATATATATATAATTTATATTATTATAATATTATATTATCATTATTATTATTATTATTATTATTATTATTATGATTACATAATATTTAATTAATAATAATTAATTGATTAATTAATTAATTTTAATTTAATTTAATTTAATTTAATTTAATTTTAATTTAATTTATTTTTAATTTATTTTTTTAATTTTATATATATATTTAGGATTACTATATATGTTTTATCAGATTTTACAAAAATATGAATTACAGTGTATATATGGACAGATATTTTATAGAATTTACGGATTAGTATGATTCATATAATTTTAAAGCCATAACACTATGATATTACAGTTTATGCAGTTCAGATAATATAGATAAATTATTACAGCTATTATAGTTCAGATATTAAAGTATTTTCAAAACAGTTTTCGGTGTTATGGTTATTTTGGAATTATGATGAAACAGTAAGATCCGCACAACCCTGTCATGAGGGGTTAAATCATGACGTACATTTTTTCAGGGTAAATATCACAGTTATGTATATGTATACAGATCTACAGAATATCAGCAGATTTATTATGATACTAGAAGTATGAAAAAGTAGAAAACTCAGATATTACAATTGTATTTTAAACTATAATAGATAGAAGTTGTATTGTATATTGTCTTACCAGCTTTTACAGCTTCGGATATTTATCAATATAGTATTTATGGAGCTCAGTTGCCACACACTAGTAATAGCATATTTCCTCTTATTGAGCATTGTCTCATTCCAGTGATTTAACATTTTTCAGGTGATCCAGCTAGACGAACAGATTAGGCTCGCCGATAGAGGGATTGTTGCACTGCCCTGGTTGTGGGGTAAGTGTTTTCACGGAGATGTGTTTTTGGGTAGTTTTTTAGGGTTTTTAGTGGATGTTACTAGGAGATGTGTTTTGTGTATGTATATTTTTGGGAAATATTGAATTCTGGTATTGTAAATATGGATGTACAGTTGCATGTTTCTCGCTGCGTAGGTGTGCAAAATGAACAAGGTTACCTCAGTGCTCATTTGGGGCCTGAGATGTTATAGCAGATAATCCAAGGGTATCAGAGCAAATTAAGTTTCAGTATATAGTAAAGTTTAATTGAAAAAAAATGGTATAGATTTTAGGGTCGTTGCACCTTGCTCACTTAAACAGGTGGAACAGAAGCTGTTAAAACCTCTCCACGGGGTGAGGTATACCCCCGTTCGATTACCAAGCTAAGCCCAACTGGTCCCCCTTAAGGGGCAAAGACATCCCAGTTCAATTTTTGGGCTGAACCGAACTGGTCTCACTTACAGGGCTGAGACTCCCCAATTCAATTAACTAGTTAAACCGAACCGGTCTCACTTACGAGGCTAGACTCCCCAGTTCAATTTACGGGATGAATCCAACTGATACAATAAAAATATTTTTGTGTATAATAAAATTCTTCTAAATACAAGCAAAGATGTACACATTTAAGTTCAAAATGCACTCTCTAATGATAAGCATTATGCTCAGTATAGTAAGGGTGTTAATCTAAATAATTATTACACAAATAAAATATATGAAAATATCAAAATGATTATAATGTTATCCACCAAATATTTTTGCTAATAAAAATGTTTGGATAATTTGGAGTATAGGCTCAAGAAAAATATTTGTGCAATAAAGGATTTCTTTAAAAAATGTTTGTCAAGAAAAATAACCGAAAGAAATCTTAAGGCTACTCTAAAAAATGATTTTCAAGATAAAACCTAAGTGGGAGTAAGTGCATGTGAATATAAAAATAAATGCCCAAAATGAATATACTCTCTTTAAGAATAATTTTGAAATGAAAAAGTGAAAGTGAGTTGGAGAGTTTTGCTTAAAATATTTTGCTCTAAAAGAATAATTTTAGCAATAAAAATTATTTGAGGAAACTTTGATTAACAAAGGATTTGAGAGAAAATTTAGACTAATCAAAGTTACTAATCTCAGCTTATGAAGGGGCATATATAAATTTTGTGAAAAATATGACCGTTGGGGACACGCTCGGTATTATTAGAAAAGTTTAATTAATTTAAAACATGTTTTTAACATTTAAAAATGTTGGAACCCGAGAGGTTTGGTCGACCAAGGGCAAGGGATGGTCGACTACTTTTATAAGTTCGGTTGACCAAGGCTATTTTGAATTATAAGGATGGTCGACTACTTTTAAAAGTTCGGTCGACCAAGAATATTTTGAACTATAAGGATGGTCGACCATCTCATGGTGATTCGGAACCCTTCGTGGGTTCAGTCGATCATGGTGCTTTTGAACTGTGAGTTCGGTCGACTAAGTAGTTGGAAAAGTAGATTTTTATAGTTTGCTCGACCGAGGAAGGTTAGTTCAAAATGGGTCGATCGACCAAGGCAAGTCAAACTATTGACTTTCTCCCTGTTTGGTCGACTAACGAATTTAACACACCAAGAGGTCGGTCGACCGAGCATTGGTCAACATTTTGACTTCGGGCAAGTTCAGTCGACCGAGCTGATTAAAGCTCGAACTAGTCGGTTGATTGAGGGCATTAACAATTAATATTTTACCCAAAAAATCCAACGTTGGTCGACCGAAGTTTTGTCAAAATCATTTTAGCACTAATTTTTTAACTTAATTTATTTTGAAAACCTTTGTGTGATTTAGACAATTTTGAAAAAGGATTTATGTGAACAGTTAGGTCACTAAGGTCAATCAAAGTTCGTCAAAGCAATCGATTCAAATCATGCAAATGTATGCATTATTACAGACCAAATAATAAAAGAACTTAAATGTAATACAAATAAAAATGAATGTCTTTGTCTTTTTGCTCTTCAGTCTTCATGGAATACGCTAGAATGATGATAAGCTTGAAGTTCCTTTTAGCTTCCACTTCCCCTTATGCGTGTGTTTGAATTAAAGACCTGTTCAATCACTAAATACACACATAAGTGACTTATGCTTTGTAATGACCCAGCCCAAGAAAAGAAAAGAAAATAATAATAATAATAATAATAATAATAATAATAATAATAATGATAATAATTTAATTAATTAATTTATTAATTAGTATTAAATTGAATTAATCAAATAAATAATATTATATATATATATATGTATAAGTATACAATAATAAGACAAAAGTTATATATATAGGTAAAAGCAAGGAAGCATCCCAAACCAAATTGAAATTGATTCAATTTGAGGATGCCCCCCCCCCCCCCCCAAATTGACGAGCTTCTCATATCTCCTAGTTCTCTCCATGCCCTCTCTCTTTTCTCACACTCTCCCACTTTCTCTCCTCAATTTCTCTCAAATCTTCGGCAAAATCGACGATCAGACACCACCACGAGGTCCCAGCTTCGATTATGAGCAAGTTAATCGGAGCAGATTTTTGATTTGAGGATCCTAGGCACCACTTTAAGGCTAAGATAAGGAGTACAAATTATGTTTGTTGTTTTAAAAAAATTAATTAATTAATTTCTAGTATTTAATTATTAAATTGTAGTATTTGATTATATTAGATTTTTGGATATATTCCTAGAATAAAGTTAAACTGTAGGGATTTAATTAAATGGATTTTTGGGGAATATTTTGGAATTAAGATTAAACTGCGGGGATTTGATCATATTGGTATTTTTAAATATGTTAGAAATTAAATATGGGAAGTGGATCATACCTACATTTTTTTTTTAGAATTTAACCGGTTAATGGGAGCGTGTGAGCTTAGGAATATTAAGATAATTGTAATTCTAAGGTTGAGCTGATTAAACTGGGAAAATATGATTTCAGGGTTTTGAACTCCAAATGTCGTGGGCGTTGGTTTAGAAATCTTAGCAGACACCCTCTCAGTAAGTAAGGAAAATAAATTATGACAAATATTTTTGGGAATTAACTTGTTGACTTAAAGTACGTGAAGATTAAAATATTGTATATGATTTTGGAATATTATGATATGGATATTTCCCTATGATTATTAGATTATTAGTTATCATTCAAAAGTTGCGTGACATGAGAAACATGAAATAGCAGATTTATACTGAAATATGTGATGATGAGTTTTTACCAAAAATACAGGTATGACGATATGAAATATATAGATATGTTTTACATAGATATGATGATATGAGATATACAAATATGTTTTATACAGATGTAATGATATGTGATATATACAGACGTGAATAATACAAATATGGTGAAATGAGATATATACAGACATGATGAGATATATGTATATATATACAGAATCATAGTATGATAGTTTTATACTGAATTGTGAAATTGAGATTATGTTACTATATTATCATATAAATCGTATTATATGGTATAAATGGGTGTATTATACTGGTCTCTAGAAAGGTTGAGAATAATGTAGAAGTATGAAAATGAGTTCCTACTGATGCCGATGGGGAGTTATGCTCAGTATGGAAATTATGCTATGTAGTTTCTATTGAAACTGACATGGAGTCAGTGTTATGTTGGAGACTGATATCATGTCGGTTTTATGACAAAACTAGGGGAATGGATCTTTAAACTGAGAATCCATACGTATTAGTAGTTTCTTCAATTTGTACTTGCTTCAATTATGATAAATGAGGAGTTTCTAAGTTGGTTTCTATCCTATCTTTGGGATGGATACTAGGGGAAATAACATTGTAGCTGGAGGGAATAATCACGTGGATACTTCTCGTGAGGATGATGTCAAGGCTTCAGCAGTGCAGCAAAGTATAGCACGACAGGCTAGGAAGGAGAACCGGAGGGACTCTAGAGAGTAGGATCAACCACCGGTTGGTCGGAGTTGCACTTTTCAGCAGTTTACCTGGATGAATCCGTCGATTTTTGTAGGAGGAATGAACCCGGTAGCAGCTGAAGATTGGGTTCTGAAAATAGAGGAACTACTGGGTGTGCTGGAGTGCACAAAGGAGTATAAGGTGTGGTTTGCCACCTTTAAATTGATAGGGGAAGAGAAGAGGGGGTGGAGCTTGGCGAAGATGGTTGAGGAACAGCGTGGGCATACATCTTGTTGGCCTTATAAGGCTTAAAATCTTGTTATCTTGTTTTAATGCTAACAAACAAGTAAAATTTAATGTATTTGTGTGAGTAATGATATTTCAGGTTTCATATATGTGAAAGCAAGGTCAAAGTACTCACAATGATCAAATATGATGAAAGCAAGGTCAAAGTGCTCACAATGATCAAATGAAGCTTAAAAGAGTCAAAGCCTGGATTTGAAGATGATTTATTAAACCTTGAAGAATATGAGGACATGAATGAGTTGTTGAAAGCCAAGGCATATTAAAGTCAAAAGAGTCAAAGAAAGGCAAAGTGAGAAAGCTCAAAGAATATGGAAGCTTAAAGAAAAGATGAACTCAATCCAAGGACAAAGCATGAAGACTCAAGAACCTAAAATGAGAAAAGTCTTCGAAGTTTTCGTGTAAGTACTTTAATGTTTAAAATATCGTTTCAAATATTTTGAAGCTCTTAGGTTAACTTCTTGGACCTAAATACCTTTTAAAATATCTGGAAAATATTTTTATAAAGTCAAAAATTATTTTAAAACGGTTAGAATCATTTTTGGAATGAAAAACATCAAAAAGAGTTTTTTCCAATTGCTGTCAATTTTTATACAGTCACATTAAGATGAATTTTTATCTATCTAAAACTCATTATTTTAAAAAGTATTCAACACTAAAGTTGTATTATTTTCTCTTAGATTTCCTTTGACACCAAGAACACCTAATTTGGAGTTATATAGAAATATTTATGGCCAAAACACTGAAGCAGGGTCACTACTGTCAAACATCTGAACACTCTTCACGGGAGGGACTTTAGATGACTGAACACGACCTCAGACGTCTGAAGATTAAGTTTAGACATCTGAATATTTTATGGACAGAATATAAAGAAGGCAATAGCAATTCAGACTTCTGAACTCGCGACTTTAGGCGTCTAAACACTGTTCAACGGGCAAATTTTTAAATTCTAATATTTTAAAATATAGCCGTTTTGAGCTCCAAACTTTATAAAAACTTGGGAAACTCTCTAAGGAAACTTTTGCAACATGGAAACAAGTTTGAAAGCCTATAAATACATGGTTTTGCAAATCAAAATACATCCAAGAATTGAAAAAACTGTTTGTAAAGCTGAAAACACTCTTGTTCTTCCAAAGCTCTCTTGTTCACTCATTGAAAAAATTTTTTGCAGAGAATTCCGAAGTCCTGATCCTTCTTCCTTTGAATTCCTACTGCTAATCCTCTTCTAAGAATGATATTGGTGAATTCTACACTTGAGCTTCATTCTATTTTATATTGATATTTTACATTGAAGTATATAGTGCTGAATATGTACTAACTTGCTATTTGAGAGAGTATACTTGTAGGCAGATCTTATCTTGTGTTTCTTATAGTTCTTTGACATTCCAAGGGTTGTTTGGATCGTTGGCTAAGCAAGGGGACATTGCTTAGAGAGGCGAGCTCTAGCCTATGTAAGGAGTGACCGAACGAGAGAATATCGTTTGGAGAAGGCGGGCTCTAGCCTTAACTAAGGAGTATTGTAATCGATATTGTTCCACCCGTCAACGGAAGAGGTTTAGTGAATCCTTTGGTGGTTTGCCAAGGGCGAGGACGTAGGCTGGGTATAAGCCGAACCTCGTAAAAATCTCCGTCTCACTCTCTCTTTCCCTATTCTTTATTTTCAGTGCATATTTAAATTGCGTGGATGATTTAAATTTAAAAATCATATAAACTAAATATATTTGGAAATCAAACAAACTTAAGGTTTAATTTTGATTTGGGTTGCGGAAACTAAAAGGGAGTACGTTGGTTACACCATATCTTGCGGAAACCATACGGGAGTACGTTACTTGGTTAACATCCCAAAGATAAATTTACCAAGAGTTTAGTTGAGTTCTAAATATTGAGAAGAGTGTAGATATTGTGTTTATTGAATGTTATGTTACACATCATATTGAAGAAGTAAAACCATATATACAAGGCTTACAATTTCATATCCAGGGCTGACAACAAAAGATATTGTGATTGAATGGTATAAAGCTTGAGATTGATTGGATAGTGTTTGTATTCCAAGAGTGCTAAATCTTGAATGATTTCATCAATTTAATAATGCTACAGTGAACTTATATTTGATAAATAAAGTGTGGTTGTGTTGGTGTTGAGATTGTGATTAATTGTTTGAATGTTTTATTAGCTTAGTGGTTGATTAAAGAGATTAAATTGTTGTGTGATTGGTGAAATTCAATAAATAAGTTAAAGAATTGGTTAAGTTTTTAAAGAAGTTAGGGATTCTTAAAAGAAGTTAAAAGAAAGTTTTAAAAGCCAATTCACCCCCCTTCTTGGGAAGCTATTCCTAATTTCAATTGGTATCAGAGAGGGGTTATAGCAACTCTTAAACTAGAAGCTATAAAAAGATCTAAATGATTAACTTAGGCGTAGCTCCCTTTGGAGAGGGACAATCTTCAATTGGGCCACCAATCTTTTGTGGACAAAACTATACATTTTGGAAAAAGAAAATGCAAATATACATTCAAACCATGGATTGGAAAGCTTGGGAGGTTGTCACGGATGGTAATCTAATTCCTACCACATTAGTAGATGGGAAAAACAAATACCAGTATTCAATTATATACATGTCTCCAAAACATTATCCACTAATACCAGTATGTTTAACAACTATCCTTTCATAACTGAGTTAAAACATAAAGATATAAAACATAAAATATATATATCAGAATTAACATAAAAATATACCCTTTTTCTTATATCTTCCAAAAATGTTATAAAATCTTGAGCTCTCAAAGCTCGATCCTAAAAAATCCTGAAAAAAAATGAATTCATATTTGGGTGAGACACATATCAGTAAGGGAAGACACCATATATTAAAGTAGTGTGTGGCCAACATGAATTTATATATAACATAATATTTAACATTTGAAAATCCTTAACATAATTTCTAAAATCATTTCCTGATCCTAATCAAACACATGCAAATATTTAACCCACGTAATTACCTGAGGATAGGGGTGATTACCCGCCCATACAAGTAGCGCCCCTCTGCTCTGATACTTAGGCAACCCAAAGGTCACAATTTAAGCATACCAGGGCACTCACCTTACTCAGTAAGCCCTTCAGTGTTAAATTGATCTCATACTCACACAGTTTATACAAAAGTTTACCGGCAAAGGCCCTAAGGATAGGGAAATCTACCCGCCCATACAAGTAGGTTCCCTCTGCCCTAGTACGTTATACAACTACTACCACATCTGTAACTACTAGTGCACTCGCCTTACTCAGCAAGCCCTCAGGCGAAAGGTACGCCTCGCCCAATCATAACATGTTCTACGTACATAGATACTTATAATATTGTAATATATCATTCTTTTCTATCATTATTCAAGCATACACATATGTTCATATTCATGACTTAACATTGCATTGCATTTCACTTTAAGTGACTCTTTCCCATTTTACATTGTTCACATTTCACATTTCATTTCTATTCCATTCATTTCCCTTTTCATTTCATTTTCATTTCATACTCATTTTTATTTTAATTCATAAATACTCGGCATCTTTCCAGCCATGGTTGATTAGCTTCAGCATCCTTTCAGCCGTGGTCGGCATCTTTTCAGCCGTGATTGGTTAGCTTCGGCATCCTTTCAGCCGTGGTCGGCATCTTTTCAGCCGTGATTGGTTAGCTTCGGCATCCTTTCAGCCGTGGTTGGCATCTTTTCAGCCGTGGTTTGTTAGCTTCGGCATCCTTTCAGCCGTGGTCGGCATCTTTTCAGCCGTGATTAGTTCCATAATTGCATTAACACTCACATGCAGCAATTTCACATATCATTTTCATGCTCATTTCATTTTCTGTATATCTTGCATCTCGTATATATATATATATATATGTATATCATAATTCCACACAAAATTCTATTTTACTCATGCCACACAATTTAAAAATAAAATTCATACAATGCCTATAAAATAAGCCAACCAACATTTAATGTTTATATGCTGAAAATACCTTTAATTTCTTATTTAATTATCCTGAAAATATTTCCCACTTTCATCATTTCATTTTCGCATATACATATCTAATAAACAACCCTAAACTCGAAAGAAATATAATTTAAATGGCTAACATTTTACCCATACCGAAACATATACACGTACATATAACACAATTTATTTTTCCATTAAATTCATAAAAATTCTGATTTAATATATATTATTCCCCTTACCTGGTTTTTGTTGAAACTACGCCAACAGAGACTCCGAAAAATACCTGCGGCACTCACCCGGACTTTGAAATTAAATTCCTAGTTCCAATAAATTATTCCTACATAAAATATTAATTTAATACTTCCTAGGCCTTTAAATACCCAATAAATAATTATCTCCTTAAATTTAGCCAAATTCTCAAATCTCACTCTCGCTTTGGAGTAGGGCCTAGAAAACTCCAATTGGAAAATTACCTACGTCAAAATGACGATAACGACGACTAGGACCCCGTGGTGGTGTCCGTTCGTCGATTTAACCACATATTAACAGCGAAATTGAGAAAATGGGAAAAAATTACCTTTCCCCAGGAGCAATACCTAAGTCGTTCCCATGAAAAATCTGCTCCAATAGAAATGTCGGCAGCAGAACCAGGATTCCAACGGCACCTTCCATTTCCCGATCTGTCGCAAACTCGTTAAGAAATTGAGAGAAGGAGAGAGACGCAGACGGAGGTGGCTGCGGCTCGCTGAAGATTTGCAGAGGGGGGGGGGAAGCGTGTCAGTTCTTCTTTCTTCTTCTTCTTCCTTCTTCTTTCTTCTTATCTTTTCTTTCTGTTTACTTTATCTATATATATATATATATATATATATATATATATATATATATATATATATAATTAACTTAACTTATACTTATCATGTATATACATATTATATATTACTTTAATTTATATATATATATATATATCTTATTTTAATTTTTTTTTTATAAATCCAATGCGATAATATTTAATTTAACAACAAGTTATTTAATTATTTAATTTATCTTAATTTAATTTAATTTCTTTAAAATTTTATTTTTTTTATTTAATTTTTTTTCTTTTTCGCACGTCATTCCTTTTATTTATTTATCTGTTATTTTATTTATATTTTTTTTCTAAATTATTTTAATCCTTTTAAATTTTCGGGTCTTTACAAATATGAAACCTTTAAGATGAACCCGGATGAATCAATTACAAATATGTTTACTAGGTTCACTCACATAATCAATTCCCTAAATGCACTAGGAAAAACCTACACTACTTACGAAATGATAAGGAAAATTCTTAGAGGGCTACCCACCGTATGGGAACCAAAAGCCACTACCATAACCGAAGGAAGAAATTTGAAAAACACTTCCTTAGATGAACTTATAGGTTCTCTTCTCACATATGAAATGGCAATGAATGATAAGAGTGGGAAAACCAAAGCCCAAGAAAAAATAGCCTTTAAAGCCTTAGAAGAAAACTCAAGTAGTGAAATGGATGAAGATGAAGAAGCCTTCATATATAAAAAGCTAGTAAGGATACTAAGAAGGAGAAACAAATTTAAAAGAAGAAATCAAGACTCCGAGTCAAAAGAAGAAGAAGTTAGCAAAAAGAAATCAAGGAACAAAACATTTAAATGCTATAATTGCAATAAAGCTGGACATTTAAAACCGGAATGTCCACTATTAAAGAAAGAGTCTAAAAAGAAAAACAAGAAGGTCATGAAAGCCACTACTTGGGATAGTACAAGTAGTTCGGAAAATGAAATAAGTGACCAAGAGGTTGCTTACACGTGCTTTATGGCATGGGATAACGAAGAAAGCTCCTCAACTAAATCTTCAAATAATTCTTGTAGTGATGAATCAAGTGATGAGAGTATGTCATCTTATGATGAACTTCAAAATGACCTATTCAAAGTACATAAGATGCTGATGAAAGCAAAAAAACAAAACACCTCATTGAAGAATAAGAATGAAAGTTTAATGAAAAAGTTAGAATTCTTAAAGAATGCTGAAAGAGATAAAGACTCAAAATTCAAGCAATTAGAACATAAGTATGAATTAGCAATGAAAGAATTAGAATCAAAAAATCTTGCCAAAAAAGAAAACAACTTGAAAATTGAGAAACTAGAAAGCAAGAATGACCAAATGATAGATGACCTTCGATCCTTATCCTCTACCGTATATGAGAAAGATATGTATATTTCTGAATTAGAGGATAGAATCAAAAAATTATCTCTAGAATTAGAGAAATCATTAAAGAAGGTTGATAACAAGAAAGACATAGAGTTAAATGATCTCAAGAATTAAATCAAAGATAAGGATAAAATTATTTACAACTTCACAAAAGGAAAGGAAAACCTTGATAAGATGATTGGATTACAAAGAATGTCTCTAAATAAAGAAGGCATTGGTTTCAATGGAATTGAAAATAAATAAATAAAAAGAATTCTTGCATGGGATATTTCTCGAGAAAATCCAAAGACTATACGTACACATCTTCTAATGTCTACACAAACATCATATGCTATCAATGCTAGAAAAAAGGGCATATAAAGTTTGAATGTCTGTTTAAGAGAAAAGGTGTTAAAACCAAACAAGTATGAAAAATAAAAGAAACCTCCCTTGAAAAATCCTCTGGACCCAAGAAAATATGGGTACCAAAAATGAAATAATGACTTCACACATATATAAAATAGAAAATGGCATTGTTGGCCAAAATCATAGGATGACTTTTTACAAGGCTTAACTTAAGAAAATATAAGGGAAATATCAAATCTAAGCTTATTATATAAGCGCCTTGATGTTACATACTACATGCTTACTTGCCTACATGTGATGTATTGATATGCTATATGCTACATGTGTATTAATTAACTTGACTTGATTTATATTGAAAAGTATGGCTCACTATGTTGAAAATTGAGAATGAGATTATTGAGCTTAAGCATAAATTTTTTATATAAGGATAATTCTTGAGCATGCATAATTTTAAATGAATCACATGGATAAACATACTGTTTTTTTTATCTATGAGCTATGAAAGATATAGTTGTCATATTGATATCCATGAACTATACATTATGTGATATTAAGCTTTAGTATCTATAAAGTATTTTTGGTTTCACATGTTAAAAATTTCAATAGATATCAAATCTAAAAGCTCACTTGGTATCACAAAGTCAAATTATTTATGAGCATGATTATGTCTATAAACATGATGTGACATGGGTGATCTTAGCATGATATTGATATTTGATGCAAGATATGATTCAATATTTTACATGGGACGATAAAAGCAAAATTAATAACAAAACTGAATGTATTGAATTCAGGGAGAGTGTCATGAATCATGAATCAATTAATATCATAAATTAAATTTTAAATTTTAAATTGGTATAAAGAAAACCATCAAAATAATATCAGCTGGTACCTTGAATAAATGCTGTGAGCTACACACTATACATGCTATATTGAAAAACAATAACTTAAGTGTGTACATATGTTTGGAATACATGGTTATAGATATGCTTAAAATGATTTGTATTTGAATTTAAATCATTTCTTTTTCTTTTTGATTGATGTCAAAAGGGGGAAAAGTTGTGAAGCAAAAATTGAGCATAATTGAGCATGAACATAATATATATTCAAAAGAAGTATTTAAGTATTTAATATTGATTGAAAAAGTTTGTAAATCCAAAAGAAAGTGATGAGCATGATTGATGAAATTAATATTGATCTTATTAAGATGAAACTTATTGAAAGGGGGAGCCTTTTTAATGCTTACTTACATTTTTGCTCCTTGTTTGTCATCATGAAAAAAGGGAAGATTGTTACCCATACGAGGCTTAAAATCCTATTATCTTGTTTTGATGCTAACAAACAAGTGAAATTTAATGTATTTGTGTGAGTAATCATATTTCAGAGTTCATATATGTGAAAGCAAGGTCAAAGTGCTCACAAGGATCAAATAAAGTTTAAAAGAGTCAAAGTCTGGATTTGAATATGATTTATTAAACCTTGAAGAATATGAGGACATGAATGAGTTGTTGAAAGTCAAGGCATATTAAAGTCAAAAGAGCTAAAGAAAGGCAAAGTGAGAAAGCTCAAAGAATATGGAAGCTTGAAGAAAAGATGGACTCAATCCAACGACAAAGCATGAAGACTCAAGAACCTAAAATGAGAAAAGTCTTAGAAGTTTTCGTGTAAGTACTTTAATGTTTAAAATATCATTTGAAATATTTTGAAGCTCTTAGGTTAACTTCTTGGATCTAAATACCTTTTAAAATATCTGGAAAATATTTTTATAAAGTCAAAAATTATTTTAAAACGGTTAGAATCATTTTTGGAATGAAAAACATCAAAAAGAGTTTTTTCCAATTGCTGTCAGTTTTATACAGCCACATTAAGATGAATTTTTATCTATCTAAAACTCATTATTTTAAAAAGTATTCAACACCAAAGTTGTATTATTTTCTCTTACCTTTCCTTTGACACCAAGAACACCTAATTTGGAGTTATACAAAAAAAGTTATGGCCAAAACACTAAAATGGGGTCACGACTATTAGACATCTGAACACTCTTCACGGGAGGGACTTCAGATGACTGAACACGACCTCAGACATCTGAAGATTAAGTTCAGACGTCTGAAGATTTTCTAGATAGAATATAAAGAAGGCAGTAGCAGTTCAGACATCTGAACTCTCGATTTCAGACGTCTGAACACTGTTCAACGAGCAAATTTTTAAATTCTAATATTTTAAAATATAGCCGTTTTGAGCTCCAAACTTTCTAAAAACTTGGGAAACTCTCTAAGGAAACTTTTGCAACATGGAAACAAGTTTGAAAGCCTATAAATATATGGTTTTGCAAATCAAAATACATCCAAGAATTGAAAAATCTGTTTGTAAAGCTGAAAGCACTCTTATTCTTCGAAAGCTCTCTTGTTCACTCATTGAAAAATTCTTTTGCTGAAAATTCTGAAGTGCTGATCCTTCTTCCTTTGAATTCCTATTGCTAATCCTCTTCTAAGAAGGATATTGGTGAATTCTACACTTAAGCTTTATTCTATTTCATATTGATATTTTACATTGAAGTATATAGTGCTGAAATTGTACTAACTTGCTCTTTGAGAGAGTATACTTGTACATAGATCTTATATTGTGTTTCTTATAGTTCTTTGACGTTACAAGGGTTGTTTGGATCTTTGGCTAAGCATGGGGACATTTCTTAGAGAGGCGGGCTCTAACCTATGTAAGGAGTGACCGAACGAGAGAATGTTGTTTGGAGAAGGCGGGCTCTAACCTTAACCAAGGAGTGTTGTCATCGATATTGTTCCACCCGTCAACGGAAGAGGTTTAGTGAATCCTTTGGTGGTTTGCCAAGGGCGAGGACGTAGGCTGGGTATAAGCCGAACCTCGTAAAAATCTCCGTCTCACTCTCTCTTTCCCTATTCTTTATTTTCAGTGCATATTTAAATTGCGTGGATGATTTAAATTTGAAAATCATATAAACTATATATATTTGGAAATCAAACAAACTTAAGGTTTAATTTTGATTTGGGTTGCGGAAACCGAAACGGAGTACGTTGGTTACACCATATCTTGCGGATATCATACAGGAGTATGTTTGTAATAACCTGAAAAAAAAATTAATTAATTAAAATTATTAATCAATCAATTAATTAAACATTATTCAATTAATGTATCAAATAAACAAATAAAAATAAATAGTATAAAAAAATAATTATTAATTAATTAATGAATTAATTAAATGTTATTAAATTAAAATAAATAAATAAATAAATAGTAAAAAAAATGAAATAAAGATCTATATATATATATGTAATATATATGTAAGCTTAATATATATATAAAAGTTAAATATATAAATATATATAAAAAAGTTAAAGTATAAGTTATATATATATATATATATATATAAAAGTTAAGTTAAGTTAAGTATAAAAAATAAAAAATAAAAAAAAGAAAAGAAAAGGATAAGAGGAAGCTGCACGCAGGATCTCTCCGCGTCTCTCTCGCTCCGTCTCAACCTTCTTCCCATCCACTCCTCCGTCTCCATCTCTCTCTCTTCCCTTATTTCTTGACGAGTTTATGACGGATCGAAAAACGGAAGGTACCGTTGGGTTCCTAACTCCGCCACCGACATTTGTACTGGGGTAGATTTGTCGTGGGAACAACTTAGACTCTATTCTTGTTGAAAGGTATATTTTTCCTAATTTCGTAATTTCTGGTTAAATCTATTATTAAATCGATGATCAGGCACCACCATGGGGTCCTAATCGTCGTTGTCATCATTTTAACGTAGGTAATTTTTCAATTGAGGTTTTCTAGGCCCTACTCCAAAGCGAGAGTGGGATTTGGGAAATTTGGCAATTTTGCTAAATTTAAGGGTATATTTATTTATTCAAGAATTATGGCCCTAGGACATATTTAAATAATATTTTATTCAGGAATAATTTATTGGAGTTAGAAATTTTTTATTCAGGGTTCGGGTGAGCGCCGCAGGTATTTTTCGGGATCCCTGTTGGCGTATTTCAAGAAACCAGGTAAGGGAAAAAATATATATTAAATCAGAATTTTTATAAATTTAATAGAAAAATAAATTGTGTTATATGTACGTGTATATGTTTCAGTATGGGTAAAATGCCAACTGTTTAAATTATATTTCCTTCGAGTTTAGGGCTGTTTATTAAATATGTATATGCGAAAATGAACTGATGAAAGTGGGAAATATTTTTAGGATAATTAAGTAAGAAATGAAAGGTATTTTCAGTATATAAACATTAAATTTTGGTTGGCTTATTTTACAGGCAGTGTATGAAATTTATTACTAAATTGTGTGGCATGAGATTTTGTGGAAATATATGTTAAATGTATGAGATGCAGAATAAGTAAGTAAAGCAATGAAAATAAAGTATGATATGGACAATGTTGCCTGTGTATGTTAAATGCAACCATGTAAATGTAAGACAGCTGAAAGACAGCCATGTTAGCAGATCTAGCACACTTCTATGTAGACTAACTGATGACAGCTAAAAGGAGCTGTGTTAGCAGATCTGGCACGTTTCTACATAGACTAACTGATGATGGCTAAAGACCAGTTGTAGTACGAAGTAATGAAATGAAATGTTATGCAATGAAATGACGATGAAATGACAAAGGTAAATGATGTAAATGGAAAAGAGCCACTTAAAGTGAAACGAAATGCAAAGTTAAGTTATGAACAAGAATGAATGTGCACGAATGTATAATGACAGAACAGAATGATGTATTATGATAATATAAGTATGTTTGTACATAGAACATGTTACGATTGGGGGAGGCATACTCTTCGCCTGAGGGCTTGTTGAGTAAGGCGAGTGCACTAGTAGCTTCAGATGTGGCAGTAGCTGCATAACACACTAGGGCAGAGGGAACCTACTTGTATAGGTGGGTAGGATTCCCTATCTTTAGGGCTTTTGTCGGTAAACTATTGTTGAACTGTGTGAGTACGAGATTAATCTACCACTTGAGGGCTTACTGAGTAAGGTGAGTGCTCTGATATGTTTTAATTGTGACCTTAGGGTTACCTAAGTATCAGAGCAGAGGGGTGCTACTTGTATGGGCGGGTAATCACCCCTACCCTTGGGTAATCTCGTAGGTTAAATATTTGCATGTGATTATTTTGGTTCAGAAAACGATTTCAATGTTATATGATGATTTGCAAATGAAATAAAAATGATATCTATCTATCTCATGTTGGCCGCACGCTGAGTTTAATATATTGTTTCTTCCCTTACTGAGATGTGTATCACCCGAATATGAATTCATTTTTTTTCAGGATTTCTCAGGATCGAGCTTTGAGAGCTCGAGATTTTATAACATTTTTGGAAGATATAAGAAAAAGGGTATATTTTAATGTCAATTCTTATATGTATATTTTATGTTTTATATCTTTATGTTTTAACTCAGTTATGAAAGGATAGTTGTGAAATATACTGGTATTAGTGGATAATGTTTTGGAGACATGTATATATTTGAATACTGGTGGATGATTAATTTATTATGGTTGGAAGTTAGAATTAGTAAACTCTGGTATTATGTTATATGGAGATTATGGATATGTTTTCCGCTGCATGGATAATGGATTATGGATTTTCAGGGATATTATCAGGTATAACGCACCCGACTCGGGTTTAAGGGTTCGGGGCGTTACAACGTTACTTGGTTAACATCCTAAAGATAAATTTACCAAGAGTTTATTTGAGTTCTAAGTATTAAGAAGAGTGTAGATATTGTGTTGATTGAATGTTATATTGCACATCATATGGAAGAAGTAAAACCATATATACAGGGCTTACAATTTCATATCCAGGGCTGACAACAAAAGATATTGTGATTGAATGGTATAAAGCTTGACATTGATTGGATAGTGTTTGTATTCCAAGAGTGCTAAATCTTGAATGATTTCATGAATTTAATAATGCTGCAGTGAACTTATATTTGATAAATAAAGTGTGGTTGTGTTGGTGTGGAGATTGTGATTAATTGTTTGAATGTTTTATTAGCTTTGTGGTTCATTAAAGAGATTAAGTTGTTGTGCGATTGGTGAAATTAAACAAACAAGTTAAAGAATTGGTTAAGTGTTTAAAGATGTTAAGGATTCTTAAAAGAAGTTAAAAGAAAGTTTTAAAAGCCAATTCACCCCCCTCTTGGGAAGCTATTCCTAATTTCGATTGGTATTAGAGAGGGGTTATAGCAACTCTTAAACTAGAAGCTATAAAAAGATCTATTCTACTAGCACAAATACTGATAATACCATAATACACTATTTTGTTTGCCATTGTTTTGCATTTCTCAGCTGTTCATGTTTTCATCTTTTACTTTTCATTTCATTTCACTTTACGTGGCTTTTTCCCATTTTACATTATTCACATTTCACATTTCATTTCCATTTCATTCATTTCCATTTTCATTTCATTTCATTTCATACCCAGCATCTTTCCGCTATTTTACCCACATCTTTCAGTTGTTTTACCCAACATTTTTTAGCTGTTTTACATGGTTGCATTAACAGTCATATGCAACATGTTTCATATATCATTTTCATACTCAATTCATTTCTTGTATATTTTACATCTCATACACATAACATATTTCGACCAGAATTCCTATTTACTCATTCCACACTATTTATCAGTAAAAATTCATAAATATTTCATATAAAATAAGCCAACCTACATTTAACGTTCACATACTAAAATAAAAAACCTTTAATTTCTTACATAATTATTCTGAAAAATATTTCACTTTCATTAGTTCAATTTCACATATACGTATCTAATAAGCAACCTTAAGCTTGGAAAACATAATTTAAATGGTTGGCATTTTAAACTCATACCGAAACATATACATGTATATATAACACAATTCTTTTCTCATTAAATTCATAAAAATTATGGTTTAATATATAATTTTTCCCTTACCTGACTTTCTGAACTACGCTGGCAGGATCCCGAAAAATGTCGGTGGATCTCACCCGAACCCTGAATCAAAAATTATAGTTCCATTAAATTAACCCTAAATAAAATACTATTTTAATATTTCCTATGGCCATAAATTCCAAATAAGTAGTTATACCCTCAAATATAACCAATTTGCCTAATTCCCCAAATCTCACTCTCGCTTTGGAGTGGGGCCTAGAAAACCAAAATTGGAAATTTACTCAAGCCAAAATGACGACAATCACGACTAGGACCACGTGGTGGTACCCGATCATTGATTTAGAGGTATATTTAAAGAGAAATATAGAAATTAGGAAAAAGTTGTCTTACCCCAGGAATGATACCCACGCCACTCCCATGACAAATTCGCTCCAATAGAAATGTCGGTGGCGGAGTTAGGAACCCAACGACACCTTCTGTTTCCCGATCAGCCGCAAATCCATCAGGAAATTAAGGGGAGAAGGAGACGGAGATGGAGAAAGGTGTTGGGGGGGGGGGGGGCGCAGCTCTCTGTAAAAAAAATATTCTTCCTTAAGTTAACTTTATAATTATTATTTAATTAATTTAATTCTTAAATTTTTTAATTTAATTTTTTAAAATTTTACTTTATTTATTTATTTATTTATTTTTTATCAGATGATGGAGCTCTGCAATTCCGTACTAGGCTATGTGTTCCTACAGATACTGAGATCAGGAGAACTATACTGAAGGAGGCTCACAGATCCCTATACATGATCCATCCCGAAAGTACTAAAATGTACAGGGACCTACGAGAGTATTTCTGGTGGAGTGAAATGAAGAGGGAGATAGCCGAATTTTGTCAGCAATGCTTGACATGTCAACAGGTTAAAGTTGAGCATTAGAGACCAGTAG
The DNA here is from genome assembly GCF_029873635.1 of Malania oleifera. NCBI lineage: Eukaryota > Viridiplantae > Streptophyta > Magnoliopsida > Santalales > Ximeniaceae > Malania > Malania oleifera. Next base: position 151,648,743 of record NC_080418.1, read on the forward strand.
GACAGTTGCCGCCATTATTCATTCTAGAATGGAAGTGGGACCATGTTTCGAAGGACTTTGTTATGGGGTTGCCACCAGTACGATAGGGATTGATTGCAATTTGGGTAGTGGTAGATTGTCTGACGAAGGCCGCTCATTTCATCCCTATTAAAATCGGTTATTCCATGGACAGACTGGCAGAGATATATGTTTAGGAGATAGTTCGTGTTCATGAAGTACCAGTATCCATAATCTCGAACCGAGACCCTCAGTTTACTTCACGATTCTGGAAAAGTTTTTAGGAGACTATGGGTACGCAGTTAGCTTTTAGCACTGCTTTTCATCCCCAGACAGATGGTCAGACTGGGAGGAAAATTCAGATACTAGAGGATATGCTTCGTGCTTGTGTTCTTGATTTTGGTGGCAGTTGGATCCAGTTTATGCCGTTAGTTGAATTTGCTTATAATAATAGCTATCAGGCTAGTATCGGCATGGCTCCATATGAGGCATTATATGGCAGGAGATGTCGTTCTCCTCTTTTCTGGGATAAAGTAGGTGAAAGGCGAGTTTTGGGTCAAGAGATAATACAACAGGCATCCGACAAAGCCCAATTAATTAGAGAAAGAATCAGTACAACACAGAGCTGGCAAAAAAGTTATGTAGACACTCACCACCGAGAGTTAGAATTTGATGTGGGTGATCGAGTATTTTTGAAGATAGCTCCTCTAAAAGAAGTTATGAGGTTTGGAAAGTAGGGCAAGTTGAGCCCTAGGTATATTGGCCCTTTTGAGATACTTGAGATAATAGGGTCAGTTGCCTATAGGCTAGCTTTGCCGCCAGCTTTGGCTCGTATTCATGACGTGCATGTTGCCATGTTAAGGAAATACGTCCCAGACCCATCCCACATCATCAGCTATGCAGAGATAGAGCTTAAGGATTCATTGGCATACGAAGAAGTACCAATACAGATTTTGGACAGGAAGGTTCAAACTTTACGTACTAAAGAAATACAGTTAGTTAAAGTTTTATGGAGGAATCATGCTATAGAGGAAGCTTCTTGGAAGCTCGAGGAGCAAATTAGATAGAGATACCCGCAGTTGTTCCAAGAGGTATAGAGGTACTCAGGTAAAGTATAATAGTTAGATAGGTTTCTTTTGCAGGTACATGTATTGACTTTAGTTAGTAGATGGTTTTGGTTTTACATGTGTAATTTTCCCAGAACGTAAATGTAACCACGGTATTCCTCTGCCACAAGTGAGGACAGGTAATAAAATAAGTAGACCCCTTTTTCTTCTACAGAATGATGGAGTGTCTAGATGGGGATATAGATAGTAAATTTCGAGGACGAAATTTTATAAGGAGGGGAGAATGTAACAACCCAAAAATTGTTGATATTTAAATATTAAAGAGAGAGAAAAATGGAAACAGGAACAGAAGGAGGCAGTAGAATTTAGCGTTCATCGATGACATCACATTCTGGAGATAATAATAATAATAATAAATTTAAGAAATTTTCAGGACTCGTCGACGAATACAGGAGTTCGTCGACGAGCACATAAGGAAATTCGTCGACGAATATAGGGTTTCATCAACGAAGGCAAGATTTCATCGACGAGAAACTACCGAGCGAGGAATAGGCTACTCTGAATTTCGTCGATAAAAATACGTGGGTTTCGTCGACGAATTTAATAAAGGACTCATCGACGAGATGACGTGTCTTGTCGATGAATCTGGCCTTATAAATAAGGAAATTTTGGATTTTTATCTCATTTCAGCGCCCCTCTTTCTCTCTCCTACGACTCTCTCTCCTTCTCTATTCGTTTTCGGGCTTGGTTTTCATCGAATCAAAGATCTAAGGCTACCACGGCGCTCCTAACGAAATTCTTTGCAAGTCTGTCGGAGCTGATTGTTGGAAAAGTTGGGTTGGATTTTCTCCCAATCTTAGGGTAAGACATTTTATTCAGTGTTTGCCTTTCCCTCAGTTATGAGAAATGTTGTAGGTAAGAAAATATTAATATTTTGTTATGGGGAATTTTGTTTTCAGGATGTTGAGTTAGGAACCCTGCGGGTATAGAGCTAGAGTTTTATAGGGGCTTTTCAGAGTTAAGGCAAGGGAAATATGCTATGCTAGGAGTTTTCATAATGCTATTAGAGATTTCATGAACACATATTTATACCAGTTTATTATACAATATTTACAGAATATGAGTTTAAATGCTTGTGTGGCCTGAGTAGATTTTCATGTAATGAAGAAATTTATATAGCTTATATAAAGTATCATACTATACTAAATACACAAATATAGACAGTATATACAGTTTATATGGTTTTTCTAGTATATGAGATTATATAGAATATACAAATATAGATTTATATTCACAGAGAGTATACAGAGAAATGTACATGCATATACAACTTTATATGAATAGTTTCATGAAACAGATATATATATATATATATATATATATATATACATGCATACAGTTTACTCAAATCAGTATTTATATTACAGTTTTATACAGAATAATATATACAGAGTTATAACATGCCATGTTTCCTATTACCATAACATATAGAGTATACAGACAGAGTATATAGACAGAGTATACAGGCAGAGATACAGGGGTAGCATCAAGATGCTATAGATACAGTATTTACAATACATAAAGATAGAGTTATGGTAATTTGGAAACATTATGAAAACAGTAAAAGGGTATATATGTATATATATAGTATTAGATCCCTGAGGAAAGGTTACAGACAAATACAGATAAAGATTACAAAGCACGGTACCGTTGCTAGATACAGATAGTGTGCAACCACATATCTCAGATAGTGTGTGGGCACCGTCAGCCGTGCTCGGAGAGTATGCAGCTCCCCAGTTCACTAGGTGGAGGGGGCCGGTTTGAGGAAGTAGTAGCAAGTCCCGAGCTTAGGAGAGGATGCAGTTTGGCTGGGCTGAGGTAGTGTAGAGTATATGGACTTATCTGGAGGGTCGACCAGATGAAGTCCCGCCTACGGGCCACACAACCCTGTCATGAGGGGTCAAATCATGACGTACAAAGTCCCAGGGATAAAGCATAGATATGTATATGTATACAGTTTTACAGTATATGATAAGTATAGTATGATATTAGCAGTATGAAAAGTAGAAAATACAGATGATACAGTTATATTTTAAATTTTGAAAAGAAAGATATGCTTTATAGATTGTTTATTGCATTACCATTCAGTTGCTATTTAAAAAGTATTCTTAACTTAGTTGCCACACACTAGTAATAGCATATTTCCACTTACTGAGCGTCGACTCACCCCATTACTTTAACATTTTTCAGGTGAGCCAGTTAGGCGAGCAGATTAGGCTCGCGGATAGAGAGTAGTTTGATTATCCTATTATAAGGTAAGTTTTTGACAGAGTTGTGTATATTTTTGAGTAGATGATGCTGGGGGGTATTTTTTGTATGGTTATGGTCTGTATATACTGGATTCTGGTATTGTATAGTATATATTTGTGAATGGTTATATAATATGTGTTCCCGCTGCTTAGGTATGGATGTAGATACACAGATATATATATATATATAAAAAAATGGCAAGAATTTTGAGGTCGTTACAAAATATGCTCATATATGCCTAGAAGATACAACCCGTGCTGCAAACTTAGCATCATCACACTAATCATAACATACAACATGCTTCCCCCCATGACGGGTTGTGCAGCCTGAAGGCTGGACCTAACATATAGCTAGCCGACTATAGATAAATCAAACATAAAGTAGTACGATGGTTCCTACCCTGTAGTGACCCGAAAAATCATAGTATTTTAATAATAAAGAGGGAGGAAAATGAAAACAGGAACAGAAGGAGGCGGTAGACTTCGTCGACGAATACAGGGGATCGTTGACGAGAAAATACTAAGAGGCGGATTTAGGCTACTCTGAATTTCATCGACAAATACAAGGATTCGTCGACGAATTTACTGAAGGATTCGTCGATGAGGTTACGTGTCTCGTCGACGAATCATCTCGCCAACGAATCTAGCCCTATAAATAGCTAAAACCATATTTTTATCCATTTTCAACGGCGCTCTCTCTCTTTTTTCTCTCTCTTTACGCCCCTCTCTCACTTCTCTCTTCATTTTCGGGCATTTTCCTTGCCGGATTGAAGATCTGAAGCCACCATGACGTTCCTAGCAAAGTTCTCTTCAAGTTTCTTAGGACGGATCGTTGGTGGAATCGAGTTGGAATTCATCCGAAATTCAGGGTAAGGCCTTTTAGTCCATTTTTGGCCTTTTTACAGTTATAAGAAATGATGTAGGCAGAGAAATACTGATATTCTGTTATGAAAATGTTGTTTTTAGGGTGTTGTGTAGGAGGCCCTGCGGGTGTTAGGCTAGTAAACCATAGGGGCTTTCTAGTAGTCAGGTAAGGGAAATATGTTATGCTAGGTTTGTTTAAAATATCGTACACTTTATTAAATTATGAAAATTATGTATTAAAGTATGGTGTGGCTTGAGAATATGAATATAGTATAGAGATATGTTTTACGAATTTTAGTATCCCGATTTTACGAATTTCAGTACTATGATCATACAAATTTTAGTACCATGATTGTATGAATCTCAGTACCATGATTATACGAATTTCAGTACTATGATTTCACAGTTATCAGTGTTATGATTATACAGTTCTTAGTATTATGACATATGAATTATAATTACAATATACAGCATCATGGTTATTACAGTTATTTCATAATCATGGTAAATCATATATTTGTATATAGAGATATAATATATAGTATCAGACCCTGTTGGACTATGCAGTTACAGAGCACGGTACCGTTACTACAGATATTTACGTTATGAGTGCAACCACCTATTTAGATAATACGTGGTAGTAGGTCAATCACCTAAGCCCTTGACATGGGCAGGCTCCACATCATATATGAGTTGAGGTGGGCAGATCAGACCAATGGAGTATAGTGATTTATTCCTAGTTGGCCAGTCAGGATAAATCTCGCCTACGGGCCGCACAATCCTGTCATGAGGGGTAAAATCATGACACATAGTTATCCACAGGGAAAGTCTTCAGTTACTATTACGTATGTACAGATTTACAGAAACAGGAAACATACTTATGTATAATAGAAGTATTTTGAATAGTATCCTACGATACTGTTATCTTAAGCAACATGGAAAGGGGGTGAATTTTGTTACTTATACTGTATTTACATATTCAGTTATACATGTTTATATGAAAATGGATTTTCTTAATATTGTAACTCATTTGCCACACACTAGTAATAGTATATTTTGTCTTATTGAGTGTTGGCTCATCTCAGTGCTGAACCATTTTTCAGGTGATCCAGGTAGGTGAGCAGACCAGGCTCGCAGATAGAGGGGCTTCAGTAGTGCCCTGTCAGTGAAGTGAGTGTTGTGGAGGATTTTTTTATATCCCAGTATAGTTTAGGGTATTTTGGGGAACAGATATATGTGTATATTTTGGGAAACATGTTAGTACTCTGGTATTGTATGGTATTGTATATAATGGTTTATGGTTATGTTTGTATGATTTCTACTTCTCGCTGCTTAGGTGAATGATTGGGTTTAATCTAGCATGGTATTAGAGCATGTAGAATGACATAGAAAAAAAAACATTGAAATTAAGTGAGTCGTTGCAGTTTGGTATCAGAGCCTAGGTTGTTAGGTTTTGTAAACTTCAGAATACAGCAAAAGCAATACCAGAGTATAGGAAAAGGATTTGGGATTTGTTCTGTGTCTGGGTATAGGATTATCGTGGTGAATTCTATGTTTTTCTTGGGGTGACGATTTCAGGAAAACCATAGTAAACTATTATTGGGTCGTGTGTTTAGGTGACAGAACTGGATATTAGTTAAGGTCAGGGAAGGTAGTTAATTGTAAGTTGGTATAGGATAGGTTCGTATAGGAGATAAAGTGCTCAAGTGTGTTTCTTGTTTTCAGGATGGACCCAAGAAGCAGTGGCACGAATGCTGGGGAGGATAGGCCAGGACCTTCCAGCATAGGTGGAGGAGATACAGATGTTGTATTACGTAGCGTCACTTAGCAGGTGATGGCTGAGATGGCCAAGAGCTCCAAGGAGCATGACTGTTTGATTGAGCAGTTTACGCAGATGAAGCCCGCATCCTTCGCTAAAGGAGATGACCCGATTGTAGCTGAGAATTAGGTCCAGGATACTGAAGAAACATTGGCAGTGCTTCCTTGTACAGATGAGTAGAAGGTAGCATTTGCAGCATTCAAGTTGACTGGGGAGGCGAAGCGCTGGTGGAGGGCAGCGCATCTTATAGAGGAGCAGAGGCCAATTCCAGTTCCAGTGACGTGGGACCGATTCAAGGATCTGTTCTTCGAGCGATATTTCCTCGAGTTGTCACGTTTTTCTCCACATTTAACACCTGATGAAGAGAAAAAGGTAAGGAAGTTTGAAGATGGACTGAGGCAGAATTTGTTTGAGCAAGTGATTGGTTTCAGGGCTCAGACATTCACAGAGGTTGTAGATAGAGCTGCGATCATTGAGAGTGGTAATCAAAAGGGTGTAGCAGCTCAGAGTCAGAGGAAGAGGCCTACGCCTTAGGGTTTTCAGGCTGGCACGAGTAGGCGTCCATAGAGAGGAGGTCGCGATAGGGGGGACCAGAGGCAGATGGCCGACTTACCCGATGTGTCAGACGTGCAGGAGACATCATTTGGGAGAGTATTGGGTAGGCAGAGGTGTATGTTATCGTTGTGGGAGACCCAGTCACGTGATGCGGGAATGCCTAGGTCAGCAAGATTAGGTCCCAGGTCCCAAACCCTATCAAGGAGGACATTAGGTAGCTCGGGGAAAATACCAAGCGCCTCGTGGTGGCCAACAGAGGAATGTGGCCTCAACGCGAGTATACGCTTTGACACCGTGTGATGTAGAGGCTGCTAGGGATGTGGTGACAGGTACATTTACTGTTCTATCGTACCAGTTATTGTTCTTTTTAACTCGAGTGCTACTCATTCTTTCATTTCTGCATCTTATGTTAAATTATTTGAGAGTGAGACCGAGTCATTAGATATAGCGTTGTCGGTAGCTACACCATCGGGATCAGCGATCAGATGTCAGAGGGTACTTAGGGGCTATCTGATAAAAATTATGGGGAAAGTACTACCAGCAGATCTTATTGTGTTTGATATGTGTGGGTTCGATATAATACTGAGTATGAACTAGTTGGCTGTCAATCATGCTAGCATCGATTGTTTCCAGAAAGAAGTAATTTTCAGACCTCCTGGAGAGCAGGAATTCAAATTCGTTAGTTCACAGGTACGTGCTCTAACGCAGTTGGAGTCAGCCGTGCAGGCGAGTAGATTACTCTTGGATGGAGGTCAGGGGTTTATAGCATTTGTGAAAAAAGTATCTGAAAATGAATTGAAGATTGATAGCACTGCAGTAGTACGAGAATTTCTAGATGTTTTTCCAGAGGAGCTACCAGGGTTGCCTCTTGTGCGCGAGGTAGATTTTCCTATAGATTTACCTCCAGGGACTGCACCCATCTCTAAGGTTCCTTATCGTATGGCTCCAGCTAAGTTGGAAGAATTAAAAAATCAGTTGCAGGATTGGTTGAACAAGGGGTTTATACGACCCAGTGTATCACCATGGGGAGCTCCAGTGTTGTTCGTAAAGAAGAATGACGGGTCCATGAGGATATGTATTGATTACAGGGAGATAAACAAAGTTACTATTAAGAATAAATATCCTCTACCCCGTATAGACGATTTGTTTGATCAGCTCCAAGGTACATGGGTATATTCTAAGATTGACCTCAGATCCGGGTATCATAAAGTGAGAGTAAAAGCAGAGGACGTTGCGAAGACGACTTTCAGGACCGTTTAATTAATTATTTAATTATTTAATTTATCTTAATTTAATTTAATTTAATTTAATTTTTTCCACGCTAGTCCTTTTATTTATTTATTTATTATTTTATTTTTATTTTTTTCTAAATTATTTTAATCCTTTTAAATTTTCGGGTCTTTACATTCTCCCCTCCTTATAAAATTTTGTCCTCGAAATTTTACTAAATAATCATCCCTTTATTTCACTTAAATTCATTTGCTAACTATCACTATAAAAAGTCAACATACATATCATCATTAAATTAAATCATCATTATCTTAAATATACTTTCTTACCTGCATCCCTGATAGCATCCTCCTCAGCCTGAAGTGTGTACAGCCGGGGTGGACCGCCTCTTCCAAGTGGTACCTGCTGTTTTCCACGGTCTTGATTCTTAGCAGCTACCATAGGCAATGGTTCCCAGCAATCCTTTTTTATATGCCCTAGTTTACCGCACCTAAAGCAATTCGGAGTGCCAAACCAGCATTCGCCCCTATGTCTTTTATTACACTTCTGACATACAGAGCCTACCATTTCCTTCCCTTTCTTCGCTGGTCCCTGACTGGCCTCAGACTGAAAAGCAGATGGTGCAGGTCTCTTCTTATGCTCTGAAGGCTCAGTGCTGCCCTGAATACTCTTCTCCAACACCGATGCCTTATCAACTAATTCTGAAAAATTTTGAACCTTAAACCCCACCACTAGCTCATAAATCCTGCCCCTCAGGTCTTTCTCAAATTTCCTAGCTTTCCTTGCTTCATTTGGGATAAAAAATGGAGCAAAGCGTGACAGTTCTACAAACTTAGCCGCATACTCTGCAACTGTCATATCCCCCTAGATCAAAGTAGTGAACTCTTCAATCTTTTCCTCTCTGACAGATGAAGGAAAATACCTATCAAAGAATAGCTCCTTGAATCTTTCCCAGGCAAGGGCTATCTTTACGGTCCTCTGATCCTCTAGTAGCTTTGCAGAACGCCACCAGCGCTTCGCCTCTCCTGTCATTTTGAATGCAGCAAATCGGACTTTCTACTTGTCCGTGCAATCAGGTACCTCCAATATCTCTTCTATCTGCTAAACCCAGTTCTCTACAATTACTGGATCAGGTCCCCCTCAAAAGTAGGAGGGTTCAACCTCATAAATTCCTTGATGCTACTGCCTTTATCTGTAGGCGGACATTTCTGATCTTTAGGTTCTCTTTTCATCTCTGCCCTAACTTGACGAACTATACCCCGCAGCACCCTAGAGGTATCAATGTCCTCTTCTTCACTGGAAGTATCAGAACCTTCCCTTTCTTCAACCCCTACATTTTCATCTCCAGAATCCATCCTGAAAAAAGACAGAGAAGAGATAAAAATTTCATATCATAACTTCAAACAACATAATCATTAAATTAAATCCAATAAAATCCAAAATCCCCACATAAGGACCAATCTCACGGTTAGGAAACATCACCGTTGATGGATTTATCATGGTTTTCTGAGACCGTCGACTGAATCAGAAAATCACAGAAGTCCGCCAAGGGATTTCTGCCTCCAAGCTATAAGACAAAATCCTATACTTCCCTACACCATACCTACTTTTCAATGACTAACCTTCCCATCTTTTATTTTTATTTTTTTTTTCCTAACTCATTCATATACTCTGGTATAAATCATTTCCTAAATTCTCAAAATTCCAAAATAATTGCTTTGATACCATAATGTAATGCCCCGAAACCCTTAAACCCGGGTCCGGCGCATTATACTGGATAAAATCCTTGATAATCCATAATTAACATAACATACGCAGCGGAAAACATAAATAAAATCTCCATATAACACAATACCAGAGTTTACTAATTTCTTTCTATAATCCAAAGTATCCATCCAACACCTGCATTTCCATATATACATACATCTCCAAAAGCATTTCAGTATTTTCACAACCATCCTGTTCTCAATAGGATTAAAACATAAAAACTTAAAACATAAATATCTACATTCCCCCAAAGTGTTTTAAAAATATACCCTTTCTCTTTAAGTCCCTCAAAATGCTAAATACCCTTGAGCTTCCTAAGCTCGACCTCGAGGATGTCCTGAAAAAGAAATAATCATATTCGGGTGAGACACATCTCAGTAAGGGAAGAAATATACATATTAAAACAGCGCGTGGCCAACATGAGATAGATAGATATCATTTTTATTTCATTTGAAAATCATCATATAATATTGAAATCGTTTTCTGAACCTAAATAATCACATGCAAATATTTTACCCACGAGATTACCTAAGGATAGGGGTGATTGCCGTCCCATACAAGTAGCACCCCTCTGCTCTGATACTTAGGTAACCCTAAGGTCACAATTAAAACATATCAGAGCACTCACCTTACTTAGTAAGCCCTCAAGTGGTAGATTAATCTCGTACTCACACAGTTCAACAATAGCTTACCAGCAAAGGCCCTAAGGATAGGGAATCCTACCCGCCCATACAAGTAGGTTCCCTCTGCCCTAGTGTTTTATGCAGCTACTGCCATATCTGAAGCTACTAGTCCACTCGCCTTACTCAGCAAGCCCTCAGGCGAAGAGTATACCTCGCCCAATCATAACATATTCTACATACATTCATACTTCTATTATCATAATACATCATTTTGTTCTATCATTATACATTCATACACATTCATTCCTGTTCATAACTTAACTTTGCATTTCATTTCACTTTAAGTGACTTTTTCCCATTTACATCATTTGCCTTTGTCATTTCATTTCATTGCCATTTCATCAGTCATTTCATTGCATAACATTTCATTTCATTACTTCGTACTACAGCTGGTCTTTAGCCATCATCAGTTAGTCTACGTAGAAATGTGCCAAATCTGCTAACACAGCTCCTTTTAGCTGTCATCGGTTAGTCTACACAGAAGTGTGCTAGATCTGCTAACATGGCTCTCTTTCAGCTGTCTTACATTTACATGGTTGCATTTAACATACACAGACAACATTGTTCATATCAAATTTTATTCTTATTTTTTTACTTACTTAGCCTGCATATCATACATTTAACATATAATTTGCACAGATTCTTATGCCACACAATTAAGCAATAAAATTCATACATATTTCTCATAAAATAAGTCAACCCACATTTAACATTTACATGCTCAAAATACACTTCATTTCTTACATAATTCCTTAGAAAATTCCTTTCACTTTCGTTTGTTTACTTTCACACATACATAACTATATCAACAATCCTAGGCTCAGAAAACATAAATATCATGGCTGGCATTTTAAACCCACATAAAAAAAACATATGTACATAAATAACACATGTTCATTTTTAATTCATGAAAAACCTGATTTAATATATAAATTTCTCCCTTACCTTGTTTCTTGAACTACGCCAACAGGGACCCCGAAAAGATGCCTGTGGCGTTCACCCGGGTCTTGAAATTAAATTCCTAGTTTCAATAAATTATTCCTGAATAAAATATTATTTTAATAATTTCTAGGCCCATAAATTCTAAATAATTAAATATATCCTTAAATATAACCAAATTACCAAATTTTCCAAATTAATTAATTCATTTCCCCAAAATACTACCCATCTAGCCTTCCCTAGGCTTCACACACCTCAAATTAACATTTAAACTAATATTTAACACTCCCACTTAATTTTCCAAATTAATTAATTCTTTTCTCCCAAAACTATCCATGCAACCACGGTATTCCTCTGCCATAAGTGAGGGCAGGTAATAAAATAAGTAGACCATTTGCCTTTATGGGATGATAGAAGGAAATAAAGATAGTAAATTTCGAGGACGAAATTTTATAAGGAGGGGAGAATGTAATGACCCGAAGAATAATAGTATTTTAATAATAAAGAGGGAGGAAATTGGAAACAGGAATAGAAGGAGGCAGTAAACTTCGTTGACGAATACAGGGGTTCGTCGATGAGTGCATAAGGGAATTTGTCGACGAATACAGGGGTTCGTCAATGAGTGCATAAGGGAATTCATCGACGAATACAGGGGATCCTCAACGAGAAAATATTGAGGGGCAGATTTAGGCTACTCTGAATTTCATCGACGAATACAAGGATTCATCGACGAATTTACTAAAGGATTCGTTGACGAGGTGATGTGTCTCGTCGATGAATATGGCCCTATAAATAGCTAAAAATCGGATTTTAATCCATTTTCAATGCCTCTCTCTCTCTCTCTCTACGTCCCTCTCTCACTTCTCTCTTCGTTTTCGGGCCTTTTCCTCGTCGGATCGAAGATCTGAAGCCACCACGACATTCTTGGCGGAGTTCTCTTCAAGTTTGTTAGGACGGATCGTCGGTGAGATCGAGTTGAAATTCATCCCAAATTCAGGGTAAGGCATTTTAGTCCATTTTTGGCCTTTTGACAGTTATAGGAAATGATGTAGGCGGAGAAATACTGATATTCTATTCTGAAAAATGTTGTTTTTAGGGTGTTGTGTAGGAGGCCCTGCGGGTGTTAGGCTAGTAAACCATAAGGGCTTTCCAGTAGTTAGGTAAGGGAAATATGCAATGCTAGGTATTTTTAAAATAACATACACTTTATTAAATTATGAAAATTATGTATTAAAGTATGGTGTGACTTGAGAATATGAATATAGTACGAATATATGTTTTACGAATTTCAGTACTATGATCATACGAATTTTAGTACCATGATTATATGAATCTCAGTACCATGATTATACGAATTTCTGTACTATGATTTCGCAGTTACTGGTGTTATGATTGTACAGTTCTCAGTATTATGACATATAAATTACAGTTACAATATTCAACATCATGGTTATTACAGTTATTTCAGAATCATGGTAAATCATATAGTTATATGTAGAGATATAACATATAGTATCAGACCCTGTTGGACTATGCAGTTACACAGCACGGTACCGTTGCTACAGATATTTATATTATGAGTGCAACCACCTATTTAGATAATACGTGGTAGTAGGTCGGTCACCTAGGCCCTTTACGTGGACAGGCTCCCCATTAGATATGGGTTGAGGTGGGCAGATCAGACCGATGGAGTATAATGATTTATTCCTGGTTGGCCAGCCAGGGTAAATCTCGCCTACGAGCCGCACAATCCTGTCATGAGGGGCTAAATCATGACACACAGTTATCCACAGGGAAAGTTTTTAATAACTATTACGTATGTATAGATTTACAGAAACAGGGAACATACTTATGTATAATATAAGTATTTTGAATAGTAACCTACGATACTGTTATGTTATGCAACATGGAAAGGGGCTGAATTTTATTACTTATACTGTATTTACATATTCAGTTATACATGTTTATATGAAAACGAATTTTCTTAATATTGTAGCTCATTTGCCACACACTAATAATAGCATATTTCGTCTTACTGAGCATTGGCTCATCCCTGTCTTGAACCATTTTTCAGGTGATCCAGGTAGGCGAGTAGACTAGGGTCGCAGAAAGAGGGGCGTCAGTAGTGCACTGTCAGTGAAGTGAGTATTCTGGAGGATTTTTGTATATCCTAACATAGTTGAGGATATTTTGGGGAACAGATATATGTGTATATTTTGGGAAACATGTTAGTACTCTGGTATTGTATGGTATTGAATATAATGGTTTATGGTTATGTTTATATGATTTTTGCTTCTCGCTGCTTAGGTGAATGATTGGGATTAATCTAGCATGGTATCAGAGCATGTAGAATGACACAGGAAAAAAAAACGTGGAAATTAAGCAGGTCGTTACATACCCGATGCCTGAAGGTAGAGTCATCCGGAATTACTGCATCTGATGGAGCCCTTGAATTTTTGCATCAAGGAGTATTTTACCCAGGCCACCAGTCGTGTAACGCCCCGAAACCTAACACTCGAGTCCCGTGCGTTATACCTAATAAATCATAATCTATAACATACGCAGCGAAAAACATAAATTGTAATCTCCATATAACGTATACCATAATAACAGAGTTTTCTATTTTCTATCTATAAATCCATAGAAACCAACCATCACCTACATTTCCATAAATACATACATCTCCAAAACATTTTAGTATGTTCACAAACATTCCTTTCATAACTAACTTAAAACATAAAGACATAAAACATCAATTTTATACATCCCAAAATTAACATGGAAATATACCCTTTTCTTTTTTTATTCCCCAATAATGCTATAAAAACCTCGAGCTCTTGAAGCCCCATCTCGAGGAAATCCTCAAGAAGATAAATTCATATTCGGGTAAGACACATCTCAGTAAGGGAAGAAACAAAATATTAAAACAGTGCGTGGCCAACATGAGTTTATATATGACATATTATCTAACATTTGAAAATCGTTAACATAATTTCTGAAATCATTCCCTGAACCTAATCAAACACATGCAAATATTTAACCCACGAGATTAGCCGAGGATAGGAGTGATTACTCGCTCATACAAGTAGCACCCCTTTGCTCTGATATTTAGGTAACCCAAAGGTCGCAGCTAAAGCATACTAGGGCACTCACCTTACTTAGTAAGCCTTCAAGTGATAAATTGATCTAGTACTCACACAGTTCATACAAAAGTTTATCAGCAAAGGCCCTAAGGAAAGGGAAATCTTTCCGCCCATACAAGTAGGTTCCTTCTGCCCTAGTACGTTATGCGGCTACTGCTATCATGACCTGCTCATTTTTCCACATTTTTTTATTTTTTTATAACATCAACGTCATACATTCCAGCTCAGTAGGTCACCATCCACCTGGACCCGTGGGTACTAGGGATATATCAGCACATACAACAGAAACCCTAGCAGCAGGAAACATACAATCATATTCATACCATCATATCATACATCACAATGTACCAGAGTTACTACAATCACTGTACTTCCATATATACATCCCAAAAAATGAAATCTAGGGACAATTCCCACAAAACCATACTATCCCTACCAAAAACTTACCCTTAAAAAAGGGCAGATAAACCACTTTAGATCAGCGGGGCTTTTCCTGCTCTCCTATCTGAGGCTCTTGAAAAGTTAAGAAGATTTAGGGGTGAGACAGCTCTCAGTAAGGGAAATAAATTAATACTAGTGTGTGGCAACATGAGTATTCTATGTTCAACATATATCATACATAACATGTTCAGTACTTGTTTATCAAATCTGGGAAAACATACATATACCATAAAAACATGGAAGAACATACTGCATTTTTCATAATCATATTTCATCTCATAATAATAACATAAAACATTCCTGGTAGGTTAGCTGGCTGTTGTCATTTATTATCCCCACATGACTGGGTTGTGTAGCCCGAAGGCGAGACCTGACAATGGTTGGCCGACCACTGCCAAGTCAAACATTAGTCTGTAGGTCCGATGGGTCTGCCAGACCTGGTCCGTAGACCAGGGGCGATCAGGACACTTCTTATAAACCACATCGACCATCCAATCTCACACCACTCCGTACAGTCGCGTTAACACAAATATCACGATCACGAAGACCATGGACACATAGCAACGGTACCATGCAAGTGCTAGCCTAGACCAAGCCAACCAGGTTCTGATATCATATACATATACTAAAAATCGAGATACATGAATATCTCATATCAATAATTATCAAATCAATCATATCATTTTTTACATATACATATTTCGTGAAAATCATCGGCCCATACGCCGGAATTACACATTTTATCATAGCTCGGCCCGTACGCCAGCAAATAACATAGCACAGCCCGTACGCTGGCAAATCACATCCACATAGCACGGCCCGTACGCTGGCAAATCATATATACATATAAAAATATCTCAGCCCGTACACCGGTTTTCCCATCATAAAAACCCGTTCCATAATCACATTCTCAGAAAACAGTTTTTCATACATTTTATACTCATGCCATACAAACGAATTTTCACATATTCAATCATACGTTCATTTTCACAGTATTTTGCAAATATAAAACATATATATAAATATATATACATTTTTCGCAAATCAGATGCTAAATATCTATATATACATACATTTTCTCAAAACAAAATTAGTTTAGTTTATCCCCTTACCTGATTCCTGAAATGCCCTAAGAAAATTTTCCCGGCACGTGCAGGGTTCTCAACTCAACACCTTGAAAATGAAAACTCGCAAAATTAAAGTTTAGTATTTTCATACGTACAACATTTTCTATAACTACCACTAAGTCAAATTCGGCTTAAAAAGTCTTACCTCAACTTAGGGATGATTCCTAACTTCCTAATCGACACCCCTGGAAATGAAAACTCCTAGTATTAAACTTTAATATTTCAACGCGTATAACACTTTTCTCAACTGTCACAATTTCAAATTTGGCTTTAAAAGCCTTACCTGAACTTAGGGATGATTTCCAAATTGCTTTCTCCAACGATCTGCTTCGGCAGATTTGCAGAGAACTTTACCAGGAGCGTCATGGTGGCTTTGGTTTGTCGAACTGGCGTAAAACTGACCCGAAATCGAAGAGAGAGAGAGAGAGAGAGAGAGAGAGAGAGAGAGAGAGTCGTAGGAGAGAGAGAGGAGAGAGAGAGAACACACCAAAAATCAAAGCAAGCTTCCTGGAGAAGCTTGCACAATTATATATATATATATATATATATTAATATCCTATTAACTTGCTAATTAAAACAAAGCTTCTTGAAGAAGCTTGTACACTTTATATATATATATATATATATACCTTTAACTTATATATATATTACATATACACCATAATAACTTATTTATATATATATATATACACACACACACACACACACACACATATATATATATATATTCCTTATCATACTATTCATTTTACTTGTTAATTTAATTAATTTATTTTATTTTATTCTTTTATTATTATTTTTTTTTAAAAAAAATTATTTTTCCCGGTTACTACAACCGCCACATCTATAGGCTAAGGTATATTAAAACAAAAATCCCTTTCATTTTCATCCCACTGCAGACATAAATCCCACGCTTCATTTTTTACCTGAATGGCTGAATCCTCATTTTGGCCAAACCCACCCAGACGTGTTCTACTATATATTCCCCCTTCTTTGCACCTATCTCTCTCTCTCTCTCTCTCTCTCTCTCTCTCTCTCTCTGCATATATGGTATTTCTTTTTTTTCAGAATCTCATTATATGGATACACAATAATAGAAACCCCGTAGAACCCATCTTTAGTTTTTTATTTGCAACCTTTCTCTTATGCACTCCGCTTCAGATAATGCATGATGCAGATTGTTTCGTCTGTTCACCCACTCACTGCAGAGTAACAAAGGCTCCAAAAGATTGAAGTTCTGACCTTTTTCAAATATCTGGCGAAACCTCGCCGGTTGGCAATTGTGCTTGACCCGCCGTAGATTTTGCCAACTGTTATTACATAGATTTTAACATAAATTGGAGCTTCTACCGCGGTTGACTTGGGATTGAGTAAAAAAAAAAAACACTGATCATGATTGTAAAAAAAATCGATTTAAAATCAAAAAATCGCAACCGAATAACCAAATTTTTGGTTTTTAGTTAAAGCATAATTTCGGTTCGATTTCGGTTTCAGTTCGGAGATCCCAAAACCAAAAACTTCGGTTCGATTTTCAGTTCTGGCCAAAACCGAATCGAACTGAACCGTGTACACCCCTAAGGCTAGGTAAATGTGTGATAGCTGAAAAATGCTGGGTAAAACAGCCGAAAGATGCTGGGTATGAAATGAAATGAAATTAAAAGAGAAATGAATGAAATGGAAATGAAATGTGAAATGTGAAATGTGAACAATGTTAAATGGGAAAGAGTCACTTAAAATGAAATGAAGTGAAATGTTAAAGTTATGAACATGAACATAGGTGAATGGTTGACCAATGACTGAAAAAATAATTTATTATGGTATTAGCAGTATTTATGCTAGTAGAATATATTACGTTTGGGCGAGGCAAACTCTTCGCCCGAGGGCTTGCTGAGAAAGGCAAGTGCCCTGGTTGTATCATGTGTAACAGTAGGTTACATAACGTGCTTGGGTAGAGGAAAACTACTTGTATGGGCGGGTAGATTTCCCTATTCTTGGGAGTCTTCGCTGGTAAACTTTTGTATGAACTGTGTGAGTATGAGATCAATTTATCACTTGAAGCTTACTAAGCAAGGTGAGTGCCCTTGTATGCTTTAGCTGTGACCTTTGAGTTGTCTTGGTATCAGAGCAAAGGGGTGCTACTTGTATGGACAGGTAATCACCCCTATCCTTGGGTAATCTCGTGGGTTAAATCTTTTGCATGTGTTTGGTTAGGATCAGATAATGATTTCAAATATTATGTTAACGATTTTCAAATGTTAAATTTTATGTTGTTATATAAACTCAAGTTAGCCACACACTGTTTTAATATATTGTTTCTTCCCTTACTAAGATGTGTCTCACCCGAATATGATTATTTCTTTTTCAGGACATCCTCGAGGTCGAGCGTAGGGAGCTCAAGGGATGTAAATATTTTAGGTTTTATGTTTTACGTTTTAAGGCTGTGAAAATAACTAAATGTTTTAGGAGTTATGTAGATTTATGGAAATGCAGGTGATGGATGATTACTATGGATTATAGATAGATTTAGAAAACTCTGGTATTATATTTGTTGAAAGATTGTAGTTATGTTTTCCGCTACATAAATGATATTAGAATGTGGATTATCAGGTAACTGAGTGGATTAGTAACACTTCGGGCCCACTTAGGGGGTTTGGGGCGTTATACATCAAAATGGATTAAAGCAAAAATAATATCACTTCTATGCGTACTCAATGGATACGCAACGCGATGACTTTTTGCAAGAATGCAAGTATCACACTTAAAGTCAGCAGTTGATATATGTGAAAATAAATTAGGGAATAAATGTCGCATATACCCAAATGATGGGTGTCCTAATCAACGATGTAAAATCCAAATCTATTTCTCCTTGATGCCATTCGGATGACGCATATGATGTGCTCGACCCACACTGAAATCATCCATGCAGTATATATTCCCTCTTAGTACCACGCCCAATGATCTCCTTTGTAAGAATATCTTGAAGTAGACAAAAAGTAGGATAAATGAGCACAGCACAATTTAAGTCTGTTGTTACTTGGCTAACAGAGAGTAACTTATGAGACAGGGAGGGAACCAATAAAGTGTTAGATAATGTGAGAGAAGGTGACAAAGTCACTGTGCCAGTCGCAGTGACAGCAGTGGAGAAGTGTGTGAGAAATCATTGGGATCGAACATCATGTGATCGGTAGCCCCGGAGTCAAGTATCCAAATGTCACTATCAGCATTTCAGCGAGAATTAAATAAAACAGTACTCGATATGTCGGGGTTGCTTGTAACGCCCCAAAAAAAATTATTATAGGAGGATGTAGTGATTTAAAATAAAAATAAAAATAAAAATAAAAATAATAAATAAATAAATATTTAGGGTTAATTATTAATTAACTAATTATTATTAAATTGAATTAATTAAATTAAGTAATATGGTAATGATATATATATAAGTATATGATATCATATTATTATAAGTTTGAATAGAAAGAAGCTGCCCCACCCCCCTCAGCGTCTCTGTCTCTCTCTTCGTTCTCTCTCCCACTCTTCTCAATTTCTCCGCTGATATTCGCTTAATCGAAAATCAGAAAATAACGCCGGACTCCATTCTCCACCACCGATATTTCTACTAAAATAGATTTGTCATAGGAGCGACATAGGCATATCTCCTGGGGTAAGGTATACCCCCTCTTTTTCCTGAATTTCTTCTTAAATTTTTGGCTAAATCGATGATCGAACACCACCATGGGGTCCTAGTCTCGATCGTCGTCATTTTGGCTGGAACAAATTTTCAATTTGGGGGTCCTAGGCACCACCCCAAAGCGAGAGTGAGATTTAGGGAAATAAGAAAATTTGTTGTTTTTGGGATTCTAATTATTTATTTGGAGTTTATAGGCTTAGCAAATGTTAAATAATTATTGGGTATTTTATGTACACAAAATGCATGCTGACCATACATTGATATTAACTTAGTCTTTCCCTTACTCAATTGTGCCTCACCGCTACTTTACAAACTATCTTTTTAGGAAATCCTAGAGATCAGGTCTAGCAGGCTAGAGGAGTCGGGCTAGTGGTTTAAATTTATGTAGGTGGTGTGTATGGACAGAGATTTTATTTTTGTATAGTTTTATGAGATGTAATTATGTGAAAATGGAGATATTTGTGTATAAAGATAGTTAAAACTCTGGTAATGTAATTTGAGGATTTTGTATTTTATTTCTGCTGCTTATATGTGTTTCATATATGATGAATTGGTATCAGGTACACAGACGTCACTAAAGTGGCACCTTGGGCCCCACGTGGTAGGTCGGGGTGTTACATTGCTTGTGTCCTCCATTGATAAAACCTTATCACGAAAAAAACTCCAAAATAGCAAAATTAATGCGTAAATCACACAATAAAAAATTTTCAAAAGCTCAAAAACACAACAAAAAACCGGGTAGCAAGTACAAATAAAATCGTTCATGGATTTAAAGCTCTCCAAAAGAGCAAAACTGCAAACCTCCCGTCTGTAACGAATTAGCTCAAGATTCGATTGAGCATTCACTGAAATCCTCATATTAATCCACGCCAAAACTACAAGAAAAACACCAAAAAACAAAAAACAATAGGGTAGGGCAAGAATGGCCACGTGTAGAAGATCTCCTCGCAGTAGCAAACCCTACAGGTGATTCTGAATGGTGACAACTTAGCGGTTAAGCAAGAGGCATGAACCACAATCCAACCTAGAAAATTTTCCCCGCAGATTTGGGGAAGGGTGCCCTTCCAAGTCAAATGGCCAATAACGATGTCGAAGGCAGAACGAAAACCGACAGCGACGGAGAAAGCTCCAGCGAAGGCGGAGGTGATGCGTCGGAAGATTAGATGCGTCGTTCATGATTTCGGTGCCATGGGGGCAAATCGAGAAGAAAATGTAGAGTTTTTCCAGTGGAGAGGATGATGAAGGAGGGATTCGAGAGTTCAGATCTCTCAGGTGACTTCAAATTTGAGAAGTTTGCTCAAGAGGCGTCGCGTCTCACTCCGGAAAGAGGGGATGCAGACAGTCGTCAGTGAGCAACTGTAGGGGTAGGGTTTATGTTTGGCTCTAATACCATGTTAAAACAAGAAGAAAATACATGCGACAATTACGTGGTTCGGCTGACTCCAGCCTACATCCACAGGAAAGGTCTCTCCTCTTTTTTTTTCTCTTTTTTTTTTCACTTCATAAATATTACAAGTATAAATAGAGATATTTTACTCTCTATATTTGGTAATTTACAAAGCTTAAGGCTAGGATTATGGCTAGGACTCTCTAACCCTTGATTGAAGGGAATTGTATCTATATTCTCCCTAATTTACAACTCAAGCTAACAAATGGTTTCAGGATTCAATAGGTGCTTCTTCAAAGGAAACAATTGATAATTCAAAATTCTAAAATTCAAAGAGTTGTTTCTAAGCCAGACTTGCTGCGGTATCCTCAAAGGAATAGTATAAGAGAATTCTCAAAGAATCTTATCTTCATTCAAAAGTGATGACGATACTAATCCAAATTCAAGACCTCTCCAAACATAGTCTCAAATCATTTCTTAAGCATTTGTAGTGCAATAAATACAAATATATATTTTTATTTTAAAATATTATTTAATTCACGTCTTTCATTTATGCCATATTTGAGACTTCTTTGGCTATATTTTATATTACTCACCAAAAAAAATATATGTCATTCTAGATATGAATTTGAATTTTATTTTTTAACTATAGTTTTGTGATATTAAACTAATTTTAGTTTATGAGCTACAATACAAAGGATTGTAGTTTATTTAATATATGATATTCATATTTATGTTATGAATATAATGAACTAAAATATTCCTGATATGAAAAATAATGAAAAAAAAAAACATATTAAGGTTAATTTGATTGTTTTTTTTTTTTTTAAATTAGACTAAAGATTGAGATGAATTTGATAGATCTTATATTATTAATTATACATTTCACCCATAACTAATTGTTGTATATTAATATTGCGTTTATTAATGTTCATGTTATCCTCTTTTTTGTTATAGTTGTATACTTATATTATTGTGAAGATTCTCCCCTAAGAAATATGATCTCTTATTTTTGATCACTAATCTCAAACCCAAACTTTAAAATACAAAAAGAATGACAATCATATTATTTATTCAGGTGGGGTTGATGTAGATGTTGCTGGTGTAGTTGTATCAGGTTCCCCCACTGACTACCGCATTTATGTCATCAACCTCTAGCCAATCAAGTCTTGACCAATTCTACTCCTCGACTTGGATCTCCCCCTGAAGAGAAGAATTGGATACCAAGGAAGAGTAGAACATGTCGGATTCCAGGAACGTTACATCCATAGTTACATAGGTGCGTTTAGTGATCGGGTCATAGCACCGATGTCCTTTTTTATGTACGACATATCCTAGAAAAAGACATCAAACAACACATGGATCAAGTTTATTATGTTGATCCTTATGGAGATGTACAAAAGCTACACATCCAAAGACCCGAGGATGAATCATTAATATTGTAGGCAAGCACACATAAGTTGAAAAAGCCTGTAAAGGTGTCTTAAAATCCAAAATTTTAGATGGCATACGATTGAGGAGGTGCATGGGTGTTGTAATAACCCAAAAAAAAAGAAGAATAGGAATAATAGTCATTTAGTTAGTATCAAAACGAAAATGTTTCTCTGTTAGGATCCTTGATTCCATGTTTGATGCCTAAGAAAAACTTTGTCTAAGCGAGTGCTCAGAGACCATTGCGGCTTAGTCGCTCCCTAGAGGTCGGCCTGGTCAAAATGAAATTTCATAGGATAAAACAAGGTAGACACTGTTTGTATAAGTAATTAAGTACATAAAATAATGTTTGACTGACATAGTTTGAAGAAATATATGATAAAATAATAATAATATAGGTATCTTATGCGGGGCCCACAAGACTGTGTGGGAGCCACATGAGTCCTGAAGTCGTGTGGAGGTTCACATGAGTCTCGAAACTGTGTAGGGCTCATAAAATCGTATGAAGACCATTGAAGTTACCTAAGACCCACTTGGGTCTCAAAGTTGTGTGGGGCCCACAAGACCACGCGGGGTCGACATGAGTTTTCAAAATTCGAATTAAATTATTTAAAAAAAAACTAAAATATAGCTTAAAAGTAATAACAATGATTTAAAAAATAAAAAAAATAAAAAAAATTATCTAATTAATTAATTAAATAAATTAATTAAAAATTAATTAAATGGAAGTGTCGGCAAGCACTCCCATTTCCCCCACATGATCCTCATCCCCATCCCATACTCAACCCATACCTAACTCATTCCATGCTTATTCTTTAATTTTAAACAAATTATAATTTCACCCTTCTTCCCACACTTTTACAAATTTTATTTCTTCCCCAAAATTTTCCTATAAATAGTAAGCTCTCAGCCTTCATTTTTCACAAAAATTTTCAAAGGAAGAGAAGGATTAGTGAGTGAGAGAATTAGTGGTGGAGAGAGAATTTTTGAGTAAGTTTGTAATAACCCAAAGAATAATGGTATTTAAATAATAAAGAAAGGGAAATGGAAATCGAAAATAGAAGGAGGCAGTGCGTTCCTCGACGACATTGCATTTTGGAAAGGATAAATCCTAGGAATTTTTCAGTTCCTCGTCGACGAATACAAAGGACTCGTCGATGAGGGTATAACAGGGGCTCGTCAACGAGGAAATACCGAAGGGATGATTTTGGGCTTTCTGAATTTTGTTGACGAAGGGGAGAGTTCGTCGACGAATTTTGTATTGACCTCGTCGATGAGGTGACGTGGCTCGTCGATGAAGGCCGTAGTTTAAATAGGCCTAAAACTCATTTTTGGTCGAAATATCTTGCACAACACCTCTCTCTCTCTCCTACTCTTCGGCCTCTCCTCCTTCTCTCTTCAATTTCGGGCCAGATTTCCACCAGTTTGATGATCTAAAGCCACCACAGCGCTCTTAGGAAAGTTCTCTGCAAGTCTGCCGGAGCGGATCGTCAGTGGGGCTGAAGTGGAAACCATCCCAAATCCAAAGTAAGGCTTTCTACTCAATATTTGGATTTTTGACAGTTGTAGAAAGTGTTATACGCGTAAAAATACTAAACATTAATTTTGGGGAATGTTGTTTCCAGGGTGTTGAGTTTGGAACCCTGCAGGTGCGGGGCAGATTTTCTTAGGGGCTTTTCAGGAATCAGGTAAGGGGATAAACTAAGCTAGTAATTTATGAAAAATATGTATATTGTTATAGCATTTTATTTCAGGAAAATAAATATATTTATATACGAATTATATTTGGAAAAATACTGTTGAAAATTATGGTATGTTGAATATACGAAAAACCTGTTAGTGTGGTATTAGTAGAAATTATTATGAAATATTATTTTCTAAAAATGTGATTATGATACAGATTTTTATAATGAAAAATCGGTGTATGGGCTGAGATTTTTATATATATTTGCCGGCGTATGGGCTGAGTTATGTGTTTGATTTGCTAGCGTACGAGCTGAACTATGTATATGATTTTTTTAGCGTATGGGTCGTGCTATGATGTGATTTGCTAGCGTACAGGCTTTGCTATGATATGATTTGCTAGCATACAAGCCAAACTATGGATGTGATTTTCCAGCGAACGGGCTGCGCTATGATTTGCCAGCGTACAGGGTGAGCTATAGTAAAATGTGTAATATCGGCGTACGTGCCGATGATTTTCATGATATACATATATATGCAAAATCACATGATTGATTTGATAATTAACGTAATAAAATATCCATGTATCATAGTTTTAGTATATGTATATGATATCAGAACCTAATTGGCTTGGTCTAGGCTAGCACTTGCACGGTACCGTTACTATGTGTCCATGGTCTTCATGATCATGATATCTGTGTTAACGTCGTTGTAGGGAGTGGTGTGAGATTGGATGGTCGATGTGGTTTTTAAGAAGTGTGTGAGCGCCCCTGGTGTACGAACCAGGTCTGGTAGAGCCATCACACTTACAGACTGTACTTTTGACTTGGCAATGGTCAGCCAACCATTGTCAGGTCCTGCCTTCGGGCCACACAACCCAGTCATGTGAGGGTAATACATGACAACAACCAGCTAACCTACCAGGAATGTTTTTGTATTATTATTATATGAGTTGAGATATGTTTATGAAAATGCACTATGGTCTGCCATGTTTCGATTATATATATGTTTTCCTAGATTTGACAAAACAGTTACTGAATAGGTTATGTATAGTATATGTGTAACACAGAATACTCATGTTTCCACACACTAGTATTAGTTTATTTCCCTTATTAAAAGGTGTCTCGCCCCAAAATTTTATAAATATTTCAGGAGCCCCAGATAGAAGAGCGGGAAAAGCCCTACTGATTTAGAACTGTTTGTCTGCCCTCTTTGAAGGGTAAGTATTTTAATAGGGTCAGTTGTATTTTGTGGAAATGGCCCTAAGACATCTTTTTGGGTTGAGTGTTGTGTGTATACATACAGTGATTGTAGTAACTCTGGTATTGTGATGTATGATGTAATGAGATGTATATGAATGTTTGTTTCCTGCTGCATAGGCTTCCGTTTTGTGTTATGATATATCCCTGGTACCCACGGATCCAAGTGGATTATGATCTGCCGAGTTGGGATTTGTCATATTTATTTTATTATTATATTTTGAATAAAATAATGTGAAAATTAAGCAGGTCGTCACAAAGTTCTCACTCGCCCACTCTTTCCGATCTCATTTCTCAGGGATAGTCATTGTGTTCGTGGCACAAGATAAAAGAAGAGGTAGGTAAATTTGATTATGTTAGAATTTTATTTAAAACTTATACCCGAGTTTTTTTTTAAAGTAAATTTCGACTATGTTAGTTTCTTTCATAAAATTTCTCTGAATCTATTTTTACACATTTAATTATACCAGTTTTATTTTTAATATATTTGCATTTATTTTTGGGTTAAGAAATGTTCTAATCCACTCGGGTAATTTTCAGCATTTCTTAGTATTCAAAAATAAATAAATAAATATTTTTAACATAAAAATTGCGTGACATAAGTTTATTTCTACGTTGCATGTTTCATGAAAATATGAGTAAAGATGAGATTTTCACGATATTATTTTAAATTGCATAAATTATAATAAGATGATTTTAAAACCCTTTATGACAGCGAAAGTTCAAAGTTACAGATTCTCGGTACCGCAACTTAAAGTTTAAACGGATCAGAGTGCACCCACACTATTTACATAGTGGTTATTTATGTTAGTAGATTTCTCCTGAGTGCACACCTAGTTCCGGACCAGGACTTAATAAGGAAAATCTCACTTAAAGTTTACGTACGTTGATTTAGTTTGGTCGGCCAGCCAGCCGCACAACCCAGTCATGGGGGTAAACATGACTTACGGCTAACAGGCCTAAGTGTGGTTTTTACAATATATATTTATACATATTTAATTACGTGTACAAGATTATTGATGATTTGAAGGAAAAGTATAAGTTTACATGAAATTGGTCATTCTTGTCCTTAAATGACGATCTAAAGAAAACGTATAAGGAAAGGTATATGCATGTATATCATTAAATATTTTTATAGTTTTAAAGTTAAAAGTTTAATTTAACAGTCACAGTATATGGTTATTAAATTTTACTATTATAGTTGATGGTAAAATTTTTATGTAGAAATTTTTAAATTTACATTTATTTTAGAAGTAGTTTTGAAGTTATAGTATTAAATATTGTTTTATGAAATTTTTAAAAGAACTCATTTTTGCCACACACTAATAATAATCTTATTTACTTACTGCGTGTCGTCTCACCCTAATCATATTTTTACATTTCAGATAACTCTGAAGGACATATCGGAAATTAGGCAAAGCAAGTATGCGGGTGGGAATAGAATAGAAAAATAAAACTTGATTAGAAATATTAGTATGATGTCAGATATTTATGCTTATGTAATTTTTCTTCTTTTGAAATAAATGATTATAATATGGATAATTAGCCCTCTGATTTAATAATAATTGAGTTTATTTACTTCCGCTATAAGTCAATGGTAAAAAGTAAATATCTCAGACCCTTCGAGGTTGGAGTATTACATTTGGTATCAGAGCGATAGGTTATAAGTTCTGTAGGCTTTAAAAAATAATTTGACCAAAGCATAGGCATAACCATGATGTGGGTATGATCGGGTAAATTAGGATGTTTTTCTTTTGTCTATAACTTTGATTAAACTTCAAAGATAAGGTAATGATTTTAAAATAACGTTATTCCTTTCCTTCAGAATGGACTTGAAGAACAACGTAAGTGTTGAAGGAAACGAGAATAATGTGGGGACTTGCAATGGAGAAGACATCAATACTACTACGGTATTGCGTGATATGGCACAAGTCATGGTGGAACTTCTGCGGAACTCCAAGGAATGGAATGGTCCACCAACCTATGAAGGTTGTACGGTGGAATAGTTTAATCGAATGCACCCTCTGACTTTTGAGGGAAAAGCTGATCCAATTGCTACAAAAGATTTGATGCAATTAGTGGAAGAAATACTATGAGTCCTTCATTGCAAGGATGAACAAAAGGTGTTATATGTTGCCTACAAAATGACTAGTGAGGCCAAACGCTGGTGGAACTCGAAAAAGTTACTCCTAGAGGAAAGACCAAATCCAACAATCCTTACATGGGAGCATTTTAAGGAAGTCTTCTTTGAACAATTTTTCCCCAAAACCACTAGAGATGCTAAGGCCAGGGAATTTTTGGAGTTAAAACAGGGAAATATGAATGTACAACAATATGCAGAAAAATTCATTGAATTATCCCGTTTTGCATCATATTTGGTTTCGCATGAATCAAAGAAAGCTCGAAAATTTGAAGAAGGTTTGAACTCAAGGATTTATGAAATGGTAACAGTATTCGAGCTCGAAGGATTCTTCAATTTGGTAAACAAAGCAACGAAGGCAGAAGAAAGTCTACAAAGGAGTGCTGAAATATTCAACTAGAGAAAAAGGCCCATGCCACAAGGGTTTCACTCTGGTAGAAATCAAGGACCTTGGAAAAGGAGCAACAACACAACAATGTGGGGCAAGGGCAAACAACGAGAAATCCAAATAATGCACAAAGAACCCCTTGTCCAAAATGCAACAAAATGCATAGGGGTCAGTGTCGGGTCAGATTAGGGGTTTGTTATCAGTGCGGTAAACCTTGTCACATGCAACGAGAATGCCCACAGAACAACTACAACCAAAATCAACAAAGAAGAGGCAACCAGGCACCTCAAAACAACAATCAACAGAACACCGCTCAGGCAGGTGTCTATGCCCTCGCTCCAGGAGATTTCGAAAGTACTAATGATGTGGTGACAAGTATTATTCCCATATTCTCCAAGAAAGTAGTGGTATGATTTGATTCTGGAGTCACACACTCCTTTATATCTACAGCTTTTGTTAAAATATATGGGGTAGAGACTCAGCCATTAGAAACTGAGTTAGCCATTAGAAACTGAGTTATCTGTGGTTACACCAACGAGAATCTCGGTAGTATGTAGAAAAATACTTAAAGGTTACCCAATTTGTGTTAAGGAAAGAATACTACCATCTAACTTGATAGTATTTAGTGTGCATGGGTTTGACGTAATTCTTGGGATGGACGGCTAGCTTTTAGCTATGCTAGTATAAATTGCTATAATAAGGAGGTGGTGTTTAAACCTCCTGGAGAGCAAGAATACAAGTTCAATGGAACTCGTGTATGCCCTTCACCACAAATATTGTCGGCTATCCAGGCAAAGAGATTACTCTTGAATGGATGTCAGGGGTACCTAGCATGGGTGGTGGAGGCACCAAAGGAAGAATTAAAGCTCGAGGATATCCCAATAGTAAGAAAATTTTCGGATGTATTCCCTGAGGATTTACCTAGGCTACCTCCTGACCGCGAAATCGAGTTTGTTATCGACCTACTACCAGGGACGACACCGATATCTAAAGCTCCATACAGAATGGCACCGATAGAATTGAAAGAACTAAAGGAACAATTACAAGAGTTGCTGGACAAAGGATTCATCAAACCCAGCGTGTCACCATGGGGAGCACCGGTACTATTAGTTAAAAAGAAAGATGGATCGATGAGAATGTGTATTGATTATCGGGAAATAAATAAAGTGACCATTAAGAACAAGTACCCAATACCTCACATATATGACTTGTTTGATCAACTCCAAGGAACACAAGTCTTCTCTCAAATTGACCTCCGATCAGGGTACTATCAAGTGAAAATCAAATTAGAAGATGTTCCAAAGACTGCATTCCGAACAAGATATGGTCACTATGAATTCTTAGTCATGACATTTAGACTGACCAATGCTTCTGCTGCCTTTATGGACCTTATGAATAGGGTATTTCGTGAATATCTAGATCAATTTGTGGTGGTATTCATTTATGATATTTTGATTTATTCAAAAAGCCCCCAGGAACATGAGAACCATTTGAGGCTACTATTCAAAGTACTAAGAGAAGAGAAACTCTTTTCCAAACTTATGAAATGCGAGATCTGGCTAGAAAGAGTTGCATTCTTAGGGCACGTGATATCTAAGGATGGTATTTCTGTGGACCCAAGTAAAATAGAGGTAGTAGTGGATTGGGCGAGACCGAAGAATATTCATGAGATCAGGAATTTCTTAGGTCTGGCAGGATATTATTGTCGATTTGTGAAGGGTTTTCTAAAATATCTTGTCCTCTGACGAGATTGAAAAGAAAGAATGTGAAATATGAGTGGACTAATGAATGTGAGCAAAGCTTTCAAGAATTAAAGCAACAACTCGTCACTGCCCCGGTGCTGACAATTCCATCAGGAGAAGATGCTTTTGTGATCTACAGTGATGCATCTTGAAAAGGGCTCGGGTGTGTATTAATGCAACAAGGGACGGTCATTGCATATGCTTCTCGATAACTTAAGGAATACGAGAAGAATTATCCAACAAACGATTTGGAATTAGCAATTGTGGTTTTCGCACTAAAGATCTGGAAACACTATCTCTATGGTGAAAGGTGTGAGATTTTCACAGACCATAAGAGTCTCAAATACTTTTTCATGCAAAAGGAATTAAACATGAGACAGAGAATACGGTTAGAATTAATCAAAGATTATGGTTGCACTATCAACTATCACCCGGGAAAAGCCAACGTGGTAGCAGATGCATTAAGTCAAAAGTCAATGAATGCGTCAGTCTCGGCAATGGTGACCCAACATCAAATTATGATGGACCTGGAAAGATTTGGTGTGGAAATAGTGGAAGGAAATCATCAAGCTCTCATTGCTAATATGATAATCCAACAGACCTTACCGGAAAAGATTAAGGCTGCATAGATGGAAAATGCAGAGCTAGTGAAGGTTATGGGTAAGGTACGAAGTGGACTGAAGGGAGACTTTAACATCTTTAACGATGGAGTTTTGAGATAACTAGGTTGTGTGTGCCGAATGACAAAGATATCAAAAGAACAATCTTAGAAGAAGCTCATCGATTTCTTTACACAGTGCATCCGGGAAGCATGAAGATGCTTCGGGACTTGAGAGAGTCTTTTTGGTGGAATAACATAAAGAGGGAGATTGCACAATTTGTGGAACAGTGTCTTACTTGTTAGCAAGTAAAGGCTGAGCATTAGAGACCAGCAGGACCACTGCAACCAATCCATATTCCCGAGTGGAAATGGTAGCACATCTCCATGGATTTTGTAATTGGGCTGCCTCCAGCACTCCATGGACAGAACACCATCTGGGTGGTTGTTGATCGTCTAACGAAGACCACTCACTTTATTCTAATCAAAGTTAACTACTCTATGACCAAGCTTGTAGAGTTATATGTTCAAAAGATAGTTAGACTATATGACGTGCCAGTGTCTATAGCATCAGATCGAGATCCACGATTCACATCACAATTCTGGAAGAGTTTGCAAAGAGCCTTGGGATCACAACTTACTTTCAGCACGACATTTCATCCTTAAGATGATGGACAATCGGAGAGAACCATTTAGATATTGGAGGATATGTTGAGAGCTTGTGTACTGGATTTCAAAGGAAGTTAAATTCAGTATCTGCCGTTAGTTGAGTTCGCCTATAATAACAATTATCAGTCCAGCATAGAGATGACACCGTATGAAGCGTTATATGGTCGAAAGTGCCAATTCCCATTATATTGGGATGAGGTTGGCGAACGACGAATTTTAGGTCCTAAGATTATACAAAGGACCTCTAAGGAAATTAAGCTCATCCGTTACAAAATAAAAACCACTCAAAATCGGCAAAGGAGCTATGCGAATACCCATCAGCGTGAGTTGGAGTTTGAAGTGGGGGATAATATATTTTTGATAGTCACTCCAATGAAAAGAATCATGAGGTTTGGGAAAAAGGGCAAACTAAGCCCCAGGTATATTGGACCGTACGAGGTATTGGAAAAGATTGGTCCAGTTGCTTACAGAATTGCCCTACCTCCTGCACTATCGAGAATTCATGATGTATTCCATGTCTCAATGTTAAAGAAGTACGTTCCAGACCCTTCTCATGTGATAAGTTATAAGTTGTTAGAAGTTAGTGACACTCTATCATATGAAGAAGTACCAATCCAGATTTAAGACGTGAAGGATTAGGAGTTGAACACAAAGAAAATTTCGATGGTAAAAGTGCTCTAGCACAACCATGACATTGAGGAAGCATCTTGGGAACTAGAAGTAGAAATATGCCAGAAATACCCACATTTTTCAACAATAGCAGGATCGGATAAAAGCACAACATTATACAAGGTACTCATTTAAATTTTTGTAAATTTAGAGAACGAAATTTTTATAAGGAGGGGAGGATGTAATAACCCAAAAAAAAAAGTAGAATAATAATAATGGTCATTTAGTTAGTATCAAAATAAAAGTGTTTCCCTTTTAGGATCTTTGATTCCATGTTTGATGCCTAAGAAAGACCTTTTCTAAGCGAGTGCTCAGAGACCATTGTGGATTAGCCGCTCCCTAGAGGTCGGCCTGGTCAAAATGGAATTTAATAGGATAAAATAAGGTAGACATTGTTTGTATACGTAAACAAGTACATAAAATAATATTTTGACTGATATAATTTGTAGAAATATATGATAAAATAATAATAATATAGGTATCCTATACAAGACCCATAAGATTGTGTGGAGCCGACATGAGTCCCAAAGCCGTGTGGAGGTTCACATGAATCTCGAAACTGTGTAGGGCTTATAAAATCGTATGAGAACTATTGGAGTTACGTAGGACCCACTTGGGTCTCAAAGTTGTGTGGGGCCCACAAGACCACGTAGGGCCTACATGAGTTTTCGAAATTCGAATTTAATTATTTTAAAAAACTAAAATATAGCTTAAAAGTAATAATAATGATTTAAAAAGTTATAAAAAAAAATTCTCTAATTAATTAATTAAGTAAATTAATTAAATGGGAGTGTCGGTAAACACTCCCATTTCCCCCACATGATCTTCATTCCCATCCCACACTCAACTCATACCTAGCTCATCTCATGTCCATTTTTTAATTTTTTTTTTTAAAATAATTTCACCCCTCCTTCGCTACTTTTACAAATTTCATTTCTTCCCCAAAATTTTCCTATAAATACGAAGATCACAGCCTTCATTTTTCATAAAAATTTTCAAAGTAAGAGAAGGATTAGTGAGTGAAAGAATTAGTGGTGGAGAGAAAATTTTTGAGTAAGTTCTCACTCACTCACTTTTTTGGATCTCATTTCTTAGAAATAGTCATTGTATTCGTAGCACAAGGTAAAAAAAGAGGTAAGTAAATTTGATTATGTTGGATTTTTATTTAAAATTTAAGCCCGAGTTTTTTTTTTAAAGTAAATTTCGATTATGTTAGTTTCATAAAATTTCTCTGAGTCTATTTTTATACATATTTAATTATACTAGTTTTATTTTTAATATACTTGCATTTATTTTTGGGTTAAGAAATGTTCTAATCCACCCGGGTAATTTTCAGCATTTCTTTCTATTAAAAATAAATAAATAAATATTTTTAACACAAAAATGGTGTGACATGAATTTATTTTTACATTGCATGTTTCATAAAAATATGAGTAAAGATGAGATTTTCACTATATTATTTTAAATTGTATAAATTATAATAAGATGATTTTAAAACCTATGACAATGAAAGTTCAAAGTTACAGATGCTTGGTACCGCAACTTAAAGTTTAAATGAATTTGAATGTACCCACACTATTTACAGAGTGGTTATTTATGTTAGTAGATTTCTCCTGAGGGCACACCTAGTTCTGGATCAGGACTTAATAAGAAAAATCTCACTTAATGTTTACGTACGTTGATTTAGTTTTGTCGGTCAACCAGCTAGGTTCAGTCTTCGAACCGTACAACCTAATCATGGGAGTAAACATGACTTACGGCTAATAGGCCTAAGGGTGTCTTTTATAATATATGTTTATACATATTTAATTACGTATACAAAGTTATTAATGATTTGAAAAAAAAATATAAGTTTACATAAAATTGGTCATTCATGTCCTTAAATGACGATCTAAATAAAACGTATAAGGAAAGGTATATGCATGTATATCATTAAATATTTTTATAGTTTTAAAGTTAAAAGTTTAATTTAACAGTCACAGTATATGGTTATTAAATTTTACTATTATAGTTGATGGTAAAAGTTTTATACAAATTTTTTTAAATTTACATTTATTTTAAAAGTAGTTTTGAAGTTATAGTATTAAATATCATTTTACGAAATTTTAAAAAAAAAACTCATTTTTGCCACACACTAATAATAATCTTATTTACTTACTGAGTGTCGTCTCGCCCCAATCATATTTTTACATTTCAGATAACTCTGAAGGACATATCGGAAATCAAGCATAGCAAACATGTAGATGGGAATAAAATAGAAAAATAAAGCTTGATTAGAAATATTAGTATGATGCCAAATATTTATGCTTATGTATTTTTTCTTCTTTTGAAATAAATGATTGTAAGATGGATAATTAGCGCTCTGATTTAATAATGATTGAGTTTATTTACTTCCGCTGTAAATCAATGGTAAAAAGTAAATATCTCAGACCCTTTGGGGTTGGGGTATTAGCGCTGTAGTAACTGCATCAGCCTAGTGCCACTTGGGTACGTGGGGGCCAAGTAAAAGGTTACGAGAAATTTCAAGTATATGTCGGTTTTTTGTTCAGCAATACCATTTTGCCGAGGAATTCATGGGCAAAAAAGTTTCATGATTAATTCCATATTGTTGAAAATAATCAAGGAATCCCTAGTTAACATATTCACGACCATTATCGGACCGGAGAATCTATATCTTAGCTGAGAATTGAGTCTGAACCATGACATGGAATGATTTGAACACACTTAATACTTCATCTTTATGTTTCAACGAGTATAGCCAAGTCATGCAAGTACAGTGATCAACAAATATTACAAACCAGCGAATTCAAGACGTAGTAGAAACAAGAGAGGGTCCCCACACATTAGAATGGATTAAAGAAAATTTAATATCACTTCTATGCATACTCAATGGATACGTAACGCGATGACTTTTAGCAAGAATGCAAGTATCACACTTAAAGTCAACAGTTGATATATGTGAATAAATTATGGAATAAATGTCATATATTATAATGTCCCGAGCCTCTACGTAGGTCCGGAGAGCTACTAATCCATTCATTTACTTGATAATTCACATTCTAATATCATGTACACAACGAAAAACATAATTATAATCTTCCAACAAATATAATACTAGAGTTTTCTAAATTTATTTACACACCATAATAAATCATGCATCCACCTATTGTAAGGACCCAAACCCGAATGGGTTCCTATATATAATTTTTTTAGTGGATGCAAATAAATCTAAATTATTTTTATTATCAGAGCACTAATTAACTTTATTATAAATATATGTCTCAACTATTAAAATGTAAATTTTTAAAATTCTAAAATACACAAACATATTCTAAATTGTATTATGCTAAATTTTATTCTACTCTACTATTTCTATTCCCGCCCATGTACTTGTTACGCCAGATTTCTGGTATACTCTTCAAAATGATCTGAAATGTAAAATAATGATTGTGGTGAGATGACGCTCAGTAAGTAATAATAAGATTATTATTAGTGTGTGGCCAAAATGAGCTTTCATAATACTTTAAATTCATAAAATAATATTTAATACTATAACTTCAAAACTACTTTAAAAATAAATGTAAATTTAAAAAATTATGTATAAAACTTTTACTATCATCTATAATAGTAAAATTTTATAATCATATACTATAACTGTTAAATTAAACTTTTTAACTTTTAAAACTATAACTATAATACTCAATCATGTATATATATACTTTTTCTAATTAAAATATTATCTAGGCACAAAAATGCCCCCGCTCACATAAACATATATTTTTCTTTCAATTCATCAATAGTTCTGTATACGCAATTAAATATGTATATATACGTACTATAAAAATCACTTTTAAGTCTGTTAATCGTAAGTCATATTTACTCCTATGATTGGGTTGTATAGTCCGCATACTAGACTTAACTGGCTGGCCGACAAAACTAAATCAACGTACATCATCATTAAGTGAAATTTTCCCTATTAAACTTTGATCCGAACCAGGTGTGCACTTAGGAGGAACTCATTACCATATAAAATCACTTTATAAACAGTGTGGGTGCATTGTGATCCATTTAAACTTTAAGTTGCGATACTAAGCATTCGTAATTTTTTGTATCATCTGTGCCATAAGGCTTTTTGAAAATATCTCATTATAGAATTTATTAAATTACAATAATATAATGAAAATTTCATTTTTACTCATATTTTTAAGAAATACACAACGTAAAAAAAAATTAACTCATGTCATTTTTAACTCATATTTTCATGAAACATGCAATGTAAAAATAAATTCATGTCACACAATTTTCGTGTTAAAAATATTTTTTTGAATAAAAATTAATGTTGTAAAACATTCAAGGGATTTAGAACATTTCTTAACTCAAAAATAAACATAAGTATATTAAAGATAAAACTGATACTATTAAACATGCGTAAAAAATAAATTTGGGAGAATTTTATGAAAATAATTAGCAAAATCAAAATTTACTTACAAATAAATTCGGGTAAAAATTTTAAATAAAATCTAACATAATCAAATTTACTAACAAATTAATTCGGATATAAATTTTAAATAAAAATTTAACATAATCAAATTTACTTACAAATAAACTCGAATATAGATTTTAAATAAAAATCTAACATAATCAAATTTACTTACCACTTACTTAACCTTGTGCTACGATCACAACTAATATCTTTAAAAAAAAAAATGAAATCGGAAAGAGTGGGTGTGTGAGAATTTTAATTATAGTAAAAATTCTCCCTCCACTACTAATTCTTTTACTCACTAATCTTTTTCTTGCTTTGGAAATTTTTTTGTAAAAAATGAATGTTAAGAGTTTCATATTTATAGGAAAATTTTGGGAAAGAAAAT
Source organism: Malania oleifera (assembly GCF_029873635.1). NCBI lineage: Eukaryota > Viridiplantae > Streptophyta > Magnoliopsida > Santalales > Ximeniaceae > Malania > Malania oleifera. Next base: position 151,685,209 of record NC_080418.1, read on the forward strand.
TAAATTTATAAAAGTGTGGGGAGAGGGGTGAAATTATAAATTTTTTAAAATTAAGGAATGAGCATGGATGGGTTAGGTATGGTATGAGAATGAGGATCATGTGAGAGAAATGAGAGTGCTTGCCAACACTTCCATTTGATTAATTTTCTAATTAATTAATTAATTAATTTTAATTTTGTTTAAATTATTGTTATTATTTTTAAGCTATGTTTTAGTTTTTTTTTAAAAAAAATTAATTAAATTCGAATTTCAAAAACTCATGTGAGCCCCATATGGTCTTGTGGGTCCCACATAACTTTGAGACCCAAGTGGGTCCTACATAATTTCAATAGTTCTCATACGATTTTATGAGTCCTGCATAGTTTCGAGACTCATGTGGACCCACACGACTTTAGGACTCATTTGGACCCCATATATGATACTTATATTATAATTATTATTATTATTATTATTATTATTATTATTTTACCATGTATTTCTACAAATTTTGTGTGTCAAAACACTATTTTATGTATATGTACTTATTTACGTGTACAAATAGTGTTTATCCTGTTTATCTTATGAAATTTCATTTTAACTAGGCTGACCTCCAGGGAGCGACTGAGCCGCAATGGTTTTTGAGCACTCGTTAAGATAAGGTCTTTATTAGGCATCAAACATGAAATTAAGGATCCTACCAGAAAATGACTTCTAAATTGATATTAACTTAATGATCATTTTTATTATTTTATTATTATTATTATGCTTTAATCGTGTATATATATATATATATATATATATATATATATATTTGGGTCATCACATTCTCCCCTCCTTATAAAAATTTCATCCTCGAATTTGCTAACTTAAAATGAGTACTGTATAATTGGTTGCGTTATTTGAAAGAGTAAATTGATGAACGATTTGGTTAAGTCTTAGAATAGATTGAGGGTCAATTTGGCGAAATATTTTATTTTGAGAACTGAAGTGTGAATCGTCGATCTAATAGAGGTTGAAAGGGAAAAGAAATTCAGAAGATGTGGAAAAGAATATTTTTATATATACATATATATATTATACATGTCTTATAAATTAAAAATATATATAAAAAACAAAATGAAACGAAATCTGGCCTTTAGAGCTTTAGTTCAACACCAACATCTATCGAAGTGCTAGCGGTGTTATTACTAACTGCTTGAGTTCTTTCTTGGCGGAATTGACCTCTTGTAATGTTACCGGCTTAGGTCGGAAAAAGGGAGAGAATGTTTGTTTGTTCAATGAGGAAAAACTGTCCTCTTCCCCTTGTGGCTTTTGGTGGGGATGCTTATAACAAGCCATCAGTGGAACATACATGAGTCTCAACGCGTTTTGGATCTCTTGGCAATGGTGGAGTAGGTTAGCATTATCACAAACCCTTATTGTGGTGACTCCGATGCTGCCATTGTAAGGGTTATGGTTCATTGGTGTGATGTTAGTTGTAAGTTTCATAGACGAAATATTGTCGATAGGGAAGAGGGTACAAGTGGTTAGGAAAATGGTTGGGGCACTGCTCGGGGCAGTAGTGGCGGAGGAAGTAAGATGGATAATTGGTGGGGCAATAGTTAAAATAGTGACTTTTTCAACTGATCCTCGCTTACGCCTACGGTTTTCAAACCAAAAGCGTACATTTTTCGACTCAATTGGTCCATACCGTCGGAGTTGTACTGCAAGCAAGATAGCCCACTCCACAAAAAGGAGTTCCCCTTGACTGCTGCAGAAGGCTTCCTCTAAAATCTCTAACTGTGCCTTATTGGGTTTCCATCTTTGGATTGCCGATCTAGTGTTGTTCTTAGCAACTTGGGGAGTTGGGTGGTTTGACAACATTTTCGAGTAATGAGACAACTAGGAGAAAAATTACAAAGAGGTAATCTCTGCAAACTGAAATGTGGTTGTTCAAGATGGTAGAAAGTTGTGATACTTAGAGTTCGAGGAGGACAGACCCTTTTTATAGAGAAATGGTCGCATGTTGTGGAAATCGAGAGAGAGCGACGTGTGCCACGAGAATCGAGAGAGAGCGACTCGTGTCACGGATATCGAGCGACGCTTTTAAATCGAGGGAGAATGACGCGTGCCGCGAGAATTGAGAAAGAGCGACGGGCGTCACCGATATCGAGCGATGCGTTTTACAAAAATCGAGTGAAAACGATGTGTGTCATGAAAATCGAAAGAAAGCGACGCGTGCCTCGAGTGACACGTTGTTTAAAAATTGAGGGAAAGCGATATATGTTGTGGAAATCGAGAAAAAGTGACACGTGCTGCGGAAATCGAGCGAGCGACGCGTATTACAAAATTTTTGGACTCAAGGTTTTGTTCATGTTTCTACATCTTTATTAATGTTTTAATTATAATTAATTTCGTACTCAAATCACCACTTGGGTGGGTGGCCTAGTGGTAAGGAACCAGCCGTGCATCCATGTGATCGCGGATTTGAGTCTCCACTATGTCCAAGTGGTCTCATGCCCTAATCTTGCTTCGGGGATAAGTAAGTTATAGCCGATGATTTCGACCCATGAGGCTATTTTTTTTTTTATCATATAAAGTTTATATATATATATATATATATAAATAATATAGTAAAATTTAAGTTGTATTAACTTTTATAAATTTATACAAAATAAAAATTAAAGATTCCGTCAAAATTTGTACTCCTAAATCAAACATGAATATTTGATGGGAATTGAATATGCAATGAATATATATTCATATTTAACTTGCACATGCTAAGGGTTTTTTTTTTTGAATTTAAATATAATATAGCAACATTTAAATTATGTTTAATTCCTTATAAACTAATACAAAATTAAAATTAAAGAATTTATCAAAATATATATTCCTAAATTAAGCTTGAATGTATTGATGAGAACTGAATATGTAATGTAAAAGTACATATTTGTATCTAACTTGTATATGCAAAGAAATTTTTGGTAAATCCAGATTTCAGAATAGAGTGTTTATTCATATCTATTTGTATATGTAACATCTCTAAATTTAGTAGGGTCAAATGTGTTATTTCTTATATTTTTAGTGAAAATAATAAAAATGAAAATAAATAAATCTCAGATATTATTATATTTTATATATATAAAAATTTTAAATTATTATTGCATCTGACAATTAATTATGAATCATCAATATTGGTACGTGTTTCTACAAACATAAATAACATATTTAAACTAATTAACGTGTCATAAACAATACTACCATTTTTCTTAGAAAATTTAGAATTGTTACCTGTCCTTAGTAGCCTTCACATTAATCTCATTTCTTTCAATGTTACTGTCTTTATAATCCATTATTAAACAATGATCAAATGTTATTTTAAAATCATAAATCTATTGTTAACGTACAATAATATAACAAACTAAAAGAAATATCCTAAACTACCCAATCCTATCTAAACCATGTTTTATGCCTAAGTTCTGATAAAATTTATATGTTAGAGTATGCAGAACCTATATCCTATGCTCCAATACAAATTGTAAGGACCCGAACCCGAATAGGTTCCTACATAAAATTTTTTTGTGGATACAAATAAATCTAAATTATTTTTATTACAATAGCACCAACTAACTGTATTACAAATATATGTCTCAACTATTAAAATATAAATTTCTAAATTCTAAAATAAACAAACATATTCTAAATTGTATTATGTTAAATTTTTATTCTACTCTGCTATTTCTATTCCCGCCCATGTATTTGTTATGCCAGATTTCTGGTATATCCTTTAAAGTGATCAGAAATGAAAAATAATGATTAGGATGAGACGACGCTCTGTAAGTAAATAAGATTATTATTAGTGTGTAGCCAAAATGAGTTTTCATAATACTTTAAATTTGTAAAATAATATTTAATATTATAACTTCAAAACTGCTTTAAAAATAAATGTAAACTTAAAAATTTATGTATAAAACTTTTACTATCATCTATAACAGTAAAATTTTATAATCATATACTATAACTGTTAAATTTAACTTTTTAACTTTTAAAACTATAACTATAATACTCAATCATATATATATACTTTTCCTTATTAAATCATTATCTAGGCACAAAAATGCCCCCGCTCACATAAACATATATTTTTATTTCAATTCATCAATAACTGTGTATACGTAATTAAATATGTCTATAGTCGTACTGTAAAAACCACCCTTAAACATGTTAATCGTAAGTCATGTTTACCCCCATGACTAAGTTGTGCGATCCGAATACTGGACTTAGTTGGCTGGCCGATCAAACTAAATTGACGTACATCATCATTAAGTGAGATTTTCACTATTAAACACTGATTCGACCCAGATGTGCACTGAGGAGAAATCCAATACCATATAAATCCACTTTGTAAACAGTATGAGTGCACTGTAATCCGTTTAAACTTTAAGTTGCGGCACTGAGCATTCATAATTTTTTGTATCGTCTGTGCCATAAGAGGTTTTTGAAAATATCTTAATATAGAATTTATTGAATTACAATAATATAATGAAAATATCATTTTTACTCATACTTTCATGAAATATGTAAAAAAAAAAAAAATTAACTCATGTCATTTTTACTTATATTTTCTTGAAATATGCAACGTAAAAATAAACTAATGTTACACAATTTTCATGTTAAAAATATTTTCTTGAATAAAAATTAATACTGTAAAATACCCGATGGGTTTAGAAGATTTCTTGACTAAAAAATAAACGCAAGTATATTAAAGATAAAACTGATATAGTTAAACATGCGTAAAAAATAAATTTGGGAGAATTTTATGAAAATAATTAGCATAATCAAAATTTACTTATAAATAAATTTGGGTAAAATTTTTAAACAAAAATCTAATATAATCGAATTTACTTACAAATAAACTCGGATATAAATTTTAAACAAAAATCTAACATAATCAAATTTACTTACAAATAAACTCAAATATAAATTTTAAATAAAAATATAATATAATCAAATTTACTTACCTCTTACTTAACCTTATGCTACGATCATAACGAATATTTTTTAAAAAAATGAGATCGGAAAGAATGAGTGAGTAAGAATTTTAATTATAACAAAAATTCTTCATCCACCACTAATTCTTTCACTCACTAATCCTTCTCTTCCTTTGAATTTTTTTTTTTTTTTATGAAAAATGAATGTTGAGAGCTTCCTATTTATAGGAACATTTGAAGGAAGAAAATTGAATTTATAAAAGTGTGGAAAGATGAGTAAAATTTTAATTTTTTAAAAGTAAGGAATGAACATGGATGAGTTAGGTATGATATGGGAATGATGATCATGTGGGAGAAATGGGAGTGCTTGCCGACACTCCCATTTGATTAATTTTTTAATTAATTAATTAATTACATTTTTTTAAATCATTATTATTTTCATTATTTTTATTTTTAAGTTATGTTTTAGTAATTTTTTTTTTATTCGAATTTTGAAAACTCATGTGGACCTCATATGGACTTGTGGGCCCCACGCAACTTTGAGACCCAAGTGGGTCTTATGTAACTCCAATAGTTCTCATAGGATTTTATGAGTCCTACGTAGTTTTGGGACTCATGTGGACCCCACACGAATTCGCTACTCATGTGGGCCCCACATAAGATACTTATATTATTATTATTATTTTACCATGTATTTCTATAAATTATATTTGTTAAAACATTATTTTATGTATATGTACTTATTTTTTTTGGGTACGTCCCGGGTGTCCACTACCGTCAACGATGTCCGTTTTACGGTCTGTCGCACCGGCCTGTGACTAATCCCACGCCCTGTAGTATGGCCCCACACACCACAGAGGGGTAAATTCAGGCGCGCAGCCACAGGAATCGAACCCGGGGTGGGAAGATCCCTGACCTCGTGAAAGGCAACCCCTGGAGTCCGCCCTGCCAACTGAGCTCAGCCCTGGGGGCTATGTATATGTACTTATTTACATGTATAAAGAGTGTCTATCCTGTTTATCTTATGAAATTTTATTTTGATTAAGCCAACCTCCAAGGAGCGACTGAGCCGCAATGGTCTTTGAGCACTAGTTAAGACAAAGTTTTTCTTAGGCATCAAATATGGAATTAAGGATCCTACATAAAAAGAACTTTTGAATTGATATTAACTTAATGACCATTTTTATTATTTTATTATTATTATTATTATTATTATTATTATTATTATTATTGTACTTTAATCGTATATATATTTTTGGGTCATCATACCTATACTCCCATGTATACACATATCTCTAAAAAATATTCAGTATTCACAACACCAGCATGTTTCACAACCATTCATAAAATCCATAAGCCTTAAAACATAAAACATAAAATATTTACATTTCCAAAAACATCATTAAAATGTTTATACCATTTTTCTTATATCTCCAAAAAATGCTATAAAACCTAAAACTCTCTAAACTCGATTTCGATGAGGTCCTGAAAAAGATGCATTTATATTTTAATGAAACACATCTCAGTAAGGGAATAAACAATATATTAAAATAGAGTGTGGCTAACATGAGTTTATATAACAACATAATATTTAATATTTTAAAATCGTTAACATAATTTCTGAAATCATTCTCTGAACCTAATCAATCACATGCAAAAGATTTAACCCATGAGATTACCCAAGGATATGGGTGATTACTTACCCATACAAGTAGCACCCCTATGTTCTGATACATTTAATAACCTGAAGGTCACTACTGAAGTATATCAGAGCACTCGCCTTACTCAGTAAGCCCTCTAGTGTTAGATTGTTCTTGTACTCACATAGTTCAAACAAAGGTTTACTAGCGAAGGCCACAAGGATAGGGAAATCTACCCGCCCATACAAGTAGGTTCCCTCTGTCATGGTGCATTATGCAGCCTACTGCTACATTTGATATTACTAGCACACTCGCCTTTCTCAGCAAGCCCTCGGGCGAAGAGTATCCCTTGCCCCAGTTGTAACATATTCTATTAGTATAAATACTTCTAATATCATAATATATTATTCTTTTTGTCATTATTCAACCATTCGCATATATTCATATTCATAACTTTAACATTTCATTTCATTTTACTTTAAGTGACTATTTTCCATTTACATCGTTCACATTTCACATTTCATTTCATTGTCATTTCATTCCATTTTCATTTTATTCATTCGTACTACAATTGTTTTTTAGCCGTCATCAGTTAGTCCACATAAAAATGCGCTAAAATCTGCTAACACAGCTCATTTAGGCTGTCATCAATTAGTCCACATAGAAATGCGCTAGAATATACTAACACGACTTTTTTCAGTTGTCTTACATTTATATGGTTGCATTAACATATACAAACAGTATAGTTCATATCATATTTCATTCTCAATACATTACTTACTTAGCATGTATCTCATACATTTAACATATATTTGTACAAAACTTACATTTACTCATGCCACACAATTTAACAATAAAATTCATACATATTCATTGTAAAATAAGTCAACTCACATTTAGCATTTAAATACTGAAAATGTAATTTCCATTTCTTACATAATTTTTTAGAAAATACCTTTCATTTTCATCAGTCAATTTTCACATATACATAGTTAAATAAGCGGGTCTAGGCTCAAAAAACATAATTTACATGGTTGGCATTTTAAAACCTATACCAAAACATATACATAAGTATAACATAATTCATTATCTTTTATTTCATAAAACCTAATTTAATATATAATTTTCCTTTACTTGGTTTTTTGAACTACACCAACAAGGATCTCGAAAAGATACCTGCAACGCTCACCCGAGTCCTGAAATAAAAATTCTAGTTCCATTAAATCATTCATAATTAAAATACTATTTTAATATTTCCTAGGCCCTTAAATTCCAAATAAATAATTATACCCTCAAATATAACCAATTTACTTATTTTTTCAAATCTCACTTTCACTTTAGAGTGGAGCCTAGGAAACCCAATTTGAAAATTTACTCACGCCAAAATGACGACAATCGCGACTAAGATCATGTGGTACCAGCCTGATAGTTGATTTAGTGGCAAAATTAAAGAGAAATTGAGAAATTAGGAAAAAGTTGCATTACCCCCGGAATGACGCCTACGCCGCTCCTATGACAAATCCACTCTAGTATAAATGTCGGTGGTGGAGTTAGAAATCCAGCGGCACCTTTTGTTTCCCGATCGGCCGAATATCCGCCGAGAAATTAAGGAGAGAAGGAGACGAGACGAGAGAGATGAAAAAAGGAGAGAGTGAGAGGTGCGGAGAAGTAGAGAGAGATAGAGAGAGAGAGGAGGAAATGCTCTTGCAAATAAGTTGCAATTGGATTTCAAATTGAAATCCAATTCATCCTATTACATTTATTGAATTCTTTATATTATTTTAATATTATACATATATATATATATCCATTATATCGTTTATTTTATTTACTTTAATTTTATAATGTTTAATTAATTAATTGATTAATAATTTTAATTAAAAATGTTGTTTTTTTTTACTTTATTATATATTATAATAATATTATATTATATACTTATATATATATATATATATTTATCACCCATCCTTATACATTTAGGCATATATATATTTAACATTCACATAACTTAATTTAATTAATTCAATTAAATAATTAATTAAATAATTAATTAATAATTAATTTTTTTTCCCGAGTTACTACACGTATACCCAAATGATGGGTGTCTTAATCGACGATGTAAAAGCCAAATCCGTTTCTCCTTGATGCCATTCAAATGACGCATATGATGTGCTCGATGCACACTGAAATCATCCATGTAGTAATCCCCCCTCTTGGTACCACTCTCAATGATCTCCTTTGTGAGAATATCCTAAATAAGACAAAAAGTTGGATAAATAAGCACAACACAATTTAAGTATGTTGTTATTTGGCTAACAGAGAGTAACTTACGAGATAGAGAGGGAACCAATAAAGTGTTAGAAAACGTGAGAGAAGGTGACAAAGTCGCTGTGCCAACCCCGGTGACCGAAGAAATAACTCCATTGGCATTTGCAATGTTTGTGCGTCGTAGTGGAGAAGCGTGTGAGAAATCATTGAGATCGAATGTCATGTGATCGGTAGCCCAGGAGTCAAGTATCCAAATGTCACTATCAGCATTTCGACGAGAATTAAATAAAACAGTACTCGATATGTTGAGGTTGCTTGTGTCATCCATTAATAAAACTTTATCATGAAAACAACTCCAAAATAGCAAAATCAACGCGTAAACCACACAATACAAAATTTTCAAAAGCTAAAAAACACAACCAAAAATCAGGTAGCAAGTACAAATAAAACCGTTCCTGAATTTAAAGCTCTCTAAATGAGCAAAACTACAAACCTCCAGTCTGTAACAAATCAGCTCAAGATTCAATTAGGCATTCACCGAAATCCTCGTATGAATCCATGCCAAAACTGCAAGAAAAACACTCAAAAAAAAAAAAAAAACATCGTGGGGTATGGCAAGAATGGCCACGAGCAGAAGATCTCTTCGCAATAGCAAACCCTACAGGTGTTACTAAAATGGCGACAATTCAGGGGTTAAGCAAAAGGCTTGAACCACAGTCTAACCTAGAAAACCGTCTCGACCGATTTGGAGAAGACATCTTTTCCAAGTCAAATGGCCAATAATGACACTAAAGGCATAATAGAAACCGGTAGCGGCGGAGAAAGCTCCAGCGAAGGCAGGGGTGAGGGCGATCTTGTGGCCTGTGATTGGCAAAGAGTTGAGATCGCCGAAGTGTTTAAAGATCAGACGCGTGGTTCATGATTTCGGTGCCGTTGAGGCAAATTGGGACGAAGATTGAGAGTTTCACTAGTGGAGACGAAGATGAAGAGGGATTCGAGAGTTTAGATCTCTCAGGCGACTCTAGATTCGAGAAGTTTGCTCAGGAGGTGTCGCGTCTCGCTCCGACAAGAGGGGATGTAGACGGCCATCGGTGAGCAATTGTAGGGGTAGGGTTTATGTTTGGCTCTGATACCATGTTAAAACAAGAAGGAAATAAACGCGACAATTACGTTGTTCGGCTGATTCCAACCTACATCCACAGGAAAGGTCTCTTTTTTTTTTTTTTTACCTTAGAAATATTACAAGTATAAATAGAGATATTTTTCTCTCTATTTTTGGTAATTTACAAAGTTTAAGGCTAGGATTATGGCTGAGATTCTCTAATCCTTGATTGAAGGGATTTGTATTTATAATCTCCCTAATTTACAACTCACGCTAACAAATGGTTTCGGGATTCAATAGGCGCTTCTTTAGAGGCAACAATTGATAATTCAAAATTCTTAAATTCAAAGGGTTCTTTCTAAGCCAGACTTGCTGCGGTATCCTCAAAGGAAGAATATAAGAGAATTCTCAAAGAATCTTTATCTTCATTCAAAAGTGATGACAATACTAATCCAAAATCAAGATCTCTCCAAACATAGTGTCAATTCATTTCTTAAGTATTTGTAGTGCAATAAATACAAATATATTTTTTTATTTAAAAATATTATTTAATTCATGTCTTTCATTTATGCTATTTTTGGCTATATTTTATATTACTAAAAAAAAAGTTATGTCATGCTAGATATGAATTTGAATTTTATTATTTAACTATAGTTTTGTGATATTAAAGTAATTTTAGTTTATGAGCTATAATACAAAAGGATTGTAGTTTATTTAATATATGATATTGATATTTATGTTATGAATATAATGAACTAAAATATTTCTAATATGAACTATAAAGAAAAAAAATACATATTAAGGTTAATTTGATTGTTTTTTTTAAAGGATTAGACTAAGGATTGAGATGAATTTGACAGAACTTATACTATTAATTATATATTTCACCCATAACTAATTATTGTATATTAATATTGCGTTTATTAATGTTCATGTTATCTTCATTTTTGTTATAATTGTATAGTTAGATTATTGTGAATATTCTCCTCCAAGAAACATAATCTCTTATTTTTGATTACTAATCTCAAACCCAAACTTTAAAATATAAAAAGAATGAAAATCATATTATTTATTTTGTTAAATATTTACTTTTACTTGTTTGCAAATAGTCATTAACAAAACTATACAACTTCATTGAGAGCAAACTTTGTCCTTCATACCATAAATGTTTTAGATTAATATTTTAGTAGACATTGCTGATTTTATATATTTATACAAATAGATTGAGTGAAAAGTATACAATGGATCAAGTTATTCAATTTATATTTATTGTTTAAAATTGTTTCAGAAAGTAAAATTAACATTGTTAAGTAATTTAATTATATTACTTTTAATCCTTAAAATAAAAATAAAAAAAATATTTTTTATTTTATAAGTCTCGCTCTAAATGTGGGTTATTATCTAGCAATTCATTATAATTCAACAAGTGTAAATATAATTTAATTTATAATTCTTTTTGTCAAAATAAATACAAATTTTTAAAAATAGCACGTGCCGATGGCTAGAAAGACAGGGTATGTATTGTGAGAGAGAGAGAGAGAGAGAGAGAGAGAGAGAGAGAGAGAGGAGGAGGAGGAAGAAAGAAGGGTGGAGGAGAAGTTGTGACGACTTTGGTTTCCCCGGTTCCCCAGTCGCGGAAGAAGAAGGGAGAAGAATTCCCCAGACCCCCCTGCGGCGGTCGCAGCCCATGAAACCGTTGCTCCAAGTAAGACGAGTACAAGACCCTTGTCTTCTTCTGAATTTCACTACATCTGTCGACAGCCAAGAGCCCTAGAGATTACCTTCATTTGAAAGCCGAGTGCCCTAAGTTTTCAATCAGAGAGCGAGGGAGGTAAGACGATTCTCTCCTCTTTGCTTACCGAAAATTTTACTTACGGAAAAACGTTTTTTTTGAAAAATGGCTCCTGGAATATCTTTGAAAATTTTTCCATAGGCTGCTTCTTATTTTGCATTGTAAGTATCATAATTTTTTTATTATTTTATTTCCATCTATTATTCTAACTATTTTAGTTAAATTTGTTAATTGTTATGCTTATTTGGTTGTGTTGATTATTTGATATACTATCTTGAGATTTATGTGTTTAGTTGTTTATTTAAAATGCTGTATATTTATTGACTCTTGCTGCATAACAGCAGTAAGGGAGCTGTCCAGAGGAGACATAGGGCTTTAAATAGGGGAGAGATGAGGGGAAGAAGAGGAAGAAGGAAGAAAAAGAAGGAGAGATGAGGAGGAGGAGGGTGATGTTACAATCATACTAGGTTTGGGAAAAAATCACCAATAATTGATCCTTACATAGTTTTCACATGCTATTTATAAGAAATCCTGAATTACAAAAAAACAATATTATAAATAGCCCAGAAGAATAGCATAAGGATACTAGAAATTACGAATAACAATAGCAACAACAACAAAACCAAACCTTAAGTCCCACTAGGTGGGGTCGGTTATATGAATCCTTTTCCGCCAATTTATGCAATCATGGACCATTTCTTTTGACAAATTCAGGGCTATTAAATCCTTACTCACTATCTCATTCCAAGTTATTTTAGGTCTACCCCTATTCTACAGCGTCCCACACTAACTCACTCACTCTTCCTCATTGGCGCACTATGTGACCTACGTTGCAAGTGTCCAAACCATTTGAGTCGTCCCTCCCTTATTTTATCTACTATAGGAGCCACACCTAACTTACCGCAAATATGTTCATTCTTTAATTTATCTTTTAAGTGTTATACCACTCTTCCATCTAAACATTCTCATTTCGACAACTTTTATTTTTTGGATATTCTGTTTCTTCGTTGCCCAACATTCTGATCCATATAACATAGCTGGTCTTATAGCCGTCCTAGAAATTACCAATAAACTTGTAAATGATACATCTTTACGCACAAACCCCCAAATACACATAAATCAACTACAAATTAAACTAAACACTCGTAATGACTTCCAATTAACTAAACACATTTGGGTTTGAGACCCAATGATCCCTTGATCCTATTCTTTCAAAATTGTTCTCCCAATTAGGTTGAAGTTATCCATCTAATTACCCACTTGTCGTCCCACATGAATTAGCCCCTGTTTGGCACATCTTAAAAAATAAGTACTTATTATGAAAAGTACTTTAGTACTTGTATCAATAAGTAGTGTTTGATTTACACTTAAATAAGTACTTATTTAAAAAAAACCTTTTTCAAACTATTTTTCAATGAGGACCATCCACATATTTTAGGCATAGGTTAAGAAGGTTTAGGAAATATTGTCTGTGTAAGGACCTCCTTGTATTATTTTACTGACTTCCTTCAATATTTTGTAATTATGTGTTTAATTGGTTATTTTTGTAAAATATGTGTTTGTAGTAGTAGTGGGTTAAGTGTTGGATATGCAAGTTGATGCGCAATTATTTTAATTTCCCTCTTTGTCTATATCTCTCTTTTGTATGCTCTCTTCTTCTTCGTTCTTCTCCTTCTTCCTCCTTATTTTTCTAGTTTTCCCCCTAATTCTCTTAATTTTCTCTCTGTATCTAAATTCTATTACTTGTCCTACATCAATTTGGTATCAGAGCAAACCACATCAAAATTGCCAAGAATTGAACCACTGTTCATTTGTAACTTCTCAAATAATTACGGTTGTGCCCTTGGAAGTTGAGCATCCGTTTCTAGCATCATTTTACAACACCCTGCACACCGTTGAAGATAGAACCTCCTGAAACCCTGTACGAGCCAATTTTATTGCTATCCGACCACTGGTGAACCCCCACGAAGTTGGCTAAACTCTTCCTAGCTAATGGCTCTTGCTTTTCTCCTCACACTCGCCACCCTGACTAGAACCCCACTCCTCAATCTACCACCTATCGAAGCAGCATATCGGAGGCTTGCATGACTCACGCGCCTGAAAAATATAGTGGTTAGTTTTTTATTATTATTTTAAAAAAAATTTGTGGATACTTTTATTTTAATTTTATTTTAATTCATATTATCACTTTATTTTAGTTTTAATTAAAAGGTGTATATAGAATGAATGATTTAATCCAAGAAACTATTTTTGGATATTAAAATTTTTTGGCATGAGGTTGGCAAAACAATTGAAAACAAAATGAAAGCAGAAAATAAAAACCAGCAACCATACCAAACATGCCCTAAAATAATAAATAGATATTAATTAGTAATAATGTATTTAAATTAAATCACATGTCAATAAAATATTAAAAAATTTAAAATATTTATATAGATATTTAAATTGAAGTCCAAATAAAGATGGTTGTTATATATTAATATTAAATAAATTAACTTTAATATATTTAAATTCTATATTTTTTTGGACAATAATGATAAATAAAATATACTAAAAGTATTCGTTCAATTTTTATATAAACATATATTAGTTATCTATAATCTATGATTTTAAAATATTAAATTTATTGTTGGGTTCACACTAAAAACCTTAAGACCTTTATTTTACTGTTAGAAATAGATAAAATAAAATGTTTGAACTTCATACAATTTTGTTTTTAAAATATATTGAAGGTCCTTGTATACATTTTACCGTTAAATATTTCAAACTCTTCGTAATTCATATAAATTACTATTTTCAATAGTAACTTAAGATAAACCTGTTAAATTTACATAAATTATTTTTAAATTTATATTTAATTTTAGAATAAGAATTTATTTGCATATAATATTATTATATATTTGTTATGTATTTAAATTCTTTATAATTTATATGTTGATTTTAGAATATGTATTTTTAACTTGTGTAAGCATGGGATCTGTGTTAGTGATAACAAATAACTACTGTCACATGGCTTATAATTCTTGTACGCACAAAACACATGATTACTAGAAATTGAAAAGTATACACATTATGTGTGTCCATGACCCGTTCAAAAATAGAAAAGGTGATTTCAATTGCAATGTTAATTTAAAATAATATGAAAACATAATAAATGCTTTTTCATAATAGATGTCACAATATTATGTTTTAATATTCTGGAACAAATATAAAGCACAGGTCCATATACATGAAGACCGCTGAAGTTTATATATATTAAAAACTACTGTTCCAAATTTAAATGAGTATATTAATACAACAATAACTTATCAAATGTGATATCAGTGTGAGGCCTAAATAATAACACAGTAAATCAGCTATACTGACCAAATTATGAATGTTCTAGAGGAAAAGCAAAAAATGTTTTGACTCAGCTTTCATTGTAAACTTTAAAAAAATGTGTAATTTGGTCAAATAAGAAGGAAAAAACATTGAAGTTGCCGAATCCTTGTCCTCATTGACTTCAAATCTGTTTGCCTCTCTCAAACCTAGAGGATTGAATCAAATTCTAACTTTGATTGACCTAAACTTAAAGGATAAACATGTTTAACCAAACGTTTTAAATTGTCCGCATATAAATAAAAATTGAGTATATGTAGATTGATTAATTGATTCACATCAAAATCTCAAACCTGGTCAAGTTAAGAAATACCCAATTCAAGAAATTTAGAGGTCCCTTTAAAATGTCATGTTCGAATCTTGTGGGTTCCAACATATCATTTGACACCTTAATATTTAAGTTAAAAAAGATAGGGAGATGGACACTTTATTGCAGTGTTCAAAAGATCTCGATGTTTCAAAAAAAAAAAAATGTTATTAGATACTGGATAATGGTTGGGGTGGTTGTGTGCCTTCACTGACAGTGCACAGAAGAAGTGCCCACAATGGGCTGGAAAAGAAAGAAAGAATGAAAAAGATTACAGATTAATGCAGTGTACCAAAGGTCGATGTCAAACTTTACCTGCATTCCCCCGATTCTTTTAATCTTATCCTTCTTCTGAAACTACTAAGAACTTCTTGGCATCTCTGCTGTGAGCTTCTCATCGCCGAAGCTGCTCCTCCTCAAGGGCAGGGGCCTAACAGGTTTGATTTATTGTCTTTTTCCCTCTGTATTGAGTTTTATCAGGTGCAAAATTGTGTACCGCTTTGGGTGATGTTAGGATTTGAGAAAAGTTGCAAAAAATTACTACAGAAGCTGAACTCTGGGATTCTAGATTGTTCTCCTTTCCTATGTTGTTATTGTTGTTGTAGAACTCTGTTCTGTGCGAATGCTCTTTTGCAATGTCATTTTAAGATTTGAGGATTTTACACTCCTTTTCCTCATGATCCTTGGTGTTCTTTTGTCGCTTTAGTTTCTTTTTTCTCTGTTAATCGAGTCTTCAGTTGTTCTATCTCTCAGATCAAAGACTTTGAGGCTCTCTCTTTATCTCTCTCTGCTTTCCTCCCTCCCTCCCTCTCTATCTCCTTCTCTGATCAAAGAGGCTGTGTTGCATCTTTCTGCATCTCAGAGCAAGTCAGTGTTTTCTAGTGTTTTGACATTTCAAAAATATTTTAATCTTTTAAAAATTATTATTGATCTGGTCAGAGTTGTCAAAATTTTGGTTCTTTAGGCCTCTCTTTGCTTAAGTCTTGCTGAATATGAGTTGTTTTTGATGGTGCAGCGTGATTGGTTTTACTATATGCTATGAGGGAAAGCTTGTTTGTTATGTGAACTTGAGGACTCATGTTGATTCATTTTGGAGTAATTTAAAGACCTTAATGATATTTTTATAATTGATTTGGTTGTGTCACTGTTGTTGTAATGACTGCAATTATTGGCTAGCAAAATTTCCGAAGCTTTACTGCTATCTCAGATATGTTTCTGTTCTGCTTTTGTTTTTTTTTTTTTTGGGGGGGGGGGGGGGTGATGATGTATTAGTTAGTGAATAATGTATTAAAATTAGGCATATACATCTTAACTTGGGTTTAATACTTATTCCTTATTTCCAAAATTTCCCCTCATTTATGCATCTTACTTGGTCCCCACAGGATTTGTGATGGTGATGCTCTCAATCTTAAGAGAGAGAATACTTGCATGTTCAGACATGATAATGGAAAAATAACTTTATGAATAGCTAAGTCCAAGGTTACCTCCTTGGTGACAGTTTCTGGCATAAAAAATACTTGCAGGAATTTTGAAAAAAGAGGGCGAACTGTCAATGTCCATATTAGCTTTGGCATCAAATGGGGAGTTAAGTTTGCCCTTGGATCATAGTAGTTAAATGCACGCCTAAGCGCGAGGCACATAGTGCAATGGGGCTCGCATCTCAAAGGGGTCAAAGTGAGGTGAAAAAGAGGGTGACTGTCAAGGTCTATGGTAGCTTTGGCATCAAATGGGGAGTTAAGTTTGCCTTTGGATCATAGTAGTCAAAGGCATGCCTAAGCATAAGGCACATAGTGCAATGGAGCTTGCATCTTAAAGGGGTCAAGATGAGGTGAAAAAGAGGGTGAACTGCCAAGGTCTATGTTAGCTTTGGCGTTAAATGGGGAGTTAAGTTTGCCTTTGGATCATAGTGGTCAAAGGCATGCATCAAGCACGAGGCACATAGTGTGATGGGGCTTGCGTTTCAAAGGGGTCAAGGTGAGGTGCCATTCAACAAGCTCACTGAGGTGCAGTTATGCAGAGCGGTGCCAGGTGCAGTGAGGCACACCTCATGTATTTTTATCATATACCTTTTTTTCTCCTCATTTAATTTCATCCATCAAATTTATGTCTACGACTATAATATGGGTGTAAAACAACGGATAATATCTTTTTTAATAGTGCATCTGAACTATCAGTATCTCTTGAACCCAAAAAACAGCAATGGTCTTATTTCTTGATCTTCTTCTTCTTCTTGTTTTGATCGACAAGGACTCCCTCTCATTTTTTTCTTGTTATTCTGTTTGATCGAACAAAATCAGGGATTCTGCTGCACAGCTTATCCCAGCTAGAGCTTCTGTGACCCTCTTGTTTGTTTATTTATTTATTTACTATCTGGGTTTTGGAAGTTCTGCTACTTTTGCCTGAAATGTCTGCTTTGCAGCTCTGCTGCCATTGATATTTTTTCTTTATTTCTTCTTCTTATTCTTTTTTCCGGCTCTGCTGTTGTTAGTCAGACTTGCTCTGATCCAATGATCCCATTTTTTGATTTTTTTGGCTGTTTTTTTTTAAAAAAATATTATCTCTGCCACTTTTTCCTGAAATTCCTGCTTTGCTGCCCTTAGTCTTCTTCTTTCTTTTTATTCTAGCCTGCTCTGCTGCTTTCAGTCAGAGCTGCTGTGACCACTTTTTTGATTTTTTTCCTGTTTTTCCCCTGGACTTCCTGCCGCAAACACCGTGTGCTATTCCCGCTCCCGTCCTTTTTTCTGTCTCTTTCCCTGTTTCCCCCCTTCCTCTGCTGCTTGATAATCTGTAATTTCTATGCCCTTATGTTTTGGTATTGAATATTTAGTATTTTTAGATTCAAATATTAGTGCTCAGTGTTTACGCAAGAATCCATTATAATGAGCATTTTACTCAAAATTTTAAATTCTAGTGAATGTGCACCTCACCTTTGTGAGGCACACACCTTTGTGGCTTGGGGCACCTTGTGCTTTTGACTACTATGTGTGAATTTGAAGACACTCAAATCTCCTGATATCATCAAACTGTTGAGTGAGTTTTAGGACGTCACTCCTAAGGAGATTTTTGAAGGGTTGTATCTTATGAGACATCCAGTGCGTATTAACTTTTATCTGGGTCCCAGTTGTTAAATCTATTGCATTATAGGTTGAACCATAGGTAGCATGCTGAAATGAACAGACAGACAGGTGGAATTCAGGGGACATTCTGTGAAACTTAGTTCTTTTACCCTGGATAATGTGGTTAATAGTAGAGCAATTAACAAAATTTCTTTCAAGTACATGCTTCCATTTAGATGAGTTGGTGGGTTCTGGGATCTATTCAAGCTTGATCTGCATAGCTGTTATTTGCAGCAGATTAGGATCTGACTTGGGGATGAGTGGAAGATTGGAAGGTCGCCTTCAAGTCCCGAGATAGTCTCTATGAGTGCATCGTCATGCCTTTAGTGCTGTCTAGTGGCCCTCTTATGGCAGAGCTTTGTCCATTCATAGAAAAGTTCCTTCTTGTCTATTTTCATGACATCTTGATTTATAGTTAAAGAGGAGCACTTTGGCCACTTTTGTGAGGTATTTGTTTCTCATGTATGCTTTTTCTTAATTGAAAAACTAGACTTTATCTATAGATGACATAATATGCAAGTAAGGCAAGAAGTTCCCCTAAAATAATACAGAAAACACGAAGCAATAGGAAACAAAATATATAAAAGAAATCAAGCCCAACTGAAGAAATGAGAAACCGAAACACTCAAAAGATTCAGAAGAGAAGAACCATGATGACTTGGCCCACATCAAATTAATAGACATATAGCAATCATGAGAAGCGCAAGCATCCCTCTCGAGTCAACCCATCCGTAAGATGGCAAAAACTTCACACCATCATAAGCTCCTTGCTTCGTTTTTCTTCCCAGAACCTTTGAAAGCAATTGGCACCAAAGCCTCCAAAGGGTTAGGACCTATCGAGAGTTTACCAAATAATGTTATAAACTAAAAGGCTTGTTTCATAAAACTCCAAGGACAAGCACTATGGAGAAGTGGACGAACATGGGTCTCATCGCTAGCATACTGCATTTCACAAATATTAGGAGACAAAGCCTTGTAAGGCCTTATAATTTGAAACAAAGTGTTATTAATTCTCTTAAAAATGAATATCCAAACTCAGGATTTTTTCATTGGTTTTCTCTCATGCATAAAAACCTCTTCTTTCGTGTTGATGTGGTACTTTGTCATGGCTTTGGAAGATTTTGATGGTGGGGGTTCATTCGGTCTAGATAGAAGGGAAATCCTTCAACCTTAGGTTGGATAAAGTGGGGAAGGTGGTAGCTTTATTCATTCTTTGATGGGTAAGACTTTCATCGGTTGCTGCAACATGGTTCTCACTGGGATTTCGTCTCTTGATGGAAGGTCAAACAGGGATTTTTGAAGATCTCGGGTGGGTTTTCCTAATTATTGGATGGTCATTCATGTGACGAGGGAAGGTAAGTTCTTGGAATTAGGGTGTGGTTGGAGGGGCAATTGGCACTTTCTATTGCTTCCTAAAGGATCCAAAGGCAATGGATGGCTTCGATTTGGGCAAGAATGTTAGTGCTCTGGTAAGCTCTCTTCATCCTGATATTAATGGTGTAGGGAGTAATAAGATCTTTGAGAATTGTTCATGGAGTCTGGTAGTTTCAGGAAGTAGAGTTGATGCTGGTGCTCGTGCAACTTCTAAGGGTACATTGGAGGTGGTGTGTGTTTGTTGTAGGGGGAAGATGCAAGAGGAAGTCCTTCGACCTGCTTCGTTCAATCAGTCAAGTTTGCTAAGGGCAAGGATTCTGGCAAGGGTTCCGATGGGGGGGCTGACTCCAGAGGCGGCTAGGGTTTCCTGCTTGGGTGAAGGATTGGTGAACATTGGATGGGTTGGGCCTTGGTCTTCACGATAACTTTATACTTGGGCTGGTTGTTTGATAGCAATATAGGCCATTTAAAACAGCTGATGGGCCTTTCGTTTAAGGTGGCTGAAAATCAGAATTATGATCCTACTTTGGGCTTGCTTAATGAAAAAGAAAACAATCTGGTTAAGCCTCAGCTTGGCAAACTGAATGGGCAGGCCCAAAAGTTTATTCCTACTGGCTCAGTTGAAAGTTAGGTCCTCAATCTGAATGGAGGCCATAGTCTCTCTTCTAAATCTTGTGAGGTGGTAGGACTTCTTCCTTCGGAGCAGAAACAAGCTGTGACTGCATTAGCGTTTTGCTCGACCTCAAACCAGACCCATGGTTGCCAAAAAGGGAGGATTAGTTGTTTCAATAATAGAAAAGTGGTAATAGAAAAGTTGGTTTCAAAAGATTCAAATAATATTCTTGAGGGCGGTTTTTTAACTGTTCAGAAGAAGTATGCTAGTGGGAAAGGTTCTGAGAATGAAATTGGAGGAGATTCATCTAAGAATATTAATTCTTGTGTGAATGAAATTCAGGACTTTATTGTGGGTCGAGAAGGAATTTCATATGGTAAGAGAGCTAATTCAGATATCTGAGAGACCAAAAGGTTTACATACGGGGTAAGGAAGTGCAAAAGGGTTTTGAAACGAGGAAGCATCTTGAAGATACTTGATATACACCTAGTGAAATAACAAAAAAAATTCTTAAGAGAGATTTAAAAGGAGGGTTAAGTATAGTGGAGGAGCCAATTGGTGAGAGGGTTAGTAACTGCAAGGATAATAAGAGATGGGGGGATATTGGATGATGATAGTGCAGACAGCAGTGATTTTGATTGTGACGGGGACTTACTTTTGGATCAAATTAGGGATTAGAATGGTTATTTTTCCGACTCTTCTTTTGATTGTCTCTAGGATTTACCTTATGTGCTGCTTCCTCCTCTAAATGGGTTAGATGGTATTAATATTTTTGAGGTAAATGTTTCTAATGAAGAGCAAAATGAAAAAGATGGAATTCAGCCTACTCCAGCTCAAGAAATGGGAAGGACCTTCAAATTCAGAGTTTGTTGGATAACTAGGGCCTCAGCTTGTTTGATCATATAGAGGAAATGAAGTTAAGACTTTATGGTGGTAAATCTAAGGTGAAGAAGGTTGAGAGGGAATTAGCTAATTTGAGGTGTTTAGTTCAATAAACTATAATGGAAGGGTTTATAGAGGGGATTTCTTGCCTGATTTTTATGTTTTTTAGTTTTTTTTTTTTCGATCTCTTTTCCTTTTGTTTCTTGATTTTGTTTTTTATTTTTCTTTTTAAAGATTTTGTATCGTGCTGATTGTATAATCTCTCTCTTAACATATCTTCTCCCTTTGTTTTTTATTATTATTATTTTTAATTTTTAAAAATAATCTTCTATTTTTTATATAAAAAAATGAAAAAAATTCAATCTTCATCCACAAATGGAAAATTAGAAATAGGTGCATGCGGACACAAAATGATGTGAAAGAGAAAGAAAAATATTACAAAAGCATTGCTCTCCTAGCCACAGGTTTCCCTAGAAGTGGACTTAAGAACCATTCCCTGCCTTGTATTTAATACAAGGAGAGAAGGAAGGTGAAATCCGCAAGATAAATTTCCATGGATCTAACGCGAGAAACTTTTTTTTTCAATATCAGTATCACATTCAATCACATGCAAACCAAATTTGCCAAAATTATGAAACTTATTTTTGACAACTTATGCCAAGATACGTCAAGCTGACCAGTCGCAATGAATATCAGAGAGTCTGTATTGCCAAAATACCTTGTACTTAATGCTTGCATGGGCACTAACAACATAATCCAGTCCCAAATGAAATTCATGTAAGACTTAGGATTATCTAAAATTGTGGACCCTTCTGACCAACCAAATAACCCAAGTAACAACAAAACTAGGACACTGCCACAAGATCTTGGCATTTTTATGCCTTCAAATCTTTACAATCAACTGTTAAGAAAGGCTCTAAAGACACACTCGACACTTTCCCAACAAACCAAAAATTTTGTTCCATGAGCACCAAGCTGCAGGGCAATTCAACAATAAATGAGCATAATAATTATTACTACTATGACTATATAATGTACCACATATGTGGGGACGTAGCAATGTACAGTCTTCAACCTGAAACAAATCGTTGTTGTTAACTCTATTAATAATGGGATCCACTCTAAAGAATTAGAAGAGGAAAAGAATTGGAAGAGATAGAAAGGAAGAAGGCATGACCCTTTCAGGGGAAGAGGCAAAAACAGTTTCCTTGAAAAACATATTGGAAGAGCTGATCTTTAAGGAAATGAGAAGCTGGAGGGACAAGATGATGTTTAAATGAGTAAGAGATGGTGATTGTAATTCTAGATTTTTTCATAGGATAACTAGTGGGAAACCGAGAAAGAATTTGATAAGGGAGGTGGAGGTGGATAGTGGGGTTATTTATTTATTTATTTGATAATAAAAGAAGGTATATTAGATAGAGAAAGAGAAATTACAACAAAAGAGGACAAGAAGTCCACCCCATAAAAATAAAATAAAATAAAATAAAATGAAAATGAAAAGCTAATAAAAGATAGAAACTAATAATTCAACAAAGAACCCCCTTTTTAATCCTTTTTCATCATAATTCATCGAACACTTCAAGTTAGCTAACTCCCTTTGACCCTTTTTAGCTCTATTTTTACACCCATCAAAACTCACTCCATTTCCCCCAAGATCACAAAACTATAAATCCAATTTATCCATGAGATCTTGAACTTCTAAATCTTTCCTTGAAATCTCCTCCATGGGTGTTGGTAAAATGCTATCCTTGCGCTGCATCTCATTAACCAAATCATCATTTTCAGATATAGAGACCCCTTGCAATCCTTCCAAAGGGGATGGATGTACATATGATAAATTCCCTAAAGTGTCATTGGAATTAGAAATATATCCACATTGTTCCTTATTTTCATCGAACAATAATCCCCTGCCACAATCAAACTCACTCAGACCATTGCTTTCATTATTTGATAAATCCCCCCATTTCATTACCTCTTTTCCTTTGCTAATCCCATCACAAGAATTTCCCGTCTTTTTCTTAGCATTTATGTCTTCCACAATACCTAACTCTCCTTCTAAATTCCTCTTTATAATATTTGGCACAACCTCAGTTGAGTGCTTTCTCTTGTCTTCCGACAATTCTTTCATTCCTGCACCCATCTGTGCAAACTTCCGACTAGTGTATGCCTTGGGATCCTTAGATCCCTTCGCCTTACTTTCTGAGGCATCAGATAACCTACCCAGAACCCCCTCACCTTTATCCTCTTGCCCCTTTGTCAAACGAGAATCTTCAACCACTTTAACACTTTTAGTTATTTCCTTATTGTCATCGAGAAACTTTTCCGAAATTGGGCTGTCGGTTTACTGTAATTGCTCGATGATATGATCTGTTCCATTTGAATCTTAGGGAGCTGGAGAGAGATTTTGGCCTTCGTTTACAAATGGGTGACAATCCTGCTTCCCTATATTCACCACTTGCGTATTGGGGCTTGAAAATTGGGTATCTTGGGCCTGCCCATTATGATTGGCTCAATCCTCCTTTCCCTTACACTAGCTATCCAAAACAGGGACCTGAAAATCTTAGGTCTGCCCCTTGTGAGTGGCCCAATTGTCCTTTCACTTAGACTGGCCATCTGAAAAAGGGCTCTGCAAATTATGGGCCTGTTCAATTAATAAACCCATTTTATATAAAAATGAGGCCCCTCCTTTTTCCATCAACTTGCTCAGGTCCAATACAATAATCAATTGGCCCAGTCCAGATTTCTTATCTTCCTCTTCCCCTACTGTAACCTTAGCCTCCTTAACTGGGCTGCACTATCATCCAAAATCCCAGTAGCCATTGCAATATCAGCATGTTTGACTGCCTATGCAATAAGAACATGCATCTTTTCCTGGAAGTCTTTGAGTGTCGGTTCCCCTGCAAGTTTGACTTGAGCTCAGGCCCACATTGAATGCACATATCATCTATCCCATTTGCAACATCCTGCTTTCCTTGTCGGAAGTTGCTTTCATAGCCTTCTCCTTCACCTGCCTTCCCTCTCATCACCACTTGACTCCATGATCTAGGCTCTAAAGGCCTACCCACACCGCACCTTGCGATTGAAACCCAAACTCTTTGGCTAATTTTCAGAACTTGCTCGTGAAGCTGTACCAACCAACCCCTTTTGCTCCACTAGGGAGAAACATAGAGAACATCTTACCATTCCAACCCACCTCTAACTCCAAAAATTTCCCCACCTTTGTCCACTTAATCTGACATCCAGAACAACACATTCCCCATTCAAACCTTTTGAGAACCCCTAACCAATTGAATAAAATCTTGAAGACCAATGGCAAACCTAAGAATTGCCTCTTTCAGAAGTTTAATCCATCTATTCCGAGCGGGATTTTTCTCATGCACAAATGAAACTGAATATCTTTCCCCTTGTCCAAACTCAAATTGAAGGTCTTCCCTTACTTTAAACCTTCGATTTGAATCGTGAACTTTAAACCTTCGATTTGAATTGTGAACTTTGACATCACCTTCTACATTCAAAGCCATAGGGAGATATGAGAGAGTGTGAGAGAGAGGGGAAGTAGTTTTGTGTGAGAGAGGAACGACATAGCTCTCAAAAAAATAACATCCACCTGTTTGCCACCAAACTAACCATAAATAATCAAATTGTGGATTTCCTAAGAAACAATTACATTAGGTTGCGCTAGCAAAAAGTTCTCATTAGATGGAAGGGGTTTATTACTTTGGATTCTAGCAAGATTGCCTTTGAGATCACTAATTTTTATTATTATTTGTCTACTGAGGAGGATGAGAGTTGACCGATGATGGAAGGGTTGGAGCAGGGGTCCTTTGTTTGTTGATAGGATAGCTTGGTTTGAGAAACCTTTTGAGGAAGAGGAAGTTAGGGCTTCAGTTTTTGGGATGGAGAGGGATAAAGCTCCTGGATCAAATGGTTTTAATCTAGCTTTTTGCCCAGATTATTGGGCGGAAGTGAAGAATGATCTGTTGAAGGTTTTCAATGAATTCTACTAGAATGGGAAATCAAATTCTTTAATTCTTTCCGAACCTTCTTCTTTCTCCTCTCGTATGTTTTGGGACTCAATCCCAATCTAACCTCAACTTTGGTAGAACTCACAATTTTCAGATCTAAGCGATTCTGGAGTTTGTTTGGATCTCTGCAATCTCTCTCACCACCCCCTAAACCTTGAACAAAGGGACTACCCCTTGCAAAACCTTCATTGTGGCATAAAGCATCAAAAGAAAGAAAGGACTGAATAGGAAGGGAAGGATACCGTTTCAGATTTGAATGAGTTTTGATCCCTTGAGAGGAATAACTCTTTTCATCAATAATCCTTCCCGCAATAGAAGGAATATCAGCAAGGTCCGCCTTTACAAGAGTATGCTTAAGAATGGGGGACAAAGGCCCCTTTTCAATCAGGCCCCTTTTCAATCAATTCTATGCTCTGGTCTGGGTTGTGCTTTGTAGTATCATCCTCCTTAGTGTCAGAAAATGAAAAATATTCATCTCCTAAATGTTGAGTATCTTTTGTGAGAATTAAGCTATGCTTTAGTATCTTCTCATCTTCAATAGCAAGAGTTCTCTTTGAGAGTTGGTCCCAGTAACACTTTCCTTCCATAACTTAATTGGCTGATCAACAAACCATTTTCAAATTTGCAGAAACTGCTTAGATCATCTTTTAAGTTTGAGATTTTCCTTAACTTCATCATTCCCAACTCATTTTGCTATGTTGTAATTAGATGAAATTGGAGGAAGAAGACCCGCAACAATATTGCACACTGATCGCTTACTATTGGGTGGAACCTCGTCGGACTAGTTGTAGATATCGTTTGGATTGCCTACTTGAAAAAGCTTTGCTGTCTATTTATCTTTGAAATCCCTCTCTCCCTCGAATTCGAACGTCAATCATCTGAGATACCGACCTTGTCTTTAGGTGGAGGGTCCTTCGGACAATTGTTCAAGAGATCATCTCCTTCCTTGTCTGCAGCGACTAGAGTAGTTGTGTAAGCAGTTCTATCTCCTTTTGCCACACAAATTCTTGCTTGGCTTAGGGTTATTGCGCCCCCTTACTTAAGTACAATGGGATGCAGATTTTTCTTTTGAGTTGGAATGGGCCCAGTTCCTGTATTTTCTCTAACAATCCATTTTGCCATTGTTTTGGGTTGCCATTATAGCTAGGCCCAATCTCCCTCTTCCTGTAGAGAAGCAAATTTGAGAGTCGAACTAGGAAGGAAAGCTGTCCTTTCACCATAGGAATCACAAGATTCTTCTTTCTCTGTCAATCTTCTCCCTCGCTATTTTGACAACATCGGCTAAGGAATGTTTCTCCCAATAGCCTCGACTCCCAATTCCACGTTTTCGAGTGCAACTTATGATCGATGAGGGTCAGAGTGCCGCATTTTTTTGCACTGAAAGCAGCTTTGCCAACAAGTTTGGTCATAAGCTTCAGAAGAGATTTGAAAAATATTCTCCACCCTTTGTTGTTCTTGCCTTTAGGAGTACATAGGGCTCAACTTTTCCTTCCTTTTGTCCTCTTCTCTATGCGTAGAAATCTCCCCTTCCCATTGAGTCATAGCTTGATGGTGACCTATGGGCCCCCACCTCTAAGGTTAAGACCTCCTCGAATCAGCTCTTTGATGTGTCATGTACCATCACAAATCACCTTTAGAGCCTTGATGATCCTAGAGAACTCCTCGATCTTCTGTAGGATGTAGAAGAAATGTCTCCTAGAGAACTTTGATATTCGAATTGTTGAGAAATCGAGGTGATTTGCAAGCGAAGAACTCAAATAATAGGAACCTTGCCGTGTTTTTGATGATTAAATGATTTTGTTTTAAAATATTTTTAAATTGGATACGTAATTTTTTATAAAAATAAATAAATAAATAAAAGGTACATGTGTTTTTCCGCATAAAATTCAATGGATGACAGAATATTAAAGAATTATCCAATTCATTAAAACATTATATAAAAAATTAATTAAAACGAGATTATAAATTACTATATAATTCAAAAACTAATAGAATAATGCAACTATTTTTATGACAATAACAATAATATTAAATATGCAACTTATACATATATGTGTTATGTTAGGTCATTCAATTATGTGTAACTCATTTTTTTTGGCTAGGCAATCACATGCAAGTCATTTCATAACTAAGGTGTTGACGTCAAACATCGATTCCTAAACTTCACATCAGTAGACTCTTTACAATCATTTGTAACCAAAACAAAAAAAAGAGCTTGAGAGATCCCTGACAACCTCTGATGCTCGAGTTAGAGTTAGGATTAAGTAATATGCAATCATAAACATAGTTCATGTAGAGGTCTTAGAGAATTTTAGAGTGTTTTTATAAGCTCCTCCAAGGGGTTGAATGCCCCAAATGGTTTTTATTGTTGAATTACCTTCATATCATTGTGGGGCATAGCACAATTTTTACCCACATTAGATGCCTCCCCCCCCCCCCCCCCGGGGGAAAAATCTAAAAGCTTGGAAGAAAATCTTTTGGGTTGTGGAGTAAACTACTTTTTTTTCCCTGGCTGGTCTGTTTTTTTCGGCTATTGCCAAAGGTAGGTTATCAGCTTGAGAAAACTGTTGAGGCTATTTCCCAAAGTTCCCACCTCAAAATTGGTTGCTTTCCAAAGCCATTTGCCAAGGTGATTACTTCGAAAGTTGGCTTGTTTCCAAAGGTTGCCACCTCAAGAGGTGGCTTGCTCTTTTAGGCTATTTGTTGTGGTTAAAATTACCATTATGTGGCTTGCTCTTCAAGGCTAGAGTCAAGGTTATCACCTTGAAAGGTGGTTTGCCAAGTGGACTTATTTGACTTTGTACTTGGGTCATTTTGCCAAGTGGATCTATTTGACTTTTTGGGTTTTTCGTTCTCCTCTTGAACTAATATATAGGAACCCATAATTATATGCCCCCTTAGGCCTAATAAAGAAAAAATCTAATATAATGTGCCCTTTTTAGGTTAATTTAAAAAAAAAACCTAATATACTTCTCGATAATTTTATTTTTAATTTTGCATGACAAGGCTTGGCTTAACCTTTTTTAGTTGTGATGTGTTTTCCACCTTTCTTTCTTTTGTATTATTTTTTATTCTCTCTCTCTCTCTCTCTCTCTCTCTTTCTCTCGATGCTCTTCACTTTGGAGCTAAGGTGTTCCCCACTTCCCTTTTTTTTTTTTTTTTGTATACTAGCCTCCTTAGGCCTTGGATCTAAGGTGCCTCTACTTCTCTCTCTCTCTCTCTCTCCCGTGTGCCTCCTAGAGGTTTGGAGTCGAGGTGCCTAGCATTTCCTCTCAATTTTTTTTTTTGAACTTTTGGTTTGTTGAGCATCTCTAATAGGTGACAATTGACAGATTTTATGTTAAGGTCATTTACATTCGATTTGAAAATTTTGTTGAACACTTAAAGTGTTCAACACTTCAATTTCTTTCTTTGTTAGTTGCCCAACCTGTACAACTCAGCTAATTGAATCCTTGTTGATGTTGGAAGAGGCCTATCCACGGAGTTACTGATCTTAAGCAAGTGTGATGGTTGTCATTTGAAAGTCAACTCGTGACCTTTTTTGGCGTAGTTATAGGGATCGTCACAATTATTTTAGGAAGCACACAACCACCTACTTGCTGTGCTGGTCATATTCCCTCTCTCTCTCTCTCTCTCTCTCTCTCTCTCTCTCTCTCTCTCTCTCTCTCCCATTATCTTTTCTTGTTGGTCTCCATGAGCTTTGGAGTCGAGGTGCCCCCCAATTTCTTTTTTTTTTTTTTTTTTTACTTTTCATTTTTCCAATGGGTGACCATTGACTGGTTATATGTAAAAGGCATTTACATTCAAATTGAAAATTCTGTCGAACACTTAAGGTGTTCAACACTCCAATTTATTTCTTTGTTAGTTGCTGAAGTTATACAACTTTCTCCTTTGGATGCTTCTTGATGTTGGGAGTGGTCCATCCATGGAATTATTGATCTTTAGTGAGTGTGATGGTTGTAATTCAGAAGCCAACTTGTGAATTTTTCTTCCAATGTAGTTATATGGATCATCACAATTATTTTAGTAAGCATACAACCACCTACTTGGCGTGCCAATCATAAGAAAGATAAATAAAAGACTTTGGGTGACCTTCGTGGCCTCTAGGGGCCTTTTCTGACGCTCAATTCAAAGTCAAGACTCAAGATTAAGTAATATGTGATCATATCCAGAGAGTGTCTTAAAGTGATTGTTAACTTCTTATGATGTATGTCTTTTATAGGCTCCCCATAAGGGCCTTTTGCCCTATCAACATAGGATTATAAGCCATACTGAGGGGTTGTATAAGTTACCTCTTATATTCTCCATTTAATTTTAGGGACACCAATGGTCTCCTTCGCCTTTATTAAATGGCTTTTGAGGCACTGTCGAGCATTGCACATTTTTATTGATATTATAGGGTTTTTTTTTTTTAAATACAAATAGGGCATTGTTTTTGTTACTTCATAAATTTGTATGATTCTCGAATACCCACTTTTTAAAATAGGAAGGAGGATAGTATTGTCTTGTGGAAATATGTTTTATTTTTAGGAATGAAATTCCTTATTGAGAAAAAGTGAACCAAATGTGAGAATATTGCACAGTTATTGAGAATTCTTGGGAGCTTTTTGTTGAATCTACAAACCAATCCAAATGGTTGGTTCTGATTTTTTAACAACCACAACAGTCTCCAACACGTGCACCCTACTTTGGAAGGAAAGAGCATCAAAAGGGATAATTGCATTTCCATTCCAAACATACAGAGTTGTCTATAATGACACACACACCCCGAGAGATTGGGAAGTGGTCTTTGGCCTTCTCAAGAGTATTTTTCAGTTTATTTCTTGTAACAAAAGATTTATGCAAGGCCCGCCATGAAATCTACATAAGGATGCTCATTTAAACTTTTATTTCTAAAACTAGGATGCATCTTTCCTTTATAAGGACATCTTTTTGATTTCTTGCCCATAAATTCTGAAAATCTGAATCTTTCGATAGAGCAAAAGATATTTACTTTCATATTTTGCAAAGATATGCTAAGCCTCTTCCTTGCACCATGGCAAAGCAATCCATGCAAAGTTCATTGATATCTTCTTATCTCTTTAGTTTTTCCCTGTAAGTATCCATTCAAAGTGCAAGAATCTCATTGAAGGACTCTTAAGTGCAAGGATCTCATTGAAGGACTGTAGTTTTTTTCTAGAAATGTCCAAGTGGAATGTTGGGTCGTGATTCGCAGTTGTTGTTAGCTTTGTGCAACACAACAATGGGTTCTCTCTTAGTTTTCTCGGATGCACTTGAATGAGATGAGGCATAATGAGCATTTATCAAATTTTTTATACTCTTCCAAGATGGGAGAAAAATTGGTGAAGGGTGTGGTGTTGGAATTGAGTTGTCCTAAAATGCTTTTGTCTTCTTTGGAGAGATCAATGTACTTAATTGTATTTTTGGGCATCTAAGAAGGACCGGATTGAAACAGATTTTGGAGAGGAGAGAAGGAATTGTGAGTTAGGGTTTTGGTTTTTAATGAGATTACTAAGTCAGTTGAGGAAGAGTGAAAAGAGAAGGTAGGTCTTGTCGCAAAAATCATCAATGGGGGTGATTCTTAATTTTTCATTCTCTCTGTTGTTATCTCTTTTGCTTTTATAAACACACGAGAAGTGCACAAAGAAAAATGGGTTTTTCATGAGCTTCTAGTTTGGTTGGTTATTGTATTATGGTCTTTGGACGGAGAAGAAACTTAGGGAATCAACAAAAAAGCATATGCTTCTTTGAAGGAGAGAGTAGGATGAGGGAGGAAAAACTCTTCATAGCGATGTAGAGTTCTTGTATGGAGTTGTTTAGGGTCTCTATAGAAATACATTAGCAAATCAATGGATTTGTGCCAAACATAATCCATATAATCATGGAGGCAACCCATTGTGAAAACTTATATCTTTCATTTTAAAAAAATACATACATAAGGAGGTGCCACATTGTGAAAACATGTATCTTTTTTTTTTTTTTGTGTATTTTTCAAGCAGCATAGATATGAAGGATTAAGGTGAAATGGTGCACATCTTCCCCCCCCCCCCCCCCCAATGGAGCATGTTGGGGGGAGAAAAAATTAACAACATTAGATCCTTTAGAAAGCACCTCAAAGGGGCACATATTTGGTTAGTGACCCAAGAGAGCACAAGTGAGGTTAGCGACCTAAGGTGACATAGGCCAGTTATGTGCTGCCTATGTGATCAAAGGTCAACCATTAGGGAGGAAATGTCTCAAGGGGGATGCAAACCAAGTCAATCTTGTGTTGACCATATAACAAGAAAGCTCCCCTTGTGCAGATTGGGATGAGTCATGTGAGTTGGTTGAGACCCGCATCCATGCAAAGAATGAATCTTGCTCATGAATGTAAGTAGTTTAAGTGACAACTATTTTGTTGTTGCCTCGCACTCATTCAATACAAAGGCTAGCCCTTTGTAATGAAATATATGGGGAATCTAGGGTGATCAACCCTACCTTAGTGTTTTTTTCTTAGTAGAATATCAACTATGGTAAAACTATATAGGCAGTTAGTCTTTTACAAAGGAAGTGAAATTAGTATACCACAATACCCAAATTAGAACCTTAAAACTGTGAACAATAAGTCTACTTTCTGTATTGATTGTTTGGCCACTTGATCCAAATGTAAAGGAGTTCCAACAGATATTAATGAATTCCTCATCTTCCAAGAGCGATACACAACAAAAGGCCAACATATTTTAGGGTTTGTTTAGTTGAGGAAAACATAATGTTCAATAGCTTCATGCATGTGCATGTTAGTAAATTGAGGATACATGTCATTTCATGTCATTTGTAGTCATGTTTAGTCTTTGCCAACATCATTGCGCGTTATTGCATTATCTGTTGTTACAAACAAGGACATTGAAACCAATCCCATTGAACTTGCACACAATTATGCCCAATCCTTGTTTGTTTGATTAGACGCTCTTCAGTAGTCAGTGGACCAAAAATTTGAGCAACTGGCACTACAGTTTGACAAAGTAATGAAGTTGTTAGGTAAACACTGTATTGTAGAAGGCATAAAACCACTAGTAGGCGCCTTAATGAGTTCCCCATATTTAGTAGGGTCAGCTTAAGGTATTTTTCCTACTCCATTCCTTCCTCTAGCACCTAACAATATGAGTCATGCTCCAAAATAGGTCAGTAGACCATTTCAGCCCCTCTAGCCTTAGGTCAATCTGAAGTCTAGGTTTAAGGAAGGTTTGAGAAGTTTAAAAATGTAAGGCACCAACCTAGCCCTAGTGTCACGAGCTAAGCTTGTTTAGGGCATTATGCTTGCTTGTGACTGCTTATCGCGTGTGCTTAGGATGGGTTTCCATCATGTAAATACTAGTGTAGGGTTATTTTCCGCTAGTGTCTTTGTATGCCAAATAAGGCAGTATGACTCCTCGGTCATTTTGATGTTTCCTAGTGCCAGGATGATAATTACATAAAAACCTCTTTAGGGCAGGGTGAGTGTTTATCAGTCATTGTAAAACTCACTAGCTATTGTCAACGTGTTTAGCCTACTTGCCTCCCTCGCTAAACACACCAAGTCAACGGAGGTGTTGTTAATGAATTACGTTTGCTTCAATGTTTACTGCTTGCTTGCCACGACTTTCATGAATTGATTACTGTTTCCGCTGCGATCTGAATGAATGTTAATGAAAGTGCTTCGTGGATGAATGTTGGTAAACGATAGGTTGGCTATTTAAGCAAGAGTGCTTTAGCTAGTGCTGCAAGGCCCTTCACAAGGGTGTGGAAATAGTTGGACTGTGACATTTTGTATCAGAGCCAAGTCGGTGACACTTGGTTAAATCCCAAGGTTGAGTTGCTACGTGAATTCGATTGCCTTCGTTGTTGGATTTGGAAAGCTTTGGTAAGTGACCATGACACCAAACAATGCTGAGAGGATCAGCGTGCTGGAAGCACAGGCTGAGACAACAACCAACATTGTGGCCGCGGAGGTGGCCCAGATGAGAGAACTTGTTGATGAAGTGATGGGATCACAAAAACATCAAGCAGGTTTGATAGGCAACATGTTTGAGGACTTTCGCCATACAGTGGAAACTTGCAGTTGCGGATGGCTGATCTGGATGCAAAGGTGAATCTGATGGTTCTTGCTATGGGGAACTCCAACACTTTGGGAGTTAGCAAGACCAAGGTACCAGAACCCAGGACGTATGGGGGTGCCCGAGATGCCAAGGAGTTAGAGAATTTCTTGTTTGATGTGGAGTAGTACTTTCGCGCTGTGAGGATGGCCTCAGAACAGGCAAAGGTGGATACTGCGACCATGTATGGTGACGCTAAATTGTGGTGGCGTACCAAGTACGGAGAAATTGAAAATGGAAGCTGTGTAATCGATAGTTGGGTAGACTTGAAGAGAGAGAGCTCAAGGCCCAATTCTTTCCTGAAAATGTTGAGTATAATGCAAGGAGAAAACTGAGAGATCTCAAGCATACGGGGTCGATCAGGGAATATGTGAAACAATTTTCTGCTTTAATGTTGGATATTCGGGATATGTCAGAGAAGGACAAGTTGTTCTATTTTCTAGAGGGGATGAAACCATGGACAAGAACTGAACTTCATAGGCAAAGGGTTCAAGACTTGTCAACTGCACAAGCTGCTGCAGAATGCTTGACTGACTACGGTGGTGATGATATCGCTTCGTCCAAACGGTTTGGCGGAGAGGGAAACAGTGGAAAGTCTTTCAAGAATGGCAAAGCCAAGAGTGGGGGAGCCGACTCCAAATCATCAACCTTAAAGGAAGCTTCGTCGTTTCAAGGGTTCAGCACACCCAATGGAAAGGGGAAGAGTAAAATTTCATGCTACTTGTGTGGTGGATCTTACAAAATGAGTGAGTGTCAACACAAGAGAGTACTCAATGCCTTACAAGCTTCTACTTCGGGAAAAGGGGTGGAAAGCGAGGAGGAAGAGGATCATGCCCCGAGGGTGGGTTCAGTGCGACTGGTGAGCGCATTGGAAAAGCAGGCAAAAACACCGAAAGTTACACGAGCAAAATGGTTAATGTTTGTGGACTTGAGGATAAATGGGAAAAGTACCCGCGCTATGGTGGATACGGGGCTACTCATAATTTTGTTTCGTAGTTGGAAGCATGGAGACTCAACTTATCCTTAGAGAAGGATACAAGACGCATGAAAGCAGTTAACTTTGTAGCCCAGCCTACTCTGGGAGTAGCCAAGCAAGTTACTGTAAAGCTTGGACAGTGGGAAGGTCATGCGAATTTCACAGCGGTGCCATTGGATGACTTTTCAGTCATTCTAGGAATGAAGTTCCTAAGGGGGATGAGAGTAGTGCTGATGCCTTCGGCTATTTCCCTGTGTCTGATGGGAGATCACTCGTGCATGGTGCAAGTCGTTGCAACAAAAGGAGACGACGGGAAGTCCCTTTTAGCCATACAACTCAATGAAGGATTGGGTCAGGATGAGCAGACACGTCTAGCCACGGTGGTGGTAGACAAAGTAGGCCAAGAGCTGGAGCCTACGACCATCCAAGCGGTGTTGGATGAGGATAAGGAGGTGTGCCGAATAAGCTGCCTCACAATTTGCCTTCACGACGGATTGTGGAGCATGAGATCGAGTTGTTATCAGGAGTGAAACCACCTGCTAAAGGGCCATGTCGGATTGTGCCTCGAGAGATAGTAGAGTTGGGTAAACGGCTTGATGAAAACATGAAGAGCATCTACGGAAGGTGTTCGACAGGCTGAGGGGAAACCGTCTGGATGTGAAGAAAGAGAAGTGTTCTTTCGCTCAGCGGAGCAACAAATTCCTTGGTCAAGTGGTTGAACAAGGTCGTATCCGGAGGGGTATGGAGAAGGTAAGGATGATTCAAGAACGGAAGATCCCCACTACAGTGAAGGAGTTGCGTTCCTTTCTTGGCCTTACTAGATAC
The DNA here is from genome assembly GCF_029873635.1 of Malania oleifera. NCBI lineage: Eukaryota > Viridiplantae > Streptophyta > Magnoliopsida > Santalales > Ximeniaceae > Malania > Malania oleifera. The sequence continues at coordinate 151,720,570 of NC_080418.1, forward strand.
TGCAGGAAGTTCGTTGAGGGGTATTCGCGGAGAATGATTCCAATGACAGGACTACTGGGGAGGTATTATTGGCCGCACACGCGGGATGATGTGGTTGATTACACCAAAACTTATCTCACTTGCCAACAAGACAAGGGGGAGCGGAAGAAGTATGATACTTTTAGGGCCATACCAAAGTACTGTTGGGCAGAGGAGACGACACAATTTTTCCTTGTGACTTGTGAAACATTGGGGTGTTCCCCTAGTTATTATTTGTGACCAAGATTTAATGTTCACTGACAACTTCTTGATAGAGTTTTTCAGGATATTCAGGTCACATCTTGACATCTTTTGAGCTATCACCGACAGACAGACGGACAGATGAAGAGATTCAGAGAGCTGTTAGATGAGTACTTGTGCCATTTTGTCAACGACAACCAGAAGAATGGCGTGTAACTACTTGATGTGGCTTCGTTCTGTGGCAATACCCAAAGGAGCTCAACAATCAACAAGAACACTTTTGAGCCTTTTACAGGCCAGTTGACGCTGTTACCTCACACAGTGGGCGAGCCATTCAGACGAAAGAGTCCCAGGACGTACATCTTCACCAGAGAATGGAGACTGAATGTAGAGTTTTCCTGAGCCTATCTGGAGAGAGCTTCTAAATAGATGAAGAAGTGGGCAGATAAGGGGAGAAGACTGCAGTTTCATGTCAGCTGCCTTAAGCCGTTCAACGCCGACGCCAATGACCTGAGCGGAAGTTAGTTCAACAGAGCAGAGTTGAAGATAGTGCAACCTGACAGACGTGAAGTTGAAGAGATCCTTGCAGATAGAAAGTTCATATCCTCAAGGAAGAAGCGGTAGAAGTTCCTTGTGAAGTGGAAATGCCTTGATGACAAAGAAACTAGCTGGATTTCCGCGGAAGATATGCAACCGTTCGTGGACAAAGTTCAAGAGTACCTACCGCCAAAGTCTATGAGGACGTCGACCGCATAAGTGGGGGAGAATGTCACGAGCTAAGCTTGTTTAGGGCATTATGCTTGCCTGTGACCGCTTATCTCGTGTGCTTGGGATGAGTTTCCATCATGTAATCACTAGCGTAGGGTTATTTTCCGCTAGTAGTGTCTTTGTATGCCAAATAAGGCAGTATGACTCCTCGGTCACTTTAATGTTTCCTAGTGCCAGGATGATAATTACATAAAAACCTATTTAGGGGAGGGTGAGTGTTCATCAGTCATTGTAAAACTCACTAGCTATTGTCAACGTGTTTAGCCTACTTGCTTCCCTTGCTAAACACACCATGTTAACGGAGGTGTTGTTAGTGAATTACGTTTGCTTCAATGTTTACTGCTTGCTTGCCACGACTTTCATGAATTGATTACTGTTTCCGCTGCGATCTGAATGAATGTTAATGAAAATGCTTTGTGGATGAATGTTGGTAAACGATAGGTTGGCTAGTTAAGCAAGAGTGCTTTAGCTAGCGCCGCACAACCCTTCACAAGGGTGTGAAAATAGTCGGACCGTGACACCTAGGCATGCTCCACATTTCCCTAGGCAAGGTTGAGAGGACTATTGAGAACATTTCCCTAGGCAAGGTTGAGAGGACTATTGAGATGCTACAAAAAGGGTGTCAAGGTAGATGGAAGTGCCTATGAAGGGAAATTAGACCCGAGCTCAATTTTAGGCTAGTTAAAGAGATGGAGGATTTCTTTAACTGGTATCATATACTTGGCGAGGACAACATTTGGTTTTCCAAGATGAAACTTGCAGGACTAGCAAATAAGAATTGGCAAATTGTGCAGCAAACTTTGGAATGGTTGGGTGAGCCTCCTATTTACTTAGTGGGAAGCAATGAGACAATGATTAAAAAAAAAGTACATCCCTACTTTTAAGATCCAGTTGTTTAGTGAGCTTTTGAACCATAAATAGACGATTACTATTGCTAGCTATATTGATCGATTTGAGGAGTTGATGCTTAAGAGTGATATTGTTGAGGTCACACCTCACACTATGGCTAGGTCTATTAACGGTTACAAGGAAGATGTTGGGCAAAAGATTGATTATTCTCACCAGAGTCTTTAGAGGTAGCTTATCAGAAAGCTCTTGCCATTGAAAACTATCTCAATAGTTCCCATAGGTCTTCATCTCAAGTGAGCGAGTCTATTCCACATCCTTTCCTCAATCGAGGCCTACCATCCCTCAGTCTACCCCCAGAGAGAGTTCTACGATCACATCATGTTGTTTGCTTTGGTGGATCTAGTATTTCTTAAGCTAGTAGCTCATCTGTGTGGTGCCATCATTGTCAAGCCAAAAGTCATATTGCTTCCCATTGCCCCCAACAAGCCTTAGCTTTATAGCTTGAAATGGATGATCTTCCTGATTGTGAGATCAGGTTGTAGATGTTGTTGAGTACACCAGAGATGAGTGTGAGCTTGTTGATGATTTTGAGAAGGATGACTAACATGTTAGTGCGATTAGGTGTGTCTATCCGATACCATGGATAGTGGATGTGGAAATGGGTCACTACTTTCCACACTTTCATTCATTGTGGAGGTGGGACATGTAAGTTATTAATGGGGGTAGTAGCATGGATGTGATCTCCAAGGCTCCTCTAGGAAGATTGAATCTTAAGGGAGAGCCACACCTTCATCCTTTTAAGGTGAATTGGTCAAATCAGACAAATCTACCAGATACCGAGATAGGGTCTATTGTGATGTACTCCGGATGGATGTGGTCCATGTCTTGTTAGGGCAATCATGGTATTTGATCATGATGTAAGCAATCATGTTAGGGAAAACTGTTGTGTGTTTAGGCATAGATAAGAATATCATTTTGACCCCTACCAAGCTCACTCCCAAAGGACCCTAAGTTGATCCTAAGTAAAGGAACAAGATAGCCCTTCAAGTCCCTATTCAAAAGAAGCATTCACTTGCTTGATCATAGGGATTTTGAGCAAGAGAGGTTAGAAAACAAGTGCATTTTAGTAATCACAACTCTAGAGATTCCTTCTAAGGATTTGAGAGTTCATGTGAATACCCACTAAGGTAGGCGAGTTGCTAGTTGAGTCCTCTGATGTTGTGCCTAGTGAGTTACCCAATGAACTACCTATGCGAGACATTCAACATGTCATAGATCTCATTCTAGGTTCACAACTACCTAATCTGCCACATTATAGGATGAAACGTAAAGAGAGTGCTGATTTGAATAGGCAGGTAGGAGAACCCCTTGTCTAGGGCTTTGTGAGACGTATTACTAGCCCTTGCGGAGTACCAACTCTTCTAATTATGAAAAAATGGATCTTGGAGGACGTGTGTGGATAGGAGAGGCATCAACAAAATCACCATCAAGTATAGATTCCCTATCCTTAGATTTGAGGATATTCTTCGCATGCTAGTTGGCTGTAGTTGGCACTCCAAGATTGACCTACGTAATGTGAATCATCAAATTAGAATTAGATCAAGTGATGAGTGGAAAACGGATTTTAAGACCTAGGATGGTTTATTTGAGTGGTTGGGGATGCCTTTTGGACTCTCCAATGCCCCCAACACTTTTATGAGGGTTATGACACATGTTTTACAGTCATTCATAGGAAAATTCCTAGTGGTCTACTTCAATGATACACTGGTCTACTGTAAAACTAGGGAGGAACACTTGATACATCTTTATGAAATCTTTGTCACCTTGAGGGAAGAAAAGTTTTTTGCTAACCTAAAGAAATGCAACTTCTTATAGTCTAGTGTGCTCTTTCTTGGTTTCGTGATATACGCGCAGGAATAGCTATTGATCCAAGAAAGGTTAGAGCCATTATAGATGGCTTGAGCCTAAGCTTGAGCCTAGGACTATTATTGAGGTTCGTAGTTTTCATGGCCTCGGTGATTTGTATAGGCGAATCATAGGCCATTTTGGCTCCATCTTGGCCCTTATCATTGAGTGTTTGAAGAAGGGTGAATTTCATTGGGCCACATAAGCTTCTAGAGATTTTAGAGAGTGAAGGCTTTAGTAAAGTATTTTAGGTGGCTTGTGATGTCCCTGGGTTAGGTATAGGTGGACTCTTGAGCCAGGAGGGATGCCCTATAACACTTCTTTATTGAAAAAATCTCAGATGCTAGACAATGATATAACACATACGATAAAGAGTTTTATGCTGTAGTGCAATCATTGAGATCCCTCCAGCATTGGGGATACTACTTGTGATCCCAAGTGTTTGTACTCTTTTGTGTCCTTTACTTCAATATTTGAGCTCGAGTAGAAGTGAGTTCAAAGCATGCTAGTTGTGTAGAGTTCCTCAATGTGTAAAACTTTGTTCTTAAGCATCGTTTTCGTGTTGAGAATAAAGTGGTTGATGGCCTTACTAGGTAGCTATTATTCTCCATATCTTGAGAGCCAAGGTATTGGGTTTGATTGACTGAAAGACAAGTACTCTACTAGTCTTGATTTTAGGCTTATCTTTTAGGAGTTGAGTGAAGGATCTCGAAGAGATTTTGTAGATTTCATCATTTATGAGGGATACTTGTTTAGAGATATGCATTCTTTATATGTCTTTTAGAGATCTTTTAGTTTGGGAATTGCATGCGGAAGGGTAGTTGGTAACCTGGGGAGGAATAAAACCATTGTCTTAGTTGAGGATAGGTTTTATTGGCCTTCCTTAAAGAGGGATGCTACTAGTATAGTGTCTCAGTGTTGTCGCACTTGCTAGTTAGCCAAATCTAAGAGACAACATTGACCTTTATACCCCTCTATCATTTTCACACATACCTTGGAGAGACCTAAGCATGGATTTTGATGTTGGACTCCCTAAAACAGCCTGGAGACATGATTCTATATTTTTTGTTACTGATAGAGGTTGGACTACCAAGTAATAAGATTTCTGATTCATCTGATGCAGCTAAGTTATTCTTTAGAGAGGTTGTCAAATTGTATGGGTTGCGAGCCTCTATAGTGTCTTATAGGGATATGAAATTCTCTAGCTACTTTTGGAAGATACTTTAAAAATGTGTGGGACTCACTCGTTGTGTTCTTTCGCTTGCCACCACTAAAATAATGCTTAGATTAAGGATGTGAATTGTAGTCTTGGTGACCTACTTGTGTTGTGGGAGAAAAACAGGGCAATTGGGAATCGATGAATACATCCTCGAGTAAGAGTCCTTTTGAGTATCTTTTCCATTATAAACCTCCTGCATCCATTAATCTTGTTTCCTTGCTACTAGATGCTTGTATTTTTGAGCCATTACATTCATGAGTTGCATTAAGGTTGGTTGAAACCTTGCTATGAGTAATATGGATAATGAACTTGCTGCAAATGTGCATCGTAGAGCTAGAGAATTTAGTGTAGGTGATAGTTTCATGGTTTGCATAAGACTTGACGTTACCAGAGAAATTCTTTTAAAAAGCTCCATGCCTATGCCATTGGTCCTCCTCTCCTCATCCTTAAGAAACTTGTACCTAATGCATATTTACTTGATTTGCCTACTGATATGACCATTAGTCCAATTTTTAATGTGGAGGATTTGACATGTACTGTAGCACTTTTCAACCTCTTTGTTTGTCATCTCGTGCTCATGTAGGTTCAACAACTCGTCAATCTCTCTCTATTTCTTAACCACAAGAAATAGTGGAGTCTATGTTGGGTAATGAGTTCATGACATCTCTTGATGGATTTTGTCACTATTTCGTTTGAGTGGAGAGGTTGTCTTGAATCGATGGCTTGTGAAGGATGATATTCGTGATAGTGCTCTTAATTTGATGTAGTCATATTTGCAGTCCCACTCTTCGAAGTAGTGTTCTATTTAGTTAGGGGGAAAATGATGGAGGACCGTCTACATTTTCTATAAGCCGCCCATTTGGCACACGTATTTTAGGAGTTGGTTTAAGAATGTTTAGGAAATAGTATTTGTACGAGGGCCTCTTTGTATTATTTTGTGACTTCAGTATTTTGTGATATGTGTTTAGTAATAATAATGGGTGAAGTGCTGGACTTACAAGTTGATGTGCAGTTATTAATTTGAACTTAGACTATTGCAGTTTCCTTCTCTCTCTCTCTCTTTCCAGCATGGTTTTAAATTGTGGTTGTAGGTAGTGCCGCGTAATGGTCGCGGGTGTCACGGGGCAAGGGAGATGAGGGTGTTACATAATGGGAAGAGGTCGTAAATGGTTGCGAATTTTTTTCACGCATGCACAACCATGCCAAAATTGAAGAATAAGCATGAAATCCATTAATACATGAGTTTTAATGAATTTTGATTGCTTTTATTGAACCTACAAATAATTCTTAATAGGTGAATTATTTTTATATTAATTTTAGTGTGCTGTTTACAGAAAAACTCATATATATATATATATATATATATGTATATATATTATAGTTTGCATTACTTCAATGCGTAAAAATGGTAGAAATGTAATTGAAATGAAGAATCAATTAATTAGAGACATAAAATTACTAAAAATGAGTTTATGTAACATACATGAATTTGAAAAATGATTAGTATCAATTGTTGAATACATGAATACAATATTACAACATAGCACATGTCATCACCAAAAAGAATGGCGTGGAGGCTATTCAAAATTTGTATCTCTATTTTGAGATTGGGATTGGGAATTATCTTCCCACCCTTGTGGAAATATGTAGCTAAATATACCCATGTTTGCATCGTTTCGTTGTTACTCCTGAAAATCTACTAGTGGCGAAAATCCAACATTTGAGGTGCATAATGTCCTCCTTGATCATATCCTGAATAATGTCCATAAGGTAGGGCTGGGGTTGGCTTTATATAGCAAGTAGAAGGAGATTCACTAGACCTTGACCCACTAGGATAAGGATAATATGCATTATATGGATTATAATGCTATGGTGGTGGATATGCTGGATGCTAAGTGCTATCATGAGGTCCATATGATTGTGATGGCGAATCATTTAAACCAAAGCCTTCAAAACTATGAACCATATCATATGAATCTTCAGTAGAATCAAAATCTCGATGTTGGGGACTTCTTCTAATTTGTGCACCATGACTCCCATTAAGGCCACCACTAGTAGCACTCCTTCACCTGGGTTGTACAGATTGGTACTCAAGAGGAATACCCAATTCATAATTTTCGGGTATATAATGTAGTTCGACTAGGAGGATATGCATCCCCTACAAATGATGTCCCTGTGTCATACCCATAATCATATTCAGCACCGCTACCACCACCATTATCGTCCTCAGCCCCAGCCCCACCAACACTACCACTATCATCATCACTTCGTGGCCTCAAACTAAGGTTATCATCACTCTGTGTAAGTTCAGGATTTGAACTTAGATCATGCACATTTATTGGTGGCTGATCACCTCCTTTTGTAGGTACCACCAACCTCTTCGTCTAACCGTTTTGAGTTGTCTTGACCATCGAGTAATGGTGCCTCTCTCTTCTCTAACCATGGACTCAAATGATCATCTTCTTGGAAAATATAGTCCAAATTGATGGGGTTGAAACTATCTTCAATTTCCTATTGGCTTCTTCTCATTGTATATCTTTACTTTAATCTCATATTGTAATGTATGAAAACAAGATTTTGTAGTCTCATAAACTTTAGTCTATTTCTTGTTTTCGTGTGGATGAGGCTAAAGGTGCTCCAATTATGTTCATAGTTCGAAACTGATGTGGTTTCGCTAAAAATTCTTATTGCTATTCTTTGGAGCTCAAGAGCACACATGCTATAGTGGATTCACCATTCGGTTGCATTGAATAATTGAAGAAAAACGTATGTCAATATAGTTTATTTTCTAAAAGTCAAATTTGAACATAAAAACGAAAAAATAGATCCATTGATCCACTATTTAGCTACATTTACTAGGATTTGTTTGTTTCACTATCCTTTGAGCCAACGGGGTTTCAAATGTCCCCTGCCTATCCCAATACTTACTTGATTAATAGCCTGAATTTGAGTATCTATATCGGGTACTAGCTTGGTTATCACTTTATTAACTTCATCCATGACTTCTCTAGCAACTTTAGGAGAGGGTGGGGCACCATAAAGAAATTGGGGGTTCAAAAAATATCCTGAAATTAAATTACAAACATATTAATCAATAATAGTGTTTCAAAGCAGCCATGCGAGAACATAAAAATATAATATCTTGCATAAGTTAGAAGTTGAAATAATAAAAAACTATATTTTATTTACACTTACCAGTTGTGTGCAAGTCTAGGTGTAATTGAAAACTCCACCAGTTATTAATAATTTTGCAATAATCTTTGTAGAATTGATAATCTTTCTAAATGTCTAGCTTTGTCCTATCAATTGTCTCGTATAAGAAGCCCATGGTTGGTTTTTCATCACCATCAACAAAATTTAAGAATTTTATCTAAGGGTTCCTATACTTCAATTATGTTGGAGGCCTTTTGCTAGAACTTTTTCCCTAAGATAATATTTTTCGCAACATATGCTAGGCCTGATTTTGCCATCCCAAACCTTGACTTTTTCGAAGCATTTGATGTGAACATTGGCCTCAATGCTTGTTTATGTCTAATAATAGTCTCCAAGGCAATAAAATTGGTGACAAATCGAGTGAAGGTGAAGCAATTTATTATTTGTGAATTTCTTCATGAAATTCACTGTCCATGTGTGTTTGTAAATAAATGAAGTTATTGCTTTTGCATTTTCTTAAGACCTTCTTCACACTACTTTTCTTACCATTGTCTTCAAGAATAAGGTCTATACATGAGCTGCGCATGCTGTTCAGTAGAAATTGAGCCTCTTTTGCATTAACAAATTTCCTCCAACCTTCATTGTAGCTTCATTATCAGTCAATGTTTTGACAACATTTTTCTCTCCAATCTCTTCAACAACCTCGACCATTAATCTGAAATGAAATTATACATTTAATAATTATTATTATTGCTAACTAATTGAAAATATACGAGTCTATAATACTATTTATGTATATGATCAAAATTAGAAAATTACCTAAAATATTATTTAGATGTTCGGCATGGCACATTAGAGACATCATCTAACTTATGAAACACGATGTCTTTATTGTAGTAAACTAAAAAGTTTATTATGTGTTCTCTAGTTGGTCCTGACCAACCATCACACAAAATAGTTACACCTCCTCCTGCCAAATGGTAGGAAAAGAAGATATATAATCTTTCATTTCCTGATACTCTTGCTTCGAATAAATTTCAAAGTCCTTATAGGGTGATGGACCCTTCACCTCCTTTCTAACCTCTGTAACAACATTCCACATAGGCTGCATAAGTGGAGAGTTGGCTACATTCGTTGGAATCCGATTAAAAATTAGGAATTTTCCAACTGCTTTTCTTGTTTTACTTTTTAAACCTTTTAGTAGCTTATTGTTTAATTTTGGTTGTTTCGCACTCTTGGTTCTTTTTAAAATAAGATCCATTGCTCTTAGTCTAGCTTCAGGGGCATCGGGATTGATACATTGTTGTCCACTACCTCCAGCTTCTCGAACACCATATGATCGAGCGTTACAGAAACCACTGGCACCACCATTACCAAAGTCACCTCACTTTTCATAAATATTTCCTCCTTTAGTAGTTCTTGCTTGAAATATCTGTCTCTCTTCCCATTGTTGTTGTGACCATATGCTTTCTTGTCGAGCAAATCTCATTCTTTCTTCTTCTAAGTCTTCTTCAGAGTCTTCTTCCATTTCTTCTTGCCTTTTTTGTTTATCTCTCTTCCTTGTTCTCTTACTTGTGTGGTTACATTTGGGCATCTAGCCACTTGACCTTTTTTATGTGCCAAGTGTTATTTCAAGCGTGTAATACCTCCTTTAATTGTCTTCAAAGCTTACACATAATAATATGTTTATAACCGTCCACCGGGGTACCAAAGTGCCATCCAACGTCCTCATTGGGCAAGTCTTTATTTCCTTTCTTCTCACGTGGCATCTTGATAGACTTGATTTGATAATCTCCACACTAAACACATAGGAAATACAATTACAAAGTTATAGTCTTTATAGAAGAATGAAGATAAGATAGAACATACTAATAAGTACTAAATAGTCCTCTTAATTTAAAAAATTTATTACATAAAAATAAAATATAATCTTTGGTTAGAAATAGTAAGTAGTATAGTCTAGTAGACTAGAAGTACTCAATTACTTAGTATTTTTTAACTTTCTTTTTAAACAAAAAAACTAAACAACTTACTAGCTAAATATTTAATATTTTTTAAGTTTCTTAAATAAAATAATGCTCAATTACTCATACCATTTTTCACCTTGTTTAAATAAAATAAAAAAACTTAATGACTAAATAAAATAGATAAAGTATTTAAATACCATATAATTTTAATTATTTTTTACATAATATAAAATATACTTATACAATTTTTGGTTAAAAAGAATAAATAATTTACTACTAGACATAAGATATAAAATATAATTATATAATTTTTGGGTAAAGAGAATGAATAATTTACAACTAGAATATTACTTGGTCTTGGTATTTAAATATTTAATATTTGTAACTTAAATAAAATAAGAGATTCAAAATCTTTAAATAATTAAAAATTTAAAATATTAGATATTTCATCTATTAATAAAATAAGAGTTATAAAATAAGAAAAAATATGTTAATTATTTGTATATAATATATATATTTTAAGACCATTAAATTTATTTCTCAAATCTCAGTAATTAGCAATTCAGCTCTCGCATTCTCACACATTCAGCCTAATTGAACTAAGTCCCTAATCCTATCCCTAAACCTATAATAATATATAAATAAATACCCAAAATAACTATTAATTAAACCTAATAATATATAAATAAATACTCAAAAGTAACTAATAGCTAAACAACAAAACAAAAGAGGGAAAAAAGAAAAGCAGAAAAGAAGGAAGCATACTTGAAGAGTGAGCTGGCAGAGAAGAGGAGTGCACTCTCTTGGAGAAGAGGAGTCTCAAAGAGTCCAAGACTAGTGGACTAGAGCCTTTGCTCCGGAGGGCAAACTCGGCAAGAGCTGGCGACCTAACGTGCATCATGAGCTGCTACATAGCTGCCTGCCACTGCCAAACTGACATGGAGGCTCAAACAAGGGCTTCGAGTGCTTGAGGGGGAAGATTGAAGGCTCCTAACTCGATTTCTTCCCCAAACAAACCAAGATGGCTGAAGATTGGAGAAATAGAGAGGGGGGGGGGGGGGAGTGTTGGCCCACTGCAAACAAAGGATTTCTTCTTCTTCTTCTTCTTCAGCTTCAAACAACAAATCAAAGGTAAAATTTCTTGATTTTAAGCATTGGAATGGTAGATCTGCCAAGGATGAGTGGTTGGGAGGGGGTTCTGAAGGGAATTGTGAAAAGATGCGTGAATTGGAAAGATAAGAGCTGAAACACATTGTCGGTTGCTGTAACGGTCCGTAACGGATTGTAACGATCCGTAACAGACTGCAACAGTCCATAGCAGACAGCCATTACGTGCCGGCCGTTACAGACCATTATAGCAGTGTAACGGCCGTTATGGCCGTGAATCTTCTCCTTCCTTCTTCCTTCCCCATCTCTGTTCTGGTTCTGTCCTGCTGCTGTTGCTTCTCTTCTTCTTCCTATTTCTTTTGCTAGTTCTCTCCCAAATTCTCTTAGTTCTCTCCCTATATCTATATTCTATTACCTATCCTACACTTTTCTTTAAGAAAATAAATATTTTTTGAAAAGTATTTTCTAAAGAAGTACTTATTTGAAAAAGTACTTATAACAAGTAATTTTATAATACTTCTAGATAAGTACTTTTTTTTAGGAAAGTACTTTTTTTTTATAAGCGGTTCCAAATGATCCCTTGGTTTGTACTCTGTTGTCCTCTCATGAGAAGGTGTTTGATTCATAGCTTGGCAATTGGATTTGAAATCGATCTATTTGGATTGGTGGATTAGGATGGATGCTGAGAGCTGTTCAAACGTGTGGGCTATATTTATTTGAGGTTGTTAAATGAAACATATTTCATGCAAAATATACTTGATATATATATATATTCTAAGTGCTTTGCAATCTCTTACTATCTCTTTTAAATAATTAATATTCCTATTCAAAATTAGACCTATATAGTGGACCTTGCTCTCGAGCCCTCACCTGTTTAGGCATCAAGGATCTGGAGCGAGATTTAAGGCATGTGGTGAGGGGGCAACCTGGATTGGGGCTGAGATTACCAAGTTCTCCAAACACCTGTTCATATATGAATGCCCAATTAGATTAATGGTGGAGGGTCTCAATTGGAGCCGTATTGATGCAAGTTTGGATCAATGGCGAAAGAGACCTTTTGATGTTAAGGAAATCAAGGACTGTGTGTGTGAGTGAGCTGGGATAAGGTTGCCCTTGGCCTTTATGGGTTCACAATGACTTTCATCCATGAGAATTGAGGGGTGGTCTTGAATGGAGGTGTTTTGAGGTTTTTTGAGGAGTTTCACCATAATGTGGTGGTGAGGAATAGTGTGAACTCCACATTTATTACCCTATTTCCTAAGGAGAGATCTGTAAGGTTAGGGACCTTAAATCCATTAGCCTCGTCACGTGCCGGTATAAAATTCTAAGGTTTTACCATAGAGATTCCAAGTGGTCTTGGGGGGTTACAATTACCATGACTTTAGTGTGCTTCGTGATGGAAAAATTCTAGATGCTATGCTTATGCTTAATGAGGTTTTTTTGAATGTCAGGAGTGGTAGGACGGGGCTCTTATTTAAACTGGACTTTGAGAAAGCTTGTGGGGTTCCTCAGATTAGGTGATGTGTGGGAAAGGTTTTGGGGTGGTGTGGAGGAAATGGATCAAAGGTTTCCGACTTCGACCAACTTGTGAGTCATTGTTAATGGCTAGCCTAGAGAATGGTTCAAAGCATCTCGGGGGCTCAAGCAAGGGGATCCTTGTCTCCCTTTTTGTTGACCCTGTTGGTAGACTCCTGAAGTAGGTTGTTCTTGCACGCCCAGGGCTTGGGCCCTTCAAGTTTTTTGGGGGGGGGGGGGGGGGGGGGGGCGGGGGGGGTCTTCAGATAATACCATGTTGTTCCTCAAGGACAATATTGCAAAATTTTGCAAAGTCATTATCTTGCTTCAAATTTCTGAGAGAATTTCAGCTTTAAAGACCAACTTGTCCAAGAGTGGGGTGGCTGCTGCCAATGCGGCCATTGGATCTTTAGACTTTAAAAGTCTCAGCAGGGTGTGTTTCTCTCGAATGACCGCTTACTTACCTTGGCCTCTTACTTGCAGGGTACCCCTAACTCCATGACATTTTGGGATCTTGTGATAGAAAAGGTGGATAGGAGATTAGAGGTTTGGAAGAGGACGTACATGTCGTTTAGGAGCCGTGTCACTCTCATTAGTGCTTTTCTAACCAACATTCCCTTTTACTTCCTTTCCCTTTTAGAGTGCCTGTTAAAATTGCCAAGACTATAAAGTTAATGTGTGACTTTCTTTGGGCTGGTCAAAGAGAGGGCAAGAGAGAGCTCTTAGTCAGGATGTGGTCAGTAAACCTAAATCTGAAGGGTATTGGGGCTTGGCAATGTGGTATCCAAAAACATATCCTTAGTTGGTAAACGGTTGAGGTTTCAATTAGGAGTAAACTCTCTGTGGTACCAGGTGATCAAAAGCAAATATGTGCTTCATTGAAATGGGTGGGAGGCAAGAGGAAGTCGTATTATTTTTTATGCTTACCCGTTGAAGTTTGTGTCCCAGTTGGTAAGTCATTTCTTCCCTCTCACCCATTTCAAAGTTGGTATGGTAATAGGGTGTGTTTTTGGGAGAATGTGTTGGTGGGTGAGGCCTCTTTGGAGTTGAAGGTGCCCTGTTTGTTTTAGATTTCTTCTCTCCATAATGCATCTATCAGATCTTTCACTTCTTTTGAGGGAGGTTCTTTCTTTGCTGGACCCTTTTGTCCTTATATGCCTCTCAACCCTGTCATGTTTATTATGTGCTGTGAGACCAAGTAAACAAATGCTCACCTTTTTTCTGCAGTGCAAGGTGGCATTACAGCTCTGGAATGCTCTCTTCTCTTACAGAGGTGAAGATTGGGTCACACCTTGGAACGTGGGGAACTTCTTGCTAGTGAAACGTAGGGGCTTTGGCTCTAGTAGAAAGTGAGGTGCTTTATGGCAACAAAGCCATGGTTGCTATGAAATCCATGTTCCTAGTCTTGCTGCCTGCAGTTATTGTCTGGCTGTTAGATATTATATTATTTCTTGTAAAAAAAAAAAAAATTACTTCTAGGCATGTTCTTTTATTCTCGCCTGCCCCAACTAATATGTTCAGGATGATAAATAGATGTTAGCTTTTAGTTAAAATTTAATAATTATGCTTGTCAAATGTATAGTTTCTTACGTTTTGTGATTTGAATTGTATGATTCTTATCAATTCCACACCAAACCAATTTGATTCTTACTAGATAATCAATAAACAACTGAATCATTGTCGAATCTATCAATCACCTCCTGAATCTATTAAATCCATCAACTCACGCGATTTTGAATGTATCAAATTCAGTCAGAACGAACTAGTTTAAAACCCCAAAACAACAACCTTTCTTTTCTTTTTTTCTTGCTCTCTCCCCTCCCCCGGGCACAATTGCCTTCCATGCCTTCTCTATGCCTGTTTTGTTCCAAGAAAGAGGAGAAAACAGAACTTTTGATCTTCTATTGCCTTCGCAAAACCATTCTTCATCACTCTTGGACTTGGAGGAGTATAGTTCACTGTTTTGCCATTGTGGAAGAAGGGGGCTAAGGTGGCACTCGCAATTCGCTTTGTTTTTAGTAGCTATTCAATTACTTATTAGTTTTGTTTTAGTTACATTTTTTTTTCTAAAATTTTTTGCTTTTTAAGTAGAGAAAGCTGCATGAAGTTTTTTTTTTTCTTGATTCCTTCCCTTAAACAACATAAGGTTCACTTCTTTTGTTTGTTTTATGTATATCGGTATACGCCTGCAGTTTGGAATCGATTTTGGAAATCTGTATGAGTCTTGTGATTCGATTCTCGATTATCAGTTCCCAAATTTGGGATTTTGATTTATTCAATTTGACAACTATTGTGAACTGAGCATGATCTGCCCTTCTCCATGGAATAGATAGTGTGCATACCAGAAAGGGCTTAGAAATCTCCTCCTATTGGTGTAACTGATGAAAGAATTAAACATTTCTTGTGGTAAAAACAATTTAAGAAACATTATCATTTTAAGGTACCAATAGACACCCAAATATCAAAGCTACAAATTACTCAAAACTAAATATATAATTTGTTTTTAAAAATGGGTAATAATTCCTATATAATTTCTGCCAAAAAATAATAATAATAATAATTCCTATATAATGAAGTAAAATATGTGGGACATTTAAACCAACAATTTGGATGCAATTGAACTCTTTATAGTTTTATTCTTAACAATATCAGATACTGCATTGACCAATTTTTTAATGATGCTCCTGTATCAATGGATTATGAATCAATATTTCCTGTTGTGAGAAAATTGAAATATTGCAGTTCGAATGTTGCAATAGTATTAAAAATGCAACACAAAAATAATATTCCATACTATGTATGGGAATGCAACTTGGAGGAAACGTGGATGGATTTTACTTGATTTAATATGATATCTATGAGTTAATGTTCTAGATATTTTTACATTATGCCTCTCATCAAATCCAATGCGGGATCCACTTTTATATTGTCCTCCCATGCATGTCATGCTCCTATATCTCATGCTTCTATATCTCAGTGCCTCAATGTGGTTGGACATGGATGCCTGTCAATTTGAATAAACCTTTCACTCGTTCTAAATTATGAGAAAAATGTATAGGGATTGTGGCCATATATCACATCAAGGTAAGCATATTGCACATGGAAAGTATAGAAGGGGAATAAGATTTTAATGGTGTGTTTGAGGTCATTAATTGGATGATCTGAATTCTCACAAAAGCTCTGAAGCTGTTTGAATTGTCCAGCCCTTCCATCTCTGGATCTAACTTGCATTTCTAATGCCTAAAATCTCCCAAGCTGTTTGAACCGTCCAGACCTGCAACTTGCATTCCTAATGTCCTCGACAAATTTGATTTATTGTTGTTCTTGCGTCTCTAATGTCCATGACTAATTATGGGCCTGTTTGGTATTGTTGATATTTTCTATTTCCATTTTTCCATAGTGAAAAAACAGATTATAAAAACGTGTTTGCTTTTGTTGTCAATTTTCTATTTTTGTTGCCGGTTTTCAGCAGTTTGCCAAAAAACTGAAAATTAGATTCTATTGTTTTCAATTGTTTTAGTAACCTGTTGTTAGAAATTTTAATATTCAGACATAGTTTTTTGGATTAAATTATTCATTTTATATACTTTTAAATTAAAATCAAAATTAAATGATCATATGAATTTAAATATAATTAAAAAATATACAAATTTTAAATGATGAAGCCAATTACAAAATACTTTTACTATTTTTTAATTGTCATGTCCAATAAAATTCTTATTGTAAAGTAAATTCTGAAAGTAGAACAATTAAGTAATTTCTTAATGTGTTTTATTTGTAATTTTATTTTTTAATCATATTTTTATAATATTTTGATTTAAAGATGAAAAGTAACATTTTTTTAATTAAGTTTTTAATTTGTATTAGTTTTATAATTGTTAACCAAACAGGTTGTTGGTTTTTAGTTTCTAGTTTCTGTTTTTGGTTTTTGGTTTTCGTTTCTCTAATTTTTGACAGGGATACCAAACGGTCCCTAAATTTTTGTGTTGCTTTTGCACTAGGCCCTGTGGTTATGAAGGATCATTTACAAGTCATCTTTGTGCTTTTGAACTCTCATGTGTAGTTTGTCTTTTGTCAAAGATGCAAGATCCAAGAATGCTGCTACCTAAGGAAGTTCTGAATATGAAGACGTGGAAGAAGAAATCCTCAAGCCAAGATCAGTCACGAGGGAGCAATGTCAAAGAAGTTCAAGACGTACTGCAGCACCTACCATTTGAAGTAGGGCAGAAGGCCTCCAAAAGAAGTTTGATGAAGGATGTTTCTGCACTTCTCCAGCAATCTGAAAAATCATCAGATTCTTTGCCCGACACTTCTACATGTGGCAATGAGTACCGGGCCTTGAGGCGGAAGTATTTGCTGCTGGAAGAGGAGAGCTTTGGTCTAGGAAGAGAATTGAGAGAGATGGAAGATGAGGTTAAAATGCTTGAAGATGAGAAGCTGGCGCTCTTGGACCATCTTGTTGTGTTAGAAGGCCTGATTGATCCCTCTGAGAGTCGGTGTGGGCAGCAAAAATCATTGAACTAAACTCATTGATTTGTTCCTACGTCGTGCCTTAGTGGCTGAGACACTGCAATCTGAACTGCAGACAGACAGTATTTGGCACCTTCATTTGTGTAATGTTGGCAAAAGACAAATTGCCCCTTGCATAATATATATATATATATAAGAGATGGTTCTACCTTTAATGTCAAATCTAATTTCTTAGATTTTTGAGTTTTTAAATTATTTTATAACTAAATTTTAACTGGTTGGTCTTTCATCTCTTGAAATGTTATTGGCCCATTTAATTATTTGTTATGTCAATTTAAAAAAAATAGTAATGGACTTTTAACCTAATTTGGAGACATGATTTTTGATCCCTTAATCAATCCCCTAGGTCCTTTTACATTTTTTTCCCTTCCCAGTCCTCTCTCTCTCTCTCTCTCTCTCCTATCCAAATTTCTTTAAATTGCAGATTTAAGCTTTCTCATACCTTTATTTGGCACATTTTTTGTTTAGCAAATCACTCTTACACTTCCATGGTTGACTTTCACTTGCATCAGAGAAATTGTAATTGATTGAATAGATGTACCTATTAAGATTCATAAATTTGAGGGTTAGAACCTTTTGCATGTAAGTTCATAAATTGTAAGGTAGTATAAATATGAAAAATTCCAAGAAAATATAGTAAATGTTGATGAAGTTCTAGCAGTAACACTGGTCAAACATTAATTGATATTGGCATGCAAATGAATTATATTTTTTTTATTACTATATTGATTTAGAATTTGTTTAAAGTACAATTGATACTTGCAGTATAATCAAATAAAAAAAAAGCTATTTTACAAAAGACATTTTTTGTTTAAGATAAATTTAATTTTAAAAAATATATTTTATTGAAAAAAAATCTTAGAATATAAACGCTACAAAATACTTAAATATCTCATATATATATATATATATAAAACACACCATTCTGTAAGATTCTGTTAAATTCATTTATACAATTGGCAAATGCAAGTTCTCCCACTTACCTGCAGGATCATGTTAGTCAAAGGACCCTAAACTATCGCCGTCATTGTTTTCTTTGACAAAAACACGTACAATTCCTTTTTCATCCGCAACTTATATAAACAGCAAACACTTTTTGATTACACCCTTGAACGGGCGTCTGCGCAACAGTTCACCGTCCACATCACATAGAAGCTGCACCTCTTGCACCTCTCGTCTGTTTTTGCATCACATAATAAGCAAGATATTATAGGCATGTTTTGAAGAATTTGACTTTTGTGCACACACCAAGTCTTGCCTTGCGATCGCAATGGGAATGGGCTACATGTACTTGCACCTCTTGATGTTATTGTTCGAGCCCTTCCCAAATTCATTATCTGCAAAATGTATTCATTGAAATTAAAACAAAGTACACTTATACTTACTACAACAACACCTCTGCTTCTATATCTGCACCTACTGTGCCATGTATAGATAAGATGTTTGATTGTCTATTAGACAATTATCACACTGAAACAAGGGTTATGTAAAGTTTGCATACAAAGGTTCACGTTTATTCATGCAAATTGAAACCAATACATAGCTGGAGTGAAGGGAAAACCAACTTTTGCATATGTAAGCCTTGCATGGAGGTGGCATGAAGGTGCATGTAAAATGTTATGTAAGACATAAACTGACTTTGGAAAATTGGTTCGTTGACATGATCCTTTACACACAAGAGATGACGACTGGGCCAAGGCTGATTTCTTTCCTCTTTTATTCATTATATACTATTATATGTAATTGTGAAATATTTTGAATGTAAATAAAAGTATTTTAAGAAACTCTTTTGAAACTTAGTTCATTATATAATTTAAGAAATTCTTTTGAAACTTAGTTCATTATATAAATTGCATGATGGGGGAGGGGTGAAATTTTTAACAGACCAGACTTTTGAAAAGTCAATGAAAGGTAATGTAAAATTTGCATGCAAAAGTTCATAATTATCCATACAGAATGAAACAAAATTTTGGATCAATGTAGTCATATAAAGTTATGCATGAAGGTATATAAGACCATGAAAAAGAGTAATTGACTTTTGGAAAGTTGGTTAGTTGAACTTAAGCCACCTTTTCAAATGCAGTAAAGTTTATGTAAATGGGCCACATAAAAGCCATGCATTATACATAATTTGATTGTTTGATAATCGGTTTATACTTCATTAACTGACTAATGAAAAATTAGTTTTGTCTTTTGGATAATTGGTAACCTTACCGACAAAGCAAAAGTTAATTTTGTTTTAACATATTTTTGTAAACAATTTACCAATAATCATATAGTTGTATTTTTTTTACTTAATATTTAATATTTTTATAAAAATTCTAGCACTGCATTTAGAAGTATAAATTTCAAATCTTGAACTTGAATTAGAATGAATTTCAATAATTTGTAATAAAAATTTTTATTATATTTTATTTAAATTTAATATAATTTCAAATTGAAGACTTTTTAAACATAGATAGTGGATAATTGTTGGGATGGTCATGTGCGCTCGGTCACACTGCGCAAAAGCGTATATATTAAGTGCAGTGTACCAAAGGTCGACGTCAAACTTCACATGCGTCTTTTTAGCAAGACTCGGATACCGGTGTATTTTGGCGCTGTTCTCTAAACGCTGTAGTTCCCCCGATTATTTTTATTCTTATCCTTCTCTTGAAACTACTAAGAACTTCTTATTGGCGTCTCCGCTGTGAGCTTCTCGTCGCCGGAACTGCTCCTCCTCAACGGCAAGGGCATAACAGGTTTGATTCTTTGTCCCTCTCCTTCTGTTTTGAGTTTTATCAGGTGCAAAATTGTGTACCGCTTTGGGTGATGTTAAGATTTGAGAGAAAGTTGCAAAAAGTTACTACAGAAGTTGAACTCTGGGATTCTAGATTGTTCTCTTTTCCTATGTTGTTATTGTTGCTGTAGAACTCTGCTCCGTGCGAATGCTCTTTTGCAATGTCATTTTAAGATTTGAGGATTTTAGACTCCCTTTCCTCATGATTCCATGGCTTTAGTTTCTCTTTCTCTCTGTTAATCGAGCCCTCTGTTCTTCTATATCTCCGATCAAAGACTTTGAGGCTCTCTCTTTACCTCTCTCTCTCTCTCTCTCTCTCTCTCTCTCTCTCTCTCTCGGATCAAAGAGGTTGCGTCGCTCTTTCTGCATCTCAGGGCAAGTCAGTGTTTTTTTATTTTTATTTTTTATTTTTTTTGTGTTTTGACATTTCAAAAATATTTGAAAATTTTTAAAAATTATTTTCGATTTGGTCAAATTTGTTAAATTTTTGGCTCTCTAGGCCTCTCTTTGCGTAATTTAGGATGTATGTGAGTTGTTTTTGAAGGTGCAGCGTGATTGGTTTCTACTGTTTGCTATGAGGGAAAGCTTGTTTGTTATGTGAAATCGGGGAATCATGTTGATTCATTTTGAAGCAAATTAAAAACCTTAATGAATTTTTTAATTGATTTGGTTGTGTCTCTGTTGGTTTAATGACTGCAATCATTGGCTAATAAAATTTCCAAAGCTTTACTCATATCTCAGATATGCTTCTGTTTTACTTTTTTTTCTGCGCCCCTGGGGAGTTGAATAATGTACTAATATTAGAACATATATAAAGTTAGTGAAAACCTGAACCAACCTGTACTAATATTAGAACATATATAAAGTTAGTGATAACCTGAACCAACCTAATCTCTGCCTCTATTTTTCTCTAATCAAGTCGGTTCAGTTGAGTTCTTCTTATGATTGGTTCAGTTTCATTTAGCTTTGGGTTATCCCTAATCTTAATGATCCCAAGTCAAATGCACCACTACTAGCTTACTGGCAGTCTTGGGTCTTGCTAGAAATAAATGATTTTTTTTTTTGTATTTCTAGAAATAAATGATTTTTTGTATTTTACTTTGTTAGTTGCTCACTATCCTAGGATAATGTGATGGTTTCTTGAAAATGGTCACACGTTTATGTTTATGTCCAATTGGGTTCTTCCATTAACATTTTACTTTTAAGTTTTAAGGATCAATGATTGTTATGGGAAAAGATAATCCCACTCCAAGAAATCCACACATGCAAAATCTTGCAGTGAAAATAAAATGTAATAAAAATAATAAAAGCATGCATGAATCCATTATCTGATGTTACAAAAATGAGAAAGAGACAACTAGTGAATTCCAACATTTAGATTCAATGTAGGTTTCTGGTCCCCTTCAATTTGACAAATAATCCGGGCTCTAATCATATACGCATGGGACAAACGCAATCAAGAAAGCTCCACATGTGTACACTCGAATGTTATATAGGATAGAAGGGGACTGAGTGTGGATGGCCCTATGGATCACCATTATGGCATAACCCTAATCTTAAATTGGGTTTAATACTTAGTCCTAGTCCTCTTTTCCAAAATTTCCCCTCATTTATGCACCTTACTTGGTCGCTTGGTGATGCTCATAACCTTAAGAAAGAGAATACTTGAATTTTTAGACATGGTAATAGAAAAATAACTTTATGAATAGCTAAGTCCATAGAGAAAATTGTTGACTTGAGGTTACCTCCTTGGTGACAGTTTCTAGCACAAAAAACTTGCAGTTGCAGGATATTTGAAAAAGAGGGTGAACTGTCAAGGTCTACGTTAGCTTTCGCATCAAATGGGGAGTTAAGTTTGCCTTTGGGTCTAGTAGTCAAAGGCACGCCTATGCGCGAGGCACATAGTGCAATGGGGCTTGCATCTTAAAGGGGTCTAGGTGAGGTGAAAAAAGGGTGAACTGTTAAGGTCTATATTAACGTTGGCATCAAAAGGGAGTTAAGTTTGCCTTTGGATCGTAGTAGTCAAAGGCACCCTAAAGCACGAGGCACATAGTGCAATGGGGCCTGCATCTCAAAGGGGTCAAGGGGTGAGAGAGAGGGGGAATTGCCAAGGTTTATGTTAGCTTTGGCATTAAATGGAGAGTTAAGTTTGCCTTTGGATCATAGTAGTCAAAGCATGTGCCAAGCGCGAGGCAGATAGTGCGATGGGGCTTGCGCTGCAAAGGGGTCAAGGTGAGGTGCCATTCAAAAAGCTCAAAGAGGTGCAGTCATGCAGAAAGGTGACAGGTGCAGTGAGGCAATCATATGTTTTTATCATATATCTTTTTTTCTCCTCATTTAATTTCAGCCATCCAATTTATGTCTATGACTTTAATATAGGTGTAAAAAAACGGATAATATCTTATTTTATAGTGCATCTGAACCATCAATATCTCTTGAACCCAAAAAACGAGTTAGTCTTATCTCTTCATCTTGTTTTCGTTGTCAATTGACAAAGGTTTTCTCTCATTTTTTTTTTTCTTGTTATTCTTCTTGATTGACCAAAATCAGAGATTCTGCTGCTCAGCTGATCCCAGCCAGAGCTTCTGTGACCCTCTTGTTTGTTTATTTATTTATTTACTATCTGGGTTTTGGAAGTTCTGCTACTTTTTCTTGAAAGTTCTGCTCTGCAGCTCTGCTGCCATTGATCTTTTCTCTTTTATTCTTCTTTTGGCCTGCTCTGCTGTTGTTGATCTGAGTTGCTGGGATCCAATGATACCCTTTTTTCAAATATTTTGGCTGTTTTTTTAAAATATAATCTCTGCTACTTTTTCCTGAAATTTCTGCTTAGCTGCTCTCAGTCTTCTTCTTTTCTTCTTTTTCTAGCTTGCTCTGCTGCTTTCAGTCTGAGCTGCTGTGAATTCATTTTGATTTTTTTTTCTGTTTTTCCCCTGAACTTTCTGCCACAAACACTGTATGCTATTCCCCCTCCCCCCTTTTCTACCTCATTCCCTGTCCCCCCCCCCCCTTGCTGCTTGATATCTATAATTTCTATGCATTTATGTTCTGGTATTGAATATATAGTAATTTTTAGATTCAAATATTAGTGCTTACTGTTTACACAAGAATCCATTACATTGAGCATTTTCCTCACAATTTTAAATTTTAGTAAATGTGCGCCTCACCTTTGTGATGCACACACCTTTGTGTCATGCTTCATGCCTATGTATATCCTTTGTGACTATTATGTATGAATTTGAAGACACTCAACCTCCTGATATCACCAAACTGTTAAGTGAGTTTTAGGTATCACTCCTGAGGAGATTCTTGATGGGTTGTCGCTTATGAGAGACATCCAGTGCGTATTAACTTTGTATCTGGGTCCCAGTTATTAAATCTCTTGCATTTTAGGTTGAAACATAGGTAGCTTGCTGAAATGAATGGACGGACAGGTGGAGTTCAGGGGACATATTATGCGAAACTTAGTTTTTTTACCCTGGAGAATGTCAAGTACATGCTTCCATTTAGATTAGTTGGCAGGTTCTAGGACCCATCTGTAGAGAATAAGAATGAATCAATTGTATATTCAATTGTGTATTCTTTACATACTTGGGTCTCTATTTAACATGTACACAGAGAATAAAATATGGAAAAACAGAAGAGGACACAACTTGCAATTGAGATGTGTAGTTTAGCTTCAGTGGGGGGTCTCAATTTATAGCCTTTGACTTGTGGCAAGATCTCATGGTAGGTGGTGGTGGCTCACCCACCATGGTAGGTGGCGGTGGCGGTGGCGGTGGCTCACCTACCATGGTAGTGGTCGTCATTCCCCAACCGCGGTCGTCGTTCACACTGCTGGCCGTCATTCACCAACCGTGGCCGTCGTTCACACTGTAGGGATTTCTACACTCCCCCTCAAGTTGGATCATAGATGTTGATCATATCCAACTTGCCAATGAAATCCTCAAAGAGTTGCCGAGGTAGTCCCTTGGTGAATGTGTCTGCAGTCTGCTCTTTTGTAGGGACATATGTCATGCAAATAGTTCCTTCTTCCACCTTTTCTTTAATGAAGTGTCTCTCAACTTCCACATGTTTGGTTCTGTCATGCTGGACAGGGTTGAGAGAGATACTGATAGCTGTCTTATTATCACAGTACAGTTTGATAGGTAACTCTAACTTAGCATGTAGTTCTTCCAATATCCTCCGCAGCCATAATCCTTCACATATTCCCTGAGCAACGGCTCTGAATTCTACCTCTGCACTGCTCCTTGCTACAACATTTTGTTTCTTGCTTCTCTAAGTGACCAGATTTTCTCATACAAAGGTGTAGTATCCATTCGTGGATCTTCTATCCTTTGTAGAGCCAGCCCAATCAGCATTAGTGAATATTGACACTTCCTTTTGTTCACTTTGCTTGAACAATAAGACTTTCCCTGGAGATTCCTTTCGATATCTTACGATCCTAAAGGCTGCTTCCTGGTGTGCTTCTTTTGGAGATTGCATATGCTGACTTGCTACACTCATTGCGAAAGCTATGTCTGGTTTGGTATGTGACAGGTAGATTAGTTTGCCGACTAATCTTTGATATTTTTTTCCCTATTTATTGGCTTCCCAACATCTTTTGTTCTTTTTCTAGCTTCAATAGGTGTATCGCTTGGTTTGCAACCTAGAATGCCAGTTTGGTTAGGAGTTCAAGGGTGTATTTTCGTTTTGAAACACTAATTCTCTTCTTTGATCTAGCTACCTTCATCCCTAGAAAGTATCACATTTGCCCCAAATCCTTCACTTCGAATTTTGTGGCTAGAACTTTCTTCAATGTTCCCCTTTCCAAAATGTCATCTTCGGTGAGGATATTGTCGTCTACATACACAATCAGAATAGTCTTCTTCCCATTTTTTTGTTTGAAAAACATAGTATGGTCGGACTATCCTTGGCAGTATCCCTCTCCTTTTATCACCTTTGTAAATCTATCAAACCATGCTCTGGGAGATTGGAGTCCAGCCAAGAGGTAGGTAAAAATTCGAGAAGAGTGTCAAGGGGTGTAGCATAGGACAGAACACGACTAGGCATTCTATTGATAAGGTAAGTGGTTGTTAGAACATCATCACCCCAAAACATTGTAGGCATGTGGGTAGTGAGCATTAAGGCTCGTGCTACATCAAGAATGTGTCTATTTTTGCGTTCGGCAACCCCATTTTGTTGAGGGATGTCAACGCATAAGCTTTGATGAATTACGCCTTTTTCTTGAAGGAAGAGACCCAAGGTGTGGTTTAAATATTCTGTGCCTTTGTTGGTACGCAAGATTTGAATCTTGGTGTGAAATTGTGTTTGGACCATGGTATATAAGTTAATAAACACCGAACGTACTTCAGATTTATCTTTTAACAAGTAGACCCAACAAGTACGAGTGTGATCATCAATGAGTGTTACAAACCATTTTGTGTGAGTGCGATGAGAAATCTGGGAAGGTCCCCATACATCACTATTAATGATTGTGAAAGATTTTGTGGGTTTGTATTTGGATTTTGGGAATGAAGTTCTTTGGTGTTTTGCGAGTTCACACACTTCACATTGAACAGCAAGAGACATTTTATTCGAACAGAGTGAAGGAAATAAATGACACATGTACTGAAAATTGGGGTGACCCAACTAAGAATGCCATAGCATTAGGTCACTATTCTTAGGAATAGAGACAGAATTACTTTGACACTGATCACTCTTTTTGGCTTCCTCGAAGTAGTAGATTCCCTCATACTCCTTAGCACTGTCAATTGTCGTCCCCGATGACAGGTCCTGAAAAAAACAATGGGATGAAATAAATTTAGCAGAGCAATTGGAGTGTTTAGTGAGTTGGCTGACAGACAAAAGATTATAAGATAATTTTGGAACATGAAAAATAGACTCTAAAGTAATCGAGTCAGAAATTCAAATACTCTCTTTGTCGGCAACAGGAGCAAGAGATCCTTCAGCAATTTTGACTCTTAGGTTACTAGCACATGGGGTATTTGATAAGAAAAGGTAATAAGTTTGTCATATGGTCAGAGGATCCATAATCTATAATCCAGGGTGTATGGTTACAAAAGGTGTGTAGGGCTTGTGAGAAATTACCTCTGTGTGCCAAAAATACTAGATGGAGTATTTTTTGGTGACTGACCCGAGGCTTGGAGAGCAGATAGCATCTCCATGATATTCTGTAGTTGGTTATGGCTGGAGGTGCTGTTGCTGCCACTGTTAGAATGGTTGCTCGCCACTTGTTGCCTCTCGGGTTGAGTTTCAAAACAAGCTTGATAGCCTCTGGTTTTGGTGCTCTGCCGTGGTTTCCAATCAGTCGGCTTGCCATGAATCTCCCAACAATTATCCTTGGAATGGCCAGGCTTTTGGCAATGTTCACACCAGAGGCGGCCCTTTGGTTGCTTGGTATTTGGCCCACTATAGGTCCCACAAGATACAAATGTTGAGCCCTCTGGTACCGTGGCTGTAGCTTCCTTCAACATGACTTTGCGTCTTGCCTCTTCATGCCTCACTTTAGCAAACACTTCTCGAGTGGATGGTAGAGGTTTGCGGCTGATAATCCTTCCTCGTACATCATCTAAATTTCGATTAAGGCCTGCAAGGAACTCAAAAACTCTCTCCTTTTCCAATCTCTTCTTGAATAGCGCACTGTCTTCAGCACAATGCCATTCTTCTTCGCTACTTAAATCCAATTCTTGCCATAGGTCCAGCATCTCCATGTAATAGTCTGTCACCTCCCTCTCACCTTGTTTCATCTGCCATAGGCGTGCCTTAAGTTCAAAGACTTGGGAAGCATTCACCTCATTAGAGTTGGTTTCTCAGACTGCATCCCACACCTCTTTTGCTGTGGGCAGGAACATATATGTTTTCGTGATAGTTGGCTTCATGAAGTTGATAAGCCATGAGGTAATCAAGGAATTCTCCGATCTCCATTGCTGGAGTGTCGTAGCATTCGTTGAATCAGGTTTTTGAGTCGCCGGTAAGATACCTGAGCTTTCTTCTACCATCGACTGCGAGTTTCACGGATTGGGCCCATTCTCAGAAATTTTTCCCGTTGAGTTTTTCTGCCGATAGTTGGACAGAAGAGCCATCTAGTCCATTTGAACTGATGATGGCGTTGGTTCGACTCGTTTGAGTCTCTAAGGTTGTCGACTCTCGACTATTGATGGAGTTGTCCCCCATAGTTAGCTTGGTTTAGGAAAAAACCAGCTCTGATACCATGTAGAGAATGAGAATGAATCAATTGTATATTCAATTGTGTATTCTTTACATACTCGGGTCCCTATTTAACATGTACACGCGGAATAAAATATGGAAAAATAGAAGAGGACACAACTTGCAGTTGAGATGTGTAGCTTAGCTTCGGTGGGGGGTCTTAATTTATAGCGCTTGGCTTGTGGCAAGATCTCATGGTAGGTGGTGGTGGTTCACCCATCATGGTAGGTGGCCGTCATTCACCAACCGTGGCCGTCGTTCACATTGTAGGGATTTCTACACTATCAAAGCATGATCTGCATAGCGGGTATTTGCAGCAGATTAGGATCTGACTTGGGGATGAGTGGAAGATTGGAAGGTTGCCTTCAAGTCCCAAGATAGTCTCTATGAGTGCATCGTCATGCTTTTAGGGTTGTCTAGTGCTCCTCTTATTGCAGAGCTTCATCCATTCATAGGTAAGTTCCTTGTTGTGTATTTTCATGACATCATGATTTATGGTTAAAGAGGAGCACTTGGGCCACCTTCATGAGGTTTTATTTTCTCATGTATGCTTTTTTCTTAATTGAAAAACAGAATAACCATAATGACTTGGACCACATCAAATTAATGGACATATAGCAGTCATGTACGCATTTCTCTTGAGCCAACTCATCCATAAGATGGCAAAAAATGCACACCATCATACTCTGCTTGCTCTTTTTCCTCCCAAACTTTTGAAAGCAGTGGGCACAAAAGCCTCCAAAGGGTTAGGACCTACCCAGAACTTACCAAATAAAGTAATAAACTAAAAGGCTTGTTTCATAAAACTCCAAGGATGAGCACTATGGAGAAACAGTTGAACATGGGTCTCATCACTAGCATACCACATTTCACAAATATCAAGAGAAAAAGCCTTGTAAGGCCTTCTAATTTTAAACAGATTGTTATTAAGTCTCTTAAAAATGAAAATCCAAACTCAAGACTTTTTCAATGGTTTTCTCTCATGCATAAAAACCTCATCTTTCATTTTGATATCATGCTCTGTCATCACATTGGTAGAGTCGGTCTATATTGAAGGGAAATCCTTCGTTCTGAGAGACTGAGATTGGATAAAATGGGGAAGGTGGTAGCTTTGTTCATTCTTAAGAAGAATCGACAAGGCAATCAATGTGTAGGACTTTCATTGGCTGCTGCAACATGGTTCTCACTGGGATTTTCATCTCTTGATGGAAGTTCAAGCATGGGTTTTTGAAGATCTTGCGTCGGTTTTGCTTATTATTGGATGGTGATTCATGCGATGAGGTAAGGTAAGTTCTTGGAATTAGGGCATGGTTGGAGGGGCAAGAGGCACTCTCTATTTCTTCTTATAGGGTCAAAAGGCAATGGGTGGCTTCAATTTGGGCAAGAATTTTTAGTGCTCTTGTAAGCTTTCTTCATCTTAACATTAACGGTGTAGGGAGTAATAAGATTTTTGAGAATTGTTCATGGAATCAGGTTGTTGCAGGAAGTATAGTTGATGCTGCTGCTCGTGCAACTTCTAAGGGTACATTGGGGTGGTGTGTGCTCATTGTAGGGGGAAGATGCAAGAGGAAGTCCTTTGACTTGCTTTGTTCGATCAATCAAGTTTGGTATGGGCAAGGGTTTCGATTGGGGGGCTGTGTCCAGAGGTGGTTAGGGTTTCTTGCTTGGATGAAGGATTGATGAAGATTGGATGGGGCTCGTAACTTTAGACTTGGCCGGTTGCTTGACATCAAAACCGTCGACGATTTGATGTTGGTACATTGACGGTTTCTTCTAGTGAAGGAAAAATGTCGACAGTTTGATGAAACCATCGATGATTATGTTCAACATCAATTTTGAAATTTGAACTGGTATAGTTGATAGGTTGGGGCTGCGGGGGCAAATCCTCCGCTGAATAGTGCAGGGTTATTTGGGGAATTTTCTAATCCCTTTGTATGTCTAGGGTTAGCATCCATACAATGATCTAACCCTTTTTTTTATAGTAGTGAATTTCAGCTGCCGCTTGCTCCCGTGGATGTAGGCATTTTGCCGAACCACGTTAAATCCTTGTGTTGTTTTTCTTGCTTTCATTATCTGTGTATGTTTCCATATTATTCACCGTGATTGTTGCATTGCACTGCTCGCGCTTTTGCACAACACACTTTGTTTTCTTTGGGGGTTCTTAGATTTCATCAAGGAGATGTATTTTCTCCTGACTGTACATTCTTTCCCTATCTAATGAATTTCTTTTTCTATAAAATGAAAAAAATATTCATGATGATAATAATGGAAAGAGTCCAACAACCTTAGGAGAGAGAAATGTTTCTTGACCCTTGTAATATGACAGAGCAGACAGGACTAGGTGGCCTTATTCGTCTCTCTCTCTCTCTCTCTCTCTCCCCCTCGCGATATTATCTCTTTTACCTCCCTCGTGCTTTTGTTGTGATGAAGTATGGTTTAGGGTATGGCAAGCGGAGTGATTTAGATTGATTGAAAGTCCTTTGATTTGCCTTTGGACAAGGGTGAGGAGAATTCATGTTTTTAGAGTTTTTTCAAGGGTATTACAAACTATTGGCTGTTGATTTGGTGGACGAAGGTGGGAAAGTTCCTAGAGTTAGGGTTGGGCTAGAATTGTAGGAGGTTTTTTGTGTTCATTTTTGGCGGAGCAAAAGGTGAGGGATGGCGAAGCTTCGCAAGTGTTTTTTGTGACCTAGCTAAGGATATGCGAAAATAATTGGGTAAAATAGTTGCAGAAGCCAGAAGGGTCAGCCTCGTTTCACATCATGAAGGCAGGTCATGCTCGAATGTAATATTGATGGAGACAAGGGTCGTGATCGTCAAGCCCTCTCTAGAGGTCAAGTTATGTTGGTTGATAAGGAAGATAGATGGTGTAGGTGTGGTGGTGTGCTTTAGATGAACAAGGCTGAGCTTCCGAAGTCGGCAACAGTTGAGCCGACTTATTGAACAAGCTCAGTCTTGGTAAAAATGAATTGGGCCATCCTTTGGAATTGAGGAGGTTTCTTTTGAGTTGGGTTGTTCTCAAATAGACCATTCTTTTAAATAGCCCTATTGTCTAAATAATGTGTTCCAGGGCCAAGAGGCTGGTGTATATGTTCAAGGAACTGTTCCGGTCTCAATTAGCACCTAAGAGGGTCCTCCCAATGGAGTTTTTAAAGGCCAAGGATGTTTGTCTAGGAGTGATGGATAAAAAAAAGAGAACTTGTTGGGAGCTGTTATGAAAGTATCCTCTCAGCTAGAGCAGCAGTTGCTAGAAGGTGGAGTTCAGGTTGAGGAAGATAAGAAGTTTCTTGCATTTCAAACCCAGAGTTCTCTCGTTAATTGGTGTAGGCAGACAAGGGACATAACATGTATGTTGTCTTCCAAGCAGATTCGGGGTACAAACCATACCTTGCAATGTTAAAATTCAAAGCAGGTTCTTAATGGCCAAGAGGGTTTGCCATATTCATATAAGAAAGAAGCAACAATACTGAAAGGGTTAAAGAGAAAGAGGCGATGAAGGAAAGTCTTGTTTTCAAACAATCTTGGAGTTTTGGTCAATGATTGTGTTCTGGAGCAAGAGGATGGTGCAACAAATATTTACAATGGCGATGGCATTTTGGGTAGGATATATGATGCCTCAGGCCTCAAGGTAAAGGGATCTAAGGGTCCCAAGGTAGTACTCATCAGATGATTGTGCAGATGGGTGCGAATATGAAAAATTTAGTACGTAGAGTGAAGAGGGGGGATAAATATGAGAGAGAGATCTCCTCAAACTCTCCAAAGAACATTCAAATCCTAGATTGGTATCCCACCCTTTCTCATTCAGTCCAAACTTGCATTTAATGACTTTATGCCAAAGGGAAGAATCCTTTAGGGAAACCACTGAAGTTATTTAGCTAGGAGAGAAGTGTTTTTAGATACCAAATCTCCAAGAGCCAACCCACCCCCCCTAATTTTGACCGACACACAACATCCTAGATCACCAAGTGGTTCCTATTGATCCTTGACCTCGAACCCTGAACCCTAAGAAATCTCTCAATAATTCACTTTATCTTACTATTAGTACCCATAGGAATTTTTAAAATAGACAAGTAATATAGTGGGATATTAGACATACAAACCTGTATAAGAGTGATTCTACCCCCAAGAGAGAAAAGAGCTTCCTTCCAACCATCAAGATGCTTGGCCACCCTTTCTACTACCGGATTCTGAAAATTTATAGATTTGAAGTTTCCCACCAAAGGAACCTCTAAATATGACAAAGGCTAATCCAATAAACCACACCCTATAGTAGAGGACCACTCCATAGCTTGCTCAAGCACATTAATAGCAGCTAAACCACTCTTCCCCATGTTAGTCTTGAGCCCACAAACCCTCCTAAAACTATGGAGAAGACCCAAAATACTCCTAAAAGAAGGACTATGGTCATCTATAAAGAAAATGGTATCATGAGCAAACTGAAGGTGTGAAACCACCATGCCTTTCCTCACAGCCAGACCTTTCACAAATCCTTTGTCCACTGCCCTGTCCATGATCTTGCTCAAAACATTAGCCACTTGGACAAACGAAAAGGGTATAGTGGGTCACCTTGTCTAATATCCCACGAGGCACTAAAATAGGATTCATATTTGCCATTCATTGTAACACATTAGACATGCAACCTCTCATCCACTGATGCGATCTTTCACCAAACCCCTTCTTCATAAAAAATTTCATTATGAAATTCCAGATAACTCTGTCATAGGCTTTATCAAAATCCAATTTCAAAATGAACCCCTTCTTTCTTTTCCAAATATCCTCTACCACCTCATTTGCTACCAAAATGGCATGCACTATTTATCTACCCCCTACAAATGCACTTTTGAGTCTTAGAAATGGTCTTATTAAGCACCACACTCGATTTATTAGCTAATACTTATTGTGATAATGTTATACACACTAGAAACTGGAGTAATAGCTATGAAATTTGCAATCTTGATAGATTTGATCTTCTTCAACACCAAAGTAATGAATGTGGAATTAATATTCTTACTTAGAATCCCATTCCTATATAATACATCAAAAAACTTAAACAAATCTTCTTTAATCACTGCCTGACAATCTTGAAAAAAGGCCATATTAAAATCATCTAGCCTTGGAGTTTTTTTGGAACAACCTATTTTCGTGCTTTGGTGAGTTTGGGTGGCTCCTTGCAGATTGTTCATGCATTTATAGTTGTGCACTTTCGGGGTTTTGGAAGGAGTAGAAAAAGGAGAAATTTTTGGAATTGTGTAGTTTTTGCTATCTTGCAGACACTTTGGCTTGAAAGGAATGCAAGAATTTTTAAAGACTAGAAAACTCCCCTAATTTTGATATATGAGAATGCTACGTTCTTGGCTTCTTTTGAGCTCACTCTTTTGGGGGGTTTTTTAGGGTCTCTTGCTTTTTGTTATCTGTAGGGACCAAAAAGAAGTGTTGATGTAATTTTTTTTTTATACTTTTTTTTTTTAACTTTTTTTGTTGTTTGGAAGCTTCCTTATCCTCCTTTGTAATTGTTTATTATTCTTGCTCTAGTGAAAATTTTGTTATCCAAAAAAAAAAAAGGGTCCCATGCCTTATCCATCTCCATTCCCAACATCACCCCTTCAATTTCTCCTCCTGAATGTCTTTTGAGTAGGAATTTGATCTCCCAAAAAGGGATTTTGCTCTAATCCGTAAATAATTGATTTACAGGCATCCTCTGAATACAAGTCAGAATAGAAGTCTATGATCTGAAAGGCAATCTGACTAGGATTAAAGATAATATTTCCCCTTCCCATCTCCAGTTCTGCTATCAAATTCTTCCTCATTTTCCCATTTGCTAGTTGATGGAAGAAGTTAGAATTGCAACTCGTCACTTAAAAATCAAATCTTCCAACTCATTTTTCAAACAGACCCTTTTCATTTCCTCACTCTCTGTGACTAACATTCTCTTCCTTATCTAGCAAATCCAACTAACCTAAAATATTGGTACTGTAGACACCCCATTTTGTCCAGCCATCATATAGCAAAACCTAGGGGTTTTCTTTATTTTAGTTCTTTTTAGTCATTGGTTTTTTAGTGCCATCTAAGCTCTTCAGTCTTCACCTATCGAGTCACTCATTTTGTTTCTCTTGGCCTCACCATGTTGTAATGATTTTCATTAATCGAGCTTTTTACAAATTGTCTTTCATTCATACATAAGTATTTACAAGTACATGTTCAAAAAAAAAAAAAAAAAAAAAACAAAAAAAGAAAGTGGTTCAATATTGGCCCGCCACTATTGGGCTTTCTTCATCATCTGCACACACACAAGAGAGAGATTGCCCAAGTTAGTTCACATGATTAAACCAATTGGGCTCTTTTTGGGCTAAGTTTGCTCTTGAAATTTAGTATGGGCCTATCTTGGGCCCGTTTTTGAAAATGGCAGTCCTTGGGCTTGTTTTATTTGATTAAAAGGGTCAATTATGGGCTGGGTTATTCAAGGGTCAGCCAAATTTGGGCCAAGGGCAGCAAGTAAAGCCCAACTAGCAGCCCTACGCGGCTGTTCCTCATGGTAGACAAGGCATGCTTGCCTTCCCCTTTCCCATGGAGAATTTTTTCAAGATGGCTATTTCCCATGGCCAGCCACCTTCACCCATTCCCCATAAATTAGCTTGTCTATATATAGATAAGATGATTTTTGTAGAAATCCCAAGTGTCTTGGAGTGATTTAGGGGATATTTATGTAGAGAATTGTCTATTATTGAGAGAGATTATTTTAGGAGATTGTTTCCATCTTTAGCATACCCGATTGTATTACAAGTATAATGTATCGGCTTGTACAAATTATTCATTCAAGAAATATAGAAAACCTATTCTGATTTCATGGTATCAGAGCTAGGGTTTCTATAATCCTAGTTAACAATGACAGAAGGAGCAGTCAACTGCAGAGGGTCGAGCACCTCTGAAGCTCTTGACGACGAGATTGAAGCCACCTCCACCTTGAATTCGAATGGGCTAGACAACTCGTCCTTCCCACTCTAGAGACTGAACGGAAAGAATTTCTGTGAATGGGCTTAGTCAATCAAACTCGTGATTGACGGAAAAGGAAAGTTAGGCTACCTTACCGGCGAGAAGAAGAAGCTCGCCTTAACCGATGCTGCAGCTCTGCAAAAGTGGATGTCGGAGAACTCCATGGTGATTGCATGGCTGGTGAACTCCATGAAACCTTCAATCAGCAAGACCTATCTGTTCCTACTGTTGTCGGCGAAGGACATCTGGGATGCTGCCTGAGAGACATACTCAGACGTTGAAAGCTACTCTCAAATCTTTGAGATCAAAACTCGGCTATGGCAAATGTGGCAAGTAGTATGAGAAGTCACAAATTACTATATGGAGATGACGAATCTCTGGCAAGAACTCGACTTGAGCATTGAGGAAGAATGGGAATGCCCTGGAGACAGTGCCCGATACAAGAAAAGACTCGAGAATGAACGAGTCTTCGAATTTTTGGCCGGACTCAACCAAGACTTGGACAAGGTGCGAGGGAGGATTCTCGGCCGACGTCCTCTGTCTTCAACTCGAGAAGTTTTCTTGGAGGTGAGGCGAGAGGAGAACCGATGCAAAGTGATGTTGAAGGAGCCGATTTTGATTGGAAACAATGGACCTGAAATGTTTGTCCTCATTTCAAGAGGAACTTTTGCTGGGACAAGCCAAAAAATGCAGAAAGGAAGACCCTGGTGTGAACACCGCCGCAAGCTGGGCCACTCAAAAGATAATTGGTGGGAAATACATGGGAAGCCCGTAGATTGGAAGCTAAGACAGAATCTGAAAAATCGTGGCTACCAAGCTGCTATTGATAACCTAGCCGAGAAACCACAAGGTGAGAAAAATAATAATCAAGAACAGTTGGAGCAACTCTATAAAATGTTCTCTACCATTCAAGCATTGGGTCAGTCTTCCATATGTATTCCTTCTGGTTCTTTAGCCCACCGAGGTAATTTTTTGATGGCCTTAAATACCATCTCTCATTACAAATCACCATGGATAATTGATTCTGGTGCCTCTGATCATATGACCGATTCCTATCATTTGTTCTCATCCTATTCACCTTGTGCTGGAAATTTGAAAGTTAATATTGCATATGAATCACTCTCATCTATTGCAGGCAAAGGGAGTGTTCGAATCTTTGACTTTATAACTCTAGAATCTATCCTACACGTCCCTAGGCTGTCTTGCAATTTGTTATCCATTAGCTAGTTGACAAAAGATTCCAATTGCTTTGCTAAATTCGTTTCCTCTCACTGTGTTTTCCAAGACCTATCATCGGGGAAGATGATTGGCAGTGCTAAGGAGTGTGAGGGACTCTACTACTTTGAGGAGGCGAATATGAGTGAACAATGTCAAATTGTTATTTATGATTCTGCATCTGTATCTAGGGATAGTGAAATTTTGTTATGACATTTTAGGATGGGTCATCCAAATTTTCAATACTTAAGACATGTATTTCCTTCCATTTATTCAAATAAGACGTTTTCTGATTTTTAGTGTGAGATTTGAGAACTTGCAAAACACCAACGTGATTCCTTTCCAAAATCCACGTACAAACCTTCCAGACCTTTTACTATGATTCACAGTGATTTATGGGGTCCCTCATGCTCCCTTATTCGCGCTCACGCGAAATGGTTTGTTACTTTTATTGATGATTACACTTGTATTTGTTGAGTTTACCTGTTGAAAGATAAAACTAAAGTCCGTTATATTTTTATCAATTTTCACTCTATGATTCAAACACAATTCCAAACTCACATTCAAATCTTGCGTACTGATAATGGTACAAAATATTTCTATAATGTCTTGGGAAATTATCTTCAAGAAAATGGAATCATCCATCAAAGTTCTTGTGTGGATATCCCTCAACAAAAAATAGGCATATTCTTGAAGTAGCTCGGGCATTGATGTTCACTACAAATATGAAAAAATAATTTTGGGGCGATGCCATTTTAACAGCTACATATCTCATTAATTGAATGCCTAGTCAAGTTCTTTCTTTTGCCACTTCTCTCCAAAAATTCCAAGAATGTTTTCCCAACTCTCGGCTCAACTCCAATCTCTCCCTAAAAACTTTTGTGTGTATTGCATTTGTACATGTTCATGCTCACAATAGGGATAAATTGGAGTCTCACGCCATTAAGTGCGTTTTTATTGGTTACTCTTTTACTTAAAAAGACTACAAATGTTATGATTATGTCACAAAAAAATTGTTTGTTAGCCTTGATGTCACTTTCTTTGAAACCACTCCTTACTTCCAAAAGCCCTCTCTTCAGGGGGAGAATTGGAGTGAAGATCGGTTCTTTGATTTCTCTATTGATGAATTTGTGCCATACACTGAGTCTATCAACACCACTGTCATTATACCATTCCCTCATCTGTCATGTACAAAAGACTACTTAAGCTCAGGGGGAGATGCAGAAAAACAAAATAACAAGGAGATACTTGTTTACTCAAGGAAGCCAAAATCAAAGAATAGGGAGAATCTCATACCTGATGCACCAAGAGACTTGGAATCGGTGATAGCTCCGAGAAACCATGAGTCCACCCCCAATCCCGATCAGGTAATAGATCCAAATGGCCATGAGCTTCCTTCTGATAAGTCTGCATCTGATGACATCAATTTACCCATTGCTATTAGAAAACAAACTAGGTTATGTACTCTCCATCCCATTTCAAAATCCATGTCTTATAAAACTCTGTCTACATAGTGTCGTGCTTTTACCTCTAACCTTGACAAGATAAAAATTCCAAAGAATATCCAGGAAGCCTTGGAGATTCTTGAATGGAGCGAAGTCGTCATGGAGGAAATGTGGGCCTTGGAAAAGAATGGAACTTGGGATCTTATGAATTTGCCAAGAGGGAAGAAGCCAGTAGGCTGCAAATGGGTCTTCACGGTGAAATAAAGTGTTGATGGGACAGTTGAATGGTATAAAGCCCATCTTGTTGCAAAAGGGTTTACACAGACCTATGACATTGACTACACGGAGACGTTTGCACCGGTGGCAAAATTGAGTACAATTCGGGTTCTCTTGTCCTTGGCAGCCAACTTGGATTGGCCACTTTAGCAACTCGACATTAGGAATGCATTTCTAAATGGTGAGTTAGAAGAAGAAGTCTACATGACAATACCACTAGGTTTCAGTAAGAAAGGTGAAGAAAATAGAGTATGTAAACTCAAGAAGTCCTTGTATGGACTCAAGCAATTTCCTAGAGCATGGGTCGACAGATTTGCGAAGGTGATAAAGAACTAAGGATATCGACAAGGGCAATTAGATCACACTATGTTTTTCCAACAGTCTGAAAGTGGGAAGAAAACAATTTTGATTGTGTATGTTGCTGATATAATCCTAATTGGAGATGATACAGTGGAGATGGAAAGGTTGAAGAAAGTCCTAGCTGCCGACTTTGAAGTTAAAGACCTGGGACAAAAGTGGTACTTCTTGGGAATGGAAGTTGCTAGATAAAAAAAGGGTATCAGTGTCTCTCAGCGAAAGTATATCCTTGATCTCCCAACCAAAACTGGCATGCTTGGATGCAAACCTAGTGAAACCCTCATTGAAGCAGTAAAGAGAGTTGAAGACTGCGGAATATCGGTTGAAAAGGAGAGGTATTAGAGATTGGTTGGTAAACTAATCTATTTATCACATACTAGACCCGACATCGCATTTGTGGTAAGTGTGGTAAGCCAACACATGCCTTCACCAAAGGAGACTCACCTAGAGGTTGTATACAAGATTCTCAAGTATCTCAAGGGTTCTCCGAGCAAAGGACTCTTCTTCAAGAAGTGTGAAAGTAAGGAAGTAGAAGTTTTCACAAATGCTGATTGGGTAGGATCAGCGGAAGATAGAAGGTCTACCATCAGATATTGCACTTTTGTATGGGGAAATTTGGTGACTTGGAGGAGTAAGATATAGAATGTAGTGGCTCGAAGTAATGTTGAAGCTGAGTTCAGGGCAGTTTGGTTACGGAAACTTTTGGAAGAACTACAGATCACGGTGAAATTCCCTATCAAACTCTATTGTGATAACAAAGCAGCCATCAATATCTCTCTCAATCCAGTTCAATATGACTGGACTAAGCATGTAGAAGTGGACCGACACTTTATCAAAGAAAAAGTTGAAGAAGGAACCATTTGTATGACTTATGTGTTAGGAATATACGAACAAATTCCCGAAACCTGTGAGAAACAAATAGAGAAAAAATAACGCCAAAGAAAAATTCAATCACACGCACAAGACAATATTTACGTGGTTCGGCAAGTTTGCCTACGTCCACGGAGTTGCTGGGATTTCAATATTATCAGGAAGAAAACACAGAGAGTGCGGCGATACAATTCTCTCGCTCTCGCTCTCTCTCGCGGATACAACCACACCAACCCTAATCACCCGAAAGCACCCTTTTTATATGTTGCGCCTAGGGTAACGTTCCGAATGGGCTCCAAAAAATTTCACCGCCCAAGCCGCAGCGCTCATGGACTAAGCCTTAGGATAGAAATCTCTAATTAAACAGAGGTCGGGTCGTCATCCAAATTAAGACACAACTAGGCTCCACAAAAGCCCAACATTATGTTCCTACCAAAGAACAAACAGCAGACATCTTTACCAAAGGGTTAGCCCGACAGGGTTTTGATGATTTCATCTGCAAGTTGGTTATTATCAATATCTATGATCCAACTTGAGGGGGAGTGTAGAAATCCTAAGTGTTTTGGAGTGATTTAAGGGATATTTATGTAGAGAATTGTCTATTATTGAGAGAGATTATTTTAGGAGATTGTTTCCATCTTTAGCACATCATAAGTATAATGTATCGGCTTGTACAAATTATTCATTCAAGAAATACAGAAGACCTATTCTGATTTCAAAGTCAGATTAAAGGGGGCTGAAAATTGAAAAGAAGGGAGAAATGAAACAGAATAGAGGGGGAATTTAGATTTGAGGGCTGAAAAATTAGATGGGGGAAAAAGGCTGGGAAAATTGAGGGAGAGAAGTTGAAACTGACACAGTGAAAGAGGTTCCAACTCCCAGCTGCTAGCTGATCGGCCAAGTGCTTGCTGTATTGCGCCTGGCCCATATTTGGCTCCCACAGCCCTCCATAAAGCCCCTTTAAATAAAGGCCCAATTGTTGTATTGGGCTTTTTTATTGGGTTGACGTTTAATTCGGTTAGAAACCAAAAACCAATTTTTTTTTAAGAACCAATGTGTTTTGGTTTGGTGTTCGGTATTACCCAAAAATGGAATCGAAAAAACCATGTACACCCCTCTCAACAACCCTTATGAAAAATAAATGTTAAATATTTTGAAAATCGGTTAAAAATTGAAAAAACCATAACTGAATCGTGAATGTTCGGTTCTCCATGGATTCAAAATTTTGGTTCCATTTCAATTTTGGTTCTGGAATTTCAAAACCGCATTTTTTGGTTCGGTTTTTGGTTTTGCCCATAACCGAACCGCACTGAACTGAATACACCCCAAATTTTGGCAACTTGTTGCTAGAAATTTTAATATCCAGAAATAGTTTATTTATTATTTATTAAATTATCCATTTTATGCACTATTAAATTAAGATCAAATTTAAATGACCATATGAATTTAAATATAATTAAAATAAAAATATACTTAAATTTCAAAAAAATAACAATAAAGCCTATTGCACAATACTTTTACTATTTTTAATTGTCATGTCCAATAAAATTTTTATTGTAAAGTAAAATTTGAAAGTAGAACAATTAAGAAAATATTTATAATAAATTTTATTTTTATTATAATAACTTTTTTAACATGTAC
Source organism: Malania oleifera (assembly GCF_029873635.1). Classification (NCBI taxonomy): domain Eukaryota; kingdom Viridiplantae; phylum Streptophyta; class Magnoliopsida; order Santalales; family Ximeniaceae; genus Malania; species Malania oleifera. The sequence goes on from NC_080418.1 coordinate 151,760,581, forward strand.
TATTTGTAAGTTTGTTACTTTAATCATATCCGTATAATATTTTGATTTAAAGATGAAAGTGAGCATTTTTTAATTAAGTTTTTAATCTGTATTAGTTTTATAAATGTTAACCAAACATGTTGCTAGTTTCTAGTTTTTAGTTTTTGTTTCTGGTTTTTGGTTTTCGTTTCTCTAATTTTTGACAGTGATAACAAATGACCTCCTTAATCACCCTATTATTTAGAGGTCACCTAAAATGAAGATTCTAAGAAACCGGAAAGCTACTCACGTTGTTTGCTAAAAAGAAACAATCTTGTTCAGCTTAGAGCATGGTATAAAAAGAAGAGGAAAAGAAGTGGAAAGAGAAACCTTCCCGAGCACGGATCTTTTCAAAAACAAATTCGGGAACCCCTCCTTGTTCAATTTTAGTGTGAGGGGTGAAAATAGAGTAAATTTGGGAATGAGACCTCCATAGACTTCCCATAGTACATCTCAAACTAGCATTCGTATGTCGTCCATTCTCTTCCAACCCAAACTTACTACGAATAACTCTATGCCACAGGGAATTATCTTCTAAGGAGAAGAGCTACAACCATTTAGCTAAAAGAGATGTGTTTTTACACACCAAGTTACTAAGACCCAACCCCCCTCCTTTTTAGACCTACAAACCTCTGTGCAGCTCACTAAATGGTCCTTACAACTCCTCACACTAGATCACTAAAAATCTGCCATAATCCTCTCAAGCTTGTTAACAACCCCTCTGGAATTTTAAAAAGAGATGAAAAATACAAGGAATGCTAGAAAGACAAGCCTGGGTAAGTGTAATTCTATCCCCAAAAGAAAAAAGACACCCTTTCAACCCTCTAATATCTTTGTTACCCTCTCCACTACTGGATTTTAAAAATCCTCCCCTTTTGGATACCCTCCCAACAGAACTCCTAAATAAGTTAGGGCCAATCCTATAAACCACACCCATGTCTGCAGCCCAATCACTAATTCTCTCAATGGGTACATTTAAGGCTACTGAACTACTCTTCCCTATATTAATTTTATGCCCATAAACCCTCTCAAAAACTTGAAGTGTACACAAAATTCGTCTAAATGAAAGTTTACGATCATCAAGGAAGAAAATGGTATCATTAGCAAATTGTAGATGAGAACCCCCTCCCTTCCCCCAACTCCCCACACCTAACCCTTTAATCAACCTTCTATGAACTGCCCTAGCCACCATCCTACTTAAGACATTAGTTGCAACGGCGAAAAAAAAAAGCGAGATAATGGGTTTCCTTGTCTAATGCATCTCGAAGCAGGAAACCAAGATTTAGTTTTATGACTTACAATAACCAAGAACCACACATTAGACAAACAACCCATAATCTTTTTGCGCCAATGCTCCCCAAAACCCTTTTTCTTGAAGACCTTATCGAGGAAACTCTAGCTCACTCTTTCATAAGCTTTCTCTAAATCTACTTTGATAGCGAACTACCTCTTCTTGTGGTGCACCCCAAAACCCTTTTTCTTGAAGACCTTATCCCGGAAACTCTACCTCACTCAGTCATAAGTTTTCTCTAAATCTACTTTGATAACGAACTCCCTCTTCTTATTTCTATGAACATCGTCCACCACCTCATTTTCCACCAAAATAGCATCCACTATTTTGTCTCCACCCCACAAAAAGTACTTTGGGCACTTGAGAACTGCACTCAACCTATTAACTAGGACTTTAGTGATAATATCATACACACTAAAGACAAGACTAATAGGTCTAAAGTCCTCAAACTTGGAAGATCTAGCTTTGTTAGGCACCAAGGCTATAAAATTGGAGTTGGTACTCTTGTTCAAATCCCATTCCTATAGAAGTCGATGAAAACTTTCATCAAATCAGCCTTAATAATTCCCCAACAATCTTGAAAAAAATCCATGTTAAAACCGTTCGGATCCAATTCTTTATCTCTGTTCGTCCCAAATACCACCCCCCCTCACTTCGCCATCAAATGGTCTCTCTAACTAGTGCATATGATGAACAGAGATAGGATCCTAAACTAAACCCTCAATCATCAGTCTATTATGAATTTCCTTCGAGTACAAAAGTCAGTAATAATATCTGCGATCAGAGGCTGATCATTAGAGACCTCTCATCCCCCAAACCCAGCTCCCAAATCAGAATTTTCTTTTTCTTATTGTTAGCTAACTGGAAGAAAGAGGAATTACAATCACCATTTTTCACCCCCTTAAATTTGGTTTTTGCCTCCAGCTCCTTATTTCTTGGAAAATTACCTCTTCCTACTCATTTTTAATAGAGATTCTTTTGGCCTTCTCACTTTCCTAAACATTGCCGCCTCCTTTCTATTGAAACCTGCCAACTTGCCTAAAAGACTAGATTTTCTCAGTCTAAGGTCACCAACTCCCCTTTATTTGAAGTTTTTAAATTTCTTCTTTGGCCGTTTTAACTTCCTCATGAATCTAAAACCTTCCCAACCTCTCTCCACTTCCTCTACCCAACCCTAACCAAAGGCTTAAAAGTCGTATGGCTTAGCCACATGTTCTCGAACCTAAAAGGAGTAGGACCCCATGACACCTTACTAGACTCCAACAAAATAGGGTGATGATTGGAAGTAGTCTAATGTTGAGTGGTACAAGAGAGGTTGGGAAGCTCATCGTCCCACTCATTATAGAACAAAAATCTATCTAACCTATTTGCCGTCACTAAGCCCCCCCTATAGACCAAGTGAACGAAGCATTCCCCAAATAGAGATCTCTCAACCCTTAATCCTAATTAATGAATTACACTAGGGCATAGTTACTATTATTATAGTTTCTTTCTTATAACTTATATCAATAACCGATGTACCCATTTAGTAATTTATTTATTTTTTTTAAATTTCTTCCTTTTGGTTTGTTCCTGAATTTTGACAAAAGATCTCTTATTCTCGTCATTGTAAATTCTTCTCGTATTACTAAAATCTCTTTTTTGTTATTAAAAAAAATTGTTATTATTATTACTATTACTAAGTTATTAATTACTTATTAACCTATTATAATATTAATTTATAATTTTATAAGATTATATCAATTACCAATTTACGCATATGTAAATTGTTATTATTATTATTATTATTTGTAACTTGTAAATTACTTATTGTCTTATTATAATATAAATTTGTAACTTAGTAATTTCTTACTTGTTAACTTATTTATAAATTTATAATAAGATTATAACTTTATGCTTTATGCGACCACACAAGTTACGCATTTACCCGTATGTAAATTATTATTCTAACAAATTTTACCTCATTTAATTTAATGTTAGTGTCATTTATTAATTTTATTTTGATTTATCATTTGAATAATTTTCCTGTAAAATTCTTCATTAATTTAACACCTAATCATTGTAGCCTTGTAGGGAAGTGAAACTAATTGCAAAAATGTCTTAAGGAAGAAAACGAAATATAGCAAGGAGGGATGGGTATCCATTCCCAAGTGTAAAGAATGGCTTTATTTGCAAACATTGTGATATGCAAATGAAGATTGGTGGAGCAACTTGATTAAGATGCATTTGGTAAATTTTGATCCACAACATAATATAAAATTTTGTGACGAAGTACCTTTTGAAGTAAGACAAGAAATGAGGATTGTCTTAGAAAGTAAGACATTAGCCAAAGCAAAGAAAGCACAAAGAATGGAGGAGATTAAAAATGAATTGCATGGAAATTTATTGCGGCTTCAAGGAATTGATGAAAGGTATGATGCCGATGACGTCGTGTATCCCTTTGACATTTCTCCCTACGAGATGTTCACATATTGTCAAGCATTTTATGCTTCAAAATAAATGGAATAGGAAAGAGACCAATCTTGTAGGTTTGCAAGCAGCCAACGAGGAGGCAGTTCTAGGGTTGGTGGCAGTGTAGGGCAAACTCCCATGAGGAAAAATTGAAGTGTGAGAGGGTCATAAACAAAGCTATATATTTCAAAGTCTCCTTAGTATTACAAGTAAGATGTAGCAAAACAAATAAGGCTAAAAATCTTATTTGGAGGTCAAATGAAAGAAGAAATGAATAAGTTAATTTCAATTTATTATTTTTTTGTATATGATAATGTTCCAACTGAGAAGGCAAAATCATCATACTTTAAAAACATGGGGTGGGGTTGCCAAGCAGCTAGAATGGGAGTCGATCCACTGAAATCCTATCAAATTATAACAGAATACCTTGATTTGGAAGTAAAAGAAATGGAGGTCACAAAGAAGTGAAAAAAGTGTCTCACATATGGTTGCACTATGATATGTGTTGGATGGATAAGCCCTACGAAATTATCCATCATACATTTCATGATTTACTCCCAAAGGAATAAATTTTTTCCAAAGTCGGTGGATGCTTTTGATAAAATTAAAACCATGAATACATATATGGAGGTAGGAAAACAGTATATTGTCTTGGTGGTGACAAATACCAATGCATACAAGAGAGCGAGTCAAAAATTAATGAAAAAATTTAACTTGTATTGGACTTCATATGCTGTCCATTGCATTGGTCTCATGTTTGAAGAGATAAAAAAAAAAGAGGCAATAAATATTGTGATCTTGTAGGGAAGACAAATCACTAAATTTATATATAACCATGGTGGTGGTTTGCTAAAATGAAGAAGCATTGTAAAGGGGATATTACTAGATGATTTGCTACAAACTAAATTGCCCTTGATAGTCTATAGAGAAAAATGATAGGATATTTGCTGAATGGGCAAAGCATTCACTTTGTCGAACAAAATTGGATAGAGAAATTGAAAACACAATTCTTAACTACCAATTTTGGGACAAAGTGACAAATATATGTAATATTTACGAGCTTATACATGGAGTATTGTGCATAGTTGATATTGAGGTGGCCAATGCTAGGATTTGTGTTTGAAGCAATAAAGGCAATGAAAAAGGCCATTGAATTAATGACAAGAATTGGAAAATAGATTCTCAAATCAATAAATGTTCGATGGGAGAGAATATTTAACATCCTCTTCATATAGTAGGTACTTGATTTAAATTTAATATTTATAAATTTCAATAAATTCATATATCTATATGAAAATATTACATTTTATCTTTAATTGATTGACAACTTATTTTCTAAATAAAAAATGTTGATACAAAACATATTGGGGAAGACGAATATTTGCTGGATTAAATTGGAAATGAAGCAGTGTTTTAAAAGGTGAAGGTGTAAGTAAAGGCATTTTACTCAATCACGCGAGGCATAAGCCTTAAGGTGTTGATGCATAAGCCTTTTGTGAATTAAATTTTTTATTTTAAATATATAAAAATAAATTATATATATGAAAATTATATGAAATTTATTAAAGTAAATTATAAATTTTGTTGTTTGTCTAAATACATAAACCAGCCACATGCCCATGGTGGACTATAATGAGACAGCCATGTGCACACTTAATAGTATTGAAACAAGGGTACCAAAAGGGGTGGGGGAGTAGCTCCTCTGTAGATTAGGAGAACACGTGATGAGAGAGACCCGAGATATGAAAGAGAGAAATTGTTGAGAGGAAAGATGAGAGAGAGATTCTCGAAGACACCAAATGGCCCATAAGAGAGAGAAGATTGGGAATTGTGCTCTACGAGAGAGACTACAACTTCGAAGTAGTCTCATCGGAGAAGATTGACGCAACTTTGTCGAAGAGAGGCTTCATCAACAAGTGGGATGCTTTGTGAAGGGGGACGCTTTGTCAAGGGGTTGCCATTATCGAGGAGGGGCTGGAGCTTGCACGAACGAAGGGGATTCCTACCCTAATATGTTATTTTCTATTTCTTAAAATAGTTTTTTATGTTTTAGAGGTTGATGGGGGGGATCAGTATGCCTTAAGCTTTAACGGGTGTAAATGTGTTTCGTTGGCTAAGGCATACGCTTAGCTGCAAAAGGCTATGCATTTGGGGAGATTAACATTTTAGAATATGCATTGGGGCTTTTTTGTTTTAAAACACATTGAGAGGTACGCCGTGAGAACGCCTTTTAAGACGCTAAAGCAACTAGGGCAACCAAGATACCTGGTGAGTATTATTATTATTATTATTGCTACTGCTACACTATAAAATTCAAAATATGATTATAATTTATATATAACTACATAATACAAAGTTACTTACTACAATCTACGAACTTATGTTCTTATAATATCTTGCACGGTTGACTAGTGAATGATGTACAATTCAAGTGCTCCAACCCTAAGGAAGCTAGCATTCCGTATCTTGTTACAAATTGCATCTTCAACAACTTGTGAATGAAAGTGGAGCACATTTTATTTGATTCATATGAAGCAAAGAATTAGCCTAGCCTACGCAAGATTTCAGCATCTAGTTTTTCATTGTTATAACATGAAGTTTTGAATAAACGATATGGAGGTCAATCTAATCCCCTAGATCTTCTTGACTTATGAGTTGAATGGGGTGATGAGGATGAGTAATGAATATACACTTTTTCAGTGGATTAGACCATCTCAGCTTGATGAATGAGACAGAAGGTCGCTCCCACAAATGGCTAAGCATGCACGAGATGATTTTAGCATTGATGTTGATGAAGTAATGGAAGTAGAAGTGATATCTACCGGTGAATCATCACTAATGGATCTCAAGTTTGGACATGGAACGCCATACACTATGTCCTCTGGTGGTGGTGATGATAATTGTTAAGATGATGCTTGTGGTAATGGACTTGGTAGTAGCAATGGCAAGGTGGGGACAATGGAGGAAATAAGGGATGACAAAAGACTATAGTCCAGAAGTGGAATATTCACATCGTCCCCAATTAGGAAGGTGAGTGTTTACAAAGAGAATTGAGTGCATTTGACAGGAAATACAATCTAAGAAAAGGAGAACAGAGGATTCATAATATAGAAGAGAAGACCTTTTCTCTTATCTTGGAGTCTGTGAGTATAGGAACTGAGCATGGCTCCAATAGCTATAGTGGTCATTAGTTTACCTAGTATAGTTTCGCACAATCATCATATTGCAACCATTTCTATATGCATATGAGCATGCACAACAATATGGAAATTGGCAACCACTTGCCTATGGTATTGGACAAACAAGCCAACAATATGGGTATGCAAATGTAGGGCAATCCTATGGACATACACTTGCAAGATGATATTGTGATATGAGAGACTCTTTTGACCGAGCATAAACAACCATGAGTCAGATGACCATGGAGGAGTATAAACAACACATATACACTTATACCCAATCTTTTGGAAATTATAAGAAAAGGAGTGATTATTGTAAACAATATGTGTCATCTCAAAATCTCAATGATATGGATTGGAGAATTGATTTTAAGCCACCTAGAAACTTCGTGTGATATTAAATGTATTTAATTATTCGCTATCTACTTATTTAAAATAATAAATTTGTTAGATAAAATCATTAAATGATTAACTCAACAACTTTATAGCGATTTGCATGTTCTTCCAATTCCTATCTTGCTTCGTGATATGCTGTTTATATACCCTACAAACTAGAACCTTGTCAGACATACTTCTTTAAAATGTATTTTGATATCATACTAAGCATAATAATTTATTATAATATTTTCCAAAGCTTCATCGTAAACTTCCATCATTTGCTTTAAATTTTCATACAACAAGGATATGCTTTAAGTCCCACTAGATGGGGCTGACTACATGAATCCTTCCCCGTAAATTAACTCGATCGAAAGCATATTTATCTACTTGATTAACAACCATTAAATCCTTCCTCACTACCTCATTCCAAGTTATTTAAGGCCTACTCCTACCCCTTTTCATGTCAGAAGCAATAACTAGCTCACTCCTTCTCACATGTGCTTTACTAGGCCTACATTTCAAATGCCCAAACCATCTAAGCCGCTCCTCTTTTTTATCTTGTCTTTGATTGGTGATATGCCTAAATTATTGTATATATGCTCATTTCTTAGTTTATCTTTTAATGTTAAGCCATTCATTCACCTTAACATTCACATTTTGGCAACTTCTACTTTTTGTAAATGTTGATTCTTAGTTGCCCAACATTCCAATAAAGCATAGCCGACCTTATAGCTATCTTGTAAAATTTTCCTTTTAATTTAAGGGTATTCTATGATCACACACGACTGATGCACTCCTTCATTTTACTCAACTTGCTTTAATTTTATGTATGAGGTCTTCTTCAATTTCCCCTCTGCTTGCATTATAGATCGAAGATATCAAAATCGATTAGTGCTATTAATTTATTGATTATCAAGTATAATCTTGTCTCCACTACTCCTTGCATTATTGAAATTACATTTCATATATTTTGTCTTATTCCTACTTATTTTAAAAACTTTTGATTGTAATGCTATTTTCTAAAGTTCCAACTTAGATTCCACCCTACTCATATTTTCATCAATTAACACAATATCATCTACAAATAGCATACGCTTAGGGACCTCGTTTTGGATATTCCTAGTAAGTTCATCAATGACTAAAGTAAAAAGTTAAGGACTCAAAATTGAACCTTGATGTACAACTATTGTGATCGGAAAACCTTTAGATTCCCCTCCTATAGTTCTAACGCTAATGACTACTCTATCATACATATCCTTAATGACTTCAATATATCTACTGCATACCCCCTTCTTTTTTAAGACTTACCAAAGAACTATAGGTGAGTATCATTTGCTTTCTTTAGGTAAAAAGAAAAAAAAAAATGCAAGTCCGTCTTCTTTTTCCTAAAATTTTCTATAATCTTTTTTAAAGATAAATAGCTTCTATTGTTGATCTCAAAGACATAAAACCAACATAAAACCAAATTGATTTTTTGAAATCCTCATTTTTGTTCAATTATCCTTTACCGTAATTTCATCATATGATTCATAATCTAAATTCCATGATAGTTATTACAATTTTGAATTCTCCTTTGTTTTTGAAACCATCAAAATCAAAATTTAAGTCATTGCCTAGGAGAGGTCTCTTATATTAGTATTTGGGTCATACATGTATTCAGGGATTTACAGATGTAGATTGGGTTAGGTCACCTTTTGGCAAAAGATCCACAACTGGGTATTGGATCTTTGTTGGTGGTAATTTGGTTTCTTGGAAGAGTAAAAAACAAAGTGTGGTGGTTAGGTCAAGTGCTAAGTCAAAGTATATGGTCATGGCTCACACTATATTTTGTTTGGTTAAAGAATATGTCGGAAGAATTGGAATTCCACATTTTCAGTTAATGGAATTAATGTGTGATAGCCAAGTTGCCTTCAATCTAGTCTGAAGTTGATTGTCTCTTTGTATGGGAGAAACTTGTGCACAAGCTCATTACAATCACTCATGTGAAGTCTAATCTACAGCTTGCTAATTTATTCGCTAATTCCTTGAGGGTTGCTCATGTTAAATTCACTTGCAACAAGCTAGGATCATAGGATATCTATGCTCCAACTTGATGGAAATGTTGATGGTTATTTTGGGCATTTTCAGCATTACTATTTCGTGCTAGTGTTATGTTAGTAAGCGTGAGTTATGGTCATCGGTATGTACTTGACTGATATTTTAAACAAAGGGAGAGACCTATTCAGGTGCCGCTGATCATATGACAAGTATAACTACTTTCTTTTCCACTCCTTAGTATTCTGAAAGCTTACCATGTGTTACCCTTGTTGATGGGTCCACTATTTTCGTTAAGGGAATAATGATAGGAAATCCTGCCTCCTTTGTTTCTTTTTCTCTGGTTTTGTATATTCCCAAGTTCCCTTTCAACCTAAAGCTAGTTAGAAGGATTACAAAATCCATGAATAGTTCAGTCACATTCTTTGATGATTTTGTTGTCGTTCATATTTGAAGATGGGGAATACAATTGGTAGAGCACATGAATCTGGTGTTTTTTACCACTTTTGAATTGTTATCTCCTATCGCTTGCACTACTGCTATTGCACCATTCCAAATCCATTGTTGCATAGGTCATCCTTCATTAGAATAATTTTATCGAAAAAGTAGTTTCATCTTTGAGTTTTGTATTCTAGTCCTGAGTGCAAGTCTTGTCAGTTTGAAAAGCATCATCATGTTCCATTTGCTTCTCGAGTCAAATAAATGGGTAGCAAGCCCTTTCATGTTACTCCATTATAATGTTTGGGGTCTTAGTTGGGTTGTTTCTGAGTTAGGTTTTTGATAATTTGTAACTTTTGTTGATGACTATTCAAGGATGACTTGGCTTTATGTAATAAAAGGTCATCCTAAGTTAGTTCATATCTTTTGTGCCTTTTTGGTTCTCAAATAAAAAAAAAATATTTTCCTATTCAAATACTTTGCTAAGCAGTATTTCAGTATCCCATTGGCTACTTATATGACTCAGTCTGGTATTGTTTATGGGTCATCTTGCACCCAAACTCCACAACAAAATGGAGTTTTAAAGAGAAAAAATAGACATCCTTGAAATCACTCATACCTTTATCAAATGCATGTTTCTAAAATGTTTTGGAGTGATTTTGTTCTCAGCGTGTCCTCTCTTGTCAATAGCATCCATCCTCCATTCTTGGTGGTAAAATTCCCTACTTAATTCTTTTCTTGAATCCTCCTTTCTTCTCTTTACCTATTTATACATTCGGGTGTGTCTCCTTTGTCTATTAGTTAAACATTTCATAACTTTAAACCCGGGGTGAATAAATTGGACCCTTGTTTTATAAAATATATTTTTCTAGGCTACTTGTGTATTCAAAAGTGATATTATTGGTATGGTCTTCTCTGCTCTTTCTCCCCCCCCCCCCCCTCTTTTCAGTTGTTGATGTTACCTTCTTTGACTCTATACCATGCTATTCCATGTCCTTGAGTGCTTCTGGATTCAATGAGTCTCTTTCTCTGCCTAACCTTTGGTTTATTTTCTCTTCCCAATCATCCAAATCCATCTTCATGTAGTTTAACCTATTGTTGCTGCATATGTATTGTGAAAATCAATTGTGATGGTTCTGTTGCTCGTTTGAAGGTTTAGCTTGTTGCTAAAGGATATACTTAGTTATATGGTTTGAATAATTCAGACACATTCGCCCCAGTCACCAAACTTGCCTATTTATTCGTCTCCCTTTTGTCATCACCTATCACTAGCATTTGCATTAGATATGAAGAATGCCTTTCTACATACTTATTTTTAGGAGGAGATCAATATGGAGCAATCACTTGGATTTTTTGCTCACAGGGAGTCAAGCTTAGTGTGTTCTTAAGAAATTGTTGTATGGTTTGGCCAATTGAGTGCTCAAGTACTTGACTAACTTCTGCCTCCACTGGTTTGCAATAGATGACTTTGTATTTTAGGAAATACTGACAATCCGAAAAGTCGAGGGTTTCAATAACAACATATATTGGACATCAATACGTGATTGACATGGCTAGATACATGTCTAACATGTTTCGAAAATTAAAACATTGCATTTTGGTTCCTTCCTTTGATCGGTCTATACAAGAACAAAATGTGGAAAAGAAAAAAATGGCAAACAAGAGAGAAACTCAAGCAGTTGAGCTCCATTGGAGCCCTAGCCCAACTCACGACCTCATCCACCCCCATTCTTTTTGCCAAACCTTTCCTTCAACTTGCGAGTTCACCAAACATTTTAACCTTTAATCCTTTGCTCAATGATGATCTTATATTTTTTCGAGGCTCAAAGAGGCCAACAAATCTTAGCAAAGGCCGAAGGAGGAATCCTTTGAAATTCCTTCTTCCCAGCCACAAACGCGAGTTGCTCATTCCCTCCCTCTTGCTTCCCTGCCTCTTCTCCATCTCTTTCCCTCCCTCAATCCCTCCCCTCCCCTCCCCCCTTGCTAGACTACTTTTCAATATTTTCTTGTATAGTTTTTTATTTTTAAATGATGGATGATTTTGATATATTGATATCAATAAGTTAATATTAATGTCAAAGTATCAATATTAGTATTGTCATCATGTTATGAAACCGTGGAAGTAAAGAACTTGGACTATTGTTGGCTCTCTCATTCATAAGTGAGCATAAATAATGCCTATTTCATTTTTAATTATAATTTTCTCAATATTTTTTTTGAAATGAAAAGCATGCCTATATATGTGTGTTAGTGTAAGTGTTATATTATGTATCCTAGCCACGCCATATCCTCATTTTTTCGAAGTCTTTGTATTGCCATGTTGGTATTATGTCGTACCTGTGTCTGTGTCGATATTGATGCTTCCTAGTCTGCATTTTATCGTTATACTTGTATGGTAGGATTCTATTTGTTGTGTATGTTGACGATATTATGATTATTTGTGATGATGGTTGAATTATCTATAGGACTTCAAACATCTTCTACAAATAGATGAGACTAAGGGATCCATACCTATTGATACACCCTTGGATCCTAACAATAAGTTAGTGTCAGATATGATGTTTTGTTAGCCAATCCTCATTAGTATCAGATACTTGTGGAAAGTTGAATTAGCTCTCAATCACCCGACTTGATATGTCTTTTGCAACAAATGTTCAGAGCCAATTTCTTGATTCTATGAAGACGAGTCATTGGGATACCTCAAAGGTGCACCGAGAGAGGACTCTTATATCATGGCAATGGTCACATTTATGTTTAGGGGTATATAGATGTAGATTGGATTGGGTCTCTTTCGGAAAAAAGATCCATGGACGGGTAATGTGTTTTTGTTGTGTTAACTTGGTTTCTTAGAAAAGTAAGAAACAAACTAGGGTGGCCAAGTGAGGAGTTGACTCAAGAGTATATAGTCATGGCTAATAATACATGTGAACTTGTTTGTTGAAGAACTAAATTTGGTTTTCCACATTCTTGACTTATAAAGTTGATGTGTGAGAATTGAGCTACTATTTATATTGCCTCTAACCCAATCCTCCATGAGTGAACAAAACACATTGCAGTTGATCGTCACTTTGTTCGAGAGAAACTTCTACTGAAGCTCATTGTAACCACTTTTGTGAAGTCTGGATTCCAACTTGCTAATTTATTCACTAAATCCTTGGGGGATGCTCGTGTTGAATTAATTTGTTAGAATCTAGGAGTATATGATATCTTTGCTCCAACTTAAGATTTAGCATTTTTTATGTGTCCTCTGTTATGTTAGTAAACATGAGCTAGTAGGGTTATTATGGTCATTGTTTTGTACTTCTAGAATAGAGGGAGAGACCTATCGTTGTGATTCAGTCTTGCAATTTACTCAATACTTCAACAGGGTGTATTCCTAGAGTACTATTTTTGGTATGATATGAGTAAGGCTCGAAAGTTTTATTTGGCTGAATGTCTGAAAATTGAAGGGAACTCTTTCTTTTGTGAATAAATAGGTGGAAATTGTTAGGAGCAGATATGGTGAGATAAAACATTGAGTGAGATGAATTGATCCATGTAGGAGCAATTCGTATTATACTAACCAGTTCTATCATTTGGCTACTCCTTCCTTAATTTTGAAGAGGATGTGATGATTGCTTTATATAGGAAAGGGTTGAAATTGCTATTGCCTCCAAGCTTGCTGCATGAACCCTCTGATTTGCATGGAAGTAGAGTACTCCAAATTCAAGGATCAAAGAGTTTAATGAAAATTTTGTGTCATTGTGGTTGGAGATGTAATATTGGTTGCCCCTCACATAGAGGCGGATATGCAGTATGATTCTCCTAGGGCTACATCGACCCTTTAGTTTGAGAAGACTACCAGTGGATTTTTGTGCAAGAAGTCAGTGGTGCAGTTGGAAGGAGTTTAGATTACTATCTCACAGAAGACCCCAAGGCACTTTGAAACAACTTATAAGGTCCGACCAAGAATCAGATGCTTCAATTGTCAGCTTGTCAGGGTTTTGGTATTAACCAATGACAAGTCATGATGATTGCGAAAGAAATATGACGATGATGCTATCCAGCTAAACCGAAGCTAAGACAGAGTCTCAAGTGACTTAGATGAAAATGGCGACCTAAAAGATTGCTGAATACTCCTACCTATCTTCTCTTCTGACATGGTTAGAGAAAATGAAGATTGGAGACAAATGTCATCTTTTAGACTCATGTAATTTTCCATAAACAACTTTTTACTTTGGTTTTTCATCATGATTGTTGTACAAATGTAATTCTTGAAGAAGCTGAGAGTAACATGAATTTGAAGTTTGAGCCATATCCCAATCCATACACATTGCTTGGATGAGCAATGCCAACTTTGAAGGTCCATGGCCATTGCTTACTTCCCTTCAAGATTGGCTCATTAGGAGATTGTCCAGTGTGATATCCATACTCTCAAGATTTCCCACTTCTTTTATTTTATATTTTTTATGGGGCATAAGTGGTTGGTTAATAGGAGAGTTAAGCATGATGCCTATGAAAATTCTTATACCTTCTCCATCGACAAGAGGTATAGGGGTATGCCATCTTGAGCTCCTACACTCACCAAATTGCATTGCATTGTTTGCTTATGAAGCAAGATGATTCTTTTCATGGTGATGGACTCCTTGGCATTTTACTCAACTTGATGGAGATGAGTTCTTTCCTGAGGGATGGAATTGTTATAGGAGGTAATTGGATGGATCACTTTGACCCAATTTGGAGGCTGATTTAAAAGAATATGGAATTGTTGGTTCCAACCCCAAAATTAGTTATATTTATTTTGTAATAGACTGATGTGTATCTGGGGGTGTGTGAAATAGATGTGTCAATTTTAGGCATTTATTTGTAGCTTCTTGTATTTTGAGGGGTTGGCTTGTAAATTCATTTTGTGTCTTTAGGGGTTCAGTTGTACTTCTCTTGTAATTTAGGCATTCTTATAAATAGGTGTAGAAGCCATGAAACAGGCAGTTTTCATGACTTCTAAAGTGGAAGTTAGCGCAAGTTTTTGCCGCACTTTGCATCTTCATCTTCCTCCTTTATTCTCCCTCTCCTTCCTCCTCCTCTTTCTCCTCTCCTTAATTTTCTTTGTCTCCTTCACAGATGGCTTTTATTAAATTATAATGGGAGATCCAATTACAAAAGACTCAGATCTACAAGCACTTGGAAAACTTGTTATGTGAAAAACATTCTTGGGGTGCACTAAGTCTTGTAAAGAACAATCATTTGTATGTTGAACAAAAGGAACATTTTTTTATGAGCTCTTTTAAAAAAAAAAAAAAAAAATTGACAGGGAACATGCAAGGGGCAAAAACAGTTTTATCACATGGAACCATCCTGAAAAATGCAGTTCTTCAACACATCCGTCTGGTAAATCCACTCTTGCGGCCTGTTCTATTTTCACGTTTCGAGTCTCTTACATCTGCTCGCATGGAAGAGCATGGATTTGAAAGCACCACAATTCTAGACGTTTTGAAAGCAAAAGGTAAAAGTGCAGATGGATCCTGGCTTTGGTGCACCACTGATGACACAGTTTATGATGCAGTGAAGTCGGTATGCATCTATGTTTATGCATGTTTTTTGCTATTTTGCAAGTAGCTTTGGCATGGAGGATTGGATTTGTAGATTGATCACTTCGAATGCAGATGACACAGCACAATGTTGGAGCTTTGGTGGTTGTGAAGCCAGGAGAGCAAAAATCAATCGCTGGAATCATCACTGAAAGAGGTAGGGATGCCTTTTACTCAAAATAATATTTAGCTGAGACTATGGGTGTTCAGTATTCTTCAGAAAACTTAAAACCAAAGCAGTGTACTGTACTGAATCAAATTTCTGTTCAATTCGGTTTTTCAAATTTTAGTTTGGGTTGCTAATTTATTTACATTTTTTCAATTTTTTGTTTTTTATAATAATACAAAAACTGAAATTTTGATTTACTAACTTCTAAATAGTGTTTGCGTGTTATACTAGCAAATGTCACGTGCAATATGTGAAATTTTACAGGTGGACAACTTAATCTTATAAATAGACCTATTTTATTATATAATATGAAATAAAGATTATATTTAAGAAATATAAAATTGAATATTAAATAAAGAGCTAGCTGAATCCAGAAAAGATAAAGATGACCGGTTACATGAGTTAAATGCTGCCCCATTGGGCAATCTGCAATTCAATTGGACAAACCGACTCTAGTAGCCTCCAGTACAATGACTGGTCACTCTCTCTAAAGAGCTTTGCGTGCCAATTCTATTTGGCACCTGGATTAATATGCTAAGGGAGTTGTATTGGGAAGAGAACTACAAGACTGACCATATTCAACCCCCTTAAGGTGCTATCGCCTTGTGGTTGAATTTACACAAAATTAATGTTTTTTGATTGATTATTTGCTTACAGATTATCTAAGAAAGATAATAGTACAAGGAAGATCATCCAAGTCAACAAAGGTTGGAGATATCATGACTGAAGAGGTAAAAGTTCTGCATCCGCTCTGGTTATAATACACATGTTTGGGTTTTCCCGCTTGAGTTGTGCTATATAAATAAATAAGTTGTATGGATACACAAGGTCATCAATTCTACCTTCCAATTTTACAATGACCACTATCATACATTAAATTAAGTTCTATCTTGTCCATTATTTTAGGTTTGTAGTTCAATTTGTTTGTTTGTAGAGCATGCCATTTCTTCCATTGATCAATTACAGGTTGCTCGTATGTATTTACTTGTGATGTTAAAACTTTGTAATGGCAAATGCTGCTCTAATATTATGTGGTGATTTTAGAACAAGCTGATTACAGTCACACCTGACACCAAAGTTCTGCGGGCAATGCAACTGATGACAGGTACTTTATGCTGCTGCTTATTATTGAGTAATTTTGACTGCACGTTTATTGATGTTCACCATTGAGGAAAATACTTAAAAAGCTTGGAAATCATTTCATTTTTGGTTAGATAATCGCATCAGGCACATTCCTGTGATTGATGATGAGGGAATGATAGGCATGGTGTCAATTGGAGACGTGGTTCGAGCTGTGGTGAGTGAGCATCGGGAGGAGTTGGACCGTTTGAATGCATACATACAAGGAGGCTATTAATTGATGATGACGACAATGTCTAAATCTTCAAAACCAGCAGTAAGCTTGATGCTTTGTAAATACAGTGTGCTGTGTGGATCTCCTATTACATGGTTGTGTGCGCTTCCAGATACTGGAAGCTTGTGCTGCGGCTAAACCAGCATGCGGCCCAAACTAGCTAATAAGCATGCTGGTCATGAGAATAACTCAGCGTTTTAGGTTGTGCTCCGTACAACTCTTAATTATTAGCAAAATTACTTTCTTCGCCAGTGATTCTCTATAAGCACTTTATGGTAATTTCATCAGAAAAAAATGTTGATGCCATTAAATAGGAAGCATTTAAAATTAGTACTTACACTATAATAATGTGTTTGGCTGTGGACTTCACATTTGAGCTTACATGATACATATGAACTAGTAGCAATGATTTTTAGAAACTATGAATTGAAAATTGACTGTTAGCTAGTAATAACATGGCATGGTTCTTTTGTGACAATTTTGAACTTGTATTTATCAAGAATTGAAAAATAAAGAATTTAAAATACTATTTAAATTTACACGAAAAGAATTAATGACACGTTTGGTTCGAAAGAATGACTATTAGAATAAGATTGAGTACGGTTTAAATTTTGAGAAATATTGGAATAGTTATTGCTTATATATGCCTATTTAGTCAATTAAAATGTAATAAAGTAGGAATAGATATTCCTATCATGAAATTTGAGGGTAGTTATTTTTTCTCTTTCTTATTATGGAGTCATAAAATATTTTATATTGTTATTTATGTTATAGTAATAATATAATTTTTTGTATTACTAATTATAATTTACCTATTAAAATAAAACTATTCTTGAGAATAAACATTTTTCAAACCAAACGAATGTAAAGCATTTTGAGAGCACGAATTTTGAAGTTTGGATTTAAACTTGTGAGACTTTAGAATTTAATGTAATTTTATTTTTTATCTTATCTAAATTAATTCAAATTTAAAACTATATTTTCAAATGCAAGATAAAAGTTCATTTGGTATTGCAGTGGTTGTAATTGTAGTTCATAATTCTTGCTGTGGTTTATGGGAGCATAAATTGAGAATCTTGAATTTGAATTTATGTGAATTTAAATAAATTTTAATTTAAAATTTATTATCTTATTCAAATTAATAAAATTTTAAATCTAAGTTGTCTTCCAGTTGTTGGTAGTGGTTATTTTAATTTACAGTTATTGTTATGATTGAAGGGAAAAATTACTTTTTAAAGTTACTGTTCTTAAAGTATGAATGGATAATTTTTTTTTTTTAACCAAGCATGCTAGTTTAGGGAAGAAGGGATCTACGCAAGAAAAGAATGAATATGCATCATGGATGATTACAAATATAAACTAAATAGAGTTTTTTTCTATTTTATTATTAAAATAAAATAAAATATTAAATAATATTTTGAAAATTTTTTTTCTAAAGCTAACGTAATCTCACTATATAGATTTAAAGCTAATAGAGGAATGGGAAGGTGACGCGCAGACAGGAGTTCGAGATTTTAACAAATCTCTTAGGTTAGTCCGGAGAGATTTGCAAGGGACACCCTGCTTCTCTTCGAGCCTTCCTCCTCGCCGCCGTGTTTGGCTATCACTCAATCCAACTGAGATAGAATCAAGCAAAATAAAATTAAATTTACCAGTCAATTTTTTCTTTATTCTTGATTCAAATTTAGTACTGTTTGTGTTGTGTTGGGCTCGTGGTTAACAGCTTCTTCGCGTCGTTTTATGTTCTTCGATCTTCAATACACAAGTATTTCAATCCAATCGTAGAATAAAAACTGGAGAAGCAAGATAACCAGATAACTCATCTTTCCTTTTTCTTGTTCCTGTGAACTTAATTAACATCATCTTCTTATATATATGACACATTAAAAACTAGTTTCTGGTCTCAGCTCGCATAACGCGGCCGCGCCACACGTACCCATCGTGATGGTGTCTGCACCGGAACGACCCCGGATGCCGCGTCGGCGAGCACACGCACTGCTTCACCCCCCCCGCTCCCTCTTCCGGCGGCCGCGGATGCGCTGCACACCGCCGACGGCTCTTGTACGCTCACCGCCTAGACCGCAAGCGGTGCATGCAACACAAACCATCTCCCCTGCTTCACCGACCGGCCAACCAAAGGAACGCCCAGAGGACACATCTTTCTTCTTCAATTTTTAAAGGAAAGGAATAAGTGGGCTATGGCATTTTATGGGGTATGGCGCGCGGAAGAGGAAGGAGAGGAGGGCAAGTAAAGTTGGGAATAAGTACAAAGAGCTTTTTCCCCACTCGGTGACTTTATTAATTAATGGGGCAATGGCCACAATATCAGAAGTTGGAGCTTAATTAAGTAGGAATTACTAAAAATCTAAAAAACGTAACGGCCAGCAGAGGAGGAAGGCTGGGTGTCCCATACTAACCTGCAAGATTTGTTTAAATCTTGAACTCCTGCCCCGTGCCACGCGTCACCTTTCCATTCGTTCATCAGCTTTAAATCTCGCAGGTGTTGTAAGATTATGTGAGCATTAGTTTGAAAATTTTTTTCCCAAATAGAGTATTATTTAATATTTTATTTTATTTTAATAATAAAATAGAAAAAAATTCAAACTAAATAAACTTCCTTCAGCGCAGCCACCCTTTTTCGCATATCACGATTATGCTTTACAAGCTGTACTTGGTTGTTTGGTATTGCTGCCACTGGTTGTGGTTCACAGTTGATGATGTGGATGGTGGCAGCGACTCGATGTTGTTTAAAAAAAAAAAAAAAAATCTCAATTCGAAGTTTATGTCAACAAAATGATTTGAAAATTATTTAAAATTGTGTTAATTTTTGGCAACGATCAACTAAAGAGTTTGGTCATTATCGAACACTTGAAAAACGTACAATTTAATATTTCTAAGTATGCAAGAAGTTATGAAATATAAGTGGATATCCCACATGTCAACTATGAATTTATCCTATATATCTACACTAATTCATGTTCCATGTGAACTTGCCCCATATGTTTATACTTACAAAGTGTATGTCACCCCATCTTCCACCCATTTGCTTTCCCCCCTAATAAATGCTTACGTATTCATATTGCCTTCTAAAAGGACACCCTCCCGTTCTCATTTGAGACATATTTGATGCTTCCATGTAAGTAGATATATAGTGAGGATAAGAGAAGAGGAGAGATAAAGTGAAGAACAGATAAAAGAGAAGATAGCGATATCTTGTATAAGGCCAGTTCCATATCCTATTATAATTCCTCCCATGATAGTGGAGTTTTGATCCCGTCCGCCCATGAAGTAGGCATAGCCGAACCACGTAAAATTTCTGTCTCTTCTTTATTTATTTTCTATTTATTTTTTTAAACATTTTTACAACACGTTATCAACACAAATCTCTAACCAGCTGACATATTTCTTTAATTCTTATTTAATTAACGAGACTTTAACAGACTAATATATTTCTATATATTTATACCGCCTTAATGGACGGTTTTATTTCTGTTTATACTGCCTTAATGGTCAGTTTTATTTCTGTATAGCCTATATATATATATATATATATATCTCCACAAGAGATGGTATAATAGTCCTACTGAAGACGCTGTATATTTAAATCTTTCGTATATATATATCTCCCGAAGAGATAATCCTCACGAAGAGGCAATATATTTAAATTTCCTGTCTATATTTTTAACCTTATAAAGAGATGTTAAATTCGACCTCCTAAAGAGGTGAAACATTTATTCTCCATATGAAATAGTATATTTAACCTCTGGAAGAAGTGTTAAATTTTTACTCAATTTAATATTTTAAATTGAAATCATACTCTTGAAGTGTACAAATTGAGAAAAATAAAACAATGTTCCTAAAGAAACATATTTAAATACCCCAGAAGGGTGGAAATATTATTATATTATTATCTCAATTTTATTTTAGTTTTTACAGTTTGTTTTCTAAATTGTCTTATTATTGTTAATTTATTCAGATGTCGAACCTATGCAAAGTTGAATTTGTTTCTCTTGATATCAATGACAACAATTATTTATCATGGATTCTTGATGTTGATATTCATTTAAACGTAATGAACTTAGGAGATACTATTTTAGATGGAAATACCGCATCCCTGTAGGATCGCGCAAAAACTATGATCTTCCTCTGTCATCATTTAGATGAAAATTAAAGATTGAATACCTTACTGTTAAAGACCCACTTATCCTATGAAAAAACTTAAAAGATGGATTTGACCACCAGAAAATTGTGTTTTTACCAAATGCTCGATATGAATGGTTGCACCTGAGGTTACAAGATTTTAAAACAGTCGGTGAATATATCATGTTTTTTTGTCATTGAGAAGAATAATGAGCTTTTGATGAAAAATCACCAAACTTGTCCAACTGGTTCGACCTCATTCTCTGAAGTGAATATGAATACATCTCGTGGTCGAGGACGAGGTCGTGGGCATAGTCGTGACCATGGTCAAAATAATCACTGGCATCAACGTGAGGCTACAATCCCCCAAAAGAGAGATAACCCCTAGAAGAGGGATGACCCCCAGAAGCGGGTAAATGATCAAAATCAGCGACCCAGATAGCATGAAACTGAATGTTACGGATGTGGAGGAAAATGTCAATGGTTGCATACCTGTTGTATGCCCAGGCACTTGATAGATCTATACTAAGCATCTATAAAAGAAAAGGAAAAGACTAAAGAGGTTGAAACAAATTTTACTAATAATGTTGTTCCAATAGATGCTGGACCATCCAATTTTGTTTATCTTGATGTTCATGATTTCCTTGTAAATCCAGATGAAAATAATGATGTAATATTTTAGGATATATAGTAAGTAATATTTTCTTTTGATAAATTGCTACTATTATCAATTATAGTAATGAGTTTTTAGGATATTTGTTGTAGTGTGAATTGTCTTAAAGTTTTGATCAATTATAAGATGTCTTTGGAAGAAGTTTGTTTAGCTGACAGTGCTACAATACACACAATTCTTCTAAATAGGAAATATTTCCATTACTTGAATATATATTCAAAAAATATTAATACAATATCTGGTCCTGCAAATTTGATTGAAGGCTTCGGAAGAGCTAATATAAAGTTACCTAATGGTACTTTATTACAAATTAATGACGTTTAATATTTTAGTAGATCTAGAAGAAATCTGTTAAGTTTTAAAGATTTAAGACTTAATGGATATCACATTGAAATTACAAATGAAGACAGTAAAAAATTCTTTTATATTACTTCTATTGTTTCTGGGAAGAAACAAATTTTAGAAAAGCTGCCAACTTTATCTTCTAGATTATATTATACAAAGATTAAAGCAGTTGAATCATATAATGTCTTGCACCCAAAGTGCAATGACCCAAAGTTATTTACACTTTGGCATGATCGTCTTGGACATCATAGATATGTAATGATGCGAAGAATCATTGAGAAGTCACATGGTCATCCACTAAAGAACCAGAAGATTCTTTTATCAAATAATTTCATATATACTGCTTGTTCTCAAGGAAAATTAATTGTCAAACCATATATTTTAAAAGTAAGTCTTGAATCACCTAGTTTCTTACAAAGAATTCATGGTAATATATTTGGACCAATACATCCATCATCTGGACCATTTAGACATTTTATGGTCTTAATTGATACATCTACTAGATGGTCACGTGATTCTCTACTTTCTACTTGTAATATTACATTTGCTAGACTTCTTTCTCAACTGATTAGATTACGAGCTCATTTTCTCGATTATCTAATTAAATCAATTCGTTTGGATAATACTGGTGAATTTACATCCCAAACTTTTGATAACTATTGCATGTCACTTGGAATAGATGTTGAACATCCCGTTGCTCATACCCATATACAAAATGGTTTAGCTAAATCTTTTATTAAGAGACTTCAACTCATTGCTAGACCTATGATTATGAGAACTAAATTGCCTTTATCTGTTTGGGGATATGCTATTCTTCATGCTGCATGTTTAGTTTCTATAAGGTCATCTGCTTACAATAATATTTCACTCATGCAATTAGTTTTTGGGCAACAACCTGATATTTCTTATTTAATAATTTTTAGTTATGTTGTATATGTTCCTATTGCCCCTCCTCAAAGAACTAAAATGAGTTTTCAATGTAAGCTTGGTATCTATGTTGGTTTTGATTCCTCTTTTATTATTAGATTTCTTAAAACTTTAATAGGTGATTTGTTTAAAGCACGGTTTCAAGATTGTCATTTTGATGAAGCAGTATTCCCTAAATTAGGGGGAGCTAAATCAGTGCTTGAAACACTACATGAAATCACATGGAATGCCATGAGTTTATCTCATTTAGATTTTCGCACAAATCAAAGTGAACTTGAAGTTCAGAAGATTATCCATTTGCAAGGGATTGCAAATCAATTACAACATTCTTTTGCAGATACCAAGGCCATACTAAAATCTCATATACCTATTGTAAATATTCCAACACGAATTGATGTCCCTGAAGGAAAACAACCAGCTAATGAATCTAAACCACAAGTTAAGCATGGAAGGCCTATTGGTGCAAAAGATAAAACTCCCAGAAGGAGAAGATTGAAATCTGTAAACACTCCAGAGGAGGTTATAGAGGTGGATAATCCATTCGAAATTCACAAACCTATTTCTTCTAAAAATGAAATCCCTATTATAAAACCTCTTGAAGAGGAATCTCTTAAAGAGAAAACTCTTGAAAAGACATCCCTTGAAAATGGACAGATACCTAGAAATAATAATGAGATCTCAATTCATTATACATGAGAAATGTGGGATAGAAATAAAGTTGTTGTCAACAACACATTTGCATAAGCAATAGCTACTAACATTGCCAGAAGTAATAAGGATCCTGAATCTAAATCTGTTAATGAATGTCGATATATAAGTGATTGACCAAAATGGAAAGAGGCTATCACATCAGAATTAAACTCTCTATAAAAAATAAAAGTTTTTGGACTTGTAGTCTAAACACTAGATGATGTCCAACCTGTTAGATACAAATGGGTATTTGTGCCCAAGAGAAATGAAAATAATGAAATTACTTGGTATAAAGCAAGGTTTGTGGCACAAGGTTTCTCGCAAAAACTCGAAATTGATTATGAGGAGACATATTCTTCCATAATGGATGGAATCACATTTAGATTCTTAATTGGGCTAGCAGTCGCTGAACGATTGAGCATGCGTCTTATGGACGTAGTAACGGCATACCTATATGGATTGTTGGATAATGAAATTTATATGAAAATCCCTGAAGGATTTAAATTGCCTGAAGCAAAACCCAGAAATTTATATTCAATTAAACTCCAACATTTTTTTTATGGACTAAAGCAATATGGACGCAAGTGGTACAATCGATTAAGTGAGTACCATGTGAAAGAAGGTTTTATAAATGATCCAATTTGTCCATGCGTTTTTATTAAAAGATCAGAATCCGAATTTTCTATAATTGCTGTTTATGT
This sequence comes from Malania oleifera, assembly GCF_029873635.1. Taxonomy (NCBI): domain Eukaryota; kingdom Viridiplantae; phylum Streptophyta; class Magnoliopsida; order Santalales; family Ximeniaceae; genus Malania; species Malania oleifera. Next base: position 151,784,936 of record NC_080418.1, read on the forward strand.
TGATGATTTGAATTTATTTGGGACTCCTGAAGAGCTCACTAAAGCTGCTAATTATTTAATGACTGGATTTGAAATGAAATATTTAGGAAAGATAAAATATTGTCTTGACCTACAGATTGGACATGTAAATGGCGAAATTTTTGTTCATCAATCTAAATATACCGAGAAGGTATTAAGGCAATTCTATATGGATAAAGTTCATCCTTTGGAATCCCCAATGATAGTACGATCACTTGATGTTAAAAAGGATCCATACCATATTTAAGTGCTATTGACTCTCTAATGTATCTAGCCAATTGTACAAGACCTGACATTGCATTTGCTGTAAATCTACTAGCAAGACACAACTCTACTCTTACTTGATGACACTGGAATGGAATTAAGCACATTCTACGCTATTTGAGAAGTACAACTGATTTGGGTCTATTCTATTCATTTGATTTCAAATCTCAATTAGTAGGATATGCAGATGCTGGATATCTATATGACCCTCACACTGCAAAATCTCAAACTGGATATGTATTTCTTTACGTAAAAACTGCTATATCTTGGAGATCAATAAAGTAGACGATTACAACAACATCTTCCAATCATTGTGAAATACTAGCTATCCAAGAATCTAGTAAAGAATGCGTGTGTCACGCCCCAAACCCACGGATGGGCCCCAGGTGTGAATTTAGTAACCTAACCTGTCTCTGTATCAATTAAAACATACATGAAACTATACTGAATGAGAGTCCGACCTTGTGGGGTACACGTATACCCTATACTCATTCACATACACATACATACACATCACTTATGCAGTGAAAATGTTCTTTCTAATACATACAATGTACCATACCAGAAACTACTCATAACCAGAGTCTACGCTCCAAAATACAGTACATACCTCGGGTGTCTACAAAACCCAACAATGACAACCCGATTACAAATTCCGTACTTACATAAGTACTATATGCAGCTAACCGACAACCATGCTCCCGAACACTAGGACGCTAGTTTCGGCTACTCGAAGGACCTAAAACACATTTGTATATTCGGGGTGAGACACCTACCAAGAAATGGGTTATATCAGTGTGCGACACATAAGTGTTATTTTGACATAAAACATAACATAATACAGTTCCAGTATTTTCACAATCCAGTTTCAGCACATAAGATACAAAACATACGATCAGTGTCGTCACACTCTTCGGCCGAAACCGACTGCATTACACAGAGCACTCAATACCCTAGCATTAGCCGAAGCCCCATAGTGATATCATTGTTAATACGGTGTCCACTCACACCCATCAGTGACCAACCGGAATAAACATGTGATATTTCATACCCTAGGATATAGAGTCGGATACTCTCGCTCATGGTATTTAGCCAAGACATGACGTTTGCTCACAGTAATTAGCCGAGACGTGGCAATTTCACAAAACCTGGAACATTTTGGAACTCATGTTCCTATACCTCTCAGCTTACAGTAATTAGCTGTCACAACTGTTTTCACAAACCTGGAACATTTTACATACAACAGTTCATTCCACACTTATTTCAGTATATAACAAAATATATCGTTTTCAATTCGAGAATACAATTTAATACAAATACAGGTACGATCATCTCAATACCACAGTTTATACAAATATATGATTTTCCAATAGAAACAGAGATGATACCCAAGAGCCCCAATTTTTCCAAAAAATTGTAACCTGAAAATCCTGTATTTTCACTCGATAGATTTTCCCAAATAAGTAGCAAAACATACATACAATCGTAAACTATAGGTTTACCGATTTTGATTTAAAAAATAACTGATATAAACAGAATCCCTTTATCTTTCCCCGAATACCAAAACTTGAACTCTACGGCTCCAAAACTATGAATCAAGTTCCCAAAACCTAAACATCAAAGAACTATACTTAACTATAATTCTCACTACTACATATATTTCAAAACAAAAATGAAATCGAACCCTTACCTTGATTTGGGTCAAAACCTAAGAATCTTTGAAACAAATTTTCGATTCGCTATAAATGTAGAGATTCTTCTTTTGATCCACGTAGCAACGTTGGATCGTTGATTCGGGTAACGAATGACTCGAAATCTTAGAGAGAGAGAGAGAGAGAGAGAGAGAGAGAGAGAGAGAGAGAGAGAGAGAGAGAGAGAGAGAGAGAGAGAGAGAGAGAGAATTTTGGTTTCTTAACTCTTAAGAAAAACCAAAATATATTTATAACTTGGTTGACCCAGCCAAACTCATTGACGAGACAGTGTCCTCGTCGACAAGCCACAGAAGGAAGTTCGTCGACGTCAAGGTGGAGTCGTTGATGAGCCAGAGATTTTAGAATTTCCCAAAATCTCTTGGTATCTCCTCGTCGGCGGGTTATTAAACTTCATCGCCGATCTGCACAAGAGACTTCATCGATGAGAAAAGAAGCCTCGTCGACGAGCCTTGCTAATTTTTACCTTTTAAATTTTCCTTCTTTTTTCTTATTTATTTAATACACCTATCTTAGGTCGGGTTCTTACAGTGTGTGGCATAAATCGATAATTTCTCATATCCAAGCAAATTGTGGTTTTCAATCAATCAAGAATATTCCAACAGTTTTATATGAAGACAACGCTACATGTGTAGCTCAACTAAGAGGAGGATATATAAAGGGTGACAGAACAAAGCATATCTCTCCAAAATTCTTCTATACGCATGAATTCCAAAAGAATGGTGATATAAATGTTCAGTAGATCCGATTAAGTGATAATCTTGTAAATTTGTTCACCAAAGCTTTGCCTACTACAACATTCAAGAAATTGGTTCAACTCATCGGAATGAGACACCTTAAAGATCTTAGTAGAAGGAGTTAATATATGGGTGAAATCCAAGGGGAAGTGTTATGAAATATAGGTGGATGTCCTCCATGTCAACTATGAACCTACCCTATATATCTACACTTATTCATGTCTCATGTGAACCTGCCCCATATGTTTGTACTTATAAAGTGTATGTGTAACGACCTGAAGAATAATGTTATTTAAATAATAAAGAGGGAAGGGAAATGAAAACAGAAACAGAAGGAGGCAGTAGACTTCGTCGATGAACGCTTTGCGTTTGTTGACGACGTTGCACTTTGGATATAATAACCTAAGGAATTTTCTCATAGCCTTGTTGACGAACACAGGGGATTTGTCGACGAGGGTACAAGAGAGTCTCGTCGATGAGGGCATGTTTCATCGATGAGAAGATACCGAGAGAATGTTTTGGGTGATTCTGAATTTTGTTGACGAAGGGGAGAGTTCATTGACGAATTTCCTATTAGACTCATCGACGAAATGATGTGACTCGTCGATGAAGGCTGCAGTATAAATAGCCCTAAACTTAGTTTAATCGCAGAAAAATCAACGCAAACTCTCCCTTTTCTCTCCCCTACGGTCCTTCCCTCTTCTCTCTTCGATTTCGGCCTCGTTAGTCACTGGATCGATGATTTGAGGCCACCACGACGCTCCTGGTAAAGTTCTCTTCAAGTTTAAAGGGGCAGATCGTCAGTGGGATCAAGTTGAATTTCTTCCTAGAATCATGGTAAGGCCTTTATTGTTGTAGGAAATGATTGAGACAAAGAAATAATGATATTCTGTTATGGCGAATGTTGTTTTTAGGGTGTTGAGTAGGAAGCTCTACGGGTGTTGGACCAGTATACCATAGGGGCTTTCCAGTAGTCAGGTAAGGGAAATATGCTATGTTAGGAAACCCTTTTTTGATTCCAGTACGAACTATATGTTTTATTAAATTATTATTCATATTATATATATTTATATTTTCTAGAACATGATAATATTAATATTTATTTGTGTGACTTGAGTTGATAACAGAATAGTACTATATTTATAGAATTTGTGAATACCATGTTTATAGTTATTAATAGAAATACCATGATATTTGCATGTTTATAGAATGAAGAATTTTTCAGTGTACAGTATACTCAGAAATATGCATTTTCAGTAATTTCAAGATAGCATGTTTATCAGTACCGTAACGCCCTAATATATAGATATTCAGACAGTAGTTCAGTTATACAGAAAACATATTTTCAGTCAGTTTATTTAGAATTTCAGATAAATTCTATGGGGTTATGGTCATTTTAGAAACCACAGTAAAAACAATATATTACAGATATCAGTTACCTATATAGTATCAGACCCTGACGGATCAGACAACAAAGCACAATACTGTAGTTACAGATATTCAGTTCAGAGTGCAACCACTTTACTTAGATAGTATGTGGTATGAGGTCGATCGTGCCCACTTCGGGACAGACTCTCCATTAGATATGGATTGAGGGGGCCGATCAGACTGTCGGAGTTCAGTTGACTTACCCTAGTAGGCCAGCTAGGATAGGTCCCACCTTCGGGCCGTACAATCCTGTCATGAGGGGTTAAATTATGACATAAAACCATCTAGGGAAAGTTTCTCAGATATTATAAGTATAAGTAGATTTCCAGAAATAGTAGTAGTATTATGAAAAGTAAATTTATATAATTTTAATATATGTTATTTATACCAGCATTTACAATTTCAGTTATCCATGATATTATTTCTAAATCAGATTATTAATATAGAAATATAACTTAGTAGCCACACACTAGTAATAGCATGTTTCGTCTTACTGAGCGTTGGCTCATCCCAGTGTTGAATTGCTTTTCAGGTGAACTAGTTAGGTGAGCGGAGTAAGCTCACAGGTAGAGGGGCTCTTGTACTACCCTTTTTGAGTGTGAGTATTTTTGGGTGGCATGCTTTTGTAATCCCTTGGTATCAGTAAGGGTAGTTTCTAGAGAATAGTGATGATTGTATATTGTGGGTTAATTTGTCACTCTGGTATTGTATTATGTGTGGATTTATTTTATATGATTGGCTTTTGCTGTTTAGGTTAATGTTTGGATTTAAAACTAGGGAAAAAGATTTTATTTTATTAGCAGGTCGTTTCAATTTGGTATCAGAGCCTAGGTTGTTAGGTTCTGTAGACTTTAGAATACAACGGAAGCCATACCAGAGTATAGGGAAGAATTTGAGGTTTGTTCTGTATCTAGGTACAGGATTTTTGTGGTGGTTTCTGTGTTTTTCTTGGGGTGACGATTTCAAGAAAATCATAATAAACTATCGTTGGATCATATGTCTAGGTGGCAGAACTGGATTTTGAGTTAAGATTGGGGAGGGTAGTTAATTATAAACATAGGATTTGAGTAGAATAAAATGGATTAGGTTTGTGTAGGAGATAAGGTTCTTAAGTGTGTTCTTGTTTTTAGGATGGACCCGGGAAGTAGTGGCATAAATGCTGGGAGAAACAGGCCAGGACCTTCTAGCATGGGTGCTGATACCGATGCAGTACTGTGCAGCGTCACCCAGCATGTGATGGCTAAGATGGCCAGGAGATCTGGGGATCGTGGCTGTTCGATCAATCTGTTTACGCGGATGAAGCCCCCATACTTTACTGGAGGAGATGACCCGATTGTAGCTGAGAACTGGGTCTAGGATATTGAAGAGACATGGGCGGTGCTTCGTTTTTTGGATGAGCAGAAGGTAGTATTTGTAGCGTTTAAACTGACAGGGGAGGCGAAGCCTTGGTGGATATCAGCGCGACTGATAGAGAAGCAGAGGCAGATTCTAGTGTCAGTGACTTGGGATCGATTCAAGGAGCTGTTCTTTGAGCGATATTTTCCTTCTATCGTTCGGAGTGCGAAGGCAGTAGAGTTTCTGCATCTGGTACAGGGGCAGATGACCGTATTCTAGTATGTAGCTCGGTTTATCGAGTTGTCACGTTTTGCTCCACATCTAGCACTTGATAAAGAGAAAAAGTCCAGGAAGTTTGAAGCGGGATTGAGGCAGAACTTGTTTGAGTAGGTGATTGGCTTTAGAGCTTAGACATTGACGGAGGTTGTAGACAGAACTGTGATTGTTGAGAGTGGTATTCAGAGGGGTTTAGCAGCACAGATTCAGAGGAAGAGGTCGATGCCTCAGGGTTACCAGGCTGGCTCCAGTAGGGTTCCATGGAGAGGAGGCCGTGATAGAGGAGATCTGAGGCAGACAATAGGACCTCGAGAGTACCAGGGTATACAGACCTTTCCAGTGTGCCAGACATGCAGGAGACGTCATTCGGGGGAGTGTCTGGAAGGGAGAGGTGTATGTTATCATTATGGGAGACCCGGTAATATAGGACGTGCATGTCCAGGGCCACAAGACCAGATTCTAGCTCCCAGGCCCTATCGGGGAGGACATTAGGCAGCTTGGGGAGGATATCAGGCGCCTCGTGGAGGCTAGCAGAGGAATGTAGCTCCAACGTGAGTTTACACTTTGAAGCCGGGTGATGCTGAGACTGCCGCGGATGTGGTGATAGGTACATTTAATGTTTTATCATATCCAGTTATTGTTCTATTTGACTTAGGTGCCACTCATTCCTTTGTCTCTGCATCTTACGTTAAATTATCTGGAAGTGAGACCCAATTGTTAGATATAGCATTGTCATTAGCTACACCATCAGGGTCAGTGATGAGATGTCAAAGGATACTTAGAAGCCATCCAATAGAAATTCAGAGGAGAGTATTACCAGCTGATTTGATGTAATACTGGGGATGGACTTGTTGGCTGCTAATCACGCCAACATTGATTGTTATCAGAAAGAAGTAATTTTCAGACCCCCGGGTGAGCAGGAATTCATATTCATTGGTTCACGGGTACGTATTCCACCGCAGTTGGTGTTGGCTATACAGGTAAGTAGATTACTCCGGGACGGAAGTTAGAGATTCGTGGCTTTTATAAAGGAAGCGTTAGAAAATGAATTGAAGCTTGACAGTACCCCAGTTGTGTGGGAATTTCCAAATGTTTTTCCAGAGGAACTACCAGGATTGCCTCCCGAACACGAGGTGGATTTTCCTATAGATTTCCCTCTAGGGACAGCGCCGATCTCTAAGGTTTCCTACCGTATGGCTCCAACTGAATTAGGAGAATTAAAGGAGTTGTTGCAAGATTTGCTGAACAAGGGGTTTATACGACCCAGTGTATCGCCATGGGGAGCTCTAGTGTTGTTTGTAAAAAAGAAAGACGGGTCTTTGAGGATGTGTATTGATTACAGTGAAATAAATAAGGTTACTATTAAGAATAAATATCCTCTACCCTGTATAGACGATTTGTTTAATCAGCTCCAGGGTACACGAGTATATTTCAAGATTAACCTCAGATCAGGGTATCATCAAGTGAGAGTAAAGGCAGAGGACGTTGCAAAGACAGCCTTCAGGACCAGGTATGGGCACTACGAATTCCTCGTTATGCCGTTTGGTTTGATGAATACCCCAGCGGTGTTCGTGGATTTAATGAATAGAGTTTTTCACCAGTATCTAGATCAGTTTGTGGTGGTTTTTATTAATGATACATTGGTGTACTTGAAGAATTTTGAGGATCATGAGGTGCATTTGAGGTAGGTACTGCAAACACTTAGAGAGGAAAAGCTTTACGCCAAGTTTAGTACATGTGAGTTCTAGCTTGAGCAAGTTGCGTTTTTGGGCCATGTGATCTCAAGAGATGGTATTTCAGTAGATCCTAACAAGATTGACGTGGTGGTGAATTGGGCTAGGTGGAGGAATGTGTAGGAAGTTAGGAGTTTCTTGGGGCTGGCAGGTTATTACCATCGATTCGTTAAGGGGTTTTCAACTTTATCAGGACCTCTCACGCGTTTGACCAGGAAAAATACCAAATTTGTGTGGGATGAAGAATGTGAGCAGAGTTTCTAGGAATTAAAGCAGCGGCTTGTTACTGCACCAGTCTTGATGATTCCATCTAGAGGTGATGGTTATGTTATCTACAGTGACGCGTCCTTGAAAGGACTCGGTTGTGTACTAATGCAGCATGGTAGGGTGGTAGCATATGCGTCCAGGCAGTTGAAAGAATATGAAAAGAACTACCCTACTCACGATCTGGAATTGGCCGGGGTTGTACATGCACTGAAGATCTGGAGACATTACCTATATGGTGAGAGGTGTGAGATATTTTCTGATCACAAGAGTCTAAAGTATTTCTTCACATAGAAAGAGTTGAATATGCGGCAAAGAATATGGTTAGAACTCATTAAGGATTATGATTGCACCATCAGTTACCACCCAAGTAAAGCAAATGTGGTGGCTGATGCTTTGAGTTGTAAATCAGAGGGTACAACGCAGTTAGCAGTAGCAATCGAGCACCCGATTCAGATGGACTTGGAAAGGCTTGGTGTAGAGTTAGTGGAAGATGATCCTCAGGCGTTTAGTGCCAGTCTAGTTATACAACCTGCATTGGGTTAAAGAATTAAAGCTGTTCAGAGAAATGATCCCGAATTAGTGGAGGTGCTAGCCAGAGTTCAGGATGATCAGGGAGAGGAATTCAGTATTTCTGACGATGGGGCTTTGAGATTTCGTACCAGATTGTGTGTGCTTGCAGATGATAGTATTAGGAGGACGATTCTAGAAGAGGCACACATCTCTCTATACACTGTTCATCCGGGAAGTACGAAAATGTATACGGATCTACGGGAGTATTTTTGGTGGAGGCATGAAGAGGGAAATAGTAGTATTTGTACAGCAGTGCTTGACATGCCAGTAGGTTAAGGCTGAGCACCCGAGGCCGACAGGAAAGTTGCAGCCACTTTTCATTCCTGAATGGAAGTGGGACCGTGTGTCCATGGATTTTTTTACTGGGCTACCGTTGGTGTTGCATGGTCCGAATGCCATTTGAGTGATTGTTGATAGATTGACAAAGACAGCTCATTTTCTGCCCATTTGAGTTAGCTACCCTATGAACATGTTAGTGGAGATTTACATACATGAGATTGTTCGACCCCATGGAGTGCTGGTATCCATAGTCTCGGACCGTGATCCATGTTTTACATCGTGGTTCTCGAGGAGTTTTTAGGAGGCATTGGGGACTCAACTAGCATTCAGCACCGCTTTCCATCCTCAGAAAAATGGCCAGACAGAGAGAACAATTCAGATACTTGAGGATATGTTGCGAGCGTGTATACTGGATTTTGGGGATAGCTGGACTTAATTTTTGCCGCTAGTTGAATTTGCTTATAATAATAGTTATCAAGCTAGCATCGACATGGCACCATACGAGGCATTATATGGTAGAAGATGCTGATCTCCTCTTTTTTGGGATGAAGTCGGTGAGAGGTGAGTTTTGGGACTAGAAATAGTACAACATGTGTACGATAAAGTCCCACTTATTCGAGATAGAATTAGTGTAACACAGAGTTGGCAGAAGAGCTATGTGGATACTCGCCGCCGGGAATTGAAATTTGAAGTGGGTGATCATGTATTTTTGAAAATAGCACCATTGAAGGGAATCATGAGGTTTGGGAAAAAGGGTAAGTTGAGCTCTAGGTTCATTGGCCCATTTGAGATACTTGAGAGAATTGGGTCAGTGGCCTATCGGCTAACTCTACCACCATCTTTATTCATAATTCACGATGTGTTTCATATCTCTATATTAAGGAAATACGTCCCAGATCCTTCCCATATCATTAGCTATGCAGAATTAGAACTCAGTGGTGATCTAGCGTACGAAGAAGCTCTAGTGCAAATCCTATATAGAAAGGAACAGGTATTGTGCAGCAAAAGAATACCTTTAGTGAAAGTCTTGTGGATGAATCATACAATAGAGGAAGCTTCATGGGAACTTGAAGATGAAATCAGATAGAAATATCCCCACTTATTTGATGAATTATAGTAGTAATGTATATGTTTAGGGTAGTAGTTTTATTTTGTTTAGCATAGTGTAATTGTAATATAGTGTATATGATAGGTAATATTTTAGTTTTGGGGGAAATTTTCTTTTATAGTTGTAATCTCCCAGATTTACCCATGTAACTATGATATTCCCCAGCCATAAATGAGGGCAGGTAATAAAATAAGTAGATCGTTTTGCTTTCTAAGAAGGAGGAATCATATGAACAATAAATTTTGAGGATGACATTTTATAAGGAGGAGAGAATGTAATGACCCGAATAATAATGTTATTTAAATAATAAAGAGGGAATGGGAAATGGAAACAGAAACAGAAGGAGGTAGCAGATTTCGTCGACAAATGCTTCGCGTTCATCGACGACGTTGCACTTTGGATATAATAACCCAAGGAATTTTCTCATGGCCTCGTCGACGAACACAGGGGATTCGTCGACGAGGGTACAAGATGGTCTCGTCGACGAGGGCATGTTTCGTCGACGAGAAGATACCGAGAGAATATTTTAGGCAATTATGAACTTCATCAACGAAGGGGAGAGTTCGTCGATGAATTTCCTATTAGACTCGTCGATGAGATGACGTGGCTTGTCGATGAAGGCTGCAGTATAAATAGCCTTAAACTTAGTTTAATCACAGAAAAATCAACGCAAACTCTCCCTTTTCTCCCTCCTACGGTCCTTCCCTCTTCTTTCTTCGATTTCGGCCCCATTAGTTGCCAAATTGACGATCAGAGGCCACCATGACGCTCCTGGTGAAGTTCTCTCCAAGTTTACTGGGGCGAATCGTTGGTGGGATCGAGTTGAATTTCTTCCCAGAATTAGGGTAAGACCTTTTATTGTTGTAGGAAATGATGGAGACAAAAAAATAATGATATTATGTTCTAGAAAATGTTATTTTCAGGGTGTTGAGTAGGAAGCTTTGTAGGTGTTGGACAAGTATACCACGGGGGCTTTCCAGTAGTTAGGTAAGAGAAATATACTATGCTAGGAAACCCTTTTATGATTTCAGTACGAAATATATGTTTTATTAAATTATTATTCAGATTATATATATTTACAGTTTCCAAAACTTGATAATATTGATATTTATTTGTGTGGCTTGAGTTGATAACATAACAGTACTATATTTATAGAATTTGTGAATACCATGTTTATAGTTATTAACAGAAATACCATGAAATTTGCATGTTTATAGAATGACGAATTTTTCAGTGTACAGTATACTCAGAAATATACATTTTCAGTAATTTCAAGATAGCATGTTTATCAGTACCATAACGCCCCAATATACAGATATTCAGACAGCAGTTCAGTTATATAGAAAACAGATTTTCATTCAGTTTATTTAGAATTTCAGATAAATTCTATGGGGTTATGGTCATTTTAGAAACCACAGTAAAAACAGTATATTATAGATATCAGCTACCTTGATGAATCAGACAGCAGAGCACGGTACCATAGCTACAGATATTCAGTTCAGAGTGCAACCACTTTACTCATATAGTAAGTCGTATGAGGTCGATCGTGCCCACGTTGGGACAGACTCTCCATTAGATATGGTTTGAGGGGGCCGATCAAACTGTCAGAGTTCAGTTGACTTACCCTGGTAGGCTAGTTTGGATAGGTCCCGCTTTCGGGCCGCACAACCCTGTCATGAGGGGTTAAATCATGACATACAACCATCTAGGGAAAATTTCTCAGATATTATAAGTATAAGTAGATTTCCAGAAATAGTAGTAGTATTATGAAAAGTAATTTTATATAGTTTTAATATATGTCATTTATACCAGCATTTACAATTTCAGTTATCCATGATATTATTTCTAAATCAGATTATCAATATAGAAATATAACTTAGTAGCCACACACAAGTAATAGCATGTTTCGTCTTACTGAGCGTTGGCTTATCCTAGTGTTGAATTGCTTTTTAGGTGAACCAGTTAGGCGAGCGGAGCAAGCTCGCAGGTAGAGGGGCTGTTGTACTACCCTTTTTGAGTGTAAGTATTTTTGGGTGACATGTTTTTGTAATCCCTTGGTATCAGTAAGGGTGGTTTCGAGAGAACAATGATGATTGTATATCGTGGGTTGATTTGTCACTCTGGTATTGTATTATGTGTGGATTTATTTTATATGATTGGATTTCCGCTGTTTAGGTTAATGTTTGGATTTAAAACTAGGAAAAAAGATTTTATTTTATTAGCAGGTCGTTTCAGTATGTCACCCCATCTTCCACCCTTTTGATTTTCCTCCTAATAAATGCTTAGTTATCCATATTGCCCTATAAAAGGGCACCCTCCCCTTCTCATTTGGGATACATTTGATGTTTCCATGTAAGTAGACATATAGTGAGGATAAGAGAAGAGGAGAGATAAAGTGAAGAAGGGATAAAGAGAAGATAGAAATCTCTTGTATAAGGCCGATTCCATATCCTATTATAATTCCTCCCGCGATAGTGAAATTTTATTCCCATCAGCCTGTGGAGTAGGCATAGCCAAACCACGTAAAATTTGTCTCGTCTCTAATTATTTTCTGCATTTTTATAACAGACCCATTCTTTTTTTGATTATATTCTCATTTTCAAAAAATATTATTTTATGGAATATATAAAAATAATTATTTAATATTTAATTATAGAAATGTCTATTTTTATTTACTATATTATTGTATTCTTTATCAATTTTTATTACATTTACATTTTCTTTAGTTTTTTTTTTAAGAAATAAACATTGTGCAAACTAGTCATGAAGTACAAGGGAAGACATTTGGGTAATTGTAGATGGTTATAAAGGCATTTTGAGAAGTTTTGGGTAATTATACATGATTATAGAGGTATTTTGAAAATTGTTGATAATTGTAGGGGTATTTTGTGTAGTTCAAAAATTACTCCAAGAAAAGGGAATTCTCTTTCTAATAATAGAGATAATGTTGTAAATGAAATAAAAGAGGAATACAAAAAAATTTGGAGCTATAGAAATTCAACAGTTTAGTTCTTCAGGTACTAGATGTTTCTAATCATCTTATTATCTCATTTTGTTGTAAAGCATGTCCTTATATAGACAAATACATTGGTATCCCAAAGGTTCATTACCAAAGGTTGTAACCTATTATCTAGATAGTCATTCACATAAATATAGATGTTTTACAACACTTCCCCTTGGGTGACTATACACTATGAATATGCCTCGTTAAAACCTTCACTAAGGAAAACCCCGTGGGACAAAACCTTAACGAAGGAAAAATAGTATAATATTCATACTTTCCCTAAAAAAAATCAATTAAGAAATGTCCTTAAGTTATTGCATTCCAATGTTATGTACATGTTTCTTGAAAATTGAAGTTGGACTATTGCTTTCCAATTGGCTGTTTTTGCATTAATTGCTACTGCATCAATCTTACTGATTAGTCTACCCGTTGTCTTTGCCTCTCCCGACGGTTGGTCAAGTAACAAAAATGTTGTATTTTCCAGTACCTCATTATGGATTGGGTTAGTCTCTGTGGTGGGTATCCTTAATTCCCTCATCTCTTGAACCTACTTGTCCCAAAAATAACCCCCCCCCCACACACAATTCTTTCGGGTTGTAAGACACATTTCATTCAAATTCAATACAATGCTTTTGTGAATAGATCTGCTGAGTTGTCACTTGAACGAATTTTGCAAATGTCAACATGTCCTTTCTTCAGAAGTTCATGAGTTTAAAAGAACTTTGGTGAAATATGTTTAGTTCTATCACCTTTTATGTACCCACCTTTGATTTGTGCAATACATCCTGCATTGTCCTCGTACAATATTGTTGGCGTGTCATTCTCTAGTGATAATCCACTTGTCCCTTTAATGTGTTGGATTATAGTTCTTAACCATACACATTCACAACTTGCTTCGTGAACTACCAATATTTCTGAATGGTTTGAAGAGGTAGCAGTGATCGTTTACTTTACAAATCGCCATGAGATGGTAATATCACCACATGTAAAAATATAGTCTGTTTGTGATCGAGCTTTATGAGAATCAGAAAGTTATCCAGTATTAGCATATCCTTTCAACACAAACTTTACTCCCTTTGGGTAAAACAAACCCATATCAGGTGTGCCGTGAAGATAATGAAGAACATGTTTTACTCCATTCCAATATCTCTGAGTTGGTGTAGAACTAAACCTTGCCAGCAAATTTACCGCAAAAGCTATATCTGGTCTAGTGCAATTTGCAAGATACAAGAGTGCTCCTATTGCACTAAGATAGGGTACTTCAAGACCAAGGATTTCTTCATTATCTTCTCAAGGACGAAAAAGATCCTTTTTCACATCAAGTGAATGAACAAACATCGGGGAGCTTAATGGATAAGATTTATCCATATAAAATTATGTTAAGATTTTTCTATATAAGATGATTGATGAATAAGAATTCCACTTGTTAAATGTTCAACTTGAAAACCAAGACAAAATTTTGTCTTCCCAAGATCCTTCATTTCAAATTCTTTTGTTAAGTAGTCAGCAGTCGTTGAGATCTTTTCTAGAGTTCCTACTATGTCTATGCCATCAACATAAACTGCGACTATAGCAAATCCAAAATTTATCTTCTTAATGAAAAGACAAGGACATATAAGATTATTTTCATATCCAATTTTCAATAAATATTTACTTAGACGATTATACCACATTCGTTCAGATTGCTTCAATCCATACAAGGATCTTTGTAATTTAACAAAATACATTTGCCATTGTTTTGGATTATATTCTTGAGGCATTTTAAATCTTTCAGGGATTTTCACATATATATATATATATATATATATATATATATGTCATTATCCAATGAGCCATACAAGTAAGCTGTTACTACATCCATGAGGCGTATGTCGAGTCCTTCAGAAACCGTTAAACTAATCAAAAATCTAAAAGTAACTGTATCCATAGTAGGGGAATAGGTCTCATTATAATCTATACTAGCTCTTTGGGAGAAATCTTGTGCTACAAGACGCGCCTTGTATCTCACAATTTCATTCATTTCATTTCTTTTACGTACAAAAACTCATTTATATCCAACAGGTTTGACATTCTCAGGTGTTTGGACTACTGGTCCAAATACTTTAAGTTTGGCTAATGAGTCTAGCTTAGCCTATATTGCTTCTTTCCATTTTGGCCAATAATTTTGATATTGACATTCTTCTACAGTTTGAGGTTCAGGCTCATTATCATTAATAATTTCTGAAGCAATCACATATGCAAACACATTGTCAACAACAACTTCATTTTTTCTCTGCATATGTCCAAATTTTAATGAGATCTTATAATTTTTTGGTACCAGAACCACTTTTGGTGTTGCTTTTGTGGAAATATGAGATTGTTGATCTATATTTATTTTAACCTCTTCTTGAGTGTTAATGAACTCTTTTGGAGTGTCACTTTTATTCATTTCCTTTTTCTTTTGAGGGATAGTATCCTTTGCATGAATTGGTCTACCACGCTTCTGGCGCACTTTAGATTCATTAGCTGTTATTCCGATTGGGTGTTCTTCAGGAACAATCAGTCTAGTAGGAATATTTGCGGCTAGAACATGTGATTGAGTGACCCTTTTGGTGTCTGTAAAAATATCTGGCAATTGATTTGCGGTATTCTGCAAATGAATTATTCTTTAAACTTCAAGTTCACATTGATTTGTGTGTGTATCAAGATTAGACAAAGTTGGTGTGTTCCAAAAAATTTCTTGTGTTTTTAATCCTTTACCTTTTTCTTCTCCTAATGATGGGAAAATTGATTCATCAAATTGACAATCTAGAAATCTTGCTCTAAAAAGATCACTTGTTAGTGGTTCAAGATATATAATGATAGAAGGAGAATCAAAACCAACATAAATACCAAGCCGACGTTGTGGTCCTATCTTACTTCGTTGTGCAGGTGCAATAGGCACATATACAGCACAACCAAAAATTCTAAGATGAGATATATTAGGTTGGTGGTTAAACACAAGCTGTGAAGGTGAAAACTTGTGATATGCAGTTGGTCTAATTATAATCAAAGATGCAACATGCACTATAGCATGGCCCCAAGCAGATGCAGGAAGCTTTGATCGCATAAGCATAGGTCTAGCAATAAATTGTAAACGCTTAATGAAGGATTTCACTAAACCATTTTGTGTATGGACATATGCAATAGAATGTTCAACACTTATTCCTATTGACATGCAATAGTCAAAAAATGTTTTCGAAGAAAATTCACCTGCATTATCTAAACAGACAGTTTGAATGGGATGATTAAGAAAACTTGATCTTAACTTTATTATTTGAGCATGAAATTTAGAAAAAGCAACATTACAAGTTGAAAGTAGACAAACATGTGACCATTGAGTGGAAGCATCAATTAAAACCATGAAATATCGAAATGGTCCGCAAGATGGATGAATTGGACCACAAATATCTCCTTGTATTCTTTGCAGAAAAGATGGAGACTCTAAAGATAATTTAGATGGAGATGGTCTAACAAGTAGTTTTCCTTGAGCACAAGAAGTACAAAAATAATCACTAGGTAAAAGAACTTTCTGATCCTTTAATGGATGTCCATGTATATTTTCAATGATTCATCGCATCATAGTTGAACCAGGATAGCCAAGACGATTATGTCAAAGTATAAAATTTCTAGGCTCGGAGCACTTCTGGTGCACAAAATTTGATTCAACCATCCTTATTTTTGTGAAATATAGGCCAGATGAAAAACTTGAAAATTTTTCTAATATAATCTTCTTATTTGAAAATGTAGATGTAATTAAAAGATATTCCATATCTCTTTCATTTTTTGTTTCAACATGATATGCATTGCGATGTATATCTTTAAAACTTAGTAGATTTCTTCAAGATCTACTAGAATACAACGCATCATCAATATACAATTTTGTCCCATTGGGAAACATAATGCGAACTCTTCCAGAGCCCTCTATTACATTTGCAGAGTCAGATATTATATTAACATTAATTTCAGGTAATGTTAATAGCAAGAAATATTTTTTAACATGAAGAATTGTGTGAGTTGTGCCATAGTCCACCAAACACATGTCATCCTCCATTTTATCAAGTTTATTTTGTATTATCTAGTAAATGAAAAGAA
Organism: Malania oleifera; assembly: GCF_029873635.1. Taxonomy (NCBI): domain Eukaryota; kingdom Viridiplantae; phylum Streptophyta; class Magnoliopsida; order Santalales; family Ximeniaceae; genus Malania; species Malania oleifera. The sequence continues at coordinate 151,801,777 of NC_080418.1, forward strand.
AAATTTAAGAATTAGGAAAAATAACAAAATATTACCAAGCATATCATGTGTAAAACTTTTAATAAAAAAATTACATAAGTTAATTTTTCAAAATAACATAAATATGAAGATAATTTAATAATAGACGTTTTCATCCCCATTCAATTGATCAATTTTGCCACTAGGATCCTGAAAAAAAAAAAAAAAAATCAGAAACATCAAAATCAACATCTAAAGGAGACTCATACTTAGCATCAATGGGTTCAGATAAATTCACTTCTGTAATGCCCCGACTTGCTACATGGGCTCGGGGTGCTACTTTAGTGACTTCTGTGTATTTGATACCAAACTCATCATATAAAATGTAGCGGAAATAAAAGATACAATCTCCAAAAAATCCATTACTAGAGTTTTATACTACCTTTATATACAAAAGGTTCCAAAATCCTTAATACAAACCAATTTACTATACTTGTACAAAAACCAATTCAAACTACACTCACCACATACAAAAAAACTATACTACCGTCTCAGCCCCTCTAGCCTGTTAAAAACGTTTCCATAATTTCCTGAAAAGATAGTTTGTAAAGTAGGGGTGAGGCACAACTCAGTAAAGGAAAGACTAAGTTAATGTCAGTGTGTGACCAACATGCATTTAGTGTACATAAAATAACCAGTTCACTAAACAAATAAACACATTTATGGAAACATTCTTATTTTACACTCACACACACAATTAGCCGAGGATAGAGAAGATTACCCACCCATACAAGTAACTTCTGTCTACTCTAATACCATTACTGCTACTAGGGTACTCGCCTTTCTCAACAAGTCCTTGAAATTATCTTATTAATTATTCGTATTCACATAAATTAACAAATATGCATATAAGACACTCCCTGTGACAAATACGCCATTTACTTCCCCCATGACACGAGTTGTGCGGCCTAAAGGCTGGACTAGGCCTGGGTGATCAGCCCAAACAAAGTAAAAGAAAGAAAAAAAAAAAAACATCCTCTGTAAACACATCTGCGGGCATCCATAGCAAAGCTGTAGGTCTGACGCCCTTACTTCAACCTCACGCAGGCAGTTGGCTGGACTATCCAAAACAGTGTGAGTGCACATGATCTAACTAGCAACGGTATTGTGCTCACAATACATTGGTCCCCAATGTTCCTAAAGCATATTATGCAATTTAGATAATAGAAATTACCATTTAAAATATCAATTCACATATATTTCCTGTTATTCCAAAAACTTGGCCCTCGGCCACAAATACAATCCGTCTCACAACCGTTTAAATAAAACCTCGGCCCTTGGCTGTCAAATAATAATCCTGGCCCTTGGCCAATCAAACAATACCCGGCCACTGGCTTTTATTTCAAAATCCTGCATTTTTCACAAGCAGTTCCAATATTTTTTCACAATAATTCCAGTATTTCACAAACAGTTACACTATTTTGCAAATAGTCTCAGATCTAGTTAAATAATAAATCCTACCAAATAATCATCGGCCACACAATTTCAACATTTAAACATAACCATATAAACAACCAAACTTTCCATCGTTCGTTTTTATTCAAAATACCATACCATATATCCTAAGTTTGTAAAATCCATTTCGAACGGTTGGTTTTGAAAATAACCTTTAAATTATTAAAATTCGTAAATAAATAACTACATAAATATATAACAATTGAATCTATTCATATTTAATAAAATTTTGACTGAACTTAATCCCCTTACTTGATTCCTGAAAAAGCCCGATAAAACCCCCAACCTACGCCCCACGACGTTCAAAACTTCTGAAACCCTGAAATTCAAATTTCACCATATTATTTGTCACAATCCCCAGAATAACTTTCCCTAAAATTTCCCTAAGTTCTGAATACCCTAAATAGCCTAATAAAACATAAATTATGAAACTTACTCCCAATTTAGAGTTGATGCTCTGGAGCTCTAATTCGAAAACCTGCTCCAGTTAGATTGTAAAGAATCTTTTCACGAATCTCCTGACAATTTCCGTTTGTCAATTGGGCTTAAAATTTAAGAAAATTTGAGGTAAGAGTGAAAATTGACCTTACCCCAAGAGATATATTTACGCCGCTTCTACGACAAATCTGTTCTAGTAGGATTGTCGGTGACGGTGATAGGAAACCAATGATATCTTCAGATTTTTGATCGGCCGAATATTGGAGATGAAATTGAGGAGTAGGAGAGGAGACAAGGAGAAAGATGGAGAGTAGGAGAACGTAGAGAAAAGAAACTGGGAGAGATAGAGGCGCAGGGGGGGTGTGCGTGAATTGAAATGAAGTTTCAATTCTCCTAAAGCTGAAAGGAGATATATATATTATATTGTTATTATATTATATTATTTAATTAATAATAATTATTTAAATTAAAAAAATTAATTAATTTAATTTTTATTTTTAATTATTTTTTAATTAATTAATTAAGTAAATTATTATTATTATTATTATTATTATTATTATTATTATTATTATTATTTTATATATATATATTTTACATTTCCATGCATACAATTTTTTTGGGGTCATAACATTTTTCCCTCACAAAAATTTCGTCCTCGAAATTTATTGAATACAACTTTAAGTAAAATTCATCGTTAACTTAACAAGTTTTGAGTTAATCTTTTAAACAACTCTATTAGAACAGGTAACTAACATAAATTGATGAAATTATACACCCTGTCCTGATACACCTTGCTTCAGCACCAATACTTAGCAACTTCAATTCTCATCTCCAGTCTTCCAAAGATCTAACACCAACATTTCCTGTTTAGCATATAACTGATGCGCTTATAATGTTTGTAAAATTAATCACAAATGTTGTTCATGCTCTTCTTGAGTCTTTGAATACCCCAGAAAAAACATCCATAAAAATTTATAACGAATTGATTCGAGTATGGTTGAATAACTTGATTCACTATATCCATGAAAATGCAGGGTGCATTGATAACCCTATTTGATAACACCAGAAACTTATAGCAATCTTACTGTGTACTCAATTTTATCTTTGGGATGTGTAATTACTAATTCTTAATTAGTGATAATTTTATTGAAAATCAATCTTAAAAAATTTTTGGGGTTTTACCAATTAATCAAATAATCCACCAATCCCTGATAGTTGATATCAATTCTTCATGTAACATTATTCAACTTCCAATAATTAATGCATAACTTCAAGATCCTATTATGTTTCTTCGTGAATAACACAAGTGCAACCTATGATGATATACTATGTAGTGATCTTAAAAATAAAAATAAAATTAAAAATTTTAAAAATTATATAATTAAATAAAAAATTAAAATTTTTTTATTAAAATTAAAATAAAAAATTTAAAAAAAAATTAAATTAATTAAAAAAATAAAAAAATAAAAAATAAATTAATTAAATAATAATAATCATGAATTAAATTATATAATATAATATATTAATATAATGTTTTATATTATAAAGTAAGTTAAGTATAGAAGTTCTCAAGAAATCTTCCTGAGAACACTGAAGTAGAAGCTGAAGCTGCGCAGTCCTTCGTCTCATCTGCCTCCTCTCTCTCTCACTCTCCTCAATCTCGTCTCCGATATTCAGCTGATTGGAAATCCGAAAATACCGTTGGGCTCTGTTCGCCGCCACCGACACTTCTACTAGAGCGGATCTGTCGTGGGAGCGGTGTAGACATATCTCCTGGAGTAAGGCTAATTCTCAAACTTACCTATATTTCTCTTAAACTATAAGCCCAATTAATGAACGGAAATTGCCAGGAGATTTGTGTGGAGGTTCTCTACAATCTAACCGGAGCGGGTTTTCGAATTAGAGCTCCGTGGTACCAATCCTAAATTGAGGGTAAGTTAAATAATTTAGACTTTATTAGGCTATTTAGGGTATATAGAGCCTAGGGGAATTTTAGGGAAAGTTACTTTAGGGATTGCATTGAGTGATGTAGTGAAGTTTAAATTTTAGGATTTCAGGGATTCGAAACATCATGGGGCGTAGGCCGGGGTGTTAGCGGGTTTTTTCAGGAATTAGGTAAGGGGATTAAGTTAAGTCAAAAATTTTATTTAATTTGAACCGATTAAATTAATATATTTATTTATTTGAGAATTTGAAGGTTATTTCGAAAACCAACTGTTCGAAATGAATTTTACAAACCTAGGATATATGGTATGGTATTTTGAATAGAAACGAACGGTGGAAAGTTGGGTTGCTTGTATGGATATGTTAAAATGTGGAAAATTGTGCGGCAGATGATTTAATTTGTATAGATTATTGTATATCTGGATTTGGGGATTTTGAAATACCAAATTGTTTGTAAAATACTGAATTGTTTGAGAAATACTGAAATGGTTGTGAAAAATACTGGAACTGTTTGTGAAAAATGCTGGACTTTGATTTGACGGCCGAGAGCTGTGGTTTTGTTTAAACGACTTTGAGGCAGGTTGTATTTTGTGGCCGGGGGCCATGTTTTGGAAATAATAGGGAATATATGTGAATTAATGTTTTAAATGATATTTTCTAATATTAAAATTACATGATATGCTTTAAGAACCTTGGGGACCAGTGTATTGTGAGCACCGTACCGTTGCTAGGGATTTGTTATGTGATTGTGTGCACCCACACCTGTGTTGAGAGGTGTAGGGTGGCCTTGTCCGATTTTCCTAGGTGAGGTGAATGCACCCCCTTGGGTGAGGGCAATCGGACCAGCAGTTGGAGTTGCGTATACCTGCGGAGTATGTTAGCAGAGAGTACAAATGACTACTGTCTGGGTGGATCCCCCAGGACATTAGTCCAGCCTTTGGGCCACACAACCTGTGCCATGGGGGAAGTAAATGATGTTTTTGTCATAGGGAGTGTCTTATATGCATATCTTTTAATTTATGTGAATACAAATAATTAATAAGATAATTTCGAAGGCTTACTGAGAAAGGTGAGTGTCCTAGTAGTAGTAATGGTATTAGAGCAGAGGGAAGCTACTTGTATAGGCGGGTAATCTTCCCTATCCTCGACTAATTGTGTGTGTGAGTGTAAAATAAGAATGTTTTCATAAATGTGTTTATCTGCTTAGTGAACTGGTTATTTTATGTACACTAAATGCATGCTGGTCACACACTAACATTAACTTAGTTTTTCCCTTACTGAGTTGTGTCTCACACCAACTTTACAAACTATCTTTTCAAGTAATCCTAGAGATCGGGTCTAGCGGGCTAGAGGTGTAAATTTATGTAGGTAGTGTGTAGATAGAGATTTTATTTTTGTTTAGTTTTATGAGATGTAATTATATGAAAATGGATATATTTGTGTATAAAGATAGTTAGAACTCTGGTAATGTAATTTGGGGATTTTGTATTTTATTGTCGCTGCATATATGTGTTTAATATATGATTAACAAGGTATTAGGTACACAGATGTCACTAAAGCAGCACTTCGGGCCCACGTGGAGGGTCGAGGTCGTTACATACTAGGTTGAACAAATTCTTTTTCGAGAAATCTTCTAGTTGCACCCTAGCTAGGTTGCCTTAGTTCAGTTAATGTCATTCTATATGAAACAGTTGACATAGGCTCCGGTCTTATTGGAAGTAACCCCGACAAATCATTTGGGAAGAATATCTGAAGATTCATCACCCATGGGTAAAGAAATTTAGGGATTCGTTAACTTGTATATTTCTTTCATTGCTGTTACAACCCCAGACATATGCCTAAATTCTGTCCTTTCATAAGCACTCAAGATGTCAAATATGAGAGCTTGTTAGTTAGAAAGAAAACCCTCACTCCATTTGGATCTTTGAGTACTATTTTCTTTTGAAAGCAATCAACTAGGTGTATGATCAATGAATAACCACCAATGATTAGCCTCATCTTTAAACAAAGAACTTACAATGATGACTTATACTCATAAAGGACCATACCTGCAGGGGAATCTCAGACTAGGATGTGTAATCATTAGCCTGTCAGATCAAATGTATAAAAGGCACTTCACACAATCATCATAACTTGTGATTTGTTTGAGTAAAAATTATATGAGCTTCTAAACATTCTCCGTAATTCTAATCACCCAATTCCTTTTCAATGGCAAACTAATACATAGGCTTACACTTTTAAATTAGGGTAAATATCATTTTCCTACCAAATTGGTTTCTAGATTTTTTTAATATTTTTTTATTTTTCTTGTTTCCAATAGTTTTAAGATTCGACTTCTAGCCTATGTTGACAAATGTTGAATATCAAGATATAGTTGGAAAATATCCTCAATGAAAAATAAGGATTGCAATTATAGCAAGTCTAAGTCCTAGTATACCAACTCAAGCCAACCCTGATCTTGCTCCAATAACTAGACAAATATGCAATATACATGTGTCTTGATTTTTGGTACAGAATACAATACTAATGAAGTTGTTTAATTAGCTATGATCAGTGAACGAACATTATCTGGCAGCATAAATCTTGTGTAAAATGGATCAAGAAGGAAATGGTGACGTTTATTTGTGCTAGAGAGTTGCTAATGGTAGAATGAAGAATTTCATTATAGAGTTGGAGTTAGATTCTGAAGATGGCTTCAAAAGCCACAATCAACTATAGATCACCACTGAAGATTTCACATTAAGCTATATATGAATCAAATCCCAACCGAGTCGTTGCCTAAGCAATTAAATTAGTGTCCCATTGCCAAGTAGGATTCGCATAGAATAAAGCAAAAAGATAAAGCTCCAGGTCCTAACATGTATGATTTTCCTTCTGGATAGTAGATTGCTAAATGTCCAAGTATCATTATGATTTCTCTTATAGGTAACTTACTAAAGATGATTCTGTTAGGTGTTATTTGATTCACAGGATCCTTCGGAATACTTGGCAATGTGATGCCCATAACATCTTATTCTCATATTTGTTTCCAGATTATGGTGATAACATCACTTCCCAAGAAATAAAGAATTTTCCCAAAACATAGGAGTCCAATTGTTGCCCACTAGTATCTTACATTCTTATGGGCATCTTAATTTTAGGATTAAACTGTCCCCACCATTTTGATCGACCTATGGAAATATGAAAATATGTAGTCGATGCACATTCTCATCAACCCATCTTTCTTTTTCACAAACAATACCGGTGCTTCTCAAGGTTACATGTTGGCCTAATAAACCCTTATCTAATAATTATTGTAACTGTTCCTTTAACTCTTTCAATTCTGCTGATGCCATTCTGTACAGAGCTTTAGAAACCAGCGCTGTCCCGAAACTAGATCAATAGTAACCTCTACCTCACGATCAGGAGGTGGTCCCAACAAATCCTCGGGGAATATATCAGGAAAATCCCTCACTACCGGGATATCCTCTATTCTTAACTTCCCTTCTAGTGACACCCTCGGGGTGCCTGATTACCTCCTTGGTACTAATGTTGTGGAGGTGGATAGTTCAATGTTGTGCGGCAGTCCCGTGCCATATATCCAGCCCCATCACACCGATAGCAGATAGCTGGTCCTCTTCTACACTCGCCCCAATGCCTCCGATGGCATCTGGAATAGATAGAACGCTACAAACTCCCCTGATGGCTTGAGATCCCATATCCTGTTGTTGGCCCGAGAAATTATCAAGTCGCCTCCATGAGCCTTGACTAGTGTTGGTTTGAAACCCCTAAGGCAAGAGTCTCTTCTTCTGATTTGCTGCTCTCTCCTCCTCCTTAATATTGGCCTCAACTGCAATGGCCTTGTCCACTAGTTTAGAGACATTATGAGTCAACAACGCCACCATTTGTGCTTGTATTTCCCGCTTCAAATCTCTTTCGAACATTTGAACTTTCCTTGGCTCATTTGGGACCATATGAGGAGCTGAATGGGATAGCTCCACAAATATGGGCGCATACTGATGTACAATCAATGGCCCCTGGGTCAGATGCAGGAACTCCTTAGCCTTCACCTCTCTAGTGGTAGAAAGGAAGTATCTGTCAAAGAATACCTCCTTTGAAATGGTTCCAGGTGATAGATGTATGCCCTAGACGCCGTTCTTTAACCATCTTTTCTGATCTCCGCCACCTCTTTGCTTCCCCTACCCATTTAAAGGTGGAAAACCACACCTTCTGCTACTCTGTGCACTCCAGCACACCCAACAGTTCCTCTATTTCTTGAACCCAATCTTCAGCTGCGACTGGGTTCGCTTCTCCTATAAAATCGACAGATTCGTCTGGGTAAACTACTGAAAAGTGCATCCTTGACCAACTGGTGGCTGATCATGCTCCCTAGAGTCCCTCTAGTTCCTCTTCCTAGCCTGCCGTGCTATACTTCACTACACTACCGAATCATCGACATCATCCTCACTAGAAGTATCCACATGATTATCCCCTCCAGCTACGATGTCATTTCCCCTAGAATCCATCCAGAAGATAGGATAGAAACCGACTTGTGAACTCCTTATTTATCATAATTGAAGCAAGTATGAAATGAAGAAACTACTGATACATATGAATTCTTAGTTTAGAGATTCATTCCCCTAGTTATGTCACAAAACTGACAAGATATCAGTCTCCAACATAACACTGACTCCACACATGTACTCAACTTCCCTAACATCCTAACCTAAATTTCTGAGCTTTAGTCCCTCAACTCAGAAATGAAACCATCAATGAATTCACCATGATTTTCTTGAAATCGTCATCCTAGGAAAAAAATAGAAAACCATCAAGGAACTCCGTCTCTAAGCTTCCAAACCAAAACCCAACCTAATCTACCCACTCTCATCCTTATCCTATCTCAACCTATACTCTGGTAATTATCAACTATCAAAGTTTGCAGAACCTAGCAAACCTAGGCTCTGATTCCACCTGTAACGCCCCGACTCGCCATGTCAGCCCAAGGTGCTACTTTAGTGACGTCTGTGTACCTGATACCAAACTCATCATATAAAATGTAGTGGAAATAAAAGATACAATCTCCAAAAAATCCATTACCAAAGTTCTATACTACTTTTATATACAAAAGGTTTCAAAATCCTTAATACAAACCAACGTACTATACTTATACAAAAACCAATTCAAACTACACTCACAACATACAAAAAAACTATACTACCGTCTCAGCCTCTCTAGCCCGCTAAGAACGTTTCCTAGAATTTCCTGAAAAGATAGTTTGTAAAGTAGGGGTGAGACACAGGTCAGTAAGGGAAAGACTAAGTTAATGTTAGTGTGTGGCCAGCATGCATTTAGTGTACATAAAATAACCAATTCATTAAGTAGATAAACTCATTTATGAAATTATTCTTATTTTACACTCACAAACACAATTAGCCGAGGATAGGGAACATTACCCGCCCATACAAGTAGCTTCCCTATGCTCTAATACCATCATTGCTATTAAGGCACTCACCTTTCTTAGTAAGCCCTCGAAGTTATCTTATTAATTATCCGTATTCATATAAATTAATAGATATGCATATAAGACACTCCTTGTGACAAACATGCCATTTACTTCTCCCATGGCATGGGTTGTGCGGCCCGAAGGCTGGACTAAGCCTGTGTGATCAATCCAAACAAAGTAAAAAAAACAACATCCTCTACAAACACATCTGTAGGCATCCATAGCAAAGTTGCAGGTCTGACGCCCTTACTTCAACCTCACACGGGCATTCGGCTGGACACCCTACACTTCTATCCAGAATAGTGTGGGTGCACACGGTTTGGGTTGCTGTATTGCGACTGGCCATGGCTGGAGCTTCTCAAGGTGGTCGGAGTTGCAGCCGAGAGTAAGACTAGAGTTGCAGCAGAGAGGGGCTTCTTTTGGTGGCTGGTCGTGACGGAGATGTGGAGGTTCGCCGATGTTGCAGTGCTGGCCTACGAGAGAGACAAGCGGTGCTGGTAAGGGAGTTGCAAGGAGAGTGGGTGAGGCCGTTGCTGTTGCAGCGACTGGTGTTCGGGTGGCTGGAGCTGGAGGGATGAGAGGTGGCTGGAGAAGCTGTGCTCGGGGTGGCAAACTGAGATGAGCAGCGTGAGGGAGAGAACTGTGATGGAGAAGAGAAGCTGAGGTTTTTATTTTGTGTATGTCTCTGCCCCCACCTTCTTGTGTGTGGGTGTAGCCTATTTATAGGCTTTTGTTCCCCAAACCCTAATAATAATAATAATAATAATAATATAGTGGTAATAATAATAATAATAATAATAATAATAATAATAATAATAATAATAATAATAATAATAATAAAAATAATGATAATTTTAAAAATAAAAATAATAAAAATAATGATAATAACAATACTAATAATAATAATAGTGATAATAATAATAAGAATAATAAGAATAATAATGATAATAGTGATAATAATAATAATAATAATAATAATAATAATAATAATAATAATAATAATAATAATAATAATAAGAAGGTAATAATAAAAATAAAAATAAAAATAATGATAATTTTAAAAATAAAAATAATAAAAATAATGATAATAACAATACTAATAATAATAATAGTGATAATAATAATAAGAATAATAATAATAATAATAATAATAATAATAATAATAATAATAATAATAATAATAATAATAATAATAGTGATAATAATAATAATAATAATAATAATAATAATAATAATAATAATAATAATAATAATAATAATAATAATAATTATAATACTAGCAATAATAATAGTAGTAATAATAGTAGTAATAATACTAGTAGGAATAATAGTAGTAGTAATACTAGTAGTAATAATAGTAGTAGTAATAATAGTAGTAGTAGTAATAATAATAATTATAATAATAATAATAATAATAATAGTTATATATGGCTCGGGCAAAACTAGGGTGTCTACAACCATCATACTTTCAAGACACTCATCTATGAAGCTTGATAAATCATTTTGTCTCTATTTTGTAGAGGGGTCCTTAACCATACTCTGGAGGTTTTTTTTTTTTCTCTTTACTATGCCCCAATGAGTGGATTCACAAAACCGATTAACTGTTGGATCCCAGTCCATTGTTCTAATGAAATCATTTCCTGTGTGGATGTGCAAAAAGCAAGCAAAAGTGGACAACATTTGGCACAAGGTAGTGGGACGAAACTAAAATGCATTTCATTAAGTTCAAATTTCAAAATAATCAAAATAGAACGGAAACGTTCCTCTGAACTCAACGATCATTTCTGATCAGGCCTTAATTGCAGCTTCTGCCATGGTTGGGTAGTGGATTCCCGTGTATCCTAGGCTCTTTGTCATCAAACACCAACCATCCAGCATCTCTCAATGATGGCACCTTGTGTTTAAGAGACCAACATTTTTCAATCAAATGGCCTACTGCCCTAGCATGGTACTCACATCGAGCTCTTAGGCTGTACCACCTTGGGAAAGGGTGTTGTATCAACACTTCCGATATAGGTGCCACTAGATGCCTCTCAACCAATTGTGGAAATAATTCTGCATAAGTCATCGGGATTGGTTGGACTTCAACTCTGCTCATTCTTCTTTCTGAAATCTATAAATTAAGTGCTTTCACAGCATGGGGGGAACTAGAGGAACTTTAATGCCATCGTGCACCCTCTTGGGCTGTGTTATTTGTCCATTTTTCTTCCTTTTTACAGACCCTTCGTTCTGGCCCTGTACACTTCGCCTTTCCTATTTGGATCGCCCTTTCAATTCACTTTAACAATTTTATTTTGCTCTGCTTCTCTGTGTGCAGGTAAAAGTGAGAAGTCCAGGTGGCTACCTAGGACTTGCGGGCATTTTGGGAGCTGCCAGCTGGTAGCACCAGATAGGAGGGCATGGTATCTTTTATTTCACCTAATTTTTGTATTTCCTTTTACCTGATTAACTCACTTCATTCTTTTATTCTCTATGCCCAGGTAACAGGGGTGGTCCAGATGTCAGCATAGGAGAGGAGGGCTTTTTGGTTATCTTAGCTTGGCAAGCTCGGATTGGAGCAAAGGAAGGATTCAACATTTGTTTCTTCTGCTTTGTATTTTATTTTTGTAATCTTTATTATGTATTTATTATTCTTTGTCCATGTTCCCTGCAATTTAAGTTCTGGGACATTCATTTCTGTATCAAATTTACAAGAAAATTTTGACTGAAGGAATTTGATGACTCTTCATTGACCAATTTTGACCAAGTTTGACCAATGTTGGTAAGATTGGTTGACCGATATTGACCAAAATGGTTGACCAATTTTGAATGAATTTGATCAAATTCGTTGACTGATTTTGGCCAAATGAAATAGGATATGACTTAAATCTTGAGATGAAACTAAATTTTTTATTAAGACCCAATTTCAAAATAGGTCAAGATCTCACGAGCTCAACCCTAAATTTGAATACTCCTAGACTTATGGACACTCCAAAGACTCGATTAAATCAAAGGGTAAAACCAGTTTATAAAAAAAGTGGGCAAAGTTAAAGGAACATGTCCTATCACCATGGGGACTCTTAAATTAACTTTGGACTTTTGAAATTGAACTTGACTCATTAAGAAGAATAATGGCTCCAAAAGTGAATAACCCTATTAGATCCAACATGATGGCTCTAAACTGATTAACATTAGAACTTTGGAGAAAAGGATTCTAACTTATTTAGAAGAGCGAAGATTTTGAAATCAGGCAACCCTAAAGTCTTATCTTCGATGAGTTTGGAAGCTACAAGGTTCAGCTAGGGGGACAATGGTTTGGAAACTTGCAGTATTACAGGTGCTTCAAAAGGATTCAATCTTCAAACTCCTACAAAAGGGGAGAACCAACCTTGGAGCCAAAGGTCCCATACAACAACCAAGCTTAATTTTGTAAAAAAGTTAATTAACATTACCGTAAACAAATCCTAACAAGTGGCCTAGAACAAAATATTTGGATTGAATATTTACAAGACTCCACTCTAAGCCAACATTTTGACTTTTTAGAGATTTGACCGAGATTAGAAGGACTCGATCGAAGGATTAGGGCCTTAATTCCAAAACTTGGGGTCATTCGGGGATCAAAGTCAACTCCTGTTTCATTGGGTTTCCTTGGAGTGGCCTAGTTAAAATTGGGGTGTCGACACCTACCATAGAGCGCCTCATAGGGTGCCATGCCAATACTGGCCTCATAGTTGTTATCATATGCAATCTCTACCAGCGGCATGTACTGGGTTCAAGTACCCCCAAAGTCTAGCATGCACGCCCGCGGTATATCTTCTAATATTTGAATCACCCTCTCAGTCTGGCCGTTTGTCTGAGGATGAAACGCTGTGCTAAAAGATAACTGAGGACCCAGAGCCTCCTAGAAGCTCCTCCAAAACCGTGACGTAAAATTTGGGTCTCGATCTGATACTATAGACACTGGCACACCATGAGAACAAACTATCATCTAAACATAAATCTCTGCCAGTCTCTCCATGGAGTAGTTGACTTTAATATGAATAAAGTGAATGGTCTTCGTCAATCTATCAACAACTACCCAAATAGCATTCTGACCATGTGGTGCCGCTGGAAAACCCGTCACAAAGTCCATAGATACATGATTCCAATTCCACTCTATGATGTAAAGTCGCTGCAACTGGCTCGTTGGCTTCTGGTGCTCAGCCTTTACACATTGGCACGTCAAACACTGCTGTACAAACTCAGCAATTTCCCTCTTTATGCCACTCCACCAGTAAGACTCTCGCAGATCCCTATACATTTTAGTACTACCAGGATGAACCATGTACAAGGACTTGTGAGCGTCTTCTAAAATCCTCATTCTGATATCAGCATTTGTAGGCACACATAATCAGGTTTTCTAATTCTGTGTCATCTCTCTAAGCTGTCTTAATCTTTTCCTATAGAGTAGGCAGCACTACCAGGCTGGCAATAAATGCCTGAGGATCACTTTCTAACAACTCTACACCGAGTCTCCCAAGATCTATATGGATTAGATGCTGAACCTCCAAAGTTGCCAGTGCTGGTCCTATTGATTTCCTGGTCAGAGCATTAGCTACCACGTTTGCTTTCCCTAGGTGGTAACTAATGGTGTAGTCATAATCTTTAATAAGTTCCAACTACCTTTTCTGTCTTGTTTTCAACTCCTTTTGAATGAAAAAGTACTTCAAACTTTTGTAATCGGAGAATATCTCGTATCTCTCATCGTACATGCAATGCCTTCAAATCTTTAATGCGTGCACCATTGCAGCCAATTCCAGATCATGGGTAGGGTAGTTTTTTTCATACTCTTTCAACTATCGAGAGGCATAAACTACAACCCTACCATGCTGTATCAATACACAGTTGAGCCCTTTCAAAGACGCGTCACTGTAAATTACATAACCATCACCCCTTGATGGAATGATCAACACTAGTGTAATGACAAGCCTTTTTTTTTTTTTTTTTTCCAGTTCCTGGAAGCTCTGCTTGCAACCATCATCCCATTCAAACTTGACATTCTTCATGTTCAGATGCGTGAGAGGCCCTGATAAGCTAAAAACCCTTTAACAAATAGAGGGTAATATCCCGCCAGTCCCAAGAAACTCTTAATTTCATGAACATTCCTCAGCCTTTCCTAATTCAACACTACCTCAATCTTGCTGGGATCCATTGAAATACCAACCCCTGATATAACATGCCACAGAAATGACACTATCTCTAGCCAAAATTCACATTTACTAAACTTGGCATACAACTTCTTTTCCCTAAGCATTTGAAGTACCAGCCGTAGGTGTGTCTTATGCTCCTTAAAACTCTTTGAGTAAACCACTATGTCATCAATGAAAACTACAACGAACTGATCTAAATACTGGTGAAAAAATCTATTCATTAAATCCATGAACACAACATAAGCATTCATTAGACCAAATGGCATAACTAGAAATTCATAATGCCCATACCTAGTCCCGAAGGCTGTTTTCGAGACATCTTCTGCTTTTACTTTCACTTGATGGTAGCTTGATCTGAGGTTAATCTTGGAATAGACCCATGTACCCTGAAGCTGGTCAAAAAAATTGTCTATATAGGGTAAAGGATACTTGTTCTTGATTGTCACCTTATTAATTTTCCTGTAATATATACATTCTCATAGACCTGTCCTTTTTCTTTACAAATAACACTAGAGCTCCCCAAGGTGATACAATGGGCTAAATAAAATCCTTATCCAGCAAGTCTTGCAACTGACCCTTTAGCTCTCCCAATTCTACTGGAGCCATTCTGTAAGGAGCTTTAGAGATCAGTGCCATCTAGAGAAGTAGATCAATAGAGAAATCTACCTTGTGGTCGGGAGGTAACTAGGTAGAGCTTTTGGAAAAACGTCTGGAAATTCCTTAACTAATGGTGTATTGCCCAGCTTCAATTCATTTTTTGACACCTTCTTTACATAGGTCATAAACCCCTAACAACCATCCAAGAGTAATCTCCTCGCTTGTATGGCTAATACTAACAGTGGCGAGGATTGCACACGCGACCCTATCAACCTGAATTCTGGTCTTCCTGGAAGTCTGAATATTACTTCTTTCAAACGACAATCTATATGAACGTAATTGGCTACCAATCGGTCCATACCAAAAATTACATCAAACCCATGCATGCCCAATACTATCAAGTCAGCTGGCAAGACTTTCCCCTGAATATCAACTGGACAGCCTTGGAGTACTCTACTACACCTCACTACTGACCCTGCTGGTATAGTTACTAATAGTTCGGTGTTTAACAACTATGTTTTTGCCCCACATAATCTAACACACCCAATAGACATGAACGAGTGTGTGGCTCCTGAATCAAACAATACAATAACTTTAAATGAAAGCATGTTAATCATACCTGTCACCACATCGCCGGATGTCTCAGCATCTCCAGGCATTAAAGCATAGACCCTTGCTGGAGCTACATTCCTCTGCTGGCCTCCACGGGGTGCTTGATAGCCTCCCCGGTATAGTCCGGGAGTAGGAGTGATACCAGGTGGTGTAGGGCAATCTCGCACCAGATGTCCCTGCCTACCATAGCGATAGCAGACGGCTCTCTCCACTTTACACTCTCCCAAGTGTCTCTTTCTACAAGTCTGACATATAGGAAAATTCTGCACTGCTTGCAACTCACGACCTCCAGTCTCTTGCCTCTGTCTTCTGCCATAGTTTCCACTCCTCCACTGACCCTGCCTAGCTCCCTTTTGGAACCCTGAAGGCGTAATCTCTTCTTATGTCCCTACTCCTTTGCATCCATCCGCTCACTAGCCTCAGCCATGCTGCCCTATCGACTAACTTAGCAAAGTCCTAAATCTTCAACACTACTACCTGCTTGTATATTCCATGCCTCAAACCTCTTTCAAACTATCTCTCATTCTTTACTTCATCGGGAACAATATACGCGGCAAAGAGGGATAGTTTTATAAACATCGTCGCGTACTACTGGATTGACTGTTGTCCCTACTTCAAATTCAGAAACTTTTCCACTTTAGCTTCCCTAACAATGGATAGGAAATATCTATCAAAAAATAATTCTTTAAATCGGTCCCATGTCATAGTTATCGGCGTTGTCCTCTGCTGCTCCAAAAGTCTCATAACAGTCCACCACCTCTCAGTCTCCTCTATCAGTTTATAGGTGGCAAAGAGATCCTTTGCTCCTCTATACACTGAAATACAGCCAAAACTTTCTCGATCTCTTGCATCCAATTCTCGGCAGCTGCAAGATGAACTCCTCCTAAAAATGTTGGAGGATTCATCTTGGTAAATTTCTCTATCGTGCACCCATGGCCTGCAGACGGGCCTCCCTACTATTTGGAGCTCCTAGCGATCTCAGCCATAACCTACTGAGTTACGCTACGTAGTACTGCATCTGAATTAGTTCTGCCTACACTTGAGGGCCCTACACCGTCACTACCGCTCGCATGGGCACTACCACCTCCAGGGTCCATCCTAAAAAGACAATAAACATAACTCAGGGACCCTATTCTTATAATGTACACGTCTACCTAAGATCCCCTATCTTGACATCCTTATCTTATTTCAATATTCAGTTATACACTATAGAAACACAATCCGACAATAGTTTACTATGACTTTCCTGAAATCGTCACCCCAGGAAAGATACAGAAACCACCACGGAAGTCCTTCCTCTAGACTGCAGAAAAAAACCTTAAATCTTTTTCCTATACTCTAGTATTGTTTTCGCTGCACTTTAGAGTCCACTAAACTTAGCAACTTAGGCTCTAATGCCAATATGGGTACTATGGATATACCTAAAATACAACACGGATACCTAAGTAGTGGGAAACGGAAAATCATATACATAACAAATCATTCAACTAACACAATACCAAAGTTTTACCAAAACTGTTATATACATATACACATCCCAAAAGACCAAAAAGGTGCCCTAGGGTCACAATCCAAAAATCCATCATCCCTTAGTATAATGACTTACCCTTCTGATAGGGTAGAATAGTCAACCTCTAACACTGCAAAGCTCTATCTGCTCTTCTATCTAGAGCGCCTGAAATGTTTATTTAGCTGGGGTGAGATGCCTCTCAGTAAAAGAAATAAACTAATATCAATGTGTGGCAATATGAGTGTTTTTGTGTTATACATGTATCAGTACATAAATCATATTTGGCGAAACTATCTGTATCATAACTGGATAAAACATATTTTATCATAATGTGGTATAACATACTGGGTTTCTAAACATAAAATCATCATATATAACTGTACATGAAATAATACCCAAGATGGATAGCTGACTGGTGTCATGTCTTACCCCTACATGACTAGGTTGTACGGTCCGAAGGTGGGACCTAGCAATGGCTGGCCGACCATGCTAGATCAACATAAGTCTGTAAGTACGATGGGTCTGCCCCTCCTGGTCCAGATGTCAAAGAGACTCCTGCACTACCATAAAACCACATCGACTGCCGATCTCTGATTGTCCCTTACGACATGTGGTAGCACTAACATATACATGATCATGATAATATAGTTATGGTACTGTGCTTCGTGAAAGCCTAAACCAAACTATCTGGGTTATGATAGCATATAGTATATTCCTAAATATTGATACATGGTTATTTCATAATAATATCTGTCATGATAATATTTTCATAAAATTTTTCATAACATATCATATAAAATTCACAGCCTTAACGTTGGCATTTTGTATCTTGTAAATCACGGCCCTTACGATGGCATAGTATGTCATATAAAACCACGACCCTTACGCCGACATATTATATAAAATTCATAGTTTGAAATCCATGTACCATTTTTAATATCTTTCTAAAAATTAGTAATAACATGCTTTTTCTGAAAACATAATATTCTAATATTACATAAAATTATAGAATTTCATACTCATGCCACACAAAAGAGAATATTATTCCATTTGTAAATTTTACACAAAATCATAATCCTTGCTGAACTGTATTAAAATTATTTTCCTATTAACAGCAATATTTCCAAACTCAGTTCTATAACATACTTAATTTCCTTGAAAATAAAAGCTGAATATTAATAAATAATTTCATGAAAATACTGACTTAGTTTATCCCCTTACCTTACTTATGGAAAAGCCGACAAATTACTCCAAAATTACACCCGTGTGTTCCTAGTTCAACACCCTAAAATTTGCATTTCCCCCAACAAAACTTCAATATAAACCCACCTAATACCTTTCCTCAACCCAGAAATACCAAATACCTCAATAAATATTAAAATAATCAACTTACCCAAATTTTGGGATGGTTCCCAAGTTAGTCTAACCAACAAATCACTCCAGTAGATTTGTAGAGAATCTTCCCAGGAGTAACGTGGCGGCTTCAGATCATCAAACCGGCGAAGAACGGAACCGAAATAGAAGAGAGAAGGAGATGGAGTCGTGGGAGAGAGAGAGAGAGAGAGAGAGAGAGAGAGAGAGAGAGAGAGAGAGAGAGAGAGAGAGAGAGAGAGAGAGAGAGTTGGAGTTCCTGTAAATTTTTCCGCAGAAAAAAAGAGTTATGGAGCTTATATAGTCAGCTTGTCCACGTGGCCTCGTTGACAAGCCACATTTCCTCGTCGACGAGTTAATGAAAGGAGCTCGTCGATGAACACCTTCTCCTCATCGACAAGTTTCAGAGTCCGGAAACAGTCCTTTCGGTAACTTCTCGTCGACGAGACACATGTCCTCGTCGATGAGCCCAAGAACCCTGCTTGTCGACGAGCACTTCTTCACTTGTTGACGAGACACATGTCATTGTCGATGAGCCCAAAAACCTTGCTCGTCGACGAGCACTTCTTCACTCGTCGACGAGACCCTGCTAATATTCCTTAAGAAAATTCCTTTTTCTCTCCTTATTATATTATTTAATTGTTATAATTTTTTGGGTCTCTACAATATGAGTATGTACTAGAATTTCTATTATACTCACTAGTTTGGTTAGAAGCATTTTGAGTTTTGCAGAAATTGTAATTTTTATATTATATTCACGGTTCGGGCTGTGAACCGGGGTTGAGGAGGAAGCTACGCCTCTTGTAAGCAGCAGATTGTAAGGGAAGCTCTATCCCAGTTAAAGGAGCGGATTTTTAGTGGAATCGTTAAGTGGGTTGTTCAAGGTGAGGACGTAGGCTAGGGTAGGCTGAACCTCGTAAAAATTAAGTTTGCATCTCGCTCACCCTTACCTCTATTTAATTTTCGCATAATCTTATTTGTGAGAATATTGTGAATATTTTAAATATATAGTAGGTCATCAAAGTAATTGGGTAAATTAGGTTGATTGATAAAATCACTCATTAGGTTGATTAATTGAAAAACATTGAGGTAGTTGTAAGTAACTTGCAAGTTTGTAATTGATAGTTTTTAAAATTAGAGTTTGAAGGACTTAAGTTTTTAAAATACCCAATTCACCCCCCTCTTGGGATAACACTGAAATTCAAACCCCTCTACACCCCTTCACCTTCAACTCGTTGAAGAAAAGTTTTTTTCTAGAGAGAACCCCTCTCTAGCTCTCCTTACACAAAATGACAAGCAATCCCTATATTTTCCCATGGCTTACAAACCTATATATGACACCACACAACCATTGGATTTAGAGACGATCCAACGGCTGTGATAAAAGCTACAATAAATAAATAAAAATAAACATATTTTTTTAACAAAGAAGAATTTGAGGACAAGGTGACTGTCTTGTTATTGAGGATTTCGAAAAGAGATTGAGAAGCAATAAGTGGGTTTGCACGAATCAAAGACTTTGATGGAGAAGGTATTTGGATAACATAATCTTCTGCTAATTGAACTTTGAAGTTGCTTGAATTTGGGGAGGCCTGACCTTTTGTAGAGCCCTTCCCTTTAGCACTCATCACTCTTTAAAATTGGATGCTGAGGCTTTGCCCTGCAGGAATTCCCTTGTCAAAAAGTTTGGAAAATGTTTGAATCTTCTTATATAAATTCTAGGTGATAATCAAAAATTTGCTTTGAAACCATATTTGAACATCTTTTTGAAAAATTTCTTTTATTGATTTGCAATCAATACAAAGTAGAATTTCTTTATTAAAAATATCATCTTGAAACTTTTGAATGCACAAAACTATTGACAAAATTTTCTCTTTTATAGTAGAAAAATTTAATTGAGGTCCATACCATGTCCCTAAATAAAACCTAACTAATCGTTCTTGTCCTTCAAGATTTTGTTTGAGAATACCTCCATATCCTATATCAAAAGCATTTGTTTCAACAACCATGTTAGCTTTAAGATGCGGGATATTAAGGAATGGTAGGGACTTGATTTGAGATTTGTTTTTCTTAATGACATCTGTATGTATTTAGGACCGGGCAGGAGGATTTTTCCTAAGGCGTTGAAATAATGGCTTAATAAATTTTCCCATATTTGGATAAAAATTTTAAACATAGTTTAGACAACCTAAAAATCTTTGGAGTTGATTTTTATTTTTAATTTTATCTAGAAATTTATCAGTGAAACTTAAAGATCTTTGAATTGATCTAATCATTCATTGACTAATATCGTGTTTGAAATAATTTCAGTTTGGAATAATTTCATCTTTGTTTGAGAAACCACTAGTTCGTTATTTTTAATAATTTTTAAAAACTTATTCAAATGTTTGAAATGTTGATCTATTGATTATAAGAATACTAGGCCATCATCTATGTATACTACAGTAAATTGTGTATATAGATTGAATATTTCATTCATAAAATTTTTAAATTTTGATGGAGCATTTTTTTAATCCAGAGGGTATTACATTCCATTTGTATTGCCCAAAAGGAACATTGAAACCCGTTTTGTATCTATCTTCTTCTGATATTTGAATCTGCCAAAAACTTCACTTCATATCAAACTTAGAGAATGTTGGAGCATTATCAAGTCTTCCTAAAAAATCCCTTTTATTAGGAATATGATATCTAATCCATTGAAGAACCTTATTGAGAGGTTTATAATTGATTATTAACCTTGGAATTCCTCTTTCTATTTCGGCTTGATTTTGGACATGGAATGGTGAGCAATTCTATGGAGATTTTGTTTTCCTTATTAATGCTTCGTGGGAATATTCCTCTCATTAAACTTTTTTGTGTTTGGAAGATTGACTATATGTTTTTCCTTTCCCATAAAGCATTTATGATATCAGAACAAATTTCCTTTTGGAATTCCTTTTTTAATTGATCAATTCTTTTTATTACTTCATAATTTTGAAGATGTTGTTGAGTTTTTCAATTTTTTATTTCTTTTGTTAAAAATTTGATATGTTTTTTCTTATTTTGAATAAGGCTTATTATTATATTGTTTTAAAATTTTTTAACCCCCTTTTCTTTTATTGGATTTGAGAATTTGGAACAGATCTCTTTTCCACTTATCTTTATTTTAATTCCTTATTAATTTGTTACAAATGGATAAATTAAGGTTAAAAATGATGTTCCTAATATTACGACTTGACTAAGATTTTTGACAATTATAAAGGAAGTTTTGAGACATATATCATTATTACATACATGGGCATTTGACAATTTATATTTTATTCCTAACTTAGAGTGATTGGAACTGGTCCTTCTTGAATACAATTGAGATAAGCTCCAAAATCGGAAATTGTTTCTAGAGCAAATTCTTCATTGATGGAAATTATAAATTGAGTATGCCATTTCTGGATATTAATTTTTTCTATTTTATTGATGTTGTTTTCTTGATCATCTTTGTAGACACCTCACGACCGGCGACGTCGCACGACTACCATCACCACCGCAGCCAAGCTCCGTCCCCGTCACCTCTCCTTCTCACGGCTAGACCATCACATCACGTCACGCCCAGCCTCGGCGACATTCCGACGAGGAGCTCTCAAACCCAGCAGCTCCGGCTACGAACCGTCAACCACCACAGCAACCTTTGCAGCTCTCGCGTCTCTGACGACAACGACCATAGCCGCTTGCGATCTCCACTTCCCGTCGCCATCGCCCGAGTCCATACGCAGCCCAGTTCCGGTCACCTTCTCCGGCTGTCAGTCCACAAGTAACCCCCTCGCTACGCTGTCGTCATTGCCTTTCGCCACTCGCCATCGCTGTCGCTTCTCCGTTCGTCGCCAATCTTGCAGCGTTACTCCGGCAATCCCGCAACTCAGCAGCTCCATCATCATCCTCGCCGTCGCCGTTGCTCGAGCCGCACCAACACCGCCGTATCTCACTTTGCAGCAGCAGTCCGGTCACGATCCCAGCAGTCGCTGGAATCACAGCACTCCACGGCTGTAGCAGACGAGATACCCACCACTCGTCGTCGCCCTCCAGCACCTTCACAAAGAAACACACAGCAACAATATACACACGCACACACAGCAATATGTGCGCACACACACACACACTGAACACACAGCAACATGCAAAGAACACACACCACACCCACACAGAAAACACACACACACAGCACACTGCCAACACATACACTGCACACACTAAACATACACTATTTATATTTATTGTAATATTATCAAGTTTTTATATTACTATTATATATTATTATTAATGGGATCTTTAAGGTGTTTATATTAGTGAGTTAATTTTTTTTTTAGTCATGGTATCATGTTTATATTTATCTTGAGTTTTGGGTTTTTGTTATGATATTTTATTATGTATTACTATATTGTTATGTTATTATGTAGTACTACATATATTAGTATGGTATTATTATGATATTATATACTACTATTATAGTGTAGCGTTGCAATATTAATATGATATTATTAGTATATGGCTATTATTATAGTAATATGTTTTTATTACTGTTACTATTGTTATTACTTTTTATTATTACTAATGTTAAATATTCCTAGTATTTTTGTTTCTTGGGTACATTTATATTTTGTTTCATGTATTATGATATTTATTTTTATTATTTTATAGTATTATTTATTTTTGTGAATGTATATCCCTATAATATTAACGAAATGGTATGAGCTATTTGAACTTCACGTACCCCGTTTCTAAGGGAATATATATTTATTACGTAAATATTTGTGTGAGGCATTCACGTGTATGTGTGTTTTGTAAATTCACAAAAAGAGTAATCTAAAAGACTTTTTTAAATTTACTTTGGGATAATTTCGTAATTAATTAGGTGCCGTTTGTAAGATCGGGTGCGTAGGGGTGCTCATACCTTTCCCTCGCATAACCGAACTCTTGATCCCGACTTTGGTAAGACAGACCGATTCTACTCTTAATTGAGTAGTAATCAAGTGTTCTAACCATACTAAAATGTTAGTGGCGACTCCATTCCTACTATTTTTCCTGAAAATTAAACATTACATATTTTATTTCGCCTCCTCGCTTGGCGACTCCATTGGGGACATTAGAGAGTCAAGCCAGTAATTAATTAGGAATTATCCCAAATTTAAATTTATTAAGTTTTTTAATTACACCACTTATTTTGTAAATAATATACTCCCATATTTGAATAATTGGTTTGTGAAAATTATAATATGTTTGACTTAGTGTGGGTATATGTTTCCATATTTGTAAATATCCTTAAATTAACGTGAATATTTGTAATTATCCTTGAGTTAATATGAATATTCGTAAGATACATAGGGGTTCCTATGAATATTCGTAAGATACATGAATATTTGTAATTATCCTCGAACTCGAAAATGGGACCTAGGGGTGAAAATATAAACCAACCAGTTCCTGTATCATACAAAACATCCAAGATACAGAACTAGGATGAGGGTTTGACCCTGTGGGGTTCCTAGGCACCCTATACACATCCAAATATAACAGATTATATGCAGCGAAATAAAGTCTTACTATATACATACAGTACCATACCAGAGTCTATACAAGAGCAGAAACAAGCTCTATCATACAACGTACAACTGGGTGCCCAACACATCTCAAAATGGCAACCCATCAAAATATAATCCTAGCACTTACCCAAGTGCTAAACGCAGTACACCGGTCACTACGCTCCCTACACTAGGATGCTAGTTCCGGTTACTTGAAGGACCTGTAAAAATGTACGTACAGTAGGGGTGAGACACCTCTCAATAAGGAAGAACACATGTTATATCGGCGTGTGACAGTTGTGTTATCATGATGCAACATACACGCAGTTAAATGCAGTCCCAGTACTAATTTCACAACAGTGCATACATGCACACACACACATGATCAGCGATCCTAGTGTCATCACACTTATCGGCTTGAAGCCGGCTCACAACATACGACGTTGGCTCGTAGCCAACCCGCAAACACGGCGCCACCAGCATATGGTTAGTCCACAACTCCCATGGCATCGTATCGGTGCTAAACTGGTGGATCCACACCCTTCGGCCTGATCTGCCGGAATAGGCTCACGCCCTCGGATATAGAGTTGGACACTCTCAGTACTTGGAACAATTTGGAACCACGTTCCTACTAGCATTTCAACCAATCACACGCACATGCATGCTCATATAACCAAACAAACCACACCCATTTGGTAATCTAAAATCATGGTTTTTCAAAAAAATACAGTTTAAACAAGTCAAGGCACGACCATCCCTATAACATAGTATAAATCAACATATACATTTGGTTTTTAACAAAAACAGGGATACAACTCGTCGCCCATTTTTTTCAAAACTGTAATCACGAAAAACCCATATTTTTTCCCGTTAGATCCCCCCAAATGAGTAGCCAAAATACACACAGGACCGTGAACCACAGTTCTACCGAGTCCGATTTCAAAAATAACCGATATAAACACAATTTCCTCTTACCTTTCCCCCGAATAGCAAATCCCGAACTCCAAGGCCCCTAAACAGCAAACCGAGTTCCAAAACCTACAATCAACAATACAGAATATACTCACAATACTGTTCCCTAAAAAACTACTGGATCGAAATTAAAAATTGATCGTTACCTTGATTTTATGCCAAAACCTGAAAATCTCAAAAACGGGATTTCGATCCGTAGAACTTGTAAAGAATCCTTCCACGATCCTCGTGGTAACTTCAAATTTACGATTCTAACGATGAACGACGAAGAAATCTAGAAAGATAGAGAGTATGAAGAGTTTTAGAGAGAGAGAGAGAGAGAGAGAGAGAGAGAGAGAGAGAGAGAGAGAGAGAGAGAGAGAGAGAGAGAGAGAGAGAGAGAGAGAAGATATTTGAATTTTCATAGCTTGGAAGTAATGAAAACTTCTATTTATAACCCTTTGACCTGACCACTTCTCATCGACGAATTGCGTCCTCGTCGACGAGGCTCTATAGTCTTCTTGTTGATGAGAGAAAGACCTCGTCGACGAGTCTGGGATCTCTAATTTTTTGAAACCCCTTTGCTTCTCCTCGTCGACGAGCCTCTAAATTTCGTTGATGAGAGATACAAAGCCTTCGTTGTCAAACTCTGGCTTTGTCGACGAAGCCTGTTCAAATACCAATTTTACCCCTCTCTTATTTATTTAAACCCATTTATCACGGTTTGGGTTCTTACAATCTCTCCTCCTTACAAAAATTTTGTCCTCGAAATTTGCCATCTCTCATTCATAAACTCATTCATACAATCGAACACATATATACCACTCTAGAAAGAAAACTGGCGACCATTACAATGTAGCCCCATCATACACACACACATACATACCCTCACTTATGGTGGAGGAATACCGTGGTTCATATACAATCGTCTCAGGAGTTCACAATACACACACTCCCGACGACTTACCACCTATCCCAACCTAAAGTAGGATAACATACAAGTGCTCAAAATAACTGTGGATACTTCCGACGTATTTTCGTTTTCAGTTCCCAAGAAGCGTCCTAAACCTTGTCTTTTCGCCACAATACCTTCACTAACAGTATTTCTTTAGTACGAAACTTCTAAACTTTACGGTCCAGAATCTGAACAGGTATCTCCTCATATGCTATAGCATCCCTAATTTCCAACTCATCATAACTGATAACATGTGAAGGATCCAATATGTACCTCCTTAGCATGGATACGTGAAACACATCATGGACCCTCGAGAGTGTTGGGGGTAGTGCAATCCTATAGGCTACTGAACCCACTCGCTTAAGTACCTCGAATGGTCTGATATACCTCGGGCTCAGCTTGCCTTTCCTCCCAAATCTCATCACCCCTTTCATCGGAGCGATACGCAGAAATACCTTACCCCCCATGTAGAACTCCAACTCACGGCGGCGAACATCTGCATAACTCTTTTGCCGACTTTGAGTTGATTTAATCCTCTCCCGAATCAAACCCACCTTCTTAGATGCCTGCTGCACAAGTTCAGGTCCTAACACCTGACGTTCACCAACCTCATCCCAACACAAAGGAGATTGACACCTCCAACCATACAAAGCCTCAAACGGTGCTATCCCGATACTAGCCTAGAAGCTGTTATTATAAGGGAACTCTACTAGTGACATAAACTGTATCCAGCCTCCGACTGTCCATCAGTCTGGGGGTGGAACCCTGCACTGAAAGTAAGCTTCGTCCCCAGTGCCTCCTGCAAGTTCGTCCAGAATTGAGAAGTAAACCTTAGATCTCGATTTGACATAAGAGATACCGGCACTCCATGCATTCTCATAATCTTATGCACGTACATATCTATTAGCCTACTCAAAGGATAGCCAACCTTCATCAATATGAAATGAGCAGATTTCGTCAATATATCCACGATTACCCAAATAGCATTCTGCCCCCATTTCCACACCGGAATAGGCAAAGGCTGCAACGGCCCTATTGACCTCTGACGTTTAGCTTTCACTTGCTGACACGTCAGATACTGCCCCACGAATTGAGCAATTTGCCTCTTCATATCCGACCACCAAAAGATCTCGCGCAAGTCACGATACATCTTTGTACTACTAGGATGTACCATATACAAAGAACGATGCGCTTTTTCCTGAATCGTCTTTCTGATCTCATCATCGTTTGGAACACATAACCTAGTCCCATACCTCAGTACACCTCCCACAGAGATGTTAAACTCTGTAGTCAGTCCCTGCTGTACCTTTTCTATAACCTCTGCCAACTCTGCATCACTAGCCTGCGAGACCTTTATACGCTCAAACAAAGTTGGCTGGATCACCAAGCTAGCAATGAAAGCCTGATGATCACCAAATACCAACTCCACGCCAAGGCTTTCTAGATCTCGTTTGATGTGACCCTGAGTTGCAATCGCAGATACAACCGCAGGTCCTGACTTCCGACTTAACGCATTAGCTACCACATTAGCCTTCCCTGGGTGGTAACTGATCGTGCAATCGTAGCCTTAATCAACTCAAGCCACTGTCTCTGCCTCATATTCAGCTCCTTCTGCGTGAAGAAATACCTGAGGCTCTTATGATCAGTGAAGATCTCACATTGCACACCATACAAATAGTGTCGCCAGATCTTCAGTGCATATACAACAGCAGCCAACTCCAAATTGTGCGTAGGTTAATTCTTCTCATACTCTTTCAGTTTTTGAGAAGCATATGCTACTACCTTACCTTGCTGCATAAGCACACATCCCAAACCTTTCAGAGACGTGTCGCTATAAATCACAAACCCACCATCCCCCAAAGGAATGGTCAAAATCGAAGCAGTAACCAGCCGGTACTTTAGCTCCTAAAAGCACTGCTCGCAATCACTAGTCCACTCAAACTGCACCCCCTTTCTTGTCAATCGAGTCAGAGGCCCCGACAATTTAGAGAACCCCTCCACGAACCGATGATAATAACTTGCCAGTCCTAGAAAACTTCGAACCTCCTGCACATTCTTCTACCTTACCCAGTCAACCACAGCTTCAATCTTACTAAGATCAACTGATATACCATCACCAGTAACCACATGGCCTAAGAATGCAATCTGACTCAACCAGAATTCACACTTCTTCAGTTTAGCATACAACTTCCTCTCTCGCAGAACCTGTAGCACCAACCTCAGATGATTCTCATTGTAGTGACCCGAAGAATAATAGCATTTTAATAATAATAATAGGGAATAAAATAGATACAAAAATAGAAGGAGGCCGTAGACTTCGTCAACGTCATTGCATCCTGGGGATAATTTTAATTTTAGGAAATTTCCAAGACTCGTCGATGAATACAAGGGTTCGTAGATGAGTGTAGAAGAAAATTCGTCGACGAATACAGGGATTCGTCAATAAGAAAATACCAAGCGAGGTTTTTGGCTGCTTTGAATTTCATCGACGAATATAGGACTTCGTCGACAAATTTAATGAAGGACTCGTTGACGAGGTGACGTGTCTCGTCGACGAATCTGGCCCTATAAATAACTAAAAATTTGATTTTTATTCACTTTTGAAGCTTCTCTCTCTCTCTCTCTCTCTCTCCCTTCTCTCTTCGTTTCTGGCCTCGTTAGTCGCTGGATCGAAGATTTGAGACTACCACGACGCTCCCGGCGAAAGTTCTCTACAAGTTTGCCAAAGCTAATCGTGGGGAAAACGAAGTTGGATTCATCCCAAATTCAGGGTAAGACCTTTTAGTCCCTTTTTGGCCTTATGATAGTTATAGAAAATGATGTAGGCGGAGAAATATTGATATTATATTCTAGCATATGTTGCTTTCAGGGTGTTGTGTAGGAGGCCTTGCGGGAGTTAGGCTAGTACTCCATAGGGGCTTTCTAGTAGTTAGGTAAGTGAAATCTGCTATGCTAGGTATTTTTAAAATATTATATAGTTTATTAAATGACGAAAATTACATACTACAATATCGTGTGGCTTGTGAATATGAACATAGTACGAATATATGTTTTACGATATTTCAGTATTCTGATTTTACGATATTTCAATACCATGATTTTATGAATCTCAGTACCATGATTACACGAATATCAGTATTATGATTATGCAGTTTCAGTGTTATGATCATACAGTTCTCAGTATTACGACGTATGAATTATAGTATAGTTATGTAGTATCATGGTTATTACGATTATTTCAGAATCATGGTAATTCAGATAGTTGTATATAGAAATATATTATATAGTATCAGACCCTGCTGGACTTGCAGCTACAGAGCATAGTACCGTTGCTATAGATATTATGTTACTTTATGTGTGCAACCATATATTTAGATAATACGTGGTAAGGTCGATCACCTAGGCCATGAAGAGGATAGGGTCCCCATCCAGATATGGGTTGAGGATGGCAGATTGACCGATGGAGTATGATGATTTATTCCTGGTTGGCCAAACAGGATAAATCCTGCCTACGGGCTGTACAACCCTTTCATGAAGGGGTAAGTCATGACACACAGATAGCCATAGGGAACATTTTCAGTTATTATTAAATATGTATAGATTTGCAGAAATAGGGCACATACTTACTTATACTAAAATTATTTTGAATAATAAACTCCAATACTGTCATGTTAAGCGATAGGGACAGGGGTGGTGGATTTTATCACTTATACTTTGTTTCTATATTCAGTTATACATGTTTATTTGAAAATAGATTTCATGATATAGTAACTCATTTGCCACACACTAGTAGTAGCATATTTCGTCTTACTGAGCGTTGACTCATCCTAGTGTTGAATTATTTTTCAGGTGATCCAGGTAGACGAGCAGATCAGACTCACAGATAGAGGGGCTTCTATAGTGTCCTATAAGAGAGTGAGTATATTTTGGGAATGTTTATGTATAACCCTAGCTAGTTGAGGGTATTTTTGGGGAACAAATATATGTACATATTTTGGGAAACATGTAGTACTATGGTATTGTATGGTATTGTACATATATATGTTCAAATGATAATGTTTATATGATTTATACTTCTCACTGCTTAGGTTTATGATTCGGGCTTTTCCCCCAATATGGTATCAGAGCATGTAAAATATCATAGTATATATAAAAAAAATACCCAGTTAATTAAGCAGGTCGTTACAGTTTGGTATTAGAGCCTAGGTTGCTAGGTTCTTTAGAATTTAGAGTGCAGCAGAAGCAATACCAGAGTATAGGAAAAGGATTTGGGGTTTGTTCTGTGTCTGGGTACAGGATTTCCATGGTGGTTTCTGTATTTTTCTTAGGGTGACGATTTTAGGAAAACCATAGTAAACTATTGTCAGGTCGTGTGTCTAGGTGACATAACTTGATATTGGGTAAGGTCAGGAAAGGTAATTAATTTTGAATTGGTATCGGATAGGTTTGTATAGGGGATAAGTTTCTTAAGTGTGTTTTCTTATTTTTAGAATGGACCTAGGAAGTAGTGGCACGAATGCTGGGGAGGACAGGCCAAGACCTTCCAACATAGGGGGAGGAGACACTGATGCTGTACTGCGTAGCGTCACTCAGCAGGTGATGGCTGAGATGGCTAGGAGCTCTAGGGAGCGTGGTTGTTTGATTGAGTAGTTTACGCATATGAAGCCCCCATCCTTTGCTGGAGGAGATGACCCAATTGTAGCCGAGAATTGGGTCCAAGATATCAAAGAGACGTTGGCAGTGCTTCCATACAGATGAGCAGAAGGTAGCATTTGCCATATTCAAGTTGACAGGGGAGGCGAAGCGTTGGTGGAGAGCAGCGCGTCTAATAGAGGAGCAGAGGCCGGTTCCAGTTCTAGTGACGTGGGACCGATTCAAGGAACTATTCTTCGAGCGGTATTTCCCTACTATCGTTCGGAGTGCAAAGGCAGCAGAATTTCTGCATTTGGTATAGGGGCAGATGACAGTATCTCAATACGCAGCTCGGTTTGTTGAGTTGTCACGTTTTGCTCCACATCTTGCACTTGATGAAGAGAAGAAGGCAAGGAAGTTTGAAGAGGGATTGAGGTAGAATTTGTTTAAGCAGGTGATTGGTTTCAGGGCTCATGCATTCACAGAGGTTGTATATAGAGTTGCGATCATTAAGAGTGGTATTCAGAGGGGTGTAGCAGCTCAGAGTCAGAGAAAGAGGCCTGCGCCTCAGGGTTTTCAGGCTGGCTCCAGTAGGGGCCCATGGAGAGGTGGTCGTGATAGGGGAGACCAGAGGCAGATGGCAGGACCTCGTGGGAACCAGGGTGCACCGACATACCTGGTGTGTCAGACATGCAGGAGACATCATTTGGGAGAGTGCCGGGTAGGCAAGGGTGTATGTTATCGTTGTGGGAGACCCGGTCACGTGATGTGTGAGTGCCTAGGTCAGCAGGACTAGGTCCCAGCACCCAGGTTCTATCAGGGAGGACATTAGGCAGCTCGGGAAGGAGACCGGGCGCCTTGGGGTGGCCAGTAAAGGAATGTGGCCCCAGCACAGGTATATGCTTTGACGCCAGGAGATGTAGAGGTTGCTACGGATGTGGTGACAGGTACATTTACTGTTTCATCATATCCAGTTATTGTTCTTTTTGACTGAGGTGCTACTCATTCTTTTATTTCTACATCCTATGCTAAATTATTTGAGAGTGAGACCCATTCATTAGATATAGTACTGTTGGTAGCTACACCATCAGGATCAGTGATCAGATATTAGAGGGTACTTAGGGGCTATTCGATAGAAATTCAAGGGAAAGTACTACTAGTAGATCTTATTGTGTTTGATATGTGCGGGTTTGATATAATACTGGGCATGGACTGGTTGACTGTCAATCACGCCAGCATTGATTATTTCCAGAAAAAAGTAATTTTCAGACCTCCTGGAGAGCATGAATTCAGATTCGTTGGTTCATGGGTGCGTGCTCCAACACAATTGGTGTCCGCTGTGCAGGCAAGCAAATTACTCTTGGATGGAGGTCAGGGGTTTATAGCATTTGTGAAAGAAGCATCTGAAAATGAGTTGAAGATTGACAACACTCCAGTAGTATGAGAATTTCCAGATATTTTCCCAGAGGAGCTACCAGGGTTGCCTCCTGTGCTCGAGGTAGATTTTCCTATAGATTTACCTCCAGGGATTGTGCCGATCTCTAAGGTCCAGTATCGTATGGCTCCAGCTGAATTGGGAGAATTAAAGGAGCAGTTGTAGGACTTGTTGAACAAGAGATTTATACGACCTAGTGTATTGCCATGGGAAGCTCCAGTGTTGTTCGTAAAGAAGAAAGATGGGACCATGAGGATGTGCATTGATTATAGAGAAATCAACAAATTTACTATTAAGAATAAATATCCTCTACCCCGTATAGATGATTTGTTTGATTAGCTCCAGGGTACACGTGTATATTCCAAGATTGACCTCAGATCTGGGTATCATCAAGTGAGAGTAAAAGCGGAGGACTTTGCAAGGACAGTCTTCAAGACCAGGTACGGGCACTATGAATTTCTCGTTATGCCGTTTGATCTGACGAATGCCCCGGCTGTGTTCATGGACTTGATGAACAGAGTTTTTCACCAGTATTTAGATCATCTTGTAGTAGTTTTCATTGATGATATACTAGTGTACTCAAAGATTTTTTAGGAGCATGAGGTGCATTTGAGACAAGTGTTGCAGACTCTCAAGGAGGAGAAGCTTTATGCCAAGTTTAGCAAGTGTGAGTTTTGGCGGAAGAAGGTGGCATTTTTAGGCCACGTGATCTGGGGGGATGGTATTTTGGTGGATCCCAGCAAGATTGACGCGGTGATAAATTGGGCTAGGCCGAAGAATGTGTAGGAAGTCAAAAGTTTCTTAGGACTAGTAGGTTATTACCGTCGTTTTGTTGAGGGGTTCTCAACTTTGTCAGGTCCTCTCATGCGATTGACTAGGAAAAATTTCAAATTTGTGTGGGATGAAGAATGTGAGCAGAGCTTCCAGGAATTAAAGCAGCAGCTTGTTACTGCACTAGTACTGACGATTCCATCAGGAGGTGATGGTTATGTTATCTACAGTGACGCGTCCTTGAAGGGGTTCGGTTGTGTGCTGATGCAGTAGGGTAGGGTGGTGGCGTATGCGTCTAGACAGCTGAAAGAATATGAAAAGAACTACCTTACTCAGGATTTAGAATTGGCTGCGGTGGTTCATGCACTGAAGATCTGGAGGCATTACCTTTATGGTGAGAGGTGTGAGATATTTTCTGATCATAAAAGCCTAAAATACATCTTTACACAGAAAGAGCTGAATATGCGGTAGAGGAGGTGGTTGGAACTCATTAAGGATTACGACTGCACCATCAATTACCGCCCAGGTAAAGCAAATGTGGTTGCTGATGCTCTGAGCCGTAAATCAGGAGACACAGCGCAGTTAGCAGCGATAATTCAGCATCCGATTCAGATCAACTTAGAAAGACTCGGTGTGGAATTAGTGGAGGATGATTCTCAGGCACTTATTGCTAGTTTGATTGTACATCCCACATTGTATGAAAAGATTAAAGCTGCTCAGAGAGATGATCCAAAATTAGTGGAGGCAATAGCCAGAGTACAGGATGGGTAGGAGGAGGAATTCAGTATTTCTGATGATGGGACTTTGAGATTTCGCACCAGATTGTGTGTTTGCAGATGATAGCATCAGGAGGACGATTTTAGAGGAGGCACATAGATATCTATACACTATTCATCCTGACAGTATGAAAATGTATAGGGATCTACGAGATTATTTCTGGTGGAGTGTCATGAAGAGGGAGATAGCAGAGTTTGTGCAGCAGTGTTTGACGTGCCAGTAGGTTAAGGTTGAGTACCAAAGGCCAGCTGGTTAGTTGCAGCCACTTTTCATTCATGAGTGGAAGTGAGACCACGTATCAATGGATTTTGTTACTGGGTTGCCGCTAGTGGCGCATGGTCAAAATGCCATCTGGGTGATAGTTGATAGATTGATGAAGACAACGCATTTTCTGCCTATTAAGGTTAGCTACCCTATGAATAGATTTGCAGAGATTTACATACAGGAGATTGTTC
This sequence comes from Malania oleifera, assembly GCF_029873635.1. Taxonomy (NCBI): domain Eukaryota; kingdom Viridiplantae; phylum Streptophyta; class Magnoliopsida; order Santalales; family Ximeniaceae; genus Malania; species Malania oleifera. The sequence continues at coordinate 151,835,894 of NC_080418.1, forward strand.
GATCCCATGGAGTGTCGGTATCCATAGTCTTGGACCGTGATCCACGTTTTACATCACGATTCTGGAGGAGTTTACATGAGGCACTAGGGACTCAGCTAGCATTCACCACCGCTTTTCACCCTCAGACCGATGGTCAGACTGAGAGAACCATCTAGGTATTGGAAGATATGCTTCGTGCCTGTGTGCTATACTTTGGAGGTAGCTGGATTCAGTTTTTGCCGCTAGTTGAATTTTCTTATAATAACAGTTATCAGGCTAGCATTGGCATGGCACCCTATGAGGCATTATATGGTAGGAGATGTAGATCTCCTCTTTTTTGGGATGAAGTAGGCGAAAGGTGAGTTTTGGGTCCGGAGATAATTCAGCAAGCATGTGATAAAGTCTGACTTATTCAAGATAGAATTAGTGCAGCACTGAGTCAGCAGAAAAGTTATGCAGATACTCGTCACCGGGAACTGGAATTTGGAGTAGGTGATCATGTATTTCTGAGAATAACTCCACTGAAGGGGATCTTGAGATTTGGGAAGAAAGGTAAGTTGAGCCCTAGGTTTATTGGCCTTTTTAAGATACTTAAGAAGATTGGGTCAGTAGCCTATCGGCTAGCTTTACCGCCATCCTTACTCTGAGTTCATGACATATTTCATGTTTTTATGTTGAGGAAATGCATCCCAGAACCTCCCATATCACCAGCCATGCAGAACTGCAAGTCACTGAGGATGTAGCATATGAAGAAGCTCCAATACAAATCCTAGAAAGGAAAGAACAGGAATTGCGCAATAAGAAGATACAGTTAGTAAACGTTCTATGGAGAAAACCACGCGACTGAGGTTTAGGGTTTAGGGTTTAGGGTTTAGGGTTTAGGGTTTAGGGTTTAGGTTTTGGGGTTATAGGGTTTAGGGTTTAGGGTTTTTAGGTTTACGGCTTATGGTTTGGGGTTTAGGGTTTAGGGTTTTGGGTTTGAGGTTTAGGGTTTAAGGTTTAGGGTTTAGGGTTTAGGGGTTTAGGGTTTAGTGTCAAGGGTGTTTAGGGTTTTTTTGGTTTAGTGTTTAGGGTTTTGGGTTTAGGGTTAGGGTTTAGGGTTTAGGGTTTATGGTTAGGGTTTTAGGGTTTAGGGTTTAGGGTTTAGGGTTTAG